>NC_135579.1:17720481-20220481 GCF_965152235.1 Eretmochelys imbricata
CTAATGGGCAGTGGCACCTAATCTTGGGCTATAAAATCAGCAGTAAGAGGATAATGGTGAGACTGTTATTTAGAGCTAGATTGTGAAGCCCTTACTCAAGATTAATCCCCTGAACCCAATGATCCAATTACTCACCAGTGAGCATAGAGCTCAGCTGTTGACCATTTAAGTATTTCTGTTCTTGTAGTGCCCAGAGGTCCTAATCAGGTTTAGGGCCTCATTATCCTGAAAGTTGTAGAAACAGAAGATACAGCCTGTGGCCTGAAGAACTTCTATGCTAAAAAAAAGTCTGTTTGTAGAAAACTGTATGCAGGGTTGTAGCTGTGGTGGTCCCAGGACATTAGAGACAAGGTGGGGGAAGTGATCTTTCATTGGACCAACTTCTGTTGGAGAGAGAGAGAGAGAGACAAGCTTTTGATCTAAAACCTTGTCTGTGTCACCAACAGAAGTTGATCCAATAAAAGATATTACCCTCACCCATCTTGTGTCTGTAGAAAATTGTATATCTGTATTTTTACTTGCAATATTGACATTGGTGTAAGACATTTAAACAGCCAGTTTAGAAGAGCTCTGTTTGTGTATGGGTTTCTAAAGCCATTTCATAATAAAACTGAATTAATGTCAAGGCAGCTAATCTATTTAGTATGCTCTCCTAGCTCTGAATTCTTTCAAGTGTAAATGTTTCATTTAGCTCTTTCCCGCTCATTTACCAAAAATCCCTTTTAACTTTAAGGAATGTAGTAACAGACGGGGAGTGGACAAATCTTCACAAATTTAAGAATTCATTTGACAAAACAGAGAGCAAATTAGATCTCAATTTCTCTGCAGTTCTCAGTCTTTGGAGGACCAGCGCTAAAGAAGAGTAATAAAATAGCTTCCTTGTCAAAGATGAGCCCTGCTGGTGTTAAGGCATGGTTCATATACAGAGAGAAGCTCTAAACCCTGGAGTGCAGTCATGATTAGAATGTCAAAGTAGTTAGTGCACAGAACTGAGGAAAAGATATTACACAGACCTAGTCAACTGTGTCACTACCAAAGGAGGCAGAGCGGTATAGGGAAGACTGTAAACCTAGGAAGCCAATTTCCTGTGCTGTAAATGATTCATTCCCATGCCTAGGGAAGTCTGAAATATATCAGGTCTCATTCCACGAGGTCTTAATTGTCCAAAAATTAGACATGAAGTAGTTCTACAATCTAATTCCTAAAAATCACACATTTCAAGTCCTAAATCCTTTCTCTCTGCCCCCTGCCTGCCAATACTCTGAAATGCAATGGAAATGGTATAGTGCTACTGCACCGAAGGGCAGGGTCACGGAAAGCCTGCATGAGAACGTGGTGAGACGTATGGCTTTGCTTCCCTGTTGGAAAAGTCAAGCTGACCGCTACCCCTTCAGTCTTCTCTGGGTGGGCAACAGCCAGTGCAGCCAGAAGCAATGCATTCCATTCCCTGGTACTAATGCAACTCGCCGGAATGCCAAATCCCAGAGAACTTTTTCAGGTAGAAACCAAGTGTGGCAATGTTCAGTTCAAAGGAAAAACAATTTGGCAAGTTTTAGCATGCGAGACCTGTGGCAGACAACTGGAGCACCATAGAAATGTCGTACTCACGCACACTTTTAATGGACCAACTTCTGTTGAGAAAAGAGAAACTTTTGAGCTTATTCAGAGCTCTTCTTCAGGAGCTCTGTGTAAGCTTGAAAGCTGGTCTCACCAACAGAAGTTAGTCCAATAAATATATTGCCTCCCCTACCACTCCTCTCTAATCTCCTGCAACCTACATGACTACAACAACACTGCAAATATATCTAATATTGCATGCTTATAGTCCCTTTCAGCCCCGGATC
The DNA here is from genome assembly GCF_965152235.1 of Eretmochelys imbricata. NCBI lineage: Eukaryota > Metazoa > Chordata > Testudines > Cheloniidae > Eretmochelys > Eretmochelys imbricata. The sequence continues at coordinate 17,722,326 of NC_135579.1, forward strand.
CCAAAGTACTTTACAAGCCTCACCATATCCCTGGGAGGTACTGGAGAGTAGATCCAGCTTACCGGTAAATAAGCTAAGGGGCAGTGATAAGTGACTTGTTCAAATCAATCAGCTGATATGAAACCACTAGTAGCATAACACCAGAATGAGCAACATCACTATGCTTTCAAAACCATTATCTCCCGTATTGGCAGGCAACTGGACAAGCTCTGCCAATGGATCAGTTTCATCTCTAGGTGCGGCTGAGTTGCTCCTGCTTACACCAGCAATGGCTTTGGCTCTTGTGATCTTCCATTTCCACCCCACCTTAAGAGGCTTGTTATTTTTTTTTCATAGTGCTTTTGACTCCTGAGTTGTGCTCCACTCCAGATGATGAGCATCTGCTGGAGACTCTGCATCAGTACATAAAGCAATTCTAACTTTTTGCCAGAACACGGCTTTATGTTCATTACTGCAGTAAGTGTGTTTGAAGTATACCACAGTCTTCTCATCCATACTATTTTCATCACTGCCAAGTCAATTTAATAAACTCAGTTCATCAGCCCTGTCCCTTTGAATACTTCCTTTCCTGAAGGGAAAGGATGCATTTTAACATTTCAGATATTTAAAAGGTTCTTTCATGCCCAGCCTTGGTTCATCATTAATAAAATACATTTTATTCTGCTGTTTTGTTCACTCTGTGCACATGCTGTGCTGGATTTAAGATACAACATCTCATCAAATTTTCAATTGGGAAACAGTCACCTCCAGAGCTCATTAAAGTTTCCCAGTCTTCTTACTGCCTTGCCTCAGATGCTACTAAACAAACATTCTAATGAGAACCAAACAGCAAATGGAGGCAGGGAATGCTGGTGAAAATATCCTGCCTTGTGCCTGATTATTCTCTTTTCAGAAGGGGTGTGTCAGTTTTTCATCTCTCTCTCCACAAGAGCAGCTTTTTTCCTCCATTTAACTGCAATCCAGCCCACTCCATTCTTTGAACTGCTCAGCAGCTGCCCTTAAAGTCTTTGAGCTAGAATCTGCTCTCTGTTACGCTGCTGTAAATACAAGGTGATTTCATTGGAGTTATACCAGCATAACCGAGAGCAGAATTTCACCTCTTTTAGCTTTGGCCCAAATCTAACAGTAAGTTCCCATTGTTGTCTCACTCATAAAAAAACACTCAAAAAGAAAAAATCATTAGCAACTTCCTAAAGCCTCAGTCTCAGTCATTCCTACTCAGCAGAAGAGATAAAAGCTTAGGACGATAGCTGATTCTTTTTTAAGCCCCAAACACCTTTCAGACTGTAGTCTTGGCACTGAAACCTTGTCTCAAATTATCCTGTCTTTAAGCAAAATTAGTGCTTCTGAAAAGTGTCAAGACCAACAGGCTTGGAGATTAAGGGTATGTCTACACAGCAAACATACCCACAACTGGCCCAGGTCAGCTGACTTGGGCTTGAAGGCATTGGTGCAAGTAGAAATCATTTCTTGCCAGTACAGCACTCATGGGAAGGACACAAGGGGGGGCATGTGACCTCCGCATGTGACTCCTCCCCACCCCACCCCAGCCCGTGGCCCCCATGCTCTCACCGTTCCCTGACATCCCCTTTGTATATACAAACATCAACATGCTTAACTATTCACTTTCCCCCAAAATATGTAGTATTTCAATCTGTTTAGATGGAATATGGGAGTTGAGTGAGGAGCCATTTCAACATATGTATGACTTATTAAAACAAATTTTAAGTAGAACTGTATCCTAAAAGGTAGTTTATGGTATTGTAACCCAACACTGCATTTCAATGGGGGATTTAACTTCCTTTATAGGAGCGGACTCCTGAAACTCTTACCGGTACACAGAAGTGGTCCATAGTCATGCAAATAGTCCCATAGTCTTCAATGGGATTGATCAAATGATTAAGGGTTTACAGGATTAGGTTCCAAGTTTATAAATTGTTCTGGATGAAACTGACAATGCCTGAGCTGTCAGATCAGAAGGAGCTTCATTCAAATAAAGGTGCGCAGATGTGTGATAAGTCTTAGCTCTGTTACTAAGATGAGGAACATATTTTCAGCAAGGTTCTTGGCAGATTCCTGAGGCAGCTGGTTTAAGGCCGCCAGAGTCCAGCATTATAATCTTCACTTATAGTTCTTTCACCCACAAAGCTGGAAAATAAGGCATTTGTTTTCTTTGTTTTGCTGCTCCGGTTCCAGTTAACAACATGCATGTTAGACTAATTTGGCTGCAAACTAGAATTCTACATACACTGGGGACAACACCCGATTCCTGTCAGGCTGCAGAACTGGGCTGACATCAGAATCCAAACATCCTCTGGTCAGTGCAAGCAGAGGCATTTCTCTAATGATTTGGACTTGATGTGATGCAATATAGCTGTCATGGATAATTCAGACCAATGGGGAGAAACATAATTTAAAAAAAAAACAACCTGTTTTAACACCTTCTGTCCCCTCTACCCCTCCCCACTTGAGGACTCCTGACCAACGTAACAGCACATTACATATGCTAACAAACTTAAAGACTTTGTTTAAGTTTGTTAGCATATGTATTGTGCTGTTAAAGCCATATAAAGAAAAAATGTCCTCCCTAGTCCCGTTCTGCTCCTTTAAGGAGCAGAGTTCAACCCCACCCCCACAGGGCGGGGGCTAGCCCCAACTCTTTCCGGTACTCCATGACCACTAAAAATCTCTTGCCGGTACTGCGTAGTTACTGCCCTACTTGCACCCCTGCTTGCAGGGCTCAAATTACAGAGCTATAAAATTGCCATGTAGATGTTCAGGCTTTGGCTAGAGCCCAGGCTCTGAGACCCTCCCTGTCACAGGGTCCCAGAGCCCAGGCCTGAATGTCTACACAGCAATTTTACAGCCTTACAGACCACACCCAAGTCAACTGACCTGAGCCACCTGCGGGTGTTTAATTGCTGTGTAGACATACCCTAACAATCCTCTCTTTACCTCCAGAACAGATACAGTGCAAGGTTTCCACCAAAGGGCTACAACCTCTGCTGCATCAGAGCTATGTTTGGAGAGGGGGGCAGGGATTTAAGTCAGGTTTGTACTCTACTAATACCTCTCACTGACGGGGGTTGACAAGTCGCAATTATGCCAGGCTTCAATGGCCCCTAGAATCTATGCCACGTGGGTGTTCCCCCACACACCAGGCCAGTTAAGACGGCTTTAAGGTTGCTTTGCACTGCTGGAACAGCACAAAGCAGCTGTTTCAGAGGCCAGGATCTTCAATGTCAACCTCCAGGGATGAAAGGGTAGTTCACACTCCAGCTCATTCTTTGTCCTCTCAGTTCCCACAGCTAAAGTGGCAAATTATGATGGGCTAGTTTTGTTTTTGGTTGGGTTTTTTTTAAAAAATGCATTGTGAACTTCTCTCTCTCTCTCTCAGAAATGGACTGAAATCCACCATTTGACTCAGACAGGTTCTCAGATAGTGACAAATTTCTGTTTCTATCAAACTTCTCCAGTTCAAAACAATGACCTATAAATGCTACAGTTTTCCTCGTAACATACCTTGATATACAGTAGAACCTCAGAGTTATGAGCACCAGAGTTACAAACTGACCAATCAACCACGCACCTCATTTGGAACTGGAAGTACACAATCAGGCGGCAGCAGCAGAGGGGAAAAAACCAAATACAGTACAGTACTGTGTTAAACAAACTACTAAAAAAATAAAGGGAAAGCAGCATTTTTCTTCTACATAGTAAAATTCCAAAGCTGTATTAAGTCCATGTTCAGTTGTAAACTTTTGAAAGAACAACCATAACATTTTTTTCCAGAGTTACCATTCCCAAGGTATTAGTAACTCTGAGGTTCTACTGTAACCCTGAAAAAAACAGTCCAGTGGTCACTATGATACTATAAGGGTAGTTAAGCTCTGGAATAGGCTTCCAAGGGAGGTTGTGAAATTCCCATCATTGGAGGTTTAAGAACAGAGATGATCTAGGGTTACGTAGTTCTGTTTCAGTGCAGGGGGCTGGACTTGGTGACTTCTTAAGGTCCCTTCCAGCCCTACATTTCTATGATAGCAACCCGAGTCCTATTATCTTCAGAGGGAGAGACCAGAAAACTTGTGTCCCCATCGTGTTGGATCTCTCCAAAAGCAGCCCAACTGCCCACTGCTGCTCTGCAGTAGCTGGTTCTAGTATTTTCCACTGGGCCTGCTGATCTGAGCACTCAACATTGTAAAGGCCCCCTAGTGCTTTCGCACAACCTACACCCCCAATGCAGCCTGGGCAGGAAAAGCTTGAAGAATCTGAGAACCTTCTTCCTTCAATCTCTTCTCCATGCCGTTTGGAGTTCTCATATCATTCTGGTATTTATTAGCCCAGGGTGAAATCTGAAGCCATTAGGATCAGGAGCCACAATGTAAGTGTCATTGTGGAGTCCCCTGCTGCATGATAGCAGGGAAAGGATCAGGCAATCTTTGAGATGGATGGCTGGATCATGGAAACACTAGCCATTCCTCCTGGCCTTCACCTAAAGGCAATCAACCACAGTTAGCGCCAAAGCTGCTAGGCCAGCCCATGAAAACAAGGGGTGGGAAGCAAGAGTGCCATATGTCTACCCCCAAAAGATGTTTCAACAAAATAAATAAGGGAGCGTCACATATCAATGCTATTTGGTGGAGGAGAAAAGAGTTGGTGTAAGACAGCCCACTAACAGATAGAGCTACCAAAAGTTTCCTATGATGTCTTGGATAAGCTTTTGCTAAGTACCCAAACTTTGGGATGTTTTTCCAAGCTGAACTGAACCTCATTCATCACCTTTTGAGATTCACCGATGACTAAAAATTAATGCCTTCCAAAGCCCCTAGTCTGCAAATTTCTTTCCAACAACGTTTGCAATACAAATAACTTGACAACCTATACAAGATGATTTATGCTATGCCATCTTTTTCATGCAAATAAATTAAAACAAGAAAATGCAATTTAGAGTCAATTGCATTGTATAATATAAAGAAATAACTATGTCTGTAGAACTCTGTGTACAGTGTGCTGCTGCCAGGGTTCCTTGTGATTTAACCTCCCTGGACAGAAAGACAAAGACTCTGAACTATTTAGATTTGTATATAAATAAAATCAATCATGGCACGGCTTCAGGCATGTCTGGAAAAGACATTTATTCTAATTTCTTTATGCTGGTGTCATTTGATGGAAATGTGGCAAGTTTGAATCCAAGTTAGGGTTTGAAAATAGCCCCAAAATAACTAAGCAGCACTGAAGATAGTGAATCAAATCAAACCAAACCCAAACTTCTGAAAAACACTTTGGCTAGTTAGCACCCTTTCCATCCTGCTGGGCCTCCCTGTCTTGCTGAAATTCATAACGGAGCGTAGGGTGCTTCTCAATAAGTCAGGCAATCTGTGTTAGACAAATTGTCATTTTACCAACATACGTATGGAAATATGCATGAGCTTTTCTGTTTCAGTTAGAGTGCCCCTGAGTGACTGACTTCGGTCATGACAACTGTAAGCTTACTTCATGCACTATATTCTGGGAGGAGTTGTTCTGGAGAGAGAAGTAGCCTGTTTGGTTAGAGTACCAGTAAAAACTGACTCCCCAGAATGTGTATCTTGTGTGTGCCTGTGATTGACAGCTGCTTCTCCCTTTGTATTTGACCCCAAGTCCTTAAACACTGTGGTTAACATTCACATTTGCCTTTTTGTTTTGCTTTGTTAAACTTTGTCAAACCACAGGAAAACTCCTTTCTCTCTTTATTTTTTTTTAAACCAACTGAGCAGAGGATGTCACTTGTTCAGTGGAACATACCAGCAGTGACATCCACCTAGGACTCTGCTTACAGTACTATATCCATCTCTTCCTTTAGATGGGAAGTGACTTATAGATTTGTTTACGATAGCTGTGCACATAGCCAAACACAGTGCAAATGTTTCAGGCTCTAAACAGTCAGGGGATGTAGAACAAAACCTAAAAAATTTATGAAGACAGTCATAAACCCTTGCCAGGTGATACTAGTTAAAGCTTCATTAACAGCATGTAGTTTATTCTAAGCTGTCCCACTATTACAAGTCTCTGCTACACTCAAGGACACACTGCTGAGGCACCTGGTCAGGCCAAATCAAACAATCGGCTGTTAGTTAAAGACTTACATTAAATTGGTCTTGTTCAGTAACAGACAGGATTTTATGGTTTGAGATTCATAGACAAATCATACTAAATTGACATTTTATAAGCTTTTTATCTGTAAAGATCTACAAATTATTTTAACCTCTGCAGATTTCTATCAAATACAGAAATGTACGTTATGTTTACTTGCCCTGCCATTAACAGGTCAGGCCTTTTTTATTATTAAGAAGCTAGAGCTATTTAGAATATAGTGGATCAGTTGGAGAACAGTGTCCATTTCTTCTGGTAATGATAGGACCCCATGAGGCAAGGTCAGTCCTTGCATGACAATGTTTTGCCACCACAACAGTCTTCTATGGCACGGATAGACAGTGAATATGAGGCAATTAATCTGGCTCTTGAAAAATAACTCCTTTTTACCAGGCAGTGACCTTGTCAAATGGGCTTGTGGGTTGATTTTCTTGTTTCATCTGCTGTTCTGCGTTTTGTTTAGCGAGACATAAAATTAGCTTTGGGTTATTTTGTTTTGTGTTGCTTTTTTGTCTCAGTATGAAAAATTCATGGAGGTAAGGAAGATCCTACAAAGGAGAGAAGTGAAGTCTCATGTTCTAAGCACAGGCCTGGACTCTCAAAACCTTAAGGTCTAGATTGACTCTGTGGCTGAGTCACTCTGTGGCCTTAGGCAAAAATCTCTTCACCTCTCTGCGGGCTAAATTAAGGGCCTGTCACAAGACTCATATGGGGCAGAGCCTAGCTGCACTGCCCTAGGAGCAGACCAGGAACTTCAATGCCGACAGACCCCAGTTGGTGGCAGGCGGGATCAAACCTGGGACCTCTGCAGCTTAGTGCATAAGCCTCTACCCCATGAGCTAAAAGCCACGAGGCCCTTAACTAAGGCTGTAGAGCAGACCATCTCTCATTCTAAGGGGTCTCGCTGCCACTACATGGGACAGAACACCACACCCAGGAGGTTTGTGGGTTACAGAAGCAGACGGTGACTCCGAAAGTTTAGATTTGCCCCAGCTATGGGAAGCAGGAGTGGAATGAGATACCTTGCTCCAGTTCTATCTGTGGTGCACTATATACCCCCTGGCACACTGCTATTGGAGAGAGAGCCTCTCATTTAAGTCCTTACACCCCAGTGCAGAAGAAAGAGTATCCACTCCGAGGCAACTGCTTCCCCCCACAGACTCCCCTGTTGCTTCCTGTCATGGGGGTATCAGGCAAGGAAACTAATTCCTTGCAGGTATGCAAGATGGGCCAAAATCTAGCTAGATTGGTTTCCCCATTTGTAAAATGGGAATGAGACGACTTCCTTGTTTCACAAGGTGGTTGGGAGTTATTTGTGAGATGCTTTAAAAGTGAAATCTGGGATAAGTCTTACATCATGCTATAATCATGCAAAGACCCTCTGAGTCCTCATTTCTCTCCTGTCCAACCATAGGCAGCAACATTTTAATGAATGCTCTGTGGACCAGCTTTTATATTTGCACAAGCTTTTATCAGCCTCCTGTACATTAGAGATGAGTGAATAATCTATAGCTAATAATTTATTCAGTGAATTGGGCTTCCTTTTTCTGTTCTAGAATTTTGAGCCATTTCCAGGTTTCCTGCATTTATTTGTTATTCAAAATTTGCAAATAATTCGTGGTCTATACATTCAACTAATTGACCAAGGATAGAGCATTTCAGAAGTTGTGTTGGTTAATTTTGACTGAACACACAGGTCATATGGTGTCTCTACTTTCTATACAAGAAAGAAAGAATAGGAAAGAGCCATAAAGACACAACTGAGTTCTAAATAGTTGTATTTTCTAGCTATATACAAGCATACAAAGCCTAGGTGTATATATATACACACACACTAGGTATGTATATATATATATATATATATACACACACATACACACATATACATACACACACACACACACATATACTGTTGCTCTAAGGATCTGGTGGTTTCTTCAAGAAAAGAGGAGAACCCAATGGACAGCTACCATACTATTTAAAGGAATACTACTCTATTCCAATCCCTGATTATATAGTTTTTGTTCCTTGATTAGATTAATTAGGCTCTCAGACTCATGTTTCCAGGGAAAATACTCATGTATAGAAGTTCAATGCTTTGTGAGCATATTGACTAATATTTGTTTAAAATTTAGTATTTCCATGAACAGTTCCATCAGTAAAGTCATTTCCTACAACACTGACAGAAAGCAACACACAAAGGGCTTTAACAGAGGCCAAGTTAATTTTTTTAAATGCCAAGTGCACAGTCACAGAAAATAGAACTAATTCAAGCTGTAATATCACAGATACTTTGTTTTCAGGTCAGTAAATACATAATCAAGGGGAAAATATATTTCAATATGAAATGTGTATGGGTATAGGGTGTGGGGGGAGTGGCAAGATCCATGGTAAGTTACTGTATTGCAAATGGCTTCATATTGGTTCATGGAAATGTTATTTTAGTGCACTAATGGTTTTAGCAAATAAACAAATTACCAAGTGCAAAAAGTGCTTTTGGAAAATACATTAAGGCAATTTGCAAATAATTACTGTATGCTTGGCTATTATGACTTTGACTTCTGAAGTATAAAATCTCCCTGAGACAATGATGATAATCATGTTGGAAAGCAGTTGCCACCCTTTAATCTTCTAAGACAAAACAGAGATCTTTGGGGACTTGGGACCTTGTCACTCTAAGTAAACAGCTGACAGGAACGTAATTTGAGTGAAAAGCAGAAAGGTCACCTGTTTGCCTATGCAAAATTCATCAGTTTCCAATTGCCATTAGATGGGGGCAGCCAGTTCATCCCTTACACAAGTTTCTCATTTAAATAGCCTCTTTGCCAATAAAGAAGCTGTCAGAGACACTGTTTCCAGAAAGGCTTTGTCTCTCAGCAAGGATTCATTGTCTCTGTCCAATAGTTATTATAAATGGAGTTCAGGAAAAAGGCATTAAAAACATAAGAGCAAAAAGTTAGCTGCTGACAAATCTATTTAAAATGAAAGAAAAATGGAAACAAACGGTTCATTCTTTAAAAGGAGAAAGGAAAAATCATCATTGTTATGGAAGCACCAGTTTAATTTTTGTTTTCCATTTTTTAACCTAAACTTGTTAAGTTTACTAAAGGAGATGGCTTAGCTCCTCTAGTGACTAATTCTTCTCTTTATCAGTAAGATGAATAAAATAGTGCCTGCTTCCCCATAGTGCCCTGCCAACATGCCTTGAGCCTGTCCTGGAGCAACAACCTCTAAGAGTAAGGGGGTTGTTCTTACTGACTTGAATGGAAAAGACTTCCATTGACTTCAGTGGACTGTAGATCAAATCCATTGTATCCATTCAATCCTTGGGCTCTCTGATGATACTGCCAGAAAGGATACTTGTTAGTATAAATATTGAAATGGACAGCTGCGCACTTAGAAATGAATAGAGACCTTCCATTTAGAGAACTGGCCATTGGTTATGAGACGGCTAAATGGGTAAATCAGCTGCCAGTCACAACAAAATCAACAGCATTTTAACTAGTAGCATAGACCCAAATTAATTAATAGTGGAATTACAGTATGTGTCCATCGGTAGTACACCAAGAATTAATTTGGCCTTTTTCATTACAAAGGTTTTGTATGCCATTATCAGTCCTGTGAGCCATGTGGTCTCTGAAGCTAGCTATGTTTTAATCTAGTATCTCACTAAGTAACCTTACTTTTCATCAAATCTTGCATGCTTCTTCTTAAGGATGTCTTAAAGGTTATTTCATATTTTCTTATCTATGTGGATCTAATTTCAACAGATAGTAATAAAATAATTTGCTAAATACACTTAATTTGAAGATCAAAGTTGTGCAATTTACAAAGGTAGGTATCATCTCAGTTGAACAGATTGGGAAGAGGCAGAGTTCCTGGTTCTCGTCTACCTTACACTTTGTGCAAATCTTCACATCTACGCAACATAGTGCAAAATGCTATTACTGATGCAAATGAGTGGTGAATACTGATTCTGTAGCACTTTGCACAGGTATAAATTATTACCCTGGGTACAAAGCAATAGAGTATGAGACCCAAGGAAATTAACTGATTGGTCCAAGATTTCAGCAAGTGTTGGAGAGCCAAGGCTAGATCTCAGATTTCATGATTTCCATTCCGGTGCCCCTGTCACTAGAAAATGCCACTGTCCCCTTTCCCAGTCACTTACTTTTGTGTAAAGGCATTATTCAGAAATGACTCTGATTCAATCCATTTTATGGAGCTGAAAGACCTTAAGCTGATGTGGCTGAACTCAGAGTCATCACTCAGGGCTAAAAACAAACAGAATTTTTTTCTACTTTCAGTGCTCTGACTGAGGTCCATAAACAAATCAAGCATAAGTTATTTGCGAAAGTAAATTACGGTGTTTGGAAAGTAACTTCTTTGCTGGGATATGATAGTGTAAGTGAACAGCAGATTCTCAAGCCCACGTTTGCCACCACATTAATACTTTACTGATTTCCTAGCCTACTTACATCAGAGGTCTTGTGTAGCCAAATGATAGGGAACTTTCCATCTTAACACACTTGGCTGATTACCTCTCATATTTATTCTAAATGTTTCACCACCATAAATAAGGTGATTAGAACATAAGCTCTTTGGGGTAGGCACTATGTCCGCTTCTGTTTCTGCAGCATCTAGTGCAGCGGGGACCTGATCTTGGCTAGAGTCAGAGCCCTACCTTAATATCAACAACAAACAAATACAAAACAGTGATATTAATAATGTCTGAGAAAGTAGAGTGAAGCTATTTGGAATGGAAAGAATGAGAGAACATCTTATCAACCCATCCAACTCAGCCAGCTACTGACAAGTAAAATGCTTAATGGCATGAAGTTTAGAATAATGAGGAGCTACTAACATTAGAAAAATTGTAATGGGGGGGGGGGGGGAGAACAATACTTACAGTGGTATTGAGCTGTGAAGGAAAACCATCCATCCAGAACAATCACAAAAGTTGCCTCTTAGCAAAAACATAAGATGCTTTAAAGTGCTCCCAAAAATAGAACCAAGAAAGGAGAGAGTCTGGACCTGACAATACAGACTGAAGAATGAGAGTTTAGGCCCCATGTTTCCATGGCTATGGCACGGGGATCACTCACCACTGGGGTGCCTCTTTGTCGCAGTCTGGGGAATCAGATCTCATCCAATCTGGCAACTCTTCTGTCGTTCACTTGCCCTGTGGCCTCTCTCTCTGTGACTTGGGGTGCTCACTCTTCATGACTCATCCCACCAGCTAGGTCACGACACTAAAATAAAAGATTTGGCACAGCTGTGGCTTGCCTGGGTCCACTGGCTTGGGGGGCTTAGGCGGTGCAGCTAAAAATTGCTGTGTGGACATTCAGGTTCAGGTGGAGCCTAAACTCTGGGAACTTTCCCCCATTGCAAAGTCTCAGAGCTCAGACTCCAACCTGAGCTCAAATGTCTGCATGGCAATTCTTAGCCCTGCAGCCCAATCCCTGAAAGCCAGAGTCAGCTGACCCAAGGCAGCCACGGGTGTTTAATTGATATGTAGACATACCCTATATAATTTCCCCTTCTGCAGTACTAAACTCTTTCTGGATCAGCTGTCAAATCCAACAATCTTGTGCCACTTCCCAGGGGCTAGTAAGGGTATCCATGCCCACTACACTACTCCAGGTTCCAGGCCAGGGACCCTACAATCAGCAGCCAAAGTCTGAAAATCTCTGTCTTCCAGCCTCACTGTTCTTTCCCTGGGCTGCTTCCTACTTCATCTCCCACAGGCTTTTTTCTCCACCCTTTTGGGTAAATTCTTCCCTCAGGGCCAGGATCCCAGGGCTGGCTAGTTCTTATGCCATTCCCCTGGTTTCCTCTTCTCCCCCCTAAACTCAGAGAATACCTGGTAGTTTCCCCATGGCAGCTCCTTCCTGCTGCAACCTTTCCTGAATGTATGCCTTTAGCCAGCTTCTCCCCCAGCTGGGCTTTAACAGCCATTAGTAATTTTCAGTCAAGCCACTCTCCCACAAGTGCAGCCTGTATAGTCAGTTGGCCCTACCTGGGCCACCTTAACCTTCAGGGCTGGTGTGGGGTGAACACCCCATCACAGATAGAACAATGAAGTTAATGGGAACTTCAAAATTAACCCTCCCTATAAATTCATTGGTTGCCATTTCAATTCATAAAACTATAAAGTGCTGGTATCACAGAGATATGACCTTGTAAATAAATTGAAGCAGTTGTACCAAAACTCACCTGCATGTGATAGAATTCTATTGCAACTGGATATCAGTCTTCACTCCCTGGTCTGAACTCTTTGTAATGTTGCTGTGTGCTGTTAAATATTCACTGTGTTCCACCCTAGAGTTGCCAGCCTTTGCATAGAAGGTGAAGCTATTCCATAATGTCTATTAAAAGTTTTGAGGGTCCTTGAAAATGAAAAGCACTATATAAACGAAGATGTTTCTCTCATCTTTAAGGAGTTAAATTTTATTTTCCAATGTCATGTGATCAAACAGCCTCACAGCTGTATGAGATTTTACCTTTTCTTAATATCACCCCATTACTCTTAGTTATACTTTTTACATCTGCCAAATAACTCTTCCCAGCCTTGATATTTCCAACCTTCAAATACGTGTAAAAAGTTCTACTTCCCCTTACATGATCATTTAGCTAAGCCACGCATATTTAATTCTTTTAGACCTTCCTCATAAATCCAACCAGACCTTTAATCATTTTTGTTTCTCTTTTAATTATCTCCATCTTTCTGGGACTGAAGTGCTGAATACATCTTCTAGATGTGGTGTCACAAGGCCCACAGAGAAACTACCACCTCCCTGTTCCCTGACATTATACCTCTGTTTATGCAGCCCAAAGTCACATTGTCCTATTCTGCTACCATAGCACACTGAAAGCTAGAACGTAATTTTCTCTTCGTGATCTAACCAAAATGTCTTTGGGGATTTCTGTTTTCTACATTTCTCTTTCTATGTCCTTAAGTCCTTTATGACCTCATCACTATTTGAATAGATCTCTATAACTGAGAAGTAGGAGCAACAATCTCTCTCTCTCTCTCATCTCAACCTACAAGAAAAATAGCTGTGTGTGTATCTACACACATGTAAAGGCCTCACTGAGGAAGAGCCAAGCAGGGGTCGGCACCACCATGTTGTGCAACAGACATTTGACAAAATTACCGTACTTAGTGACGGACATTGTGGGACGGTATGTCATTCACTCATTCAATTTTTTGAAAAATTACCATGGACCTCAACATTTTTACCATGGACACTTCTGTCCGTGTACAGACACGTTGCTGGCCCCTGGAGCCAAGTCAACTAGATGAGTGTTGTTCATTTTCATTTAATATCTTCACGTTATCCTACCCGTGACAACAGGCTGACAAGCCTCCTCTGATTCAGTGATACAGTGTTGCGGTCACTGGCAAGACAGACTAGTTTATTCTGCACATCCACACTCCTACAGGCCAACAATAGAAAGGACATAGCCAACCTTTTAAAAAAGTTAGCACTCGAAGTGCTGACAAGCCTTATGGTTTGCTGGAGGGAGCAAAAGCTGTAGGTTTGGACAGATGAATAGATAGTTGATGCATCCATAAAATATGTTACTTATCCAATGGATCATTCCTGGACTTTTAATTCTGTCCTCTTCCTTTTTTGGATTGGCAAAGACAAATTGAAATACTCCAATTAAATTACAATACAGTGCCTAGTCTATTCATTTGGAATGTTGAAATGACTCACTTATTCTTTAGTTTTTGTTATCTCAACTGTGGAACATTGCTCAACTTATGCCATAAAGATCCCAAACAAAATTTGTTGAAAATTAGCCACTAGCTGCCTAGAAAGGAGCCTTTTTTTATTGAAGTCAGTATTTAATATACATTATTTATATAGCTAAGTTATTTATGATCAGACATGCTACCTAACAGAAATGTTGTACCGTGTGACTTTGCAATAAAATATCATTTTTATTTTTCTCTTTTTGTCTTTTAAAACAAACCAGAACATTGTGCTGCATAAGCAGAGAAGTCTTTACACTATTGCATAAGAAACTAGAAAAAAATAGATAGACAAGGTTTGAGCTGAACTCTAATCTGCTGTGTCCTAAGGCAAAAAAGCCTGTAAAAGAAAAAGTTTATAGGCAGCAAGAAAAGCTAAGTAGAAAATTAATGCTGAGATACTTTCTGTCTCAAAAAATATGATCGGGGATACAGGCAGTGCTTAATTTGTGCCAGGACTTAGCCAGTGGCATGTCTGGGCTTATCACATCAGTTCTGAATGTAAAAAAATTGCTTCAGCCCCTGCACCTGTTTCGTTACAAATTAAGCACTGGATACAGGCTTTGTTCATTTACTATGTCTCCATTCATTTTACCAGCAGGACTGGAAGACTTCTGGCCTGATTTTATACTAGTGTCGTCCCACTGACATCAGTAGAGTTACTTTTGATTTCCTTACATCAGTGAAAGCTGAGGCATTGATAAGATTGTCAATAAGGGTACTGAACAGAATCAATTATGATGCTCGTTTGTGTTATATAGATACCTGTCCACTAGGAGCTGCATTTAGGCCACAAACTCATTTCACAAAGGCTGCGGAACAGCTGTCAGACGGTAATGATTTTGGTCAGTACTGATCCAGACCAGATTCTCTAGTGGCCTAAAGATAAACGGATCTGTAACCCATCATTAACCCTCTGAACCATTCATCCCCCCAACTAATGACATGTTAATGTTCATTAAGATGTACTGCTTTAGTCTCTTCTTACCAAACAAGTCTTAGCTGCTGCTATAAACTCACAGCACGAGGTTGGTGCTCAGGGACTAGTGTGTCAGAATAAGCTATTTCTAAAGAGCTGGTGTAACATTAAAGGAGTTCTGCTAGAAATGAATAGCAACTGTTTCATTAATCTCACTTGCGTTAAACTTGCCTTAATGGGCACCATTACATAACCCTAAAATAGATAGATTTAAGCTGCCACAGTTTGCAGGTTATATAGATTTAATGAAGAATAAGAGTGAGGTAGAATTGGTGGTTATGTTGAAGAGGTTTAGAATTAGCAAATCATCATCCAGACGGCTGTAATGAACTACCTTAGTTGTGCTTCTTAAAGTATGAGACCACTATTAACTTGATGATGATGGTGGACACATGCTTTGAGCCTCTCTATCAGTTTCAGAATGTCCAATAGTAAGCAATACTTGCAAAGAGAATGCAAATTAAAACAGTTTATCTTCGTATCTGAAAAATCACTTGTGCATGCTCTCCCTCTCTTTTGAATGCTGATAGCCATTACAAAATTAAGCTGGAGAACCTCAGAGTTTATCTAAGGAGAGGAATTATAGCTCTGTGGGCAAGGAGATACATGTACTCAGGACTATACATGTATACAGATGGGGACAGTAGAACAAATATCAGGAGTATCCTGTGGACAGACACAGCATTTATGTCATCAAGAGTTTGAACACTCAGCAATGTACAAGTGATGTCAGGAAGAATCAAATTCCAGCAAGAACCTTAGCTGACGGAGCAGAACTGAATATGAGCTTAGTTTGTTTGGGGTCTATGATGGATAAGAGTTGTGACACCTGTCCAGAGTCCAGTACCAGGCTCACAATATTTCAGTCAACTGACAAACCAAGGGAAATATAGCCTACATGTTTCCCATGCATAAATTTTTAGCAAGTGCTCTGAACCCCCAGATTACGATGCTATATTTCCAGGGTAAACTTTCTATGTGATTTTCCATGAAGACAAGAGTTACTGGTCACTTCTTGAAATATATGTATGGCATATTGGTCTTTCTGTTGATGTCTGTGTAGTGAATTACACTTCAGTCTCAAAACACACAAGACAAGACAGACAATGGCCCACATTCTTCCACGGGTTACAGCCTCTGGAACCCCAGTGAAGCCAATTTAGGTTGCATAAGATGCAGGTCAGGAGAATTTGGCCCTTTAAATGTAACCCACTCCAATGTTTTTTTATAAACAGCAATCACCCACCCTTGAGCTAACACCTTGTGACAACATTCTGAGACAACATTCCATAATGATTTTGACATTTTTAGACTCACAACTAGTCTGGGCAAATATAGTAAAAATAATAGAAGTAGTTTCTGGTATGAAGTAGACTGCAGCCATGGTGTAGTAAAAAGGCAACATATTCTAATGCTGCAAACTTCTAGATGAGAAACTTACACACTTAAACAGTAGGAGCTGTGCTCAGTTAAAGAGGGGTTCCCTTGTGTGTCAGCGGGCATACATGCTGCATATGGACCACCAGGATGCCTGCTGGAGTGTTGGCTGTATTATTGTACAAAATGCAACTCACTGTGCCAGGCTTTGTCCTCAGTGTTTCCAGCCTCCAAATAAAAGACCCCCCTTAGTTAGAGAACGATTTCAGAGTAGCAGCCGTGTTAGTCTGTATTCGCAAAAAGAAAAGGAGTACTAGTGGCACCTTAGAGACTAACCAATTTATTTGAGCATAAGCTTTCGTGAGCTACAGCTCACTTCATCGGATGCTGTATTTTCCACTTTATGCATCCGATGAAGTGAGCTGTAGCTCACGAAAGCTTATGCTCAAATAAATAGGTTAGTCTCTAAGGTGCCACTAGTACTCCTTTTCTTTTAGTTAGTGAAGTCTGCTTTAATTCTCAGAACCTCAGAGTTACAAACACTAGAGTTATGAACTGACGAGTCAACCACACACCTCATTTGGAACCGGAAGCACACAATCAGGCAGCGGAGACAAAAAAAAAAAAAAAAAGCAAATACAGTATAGTACAGTACTGTGTTAAACATAAACTAGTAAAAAAGAAAGGCAAAGCAGCTTTTTTATTCTGCACAGTAAAGTCTCAAAGCTGTATTATGTCAATGTTCAGTTGTAAATTTTAAAAAGAACAACCATAACGTTTTATTCAGAGTTACGAACATTTCAGAGTTACAAACAACCTCCACTGCTGAGGTGTTCATAACTCTGAGGTTCTGTACCAGTCGTTACCAGATACAGAGCCAAGATAGTTTTTTCAAAAGTCTTTTGGAGAATCAGCTTGATCCATTGAGAAAGATAATGTTTTTAGGAATATAGCTAAGCCTCAATGGTCCATCTATCTCCTACATTTTTGATGGTGGGCTACACCAGATGCTTTAGAAGAAAGCAATGAAAAAATCCCATTATGCACTTGGCAACTTGTGCACAAATATACCAAGAGGAGGAAATATTTCCCTGGCCCTAGCTGGTGATCAGCTGAAGCCCTGAAGCATGATGATTGATGGCATTTGTAATTTTTATCCCAGCTAGTGACAACTGCACATGCTATTACAAGAACATAGGAATTATCATAACAGAAACAGAATAATCCAATGGTCCATTAATCACATGGACTCTTAAGGTGACAGGCAGATGACAAAAAGCATGTACTGTATAGACAAAAACACATATCTTCATACCTGTATGTGTACTTATACATTCATATGTATAGCGTCATGTTACAGGTGTATTTACATATACATTCACACAAAAGGACACACAAATATTAACACAGAATGAAACTAGCTATCAAAATTACTGATAGAGGCAATAATTAATAAATAAGCACATGGTATTTTCTGGAAGTGGAAACTACTATTGTGGTTTCACCGCAAATAATCTAATCTAACTTTATGGCAGAGGCTGCAATAAAGATATAGGGCAGCCGCAGGTCCAAAAGTGTCACTCTTCTGTGTAAAAGCAGCAGGATGTAAGTTATCATTTAGGTTAAATATGCAACTGATGAGAAAGCAAATGTATCCTGACTGGTCACAACTAGTTAGTGAACATTTCATTTCGGCTCCGTCTGAGCTCCTTAGAAATGTTCTCGTTATGGTGAGCAGTATGTTTAAATCTTGCAGATTTTTTTTATATTATCTCTAAGATATGGCCTTTCCTGTCCTTCCTAAACAACTAAAACTCTCATCCTGGCTCTCATCATCTCTCATCTTGATTACTGCAATATCCTGCTCTCTGGTCTTGTCAAATGTAACCTTGCCCTGATTGTATGCAGCTACTGCAAAGGTCATATTCCTAGCCCATTCCTTTGACAATTTCACTACAGCTGGGAAAATTTTTCGGTCAAAATATTTTTTTCAGCAACACTTGTAGATTCAATTACACCAAAACATTTAACAAATTCATGTCAATTTCACCAAATTCTTTCAGTTGAAAAAAAACAACCAAAATATTCCAAAAAAATAATCAAAAAGTTTTGACATTTTCAAAATGAAACATTTCGATTTTTTCACTCGAAACGACTTTTCATTTCAAAATTCCTTTAATTTGAATTTTAAAAAAAGAAAATGAAAAGAAAATGTTCAAAATCTAAACAAAACATTTTATTTTATTTTGGGTTGAACAAAATGTTAAGCTTGACTGAAAACAATTCCCCCCCCCCCCCCAGTTTTTCTGAATCATGGGAGAACCACCCCATCTACCATCTCTCAGTCACTATTGAGGTGTTGATGCCCACTTCCAATCAGCTCAGGATGCTGGCCTCTGTATCCACTTGTTAAATTTTTAAACCAGCACCTTCATGGTTTCTCCCAGCTGCTCCTCACACTTGGAAGGAGCTCCTCATAAATATCTGCAAAACTAATTCACTATCCACCTTCAAAACCCTCTCCTCCAAATTCTCTTTTGCTGTGATGCCTACAAAAGAAGTTAACAACAGCAAGGCACCTGGTGTGCTGAGACCACTGTCTATCATGCTTACCAATACTGTCTCATTGGTTCCTTGCACTCCATCAGTATCCATTGTATCCATCTGTGGTCTCTTGTCTTATGCATAGCTTGTAAGTTCTTTGGGGCAAAGACCATAATTTTGTTCTTTGTTTATATAGCGCTTATCACAATGGATATGACTGGGGCTCCAAGTTACTACAGTAATACCAATAAGAAAAGGAGTACTTGTGGCACCTTAGAGACTAACCAATTTATTTGAGCATGAGCTTTCGTGAGCTACAGCTCACTTCATCGGATGCATACCGTGGAAACTGCAGCAGACTTTATATACACACAGAGATCATAAAACAATACCTCCTCCCACCCCACTGTCCTGCTGGTAATAGCTTATCTAAAGTGATCATCAAGTTGGGCCATTTCCAGCACAAATCCAGGTTTTCTCACCCTCCACCCCCTCACACACAAACTCACTCTCCTGCTGGTAATAGCCCATCCAAAGTGACAACTCTCTACACAATGTGCATGATAATCAAGGTGGGCCATTTCCTGCACAAATCCAGGTTCTCTCACCCCCTCACCCCCCTCCAAAAAACACACACACAAACTCACTATCCTGCTGGTAATAGCTCATCCAAAGTGACCACGCTCCCTACAATGTGCATGGTAATCAAAGTGGGCCATGTCCAGCACAAATCCAGGCTTTCTCACCCCCCCCCCCTTTTTTTTTTTCTCCCGGGGACGGACACACACACACACACAAACTCACTCTCCTGCTGGCAATAGCTCATCCAAACTGACCACTCTCCAAGTTTAAATCCAAGTTTAACCAGAACGTCTGGGGGAGGAGGGGTAGGAAAAAACAAGAGGAAATAGGCTACCTTGCATAATGACTTAGCCACTCCCAGTCTCTATTTAAGCCTAAATTAATAGTATCCAATTTGCAAATGAATTCCAATTCAGCAGTTTCTCGCTGGAGTCTGGATTTGAAGTTTTTTTGTTTTAAGATAGCGACCTTCATGTCTGTGATTGCGTGACCAGAGAGATTGAAGTGTTCTCCGACTGGTTTATGAATGTTATAATTCTTGACATCTGATTTGTGTCCATTTATTCTTTTACGTAGAGACTGTCCAGTTTGACCAATGTACATGGCAGAGGGGCATTGCTGGCACATGATGGCATATATCACATTGTTGGATGTGCAGGTGAACGAGCCTCTGATAGTGTGACTGATGTTATTAGGCCCTGTGATGGTGTCCCCGAATAGATATGTGGGCACAGTTGGCAACGGGCTTTGTTGCAAGGATAAGTTCCTGGGTTAGTGGTTCTGTTGTGTGGTATGTGGTTGTTGGTGAGTATTTGCTTCAGGTTGCGGGGCTGTCTGTAGGCAAGGACTGGCCTGTCTCCCAAGATTTGTGAGAGTGTTGGGTCATCCTTTAGGATAGGTTGTAGATCCTTAATAATGCGTTGGAGGGGTTTTAGTTGGGGGCTGAAGGTGACGGCTAGTGGCGTTCTGTTATTTTCTTTGTTAGGCCTGTCCTGTAGTAGGTAACTTCTGGGAACTCTTCTGGCTCTATCAATCTGTTTTTTCACTTCCGCAGGTGGGTATTGTAGTTGTAAGAAAGCTTGACAGAGATCTTGTAGGTGTTTGTCTCTGTCTGAGGGGTTGGAGCAAATGCGGTTGTATCGCAGAGCTTGGCTGTAGATGATGGATCGTGTGATGTGGTCAGGGTGAAAGCTGGAGGCATGCAGGTAGGAATAGCGGTCAGTAGGTTTCCGGTATAGGTTTCAGGAAGTTTCTTGAGCAAATGCTGTAGTTGCTTTTGGTAACTCTCAGTGGGATCATAGGGTAATGGCTTGTAGAAACTTGTGTTGGAGAGCTGCCGAGCAGCCTCTTGTTCATATTCCGACCTATTCATGATGACAACAGCACCTCCTTTGTCAGCCTTTTTGATTATGATGTCAGAGTTGTTTCTGAGGCTGTGGATGGCATTGCGTTCCGCGTGGCTGAGGTTATGGGGCAAGTGATGCTGCTTTTCCACAATTTCAGCCCGTGCACGTCGGCAGAAGCACTCTATGTAGAAGTCCAGTCTGCTGTTTCGACCTTCAGGAGGAGTCCACCTAGAATCCTTCTTTCTGTAGTGTTGGTAGGGAGGCCTCTGTGGATTAGTATGTTGTTCAGAGGTATTTTGGAAATATTCCTTGAGTCGGAGATGTCGAAAATAGGATTCTAGGTCACCACAGAACTGTATCATGTTCGTGGGGGTGGAGGGGCAGAAGGAGAGGCCCGGAGATAGGACAGCTGCTTCTGCTGGGCTGAGAGTATAGTTGGATAGGTTAACAATATTGCTAGGTGGGTTGAGGGAACCATTGCTGTGGCCCCTTGTAGCACGTAGTAGTTTAGAAAGTTTAATGTCCTTTTTCTTTTGTAGAGAAGCAAAGTGTGCGTTGTAAATGGCTTGTCTAGTTTGGATGAGCTATTACCAGCAGGATAGTGAGTTTGTGTGTGTTTTTTTTGGAGGGGGGTGAGGGGGTGAGAGAACCTGGATTTGTGCAGGAAATGGCCCACCTTGATTATCATGCACATTGTGTAGAGAGTTGTCACTTTGGATGGGCTATTACCAGCAGGAGAGTGAGTTTGTGTGTGAGGGGGTGGAGGGTGAGAAAACCTGGATTTGTGCTGGAAATGGCCCAACTTGATGATCACTTTAGATAAGCTATTACCAGCAGGACAGTGGGGTGGGAGGAGGTATTGTTTTATGATCTCTGTGTGTATATAAAGTCTGCTGCAGTTTCCACGGTATGCATCCAATGAGGTGAGCTGTAGCTCACGAAAGCTCATGCTCAAATAAATTGGTTAGTCTCTAAGGTGCCACAAGTACTCCTTTTCTTTTTGCGAATACAGACTAACACGGCTGTTACTCTGAAACCTGTCAGTAATACCAATAATAACTATAACTTGCTATCACTAACAGAATAACTAGGTAGATTAAGGACTGCACACACTTATTTACATGAGTAAAGGCTGTTCATCTGAGATAAAGCTTGCAGGCTTGGATCCTAAGGTAGGACCATTTTCAGTCTACTTCCCATGGTCAGAGAGATTCTACATGGGGCACCGAATCTATAAGGAGCACCAGACCAGCAAGCCTCAGTGAAGGATGCTCAGTTTGAAGATCATTCCACTTCTGAGTCCTTGAAGCACATCTGGGGAGTCTAAGAAGAAGTGTTTGTCCAGAGGTTCTCAAAACTTTGGGGATCCAGGCCCTGTTTCATCTTTATGAACCATCAGGGAAAGTGTCTATGTTATCATCAGTAGGATGGGGAATAACTTTATAGCATGAGTAGTGGCTCTAATAAGCTGAGTAATAACCATCACAGCCATCAAACAGTCACGCAGATACCCAAGCAACACAGACGAGAAATATTTAATCTTTCAAATGGAATGTTATTTATAGAAAAGCATTCTTATTTGGTAGATTTTTCAGCATGTCTTCTGTACATTTACAAAGAAATTATTCTGGGCTACATAAAACTTCACAATACATATTCTGCTGGAAAGATTAAATGACTTTGAAATAGATTCTCATTAAAGGGAAAGTTACTGTTGCTTCACAATAAATACTTTTCAAGAAATAGCTTACCAGTGGAAAATCGGAGCTCAAAGCAAATCTGAAATGTAAACAAAAACTTACAATATTGGTTCTGAAATATGCACATACAGACATTACCATCTTGAAATTTTAATCAAAATTGTTCCTTACTGCAAAGATTATATGGTTTTACTCTACGTTTGTGATACACAGGACCAGAAGGCTCCCTCTGCATTTTTCAAAGCAGACAAAATCATCATGTTATTAAAGGCATTATAAAAGTCACTGGCTCAAGTGCATTTTGTATGTTAAAGGCTCAGAGGCAACACTTCTGGATCTCTAATTCTTTCTAAGATTAATTAGTATGTTGTGCTGAACTCCTAATCCTGTCTTTCATCTATTAGTCCAATTGATTGCCACATTATACAAATATATATTCACCTCTGGCGACCTAGGTTCAAATCTTACCTTTTAGGCCCCAATGGGCGATGAGTTTTATGGAATCATCTCAGTCACTAGTGAATATTTATTAGCATCATAAACCAAATATACAATTTTATACAACTGATTGTCTCTCACCTCAAGGAAAGCCCCAATAAATGACTAACAGGGGAATAATGCAGGTTCTGACTGAAGTGCACTGGTAGAGTTTTTCAAGGGAAACAGGACTGGAAGAACCAGAGTATGTTCTGGAGTGTGGTATTGTGGCTCAGCTGTGTGTGGAAGCTTATACAATGTCCATCTATGCTATGCCTGTCTCAGAGTCTCTGGGCCTGATTCTCCTCTCACTCCAGTGTAAAGCAGGAGTAACCACTTCCATTAACATTAGCAGACTTATACTAGTGTTAAATTGGTTTTAGTGAATCAAATCCTGTGCCTTTGCTTTGTCTAGCACTTAATTTTCCATTTTTACTCCCATTTAAGAAAATAGCGACCCGAACTTCCAGCTTATGTAGCTTCAAGCAACACATCAATATATTTTACAGCAACATTGAGTATGCTGAAAAATAAAGAGGGTTTTTAATAAGACAGTGATTTGCTGTTGGGAAGTGATAGTTTATATGAGTTATTATTATTGTTTCTAGCACAGAACGTTGACACTCACAAAGAAGAAGAAAACATACCATCAAGAATATTGATTTTATAAACATGCAATTTATCAAATGACACAAATCAGCTAAATGACATGAAAATATCTCTGGAGACTTCATAATGTCACCATACACTGCTGCTAGTATTTGACAGATATTGGGTGAAGAGAAATGCTTTAAGCTAGGCAGGGTTCTATTATGGGATAAGAGATTATTCCATCACTTACTATCAGCTATTTTCTCATCTCTTCTGGGGGGTTTTCTCCACAGCTGTTAAACTGTTGATACACACTGTTCTGTTCCAGTTAGAACTGTCTCTCCTTCTGGAATGAAGGCATATCTTTGTTTTCTGCAGTAGAAGGAGATGAAGAAATCCCCATTTGAACAAATCATGCAAAAGGGTGAAATATGGAGCATCCTGTAAATGGAAGAATACACATGCCTTAAAAAATCAAATATGGTGATGTGACACTGTTTGGCTGTCTTTGATAGGAGATATTGTTGCAACTCCATTTACAGGATTTGGAAAGGGTTATCTCCGCTCTTGACTCCAGTGTGGAATCTCATTCTCAGAGGACAAGCTAACAGGTATGAGCTAGATCTTTATTAGTAATACAAGCAAGGAGAAGCCATACACTCAGGTATGCATAACAAGCATGTGCAAATCCCACTGACATTACTGGGAACTGTAAATGTTCAGCAGCTGCTCAGCACCTTCCAGGGTTTTGGCCACAGTTTCGAAGTCATTCATGCCCTTTGCAGTCAAATGTAAATTGGGCCGGATTCTACTCCCAGTTAAACTTGTGTAAATCTGGTGTAATGTCCCTGACTTCACTGGAGTTAGTGCAGAGATATGTGAGTGAAAGTAGAAGCAGAAGCAAAAAGCCCAATTCCTCTACATTCATTTCAGTTACTTTTGCGTTATCCTCCTCTAACAGAGCTGAACTGAAGAAGGCCTTGTGAACAAATGTAACATGAGTATTTCCATAAAATATTCCATAAAAATATTTAACAAATACAGGGCTGTTGAAGTTAGCCAAAAAAAGCTTTAGAATAATTCTCCAGGCCTAAAGAATTCCAGGAATGTCCCTATATTTTGGTTTCAGAGTAGCAGCCGTGTTAGTCTGTATCCGCAAAAAGAAAAGGGGTACTTGTGGCACCTTAGAGACTAATAAATTCATTTGAGCGTAAGCTTTCGTGAGCTACGGCTCACTTCATCGGATGCATCCCTCCACCTATACCCTCCTTTGTATTATCTACTAAATCTTCCACTGCTAGTCAATAGCATACTGATCCATGTTTCTGGGTAGTATCATTTCTACAAGCAGTATTACACTATATCCTCAAGGTGCTCTACTGGCATCTTCAAGGAATTAATAAAGCTAATTTTGGCCCTGGTCCTGCAAGCACTTAAGCACATGCTTGATTTAACTACAGTGAGTACTCCCATTGACAGGATTACTCATGGTAGTAAAGTTAAGCACATGTGTAAGTGTTCTCCATCCCTTGTATGCTTATTGTCATCTTGTCATATTGTAAGCTCTTCGGAGCAGGTACTGTATCTTCCTATATATTAATATAGTACTTAGCCCAATTGGGCCCCCACCATGATCACTATTAGAGTAATAGAAACAATAAATAATACGTGAAAGTACAGAAGCAAAGGCAAACTGCAACACCAAACCATCTCAATTCTTGTGCTTTGTGAACCTTATTCACTTGTACTTTAAGATTTTGAAAAAGGTATATTAATAGGTAGTACAGTATTTCATGGAGCAGAATATGATCTCAGTTACATTCGTGTAAATCAAGCGTAACTCACTTTATTTCAGCAAGGCTATTTTAGAGTTACACTGGTATAACAGATCAGAATCTAGCCCAGTATTTGTAATAAGGAAAGGCTCAGCACACGCATACTGCATGGCCTTAGGCAGCATTGCAATTTGGTTTTATGAGATAATTTAATTGTTAACATTTTTATCAGTTCATGGGAGGAAAAATAAAGTGAAATAAATCTGAGTTTTTCCCATTTTTATTCAGTTCCATCACATAAAAAGAACTCACTTTTTTTAAAAGGTTGGCCTATTTTTTAACATCATTAATAACATTTTTGACTCTTAGCAATTGAAACTGAAGAGAACTTACATTAATTTTTTTATTTGCTCACCAATGCACTAAATCCAGCCTAAATGTTATAAGCCAAATTTTTCTAATGATAGTCCAACTATGTAAAAAGTATTGCACTAAAGTTATGAGGAAGAGTCAAACTTTTCCCATGAAGAGAAAAACATTCATAGATATATAACTCTAATTATGCATATTAACTATTTTGATAACCTTATTTAAAAATGTAAATGCTACCTTTTAACAAGATATCAACTCTATACATTCAAAACCAGGAAAAGGAATCACTGAAACAAAATTAAACTGATATATAAAATCTAAGCAGCACTACAAATCTTATTCCCCTATGGAAATAACCAATTGGTTGGATTTTTTCTATATACTGAGTTCCCTTTATTTAAGTTGCTTTGGGAGAAAATAAAGCTTCATATGAGAACATTTCTTTTTTTAACAGTTGAGATGATAAAACAAAATCCCAGATATACTGTTTTCATGCACATCAGATTCTAATAAGTCACTGCTCTTCTGGGACAATCCAGAACTTAAATAAATGAATTGCAAGTGTTATGAAACATACCTAATGCCCATCACAAGAAACGCTGCCTTATTAAAAAAAAGTTACACTCACACTTCCTAACAATTCAGCAAACTCTCATGAACATTTTGAAGGCTAAAGCACTACATTTCAAGGGAATATATTACTCTGGAAGAGAAGTTCAGGTCGCTATTTTCTTAAATGGGAGGAAAAATGGAAAATTAAGTGCTAGACAAAGCAAAGGCACAGGATTTGATTCTCTAAAATGAATTTAACACTAGTATAAGTCTGCTAATGTTAATGGCAGTGGTTACTCCTGCTTTACACTGGAGTGAGAGGAGAATCAGGCCCAGAGACTCTGAGACAGGCATAGCATAGATGGACATTGTATAAGCTTCCACACACAGCTGAGCCACAATACCACACTCTAGAACATACTCCGGTTCTTCCAGTCCTGTTTCCCTTGAAAAACTCTACCAGTGCACTTCAGTCAGAACCTGCATTATTCCCCTGTTAGTCATTTATTGGGGCTTTCCTTGAGGTGAGAGACAATCAGTTGTATAAAATTGTGTGTTTGGTTTATGACGCTAATAAATATTGGGGATTGGTCCTGCTTTGAGCAGGGGGTTGGACTAGATGACCTCCTGAGGTCCCTTCCAACCCTGATATTCTATGATTCTATGATTCTAAGTAGTTATACAGACCTGATTTAAAACTGCAATATTTTTCTTCTCTCCAAAGCTTTTCCGTCTCCATACGTGATCATTGAAGGGAATGTTGGGATGGAAACATTATGCATTTAAAAAGATAAGGACAGAGGGCAAGAGCTCAGCAGTAATACTATTGAAGTGAGGTGATGTAATCTGGAAGACGCACTATGAAGAGATCTATTAAGTACGTTCATAGACACTTTTCTGATCAAAACTGTACCTGGACAAGAAAGAAAGAAAGAAAGAAAGAAAGAAAGAAAGAAAGAAAGAAAGAAAGAAAGAAAGAAAGAAAGAAAGAAAGAAAGAAAGAAAGAAAGAAAGAAAATAAATCTACACACACAGTTTTGCTTTTGGTTGGTCAGAATTTGGGCCGACGATTTTTTAACTTACTTTTTAATCGGAACTGTTTTGCCCATCCCTATCCAATTAACAACAAACATGAGCCAATTAAAATTCATTAAAAATAAACTCACAGGGAAATTTTTCAAAGGTATAAATGGGAGTTAGGAGCTCAACTTTCATTGACTTTCAAAGGCAGTTGGGTGCCTAACTGGTCTGGTTGCCTTTGAAAATCTCCCTTTAGATCTTTTAAACAAATTTTACTCTTGTTCGCAAACTTCTTTCCATTGACATGACATCCATAAGTTCTAGATGTGGTGAATACCCTGGGACCAACCCATCTCCATTCAAGTCAATGGCAAAATTCCTACTACCTCAATGGGAACAGACTCCAGTCCTGTATATTTACTTTCTGCTGTGTAGCCATATCACCACAAAAGAAACAGCCTGTCTGAACAGCAGCTCTTCAGTGAGCTTACTGGGATGTCATCTGCCTACCATGCAATGGAACAGACCATCACATTCTGGATAGTGGGCAATAAACACCTCTGTGCAGTCCCATCAATACATGTTCCTTGCTGAGGTTGCTGAGCTCCCTAATGTATTTGCACTAATGGGATAAAACAATGGATTAAAACAATTCAGAAGAAGACGAGCTCTGTATAAGCTCAAAAGCTTGTCTCTCTCACCAACAGAAGTTGGTCCAATAAAAGATATTACCTCATCCACCTTGTCTGCCAAGTAATAAGTTACTTAGTAAGATTAAATACAGTATAATGCTTGTACCATCAATGTTTCAAAAATACATTCTTAATTAAGAGGTGGGCTGCTCATTTTGCTGCAGTTTCCGCATGTCAGGTACACTTAGACCAGTGGAATCAGTTTTTAAAGGGGTGATCCAAGCACCCTTTTCTTACAGCCTTTATGCAAATTTACCACTGTGTGATGGATCTTCTCTGCTCATTTTGTTTCCTTAATAGTAGGGGTCTCAAACTCAGTTTACCTTAGGGCCAGTGCCAGTCCTAAAATCCTCCCAGCGGGCCAATAATGTCACTGAAGATGGTGTTCAGAAAAGAAAACGTTTATATTGTATTTTTTATTTTGAATTTCTTAGAAATAATAAACCGACGTACAACTTTATATTCATCGTGGGAAAAAGTGACGCTGTCTCCATGGCTGACTCTGCCCGGCGACTAGTGATGGTATCTCTGTCCTTCTCCCCCAGCCAATGGGAGCTGTGGGGGGCAGCACCTGCAGCAGACAGGGCCAGCAGCGTGGCTGCATGCATCTCTCCTCTGCGGGCCACAGTGGGGAGGTTCTCAGGCTGCGGATGGCCCTCGGGCCAGGACTTTGAGACTCCTGCTTGAGAGAATGATGACAATCTCCTTACATCAGTGGTGGGAAACTTGCGTGCCGTATGCGGCCCATCAGGGTAATCCACTGGCGGGACGTGGGACAGTTTGTTTACATTGGAACGGCTGCCCGCAGCTCCCAGTGGCCACGGTTCGCTGTCCCCAGCCAATGGGAGCTGCGGGAAGCAGTGGCCAGCATGTCCCTGCAGATTGGATGAACGGACTATAAAGTGGATAGAAAGCTGCCCAGATTGTTGGGCTCAATGGGTAGTGATCAACGGCTCACTGTCTAGCTGGCAGCCGGTATCAAACTGAGTGCCCCAGGGGTCGGTCCTGGGGCCAGTTTTGTTCAACATCTTTATTAATGAGCTGGATGATGGTATGGATTGCACTCTCAGCAAGTTCGCAGATGACACTAAGCTGGGGGGAGAGGTAGATATGCTGGAGGGTAGGGATAGGGTCCAGAGTGACCTAGACAAATTGAAGGATTGGGCCAAAAGAAATCTGATGAGGTTCAACAAGGACAAGTGAGGAGTCCTGCATTTTGGATGGAAGAATCCCATGCCCCGCTACAGGCTGGGGACCGACTGGCTAAGCAGCAGTTCTGCAGAAAAGGACCTGGGGATTACAGTGGATGAGAAGCTGGATATGAGTCAGCAGTGTGCCCTTGTTGCCAAGAAGGCGAACAGCATATTGGGCTGCTGTAGTAGAAGCATTGCCAGCAGACTGAGGGAAGTGATTATCCCCCTCTATTCAGCACTGGTGAGGCCACATCTGGAGTACTAAGTCCATAGTGGAGGTGGTGGAATCTCCATCCTTAGAGGTTTTTAAGGCCTGGCTTGACAAAGCCCTGGCTGGGATGCTTTAGTTGGTGCTGGTCCTGCTTTGAGCAGGGGGTTGGACTAGATGACCTCCTGTGGTCTCTTCCAACCCTGATCTTCTATGATTCTATGAACTGCAGCCACTGGGAGCTGCGGATGGCAGTGCCTGCGGTCCGTGTAAACAAACTGTCTGGCGGCCTGTCAGTGGATTACCTGACGGGCCGCGTGGGGCCCACAGGCCACAGTTTGCCCACCACTGCCTTAGATCATTTTATTTTCTCTATAAAGCTGTGACAAAATAATTTTCTATTCATTCATAAATGAATGAACTCTTAGAATGTTCATCGGGGTTAAGCGCATCCCAGTATTTTGCTGTGATCTGTCTCTTATAACCATAAGATGGGTATCTCTGCTTATCTTAAATGGAGCAGGTAATTTCAATAATCCCAGTCACAGTTTGTGGAAACCATTTGTGTTGAGAAGCCAGTTTTCATTTGAATTTGGTTTTTGGGGTTTTTTTTGGAAACTTGAGGTGTGTCAATACACTTTTCTCTCTTTCATCTCCTGTTGAATATATTACTTGAATGAGCCCAAGAGGATATATTTATATAGACTTATACTTACATAGACACTTATAGAACATATGGCTCCAGAAAATGGTGATGATACAGTGTTAGTTGAGTAACTGTCCCCAGTTATCTGAACAATTGTCAGCATTGTGTCTAAATGCCATTTTGTCAGAGTAGAAGCACTTCGACATTTTGCCTCATGCAACGTAATAAAAAGACTTGTACGATGAAAACAGCCAGTTCCACACTATGTGATGTATACTCAGTAACACACACCTTTTTATTAAGGGTTTAAACACCAAAATAGTAGCATTACTGCTTAGCATGGTACTAGGGGGAGTTCACTAAGAGTACTGGGCTGAAAGTAACAATTAAATCTAAATACTAGCTCAGAAAAAGATCCTTGAACAGCAGTGAAATCCATTAGGTGTCTCCCAGGGGAAGGGCTGAAGCCCCATATCAAACTGGATTGGAAGAGGCATTAGAAAATATAACGAAGGGGCAATCTTGCACTGGCAGGAGAATGAACTAGCTGGCCCAGAAGGCCTCTTCCACCTCAAGTTTCTGTATGTCAGATTAGACATACAAACCACACTAGAGGTAGGAGCGAAAGAACAATATCAGCCGAATGCAGGGTCCCATAGCAACCTGCAGGCTCAGGGCAGATGCAGGCTGAAGGGCATAGCACAGCCTGAGGAGGAGCACACAGCAACAACTCTAATTGTTGTTTTGCTACTGAATGGAGCAGCAGGAACTCCCTGCGGTATTTGCTGCCAGATATCAGCATGTATTCTAGAGGAGAAGGGCAGGCAACACACAAACCCTCAGTAGGATTTCCTGGGGCTAGGGATCATTGATGGGTGCACTAGCACAGCCTAGCACTCAAAGGCTCTTCTAAAGTCCACCCTTCTAGTCCCAACATTTTGGCACAGAATGAGACAGGATTTAACTGGATGGGTCACATTCTCCTGTGTCAAATCAGTGCAGCTCTTTTGAAGCCAGTGAGTTTGTGCCAGTGTAAGAGGGGACTCACAATCTATGCATCTGCAAAGCTCTTGCTGTCGATATATTTTTCAGGTGCTACCTTAAGGGGAAGGTGGAGGGATGTCTATTTTTATAGATAAGTCTTGCAATTAACCACTGAGATTAATGCTATTTTTTGCCAGTGGACTGTTTCCTTAAAAAGTTAGCAAGGTGAGTTTTATTTTCCTTCTTTCCCAGCATAGCTGGAGGTAACAACAGTGTATAGGTTTATCAAAAGGAACAAAAGCAAAATGTTCATTCCTACTGCAAGAGACCGTAATTTACATTTCAAAACAAGAGGAGGAAAAAGGACTGAACAGATGAGAGATACCAATAAAATGGGAAACATTTCCCCTCAGCAAGCAAGAGTGGACAAACCAGTCAAGTGCTGACAGCGAAATTCATTTTAATATAGTGTTTGCTTCTCCCTCATCCATAACAATGAGCGTGCATATCTGTATATATGCACACACACAGACACACATACACACATGCATGGCCAGATCCTCGGCCAGAACACACAACAGCACCCCCAGTAGTATAAAGGGGCCATATAACCAGGGACGAGCTGCCAAGATCTTAACAACCGGTTCCCTCCTCACCCCACGAGGGGGTCGTGGCCCACCCCCGCCCTCCGGGGACTCCTGCCCCATTCAACCCCCTGCATTCCTTGATGCCCCACCCCCGACCCCTGCCCCATCCACCCCCCTCCCCTGTTCCCTGACTGCCCCCAGAACTGGGCAGGAGGGTCTTGTGGGCCACCGTAATGGGTGCCCACCCCGCCCCTAAGAGCCAGAGGGACATGCCGGGGGGTGAGGTGGGGAGTCCTGGTGTTGCTTACCTGGGGCAGCTCCCATGAAGCATCCGGCAGGTCCCTCTGGCTCCTAGGGGCGGGGGAGCATAGCTGGGGGGGGAGCAGGAGGAGCAGCCGCTCCCCCCCACTGATCACATTGAAAGTGGCGCCTTAGGCGATGACTCCATGGGTGCTCCGGGGCTGCAGCACCCATGGTGAAAATTTGGAGAATTTGATGGGTGCAGAGCACCCACTGGCAGCTCCCCACCCCATGCCCGGCCTCAGCTCACCTCCGCCTCCGCCCCGAACGCACCGCCCTGCTCTGCTTCTCTGCCCCCTCCCCCCCCCGGCTTCCCGCGAATCAGCTTTTTGCGCAGGAAGCCGGGGGCGGGGCTGAGAAGCAGGCGATGGCTTCGCGCTCAGACCCAGGGAGGCGGAGGTGAGCTGGGGAGGGGAGTGGTTCCCCTGCGCGCCCCCCACCTCGGGTTACCTGCTGCAGCGCGGGCGGCCCTCCTCGCGCCTCCCCTCCCACACCCCAGCTCACCTCCGCGGCCTAATCTTGTGTCTGTGCCTAAGTCCTTGTTCCATGCACTTGTGACTCTTCTACCATACTAGCTATTTGTTTTGAGCCATCACCTTTAATTAATGCTACCACACCAGTTAACTAATATGCCACGTGATAAGTGGTACTTGAAACATGACAAATAATTTGCCTTCCAGCTACTGATTTATCCCACCTACTAGGCAAAGTAGAAAAGATGTTTCTGGCATGTTTTGAAGCAAAATGAATGAATCCTATTTGTATCTTCTAATTTTAATATAACGATGTAAGACTGAATTAGGTTAATGTAAAACTAAAAATAGCTGCTCCTCTTATCAGAATCATACACTAATTTTGACATAAGCTAACATTTGCTTTTATTAGGAACCCACAGGGGCAATTTATCTAAATTATGTTGCAACAGAAAATTAGCTATTGTACGGTTGGGTCTCTTGCTTTCTCTTGTTTTGAATCTTCCTGACAGAATTTTCAAAATCAAATTAAGAGCTACTAAATGTATTATGAACCTGCCTGCTGTCAGTTAGCAAAATCAATGTCAGGAATTCTCAGATTATCCCAACCATCCTGGTTTTCTCAAGGGTCATGAGTAAGAGCAGATGGGTGCGTGCCTCTTTTGCCTCTGCATGTATCAGAGCATCATGAACTCTTTTTTACCGCTGAAATAGACCAAAGAGGACTGGTGCATTTACTCCAAAGCTAGAACAAATATCAAATGGCAGCATTTTGAGCTGTGCTCCAAACAGGTGAGGTTGCCTGAAAAGCAGAATGAAACACAAAGACATAAGACAGAATGTTTGAAACAAAGGGTATGTTTTTCCTCTGGATCTGCTAGGACAATAAAGAGCTTTTAAAACAAAATGATGTACCTCTCCTCCGCCCAGAACAGTATGTTCACATCGTAAGAGCAAACCATGGGTAGCAGCATGCATGTCATTCTGAGTGCATGTGTCATTTATTCACACCAGGAAGCACCACTCAAACACACCATTTGATTCTCTCTTGTTTTTTTAAAGCCAGTTTTCCAGATGGGCTTACTGAGGCCCAAAGAAGTCATATAACTGGCTGAATGACCATTCACATATCTCATCATACCTTTGGACCAAATTCGTCTCTAGCATAACTCCACTCAAGCTGTATTGCTGGTGTTAGCAGTATTATACCAGGAATGAATTTCACCCTCTCTTTTTAAATACAGACTTTATCCCTCCCATCATTCCTTCCGGGTGATCCCACAGAAGTCATACTGTGGCATTTTTTGCATGGCAGTCTAGTGAGTGCAGTATTAAAAAAATGAGGCATAATTGCAGGATGGAGCAGAAGAAAAATATAGGCTGCAAGGCAGAGAATAATCATTCAGTTGTAAATATTGTGACAGGGTCAGGCCAGATGGCTACAGGAGAGTAATAGAAGGCAGATATATTAGCCCCAGGTTAAGTAGGTCCCTTTTCCCTGGGTAAGGTAACAGGGAAGGTTCCAGAACAAACAGGAACCTTCTGGAGACAATTAAGACAGACAGGCTGATTAGAACACCTGCTGCCAATCAAGAAGCTGCTAGAATCAATTAAGGCAGGCTAATCAGGGCACCTGGGTTTAAAAAGGAGCTCACTTCAGTTTGTGGTGCATGTGTAAGGAACTGGGAGCAAGAGGCACTAGGAGCTGAGAGTAAGAACGCATACTGTTGGAGGACTGAGGAGTACAAGCATGATCAGCCACCAGGAGGAAGGTCCTATGGTGAGAATAAAGAAGGTGTTGGGAGGAGGCCATGGGGAAGTAGCCCAGGGAGTTGTAGCTGTCGCACAGCTGTTCCAGGAGGCACTCTAGACAGCTGCATTCCACAGGGCCCTGGCTGGAACTCGGAGTAGAGGGCGGGCCCGGGTTCCCCCCAAACCTCCCAACTCCTGGTCAGACACAGGAGGAGTTGACCTGGACTGTGGGTTCATGCAAACGGCCAAACTGAGGGCTGCCGTAAAGCTCCAAGGCAAGCAAATCTGCCAATAAGCACAAGACCCACCAAGGTAGAGGAGGAACTTTGTCACAATATCTTCAGTGGTACTGCAGGGATGTAAGGGCAACCAAAGTATCATTTTGCTTCTTTCGGGAATATGGAAAATGACTAACAAAGTGCATTTAAAAAAAAATTGGTACAGGTTCACCTTGTCAAGCTGCATCATGTCTGTCATTGGGGTTTCCTGTCATCTCAATCATAGACTGCACTCTGTCTTTTTTATAGCATCAATTTAGCAACCAGGCTGCCACTGGATCCATCTTCCGAGCAGCACTGGGAAGCAGTAATATTGCATCTTTTCCTCAAGAGGAATATGCCAAACAGTTTATTCATGCTTCTGTTGCTTTATAGCCTGCTTTCCTGCAACTCCACTTTGCAAGGTGTTGCAGTAAAAGCCACAGCTCAGTTAGGATGGGATCTGAAAACAAACTTAAATGTTTCACCTTTGTATATTTGCATCTGTGCTTGACGGCGATAGATTCCTGTTGAGTTAAATGATCACATGGTATCTATATTGTCCCTGCAACAACAGAGCTACAACTAAGAAACCTGCTGAGCTGTTTAGTATATAGTGTTATGAGGATCAACTTCTTTCCTGCCTCTTAAACTGCACACTTCACACTCAGACCAGATATGCCAGTCAAACACTGCAGTTAGCTAGCCCAGAGGGAACAGAGATGGGCCTGAGTTGCATAGTTCAAAGTCAGATTCGGCTCCACAGTTTTCCAAAGTCCAGGACATTTTTATCCATTGTACAGACAAGGGCCAGTCACAAAGTTCAGGTTCAAAGCCAATCTGAATTTTGTCAAAGTTCCTGGGCTTATGTGTCATTCAAACAGGACAGTGCCCCCTAGAATTGCATCTCTATTCAGCAAACACTTAAAGTATATGATTAATGTTGAGCATGGGCTTAAATCTCACTGAAATGAGTCGGACATGAGCATATGCTCAAATGTTTTGTTGAACAGGGATGGAGTTCAGCATTTGTTTAAGAACTCTTAATATAAATATTTAGTCTGTTTGTAATGAAAATTAATTCTTATCTGAACTAATTCACTTCACTCCTTAGAACAGCCCGATACTACTGCTTGGCCTCTCACTGATGGCAATATAAGTTTACAGTAGCCTAGATCAACATTACCTTCCTCAACTGAAATGTAGGCAGCTCTCTTTGGCCTTTGGGGACCATCCCAGCTGCTGTGCACCCATTTGGAGCCTCGTACAATGTTTTAAAAATTTAAAAGATGCACGTCCCAAATCTTCGAAGTTAAGGATTACCATCCTCAGCATTTTCTAAATCTGGTGGAAAGCCTGCAGCTTTCTTACAAAGGACAGAAGAAAGAATAAATAGTTTATCTGCATTATTTACCAGCGTGGGGTGCTGTTTCTTTTCCAAAGCAGCACATTAACTCCGAGCCATTTACTTAAATTAATCTGTCTGAAATCATAGAATATTCGGGTTGGAAGGGACCTCAGGAGGTCATCTAGTCTAACCCCCTGCTCAAAGCAGGACCAATCCCCATTTTTTTCCCAAGATCCCTCAATGGCCCCCCTCAAGGATTGAACTCACAACCCTGGGGTTAGCAGGCCAATGCTCAAACCACTGAGCTATCCCTCCCCCCCCAATGTTCACTCTGCATCTATTGCGCAAAAGAACCCTGGATGCGTGCGCACACACATAAACAAGCCTTCCCGCAAACAAGAGTTAATTTACTGCTCCATGTCTGAATTGTGTTGGCCTCAGTGTAGGGAGACTAGAGCAGGCACGCTAAAGACATCTGAAGTGATTTTAATTGCCTGAAACTCAGGCACTGTCAAACAGTAGGGCAGGAAAAGAGCCTTTATAGTTACCTCACTGCTATCCATATAGTGTGTGTCTGTGCTTGAAATTCTTCTGCATCGTAAGGGGCTTAAAATAGTAATCGGCTTGTGTTATTTAACTAAAAGGTCTGTTTTTGACTCCGGTGGTTTTGTGCATGTCCAGTGAATTAGTAACTAGGCTATATCGACAGAAGAAAGCGTGGGGGTGAAAATAACTTTTGTCCTGTCTTCCTGGGAATAATACGTGGGGCCAGTTTCTCTGCAGCTCAGTGATACAAAAAGGGGAGGGCAGTTAGATCTAGGGCTCCCTGATTCTCCTTATGGCCTCAGCAGCAGGGGAAGTTTACAGCTGTTTAGGCACTACACTAACATGTGCCAGAGCCAATGATTCCCAAGGGACCTTCTGTTGGCCGGGGATTTCTGGAGCACTTCCCACACTGGCCATGCCCACACTCCACCCCTCCCTGATCCAACCATATACCTGCTGGGTACTCACCGAGCAAAGGGAATCACCAGCTAGGGGGTTGCAGTCAGCCTCTTCTCCCTTTGCATTGCCTGAGCAGCACAAAGAGAGCAGCGAGGATCAGAGAATCTGCCTGAAATGCTGTACTTGCACACAAAGGATCTAAGGGAACTAGAGGCTGTGGTGACTGGTGGCACAGGTTATGTGTTGCACTATAACTTCAAAAGAAGATGGGGGAAATCCATCCATAATGGAAATCCCTTTCCACATTGCCAAAGTGCAGACAGCTACAGCGGCACAGGAGCCAGCAAACAGAGCTGTAAACAGGGGAGTTTGAGTGGGAGTTTGTAAGGGGAGTTTGTCTTGTGGTGCTTGTGTTTTGCTGTGGGGGTGGCGTTTTGGTGTGGTTTCTGTCTCCCAGATTAACAGGATTTAGGTGGGAAGGCAATGACAGATACAGAGGTAGCAGTGGAAGTGATCCATGTAGCAGAAGACACAATGAAGATGACTGGACGTGGAAGCTGTGGTATGTACATGATCCTGGAGGGGGCACCTGGTAAGAGCTTTGTCTGTATGAAGTGCCGTCTGATAGAGCTGATGGAGGAAAAGATCCGAGGTTTGGAGATGCAGGTGGAAAGTCTGGTAGAGTTTAGGAAGGGGTTTGAGCAGATTATGGAGCAAAGGCATGAGGTATCTGAAAGGAAAAGCTCAGACTTGCAGATGGAAGCAGGACTGGCAAAATTCTGAGGGGAGACTGGGTGAGGAAAGTGGTCAGTGGAAGCATGTGACTAAAAGAACCAGGCAGAGGAAAAGACGAGCTAGTGAAGGAGAAATAGAGCTCAAGAATAGGTATGCAGAGTTGGAAAATGAAGAAGGGGCTCAGCAGGTAGTCATTGAAGGTGGAAGGGCAAGGAAGAAGAGAAGAGCGGCTAGTCCTATATGAAAAGGGGAAGAGTTAATGGAGATTACACCAAATATGAGCCCCAGGAGGATACAGGGTGGATTGAAGAGGATTACAAGGGAGAATAGGAATGGAAAGAACTTGCAGCCAGAGGGAACAGGGGATAGACTGGAGAATAGCACCGTCACTAGGAAAAGATTGGGGACTCTTTACTGAGAAGAATAGATAGGCCTGTAACCAGACCTGATCCAGAGAATAGGAGGGTGTGCTGTCTTCCAGGTGCTAAGATACGGGATGTAGACCTGAGGATGAAAAGGATTCTAAAGGGAACGGGAAAGAATCCCCTAATTATCCTTCATGTGGGAACAAATGATACGGCTAGATTCTCGCTGGAAAGTATTAAGGGAGACTATGCTAGGCTGGGGAAGACGCTTAAGGAAATTGAGGCTCAGGTGATCTTTAGTGGGATTCTGCCTGTTCCTAGAGAAGGGCAACAAAGGTGTGACAAGATTATGACTATCAACAGATGGCTTAGGCAGTGGTGCTATAAGGTGGGCTTTGGGATGTATGGCCACTGGGAGGCATTCATGGATAGAGGACAGTTCTCTTGGGATGGACTTCATCTGAGTAGGGAAGGAAATAGACTTCTAGGATGGAGGTTGGCACAACTGATTAAGAGAACTTTAAACTAGGAATTAGGGGGAGATGCTTGGGAGATGTCCAGGTAATCTCCACGCCAGAATTTAGCATTGAGAGGAAAGAAAATGAAGTAAGAGTGGATACAGCCGTGGGTAGGAGGAAGGGCAGGGTAGACACAAGTCTAATAGGTTATACTGGTAGTAAAATGACCGTGCCTAATAGGGTACAGAATGTGAGTGAGGCCAAACAGCAAAAATTAAGATGTTTGTACACTAATGCGAGGACCCTAGGTAACAAAATGGAGTAACTAGAGCTACTGATGCAGGAAGTGAAACCAGATATTATAGGGATAACAGAAACATGGTGGAATAGTAGTCATGACTGGCCTACAGGTATTGAAGGGTATGTGCTGTTTAGGAAAGACCAAAATAAAGGTAAAGGTGGTGGAGTAGCATTGTATATCAATGATGAGATAGAATGTAAAGAAATAAGAAGCGATGAAATGGATATGACTGAGTCCGTCTGGGCAAAAATTAAATTGGGGAAGAAAACTATTAGAGCCTCCCCTGGGATAGTGCTTGGGGTGTGCTATAGACCGCCGGGATCTAATTTGGATATGGATAGAGCCCTTTTTAATGTTTTTAATAAAGTAAATACTAATGGAAACTGTGTGATCATGGGAGACTTTAACTTCCCAGATATAGACTGGAGGACGAGTGCTGGTAATAATAATAGGGCTCAGATTTTCCTAGATGCGATAGCTGATGGATTCCTTCATCAAGTAGTTGCTGAACCGACTAGAGGGGATGCCATTTTAGATTTGGTTTTGGTGAGTAGTGAGGACCTCATAGAAGACATGGTCGTAGGGGATAATCTTGGCTCAAGTGATCATGAGCTAATTCAGTTCAAACTGAACAGAAGGATCAATAAAAATAAATCTGCAGCTAGGGTTTTTGACTTCAAAAGGGCTGACTTTCAAAAATTAAGGAAATTAGTTAGGGAAGTGGATTGGACTGAAGAATTTATGGATCTAAAGGTAGAGGAGGCCTGGGATTATTTTAAATCAAAGCTGCAGAAGCTATCGGAAGCCTGCATCCCAAGTAAGGGGAAAAAATTCATAGGCAGGAGTTGTAGACCATGCTGGATGAGCAAGCATCTCAGAGAGGTGATTAAGAAAAAGCAGAAAGCATATAGGGAGTGGAAGAAGGGAGGGATCAGCAAGGAAAGCTACCTTATTGAGGTCAGAACATGTAGGGATAAAGTGAGACAGGCTAAAAGTCAAGTAGAATTGGACCTTGCAAAGGGAATTAAAACCAATAGTAAAAGGTTCTATAGTCATATAAATAAGAAGAAAACAAAGAAAGAAGAAGTGGGACCGCTAAACACTGGGGATGGAGTGGAGGTCAAGGATAATCTAGGCATGGCCCAATATCTAAACGAATACTTTGCCTCAGTCTTTAATAAGACTAAAGAGGATCTTAGGAATAATAGTAGCATGACAAATGGGAATGAGGATATGGAGGTAGACATTACCATATTTGAGGCAGAAGCGAAACTCAAACAGCTTAATGGGACTAAATCAGGGGGCCCAGCTAATCTTCATCCAAGAATATTAAAGGAATTGGCACAGGAAATTGCAAGCCCATTAGCAAGAATTTTTAATGAATCTGGAAACTCAGGGGTTGTACCGTATGATTGGAGAATTGATAACATAGTTCCTATTTTTAAGAAAGGGAAAAAAAATGATCTGGGTAATTATAGGCCTGTTAGTTTGACATCTGTAGTATGCAAGGTCTTGGAAAAAATTTTGAAGGAGAAGGTAGTTAAGGACATTGAAGTCAATGGTAAATGGAACAAAATACAACATGGTTTTACAAAAGGTAGATCGTGCCAAACCAACCTGATCTTTTTTGAGAAAGTAACGGATTTTTTAGACAAAGGAAACGCAGTGGATCTAATTTACCTAGATTTTAGTAAGGCATTTGATACCGTGCCACATGGGGAATTATTAGTTAAATTGGATAAGATGGGGATCAATAGGAAAATTGAAAGGTGGATAAGGAATTGGTTAAAGGGGAGACTACAACGGGTCCTACTGAAAGGTGAACTGTCAGGCTGGAGGGAGGTTACCAGTGGAGTTCCTCAAGGATCGGTTTTGGGACCAATCTTATTTAATCTTTTTATTACTGACCTTGGCACAAAAAGTGAGAGTGTGCTAATAAAGTTTGCGGATGATACAAAGCTGGGAGGTATTGTCAATTTAGAGAAGGATAGGGATACCCTACAGGAGGATCTGGATGACCTTGTAAACTGAAGTAATAGTAATAGGATGAAATTTAATAGTCAGAAGTGTAAGGTCATACATTTAGGAATTAATAACAAGAATTTTAGTTATAAGATAGGGACGCATCAATTAGAAGTAACGGAGGAGGAAAAGGACCTTGGAGTATTGGTTGATCATAGGATGACTATGAGCCGCCAATGTGATGTGGCTGCAAAAAAAGCTAATGCAGTCTTGGGATGCATCAGGAGAGGTATTTCCAGTAGGGATAAGGAGGTTTTAGTAACGTTATACAAGGCACTGGTGAGACCTCACCTGGAATACTGTGTGCAGTTCTCCCATGTTTAAGAAGGATGAATTCAAACTGGAACAGGTACAGAGAAGGGCTACTAGGATGATCCGAGGAATGGAAAACTTGTCTTATGAAAGGAGACTCAGGCAGCTTGGCTTGTTTAGCTTAACTAAAAGAAGGTTGAGGGGAGATATGATTGCTCTCTATAAATATATCAGAGGGATAAATATCGGAGAGGGAGGGGAATTATTTAAGCTCAGTACCAATGTGGACACAAGAACAAATGGATATAAACTGGCCACAAGGAAATTTAGACTAGAAATTAGACGAAGGTTTTTAACCGTCAGAGGAGTGAAGTTTTGGAATAGCCTTCCGAGGGAAGCAGTGGGGGCAAAAGATCTATCTGGCTTTAAGATTAAACTCGATAAGTTTATGGAGGAGATGGTATGATGGGATAACATGGTTTTGGTAATGAAATATTCATGGTAAATTGGCCCAATGGCCTGTGATGGGCTATTAGATGGGGTGAGATCCGAGTTACTCAGGAAAGAATTTTCTGTAATATCTGGCTGATGAATCTTGCCCATATGCTCAGGGTTTAGCTGATCGCCATATTTGGGGTCAGGAAGGAATTTTCCTCCAGGACAGATTGGAAGAGGCCCTGGAGGTTTTTCGCCTTCCTCTGTAGCATGTGGCACAGGTCACTTGCTGGAGGATTCTCTGCTCCTTGAAGTCTTTAAACTACGATTTGAGGACTTCAATAGCACAGATATAGGTGTGAGGTTTTTTTTGTAGGAGTGGTGGGTGAAATTCTGTGGCCTGCGTTGTGC
The DNA here is from genome assembly GCF_965152235.1 of Eretmochelys imbricata. NCBI lineage: Eukaryota > Metazoa > Chordata > Testudines > Cheloniidae > Eretmochelys > Eretmochelys imbricata. The sequence continues at coordinate 17,763,899 of NC_135579.1, forward strand.
AGGAGGTCAGACTAGATGATCATAATGGTCCCTTCTGACCTAAATATCTATGAATCTATAAGTATTTTCGGGGCCATTTATATACTGGTCTCATCAGAATCAATGAAAGCAATGAACTTAAAAAAATCTTTGGACAATGTGTCTGCCACATTTCTGATCAGCAAAGAGAATTGCCACAGACAAACCTGAGCCCAGTGCATGCTGGAACAGAACCTTGGGAGTTTCATCAGTGCTGTGTGAATATTCATGTAATACAGACAAGGCCAACAGGAGCAATTTATGTAGTTCAGTGTATATAAATATATATAACCATGCATATTACCATGCACAAACAAATCTACATGAGAAAGCTCTATTGTGTGTTTGTTTGATTACTATTCTCTGTGGACCATATACTATAACATTCTTGATCTGTACACAGGACTCCAATTAATATGAATGACAATTGTGTTGAAGAACGAGTGCAATATATGGTCCTCTTTTTTACAATGATTGTAGTTCCTATCTTCATACAAAGTACTTACAATTTTAATAAGAGGTGGGCCTTTACAGTCAAATACTATCTGGATTCAAATCCAGATCTGAATACTCAAAGTTTGGTGGGTGCTTGTCCTTGGGGTTTGGTTATGCCCATTTAAGAAGAAGCAAAGTTCAGATTCAGAGTTTCCTAGAGATCAGGGGTCTTTGGATCTCATGTCTTAGTTCAGGATTCTCCTTAGTTTTAATAATTCTGAATTAAATGCCTATTTATCAACCACCACAGTGTGTGAGAAAATAGGAAATATGGATTAGACAGGTTCTGCTGTTCACATTTTACAGTAACAGCCCAAATACTACAATGAGTAATAGTGTTACTACAGAGTTGAAGTGTGTTAGCTTTTAGAAGCAGTTGGCCAGTAAAAGTAACATATAGCTGAGCAGTGGTACACCTATATCACAGCCAATGCCCACCCTACATGTAACACCAAATTTTTTAAGCAAACCATTATTTTCTTCTATTAATTAACATTATCTGATACACCCATCTATCCCTACCCGCCTGCCCCCCCTCATACAGTGCACGTTGCATGTTTCATATCAAACTGATCTATACAAAGGAGCCTCAGCAACTACGAACTGAGCAAAATGAGATAACCCTGTACATTAGTTTCATTTACCCAGATGACTGGACTGTTCTATTCATGTTCTTACAGTATCTTCCCCATGCAGTCTCCACTTCCCACAGCTGGGATTAAGAGACTGAATTCCTCTGAGCGAGAATACACATTACACCTCGAGAGTGCCACAAAATGAAGATGTTAATTATAGAAGGAGATGCTGCCAGGATTATTAAAGATGTGTCAAGCAAATTAGAAACTGTTATTCAAATGGCGAATAGTTGAACAGATGCTTGAGATTTTTTCATCTACTCATCCACAAACCTGTGTAATACACTGGTCTGCTTCTTGTCCCCATGCCATCTACCTGTGGCAGGGATATCACAATGAACCCCCATGCTTCCAATTTATTTCTATCCACCAAAGGCACCTTTCTGGCACAGAACTGCATTGAAATGCTGCCAAAAACACCCTCCAGTGTACAGTGTTGATTGGGTTGTGGTTCTGAAAGAGAAAGTCATTCAGATGGATCCTTCAGATCATGTTAGCATCTTTCCATTGCTCTCCTATTATATCACATTGTAACTTAATTAATAGCATTCTCCAGAATGTGTTCATTAAAATTACAGCAAAATCTGATTGAATAATGTACTGTGGCATATTCTCCTCACTTTACGCTACCTTTGCACTACCTTTGCATAGCAGTAGCCAAGTCACATTCTCACTAGCTCAATGGAAAATCTATACGCTACAAAATAACTTAGCGGTTACTGTAAGAGTTGAAAGGACTACCAAGAATAAAACACATGCCAGTTGTCCTAGATCTGAGTAGGTAGCCAATACATGTGTTTGCATGTGTTCACTTTCCTGTCATACCTCCATTCTACCTGAATCTTGCCTTAATGACAACTGAAAATGATTTTGGCATTTTCATAGAAAGGCAACAGATAACGTGTGTATAAAATTCCAAGCTGGATTGTAAACTTAAATCAGTATTTGAAGTGCATAATTTTTAAATTTTGCTTTATGGCACTTGACAAAGTATCATTAATGGTGAGCATTAGCTATTGTGACGGGGCAAGGCCAGATGGCTATAGAAAAGTAGTGGGACATAGATATATTAGCTCCAGGCTAAACAAATCCCTGGTACCAGGTTAAGTGAAATGGAAGCTGCTCCAGGTCAATTAAGACACCTGGGGCCAATTAAGAACTTTCCAGAAGGCAGGGAGAAGGCTATGGGACACCTGAAGCCAATCAGGGGCTGCCTGAAACTAGTTAAAAGCCTCCCAGTCAGTCAGGTGGGTGTGCATGTCAGGAGCTGTGGGAGGAAGTTGTGCTGTTGGAAAGGCTGAGTAGTACACACCATATCAGGAACAAGGAAGGAGGCCCTGAGGTAAGGGTGAAGTGGAGCTTGAGGAAGTGAGGGCTGCTGTGGGGGAAGTAGCCCAGGAACTGTACATCTCATGTTTCTAAAAGGTCAGCTACCATAGCTGATACTATTAGGGTCCCTGGGCTGGAGCCCGGAGTAGAGGGTGGGCCTGGGCTCCCCCCCGACACCTTTGCCCGCCTGATTAATCACTGAGACTGGGAGACAACAGAGACTGTGCAAGGAAGGATAAGCTCTCCTCACCTCCCTCGCTGGCTTATGATGAAAATGGCTCAATAGACTGTGACCCTTGTCTCTAGAGAAAGAAGGATTACGTGGAGGGTCACAGTGAGCCTCTGAGGCTAGCAAAATCCACCAGGAAACACGGGACCCACGGAGGCAAGGACAGAGCCTTGTCACACTATCTAATTTTATTTCAGTTTTGCCAATCTAGGGTGGTATTAGCACAGGTAAATTCATTTGTTTGTAAGACGTATATAATTTTTAACCTGATCGTGCCACTCTAAATTGTTGCTTGTATATTTCCTCAGCTGGTTTCTCACACTTCCTGTTTCCCTGTTACTGAGACACTAATATCTCAACTTTCATCAATCTGCACATGTGCATAACCCTGCACAATTATTTGTGCATACAAATAGCCAGTTGGATGCATAATTGGTTATTTGTATGAATGACTGCATGCACAATCTCTGCGCATCTGTTCTCAAATTAGGTGTGTAAATGTGCTCATTTGCACATAGAATATTCTGAACAATCTAGCCTTTACTGTAAGTAAAGTACAACTGTGGACAGATTTAATTTAGATATTTCCTGTGTATAGAAATCACAGGGTGTGAAACATCTTCCTATTCAGATGTAGTGAATATTGAATACAGAGAGACTTCACTGGGTATTGAGGGCACTCAGCATCTCATAGGGATGCTCAGAGCTTTGCAGGATCCAGGCCTGTGTCAGTAAGGGGATAGAGAAAGACACAATGAGAGGGTGAAATAGACACACACAGGACAATGGAGATAAAAAGACAGCTCAAGGGACCACCTGACTCCTAGTGCCCCCTGGATTAAAGGACCTTCATAGTACACCTGACAGTTAAGATACAAATAAATATCACAGATTCCAAGATAAAGTTTTCCCAAAATGAATCTTTTAAAGACCAGGGATGCACACTGAAGGAGCAAATTGCCTACCAGGCTGGCAATGCAATGAGCAGTCCCAGTATGACGTTCCCTTTACTCTATAGCTATTCCAGGCATGTATATTGAATACTAATATGATGCAAGTATTATATACAGGCACAAAAGATTTGCTTCCTCAAAGCCCAACTGAAGCTTGAAGCACATCAGCCAGAAATGTCAAAGCCGTGAATAAAATGAGGGGGAGAAAAAGAAGAAGGTTCTCTCAAGGAAATTGTAGGTTTTAATGAAAGGAGTCATACTTGACTCAAAGCCGTGTCACATCATATAGAAATGTAAATAACACTGACAGATTAACACTGCATCTCCAAAAAGAAATCAGCCTCATTTATTCATAAGGTTTTAATATGCAGATGGAGATAAACAGCTTATATATCCTCCCAGTATTAAGCCAAAATATGCATGCATTATTCTGATTTGCGGGCTTGACCTCGCTTGACTTCTTGACCACAGCAATTTCATCATCTGTTTGTAGTAAGTTCATTGCCAGCACTGTCAAAGGGCCTGATTTTGTGTCACTGAAGTCAGTAAGAGTTTTGCCATTAACTTCAAATGGGAGCAGGATTAGCCCAACAAACAAGACTCAGTCAGTAGCACGGAACACTACTTCACTAAGCTTCGTACAATGCCTAGCACATGAGGGGCGAGCGGGGGGGGGGGCTGAATCCTTGATTTAGGGTAGCACGTAGTAACCTAACACAAACAAATAATAATGAGTCTATTTATTAGTGCACTGCCATTTATTGACCCCATAGTTGCTCAATTTAAATAAATTCTTAGGTCACATGTTTTGTTCTTTCATATGCATCACAAGTCAACATCTAGAAAGCCACTATACTGTCAGTTCCTGCTGATTTGCCAGGACTGATTTAGCAACATCCTTTTGTGGCAGTCATTCATGAATTCATGTCTAGTGCTGCCGTTCCAGTGTCAATCGCAGCTGAACACGGGCATATCAGGGCCGACAGCTATGTCTTCGCAGAGTGGCAGCAACTCTGGGATAGAGACAGACATGCTGACAGATGTGAGAAGCCCTAATTTACACCTACCTGTTTGCAACCTGGAACACAGATCCTGGACTAGGCTTTACAGGCTGCTGACTGAACACTGCCACAATGCAGAAATTTGTCTTAGCCCAATCTGCACAGCATGACTGCAGAGCAGCGATGCAAATGGTCAAACGTGGTAGAGGGAAGCACAGTTAGAAGATTGGAGGATGGACTGCAACACCTTGCTACCCTCAATGGTCAGCCATCTAATTGCTGCATCAAGGGCACAGATAAAAATGAATCTGATGGTTTCAAAGACGCTATTGCAAATTTGTTCATATCAAGAAACCACCATTAAAATCTGACATGAGTGTAAATCTCGGACCAACAGACAGATATCTCACTAAGTTTGATTTACACATGCAAAATGCACAGCTTCAAGGATGAACCCAAATCAGGACTGTGTAACATGCTGCCTTTACTAGTTGGCAGCCTAACTATAAAAATAAAACATTTACAGTCTCTTTTTCATTCTTAACTGCACATATTTTCTGAATACAGACTATTTCCCTGCCTTCATTTTCTCCTCAGAGAAGAACTCTGCTCTTCCACTGCAATGCTGCTTATCCATGTATTTTAAAAGGACATTTATAAAAGCCATAAATAAGGCTCTCTCGGGCTCCATTTATCTTTTCTATCTTCTAAACGTGCCTGTAGCCTGACCCCCTAATATCAATGAAACAAGATAAATAGTAATAGAAAAGAACAGAATAGTTTACTGACCAGTGGTGGCAATCCGAGAAAGAATAATGCTCCTTTCATGTTTAAAATACTTCACACAACCACTGTGCTTGCTTGAGAGTCATCATCTTTCTCAAAGTCTTTCACCATCCTACATATCTCTAACCTTTTCCCTTTCTAACGAAAAAGCCACCACTCCGAATTAGGACTTGCATTGTCTACCACACCCATCATTTCATTTTCAGCATCCTTCCCCTTAGTCTTGGAGTTCTCATCCCCTTTCTTTGTTCACTAAATGACCTCTATCCCCTTCATTCAAATCTCTCTTTAAAACACTCATGTTCCTCAAGACCTTTCAGTAATAATCCACCAAGTACAGAACATTATATATAAGAAACCTGCATTGCTGGAAGTTTGGACTTTGAATGAAATTCTGACATTCAACTGTTCTGTCTGAAATCAGTGGGACTACTTGGTGAATTAAGTTGCTCACATGCAGGATTGAACATCTGAACAGGTGCCTTTCCCAACTAGTAGGACAATCCAAACTCTCTCCCCCTTGCTGTGGGTTGACTTTATTAATAAAGAAAACAATAAGGTAACAAAGATCAGCTCAAGCCTTCTTCTAGGGTCCTCCCTCAAGATTGCTCAGCCCATATCATAGATCCTCTTTTCCTTTATATCCAATGAGTAAGTCAGCAAAAACCACTCAATTCTTTCCCAGCAGGCTCAAAACCTGCAGATAGGGTTGGGTGTTTCAGGCAAACACTAACCGCCTATTACAAGCCCATAGATCATAAATTCCTTGGGGCAGAGGCCACATGCTCCTGTTTGCATAGTGTGGATGCTGCGTACACCAACAGTAAGGAGTTAATAAATTATTAATAATTATAATTAACATGGCACCAAAAACATTTGTATAATGGATAGGACTGCAACCTGCTTTTTGCCAGGCATTACTGGGAAATGTGAACCCACATCTGTTGGCATGAACAAAGTCCTGCATGTACCATGCTGAACAGGTAACTGGTGCACAATAGCCCATTTACACATGCAAGTATAACATTGTTTGTGCAAAAGGTACACATGTAAAACTAAAGAGCTCTTCAGTGAACTCATGAATTTAAAGCCTTTTAAGCCCTGATCCTGCAACATACAGCATATGCACAGTCTGCCCACCTGTTACAAGTTACAGAACCAATCCCTTAGTCTGTGCATTAAAACGGTATCTGAAAGTTAATTATTTTTTGCATTCTGTAGTCTTCTCTGAGACTGAGTCAAGGCAAGCACAGGAAGATGGACAGAGAGGTTGAGACTGACTAACAGGCCAGAATAAGAATAGGAGATCTGAGTACTCAATGGGTTTTATTTCTTTGAATTACTTCCACTGACTTTAATTAAGCTCTCCCCAGACTCACAACCTTGGAAAGATTAAAGTAAAAGAGAGCATGCCAAAGAACTTGCTTACCAGGTAGCTTCTCCTATAAGCATTCATAGTTCTGTATTCGAATTCACATACATATGCATTGTAATTGTGATATTCGAAAAGCCATACTGACCTACTTAAAAACAAATTTATATGTACCCCACGGACAGTTCTAAACCACTTTATAAACAATTTCTTTCTTCATCTATTTTAAATAAAACTAATTGTTATTCACATGATCAGAAGTCCCTCTTGTCCTGGAAAAGAACCACTTTGTATTGTGGAATTTTGTACAGGATTTTCTTACATGAAAATCCTATCTTAATTATTTGCTATTACTATGTACACAGCATCTGTTTTGTTGTTATTTCAGTAGCAACAAAGGCCTGTCCAGAGAGATTTGCTTTCTGCTCCACAAGTACAGAGCAAGTCTCACTGTTTACTTTTTTGTGCTGGCAGCATCAGCTCCTTGCTGTGAGTGTGATAAATGGCTAGGGCCTTTGCTCTGTTCTGCTGCACAGTGCAAAGGGAATTAGCTCAAGTCCTTTGCAAAACCAGGGGCTGAACATAAAGAGGGAAAAGGCTGTTCCACAGCACGTTCCTTCCACTCTGTGTGGCTGCTTGCACGGTCAATCTGCAACATTGCCAATTTTTACAATTTATTCTCGATATTTGGTGTTTCTTAAAGCCTCAACACTAGAAACATGGGACTGCATGAGTGTCTCGGCTTTCATTTAAACAAAAGTGAGCTCCTAGTCCTCATGGTTGTGGAACAAAGCTTGGAAAGGGGAAGCAAGCTCAGAAACTTGATAAGGAATACAAAAAACCTCAAATGTACTTTTTAAACATTTCATGATCTTTAAGCTTGACTTGTGATATTTGAATGCTTTAGGTTGGCAATGCTGAGTCTGCTGCAGTTGGAAAAGTCAAGCTTCAAGGGAGGATCCAGGAAGACAGTCGCTTTGTGTGGGTTGAGAACTGTGTAACTAAGGCCTGGCCTACACTGCGGGCGTAAGTCGGCCTAAATTACGCAACTCCAGCTACATGAATAACATAGCTAGAGTCGATGTAGCTTAGGTTGACTTACTGCGTTGTTTACACAGCATTGGGTTGACAGGAGAAACTCTTACCTTACGCTGCTCGTTCTGGTGGAATATCAGAGTCAACGGGAGAGCGATGTGTGGTCAATTTAGTAGGTCTTCACTAGACCCGCTAAACTGCCCCCTGGTGCATCGATCACCACAGCATCGATCCCGGTAAGTGTAGACACACCTCAAGAGGGACTTGGAAATGTTTCTCAGAGCATAAGTAACCACCCTTTCATGGTTGCTTACACCCATTAGTTGGGAGGGCCAGCATGGCCAGTGAGCACAGTGCGATACTGTGGTTTTAGATGCTGCTTGTACTTATTAGAACTGGGAGCACTGGCTGTTGGGAGTCTGAAAGGACAGGAAACAGAAAGGAGGAGGGGGAAGTTGAGGAGGCAGAGTGAGAGCTACCGAGGGTGCAGCAGCTACTTGGTAAAGAGGTTTCCACTTTAAAAATAAAGTCCTGTTGAAGTTTGTTAGTACCTTGCCTGGTTGCTACAACATTTTGGCGACAAGGATGGATCTTCTGCCTCTGAACCCACCTGCACCCTTTCTGCAAAGCCCAGGTGAGCCTCCAATTGCTTTTACTGCCTGGATCCATATGTTTGAGACCTATCTGCTTGCAATCACTTCTACAGAGATTTCTGAAGTCAGAAAGCATGCTCTGATAATCCACTGCCTTGGAGCAGAAGGGCAGCATATATTTTACACTTTTCCCCTTGCAGACGATAAATATGAGACTGCATTCACGGCATTAAAGAATTTTTTTGTGCCAAAAGTGAATGTACTAGCTAATTGCTACTGATTTCGCCAGCGTGAGCAGAAAACAGGGGAGACTATAATGCAGTATATTGCTTCCCTGAGGAGTCTGATTGTAACTTGTGACTTTGGGAATATGGCAGATGAGATGATTAGAGACCAGCTCATTGAGAAAACAACCATGCTTCTTGTAAGAGAACGCTTACTTCTAGAATCGCAACTTACACTAGAAAAAGCAATAATCATTGCTACTCAGATTGAGTCAGCTACAGCTGAAGCCAAAATAATGAGCATGGATACAGAAGGCACAGTCCAGGCTGTGACTCCTTTGCAGAAAAGTTCACTATTGCTGCAGACAAATGATTACAAGAGGAAAACTAATGGAAAGCCACGGAATCAGCAAATTCAAAATACAGTAAAAGCATGCTTTCGCAGTGGTTCCCCACAACACCTTACAAGCTACACAGGATGTCCAGCAAAAGCAGCTCAGTGCAATCATTGCAAAAAGATCGGGCATTTTGCTAAAGTATATTGCAGCAGCCAGTTCAATCAACAGGTGCATGCAGTTAGAATACCAGATGTTACTGTGCTGAGCGTGGACAAAATCACTACTGCACATATTCCAGAACAAATAAAGTGCACTGTAAATGTTTCCGCCACACCCTCAGGCAAATCACACTCTATTCAGCTAATGTTGGACACTGGCTCAGCAGTATCTATACTACCTGATTCCATCTATTTGCATTACTTTAAAGATGTGCCTCTTACTGAACCCAAACTTCACTTGGTGTGCTATTTGAAAAACCATATTCCAGTACATGGATGCCTGCTAGCAATAGTTACTTTTGGTGATTGCCGTGTAACTGCGGAGTTCTACATTGTCCACAAAGGCACTCCTATCCTTGGTAGAGATTTATTGGCTGCGTTAAATCTTGGGGTAGTTAATGGATGAATTGATCTTCCTCAGCAAAGCACTCTTGCGGTACACACACCAATTTCAGCCGGGACCCATCATCAGGTTGAGGAGAAACTTGGCTGTGCTTATGGGTTTCTGCATAAAGTTAAAATGCGGAATAATGTGATGCCTGTATGACAGAAGTTACGGCGCTTACCATTTTCAGTCAGGGAAGCTGTTTCAGACGAACTTAGAAAACTTGTTCAAAAGGACATTATTGAAGAGACTGACTCCTCGGAATGGGTTTCACCCATAGTAGTGACGCAGAAGGGTGGAGGCATTCACCTTTGTGTGGACTTAAGGAAGCCAGATAAAGCTATTGTGATTGACAGCCATCCTCTTCCTCACACAGAAGAACTATTTGCAAAACTCCATGGAGCAATATGTTTTTCACTCTTGATTTTCAGAGCGCATACTGCCAGGTTATGTTGCATGAAGATAGCATTTATTACACATGAGCGACTATTTTGTTTTAAATGTGTTCCATACGTTCTCGCATCTGCCCAAGTGCCTTCCAAAAAATGATGTCATTGATTCTGAAGAATCAACATGGAGTTCAGTGCTATCTGGATGATATTATTGTGTTTGGAAATACTTCTGAGGAGCATGATAATAACCTGCAGTCTGTATTAAACTGCATCAGCAAAGCAGGCCTCAAGCTCAACAGGTCCAAATGCAAATTTAGACAAACTGAACTCTCCTTTCTGGGGCATACAATTTCACGGGCTGGACTAAAACCTGATCCAGATCATATCCTGGCAATTTCAAATGCTCCTCCTCCAACAGATTTGCAAACCTTACGTTTCTTCTTGGGTCTTACCTCCTCGTATACAAAATTCTTTCCCAATTATGCTTCTGTCATTGAACCGTTACGAGAATTACTACAGAGAAGTTCAACCTTAGTGTGGACAACGGGTGCACAAGCTAGTTTCAAAATGGTGAAAGACTTGATTGTACATAATCCAGTACTTGCACTATGCACTCCTGCATTGCCCACAATTGTAACTACTAATGCTTCTGATTATGGACTTGGGGCTGTCCTCACACAACTTCATGAGGACAGCACAGAAAGGACTGTTGCATTTGCTTCAAGGACACTAAGTAATGCTGAGAGGAAATATTCTGCAGTCGAAAAAGAAGCACTTGCTTGTGTCTGGGCTACTGAGAAATGGAGACTTACCTGTGGGGCCGCATGTTCAAGTTGCACACAGACCACAGCCTTTTGACAACGTTGCTCACCACTAAAGGACTGGGAAGAGCAGTATATCGTACTGTTAGATGGCCTGCAAGACTACTCTCTTTCAATTATGAATTGGAATATAAGCCTGGAAACCAAAATGTGGTAGCTGATTGCCTTTCTTGCCTGCCTTTGCCTTCACCAGATGGTCCACCAGAGGATGAGGATGTAGTAGTTGCGCTTACTACAAGCACTCTTACTGCAGTTACAAAAGAATAATTTCAAGATGCTTGTTCAGCGTGTCCAATTCAACAAAAACTATGGGAATTTCTGACAAAGAGATGGCCCAGTAACCCTAAAAACCTTGACCCAGTTTTGCTGCCTTATTTTAGAGTGCAGGATGAACTTTCTTTGTTTGATGGCTGTGTGCTACGAGGTACACACTGGCTCCTTGTGCCAGAAGAATTACAGTCAAAACTCATACACCTGGCACACGATACTCATCAAGGAATTGTCCGAACCAAACCAACGACTACGGGATCTGTATTGGTGGCCAGGGATGGACTCTTAAACTGAAGCACTCATAAAATCCTATGTCACTTGCCAAATCCATGATAAGAGAGCAGTGACATGTACCCCTCCATTACAGCCAGTTCCTCTTCCTGAATCTGCATGGGAAAAAGTGGCGATTGACATTGTAGGACCCTTTGATACTGCTCCAAGTGACTGCTGTTATGCCATTACTTTACTAGACTATTTCAGTAAATTGCCTGAGGTAGCGTTTACGTCGCAAATCTCTTCTGCTACAGTAATTAAGTTCCTCTCTTCAGTTTTTAGCAGGGAAGGTAACCTCAGAGAACTGGTTTCAGATAATGGTAGTCAATTTACTTCCCTGGAGTCTGAAACTTTTCTAGCAGAAAGGAACATTTTACACAGAAGGTCATCCCTATATTACCCTCAAGCCAATGGGGAAATCGAATGGTTTAACAGAATTTTGAAAGAGTTTGCAAATGGCTAAACTGGAAGGGCGATTGCGGATAACCTTCACTACTAATTTCTTGCAAGCATACCGGGCTACACGACATGCCACAACACAAAGATCACCCGCAGAGTTACTGTATGGGAAACAGATGAATATTAAACTGAACATTGCTGGATTGTTAAAGGCACGACCTGATGCCCCAACCGAGGATGATGTGAGAAAAATAGTTGAACAGAACCAAGCAAAGTATAAGGCTTTCACAGACAAGCGGCGGGGTGCTAAGGAACCAAAGTTTGAGGGTGGTTAAAATATGAAAACCTGGAATTTTACACAAAGGGGACCATAAATTCACAGCTCCTCTTAAAATCATAGAGAAGAAGGGACCTTACACCTGTAGGATTCATACAAGGTTTATGCGCTTGGCAACATTCAGGGCACACCCGGAGTGTTGTGCTGGACCTGTGCACACACAGCTCCTTTCAAGGGCATCAACCTTGGAATCTCGCCCAGATGACATGAACCGTGGGAAGCCTCCCAGGACTGGGCTCAAGGCCCGAGAGCAAGGAATGCGGTAGATAGAAACTGGTAAATAAGAATGTTAAACAAAGCCAGTGTATTCCTTTGTTGGAGAAACAGTGTATCTGCTGGAGAATGTAATTCGCGGGGGGAGAGAAAGAATAAAGGGGAAGGTGGAAAGCTGACAGGCAGAAGCCTGTTAGCAGACCAGCCGTTTGCTTGCTAAAAGCTCTGTGCTGTCTTGTATTTGAACCGCAACAACTGGCGCCCAAACGTGGGGCCCTCAGCACTCACCTCGCCCGGCAAGGGTTTCAGACGCATCACTCATCCGCTTCACGGATCCCGGTGAGTATTTTTCATTGTGGTAAGTATGGGAAGCTCCCTCTCTGCTTTGCAAGTGCAACACCGCAGTGAGCTACAGTATTTGCTGCGTAAGGCTCAGCATGACTGCCCCACTTGAGAACTCACTCTCCTGCTACAGGAGGTGAGTGCCCAATGCCCGTGGTACTCTGAAGCTGGAACCCTTAAGCTAGCGGACTGGGAGCGGTTGGGCCAGACATTGCACAAAGAGCCTCGGGCGCCCGTGCAGGCTTTACATGCCTGGCACCTCTGCCGCGATGCGATACAGCGTGTCGCCTCGGACAGGCCCTCCCTCGCGAGGCTGGTGATCTCGCCACGCCCGTCCGCTCCTGCAGCCATCCCCCCTCCTGGCGATGCGACACAGGGTGTCGCCTCGGAAAGGCCCTCTCCCGCGCCAACAGAGGGGCTGCCGATCCCGCCACCCCGTCCGCTCCTGCAACCATCCCTCCCCCTGCTTCGCCCCCAGTGCCTCTATTACCACCGCCTCCCTGGCCTTCCCCACCGGAGCTGGTGTGTGATCACCCTCCCCTCGTGGGGCCCCATGCTCCAGGGCCCCCCGGGGGGTCGTCCGCATCTGCTCAGCGGCTTTCGCTGGTGCAACAAATGGTTCACACAGTGAAGACTCGCTCAGATTTTACATCAGAGGAGCTGGCTGAGCTGGTCTCAGTTTGTCCGGTGACCTGGCAGGATGATGGCCAGGGCAACCAGGTTGCAAACTGGGTCAGTTTGCCCTACTCGGTGATCAGAGACGTAAAGAAAGCGATTCGCGAGTTCGGCCTCACTAGCACGTATGTAAGTGGTCTCATTGAAGGGCTAGGTACTGGGTACACCCTGATCCCTGAAGTTTGGAAGGCGCTGTTGCGCATGATGCTGACGCCCAGTCAGTATGTTATTTGGCTTAGTGAGTATCGGCAGATGGCGGAACGCCAAGCCCAGGTATATAGAGAGCAAGGTGTCATTTATGAGCAGTTGGCAGGGGAGGGCCAGTTTGCTACTGTTCAGATGCAGTCTCAACTCCCTCAGGCCGTCTTCCCCATTATTTCCACCTGCGCCCCGCATGCTTTCCGGAAGGTCCCGGATTCAGGCAAGCCTACCAAAAGCTTTGCCAGTATCTGTCAGGGTGCATCAGAGTCCTTTATGGATTTTACCAACAGATTGCAGGAGGCTATCCTCCGACAGGTGGCTAATCCTGCGGCAGCTCAGGAGATCCTGTTAAAAACGGTGGTTGAAAATGCGAACGAGGATTGCCGCCGTGCTCTCCAGGCGGCACAAGCCTCTGGAATTCTAGAGCTGTCAGACATGCTGCAGGCGTGCCAAAACATCGGAACCCAAGCACATAAAGCTGGGGTTCTGGCCACCGCCCTGCGGAAAAGCGGGAAGGAGGGGAAGCATTGTTACCGCTGTGGTAAGGAGGGTCACTTTCAGCAGGAGTGCCGCTCATCGACGGCGCCCGCCCGCCCCTCAAAGAAGTGCCCCAAGTGTCGGAAGGGCTATCACTGGGCTAATCAGTGTCGTAGTGGGTCGGGAAACCGCACAACGGGTTCCCCCCGAACCCAGGGCCAAACAGGGGTGTTTCCCACTCAGACAACTGTTCCTCTGCTTTAAAATCCGTAGACTCCATGAGGGCGGCGACTGCTGGAAGTGCAGGGCTTGATTTGATTATGCAGGAGGACGCTGATTTTCAGTTGCCGGGGGAGGTTTGCGCCATACCTACACAGCTGACGGGACCTCTCCCTGCCGGTTTTGTGGGTCTGGTTCTCCCTCGCTCACACGCTGGGAAACAGGGTTTTTTTGTCATCCCAGGGATGCCGATTACACCGGCGTTATTAAGGTTCAGGTATGGAGCCATCTTCTGCAGTCGCTCCCGCATGAACGGTCAATTGCGCAATTGATTTTAGTCCCCTATCAGGTGCCAGCTGCAGAGGATCGAGCCCGGGGCAGAGGCGGCTTTGGATCAACGCTGGCTCAGTCGCCATCTCACAACATGTCCTCTCCACTTGTTGCTCTAACAATGTCGGTCCGCCCCTCGAAACCTCAGTTAACACTTCTTTTAAATAATGTTCCTTTTACAGGGTTGGTGGACACTGGAGCTGATGTTATGGTGATTCGTGATCCGGAGTGGCCGGTCGGTTGGCCAACAGTTCCTTCTAAAGAGTTGTGGGGGATCGGGGTTAGCAAACCCGGGCGCCAAAGTTTGTCTTGGGTCACGGTCTCTAAACCAGGAGGCCGTGCCCTTGCCACAATCCGCCCTTTTGTACTCCCTGTCCACCTCAATATTTGGGGCCGTGACTTACTTACAAAGCTGGACATCACCCTCGATATTAATACATAATGGCCCAAAATCCTCCCTCACCCACCTTGCCATCTGCATTACCATTAGTATCGCAATCCTTAGAGCTCGTATGGATTGACCAGTGGCTCCTCCCCCTAGAAAAGCTGAAAGCGCTTCATTCACTTGTACAACAATATTTGCATGCACAGCGCTTGGAGAGCTTTACTAGTCCTTGGAACTAGCTGCTGTTATTTTGGCCTTTCAACTTTTTGCTGATTGTCCCTTTAATTTGATCGTGGACACGCATTATGTTTATCAGGTAATTGATCATTTACCCCTTGCCCTTATTACCCCTCAGGTCGATGCGGACCTTCTTCGCCTGTTTTTGTCCTTACAGTATCTCATCACCACTCGTAATTTCCCTTATTTTGTTGCTCATATTCGCAGTCATACCCCTCTGCCTGGGCTACTTACTGAAGGCAATGCGCGCGCTGATCGCGCGTTACGTGGTCAGGTAAATTTCCTTTTTTCTGACCCCATTGAAAGCCATTCCTTTTTTCATCAGTCTGCCTCTGTTTTGGCCCGACAGTTTCACATTCCTGCTGATCATGCACGTTCTATTGTTCATTCCTGCCCCCACTGTGCCGCTGCTGCCCCTACCTTTTCTTATGCCATTAACCCCAGAGGTACCGAAGCGAATCAGCTGTGGCAAATGGATGTCACTCACGTGCCACAATTCCGCCCCTATTCGTTTTTACATGTTTCCATTGATACCTATTCAGGATTCCTCTGGGCGACCCCAGAGTGTGGGGAAGCCACTCCCAAAGTTATTCACCATTTGTTAGCGTGTTTTGCTGTTATGGGTCGCCCAAGCCAGATAAAAATAGATAATGCCCCAGCCTATTGCTCCACAGCCCTCTCCATCTTTTGTGCCCAATGGGACGTCCATCTCAAACATGGGATCCCTTATAATTCCACAGGCCAAGCTATTGTTGAACGTGCAAATTGCACGCTAAAAACCTTGCTCGACAAACAATTAAAACAAGGGGAGCTGCGTCTCCAAACCTTAGGAGACATTCAGCAACAATTGCGTATCCTTTTGTTTATTTTAAATAATTTAACGCTGAAAGCAGATCAGCAGACCCCCACGGATTGGCATTTTCATAAGTCCGAGGTACTGGAAAGACAGCGTATCTATTACCGTCAGCTGCCCGATCCGCAATGGTTGGGCCCGGTACCTTTAATTACTTGGGGTCGGGGATATGCTGCTGTGTCTCTCCCTGTAGGACCGTTGTGGGTTCCGGCCCGGTGTGTGCGACCGGCACTGAAACAGCATGGCGTGGCACCAGGGGCTGTCGAACCCCATACCAGAGTTTCAGCTGACCTTGGAGGAGAACGCGGTGCCTCCCGGGTCGACAACAGCGGGATGGAAACGGAGGAGGCGTAGTGTCCCAAGCCAGCCCGTGACATGGGGAGCAGTAAAAGCACTGGTCGCCGCGGCTCAACGAAGACTGGCAGCAAACCAACAGCCAGAGACTTCTGAGACTTTGTTTGTGGCAATGCTCGCCCAAATTACTGCTAATTCTGTATTGACCGTATGCCTTTTGTGCCTGCTATTTCCTGTAGGGGTTGGCTCGGGAGCGCTTTCTCCATTACGGGCCCGAATGACATATAACCTATGGGAAAGATTGGCTTCAATAGCAAATGTTACCCACTTTTGTTTATCTGATTTTGTAGCAGCTGAAGAATTGTTAGGTACATGCCTTATTCCAGTATGTCATCACCCTGAGGAAACTGGGAATGAGATGATGCTCGCTTCTTACGCGAACCTCTCTTCCCAGTACTCTAGCATGGCTAATTGGGGCCCGGCCAATTACACTTTACCTTCTTAAGCTCATTTTTTGCTGTTTCTGTGTGCAATGTATTTCCTTTTTGTTAAGGCTTTGTAGAGACCCGCCCTGGCAGGCTCCATGAGTTATGACCTCGTCTGTCCGGGAGTTAATTGGCTTGCAAAAGCGAATTGATGGCTACCATGAGATGGCCGAGCACAAATAAACAAAAAAGGAGGGGATGTAGGATTCATACAAGGTTTATGCGCTTGGCAACATTCAGGGCACACCCGGAGTGTTGTGCTGGACCTGTGCACACACAGCTCCTTTCAAGGGCATCAACCTTGGAATCTCGCCCAGATGACATGAACTGTGGGAAGCCTCCCAGGACTGGGCTCAAGGCCCGAGAGCAAGGAATGCGGTAGATAGAAACTGGTAAATAAGAATGTTAAACAAAGCCAGTGTATTCCTTTTATCTGTTGGAGAATGTAATGCGTGGGGGGAGAGAAAGAATAAAGGGGAAGGTGGAAAGCTGACAGGCAGAAGCCTGTTAGCAGACCAGCCATTTGCTTGCTAAAAGCTGTGTTCTGTCTTGTCATTGAACCGCCACATTACACCTATCGACTTTCTGAGGGGCGGGTATGGAATGCTTCTTATCTTGCACCTGACTATGCACCAAGAGGAGATTATGCCAACACCCAGTCTGCATTGGATTACTTCACCGCAGTAGCAACACCACAAGACACTGCACTGGAACCGGGGCTTGAGAGACAGCCTGTCAGACCCAGATGACCACCTGTCTGGACTACAGACCATGTTATGTAGTATCTACAGTGTTTTCAGTGTAATATATCTGCCAATAGTATAGTGTCTTGTTTCATATTTGTTCCTGTGGTTAGAACAACAATGTTTATTTTAATTGGGAGAGTTTCTTAAGAGAGGAGGGAATGTGGTGTTTAGATGCTGCTTGTAATTATTAGAACTGGGAGCACTGGCTGTTGGGAGTCTGAAAGGACAGGGAACAGGAAGGAGGGGGAGGAAGTTGAGGAGGTGGAGTGAGAGCTACCGAGGGTGAAGCAGGAGCTTGGTAAAGAGGTTTCCACTTTAAAAATAAAGTCCTGTTGAAGTTTGTTAGTACCTTGCCTGGTTGCTACAACAGATACCCTGTTCACGAGTGCTCTGAGATCCAGTGCCTCAGAGAAAGGATATAAAGTTTATTAGAAAATACGTTTTCTAGATTTAATTACTGTGAGAAACAAACAGAGACATAACTAGGGCAACAGAAATAAAGGGAGCTTTTCATCTAAGTTACATGGAGTATGAATTTAAGCACATTATTATGATCGTTCATGACAGCTGCTGCAGGACAGTGCAGAACTGCTGGGTATCAGTAGCTGGTTCATTTCTGAATATTATCATAATCCATAGCCCCTCTACACCATCACCATTAAGTGCTCCTCAGTCTCCAGTGCCTGCTCAGTGTACCTTGGACTTGTCAGAATATCCAGCTGTCACCTAAAGAAGTTTCAGCAAATCTTGCCATTCTTTCTTGGTTAGAGCCTCCATCTTGCTCCAGGGGAGATTACTTTGCAGTGTCAATCCCCTTTTTATCACCTCACCCTCAGTCAAGGGAAGTGTCTTGAGAGAGAAAGAGAGAAGTTTGCATTTCACACTCAATTTCAAGATCAGGGAACCCTACCAATGAACCCCATCCAGATGCTGTAAATCTATTTCTTCGATACCTCATGCTGTCTGAAGAGAAAACACAACTGGACTTATTAAAAAGTAACTACAGAGAAAGTAGACATTCTGGAGAAAGCACATTCCTAGAATCAAATTCATTTCAACTCCTTCATTCATTGGATTTAATCTGTGGAACCAGGCACTTTTCCACTGCTTCTGATTTATGCATTTCATTGCTACAATTAAACTTATTGTAATAAATTTTTAATACTTACATTCCCCCTCCAATCTTCAGCACAGTCTTAGATAATGTTACAGTTTGCTAAATATCTTCTATTCTGTTTCCTGATGGTCCACTTATACTCATCTTAATTTGAAATGTTTGGCCCTTTCCATGCTGGGATCAGAACCATGCTAACTTTTTTAACACAATGATCACAAGCAGGATTCCAGCATGGTTTCACTGATCGATGTGAGTAGGGATTGGATTTGTCACTTAAGGATCTTGCTATATACAACACAACCAGGTGACCCATAGCATAGTTTTATACCATTCTAATGCCGTTCTTATAATAAAAATGCCTTTCCACAGGAGACCCCCTGCTATCAATTACTATGCTCAAATAGACTATAGCACAACTCTGAACCCAGAGGGATTTTTAGTTTCCTGGACAATTCACTAGCCATATTTTCAGTTGAGATCCAGGCCAAAATTTTTAAACCCAGGGCCCTAACTCCATATTCAGGCATCTACATAAAAATAGTTTGTTTTTTTTAAAGTGCTGGACATCTGCAATTCCCATTAACTTCCGTGAGGGTTGTGAGTGCTCAGCATCTTTGAAATTCACCCTGCTTTTATTTAGGTCCCTAAATACGGGTTATAGGGCTTAACTCGGAGCTTAAATTTGAAAAAATTTGCCTATGGCAACTGGCAGCCTATAACAACCATTAGACAGGGTACATTCAATTCACTCATTTAACTATCCAATTTTTCCTGTTTCAACATCAATGGTTAGATCTTTGTGACAATCTAAAATCTTGAAGACTGGTCTTTCTCAATATGTTCCGGCTAAGATAGAGTAAATTAAAGCACACAACAGTTATTCTAAAAATGAAATAAAAAACAGGCATGAAATAAGTTAAGGAGAACCCAGATAATAAATAGCTGTGTGCAGACACACATCTGAGAAGAAATTCAATGTATTTAATTCCTAGAAATCCACAGTCACATGCTGACTATTTATCATACTTAGATGTGCATTTTGTAGGCTTTCAATTACATGTTTGTGTTTGTCCTTCCAGAGGAACAGAATGGCTAACCAAACAGCGAAGGGAGGGTTCGTCTAAGTCCTCTGTGGGTTTTATTTTTTGCTCCACTTCACAAGCAATAACTGTGATACGATAAGGATTTGCAAAACAAATGCAAAGCTGCACAGTGCTTATGTTTTGAAGCTTTAAGCACAAAAATCCATTTGAGGGCCTATCTTTCTACTCACCAAGATAAATACATTCTAAGTGTGGTGCATAACCTGACAACAGAAATGTAAGCAATCCCAAAACTTATTTGCTTGGCAACAATTAAATTTCAAAGTGTGGGATTTGTAAAGCCCACGTACATTAGCCACCTACAATTTGTATTGACACAAATCCCGGTCTGCACTGTTGTAAAAAGACAATAAGGTTCATTTCCTTACATTTCTAGGGGTGAAAAAAAGCCATGTTCTATCTAGACTTAGGGTAAATCTACACTACCCGCTGGATCGGCGGGTAGTGATTGATCTATCGGGGATCGATTTATCGCGATAAATCGATCCCCGATCACTCTGCCATCGACTCCTGTACTCCACCGCGGCGAAAGGCAGAAGCAGAGTCGACGAGGGAGTGGTAGCAGTTGACCCCGCACTGTGAGGACACGAGGTAAGTCGACCTAAGATATGTCAACTTCAGCTACGCTATTCTCGTAGCTGAAGTTGCGTGTCTTAGGTCGATTCCCCCCCACACACACCCAGTGTAGATCAGACCCAAGATCCATCTAGTCCGGTATCCTGTCCTGACAGTGGTCAGGATAGATGCTTCAGAGGAAGGTATAAGACCCCTGTAGTAGCAGATGTGGGATAATCTGCCCCACACCACACATTAGGTCTCCTTAAGACCTGAAACATGAAATTTAATATTCCTCCAAAAAAATTACCATTTATAACACCTGTGGATATTCTTGATATCCACATAATTACCCATTATCTTTTTGAATTCTGTTCAATTCTTTGTCTCAACTTCCTGTGGCAGTGAGTTCCACAGTTTAATTGCATGATGTGTGAAAAAGTATTTCCTTTTACTGGTTTTGCATTTCCTACCTAATTTAATTGAGTATCCCCTTATTCATGTGTTATGGCATAGGGAGAACAGAAGTTCCTGATCTACCTTCTCTGGACCATTCATTATTTTTTATCATGTCCCCTCTTATTGTCTTCTTTCCACAGTAAGCAATCACAATCTCTCTTCATAGGAGAGTTTTTTTTTCTAGGCCCTTGATCATTCTCATTACCCCTCTCTGAATGCCCTCCAGTTGTGCAATGTTCTTTTTTGAGATGGAGTTACCAGCACTGCACATGATATTCTAGATGAGGCCACCCGTTGATTAATATAAAGGTGTTAGAATATTCTCATTATTCACCATCCCATTCCCTATACATCCTAAATATTGTTTGCTTTTTTTTAAAAAGCACGGCCACACATTGGGCAAAGGTTTTCATTAAGCTGTCTACAATGACAACTAGGTCCCTTCAGTTGTATCAGGGTCCATTAGGTGCAATATTTTAATAGATATATCAGGCCAAATTCCACTCTTATTAGCACACATGCAACTCTTTGACTTCACTGAGACTACCTAGAAGTGAGTGAGTGAAGGGAAAAAAAAAACCATTTAAACATAAAAAAGGAGAAAAAAACCAACAGGATTGACCTAAGATCAGATCAATCACCTCTACCAATCTTTAGCCCTTCAAGCTATCTGGACTCCAGTAGTCATCGACACTTGATATTTTAGTTGAAGGTTTATTTGTTTCAAAATAAATAATGGACCTGGTTTAGCAGCTGGATCCAGCAAGGTGCTAATTACCTCCTGCAAAGTCCTGAGCATCCTCATCTCCCACTGGCTTCTCCCAAGGACACGTCTCATCTCACAGGATCAGACTGTGAGTGGGAGAATGCTCCCTGACCCATTTGGTGGGTATTCAGTTTACATCCTAAAACAGGAGGTGTCATCACTCCTCACATAGTATGAAATACACATGAGAAACAGGCATAAAAATTAAACAGCCCTGGGTAAAAATCCAGCTGCTGAGTTTGACTCCACAACCCCCTGCAGCAGTGAACTGCACTGGCTTCATAAAGAAGCATTTGCTTTTATCATCGTCTATCCTAACTATTGTTAATTTTATCAAGTGACCCCTACGAACCTCATCTATTAATGATCAGACTTTTTGACACATGGGCTGCTCGCACCGTCATTAGACATTGAAATGCTGGGCTGCATCTATCCCAGAACTCCTGCCCTCTCCTTCTGACATGGCCCCAGATACCTAATTCTTTTTCTTTGTAGTCCTTATTGTACATTCCCTTTTACTGTAAAAAAGCTTCATTATTTCCAGTTTGATCTGCAGCCACCGCATTCCTATATTAACCTGTGGCAACAGCAAGAGGAATGGAAACAAGAGTCGGAATGCTAGCACAGCTGACAACTAGAAGTGGAAGCAGCTCCTATCAGTATTGAGCTATGTACGAGGCAGCAACAGAAGCACCAGGGAGATATATTTGACAAATGAACACCTCATCTGGAAATGGAATTCTGTCTTGTCCCCACCCTTTCTCCAGCTGTTTTGTTTCATGTTCATGCCATCCCCATTCCACAGATAATCTGGGATAGCTCTAAAAAACACACATCTGCAATGATGACCAGACATTGGACTGGTGCCTAACACAAGCATTTTTTGTGCATTGAAAGAGTTCTTTAAACTGCATGGCCCCAGTGAGCGGCAATGGAACCTTTCACCTCTAGGCTGCTTGCTCAGGTTGTTAGTGAGTGAAAGTTGTTCTCCTGCGGCTGTTTGGTGGCCTGCATGAAATGAGTTAGCATTCTTTCTGGACAGCTCCTGGAGGGCATGTGTCTGGCACATGGTGCCTTTGCTGGCAGTCTCAGCAGAAAAGCCAAAGAGCAATTGCTTACATGGAAAAGTAACATTAAACAAAGTTGTATTTTTTCAAAGTTATTAATTAACTTTAGGAGCTGGAAACAGTTACAGAGGCTGTAAGGAAAACAGACTTGAGCCTGCCACCACAGAAATCAATGGCAAAATTCCCACTGGCACCTATGCAGCATTAGACTTTATATGAGGACCTGCTTATTTGATTAGAAACCAGCAAATACTCCAATTTTTAGATGACAAAACTTTAGGCATTTTAAACAGTTAAATTGAAGTCCTGTGATTATCAAGCATATTCTGAAGACAGGAAAACAGCACTGAGCATTTATACCACATACACCAATGTGTCAGCTTTTCCAGGAGCAGGAACCTGTCAACTCTTATTCTCTCTGGGCCTCATCCAAATCCCAGTGAAGTCAATGAGAGTTTTGCCACTGATTTCAATGGATGCTGGATCAGGCTCTACATAGACAACAATGTGGACATATTTTGGCTCTGGATTATTAAAGAGCTGGGTTTGAAGTTCAAAGTGTAGATCAGAAACTATATCCAAATTTCCCAAAGGTTTGGGGATATTTGGATTCTGAATTTTCATTTGGCCTGCTACACAAATAAGGACCAGTTAAAGTTTGGATCCAGATCTAAACTTGCCCAAAGTTCAGGGAAGTTTGGATCACAGCGTTTTAGGGCAGGACCATCTCTAGTTTATGATAGATGGTCCTGCCCTAAAACACTGTGATTTATTAGGATTTATGCAAAAGACAGGACCTATTTTCCTACAATCCACTGCTTAATATCTTGCATTTATAGATTCATATTGTTTAAGGCCAGAAGGGACCATTAGATTGCCTAATCAGACATTCATCATTACATTTCACCTAGTTTCCCCTGTATCGAGACCAATAACTTGTATTTAACTAAAGTATATGTACTTTTTACACAAAAGATATCCAAAGTGCTTTAGAAACTATAGGCAAAATTCTCCTCTCCAGTCTTGTGGCTATTGCAGAACGCAACACTAAAACATGAAGTAAATTGTTGAAGTAAAATTCAGGATTTTTTTTAAGTAGCATCAGTATGTATTTTTCTTGTGTATACTTGTATGATGTATGTACTTTTCTTCAGTGGACTGAAGAACTTCAAGAAGCCTCATAAACTGAGCTGGTTGAATAACTTTTAAATAATGGATTTGATAAATTTCATAGTACAGCTGGTCAAAAAGTGGGTCCCCTCCACCCCAGAACATTTTGCTTTTCAGCAGAAATTTCAGCTGCAACTACAAATATTTTGGGGCTGGGGCATTCATTTTTTAATGTAAAAAACTGAAATTTCCAGAGAAAGCAGACAATATTTCTGAAAATTTTGTTTAATTCAAAACCCAATTATCTATCAAAAACAATTTTGATAGGAAATTTTCAACCAGTCATATTTCACAGTAATTATTTTTAATAATTTGATGGATGTATCTTGATTATCCCCTGGTCTTACACTGATGAGCAAATAATTCTGATACATAAAAGGTTTGTGATTTTTAAAAAAATATTCAAAAGTATTACTTCTTATTTGCCCAGCATGGATGAATAGAGCATATACTTTGTTAGGTGAAACATTCTTTCCTTTTGTGCAAAGGAAAAGTTTCCTGATCACATACTCCACAACCCTGAAAGCACATGTTCACCCCATTCATTACGGTCTTTGGAAGCTGTCCTGAGCTTGCAGCAAACTGGAAGCTAATGATGTCTGAGATGAACTATCTGTTTCCAGGATTTACTGGGAATTAAGGTGACCACTTGCCTTTCCAACTGTATGAAAGAGGGAGAGCATTTTATTTTCTTTGCAATTAATTATTCATAGTACATAGTCACACTTTTATAACAGAATGCTTGATGCTCTGCAAAATTAGGGATTGGAAACTTATTCCCCTTTTCCCAGCTAGCTGGGGTCAGGTTGCCAGGACAGACTTTCCCAGGCTTACCAGTCCAATGCTCGGTCCATATCCACTCCATCCTCCTGTACACAGTCTATTCCCCATTCGACTGGACAGCCTTTTGTTCTCCACCATGACTTCTAGTCTCAAATGCATTGTAGCAGGAGTCCCTTCTTCCATCCTTCACACATGTCCATACCATCTCAGCCTCCTCTCTTGCAGCTTCTAAATAGGCAACAGTAATACATCCCACTGTATGTAGCAAACAACCCGCTAATGTGCTAGATTAAAACATTCTCTGTACAGAGAATGAAATGAAAAAAACTTCACAGCTATTAACGATTTCATCCTGCAGCCTCAGAATCCATTGTCTTTCTGACTAGGGCTTTCCATTTTCAAGAGTTCTGTCAGTTTAATTAATTACCTTAATGTACTACTTGTTCCTTTTTAAGCAGCGGCAAACAGGATTTTGTTATGACAGATACCATGAGATTGGGACAGCTGTGAAATACACTTTTGTAGGAGACGCTCGCATCAGCTTCACGGGAAAACACCTTCTGTAAAAGAGAAATAGAGCATTTCATGTACAGGCTCCATCAGTCAGCTTAACCATTTGTACCACTGCAATTAATTCCAACCATCATTAAGCACTTTTTCTCTTTTCTTTTCAAATTGGAAGTTGATATTTTCTCTTTCACCTCTTCATAAGTTGTTGTATGAATGTTGGACACACAAAGGCCACTGGCAGGAGAATCCTGGAGAACCAGGCCCTTTGTCCAGAGACCAGCTAAGTGAGAAGAGCAGTGCAGCATTCCCCACAATGGCACCATCCAGTGGGCCTCAGCCTTAGTCTGCTGTATATGTATATAGCCATGTCTATCTATACTATCAGAGTAGCAGCCGTGTTAGTCTGTATCTGCAAAAAGAAAAGGAGGACTTGTGGCACCTTAGAGACTAATAAATTTGTTAGTCTCTAAGGTGCCACAAGTCCTCCTTTTCTTTTTATCTACACTATGGAATTTTGAAAAAACATCCGTCATTGCTAATACTGGATTAGCTCTGCCAATGTGACTAGCACTAAAGATCCCTAGTATAGAAGAGGCAAAGATGCTGAACATAGGTGCTGGAACTAGAAATATTAGGGGTTCCAATGGTTTGAAGTGGTTTGCATCACATACAGGGTTTACAATTTGGTTCAATGGCTCTCAGCATCCCTACTATAAAAATTGTTCCAGCACCCCTGATGCCAAAGGTATCTTACCATCTAAACTTGCAGGTCACACACTGTTTAAAATGCCAGAGACCTTTGTACATTAGGCTATCAACAGTGGAGCTGAACCAATGTTAGCAATTTTTTGCAAAATCTCCCTAGTGCAGAGAAGGTTTATTAGCTAATCACACTCTGAGAATATAACATGGTGCTAGCTGCTTGTGAAAGCAAAAGTGTCCTACAAATTAAAGCTGTCATATACACCATATTAATTGTATAATTCTGGGTTTGGGTATATAAAAATGTAGTTATGTTTCATTTTGAAAATGGATACAAAAGGTATATTAAAGTGAAGTGAATACTTACCCACTCTCTGAAAATTATTCTCTCTGCTCTACAGACTAAATCTTTCATGGCTTTCATTACTGCAGTGTTTGAACGCCTCACAATATTTAATTAATTTCTCCTCACTACACTCCTCTGAGGAAAGAAAGTATTGTCTGTTTTCTATGAAAGATTCTCACTTTTAAAGATAGGGAAATCAAGGCACAGAGAAGTTAAATGATTTCCACAGGAAATCTGAGGCAGGCCAGGGACTTAAACTCAGATCTCTCAAGTCCCAGGCTAGTGCACTGATCCCGGGACCATCCTATAATGCTTCATTAGAACAGTAAGAATAAAAGATGCAGATGATGGCTGGCCCTGATCATAGATCATAGAATATCTGGGTTGGAAGGGACCTCAGGAGGTCATCTAGTCCAACCCCCTGCTCAAAGCAGGACCAATCCCCAATTTCTGCCCCAGATCCCTAAATGGCCCCCTCAAGAACTGAACTCACAATCCTGTGTTTAGCAGGCCAATACTCAAACCATTGAGCTATCCCAGATGCAAAAGGGGAGGGGAGGGTGCAATGAGAAGCCTCCACTCTGCAAATCTGTGCTTAGTTGCTTAAATGACTATCTATATGGTAAAAACACGCATTAGATGAAGTGAGCTGTAGCTCACGAAATCTTATGCGCTAATAAATATGTTAGTCTCTAAGGTGCCACAAGTACTCTTGTTCTTTTTGGGGATACAGACTAACACGGCTGCTACTCTGAAACCACACATTAGTGTGTGTGCACAGATAACTGCATCAGTTTTACCTGACATGCTTGCACACTCACAAGTAGTTTACATGTAAATAGACTGATAAATTGCTCTTTTCCCTGTCTGTGGTATTCTTACCCTCTCCTGGAAAGATCTCACACTCCCCTACAGTAAATACTCAAGTACAGAGGTGAAGCCCATTTCCTCTTACAGAGCATTGCTTTAGATTTTTCCTCCTGCAATGTGAGCTGCCTCAGGAAAAGGAAAAAAGCTGAAACCAGAAACCAGTGTCCCACTGAGAGGGTAAATGACTAGCCACTGGTATCCCCATCACCTGCTGATCAGCAACCTGGGGCAAGCTTTCATCTATCTGTGATTCAGCTGCACTCTGAATGGTCACCTGAATCCACTGGAGAACTGTGAAACATGGCAGTTTTTAGGGTGTTTTGTTAAGTAAAAACTGCTTTAAACGCACCATTTTTAGTGACCAGCTGGAGGGACCCTTAGAAAGCCCTTGTGAAAGTTTTGCCACGCAACTAAAGAGAGGGTTCATGTGAGTTGCCTGCCTCTGACTGAGTCCATATCTCATGTCTGGATCATGCTGAATCATTCCTGCCAGAGACAACTTTTCTGTGGGATTCCTACTTCTGGGGAAAGCACGCGCACATAGACACACACAGTCACTCACACACAGTCACACACTGGTTGTCCAAATTGCATCGAAGGGTAGTTACTTTAAAAAGAAAGAAAGTTTTGAGGAAGCCCACTCCCCCCAGCAAGATCTTCACCTGATCCTTCTCAATGTCAAATGATACGATCAGGGTATCATGTTAAATCATCAAGACACCCAGTATATTTTCGGGGATCAAGGTACAAACAATTCCAGCAAAGAGCAGTAATAATTTATCGAGTCTAAGGCAGGAGTGCTGGAACTGTGGCCCTGCCCCCTGCTCCTCCTCTTCCCCCTGGGGCCCCGCCCTCTGCTCCTCCTTTTCACCCCGAGGCCCCACTCCTAGCCAGGATGGAGTCCAAGGCAGGCCGTGGTAAGAGCCACCCAGGGACCCTCCACCTACCCTGGTCGGGGTTGGGGACAGGGTGCCTGAGAGCAGACCCCAGTCCATGTCCCCACCCCCTGGACATACCGCCCACAGCAAGTGAAGGGTCCAGGCTTGCTGGGCAGCTCTTACCACAGTTCGGGTCTGGCTCTGGCTTCTGGCCTGGTTGGATATGGGGCCTTGGGGGAAGAGGAGGAGTCGGGAGCAGGGCCCTGTGAAGAGGGGGAGCTGAGCCCCACCTTAGCCCCCCACCCTCCCGCCAGGAAGAGGCTGGTGCCCCCCACCACAAAGTGCAGCCCCTGCCACCACTGCTCTACACCTGCCCAAAGCTACTATGCCCATGTTAAAAAGAGGGCAGGCATGGCCCCTCTCCCCTCCCACCCTGGTTCTGGTGACTCTGCTCTAAGACCAGGTCACTATTGTGATCAATAGTGTGACCTCCTATATAACAGAGGTCTGGGAACTTTCCCACAGTAAATCTTAGAGCATATATTTTAGAAAAAGATAAAAATCTTTATTTAAACATGGTCAGTGATGGAGAATCCACTGCAACCCTTGGTAAACTGTTCTAATGATTAATTACTCTCATGGTTAAAAATTTATGCCTTATTTCCATTCTGACTTAGTACAGCTTCAACTTCCAGCCATTGGATCATGTTATAAATTTCTCTGCCACATTGAAGAGTCCATTACAAAATATTTGTTCCTCACGTACAGAGGTGGATTAAGGTATCCAGAGCAAGTGACCAATGCCACTGCCAAGACCCATCTCTTCCGCCTCCGGCCCCATCCACTACTTCACCCCATTCCGCCCCTTCCCCCATGGCACTGCCCACTTTTCACCCACAGTCCCACCCCATTAGGCCTTCCCCCCACACTGCGGCTAGCAAACCTGTTGGCTGCTTTCTGCTCCCCCCCCCCCACACACACACACACTGAGGCCCCAAGACCAGAGAAAATCTATCCCCCAACCATGGCCCCGAGGCCACAGTGAGGAGTGAGAACTCCTCCAGACCGGAGGCCACAGCAGGGAGCGAGAACCCCTCTGGGTCCCGATGTCAAAGCTGGGGTCCAGGCGTAGGGGCTTCCCCAACTACCCCATGCTTCTGCTGGGGACCGGCATCGGTGCACTGGGTCTTACCGCCTGCCTGGCACTTCAGCCAGGGACCAGGGTCAAGACACTGAGGATTCCCCCCTGCCCTGCCCGCCTACCCAGCGTTTCTGCCGGGGATAGGATGCTGGGGCTTCCTGCCCACCCGGAGCTTCTGCCAGGGCCCTGGCTCAAGGTGCTGGAGGTTCCCCTGCCCTCCCCATGGCTTTTGTGAGGGCTCCGGGCTTCCACTGCAAAGCAGTGGATTTCTTGTGGGGAGCCCATTTTTCAAGGGTTTCCCAATTCGCCGGGGCCCCTGGGCACAGGACATGTGCACCCATTAGATAATCCGCCACTGACTCTACTCATAGGAACCCTAACCCCAGAGAGGGGAGCCCTAACCATAGGAACCCTAACCCTCACTCCAAGTGCCCAACTCATAGGAACCCTAACCCCGCCAAGTGCTCTACCCATGAGAATCCAAACCCTAGGGCAGCAAGCCGTACCCATAGAAACCGGAACCCTAGGATGAGGACCTTTTTCCCCTTGGAGCCCTAAACCAAACTCCAAATGCCCTATTCAGAGGAACCCTAAGTCTAGGGTGGGGAGTCCTACCCATAGGAACCCTAACCCTAACTCCAAGTTACCTTTTCCTTTATGAAAATTAACCCTAGGGCAGAGAGCCCTACTGATAGGAACCCTAACCCTTGTGCGGGTGTCCTAACTATAGGAACCCTAACCCTAGGGCCGGGACCCCTAACTATAGGAACCCTAACCCTAGGGCAGGAAGCCCTACCCATAGGAACCCAAACCCTAATGTGGGGAACTCTACCCATAAGAACTTTAACTCCAAGTGCCCTACTCATAGGTACCCTAATCCTAGGGCGGGAAGCCTTACCCATAGGAACCCTAACCGTAACTCCAAGAACCCTACCCATAGGCACCCTGAGCCTAGGGCATGGAGCCCTACTCACAGGAACCCTAACTCCCAATGCTCTACCCATAAGAATCCTAACTCTAACGCCCAGTGCCCTATCCATACGAAACCTAACCCTAGGGCAGGGAGCCCTACTCAGAGTCGGATTAAAGTCTCCGGGAGCCAGAATAAATGGGGGGCCCTTCCCTACCCCTTCTGCCTGTATTTCCACGCCTGTCCTGCCACTTGCATCTGTGGCCAAGCCCAGGGCCACACCCCATTCCACCCCTTCCCCTGGGCCCTGCTCTCGTTTCGCGCACGGTCCCGTCTGATTTAGCCCCCACCCACTGAGGTCCCAAAACCAGAGAAGCTCTGTCCCCAGGCCATGGCCTCAAGGCCTCAGCAGGGAGTCAGTGCTCCTCCAGCCCTGAGGCTGCAACAGGGAGCGAGAGTTCCTCCAGTCCTAGGGCTGCGGCCAGGATTTGGGTGCTGGGGCTTCTTCCGCTGCTTTGGGTTTCTGCCGGGAACCAGGTTCAGGTTACTGGGAATTCCCCCAACACGACCCACCCACCCAACCAGCATTTCTGCCAGGGAACAGGTTCAGGTTACTGGGAATTTCCCCAACATGACCCACCCACCCAACGAGCACTTCTGCTGGGGACCAGGGTCAGGGTGCTGGGGCTTCCCCTGTCCCACCCACCCTACGCTTCTGCTGGGGCCCTGCGTCTGGCGCTGGGGCTTCCCTGGCCTGCCCCAGGGCTTTTGTGAGGACTCTGGTCTTCCACCGTTCCACAGTGGATTGCTGCTGGGGCACCCATTTTTCTGGGACCCCTGGACATGGGCCACATGGACCCACTGGATAATCCACCACTGCCCATGTAGGTATTTATAGACTAATCCGTTAACCTTCTCTTTGTTAAATAGACTGAGTTCCATCTATCTATTGTCATTGTAAGGCAGGGGTTCTCAAACTGGGGGTCAGGACCCCTCAGGGGGTCATAAGGTTATTACATGGGGAGGGTCGCAAGTTGTCAGCCTCCACCCCAAACCCCACCTAGCCTCCAGCATTTATAATGGTGTAAAATATGTAAAGAAATGTTTTTAATTTAAAGGGGGGGTCGCACATAGAGGTTTGCTATGTGAAAGGGGTCACCAGGACAAAAGTTTGAGAACCACTGTCGTAAGGCATGTTTTCTAATCCTTTAATCATTCACATGGATCTTCTCTGAATGCTCTCCAGTTTATCAACATCCTTCTTGAATTGTGGGCACCAGAACCAGACACAATATTGCAGCAGCAGTCACATCCAAATACAGAGGTAAAACAATCTCCATCCCCACTCAAGATTTTCCTGTTATGCATCCCAGGATCACATTAGCTCCTTGGGCCACAGCATCACACTGGGAGCTCAAGTTCAGTTGATCATGCACCACAACCCCAAAATCTTTTTCAGAGGCAGAGTTCCCCATCCTATAAGCATGACCTACATTCTTGGTTCCTAGATATATACATTTACCTGTAATAAAAAGCATGTTCTTTGCTTGCACTCCGTTACTAAGCAATCTAGATTGCTCTGAATCAACGATTGTCCTCCTCGTTATTTACCACTCCCCCAATTTAAGAGTCATCTGCAAACTTTATCTGTGGTGATTTAATGTTTTCTTTCAAGTCATTGATAAAAATGTTACATAGCATTGAGCCAATAACTGATCCCTGCTGGGCCCCACTGAAAACAGACCCACTCAATGGTGATTCCTTGTTTACATTTTGAGACCTATCAGTCAGCCAGATCTTTTGTCAGTGAGATGGCAAAGTTTGCAGACGATACAAAATTACCCAAAATAGTTAAGTCCAAAGACTTACAAAGAGGTCTCACTAAACTGGGTGATTGGGCAACAAAATGACAGATGAAATTTAATGACGATAAATGCAAAGTAATGCACATTGGAAAACATAATCCCGATACATACAAAATGATGGGGTCTAAATTAGCTGTAACCACTTAAGAAAGAGATCTTGGAGGCATCGTGAATAGTTCTCTGAAAACATCTGCTCAATGTGCAGCAGCAGTCAAATAAGCTAACAGAATGTCAGGAACTACTAGGAAAGGATAGATAAGACAGAAAGTATCATAATGCTTCCATATAAACCCATGGTACGCCCACATCTTAAATACCGTGTGCAGATCTGGTCACCCCATCTCAAAAAAGACATATTGGAATTGGAAAAGGTACAGAGAAGGGCAACTAAAATGATTACAGGTATGGAACAGCTTCTAAATGAGGAGAGATTAAAAAGACTGACATTTCAGCTTGGAAAAGAGACGACAAACGGGGGATCTGATAGAGGTCTATAAAATCTTGACTGGTATGGAGAAAGTGAATAAGGAAATGTTATTTACTCCTTCACATAACAGAAGAAGTAAGAATCACCCAATGAAATTAATAGGCAGCAGGTTTATAAAAAACAAAAGGAAGTACTTCTTCACACAACACAGTGTCAACTTGTGGAACTCTTTTCCAGGGGATGTTGTGAAGGACAAAACTGTAAAAGGGTTAAAAAAAGAACTACATAAGTTCCTGGAGCATAGGTCCACCAATGGCTGTTAGCCAGGATGGGCAGGGATGCAACAGCATGCTCTGACTGTCCCTAGCCTCTGTTTGCCAGAAACTGGAAGTGGACGACAGGAGGTAGATCACTTGATGATTGCCTACTCTGTTCATTCCTCCTGAAGCACTTGGCATTGGCCACTGTTGGAAGCTGGGCTAGATGAACCATTGGTCTGACCTACTATGGCCATTCTTATGTTCTTAATCCACTTAATGTGTGCCATGTTCATTTTAATCAAAATGTCACACGGCACCACGTCAAATGCTTTATAAAAATCTAAGTACATTATGTCAACACTATTACCTTTGTCAGCCAAACTTGTAATCTAATTAAAAATAGATAACAAGTTAGTTTGACAAGATCTATTTTCCACAAACCCATGTTGATTTGCATTAATTACATTATCCTCATTGAGTTTACTATTAATCTAGTCCTGCAGCAGATACTCCATTATCTTGTCCAGGATCAATGTCAGACTCACAGGCCTATAATAACCAGCATTATGCCAATTTTTAAAAAGGTATGAGCTGGGTATTCTTCTTGTCTTCTGGAACTTCTCCAGTGCTCCAAGACTTGTTGAAAATCAACACTGACCGTCCAGCATTTGCCAAATGCAGGCTCCCTCCTTCGTTATAAGAAAGCTTTTTTCCTTAAATGCAGGCAAGTGAAATGAAGAGATTTCCTAGCCCCTTACCTCTCCTTTCTGCAATCCACTGTGATGTTATTGACATGAACTGTGACCGTATAGCTCATTGTTGCAACCAAGGTCCTATAGCTGCACCAAACCTTGTACAAAGGAGCTCAAGTGAAGTGTCTATAGAAATGCTGTAATTTGCTGGTTATGATTATGCTGTGTGTATGTGTGTATCATTTTTGTATTTGAAGTTATGAACGTTGGCTATGTACTTGTATAAGCTTTACACAGAGTAAAACGGATTCATTCGGGGTTTAGGCTCCCAGAAAGACAGAATACTGGGTGCTGGGAAAGTCCCTGTTAACTAAGAAGCCCCTGAGCTGAGTGGATCTCAGTTTCAGTGAACTGCAGAGAGGTGCGGCCCAAGCCCTGGGTCTGTGCTGAAGCTGTAGTGTCTAACTCAGCAAGACAGGAGTGGAGGGAAGCCTCTTCTGGCAAGAGGGTTTGTTCTCAGTGGTATCCCAGCATATCTAGTGACAGTCTTGAGCGAGTTTCTGTGACCCAACCATCACACCCACCATGTCCCCTAGGGCAGTGTTTCCCAAACTTGGGAAGCTGCTTGTTCAGGGAAAGCCCCTGGCGGGCCAGGCCGGTTTACCTGCCGCGTCCGCAGGTTCGGCCGATCCCGAACCCCACTGGCCACGGTTCGCCACTGAAGGCCAATGGGGGCTGCAGGAAGCAGCACGGGCCGAGGGACGTACCGAACCTGCGGACGCGGCTGGTAAGCAAACCGGCCTGGCCTGCCAGGGGCTTTCCCTAAACAAGCTGTGTCCCAAGTTTGGGAAACACTGCCCCAGGTCATGAGAAGTAAAGGTGAAAATGTCTGGGAAAGCACTTCATGAAAATATTGCCAGCACATCACCGTCCATCCTGTGTTTGCCACTATGGAATTTTCCTGGCCTTCCTCCTGGAGATCTTCATGGCTAATAATTTTTTTCCTGAATTTAAAAATGTGAGTCAAAATGAGCCAATCACTGACACCATTTCATATGGCACTCAAATACTATTGTGATGAGCTCAATATAAAAAAATCTAGATAATTGTAATAAAAGTAAAGTGTTATTAATGATCTCTAATGCTACTCCATTTCTCCCTCTCATTCAGTGCTTCACTTTAGCACTCCTGATCCCCTTCCTGACTTTCTGCTGCACATTTAGAGAAACACTATGTACAGCCTCATAATCAGTTTTGGTTGCCTCATACTGGGTCTCTAAATATTGAATGTACTCTAACATGGGCCAAATCCTTATCATCTGACTGTCATGAATAGTTCTGTTTCCTTACTTCAGATAAGGCAAGTAGGATGAGGGCTTCGGCTGTACAATGTACACAACTGAATGTGACAAAGCTATGTATTAACTATATATTCTCCTCTCCCCTAAAGAAGTGACCAAAGTTCTTTGCCTTTAAAACACACACAAGTTCAGCACAAAATTTTACTTTTCCCCAACAACTGCACAACCCCCAAAGGAAAATATAATTTTGCTAATACAGCCCTTTCACTCTCAGTCTTTGCAGTTTCAGAAAAGCATTGTTCTGCCTCTGCTCTGCCATTTTTCAACCCTCTCTGCTTTTAATAGGTCTAAACTAATTAATTTAATTTCCGAAAATAATAACCTCCCAGGGCCATACAGCAATATAATCCTTAACTCTTCAAGAAGTTAGTTTCCTGTAGGGTAGGGAACCAATTACAACTCATTAGTGATCTATCTTACAAGGCGATAGGAGTTTATATTGATTTCCCCTCTTTTTATATACAGAAACTTTAAAAGTTAGCATCACGTGAAATGCTACAGACAGCTCATTAGGCTTAATTTGCAATGGGCAAAATCCTCTAGCCTGAGTAAGGATCATAGAAGACCCTGAGCACAATGGAATTGGTGTGATATTGTTGTACAGAAGGGGTTGGTAGGTGGAGAGTCTTCATCACCTGTATGCCACTGTGAAGGGGCAGAGATGTGGCAAATTGATCTAGAACAAGATGGATTCACAAGCCAAACTTCCTCCATATGGGGAAGTGCAGTTGAAGCTACTCAAGCTCCATGGGCTGCAGTAATAACTGCTGGGACCAGGGTGGGAGAATTTTGTTTCCATGATACCTATGGAGTATCCCTGTGGAAAACATTTATTCAGGGCTTGCCACAGAGGACAGGACTTTGACCCGGCATAGAAAACTGAAAGCAAGCATTGGTGCCACTAACTAACTAAAAAGCAGTGGTGGCCCACCACTAGTACATGTACCAGTCTTTACTTCAGGCTTCTATGACTGCTACTCTGGACTCCCACTTCATACCCTCAATCACACTGAGCATTGCTTATTCAAGAGGGCAGTCCATTGCTCACAAAAAAGGTTGCAGAATTGGGGCCTTATTCATTAACCTCTATGCTGTGATCCAGTGCTTCACCATTCCCTTGTGGGTGCACCAGCAATCAAAGGGGCTATTCTAAGCCCCAGCCCAAGATTCACTATAGAATGGAAGAGATGGTGGCATGACCTGGCTAATATAGCCAAGGTCATCTGGTAAGGGAGGAAAGCTGATTAACATGGTTAAGAATCACTGGGCTGAAAGAGAGAGAGATTCTAATTGGGGCAAACTAAGATTAGGAGCACTGAGTGAGATTTTTATTTGTATTTCCTAACGATAACTCAAAACTAGCAGTAGAAAATTCAAAATACTACAAACAAATGTATGGACAGCCAAGAACCTCATGGTCATCATACCTAGGGTGACCAGATGTCCCAATTTTGGGGTCTTTTTCTTATATAGTCTCCTATCACCCCCCACCCCCGTCCCAATTTTTCACACTTGCTTTCTGGTCACCCTAATCATACCACAGGATATTGAAACATCACAGCAACAGTGGGGACCAAGCCCAGATGCTTCTGGTCCAAAAGAATGTGCCCCTGCTGCTTGCACTAAGGGAAAGTCTCCTCTGTCAGCAATGTGGAGCATATGACACGTCCAACACATTGCACACTAGAGGGCAAACACACACATGCACACAATCCAATTCATTATAATACTAGAAGAAAAGAAGGTCTTTTGTTATCTCTGGCTCAACTGGAAGGAGGAGATATCAGGAATCTTGCGTGATAGCTGCGTTTAGCTAGTTGCAAGAGGTCCTATAAAAACCATAGCACTCGCCTCTGGTAACATTGAGAGAACATGTATCCTCATACGCACTTCATTTCTCAGCTTCTTTTTCTGCTTTCATGAAGTCAGAGATGCCCATGATTCTTCACCACTCCTTCCAGTCCATGGCACAGGTTCATAGGTCTTGGAGTTCCAGTCCTTTTCTCTTCAGACTTCACAGAGAATTTCCATCATCTCCTCAGTCTTCCACATCCTTTTTTGCTGTCCTCATCCTTCTATGCTCTCTTTGATAGTTGTCCTCCTCCTGTTCTTATCACACATCCAGCCCACCTCAAATTTGCACTCTCCACCCTATCACAGACAGTTCCAGTTCATCTTCCCCTTTGTGTCTTATAGGCACACTCTGTCTATCCTCTGCTTGTCTACCATTTTTCTCTGTATATTGTTTTCGTCTACCTGTATCTTCTTTTATTCCATAGCCATAAGACCCACAGTTTCTAAACAATGGAACAGGCAAAGACAAACACACACAGCATACACTTTTTCTTTCAGTTTGTTACTTAACTGTCAGTCCCACAATACTCCTGCCACCATTTTCACTGCTGCCCATGCACACTGGATTCCTGTCTTAAATTCTCCAGATCTCTCTCTGATGGCACAGAAATTCTTTTTTTCTTCTGCTTCAGCTTCTCTGCTGAAAATTCAAACAGCAGCTCTTCTTCCACCGTCTCTACTTACATAACCTCAGTTTTGTTTGTGCTTACTTTCAAATCACAGTTTTCACTCTGCTATCCACTCTGATACCATATTTACCAAGCCCTCTTTGCCAAAAGGGCTAGATCATCAGCATAAATTAGTTTTTTCTGTGTCTCCACAGGCTTGGTTCTCCTACTAATTAACTCCATAACTAGGATGAAGAGAAATGGGCTCATCACACTGCCTTGTCTCAATCCCAAAGTCACCTCAAAACTCTCCGAAATGTCACATGTTACTATCAGCACTCTGGATCCTCAATACAGCTCCTCTATCATCTTCACTTCATGAAGTCTCCCTCCCACCCATCTTAATGATCCAAACAGCAACTGCTGCAGAATCAAGTCATATGCTTTATCAATATCAAGAAACACTACATAGCAGTTACACCCTCTGCTTATCATTCTTTCAAATTTTGTCTCATTGCAAATAGTGTGTCTATAGCAGCGGTTCTCAAACTTTAGCAACCTGAGGACCCCCATTTTTATTTAAAATTTTTCACAGACCCCCAAATTCCCCGCTCAGCCCCAGGCCCCACCCCCTTCCCCACTCCCACTCCACCCTTTCCCCCAAGGGCCCACCTCCCTCCCTCCTCTTCCCTGCCTCTTTCCACCTCCCCTCCCGAGCACACCCCATCCCCGCTCCTTCCCCTCCCTCCCGGTGCCTCCTGCATGCCACTGAACAGCTGTTCACTGGGAGGGAGGGGGAGGAGTTGATTGACAATGAGCATGCAACGATGGCTCGAGCACAGGGCACATTAGGCAAGAAATACTGGCAATAGGTCTCTTTAAAGCTAGCTGAATCATATAAAGGAAAAATAAAGTGAAGTGGAGCCACCTCCCCCCTTCTAGGGATCCATCTTAGTAGGGTAGGGAGGAACATAAAATTCTATCACTGCCCGGGCAGGGGTTGAGACTCCACCAGGTGCTAGGGGGTATGTATAACTAAGGCAGCACAGATGCCGACTTCCTCTCTATCTGGGGGAGGGGGCTCGACCCCCCCATCCCAGACCTGCCCCCACTGCACCCTTTCCCCCAAGACCCCATCCCTGTCCCACCTCTTCCCACCTCCAACTCTTTCCGTCCTCTATCCCGAGTGCATCCCATCCCCGCTCCTCTCCCTCCCTCCCAGCGCCTCCTGGACGCACTGAACAGCTGTTCCGCGGCGTGCAGGAGGTGCTGTGAGGGAGCGGGAGGAGTTGATCAGTGGGGCCGGTGGCCTCAGACATGACTCGCAGATCCCTTGGAGCCGGACATGACTCGCGGACCCCCAGCTTTGGAAACCCTGGTATATAGTACTCCCTCCCTTTCTAAAATCATGTTGCTCCTCTATGATATTTTCCTCTACTTTGCACCTTAACCTTGGCTCCAAGGGCTCCAAGGTATCTCTCAAGGACTTTGAGAGGCTGACTTAATGTCTCAACATATAAACTCATCCACAGTCTATTTTAAATAAAATAATCATTTGGCTTAACGTAAATAAGCTCATTTCCCACTGTGATGCCCAGCTACCTTCATAATTTACCTCTGCAGACTTGATTAGAGCCTTTCATATCCTATTTTGAAGTATATGTAGTA
This sequence comes from Eretmochelys imbricata, assembly GCF_965152235.1. Classification (NCBI taxonomy): domain Eukaryota; kingdom Metazoa; phylum Chordata; order Testudines; family Cheloniidae; genus Eretmochelys; species Eretmochelys imbricata. The sequence continues at coordinate 17,802,571 of NC_135579.1, forward strand.
TTTCTTACTATACCCTCCATGCAATAAATTTGACATTTCAGAAGCCAACAAATGGCTAGAAAATTGGCCTCTTGAGTGTAATAGCCTAGCAGCATTTACATGTAATTATGTTGCCTGGGAATTTAACTTCTTATACATAAAAAGTTACGCTGAAAGAAAGAACACTGGATAGTGGTATTTAAGCTGAGGAAAAAACAGTTACTTACCTTCTCGTAACTGTTGTTCTTCGCGATGTGTTGCTCACGTCCATTCCACATTAGGTGTGCGCGCGCCACGTGCACGAGCATCAGAAACTTTTTCCCTTAGAGGCTCCCGTCGGGCCGGCGGGGCCCCCCGAGTGGCACCACTGCGCCCCGCATATATACCCCCGCCGGCCCGACCCCCTCCAGTTCCTTCTTGCCAGCGACTCCGACAGAGGGGTAGGAGGGTGGGTGGTGGAATGGATGTGAACATCACATCTCGAAGAACAACAGTTACGAGAAAGTAATTAACCGTTTTTTCTTCTTCGAGTGCTTGTTCACGTCCATTCCACATTAGGTGAATCACAAGCTTACCTCTGGAGGAGGGTAGGAGTCACGGAACAACTGCTCGGAGGACCGCTCTGCCAACCGCCGCATCTTCTCTGGCCTGCTGGTTGACTGCGCAATGGGTCGTGAAGGTGTGCACCGAGGACCAGGTGGCTGCTCTGCAGATCTCCTGGATCGGGACCTGTGCCAGGAACGCCAGGGAAGTCACTTGCGCCCTGGTCGAGTGGGCCATGACCACCGGGGCCGGAACACCTGTGAGCTCAGAGCACGCCCGGATGCAGCTTGTAATCCAAGACGAAATCTGCTGCACCGACACTGGGAGGCCTTTTAACCTCTTGGCCACAGCCACAAACAGCTGCGCAGATTTGCAAAAGGGCTTGGTGCGCTCCAGATAGAACGCCAGCGCTCGACGCACATCCAAGGTGTGCAAGCTGCGGTGACTCGGGTCCATATGGGGTTTCGGAAACAACACCAGCAGACAAATGTCGTGGCCCAAATGGAATTGGGAGACTACCTTAGGGAGGAACTTGGGCTGCGGCCGGAGCTGCACCTTGACCTTGTGAAATACTATTTACGGTGGCTCAGAGGTGAGGGCCCTCAGTTCAGACACCCTTCTGGCTGAGGTAATGGCAACCAGAAATGCCACCTTCCAGAAAAGGTGCAGGAGGTAACAGGAACCAAGGGGCTCGCAAGGCGGTCCCATGAGCTTAGAGAGGACTAGGTTACGGTTCCATGGAGGGACTGGTGGGCGGGAGTATGGGAACACCCTCTCCAACCCTTTAAGGAACCATCCCACCATTGGGTGGGAAAACACCGAGCCCCCCCGAGAACCCCGGATGGAAGGCGGAGATGGCCGCCAGATGCACTCTGAGTAAGGACGGGACTAGCCCTTGCTGCTTGAGGTGCAAGAGGTACTCCAGGATGGCCCGCACCGGGGCCTGGCACGGCCGCACCTGTTGGGGTTCACACCAACACGAGAGCCTTTTCCACTTGGCCATATAGGCCACCCTGGTAGAGGGCTTTCTACTGCCAAGCAGAATCTGCTGCACTGGAAAGGAGCACTCCAGGGCATTGAGCCACAGAGCCTCCACACCATCAGGTCTGTAGGTCGGGGTGGAGAAGCCTCCCGCCGTCCTGTGTAATGAGGTCCCAGCGTAGGGGCAGGACTACTGGGGCCTCCACTGACAGCTCTAGAAGCTATGTATACCAGTGCTGGCGGGCCCAGGCTGGGGCGATGAGGATCACCACCACCCTGTCCCTGCGCACCTTGAGTAGGACCTTGTGCACCAAGGGGAACGGGGGGAAGGCATACATCAAGCCCCCTCTCCACGGGATCACAAACGCGTCCGCGAGCGAGCCCGGGCTGCAGCACTGGAACGAGCAGAACCGCGGGCACTGGGCGTTGGCCCTGGTGGCAAACAGGTCTCCCCTGGGAAACCCCCACTGTGGAAGAGCGAAAGCATGATGTCCGCCCTCAGCGTCCACTCATGCATGTGGTATGACCTGCTGAGGGAGTCCGCCAGCTCGTTTCATACCCCGAGGAGATGGGACGCCTTGAGGTGAATTGCATGGGCTATACAAAGATCCCAGAGGAGGAGAGCCTCACGACAGAGTGGCAAGGAACGAGCCCCACCCTGTTTGTTTATATAAAACATGACAGTAGTGTTGTCTGTCAGAACTGAGATGCTGTGACCACTCAGAGTGGCGTGAAAGGTGTGGCAGGCGAGATGAACCGCCCTGAGCTCCTTCACATTGATATGGAGCGACTGCTCTGCTCCGGACCACAACTTCTCCATCATGAGGTCCCCCAGGTGAGCCCCCCCATCCATGGTCTGACGCGTCCATCACCAGCGTCAGGTCCGGTTGTGGGGTGACAAAGAGGATGCCTTCGCAAACCACTGGCTGGGACTGCCACCACAGCAGAAAGTCCAGCAGGTCCCTTGGGGCTGTCACTACCAAGTCCAGGGGGTCCCTGCCTGGGCGGTACACCCAAGCGAGCCACTCCTGCAGAGTCCTGAGCCTCAGTCTGGCATGCTTGACCACGTGCGTGCATGCTGCCACGTGGCCCAGTAGCCGCAGGCAGCACCTGGCCGTTGTCGTTGGAAACTGGTGCAGGGAGGCCACCGCTTGCTGGATAGCCCAGAATTGGGATACTGGAAGGCTTGCCCTGGCCTGCACCGCGTCCAGGACCGCCCCTATGAATTCCACTCTCTGCGTGGGTACGAGCGTGGACTTGGGGACGTTGACCAGGAGCCCCAGCTCACGGAACAACCTCAGGGCCACCTCCACATGGCCCCGCACTTCCGCCTCGGATCGGCCCGCCAGGAGGCAGTCGTCGAGGTATGGGTACACCCGGATTCTCTGCCTCCGTAAGAAGGCCGCCACCACTGCCATGCACTTCATGAACTCCCTTGGGGCTGTGGCTAGACCGAACGGGAGAACCGCAAACTGGTAATGTTCTCGGCCCACGGTGAAGCGTAGGAACCACCAATGTGCTGGGTGGATGGCGATATGAAAGTACGCGTCCTTCATGTCGAGGGCAGCGTACAAGTCCCCTGGATCCAGGGAAAGGATAATGGTGCCCAGAGAGACCATGCGGAACCGGACCTTGACCAGGAACTTGTTGAGCCCGCTTAGGTCTAGGATGGGGCAAAGGCCTTGGGGATGAGGAAGTACCGGGAGTAGAACCCCTTCCCCCTAGGCTGTGCGCCCCCGCCTCTAGCAGCAAGCGGACTTCCTTCTCTAGGAGATGCTCGTGAGAGGGGTCCCTAAAGAGGGACAGGGAACGGGTGTGGGGGGGGAGGGAGGCGAACTGCAGTGAGTACCCGTTCCACACCGTGCATAAGACCCAATGGTCTGACATAATGGTGGACCACACGTGGGAGAAATGGGACAGGCGGTTCAGGAAACAAAGGGACGGATCCGGTGACTGGTCTGGTACGCTGTCCTCGAGTGCACCTTCAAAAGCCTGGCTTAGTGCCTGGCTGGGGTTTGTGCTGGCCTTGGTTCTGGCCCAGCGCATTATTGTTACTATTGTTGTTCCAATATTGCCTGTTATCCCTGCCATACGGGAGGGGGCTCGCCACTGACAGCTCGATGAGGTCCTTTGCAGCCTCAAAGGTGCCAGGCGTAGCGGGCTGATCCGTTATGCCCTCGAGCCCATCGTCTGCACTGAGCTCACTTAGGTCTGGGCTCGGTGGGGCTTGTGCTGCCGGGACCGCTGGTGTCTGTGCCGGTACTGCGGCCTTCCTGCTCTTATTGGTGCTTGGGGCCTCGGGAGGCGCCGGCCTCCTGTGCGGGGAATGATTGCACCTTCCTTTTGGCTGCGCTGGGGGCCGCACCGGGGAGGACGAGCGGTGCCGGGGCCTAGCCTGGCGCTCCGGGGCCGACAGTTTATGGTGCTTAGCTGGTGCCGGATCTCTTGACGGCTCCGGGGCACTACGCACCAAGGAAGCCTGAGCCGGCGTCGGGCGCTCCGGGCCCAGCGGCTGCAATGCGGCCTCCATCAACAGTTGCTTTAGACGAAAGTCTCTTTCTTTCCTTGTCCTTGACTTAAACGCCTTGCAAAACTTACACAGTTCAGTTTGATGTCCGTCCCCCAGGCAACGTAGACACGAGTCGTGGGGGTCACTAACTGGCATAGGTTTGCGGCACGTGGCGCAAGCATTGAAGCCGTCAGTCTGCAGCATGCCCCGCGGCCCGGGGCGGGTGCTGGAGGCCTCCAAGCACCTAATGACTTAAGTGTCCACAATAGGTATGTTAACAAACTGGTAACAGCTACTCTAAGGCTAAGGAACTGCTCCTCTACGAGAGAGAGAGAGAGAGAGAGAGAGAGAGGTTGTTCCAACGCCGTCACAGATGGTAGAAGGAACTTGAGGGGGTCGGGCCGGTGGGGGTATACATGCACGGCACAGTGGCGCCATTCGGGGGGCACCGCCAGCCCAAAGGGAGCCGATAAGGGAAAACGTTTCCGATGCTCATGCACGCGGTGCGCGCACACCTAATGTGGAACGATGTGAACAAGCACTCAAAGAAAAAACAGACATTACTATGGGTACTGAAATACATGCCATTCTTTTCAATGCATAAAGCAAATTCCCTGTGGCTAAGTATTTCTGCAACAAGCTTAGATAATGCTTTACAATGACTATCACTAAGCACTCTGCAAATGCTACAAGTATGTAAATTATTAGTCATCACATTGTCATTTTTACATAGTGACTTGCAGTTACACAGGAATTACAGCTAACTGAGTCTTTGTGTATTAAAGGTTACTTGTGACCATGGTCAAAACACTGTCCTCTTTCTGCCTCATTGCTGCACAGTCCTATAGTTTGGAAGGAACAGGAAGCGCTAAGGGAAGAACAGGAAGTTAAAGCAGAGGAAGATAGCAACCTGTTGCTTCCTTGGGGAAACACAATGAAGACAATTAAAACTGTGCAGTCATCAAATAATGAAAGGAAGGTTTCAGTCCTTTAATGGTTCATGTGAGATATAATACTAAACTGCTTTTATCCTCTGGCAATTTCTAGACTGCATTTTAGGGGTGCGCTCTTTCTCTCTCTCTCTCATTGTGCACTCTTGGCCACTTTAAAAAAAAAAAGCATTATTTCCCCACTGTGGCTTTTAACTGTATTGCAATATTTTCCAGTGTTCCCTGCTCAATAATTGCCCGTCCAAAATACCCTCATACACTCAAATACTGTAGTGTGATTGATGTGAGATTTTTTGTTTGCTGGTTTGTTTTTATTGATAGTAGTGCCCATTGCAAGGTCTTTCTTTTGTGCAGTTGGAGGAAAGAAAACATTGTTATACTTTGGTGACACATCCAAAGTGCTACCCAAATCTAGTTTAATTTTAACATTTATTGTTATTAGACAATTTCTGAAAGAGATTAAGTATATGCACAAGATAGAACTATAAGTAATATTTTTATTACACGTATACTAAACTGTGGTAGGACAGGCAGAAAAATCATTTAGGGGTGGTATGGTTGAGTTTAGTTAGCTGGTCAGTTTGAATTCACAGTTCAACAACAGATGAGTATTTTGGTATAGTATTTAATCATGTAGTAGACAGAGTCTTGGAAGAATCTTAGTGTTATAGGCATAACAGTCAAATTGCCAATTTAAGGCTCTCTCATTCATGTTTAAAGCTGTGATCTGCATTATGTTTCCAGCTTTATTTATGTGGCACTATTATGTTATTTGACAATTGAGTGGAATGTCTCAACTATCAAATTCCAACCTATTTATTGCATATATACTGAATATAGCGGTATTTAAATAACTGACCAGTGCATCCTTTATTTTCAGTAACCCAACTATTCAGTGCCTAGTAGCAGGCACTATTTATTAGCCTTGTAGAAGTAATTTTATAGGTCAATAAATCCAAATGGGATTTGAATTAGGAGCGTGTGTCAGTCCAATCCTACACACAGAAGAAATGTGATCTAGCCCTTAACTAGATTTATCCCAAATAAAATGTTCATAAAGCTGACATTTTATGGAATAACCCAGACGGAAGTTTCCTGTTTTCTTTCCTCTAGTCACTTTAAAAAAAATAAAGTGAAGTGTTAATCCTGTTAGTGCAAAAATAGACTGAGAAACTACTCGAATCATCCAGGGAAAGTAATCAATGGAGCATAATGTGAATTCTCATGTAATCGTATTTCAGTTCTGAATCTGTTCTGAAGAAAAATACCTGCAAGAGCCTAGGGAGTCGTGAACGCAGTACTATGCACTGTTCTGGTTCAGCGCACATCCATCGTCTGGAGTCTGGCAGAAGTAAGGAATGACTGGAACCAGTATGAAAAAGCTGTTCAACCCAAGTAATATGAATTGACTAGTATGTCCATATCTGAAAGAGCCATCATCTTACAGGGATCCTGGAGTTTGCAAGGAGGGGTTACTTCTTATAGGTTTCTCTCTCTCTCCCCACCCCCCTTTTTAGGGGGAAGGGGGCCTTATTGGTTCAATGCTTCTTTATCTGAAGACATTAAGGAGCTCAGCTATGACCCTCAGGACTTACCTAACAACTGGAAACTATGAACAACTATAAAATGGCACATGGATCCCTAATGACAGCACTTCACCTTTTACATGTTGGTTTCTGGATTACTTGATATTTTTGCAGAAGCTGGGAAAAATGCTGTTAATGGACAGAACACATGGGGAATTTGGAGTGTAGTATTTCACATTTGTTTTTCTTCTCCTTTATGACCTGTTTGGGAAAAGTTGGTTAGTAAGATAGATAGAAATCATTCTGTATTTCTTGTTGGGATATGTATGGGTAAAGTAGAGACCTGGGAAGCTGCTAATGTTCTGACATGGCATTAGGGGGGAAAGACATAAGAAGGCTGTAGTTCTTTGTTTAATAAATAAGTTGCCATATTTTAGCCTTCCCTGTTGCTTGTAAGAATTCATAAGTGTTGCAGCTCATAAGAAATGTGGGGATCTAACGGACACTTGTTGGGTAAAGCAGTGTTATCTCCTCCTCCCTTCCTTTCCCAGCTACATAAACAAGCCCTGGCTTATGGCCCCTTCCTCCCTCCCCTGAGAATTGCTAACCGGGGAGATTTGTAGCAACAAATTGTTGCAAAGAAATATATTTTCAAGGTAAAATGCCTGTGTGATAGGTGTAATGCTGTGCACAATAGATAGGGTGGGTTTACTAACAAAATGGCTGTTTTTATTACTTAATAAGGGGTTTTGGGGTGCTGTAACGGATGTAGGCGTGTACATACAAACAAAAAGAATGTGCTGTAACTAATTGAGTGCTCACTGGACAATTGAGTCCAGGGGAACAAGTACCACAATAAAGAAGCCCATCTACTCAAATCCGCCTCTGGGTCAGCCTGCTCCTCTTTCTTTTAACATTTCTGTGTCCATCCTCCTCCGTCCATTTCATCCTTACAGGGTTTTTTGTTCTTTGGCTTGGTGCGGAGGGAGAGGAAGGCAATTTCTTTGGCTTTATTTCAACAGCCAAGGACACATAGTGGGCAGACTAAAACTAAACCTCTACAACAATTGGAGCTGGATGTTTGTGTAAGGGTTACAGAATACATTCAATACTTCTAATGGAAAATCTCACGTCTCCAAGAATACTCGGAGATAGAAAACTGGTTCCTGCAGCTTGACTCAACTATATTTTTAATGGCTTTAGTTCATAGCCTTTAAGGCTCATCTCCACAGGGCCATTTCAGGTGTTCCAATTGGGAATAGGGAAGCCATGGACCAGACATCCCTCCACTGGAGGAACAAGGGAGTGCAAGATTAATACCTTAACCTTGTGAATCCCCTGATATCTATGGGTGGCCAGGGCAATCTGGATGCCCTACGCCTTCGCTCTGGCCCTTAGCAGTCCTAACGCCCCAGTCAGCTGGCAATACTCCTCCACTGGGCCCTCATTACCAGAGATTCATCCCAGCCATGTCTGCCACTGAAAGCCTCAGTTGGGGGCTCCATGGAAAAGTTAATACTGCCCTCGGTAGATTTCATGGGCTTGGTGCGGGCAGGGTGAACAGTATGCTTCTTTTTGGCTCCATCTCTGACTAACCCTTTCTTCCCCATAATCTGGCCCCACTGAAATTGGTAAGAGTTTGTCATTGATGTCAGTAGGGTCAAGATTTCACTTCAGGGGGACCAGGATTTCTCCTCCAGCACAGACTCCAATCCCACAGAGCACAGGGCTATTGGGAAGAGGGGACTGGAGAAAGAGTACCATGGAGGCCGCTGTGCCCCGTTCCTCATGGAGGGAAGAAGATTCATGTTGGTCTCTCTGGGTGAAAATTTGTGCTAATGAGACTTTTTACATTAATAAACACTACCACCAGGTTTATGTGTTTACAGGATTAGGCATCCAATAGTGATCAGAACTGATATACGAAATGGTATGCGATAACATATCAAAATGTTTACTAAGAACAGGTTTATTAGAGTGCGACCATACTTTGGGTCAAAGCAAATTGTATCAGTAGAGATCATTCTAGTTCAAGATTCTCTATTAAATCTGGTAGAAAGACAGAAGCAAAGACAAAGCTTATGCATGATATGTAGAAATAAGCTATGACAAGTATTCAATTCTTAAGGCTATAACTTGTTTTGAGGGATCTTAACCTCATGACTTGGTCAAAGGGACTAATTACTGATAAATCTTATTATAAAGTATTAGAACTGATAGATTAATTCTTGCTTAGTTTTGACATCTCCATTGTGGAAAGCTTGCTAAGTAGGTAAGATTGCTAAACCCAGGGCCAATAACATCTGAAAAAATTATGAACCTCAGTCTGTTCTTAGCAGCTAAAATAGGTGCATCCAGAATGAGAAGCCCTTGATTATTGATAGAGATGAACAAATAATTCTGAAGATAATGTGACCAATTTAGTTTTTTTCATACAGTGGGATGATCACTATTTCCTCAAGTTTTATCATTGTTCAAATGTGTCAACAATTTTTACTCTGTAGATTACTCATGAATTTCAAGTTATGCTGCTTTAACTGTAACTGAGCATCAAAAGTCACCAGATCTAGTTTCTGTTCCCTGAATGGAGGAGTGTGAAAGTGTAACCCACCTATGAGTATATGGTACAGGTTCTCCTCTGTGGATCAGTACGGAGGGCATGAGTTGTACAGCTACACAGTGTCTTGGCTCTTAGATGATCATACTTTCAGCTCTGGAGGTCCCCACTTAATCCCTATTGTGTCAGCCAAGAGGATAGCCATTACACAAGTACTTCTGGTGTGATTACTTGTGAGAAAATTTAAAATTGAGTTTGTGAACACACCCACACGCTTGTCTTTAAAATTGGCTCTTTCCCAACAGGTGTGCTAGCAGAATTTGATCATTAGAATGTTAATGGAAAGCACAAACAAAGATGGAGTGAATTTAGATGAAGCCAATTCATTTTAAAATTGGAACAAATATTTGCATTTACATTCCCCCACACACACACATATTAGTCCCTAATTTCTAGTAAGTAGCCTGGGGTTTTGTCAAAATAGTAAGTTAACACAATACTTAGTCCTGCATACCCCCAAAAAACTAGATAATCTATATCCCTAGATTATCTTACCACAGACCTTGATATTTGAAACAGTGAGTGCCCAGACGTGGGCAAACTTGTAAACTTGTGGAAATATTTGTTCAGCAAAACTTCCTTGCCAACATCAAGACATTTGAACAAGTCATCCTAACCCACTCGTGTTTTTCCAAGGAACAGTGTTTGAACAAGAGGAAAAACACAGATGTTCTGATACTTCTGCCTCCAATCCTTGAGTGAAACTCAAGGCACAACATTCAAAAAACAAAATACATCGGAAACACTAGCCAACTTATTTCAAACCTCATAAGATTTAGTTCAGGTTTGGCTAACTTTCTGGAAGAGGTTTCTTGTTTTATCTGTACGATCCCGGGCAACTCTATACATTTAGAGTTCTAACCTCTTTGGATACTAACATGTTAAAATGAAAAATCTTAAGATCTTCTCTTGCTTGTTACCCCGCCTACATTCAATGTGGAAATACTCTATGTTGTAGAGAGTGTGATGAAGCAGAGAAACTGCCCACCAATGTGGCAGGAGTTAAAGAAAGCTTTTGGGCCCAGCTAGCCCTGCCCTGTTATACCTGCAGCCAATGCCAGGTCAGGCGGGGGGAGAAAAGAAGAGAACCTGGCTCAGTTTGCAGCTGATGGGTGAAGAGACAGGAGCTAGCTGCCTTCCTACCTGAGAGGATGGGTCCCTAGCCTACCAGCCAAGGCAGCCACCAGGGAGTAGTGTTTCCCCCAGCCAAGGGGGACTACGGAAGAGATGTAGGAGCCTATGGTACCAGAGGTAACTGGGTGTGTGATCCCAGAGACATTGTGGGGTTTGGCCTCACCAATTTATGACTGCCCTGCTCAAAGGAGCATGGGACGGTGGCAGGATTCCGCCCAAGATCCATGACAGGGTGCTATGGAAGGGACAGTGATAGGAAGTAGCCCAGAGCAGTGGATTTAGACACTCTGCTGGAAGGGCTGGATGCCCACCCACCAACCTTGGTCAGGCTGCATACATGGCTCTAGGCGACCTGCTGAAGAGGGAGGACGCATGTCTCCCTACCCTACGCCCTGGCTCCAGCCTTGAAGACTGAGGCTCCTCAACCAAGTCGGGGGCTGAAAGCCAAGTGCTCCAACCACTAGGCAGCCCAGCCCTCCAAGCCCCCTGTTACAGGGAGCTACTCCCAGAAGTTTATACAATAGATGAGCCTGAAGCAAAACCATAGAATGGAATACCTCCAAAACTGGGCGTAGGAGGTTGGATATGGATCTGAACTTGGCAGACTGGATTTCTCTCTAGTTTACCACATATAGGATTTTAATTGAAAAAAGATATTAACACAAGAAAGCTAAAAGAGATCAGAATATTTCCTCCCGTGAGGGGGAAAATGAGGAAAAAGAGTTCCAGAATCTAGCATGCTGAAACTCTGGTCTCAGCATATCCAGGTCACTGACTGATGTTTAATTTTTGGATAAGACTTTAGGGAGGCCTAACCCTACTCCTGCAAGGAGACAGATTATGCAGAAATGTGCCTCCTGCGATGAAAGTCCCCATATTGCCATTGACTTTAATGGGGCTAATGCTGGTTTACACCAGCTGAAGATCTGGCCCATTATCTTTTTTTTAAAGAGGATCAAATTAGTCTATTAATTAAGCATATCTCCTCTACTGCATCCTAAATTAATTAAGAGCATCACCATGACAGAGATATTATCTGCTTCATGGAGCCAGGACTGATGAGAAATCACATTGACATTACCTCACCTCCCCCTTGTCTGGGGAATTTCTCTCAGCGGCACAAAACTCTGAAAGCTTCTCAAAGATAACTACCCATTAGCTGCATATTCAGAACAATTTCAGAGAGCAATCCCTACAACATCAGCACTAATATCTTGCTGAAACCTCCCACACTCTGCAAGCTGTCTTTTTACTTAAAAAAAAAAAGTATTAACCTGTTTGCGGCTCAGTTATTAAGACACGCTCTTTTTATTTTAAACTCAACCAGACAACGTGTTTGCAGAAAAGAAGTCACTGCTTTTCTGGAAGCCCATTTTTTGGCTTGTTTAGAGGTCTGATAGCAAGAAACCCACTTCTCTCTTTATATATCTATGACCAGATCTCTAATTTTTAGTGATGATGGTGAATCATTTTCAATAATAATGTGTGTTACTTACTGAAATACAATCCTATTGGATCCATTTCCGCTCTTTATTTATTTAACAGAACCAAATTCTACCCTCAAATACATTTGTGCAGCTTCCACTGAAATCAATGGGAGGAAGAACTCAAGGACTTAAATGTGGAGGAACTCTTGGGATTTCTTCAAATCCAACTATACAAAAAACTATCTGAAATTTTCATCCCAGTAGTAGGGCTAGGGGGAACTTATAGGGAAAAGACTCCAGAACCAGCTGGATGAATAACCACCTCAAAAAAAATCTATTAGGAAGAAGCCGATAACCTAAAAAGAATGGAAAAGGGAGATGATCAGCAAAGCAAGCTACATCGTAGAGGTTAGAAAACCTAGGAATAAAGTGAGAATTGCTAAAAGTCAAGCTGAATTAGCTCTTGCCAAGGAAACAAGAGGTTTTTTAGTTATTTATATAAGAGAATAAGGCAGGATGAGGTTGGTCTGCTATCCAGTGTGGATGGGAAGGAGATTTAAGAACTTAGTTATGGCCCAAAATCTAAAAGAATAAGCAAATAAGTTTTCAATAATCAGAATAATATGGAATGTGTGCATGAAGGCAATATGGCTGATGGAAATTAGTGTTTAAAAATGGAAATTATCACATCTGAGGTGGAAGAAAAATGTAAAGAGCCTAATGCAGCCAATCAAGGTGACCATATAACTGCCATCCCAGGATTTTGAAAGAAACGGCACTTCTGATGGTTAGTCCAGTAGCAAGGATTTTTAATAAATCCATCAATTTGGGGGTAATCCCATATGACTGGAAAATAGCTAATATCATACCTATATTTAGGAGGAGGGGGGAAATTATATGGGCAATTACAGACCTCAGTTGCATGCAAAATTTTAGAGCAAATTGTGAAGGAAAGAATAATTAAATTCATAGAGATAAATGGTAAAGGGGATGTAACACAGATCTCGCCTGCATAACCTGATTTCCTTCTTTGAGAAAACTGATTTTTTGTAAGGCAAGTGTAAGATATATAATATACTTGGACATCAGTAAAGCATTTGACATAATACCACAAGGGTATTATCATTAAAGTTGGGAAGGTTGGCGGGGGGGCGGGGATCAGTACAAGCATTGTAAGGTTTGTAAGACAATTGGCTGTTCTGAAAGGTAAATTATCAGACTAGTGGGACGCTATTAGTGGAGTTCCTCGAGGACCAGTCTTCGGACCAATCTTATTCAATATTTTTATGAATGACCTTGGCACAAGAAGTAGGTGTGCGCTAATGAAACTTGATGACGATGCAAAGTTGGGAGGCAATTGTCAATACAGAGGAGGATCAGACTATTACATAGGAAGATCTGGATGACCTTGAAGACTAGAGTGACAGAAATGGGGTGAAGTTCAATAGTACAAAGTCATGCAACAAGAATTTCTGCTACAAGCTGGGGACTGATTGGAAGTGACAGAGGATGAGAGACCTGAATGTAATGTGGCTATGAAAAAAGGCAAATGTGATCCTAGAATGTATCAGATGAGGCATTTCCAGAGGACATAGAGAACTAGTAATGTCATTGCACAAGGCACTGGTAAGACCTCTTTTGGAATACTGTGTATAATTCTGGTCACCCATGTTCAAGAAAGATTAATTGAAATTGAAAAGATGTAGAGAAGAGCTACTAGTACGATCAGAGGAATGGAGGGCCTATCTTCTGAGAGGATACTGGAAGAGCTTGACTTGTTTAGTCTTGCAAAAAGAAGACTGGGAGGGAGGGTTCTCTGTAAATACAACAGAGGGGTAAATACCAGGATGTGTGAAGAACTATTTAAGATAAAGGACAACGTTGGCACAAAGACTTGGCCAGTTTATATCCATTTGAACAAATTCAGCCTTGAAGTTAAAAGAAAGTTATTAACCATCATGGAATAGCCTCCCAGTAGGAACTGTGGGGTCAAACAACTTAGTTTTGAGAGAAAGCTGGACAAATTTGAGTGCAATTTGTATGAGTGGATTGCCTGTGATGGTTGGGGGCAAGACTCAGCAGCCTCAGGACTGACTTCTAGTTTATATCTTATGTTCCTAAAGCTCATGTTTCAGAGGTCCAGTTGGCCACCAGCAGGGGTCAGGAAAGGATCCCCGCAGCGTATTGTGGGAGATTTTTATCTCCTTCCTCTGAAGCAATGCTCCTAAACAACATGTTAGATCATTGGCTCAGTATTGACTCAGAGATAAGGGTGCACTTATTCAATCAGCAGCTCTGGTTTCTGCATAAATTTGTTATTTCTTCTGAGGTCTCCCATAACATTTATCAATCAAAAGTGTCTTTTATACTAAACCTCTGGGACAGACTGCATTCCATACCAACCAGGGAATCTCCCAGCAGTCGTAGCTCAGGGCTGGCCCAACATGAGTCTAAACTGAGTCCACTTGGCTTCCAAGAAAAGACGTCTCAGAGGTAATCCCAGCAGCAGTCACAAAATATAATGGAAATAATTAACACCTAATTTTATTATTACTTATCTACCTTTTATTCCTAATATGTCTGTACAGTACATTGCAAAGGATCATTGTGGCAATTAGATGAGAACTATTCATAGTGAACGATTTATTCAATTAACCTGTTATTTCTTCTGTTAATTATCCATGAATAAAATTAGATTTTTAAGAATGTGTCTGTCCTTCTAGATGAACACTTTATAGGATTACTTTCCAGCTGGGCTGTTCATGAGCTATTCACTTGGGATAGTTCTGATTGTGCATCTGGGCCACATGGTACTGTTTCCGCTTCTGGATTGGATGAGTGAAACTTTTACAAATAAAAAGGAGATTAGAGTTTGCCTGAGTATTTGTAAAGCTTTAGTTTTCTGCAATAATGACATTGTTTGCACAGTAACTGAATTAAGGGCACCACAAATGTTTTTATTTGAACAAAATTCTGAGCATGCTTTTAAACAGTACTCATCCAGCTCTTCTGCGAAACCTTTGCCCATATTATAAATACACACGTGAGATCTCTGGAGGCAGAGTTCTTGTAGAAAAACATCTCCTTCTGGATTGAAGTATCAATCTTTTGGACATATGGATAATTACGGGAGGGTTTCTAGACCTCTGTTAGCAAAGATGACAGCCAGCTGGCAACCCTGATAATGTACAAACCTGATGAACGGTTATTTACGAGAGGTAACTCACTCAGAAACTGAACAAGAAAATGTCATACAAGTTTTGTTTTCTTGGCTAATTATCTCATTTTGCAGTTTGAGATCTTTGTGCTATGCCTACTTAATACAATCCACACACACACTGAAAACTGAACACTGGACTGTTAAAACAGTTTTCCTACCCAAAGAGATTACTATATGATGTATGCAACATGGAGAAGTTTGCAAATAAAAAAAATACATGACTCAATAGCTAAGAGGCAATTATAACTTAAGATCTCCCATGCTTTATGATGGTGGGGATAGCACTCCACAAGTTCATTAATTTTTAAATAACATGCTGATAAGGCACTCGTGCTTCCATCTATGATATTTACAGCTGCTAAAAATAGTTTTTTGATCAGATAAGAGATCCTGAAGTTCAAATCTAAATAGCAGATGCAGTTGTTTTTGTAGCCATAACCATTTAGTCACCATGCCCTGGATTCTCACTAGTTAAAATCTAAGTGCAAATGTATTCATGAGATTCTGTTATTCATGCCATACTTTGGGGTTGTGGGGGGAGGCTGGGCACTATACTGTTCTAAAAGTTTGCAGCTACAGAAAGTATTTTAACAGCAGGTGAATGCTAACAGGGGGGGAAACAGATTGGTATTCAGAGAGCAGAAAACTATCATTAAGCAAAAGAAACAAAGGCCAACTGTCTCCCTGTTTTCTGAAGTGTGGTGGGGAAAATGGAGATCACAGGAGGCATAGAATATAGGGTAGAGACAGTACTGTATATTAGTTCCAAATGATTGCAAGAGGAAAAACAATTTGCCTTTCTGAGCATGGTGCTATGTAATAGAGAGGCAGCTTCTTGCACTAACTGCTGAAGCTGAGATTTCTGCTTTCTGCGCTATGTCTGAGTGCTGGAGCACCTGTATTTTTCCCTTTTCAGTTCAGAAGAAATGTGATGTAGAGTCCTTTGCAGGAAGGAGATTGTCTCGTGCTGCTCCCAGCACTGCATATGTTATGTACACTGCCACATGCAACCAAACACACACACTCTAGGTGAAGCTGATAGTGCCACCTATATTTAAGGCTACCCAACACTTCCCATCATAAGATCCTGTTTTCAGCTGCTCATAACCTTCCTTCCAACTAAACTGATGACCCATGTTGTCAATGATACTACATCAGGGAATATGTTAGTTCAATCTGCTTTTTAAAAAATGCTAGGAAGTTACACACACAAAAACTATGTTAAAAGAATATTAAGGTTTCAACATGAGGCACTGAAGACTTACAAAATACCAGAATTAGGGCTGCCTGTGCAAGCCTAGCTGTCCCTCCTTGTGTGTATACATTTTGATAGTCTTCAATTACACGATTACATTTTTTTCCACGGGACCCCTGCATCATTCAATGCACAGGACGGACCTGCTCAAGGGAAAGGATCAGGGCTGTGCAGGAAAGGAGACTTGTCTGCGGTACCCTCATTGCAAAAGCTGGAAGGTGTGTAATGAATGAGATAGGGGATAGCAGGAAGAAGGGTGGGCTCATGATTAAGGCAGCTAAATGCCGCCCTGGGAAATTAAATTCTATCCCTGCCTTTGCCACAGAGTTCCTACATGGTGCTAAGCAAGTCAACTTAAACCAACCTTATCACGGGTGATCACCAGCTGTGTGTTCCTCATTTTCTGGCTGCCTGATCTGAGACCTCGGGATCTAATTTACAGATGTGCTGAGCACTCAATTGCGAAGTCAATGGGAGCTGTGCTTTGAACTCATAAAGTATTATACAATAACTTAGTTCTCTGAAAAAAAAATCAGGTCCTAGGTTCTCAAATTAGCCATCCCAAATTTGTGAATATATTATTAGTAATCATGTTTATTATGGTAGTGCCTACGGGCCAATAGGCACTGTACAAACAGTAGTAGATGGCCCCTGTCCTAAGGAAGTTACAACCTAACTACACAAGGCAGACACAGGGTGGGGGAAGGGGTGGAACACACGAGCAGAGTGAACAATGTGATGGCAGCCAATGGCACATTAGTTGCACAATTTCTTTTTTGGTCAAGTTACTTAAGAGGGGAATCAGCTCACAGAAAGAAAAGGGAAGGAAGGTGAGGGCCCCAGAGCAGGGGAGAAGAGAGTAAGGTGTGAAGTTACCCTGAGATGAAGAGACTGTGGAGAGGCAGTGGAGAAGAGAACAACTGGTGCCAACAGCCAAAGTTCAGTCAGAACTGTAGGAAGTTCTCAATGTCCGAAAGTTGCTGCTTCTGCCCCTAACTGCAGAGAGAAGCCAGCTGGTTTGCCCCCAAGGCCACATGACAGGGGGAGAGGAGGGACCATCTGAGGGTATGTCTACAGGTTTAGGTTGGATATTAGGGAAAACTTTTTCACTAGGAGGGTGGTGAAGCACTGGAATGAGTTACCTAGGGAGGTGGTCGAATCTCCTTCCTTAGATGTTTTTAAGGTCAGGCTTGACAAAGCCCTGGCTGGGATGATTTAGTTGGGGATTGGTCCTGCTTTGAGCAACGGGTTGGACTAGATGACCTCCTGCGGTCCCTTCCAACCCTGATATGCTATGATTCTATGATACACTTGCAAAGTTTTTGCGCTGTAAGTTTCACCAGTGATAGGGTACCAGTGAAAGTAAAGCGCTGGTTTGTGTACTCACTTAATTCCTCAGGCATCAGAGAGTGTTTACATTAGCAACACTGCCATCACCTATGAGAGCAGCTCTCTAGGGTAGCTATCCCACAGTGCAGATCTCTCCAGTTTGATGATGGGTCTTATGGGAAGGCGGGAGGGGAGGGTGATCACAGGGCATCCTGGGTCCCTGCACAGCCTCCTCTCCCCAAACACTGATAAGCTCCAGTAGCTCAGCATTGCTCCAAGCAGGGGATCGTTTGCCCCATGGAGCAGGCTTTGTCACCTGGCCAAATGATAAGTGAGCACTTGCCAAGAAAACAGGAAGGGGAGTTTCAAAGTTCCCAGTGCTTTGCAGATGGAGGGGTGGATATCTGTTTACCTGGCAGCAGAGCTGCTGGCTAGAGTGGTCACCTAGGCCACTGTGGGATATCTTCAGGAGGCTACAAGCTGTGTAAACAGGAAGAACATGTCTTCACTTTCACATCCGCAAAAGAATCACCGATAAGTGCTGTACGCCTCTCACAAAGGTGGTTTTCTTTTTGTGGTGAAACTTCTGAGTTTCACTGCAAAAAGTAATTGGCAAGTGTAGACGCTCCCACGGTTTTTGAGCAAAAAAGGGATTTTTTCCGCTTTAAATGGCAAATGTAGGCATGCCCTAAGTCCTAGTAACCACAAAGTATATGTGGGGTCTCCTCTGCCCAGTCTCGGGTCCTGGAGATCCTAGAGGGTGGGGTGGCCCTAGATGGACTCCATTCTACCCCTTCCCCCTCAGTACAGCAGTCCCTGCTTTAATTGCTGCTTCTTATACTGGCTGGAGTCTTTTGAACTTAAGTCTTTTTGTGACTCAGTTCCCCATCTATAAAATGGGGAACATACCACTCCCTCACTTCCTAGGGGTGTTGTAAAGGTAAATTAATATTAGTCAATGTTGCCTCAGGCAACCTGAATTCCGGCATTCCTAACTTTTGAGTGTTTGATTTATCTTACTGTTCATTTGCTGTAGTTTCGTGTGTGTACACACACACACACACACACACACACACACACACACACTCATTCCATATGTATGTTTTATATAAATATGTAACATAATAGCTCCCAGTGGTAGCCAGACTGATGCAGATTGCTAGGTAGACTTATCCCCACAGGAGTTGTTCTGCAGAGACCTGTGTAGGGTAGCCATTTTACAAAGTGATGTATATGCTAGGGCAAAGGTCTGAGGCCATATTGTACTCTGTTAAACAAGTCTGAATCAGGAGTAATTCTTTCAGAGTCACCTGAAACTGAGAATAGGAGTTGACAAAGTTAAGAATAGTGAGAGTTCCGCAGCCTATGAGCCCGCTTCTGCTCTGTCATGCTACTAAGTCTGTTACTTCAGATTTACTAGCATCACTATGAATTTATCCTGCTGTAAATGAAAAAATTGAGTTTGGCCCTGATTTTATGGCTGGAATAAACAGGGCAAAGTCATATTTCCTCCAGCCCTGGTCCCCATATTTATACATAAGAATAGAAAATAGAAATGCCACAGTAAATTTTATGTCTTCCTACTTCCTGATCTTATACTACCCTGAAAACTACAACATGGACTGGAGAGAGAGCTTCACTCAGCTCAGTTCAGTCTGTCTATAGTCAGTTGCTACTGCTTCTGGAAATGACTATCATCTAATTAATGGGCCCAGATAATTTCTCTAGGATGGGTCTCTCTATTTGCCACTTAAATTATTTCTTGCTGCCTCGCTCTGGCTCCTGGGTAGGTAACTTGAATAAAGAAAGTGCCCCTTGAAAATAATGAATATAACCTCAATCGAGTTAAACTTTCTGAAATAGAGAATAGAACAGTAAAAGGCACATTCAGAAGCCTCTAAATGTGCACAGGAAAGAAGGGTATCAGTTCTTAGCATCAAGATTAATGACTATTACAACATCTAAAAAGCCTGCTATATTTACTCTCCAAGTTTTTAATTATAAAATCAATGAAGTGTTAATGATTTCAAGCATTACTTTGGCTCCCTGGGAATTCCAAAAACAACTTTTTTGCATAGCACAAATTCATACGTTGCTCAGTTTGACCAATTTGTCAAGACAATTTCCATTAGTAAATATGAATATTTAATGAAAGGGAAAACTGGCATGAGCAACTTCATTTAAGCACCTAATGACTTACTGGAAAACATAAGATATATTGGTAGATTGTTTGATTAACTATTTCTGGAGCATAACAACCCATCTGCAGATGTCTCAGTAAAACTCTCCTTTGTTAGCCTGCTTTTCTATCCATCTGTATGTATATGTGCGCATATAATATGCTCATCACTATGGTATATAGGCATGAGATATTACAATTTCATGATTATCACCTGTGACAAATCACATCTAATATAGCTAATTTTTTATTGATAGTGTTTTCTGCCTTAACCTAATCAGTGGTTCTGACTCTCAGACGAGCTTTCATAAGGCGTTCCAAAAAGCACCGTCAGAATCTGTTTCATTACTATGGTCCATAGGCTAAACTTTGTATATCTAAAGATACTTATATTGCCTTCAGCATTGCACTCTCTCAAAACCTGCTGTTTCACTAACATATACAGAGTAGGACAAAGTACTGTAAGGTGCTACAGCTGTGTATCAAAGGTTGTAGGGAGTATTATAAAGGATACACAAAGAGCGGTAGTATCAAGGTGTTATTCATGCAACCTGAACTGTGGCATTTCCTGACTTCTAAGGGCTTTGCCTTGGAGCCATAACACACTGATTTGTGTAGGATTTCCCAAGGAAAAGGTGTCTCATGCTCCAGGACTTTGAGGTTGGGCAGAAGGATTGGGCTGCACTTTTCCCAGCCAACAGAGAGATTCAGATGTGGTCTGAGATGTTGGTAGTTGTTCAGGATGGTTTGCAAGTACCTTACAATAAGTTAGATGGCAATACCTGGTAAGTACTAGACTTTCAATAGGAGCTGGATACCTAACAGCCCTTTGTTGCCTTTGAAACCTCCCCCTAAGAAAACAGAGTCATAGGCCAGCCTTGCTAAATACATTTCAGTGGATTCTAGAATTAGGTCCTAGCTGTGACCACAGTGCAAACTCTGAACTAGAACTGACTTGGATTCATCTATCTCGTGATAAAAATCATTCCATTATGATAGGACAATAGCAGAGTGAATCACACTTTCTGCAGGTGCTGCTCGTCATTGCCACGTATCCACGGTAAAGTCATGCAGTTGTCAACTCTGCAGTTACTAACTGCTTGGCTGTAAACCATGAATTAAATGGAGGCCTCACCAAGATGCTTTGGCTTTCTCATCCCTATTGCTCAGATTCTTGGCTCTTCCATGACAATTAAGCCCTTTAAGTTACAATAAATCCATGTTTCCTGCAATCCACATGGAAGACTCAGGATAAAGTATTCCAAGTGACAGAATCACCACTGTGAAATCAAAGCCTTATACGCTGCATGATCTGGTAGCACTCTAGCACTGCCCAAAAAGGGTATTCACCCCGCCGCCCCGTCTCAGCCAGAGAATTACCCCACTGAGAGGATTAGAGGGCCAAATCTGAGACATCCTGCCCCACCCACAGGCCTGGCATTTATTACTTAATGTGATCTTGAGTGATGCAGTTCTGTTGGTTCCAAAAAGAAAGCCTAGGTTCCTGCAATGGGAATCCTCTTCCCATCCGCCCTCCCTCTGCCCTGAATCAACTTGGATATCCCCTTATGGTTACAAACAATGAGAATCTAGTCGGCTTAGTCACTAAACCTGTAAAATACACTGACTCTTAATTACACCCCTCAGGTTTCTTTTGAAGGCTCTATTCATGTAAGCAATAATTCGTGCGCACAAGCAACAGACCATATAATCAAGCTAAAATAGCATATAGTCAAATGGAAAACAAACTGCCACAGAGCATGTGTAAGCGGGGGAATAGTCCTGCTTTTGTGGGGAACTTTCCTGGTTTCTGCACTACCCCAGTGAAGTGGGCTAGCGAAAGGATCTGAGTCCTTGCTCCCACTTCCTTTACCCAGCGGCCTCCCTGCCCTTGAGGACTCCCCTTCCACTCTCCTGTCTGGCAGAGTCCTTGTAACTCCAACAAGGCTGGGCCCAGGATTCCTAGGGGTCTCGACCCCCAACCCTGCTGTGGTCACCTAGGACAGGGGCTAGGGTGTCCCCACTCCGGGGTACTCTGTCTGCACTGGGCACTTCTCTGACCCACTGACCTTTACATTCAAGTTAAAGCAAATGCAAGTTATTTAATCAACAATTAAATTTAAAAAGAATAAGGAAAAATGGGAAAGGTTAAAGGAAACACATCACCCTGCTCTGTGGCAGGGAACATCACAAACAGAGTCTCTGGAACGTCAGGGCAGTTCACAGTCTGTTCCTTGTAAGTCCAGGCCTCCTTCTCAGGCCCTGGCTGTGCTGTAGGGATGCTGTGGGTTGGACACTTGCTCTGGTGGTGGCCACACGCTCTCAGGCTCTAAGGGGTAGGACCCTTCTTCCCAGTATCGCCCCTGCCCCGTCGGGGTTATGATCCAAGCCTGGCCTGCAGAGCCCCTTGGCTGAGGCGTCTCCCTGTGCTGGGCCCGCTGCCCAGGGTCCCCCTCGCTCTCCCCAGCTGCTCACCGCACCCAGCTCCAGACTGCTCCAGTCCCAGCTCCACCGCTCTGTCTCTGCACTGCTGCTGCTGCTCTGCCTCCAGCTCCCTGGGCTGCTTCTTTGGCCCCTCTGGCTCTGGTTGCTGCAGCTCTGCTCCCCGGACAGGTCTGCTCTCCCTGGGCTGTGCCTCTGGCTTTGGGGCTGCAGCTCTGCTCCCAGGACAGGGTCTGCTCTCTCTGGGCTGCTTTTCTGGTCCCTCTGGATCTGGCACAGCTCTGCTCCCCAGCTCAGCTTGGGCCCCTGCTTTCTCCTTAGCTCAGCCCCACTCTGTCTGACCCAGGCAATTTCAGCTCACAGGGAGGATGGGACCTCCCTGGCCTCCTGACTCCCTGATTAGCCTGCTCACCCTGTCATTCAGGCTGACCTGGAGCATTGGCCTCTCCCCATTGTTCCTGGGGGCTATCAGTCTCAGGGTCCTGGTTCCCCATCGACCCTTCCCCCTTTTTAGTACTGGGAGCTAGCCAACCAAAACACCCCCAATGAATGTTAGTAAGAGGGCAACAATCCCCTTACACATGGCAACAGAGGTGCTTCCCATGGAGAATCCTATAGAAATTCACCAGGGGATAACCTCACACATGCGCACCCCTTTTCCAAAGGGGAGTTCTCTGCACAGAGAAGTGCCTCCCATTCCAGCTTGCTAGAATAATTGAATCTTTTTAACTTTATGTGGAGGCCTTTGACTAATGCAGTCAACAACCCGTATCTTCACAAGGAAATAGTAGGCATGGCAGAGGGACGAGAGCCGGGATCTGGGAGTCAAACTCTCACACTTAATTGCCAGCTCTGCCTTTAACTTGCAGTGAGGGCCTGGGCAAGTGGCTTGACCTCTCAGTGCCTCTGTTTCTGTTGGGAGGCTGAGAGGCACTATGGAAGTTTATTACAATAGGGGTAAGTGTAGGGATGAGTTCAGCTTTGATACATACACACTGGCATAAGTCAAATGCAAATTAAAGCCACAAACATATAATAGAAACTAGATGCCGCCACTTTAAAATATCTAACATGGGCATCAGAGCTCACAAAGACAAGGGATATTGCAGCTGAATGCAGCAGTCCCTGAATGCTGTAGTCTATAAGCCAATTTCAGCAGGCCTCATATTGGAGGATGGAGATGATGCACCAGTATAGAAGGAAATAATTTAGCTGTAACTGCTGAGGACCACAAGGAAGGGGGTGGCTAGTGTGTCACCAAGCAGGGTGCTTTCAGATGAATGTGACTATCACTTTGTCTTTCCCCTGTGCACCAGGGAGTAATGAGTAATGAGCTGTGTGTAACACTAATGAGGAGCATTATTATATAATGCCCCTTTCTTCACCATGCTAGCACTAAAGTCATTTCTCTTTCCCTCTCCAAAATCCCAGCTTTCCCTCAATTGATTAACAACAACATCGCATCCTTATCTCCTGTACTGTCCTGCCTGCCTCTCTGTGGCTCTGTAGAAATAATACCTATCTGTTTGCAGGAAATAATCCTCTCCTTAAAGCTATCCTTTTCCTTGTATTATAAGGATATATAATATCATCCCTAGCCATTGCATTATTGTCCCTGTCAGATGCACTGTAGTCCAGCAAACAGTTAGTAGTTTGCACTAGCATTAAGCTTGCACAGCCATTTCCAGTTTATCCCTGTTTTTACAATCTCACAGCTTTCCAAAACAGTCACCTCAGAGACTGAAATCTTCCACATTTGGTCTCTACTCAAATTTAGTTGTTTTTTAAAGTTTGAACAAAATCCCACCAGCCAGTTTTGGATTCTGCAGGGTGAAATATACCTTTTTCCCTATGGTAAATAAAGAATTCAAATCACTTTTCTCTGGAAGACTACATCAAAAGCCACTGCAGGTTGAAATATGAAACTCTGCATGGACATAGTGCTCATGGAGTGCTTTTGCTTGGTTTCAGTGGAGGCCTTATATCTCAACCATTTGAAAAGGTTCTGGTTCAGTTTAGAGTTTAACTGAATTTAGAGCCATACTTTTCTATTTATTCCTGGATCAAGTTCATCAGTATTACCAATTAGTACAGCTAACAAAGTGGGGAGAGAGTATCAGAATCAGATTTCTAGGTCCCATCATTCCCTTCTTTCTAAATTCACAGGAAATTAAACAACTCTGATCTGTCTGGGACATGTGACACCAGAATGGCAGATTCACCGGAGTGAAGGAAAAAGGCAGGAAGGATTTAAATACATTTTTAAAGTCTTCTCTTGGCTTGCATACGAAGAAAGATATACCAGCAGCATCTTCAGGTTTGTCTCCTGTAGACTCAAAAATTAAATCACTGATTCCTGTGCATCTTATGCTGAATTAATATGTCCTGGGTTCCATAAGAGGGTTTTGAAACTGGAAAAGCAGAGTCAAGCCT
The DNA here is from genome assembly GCF_965152235.1 of Eretmochelys imbricata. Classification (NCBI taxonomy): domain Eukaryota; kingdom Metazoa; phylum Chordata; order Testudines; family Cheloniidae; genus Eretmochelys; species Eretmochelys imbricata. Next base: position 17,827,095 of record NC_135579.1, read on the forward strand.
ATCCTCCATATTGATATTTGAGGATGGTATCTGACAATAACTTTTGTTACAAGACAACTGAATGTTGTTGGGGGTAAGGGGCAGAAGAAAGACAGCTAGGTGGATAAATTGATCCAATTTACATCAGAAAATGTACGCTTTAGCAATGCTTACTCCTATTAGCTAGAGCTCACTAGAAAAGAAGCTTTTTTTGTTTAAAAATTGCTTGGGTGAACTAAAAATCTTAATGGCTAATCTCTCCGTTGAGGAATTTTTTTGTAGCATTTCAATGACATCAAAAGCTTGCTGGCCAACCCAATTTTACGTGAATTTGATATGGATTTACTCACTGCAGGGTCTGTTTGAAGTCTGCAAAGAGACACCTCAGTGCTCTTTCACCCCCATAGCAAACCTGTTCTGTATTTCAAGGTAGATTAGACTTTATTTTTAAGCTCAAAATGTTATTAAAAAGATGATGCCTTTCAAAATCCACAAGAAAATATGGCTTATTTTTCAAACATCGCCGCTGGTCTCCTAGGTTCAGAAATGCCTGCTGTGCCCTGCAATAGACATTTGGCCTGATTCTGCATTTACACAAGTGTAAGTCAAGAATAGCCACAGTGAAGTCCATAGTGTGACATTAGAGTCTCTCTACACTTCCTCTCCTTTCACCTTTATTTTTTCCTTTACCCCATCTCTCCTAATGTTTGTTTGGAAGACTTTTAGGACTAGGGATTTTACGGGCTCAGGGGGGGTAATAGGGGCATGTGCATTGGACATCCATCAATAACTACGATATCAAAACCACCATGGTTGCTGATCGCACAGTCACATCTTTGTTCTCAGTTGTTCTTTTTGCAGTGGTCTGTTTGGAGGTGGAATCTGCCATGTTGAAATGTTAAGATGTGATAAGATGAGAGGAGACATCTTGCATAGATTATTTTTGACCTTTGCTTCATTCTTCTTGAATATGGCAAACCTCTTGCTAAAGGGAGTTTTGTTGGCTTGTTGATGGGAAGGGGAGATTTTTAGGGAAGTACATTTTGCTCGTTCAGGCCTTTGTGACTTACTAACCTTAGGACTCACAAAATGTTTCAGCAAAGCAAGAACCTAGTTTGTGAAGAAAAGAGCAGCCTTTCTGCCCCGCTTGAGTTCATCTCATATTTAAATTGGATTCATTTTGGGGTCTGAATTGGGCCAGATATTAGTTTTCCAATTATTTGAGGGAGATGTGAACAATAATATTTTTCCAGGTTATTTTTAAGACCCACAGCCCTACTACATACTGAACCTCTGGCCTAACCAACTACAGTATTCTCTTCCTTATCACAGAATACTCAGCATCTAAGGGATTTATATCTACATACTTTAGGCTAATGGGATCATCTTAAACCTTTCACCATCCTGAAGGCATAACTATTACCGGGGGCGGGGGGAGAGAAGGAGAGAGAAGAAGCATGTGCAGAGACACACATTTAGAGAGAAAAATCAGAGCATCTCCACCACCGACCAAAGTAATCCAACGACCTAAACACTGTTACTCCTATATTACTTAATTTCAGTAAATCTGAAATAGTCCAGTGGAAAAGGCGATAAAAGCAGAACTAAAGAAATTCAGCTTGAGTGGCCTGCAGATACAGATCATTCAAAGAGAGCAAACTAGCCCTAAAGGACAGCCACTGCTGTCATGCTCGGTGTTTATTCATTCTAAATGCGAACAAAGCTGATTCTTTTTGACATTGTTTTATGCACTGATGTGCAACTGGGAAAGTTTAGCTTCCTGTGTATCTCATTCATTGCACCAGTTAAGGGTTCACAAGGCAACGCCATCCTTTCCAATAGTACTTTAGCACAGGCTGACAGCCATAGAAGTTCCCTCTGTGTGCGACATAAACCATACGTTCCTAGGCAGAAAAAGGACTAAGGACGTGACACTGACATTTTAGAAACTAAAGGTCCCTGCTTGGATTTTTTGTATTCAGTTCCCATAGACTCCAGTGGGAACCCATTCCCACCCCAAGAGCAGAATTTCGCCTGAAGATTCCTGAACTTAGTTGTTATGATAGACATGAAATCCAGCTTTACTGACAAAGTCCTACCTTGCCTCATAACACACATAGTTTCTTTCTATTCCCAATAAAGGCTGTCTCGTCCATGAGGAAGCAAATTCCTAGACTCCTGCAAACTGCGTCCACTTCCACTGAAGTTGGTGGTAGTTTGGCATAGGGTAGGACTGATATATGAATGGGTTTTAGTGACTGACTCCCCTTTTCTTTCTTATTATGATGTAGCTGTGTGAAAAAAACATGAAACCACAGAAAACTCAGTCATTGCAACTCAATTAAACAAGGGTCTTCTAAAGATTCATTGAGAATCAGTCTTTCAAGAGAGCTTGGGTTGATTTAAGATTTCATGTGGCAACCATGCAGAATTCCAGATTTTTTCCCCAACTGTCATTTTGAGGGGTTGAGTTCATTCATATCCAAACTGTACTTGAAACTAGGGGTGTGGGGGTGGATATGTGAAGTCAAATAGACTGAAATGGAATAAACTAGTCATATGGGATGAAATCTTGGCTTGACTAAAGTCAATGACAAAACTCCTATTGACTTCAAGGCAGCCAGGATTTCACCAATGAAGTGAAATTTCACTAAGTTGCACTTAGCTCAATTTTTTTCCCTCTGCTACATGAACCGCACTTTCAAAATCTGTTAGTTATATCTGTTGGGCGAGCCACCAAGAAGTGACAGTCATTCTCATGCTGGCTTCTAATGTTATTTGACAGCTGGAAGATGGGCTCCTGTATGGAATGTCTTTTGCCTGCTGGCAGGAAAGGATCTTGTCCTTGAAAATTGTTTTGTTTTTATTTATTTAAATAATTTGTCACTGCTGCCACTTACAGAAATGTAAGTGTATGTATGTGGAAAGCATGTGCCTATTGTTGTTAGGTATCCATCTCGTGGCGACATTTAGAACTACAAGCATATCTGTAATACTTCGTATTCATTTTCAGGTGACTTTATGAGAGCCGAAAGAGGATGCAGTTAAAAATATAGAAGTAAAGTAATGATTTACTGTACCATGTCAACATCTTCTTAGATCTTAATTTTTTTTCTTTGAAGCTTTAAGGAATAATTTTACATGGCAGAAATGAGCCCTAATTAATTATTATCTGTATTATCGTAGCACAAAGGTGCCTCAGTCATGGACCAGGACTTCATTGTGTTAGGTGTTGTACAATATTGTAGAACAATTATGATAGGCCTCATCCAGAGAGAGCTCTCAGCTCCCATTTAATACAATAGGAATTTGGGTTTTGTCTTACATCACTCTGCCCCATCTTTACTTCACCTTCCAACACTTGTATTTCCTATAATATATCCTTGTAGTTCTTTAGCACTGTAGCTCTTCTAAGATCTAGTGAAGCCGGTGAGATGAGGTATAAGAAGGACCTATTCATGAAGCTATCAATAGGAGTTTTGCCATGTAATTCAATGGAAGCTGGATAAGACCCTGTGTGTGCATCGGACATTAAGGAGGAATCAGGTGACTGGGCAGGAAATAGCTACTCAGCATACTAAGTGGAATTAACACCCTTACTGGGGCCTTGTTTGTTTTACCAGAGAGCTAGAAACTTGCAACATAGCAGTGTCTTTCCCATAGGAGCTACCACTCTGAGGAGGTTTCCTCTGTTTCATTTCAGAGTGTGTACCAGGGTTCTTAGGCACAATTACACCAAGCTCGCCTTACAGTGGTGTTTTGCACTGTTTATTTTACATGGTTTCAGGTGGAACAAAAATTTAAAAGACAGTAGCAGAGTGGCACACACTATTCAGACTTTATCTAGATCCTAAACATAAAACTGGATTCAATGCTAAATAAGAACTGCAGTGGTGTTTAACCACTGAGTATTAAATGGTAAGTCCCCATTATGTAGTAACTAATGCTGTGTTAAAATTCTCTAGAATCCAAAAACAACTCTTTTCGGTGCACACCCAAACTCGTTACTGTTTAGCTTTTAATCAACACAAGTTTAAATAATGTCTTGTGGACATATTACTTAACTGAACTTCAAATGAATTTTACCCTTCTGAGAAGCTCCATCTGTCTGTGATCGGATGCTGGGGACCTATTTTATCTTTGACCTAAAAAGGAATCAACTAATCATATATTCAGAGAGAACAGGGATATAGAAAGAGTAAAAACAAAAATTTGTTTCCTTGCTCTTGGCAAAAACTTCAGTGTGGTCTAAGAGAATAGCCAGGGGAGGTAAGACACAATGTAAAGCATAGCTCTGAGTGCAAAGACGGGGAGGACAATGCCCGGAAGAGCTGCACTGTCTCTGCTTCTTAGCAGATAAGCATGCAGAACTACAGTGCTCACTTGATGTAAAGATGCTCTAAGGAGCCATGTCCTTTACAGGTCAGAGCAAAGCATTGGTTATAAATGAGAAGGTACATAGGAGGAAGACTATAGAGGTGTTTAGAAACCCTAGTGATTGGTGCAGTACAAGTGCATAGTTCAGTTAGAAATGAACTTGTGCTGAGTCAAGAGCCAGAATAGATTTACCTCCAGGTGTTTTTAATCAACATATGAATTATATATATTGGGGAAGTTTGGAGATTCTGTTCAATTCTGATAAGTTCCCCAAAGTTAAGAAGCTTATCCTGAACTCTAACTTATGCTCCTTGCATCCCACTTCCCTTTTCTCTCCCCCAATTCCAATACTATGTTCCTTTCATTCCTGCGACAACTGTCTCCAGCCCAGCCGAGTGCACCATTCTTAGAGGTGCAGAATTGGAGCCTCGTTCTCTAAATCTGCCCACCCAAAATTGTAAGAGAACAAAATTTTGGAGCACACACCTTGATATCTAAACTTCTGCATGCTCAACTCACACCTCCATATGCACGTGGCAGTCTACATGCCAACTGGAGAGACTTCTGATGGTTTCATCTTCAAACAGTGAGATGTCACTTGCTTGTGCAATTCTGGGGTATTTGGAGGAATCAATATTTAAACTCCCTAAAACTGCACAATGAAAGGCTTGGGTGCACTCAGCCTGAACTGAACCCATTTTGAAAGTGTGGCCCTACATGCCTAGCAACGGGCTATAAGAGCAGCACTTTGCACAGAGGCTCTCAGAGTGGTTTAATAGATACCAATAAAGGCTCAACACCCTTCAGAGGTAATTAAGTACTAACCCCATTTTACAGGTGGTGGAACTGAGGCACAGAGAGGTTTAGCGACATGTTAGCGATCATAGTCAGGGGCACATCAGAGAACAGAATCCAGAGCTCAACTCCCAACATGCTGAGCTATCCATTACATTTCTAGCGCTCATATGACACTCATTCCCTTTACACCTTGGAGTAGACTGAAGGGATCATTAACTTTTCAGAACCATAAAAAAGTTTCAGATTAGTTTCTGTTTGAGGGTCAAAGTGGGTCTTTTCTCAAAACCAGTTCACACACCCTTCAGAATAAGTTGGCAATGTAACCTCCAAAAAATAAAAGATTCAGCTGTCTCAGAACTACATTCAGAGGATCGAGACTTCTTCCCAATTCTGGCTTCAAAGCTCAAAGGAAAATGTGTGTGTCTGTACAATATATAAAAAACCCACCAACACAAACATTCTCCTTTGAGCTCAGTTTACCAGTTTCATATATAGCATGTGAAAAAAGATTGATAGCACCACATAAGCAAATAATTTATTCGTGAACAAGTGTGCATGGGCACCTAGACACGAAATACAATGGTGGGGATGTGGTAACAGACCAATGGCTAACCGGTGCTAACACATTAGCAAAACACCCAGGCAAATAAAAGGACAAACATACATACACTATATATACATGCACCCACTCACATACAGCACTTCACTTAACCCACCACTGAATGCAGCCACTGCTGGAGACAATGCTACAACGAACCATCGCCTTCTATTTTTTAATAATGGAGTGCTCCCTCTCTTGAGAAACACGTGAAGAATCACACATTGGACAAGTGAAATTTTCAAATGCCTCTTGCTTCCTCTGGCAGTGCAATTAGCAGTCTCCTCATGCCATGCTTCCCACAGCAGTTATCTGCACAGTTGTACTGTGAAAGTGTTTCCAAGACCTGCTTACCAGGAGTGCCCTGAAGACAATCAAATTAGTGGGAATTTTTGCCTCCATTGTAATAGCGTAAGTAGTTCAGGATGGACTTGCCTGACTGCATTTCCCCGGTGAGCTCTTTACATCTATCGGAGTTGATTGATTTTCAGTCACTTTTCTGTGCAATGACTTCAAATTCCCCCAACCCCCTCCTCCAGGTATATGGACAGAGCACGTAAGTTTATTCACTCAACTACACAGTTGTCCATCCACAGACCTTTCAGGAAATGCCAGGATATGAAAATGGAGACTAAGTGTATTGTGCTCTGCTTCCTAAATTTGTTTTTCTGGACACACATTGTACATAAAAGAAGGATGAATGGAACCCCATAAGGGACCAAAATATAGCACATATAGTGAGAAAGCAGGGAGGCTGGGAAAGATGAGGAATAAAGGTCTGTTTGAGGGACAGAGAAAGGAAGATGAAGCAGTAGTGTGGGAAGAAGGGTCTGTGCAGTGATCCCTAATGATTTTGCAGGGCAAGCATGCTTCTGGATCCTGTTTAAATAACTGTGTCCAAAGATGGTCTGTAACATAGAATGCCAGCTTTGAGGTGTCACTCAAAATATGTAGGCCTGCCCCAGACATTTCTAGGTTCATTGCACATTTAGTAATGATCTCAGTTCTATGCTCCATTCCCACACTCATTTGTGATACTAGCCCAAATCAATTAAATTGGAAGTAAGGTGTCACCTTCTCTGCAAGAATGTGAGATCAAGAAAGTGTAGCGCAAAGGGATAAAAGATACTTGTTATCCTGAGAGATTTAAGAAGCTGTATTTGAATGGGAACATGCATGTCTTAGGATTTGTTTATTCCATGTACGCTCCTCGTACAATAGAGCTGGTGGGAGGCGGGGGAGAGAGAGATTATCATCACATATGAGAGGAAGTACAGTAAGTACTAGCAATGTCACCTTTAAGATCAGTCTGTTACAACATATCAACGTCATCCAAGCCATGTAAGGGAACACTGCTCCTAAGTCTTTGAAATTAGACTTTTAACATTCTCAGACAATACACAGGATCTCAGTGTTTAAAGGTCCCATGGCACTTTTTGTAAAATTAGGGTATTTGCCGCATGGCCCTGGACCAAAGTTTCCCTTCCTTCCACTGTCAGGCAGCATCTTCTGTATGTGCTGGCTAAATAACTGCTCCTTCCTACGACCTTTTATTCTGAAAAAGCCTCAGCTCCCCAGGAGGAAAGGGTTCGGGCTGGAGCAGCAACATTAGAACCAGGGCAGCACTGCAGAGCCTCAGGAGCCTGCCCTCACCATCAGACACATTAGCGTCAGAAACCGCAAGTTTCGATGGAGAAATGGTACAGCGAGAACAAGAGATGACAACTACAAGAGAGAAGGAGACAGCACATTTGGGGAAGGAGAAATGACTTTTCACACTGTGATCCTAAGAACTTCCTAGTCGAGGGTTAATTCAATTTGGATGGGGGAAAGAACAGTAAAAATTGTATTCAAATCTGTGTTTAATCTCCCCTCCGCTCCTTGGCTACATTTTAGAAGTAATCCGATCCCTCGGAATGTATTCTGTTGTAAAGCACTGAAAGCTAAGATTATCATTACTACAAATTGGAGCTGGTGGAAATTTTTCCATCATCAGAGAAGGCTGAGATTCTACAGATTCAACACATCCCATAGGACAGGATTCCTCTGAAAAGGAAACCAGGCAGGGAGGCCAACCAACTGACTAACCTGCCCGCCTGGTTTTCTGCCAGCCTGCCCAGCTCCCTGGACTCCCTGCTTTCCTCACAGACTGCCTCGAGGGCTGCAAAGGCCATTTGGACTGCCTAGGCTACAAACCATGCCAAGTTCCCCTGCAGACCATTCCCTCTTGGACCATGCCACTGGGGCACCAGGTAGCCTTTCCCCACCTCCATTGACCATCTGGGACAGGAGCCACATCAGCACCTTCCAGCTGCTGAAAAAACCCCAGCTGCCAGATCCCTGGGCTGCCCATCTGGCAGGTGGATGACCTCCCCAGCTGCTCAACAACTAGGGAGCCAGCAGCCTCGGGAACCTGGGAATTGGACAGCCTAGGGATCCCGTAGAGCATTTTTCATTTTGGAAATACTGAAACATTCCCACTGCAGGAACATTTTGGTGTTTCTAAAAATAAATATTGCAGAATTTCAGTTCTGAGGAAAAGATTCCGTTTGGGGCTTTTTGTCTCGATTGAGACTGATAAAATATTCTGAAAAATTGAAAAAATTCTGAGAAATTCTGAAAAACAGGAATTCCATTTTCTGGACAGCTCTACTACAAGATCTAACCTAGCTGGATGTTGCTGTCCGAGGACTCCAGGGTTCGAATTTGGGGCCTAAATCAGATATATTCCAATTTCAATGGCTCAGGTTGGCACTTAGCTAAACACTGATATGAATGTCCAGGGTGGAATTTGGACACCTCTCTCACTTCATAAGCCTCAGCATTTAAAAAAGAATTCTAATTTAAATGTTACACCCAAGCTTTCTTTCCATCTAGCTTAGAGTTTATAGCTTATACTGCAGCCCATCACTATCGTATCTTCTCAGCACCTTCCTCATAAGACTGGTAGCCATAGCTAAGTACTTATTGGATTTCAGAGTCTCTGGCACATTTTCTTTTTTTGGGGGGGAGGGTCTGCTTGGGATAGGCAGACAGGGATTTGAGAATAAAATATTTTCATTGCTGGGGAACTATAAAACAAAACTGCTTTTTTTTTTGTTGGAGAGTTTGCTGGTGCTCTTTTCTCTTTCAGTCTGAAATGGATTCCTTTAGCACTTTTTTTTCGGAGCTATTGTTTACATAGACACTGCATCCAGGATGCACAGACAATGTGCCTCCAGCATATTTATTTTAGTTGGACGTGTATATAAAACCTACCTAATAATTCATGCCTGCCAGTGGCACAGCTTGGGTGCTAAGAGGGCCACCTCCTGAAACGGGTGATAAAGGCATAGTATGCATCAAGCCATTCCACATGCATTTCCTCCCTCTCCCCCCCTTTTAAATCCAACAAATTAAAATAAAAAAGATAACTTTGGCCATTACTGCAATTTTAAACCTATAATGGAAGAGCCACAGAATGATGGTCGCCTTACAATTTAGCCAGCTGCAATATGGATTAGAAAACGCTTGCTGCTTCTTAGCCTGGAGGCATGTTATCACAGTGCTTTTGTTTGCTTTGCTGAGATGTGTCTGTCCCACAGATTGCTAGAGCAGGTGTGAAGTAAGTTTAAAGCAGCAGCTGAAGGGAGTTGGGGAAGCAGTGAATGAGCTTTGCGGGATGGCGAGCAGGAGCATAATAATACTATCGCCAGGAAACAGATGCTGGAAATTCTAATGCTGTTTTATCACGGCAACAACGAGACTCAAACCCAAACCAACAGGGTGAAGATTTGGGCTCCATCTGCACAGCAAGCAAGGACACGTGAAAATTGGAATTTACTGCCTCGGTTTACCAGGCACAAGTCAAACTCTCACTTCCACTACCTTGCACCTGAATCATCTTCACTAGTTACATGATGTGCTGTCACCTGCCGGCAGCATAACACCATATGCTAGGACCTCTCTCTGATCTCACAAACTCAATAGGCCTATGCAATGCTGCTGTAGCTGTGTTGGTCCCAGGACATGAGAGACACAAGTGGGTGAGGTGTAACTTCTTTTTATTGAGCCAACTTCTGTTGGTGAAAGAGTGGAGCTTACACAAAGAAGAGCTCTAGTGTAAGCTCAAAACCTTGTCTCTCTCACCAACAGAAGTTGGTCCAATACAAAGATGTTACACCTCACCCACCTTGTCTAAGTGAACAGGGTTGGTCTGCGTAAGCTCTTGGATGGGAGACCTCCCTAGGGGTTACACCTAAGCACTGGAGGAAGCACAGTTGGTGGCCACTCTTCCTTTGGAATCAGTATTAGATCCTCATGCTGTGGGAGGAGAGCATAGGTGCTGACTTCAGCGGAGATGCAACACTGAGGGTGTCTACATTGCAATTAGACACCTATGGCTGGCCTGTGCCAGCTGTCTTGGGCTAAGGGGCTGTTTAATTGCAGTGTAGATGCTTGGCCTCCAGCCCAAGGTCTGGGACCCGCACAGGGTTCTAGAGTCTGGGCTCCAGCCTGAGCTTGAACATCTACACTACAATTAAACAGCCCCTTAGCCTAAGCCCAGTGAACCAGAGTGAGCTGGCATCAGCCAGCCGTGGGTTTTTAATTGCAGTGTAGATGTACCCATTGAGGTCCTGCCTGCTTGTTGCCTTAAAGATCCTCTGGTATTTTTTCATAGGGGGCTTACTCCTGGTGCCCTGGGCAAATTCCAATTCCAGCTATTTCATTCTGCCTTATGTAAATTCCTATTGTGGTTTCAGTCTGGGGCAGTGCACTTCACTTTCTGCCCTGAACTATTGTGTTGTGCTGCTGAGCCCTGTTAAGCAGCTGCCACATTCAGCGGTGGATGTATTTCAGCAGTGGGTGAAGAGTTCTCCTGTACCCTTTGACTGCCTCAGAGAAATGTTGTGAGAATTTATTTAATGTTATAAAGGATTCTGAGATCCTCAGGTAAAATCCAATGTATAAATGCACACCATTATCATATAAGGATACCAACAGAAGATCCACCCTTCCTTCTCAGGAAGGCCTGTGCATCCACAGCAGAGAGCCTAGCAGTGTCCCTTCCCTCCCCATCACCAGCTTTCTACCTTTTACTGTGTTCCCCATCCATCAGTCTAATCCCCTGTGCTTTGGGGGGGAAGAGTCCTCACCAACGCTGCTCTTTTAATAGGCTACAAGGGATCCTGTTGAGTGATACAAGTTATTGTCTTCATCCCAACCATACTAATTCTGCATGCAGAGCTCCCAAACACTGTACTATCCCTGGAAGTGAGAGCAAGTCTAGGGAATGAAGTTGCCCTTCCCTCAAGGTGGCAATACACAACACTGACCAATGAGCTAAACAGCTAAGCTTGATAGTGACAGTAGGTGTTAGAAAAAGAATCACACAAGAAATAGAATTTTGATGAAGAAAGACTTCCAGCAGTTGATAGCAGCCAATTTCAAAGGGAAAGCAAGAACATGAGATATGCTCTGTTAAATCAGACCAGTGCCCAGCTTGTTTGTCAACCTTGTCAACAACAAGATACTTCAGGGGATGATATAAGAAACCCTGGAGTAGGAACACCTACCCACAGGAAAAGTTTCCTCCGAGTGCCCATTAATTGGAGGTTGATTTAATGATTTCTGATCTGAAATAGGAGAGTTGATCTCTTGTGGCAAGATGTTCCACATTATCAATTGTGGTCAGTAAGGAGCATGGATTAATGATGTAGGGGACATTAAATAAAAGTTATGTCCATTCCCTAACCTATATCAAACTATCTGTTTAGGTACAGATCAGTTTAGATAAATCCACCCTCCCATTCAATCCTGACTTGATAAAACCCAAAGACTGTTACCCCTCCCAACCTCCAAATTTGAGCTGTGTCTCCTTCTGCTGCTCCATCCATATCCTTTTCCACCTTTTAGATTTACCTACTATTTGCTGGCTATACAACTGAACACGTTTCACACTCAGTGGGTTCACTCCTGGAACTGTGACACCACTGTTTATTATGTCAATCAATTATCTCACTGTTACCTTGTTTCAAACTCTGGCTGTCTCTCAAGCTCCTCACTCTTCCTAAGTCAGGAGTATCCAATTCTCCTTCCTAGACCTGGGTTCAGTTCAAACTGTCCCTTTGTTCCCTGCAGCTGCTTTCTCTAGCCATCTGACACGCCCCACCTGCCAGGTACTCCCAGCCCTGCCTATCTGGTGCATTAGGTTCCCACTCAAGTTCCCTCTCCCAGGCACTACTCCAGACTCTAGTCCTCCTTTATATTGCCAGGCCTGGCCTCAGTTAATCACATTACCTTATTCATTATTACCCACCTGGAGAGGTGAGGCCACCTTGTCCCTCGTCGGGTGGAGGCCCCGTTTTCCCATTAAAGAAGCCAGCCACTCTGTGACACACAGGATTCAAAGCAGAGAGACAGAGCAAAAAAAGAGGCAAGAGAAAAGGAGGTAGAGGACTTGAACAAAGAGCAGAATAAACCTTGAAAGACGGTCTGGGGGGGAAAAAGAGACTGACAACTTAATGAATCTGTATGGAGTAGCAAGTTTACCATGGATGGAACAAAGATATAGTCTTCAGTCAAAGTAGTGGGGGAAATAGCTGTTAGCTCAAGTGAAATCAAAGGAACCATCTTTCTAGTGCATGTGTGAGTGAGAGAGAATGAAAACGGATCTTGAAAATATGGGTAGATATTTTTCCCCTAAGACATTTTATTAGGTACTTAGTGCAACTCAATTGTATCTTCTCGTTTTCATATAAAGGTTTGGATCATGTCACAGACAATCCTGTCAAGCGAGATGTATGGAGTAACTAAGTGGAAAGAGGTTCCTAAAAATCCAAAAGCCATTCTTCTGATGTCACCTTTCCTCAATTGCCCTGGAGCAATAATCTCTTTCAAGGCTATTAACTTTCTGCCATGGTGGCAGCCCTGTACCATTCTGGCAGCTCCACGCTCTGTGCAAATGTTTCCTTATTAATTATATTAAACATCAGAGACACATACTGTCAGGGTAAATTGATATAGTAAGTTCTTCTTTAGCATGAATCTGATAAATCATGAGCAATACTTAGAACAAGATTAGTAAGAGTTTATTAAAAAGCTGAACTACTTCTCAATTCCCAGGCTCTGATCCAATGAAGTTAAAACTAGCAGACCATTAAAATTAATTGGAAGTACTGAACTATTTCATGATGGATTCATTTCATATTTATGTATATATAAGAATAATAAGACAAGCGGACCAGAATACCTTCTGTGCTTATAGACCAAAATTACTATGGAAACATTTAAAATAAAATTATTGTATCAGTCACCAGGATACGAGGGGCTAAATCATCCTCTTGCACCTTGCAGTTTTAACACAGAACAGCTCTGAAAGAGGACTTTGGGTAATAGCAGTTAAGCATTAATGGTTCCTGCCAACTAGGGAGTCTGCAGTCTTCATAAAAATCATCTTTCTGTGTTTTCTATTGCACCCATCACCTTGGTATCTGATCTTGAAACTGTATAAGTGTTTAGATTCACCAATTGCTGTATGCGCACATACTTTTATCTGCCTATGAACTAGAGCTGGTCAAAAATGTATTCTCAGAATGTTGTTTTGACAAAAATGCTTTTATTTCTAAATGAATTATTGTGGGCAATTTTCATTTTGCTTGAAGTTGCCTGTTTTTTTAAAGTTTTTTTTTATTATTATTTTGAAAACTACTCCCCCCCCCACAATAGAAAATTTCCATGAAATTTCTTTTTAAAAAATGAAAAATTTTCCTTCAATTTCCTCCAGAAAATGCCATTTTCCAACCAACTTTATTATGCACATATGCCCTCATAAAAACATCAAGGAGTCCGGTGGCACCTTGAAGACTAACAGATTTATATGAGCATAAGCTTTTATGGGTAAAAACCCCACTTCTTCAGATGCAAGAAAAGCTTATGCTCATATAAATCTGTTAGTCTTCAAGGTGCCATCGAACTCCTTGTTGTTTTTGTGGATACAGACTAACATGGCTAACCCCTGATACTTCACATATATACCCTCATATTTCACTCAAACATACACTTATTTATATGTTAGAAATTTCCCAATTTTACTATAATTCAAATGTCTCCAACTGCAGACCATTTTCAAAATCCCCTCAGACTTGAAATACACTGAACAAAATCCTCATAAAGTTCCAGATAAAGCAAAAAAGTTCACGAGAAGTGAACTAGATGTGGATATGAACAAGAATGTACAGATTGCTAGTGTGGGGACTCAGACTTTCATCAGGGCTAACTTTCAGTACTTTGGCTGCTGGAATCTAATAATGTATTTTCCATACCACAGAACTCAATTATGCCTCCCTTAAGGCTAAGCCAGGCCAAGGAAGGCAAAAAACATATCCTGCTGGAGCACTAGTGACTTGAGGTGTTAGACCTTTCAAGGCACCTCCCACCTGAGACTATCAACAGGCTATACAAGCATTAATTAGTTTAGACTCAATGCCGCTGTGAAGGTGTTTTTATTCCCATTTTATGGAGGATAAAAAAAATCAAACAATCACACTCAGTTCACAAGAAGACCTGCTGGGCACTACCCTAGCACAAACAAACAACAACAAATGGGTAAGAACTCCACAATTCATGAATGTTGCACCGTTACATGTTCTGTGATGTCTGCTCACAGAGCCAGGAACCAAATGCACATTTCTCCTTAGTCCAGTGTCATAAGCAAAAAAGACTTTTAAAAAACAAAAGAAAACAAAAAAAAACCCACTTTTTTTGTTGAAATAAAAGCTTCCTTCTGCAAAAGGACCTACTGCTAACACAATACTTGGAAAAGGTAAAATGCTACATCTTATTATCAGAGTAAAGTTGCACAATTGCACAAATACAAAATGGGAAATGACTGCATAGGAAGGAGTGCTGCAGAAAAGGATCTGGGGAGTGTAGTGGATAACAGACTAAAGATGGGTCAACACAATGTAATGCTGTTTCACACAAAAAAAAGGTGATCATCATTCTGGGATATATTAGCAGGAACACTGTGTCCAGCACACTCCAGGAAATACATGGACACAGTGTAGAGGAGAGCAACAGAAACGACTGAAGCTCAGGAAAAGATGACCTATGGGAGGGGGTGGGGAGAGGAGATTGAAAAAACGGGGTTTGTTTAGTCTGGAGAGCCTAGTCTTCAAGAACATACAGGGTGGTTATAAATATAAGCACAGTCTGAATGAGCTCTCCCCTGACATCCAATGATGAGCTGGGGGAAAAGACTTCAGGAACAGACCGTGGTCGCATAGCCATGCCTACTCTGCCTAGGTGTGCAGCAGATGGAGCTGCTTTGCAAAATAATCAATTTTGGCTTGTTTGGGGTTAACAAATCATTCTGGTATTTGAATGCAGGGGTAATGAAATGTTATCTTTATTGTTCGAGTAAAGGGCAACAGAACTGTGCTTAGCCTGCCCTGAGTGAGGGGGTCACCCTGAACAGCACCTCACTTGATAAGCAGGGCGTAGGGATGCCACATCCCAGCGAAGTTCAGAGTGGGTGGGGACAGGTGTTTCTACCTGCTGGTGTGGACTCTGCCTAAAAAGTCTTAGACTCCATTTGACCTGCTCCTCTCCAAGATTTAATGCCAGAGCTGATTAGACTCAATTCAGTCCTTATTTCTGGTTAGTGATTCCTAGAGCTGTCCTCCCTGCTGAGCAGATCTAGGGGAAAAGCCTTAGACCTTGTGTGGAGACAAAGAGAGACAATGCAGAGACTGCACTGGTTGTGAAGTTTCCCGCTACCACTGAAATCACTAAGAGCTGGGTTAAGTGTCAGAACAGGATATTGCGGAAGGAGCAGCAAAAAACACAGCGACAGCAGAAACAGTGGCCAGCAGTGGCAGAGAAACAAGTGGCAAAGAGATGCCGCAGGTGTGAGCCAGTTGCAGAGGCAGCAGCAGAGTCATTGTTCCATGCCCCAAAGTCCCGGGGTGAGAGGTGAACCCCTGTGAACACACCTCTGAACTCTGGGTCTTCACTAACCAAGGATAGCCAACTGAGTGGGGTGCAATGGGGGAGGGACATTCATTCATGCAATGATTTAAAGGGACATTCATTCATTAAGACTTTCGCAAGGTGGGAAACCCCCACAATTCACTGTGTGGTCAGTTTTGCTTATGATCACATGCTTTAGAATGTGGTTTTGGTGTTTTCCCAAATTAATGCTTGGTTCCATTTCCCTTCTAATAAAAGTTCTCTTCTGTTATGCTTGCAAGTGGGGAAGTACTACCTCTCAGGCACCTGGGGTGGTGTTAAATTTTCCCAGATTACTGAGTAGGGGCTCATGCCGGTTCTGTTTTGTATTGTTAAGAGGAACCCCTAGATATAGAACCTGGCCCTTGTTGCTGTCAACTCCACCTGGCAGAAAAGTTACATAAAGAAGAGGGTGATAAATTCTCCTTAACCACTGAGGACAGGACAAGAATTAATGAGCTTAAATTGCAGCAAGGTAGATTTAGGTTGGAGACATTAGGGAAAACTTCCTAATGGTAGTAAAGCACTGGAACAAATTACCTAGGGAGGTTGTGGAATCTCTGTCATTGGAGGTTTTTAAGAACAGGTTAGACAAAACACATTTCAGGGACAGTCAAGATAATACTAAGGCCATGTCAACACTAGAGAGTTTACAGCTGCACAGCTGTACCGATGCAGCTGCGCCATGTAAGATCTCTCATGTAGCCGCTCTATGCTGATGGGAGAGAGCTCTCCCATCGACATCATTAAACCATCCCCAACGAGCAGCGGTAGCTATGTCGGTGGGAGAAGCTCTCCCACTGACATAGCCCTGTGCACACTACCACTTATGCCGGCAAAACGTACATCACTCAGGGGCATGTTTTTTCACACCCCTGAGAGACGTAAGTTTTGCTCGCAGAAGTGATAGTGTAGACATGGCTTTAGTCTTGCCTCAGCCCAGAGGACTGGACTAGATGACTATCTTGGTCCCTTCCAGTCCTACATTTCTATAATTCTAAAGTTCTTTTTTTGGGGGGAGGAGGGGGACAGGGAGGGGGCGCCACACGATTTTTCCTGCTATACTGAGTGTCACTGCAGGGATGTCATAAACAGGGAGTTTATAAAAGATGAATCCACTACATTGAGAGTCACATATAGGAGCTAGAAACGATCAATAGTGCTTAGTTTTGAAAAGGTGTTTAATACACTGAAATCTAACAGCAGCAAGGTCTTCTAGTGTCTTTCAAATACCATACTTAGTGCTTTTCCATGAAGGCTCTCACACGTCAATTTGCATGTTAAAGATCACTCCCGTTTGGAAAGTCTCATTGAGTGATGTGAGTTAGTCCCTGGGACCATGAGTTAGAGTGGAGAGGGGTTCAGAGATCAATCTATAAACATTATTGTCATTCACTCATAGCGTCTCTAAAGTAGATCTGCATTCCCTGCTAGTAAGGAGCAAAGTTCAAAACTTGACCTTTGAGTGTTACTGCCGATACATTAAAAATTCTCAACCACTAGCAAAGTAAAGAGAGATAAAAAGAATGGAGGAGATGACTCTAAAACAGTTTCTCAAGCTTCATTGCACCGTGACCCGCTTCTGATAACAAAAATTACTACATGACTCCGGGATGGGGGACCGAAGCCCCAGCCTCACCACCCTAGGCTGGGGGGCCAAAGTCCAAGCCCTGCCATCCTCGGAGGTGGCAAAGCTTGGGGGCTTCAGCCCTGGGTGGTGAGGCTCGGATTTTGGCTTCAGCCCCGAGGCCCGGCAAGTCTGGCTTCAGCCCTGGAGACCCCATTAAAACAGGGTCATGATCCACTCTGGGGTACCGACCCACAGTTTGAAAACTGCTGCTCTAAAAGGACAACCTGAGAAGAGTTGGAGTGAGGAGAAGGTCTAAGATCTGGGAATTAGAGAAGAGGAATATTATGGATAAGTAACAGAGCTGCCATTTACTGAGCACCACCTTATGGTCTGGGCTGGGATCACTTTGCAGGCACCCGCCTCTGGTAGGAGTGCTTAAGGGACCATCAAGAAGGGGCTAACAGCATCCCCACCCAGGGCTGGTTTAATAACAACAACAAAAATGGTTCAGACAATCCCCAGAATAAAGCCCACAACCGAAACATAAGTTCATACTCAGCTCTGGTTCTTCTGCCACACACAGAGCCCTTCCTCTGTCCCAATCTGCTCCATCTGATGCCATCAGTCCCAGCCCATTCTGGGTGGAGCTCTGGCACTGACTTCCTTCTCCTATCAGACCACAGCCTGCAGCTTCCTGATGCTCCTTATAAGGAATTCCCTGATCCACCTCAGGTGTGCCTCTTTAGGAGTCAGGGTTAGCTAGCCTCAGCCCTTAAGGGGTGAGCTATTGTGATACAATAAGGAAGAATATATGAAATGGATAAACTAAAAGCAAACATGCTCCTTCTAAGAACTCATGCCTAAAATGAATGTTAATATCAATACATGCCTTGACTTGTGTCTTTTGCAACTTTCATGGAAATCCACCAGGACATCATCTTAAAAAAATATTTTTCTTTTTATGAGAAACAGATAACACAATCCCACTCCCTGGAATCTCACCATGGCCATTTCACAGCCCCTATTACAGCATTTATAGTACCTTGACCTGTGCATCTTAACATTGAGGTGATAGGTATGGCTCCCAACTAAGTGATATACTTGATATATCTGGAGCAATGGAACTACTGGACAAAGCAAAATCATACCTACAGTCTTACTGGTCAGATGAGGGATTTCAAAACATTGTGAAGAGTGCACCGAAGTTGGCAGAGGAACTTTGCACTGAAGCTATTTTCCCACCCATTCAAGAGTCACCAAAGAAGGAGACATTTTGATTACGAGGCACGGGATAATCCCATAAGAGACCCAAAACAACAATTGCAAGCATCTCAATAGAGCATGAGCTGGCCCAGACTGTGCACCTTCAGGAAGCAGTTCAAATCTTTGCAACCAAGAAGGCATGGAAAGCACCACTTTGATTATTCAAACAGATAAAAATGCCAATGTTTACTATGCAGACAAGAAAAGTTACATTTGCTGTTTAGGCGTTTGAAAGTTAAGTGTTACTTAAAATTTTTGAACAAGGCGTTGTTAGTTCTCCTTTATTGGGGTACGTAGCAGAGCAGTACCATGAGAGGAGTAGAACAGGAAGAAGGCAGAATTGAGACGTTTCAAAGTTTTGGCCCAAGCAAGGGGGCATGGGGACATCATTTGAGCTCTCCGCCCCAGGTGCCAAAATGTTGTGGGCCGGCGCTGATGAACTAATTACGCTAACTGTAGTCCCCACCTATGGATCACTGAGGGACATCAAACCAGATTCCAGAGAAGACTGCCAATATAATACAAGCTTATTGCATGACTTTTGTGGACTCGTGCAAAAGCCTTGATCTAATGGATAGGTATTGAATCACGTGACAAGAAAAAAAACACCATACAAAAGAATTCTGAAATGCCACCATCCACCATGGTAACCCCTAAAATGGCATAAATTTATGAGATTATTTGCTGGAATTATCATAAAGCAGTGACCTTCTGAAACAAAATTATCTCAAGATAAGAGCTATATAGAATTGAAACTCACTTGCCACCCTACATACTTGAGAAGTTTATTCACAGACAGTGAAATTTATCCCTATGAACAAGGCCAGCAAAATAGAGGTTAAGTGGAAGTTAGTGGTTGGTATTTTGGTCTTATGCTGGTGCTCCACCCAGGAGTGAATTTCACCCATACAGAGGAAATAATGAACTAAATTTCATTTTTCCCATATCATTATATGGCAGTGGCATGCATTTTTGATCAGCTGTTAATGTAAGCCTCGGTTGTTTTAGTTTTGAAGGGAACAAATGTTTTTCACAGAAAGTGTTGCCAGAATGGTTATGGGAATGCTGTGAGTTGTCTTCCAGTGCACACCTACAATTTGGGACTTCTATCAAAAGGTTTGACGTTTTTCTCCTATCCAAAAGCACATCATAAAAAGCACACCAATACCCTCTGAAAGATTAATTAGAGCCGTGCTCAAGTTTCCACTCCCAGTGTTAGTTTCCATTTGACTTGAAAGCATAAATTGTTTTAGTATACAATGAAATACTGTGAGTTAGAGTCAGATGTGATATTGTAAGCAGTGTCTTACTTAATTACAATCAAAATGCTTACACAGGAAAAAAAAGTAGAGTCAGCATATAATTGCAATGTTAATTAAGATTCCATGGTACTGGGAATAGACTATTTTGATTATGTTTGTCAACACGCTTATGACTCCAGCTTTTTTCTCCAGTGAGGTGAGAATGCTACTGTTACATGGAGTCCAAAAGGGGGAAGGAACTCTTTACCCCTGGGGAAACTTTGCTTTCTGTTTTACTTTACTCTTTTGCTTTCTATTCCCTCTGTGGGCCCAGTATTACTAGTACTGTGTACTTACACATCACCTTTCATTTGAAGGCCTCAAGTTCCTCACCTTGCCTTTCAAAGTCAGGTAATCATCATCCCAATAATAATAGTAATATATTGGGGGGGCAGGAGAGTGTTCACTGATTGCTAACAATCATAAGTATCATATCCTTCATTTCAAGTGCCTGTCTCTGAGGCCTTTTTTCCTCCCTCTGTCTGCTTTATTCTCTTTGTCTTTGTTATCAAAGGACTAAGATACAGAGTGAAAAAGACTATATACATCATCTGCACTGCTCTCAACGTAACTGACTCCCAACAGCATCCTCCTCCCTTGAAATCACAGAAAAAGGTAATTTCTAAAGCACTATAGGATACAGCCACCCAGATTGCTAAAGAGGCTGAACATGCCTTACCATAATTTTGCACATAGCTAGCAGATATCCCATGCTGTGTAATTAACTGCACCTAGTTTGTTCCACAATAGCTATAGGACTGTTCCAAGTTCACGATATGCTAAAAAGGAGAAAGCAATCTTAATTTTAATAAAATTAATGTTGTCACGTTTAGAGCTATGAAAATCATTTGTGGTGAACATCATTTGAATTTTGCCTGTTTTCTGTCACTAATACTGAAATTATTCATTATTTAAGGTTGTTCTCATATTTTTCCAGGAAATAATTCTGGGTCCACAATTTATGAATCATCCACAGGTATTTGTAGTTCCTGCTATGTTAGTTGTTCTGCCCCCAGATAGAAAACGAATTTCAAAGAGTGTATTCAGTTTTAATTCTCAAATTCATATTATGTTAGTTTATTACATAAGCTGCATAGTATTTTTTTCTGTTAAATTATAAATGACTAATATAACAAATCAGAAACAAAACATGTAACTGTGTGGGTTCTGTAACTAACCAGCACAGTACGAATTTGAGTTTTACAGAATTTGAAATTTATCTCCAGTGAATAGCCAAGCTTAAATTTCATTTTAACTAGTATTTGAGCTAGTAAAAACTCATGTTCTAAATGCTCACAGAAAGCAAACACAAAAGGGACAGAAATATAATCAAATTGAAGTTTGATTTTGCATTTGAATGAATTTTGGGGAAACGATGTTTCTCACTACCCCTTTAGCTTTAATTATTTAATTCGTTTTGGGGGATTTTTTCTCTGTTATACTGTTCAACAAATTACACTATTTTAAGTTGACATTTGAAGGTGCATCTGTTTTCAACTGCACTGTGTCTTAACAATTTTTCACAGTCGTATACCACAGAATGTTCTTGAGATACCCTATATCTTAGCTAAAGTGACCTCAGGACACTATATACACATGTAATCTATGGACCATACAAGTGCATATAACTGTTATAAATGAAATTCACCCAAATGCAGAAAGCCCATGAAAGGTGTTCTGAACTGCTTCAGCCCACATGTAAATTCTTCACATGAGCTTGTAAGGTACATTTTGCAAGCTCCTTGTATTGGGATGAGCTTCATCAAGCTGCTGCATATGCCCACATGTTGGCTGAATTCTGTTTTGGGAGTTTAGTCTCCCAAAGGGGGAGATGTTTATTCTTTTTTCTCTATTTTGAGTGATCTTTTCTTTTGGGTTTATGAATTTCCTGCTTCCTTAATCTAGGAACCCCACAGTTTTCAGTAACATTACAAATTAACTATGTAAAGCATCTATACTTGCTCCACTGTACCACCTCCATGTTTTTATCTTCATTTTTGAAGCATTGTGTAGGGCCAGCTACGATGAACATTGTGGTGCTCACCTCTTTATCCTTATTGAATATTTAACAGTTTTAGTTCCCTTCAAATAAATCTTTTCCATTTGGAAGGACTCAGGGCTACTGTTTCCATAACAACCACTTCCCAGAAAGCTACTTTTTTGTGGTAAATATTGTAGAACTAACTGCATGATTTTAACGTTTGATCAGATTCACCTAGACGTACAGAGACAATGTGAACTTCATGCTCACCATGTTTCTATACTGGATGTCTCATTGACCAAAATAAAGCTCCTTTACAAATGAAAGACAATAATAAAAGATCTGTGAACCTATCCATTACTCTGTTAAAGAAAGCTGATGAGCAGATCTGAAAAAAGAAATAGGATTGAAAACTGCTGATGCATCCTTTATCACTACCATTTTGACAAGGTTATAAAAGTCATGCTTAGGTAAAATCTTGGAAATGCTAAAGCAATGATCTAAGAAATGAATGCAGATAAGCCTTATCTATTTTAAATGAGGAAGAGTGAACCTGGACTAAAAATGCTGCTGACAAAGATTCGAAAATCAAGGGTTTGATTTTCTCTGATTTGTATATGACAGGACAGCTGACAATTTCATGGGCCTTGCACAACATGCTAAGATGCAACCATGCTGGCAACCTATGTGATGCATGCATTGTCTCTACTAGGCCTGACATCAGTATGGAAATGTTGATATCCATTTCATCACCGTTAAATGAAATGCTCTGACCTATCCAGTCATTCTCTGTACGAGTATTTTACTTGAGATCGGCAATAAATGAACTGTGATTTATGTGATGTGGCAGAAAGTTGAAGAGTCACCTACCTTCAGGACTAATGGAGATCAAGTGCATCAAGGAGATGGCTTTATGTGGTCTCTGAGAAAATAGGAGGGCAGAGAAATAAAGGTGAGTGTTAAACCTCTCATGTAGCAATTAGAATTTTGAAATCCTGTCTACAACGTAAAATACAACAAAGTTTCTGCAAATATTTTTTCAAATTTTAATTCAACTTGTTTCTATTCTGTTTGTGCCTCCTTTTGTGTTTCTTTCCAAGAATATTCTAGAAAATGAATTAGTGGCAAGAATGTTTTCAGAAAGAGCATATACTGCAGATTACTTATGGAAAGTGAATTTCATGAGCATTCACACCAAAAATCCAGCTCTGAGATTTAAATTAATTCAATCAAGGAATGGAAACATACCATGTGACCAACAGGTTAAACCAAAACACCTCAAATTTTTTTAAATGCCCTGTTTGACAATGAGCCACAGATTTGGAGTTATACTCGGAATCGGAAAAATATTTTCAGTGAATAATTTTAAGCAAATACATGTGAGAAAATTTGTAATCAATTCACAGATAACAAAAATGTGGCAACTTTCATCTAATAAGTTACACACTATGAATTAGCCACCCATCTCTAATAATAGAGCAAACTGTAAGAGAACTATAGATAATGGGGACCAGTAGAGTATTTTGTACTTGTAAACATGAAGCTGTTTGTGTAGATTCTTAATAAAGTAGAAGTTCCATGCCACACTATTCTTAATCTTACTGCTATTTCAATTTCTGTATAGCTCTTGGAATGTCTTTGGCATCAACTTCAAAAAGGTGAAAAAATACCTCCTTTCTGGATGAATGAAGAGCACTGTGTAATGGCCACCCAAAAACACAAGTATCACAAGTCACCTACTTTTTAGTCTCTCGGGCTTATCAATATGAAGATTCAGCTTTCAATTTGAATTAAAAAGCAGACCTTTTGAGATCTTGTTAAAGAAAGCATCATAAAGGCCATTTCCTGTTCAAAACAACATAATGGTAATATCACGTATAGGACTTGACACACAATTCAGGCTTTATCAGAGCACCATTGAATATTATCCTGACCTAGTCATCTTGAAAGTTCATCAGTGCAACAGGCTCATCTTCGATATTCTAAATCTAAACACAGTATTGAAGCCTGTAGCCTCTGAATTATTATACAGTAAAGAGAGATTTAAAAAAAGAAACCAAAACCACTCAATGGAATAAAAGTAATAAAGCAATTAGGCTTTCTGAAGTCAAAAGCTATGAAAGTACTTTTATATCAAACCCCAATAATCCATAAACCAAAAATAAAGAGAGATGCCCATCATGCTGAAAGCAGATAAGATGTAAAATAAAACATTCCATGTGGAATTTCTCTCCCGATGCTTCCATAATGCATTGTTTAAGATTAATCAGTGCATTATATATGTTCATTATGGCTTTAAGCCTATCAAAAGTAAAGGAGTTTAAAGATGCAGGTATAATGTGTGCTGGCCAAGATGACATGAAGTTTTTTAAAAATATCTTTCCAATCCTATTTCTTTGCTAGAGTTTGTTTTAGGAGGGTTGTTTAATTAATTAATTAATTAACAGGTGGGAAATTGACACAACAGAATGAATGGTTTATAAAGAACTTTACACCCTAAGTCAATGGTTTGACTTTAGCCCAGTTTGGTTGTGATTGGAAGTTATCACAGTCTGATTGATGGCTGTTTGGTAGTCAGTGGAGTGAGTTGAGAGTATTGTTTAGTTTATTAAATATCTGTTTTCCTACTGTGCATTTCTAAGCTGCTGGCTACTATCGTATTTGAGCATCAAAAAACCACCCCCACAACTAGCACTACTTGGCACCAGTGCGCAGCCTTGCTTAGGGCTGGTCAAAAATGTTTGAATGAAATATTTCCTCATTGGAAAAATGGGGTTTCATCTAAATAGAAAGTTATCATGGGCAAATATTGATTTTGGTGGAATTTTCCATCAGGAAAATTTAAATGAAATGTTCCATTTCTCAACCAGCTGAAGCTAAATATTTCATTTTGGCGTGTCATTTTGTTTTGGGTTGACATTTCCCATGATGCACCATGACAGCTCAGCTACAGGAAGATGCTGAAGTGCACGATTGAAGATTTACTTCTGCCAGAGGCTTAGTAGAAAACAGAGGCATGAGAGACCAGGAACTACAACTCCTAAAGGGCACCACAGAAGCTCAGGCATATGCAGAGATTAATGTCCACCTGAAAGGCAACAATTAATTTCTCTTCATTTTGGGGCAACAAGCTGAAACTGAAGTTTCAGTGTGGGAATACTGAAACATTTGGTTTTGTTTGAAAATGTCAGTAGGTGTTCCTGGGGCCATCATGTCTCAGGAACCCAACCTCCTCTACATGACACCTTTCATCTGTCTTCTAGAATTATGGCCCTCTCTGCTTTCCTTACAAACCACACTGTTCAACACCAATACAGCAAACAGCCTCCTAACTCCCTCCCACACAGAACTTAGAATGTTGCAACCAACATCAATTTGTCTTTCTTGCATTTGAGCCTGCTCCTTCATGACTTCAAACCATTTCCAGAAACCTCTCTGTTGACTGATGTTTCTTTCTTCACTCTGATTCCTAGACACTCTCCAGTTATATGTTGCATTTTTCATCATTCATCTTTTGTTACTTGTTTCTTCTATAACCCCATGTGCAACTCCCATGCTTGTGTTCTAAACTAGTCAATCCTTCATCCTCCACAGAACATATTTAGTAAATTTGGCTTAGCAATTCCATTCTAATGCATCTAATCAGGATTTTAGAATTCTCAGTTATTGTTTTTTCTAGGCCATGCACACCATGATGTCATCAAGTCTTCTATTAACACACACAATGCTAATTTACTTTGAGACATTCACACAGACCTGTACCCTTGAAAAAGTTAACTCATTGAAATAATTGTACCCATCTCTTTATAAAAAGTCCCTTAGATAAAGGTATCTTAACTTTTATATTACCAGTTATGTAATCTTCCCTAGACATTACTAATCTTCTTGACTAGCTTCAACTGTAATCCATCTGTCCAGCTCACACATGGATGGCAAGCAAAACACAAAATGTACAAGAGACTGGGAGAATTTAATTGGCCAGTATTACCTCCTCTTTATAGATCTTACTTCTGCCTTGGTCATTGTGTCTTTTGGCCTGTCTTCAGGTAGACTGTGAACAATATGAAAACAAAAGCCTACACTTCACCTCAGCACACCTCTCTGCTGACAGCTTCTCTTTCCAAACATTAATTGCACTTTTCATATCAAAGACAGGAGGCCGATTCAGCTGCATTTGACATGTTAAGGGCTTTTACACTTTTAACAATCTTAGAGGATAGCATAATCAAGGAAACACCAGCACAATAGGCTCTCGGTGAAAACTGCCTGCATGTAGGGATACCTCATAGCGTCTGTAAAGTACTATGCAACAGAGAGCTGCTCAACCTAAGAGAAAATGTAAATTGCTGAACTGAGATTTATACAACAGAGTAAACTTCAGCACAGCAGCATAGGAAAAAGAAGAAAGAATCACACCAAGTTCTAAGATGTCGAATGGTAAATTGTGTTATTTCACGCTCTGAAAGGATGACATATTTACCAGACAAAAGCAGCTTCTTTTACTTTTTGTTTAAATAGTAATGCATATAATATTTTTCTGCTGCCTGAGCTTCACAGGATACCTCTTAGTAATTACAAGCAATAAAAATTTCTCCCAAGAAAAATTTTAAGAGAATTTCAACATCTCTTTGGTTCTGATATAACTTGATTGGCTTTTTGAAGTCGTGGTCTCCAAACCCAATGTGAAATACATATTTGTATATTCCAGTTGCTCATCCGACATTGCTTTGTTGTATTGTTTAACGCATACCACCACCGTAACTTACCTTTTAAGTCTCTGTGAGAACTTGTCCCAAGTTCTGTTTGTCAAGGTGAATTAAGCTAGTACACCCCCACACACGCATACACAGACAAATCAGAAGTAACACAAACACTCCAGTAATATTCGGTAATTGTGTTTGTATTTCTTACCCTGTGAAGTGATACTGAACATGTGAATTAAGGGCCTGTTCCAAAGCCCATTGAAATCCGTGTTATCCTCATCTCGCCTCCGTCTGTTCCTTATTGCACAATTCTCCCATTCCACATTTAAATCCCTCCTCAAAATACACTTTTTATGAGTCCTTCTGAGCAATAATTTCCCAAGCCTTGAACACCACACCCTTCCTCCCTGCCAAATGCATAAAGATCCACTGTTCAACCAAGGTATATACCCAGGGAGGAGACTATGTTTGGACTATACTGTTTATATGGCAAAAACAACTTCTTTGTAATGTCCTCAGAAGCAAAAAGAAGGTAAGAAACCAGGGACAGAAACATTCATTATTAATTATAGCACCTCTCATGACACTATTAACTGGATTCAATCAATGCACTGAGGAAGCTAACAAATACCAAATATGTCACTGAAAAAAAAGGACAGCAGAGGGGCATCTAGGTCAGAGGAAAGAAACCTGAGCTACGCTAAAATAAAGAAAATATCCAGGGGATGAGGATCAGAGCCATTAAGGAGTTACATTCAAGAGTCTCTAAAAAATGCCATCAGTGTAATAACTCCCTTTTACATTTCACGTGGCACTGGAGTTTCTTACAAGGTGACATCAAAAAAAAAAAGAAAGAAAGAAAGAGAAGGGGTCGATGCTAATGATGTGAAGGTGAATCTCTGCAAAGACTACAAAATCATGGCTGCTGAGAAGTGCTGCCATTCCAGGAGGAAGCGAATTGCTCCCTCTTTGCAAATTAGGAATGTTCTGAATGTGTGGAGGAGGTTTGATTTATCAGGCTGAATGAAGTGGCATGTAACACTGAATCAGAAATGCCGTCAATTGGCCACAGTAACCTTGACTCAAGCCTTCTATGGAGAATTCTTTTCTAGTTTGCGAATGTCATTATTATGTGGTTTGGCTGCCTGGCGCTACAGGGGTGGAAAAACGCATTGTGTAACTGATGATTTCACACTGCTAATACATCACAGTGGCAGGGATAAGAAATGTTGCAGAGCAGGGTGTGACCTTTGACTTCACAAACATAAGGCCAGATTTATGAACCTATGCTTACAATTAGCATCAAATTTAACACTCTGATCCATCTTTTTAAAAATTATTTTATAAAATCAGCCAGCACAACTCTCTCTCCCCCACCCCCACACACACACGCACCACCACCAGGGAACTAACCAGAAACGTACTTATCAATCTGCCCACTTAGCTTGAACGAGTCCATTGCATCTTTCCCCAGCCCTTTGTGGAGCTTTTGTGGGGGGTAGGGTTGTTTTTGCCTTCATACAAGGTCCGGGACCATGTCTCCTATGTCCGCACAATGTTTAGCACATTGTGGGTGCTGCCATAGTTTAAACGGTAAAAAAAAGTAAAGCCCTACTTTCTCAAGGCTGCTTAGAACACACACCTGAGTATTCAAAACATGGACGGACTCACTCACTCTACATCAGACATTCTACTTTAGGGTGAAAACTTTCACAGTGCTATCTGTTTCAAGCAAAGCTAATATATATATATATATTTTCCCACACAGTAGAAAGGGGCAGTACTGGAAACCTCTGTGCAATAGGAATTTCTTAACAGGAACAGAGAGAATAGCCAGAAAGATTTGGTTCACAG
Organism: Eretmochelys imbricata; assembly: GCF_965152235.1. NCBI lineage: Eukaryota > Metazoa > Chordata > Testudines > Cheloniidae > Eretmochelys > Eretmochelys imbricata. The sequence goes on from NC_135579.1 coordinate 17,855,509, forward strand.
GTCACAACTAGTTGGTATTTCTCCACCCTTTGGAATTATAAACATGGGATGAGACACTGACAATTTTTTGGTGCTCTCTCCCTTACCTTTTCTTCTCTCCATGCTCTAGATAGTCAGACACATGTACAGGTAGAATATGCAAGGAGAAGAGCCAGGAGCAGTGCATAGAAAACAGTTAGCCATGTCCACTTAGCTGCAGCAGGAGAGCAACCACTGCCTGCTACGAGGATAGGCAGCCACCACAGGAATCTAGTCAGATACCAGACCCCTCCCGCACTGAGTGGGGAATGTAGGGGTGAAGGAACACCCTGTGCAACCACACACACTGCATGGATCCAAGACTAGCTATAGAAAGATCAAGCCACACGTGGCCCAATACAATCTGTCTGTAGACAAATCAAGTAAACTGTCAATGAAATAAAAGAGCAACAGAACAAGAAGGTTTGAGAAGCAGGCTAAAATGGAGTAGAGCGCTTAGACCATTGTTCAAATCAACAGAACTCAATGTGATTTTGTATGTTATGATGAAGAATCCATGACTAAGGTTGAAAGTCCAAGGGGAAGTCCACTGGAAAGGCTAGGCCAAATGGGCATTCTAAGTACAGTAAAAGGCTTCTCTGAAAGGGGTCTCAATAGGAAAATAGAGTAACAGGTGCATTCTACAGTTGTTGTCCTTCATTCTCCTGCACTGAGAGAGACCTGGGCATTCCTATCATAGGGAAGTATTTGGTTAATCCTCTGAATCCCAGAAAAGCCAACAATTTTTGGATGAAGGATGCCATGCTGGAAGGAAACATACCAGTGGTGCTGATTAATAGCCACACACTCACCATATAATGAGAGAATTGCAGCTTCCCATCCACTTATACAGGCGAGCTGCAATAGTCTACATTATCATTGTTTGGTCTCTTTGTCACCTACATAGCTCTTCACTTCCATTTAGCCAGAGTATGCAAAGGAAGCAGATATTTTTCATGGTTAAAACAACACACACACAAACTGATTCGGAAAAGACCACATGGAAATGTGGAGGGTGCAGATAGGCTAAAAAGAAAGAGAAATGCAGCCAATGCATCCAGATCCAAGGAATAGATATGACAGAGTTATCTTAAGATTTACAAGTTCTTAACAAAAGCAGGCTTTTTGTTCTATGAACTGTTACATAAATAAATTCAATCCACTTTTTTCAATTAAATTATATTACACTATTATACATAATAGATATTAATCTATCATACATAAAAGAACCCAAGCAAGTCCACAGCACACGGTCTCTATACTACAGATGCAGCAGGACATTATATATAAAATATTGTCTATATAATGTCCTTCTAGAGCTATACTATACTCCTGTGGAGATATAATATAGCAAATCGCTTCTCTCAAATTCCAGCTGACTACAACCAACTATTCAACATGTGTAATTATATTGAAGTAGTAACTGTAGTGAAGGTGATCATGTATTCCGAGGGATAGATCCTGCAATTGGATCTGCTTGGCTTGTATACCCTGTGCCAGAATGGAGCCCCAGGGAAGTCAACAGTTGGACTAGATGACCTCTGGAGGTCCCTTCCAACCCTGAGATTCTATGATATGATAACAGAACTCCAGGCAGGCACAGGTGACTCCCATATAGGTCTAGTTGCAGAATCTAGCCATAATACTGATTCCAGGAGCAAATAAGTTTAGCAGTTTTCAACAGTGATTTGTTATATAACAGTACCTCACTATCCCTAACTGTTAAATAGGTACAATAATACTTACTTCACAGGGGTGTTGTGATGATTAATTCTAATTAGTGTTTGTAAATCGCTTTGATATCTTTGTGCGAGAGCCCCTATAGAAGCACTATGTAATATTATATTCACAAATCATGTGTTTACACTCCTTTAGGGCAAAATACCTCTCCACCTCTGAAGACCAAAGCTAAAGTAGTCTGGCTTGGCAGAAGAGGGTTTTAAATTGGATTAGTGTTTACAGCTGAAAAATGTTAGAAAACAGAAATTTACAAAAATGAGAGGGCTTTTTTAAAGTTCATTCTGGGAGACGTATTGCTTTATCATACACTACAATTTCATTTCATGTTCACTGCCCCATATGTATTGTTTCCTAGGAGTACTATCATTTCTGCCAATACCAACAGACAAAGTTACGTCAAGGTAAGTCAGGATTGTGAATGCTACACTGATTGGGGTGTATTTGACTGACCTTTGTGGGTTTTATTGTTCCAGTGCAACCAAGAGGCCTGATCATATCATACATGTTGTGTTGGAAATGGTCTGCTGGTAAGGTCTGAAAGCTTATTGGGTTTCCTAAGAAAAACGTCTTGTACACTTGGTTTACACTGATCTCTGATCTAAAGAAAGTAAGATTTGCACTGTAGAGACTTGCATACTTTTTCCATGTACATGAAAACTACTCTTGCTTGCATTCACAGGTTTGAATTGCTCATCAGACATGCATTTCAGCAAAGGAATTTCCACCACAGCATGTTAGTAGAGCTGACAGGTTGTATTACCTTCCTCCTAAGTGGGAAATCATACAAGTGGGTTTATCCCACAAATCTAGTCTCCTCAGATGGTGGACGGTAAGGGCAGGCATTGGCCATGTCTAACTCTACACTTCTACAAGCAGCCACTGAACAAAATTGGCTTTTAATGTTTTAAAATCTTCATACAAAAGACACTATCTATTAGGGCTGCATGTTATTAGTTAGTTAATTACTCACACTCAACCTTTTCCATTAAAAAGTTGTTAGCTCTATTCAAATTCTCATTGCAGTGAAGCCAAGGGACTTTCCATCTATCTATCTAAAATTCCTGCATCCTGAGAACTAAGTTCCTTGTGAAACATAAAATATGAATAATTCAGAGATGGCTACTGCCTGAATGTTGTATTAGCATGTGACATTTAAAAGGGGCATTTTATAGTAGAAAGAATCTTCAAAGCCAAACATTTAAGTACAACTTTTAACCTCAGGAACCTTTTCACAACCCACTAGGTGAATTCTATGACATGACCACTGACTTTGGGGGTATTTATATCTAAACCTGACTCCAGATCTTCATTTTTCAAGAGTTCTAATGTGTCAAACTAAAATCTTGGATCCAAATACCCCAGAAGTTCAGGTTCAAAATATGGATCTAAATCAGAATTTTGCAGCTTGACCCCATCTAAGTAAGCTAATGAGTCCTCATGTGCAATTGAAGGCAAAATGTGGTCCTTGTAATTTGGTTCCTAGGGATCTCTGTTTTTCCTCCAAAGTAGGGACTTCTCAAAAACATGGAGAAGTTTTCTACCCACCCCAGCCCATTCAAATGCTACAATAAGTGAGACTTGTTGGGTATCAGAATATCAACAATTCTAAAACAAATTATGTTGTCAGTTGTGTGCTCTGTAAATTGTTGGTCCACATTATAGATTTTGGAAACTGAATAAATATCCATGCATAGAAATTTAATAAAGATTCAATGTCATGTAAAACAAATTTCAATCTTCTTCCATTAACCAAGTATTGCACTTCTAAGTCCTGATTTTGATCTCTTTCAAACCAGGATATGGAAGTTCAGTCTTCTCCAACTGAATTTATTGCAACAGGCTTGGCTTAATTTTATATCTGTGAAACATCTTCCTGTTACGTACCAGTGAAGAAAAACTATATTAAATGCTAATGGGCAGGAGTGTAGGCCATAGAATATATATATAAATGTGAGTCCCAACTGTGCATGAATATCTTGAATGAAATATATAATTTGCCAAAGATTAAGCTCAGAAATAATTACTATATAATAGGGAAGAGATGGAAGTGTCACAAAGTGTAACACGCTACATTACACAGATACAATCATACCAATGACAGCACTTTCATTCACAGAGCCATTTGATATGAGGTTTAGATTAGCTGATGTGGGCCAGAATATTCCAATGACAACGATTTTTGCCTTATGGGTGTGGGAAATTACATGGTACATTTTCCATCTTTTGTGTGTTTTATTCTTCCTTTTCTCTTCCATGGGAGGATTTGTAGGCTACCTTTCATTTGACTGACAAGTGTATGTGCCCTTGTAACCCTCTTATTAGTTAAATGCCTCCTGGGGAAGTCTAAAATCTTTCAATAATGACTGGAATGTATACTTTATAATGTAGTTGATGGGTTTTGCTTTAAGATATGCTGAGGGCTAAAATGAGCTCAAGTAACATATTGCTCAGAAATCCACCTTTTCTTTACAAAAGCAGGCTTAGAAGATATTTTGTAGAGCTCAGGAGCCTTAACCCTTTCATTGCTCTCAATATGGTTGATTTCATCATAAGGTTGCAGTAGACCGAGGGATAAATACTGTACTTTTTTTTAACCCTTTACATTTGTATTCTTAATGGTGACTAGCCTTGAAGTCTGAGTTAACTTGGCTCACTAAGTCACAAATGTACCAATAAGCAAAAGCTGGTCAATAGCATACGTTTCAAATACATTAGGGAGGCAGTTTCCAGAACTCTGCTTATTTCAAACAAATGAGGAAAACATGAGGTATCGAGCCTTGAAGACTCTTCCCAGATCTTGAACTGCAATGGGAAAAATAAGGCCATATTTTTAAAGAGGTTCATGATACCTCTCTAAAAACTACAAAATACATTTTATTTAGAAATAGTCTGCATTATATAACATATCTTCTGTGCTTGGCTTCCCTCAGAGACTAGATCCACCCCGGGGACTGATCTGTACTGAGAAGATAGGAGCGCTTTAGTCTCATATCTTTTAAATTAACATATTTTTAAACACCACTTAGTACCTAGTGTAGACAAAGGTGTTTTAAAAAGTGCTTGCTGGCTCTTGTTAACCCCAGGATGGAGAGTGTTACATCAGGCATAAAGTTAGGCCAGTGTCTGGCTTTTGAACAATTCATCCACTCCTCCTGCTTAGTCCATAGCCAAAGTCATAGTCCTCTATGAATGAGTGCACAACACATGCCCACGTCTCCATTTTTGGTGGCTGTAGAAAATAAAGGAATGCTACAAGCAAAATTATTGCTAAAAAAAAACAAAACCCTTCAGATGAGGACGAAGGAGCAGATTAAGGTTTCCACTGATACCTCAGAGAGCAGTTTTCACTGTGTGCTAGACTCAGTACCGATTTCCTTGCTCATACCAATTCCCACTGAATGGGAATTTTGCCTGAATAAGGACTTCAGGACTGAGCCATGTACAAGAGGGTAAAGAATAGTAACATCCAGAAAGGAGTAGCAGGCTAGCAGGTATTTAGGGTGATCTCAGATTTCACTGCACAGTATACGGTAGAGCAAACTGGGGAATAAATTGACAAGATTGTATGATATGGCAGCAAAGATTTTCTGTTGCCTGGCTGACAATGAGATTTTGGAAGACATTAAAGACTATGGAGCGCAGAAAGCAAGTGGAGATCTTACACAATGAGGGTCAAGTGGTGATAGAAGCTGTCTAACTTAGTCCCTTCTTATCTCCGTGAGTTCAGAGTCCATTATAGAGCGGGAATATAGCAACACAAAACAGAGTCTAAGGTAATCAAGTAGACTGGTGATCAACCCCTTTGAGAGGCAATCAGAATTGGTTTTCTTCTCAATTAATTGCATTGGGCTGCCATCTTATTTACAATCCGTTTGGGAGGAAAACTGTCAAAAAGAATGAAGGTGTCTTTGACCTTCATATTCTTAGAAAGAGGGAAATGGTGCAGCTGTTTATTTCCCATTCCGTCCTAATTTCCATGACATTGCACTGCTCATTAGGGAAATATGAAAGATGGAGGAAATGAATCAACCCTAACTTATTCTTGCAGACTTTGGACTCTTGGTGAGACACAAAGTGATTTGAAATTCTATCGTGCCAGTGGTTAAGTTATTAGAAACAGTGAGCTGTCAGCTGCAGAGTTCTGGATAAAGTACAGCATGCTGGCAGAGTATATTACAGTTCAGTATTTTCATTGCTATTATTTGTGTGTTTTAACCCATAATATTTATATACACGATATGTTATGTTCACAGCATGCACACAGAGAAGCTTTCTGGGGGAGAGATAGTCTTTAAGGAAAGCTGGAGTGCTATGCTAGTTTTTAGAATTCAGAACCCTACCACACAACCACCATAAAAACCAGAGACAGACACAGCAGGCTGCTACCTAAGGCAGAGAGAGACATAACGACCCACCTTGCTCTAAGTTGGCTCTTTGCAGACTGCCACAGTAGCAGACCCAGATCACATGACTTCCCTCAGAGGGACCCCCCGACATACACACACAGCCTGCAAGCAGTAAACCCCTTGCAGTTTAAAGTGATCGCTTGTAATTTTAGCAGTCTCCAATAAATCACAAGATATGTATGGTTAAAGCTTGTATGCATACATTTGTGCACACACACAGGTGCACACGCACACACACACACACACACACCCTTAAATGTGTTAAGGGTGAGACATAAACCAATAAAAGCAAAGAAATTCTGGTTGCTGTTGCAGTGTAGACTTAGCTCTGTTGTGCACAGGATGTTTATTACCTATGGTAGCCCATAAGTTCATCCACTGTCCTGAGAGATGACTTGGTGTAGTTCAGCATCGACATGCAAGGGGCTAAGTTTAAAGTGCTGTGATGACATTTACAATTTCTGGGTGAAATCCTGGCCCCATTAAAGCCAATGGCAAAAGTTATATGGACCTCAATGGGGCCAGTATTTCTCCTTCTATGATTTTGTCAGTTTGTGTACATAGGGTGTACAGACCCCAGTGCCATCTAGGCCACTAAAGATTTACTAGGGAACGTGACTGACTGCTCAGCTGGGGATGGTTGGTGGCCTCACAACAGCTACAGAGATAAAAGGACTACAGAGCAGAAGGGTGGGGTGCTTGCCAGAGAGGCTGAGGAGCCATGGAGAGCAGGAGCCTTCAGCAACAGGCTGGTGAGAAGACACCCAGGAAAATGGACCCTCTGGAGGAGGGGACCACAGGAGTAACTAAGGAACGGCCTGGAGGTCAGGCACAGTAGGAATTAGGCCAGGGAAACAGAAGTGGTTGGGAGAGCTTGGTGCCAGCCTCTTTGTGCAGAGTATGTGGCCTAGAACCCAAGAGAATGGGCGGCCCTGGATTCTCCCACCAAGCGGGCATATTAAAATGCCTTGAACAAGTCAGCCAGACCCAAAGAGGCCAAGGACTGTGAACACCTTATCTAGGGCCACCAGCCTCCAGAAGTATTGAACTCTTCAACACCACAAGAGGGGAAAGGATTACTGGTGACTGGTAACAGTAACAAGGAATCAACAAATGGACTAGAAGACACACAAGGAGGGAAACTGGGGCAGAGTTACCATGTTACTCAGTCTTGCCACAAAGGGGCACTGAAGGTCAAAGGCAACCACTGACAGTATCCACTTAATAACAATGTTGTTTTACCTTTGGTTGCACCATAACAATCTCTACCTGTTCTCATATGACAAGAACATTTCCTCAGGAACAGATTTGTAGTAAATCTGCTTTCTTTCATCTTGCTGTTCCTCAAATCAAGATAAGTGAGGAGTAAGCCCTAGAAAGGTTGGAAATTCAGGTAATCCAAAACATTGATACTTGCCAAACTATCCTGACATTTTGGATCTGCAAAACCGTACTGGAGATCTCACAAGAACAGGTTCTGACTAAGATTTCTAGTGATAGAATCATAGACTCATTGGGTTAGAAGGGACCGCAAGGGTCATCTAGTCTAACCCTATGACAAGATGCAGGATTTGTTGTGTCTAAACCATCCAAGACAGATGGCTATCCAGCCTCCTTTTGAAAACCTCCAGTGAAGGCCACAACCTCCCTAGGCAGTCTGTTCCATTGTCCTACTGTTCTTACAGTTAGGAAATTTTCCCTGAGATTTAATCTAAATCTGTTATGCTGTAGTTTGAACCCATTGCCTCTTGTCCTGCCCTCTGTGGCAAAAGAGAACAACTTTTCTCCATCTTTTTTATGGAAGCCTTTCAAGTATTTGAAGGCCGCTATCACATCTCCATTTCATCCTCCACAGGATTTCAAGGATGCCAACACTGTCCAGTTCTATAAACAAATGGGTGGTAGGGCGAACTGTGATAATCACTATGACATTTCAATACTCTCTCTCTCTCTTTCTCTATTTATTTATTTATTGAAAATTTTTAGCATGGGTCATTTTGAATAGATTTAAAATCTATCTTGTGGAAACCATGGTCCACATCTCAATCTGTATTTGGGTTTGGGTGGGGCATTATAGATATGGTCTTCACAGCCCTTCAGCTTCAGGAAAAGCACCAGGAGGAAAACCATGGTCTTTATATGACATTCAGTGACTTAAATAAAGCATTTGACTCTGTAAATCATGAGGGATTCTAGAAATTTGTGTTCATCCTTGGATCGAAGGATATTTCTATCATTCAGTCCTTCCATGATGGGATGACACCAGACAGATGGAAAATGACAAGATATCGGACCTCTTTCTGGCCACCAATGGCACCACACAAGGTTGCGTGCTGGTTCTCGTGCTCTTTTCCATCCTTTTTTCAGCTATGCTTATGGATGCGTTTCATGATATTGACCGAAGTGTTCATCCAGTCTTCGCTGATGGAAGTTGTCCAATCTGCAATGCTTCCAGGCTCACTCAAAAGTGGCAGATTTACTCATTAAAGAAGCTTTTATTTGCAGATGACTGCCGTGGTTGCTCACTCAATTGATGGCATTCAATTTATAACTGATCATGTCTCTTGTGCAGTCAATCATGTTAGTTTCACAATCAGCCTAAAGAAAACTGAAGTACAGAACCAACCTCTGCCTTCGTTCATTCCTGCGCTAACCCACTGCCTTCAGCACTCTCTTTGGTAGGTTGCTCAGGGCAATTGAAAGGCAGCATTTGGCCCAAGATTCTACAATTGAAGATCTATAAGGATATACATTAATATCTACCTACAGGATTTGTGTTACTCCAACCAATTATAATAAATAATTAGCAATCATGTATAGTGAACAAGAATCCAGTTTTTATTACACATAGCCAGAAAAGAGAGAAAGGAAGAATCACCTATTGGTTAGGGCACTGACTGACCTGGATTCAGGTTTGTGCTCCAACACAGAGGCAAGTCATTTAGTCTCTCTGTGCATCTCAGTTCCCCGTATGTAAAATGGGGATAATAGTACTGCCCTACCTCACAGGGATTTTGTGAGGATAAACACATTAAAGCTTGTGAGATGCTCAGATACTGAGGTAATGGGGAACTATATAAATACCTAAAACAGATAGAAGTTACTACAGCTTCATTTGCTATATTATTTAGAATACAAGTGGTTCATAAGCCTTACATCTGACAGGTGAACAAGATTCAGTCAGCTGAGGTCTATCCATTATATCAGCAGTTCTCAAACTGTGGGTCGGGACCCCAAAGTGGGTCGCAACCCTGTTTTAATGTGGTCGCCAAGGCTGGCTTAGACTTGCTGGAGCCTAGGGCCCAAGCCCAACCCCCATCACCCGGGGCCAAAGCCTGAGGGCTTCAACCTTGGGTGGTGGGACTCAGGTTACACACCGCCCACCTGGGGCTGAAGCCCTTGGGCTTTGACACCCCCGCCCCATTCACACACACACACGGCAGCAGGGCTCAGGCAAGCTCAGACTTTGGTCCCTGCTCCTGGGGTCGTGTAGTAATTTTTGTTGTCAGAAGGGGGCCGTGGTGTAATGAAGTTTGAGAATCCCTGCACTATATTATTTCTTCATCTCATATTCCATTTCTGTTGTTCACTGTTCTCTTTCAAAAGACTGGGTGTGCACTCAAAATATTAAACCACACTGTACAAAATATTTACTTCTATCCAGTCAGCTATACACAGAACAAAATTATCTGCCATCAATAAGAGGTGGTAGGAATGTATTTTGCGGAGTTTCAATATCCTCAATATTTAAGGTTCATAGGGATTTTAATTTGTGGCATTTGTTCTCTTTAAAAACTGTGAACATTTAGGTTGTGTCCTCCAATGAGCTCCAACCCCATGCAGAACTCATTTCAGAATTGGATCCTTAGTGTTCTTCACGATGAGGAGCTAGTAACGCTGGCTCCACTCAGCTAGGGTAGATCCTTTGCAATCAACCCACACCACACCAAGTTTAAGATTTCCCAGGTGGAAATGGTTCAAGTTCCATCTATCATGCTGTTCCTTTAGGGCTAATGAGTGGGAGAAAATTTCAGTGATTGTCCTCTCCCCTCAAGCTAGTCAGTCAATCAACTTGTAGCGAGCAGCCCAAATAGCTGCACAGTGGGAAGAATAAAGTGATGTTGTCAGGCACCTGAACGTCTCAGCTGCCCTCCACCCACTATATATAATGATCGTACGTGAAACCCTCTAGCCCTACCTTTAGAAAGCTCAGCTTTGCACCCTATCAGAACTTTGTGGGTTGAGCACATTCTTAATATCACAATTAATGTTGTTTTGTTAGATAATTCAGCACAGGTTGACAGAGACAAAAATCCCAAGTCAAATTATTGCTGTATTTTGGGAAATTTTACAGCATATCAAAAAAGGAAAGGGCAGTGTCCCAAAACTCATCCATGCTAAGTTTTATGCTCTTATATGAAGGTTGTTAATCTTAGCATGCTTAAAGGAAGCTCTGAATTTTGTGTCGATTAAAATGATGGGCTGAGATATACTGAGATAGGTTTGCACAAAGAGGATTCAGACCAAGGGCAGGTCTACACTACCACTTAAGCCAATCTAACTTACTTAGTTCAGCGATGTGAAAAAGCCACCCCACCGAGCAACACAGGTCACAGCGACCTAAGCACTATCCACACCAGCGCTATGTCGGCAAGGGACCCTGACAACACAGCTTCCACCTCTCGCGGAGCTGGAATAATTATGCCGATGGGAGAGTGTTCTCCCCTAGGCATAGAGCACCTTCACCAGATGCGCAACAGCAGCACAGTTGCATCTAGCGTAGACCTGCCCCAAGTTTTGAGAGCAGAGCCAGAGGCTGAGGAGCGAGCGAGGGAGGGAGGGGGCGGGGCTGGGGGCCCAGAACAAGGGAGGGGCTGGAGAAGAGAGGACTCCAGCTGCGGCCAGTGAAGGGAATGGTGCCACAAATTTTCAGGTGCCCTACACGGCTGCGTATGCTGCGTATGCCTAAGGATGGCCCTGGCTTTGCTGGCCTGTGTCTACAGCTTCCATTGCTAAGGAGTGACTGACCGCTTTTCAGATTCTGACTCTTTCTAGACCAGAACTGAAGAAGTGAAACTGTTGCTGTTTTTTCCAGGTAAAAAAGCCCTGTAAATAGGAAACGAGGAGGTTATGGGGGGAAGCATACTATCCTCTCTGTTCTGGGAAGGTCACAGACAACCAGGATTCATGGAGGGTGACACTAAGTACTCACACCCCAGCTGTCCCTATCAGAAATGGCTCCTAGAGCAGGAGGTACTATTAAAGTTTGGTGGGAATATCCCCTTCAATTTTGAATGAAGATCTCCCATGCTCCCCTTGTCAAGAGCACCAGTCTCCCCTAAATAAATGAACAGGGGATGGCAAGAAAACCAATTCTTTGTCACAGAAGTCCTGCAAGAACCTTCCTCACAATAACCCTAGCAGACTGACGGAGTGAAAGCAACACCCAGCACCATCTTGTCACAAAGCCTAACACCCTAATGTTCTTATTCATATAGTGGCATAGGTAGTTCATGGGAATTTTCACACACGTCAAACTGCCTGCTATGAAGAGTGTGTATAATGGTGAATAATAGCCTTAGTAATAAGAAAAGGAGTACTTGTGGCACCTTAGAGACTAATAAATTTATTAGAGCATAAGCTTTCATGAGCTACAGCTCACTTCATCAGATGCATTAGTCTCTAAGGTGCCACAAATACTCCTTTTCTTTTTGGGGATACAGACTAACACGGCTGCTACTCTGAAGCCCTAGTAATGTGGGCAAATGCTGTGCAAGCTTCCTCACATGCAGTTCAGTCAGCAGTCTGGATCCCAAAATCATTTACCTACATGTTCAACTTTAAGTACCAGTAGCCCCATTGAAGTCAGAAGGTTAAGCATGTATGTAAATGTTTGTAGGTTCAGGGCCTTTATTTACAACTTTTCCTGCTGTTCCATTTCTGGGTCTCCAACAGATCAGTTCCCATCAATCCTAATGCCCATTATTGGTCTTCTCCTGTAGAAGAGATGGATAAATATGGTCTTGGAACCCAGATGAGCCTTCAGATTCATTTACACATGTAGCCAAAGTGCAGTTCTGAACCCAAGTCTCCCGAGACAGCAGGTGGAAGGCTGGTGCATTAACCTATTACACCATCTAGGCTTTTAGTAAACTTACTATATTGTTAATCTTTCTGTCTGCTATCAGTATACTAGAAGCTTTACTATTTCCCATAAGGATGCTTCTCTATTTATTCAAGCAAAACCTTAATCTGACCTTGAAGACTGCAGGCAAAAAGTAAAGTCACATAACCAGTGACAGCTAAAATTAAACAAATATTAAAGAGGCAGGAATAAGACATGCAGCACAGGAAAAAAGACCTTCAATCAAATTGGCTTCTCAAACTGGTAAAGCAAGCACATCCTTTCACAGCCCAGCATGGCACAGTATGGCAAGACACAGCAGTCTCTCTTCCCCCCAGTAAGATTGCCTATTACAGAATCAACATTCAAACATAAGCAATTATATATATATATATATATATATATATATATATATATATATATATATATATATAAATATAATTTCTGTTTAATGTCATTGATACATATATACATCTAATTGATATTAAACAGAAATTATATTTTAAAAACATACTGGCAGTATAACTCAATATTGTGCTACTCAAGCATCATTCAGACACATGCCAGTTGATATTAAAATACCAAGCTTCAGTCTTAGACCGACGGACTAATTAAAATTAGTTCATAGTTAACAAAGTTCATTTGTTCAAATCTATCTTTCTGGGCCTGAACAATGTGATTTAGCATCCATAAGCATAAAAAGATAACAATGTGAAACTAAATGTATTAGGGAGGGCTTTTTGGGGGGAGGTGGGGTGGATTTTATAAGTCAGCAGTTTTCTCAAGGAAAATAAAAGCCTGTTTACTATCACTGTATTTTCAGAACATTGTCCTGGCTGGCCTGACTCATAAATAATGATGAAGCCTTGGGAACACTGACTGTTGTTGTAGCCAGCTGGTTTTATTTATAAGAAATTCAAGCAGCCAATCATTGTGCACACGTTAATGCAAGCTTATTGCTCATGAGGAGGCACTAGGATCACTGGAAAAAGCAAAGGGACAAGATGCTGTACCCCCAGGGAGCTAAGACTTATGAACCCTATTTGCACATATTTTACCATCATCATGAGAAAGCAACATGGCATTTTGCATTTCTTTCTCATTTCCAGATGAAACCTTTTAGCATTTGCATTTGCCTCCCACATCAAGCATTTGAGGGAAGATGGTTGCTCTTCCAAAAGGAGGTGAATTACACCACCAGATAGGATATTAAGCAACATCCCTGCCAGTCACATCCCAGGTGGAGAATCACAGCATGGATGAAGATTAAAAACAAAAAAGCCAACACAGGGAATAGCAGCTGCTGCTCAGCTGCAGAAGCCACTTTGCAAAGTTAAATGCGGACGTACATATAAACAGAGGTGCCTGTGCTAAGTGACTACTCAAAGCACTGACAAAAAGAGGTTGATAAATGGAGAATTTGGAAATGCTTTGGGGCAGTGTTGTAAAATGGGAGGCTGCCTAACAAAGATCCCTTGTCAAAGTTTCACTGTATATAAACAGACCAGGTGGGTGAGGTAATATCTTTTATTGGACCAGCTACTGTTGGTGAAAGCAGCAAGCTCTCAAGCTACACAGAGCTTCTTCTTCAGGTCAGACCCGAAAGCTCAAAAATTTGTCTTTCACCAAAAGTAATTGGTCCGATAAAAGATATGACCTTGCCTGCTTTGTCTCTGTAATATCCTAGGACCAACCCAGTTACAACGACACTGTAAACTACAATGTATGTATACAGGACTGAATGCAAAGTAAGGTTCATCCAAACTTTTCCAAAGTTTGTGAGTTTTCATATCCAGAATTTTGGTCGAGATCTCTAACACACAAGGCTAAGACAAACGTATTAAGTCCTGAAAATAAGGCCTCAAGTGATGCATAGGTCCCATTCTGAATCTCTGCTCCTGGAAGAATTTCAACCATATTGAAGAGCACTTGTAATAATTACTGATTAAAAGAAAACAGCGTCAGGAATAACCATTGTTTTATTCATACCAGAGCAATTCTTTGAAAAGTTGCCATCATAACTGAGAGGTACAGAAAATGTTTTGAGACAACGTCTCAATGAGAGAGACATGCACTCAAACTTTAATCATTTATCCTTTAAAACTTGTTAATCTCCAAAGTTAACCCCTCCAAACCAGCCCATTTGTAGGGGAGAGAGGAGAAGTACACACAACTCTATACATTTAATAATATGATCCCAAAAAATACCATGCATGTTTCACCCAAAGTGGCCTGCTTCTTTGTTAAAGGGCCCGGATGTGTTTTTTTCCACCCCCTAGCTACTAGCTGACATTGATATTGACCGGGATTTTGCTGTTTCTCCCCAGTGTGATTATATATGACAGAGTGCATTAGGATTCTTGTTTAACTTGGTTAATTCATCATTTCGGATCTTACAGGGGAGGCCATGCAGAAAGAGAGTAAGTGGCCAGTAATAGGGAAGCAATTACACCAAAAAGAAAAAATATACACTTGGTAATCACTATCTAACATTAGAAGAAATACAATTATAAAGCCAAATCACCCTATTTTTTTAAACTGAACACTTATGAAAAAGATAGATATGAATATTTGACACCAATATGTTTTCCATCCTTGGGTGCCTGCCTTTGATGAAATATGGACAGTCCCAAGGAAAAAGTTTCCGTTCTAATAGCTACATCAAGTTTCTTTTCTTTCAGATCATATATGAAGCCGGGTCATTGTACTTCAAGGGGATCAGGGGACAAATGTGGAGAGTAATAAGTATTGCTGAAAGAGAAAGGCAGGGACCATTTGTTTGCTTCTCCATGATGATGAGTGTAAGTCAGTGTGTTATCCTTGAGATTTTTGTAAGTCAGAAAGCATGTTTACAACTCATTCTATTAATTACCCAGATGTAAAGTAGCCTGTTAGCAGGATTTAGGGAAGCACTAATTTTGTACAAGGTTCTAACACACATGAAAATATGTACAATTAAAGTAATAATAAAACAAGGGATGGGAGCTTTCCACACAGGAAAAGGGCCTGTTTTCTATTGGGAAGATGTTGGGTGCAACATGTTTAATTGCGATTACGATGCCCTGGTTGTCTCCATCTAAATGTCAAGGAGCTGCTGCCATATTCTTAAAGGCATATCCATTTGTGCTCTGTGGGCGATATTTGGGAGAATAGGTTTTTGCTGTAAGTAATATGCCAAAGCCTTCATGGAGCAGTCTTAAACCCAGTGTCAATTATTGTCACCTTTTGTCAGTTACTCAGCCTCGGTTGCTTGTTCTATCCTGTGACAGCTTCATTCACAGTGACACCATAAGTGCTGCAAACTACGGTTATGTCACGGCACTTCTGAGAGGAAAGGGAAGATGTGGGATAGATGTGGCACTTTGAAAAGCTTGTAGGAGGCGAAGTCCACTGACCTGTGCCACATGTTTCAGAATGCATAATGCAGATGCCCATGCCATCAAAACATAATGGGCCCTGTTGATAGCACTCTCCACACAAAGGTTAGGGACTGAGTGGGCCATGATGTCTGAATTATCCTCTTACATCTAACAGCCGCTCGTGTAGGTCATAGGTAGGGAGTACTAGCAGGACAATTTGGTCCGTGGGAAGCTTGTTCTGCTGCTGCCCGTGCTGTCTTTTTGTAAATTAACAGAGGATTTCAGTCTGTAGCCCAGCCAAGCCAGCAATATTCAGATCAATGCAATTAAAAAAAAAAGGAATTAGAAAAAGGAAGAAAGGGTGGAGAAAATAAATGAGTGCATAATGCACATACACACACAAACACAGTCACAGGAAAGTGGCACCAGCAGCACTGAAAACCCTGAACTCCGATGAGAAAATTCAGAACCACATGAAAATGTCTTTGCCTATATTAGGAGGCAAAAATATGAAAACCAGGCTCAACACACTATCTCCTGTTCCCCAAATCTCTAGCAAGTGTCAAAAGTAGATTATGGTTAAATGGGGTATGAATCCACCAAAGCCTTGGACAGCATTGGACAGACTCTTCCAGTTCGATCCTCATCGCTCAGACAAAGGGCAGGTCTACGCTACCGGTTAAGTCGATCTAATTTATGTCACTCAGGGGTGTGAACCCTCCCCCCCCCAATGCCAATCGGACAGCGCTCTCCCGTTGGCATAGTGCACCTTCACCAGATGCGTCAACGTAGTACTGTAATGCAGACTTGCCCAAACCCTTCCTCCCAGATCTCCATTCACTCTTATGAGCAGTTTTACCTCTCTCCCACGCCTGGGGTCTTGATCAGCTACCCCATAAAGCAGCCTAAACCATATTAGCAGGTGCCTGTCACAGGGGAGTTGTACTGCTGCCCATTGCTTTGAATCATTGCTTCATCTTGACCCCCCTGTGCAGGCTGCACCCCAAAATTCCTTCTTTAAACCCTGCTCTGTATTTATATACTATACAGGGCTACACTATCTAGGCACTGAGGAGACAGAGTTTGCAGCTTTTGTCTTGAATTTCCAGGCTTTTGTCAACATGCTCTTCAAATCTTCCTTAACCTACAAGGCAGGTTTCTCTTTACTAACTATCTGAAATTTTAATTTGGCTCTCTAGCTGGGGTCCCAACGAGAGCTTTAATGGGCTACATGCCACTTGCTGTTTGGAATAGTGATTAGTGGAACAATGCTTTTCAGCATTACATCCTGCATCTATTTATCTCTCACAGAACATAGGTGACTTAGGCAGGTTTGCTTTTAGTTTTAGGTTAATGTAAAATTGCAGGAGGATTGATCTAAAATGACCTAACAGCTGCTTAGGCTGGTAAATGCTTTGTATTGCTCTGGCATAATAATTAATCTGTCCTTTCATTAGGCTTTTTCATCCAAAATGTTGGCAGCGTGATGTTCCACTATTGACTATCTAGTATTGAATTAATCACTTCCCTGACTGCGAAGACATGGCATATGAATATGCCCTGAGAAAAGCAGTAGCCCCAGTGCAGTCCTTCAGTTACTACCTTACCACTTCGTTCAATCCAGCAAACCATTCATTTTTAAGAGATTGGAAGAGTGGGGTAGAATAAGCAGAATTACAGTCCTGGAAGTTTCCATATCCTAAGACATAAATGACAACTTGCCCAACTTGGGACAGTTAGTCCCAGGATATTGGAATTCAAAATGAAGCCAATGGAAGATGTGCTATATGGAAGTCAGGACCTAGAGATACATCTACACAGGCATAAAAGACCCGCCGGACAGATGCAGCTACAGGCATAAAAGACCCGCCGCACAGATACAGTCCCAGGTCAGTTGATTCAGGCTAAAAATTGCGGGGTCGACATTTGGGCTCAGACTGGAGCCCAGGTTCTGGGACCTGTGAGGCGGGAGGATCCCAGAGCTTGGGCTCCAACCCAAGCCCAAATGTCTACATTGCAATTAAACAGCCTTTAGCCAGAGCCCTGCAAGCTCGAGTCAGCTGGCACAGGCCAGCCACAGGTCTCTAATTCCAGTGTAAACGTACCTTAGGTGAAATGAGATGAAAACCGAAATATCCAAAATGAGTGAACACTTTTCAGAAATGAGCTCTAATAATTTTGGCTGCCTCATACTGGGCCTGATCCAAAGTCTACTGAAGTCCATAGGAGACTTTCCATGGATTTCAATGGTCTTTGGATTAGGCCCACTTTTCGTGCTCATTTTTAGACATATAAGGGTAAAATTTTCAAAAGTGATGAAGAAACTTTAGTCCCATTGACTTTCAGTGAGACGTAGGCTTCTAAGGGCTAGATCCAGAAAGGAGACTGAGGCTAGCTCTACACTATAGCCTATGTATGTCAGCATAACTTACGTTGCTCGGTGATGTGAATAACAGCCCCCTCCCCCCGACCCCTGAACGACGTATGTTACACTGACATAAGCGCTCGTGTGCACAGCACTATGTCAGTGGGAGAGCTTTTCCTGCCGACATAGCTTCTGCTGTTCATGGAGGTGGTTCAGCATCAACCCCACCCCGCAAAGGGACTTAAAGCACCTAATTCCAGGCTGGAAGGTGGTACCTTCCTCTGCTCAGGATTCATAGCTGTGAACCCACTCCTAGAGTTTTAGGCATCTAAGCCTTTTCTTGCAAAAGAGTGAGGAGGAAGCAATATCTACTGTATAGCTTTTAGCACAGTGGCTAGAGCACTCACTCCATACATGGGAGACCCAGGCTCAAATACTTCCTCTACCTGATATGGAGAAAGGATTTTGAACCCAGATCTCACACCTTTCAGGGAAGCGCCCCAATCACTGGTCTACGGATATGCTAAGCTAGAGCTTTCTCAAACTCTCCTGTTGAAACTGTTCCACTGTGCATAAAATACTCAAATATTCATAAGAACAGGAACTTGCACCTGGATTGCCCTAGAATGTGATGAGTGATCTAACCACTGGGATGTAGAGTCATTTTCACACTGTTTCTGTCCCAGTGACTATTAATTTTGTCCTGCAGAATGGAACTGCTTTAACAGAGAGGCCCACCCAAGAATACCCCATAGCCCAGTTATTAGAGCACTCACGTGAGAGATGGTAGACGAATCCCTGCTCTATGTCAGGCAGAGTTGCGATTTGAGCTGGGGTCTCCCACAGCCTTGGAGAGAGCTCTAACCAGTAGGCTGTTGGGAAAATGGGCACCATCACCATTTTGTGCGGATTCGAACTAGTAGGCATGCTCAGAGCACACCTACCGGATCAGGCCACATAGGCAAGATAGGTGCTATAACGCATAGTTTCAGGATTCCACTGGGGCTTAGGTGCCGAGGTGTCAGGAGTTAGTTAGGTAGCTGTGTACATGCCCAGAGGCAGACATTTAGGCAGCAGTGGAAACATAGGTAAGCAAGGGACTAAAATGACAGTTAGGTCAAGCTCCACAAAGGAAGTTAGGTGCCTGAGTCACTTTTGAAAATGGGACTTCGACCACTAAGCTACCTATGCACTTTTGAAAATATTGCCCTCAATTCCTCCGCACCCAAAGCTGCCACTGACTTCCGCTGGGACCATGGGTGTTCAGCAAGCTCTGAAAATCACTCACGCTGGGCAGGAAAAAAAAGGGGCCAAAGTTAGAAGCCACTTTTGAAAAGGTTGGACTGTAGCTTCAGCTCAGGTCCATTATCAACAGAGTAGCAGAGGATCAATGTGCAATTTAATAATTTGGGACTCTAGAGAGGTTTAAGCTCAAGCAAGGGGGAAAATGCATGCTGTTTTTTAAAGGAAAAATGAGATTTGGCTTGAAAGAAATGGCTTTGTTGTACTTCAGATAAAATGAGATATATCGCCACACTGCACACTAAAATGCCATTAAAGGTCAGTTGTTTTTCAGAAAGCTTCAAACTGTTACAATTTTAATTTGCCTTGTTATCAGGAATTTATAAGTACAGTTCAGAGGGAAACTCCATGGGCCATATGCTGTCTTGGTGTAAATTCTGACTAACTCCACTTGAAGTTAAAAGTGTTATTCAGGGATCAGACCAGTTCCACGCAGAGATCCAATGCTCCTATTGTTCAGAAAGTATTTATCATCTGACACACACACACACCAAATCAAGAACCAAATAGCATATGGGGGTCCCAGTTACCGCTAAGAAGTTGAACAGCTAGACCTAACTCACTAGCAAAGAATCAACATGGAGCCCATAACTGGCCCATAAATACAAGCTCTAGTACTAAGTATTTATTGACATTGTTAAAAGGTCTATTTCCCCTCCTATTTCTTATATTATGGCACCATAAATTCAAATTCCAAAGTTTATTCCTACCATTTTATCATCCTGAGAGTGAGCATAGTGTGACCAGCCAAGGTTGTTGTGTAGGAAACAAACCAGAGGTGCTGACTTAACCCTGAATCCTGCATTTCGCTGCACACGGGCACACTGCTGCCCCTGTCCCGAGCCTCGTTAGCTTGAGCAGGGTGCTGCACTGGCACATTGGTAGACCCATGTGCAGTGAACTGTGGCATCAAGACCTTCTATTTAGGCAATTATCATCCCCAGTTTCCAAATAGGAAAACTGGGGCATATGAAGAGATCAACTTGATGCGAAAGCCAGGAATAGAACTCAGGTCTCCAGACTTCCAGCCTCACGCTCTAAACACTAGGTTAATTAGCTCTCTGACTTTCACCAACAAGCTAGTCTGTTCACAAAAACTGCCCTCAACCAAGTATTATCAAATACCATTTGCTTTTGTAGTGGGTACACTATCCTGCAAGGATTGCTCAGCCTTCTATTACTCAAACTTTCCATTATCTTACCTACAACAGACTCCACTAAGCATAATAAAAGTAGCCCCCATCCTGCAAACTATCACTGTAGAGAAACACCACCAATGCAATCTCATGCTGCACAAGGCCAAGAGCAGCATCTAGACCATCTGTAGCTCTCCAGTGATTATGACTATTTGTAAATAAATATATATCATCTCATACCATATGGATCCCATTCCTCCCCTCCGCCCCCAAATGATAGCCCTACACCTCTGCACGACATGTAATTTAAATTAGAATAAAAACTTCCACATTGTATGGGAGTGGTTGCTTATTATATATGCTCTTCAACATCCTGCCTATCTTGAATGTGCATGTGTTAAGAGACTGAGAAATGCTGTCAGTGTGATGAAGTTTTTATTAAGCTGTACAATTCATCAGTAAAACTTCTGTCTGTGTGCATTTGTTCCACTCCTTCCTGCCTCCTCCAATAAACGTGATCCAAGGCAGAGCTATTTATCACAGCATGGTCAGAAGAAATGTAAACACAATTACTAGAACCTGTGCATACCCTAATTGCTATATAACAGAGACCAAACCATGTTACTACACAAATAGTAGCATACCACTGCTCCAGTTGCACCGTTTACATTATCCTTGAAAGTTTAGAGACAATGAGCAGGAAGGTGAAAGTCTCCAGAGTTGATACTAAGATGCAGAAAGCACAATAGGTAATTGATATATAGTTTCTACTCAGTACAACTCCATTTTACAAACACATTATTCAGACAATATTAGAGCTGTAGTCGGAACATATGTTGTAATATGTTAGAATCAGAAGACCTGAGAGTAGGTCATAAGTCATAAGCGGCTGATAATAGTATGTGCTGTTGTGGTCGCAGGCAGGGTGGAAGAGGGGGTTTTAAGCCTTTAAAAAGAAAAGAAGAGCTGGAAAATCACCTTGGTGGCTAGATTGGAACCAGAATTGGTGAAGTGGCAGTAAAGAAGGCAGAAGGGAAAAACTCATGGAGCGGAAGTGCAGAAAGAGGGTAAAAGAAAAGATTAGAACATGGAAGCAGATGGGGACATAAAAAGAAAAACCACAGGGTATATCTGTATAGAATTTTTTCTAATTATTGTTTTACGTCCAGTTAAGAGGCTTAAAAATGTCATAATTCCCCCACCCCTAACTGATTTTGGCTTTTTTCCATTGGGAACAGGTGTTTTCCTCTATGTTCAGAGTTGAAAATCATAGCTATTTTGATTTAGCAACATCATCATCTTCTGAATGTCTCTGCATGCCGGAACATCTTTGTCTGTGCACCAGCATCACAGATTAATGTCTGCATAGCTCTGGAAATACCTGTAGTTGTGTCATAGCAGCCGAGAACACAGGGAGCACAAAATACTTTTCAAATAGAAGTCTCCCCCAACCCCACCCCCATGTGTCTAACTAAAGAAATAGTCAAGAACAAATGTTACTGATTCTTAGCCTGCTGTTTATTTGGGGTTGGATTGATTGACGCCTTGCAAACCAGGCAGGGTAAGAGGCAGCATGCAGCTTCATTGCTCCAGGAGTAGAGCACTCCGTCACAATTCAGGCCCTGCTTCCTCCTTCTTTTTGTGGTGGGGGGAGGTGCAGGGGGTAGAAGGAAGGGGAGAGAAGTAAACTGCACCAGTCCTTTTAATGCTGCCCCTTATTTCACCCTCCATGCTGGCTCAGCTATGTTGGCAGGCACATAGGAGGTGGGGTTGCAGTCAAAGATCCACCCACCCCCTGCTTCCCTGTACTTGGATGGAAAGTAGAAACCTAGCAGCAACTACTCTCCCCGGCTACCCACCGAGCAATGATGAAGATAGTACATGCAGCAGGGTAAGGAGGTGTGCACAGCCCTTTACTCCCCTGGAGGGTATGTTACAACTGAGCCTATCAGTCTGAACCCTTTCAGTTTACTCACCCATTACTATTATGAGGCCACTACATGATCCATTGTCTACAGCCAAGCTCTACGATACAACCGCATTTGCTCCAAAGCCTCAGACAGAGACAAACACCTACAAGATCTCTATCAAGCGTTCTTACAACTACAATACCCACCTGCTGAAGTGAAGAAACAGATTGACAGAGCCAGAAGAGTACCCAGAAGTCACCTACTACAGGACAGGCCCAACAAAAAAAATAACAGAACACCACTAGCCATCACCTTCAGCCCCCAACTAAAACCTCTCCAACGCATCATCAAGGATCTACAACCTATCCTGAAGAATGACCCATCACTCTCACAGATCTTGGGAGACAGGCCAGTCCTTGCTTACAGACAGCCCCCCAACCTGAAGCAAATACTCACCAGCAACCACACACCACACAACAGAACCACTAACCCAGGAACCTATCCTTGCAACAAAGCCCGTTGCCAACTGTGTCCACATATCTATTCAGGGGACACCATCATAGGGCCTAATAACATCAGCCACACTATCAGAGGCTCATTAACCTGCACATCTACCAATGTGATATATCCCTCATGTGCCAGCAATGCCCCTCTGCCATGTACATTGGCCAAACTGGACAGTCTCTACGTAAAAGAATAAATGGACACAAATCAGACGTCAAGAATTATAACATTCAAAAACCAGTCGGAAAACACTTCAGTCTCTTTGGTCACTCTATTACAGACCTAAAAGTAGCAATTCTTCAACAAAAAAACTTCAAAAACAGACTCCAAGAGACTGCTGAATTGGAATTAATTTGCAAACTGGATACAATTAACTTAGGCTTGAATAAAAACTGGGAGTGGATGTGTCATTACACAAAGTACAACTATTTCACCATGTTTATTCCCCCCCCCCCCCCCCCGCCACTGTTCCTCACACATTCTTGTCAACTGCTGGAAATGGCCCACCTTGATTATCACTACAAAAGGTTCCCCTCCCCCCCCAACCCCCGCTGTCCTGCTGGTAATAGCTCACCTTATATCTGATCACTCTCGTTATAGTGTGTATGGTAACACCCATTGTTTCATGTTCTCTGTGTATATAAATCTCCCCACTGTATTTTCCACTGAATGCATCCAATGAAGTGAGCTGTAGCTCACAAAAGTTTATGCTCAAATAAATGTGTTAGTCTCTAAGGTGCCACAAATACTCCTTTTCTTTTTGCGGATACAGACTAACACGGCTGCTACTCGGAAACCTCACATTATCTTAGTACTGCAACTTAGTATCTTCCTTGCTTTATTCTCCTCATTGTTTGGTAGGTGGTATCACTCATTGCATCACATATCAAAGCAATCCCTCTTCTTGCAAAATGACCCAGGGTACAGAGTCCTGCACCATGCTGAGCTCCCACTAAAATTCACTAAAATCTCCATGTCCATCATTTTCCACAACTGGGTCCTTAGACTATCAGTGCTTCAGGAGCGCAACCTTGTCTTTTAACTTGTTCTGTAAAATGCCCTTCAGACTTTTGGCTGCTGCAAAAATAATAATGACGTGTTACTATCAACAGTTAGTAATGGTAACATAAAAAAGACAAACTCCCACGTGATGCAAGTTTAAGAAAACCCAGTTACATAGAAGGGAGGCATAGACATATGGGCCCCAATCCTGCCCCATCATACATGTGGATGGAGTCCCGCACCCACATGGAGTCCCATGGACTTCATGGTCAAAGAGAACATTCATTCAGCAGAAATATTATATAATTAAGATATTTAGTTATGGCTTTGCATAAAAAGGGAGGGATGTTATTTTAGGAAGGATCTCTGGAATTGCTCGTCTCTTAACCCATCCTAAACCTAAACATTTTTTTTTAAAGATTATTTGAATAAATTAAATGTTCATTTGAAATATAGCCCCTGTGTTCCATACCTTGCAAAGAACAGGTCAAAAGGAAATCACTTTCTGTACCTTGCTAGGAATTATGCGATGGGTCAATGTTAACATGGCCAATGAAATTCAATCAGCTGATCACCATAGATAACACTAAGCATGTAGGGTAATTCTCTCCAAGGGACATTTTTTCTGTAAGTGAAGCAAAAGAATCTCTTATCTGGTGCATACTCTTTGCTTGTGAACGAGAAGCATACTCTGAAATTGCACACTTAATAGAATTTTGAATGATCACCTGCTGCAGCTGAAAATAACCCCCAGATCACAGGCTCTCTTTGACAAAGCCCTTTTCTTATAGGATGAGCTCTGATCTACAGTCATTAACGGAGGATTTTATGTGAGGAAAATTGAAGATGGCAGAATCATTATTTAAATCACAATCTGACCCCTCAATTAAAATGATATTAAAAAGCAGTATAAGCTTCCAATAAAGAAAAAAAATGTAATCATTTCAGAGTGATTGCAATTCTATCTAAAAAGAACAAGATAAAGAGTTCATTACGTTGTAAAGCTGCAACAAGTGCAAGAGCATTTGAAGATGAGATAGTGGGAGAAAGACTTTTACATTTATTTTGCTGCTTCTACATGGAATTTTCTCCTTATTTATTTGCAGAATAAAAATTGGTGGTTTAAAACTCTAATCTGCTAGAAGAGCAGTGTCTTCCTTGTATGGCACAGGTTAATGATCAGAGCACCATGTTCCAAATACAGAATGGAATCATTTGGATCAAATGCCATTTAAGACAGTGAATGAAAGGAATAGCACAATGGAGCTAAAAGTGGCACTCAAAATAAGGGGGCCTGCAGGAACCCAAAGTGAAAAGGACAGTCACAGGCCATAGGAATCGCCAGACTGGATTAGACGTTATGATCATCTAGTCCAGTATCCTGTCTCCAACTGTAGTCAGTGCCAGAAGCCTCCAGGAAGATACATACGCACCCTATGGTACGCAGATACATTCTAGGATTATACACCTCCCAGTTCAAGCTCCTGTTACCCCTTTATACTAGCTGATATAAACAGTGATGTTTTCTCAGTGACTATGACTTTAACCAAAAGAAAGCAGCACAATCTAGGGCTCTGCTTATGTTCTCATTTACAGAGATGCAGCTCCATTGGCTTCAAGGGAAGTACTCTAGATTTACACCTGTGTGATACCTCAGCCTAGTTGTAGGCCTTTGTCATCCTTTGCTTACCCAGTGATGTCTCTGTCCCCCAGCGTGACCAAGAGAGAAGGTGATAGGATGTGTTCCTGCAGGGATGGTTTGTTTGAAAGTTTTAATAATATTACTTAGCATTTTACAAGCTTCAGAAACAACACTTAAAACTTCTCAGGGAGTGAACAATGCCCATTTTACAGATAGAGAACAGCAATCCCCATTTTATAGATGGGGGAAACCAAGAAGAGAGGGCTCGATGTGCAGTGGACCCTCAGCTCATCTTCTGCTTGTGTGCACATAGCTTTGCCTACATGAATACCTGAGCCCTTCTAGTGTGCTAACAGGTGCACAGGCAGCAGAAAGATGCTAAAACCAGTGTATGCAAGTAACAGGTTTTGTGTATGCAAAGCTCATCTGGACAAACGGGATTAGCAGAGACAAAAACCCCTGTCACTTGAATGTTCAATGTTAGAATTTGTCAATGTCCAGAGAAGGTGTCAGTGCATTAGGGCTGTGCAGGCTAAAGTGGAGGCCAGAGTCTGGAAAAAAAATCACACCCCAGAAGGCCATACAGCAATAAGATTAGAAGAACTGAGACTAGACCTCAAAAGTTATTGATTTCCCCTTCCTGTGATCAATTAATGGAAACCAACTATTAAAAAACCTTCCTCATCTCCAGTGTTACCTGTTCTTTGGCATATTTATTGAGAGTCTTATGGTGTTTGAATTTTTCTTAAAGCCCCAGCTACTGGAGTCCTATAATGATGTGACAATCTTAGCTTTTGTTTAATTTTTTTTAAGGAAGTTTCTAGAATCATAGAATCATAGAATATCAGGGTTGGAAGGGACCCCAGAAGGTCATCTAGTCCAACCCCCTGCTCGAAGCAGGACCAATTCCCAGTTAAATCATCCCAGCCAGGGCTTTGTCAAGCCTGACCTTAAAAACCTCTAAGGAAGGAGATTCTACCACCTCCCTAGGTAACGCATTCCAGTGTTTCACCACCCTCATAGTGAAAAAGTTTTTCCTAATATCCAATCTAAACCTCCCCCACTGCAACTTGAGACCATTACTCCTCGTTCTGTCATCTGCTACCATTGAGAACAGTCTAGAGCCATCCTCTTTGGAACCCCCTTTCAGGTAGTTGAAAGCAGCTATCAAATCCCCCCTCATTCTTCTCTTCTGCAGACTAAACAATCCCAGCTCCATCAGCCTCTCCTCATAAGTCATGTGTTCTAGACCCCTAATCATTTTTGTTGCCCTTCGCTGGACTCTCTCCAATTTATCCACATCCTTCTTGTAGTGTGGGGCCCAAAACTGGACACAGTACTCCAGATGAGGCCTCACCAATGTCGAATAGAGGGGAACGATCACGTCCCTCGATCTGCTCGCTATGCCCCTACTTATACATCCCAAAATGCCATTGGCCTTCTTGGCAACAAGGGCACACTGCTGACTCATATCCAGCTTCTCATCCACTGTCACCCCTAGGTCCTTTTCCGCAGAACTGCTGCCTAGCCATTCGGCCCCTAGTCTGTAGCGGTGCATTGGATTCTTCCGTCCAAAGTGCAGGACCCTGCACTTATCCTTATTGAACCTCATCAGATTTCTTTTGGCCCAATCCTCCAATTTGTCTAGGTCCTTCTGTATCCTATCCCTCCCCTCCAGCGTATCTACCACTCCTCCCAGTTTAGTATCATCCGCAAATTTGCTGAGAGTGCAATCTACACCATCCTCCAGATCATTTATGAAGATATTGAACAAAACCGGCCCCAGGACCGACCCCTGGGGCACTCCACTTGACACCGGCTGCCAACTAGACATGGAGCCATTGATCACTACCCGTTGAGCCCGACAATCTAGCCAGCTTTCTACCCACCTTATAGTGCATTCATCCAGCCCATACTTCCTTAACTTGCTGACAAGAATACTGTGGGAGACCGTGTCAAAAGCTTTGCTAAAGTCAAGACCTTATGGTTGCTGAGAAAAGCTTGAAAATGTACAAAATGGTTACCTACCTTTCGTAACTGTTGTTCTTTGAGATGTGTTACACATGTCCATTCCATCCCATGTGCGCAGCCGTCTGAGAGTTTTGCCTTAGCGGTATCCATAGGATCGGGCTGTAGCGCCCTCTTGAGTGCTCCGCCCATGTGTCGGTATATTAGGTGCTGCAGGCCCTACGCTGCCTCAGTTTCTCCTTGCCGGCAACTGCGACAGAAGGGCAGGAGGGCGGGTAATGGAATGGACATGAGCAACACATGTCGAAGAACAACAGTTACGAAAGGTAGGCAACCGTTTTTTCGTCTTCGAATGCTTGCTCATGTTGATTCCGTTATAGGTGACTCACAAGCAATATCCGTGGTGGCAGGCTCGGAGTTCACAGTTGTGCAGCTTGCAACACTGCTCTGCCAAAGCCAGCATCTTGAGCTTGCTGAATGAGTGCATAAAGAGACGTAAACATGTGGATAGATGACCAGGTAGCAGCCCTGCAGATATCCTGAACTACCTGGGCTGACAAAGCCTGCACAGTAGTTGAGTGGGCAGTCACGGTCACCGGTGGAGGCACCTTTACCAGGTCATAGCAGTAACCCATGCAGGCTGTGATTCAGGACAAAATCCTCTGCACTGACATTGGGCAACCTTTCATCCAGTCTGCCACCACAACGAACAACTGTGTTGACTTACGAAACGGCTTAGTCCTGTTGATGTAGAAGGCAAGTACCCTCCTGACATCCAGAGCAAGCAATTTGCACTCCTCTTCCAATTTATGATGCTTTCGAAAGAAGACAGGTAAGTATATGTCTTGGCCAATATGAAACTGAAATTACCTTGGGCAGGAACGCTGGATGTGGCCCCAGTTGGACCTTGTCCTTGTAGAAAACTGTACAGGGCGGCTCTGAAGTAAGCGCCCAGATCTCAGAGACCCTATGGGTGAATGCTATTGTGACCAAAAAATAAACTTTCCAGGAGAGGAGGAGAAGGGAGCAGGAAGCTAGAGGCTCGAAGGGAGGACCCATGAGCTGTGACAGCATGAGATTCAGATCCCAGGGAAGGACGGGATCCCTGACATGTGGGTAGAGATGCTCCAGACCTTTCAAAAACCACACCATCATGTCATTAGCGAAGACCAACCTGCCCTGGAGCAGAGGGCGGAAAGCCAAAATAGCGGCCAAGTGGACTTTGATCGATGACCCTGGAGCTTGAGGTGCAGAAGATAGTCCAGAATCATCTGCAGCAGGGCCTGCTCAGACAGGATATCCCGGTCTGAGGCCCAGTACATGAACCTCTTCCACTTGGCCAGGTAGGTTGCTCTGGTGGAGGGCTTTCTGTTATCCAACAGGACCTCTTGGACCCGGGCCAAGCATTCTCATTCTTCCACATTTGGTCATACAGAAGCCATGCTGTCAAGTGCAGCGCCACCAGGTTCAGATGCAGGAGACTGCCGTGGTTCTGGGACAGCAGGTCCGGCCAGAGAGGCAGCTGCAGTGGGGCAGCTACTGAAAGGTCCATCAGCATGCCGAACCAATGCTGCCAAGGCCACGCAGGAGCCATCAGAATCACCTTCACCTTGTCCTGTTTGATCTTCATAAGGACCTTGTGGATTAGCGGCACCGGTGGGAAGGCATACGTCAGAGCCCCCGACCATGGGAACAGAAAGGTGTCTGACAGGGAGCCCCTGTCCAATCCCCAGAATGAGCAGAGCGTGTGGCATTTCCTGTTCTGATGGGATGCAAACAGATACACCTGGGGAGTCCCCCACCAACAGAAGATCACACTGACTGCTGCCGGGTGGAGCAACCACTTGTGGCGAGATGAGAAGGTCCTGCTGAGGCTATCTGCTACCACGTTCTTGACCCTGGGCAGATGTGCAGTGATCAGATGGACAGCATGCCACACACAGAAGCCCCAAAGGTGGAGGGCTTCTTGGCAAAGGGCTGACGACCTGGCTCCGCCCTGCCTGTTGATGTAATTCATCATGGCAGTATTGTCTGTCAGGACCTGCACTACCTTGCCCTTCACATGGGCCAGGAAAGCCTGGGAGGCCAGGCAAACCACTTTGAGCTCCCTGACTGTTATATAGAGGGACAGATCATCCCACTACCAGCGGCTTTGCGTGCTGAGTTCACCCAGGTGGGCTCCCCAGCCCAGGTCCGAGGTATTGCCGTGAGCAGCTCAGGGCAGGGGGCTGGGAGCACCCCCAAGACCCCAGCCCACACACCCCAGCCCCCTGCCCTGACTCCTGCACCCCCACACCCAGCCCCTCCACACCCCTGCACCTCCCTCACATCTCCACCCCCACCCTGAGCACTAAATGGAAGCTGCCCCAAGTTAGCGCTCCACACCCCAACCTCCTGCCCCAACACTGAGCCCCCTCCCTCACCCTAGTTCCTGGCCAGACCCTGCACCCCCAGCCCTGTGCTGAGTGCACCCCCACTCTCAGCTCAGTGCAGAGAGAGACAAAGAGAATGGGCTAGAACGGGGGTCTCAAACACGCGGCCTCGGGGCCGCATGTGGCCCATGGAGTTATTTTCTGCGGGCCACCATAGGCGCCGACTCCCCCGCTCTGTCCCTCATCTCCGCCCCGCCCCAGCATGCTGCGTCCTGCTCCTCCGCCTACCTCCCAGCGCTTCCCGCCATCAAACAGTGGTTTGGCAGCGCTTAGGACTTTCCAGGAGGGAGGGAGAGGAGGGGGATGCGGTGCGCTCAGGGGAAGAGGAGGAGGAGAAGAGGTGGGGCCGGGGTGGGGATTTGGGGAAGGGGTTAGAATAGAGGCAGGGAGGGGGCAGAGTTGGGGCAGGGACTTTGGGGAAGGGGTTGGAATGGGGGTGGAAAGAGGTGGGAAGAGACTGGGCAGGGGGAGGCATGTACTGAAGTGGCTAGATACCTCTTGTGGCTATGGTAACACCCCTCTTTTCATTAGGTGCCAGCAATGTGCTTGGTAAGACCTCAGACAGCTTACAGTCTAGCAGAGATACACAGGAAGACCCAGACAGGGGATTAACTTGGAGCAGTCTGGGAGAGGGGGTTGTTTATTTGGGCATCTGTGGCGTGATTTGAATCATACCTGTCATTCCCCGTGGCTTCGGGGCTTTGTTGTAATGCACGTGCTATCAGAGCCTGTTCTGAAAGGTGCTACGCACCCTGAGATCCCACTGGTCTCAGTGGCAGGAGAAGGCACCTCAGCTCCACACAAAGGAAGTTCTAACAGAGAGATGACCCAAGGGGAGGTAGGGGGCAGGTTCAAAACCTGCGTCCCAGCCCCTTACTGTTCTGGGCTGTGACCTGAGGCTGAAAGGTGCTGCCAGCTGCCTTCTGTGAGGTTCAGCGCATGCTCACAGCCAATGGCTCTTAGCCCATCAGTCCCCATGATTTTTGTATCATTGTATGAAAAGGTTTCAGTGATACTAGTCCTCATGTGGCCCTTGTGGTGATTTGAGTTTGAGATCCCTGGGCTAGAACCAGGGAGAAGGTAGGTACCTGCTCTGTGGGCAGGGATGGAGGCGGAATCCTATTTACCCCCTCCTCAGCCCTGCTGCACTTGCAGTTTACCCCCAGCCCCTCCCTTGCTCCAGGGACCAACCCTAGCTCCCATCCGGCTGTGGTTTTGTCCCCAGCCCCTGCCTTGCTCCAGTCAGCAGGGACTAATCCTCCCCCCATGCCCCACTGTGCTCATCTTGCCCCTGGCCCCTGCCTCGCTCCAGCTGGGGACCAATCTTTTCCCCCCACCATGCCCCGCTGTCAGGATGGATAAAAATCAATTACTTTTTTAAAAAAAAATCAAAAAAATCTGATCTTTTTTATTTAAATCGGATTTTTGAGGAAAAAACCTATCTAAAGATAGTTTTAATTAAGATACATTATATCTCATCATGGAATAGGGATTATAAATTCTAATTCTATAGTACGAGACAATATATCCATGTACTGTTTAAGAAAAGTTTTGTAAATGAGTTCCAATAGTTCATGGATTAGGGACCCAATCTTATGGGGTTCCACAGGCTTCTGTATAGATTATTTAGGTTAATCTTTCTATCTACCCAATGGGACTCAGTGCTCAGTCTAGAAGATACCATCAGAGATGCTTAGTTTTGCAGTTATCAAACTGTGGATTTGTGTCTCCAGAGGTAACATGCTTGTTAACAGCAAAAATGTTTTTAAAAAAATAAATAATATATATAGAGGTGAGAAATAACAGATCTTGACTCTGAAAATTTGTGTACACAGGGTCAATCCCTTACCTCTCTTTAAAAATGAAAAGTTTCAAAAAGTTCAATGAATAGAAGATTGTTGGGGGCGAAATAGATCTAGACAAGGAGAAGTCTGGATATAAATGTGAGAAGCGAGGGACATATGCTTTTTTGTTAAAATATTATATGTTTGCTGCTGAAGAAAAAAAATCCAGAATACTTAACGTTGTTGTTTTAGTTAAATAAAACAATTTAAATGTCTGTCTGGTGATGTTCTCTTCCTAATACAGCCTGACAAGAAAATCCTCCAAATATTAATGATTAACCTGTTGAATTGGAGATAGTTCACCTCCCAGTGACTTCATAAATATCTGCTTCAATTATCTTTGGTAAATGAAATAACCAAACCATCATTCATTTTCTGATATAGCTGTAAAACTCATCTGAAAAGTTTTCAAAATAAATCACTGTTTAAAAATGTATAGTGTGTACCTTCTAAAAATGAAACCTACATCTATCTCTAAGTTGTGAAGAATATGTATTAAGGTTATAACAACCAACAAGAATGCACTTTTATGTAGAAAACCATGACTAAATTGAGTCTTCCTGACTAGTGATTTAAATCAAATCCACCCTGCCCGGTGTGCTCTTGCCCCTGGTCCCTTCATTCCCCGGGGGGGGCCCACAAATATGTTTGGGGCCAGGCCCCCAAAAAGTTAATCCAGCCCTGTTTATGGCTGGCTTGCCCTCACTGGGATCCTTTGCCATGAACCTGCGACACACATGGTGCCGGCAGCACTGGTAAAGGCCTCTGCTCTCTGTGCACCGGGAGAGCCTGGAATGGCATTGGCATTCCCTGTTCCCTGGAGTCGGGAAGGCATCCCCACGTGGCTCCTGTGTGGGCTGTCAGCCCAAACTGGATCCTTTGTCCTTTCTTGCTCAGTGCCAGGAAGTCACTCTTCTTAGACTTCTTCTTAGGCACCGGTGACCGGGAGTGGTGCCAGGTGGAGCCCAGTGCCGAGGCCAAGATGCTCAGGACAGAGACTGGCTGAGAAGGCTCGGATGCCAGGCGGAGGGCAGCCTCCATGAGGAGGGCCCTCAAACGGATGTCTCGCTCTTTCTCAGTTCTGGGACAAAAGTTCTTACAGATGCAACACTTCTTACAGATGCGACACTTCTCCTTCATGTGTAATTCCCCCGAGCATTTGAGATAGCTGCTATCGTGGTCACTAACAGACCTAGGCCTGTTACGTCAGAGCAGGGCTTAAAAACCGGAGACCCAGGCATGCCCCACTCAGACTTGAACGATAACTACTTATTAACTAAAAGAAAAGGAGTACTTGTGGCACCTTAGAGACTAACCAATTTATGTATCTGATGAAGTGAGCTGTAGCTCACGAAAGCTCATGCTCAAATAAATTGGTTAGTCTCTAAGGTGCCACAAGTACTCCTTTTCTTTTTGCGAATACAGACTAACACGGCTGTTACTCTGAAACCTATACTTATTAACTAACTACTGTAAACAAACTATATACAAAGCCTTAAGGCTCCAAGACTGAAATAGAAGAACTGCTAGCCCTTGCGAGGCAAGGGAAAGGTGCTCCAACTAACCACCATGGGGTAAGAAGGAACTGAGGGGGCATAGGGCCTCAAGAGGGGACTACAGCCGACCCTATGGATACTGCTAAGGCAAAAATCTCCAATGGTCGTTCACGTGGGCGTGCGCACACCCTAGAAAAGAATTGACACGAGCAAGCACTCGAAGAACCACCACAGCATACCCTACAGAAACCTGGCCCAGAAACCAAAAGGCAGAGAAGAACTCATGTATATTAAATATATCATGGGTTTTAAGCCAGTCTCATTATTTTGGGCTGATTTATGGGTTTTGAGCACTTGGGATTTAAATAACACATTTCTTATCCAAAGTAGAGTTCTAGAATCTATTCATTACAGTAGACTCTTAGATGGCCTAAGATTGTACTAACAAGAATGCAGTCTTCAGACACTCACCTCCCCTGGTACTGGCAGAGCTGTGCAAAAAGGAAAGCTGCATTATGCCTGGCTTAAGCAAGTGCTACAAGCCTGTCACTGCCCTAGTGCCTAGTTTATATGTATAACTACCAACTTGCTAGGTCCTCCCTGGAGGCATGATTCTGGTCTCGGTTATGGTGAGGTAACCATGAAGTAAATGCACTTAAATTGATATGTACAACAGTGTAAATCAGGAGTAACTGAGATTAGAGTCCAGTGCTTGATAAATTATGAGGTAGTTAGTGGTGTCAGCTGACGGTGGGGGGGACAGCAGAGACTGTTTTGGGCCAAGTTTGGTGGAGAGCCAGAATAGAACAGCATGCAATACGGTAGGCCAGTTTCACCACGACAATATACAGGCACAATTCCACTGTAGTCAATCGAGTTGCACTCCTGTAGTGAATATAGGTCAGAAACTGCAAATGAAAATATTTTGCTAATAATTTAACAACAACAAAAAACATAGCAAAAGAAAAGAAAAAAATAAAAGCAAATTAACCTCTTCTTGGGAGAGAAAACAGTTTTCCTCCCAGCTACTTTGTGGGCTAGCAAAACAAATTAAACTAATAGGCTTTAACGCAGCTGTACAAATTTCATTCAAACGTGGATAAGTTCACTAACATCCATAAAAGTGTGTTAGCTACATTCAACTTTTGTTCAGTCTGGTTTTCTTTTCAGATGGATATTTGCCATCAAGCTTAGGAACTCACTCTTTAAAAGCACGATTATAACTGTTTCAGAGTAACAGCCGTGTTAGTCTGTATTCGCAAAAAGAATAGGAGTACTTGTGGCACCTTAGAGACTAACCAATTTATTTGAGCATGAGCTTTCGTGAGCTACAGCTCACTTCATCGGATGCATACATTGTATATTTCATACTCATAGTTGGTGTTTGCTGGTTATCTGTTTAAAAAACCGCTGGGAGGCAGCAAAAGGTGAAGCTGGATTTGGGCCTTTTCAAATCCTTCTCTTGTTCACCTTTAGTTTATCTGCAGTTCCACTAAAACCAAAATCTCACACAACAGAGCAAAAGCGATATTTCGGTGACATCTAGAACGGCGTTTCAAATCATCTCCTACAAATCCTCCAGCCTGCTCTGGCTGACAAAGGCGCTAGACAACATGCTGCCAGGAAGCTATCTATCAATAAAAATCAGAAAACCACGCTGTTCACTCTCCTGGTTTCTCAAGTGAAAATAATGCACAAGTGCACTCCATTGCTGTCAAATCAGCAGCGCTACTCATATCTCCCAAAAACAGATGCCAATGGCTTTTGGTCTCATTTGACTAAGTGACGACTGTTTCTTCTTCTTCCTATCGATATGATAAGCAAAGAGAGCTCTCTGACAACACTTGCCTGTGGCACTGCAAAACAGCCCTTATGCAGCATTTTACACCTTCAGGGCACTGTACACATATGATCTAATTAATCCTCCAACCATCCCTTGGAAGCAGATAAATAATGATCCCTGTTTTCATAGCTGGGGGAAACAGAGAGATTAAGTGATTTTCCCAAGGCCACATAGCAAGTGATTGGTAGAGCTGGGTTTAGAGCTCAGGACTTATTTACTCCCCTGTCTCTGCTCCCTCCTACAGACCACATTTCCTGCCAGTAGTGTGATCTCAGCACCAGCATACAAGCCCACCTCTTGAGCCGTGGCTGAGAAACATGCAGCACAAGATAGGAGGAAAGTGTGTGGCGTTAAGTCACCTCTTCACAGCTCCCAGAACACAACCCAATCTGTGGCTTCACTATGCCGGCCCAGTGTTCAGGCACCTTGAGTGACTTAGCACATAACAAGGGAAGCACCCCATGTTACACAGGTTGTCAAGTGTTCGTAGCAGTTATAAACATTTGCTATGCCCAATCCTTCCCCCATTGAAATCAATGGCAAAGCTCCCGTTGCCTCAATGGGAGCAGGAGCAGGCTATTCTGTGACGTTTCAATTGGATACAAAAGTTCTTCACTGTGTCCCCTAAATTGTTTTGTAGTATTGCTGTGTGCTGTTCAAGTGATGGTGCTCTTCCCCAGAAGTAGGCATATTTTAGGGGTAGGTGATGCCATGCCTGTATGTTATTTATAATTTGTTAGGTGCTTTAGGATCCTTCAGGATCAGAGTTGCTACATAGACTCAGAATCATAGACTTTAAGGTCAGAAGGGATCATTATGATCATCTAGTCTGACCTCCTGCACAATGCACACCCCAGAATCTCATCCACCCACTCCTGTAACAAACCCCTAACCTATGTCTGAGCTACTGAAGTCCTCAAATCATGGTTTAGACTTCAAGGTGCAGAGAATCCTCCAGCAAGCGACCTGTTCCCCATGCTGCAAAGGAAGGCCAAAAAATCCCCAGGGCCTCTGCCAATCTGCCCTGGAGGAAAATTCCTTCCTGACCCCAAATATGGCGATCAGCTAAACCCTGAGCATGTGGGCAAGACTCACAAGCCAGACACCCAGGAAAGAATTCTCTGTGGTAACTCAGATCCCACCCCATCTAACATCCCATCACAGGCCAGTGGGCATATTTACCACTAATAGTCAAAGATCAATTAATTGCCAAAATTAGGCTATCCCATCATACCATCCCCTCCATGGAAGGTAAGATTGTTAAGCTATTAATTCACAGGATAAACAACAAACAAAACACACCAAAGGACTTCATCTTTAAAAGTTAATCATTTCAGCAGCAGACAAGTGTAGGGTTTGTGCAATATGGCCCCTTTCCCAGAGGCAAATTCTGTGCCATCCCATCTGTCACCCCAAATGTTAAGTTCTTGAAAAGCTACTGTGGAAGGGTATTAATGAAAGAAGAGACTATTATGGATTTAGCTTAGATTAAGAATTGAAGGTGAAAGAATGACTATGGGGAGGGAATATATGGAGAATCATTCATATTTAATTAGCTCCAAACCAAATACATCTCCTTAAAAAGCTCTTAAACTTGGCTGGACCCTCTCTTTGATTTGGGCTTATCCAAAGATACTGTGTTTTGCTTATAGCATGACTCACACCCTGGCGTTACTTCATGCCAAGGCAAAAGTGATAGACCCAAGACTAAAAAGAAAAGGAAGTGGGAGAGAATTTAAGACATGCAGAGGGTAGCAGCCCAACTGTGAGGAGCAGTGTTTTATTATATATTTGTACATTACCTAGCACAATCGGGCCCTGATCCTAATTGGAACCTCTAGGTACTACTGATACGCAAATAGCAACAAAAATGTTGTTTCTTTAATGACTGGTTAGGGGACTAATTTGCGGGAGAGGGACTGTAGGACATGTGCTGAAGGACATGGTGTGGGTGCTTCTGAGCTCATGCCAATGTATAGTGTTTTGTGGCATTATGTTGCTGGATTAGTCATCTTCTGGAAGAGACACAAACAAATCCCAACTATTTTTGGCCATGACACTTTTTCAAGATGATGTGTTTCTCCAGTGCTGGGGCAGAGTGTATTTTGCTGATTTAAGTGAAGTGATTGCAAGCCTTTTGGGGCAGAGACTCGCTCATCTTTTTGTTCTGTCTTTGTACACCACTTAACACAATGGGGACCTGTCTGTGACTGGGGCTCCTAGGCCCAACATTAATACACTTTAATACAATAAAACACTTTGATTCTTCAGGGTGATATCAGCATAGTGTCAGATATTAGAACTACAAGGAAGCACTGAAATAACATAAAGGGGATGAACATATATGAAACATGACACTGTATCTCAGTTGTCTTCAAGCACTGGAGAAAGACGTGAAGTGTAGTGTTTTTTTGGTTACACCTTTTGTGACAGGTAGTTAATGAGCCCTGGATGATGCCAGATATACATATGGGCAAAACCTTGATGAGTGCACCTATACTGAGTTATACCAGATTTGTGTGTTATAGCAGATGTGTGCTTAGGTAAAACCTTTCTCAGCCAGATTCCTCCTTCAGTAATATATATTGAACAATAGATTAGTGTCTTTGCCTATGAAAGGTCATTTGACAACCAAATTAGCCCGTGGAACTTTCCATTTTACCTTTCATTTGCCTTCTTAGCTATGAGGGGAATGCAACCCTAGATTTCATAGTATTTTCCAGAGTGACAACCAGCTGCAGTCCATGCTGAACAGCTGCAGTTTTAGCTCAGTGTAAGAATGAGCTGAGCAGATGCCAATGTGTTCTGTGTAATCAATGTCTGATTAATTCTATGTCCCTTCTCTGAGAGGCTGTACAATAGCGATTCCTGTTATGACAAGAAAATGGAACCCATGTTAGCAGAAGGAGGGGAAAAAATTGATTGTTATTGCCTGAAAAGTGAAATTTTCACCCAGTAAATAGGTTCCAAGTAAATTCATAGCTAAAAAAAGCTTCTGTAATGTGAATCCTTACAGATGCTTTGAGCATCTGCCTTATTTTTTGGCACAGAAATTTGACATTCGTTATTGCAAACTTATTGTGGAGGGAGGTCAGTGGTCCCTCTAACAGATTTGAGTTGTATACAATGTGTTTCGAGAGTCCCAAGTGTCTAAGGATTGTTGTGGTTTGGATTTGTTTCTAAACTTATTCCAGGTCTTATTGCAGGGAAAGGGAAATGCATCTTGCTAATGAGAGAGAAAATGGCTACAACGGACACAAGTAGGTAAAGGTACAATGCATTACTTCTGCCATCTGGAGGCCTTTCATAAAAGTGTCACCAAGCGATTTAATTCTCTCCAGGACTGTGAGAGCCAGTTAAACACAAACTTAACTTCTAAAACCAGTGCTCTCCCTCCTTCCTCAACTCATGAAGCAGCACAATGTGAGACACAGATAACCTTTTAACACAAAGCTCTGATTGCTTGTTATAGCCAAAATTTTCTCTATTATAGACCTGTCAAATTCTCCTCCATTCCCTCCTCTCCCCCGAGTCACAAGGGATAAAGGTAAAGACACTTTATTGTAACTCTTGCTCTTTTCTGGAGGCTTTAGCTGTTTGACATTGGAATAATGG
The DNA here is from genome assembly GCF_965152235.1 of Eretmochelys imbricata. Taxonomy (NCBI): domain Eukaryota; kingdom Metazoa; phylum Chordata; order Testudines; family Cheloniidae; genus Eretmochelys; species Eretmochelys imbricata. The sequence goes on from NC_135579.1 coordinate 17,894,215, forward strand.
ACAGTGCGGGGAAGCAGGGAGACCTTCCAATATCAACACAAAAGCAAAGCTGATTTGCAGAAGCTGAGCTTGCATGCTATTCTTTGCTACAGCATGATTTAGATTTACATGTTTCTCTTAGTATTAGCACTGATGCATGACTGCAACGTTATTGCTCTTTTAAACTGGCAAAATTATTAATATACTCACTATGGCAACTCAGTGTTGCCTATCAATAACGATTTATATGTCCACTGATTTTTTCCCCCAGCTAGTTTAAGTAGGAAAGGTTTCAGGATTCTGAGTACTGGGATGAGATTATAGACTCCAGCTCATTGATTACAGAGAGAGAGAGAGAGAGAGAGAGAGAGAGCAATGACTCTTCAAGACATCTACGATCTCTCTGCAGAGGATGGAACTGTTAAAACTAGAGATGTACTGTGGTGTGAGGTTTGGATCCAAATCTGGATTAGTTTGGGGTGCTCAGATCCATGCTTTTTATAGAGATAAGGGGACAGCCATTACATTCAGAACCAGATATGTATTTCTCTCCGTTGCAATGGTGTTTGGCTCTAGCATTTTGGCTCATTATAAAGTCTCTAAGAAACATCTACTTCATGTTCACAGGGTACTGTGAGGCATAATTCATTAATTAAAGCACTTTGTCACCTTTGGTTGAAAGACCTGCCTCTAGCACAAGGTATTTTAATCATAAGAAAGAAGCCACAGGAAGAAAGTTCAGCTTTCCACCCATGCTGAATATACTACCCACTTGCCTGTGCATCTGTCTTGAAATAAAGATTGTGATTTTTGTGTCCATGCCAGACAGCATGCTATCTGGATCCATAGTCTGTAAATGGCTAAGCAATATAAGCAACATACACTGAAGCTATCAAAGTAGCTGGAGATACTGAACCTCATGTAAATACATTATTGATTTTTCTTCCTCCAGATGGTGCAATTCAGAAAAATTGTTTTTAAATTATGCCTTGCAGAGATGTTAAGAAGTGCTGCTAATAACAGGCATATTTCAGGTGAACACTGACCTCCTTTTCCTCCCCATCAAGCTAAAACATCACAGGTACTGCGAGTATTTCATATAAATTACCTGCAGGGTATGAATTTAAACTGAGGTAACTGTTTAATTGGAACTAGTTAACTCTTGCCCACCACTCATTTGTGCTTCCAATGGCATTCAAAGATGGCTGCAGAAAACACCTCTGATGATTTGTAAAACACAGCAAATTATAGCGCTGTTTTATTTCTCAAAAGAAAAATAACTAAATGCCAGGGCTGCATTTCAGCAACATACCTGACATGGAATATTAATTTCATTGGCAGACCGGACACATTACCTCCTTTAAAATGATTATCTCGATTTCATTGAGCAATCTGAAAAAACCCACTAGCTCGGAGCAGAAAGCAAGCCCGCTATGACACCCCTCTGGGGCAGATGTTGTCACACAATGCATAGCAAAAGCCCCATAATGTGCTAGAGGGGTGCCTGGAGCAGTGTTTCCATTCTCACTGCTACAGCGTGCAGCACAAAGTGTCAGCAATATTGTTCTAGTACAGTGGTTCCCAAACTGGGGACCGCGAAATGTTACAGGGGGTTCTCAGGAAAACATTCCCTAATGGTGGACAGAGCTGTCCCTAGGGACCCTGGGCAGCATGGGGCCAGCAGCCTGGAAACCCTGGAATTCCAAGAGCTAAGCAGATCAAAGCAAGCATATCTATCACACTGAGGAGATTTAAACTTCAAGACTCCTTATAAGAAATGGAAAGGGATTATTTGCTGTTTTTAAAATTAAATAGGCAGCTAGTATTGTTTTTAAAATTATTATGAAGAACAAGTTTAAGCTTTGTTGTAACGTGAGTTGTTTCCCTGGACTGCTTAAGACCTAAATGCTTGTGTAGGAGGAACTCTTTGAGTTGGCTTTTTAAATACCTTCATGCTGTTTCACATCTGATCCTCCTTGATGAAACGTAGGAGCCTTGTCTTATGACAGGCTTATTCAAAGTGATACAAGCTACAAAAGTGAGATCTTGGAAGAGTGTTGCTGTTTTCATAATGTAATAAAAATATTGTAATGATAAATAAATAATAATAATAATAAATAGTGTGTAATAAGCATGTCATAAAACCAAATTTTATATTTCCAAGATCACTGCTTTTATAATTTGTACTAAAGTATAGGAGAAAATCCCTGTAAATATTCATTTTTAGGAGGGGGTTCGCAAGACTTGACATTTTAGTGAAAGGGGTTCATAGGTTGTTAAAGTTTGGGAACAGTGGTAGTCATTATTTAGGAATTACCCATTTTACTTTCCTATTGCCAGAGCTAGATTCTCATCTGACCAGTGCAAAGCTGGTATAACTCTATTAACTTGAGTGGAGGTATACTGTAATATTACCCAATTGTAACCAAGATCTGAATCTGACCCTAGTTTCTGCTCTCTGAGTGGATAGGAATTCGCCTTTTTTGGTACTTTCTTCACTTTCAACAAATTCAGTCCAGAATATTCTGTTGCTGTTGGCAGAGTCAATGTTTTGATCAGCTCATTACCCACTGAAATTAATGGAAAGACTCCCACTGATTTCAGTAACTGTTGAACAGGCCCTTAATCACCACCTTCCACAGAGAAACAGAGACAATGTAGAAATAGCACAGAGGTGTTACCGAACCATCTCAGAAATCAGGAGCTACTTCTGAATTATAAGGTCAGGCCTAATGAGTAAGCTAATACTACTTTACTATAATTGTAAGCAAACACTTGTGCAGCACTTTATCCCTGAGGATCTCAAAGCAGATTACAGACATTGGGTCTAGTCCTGCTTTCATTTTCCATTGACCAGAAGGAAATTCTAAGAAATTAAAGGCTTTGCTCAATTGCCAAAAGCAAAAATGAGTATTATAGCCATTTTACATATTGGTCTAAGTTAGGTTAAGTTAATATGATGATTCCACATCAATACAAATAAGACACGTCAGCCAAAGTCCTTTCCCCAGGGAGCTTCCAGTAGGGCTAGTTGAAATTTTTCCATCAGAACTAGTGTTTTGATGGGGAAAATGGGGTTTTGGCTAAGTGAAATTTTTACTTGAAAAATCGGTTTCCTGTGCAAAAATATTTTTGTTTACAGCTCCAATCTGAAAAATTTTGATCATCAGATGCCACTGCAGTGCTTCATGCCCCCAATCTCCTCTATGGGTTGGGTTTGCCAGCCAGACTACACCATGACACGCCATGGCTGAAGACACTATGACGTACTGCAGCAGCCATGCAAGAAGGGAGACCACGGTCTCCTTCATGGGAGATATAGTTCATCCAAGGAACCCAGTCCATAGAAGGGAATATGGGAATGAGCACACCACCATTTCTGAATGTATTTTTTTTGTCAAAGTCTAAAAATTTTCCATGAAAATGAAATCATTTTCCAAATAGCTCTAATTTCCAGTCTGAGGAAGACACAGTGACGTGGGGAGAAAAGCGTGGCCATGGGAAAGTGTTTTCTTTTATCAGTGAATTACTATGGTTAAGGAGTCTTTTTCTGAAATATTATAATTAAAGCAGGATTGAAAAGGTGATCAAGAATCAAAATGAGAAGACTGTAGCCAAGAAAACCAACAAACCAAGGAATTCCACAACTGGCTCTATGATGTACATGGCCATTAAGAATTTCATAGCATCCGCAAGGATAGGAACTCAGATCCTACTCCAAAAGGAACAAAAAAAAAAAAACCACAACAGAGGTGGGACAACCATTTCAGTTAAGCGGGAAATCTCTATTAGTGAGATACAGCATATAACACATAGTTAAGGAGAGTGGTCACTTTAGATAAGCTATTACCAGCAGGAGAGTGGGTTTGTGTGTGGGGGCGGGGTGGTGTGTGTGAGAAAACCTGGATTTGTGCTGGAAATGGCCCAACTTGATTATCATACACATTGTAAGGAGAGTGATCACTTTAGATAAGCTATTACCAGCAGGAGAGTGGAGTGGGAGGAGGTATTTTTTCATGCTTTGTGTGTATATAAAAAGATCTTCTACACTTTCCACAGTATGCATCCGATGAAGTGAGCTGTAGCTCACGAAAGCTTATGCTCAAATAAATTGGTTAGTCTCTAAGGTGCCACAAGTACTCCTTTTCTTTTTACAAATACAGACTAACACCGCTGTTACTCTGTTACATAGTTCAGCAGTTCTGATTCCCTTCAGCAGAGGGCAACGGCACACATCAATTAAACAGTTAAACAAAGCTCAGCCTCTAGCATCTGCCAGTTCTTCATAATCTGCTCTGTAAAATGCTTTAGGATCCTGCCGTGTGAGAGGCACTAAATAAATGTAATTTTATTACCACTATTATATAAAGACAACACTGATTTTTAAAACCATTTTTTTTCAAAGCAATACCACTCTGATGCTTTATTAATTTCCTTATGTTATTTGGTAGAATAATGGAACTATGTAAATTCAACTGACAATCAAAATCAACTTAAGGCCTCTCTCAATGAAACCTTAATAAATGTCACATCCAATATGTGAATGGTCCAGCCAATGTTATCTGGTATAGTTTATCATTATTCTAGCTTAGTGACTGCTGTCAGCACTACTAAATATATCCCAGCCTTATGGTCAACATTTTCTCCTTCTTTCATAAATAATATTCAGGATTAGTCTTTAGACTCGAGTGATCACATAGTTGTTGAGTTTTTTAGTTTCTTCCCTGATGGGGACAGATGACTTGAGTAATTTTTTTAATTATCTCTAATTTTTTTTATCATTATGATGAGATTAAATTGGTTAGGAATATTCCACTTTATGAGCAAGCACAGTGGATTACTCGGGTAATTGATAATGACATCTGAAGCATTTCACCTCAACCCCACTGATCTTAATATGACCCAGTTACTGAGCTAATAAATGATGCTCGTAGACAGCTGTGTTATTAGGAAGCAAGTCATGTAGACAACTCTCCATTTTTACACATATATTTCTTAGAAGTCTATCACAGATGACTTTTGCCACCCATAAATCTTTCCCCCCTACATCCACTTAAGCTTATGAAATACCCAGGGAAGGTGAGGAATTCTCTGTGGATGGCCTTCACACTGCAATTGCAATGATGAAATTCTATATAGATTCTACACAGAGATTTCTGGCACATCCTTATGGCCTGGGAAAGCACTTTCTAGAGTCAAGAAGCAAGTGGAGGAGGAAATCATACCACTCATAAACATAAGAGTGTCTTAATACCAAGCAGGCAGTATGCAGAAGTTGTAGACAACTTGCTCATTTTGATCCTGAGACAGTTTCTACTTATAAAAACTTTAAACTTTCTGATGGGGAAAGTTCTCAAAGTAGAAAGTGCCAAGTAATTGACTTTTGGCCATGGTATTTATCTTTATTACTCCCTGTAGATTTGTCTTGTGGTGAATAACAACAGTTTAACTCTGGATTAATTAAAAACAACAGCAGCAGCAGATTTTGGATGAGAAAATACCAAATGATCTGTGAAGAGAATAATATATGAGACCGTTCCTTCTTTCAGTGACTGATAGGACCCCATTAAGTAGAATGAAGTGACTTTGCTATATTTTCCATTCTTCAGATGAGCTCAGAATTCAAGATCCAAATACACCAAAGTTCATCCCTATCATTGAACATCCTCATATAAATCACTAGTTCCAAGTAGTTTGACTAAGTGTACCTGCCTTGCAGCACAACAAACCTGGGCTTCATCAAATTAGGAGAGAATTTCGGAATTGAAGTCTCTTCACTGAAACTGCCCTTTCTACAGATCCCTCTGCATCACCCCAATATTATGTGGCTTAGAGGCAGAATATATCAAACATCAGCTACTTGTCCTTCAGGTATGGTGACCAGACAGCAAATGTGAAAAATCAGAACAGGGGTGGAGAGATAATAGGCACCTGTATGAGAAAAAGCCCCAAATGTCGGTATTGTCCCTATAAAATCAGGACATCTGGTCACCCTACCTTCAGGTCACTTACAAGGTTCTTCATGACCTATCCCCACCCTATCTCTCATTCACTATCAAAACGTCAACTCCCACCTCTGACTGGCCCATGATGCCAAACTCCATCACCCACTTGTTGAATCTTCAAATACGCACAGTCATGCGGTCTCCCCTGATGCCTCTCATGCTTGTGAGGTACCCCTTGCAAACATCCACATCGCCATTTCATTATCTTCCTTCAAATCTCTCCTTAAAGCTCTTCTTTGCCATGATGCCTACAAAAAATGACAATGGTGAGACAGCTAGGCTGCTGAGACCACAGCCTACCATGCTGACTCATTGTTTCCCTGTACTCCTCTGTCTGTCTGTCTCTCTCTGATCCTATGCTTAGATTGAAAGCTTTTTGTAGCAGGTACTGTCTTTTTGTTCTGTGTTTGTACAGCACCTATCACAATGGGTGCAGGTCCATGGTCAAGGCTCCTATGGCCCATGATAATACAACCTCACCACTTCCTGTATTTTTAAAATTCTCTAAGCAGGTTATTGTACAATAAAGAGTTTTCCAGATATTTGGATCTCACCACATACTGGCAGCATGCTACGTATACGCTGCCAGAGGGAAAGGGTTTATGCTATAAGTAAAAAGAACTAGCTCACCTTTACCATGAGTACACAGACCCTCACTGCTCCCTCAGCTGAACTCAGTATTTTTAGGTGGACCAGAGAAACAGTTTTTTCATATAGCGCCACCATGCCCACACTAACTGGCTCCTCTTCATCTTAGTCCTCACTGTGCACATGGCAAGCCTGAGGATTTTGGCAAGGGTTATCGAATACCCTTTGAGGTCCCCCGAATCTTAACTGCTTTATGTTATATAGGAAGATATTCAAAGACTTCTGTTTCCTTGTATCTGATCAGATTTCAGATCCATCGCTATCTATTCTCAGCTAGATCTGAAATCTGATCAACCAAAATCATGGAGACAGTAATACAGCTGAGCAAATATGGATACAGAATACACGAATTAATTTAGACTCTTTTTTGTTGGTGAGTTGTCCACACAGAATGACTCTGTTTTATTCATTATTTCAGCACTGTGTGTGAATCATCCTTGATCGATAACTGCTTTGAGCTGTTTGTGGCAAATATTCAATATCCAGCATTTGAGCCAGGACCGGCTCTAGGCACCAGCAAAGCAAGGAGGTGCTTGGGGTGGCACAATTCCGGGGGCAGCACAATTCCAGCCACCCGTTTTTCTTTTTTTTCTTTGCTTGGGCAGTTGCGCTCTCGGAGCTTGGGGCGGCAAATTTTTTGCTTGGGGCGACAAAAAACCTAGAGCCGGCCCTGATTTGAGCTATGTTGTTTAATGTGGCTCAAACAGCTGGGTCACCTGGCATTATTTCTTTATTGTAATCAGATAAGTATAACATGTAGAGTCAGCTTTCTAGTGCAAATATTTGTGTTTGAGGTTAAAATGAGCTGTTTCTATATGAACTTTCCTGCCATAAACTCAGAGAAAGTGAATACAGCATGAAAAACCATAGGTGAAGTGAATCCCCCTCTCTCCCCCAGAAACCAAACATTAATGGAAAGCTCTTTGAGGCACTCAGCTGTGTTCACCACCATACTGACTCCCGCCACCCCCTAAACACACACACTTTTTTCCTCTCTTCTTTTGAGTGACAGTAGCAACAAAGATCACAAATCCTGTGAAATTACATGTCAGTCTCTTTACAGAGCTATCCTCCTGGGGAGCCATGTATTTGTATTGCTTCTCAATGGGGTTTTAAATAACGCAATTATAAAATGAAGTGCCAAGATACTGTAGATTCTTACATACTGTATATTTTTTTAAATGGAGACTTTTATTATGGCTGTAGAAAGTCACGTTGATTTGTAGTGCAATCGGATTAAAAAAGAGAAAATAAATGGTTCGTAATAGCAAATTATTAATATATTTCAAGAATAAAAAAGATGAAACAAGACTATTTTGGGAATAAAAGCCTTTACTCTCAACGAAGTGTGGCAAATGACACAGCTGTGCTGAGCGGTATGCAGTGTTTTGGGTGCCTTTCTGGGTAGAACAAGAAAAGCATTTATCTATCCAGCCCTCATGCACATTTCAATTCAATTATAATACAGGCAGAGAGTGTCTGTATCCGCATTGTACTTTGAGAGGTAGCAGACAAGATAAATAACATGATACAAAAGATATCACATCACACTAGATGCTTCATCCAGCAAAAAAGTAGTCAATTTAAATGCACACACCCCTTTGAAACAACAACATATACAAAGACTGGAGGACAACTTAGTCAACAAATCAGTCCTGTAATCCTCCAACAAATATTATGAAGAATGAATTGGCATATTGCTACTTTTATCTTTCCATATTCAAATTTTATTAGCTTGTTTTTAAAGGGATAGAGAGAGAAATATGGAAAATACAGCTCTCTAACAAATGATTTTCCAGGATTGGAGATTATAAATTTAGCACGCAAAGTCATTCAGATAAAATGTAGTTTAGGAAGGCTGATCACCGTGTAAATTACATGTGCAATGCAGATGCTATGGTGTGCGACCTCAATATGCAAGATTATTCTTCTAGTCCTTACCCAAAGCACACAGCTCCCAAGATATAAGCAAGCCATCTCCCATTGTTCCAATTCACCAAACAGACTAAGCACTAAAAAATATATTGTAGGGAGGGAATACTGGGCTGGCAGATGAATTGACTAGATGGCCTAGTAATAGGTCTTTTCTTATGTTCTACAATTTTTAACACTAACCCATATATCATACTTAAGACATGATTTATATATTTTTCCGTTGGGTCTTTGAAGTGAAGAGACACCTCTGCATATCTAAATACTGCATCACATTATTGAAATCTTAAATTCTTTGCTACTCCCTTCTGTACTTCCTTGTCATCCCCCTTCCCCCTAATATCCTTAATAATAGAATAAAAATAATAGATTCTTGCTTAAAGCAGCCACCCAAGAAGCAAAAGATTTACTCATCCATAAAGAGAAAGGTAAGAGGAGGTGAAATAGTCACCCTATCCTGGTATCTTGCTTCCCATAGTGACAGTCATAAGTATTCCCTAAATGGAACCAAGGGGAGCCCATACCCTAAGTCACAGAAAGGACCACATTTACTGTCCTGGATCTGTGTGTAGAGTTTCTACAGATGTAAACAACCAGTTTGAACAAGGTGAAACGCAGGCCTGTTAAAGAGAAAAACCTGATGCATTTAGGCTCAATCCTTTCAAGTCTGTCTGGCCCACAGTACCTCCCGGATTTTGGTCCTTGGTTGGTGGTGTTGTTCAGCAATAATTTATTACGCACAGTTTGCCCCCATAAAACTTTATCCAGGTTGATTTCAGCTGGCATTAGTTTACAAACAAGGGCAAGTTGCAAAAGCAAGAGTTTACCTGCAAATCTAACTACTTTGCATCTCCCTCTCTCTCATTAACTCCCGAGAACAAGGAGTTTTACTCTCGCTCTCATTTTTATCCAGTTTAGAAAAAAAGGGAGGCTTTAACACTCATGGAACAAGCCAAACTGCTCGAAGTCACTGAACCTCCACAAACACTGCTCATGATATTTTAAATGCAGAATGAAAGCATGTACTTACTCACTAAAATTACAAAATGCCTTTCAAGCTGGTTATGACTATCAACGCTATAACAATAAAACATTACGTAGACAGCAAGTGACACTGTGTTAGGTTTCTTTCATCAGAAATTCTGGCAGCAGTTTTGCAGATGGAACAAAAACATTTAAAGCAATACTAAGCTTCAGGAAGTAGTGATATGGATGCCCACACTTTTTGGGACTGTTGAACCCTTAAGATATGAACCCAGAAGACCAGGAAGCTGTAAAATGACCTCATTTATCATTCCGGGGAAGAAGCCTTGAGAGATCATGTTAAATTATACATCTGCTTTTAACGCTATAACATTCCACTCTCCTACCACCAATATCTCTGCACAACACACACTTTCATTACCTACTACACCTCCCAGCATATTTAGGAGATCTCTATCTTTTCCTCACCAGACTGCAAGGTTTTGCAGGGAAACCCCCTCCAGATGGGAAAAAAAATTATAGGGCCATTGAAAACATCAAGCATCAGAACTAACATATTGACTCATGAGGACCTAGAATTAAAGATAAATCTCTGATGACTGGGGTGACAGCACTTTCAGTAAATCTGTGTCTTTAGGGGAAAGACTGTTAGACAAATAAATGCCATTATATGGTATCTCAGAGATTAATTATTTCCTCCTCCAAAACGTGTTTGTTATCTGGAATCAGAATAGAACCACAGCTGCAGAGTCTTCCTCTATATAAACCAACCACAAAAATGTCTAGGTCTCTCGCTACTTAGATTCCACTGCTTCCCTGCGTAAAATATTAATATAGTTCCCATGGAAAAGTACTAATGAAAACACAGGAATTTAAAGTTTTTATACATATCCATGTAACGTGGGTACGAACACTCTAATTATCCATTATTTACAGTGGGCAGTGCCAAAAATGGTGTAAGGATATCACGAACATAAGACAACTTGATCACTACCATAAAGACCTTATCCTCAATAAAACAGAAACAAACCTAAAGTGTTAGGGAAAGAGATACCACATACAAGCAAAATGTTAAGTTTGGGGTGGTTGGTATGTTTTTAATTATGAAGGAGGCATGTCTTGTTGGAAGGGTAATTGCAGGGAATAAATATAAAAAATAACAACAAAAAGTAAGAGGATCGTTCAGAGACAGGTGCGGAGAGGAAGGAGAGGAATATGGAGACTGGGGAAGGGAAGTTAGCAGTGGAAGGAGAGAGTTGGGGGAAAGCCAATCAGCAGATAAAATAAAAACTAGTGTTCAGATTGTTCTAATGCAGAATGCTGATGTCTCTGGCTTCCAGGTCATCTAAAAATATGGATGCAAGGTGCTGCAGCTGGATCTCACTCCCTGTAGTGGTTGTTGCTTGGCCTGGAAAGTCTCCTGGAACTGGGGTTGTCTCTTTCAATGGGAACTTCTGCTTCATCAGTGCTAGCTCATGTGGCTAGGGAAAGAAAGGGTATTGTGGTCTGGTGCCCCTTAAGGGAGAGTGTCCCCAGATGGGAGTCCCCTTGCTCTGGTCTGACAGATGATGGAGACCCCCAGAAGGCCTCATCCTCTGCCTGATGCAGCACCAAAGTATGATTGCCCTATGGATATTACTCAGCTGTGTAACTGTGGGATCATTTCTATGGGCCAAAGGGCAGTTCAGTCTCCAAACCCATTTACCCAGTGTCCCTTTGAGATCACCACTTTGGCATCAACCGACACTCTTTTGTGGTGGCTTTTGAATTGTAGGCATGTCTCACTAAAATGGAGCGAGACCCACTGTAATGGGGGAGGGGAGCACTCACAGCTCGCGTGCCTCCTAGTGCCTGGTGCATGCAGCACTGCAGTCATTTTCTCACTCCTGGCACCCACTACAAGCTGCCAGCCGACCTTGGTGGATCTTCAACAGCTTGGCCCTCCAGCCAAGTCAAAGTCCAAATGAACACCTTTGGGGTAGCTAAAGTCCAATTGAACTGCCTACCTGCTTTCACTGAGGTCTTCAGCCCCAGCTCTGGGCCCTTGAAATTTAGCCCTTCGCTCAGGCTTCTAAATGAGCCGTATCCCATTCTTGGGGTTTAAACTGTTTAGCCAGTGGTTGGTGGGGGAACCTGGGCCTGCCCACTCACTATTCCAAGTTCCAGCCCAGGGACCCTATAAACATTGCTGCTATTTTCCTGGACCTCTTCCCATCTGACCCCTTTATCTTCACCCATTACTTCAGGATTAAAGTGCTCAGGTCCTCTCTCTTCCAAATTAAGCAAATGCAGACTGAACAAAACTCTAGTTATCCCTTCAGCTCCTTTGGCAAGAGAGGAGCACCCTATCTTGCCCTTCAGCCAGGAACTGAACTGCCAAAGCCCTGCAGCACCTTTTATCTGAGCCTGCTGGGCTCCAACTGGCTGCTTCCATGAGGCCTGTCGGACCCACCTGCACTGTTCCTTTCCTGGAGTGCAGCAGGACTGCACAGCCTCCTATAGGGAGCCGCAAAGACGACGTACATTCTTTCATGGTGACAGGTTTCAGTGGTAGCCGTGTTAGTCTGTATCAGCAAAAAAAAACAAGGAGTCCTTGTGGCACCTTAGAGACTAACAAATTTATCTGGAGCATAAGCTTTTGTGGGCTAGAACCCACTTCATCAGATGTATGAAGTAAAAGATACAGGAGCAGGTATAAATACATGAAAGGATGTGGGTTGCTTTATCAAGTGTTAGGTCAGTCTAACAAGATAAATCAATTAACAGCAGGATACCAAGGGAGGAGAAATAACTTCTGAAGTGGTAACAGCGTGGCCCACTACAGACCGTTGACAAGAAGGTGTGAGTAACAGTAGGGAGAAACTAGTATTGTGGAAATTAAGTTTAGGTTTTGTAATGACCCAACCACTCCCAGTCTTTATTCAGGCCTAATCTGATGGTATCTAGTTTTCAAATTAATTCCAGTTCTGCAGCTTCACGTTGGAGTCCATTTCTGAAGTTTTTTGTTGAAGAATTGCCACTGAGGTCTGTTATTGAGTGACCAGAGAGACTGAAGTATTCTCCTACTGGTTTTTGAATGTTATGATTCCTGATGTCAAATTTGTGTCCATTTATTCTTTTGCATAGAGGCTGTCTGGTTTGGCCAATGTACATGGCAGAGGGTCATTGCTGGCACATGATGGCATATATCACATTGGTAGATGTGCAGGTAAATGAGCCCCGGATGGTGTGGCTGATGTGGTTAGGTCCTATGATTGTGTCCCTTGAATAGATACAAGGACAGAACACCACTAGTCATCACCTACAACCCCCAACTAAAACGTCTCCAGAGCATCATCAGGGATCTACAACCTATCCTGAAGGACGACCCCTCACTCTCACAGACCTTGGGAGACAGGCCAGTCCTCGCTTACAGACAGCCCCCCCACCTGAAGCAAATATTCACCAGCAACTACACACCACACAACAAAAACACCAACCCAGGGACCAAACCCTGCTACAAACCCTGGTGCCAACTCTGTCCACATATCAATTCAAGGGACACCAACATATGACCTAACCACATCATCTTATGCCCAAATAAATTTGTTAGTCTCTAAGGTGCCACAAAGACTCCTCATTTTTATGTATATTCTGTTACACACAAAAACACACACTTCAACAAGGCCAAACAGCCATCATAACGTACCTCTTCCTAGGACTAGGTAAGAGTACCTCTTACCTAGGACTCTACCTAGGCCAGAGCTGAGCCTGTTGGGACCTACTTCAAAAATGAAGGTCTCCATAGCTTCCATTATCTGAGCTATCTAGCCCTCCCACAACACTGATTTCTTCAAATCCCATTCACTACAACAGCTGGAAAAGTTTTGCAGTTTTTATTTGAGTGAGAGAGATTCTGAGCAAAATAATTCATTTAACAAATTTCCACTCAGCCCCACAAGGCACAAGAGTCTACCTTGTTCCTACATTCCACCAAGGAACTGAGAAACATCTAGGGGTTGTGAAAAAACTTAAACTAAACTAAACCCCCCTTAGATACTGAAATCAACCAAAACTTTTCAAACCAGCATTTTAAAAACATCCTTTGTTTTGGGGTAAGGGGCGGAAAAGTGGAATAGGTGCAACTCCAGGCCTTTGATTAAAAGATATACATTTCTTGTCTTTCACTGATAGCCTGAAGACAGTTCTTTCTTTCCAGGCATAGTGTCTCAACTTCACGTTCTTTTGCAGTCTGTGTTTCACTGGCCAGCAACCAGAAGCAGTTTCCTTTTTAGAAAACAATGAGGTCTACATTTGTTCCTTCTTTTTCCCTTTACATATTGGAAGTCTTACTCCTTTATACCTCTTCCAGTTGCATTGCCACCGGTGCTGCTCTACTGGTAGGAGCAATGGTTTAAACATGCAGCTGGCATGTTTAATACAGTGGCAAAAAAAAAAAGCACGAGTGGCCAGTCTACACCACGTTTCCCATTCTATCATATGGAGCTGCACCCGCAGTGGGAGATCTTAGGGAAAAGCTTGCATCAAGTCAAAGCTGTGAAGAGGAGTTTTAAAAATCCTCACACAAGTCAGAAGTGACTACAATCTGCTACCATCTCATGAACACCTGGTGAAATGAGTTGGTAGTCTGTGTCCAGTTCCTGCAACACAGATGGACACACGCTCAGAAGGTGGCTCCCTAAATCTCTTCCCAAAGAATTTTTAAGACACAGATGTCTGACTCACAAACCCACACAGTTTAGTTATTTATTTCTAGTGGTAGGGCACTTCATATAACACTGGAGTCAGATGGTTAGATTAGCTCAAGAATTCAAGGAAAACATAAGCAACTGAATAAAATCCACATTTTTAGGTACAGCAAATGTTAGTAATTTACAGCTGTGCTTTTGAACATGATTGTTATTCATGAAGTTGCATTCCACTCCACCATCTCCTGCAGTTCAAGCTCTATTGCTATAGTAGATGGAGCAGATCTGTATTTAAAAACTCACTTTTCAACATTTCAGAACAGTTTTAGTCATTCCAGGTTGTTACTAATTACCACACTCATTTATTGAACATTTCCTCATTGTACAGGGCAATTTATGAATCTCTGTATTGCCTGCAGAGGCAAGCAAATCTAGACTCCTTGTTTGACAGGTAGAGGGGAATGTATGGGGCGTCCTGAATAAAATGTATTATGTTTACTTGCTAATGAGATTTATTCTGGTATTTTGTTTTATTTATAGGGCACTGATTCAGAGCCTCAACAGCCATTAAATGATAGCTTTTATCTGGCCAATTTTAAATATTTAAAACCCCTTCTCAGAGCTGTTAAGAAGGAGAAAGCTAAATACATGCAGGGAAAGAAAAGTTCATCTATAGACACAATATAGAGACTTACAAATAAGTAAATTTCTCTCTTTGAGTGTGTCTGTGTAAACTCATTTGGGTTTAGGCATGAATATTCAAAATATATTCTCAGAAATTTGCCTAGAAAATGGCAAGAGACTCAGAGGCTTGAATAAGTTCTGATGCTTCTCCACAGAAGCCTTGGGGCCTGAGCATATATGATGTATAACTCCAGTCACTTCAATGGAGCTAATGCTGATTTACCCTAATGTGAGTGGAAAAAAAAATCAAGCCCTTCAGATTTCACCTCCCTTCCTATGCATCACCCTCTGAGAGCTCTAACAATTCCAATGACACCCTCCTCATAATAAAAACTTACATTTGTTCCTACCTTCTGGCCTCTCCCTCATAACCCACCTGCCTTTGATAACCTGGCTGAAGAATTGCTCTTCATATCAAAAGTCAGCTATTCCCTGTGAAGCTTCATGGTTCTCTCCCACCTCTCCTTTCTTCCCAGAGACTGTGGTAAGAACAAAGAGCTGCTGGCTTGGTGCGTCCAACAGCTTCTAGCAGCCTTTTTCCTCCATTCATTTTCTGAATTAAGACTTCACCCTCCAGAGTGCTGTATATTGAACTTCCATGAAGCATACATTTGGCATTCCTGACAATTAAAATCCACCATTTTTGTAACATACACAAGGGAGGCATGACAACTTCTAATTCAAAGCATAAATGGAGGCCTCTCAAGAGGTTTGGTTCCATTAAGCATCCAGCTCAGAAGACAGAGGTGCTGACAGATTTTGTGGAAGATCCCTCCTCTCAAGGGACAATAACCTACACACAGAACTGTTGAACTCAGGAGTCCAACACTGACTTTTTCATTCCTATCTTCTATTTCAGCAGCCTTCCCACTGGAATCTCCTTGGGGACAGGGAAAGGGAATGAGAAGTATTACAAACCCAGAACTCTTAGCTTAAGAATGTTTATATGTTATATTCTGCATACAGTAGTGAGGATAACTGGATGGGGAGAACGTTGGTAAGATCCTAAGGAGTCTTTAGGGATTCTGCATACATAGGTGTGCTCCATTTCCATAATGTCTGAAGAGGCTGGTAAAGTGGAATCTACAAAAGAAATGAGGGTAGCCTATGGATGGAGGCTCAGTCATATCCCCTTCTTGACAATTCTATAGAAAGAGAAAAAACATTAACCTAGGAGGCAGCTTATAAGGAAAACCTACATTAGCAAGAGAAATAGTAGCAGCCATTAAGATTGGTTGGGATATGGAGGAAAAGGTGAGATTAGAAGCTCAAGTATAC
The DNA here is from genome assembly GCF_965152235.1 of Eretmochelys imbricata. Taxonomy (NCBI): domain Eukaryota; kingdom Metazoa; phylum Chordata; order Testudines; family Cheloniidae; genus Eretmochelys; species Eretmochelys imbricata. The sequence goes on from NC_135579.1 coordinate 17,910,413, forward strand.
ACTCCATGTGAGAACCACACTCTTGAGAACACTTCCCCCCACAACACACACACACACACACACACTCTTCCTTTGATGCCAGTGTAGACAGAAATTTGTAAAAGCAGGGTAGCTGTTTGAATAACCTCTTTCCTATTAGCAACTAGGCAGCAGTTAACATGAGCCATCAGTCTTCTCCTCTACAATCTTTGTCCTATAAGAACACAAAACCCACCATTGGCCAGAATAAGCAGAAAGGGGTGGGGAAGACAAAAGGGGAGAGGTTGCTTCTGGCCAAAGCTCAATAAATGGAGGTGAACAAAGAAAGGGAAAAACACTTAGACTAAGCTCTAGGTAGGCAGGAGCTCTGAGACACGAAGTGAGCTGTAGCTCACGAAAGCTTATGCTCAAATAAATTGGTTAGTCTCTAAGGTGCCACAAGTCCTCCTTTTCTTTTTGTGAATACAGACTAACACGGCTGCTACTCTGAAACCTGGTTTAAATAAACTACTCCCAGCAGAAAGGGTTATGTTTAGTCTTTGCGTAGCTGAAGTTGTATGAAAAGAGCTGATATTCTAATTGCTTTAGGTAGCAATCTGAGTTTCATTATAAATCTTATTCTCACACACACACACGCTATTTTAAAAACCTACTTCTCATAATTCAGATTAAATACAATTTCATCCAACCTGGTCTGTAATATCTTAAATAGGTCCACTGACCATGGGAGTGATGGTCTTATCAAACTAATCCAAATCGTCCAACAACTCTGAATTCAGCCTACAAGAGAGTTTAGAATAAAATAGAATTGGGTTTTCCATAAAGACTTTCATACCCAGTTCATCTCAGAACACTTCGTGAAGCAACTTTACATACTGGCAATACCATGACTACGTATGCAAATAAAGCATCCATCATGTTGCTAGGAAGAGCTCACATGTTACCTCAGATTTTAGTTGCAGTTTCATTAAACGTTAGTGTCCTCCTGACTAATGCTATCAAGAGGAGAAGTAACAAGAGAGTTTGAACTTCTACCTGGGCAGCCACCAAATACACAGACAAGGAACTTCAGTTTTAGATTTCACTTAAAATGGTGAATCACATCTTGTCTGTGATATTTATGTACATAAAACGTTTGTAGGCTTTGAAACGACGCTGGGCAATGCAATGTTAACAGGCTGACCAGACAGCTCAAGTGGATTGATGTAATGTTTATGGGTGCATGCTTTGTAAAATTTGGTTGATGAGAACTTAATTGGAGGCTTCTGAGGGAGTGGGTGGCTCAGCAGTTTCAGTAGTGGGATATAAAATATAACTCATTGAAATTTTTCTATTAAAACTTTTTTTTTTAAATGGAAAGTTTATGACTCAGATTTTTTCCTAAAGTTTTTGGATTTTGCTCAAAACCAAAAAAAGGTGTTAAAACTAAGTTTTAATTTCTGTTGAAAACCTGATGAAAAAAATTACAAATCTGCAAGCTCAACATTTTTATTCTGATTGGAATTTTTGGTGGAAACACAAATCTCCCCCTGACCAGCTGTAGCATAGAGACTAACTTTTTGGGGAAAGGGTTTGCACCCACCTCTTACCAAAAGGGAACAATGTTTATCATCTGATGGCTCAGATATTTCAGTCCAGTTCCCAGAGGACAATTTTCCACAATCACACTATCAGAATTGGCCCTAATTGTAAACCTAGCTGACAACCTTTGCCCAGGAGCCAAGGACAGAATAAGCCAGTATGACTAAATTGTCCTATCATACACAGAGGTGGCTTCTTCCAAGACAGCGGCAAAAGGCATTGATAAGGCATCATGGAGTAAGCTTGTAACTTCTGTGTCCTGTGCTGCAAACAGTGTTCAACCAAACACAAATATTACAGCCATACAAAAATATGCCATTGTTTCTTTTTAAAATTAGTCTCATTACATATTGATGGTTTTTCTTCATATAAGTGTTTGCAGAGACCTTTTTTCTGTTTTTACGTCTTTCCTGTTTAGTGCCCAGAAACTCAGCTTTTTATTTACACTAAACAGGAAGGAAATGCTGCAGGCTAACAAAAATAAAATAAAATGAACTATAAAAATGTGGAAGAGGTTATTATCACAGCATACGCTTCAAGTGAAAATGAACATGTACCTGATTATAGCTCATTACATACTGTGACGGGGCAAGGCCAGATGGCTATAGAAAAGTAGTGGGAGACAGATATATTAGCTCCAGGCTAAACAAATCCCTGGTACCAGATAATTGAAATGGCAGCTCCTCCAGGTCAATTAAGACACCTGGGGCCAATTAAGAACTTTCCAGAAGGCAGGAGAAGGCTAGGTTGATTGGGACACCTGAAGCCAATCAGGGGCTGCCTGAAACTAGTTAAAAGCCTCCCAGCCAGTCAGGTGGGTGTGCATGTCAGGTGCTGTGGGAGAGGCTGAGTAGGACACACCATATTAGGCACAAGGAAGCAAGCCCTGAGGTAAGGGTGAAGTGGAGCTTGAGGAAGTGAGGGCTGCTGTGGGGGAAGTAGCCCAGGGAAATGTACGTCATGTTTCTAAAAGGTCAGCTACCATAGCTAATACTATTAGGGTCCCTGGGCTGAAGCCTGGAGTAGAGGGTGGGCCTGGGCTCCCCCCACACACCTTTGCCCCCTGATTAATCTGTGAGACAACAGAGACTGTGCAAGGAAGGATAACTTCTCCTCACCTCCCTTGCTGGCTTATGATGAAAATGGCTCAATAGACTGTGACCCTTGTCCTTAGAGAAAGAAGGATTACATGCAGGGTCACGGTGAGCCTCTGAGGCTAGCGAAATCTGCCAGGAAATGTGGGACCCACGGAGGCAAGGACAGAGCTTTGACACAATACCCATTGTGCTCCATCATGCTAAAAATAGCTTCGTATTAGAGACCAGATTACCCTTCCATTTGGCCCCCAGAGAAATAGTTGCATCATAAGATGATTTGCTTGCGTCAAGAGTTGGAAATGAAGTAAACATAAGATTTCAAGTTACAACACATAGCTGCCTGTTCCAAACCCAATATTTTCATTGGCAGAGTGCATTATGGGGGAAATAGATGTAGTTGCTTAAAGGTTGTCATTTTAAAGGCAAAATTAGAGGGATCTATATGTCTTTTTCTCAGCCTGCCTGACTGTACCCCTGTCAGACTGAAGCACAGCTGATATGATAAGAGTTCACCAGTGCACAGCTCTTTCATATACATTCGTTCACATTTTTATGAGGATTGGAGTGGAATTGTCCTCAGAAAGTGAAAATCCAGAGTGGGCCTTTTGTTCCAAATCTCTAATGCACAGTTCCCATACAGCAAGATGTTCAAAAAACTTAAAGTTAGTGTGATCAGATGACTAAAAAGGTCTTTCCCTGTGAATGCTGGATACTTCCCCCTAAAGAGAATAATCATTAATAAGCATCAAAAGAATCAGGAGCACGGCTGGAGCAATGTCAGTGTAACCATTCTACTAATGCCTTAAGAATTCAAATTCTTCCTGATCGTTATTCATCCTTGGAGGATGCCTGCTTGTGACAACAACCAAAATGCCATTGAAACTGGTCCCAATGCACACACAAAGACCCACATTTGGCAGCCAAATGCATATATACAATTCCCACTAAGGTTGACGGGTGTCTTGCAGACAAATCTAAGGACAGAAATTGAGCCATAATAGAGCTTATGGTCTTAGGATGGCAGTGGGGGAATCACCATTGACATGTTTTATGATTATTTCAATGCTGCTGCAACTTTCACACTCTATATGAGTAATGAAGATGTCAAGGTGTCTAGAGTCTTGGATAGGTGGTGTTTTATAGTTTTTAAATATAAATAAAAAATATTTTAAATCCATATTTCACCCATATGCAAATTCATCATAGGCACAATGCATCAGAGGAGCTTAACATTCAACAAACAGTATGCAGTCCTTACGCACAAGACCCACAAGGAGCGGGGGAATACGTGTGCATAAGAAAGAAAACGCGAAGAAGAGTTTCTACATTGTCCTATTCATGCTGATTTACAAAGGATACTCAGGTGGCTAATTCAGAGGTATTGCCCGTTCAAGTCCAGCTCCCTAACTTTTGTCTATGTTGTTTTTTCCTTCTAGGATAATGTAAGGAGCCATCTCTTAGGACATGTCTACACTGCCCCGCACTTTAGACTATAGGTGTGAATAAGCACATGCAACAAAATGCTTCACTGTATTTCCCCCCATCCCACCAGTGGATGGTACAGATGCCAGCCAAAAGGTGTTCCTACTTCACATTAATGTAGTCCTCTTCAAACAAGACTATGTTAAAATGAAGTAGAACACCTTTTAGCTGCCATCCACAGCATCTACACATAGGAGTTACAGAGCAGAACTTAGGTGAGCACTACTCTTCACACATCCCGTAGTCCAAAGTGTGGGGCAGTTTAGACATACCATTAGTGTGTCAATATAATAAAATACCCCAAATATGGTAAAATTATAGATCAGGAGGAGTGTCTGTTCAGCTTTTAAAAATAAACGTTAACAAAAGATTATTTTTAGTTAATCACATTTTGTTCAGTGTCCTATGATTTTTGTAAAAGTACATCATCAGAGAACTGAGTCATCTTTATGGCACTATACCACGATTTGGTCTAATTTTCCTAATTTTTTTTACCATTTGTTCCATTAGTCCAGGACAAATTGCCTCCCTGAGAACTAAGGACAAAAAGAAATGAAATAACTACAGATTATTTTTAACTCAAAATTCATCTTGCCATTTAAATCCAGTGGTGAGCAACACTATGAAACAGCCAGAAAAACAGTAATCTTACAAATGAGTTTACAGGGGAAACCGTATTACTTCTTTCCAGCATCAATGTACTATTAATAGCAACATAATATAGGCTAAATTGCAGAGGGTGGCATAGATGATCTAAAGGACTTTTCCTTTACTAATCTGTACGATAATCATGGTAGTACAACTCAGTGACGTGTCTATGTAAACAGTTATGCAATAGCCCCTGATGCTGGAGGACATGATGTGCAAGCATTGATCACATCAGGAGTGAGACAGGCTGAGACCAATGGAATGAAGCTAAAAGCACACAAAAAAAGAATCAGATATCATGCAGTAGCGCCCACAGAAGAGGAGCTATGTCTGTTGAAGACTACATTTATTTGAGAAAGCTGGGTTTAAGAAACTGACAATGTACTGTAAGAATAGTCTAGCCTAACTATTTTAGTCAAAAGAAAAGGAGGACTTGTGGCACCTTAGAGACTAACCAATTTATTTGAGCATAAGCTTTCGTGAGCTACAGCTCACTTCATCGGGTGCATCCGATGAAGTGAGCTGTAGCTCACGAAAGCTTATGCTTTCAAATAAATTGGTTAGTCTCTAAGGTGCCACAAGTCCTCCTTTTCTTTTTGCAAATACAGACTAACACGGCTGTTACTCTGAAACCTATTTTAGTCATGTTCTGCTGCCTCCAAAACAAACTTAGCCACCTTCCCATTAAGTCAAGATGAATAAGCTATCGAACCTCCATTATTTATTATAACTGCTTGTGGGGGAATGTCACTGTGCAAGTGATTAACATTAAGGTAGATGGATGCCTATGGTGAGGTACTTAAGGTTTTTGTTTTTTTGGTTTTGGGGTTTTTTTTTTGCCTTTTGAGGTGTCAACCAAGAGTTTTCCTGGCTTTAACACTTTAAGTGGTTTCCTAGAGTGGTTTACCTCTGCACTAAAACCCACTTCTGAAAAAGTTTTCCCTTTACCAGCCACTCAGAGTATATTATTTTCTTGTAAGAAAAACAATTGTATTGTGTCTCTAATTCAATAGTACAGTAAGCACAAAGGGGTGTCTGTTAGCCCCAGTCCTGGCCAGTTTCTCAACTGGGTGTTTCCATTATGCCTGATTCTCCTAGATAAAAAAGTATTCTATTTCCCACCGCCCATCTATAAACTGCTGTTGCATTGTGTTACTGGTGAGGAATACTTGCTCTTTTTTCCACACCAGTGGCTATGGGAGCCTTTCTGCAGTGGACAACATGATTCTCTGTAGATAGTCTAGTACCATGCTATTCCTGGAAAAAATAAAGCATTAGGATTTGTCCAAAGGGTATTAACTTAAGCCTTTCTTTTCTGACACTTTTCTCTCAGAGATACCCAGCGGCTAACATTATTTCCAGGTTTCTCTCTAATCTTGGTTTGCTACAGAGAGATGGAATAGTAATAAATCTGGGAAAGTAAGGCAAGGGGGGAAAAAAGTGAGCACCAACAATTTAATTTAAAAAAAAATGCAAAATTGTGTCTGAAGTTCACGTTCATTCTGAAACAATTTTTCTTGCACAAATATTCCTGAAAAGCAAATACAAAGGGCGATGAATGCCGTTGAAGCAAATGTGTTTTTAATTTAAATTAAAGTTTGTGCACACATTTTTATTGCCAGATTTGCTCAGATCTACTCCTTTTACACTTTTGTAGCTAATTTCAGCAAATAAATGGTTTTATGTAGTCTGTCCAGTTCAACTTACAACCAAGTTTTAAAAGACTGGCCAAAGAGCTCTCTAGACTGTTAATGTTCATTTTGAATAAGCCTTGGAACACACAAGCAGGTCCAGAGGACTGGAAGAAAGCTAATGGTTCACCAATATTTTAAAAAGGTAAACGGGATGACCCAAGTAATTATAGGCCTGTCAGCCTGAAAGGTCTCATCAAACTAAATATTATTTCCATGAGATTGCAAATTATTTGATAAAGATAATAATGCTGATGTAATATACTCAGACTTCTGTAGTGTATCTTACTTGATACCGCATGACAGTTGATTAAGAAAATAGAATACAAAATCAACATGGCACATGTTAAATGGATTAAAAACTGACTAACTGGAAACAGGGAATCATAATGGAGTGTGAATGTTTTTGGTGGAGTCCAGACCCTTAGCTATTTCATATTTTTATCAATGACCTGGAAGAAAGATTACTGGTAAAGTCTACAGATGACACAAGGATTGGGGGAATGGTAAATAATGAAGAGGACAGGTCACTCCTCAGAGCAATCTGAACTGCTTGGTAAGATGGACACATGCAAATAATATGTGCTTTAACACAGCCAAACGTAAGGGCATACATAGAAACATAAGAACAACCATACTGGGTCAGACCAAAGGTCCATCTAGCCCAGTATCCTGTCTTCTGACAGTGGCCAATGCCAAGTGCCCATCTAGGAACAAAGAACACAGGTCATATTTACAGGACGGGGGACTCTATCCTGAGAGGCAGTGACTATAAAGAAGACGTGGGGGGTGTCATGGTGAAGATGTGTTTGACATATGGTGACAGACTTGGTTTCCTTCATCTCCCTCAGAAAAGATGGAACCCTGTGGTTCAACCACTCTTGGACTGTTTCTCTGGATTGCAGCCTCCTGTTTCCAGACCACATAAACACAAGAACCTGTGATGGACAGTGCTCTCTGCCAGCATTGTCTAGTGGTTAAGACACTAGTTCTCTACTTGTCCCTCCTCCTGCATCTCTCAGTAGCCACTATCCCGCACTGCAGTGGTCTGCCTTTTGGTGGGTATTGACTTGACCCTCTGACCAGGTCACCAATTAGTCTTGTTCCTCTTTGGGACCCATGCCCTCACAATTCGGGGCGGGGGGGGGGGGGAATTCAGTCAGTCTGTTGGCTCCTGCCAGCAACTAGTCCCAGCCATGGCGTTTTCCAAGTCTATATGGAAGTGAGGGTTTTATTCTCTTCGTAACAAAGGTGGCTGGTAGGGGAGCCTGGGCCCTCCCACTCCACCAGGCTCCTGCATCAAGGAGTACCTTATGGCTGCCTTCCTAGGCCTTTTTTTACCATCCACCTCCCAGACAAAAACTCTTATAGCTTGACACAAATTAGTAAAGAAAAGGAGAACAACTGAATCGTCAGCCCCTCTGGGCTCAGCAGTCAGGGTTTTTTTCAGTGCCCTTCTTCAGAAGCTCCCAGGATAGGTCTTTCTCCCTGCTCTGTCAGCCTCCATCTGAGCTGTCTGTCTCCCTTTTAAGCTCCAGCTCCAGCAGAAGCATGCTCCAGCTCCATAGCAGTGAACCTGGAAGCCTTGAAAGCCCCAGCTCAAGCAGGCCCCTTTGTGACAGGGAGATTCGAAGCCTGAAAGCCTTGACCCTGGAACTGTCCACATGCAGGAGATGCCCCAGAGCCACAGACCCAGGGTCCCCGAGTCCACTGGAACCCCACCAATGCTTCACTTGTTTATCAAAACAAATGTGTTTTCAAACATTCATTTGCAACAAAATCAGCATTTTCCAATTAAAATTCCTGACTAGTTATTCCCCCAAAGGTACAAAAGGCCTACATGCCTGGTTCTTACCAAACTTTATCCTTTCCTTGCAATGTTTGGTTAAGTGTGACTCAGTCCAGGCACCCTCCTTCTAGGCTGGGAGAAACAGACCATGCGGCTGCATTCTCTCAGTGTCTCTCTGATAGAATTTCACCTCCAGCAGCTGCTGCTGCCTGCTTCCCTTCCTCTCTAGGCAGGGGTCTTTGACAATTAGCGTCCCTTTTTTCCTAGGCTTGGAAAATGACCTAGGAAAAATAAACCTGTTAGCCTGGTTGGAACCAGGCAGGTGGGCATTTCCCAATTAATAGTTTCCCCCCCCACCCCCACCCCCCAATCCTCTTAAAATCCTTGGTATTGTCTCTAGACTAGACAAAGGTATCACAAAATCCAATGACTGGAAGTTGAAGCTAGATAAATTCATGCAGGAAATTAGGCAAAAAAAATCTTAACAGTGAAGGGTAATAGAGCAAATTATCAATAGCTGTGGTGAGTCTGCATCACTGATTTATTTATTTTTTTAAATCAAAATCAGATGTTTTTCTAAACATATGCACTAGTTCAACCACAGGTGCTTGACTTGAAGGAATGAGTTCAGAGAATTCCTATAGCCTGTGCTCTGCTTAACAGAAGACTGAATAACAGAGTTATAATTTTGTTATGATCAACAGAATAAGAGGTCTATGCCGAAAAGGTACTCTAGTTAAAGAGCAATTCACTTTCCCAATGCCCTAAAATGACATTTACTTTACACCTGTGTTCCTGGAAATTGGTCTACGTTTTCCCTCTTATAAATATGTAACACAAGTACCAGGTTTCAGCATGCTTGGGCTCCCTTGAAATCCATCAGCGAAGTCAGGAAACAAAATTTAAGCATCACTGCATTTCAGAATGTGGAAACAGATTTATCCTTTTCATTCTCTAATTTTTAAGCAAAAAAAACCAAAATTGCATCCTCACTACTATGCCAGTTTCTTTGGCCCTCCTCTATTAAATTTTCTAAAACCTTTGGCAGGGGAGGGGGGTGGAAGGCAGACCAAGTCACAGGATTTTTCCACAGCTTGTGGCATTAGTAAGTTCCTCAATATGTCACTATGCTAACACAAATGGACAAAGATCACCCGTTGCCTTGGAAGGTTAAAAGCTTTCCCATTACCAACTTTTGCTGAATGCATTTTGTAAAAGGATAAAGTGGCAGGAGAAAATAAAGCCTTGTCATTTACTTCAACAAATAATACAAGGATGCTAATGAGAGTGAATCAATCAAGGCACAGCTCTTGAATGGCAAGGCCCTTTCAAGTGGGATCAACAAAGCATATAAAATCCTAGCACTAACTGTTTCGTCTGTATGGCCACACTGAAGACCAAGGTTCAAAGAGAGCCTGATCCAATTCTCTTGGGAGGAAGACAGTGGGAGGTTTAAAAAGCAAGGGAATCGAGGAAAGAGGAAATCAAACAGCTTGAAGAAACCCCACAAGACAGAGTGAAAGAAAGCAATCAGAAACAATAGCCACTGAAAGAAAAAGGGGTGTTTGAAAAGGAAGTTCCATGTATCATATAATCCAGGGATACTCAGACTGAGGCTCGCAAGTGATTCTTTAATGTGTCTCTTGTGGCTCTTTGAAGCATGATATTAAAATACTGTGTGATTTATTATTAATCAATCGAAGTTATTAACCAATCAAGATGCTCTTACTATGTTACTAACCAATTGTAGTTGATAAAACAACAATACTTGGCCAGTCATTTTGCTGTGAGAATTAGATATATATATATAAATAAAAGGAGTACTTGTGGCACCTTAGAGACTAACACATTTATTTGAGCATAAGCTTTCGTGAGCTACAGCTCACTTCATCGGGTGCATTCGATGAAGTGAGCTGTAGCTCACGAAAGCTTATGCTCAAATAAATTTGTTAGTCTCTAAGGTGCGACAAGTTCTCCTTTTCTTTTTGTGAATACAGACTAACACAGCTGCTACTCTGAAACATATATAAAAATAGTAAATGAAACAATGAAGTCACACTACGGTGGCTCTTTTGGGTAATGTTGAGCGCTAATTTGGCTCCTGAACCACTGAGGTCTGAGTGGTTTTAAATAGTTATCAGAATAACTCAGTTATCTTTGTCAAATCCATGAGAGAGGGGCTTGGACAGCAGCTGTCAAAATTGCCTGATGGAAAATTTGAGAAAGTTACGCAAGGATGGAGACTGTTACTTTTAAAAGTATAAGGAAAGACTCTTCACATCGAGAAAGCTAAAATGTGTGAGAGGCCAGTGCAAATGTGTTTCTCTCTGACCTGGAGCAACAGACTGATCATTAGAGCCAACCACGATGCTCCTGGAAAAGGAAGAAATTGAAATCTTACCGAAGAGAACTGAAGGTGTTAATGTAGTGGAGTTTTTCAGATCTTGGGTGCCAGGAATTCTTAAAGCTAGATTGTAAAAAATGGCCTTGTCAAAAGTACGAGATCTAAAAAGAAAGAAATAAGAGTGCTCTAGTGCAGTGAACCTGGTGCTGCAAAAATTCCACATACAGAACTCTATGGAAGTTAAATCCAACCTTACCAGCTGTGCATTTAATGGCACCATGATTTACTTCTGCATCAAGATCACTTAGGGTATGTCTACACTACAATATTAGGTCAAATTTATAGAAGTCGGTTTTGTAGAAAGTGTTTTTATACAGTTGATTGTGTGTGTCCCCACACAAATGCTCTAAGTGCATGTAGTAGGCAGAGTGTGTCCACAGTACAGAGGCAACCGTCGACTTCTGGAGCGTTGCGCTGTGGGTGGCTATACTACAGTTCCCGCAGTCTCCGCCGGCCATTTGAATTCTGGGTAGAAATCCCAGTGCCTGATGGGGCTAAAACATTGTCGCGGGTGGTTCTGGGTACATATTGTCAGGCCCCCCTTCCCTCCCTCCCTCCATGAAAGCAACGGCAGACAATCATTTTGCGCCTTTTTTCTTGAGTTACCTGTGCAGACGCCATACCACGGCAAGCATGGAGCCCGCTCAGCTAACCGTCACCGTATGTCTTCTGGGTGCTGGCAGATGTGGTACTGCATTGCTAAACAGCAGCAGTTTATTGCCTTTTGGCAGCAGACAGTGCAGTATGACTGGTAGCCATCATCGATGTGGTCCTGGGTGCTCTTTTAACCGGGCGCCTGGGCAACCATGGGAGAGACTCAGCCAGGTCATTTCCCTTGTTTCGTCTCGTGGCGATTGAGTCCAACTGGCAGTGCACTGTCTTTTAACCTCCAGCCAACAGAAGATGATGGCTAGTCATCATACTGCACCATCTTCTGCCGAGCACCCAGGAGATGATGATGGCTAGCAGTCGTACTGCACAGTCTGCTGCCAGCAAGATGTATAAAGATAGATGAAGTGGCTCAAAACAAGAAATAGACCAGATTTGTTTTGTATTCATTTTCTCCTCCTTCCCTCTGTGAAATCAACGGCCTGCTAAACCCAATTTTGAGTTCTATCCTTGAGGTTTTGAGTTCTATCCTGGAGGGGGCCATTCAGTTTCTCGCAAAGCCACCCCCTTTGTTGATTTTAATTCCCTGTAAGCCAACCCTGTAAGCCATGTCATCAGTCGCCCCTCCCTCCGTCAGGGCAACGGCAGACAATCGTTCCGCGCCTTTTTTCTGTGCAGACGCCATACCACAGCAAGCATGGAGCCCACTCAGATCACTTTGGCAATTAGGAGCACATTAATCACCACACGCATTATCCAGCAGTATATGCAGCACCAGAACCTGGGAAAGTGAAACCGGGCAAGTAGGCGACATCAGCACGGTGACGAGAGTGATGAGGACATAGACACAGACTTCTCTCAAAGCACGGGCCCTGGCAATGTGGACATCATTGTGCTAATGGGGCAAGTTCATGCGGTGGAACGCCAATTCTGGGCTCCAGAAACAAGCACAGACTGGTGGGACCACATAGTGTTGCCGGTCTGGGACGATTCCCAGTGGCTGCAAAACTTTCGCATGCGTAAGGGCACTTTCATGGAACTTTGTGACTTGCTTTCCCCTGCCCTGAGGCACAAGAATACCAAGATGAGAGCAGCCCTCACAGTTCACAAGCAAGTGGCAATAGCCCTGTGGAAGCTTGCAACGCCAGACAGCTACCGGTCACTCGGGAATCAATTTGGAGTGGGCAAATCTACTGTGGGGGCTGCAGTGATGCAAGTAGCCAACACAATCAAAGATCTGCTGATATCAAGGGTAGTGACCCTGGGAAATGTGCAGGTCATAGTGGATGGCTTTGCTGCAATGGGATTCCCTAACTGTGGTGGGGCCATAGACGGAACCCATATCCCTATCTTGGCACCGGAGCACCAAGCTGCCGAGTACATAAACCGCAAGGGGTACTTTTCGATAGTGCTGCAAGCTCTGGTGGATCACAAGGGACATTTCACCAACATCAGTGTGGGATGGCCGGGAAAGGTGCATGATGCTTGCATCTTCAGGAACTCTGGTCTGTTTCAAAAGCTGCAGGAAGGGACTTTATTCCCAGACCAGAAAATAACTGTTGGGGATGTTGAAATGCCTATAGTTATCCTTGGGGACCCAGCCTACCCCTTAATGCCATGGCTCATGAAGCCATACACAGGCAGCCTGGACAGTAGTCAGGAGCTGTTCAACTACAGGCTGAGCAAGTGCAGAACGGTGGTAGAATGTGCATTTGGATGTTTAAAAGCGCGCGGGCGCAGTTTACTGACTCGGTTAGACCTCAGCGAAACCAATATTCCCACTGTTATTACTGCTTGCTGTGTGCTCCACAATATCTGTGAGAGTAAGGGGGAGACGTTTATGGCAGGGTGGGAGGTTGAGGCAAATCGCCTGACTGCTGGTTTCGCACAGCCAGACACCAGGGCAGTTAGAAGAGCACAGGAGGGCGCGGTGCGCATCAGAGAAGCTTTGAAAACCAATTTCATGACTGGCCAGGCTACGGTGTGAAAGTTCTGTTTGTTTCTCCTTGATGAAACCCCCCGCCCCTTGGTTCACTCTACTTCCCTGTAAGCTAACCACCCTCCACACCTCCCTTCAATCACCGCTTGCAGAGGCAATAAAGTTATTGTTGCTTCACATTCATGCATTTTTTATTCATTCATCACGCAAATAGGGCGATAACTACCAAGGTAGCCCAGGAGGGGTGGTGGAGGAGAGAAGCACCAGGAGGGGTGGTGGAGGAGGGAAGGACAAGGCCATACAGCATTTTAAAAGTTTAAAACTTTAAAACTTATTGAATGCCAGCCTTCTGTTGCTTGGGCAATCCTCTGCGGTGGAGTGGCTGGATGGCCGGAGGACCCCCACTGCGTTCTTGGGGATCTGGGTGAGGAGGCTATGGAACTTGGGGAGGAGGGCGGTTGGTTACACAGGGGCTGTAGCGGCAGTCTGTGCTCCTGCTGCCTTTCCTGCAGCTCAACCATACGCTGGAGCACATTGGTTTGATCCTCCAGCAGCCTCAGCATTGAATCCTGCCTCCTCTCATCATGCTGCCGCCACCTTTCAGCTTCGGCCCTCTCTTCAGCCCACCACCTACTCTCTTCAGCCTGCCACCTCTCCTCCCAGTCATTTTGTGCTTTCCTGCACTCTGACATTGTCTGCCTCCACGCATTCATCTGTGCTATGTCAGTGTGGGAGGACAACATGAGCTCAGAGAACATTTCATCACAAGTGCGTTTTTTTCGCCTTCTAATCTTCACTAGCCTCTGGGAAAGAGAAGATCCTGTGATCCTTGAAACACATGCAGCTGATGGAAAAAAAAAGAGGCAGTGGTATTTAAAAAGACACATTTTCTAGAACAATGGCTACACTCTTTCACGGTAAACCTTGCTGTTAACATTACATACACAGCACACATGCTTTCGTTCCAAGGTCACATTTTGCCTCCCCCCACCACGTGGCTAGCCCCTCACCCCTCCCCATGGCTAACAGCGGGGAACATTTCTGTTCAGCCACAGGCAAACAGCCCAGCAGGAACGGGCACCTCTGAATGTCCTCTTAAGAAAAGCACCCTATTTCAACCAGGTGACCATGAATGATATTACTCTCCTGAGGATAACACAGAGAGATAAAGAACGGATGTTGTTTGAATGCCAGCAAACATACAATGCAATGCTTTGTTCTACAATGATTCCCAAGTATGTGCTACTGGTCTGGTGTGGTAAAATGTCCTACTATGGTGGACAGAATAAGGCTGCCCTCCCCAGAAACCTTTTGCAAAGGCTTTGGGAGTACATCCAGGAGAGCCGCGAATGCCAGGGCAAATTAATCATTAAACATGCTTGCTTTTAAACCATGTATAGTATTTTAAAAGGTTACACTCACCAGAAGTCCCTTCTCCACCTGGCAGGTCCGGGAGGCAGCCTTGGGTGGATCTGGGGGGTACTGGCTCCAGGTCCAGGGTGAGAAACAGTTCCTGGCTGTCGGGAAAACCGGTTTCTCTGCTTGCTTGCTGTGAGCTATATACAACTTCATCATCATCATCTTCCTCATCCCCAAAACCTGCTTCTGTGTTGCCTCCATGTCCATTGAAGGAGTCAAACAACACGGCTGGGGTAGTGGTGGCTGAACCCCCTAAAATGGCATGCAGCTCATCATAGAAGCGGCATGTTTGGGGCTCTGACCCGGAGTGGCCGTTTGCCTCTCTGGTTTTCTGGTAGGTTTGCCTCTGCTCCTTAAGTTTCACACGGCATTGCTTCGGGTCCCTGTTATGGCCTCTGTCCTTCGTGCCCTGGGAGATTTTGACAAATGTTTTGGCACTTCGAAAACTGGAACTGAGTTCTCATAGCACGGATTCCTCTGCCAGCGATCAGATCCCGTACCTCCCGTTCGGTCCATGCTGGAGCTGTTTTGCGATTCTGGGACTCCATCATGGTCACCTTTGCTGATGAGCTCTGCATGGTCACCTCTGCTGATGAGCTCTGGCCAGCGTGGCAAGCTGTAGGTGACCATGCAAACAGGAAATTGAAATTCAAAAGTTTGCGGGCCTTTTCCTGTGTACCTGGCCAGTGCATCTGAGTTGAGAGTGCTGTCCAGAGCGGTCACAATAGAGCACTCTGAGATAGCTCCCGGAGGCCAATACCGTCTAATTGCGTCCACAGTACCCCAAATTCGACCCAGCAAGGCCGATTTAAGCGCTAATCCACTTGTCAGAGGTAGAGTAAGGAAATCAATTTTAAGAGCCCTTTAAGTCGAAAAAAAGGGCTTCATCGTGTGGACAGGTGCAGGTTTACATCGATTTAACGCTGCTACATTCAGCCTAAATTCCTAGTGTAGACCAGGGCTCAGTCAAGCTGCAGAAGCAAATAAAATCCTTTTTGGAACTACACCGCCAGCTATGAGAAAACAACCTCTCCTGTGCTTTGCTTTCCCTTACCAAACTCAAATGGATCTGTAAGAGCACTTACTCAGCCTTCCCAACTATGAAGGAAGCTGAAGAATTCATTTTCCTCCTGTTAATTCTGACAACAGATTCTTCTTTTCAAGTTTTCTATTAGCAAAAAGAGTCATAAGTCTGGGCTTTAGTTACATGTCTTATAAACTCGGACACAAAACATGCAAGGAGAACTTGAGTTCAGGAGGCAGATGCAGCCTCTTAGGTTTAATATGATCTGACAAAAATCAGTTGAAATATAGATACATCTGAGTTTAGCTCGTCACATATTTCATTAACGTAACTGCAAATTAAATGCTTGGTTCTTTGTAGATCCTCAAGTCTTTTTGATTGCCTATAAAGACTAACCAGTAAAGTTTTATAGAAAGAAGGAGGTAGGATATGTTCAGTAACTGGTGGAGTATTGCAGGGCTGATTGTGACATGTACTAAGTACAGAAGCAATATGCTCCAGGATTCTGGGAGGTGCGGGGGGCAGAAACGATGCTGAGCCCATTAACAACATTACAAGATACAAGTGCTCAACACTTCTGCAAATCAGAACATGGGTAAAATTTTCAAGACACAGCTAAGTCCCATTTTCAAGTTATTTAGGGACTTGGAAACCTATGTGTCATTGAAAGTCAATATGCTTTGTCTCCTAAGTGCCTAAATCACTTTTGAAAATGAGATTTAGGGATAGATTTTAAAGGTATTTAAGTGCCTAAAGATACAATGAGGTACCTCATGGGATTTTTAAAGGTGATTTCAATGGGAAATGCTAGTAGGCACCTATCGGCATTTTAGGTGCTTAAATACTTTGAAATTCTGTCCCTTAAATGCTTTTGAAAATATTACTCAATGTTTATTTAGGCACCTAAATATGGATATAGGTACCTACCTTTAAACGCCAAGTTCTAAATTTTTGGCCAGAGTCACTATACAATGCCACCTTTTGTAAAAATTGCCAGACATGCATATTTGATGTACTCACTGAAAGAAAAAGAAATCACAAATATTAATATTCCACACAGCGTAGGGACCTGAAAAGAGAAAGTGTGTACCTTTAAAGAATAAAATATTTTATACTTGCAGCACACAGTGAAAAGACATTTTCTGACATTTAAAACACTTTATATTTCAAATGCCTGACATCTGGCAATAAAAATCAGTGGAAATGTACAGCCTCTTCGCTACAAAGACAGTATTAGTGACCTGAGATTAGTCATGTCCCGTCAAATGCCAGTAACATTTTTAAGCATTTTCTGTTGACAAGGTAACAAAGAATGTGATTTTTTTCTTCTATAAAACATGGCAGAATGTGTTTCTGAGTACATCTTTGTAACAGGGTCTCCTTTTGATTGGCTCCTTCTTAAGTGATGAGAATGTATTTATTTTCCCCAGGATTTACTGTGATTATCCTTTACATCTTCTAAAATACAAGAGAACTTTTTGTGGAAGAAGATGCATCACTTACTAAGTGCCACCATCACCACCCCTTTTAAACTGGTTTTCTAAACGATACAAAGAACAGTGGCAATCCACTATTTCAATCTGAACTCCCTGTTTCTCATGTTAACACAAAATATAATGCAATGACCCTTCGTGCTCTGAGTACCTATGGTCTCAAAGGTTTCATCCCCCTTCTGCTCCACAGATATTTTCACATCAAGCCACCACATGGTACTGTCCTAGTCACATCAGTTATAGCTCTGGGGCTATATTATGAGACAAAATTATGTTATACTTCCGGAGCTAGACACTGAGCTCAGTTACCTTAGAATAAAGGTGAATGCTGTCACAGTTCACGGCAACTGCACCTGTATTCCCCCTTTATGGTCCCGCAACGGCACTTACTCTTAGACTCCCAGCTCCTCAGCAGTCACCTTTCTTGGGCGAAGAACTGTGTCTCCCGCCCTCCTGACCAGGGTGTTTCCAGGCTGCATAATTCCTTGCCTATAACTGTGAATTCCTCAGCAATCAGACTGCCTCAGCAGGCCTGCTTTGCCTTCCTTCCTCAGAGGCTATAAACAGTGTAATTGCCCATATTCAAGTTAACACACAGCTCTAAGTAAGCACATCTATTTTAAGGTAAAAGAATGGCAAAGAACAATAATACACACATCCTAATTAACTTACCAGAGATCACCCCCAACTCTGACAAGGGCTCTGGTAGGTAAACAATTCTTTAAACCCTACCAAGGGGGTTTCCAGCGGTTACAAGTTCATAACCATCTCAGCTCAGAAAACGCACTCCCCTGAATCTGAATCTGTCACTCCTTTATACAATCTGGGTCTTTGATCTGCCCTCATATAGCAGCTGGTCAGCTCACAGAGGCTCCCCACTTAAGGGCAAAGCTTCAAAAGGCTGAGTTATTGCATAACCAGAGGGTTATATTTGCATACATCTCCCTCTAGAGATTTCCTGGGAAACTCATTTAGCTTTAAAAGTTCACATTGTTCCAAACAGTCCTTTGAAGCTCATAACACTTCCCAGGGTTTACATTAGTCACATCTCCCTCCTATAGACGTTACACACAATTGCACAATAATACATACACATTTGCATTTTTAATCAAATGAATGCCTAAGATACTTAAACTTAATTCAATAAGGATTGTCGAGGATATTGCAGGAAATTGCTATGTGTATTGCAGATGCCAAGATGTTTTTAAATGGGTGCCTAATATGGATTTAGGAACCTCACTTTAAAGCACCTAAATTAGTGGCCTGATTTAACTGGGAGCCGCTGGAAGATCAGCGCTTATGAAAAATTAAGACACTTATTTAGGAGCTTAAATGAAGATTTGGGAGCCTAATTTTAGGTGCCCATTTTTGAAAATCTTTACCAGCGATTTTACTTACTATTGATATACTCCACATTTACACCAGTGTAACTGAGACCAGAATCTGACCCCCTATACAATAGTATAATTTCCTAGCATGCTCATCACACTGTTTTATCCTATTCAGATTGACAAAATCTGACAAAGTTATAAGATGGTCAGAGCATTGCCATCTTATAGCACGATGCCCTGGTACAGTAACGTTTGTAGTACAGTATGCCCATTGCAATGGATCTTTACACTTGTTTACTAAATTACAGACTATAGGCCAGGTACCTAATCTTTGCAGGCTCTGAATATGCAGCTCAAGGTAGAAGTCATAGCCCCCAGGCTCATATTTTCCGTATAATCACTACATATTTCCTCATATATACTTCAGTCAAGGGATTGCTGCATTCTTAATCAATCAGCCAGTCTACTTTTCTGCTTCAGTTCGGGACTGCAATACTTGCAGTGACTACAATGCCGATCCAAGAGCCAGTACCACGCCCAAGACTGAAAGGAGAGCAGAGAATGGCTGAGATTTTCCATTCAGTGCACCCTTTTCTTATCAGTCATTTTAGTTGCTGAGTTTTGGCACACTTCGCCTATTCTACGACATCAGGGTCATTATAACAGAGTCTTAATTACTTGTATTTAAAGCACTTCCATGGTCTCAGGTGCCAGGCTCATCTAATGTATGAGTGTATTCAATTCATGACTCTAGCAAGGGGTTGGCTAAGTAAGGATTTCAAGGTTTGGCTCTATGTGGCATTAGAGGTTTTTAACCACAACTTGGTCACCAGGTTGTTTAAAACACTGAGAAAAGTAAAAAGAAAAGGAGGACTTGTGGCACCTTAGAGACTTAACAAATTTATTTGAGCATAAGCTTTCATGAGTTACACGAAAGCTTATGCTCAAATAAATTTGTTGTTAGTCTCTAAGGTGCCACAAGTACTCCTTTTCTTTTTGTCGATACAGACTAACACGGCTGCTACTCTGAAACCTGAGAAAAGTAAGTGCTTTAATCATTAAACTTGGCAGACATTTGGCATGTCTTTTGTCTTCAGAAAGGTACCTCATGCTATAAAGAAGAGAAAAATTAATTCAACCATTATTAAGAAACTCAGCTCGTCAACATCTAATTAACAGCTAATGGACAGCAGAATGAACATTACAAAATGATTAATTTTCCTACAATATAATAAATGCTGAGACAAGGCCAAGATGTTCATTGTATTAAAGGGAGCATGATTTTTTCTCCCTCTCTGGGAGTGAATAGTAAAGAATTTAGGCACAGAAGAATAGGTTGTGTGGTGGTTGTTTTTCTATTTAGCTTATTACAGGGCCAGCCCTGTGGTAAACCTAGAGGATATCCCTGCTTCCAAGCTGGAAATTTTTGGTGATGTGAATACTAGAGGTGGGTTGTTTGAGAGCAAGTCATCTGCCTGAGAATGGACATTAGACAGACAAGGTGGGCGAGGTAATATCTTTCATTGGACCAACATCTTTTGGAAAGAGAGAGCTTTCGAGCTACAGAGAGCTCGTCTTCAGGTCTGCAAGATGATCAGTCTTGGGAGCAACATGGCTACAACAACACTGCATATGAGAATGGATAGAATGTTAGGCTCTTAAAAGAGCCCTGTCCAGTCCTCCTTGCTTCCTCCTTCACCCCTTTGTACCAGAACAGTGCAAACAGGCCAGAATCTGGACAGTAGAGAATTCCCATGCCATGGGGGAGTTCTGAGCTGGAATAAAATATTATAGAGGAAGTGCAGAGTGGTCTAGTGGACAGGACTGGGAGCCAGGTGTCGTGAGTCTAGTCCCAGCTCCGCTACAAACCAGCTGTATGCTCTTGGATGAGTCATTTCACCTCTGCATGTGTTTCTCTCCCACCCTTTTCCTGTCTTGCCCACTGAGACTGTAAACTCTTTGGTATAGCCCCCCTACACACACACACACACACACAATTTGTACTTGTACAGCACCTAGCACAGCATGGGCCCCAAGCTCAGTGGGGGCCTCTAAGGTGTTACTGTAATAGAAATGATAAAACAGTAAGTGGTAGGGGAGTAAAGGAGCGTGGCCAGAACAATACTGGTGCACTCCATCTGTTCTCAGCTGTCAGCTGGCTGAACCTTTGGGACAACTGGCATTGCTGTAGATTAAAGCCAGGCTTCTGTAACCTATGCTGGATCTAAGGCCAAGTCAGGCAGAAAAATAACAGTGTATTGTTGCCATAGCAGAGAATCTGGTCTGGTAGCTGCAACACAGAGCCTGGACTAAGTTAATAGGGGCAAAGGTTGAGGATTCTATACCTAACATAGGGATCAGAGCAAACCTCCATCTGTCATCATGGCAAAGAGACTGAAGGCTAGAGGAGAGTGGGTGGGGGGAAAGAGGCTATACTGATTGTTTTAATTTGGTGTTAAAGCTATTTAGGTCAGTGAAGCTGAAAACAGAATATCGGTTTTTCTTATGAATATGAATATGAGGAAGAGTTCTTCAAGGCCATAAAGGTAACTAGATATCCAGTTTTCCCCAAGGCCCAGTTAGAACTCGAAATAAGGTAACTGATTAATATTAAAATACTGAAGTGCACTAATCTTGACAGTGTTTGTATCATTAGTGAAACAAAAGTAGCAGAATGTGCAAAACAAGAAATAAACAAAAAATACATACCTGAGTGCTGGGAATACAAATAGCTTTAAACACTGGCCATCACTTAGATTGCTGCAAAGTAATTGTAGATTTAATTAATTTTCTATACTTCAGAGCTGTCCGCTTGTCAGAATGAAAATGAGCACTGAGTCTGGGGAGTGCAAACTTCCACATCTGTTTTACTGTAAACACCACCACCACTATTAAATCAGATATTCAAAATGTTGACTGAATAACAACAGCAATAACAACACTGTGCACTTGGACAGCACTTTTTATTATTGCTGTCAAGCAAACTTGGTATGAAATTGATTTCTTATTCTGTCTCCATGGTGTTTCTTTCTTTATCCTGTTCTCCTCCTACACTTCAGCTATTCTTCTACATTTAATGCATTTTTTTTCTGTCCATGTTTGCCCCAGATTAATTTTCTGTAATTTTTATGCTTTTCAACATTTTTCCCCTCGAAACCCATTTCTCTTTCTTCAAGCCACTTCCTGTTCTCCAGTCTCTTTTTGTGAGCTTTAGTGCTTTTCCAAGTTCTCCCTTCCCAATTTCTCCCCAGTCCTTTTCTCTTTTATTGCTACACTGCTCTCCCACCTCTCTCACCCTCCTTGCCCGACCCCAGTTCTTTTCTCCTCTAGCCCACTCTCCACAAGCAGTTTTCTATAGTGGAGGAAGCACTGCAGCATGTGGGATCAGAGCACTTCTTATCCTAGGCAGTACTGTGTGCTGCACTGGAGGGAGAAGTGGACATCTCCAGCATTGCAGATGGGGGTCA
Source organism: Eretmochelys imbricata (assembly GCF_965152235.1). Classification (NCBI taxonomy): domain Eukaryota; kingdom Metazoa; phylum Chordata; order Testudines; family Cheloniidae; genus Eretmochelys; species Eretmochelys imbricata. The sequence continues at coordinate 17,932,366 of NC_135579.1, forward strand.
AAATGTGTCTTGTATAGTCTCCAACGTAGGGTAATTATGGACTCTCAGAAGGTGAGAAGGAGTGTAAGTGCCATCCACCATATAAGGGAATGGCAACCTTTGGCACATGGCCCACCAGGCAAACCCCCTGGCGGGCCAGGCCGGTTTGTTTACCTGCCGCATCTGCAGATTCGGTCGATTGCAGCTCCCACTGGACGTGGTTCACCACTCCAGGCCAATGGGGGCTGCGGGAAGCGGCGGCCAGCACATCCCTCGGCCCGCGCCGCTTCCCGCAGCCTGCATTGGCCTGTGGTGAACCATGGCCAGTGGGAGCTGCAATCGGCCGAACGTGTGGACACGGCCGATAAACAAACCGGCCCAGCCTGCCAAGGAGTTTGCCCTGGTGGGCCATGTGCCAAAGGTTGCTGATCCCTGCACAATATCATAGTGAGCTATCAGTCTGGATATAGCTAATCACAGGCTTTCTAGATGTCACCATCAGAAGAGAGGAGTGGTGGTTGCACAAATGACAGAAGGAGCTACAAGACTGTCTGGAAATTGACAATATTACAAATACAAATTCTGCACTATTACATCAAGGTAATTAAGGAGTAACTCCACAAAACAGAGTGGGGTTGCTCTGGATTTATACCAGTGTAACAGAACATAATTTGCCCCCATGCTTTCAAGGGCACTGTGCTGTGATTTTCCTAGAAATCTGAATTCCCTGGCATATCATTATTGAATGCAGATAACATGGCCAAGACCAGTATTTCTCAAATGCGGCCACCATAGCCACCAGGGGCTTTTCTTGTGGCCACAGCCTCCTAGGCAGTGATGGGGGAGGAGACAAAGCAGTGGCTCCTCCCCTAAGGCCTCCAGCAGGGGTTGGGTCCTGCTCCCTGTTGGAGACACAAATGCTGGAGGAACAGGCTGCTAGTGAGTTCCCCACCTTCCCTGGGGTGGTGAGCAGCAGGCTCTGGGCCTGGGCTCACTATCATACATTCCCCCTGGTTCTCACTGCTTCCTGATGCCTCATCCATTCTCCCCATCACCTCTGGTCCCCACTGCCACCATACCCACTTTCTCATCCAGGGCTTAATTTGTCCCTGGGCTTGCCTGAGCTGAGTAAGTCTGCTGCAGTGAAAAGTGATATTTGTATGTTTGTTGTTACCACATTTCACAGCAACAGACTAACTAGCTAGCAAGTCGTTAAAAAGCAACCAACCAAAAAAGCAAATGTAACTTTAGTGCCCTTGTGGCCAAGATGGAGTCTGCTCTGCAGGCAGCTCTGGCCAAGAGATGGCGTGCGCAGGAATGCAGCAGGAAAAATCCCTTCCACCCCAGGGGCACCTGTTCCTAACCCCCCAGAGTGAACACACCCACCCACAGGAAAAGTACAATGGATATAAGAAAGGGAAATATTTAGAGAGGGATGAGAGGAGAAAAACAACAAGGCGAAGTATAGGGGCAGTGGTAAAACAGGGTTGCATCCAAACCAAGGCCCCACAGGCCCAGTGGTAGCACAGTCTGAAAGGTCAGACACTGAGCAATGGGTCTGCACACAGAGTTCAGGAGTCCTGAGCAAAGTTCCAGTCCAGTGGTGAGTCTTGGGTGCTCCTGGTCATCTTCAGCACCAGTGAACTTTCCCCAACAAATCCCTCTGGTGCCCTCTTCTGCCGCACTCTGCAAAGCCACACAGAGCGACCACCTGCCCACTAAACGACCTAGCAGCCTCCCTCCTTATTCCCAGTGCAGAGTTACAAGCCCCAGTACTCCAAGCCCCAGGCAGCTCTGGGCAGCAGTGATACTGGGTCCAGCTCCAGCCTGTCCTTCTCGGGCAATTCCTCCCTGGCACAGTGCTCCTCCTGGCTCCTGTCCTGGGTTGTCCCCGATCGGCGCCCTGGTCCTTCCCAGGCTTCAGGCAGCTTCTCTGCTGCTCCACTTTGTGAGGGCCTGCGAGCTGCAGCCCTTCTTCCCCCAGAGCTCCAGAGCCACACCCTCCCAGTTTCCCTCCTTTCTCTCACTGCGCCCCCTCCCCGCTTAGAAAAAAAGATTTAAAGGGGCCATGCAAACAAACAACAAGACAAGAACATGCAAAACACCTTGTTTGTGTTTCTATTTTGTTTAGGTCCAGTAAAGAAGAGAGACAAGTGTACATTATTTTTATTAATGAGTCTGCAAAAAATTCCAACATAATAAATTGCAATGATTTGGATATGTATATGTGCATATTTATTTGTCTTTCCTAAACTTAATTAGGAATTTTAGTTAAAACTATAATAGTGGGCCATCAACAAGAGTTGGTGGCCACACTCTGAGGCCACCAAGAAATTTGTTGCAAGAACCCCTGGCCTAGACTCCCCGCATTATGTACTAACGTTAATCTGATCACAAAGCAGACTTAAAACTGGCTTAAGTGGACAGGTCTGCATTTGCCTAGTGTGGTGGGAAGCCTGAAGTGACATAGGACAGAAACAGATATCCTTACACCACCCCATCTTGCAGCACTCACTTAGAGGTGTGTCAAGAGAAGAGGGCGTGGTCGGAATACTATTGCACTTCATTCATCTCTGACTGGTTTGCTGGCCCTTTGTAGGCTGTTACAGCTGGTCTTAAATTAGAGCAACCCTTTCATTTACAACAGAGACCAAACCCAGTTGCAGCAGCCCTCGCACCTTTGTCTACCTCCCTCTGTACTGTACTGAGCCCAGCTTAGTGGGACACAGGGATCAGAGCCCAGGAGTTGAATAAATGAACTCTTCCAAACACCAAGGATGTTGGAAGTATGTGTACTACATATATCTGTACCTATCAACTGAAGGGAGAATGGCTCCATCCTCTCTGTTTTAACATGAGGTTTTGTTTGGTACAAAGAGGCCTTCAAAATAAATAAATTTTCATCAGTTTCATAGCTGAAGCAAAGAAGAAAAATAAAATCTTAAGCATTCAGGTACTGCTGAGCCTCTACATGTACCAACAGAAGAGATGATCCTTTCACAAAATGTGTTTCAGTCACACAGATGAATAACATTCGCACAGGAAAAAATTTCCCAATGACACTGGCACTGGATTATTTGCTTTGTCTGCTTTAAACTTGCTTGTGTGGATGCCTGGATAATTTTTCACACACATTCTATTCTATTATAGTAGAAAGCCTCAGTAGTTGATGGAGCCGCTTTTCCATGCCTAGTACTTGGCAAGGGGGGTTGGGGTGGGACTGTCCCTCTGTGGTTACAGTTGAAAACTCAGTCCTATAAAGGTACCCACACAAGCAGTAGGAGTGAATTCAGTGGAACTAAAGCGTGAATAAGATCTACTCATGCAAGTAAGAGTTTGTAAGATCAGATGGATTTAAAACAAAGCTGTGTCCTAATTGAATTTCAAATATGTATTTTACAAAACAGTAACATCCAACCCTGACAGCTAGTCTTACAAGGCCAGTTTCAGTGCAGCGCCTCCCCAGAGACGTAACCTAGAGTATGGGGAAGGAAGGGAACAAAGGTGGCTTTAAGTTACCTGCATAGCTCACAGAGGCACAGATCCATGGCTGGTGTAAACTGTCATAGCTCTATTGACTGCTGAACGGGAAAATATTTTGAACTGAAAATTTCTGCAGCAGGCAGAAACCATTTCCTGCTCAGCTCTAGTGCAGAGCACTTCAGCCACTCCCGCTCTCCTCCATCCCACCCCTGCACATGGGAAATTTCCTGGGGGCTGTTTAAGGTCTGTTTACATTTCCAGAGCCACAGAAAGGGGCCTTAAAAGAGCACAGGATCTGCCACACTGAGTTTGTGTGAAACAGACTACTGAGCCATTCAGCAACTAGTGAATATTTGCAAATCAGACTTTTTCCCCCTGTCTGAATTTTAAAAAATAAAAAGTCTCCCTAAAGATTCCCCATACAATATTCTTAACTTATACTTCACACTGGGGATTTGTTTGGATACACTACAGTACAATCATACTTCTTTTGTTTCAGAGAGTGAAACATCTTTTATAAACAGGATTTTTTTTAAGACATACAGAGAGATGTTACTGCCCACTGCTTTCATTTAGGCAGCATGGTCAAAAATATTCCATCACAAATGGCTGACCATGCTCTTCAAAAGGAGGGAGACAAGACATTCACAAGGCTGACAGTTTGCTTACCAGCCAATGCTTTACACAGAGTTGAAGTGACGAGTTAGTTGATGACTGATTTGGAGGAGAGCGAATTCCTCTGGGTAACTAGTGCCCTAACATTGTTGAAGAAGATTTACTTTAAGCTAGCCCAAAAAAAGAAAAAAAAACAGTGCGTGATATTTAAGTCACCTATGCAGATTTACAAGTAAATAGGCTACAACGTATGACTCACTTGCCCTAGTGGACAAAGGAAGAGAACATCTGACAAATGTAACAAGCAAATGAAAGGCAGCTGTAAACATGGAAAAAACCTTAACCTTAAGAACCCTTTCTTTTCCCTCCTGATTCAGAACATTTCCCCCCCCCACCCCACCCCCGTGATGCTTAGATGCTATGGTGATGGCAATTTTAGAACTATGTATACACTACCATACACATTCCTGGCACCTTCCAGCTAAATAAGTGGCAGGACCCCCATTGTCCTTACACAGATTTAATCATGGCTAACTTACACAATGCTGAACCAGGCTTGCCCTTGCCTTCACTCAGCACAGTCATAGTCAGCAGCATGTCAACTATTGTTAAAATTAGGTCCCAATTCATACACAAGAATAATTGCTTATGTAGACTGGGGTAACATTTTCAGAAGCACTGAAGTAGCTGAGGAGCCTAAGTTTCATTTTCAAAATTGACTTAGGCACTTAGGAACCCAGATCTCATTTCAAAATTTTACCTCAGGCCAGAATTAGACTAGACTCCATACAGCAGGCAGAGGGGGAACAGTTGAACAATGGTCAAAGATCCTGAGATGTGCTTAGTGTTATTTACATTTAGTTGCACTTGGGATTTTTTAAAATAAATATATGGAGGTTCATGCAGTGTCAGCAAAGACGTTAAAACTAATCTCAAAGTAAACAGGCTGGGGACTATTTTTAGAAACACTTTTTGTAAACTATAAAAATGCATTCTCTCTGACAGCTGGTATACAATAGTCATCTACAAGAGATAAAAGTGTCAGATATTAGACAAAGGCAAGAATATTTGAATGGAAATGCTGATATCTATAATAGAACAGCAACACCACTATAATTAAAAGAATGAAATATGAACTTTCTATATTTTAATTTGTTATTTTTACCCTTGAGACCAAATATATAGCAGTTCTTCTCACATATTTTTATAGTCTGCCATGAATTAAACAGCTGTGTAGCAAGCTGCTTATGAAAGCTCTGTGAATATACATGAGATTGCCTCTCTGATTTGCTGCTTCCCATATAACTGCTCTAGGCAGCTTGGAGGACCTCTCTACTGCCCTTTTCTGGGGTGAGGTGTGGCAGGGTCCCACAGCCTCCAGCGGGGACCTCCCAATTTGGTCCACCCCTTCACAGGTGTATTAACAAGAGTAAGACATGGGAGGTAATTGTGTCTCTCTATTTGGCACCAGTGAGGCCTCAGCTGGAGTATTATGTCCAGTTCTGGGCACCATACTTTAGGAAAGATGTGACCAAATTAGAGAAAATCAAGGGGGGAGGGGGAAGACAGACAGACAGGTAAAAGGTTTAGAAAACCTGGAGTTATGGTTAAAAAGACTGGGCTTGTTTAGTCTTGAGAAAAGACGACTGAAAGGGAACATGATAACAGTCTTCAAATATGTTAAGGGCTTTTATAAAGAGGACAGGATCAATTGTTCTCCATGTCCACTGAAGGGAGGACAAGAAGTAATAGGCTTAATCTGCAACAAGGGAAAATTAGGTTAGATATTAGGAAATATTTTCTAACTCTAAGGGTAGTTAAGCTCTGGAACATGCTTCCAAGGGAGGCTGTAGAATCCTCATCACGGGAAGATTTTCAGCACTGGTTAGACAAACTCCCATCAGGGATGGCCTAGGTTTACTTGGTCCTACCTCAACGCAGGGGGCTAGACTTGACTTCTTGAGGTCCCTCCCAGCACTACATTCCTATAATTCTATGAAGTTAATGGTAAACATGCCAACATTTACAGGTGTAAAAAGACCTTTCAGATCAGGGTAATTGTGTTATAATTTGAAACACAACTGAGCGTCACCCCATCCCAAAACAACCAACGAAGATTTAGTAATGGTCAGTCATAGTAGTGGTATAATTTACCCTGCAGGTAAGGGCTGGAGGGGGTGCTGTACTATGATAAAAGATGTAGTATCTTGGTTACAATTGAATAAACAGGTTGTCAAAATATAAACCCCAACAAAATGGGGATTTTGTTGACGCTGGAACAAATGGGACTGGATTCCATTTACCTACAACATAGAATAGGCAAAAAAAATTATAATGAAAAAAATGTATAATGGTCTGAAAATACACTCACTAAGTGTACTTAACTAAATATGATCCTCTAAATCAGTGATACTCAGACCTCAGTGGTTCAGGAACCAAATTAGCAATTAAGATTACCCAAAAGAGCCACAGTAGTATGAATTCATTTCTTCATTTATTTTAATACTATATACTCATAGTTAAAAAGAGCATGAAGGAGGAAATATTAAGTGGATAAAGTTATTAACTTATTCACTGCAAGAATATCTGTCAACTTGCACTAAGTTAATTGGTTAATAACGTATTCCTCACTGGTTAATAACTTAGATTGGTTACTAATTAAATCACACACTGTTTAGATATCATGTGCTGCAAAGAGCCGCAGCAGACACATTAAAGAGCCACTGGGGGCTCATGAGCCTCAGTCTGAGTATCACTGCTCTAAGAAATATGACTACAGCTTTCTCTGTGTGCTCAGGCTATTATCTTATAGGTTATTTAATTAGTTAAAGGCTCCCCTTTCCCCAGATCTCTCATTGGGTGCTGTCTTATGCCCAAGCCAGTCTTTGCGCCTCTTATGACTTCCTGAACTCCAGTAGTGCTTGCTTGCAGGGGTGCACACAAGAGCAGACCTACTGAATGTGAAGGATCTTTGGTTCTGCTGTTCTGGATCTCCAGGACTACATGAATCAATGATTGGAGACGACCAGAACCAATTATCAGGATCACACAGGGACAGATTCAGCAACACACCAACACGCACTGACTTGACCAGCCAGCTTTAAATGAAAAAGGACCTTCTTCTGAACTTTTGTGTCTGTCCTGCTCAACCTCAGTCTTCCCACTTACTCTCAGTTTCAATCAGTCCTGGTTTCCCTCCATCCCTTTAGCTACCCTTTCCCCTTACTCACAGACTCTGTTTCTCTCTGTCTCTCTTAGGCTCCCCACCATCCACCTCTGTCCCTGATTCCCCTCCTTTTGGTCCTAACCCCCAGTTTGAGAACCCCTCCCCTAAATCATATCACCACACAGGGTCAAGTTCCTTTACTATATGTACACCGGCTTTGTGTCTCTAACAAGTTACACTGCGGCTGCTCACACTGATATATAAACAGATTCACTTGAGTCTCATATAATACTCCTTAATGAAGGGAATATAGGTCTTGTCTGCAGAAAGAATACTCTGGATACTGCACCTATGTAAAAACATGAACATGCTTACAGAATGGCTGAGGAATATAGGGTGGAAACACTTGGTTTCTAAATTAAGAGGGACTGATTCTTTGGAAGAAACATGCTGCAAGTAAGTTAAATCTTTGTTTGGATGTTCCAGATTAGATCTTTAAACACACACACCCCAACTATCCCTCCCCCTCTCACTCTGTTCTATTTACAATACTCTCTACCCAGGAGACTAAAAGCGTACTCTTCATGTTTGCAATCATTATAACGAGACAAGCACATTTACTGAGCAGTTGAGAGGAGAAAACAGATATTTACACATTCACTTCCCTCGATTTATCTCAAAATGTTTGTCTGTGTCTTGGACTGGCAATATAAGTCAGACAACCCATATAAATAAATTTATAGCAGAAAGAACAATTTGTTCCTGAAATAAGCCTGGCTGGATTATATTAACTGAATTGTTCAGAGAGACTCAAAAATATTTTTAAAAGGAAAAACAGTAATACTAGAGTCTTTGACACTCCCTAAAACTCTAGCTTCCAAATGTGCTTCACAAGATAATCTCTATCTGCTATGGCCACAAAAATCTTTTATAATGCTATTCTTTGCTACCAGCTTGATGAAATCCAAGACTTGCCATCCCTTCTCCTTAAATTACCTGTGAAAATATGGAAGTTTCATACGATTCACCCCACACTACTAAATGTGACCTTTTATATCCACCCCACTCCCATCTCTATTGTAAGTAGATTCCCTGAGGAACTAATCGGTCAGATCCACTTTTCTGTTGAACTCACTTTGCGGAGTCCTAAGGGACTTCTTCAGACTTGTTGACAAGAGTTTCTTTGATTTCTGTCTGACTAACGATTTTGCTCATCAAAGAGAAGGCAAAGGGTAAAGTTACAGCAACAAAAAACATTTCAACCTGCACAACGAAGGACACAGCATTCATGAAGTCCATCAGTGCAGAAATTGTAGCAGCAGACAAATTGCTAACTTTTATTGATGCACAGCTGTAAAAATTCTGTATCTTAACCATTGTTTTCATGGTTAAGAGTTCATGCAGGCAAAACACACAAACTGGACTGGACTTCATTGGCTATATGTACTGTACATGGCTTAGATACTTTAGTGATGTGCACTGTAGAAATGCTTCTGGATAGGTTAAAAATTAGTGTTTCTCAACTCTGGCTGTCAAGTGATAAAAAATTAATCACGATTAATCGCACTGTTAAACAATAATGGAATACCATTTATTTAAATATTTTGGATGTTTTCTAAATTTTCAAATATATTGATTTCAATAACACAGAATACAAAATGTACAGTGCTCGCTTTATTGTTTAGAAATCTCACATTGGTATCTTTGCATTTTGTCAATTCTGCTGTGAAAGCATTCTTAAAATGAACCTGTGCTGGGTCATCATCCGAGATTGCTATAACATGAAATATATGGCAAAATGCAGGTAAAACAAAGCCGGAGACACACAGTTACCCCACAAGGAGTTCAGCCACTAATTTAATTAACACATTTTTTAAACAAGCATCATCAGCATGGAACCATGTCCTCTGGAATGGTGGCTAAAGCATGAAGGGACATATGTATGTTTAGCATATCTGGCACACAAATACCTTGCAACGCCAGCTACAAAAATGCCATGCAAACACCTGTTCCTAGTTTCAAGTGATATTGTAAATAAGAAGCTGGCAGCAGAATCTCCTGTAAATATAAACAAACTTGTTTATCTTAGCGATTGGCTGAACAAGAAGTAGGACTGAGTAGACTTGTAGGCTCTAAAGCTTTACGTTGTTTTGTTTTTGAGAGCAGTTATGTAACAAAACAAAAATCTACATTTATGAGTTACACTTTCAGGATAAAGAGATTGCACTACAGTACTTGTATGAGGTGAATTGAAAAATACTATTTCTTTTCTTTATCATTTTTACAGTGCAAATATTTGGAATAAAAAATTAAAATGAGCACTGTACACTTCATATTCTGTGTTGTAATAGAAATCAATATATTTGCAAATGCAGGAAAACATCCAAAATATTTAATACATTTCAATTGGTATTAGATTGATTAACAGTGCAATCAATTTTTTAATCACAATTAAGTTTTTGAATTAATCGTGCAAGTTAACTGCGATTGACAGTCCTATTCTCAGCCTTTTCAGGCTGATGACCCCCTATCGAAACTCAGAATTTTTCACAACCCCTTTACATTTACTATAAGACTGTATCAATGATAAGCCTGTATAATTTATTGGTGTGTGTTTCAAGAGGTTGACCTTGAAGGGTGTGAGGGGATAGGGAAGCAATATTTCTTTGCTTTTGATTGTAGTACAATTGTCAATGGCTCACAACCTCCCAATTGCCTTTAATGACCCCTCTGGGGGTAGAGAAACACTGGTTTAGATTTTCTATGTCTGTTGCACCACAAAGGTATAATTCTGTCACTTGATATTCAGCTAAATAATGTTCCTATCAACATTTTGGGATTAGTTTTTGCAACTAACTCAAAAATGATAATAACTGCAAACCTTGGAGGGTACAAAATGTAACTTACCTTTATATTTGGTCTATTTTCTTGACATGCACTGCAAGATTTTTAAACCATCTACCCCCAAGAATAAAAATGTTTCAATGCACTTGTGAAGACTGTGTAACAAATGAAAATTTGGGGATTAGATCATGGCATCAGTTTTTTAGTTTGAGCTCCCACTGATGTGTTCTGCTTTTAAAAAAAAAAAAAATCCATTGAAATAATATGGCTATTGATCAAGAATCAAAATGCCAGTCACAAATTTCCAAGCAGTTGTTCTAAGCAGCGAGGGGTTTCAGGTTATGAGAAATAATTTTATCATTTCCTTCTAAGCAATACAAAGCATTAACATGCAAGAGAATACCTATAAATATATCAGAAAATTGTATTTTGTGTTGGTCATTACATGCTTCTCACATTTCACAAATGCTTACTATTCAATGCTCAAAGACCTAAATTATAAGAGTTCAGTTAACTAGCAAAGTGAGAAACAAAACTAGAGGCAATTCAGTCCATTGTGCCAATATCCATGGATTTTTCAGGGTTCTTTCCACACAAGACATAATGGGGCCAAATTTTCAATTGATAAACGGATGTAAGCCCACTGATTTAAAAAGGAGCAACGCAAATTTAAACGAGCTGTGACTCTAGCACATGGCTTAATCCTGTAAACATGCATATACATAACTTTGCTAACATGAGTAGTCCCATTTGACTTTGGCAGGGGTGGGGTGGGGAGATACCAGAGTTCTTTTTCGTGTGTATCTGAGCAAGCCCAGTGGTGGGAACCTCCAAAAGGAGCAGAGCATAATCTGGAAACAGGAGTTCTAATCATTTTATTTTATAAAAGAATTGCAATGTAATGAGGTGCACTATTTCAAGGTTGTACAGAGAAGTGATGTCATTTGCTGTTGTAGTTAGCTGACATTTTACATTTCCTTTGTGTTCAAGTAGCCTTTGTATAATCACACAGCATATGTACAATGGCATGATAATACATTCAATATTCACAGTGTAGTAGTTTGCATATAAAAGAACATTGTGTATCCAACAGTTAATATACATTCATACACTCAAAATATATATAAAAAAATATATAGCACCTTTCCTCACCATATGGCTAAGCTGATAATGGATTACCTGGCTGAAATAAAGTCCCTGACTCATTGTTCCACATACATGATTTTCTTTTATATGCTATACTAGCAGCTGGTTTGGCTAAAAAATTATATTTTACATACACACACACACACACACACCACACACACACACCCCCACCCCCGATAGCTTAATGGCAGCATTAGCAATTAGCTATCTGAAATGTTCTGAGTGCATACTGCTATGTTAAATTAACAAAATTTTCATCCTACCATGACAAAGCTCATAAACACAATATAGTTAAGACAAACGATCTCCTTCATTCTGAAATACAATTTGCCCTTCCTCACCTCCACAGACTCTCTCATTGCTGAGAGCTTAGAGTCATCATTTTACCTAGGATTGTTCCTATTAGTTTTGTGAGTTGTTTGTTTATTTTGTTCCTTAACAAAATTTGTTTAACTGTATATAAAACTCTTCCCCCTAGAGATTTAGAGTAATCTACAAACGAACAAAAAGATTTTAAAAATAACCAGTAATAAAAACTGCAATAAGCAACGCTTAAAGAGAATTTCTAAATTGCCTGGAAGCATAGACTTAATCAAGAATGACAAAGTTCCAGAGAAAAAGCAAGCAAAATTATTTTGCCCCAGGTATATTTGTCTTGAGTAAGGAAAAAAATATTTAATTTTTAAAAGGTTTCACTGGATGGCAAATGCAGCACTATCCAGGAGAGGAAAATTTGCAAATATGAGGGAACATGACTTTAGGGAGTTCTTGTGGCCAAGATTATTAAAACTGTGGGCCCAATCCAAAGCAAATATATTTCTTTCCCCTGACTAAAGTAGGCCTTTAGTCAGACCCTGCAGTGCATAAAATTAGGCTCCTTGGAGGGAGCGGGGGAATCAAGCCAGTTATTTAGGGACCTACTAAGGACATACTAGGACTTTGACAATCTTGGCCTATATGTTTACAAAAGTATCTATGTATTATATACCACTACCACCATAATCTATCTGAGCAACTATTCTCAATCATTAATCAGTCATTGAATACATCTAGAAAAACTTTCATACCGGGACATTAGACTAAAAGTTACTTATTATTTGGATATTTTTCCCCAACCAGTCCTTTGGGTGGTTAAAGAAAGATTTTCTATTAAATCCCATATATTCTTCCTATTTGAATCTCCAGAAAACATTTAATGCTGCACTTCTAAAATAATTTGTTAGTTTATTCAACAAACTGATATTATCTACATGATTATGATCTCAGGATAAACAGTGCCAAGAGGGAAAAAAGCAGAGCTGTCATCACCACAGATTAGCTCAACAGATGCATCACTGTCATTGAACCTAACAGGATACATAAGTGTCTTTTACTACATGGTCTCTCTCCTATGTTATCCAATCGGAGTCATCCTCTAAGTTTTTGTTTGCCTACTGTATCAAAATTATTCATTCATAAACTGCTAAATTACATAGGGACAAAGCCAAAATATGCCCTAGTTAAGATCAGTAGTCTCTCTAAACAATATAAACAATGCAGAAACTCAAAATACACCACTCCAAAAATGAAAATCAAAACAGAACCATTAGTTTACAGAGGTGTACTTATTATAGAAAACATCACTTTGTATTCCAATTTATCAACCCACTTTCTCACTTCCAAATGCTTGTCTTTTTACGTCTACCCTTTCCTCAGTAGTATGCTCTATGTCATGCCTTTAGTGTAATGAGCAATCAGATTTCTGTCATGCTGAAATATATGAATTACAAGTTAAGGCCCAGCTTTTCAGCAGTGTAGCTTTTAATTTTTTAGTTTGTTTGTTTGTTTTAAGAGTTGTGCAGAACATATTTGTTCATTTCTGTTTCTGTCTTCACTTCATAAAGGTTAAGATCTAGGAAAGCATGTCTATGACTCTAGGCACCCGAGCAGTCCTTCTGGGGCTACTCGCCACTACTCATGTTCTTGAGTACTCTGCTGGATTGGATTTACATTACCTAGATAGGATGATGCAATATGCCATCAGGAATCATTCGTCAAACTTTTAAATATAAGAGAAACCCCTTGTTAGCAAATTCCTTTTTGGCCCAATCACAAGTTACAAAAGTTGTTATTGGACTCTAATATATTGGATTATATCCTAGGGTGCCTTAAACTTTGTGACTAAAAAAGCCCCCAAAAATTCTATTCGATTTTCCAGATGACCAGAAAAGTTGCTTAACTTCTGGAAGCAGTGAGTTAAACATGCCTTGATATACTGGTTGTAGACAGTCAATGTGATTATACTTCATGCTGCTTTAGCCATTTTGATCAAAAACTATATCTGATAGGGTTGGAAAGGACAAATTACCTACTCCAATTGTCCTCATACTGAACAAGATTTGCCTCCACACTGTTGCTACAAGAACTTTATTTAACTGACTGTTAAGCATCACTAACAACAGCTCCGTATCTCCCTAATCAAATAATTCTATTGCTAGTTGATCTTGCCATTAAAAATGTGTACTAGGTCTACCTTTTTTTTCCCCCCTCCTTTCTTCCAACCCCCCCCCCCCCCCCCAGCTGTTCCAATAAGGTCTTAAAAGCAGAGGCTCAGCCTGTTCTGCATGGATATTAAAGATCCTCTGGCATGGTACACAGTAATGTGGATTTGCCAACATTTCTCCTCTCCAAGGCCTCAGTAGTAAAAACAATCACACTCATGCTCAACTGAAAGCACTTAGTACCACCTGACACCCATTGACTTCAGTGAGACTCTGTGGACAGAGGTATTGTTCAGCATGAGCAAGAGTATCCAAATCTGGCCCTAAATTACTTGTATTTTTTTTTTGAGAGGTTTTAAATAAAATTGCTCTTTCAAAATGAATCCCTCATCCATGCAAGCTCTTTTCCCTTAAGAATTTTACTCAGAGAGCTTCTAAGCCCCTTAAACTTCTCAATTGGCTCCTACCAGGACCAAAGAAAAAGAAAACATTTGGGGGACAAACAAATATTCTCACTTTAAAACTTGTAACTTTATAGCCATGGGACATCCTTTGAAATTAATCCAACCACACTGGCACAGGCATGTCGGATGGATGTTTCTGCTAAAGTCTCAGCAGTGAAATAATTAGCAAAGTTGACACTTAAATTGCCATCACTAGGTTTCTCCTCAGTGGGTGACGATTCCAAATGGGTATAGTCACATCTCCCAGAACTACTGTTTCCATGTTTCTACAGGCTCAGCAGGGAAGTTTTGCATGAGTTCACATTCAGAAGGACTAGACAATTTTTTCCAAAGGAAGCTTCAATTTGTTGTTTGTTTTCAGGGTTTGCAGACACATTGGAAATACCAAATGCCTGCAGAGAGATGCAGAGTCCACACAACAGCATGGAACGGTGATGGCACATTTCTTATTAGATTCTGCATTCTGTGAATAGAATCACTGCCCCTAACAGCTAAGCTTCAAAATAAACTATTAAAATGAATAGGGGACATTCATTGATACCTCTCTTGGCAAGACTCAAGACAACTGTGCATTGGCTGAAATGGTAGAAGATCTCTCCACAGCAAAAAGAGCTATTTATGTTTTTGCTGATGTTGGTTCTCTCAGTGAATGCTTAGTCTCTGGAAATTACATCGAAATCCACATGAAGACTTATTTCCACATTTACAGCTTCTTCTCCAGGATCCGAGTCCCTTTAAACAACATATCTTTCCTTAATCTTATCTGAAAGATGTACAGACTATTGTCATCTTTTCGCCAACTTGTGCATATTGAATATTCTGTTTCCTCAATAAAATGGTACCAATAAAATCTGGATAACTTCCCTGGAAACTGAGACAGCAATTAAGATATATTGCTCTGATGACACTTTTCTTCCTGTAAAAAGCATAGAAAACAGTTTTTAGAAGAATATTTATTAGGAGCTAATCAATAGCCATTTGCTCTCATTCTGAAGCTACTTTTAAAGTTGGCCAAATATTGCCTCTATGGGCAATCTTTGAAGAGATTACTTTTCTGCAAGCAATAATGATCTCCAGACAAAGCTAACATCTTGTTTTATTAAGTCTGACTATCACTGTCATGGTCTAGTGATAGATAAATTACGGGGGAGAAAAAGACAAAGTCCACAAAAGAGGTCTTAATCAACAGGATATTAAGGAACGCTGCTGTATTATCAAGTCCCCCAAAGCAGCAGTTCATTATTTTTTCCTGAAATCAGTATAAGTAAGTGTTGGATATTATTCAAAATGGACGACAAATTCTACATAAAGTCTGTATGTAGAAACATGTGGTGTATATAGTTAAGAAATGTATATAAGCAAAAATTACCAACTAAAAAAAAAATCTGTTTTATAAACACATTTTGTGTGTGCAAATATATACATATTGCATTTTGAATCTTTAAAATTGATGACACACTTACAGTTCCCTCTCAGGAAAATGGGCACCCACACTGTTCCTGCAGAAGCGTCTCCATTATTCTAATACCCTGTAAAGAATGCAGACAAATCACAACCTACATATGTATCACATGTATTAAAACAGACACTATAGCATGCACACAGATAACTTAACTTCAGATCATCCAAACAATGGGATGACGGTCAAATCTGGAAAAAAAACCCATTTACTGCCTTATTATAAAATGGCAATAATTCCATTGTAATTTTGTCTGTAGCATTATTGGGGCAGCAGCACAATTATATAGCTTGGTGTGTGCATATGGGGCTGTGGGGAGATGAGGAGGAGGAGTGTTTACATCATATTGTGCCCACAGCATTCTAGTCTCACTGAAGGCACTTTGGCCTAGTGGCTAGAGCACTGGATTGGGACTCAGCAGATCTGGGTTCTATTCCCAGCTATTCAACTGGATAGCTGGGTGAACTTTGCCAAGGCATCTCACTTCTTTCTGCCTCAGTTTCGCCATCTGTAAAATGGGGATAATGCTTACCTTTGTTGTAAAAGGCTTTGAACTCTATGGATGAAACATGATGCATAAGAGCTGGGCGTTATTTTTAATAAAGGAGCATCAGCTAAACACTGCTGGAAACTGGGGTAAACGCTACTAGTACAAATGACACTTGCCATGTCTACATGTCTAAAGGGCTACACCAGAGCAAGACACAGGTTACTTGTCGCTGACTGCTGAAGTGGGGGTTAATCCTCAGGACAGGCAATGTCTTAGGCAACATACATTAGCCCGTTCTTTTTATTGATTCATTCAAACATTTACTAAACCATAATAATCCAGTGCTCTGGGAGCCCCTGAATCTTTCGGAAAGATGCTAAATAAGCAAAGAAACCCAGCTCAAGTCAAACAAGTCAGTGACAAGAACAATAAGTTAGCCTCCCCATACACTCCTCATGTCACCACTAACCAGCCCTAACCCAATACCAAGCAAAGGACAAAAAGCAGGCCTTATAGCGCACCTGTGTGCTAACCAACTCGGGCTGTTACAGTGCTAAGGATGAAGAGCCCTAATGGAGTACGCCCTGCCAGACTATATATAATGTTTGCTACTACATGTTCAGATCCTGTTGGTGAAATCTTGGCCCCACTGAAATTAATGGGAGTTTTGCCATTGTCTTCAATGAGGTCAGGATTTCACCCTGTGTATTCTTCTGTTCGACAAGCTGAGAAAATTCTTGCTCAGTTCAAGTCGCTGCGGTGGAAAATAAAAAGCAATACTGGTTTTAATAAAAAGATTAAGAGCACCTCTTTACACAGCTCTACATTAAAATCAGGTGAAATTTTAGAAATGTATATAATAGCTCGCCTTCCATGACTATTCTTTCCATAGGAAGCGAGAACTGGCTAGCTTAGCCCATCAGTCTAAATTAAGCATACCACCATTTACAGAATAGAGCACTAATTGACATAGTGAAGACTCTGAGGTTTGCCTTGGGAATTTAAAAGTGTTATTTATTGAATCAATTATGTTCGCAGTGTGACAGCTGCTTTTTCTTTTCTCTTCCTCATAGCATTGCAGTCTTTCAAGCAGAATTGTTGAGGGGGGGAGAGAATCTATAAAACGAATAAAAAATACTAAAGGACAGGTACAAGTCATTACTGAGTAACTTTTCAGTGGAGAATGACTAAATCAAAGACTAATCAATATATTCCTTTCAACTAAAGTTCAAACACTTAAATCTCAGCCCCAGGAGATCAAGCTTAAAGGGGCTAAATTTGCACTACTTACAGCGCAATGATGCACTTGAAATGCAGCACAAACATTGCTTACCCATTAAGCTGTCCACCTTTATAGATACAGCTTAAAAGCTTTTCTGATTGACAAGCCATAGAATAGTTTTATTTTTTCCATGGTAAAGATTTTTTATTAATTTATTTTTTTTACTGCAAGAATTTCTTTCTTACACAAACTAATACAGTAGTATCTAGATATTTGCAACAG
This sequence comes from Eretmochelys imbricata, assembly GCF_965152235.1. Classification (NCBI taxonomy): domain Eukaryota; kingdom Metazoa; phylum Chordata; order Testudines; family Cheloniidae; genus Eretmochelys; species Eretmochelys imbricata. The sequence continues at coordinate 17,949,996 of NC_135579.1, forward strand.
CCAAGAGCTTACAGAGTTTGGGTGAAGTGTCACACAGGACATCCGATATCAAAAGAAGGTACAAAAACAAACCAAGAGGGTGGTTGACAAAATAAATAAGGAAAGTCTGATGAATGGCAATCTATGGGACTCTCCAACACCATAGAAACAACCACGTTAAGGAACCTTAGCTGGTAGTTTATAACCTAGGTGAAAGCTAATATAGTCTCCAAGCTACTTTGGACAGAGATCATGTCTGTAATGTACCACGTACAACTACTGAACTGTATAAATATTAAATAAAATATGATATTAAGTGGCTGCTTGGAGAATTTTATCTTACGTAGAAACCATAGATTTGATTCTGATGGGGGAAAAAAAAAAAAAAAATCTAGGTCTGAATGTAAAATTCATCTCCACTTCCAGTACAAAGCTTTGTAACCTCGATGTTTTTGATTAACTAGCTGCTTCTTACAATAGTCTCCTCTATATTCTTCTAAACCTATGAAAACAGCATCCTAATATCTTGCGTTTTTTGTAACCATGACAAAAACATTTGAGAGATTAAAGAATTATTTGATTATCATTTTAGATTAATTAGATCAATGGACACATCTCATTATTTTTTTGGCTGTTCTTGGCATCAAAAGTTAATCTAAAAATAATATTCCAAGAATGGGCAATAATACAAACATTGCAGGGCTTTAGAGACATTGGATAAGACTGGAATCAACACACACTGGTATGCATGGTCAATTTATAAAATGGCCTTAAAACGGTTTTACTTAATACGCAAAAGGTAGATTGTATACGATTACCTCTGCAGATGATCAGCAATGAACCTACAAATGAATTAGATCACTTTTTTTTTTTTTTAAAACAAGTGGGATAAAAATATGACTTGTTGCTCACCAATTCCCCTTCAAGCCAGTAAGCATCTTCCAGTGGCTATGTCTAACAATAGTTAATAAACTGGAGACAAGAATTTTAATACTGGAGAGGCCTTCTGTCTGACAGGTGCCAGAATGACATGTTTTCATACCTGGAATTCCTGGAGCATATCTGTCCAGATTTTTGAATTATTCCTATAGACAATCTTATTGGCTACTATGTAGATGTACACTAGCCACAGATTTTTTTTTTTCCCCCTGCAGAGGAATCTTCAGGGGAAAAAATTATTTACTTTCTTTACTTTCTACACTGACTGTAATGTAGCAACTCCTCAAGTTGATACATCACCGTTCACTAGATTATAAAGAGAGATTTCAGCCCCAACTCTCCATTGCTCCAATCCTGCACTTGGTGCTTTAAGCCACCTTTGCACTCCCCGAGTCTCAAAACCGCTGTAACTTGCACTCTGCTTGCTCAGGAAAAGCTGAGAATAGCAGGATAGTAACTCCAATGATTTGCCCTCTCCCTTCCCCAGCATGCACCCTATGCCATCTGGTCAGTTCTATGCTAGTATAGGGGGTTCCCTTGCATTTCCACCTGGTTTGGGGCTCCTTTACACTGTCAGAGTACCATAAAGGAGTCTTAGGGCAACAAGAAAAAACAAGGGCCCCCCCCCCCAACATCTCTCTGTACTTAAAGTTCACTTTCCCGTTAAAGGCTAGTTTTCAAGCTCCAACTCCTAACTTCTACAAAACAAAAGGAATAATTCTGACACTTCACAGTTTATTTCCCCATCACAGGGTGCAATTTTTGGTCAACATCTGAGTTAAATCAAAGAAGAAATTCTAGAGGTATGAGTCAAAGATTTCACAGTCAATTTTTTTAAAACACAGTTTAACAGTTATTGAGATCATATCTCAGTAATGAAATATACTGAAAAAAAAATCAAAATCACCTTCTCTAGTGCTCCATGAATAGAGAAGAGCCTTCTACTCTACTACAATGGGAAATTCAGAGATATTGAATACTGATTGGGTGGGAAAACAGACACCTGACTGTTGTCTATTCATGACTGTAAATATTAAAACAGCATTTTCACCTGCTCCATCTGAAGCCTATGCTCTAGCTCAATGCTTTCCCTCCAGTCCTTCAATTACACTTCCTACCACCCCACCGTAATAACCTCTCTCATTTTAATAACTAAAAATGTAGGATTTAAATGTGGACTAGTGGCAGGGGATCGGTGGAAAGGATGGGTATTTCTCTGTAAACTCTTCAAAATCCTGACCATGTTGTACTTCTATTTATTACAAGCACTACAAATACCAGGTATAATGAGGAAGTGTCTCTTTTTTGGCTACATGATATAAATTTGGTACAGATACAAATCTGCATCTCAAGAAGATTTATTAGGTCTTAATGAATTATTTCATAATTTCTTCTCCAGTGCAGAAAAAGGCAATTCATTAGGGGTAAAATGACTCTCCTTATTAATGGTCTCAAGATTCTGTCTTTAGGATTAATTGAATTACTACTGGCACAATTCTGACCAGCAGATATTTCTATATGAATTAATCTTCACATAGTGCTGGCTTTGGGAATAGAGTAAACCCAAAGCTATAGGAATCTTTAGTATGCAAGCATGGTCATTTATTAAGTATATGTTACTTTAACACTTTAAAAGATTATCTTTCTATTGCTGAAAGTGAGCATATTTTAGCCAAGCATAATTGGACCCGCCTCATTCCCCACTCTTTCTAATAGAAATCCTCACCCAAGGGTTTTCAAGAAATCCAAAGCAGTCTCTCCTAGTGCATTATCAAGAAGAGCATAGAAGCAAAAAGGTACATAAATGTGTAATTCAATGTTGTTTAATTTGGGTTTTTCTTATCCACAGATCTGCAGCCATAGCCAAAATTCTCAAAGAGATTCCAGTGCAGCATTGTACAGTTATTGTGGTTTGGATTTTATTTTGTGCACTGACCCCAAGCTGTGATATACTAGTAAGGTGCTTAAAGTTTAACCCATTACAAAATAAAGATTTATAAAAGGTGTAAAAAGAGACAGTAGTTATTTAAAAAGAATAAGGCTTTTTAGGGTAACAAGAGTAGCCTAAGGGGGGAAAAAATGAAAACCACCATTTGAATATTACTCAGAGTAATACCTGGATCCATATTTTCAAAATCAGTCTCTCATTTTTTAATCAGGTTCCCGAACCACCTCAGCTGACTCCTCTCAATTTGGAGGAGTAGCAGCTGTACCCCAAGGCTCTTCCAAATAGCCAAGCCCCTCACCCTGTCTCAGATAGTAAGCCCAGCCACCCTATGAAGAAACCTCACTTCCGCTGCTTGTACCCGCAATCTTGTCCTTTCAGTCATTACCCAAAGTTCACAACCATATGTGAGGATGGGGATGTAGAGTGACCTGTAAACGGAGAACTTTGCTTCTGCTTCACCACCACAGATCAGTACAGCGCCTGCATCACTGCTGCCGTCACACTCCCGCTTACCATCATTCATGAACGAGACCCCTAGATAGTTGAACTCTTCCACTAAGGGCAGCTGGTCCCCTGACCTGGAAGGAACAGTCCACTCTCTTCTGGGAGAGGACCATGACCTGCGATTTGGAGGTGCTGATGCTCATCCCTGCCGCTTCACACTTAGCAGCAAAAACATTCAAGTGCACGTTGGAGATCACAATCGGAGGATGCAAGAAGGACATCATCTGAAAACAACAGAGATGCCACCTCCGTGTTCCCATACTGGATACACTCCACAGCTCAGCTGTGCCTTGATATCCTGTCTAGGAAAATCACGAACAGGAGTGGGGACAAGATGCACCCTTGGTGGAGTCCAATGCCCACCCTGAACGAACTCAACTTAATGCCAAGAATACGAACACAGCTCTCGCTCTGAGAATAGAGAGATCTGATAGCATGCAAAAAACACTTCTGAAAATCCTACACCCCAGAAGTCTATCATTTGTATCTGTTCCTAACTAGAAGGAGTCAACTTTGACAAATGCGGATCCTTCAAGTGCATTTAAAAAGTGAAATTACTCCTGGTAAAGAAAAAAAAAAAAAAAATACTGTAAATCAATGTTCCCTCTAATTTTTGACAGGCCGTGTGAGCAAAAAATTCCTTCTGTGCAAGTTTTTGTGCGGGCGATGTTTCGCCGTGTGCGTGGGGTTTAGGATCTACGTGCGCATGCATCCGCACACAGCTTAGAGGGAACACTGCTGTAAATTTAGGTCAGTTACATTTTGCGCGTTATATAAGATTTATATCCCAATATGAAAATGCAGCACCACTGGTCACCCACCCACACTTATGTGCATCATAAAAGCAACATACCTGTCAAAACACTTAATATGTGTATTTTTTAGCGAAAAGGCTTAATTAAGCATCCCTTTCCTTTCTAGCTGATGAAAAGTTGTATATGGAGCCAGTTGGACACCAGCATATCCTCCTCCTCTTCCTCAAAACCCTTACCCCCAACGAATGTAGGAATTCTACATCGTTCAATTTCACGGTGAATAATTTGCATGAGATTTTGTTTGTAAACCCAGATCTTCAATATGACATGCCTTCCTCAAACTAATGATGTTGGAATATTATTTCCTTTGGGATACACTTCTGGATACCAGAGGGGCTTTTATTTCATTTCCTTTCATAATTCTTACCAAAAAGACAGGATTATTGATCCATATAAAATTGTTACAAGAAAATTGACTGTTGCTATTGTAAATATATCAAGCTGCCTGAAGCAGCCAACATTACTCGGGGGGGAAAGTGCAGCCATACATGCATGTTCGTTAAGTACTGTAAGATGATTAGATGCAAGAGTGCTATAAAATGATAAGCTATTATTATTATTACAGTATATTAAATAGTACAATGAAATGTTAGCAGGAAAAAAGTTTCAATGTCCAAAGGAAATGAGGATAATGAATTTAACAAAATTGATCTGGCAGTGCCCCATAATGCTTTAAAAATATGTTTGGAAAATTACTATTACATATTCAAACTGTATCCCATTTCTTGTTCTGTTTATTATTTACAATAAAAGGAAAAGGCCAAAAAGTTATTTTTATATGATGGGTAAAAAAGCCAAGTTTAAACTCCTTATGATTTTAAAACCCAAGCTAGATTATTAGGGATAGGCAGAATTTGACAGATTTAAAATGTAATTTTAGGAACAAATATAAATAATAAATTAAACCTACCTTCTTGACTCCTTGATTTAGAAAGGTTTGAGCAAAAGCTTCCAATACACAGTTGAGCAACCCTGCTCCGGTAATGGATATCCTGCCTCTCTGGATGAACTCGGTCCTATAAAACAAGAATGTAACAATTGTATCCCTCTCTTTAAATGCATGGACAGTAATACTATGATCTATATGTTAGAAACAGACATAAAAAAAATCAAAATTCACTGCTTAGATTCAGACAAGTGGATCAGAGAGGGCACTATTGTGGGCAGGGAAGAACAGTGTTTTTGTCCATCATCGGGGGAGACATTCATATTGTTATTCCTCAAAATGATTTTGTTATTGTTGTAAAATTAATGGTGGTGAAAGGTGTAGCGGGAATGGTGGGTGAAGCCCACCACAATGAAAGACACACACCCCTCTTCTTGCTGAGGTTGGGCCATACTGACAGCTTTGAACACAAAAGTTTGTTTTGCAAAACAAACAAGCAGCAGCAAAACAAGCTTAACTGCCACCCTGGCAAGCCAGAAAGCCTCAATCCTGACCTGGATATTTCTCTTCTAAATGTCTGAGAATAGTTCAGTCTCTATGACCTTGCTGAGGCTGCCGACCAGGTAGCCAGTTGTGGTGATGTGACCTCGCTCAGTTTCTCCAGGCCTCAGTTCCTTATCTGTAAACTGAGCTGAACCAAGCTCGTTTGCTTTTGTCCTTCAGATTGATGCAACTTAATACAACAATGTAATGGAGTCAGAGAAAGATCATTTTGGAGTGCATAGGTGCTGGAATTAGGGGTGCTATGGGTGCTGCCACACCCTCTGGCTTGAAGTGGTTTCCATCATATTCAAGGTTTACAGTTTGGTTCAACAGCTCTCAGCATCCCCCACTATGCAAATTGTTCCAGCTTGAGTGTGTAGGAAAATAGTCCTCAGAAACAGGAATGTGGCCACAAGAGATAATAAAGCCACCATGAAGACCCAGCCCCATCCAGTCAAGATTTATTTATTTATATTTCTTTTTCATGGCTCTGGGAGGAAGAAAAAAAAAAAAGCTCATGGAAAATATTGATCACTGATTGATTCTTGTAGCACACAGCTGGCAATGCCACATCATTACAACAACATAGTCACAGGGAGAAGTCTATTAATGAGATCCAGCTACTAAATTATTGACTAGTTAAGTACTGCAAATTTGGCCTAATTGTTTTCGTGATGGGAGTTTAATTAAAGTGTCTTTAGTACAAAAAGCCTAGCAATATTCTTATTCAGACAGTGTCAAGGAATGCTCTCACAGCTTGCTTGGGCTTTCAAAACTAAAAGTTATATCAAGTGTGAGGTCCTCCAGCGACGAAGCTTTTGTTATGTGAGAATTTATGAAGTGTCTACATATGGAGCAATGAATGCATTTGAAATGAGTTTAGGACCCTTCATTTTCAGTTTTTATTTAATTTAATTTTTCCCAGTGTTTATTACCACAACAGCAAAAACAGATGAAAATGAGTGCTAAAAACTATTAATACTTTTTCTGAGTAAATATCGGGGTTTATTGTGGTGGATGAAAAACGGGGGCGGGGGGAGGAGAGTATTCAGTAGATTGATGCTTTGAATTCTGTTCATCAGTGTGGTTTGCTGTTTTAGTTCTGCAGAACACAAAACACAATGCCACCTCTGAAGAAAACAAACGTTCTCTCTCTAATCCCCAAATAAAACTTTTCATTTGAACAAACAAACAGTTTACTATTGTAGACTTACAGCTAGTAGCCTATAAATATTTACATTTAATAATTGAGCCACACCATTTGCAGCGCATACACTCAGCTTCATCCCTTTTCTCTTTTTTTTTTTAAGCTTTTGACTACTTCCTTGTGTTCTGAAACATTGATACAGATTTTCATTGTCTTCCCATTTTAGTGTGTCAAATCTTTAAACCGTTATCTGCTAACAGCTTGAAATGTGTACATTGTGGGCATGAGATTCATCAGTACATTCAGATGAGCACACACTTCAGAACTTGCATACGTGCCTCTCTGCTTATTGTGTGTACCTTCTAATATAGACTAATACATAGCCTTACTTCAACAGGCAGCTTTGCATATACACACAGACTAATGTATTATCGTAACACAGTACATTGCATGATGTATGTATTTTTCCTAATAAAACAAGTGCGTGCGTGTGTATAAATAAAAATAAAAGGATACAAAAAGTAGGGTGAAAAAAAATCAGAAAAAAATATGAATAATACTTTTTGTAAAAACGCATGAATTTTTTTGGTAAAAATTGTTTTCAGTTTAAACCAAAGGGGCTTCCAAGTATGCACATCTTAATGGAACAAGTGTGGTTCTCCCGTCCTTTCTGGGTCAAATAATCCCAGTAAGGTTCATTTGAGAGGATTTGGATACTCTTCTTGAGAGCCAAAAAGCAAACAAAGATTGTGTTGTGGGATTCCGTCCCCATTTCCTCTTTCAAAAATCCTTCCACATTCTGGAAACTCGCAGGGCTCTTAAAAGCAGAGATAGAAGGTCAGAGTGTTTGTGCTGTCTTGAATTTCAAGTATTTATGGACCTGGATAAATTCTTGCCACAGAATGTAGACTAGGGGAATGGCTCTGTAAAAATCTAGCAGTTCAATCCAGCACTTCTATAAACTGTAATTTCAAACACAAGCAGCCCCATATCTGTAAGAACAAGGACACTTTTCAGATAGTCTGTCATAAACTGATACCAAAGTATTTTAAAATTCATGGTGGGTGGGGGCCGAGAGGTGGAAGAGAAATGAAAGTTGTGAAGTCTGAACCTTGCAATATTTACCAGACAAGCGGTGTCCTTGATTGATTAGATGGAATACAAAACATTTCAAAACCTTACAACACTTTGTTTTAGGAACATATGAAAAACCATAGTGTAACAAGCCAAGAGACCATCCCCTGTCCTCTCTCTGACAGTAGCATATATTAGGTGCTTTCAAGTATTGGGCAGGAGGACTTGCACCCAGCCAATTCTGTAATACTGTAACACTAGAGAAATTTCTTTCTGAGTCCAGGTGCTTTACCAACTTGTCACTTGAAGCACAAGGATTAATAGCCCTTATAATTTTTGTCCTGGCTGTGCTGCACATTTCATAGATTCCAAAGCAGAAAGGACCATTCTGATCATCTAGTCTGACCTCCTGCATAGCACAGGCCACAGACCTTCCCCAAAATAATTCCTAAACCAAATCTTTTTAGAAAAACCATCCAATCTTGATCTAAAAATTGCCAGTGATGGAGACTCCACCATGACCCTTGGTAAATTATTCCAACATTTAATTACTCTCAAGGTTATAAATTTACGCCTTATTTCCAGTCTGAATTTGTCAAGCTTCAATTTCCAGCTGTTCGACTGTTTTATACCTTTCTCTGCTACACTGAAGAGCCCATTATTTGTTCTCCATGTTGGTACTTACAGATTGTAGACAAGTCACCCGTTATCCTTCTCTTTGTTAAGCTAAATAGATTGCGCTCAAGTCTATCACCGCAAGGCAGGTTTTCTAACCCTTCCATGATGTTTGTGGCTCTTCTCCAAACCCTCTCCAATTTCCCAGCATCCTTCTTTAATTGTGGACACCAGAAACAGACACAGCATCCCAGCAGTGGTTGCACAAGTGCCAAATACATAGATAAAATAACCTCTCTACTCCCACTCAAGATTCCCCTGTTTATCCAGCCCAGGATTGCATTAGCGCCTTTGGCTGTAGCCTCACACTAGAAGCTCATAACTGGACGATTATCCACCACAACCCTCAAATCTTTTTCAGAGTCATTGCTTCTCAGGATAGAGTACCCAATCTTGTAAGCATGGCCTACATTCTTTGTTCCTAGATACACACATTTAGCTGCATTAAAAACACATATCATTTGCTTGCACCCCGTTTATCAGGCAATCCAGATTGCTCTCTTTTAGTCACCTGCCCTCTTAATTATTTATCACTCCCCCAGTTTGTGTCTTCTAGGGACTTTAAACAGTGATGATTTTATGTTTTCATCCAGGTCACTGACAAAAAGTAAATACCGTAGGACCGAGAATGGATCTCTGCAGATCCGTGCTAGAAATACCCCCGGTCGATGAGTGCCTGTTTACAGTTACCAGAAGTCTACGTATATTGCATCAGCATTATTACCTTTAGCAACCAAACGTGTAATCTCATCAAAAAAGGAAATCAAGTTAGTTTGATAGGATCTGTTTTCCATAAACCCATGTTGAATGGTATTAATTATATTACCCTCCTTTAATTCTTTAGTAATTTAGTCCCATATCAGCCACTGCATTATTTTGCCTGGGATCAATGTCAGACTGACAAGCATTTAATTACCTGGTCATCCTGTTTACGCTTTGAAAATACTGACACAATGTTTGCTGTCTTCCAAAACTTTCCCAGGTGTTCTAAGACTTATTGAAAAACCAACAACATTAACGGTCCAGTGAGCTCCTTGGCCAGCCCTTTTAAAACTCTTGGCTGCAAGTTATCTAGACTTGTTGATTTAAAAATGTCTAACTTCAGTAGCCACTGTTTAACATCCTCCTTTGGATGTTAGTGAAATGGAAAGTGTATCAATCATCATCATCATCTGAAGAGATTATATCATCTGTTTTTTCCCCAAATACAGAACAGAAATATTTATGAATACTTTTGACTTTTCTGCATTATTACTGATAATTCTACCACTTCCAACTACTAATGGGCCAATACCATTGTCAGGAGTCGTTTTGTTCCTATTATACCTAGAGTCCTTATTGTCCTGAATTCTGCTGGTATCAAGGCTGAATCCCAACTCTGTTCCTCCAAGTGGGGCCCGCAAGGATTTTAAAAACTAATACTTGCCACTCCAGGCTTGTATTAAACTTCTTTAATACAAAGAAGCGTTACAGCTTTTCTCAGACCTTGGCTTGGTAAACACTGCCACCATCCAAATGCAAACAAACAAAAAACCACCACACCACACCACCCTTTGAACCGAGGAAGGAGCACTTGGGAATTCCTCCCTGTGGGGTACCCTCAAGCCCTTTCTCTCTCTCTCACACACACACACACACACACACACACACTTACTTCCAGGGAAGAGCTAAGAAAGAAAACAAAGGAAATTAGCTATGGCTACCAGCTAATCAAACAACCTGCACAAACCTCTTAGGACACCAAAAATCCAATCCTGTTCTTAAAAAAAAAAAAAATGTATTTGAGCATAAGCTTTCGTGAGCTGTAGCTAACGAAAGCTTATGCTCAAATAAATTTGTTAGTCTCTAAGGTGCCACAAGTACTCCTTTTCTTTTTGCACATTTGGAGTTCAGATAAGTAGTTCTAGGCATGATCTGATGATTTATGATCATATCTGGCTTAGGTTTCTTATAGCATGGCTGCTCTGTCCCTCCAGCCCAGAGAACAGACAAAGGGAAAGTTTCTTTCCCAATTTTAAAAAGTTCTACCTTCCCATGGGCACCTGACCAAAAGAGCCAACTTTTTCCCCCTCTTTACCTGGGGGCCTTTTTAAATGCTTTACAGGTAAAGCGAGTAAACAACAGCTACCAATTTTACAGCTGGCTGGCTGGCTGGCTATCACAGCTGGCTATAGGATTTCTCCTTGTGTCCCTTTACTTTCTTTATCAATTTTCTACAATTCCTAGCTTCTGATTAATATTCATTACCATCAACTTCTTCTTTCTTCCATTTGCTATATATTATTTTTTTATAGCTAACTTCTCTTCCCCTCTAAGCCAAATCAATTCCTTTTTTAAACTATATAGCCTTCTTCCTCAACTGTTGATTTTTTGGCATCTAGTAAAGTTCTCTTAAACAATTCCTAATTGTTTACATTTTTCTGATTAAATTCTCTCTCCCACTTATACAGTAACATAGCATTTACTGAGAACAACAGCAGAACAACAACATTTTGGGTTTTAATCCATTTTAATTTTAATGAATTACAGAGGTGAGGTTTCCAACACAGTATTTATATCTCAATTGGCTAGTTCATTGAATAACTCTTTTCCTCCAGAAATTCACATTAATGACAGCATATTCACCTAACCATCTGTCATTGTTCTGACAGTGTAGACAGACTGGCAGAGTCCTCAAAAGACACACCAAGGGGGAAAAAAAAAAGCTAGCCAATAGTTTACTTTTTCTATCCAGAAATACCATGTGTAGATTTCAGAACAAAGAGGCACAGGAATTTCTTTTTCCAGTGCCCAGGAAAGCAAAGCAAAGCATAGCCACCATGTGTTGAACCAGATACCTGTTGTAATTTAAAACCGGTACAGTAATTCATTTCACAATGTATCACCCATTTGCCTGATCATGCCATTTTAAATGCTTTATTATTTACTTACAGTGGTGCCCAGTAGGTGCTAAAAGCTTTCCAAACTCAGGAAACTTGTGAGTTCCTCTGAGCATGAATTTACTTTGCAAGAAAAGAAAAATATGCAGCACTTAGCATAACTGTATCCATATGTATCTGAACAGAAACATCACCTTTGCTTTTGAGGGGAAGTATGGTATTGTAGGTAAGGCACTGGGCTAAGACTCAGGAAGATCTGGGCTCAATTCCCAGCTCCACTACAGACTTTCCTATTTGACCTTTGACAAGTCATTTAATCTCTTTATGCGCCACTTCCCAATCTGTAAAATGAGGACATAACTTCCTTACCCTCCCATGAGGTAAGATAATTAATGTTTGTGAGGTGCTCAGAGAATCATAGAGTTTAAGACCAGAAGGGACCATCATGATCATCTAGTTCGACCTCCTGGACATCACATGCCACAGAACCTCATCCACCCACTCCTGTAATAGACCCCAAACCTCTGGCTGAGTTACTGAAGTCCTCAAATCTTGATTTAAAGATTTCAAATTACAGAGTATCCGTCATTTACACTAGTTTAAACCAGCAAGTGACCCATGCTGCAAAGGAAGGCGAAAAACCACCAGATTCTCTAACAATCTGACTTGGGGGGGAGGGAGAGGAGAGGGGCAGGAAATTCTTTCCTGACCCCAAATATAGAGAGCAGTTAGACCCTGAACATCTGGGCAAGACCCACTAGACACGTGGGAAAATTTTTCTGCATTGAGTCAAAGCCCTCCCCATCTAGTGCTCAGTCTCCAATGGCCAGAGATATTTGGTAATAGCAGTTGCAGAAGAGCCATATGCCCTTGTAATAAAATCTCACCATACCATCCTCTCTATAAACTTATTATGCCCTGTTTTAAAACAAATTTAGGGTTTTTCCCCTCCACTGCTCCCCTTGGAAGGCTGTTCCAGAATTTTACTCTTCTAATGGTTAGAAACCTTCATTGAATTTCAAGCCTAAACTCATTGATGGCCAGTTTATATCCATTTGTTTTTGTGCCAACATTGGTCCTTAACTTAAATAACCCCTCTCCTTCCCTGCTGTTTATCCCTCTGATGTATTTATAGAGAGCAATCATATCTCCCCCTCTGCCTTCTTTTTTGTTAGGCTAAACAAGCTCCTTAAGTGTCCTCTTGTTATGTAAGTTCTCCATTTCGCTGATCATCCTAATAACCCTTTTCTGAACCTGTTCCAGTTTGAATTACTCTTTTAAAAATGGGAGACCACAGAATCTAGGTAGATTTGTAAGGACTTGGCTAGCAGGAAGAGCATTTGGATAATGTGTATAAAAAGGAACCCCAAAATGCTACAAGGCAGATTCGATCTAGATTGTAAGCTCCTTCGGGAAGGACTGTCTTTTGGATAGAATATAGCACAAAGATCTTGATCCATGACTGTGGCTCTTAGGCACTATGATAATACAAATAATAAATCATCTTGATCTCAATCACTTTGGTATAAATCCACAGTCTCTTGACTTGAGTAGAGCTAACGTTATTGTTAATTTAGGTGACTTGAGTGGTGCTACTCTGCATTTACACCAGCACAATGGAGATCAGAATCTGGCACCTAGTATTTAGCACTTTGGGGGGGCTCTCTCTGGAGAGTAGCCATCCACTCTAAACACAGTAGTGACACCAAAGTTTCCTCTAGAATAGGCTACGGCAGAAAACATCCATCTGAAAGGAAGGGTTATTTTGTCACGTTGAAGCAACATCCACCCTTCCAAAGGATGTAGGTAGGTGACTTTGGGGAAGTCACGCAATTCAGGAGAACTTCCATGTTGGGAGGGTATGTCGGGAGGGCCTTTAAACAAGTCCCACCTATGGAAACTTTAGGTGATGCAATTTTTATTTTTCTATCAGAACAGCCTAGTGTCTTTACATTTTAAATTCCTGGGGTGGTCACTTATCCTAGAGTTGCCAGCAAGGCACACTGTCATCAAAACCTGCTGGAAAAGCAGATCACAATTCATACTAGCAAGGGAAACTTTGCTTTCATTCGTTGTTATGATGCTATCCTTAACTAAATCACATTAAAGCAGATTACATAAATACAATCTAGCCAGAATATGCACAAGATGACTGAATAAGGTTTGGAATTCCATTCTTCTCTTTAGACTTTTAATGCCTTAAGGAATTTCAAGAATTTGTCCATGAAAACCAGCCTCTTTGTATTATTTTCTGTGGTCGCAAAAAAAAGAAATCTGTTACAACAGGTTTCCGTCTAGATCTAGACAGAGATGGAGTCTCATTCTCAGAACATCTCCCACTTTAGGCCATAATGCACAATTTTGTTACTAATCAGGACCACTTACAATTCTCTTCACCATGCACTGCTTTCCTACTTATCTCCAGTGGCAGGTCTCTTACACAGATTTAAATAGGTCACCTCCAAAATGTTTTCAACTTTTCATCAGAACCCTTCACAGCCTCATTTTATTACAGTGCGCTTAACTCTGAACAGCTCATTCTTTGTACGATAGAAAAATCCACATGAAGGGACTTATGCAGACAAGCAATTTAAAGGAAAATTCCAGTGATCTCTGTCTACAGAAAACTTCTCTTATAGAAGGAAGTTATAATGCAATACTTAAAACCACCTGAGAATGTTTCAGAATCCCTGTTGATAAACTGGCCATTTATGCACTCACTAAGGACAGACATTTTAATAACTGTGACAGGGAACAAGGCTTATAGGCAAGTAAAACAAGATGAGCTGTAGCCAAAGGCGAAAGAACAGCATGTTAATTGCACAGATATAGATGTAGCTCTAACAAAAAACTTCCAGAAACAAACTGAACTTGCTTAAAAAGAGCTGTAAGTTCCCTGCGGTTCTCTGTGTCTGACTGCAACTCCAACGTTCTCCTCTAGACAGTAGCCTGACAATGCAGTCAATTCCCATGTTATTCTTTCAAATGTAATATATATATATATATATATATATATATATATAACATAACATATAGGGCATTGTAATTAAATAATTATTGGTGACTTGATCACATTTGCAATGGATCAAGCGATTCATGACTATTTCATATTCCATTGCAGTTTTCCTCCCTTGCATTTCAGCGTTACTGATGCTGAGTTACCATTTCAGTCCTAGAAGACCGGACAAAGCTACACCAGGAGGAACTAAAGAGGACAAGACAAAAGGAAAGTGGAATGGCATATTTTTTTAAACATCATTATTTCTACCAATTCCTTGGATATTTGAAACCAATAATCTATTCCTTCAGTTTTAACTCTGGATGAACTGGTTTGTTGTTACAGGATTACACACAGGTTCTCAGTTTTGGGGCGGAGGGAAGAGTTCAAAAGATGTATATGGACTTCGTAAATATAAAGCAACTATTTTGCATCCATTTTGACAGTTAAAGTGTTTTGAACATAAATTATGACTTTTGCTTTGTAAAATAAAGAGAAAGTTTGATGCACTGAAGTTACCTAGTGATCTCATATAGCAAAGCCACTCCCAAGGAGAGTTACAGATTAATCTTACAGGAGCAACTGCCAGGTGGGAGTCCATCTTTAGAGCTCAGTGTTTATTGGTAAAGGTGGGAAGTGGGGAAAAGGGGGCTTGAACATAAAATAAAATGCAAAAAAGAGGAGAACACAAATAGCCATCTGAGACTTCAGAATACCGAGGACTAGCCCCGTCTTCCAGTACGATTTCACTACTGGAGAAAGGGGAGCAATATCTCCTACAACGACACTAAACAGGGACAGTAGAGAAAATGACTTGTTTCACAAAAGTTACTGTTAGACATAACATAGCATTTCAACAGAGGATACTGAAGTACTTATGGAAGGCACAGTGACACTAGACAGACCAATCTATTCATCAGAATAAACTATCAGAATGTCCATTTCAGTGTAAGCAAAACAAATTAAGAAAAAAAGGTGGGTAGCCTACATGCAAAGTTTTTGATAAATAAACCAAGAATACACAAATACAAAGATGACACTTTCAAATTTTAGTATAGCCCAGGGATCTGCAACCTTTGGCATGTGGCCCGCCAGGGTAAGCCCTCTGGCGGGCCGGGCCAGTTTGTTTACCTGCTGCATCCACAGGTTCAGCCAACTGTGGCTCCCACTGGCTGCAGTTCACTGTCCCAGGCCAATCAAGGCTGCAAGAAGCGGCAGCCAGCACATCCCTCGGCCCTCGCCGCTTCCCACAGCCCCCATTGGCCTGGAGCGGCGAACTGCAGCCAGTGGGAGCCACGATTGGCCGAACGTGCGGACGCGGCAGGTAAACAAACCAGCCTGGCCCGCCAGGGGGCTTACCCGGGTGGGCCACGTGCCAAAAGGTTGCCAATCCCTGGTATAGCCCTATAGCAAAATGCTGTAGAGCGGTTCAAAGTTGTGTTCATTGAGTATTTCCGAGCAATGCAGCCTTTGGATTGCCCACCAAAAAATGGCTCCACCAGAAAAAGAGCTATCTACTTATTTGGTCTTAATATATTAGATAGATAGGATAAATATAAAGAAGGAAAGGAGTTGTCGTCAAATTTCTTATATTTGTACATTTCATATTTTCTGGATGAAAACGAACAGCTACTTACAAATGTGGCTGGTAAGCTCTGGTTACATGTTGAGCTGGAACCTCCACATAGCAAGTTGCGCATTTAAGTGGAAGGTACAGAAAGTGAAGACAGGACAAAACGTACAAGTTAACCCCAATACTGCTAAGAAGCCACCTTATTCCTCAGAAGCAGGGGAGATTGTATGTAATCTCATGTCTCAGACATTTTTGCCCTAAGTCAACATGCTAGGTGCCGAACAAATGTTTAGTAACAGACAGCTCCATAAGAGTGCACAGTCCAACTTAAAGACAAGACTGAACAAACAAGTTCAAAACAGACAGAGGGGTTTAGGCAAGGAAGACAAGGTCAACAGTGATAGGAACACTTGGCTAAATTAATTCACAGGTTCTGAGTATTTCTATACTTAAAAAAAAAAAAAAAAAAAAACACACCACCCAGAAGACTACTTATTCCCCGCCCCCCGGGGGAAAAAAAAAAAAAACCCATCAATGAAACTCTGTAATTCCAGCTGGCGACATACCTAAGCATTATCCACTGGCAATTTACTATAGGTGGGACTACATGCAATGGGCTTGAGGATTATTACTACTCAGTATAGAAGAATAAATATGGTTTACCCTTACCTGTATCCACATATACCCTCTGCTCATGTTTAAGTGCAACCACTTTATGTTCAATGATGCATAGAGCTTGTATAGTCATAACCTTAAATATTACATTAAGGGAACAGCAGCATGGGCAGGCTCATCATGAGCACAACATGACATGTTGAGCAGAGAAATAAACTAACACAGGTCCAAAATCCTCAAAGGTTAAGTGTTTTTTTATCATACTAACACACTCCAGTGCTTTTTGTAGAGCTTGTACATTAACACATCATTAAAATTCTTTTATTTCCTTTGTATAAGTTCTCCACTTATTCAAATGCAAATTCCACCATGCCCATCCTACACAAAGCTGAAACTCATTCAGACAAGATCTTGCCTTTAGATTTTTCTATTTCACAGGCTGGGAATTGTTAAACATAATGTAAGATCTACTTTCCTGATTTCTGCACAATATCCTATGGCAGCAGAGTGCAGCAATCATTCAGGCTTGCTTTTTCTGTTTCTGGCTTATGAGAAACAAATGGATCATGTTGAAGCTGGGGTACTTCCTCAACTTCAGCCTCTAGTTTCAAGGCCTCCCATTTTAATGCCTGATTCAAGAGGGAATGGCTTCTATACTGAAGATTGACAGGACCAAACTATAGCTACCTTGTATTTACAATGTAGTCTTCATGGCAATCTTCTTGTTCCCCAAATGTGGGATGCATTATGGATACAGCTACAAACTACTTTTCTAGGAAACTTGGGAAACCTCAATGCAGGATCACAGGCCCCAGGACACTTACCAAACACAAGAATGGTGTAGAAAGGACAAGAAGTTTGTCTTCTGATAGCAAGGTTCTCTTCCCACCCCATATTCAGTATGCTCACATTTGCAAGGAACTGACTTTATTTAGGCTAAAGATGGGGCCCTTCCTAAATGTCTTTACAATTTTCAGCAGTAACATGGGCTGTACCAAAATACCATTGTATGTTTCACAGAGAACACAAAAAAGGCAAATAAAATAAATAAATAAATAAGCAAGCAATACTTGCATTGCACAATAAGAGTGAAACAAGATGGAACAGTGTTAACGTAAGGGACAAATTTCAAGTGGTCATTAGTAGAGATGAGACCAAGCCAAGACAACTTAGAAAAACAGGACGTGAACGTTCCCAACATCTGAAGGTGTTTGGGTGCAGAGATTTCCTTTAGGCCCATCTCTAGTTACCAGCTCAGAAGACAAAGTGGAAAACATTTTAGGGCTTCATGACTTCCTTGGCCAACTAGATTGGGTATAATAGACTAATATATTTATTCACACACACACACACACACACACACACACACACACCCCCCCAGTATTCACATGCAGGCGCTCGACCTTACCAATTTGGATTTTCCAAGCTTTCCCTGAAGACAGATTCTTCACTTAGAGATGCATATTGTGTCCAGGTAAGGCAATGAGACTTCATAACCATATTTCTTTCCTGCATATTAAGCCAAGATTCTTCCTCCAAGTAGATGTCAGACACTTTTAAGACACTGACCTGCCAAGTGTAAGGATTATAACGTTCAAAACTCAGTATTTTGAGACCAAACACTTTCACATATTTAGAATTTATTTTTATCCTTGTATACTAAAACTGAGGATTAACACTGAGAATGAAGGTACATCAGCTGCAGCCAGTTTTTAATGATACACATTGACCTTAATAGATGGCGGTGAGGTCATGCAAACGTTCAAAGATTTATGCAAACTGCTCAGTCCCCAGCCAGACTTCCTGGATTGCTAAATGCCAAATAAATGATCTAGCTACATCATGTTTCATTTCTAACTTGTTATGGCCTATTTAAAACGATGGATTCTAATAGGGCTCATTCACAGACTATGGCATGCAAAACACAATCAGCTAAAACTAAGATGTGCAGCACAAACCTACGTCTGCACCCTCCTGCTTCTGGGCTGCTCTGGCCCCCCGAAATAAGTAGCTCCTCAGGGGTAAGTTAAGTTACAGCAGTCTGTTCCCAGCTGCCTATGGGCAGCAGCACTGCCCAGAATCCTCACAAAGCTGTATATTGTGTCTCCACCCCCAACACACCCCTCCTGCCCAATCATGCTCTCTACCATGAGGTTTCAAGGGATCATCAGAAGTCAGCTTATGTCTGTCTTTCTCTATTCCTACACTGGGAGAATTCTTCCTCAGCCAGACCTGATGCTTTTAGAATTCATTCACTCTGCTCTCTCCCTTGCATCCAGTGCACAAAGGACAGAACAAAGATGAGAATCGCACCCTTGAATCATTTTAAGTTCTGTCTGGTATGCAGAAGTTTACTTTTTCCTGTGTGGAAGAAGGATGTAGAATAAAAACACAGATGTAATGGGCATAAATGCTCTCATACTAACTATAAGAAAAGTTACAAGCTGTTAATAAAATTAAAGCTAATTTTCATCAACTGAAATTTAATTGAAACAAGGTGGGTGAGGTTATATCTTTTATTGGACCAACTCCTGCTGGCGAGTGAGACAAGCTTTTGAGCTACACAGGAAGAGATGCGTATAGCTCGAAAGCATGCCTCTCTCACAACAGAAGTAGTGGGTCCAATAAAAAGATATTACCTCACCCACCTCCTCTCTCGAGCATCCTGGGACTGACATCACAACAGCACTGCATACAAATTTAAGTGAGAGCTCTCTCTCATTACTGCAGTGCAATAAGAGATTCCTTAGATCACCTACATGGAATTTGCTACATCTATATTTCTAGGAATGTCGAAGGAGTGTAGGAATGGGGTGGGGTTGAAGTGACATTGCCATGTTATAAATGTTGGTTTTGATTGTGACACAAGTGTCTTGGAGCAATCAAATTGATTTTCTTTGCAAGACAGCTTATTTTTTGCTACTTATGCTCTTTGTATTCTTTATTTGCATTACTTTCAGCCAATTACTGAAAACAGCCAATGAAATATTCTCAAGAACTAACTCAAAGCGTTTGGATTGCAAAACACTTCCATGCCGTGTTCATTTTTCCACCAAAGGTTTTTATTGGCATTTAAACAAAAATCCATGGCAGCATTTCTAGAGTGGTAGGTTTTGTAAGAGACTGCAGAAGTGCCGACCTCAAGTATTTTACTTGAATTTTGGTTTCTGAACCTTCAGGGTACACTTTGGTCACATTTTCAAGATTCTCTCTTCTACCAAGAGCGCTAGAAACAAAAGCTAACATTTTCAAGTAATCACAGGACTCTTAAGAGCTGAGCTTTATAAAAAAAGAAAATATTACAAGAGAGCTGGCAACATTAAAGATGTTTCTACAAAACCTATTATTTGGGGTAACATCTCTTTAAAACCCTCAGTTCACACAATCACATCATTTTATAAAACATGTATACAATTATTCAAAATCACTTTAGTAATAGCCACACAGATATATTCCAAGGTCTTCCAGTAACCTGCTTCCATAAAAGGACAGCAGCTTGCTTTAAGAGGTTTCAATAAGAGAGAAAACAATTTGAAACTGCTGAAGGATTCATCTTGACTATTTTACAGGTACACGAGAGATGCCACCACCCATATCTTACTCTGTGCAAGACTGAAGTTTTGTCCTTCCTAACCAAGTGTAAGACTCATTTATACAGAGCCTTTTCATTATTTTTCAAAGAAAAAAAAGTTTTAAGCTTTCTTCTGCCTAAAAAGTTAATGGGAAATCTGGTCTTTTCATGTAAATTGCATCACAAGCCTGTATCAGGATTGTTGTTAGGTTGGGGGTTTTTTTGTTTGTTTGTTTTTCTTTTTAAGTATCACTTTAAAAAAATAAAATAAAACAAAACATAATCCAAAGCCAAGTTTAACCTGGATTTAAAGTAATTACCTTTCTTAAGATTTCTGGAATTACATTCTGACATGTTGCAATTCTCCTTCTGTAAATAATCCCTGTGGACAAATCTGATCATAAAAAAATAAAAAAAAAGTAAAAAAAGAATAAATAAGACATATTGAAGAGCTAGCCTGGAAAATGTTGCCTTTTATCAATAAAAATAAAGTATCTGGAGATTTAGCAAGAGAATGAAACTGTAGGCAGGAAGGCTGGCAAACTAATGATGCATTAGACTGTTTTTTATTCATTATTATTATTATTATTTAGAGTAACCACGGTATTCCTTCTCCTTTGCCAGACAAAGTGGTAAACAAGAAAGATGCTGACAATCTGGGCTCAGTCTCATTAGGAGGGTATCTGTGCCCATCACTACACTCTAGTACCCCCTACCAACCAGAGAACAGATGGTATTTTACAAACATTTTTTTGGCATTTATACTAGTATTTGTAAAGGGCAAAGCACACACAGCCAAACTCAGCCCTCACATAAGAGGGCATGAAAGCACTGAAGTCAGAGCTGGATTTGGAACATAGCAGCAAAGGAGTTCATTTTCAGTGGCACTATTTTGTTGATGATCTGGGAACAGAGAAAAGTAGAGTGCAAGTATTTTAGTCTGTATGGACTGTTTAGCAGTCAGTCCATGCCTGGACCAAAAACTTTGCTTTCCACTTGCTTCATTCCTCCACTTAATATTCTCAAATACATCCTACCGGCACACAGAATACACTCCTCCCTCTTACTGCATTTGAGGTCTACAGCAAGCTCTTCTGACTACTCATTTATTTTTATATTGAATTGGGCCCCCTGACAAGGACAAAGCGATCTATTAAAAATCAAATGATAGTTATTTAGCATCACCAAAAACGTGACTGGCTTTCAGGATCTCTTTGCATTTTAATATTTAATGAACCAGACCATGTACAGAAACCTCAGTATGCTGCAAAAGGAGACGCCAACTGGCAGACGGCCCAGTTTAACGAGAGCTCTCAGTGATAAAAGACTGCCTTCTCAAAAAGTTTATCTGGTGGGATCTGTGGGCTGTGAAAGGGCTCTGATGGTACATTGGGTAAATATTAAATAGGAGGTGCTTACATGGCATATACACCAGTATTTCCCATGAAAAGGGCTGCTTAGTGCATACTGGTACAATTTTGCTCTCAAAATACACTTTGGCTGATGTCAGTGCAAGTGTTCCATTGTCTCTATGCAGGGGGAGCTCAGCGATACCACACTTGTACAGACAAAGCAGAATACTGTAATTAAGACCCACCATGTAGATCTATTTTAAATACTTACATGGCCATTTTACAGATTGGGAATTGAGGCCCAGAGAGACTAAGTGATTTGCCCAAGGTCACACTGGAAGCCTGTGGCAGAGTAGGGAACAGATCGCACATCTCCTAGGCACCAGGCTCACCACTGGACCATCCTTCCTCTCAATGTGAGGCTGGAGTTTAGCCCTACATGATATTTCCATTTGACTGAAAATGGTATCAAAATGAATACACTTCCTTTGTTTGTATCTCTTCCCCAGCAAGTCATCACACTAATCTGGGAGACAGAGGCTCTCTCTATTAGAGCACTCGTGAGCAGCTTGGGCCAGAAGGTGAAGTACAGAAGTTGAGAACTTGAGCACATTTCCAAGAGCAGAAACAGATTGTTGTTTCAGCACAAAAACACTTTTGTATGGATGTTGATTCCCCCATATTTTAAAATAAAATTGCTTAAGTGTACATACATTGTATATCAGCCAGTGTGCTTAACTGGCAATTTTCCAGTGTGCCTACCAGTAAATCTCTTTTAAATTACAAATACAAACACAAACACTATCTACCCGTTAACAGCAGCAAAGGCATCAGTCTTACCAAAATTCTGCCACCTGAGCAAGCGTCTCTTTTCCAGACAGTGTCACGAATGTTTGGCAGCTGGAGAAATCTAAATGCTTTACACTATTTTAGAAGTTCTAGTGGTTAAAGCAACTGGGGTGGGAATCAGGCTTCAATTTCTGACTCTGCCAGTGTCTTATTATAGAATATTGGGTCACTGAACCTCTGTTTCCCCACCTTTAAACCAAAGTAATCAAATGCCAGTTGATTTGGATCACTTAGAGCTAATCTCCATTGACTTCAGTGGGCTTTAGAAAGTCACTGAGATAGTTACAGACGGGAGTCATTACAGAAATGGAATGGACCTATACACTTAGAGCAAGTAGTACAAGGAGAATAGGCAAGTTATGCTTCTAACACTCTCTGAATTACCTCCCAATGTAAAACGAGAGGTGTAAATAAATTGTAAGCTCTTTGGGGCAGAGGCTGTCTTTTTGTTCTGTGTTTATACAGCACCTAGTACAATGGGGTCCTGGGTCCCTACCCGCAGCATTACTGAAACACAATAATAATTATAACACCAACACGAATAGGTAGCTTACCTGTTTTCTCTTCCATGGTTTTTATAGCTGTGACATGTTTCTCCATGGGACTGGGATACTAGATAAAAAAAAAACGTACAGTGTAAACATCACTATATTTGTCACTTGGGTAAGAGAAAATTGCCAATGCTCAGTTGTGAAATCAATAAGCATTTTCATGGTCTCTCTC
This sequence comes from Eretmochelys imbricata, assembly GCF_965152235.1. Taxonomy (NCBI): domain Eukaryota; kingdom Metazoa; phylum Chordata; order Testudines; family Cheloniidae; genus Eretmochelys; species Eretmochelys imbricata. Next base: position 17,973,066 of record NC_135579.1, read on the forward strand.
AATGGAGAAAAAGAGCAGGCTTGTGTCAAGAGTGTGCAGTATCCAGTGTCCATTTAGATTAGCTAAAACATTTGCTAAGAGGAGAAATTAAAAATATTTTTAAAATTTACATTTCATTTATTGTGGTGAGGAGGTTTGCTTAGCCTTCAAAAAACACCCAACGTTCAGTCTTACTACAGAACGCTCATATTATTAAACAGAGATTTTAAAGCCTGAGCCAGCATACAGAATACCCTCAAAGCAGAAATAGAATAAGATTGACCTGTATGACATGATTCTAACGGACCACGGCTTGCAGAAGTGCCACAGCTCCATGAGTCAAATTCATCCCTAAGGAGCTACACTAGTAATAATTTGGACCTTGTTTCCTGCAGTACACTACCTGTAAATGCTGCTGAGCATGCTTACAATACAGTTCATAGCCCGAAGTTATGCAGCAAGGTGCAGGAAAGATTGTTTACAGTGGCATCTGCAAAGCCAAATACTGTATGTGAGCTTTTTCTGTCCTGCAACATCTTTAAGATTTCTTCTAGAAAGGAAGATGTCACTTCATCCTGTAACGTACTGGTGGGTGTGCTCATCCCTCTGCTCCAGCGGTTGGCTTGAAGAGAGGCTAATGGAACTACCACTACTGCCTGCGGCCGCTAAGGAAAATCTCCTTTAGCTCAAGTAGCAGAGTCATTTCAGAGCTGAAGAAATGAGACTCCAGCTCTGACTCCCCAAGAGAGCGTGTGCAAGAATTATGTAGAAATTGTATCAAATGTCTGAAATATATGAACTCTGTAATAAGGAATGTTTTATGTAGAGAAACAGAGGCAAGGGATAAGTAAGTCATTTAGGACTCCCTGTTGGCAGAGAGCTTGAGACGGTGAAAAGAACTATATTACCCATTGCTAAAAGCAAGCAACATTCACATGAATGGATGCTGACATCAAAAACAAAAAGCAAAGATAAATCATTGCAATCCAACATGACTCAAAAGTAACTGGACTAATACAAATCCCAGATTAGTACTGAGAAAATACTGAACGCCAGATAAAGATTAACATTAGACAAAAAAATATGAAGAGTGAAAGGAGGTGGGAAAATTATATCTTAAGACTAAATGAGTTAAGGTAATGCAGTGATTACCGGTAACAGATGTTACAGCATCCTGCTTTAAAGTAACCAGGAATTCTGGAGGAAAAAAGGGACAAAAATTCCGGAAGAGGATAATTGATTCATCCTGCAGTACCACTACAATTATTTTTGTTGCTGGGAATAAAAGTTGGATTTAAAAAAGGAAGTACAAGTCTGTAGACTCCTATTATGTAGTTAAATCAGAGGCTTCTATGCAACATGCTGCTTTGAAATGGCACAAGTAGTTGTAGAATTACATTATCAATGTAACTTACACTCTGTAAGGCCCAATTGTGTGAAACAAAAAGCCATTTACATAAATCTTTCACTAAATAGCAGACTCTATTACCCAAGTATTTAAAACAGAAACAGACTCAATTTCCTACACAGCAGAGTATAAGAAATGGTGTTAAGAGCCTATAAGCAGATGGAATGGTTCGGCGAGCGTAGCAGTCACAACAAAATATACTTAAAAGCCTTGGGGGAAGAATGTGGTTGGCTTAGGTTTCCTGAGGATCTTCAAGTACAACAGCAGCAGAGATCAAAAATCTCACTCTGGCTAATTCCTCAGCCCTGGAGTGACTTTGTGGGGCAACTGCCTACCCTCAAGGCATTGGTCCCCACCACTGCAGGTATGGAGGTTCCAGCCCTCCCCTTGGAGTCTCTGATTAACCAGAGAGCTCTTGCCCTTGAGCATGAGTGCAAGGGAAAGGGGAAGCTGTGCTGGAGTCAACTTTCCAGCATGCCAGCAATCAGGCAGGGCCTGTGCACCTGATCACTACAACCATTTAAACAAACATTATCTCCTTGTTGCGAGCTATTGCTAAATACCATAAAATAATGGACAAGACCCAGCTTGCTCTCTCTAGTCATATTTTACTTCCAAAAACCAACCAACCAACCAACCCACCCACCCACCCAACACCATTAGAAGAACATGAAGGATGCAAATTCAAAAAAAAAAAAAAAAAAATCAAAGCTGCAAAGTTAAATGTTAGGAAGTGCCAGAATTAACGTTGTCAACCTTAATTCTGCCTCTTGTGCATATCCATTATCATACAGTCTTTAGTCACATTTTTCTTCCTTCCTCCCAACCCCTAGCTCCTGCCTCCTCCCTTTTCGTGCCTATGTACTTCCCACCTCCTCTATTCCAACCATCAGCTCCTCTTCTTCTCCCACTCCCCCGCCTCCAGTCCCCACTCCTCTCCTTCCCTGCCATCCTCGCATTTCTCATTCCACTGCCTGGACCCAGCAGGCAAGGCACTGAGAGCACTGCAGAGACAGATTCTTTACTTCCATTTCCCAAGCATGGTGCTCCAGTGGCCTGCAGCAGCCAACAACAGCAATTATAGGGAAAGTCTGGCTCAATCTCTGCATCCTCCTGGATGGAGCATGCTCAGTACAGACAGAATCTTCAGGAGTGATGATCAACCAACATGGTTGGAGTTAGAAAATGTTCATGGTTATACAGGTGAGATATGTTTGCTATGGGCGATGAAAGGGAAATAGTCATTCAATTGTCCATATTCAGTGCCTGTTCTCATCTTTGACTTGACTGCTAGTGCCTTGGTCTTCTGGTGGTAGGATATACAGTGCAGCAACTTGGAATTAAAGTTAAAAAATTTGGGTTGAAATCATATGTATAAAGCATGACTGTTTTCTTTATCTCTTCCGTCCCTGTGAAATGATTTGATGCCATCTTGTGGTCAATTCTAGAAAGGCATTGAATCAGTCCAGTCCATAGTACTTTTATTGAGGCCAGAATGGGAGGGTGCAGAAGAGACAGAAGCGAATTTCAGGAGATAAAAAAATTGGCAGAGGCAGGATAATTTGCACATATTGCTACTTGGTTTCCTGACAAAATGAGGTGGTGAGAAATGTAATGAGACTGCTGATATCTTTCACCCCCATCCTTTAAAGTAGTTCTCAGTACTTAAAACTGAGGATTGCTAAGATTTCATTTAAACAATCATTTTAAAAGGGTAAGAGACAGCAAATGGATGCAGCACTATCAAGGGGCCGGAGCAAGGACCTAGAGAGAAGAAACCCGGGTTCTATTTCTCTCACTGGCTTTGTGCTTGGCCAATGAACTTTAGTATCTCAGTTTAGGCATAATATTTACCCATCTTTGTAAAACACTGAGATCTGAACCTGAAATACACCATAGAAACCTCAAAGTATATTTGGTGGGGAGGGGTGTTTGGGTACTGGGGGACAGTAATTAATAAATACTATTCCTGCCTGAAAAGTAAATACATGATTCATTGTTATGGTGGCTGACTGACTTGAAGTCTAAACTCACTTTTAAAAACTGACTAAAGTAGTTTCATATTCTACAATTGCCCTAGAGTTCCTCTGTCAATTTGTATGGTTTTACAGACAGGTTTTCCTATTTTAAAACATGGTTTAGCCCTCTATTGCGGTGTGAAAGGTCCAAAGAAATAATGAGAGAAATTAACTGATTAGGTAGGAGAAACAGTGAAACTGACTTTCACAAGCTGTCAAATCCAAATGCACACTGGGGGTGGGGAGAAGACTTTAAAAATGAAATTTTTATCTCCAATTATTCCTTAGGTGTCAGTGAGGCTCCAGGAAGATCTACGAGTCCAGTTTGTAGAACTGGAGCCACAGATATGATAGCATATAATGCTATTTATGCTGTAGTTCAAGTGTGAAAGCCAGCACAAATTCATTCACCATTTCCAATAAACAAACTGGACACAGACTAATAGGACTGGAAAGGACCTCACAGGTCATCTAGTTCAGTCCCCTGCACTCCTGGCAGGATTAAGTATTATCTAGACCATCCCTGACAGGTGTTTGGAGATTTTTAAGAGTGGGTTAGACAATGATGAGTTGTACTGGTGATTATCCTTTTTGGTTATTTATTGAAAACGATTAATTCATTCTCGTTTTGTAGAATGCCAACAATGTATAATGATTGCATAACTCTTAACTCCTAATGTTCTGTCTTTCTGTAAATCCAGTGACTTCTAACAAACAAAATCACAAGAATTAATGTATACCCTTTTCAAATAGGACTTCCATTTAGAAACTAAAAGAAAAAACGCACACTTTGTTGTCCCTTTAAAGCCAAAGCAATTTGAAATAAATGATCCTAAATAACAAAGTAAACTGAATAAAGTGCATAAAAATAAGTTATGGAATTAAGGGGTATATTCTAACCACAATGCTACTTGCTGGGAGTTATTTGTGGGGAGAATAGACTCCTCGGAGTGTTTAGCTGCAGAGAGGAATCCATGAAGCTTACATGTAATGGTATATATAAAAATAAAAAGTATTTTAAAGCAAGAAAGAGTTGATTTTACATGCAAGATCAAATGGAGCTCAAATAAATCAAAATGGCAACATCAAAGGCTGGCAAAAATAAATATATATTCTGACTGATTCTCCTTTGTTATCCCAGAGAAATGAAACACCGACATTGCCAAATCAGCTCAACCTTTTCAGGCTTCACAAGTGTTTTTGCGAATACATTTATTTTTATGTATCATTTTTTTTTAAAAGGTCTAGCAAACCCCCAGTACATCAAGTAATCTGTGATCATCAGTCACTACATGAGCCTTTTCACATATGGATATGTTTATTTTAGTCACACCATTTGTCACACTTGAACTAAATGTTTGCTTTATGGGGCAGCTGCTGAGTTGGCATCTGTGCCCACTCAAGCCACCAAAGCAGTGGAAAAATTATTGTTATTAATTGTATCACCATATTCCTAAAACCTTACAATCTAAGTAGCACAGCATTTGCACTACTTTGGATAGCCACGTAGCAGAGTCCAGGCACATTACTGATGCCTTCACAGCAGCTACCCACAGAGCACCAATCAGAGAGGAGTAAGCACGGTCAGTAGACTTGTACATAGTTTCAGTTCTCCACCGGAAGGAAGCAGAGTATTGTGCACGCTACCACTGCCCTACACCACAGCAGACAACCATGCCCCTAAAGCATAAGATGGAGCTGCCATTTCATTCCATGTGCTTCTAGGCTTTGCTCCAATTCCAAAGTTTGGACCCAGGGCTTTGAGGTGATCTTTCAGAGGTAAAATACTACGTGCCATGCTATTTAATTCACATGCAAGGACAATATGTATTAATGTCTGCAGAGGGAAAAGGTTGTCATACACTTCTCTTTGGTCACTGGATCTTAGGTTGATCATGATCCAATCCCGCAAATTGAGTACGTTTTGAGAAGAAGCAGCTTGAATTTGAATTTTGCTTTTGTGACCCAGTTTTTTGGTCATGTAGAACTACTGTCTTGCATTATTGAGGTATGCAAAAATAGAGAGAAAAAACAATTTGACCCCTTGTGTAGGTTAAAGGTCATTTGTATGATCAACCCGAGATACCATATTCAAGTGCTTATACATGCACTACAGTCCATGAATGCTTAGAACACAGCAACACATGCTATGATTTTCAGAAGGGCTAACGGGAGGGAGGCTCCCTACATTCATTAAAAGCCAATGGGAGTTCAGTGCCTTAGGCATGGAAGCCCCCTTGACAAATCACAGCTGTAATAGCTTTGTAAGTAAGTAAGTAAGTAAGTAAGTTTAGTTTCATTTCCTCACCCTATGTTAAAGGCAACACAAAAACATCAAAGCAGTAAAATGTTTTATTTGCACAGTATAAAGGGGGGAGGAGGGAAAAAAAGAAAAAGAGGAAAATCTACTTGAACTATAACTCAAGTTATTTCTTTAACTGGATTAAATTCCTAATTAAAAATAAGGAATGCAGTACTACATTGTCACATTTAAAAGAGGATTATTTTAACCTTTCTGCTCTATGCCTTTGGCTGCCATAGTTAGGCTCACTCTTTACCTCCAGTGGTCTTTCCTCTGAAGTCATGTAGATGTATACTACAGAATATTATTTTGATTTGCAATGCTTCTGTGGCTCAAATCCTTAACGAGAAATAATGCTAACAATGCCTCTTTTCTGACCTTGAATTGTCATGCAACTAAAATCAACGCCGGACCGTGTCCATCTTTTCTACGTTTGTGGCAGTGGTGCAAGCACGGTGGTTAGATATTTATAGACACAGTACTGTGTATTGGAAGGACACAGGAGGAGCAGAAGGTGGGGCCGCCAGGTGACCCCATGCCAGCAGCTCCTCTGGTGTTCATGTACTGCCCCCAGCCCTTCCTGTACAGCTGCGTCTCCTGTCTGAGGTCTGTACAGCAGCCTCGCCAGAGGACAGGGTTGGGGCAGGGCTGGGGGCGGTACAGCCACACCGGATGAGCTGCCGGAGCGGGGCTGCCCAGCAGCCCCACATTCTGCTCCTTTTGTTGCTTCAGTTCCAGAGAGTCCTGCGGTTCGGAAGTCTCCAGTGCAGCGGGAGGACAGAACCTACTTTCCCCCACTCCTCAGGTAATGAATCATGGGGAGGGAACGGGGAGAGCATGGGGACCCCAGGCTGGAGCTGGGGTCATATGGGGGCAGGGGGGAGGTCACATACCCCCCCTTTAAGTCCCTCCCATGAGTGCAGCGTACCGGTAAGAAATGAGTTCACTGGTTTGTAGTGAATGTTTGTATATATTGTAGATAGTGGAGCAAATAATTAAGCAAATCAATCAATCAATCAATCTGCAAACACCTAGAAGAAAACAAAGTGATAAATAACAGTCAGCACGGATTTGTCAAGAATACTGTCAAACCAATCTGATAGCTTTCTTTGACAGGGTAACAAGCCTTGTGGATTGGGGGCGGGGGGGGGGGGGAGCGGTAGATGTGGTATATCTTGACTGTAGTAAGGCTTTTGATACTGACTCGCATGACCGCCTCATAAACAAAACTAGGGAAATGCAAACTAGATGGAGCTAGTATAAGGTGGGTGCATAACTGGTTGGAAAATCGTTCCCAGAGAGTAGTTATCAGGGGTTCACAGTCATGCTGGAAGGGCATAACAAGTGGGGTCCTGCAGGAATCAGTTCTGGGTCCGGTTCTGTTCAATATTTTCCATCAATGATTTAGATAATGGCATAGAGAGTACACTTCTGAAGTTTGCAGATGATACCAACATGGGAGGGGTTGCAAGGGCTTTGGAGGATAGGATTAAAATTCAAAATGATCTGGACAAACTGGAGAAACGGTCTGAAGTAAATCAGATGAAATTCAATAAGGACAAATGCAAAGTACTCCACTTAGGAAGGAACAATCAATTAGTTACACACATACAAGATGGGAAATGACTGCCTAAGAAGGAGTACTGCGGAAGGGGATCTGGGGGGTCATAGTGGATCACAAGCTAAATACGAGTCAACAGTGTAATGCTGTTGCAAAAAAAAAAGCAACCGTCATTCAGGGAATATATTAGCAGGAGTGTTGTAAGCAAGACACGAGAAGTAATTCTTCCACTCTACTCCGCACTGATTAGGCCTCAACTGGAGTATTGTGTCCAGTTCTGGGCACCACATTTCAGGAAAGATATGGACAAACTGGAGATAGTCCAGAGAAAAGCAACAAAAATGATTAAAGGTCTAGAAAACATGACTTATGAGGGAAGATTGAAAAAAATTGGGTTTGTTCAGTCTGGAGAAGAGAAGACTGAGAGGGGACATGATAACAGCTTTCAAGTACATAAAAGGAGGAAGGAGAAAAATTGTTCTTCTTAACCCCTGAGGATAGGACAAGAAGCAATGGGCTTAAATTGCAGCAAGGGCAGTTTAGGTCAGACATTAGGAAAATCTTCCTGTCAGAGTGGTTAAGCACTGGAACAAATTGCCTGGGGGGGGTTGTGGAATCTCCATCATTGGGGATTTTAAGATCAGGTTGGACAAACACCTATCAGGGATGGTCTAGATAATAGTTAGTCCTGCCTTGAGTGCAGGGGACTGGACTAGATGACCTCTCGAGGTCCCTTCCATTCTAGGATTTCAAAGCACATCCCATTCTGATTAGTTAACTGTTATGCATCATTCTAAAATGCAAAAGTTATTAAATATGTCTATTTGAGCTTGCCAGCCTTACAGATCAAGAGTACAGGAACTGGGACAATATATTATTTTTTCTAACTTCGCAGAGGGTCATGTGTGAGCACTGGGTGGTTTTTTTGTTTGTTTGTTTTTGTGTTAAGGAACAGCTGTGGAAGATTAATAGAACAGAAGAGAAAGACAGACTGCACCCTGCACTTCTGTCTGCACTTGCTGTTCAACAATGTGACATGGAGGTTTTTGAGAAAGAGACTGTGGAATAATATTGAAAAGTTTAACATAATCAAAAATGGCTTGTACGGGGTTTCAGATTACAGCATGAAACCACTGCAGTGAATCCGTGCAATTTAGTATTGAGCCATAACATTTGGTCAATAAAAATACAAAACATGACCATGTTTTTTATAGGCCCTTATTCACATATACAATCAGGGATTCCCTGGTGAACTACACAGGATGAAACCCTGACCCCATTTAAGTCAATGGCCAAATTCCCATTGACTTGAATAGGGCCAGGAGATCCCCCATGAGTTTTCAAAACAAAAAGGAACCACATTATTTCTTGAAAGGAGAGCAATAACACTCACCCTAACAACCCTAAGGTTATAAGATTTTTAAAGAGGTGGCAGAACCCTTAATAAAAATAAAAAACCCAACCTAGAAGTAGACATCCTCTGTTCCTGGGGACACAGGACACCAGCAGCTTTAGAAAGGACGTCTTTATTTAATGAGTAGCGCAGCCCACTCTTGATTCAGATAGCAGAAAGCGATCTTGGTCCCTCCCTTTTCTGCAGTTGACTGTGCATGGACTGACAGTTGTGCCAGCACAGAACCCTATGAGCTCTGACAGGACTTCACAGGGCCACAGCAAGTTGCACATGCTCTGTCAATTATAAGATTGGACTTTGGAGCCATGCAGTTTGATAGTTTTCACAGCACTACCTCGATCATAGTAAGATTTTGCTTTAAGGCACACACGCACAGATTTCTGTTTCTCCTCAGGAATGATGTTTTGCTTGAGGACACTGCAGCTGCTCTCTTCTGATGAGTCCCAAGGGACGTGCAAGTTACTGTTTCAGCCAATTCAGACCAAAATGTATGAACCCATGCTTGGCTTTCGTGAGAGTTTGCATTTTGGAAAGCAATTTGCAGAACGTCCTCCACTCTACTTCTTATCATTGTAAGATGTTCTGAAGAAACAAACAGCATTATTTGTGACTGGAGTCATGGAGATGCCCTGTGCTACACAGCTGTTTCTCTACTGTCAATGTCATGTTAATGTTTAAAGCATATGTTGCAAAAAACAAAATATTGTGGGCTCTGCTCTGGATTTTCCCTTTGTTCTTATAAGAAAAGAGCCACTGTTTGAGGGCAATGAAACCAGGATCAGCATATTACACAGAGATTACAATTCAGCCCCAAAAAGTTATTTTAGTCAAAGGAAAAACAACAAGCAAAAGAAGAGTTTGGATGCACACTCAGAAACTTATCCCTAGTCTCTGTCTGCCAGAAACCGGGAATGGATTACTTGATGATTACCTATTCTGTTCATTCCCTCTAAAGCAGTGCTACTCAAAGTGGTGGTTCATCGGCTGCCAGTCTGCGCACACATTGGAAAAAAAAAAAAATTGCCAGTCCCCCACATCAGATAGCTTGAGAAGCACTGCTCTAAAGCACCTGGCATCGGCCACTGTCAGAAGACAGGATACTGGGTTAATGGATCTTTGTTCTCACCCAGTATGGCCATTTTTAGGTGTACAAGAGTGTAAGGTGCAGAAGGGAAATTTACTAGGATGCAACATGGCCAAGCCCAGCTCCAACAATGAGACATCATTTACCTCCATTTAAACACCACATTTAATTGTTTAAAATTATTTCACTTTTAGAAATCTACTTCCCATAGTAATATGTAGTTTTTGCACTACTATCATTTTGGACAACTGAGAGAGTAACCAGTTTCACATCTCTGGTGTAAAAGACTTTTGTTTTTAAAGAAAATCCAAAGTCTGGGCCCACTCACTTCAATAGAGTCCCTTTAAGAACACAGATATTTAAGGGCCCAATCCTGCAAAAGCAGTCTGTCAACAGAACCCTGTGCTCACAGAGTTCCTCTGACTTCATTCTGGCTCAGAGCAGTGGGATGCCCATGCGTATGCACTTGCAAGAGTGCAGACTATGTTATAAAGTAAATGGGGTTGGTTACTACTCCACAGATGTCTACATGGAGACTTGAATCTTACACAGATGAACAGAAAAGTATGATTTAAAACACATCACAGTTTAGCATAGTTATAGCTCTGAAAGTGTTTTTTCCTAGTTGAATAGAAATGTTTTCCCAATTCTTCCCTTACGTGGCTACTTGATTACATAACAGGTACTAACCCACACTGCCTAAAGCACCAGTGCAGATTAGATATGTGAGTAAGGTCGCAAGGCAACAACGGCTGAAAGTGAAAGAGAGGTAAGGCAGTGCTGGAGAGACCACTACTCCAGAAATGACAGACAAATTAGTATCACAGGTCTGCTTTCATCCAAGTGAGAAACATAATTATATACAGAGAGAGAGAGAGAGAGAAAGAAATACTGAGCTCACAACTAACAATTTCTTCTGCCAATAGTTGCTCGTCACTTCCTTCCATTTACAAGGCTGCACAGACCAAAAAAACCACCAGAACACTGAGTCAAAAAAGTGTGAGAGACTACCTGGCCTCAAAAGAAATAGTCGAAGGAACAATGGCAATTTACAAGTCACACATTTGTCTGAATATTTGTATCTATTATTAGTATTGGCAACTGTTCTCAAACTGTGGGTCGTGACCCCATTTTAATGGGGTTGCCAGGGCCCACATTAGACTTGCTGGGACCCAGGGCTGAAGCTGAAACCCGAGTTCCACCCCCACGTGGGACTCAAGCTCCCGCCTCCGCTCCTCACCATACAATAACTGTTGCCAGAATGGGGTTGCAATGCAATAAAGTTTGAGAACTGCTGGATATGGTAATAACACCTAAGAGTACTAGGACTGAAAGAGATCGGAGAACAAATATTTCTAACCCCCAAAGTGTCCGGTTTGTTTACTTTGAGCATTTGATGAATCTTTGGGTCCAGTCAATTTCATTGTGTCTTTCACACAGCAACACAGGAGAGAAAACATTTTCTATATCTTATATGTCTAAGTGCACACAACCACAATAACTGGCAGAGGAACTGTAGTAGTAGTAGCTGAAGTTATTTACAACTTTTTTTTTTTTTAAGTTAAGTACATTTAACAGTGAGTGTTGCTTTAAAAATTGCTTTTAAAAGCAGGAGAGGGAAGAGGCTTGCAGTGCAAGTCTGTAAAGCTAACCAATATGGGGAAGACAGTGTTTTCAAGAACCAGCATGCTGTTTATTGATATGATCATAAGGGTATGCAGCAGGGGCAGCTCATTTGGTTACATAATTTTTAGGATATGGCAACCGTTCTCAAAGGGTGGCTCGTGACCCCAGTTTAAAGGGTCCCATAACTGTACCCTGTAACCACTGCCTACCATTTGTTGTAAACTCGCTTTTTAAAAGAAGGACTTTGAACAGTGAAATTCAAGTCCAACATACGGACTTCTCTGTCCTCAGCTGAAGTTAAGTGATTTGCACTAGAGACCTCCAAGAAAAGGGCGAATATAAACACTGGCGCTGGAAAGGAGGCTGGAAAATAGCTCTGAGGGAGGAGGAATTTCCAAAGTAGGAAAAAAAAGAGTCCGTGATACTTCGCAGCGTGAACCCAGAGTCTAACACAGCCGCGGGTAGCTCTTCGGGGGGGGAACCAGGATGTTTGGGGCCGAAGGCGGCAATGGCACATCACTCAGACCCGCGGTCACTTGGGGAGGTCTTGACATGAACGCCCCCCAGATCAGTGAGCGTCTCCCCAGCGAGAGTCCGGGCAGGTCCCACTTACAGCGGCCGCCGCCCTGTGCAAACACCGGGGAGGCGCCGCAGAAAGGAACTAGGGCATGGCCCGCTCCACCACAGGGGCATAAATAACCGCTGACTCCTGCATCAGACCGACCACAGGTACCCTCGCGGGCCATCCCCAGCCAGCTGGCCCCAAAATGGAGGCCGGGGGGGCGAGGGGGGGGGAATCGCCGGCACGGCAAGGAAGTCCCGGCAGCCCGCGCAGCGCAGAGCGGACACAGTAGCCGGCCGGGGGCGCAGCCTGCGGGCAGCCAAGCTGAGCCAGGCGCGCGGCGGGCTGCAGCCGGGGGAAGAGCCCAGGAGGGAGCAGCGGGAGCGCCGGGGCAGAGCCCAGGCTGAACCGCTAGGGAAGGGGCCGTGGAAGCGGGGGCTCGAGCCCCCTCCTGTTACCTTGCGGAGGTAGCTGGCCACCACCAGCTCGAAGGGGTATCTGTAAACCTGGTGCACGTCCACCGTGACCCCCATGCCCGGGGCCGGCGAGCGCAGCTGCCTCCCCCACGAACTTCCCCAACTTGCAGGCGAGGGGTGGGGCTGCAACAAGCCTGGCCCGGGCGCGGGTTTAACAGCGAGTTGGAGCACGGTATGCCTGGGCCCGGCTCCGCCCACCTGCCTTCTGACCACGCCCCTTTCCCCTAGAGCTCCCGAGGGGCGAGGGCCTGGGGACCTTCTGGGCTCGCAGCAGCCGCTGGTCCATATGCCCCAGGCAGCAGAATCATAGAATCACAGAATATCAGGGTTGGAAGGGACCTCAGGAGGTCACCTAGTCCAACCCCCTGCTCAAAGCAGGACCAATCCCCACCTAAATCATCCCACAAGTCTGCTTCACTCTAGGCAAAGGTTCCTGGGCCACTTCCCCATACCTGGAGTGGCACTAGTGGGCTGCCCTTCTGAATGTCTCACTCCTACCTTCCCCTGCCCAGCCTCGGCACTGGTAACCCCGCTCTTTCCTCCTGAGAGTGGTAACCTAGGCATTTTCAGTTCTGCTCTGCTGCCCTTTACGCTCAGGCTGTGTCCAATGTTTCTGCTTCTTCTGCCAGATTGTATCTCTGTCCTCTCCTTTCTAGCCAAACAGCCAAAGTCTTGTCCAGATCTTTATCATCTCTTTGTTATGTACTCTTCCTTTTCGGCCTCTATAACACCGACATTGCCCCATGCCCACCCCAAGGTCCGTACAGAACACAACCGCTGCGATCACCTTCCCTGGCGGTCACTATAATCACATCACTCTCTCCTTGTTTCACTGCTTCAAGTTCAAGATTCTTTTCTTTACCTTCCAGGGCCATCATAATTCTGCCCCTCCCTCATCTCTCATCACAAGACCCTGCCTCTTCCACTGTGCCTATGATGTCAGCCTCCTTCACCTACTTTTCAATTTATGGAAATATCTCCGCTCCTTCTTTAATGCCGCTCCTTATGCATGGAACGTGGAGGTGATCCTTAAGGTCGCTACCTTCTTTTCCTTCAAATTTCTGCTCAGGACCCACCTCTGGCACCACACTCATAAGAAATCCACAACGTAACATTGGCTAGATTGAGGACTGGGGGAGGGGGAGACAGCTGGCACTTATTGTAGCTATTCACAATAATTACACAAAGATAGTGTCAATGTAAATACATAAAGATTTTACATTTGGTTACCTCACTCGCTGACTCCACCCTCCTATAGGGCTTGTTCTCTTCATTATTATTCTCATTAATAATACAGTAGAGTCTACAGCTTCCAACCAAGATAAGGGCTCCATTATTATGAATCATCATTATTTTTTGCATTGCTGTGTCACCTAGGAGATGTAGTCGTGGATCAGGGTCCCACTGTGCTAGGTGCTGTACAAACAGAGAACAAATAGTCCCTGCCTGCCCCACAGAGGGGTTGGTCAGGGGACAAGGAGCAGGGAGGGGGTTGGATGGGTCGGAGATTCTGAGGGGGGCAGTCAGGGGGCAGGAAGTGGGAGGGGGTGGCAGGGCCGCCTGGGGGGGGCAAGTGGAGCAATTTGCCCCAGGAGACTTTTCAGGGTCCCCCACTAGAGTTTTCGGTGGCGGGGTTCCTTCCGCTCCATGTCTTCTGTGAAGTGCCCCAAAGTCCCGGAGCGGAAGGACCCCCGCAACCGAAGACCCCAGGCCCCCTGAATCCTCTGGGCAGCTCTGGGGGGCGGATAGAGAGTGGGGGCCAGGCTGTTTGGGGAGGCACAGCCTTCCCTACCCAGTCCTCCATACAGTTTTGCAACTCCGATGTGGCCCTCGGGCCAAAAAGTTTGTTCACCCCTGGTGTAAAGAGACAAGAGAGACACAAGGAGGAAAAGGAAGTGGAAGCACAGAGAGGTGAAAAGACTCTGCTACAATCACAGAGAAATTTAGGATCAGAACCCATATCTCCCAGCAGCTAGTCCAGACAGGACAGATACTGTATATGGTGCCTAATACAATTGGACAACTATCCGGACAGAGGCTTCTGTGCCTGATGGAAATATGAATAGTAAAATAATCCCACTGTGTCCATCTGAATGTGGTGTTTTAAGAAAGAGCAAACACATTGTTCAGTGTTGTTTACTCAGTAAAATAAGAGAACATTTATTAAGTTACTCGGGGCAATATATAACCAAAATCAGCTGAATCAATTTGAAAGGTAAAAAATTATATAAACCCAAATAATTGTATAACACAGTACTTAATATTATGTGTAATTCATATACCTATCTCACAATGCACACAGACGCAGATCCTGAAATCCATAGGCTTTATTTAGGCAATGTTCCTATTGAAGTAAATAGGAAAGAATAGATCTCAGTACTAGACCCAGTTTTTCGAACAATGGAAATGCTAAACTAAGGGGTCAAGGTAAATGGGGATAGATGACAAGGAGAGGTGTGAAGACCTGATAATAGTGTTGGGGAAGGAATCTGGGCAATGAGAATGGACAATAAATATTACTTTATAAATTTACATTTTCAGCTCATTTTTATTGTAAGTATTTAGCTTATGTATACCAGGAAAAATAATTTACATTTTATTTATTTTACACTGGTGAAACTGTAAATAAAGCCAACAAAACTCAAGAAAAGCATTTTGAAATGAAAACCAAACAAAATCTGAGGACAGAAATATGCTTAATGAGAATTACAGACTTTTGAAGTTGATTTTACCATTAGTTCATGCACAGATCAGGACCCCATCCACTCAGATTCACAGCACAGAATGGTAGTTCCCCAAGTTAAGGAAACTAAATTATCTGCGATATTATTATGCACTTTTTTAAAAGCATAGTTTTGATATCAGTTACAAACATCAGAAGATCTGAAAACTAGGATGGCATTATTTCTAATAAAGCAACTGTCTCAAAAAAATCTTATAACATACACATGCCAAAGTACAAACTCAACCATAAATTACTCTGTCTAGGCTTGCAACCTCAGCATGTGGAGCATGTAAAAAGCCTGTTAATTCAGAGTCTCAGAGGTAATATGCAAGTTAAACCTTCATTAACATTACCCAAGAATATCAAGTGTAATAAGCTTTTAGAAAACAAAAAGCATTTCCCCTGTTTGCCTTCACTTTTTATGAAGCCCTTGTGTCCTGTGCTGCCACTGGTAGCCTGCTAACAATTGAACATCACTGCTTCAGCTAAAGTAATTAGAGTTTGTATTTTGCAAATTACAACATGGGATTAATACGAAGCAACAGGAGCCCTGTTCACCAACAGCCTGATGCGGAGCAGAGCTGAATACCCTCAATTCCCATTAACATCAATGGGGAGCTGTGGGTCAGCACTTCTCAGGATCAGGCTATAAAATGCTCCAGTTTTTCTATTTTTAATTTCCCCATGGTAATTTCTCAATAAGGTTTCAGACCTGGAGACAGGCTCTAGTCAGCTACTTAAATCATACACTGGGAGAACTGCTGTGTATCATCAGACTATATTTGAAATCTGCAGGAAATCCACTGTAGGGTCGAGTGAATTGCACAATAAAGTATCATTTTAAAATGTCCACCAAGTTAAATCTAAGAGGAGGTTTTGCCAACATGCAGCATTGTTTTTATAGAAACATTTTGTAATTTGACAAGTTACTCACATGCTTAAACTACAGCTACTTCTGCTGTTTATTAGTGTTATTATTTTATTACAGGAGTACCTACAGGGCCCAGACAAGCATTGCAGCCCCACTGTACCAGGCACTATGTAAACATGCATTCCCCACCCTACTGAGTTAAGCATGTGCTTAAGTTATAAATATGTGTAGTCCGTTTGACTTAACTGGATTGCTCACATGTCAAATTAAGCACAATGTGTAAGTGTTTGCAGGATTGGGGCCTAATTTAATTAGAAGACGCAACAGGGGCATGTACAGACAAATTGATGGGGAGGGGGGTGGAGTAACAGTAACAGGAGTAGGTTTACATGTAGATTTAGGGGTGTGCACAATGCACTCTTGCCACTTTTTAATAACCTGCTGTTATACACTGGTTGCTTTCTTATATGAAGAATAGATAATGTGTACTAAGGTTTCAGTGAAACATTGACCTGGATATGCATATGTAATTGAAGGGATGGTAGATATGATTATTGGGCACAGACCTGGCAAGGTTGCAGGCCATTTTCATTGCAAGCAGGACATCGGAGAGCCCTGTAGGACTCTTTAAATCTGTTAGCCAACATTGAAAACTTGCTTCCATGGCACAGAGAGCAGGGGGCTGAGCCTGATCCTTTACACTGGGAGCAATTGTGTTCAGTGTCTCCTTCCTGAAACAAAAGAATCAAACAAATATCCTTTATTTAACACCAGAAATCTAATTAGTAACACACAGGGTAGCAGAGAACTGTCACCAGAAGAGCCCAATTTAGGGGGAAATTCTCCTCAAATCAGTACAACAGCTCATGGCTTTGATATACTGCTCTCCCTCCTGCTACCTGCTTGGGTCTCCTATCCTAATTCTGTTCTGCCTACAGGGAGCTCTCCAAAGCAGGGACTGTGTCTTCCCATGTTTATGGGAAATGCCTGGCATATTGTGATGCTACCACAAATAATAATTATGGGCTGTGTGAAATGCAATGAAGTTCAAGCTTCTTTCCTTCTCCCACAAGGCTCTGCATAGCTCTCCATCTGTTTCTGCTGGCATTTCTCACCACTCCTCTCTCCTCTGTCTCTCCACCAGTGAATCTTACCTCATCTGTTCTTTAATCTCCTTCTTCTTTCTCTTCCCCCCGCCACACACACCATCATGCCATCCTCAATGTTGCCCTATACACCTACAACTGCCTCCCCATCTGTGTGTGCCAGGCGCTCTCTTTCAAATCCCTCTCAAAATTCCCTGTGTCTGCAGATCCCAGAAATTATTAAATATCTTCACTCGGAAAAATGCCTTACTGCAAAAAGGCTGTCAAGTTCAGGTATTTGCATCATTCATGGACTTCTATTTTGCATAGCATTACAGAGCAAATGGTGAAATTTGAGGGCCTAAGTTAAGGTGTAGTTTGGTGCCAGATACATGCTTTAGGTGCCCACCTGCTGAAAGTCCAGACTGGTGTATTTCAACTTATAATGATAATACTAATAGGCACCTTCCAGGGCTCTGAGCTTGCACAATGTCAAATGCAATCTATCTATCCAAATAGACTGGCCCACAGTTACCCTCCAAAAAGAACCAGTCCTAATCATGGAAACCTCACCTTTTACCATATTCTCTTCATCTCAGATGACCAGGAAAATTGATGGGCTTTGCTGAGCTTCCACAAGGTTAGACTATTCAAGGACAACACCTTATGGCAGCTCCCTCTGTCTGCATTGAGGGAGCTCCACCTTGAGCTCCTCCACGGATTGCAACTATGACAGTATCATGTAGGGAAGGAGGTAGCCTCCCAAGTAATGAGATCCCAAACCCATTCAGAGCTTTGAAGGTTAAATGTTGAATTTGGATCCCTACATTAGATGACCACATTCAAAAACTGGTCTCCCCTTCCCTGTTTCTAACCAAAACAAGTTCCAAGTTACTGTATGTGCTACTGATTTAGGGGAATCTTCAATTTTGGGTGATGATTTTGAGACACTGTAAGGACACCCTGGTTTTGAGCACCTGCCCTCTGAAAATCAAGCCACTTTTAGGTGCCTCAAATTCAGCACCCAAAAACTGAGGCACCTGAATCCCAAAGTCACTTTGGAAAACCTCTGCCTTAAAACTTTCCAGAGAAGGTAGAGCATTCGGTTTCCCTGTACACTCATGCGTCTGAGCCACAAGCAGATTTTGTGTTTGGAGAATTTCTGTAAGTAAAACTACACCAAGCATAAAAGGTCAGTTACTGATTTGCAAAAGTTATAATTCTCAGGAGTGTCACTGCACAGCGGCACGACATTCTGGGAGCCCACTGAGGTCAGACTAATTGGAATTCTGACCAGGAAAGAATGACCTGTGCAAAAAATGGAGGACCTGAATCCGAAATATTTCTGCTGATATTAAAGGACTTCCGTTACAACCTCAGGGCTAGCTCAGCCACGTAGTAATAGTGCTCTTCATGGGGAGATTCAAGGTCAACTCTAAGGCCTGGTCTCTCATTCCATTGGGAGACAGGGACAAAGGGCCTGGTCTAACATCCATAAAAGTCAATGGAAGACCGATTGACTTTACTGGGGAGAAGATTCAGGACAAACTAGCACTACAGAAGTATAGCCCCTATCCCCTGGGTGTCAGGGATGCTTTGCTGCATAAACAGTGATCTCCCACAGTTGATATAAGAACAACATTGAGGCCAATGATTCCAGCTTTCAGCTGAAGTAACTGGTGACCTTGCAGATGGGTGAGCTTTGAAGAGGGGCTGATGTGGGAATTCTCAGGGCCCTGACCGGGCGAGGAGGACACAGCGGAGTGGGGAGGAAGCACTGCAGCCCATCTTGCTTTACCTGCACATACTGGTTGTCAGCAAGTTGGTTTTCTGCATCTTTCACACACCCATTGATTTGATGACCATTTCGGGACATGAAGGACCAGTCATCAGTGCCCTCGTTCTGGATGATTTTTCTCATCAGCTCCTTCTTGTCCATTGGTGTGCGGATGATTTTCAGGTTACTAGTGTAGATGACAATCTTGCCAAAATCTAAAATGGGGGAGGGCTGTAAAAGGGACACATGAGTACCTCAGCTGTACAAAACTATCACACATCACAAGGCAATCTCTGCTGCCCTGGCAATTTCCAGAGGAATAAGGCCCATAATGCTCACTGCAGTTCACCCAATAGGCTTGCTCTGCAGATTTTAAGAAGAGCTCAACACACTGAGTGCACATTGAGCGCTGAGCTCTGTTAAAAACTTGGGCCACAATTCTGGCTGCTGAGCCCCTTGAAAATCTAGCCCTGAACTCCTTTGAAAATCTGGTCCTATGGGCCTGATTCAAAACCCATTGAAGTCAATGACAATCTTTCATTGACTTCAGTTGGCATTAGACAAGGCCCTATAAGCCTCATACACAAATTGCATCTTTGGGTAGGACAGCATCCTGGAGTCCATCTGTTTGTTTCAGCCCCAAGGGAAGTAAAACTACCATGGTTTGAAATCAGCAGGGGAGGATTAGGGAGGAAAACCATCTCTGCATTAGGAAATGACCTGCACCCTTTGGCGGTTGAGAAGTTTGCAGAAATTTATCTCCCCATGATTTTTCATATTTCTAAGCGTGTCTTCACTTTCTGATCCTGCCCAGAAATGGAAGTGCCAAATGATGTCAGGAGAGTCTGTAACTTTTGACATTTCCTAACTCAATTTTGCAGATTTAAAAAGATACAGATGAGTAGACAAGAGTTTGGGGCAGTCACCCAAACAAAGGCAAATGTCTTAGAAACTCACCCAGAAATAACTCGAGTCCTAGACAATACTCCCTCTCTTAAATGTAAATTCCAATATCCAAGGCTGTGCATGAGCTATTATAGTTTGCATAATGGCTGCCATGTTTGCCTATACAACTGATGCACTGCCAGAATCTAATTCATTATTGAACATCAAAGGTGCTAGAAAAGGGGCATGGTCTAGTGGTTAAAGCACAGGTTTTGACCACAAAGAGATCCAAGTTCTACCCCAACTTTGTGTGTGACTGTAGCTAAGCCACCTTGGGCCTCATTCTCAGATCTGCTGAGCACCTGCAATAACCACCAATGTCAAAGTTGATGCCTTCATTGGAGCCAGCAGGTGTGCAACACCTTTGGAAATTGCATATCAACCTTTCTATGCCTCACTTTCCCTATTTGTAAGTGGGCATAAAAATACTTACCTCCCTCTTGGGGGAAGGAGGGGCTTCATTTATTAATGTTCGTAAAGTGTTTTGAGATCCTTGGATGGAAAAGAAACAAAAACAACTAAATCCAGAATCTGTTGTATTCTATATCTAACAATGAAGAGAAGGACTAAATAAATGTTCTTGTGTTCCTTGAATTTATATTCTTTTCTACCAATTTCAAAGCTCACCTAGGGGCTGTCGAGCACTTCTAGTAAAGCAGTATGTTTGCTCACTTGGCCCAGTTCCTCTTCTCTCTCTACAAGTATCATGCAGTAGCTTCCATATCTTGTTATTTTACACATTGGGTTGACATTGTGTGGGCATTGGTGGCACCTAGATCTCTCCCATTCTCTCTCTCTGTGTGGTACACAACAGTTTAGTTTCCTTGGGACTGAAATGTTTTAATCTAACTAAAGTCTTTGGGCCTAATGTAGGAGTATTTGGGTTGTTAATGGCTTGTGATTTACAGGAGGTCAACCTTTAAACCTTTAAACCTGACCTTTAAACCTTAAATAGTTGGTGCAAACTAAGCCTGGGATTTTCAAAGTAGCCTAAGAGAGTTTTAGGCATCCAAAGCCTATTGAAATTCACCTCCCTTAGGTTCTTTGGAAAATCCCAGTCTACATATAGTGTCTGGCACTGAAATACAGCATAGGCTATGTGCTAAGGGTGTTCTACACAGTTGTTAAACTTCACCAAATCTATCAATAATTTGGTAATTAGTTCATACACTGAGACATGTTTTAAAAAGGGTTTCAATTTAGCCCAGTGTCACCTGCCGTTTGCACCTAGTTACTTGGGCCTGCAATTCGGGTACATAAACACACACCACCATATAAATATTTATACAGTACCTTACCAGAACACTACATTACACACACAATTTCCCCACTGGAGAGAGGAGGAGAGAGACAAGGAATCGCACATAACACACATAACAGATGTTAGTCACTACTGCAATATGTGCAGATGCAGTGGTGTAGAACCTTACCTATATGGAATGAAATAGAATAGAATAACTGATATATATAACTTCTGTGTGCTAAACCAAACCTGCAAAGTTCAATGCAAATTTGTGAAAGCTATTGGCAGTGTGACTTATTATATTATATTTTGATTTGAGACACTTCAGGCTAAGACCCAGACTCCACAGTATAAAAGTGGACCCATTTTAAAGCCACTTTGCAGCCAGTGTGAAAACCTAGCATGGACATTACTTACCCTGCGATGACTATCACTTGCTTGGTAGTCACTGAAGAGTGGAGGGTTACTTGCTAGATTGTACTTGGTACCATCTTTGAAAACACTGATCCTTTGGGCAGTCAGTTTGGCTGATGAATAAAACCTGGATTCCGGTGCCTCTCCAACCTTGTTGAAATGGTCCCCTGACTCAAAGCTGTGGTGGAGAAAATGGTGAGGGGATTCTTCCTCTGGAGGCTTCAGTTCCTGGCCATCTTCATAGACCTGCTTTAACACCCGGCCACTGTATGCCGAAGAGATTTTGAACCTCACTTTGCGGGGTCTTGCCTCACACCTCTGGCTTAGTTTCTTCTGAACCTCGTCCATTGATATGGATTTCATGCAGCGTCTCCCAGAAATCGACTCAGCAAGGAGATCTTTGGGTTTACAAGAAAAGCCTCTTTATTTTCTCCCAACCATGCAATGTATAATTCAGGGTTCCTACTAGGTCCTCTTGTGTTACAGTCAAGCTGACACCACTGTATTAAATATTGATGGATGCTCATGAAATGGAATGTAATTGTGGTGGTGAAATATAAGGTAAGTTTCACTGAGCTCCCCTGAATGATGGATGAGCCGGTGTACAAACGCGAATAGGCGTTAACTTTGGAAGGGTGAAATTAAACTGGGACACAACTCACTCAGTCTATAGCCATGGGATCCCTCTCTCTGTATATTGTGATCAGAATCACCCAAATATACCACACGGGCAGCTTTTAGTAGTTTTCTGAAAAGGCTGAAAGTTATGAGGACAAGTTCTCAGGAAAAGCAATCCATCTACTCAAATAGCATATGTAAATAGTTCTCCCCATTCCTGCTCTGAAACCCTAGGAGTAAAAAGCTCTATTTCATTTTAATTCAAAATTCTCTAGTTTGGTGGAGATCTAATTAAGATTGTCTCTTTCTTTAGCTTTAAATCCCTATTTGTAATTCTCACTGGCTTGCTGGGCCTTTTAACCATTCTGGTTTTGCTAGTCTATTTTTAAAGGCAATCTCCTGCTACAGCAGGACTTCAGATACCTCCCCCCACCACAAGAAACCCAGGAGGCCTGATTCTCCACTGCCCTGCACCTTGTGTAGTCATTTATGCCTGTACAATGGGTCTGATTTGGTGCACTCACTTTACACTACACAAGGTGCAAGGTATTGGAAGATCAGGCCCAAGATCGTCACGGCCTGAACTCTTCTCTTCACTTCAGAAAAACAGCAATTGCTACAGCTGTTATGCAGATATTTTTTTTCAATGGCAGTTCACACCACAAGGCTCTGGTAACTGTAGCAAACATCTACAGTATCTGATAGGAGTCCTAGTTTCGTCTCCAACTGAAGCACCTTTAATGTCCTGACATTCACAATGCCCCCGCATCCATATTGCAGCTAGCAGCCCCTCATGTCTCTTGCCTTTCAGTACTAAGGCACTGTCAAGGATCTCTGCCTATGTCTTAGTGGCATGCACTTTGCTGCTCTGGTAAAGTAGGTGTTAGGCCTTACAGTTCCCAATCCCAGCTGTGCATTTCGGGCTTTTTTTTCATGTCCAGGGAAATGTATGCTAAGTAGCATAATGCATCAGCAGAATAACTGTCACCTGGCATTTAAAGATCCTATAAAAATCTACTTACATGAAGTACATGGAGCAATAGCTGCAATCTCTGCCTTTTTGCTTAGAATCCCTGATATTACAGTAAAATGTCTTCATAATGAAATGTGATTTCATTGAGTGGTGCTTAAACTAAACTTTCTGTCTGCATCCTTCCCAGACTATCTCATATGGTTGAAAAATAGAGCTTTTTAAAGCAACATGTTCTCAATAGATTCATTATATTATATTATCATGACTACTTTATGAAACATTAGGAAGACAACTCAGGGGCCTACATATTAATGAATTACTAAGCATTCAAATGGTGCCTGGTGGAAAATTTATGCAGTAGAGACCTCCTAAAAGTATAGCCCTGATGTATAGAAAGTGTCTTCCATTTTGACAAGTGCTGTTTTAGTAAGTTCCTTTGCACTTCTGGAGCCCTGCAATATGCAAATATCACCTTCACTACAGGTTTAAATGGCATGTATTCTGCCCACAGAATGTATGCATAAGAACATAAGAAGGGCCATACTGGGTCAGGCCAAAGGTCCATCAAGCCCATCAAGTATCCTGTCCTCTGACAGTGGCCAATGGCAGGTACCCCAAAGGGAATGAACAGACAGGTTATCATAAAGTGATATGTCACCCAATGCCAGCTTCTGGCAAACAGAGGCTAGGGACACCATTCCTGCCCATCCTGGCTAATAGCCACTGATGGACCTATCTTCCATGAATCTATTAGCTCCCTTTTGAACTCTGTTATAGTATTGGCCTTCACAACACTCTCTGGCAAGGAGTTTGAGAGACTGACAGTGTGTTGCATGAAAAAATACTTTCTTGTGTTTGTTTTAAACCTGCTACCTATTAATTTCATTTTGTCGCCCCTTGTTCTTGTATTATGAGAAGGAGTAAATAATAATTCCTTATTTACTTTCTCTATACTACTCATGATTTTATAGACCTCTATCATATCCCACCTTAGTCGCCTCTTTTCCAAGCTGAAAAGTCCCAGTCTTATTAATCTCTCCTCATACAGAAGCTGTTCCATACCCCTAATCATTTTTATTGCCCTTTTCTGAACTTTTTCCAATTCCAATATATCTTTTTTGAGATGGGGTGACCACATCTGCACGCAGTATTCAAGGCGTGGGCGTACCATGGATTTATATAGAGGTAATATGATATTTTCTGTCTTATTATCTATCCCTTTCTTGATGATTCCCAGTGTTCTGTTCACTTTTTTGACTGCCGCTGCACATTGAGTGGATGATTTCAGAGAACTATCCACAAAGACTTCAAGATCTCTCTCTCTTGAGTGGAAACAGCTAATTTAGACCCCATCATTGTATATGTATAGTTAGGATTTTGTTTTCCAATGTGCATTACTTTGCATTTATCAACATCAAATTTCATGTGCCATTTTGTTGCCCAGTCACCCAGTTTTGTGAGATCCTTTTGTAGCTCTTCGCAGTCTGCCTGGGACTTAACTAGCTTGAGTAGTTTTGTATCATCTGCAAATTTTGCCACCTCACTGTTTACCCCTTTTCCAGATCGTTTATGAATATGTTAAATAGGACTGGGCCCAGTACAGATCCATGGGGACACCCACTATTTACCTCTCTCCATTCTGGAAACTAGCCATTTATTCCTACCCTTTGTTTAACTGGTTACTAATCCATGAGAGAACCTTCCCTCTTATCCCATGACTGCTTATTTTGCTTAAGAGCCTTTGGTGAGGGACCTTGCCAAAGGCTTTCTGAAAATCTAAATACACTGTATCCACTGGATCTCCTTTGTCCACATGCTTGTTGACCCCTTCAGAGAATTCTAGTAGATTGGTGAGGCATGATTTCCCTTTACAAAAAACATGTTGACTATTTCCCAAGAAATTATGTTCATCTATGTGTCTGACAATTTTGTTCTTTATGATAGTTTCAACCAATTTGCCTGGTACTGAAGTGAGGCTTACCGGCCTGTAGTTGCCGGGGTCACCTCTGGAGCCCTTTTTAAAAATTGGCGTCGCATTAGCTATCCTCCAGTCATGTGGTACAGAAACTGATTTAAATGATAGGTTACAGATGACAGTTAGTAGTCCTGCAATTTCATATTTGAGTTCCTTCAGAACTCTTGGGTGAATACCATCAGGTCCTGGAGACTTATTACTGTTTAGTTGATCAATTTGTTCCAAAACCTCCTCTAATGACACCTCAATTTGGGACAGTTCCTCAGATCTGTCACCCAAAAAAAAATGGCTCCGGTTTGGGAATATCCCTTACATACTTGACAGTGAAGACCAATGCAAAGAATTCATTTAGTTTCTCCACAATGGCCTTATCGTATTTGAGTGCTCCTTTAGCATCTCGATCGTTCAGTGGACCCTCTGGTTGTTTAGCAGGCTTTCTGCTTCAGATGTATTTTAAAAAAAAAATTTGCTACTACTTTTGGAGTCTTTGGCTAGCTGTTCTTCAAATTCTTTTTTGGTCATACACCCCATCCATTTCAAAAACACACCAAAAAGATTGTAATATTCACCTTCATCCCAACCTTCTACTTCACACAAAATTCAAAATCCAACCTCTCTGCCCAGAATGAATGTGCTTTGTAATCATGCAGCGCAGATCCTAGTGCATTTCTATTTCAAATTAGATATCACCACCTGTGTTTAAAATACATACCGTATAAACTGAGCCTCACTATTGTTCCATTTCTTTATACACAAAGACCAGCCTACATTCATTTGATATGAATCTTCCTTTACAAAGGCACTTTAGTCTGATGATTATTATTTTAGATAAAGAGAACAGGAAACAAAAGTAAAGAATCCATGACACAGTTCAGTGTGACCATCCCTTCTGTAATAATCTGAACATGAAATGGTTGCTGATAAACTTCATAGTCATTTATAGGAGCTGTCTGATTCATGACAGAGTCATCATTATTGTCTAGCTAAATACACCACACATTCATTTTGGCCCTATTATTTTAGGAATGGAATTATAACCTCATCCTCTCCATTACTACAGTTGTTCTCAAAAACCCCAATGAGGATCAGGGCCCTGTTGCACTGGGCATTTTATCCTATGCATAGGGGGTGCTATGCAGAAAGGCCTAAGGATGGTCATGGAAGACTAGACAAATGCGGTACCTAGGCTGGCATCACTGGCCCAACAGAGGGGATAAAGGGTAATGTGATAAGAGACTAGGTCAGATATGTAGGAAGCAGCAAAGCTAGCTTGGAGCTTGA
The DNA here is from genome assembly GCF_965152235.1 of Eretmochelys imbricata. NCBI lineage: Eukaryota > Metazoa > Chordata > Testudines > Cheloniidae > Eretmochelys > Eretmochelys imbricata. The sequence goes on from NC_135579.1 coordinate 17,999,403, forward strand.
AAGCAAGAACAAGAACGTTTAACTTGCTGCAGTGGGGAAGGAGGGACTAAAAGTGTTCAGATCAGGATGTGCTCTGGAAGCTAATTTAGCAGTCACATGTCTGATGGATTGAAGGGCAGGAGGCTAGTGGGGGCATTGGGGAGGCCCGAAAGGAAAAGTTTAGAGTAACTGAGATAGAAGACACCATATCAAGGCGTACACAAGAATTTTAGCTATCAGGCTCAAGAGGAAAGGTTGAATCTTTGAAATGTGGAGAAAAAATGTCAATGTTTGGGTATAACCTGGATGTGTGCAGAGAAGGAAAGGAAGGAGTCAATGATTGGTTATGAGGCTGAAGGATAGGGAGGATTAACAGTGGCAGAGAATGGGTGAAATGCAAATGCATTTGGGAAGAAATAGACATTTTAGCCACAGGAAGTTTAAATCATCTGTGGAGGAGGAGATATAAGAGAAAGAGAAAGATTCCTCTACTCTTAGCTTCCCCTCCAGGTTCCTCTGCAGTAAGGGACAATCCATCCTAAGTTAGGGAAAGGTGTTTACTCAGGGAGGTGAAATTACTTAAGGGTATAATTGGGACATACAGTAGCAAACACAAGAAGAACCAGTGATAACTTTTCCAAATGCACACAAGTGACTTTCAATGAGATTTTAGCTCCTAAGTCACTTAGGTGCTTTTGAAAATTTTCCTTGAGCACTTTTGAAAACTCTACCCACTGTGCATATTTTAGTACCCCACATTTAGATTTCAAATGCAATACATTGTTCATACGTTATAAGAAATTTATTATTATTGCTCTGTGTGGACTTTGGATACTTTGCTGAGCAAATTGGGTGCAGTTTCCTTTTATCATCTTTTTATTGTATTTGCTCTGTGTATTTAAGAACCTTCTAACAGTTAGGGTTTGAATTCTCAGAATTGGCCTTTTCAAATCACTCAGCTATCCTTGCACTGGAATAATGGTGCATTATTCCATTTTATTCCTATGATAATGTGCTTGCAGCAAGTGGTGTCACAATGGAGATGAGAAAATTTGGGATGCTTTTACTTTTGCACAATCAAAATGATGGTGATTTGTCTGGATCTGGGTCCCATTTTACCTAAAATCTCCAAGTTTGAAGGATGGAGGGTTGAATAAATGACTCTGCTTTTTGCCCATCTCTAGCTCTAGATACCTTATAATTAGCATTCACCCCAAACCCCAGGACTTTTTCACCATCACCACCTTTGCCACTATGCCTGGTGGATACTAACCAACTTTTTAAGAGGCTTTTCTCTGCAGTCACTAAATTTTAAAGCGTCTAATCTATACCTCTTTCTGAATCCTTACCCTGTGAAAAGAAAATTCCCCAGTATTTCTGATCCCACAGGGATGAAGACAAGCATCCAAGAAGAAGCTTACTTCCTTTTTAAAGACAGCTACTGGAAAAATTTGACATCCTTAAACTGACCCCACTATTCAGCCCATGTTGGCTGGTCTGTTGAGCCTTTGGACTATCAGATTTCACCATGTCATTGTTCTGACACTCAGTGGACCAGAAACAGGAAAAGGTGATTTGTCTTTCAAACAGGATGAGACAATTTCACTTTATCCATTGAAGCTAATTTCGCTGAAGATATTATACTGATTACAGGAATTTTATATTATCTCATAATACCAGAGCATGTACTTAGGGAATGACTCATCTCAGACTTCCCTATACTACCTGCCCGAGGAAAGCATAAGTGCAGTAGATGTCCGGGAGCCATCTTCTCTGCCAAGAAAGGGGGTCTCCCATTATTATAGATGGACTCAAACTTGAACTAGAAATCCAGCACATGTGCCAAAATGCTATACCAAGGAGAGTCATTTCCTAAACACAGGTTTCCGAGTGGTAGCTGTGTTAGTCTGTATCAGCAAAAACCAATGAGGAGTCCCTGTGGCACCGAAGTGCCACAAGGACTCCTCGTTGTTTTTCCTAAACACAGTAAGATTCAGCATATTACACCTCTGTTTGGCACCAAGGAAAACCCTCTAAAACGTTTTCCCATTTCAGGTTAAACCAACAGACATTGTTCCGCATTTTTTAGTCGTAGTTGAAGAAGCAAAATGTTCACTCTGGCTCTGCTTCCATTAGTCAATGGGAGCATTGTCATTGATTTAATGGGCCAGATTTTACTCATGCTGAGTAGTATTACTCTGCATATATTTATATTGAAGAAAATGAGCCAACTGGCAGAGTACAGTACTCCTCTAAGTAAGGGTGGGCAACATTTGGCCCAAAGAGAAAAGGATCAGACCCTTTTTAGCTAAAGTAAAATGAACCAGAAGAAATTTGGACATTCATTACTAATTTCAGCAAACCTCAAACTGAGCCTGAACTCCACCACATGGTCCAGGAATGAGGCCCCATCAGACTAGATAGATGAAACAATGTACACAATTTGTACACAATGTATCACAACTTAGACATCCTCCTAATGCAATGAGATTGTGATGTTTACAGAACAAGTGCTGAACCTAAATCGTAATGTTAAGTTGGGGTTTTTCCTACCTAAATACAGCTGCTTTGAGTGGATTAGGTCATCCTCTTAAAACATTTGCCCAGTGCTAGATTAGAAAGATGAGATGGTAGATCAACTTTGCTTCTTTGGATAAGCTTATAGAATGCTGAATATAATCACTAACCCCACCAAGGCACACTTTGCTGTAGCCACATAAAAATCACCTTTTACATGTAGATAATACCTTTCATCCAAATACGCTCCCCAAATAATATAGTATCAGTAAAATCCAGCCACTCCTGCACTAGGAAGGAGGTGCAAAACAGTGCAAAGTACAGTGCAAAAGTGTGCACGTAGAGGACATTTAGGCTAAGAACATCACTGCAACATCACTAGAACATCACTCTACCCTTACACAGAGTGTCATGGGACCTTTAAATGTTCACATGTCAGGAGTCAGAACTATAGATGAGCAAATAATTTATTCAAAAATTATTATTACGCTTTATTACTTCTATTAAAGTAGCAACCAAGATCTGCATCCCTTTGTGCTAGGTGTTTTACAGAGTCAAGGGGTGTGTCTATGTTTAACTCAAAGGTGTGATTGCATCATATGTAGACATGCCTGAGCTACCTTTGATCTAACTAGCTCAAACAACAATGGCACTGAAGCACGGCAACCTGACCTAACAGCTGGAGTACATACCCAGGCTTCCAGGTCTGGTTTTATAGTCTATGCCCCTTGCTGTTTCTCCTTCCTGCCTGGATAGTTCCTTACATCTTGGAATGAGTTTTCCCATGTGCATACTTATACCTTCAACAGCTGGCGTCCCTGAATAGTCTCTTAATATTCTGTTGGTTCCACAAACATTCCTGCCAGTGAACTTATTTGTTATCATTAACGGAGAGGGAGCACAAAAGCTGTGTGAACTGGGTTGACATGAATTGATAATTATGACACTGGTAAAACACATGCCAGCTCTGGCCAAGGCAATAGGCAAAGCTAGCCTGGGGGCAGAGAGGGAATGAGTGCAGAGCTGGGCTGAGGGTGGAGCGGAGCCGGGGGCAGAGCAGGGCTGGGTGGCACTCCTCCCCACCCCCTATGAGGGCTGGCACATACCCCTCCTGAATGCTCCTTCCCACCCCCCGGGGGGCATGCCCCACAGTTTGGGGACCACTGGTTTAGACTCTCAGAAATGCTTGTAAGTTGCTGAATGCATTAATCTCACTTGTCATGTTGGTATTCCATGCTATAAGGAAATAGGGAAGTTTTGCTTTATTACAACTTTGAACACGTTTGTTCTGATCTTGTGAAACCAGGCAAAGGAATCGTCCCCTCACTCACCCATTAAGGAGACGTATCCAGATTAAATGGGCCATTAAGAAACAGCACAGCACAAGGCTTGGTGAATGGCCCTACTGCACCTTGGAAATGCTACGTGCCAGGAAGCTCATCTTGTGGACTGGAAGGCCGAATGCAAACATAGAACAGAGACACAAGACAATATGTTGTCTCTTTGCTGTTTGAACTCTCATAGGGGCAGAGACATTAAATGAAGGCAGAGATTCCCCAGAGGTTAGCCCAGGGTCTCTCTGGAAAGACATTTTGAATTGATAGATTACCACATAGGCCATCTTTAGGAATAATAGATGGGAACTCATTTGTGTGCATATGTTTGCTTGCTTTAACCTGTTTGCATTATTTGAATTATTTGAAATAATTCTCTGATTTCTGTTTCCTAGTTAATAAATCTTTAGTTAATTACAGAATTGGCTGCAGGCATTGTCTTTGTTGTGTGATCTAAGATACAAATTGATCTGGGGTAAGTGACTGGTCTCTTGGGACTGGAAGCAACCTGAATAGTTGTGATTTTTGGTGTAAATGACCATTTATCACTAAATCACTAAATTTATCTTGCCGGTCGCAAGATAGACTGGAGAGTCTCTGACTCCATGGTAAGACTGTTATGTGATCCAGGAGTTCACCTTTGCTAGTGGCTGGGTGAAATCTAATTGTAGAACATATCACTAGTTTGGGGTGTCTGCCCCGTTTTTGACAGTCTGCCTGTGATAGGCACTCACAGGTGTGAGTCACTGCAGACAGCATGACAATAATTTTCCTGGAAAATTTGTTGCAGTATTTGCACTGCTCCAGAAAGGAACTTCAGCCAAAATTTTCAAACCTGGGTGCTTAAAGTTAGGCACCTAAAAGTAGGCAGGGTGATTTTTGGATGTGCCGTCCCTGGGGGGGTGCGGGGCCTAGGACATAGGGGCCAAGTTTCTAATCTGCCGGGGGGAGCACCCAGGCCCTTCCCCCAAGGCCCCACCCCCACCCTGCTTCTTCCCACCCCGCCCCTCCCTGCCTCTTCTCCACCCAGTTCCGCCCCCTCCCCCAAGCATGCTGTGCCCTCGCTCCTCTCCCCTCCTCCCCAGTGCCTCCGATACCGCGGACAAAACATCTGACCCATGGTAGGCGCTGAGACGGAGGGGGAGGCACGGATTGCTGGGGCCCACCGGCGGGCCGGAGGCACTGGGGGGAGGATCTGGTAGAGGGGGCTCCTCCTTGACCCCCCTGCCCCTCACCCCCCTGATCGCCTCCTCACCCCGCTCGCCTGCCCACCTCACCTCGCCACCCACCTCCTGCAAGCTCCCCCAAAGCTCGGGTCCTGGGGAGGCCACCCCGATTCGCTGAATCCTAGGGGCGGCTTTGTCCAAAATCAACGGGAGCTGCGGGCACTCTGCCCCTCTTGCATACAGAAAATGGATCGCTCCTCACAGTGCACTTCCACACACTTTCCCCATAAAAATGGGGGCCCCCCTTTGAAGCAAATTGTTAAATGAAATTTCGCAAGAGTAACTGCAAAAGGTCCAGAACAGTGTACAAGAACCAAGGAAAACTGGGCAGAGAGTGGCACTTCCAAAAGGACTCATTACACTCTTCTTTCTTATGATGAAAGTGTCACAAAAGCAAAATCCCGGTAGTTGCAAGTAGGTAGCTTTTCTCCTGCATTAAAGCCTGATAGCAACCGTATGTACTGCTGAAATTGACAGTCCGTCCAAACAAAAATATACATGCTCACCTCATGCCCAAACCAAAGCTTCCTAAAGTGCATCTTCTGCTAAGATTTTTGAAAGTGTGGCTATTAGTCTCCTATTTTCCTGCCAAGTTTTTATGGAAACTTCTTACTATGTAGTGGTAGCTACTGATTAGATATATTCAGTTTCCCAAGAAATGGCCAATGAGTCCTGATGTCAGTGAAAAAGATCACTAAATGATTATCACTAGCTTCCAATCCTTTTTCTTTGATTCGCTTAAACACCCAGATCCTTAGTATTCAAACTTTTTGTTCATGTCTGTTAGAAAAAGGGCCACATTCTGTCCCCATTATCCTCATGCAGCCTTGTTAAAGGCCACAGGTGTAATCAAATGCAGAATCCTATACAGTGAGACCACCAGAAAACAACTCCTTATCTTTGCTTGCTCATTGCCCTTGTTATGCATGTACAACGAGGGAACTGCAAGATGCTACCTGAAATCAAAGGGAGTTGAGGGCACTCAGCAGCTGGCAGAATCAACCCCGTGATGAGAGACTCCAGTTCCATCCTCAGAAACTGAAGGTATCTTTGGTGAAAGTGAAACCCATTATGGTCTGAGAAGTCATGCTCACCAGAGAAGAAGAAAAAAACACATTTGCAACTACAGCACATAGGCTTAAAGCCACAAAGAAACAGAGATCAGTGAAAATTACTTCAAAGTGGCAAGAAACCTAACTCATAAAACACATCAGAGCTAGTTAAACAAGTCAGAGAGATGAAGTGTTGGGTCCTATTTGAGTGTTTCTGAGAACATGTAAATTCCTTTAGTGTACACAAGGAGGAGCAAGGGAAGGGAAATGTAAACTGCTTCAGAGTTCAGCAATGACTTGCGTACAAGCATAGGGAGAACGCTGCCAGCTGGCTAGCAAGAGGAAATTCTGATATTCTTTTTCTTTAAAATAAATGCCTCTAAAAGAGACCTACTTTTCCCTCAGCATGAGAGTGGGCATCTGTGAAAACCAAAATAAGCTCCATCCTTTGCAAACTGCTCTGTTTGTGTGTGAACTGAATGCACACTCCCGGGCTTTGATAGACTCTCCAGCATGATGGACCCTCTCCGCCCACCTGAGTAACTCTCTGCTTTTTCGATTTCTCTCCCCCCTGAACTCCTGATTCCACTAGCCTGGGGCAGCTGATTAGAGTAGTCAAACAAATCGTGTTTCTGCCGCTCACTCAGCCATGCTATAAAACCCTGCCTTCCCTTTGTGTGCCTTTCAAGCTTAATTTTAATTTTGTTCTCACAATTTAGTTTTTACACAGTCCTCAATCAGGGAGGTGGACATCGAAGGGTATGTCTGCCTTGCTATCAGAGGTGTCGTTGCAGCTCAGATTGGCATACCCACATTCGCTTTAATCTAGCTTGATATATTTAGCTATTCTATCCAATAGCAATGAAGCTGCAGTGGCAGAGGCTTCGCTGTGGGCTGTACAAGGGAACTCTGGGTAGGTGGCTGAAGCTGGTATTTTTAGCCATGCCAGCTAGATGAAAGCTAGCACAGATAGGCCTACGATTACACCTCCGATGGCACTGTAGACATATCCTGAGTGACATCAGTTGTGCTGGCATGTTACTGCAGCCACAAAAACAGGCGTCAGGCTGAGGCCTGCTTTCAAAATCAGATACTCCAATCTTTCGTTTTCTCGGTGGCATGCTCCACTATGAGTAAATTGTGCTAGCAGAACAACTGGTTGTTATCAAGGTTCTAGGATAGTTTCCCTTACCAGCATGGACATCGATTTTTTCTAAGGACCAAGCCATGATAGAGCCTAGCCCTTAAATAGCACGGGTTTAGGGCATGATTATAACATGATGTCCAGAAAATGTAACCTGTCTATGCCAGTCAGGGAAACAATGTTACAATCTTGCAAAATACTGTATATTTTTCAACCATGTGAACATCTCTCTCGGTCTCTATTCTGTCTTTATTTATTAGACTGATATCAGATCATTTGTATCTAATTCTCCAAGTCTCCCTAAATTGTAAGGATTAACTGTTGGAAAACTGAAGTCAGATTGGTTTCAGAGTAGCAGCCATGGTAGTCTGTATCCGCAAAAAGAAAAGGAGGACTTGTGGCACCTTAGAGACTAACCAATTTATTTGAGCATAAACTTTCGTGAGCTACAGCATCCGATGCATCTGATGAAGTGAGCTGTAGCTCACGAAAGCTTATGCTCAAATAAATTGGTTAGTCTCTAAGGTGCCACAAGTCCTCCTTTTCTTTTTGTGAACTCAGACTCTGTCACTCTCAATAACAGTAACAGGTTAAAAGAAACACTTAGGGACAGATTGCTGATTCTCTGGTCTCTTAAGGCAGTGGAATAAGGATACATTTGAGTCAGTTTAACTCCCATTATACTATAAACTGTACCTCAATGCTGAGTTAGGGGGCTTTACCCCATTGCAACCCTCCCACTCGGAGCTTTTCCACCATGTGGTCAGGAACTGTAGTTTTCCAATTAGTCAACTTTTAAAAACATGCTTCCTTCAGTGGCCAATCTTCCATTTTAGACAGAAGTCTGGGCCATTAATATAAGAATTGTTGGGCTCCTGTTGGCTAGAAACACCTGGAAACCATAAACAGGGATATATTGTTGCAAATAATGCTCTCATTTGCATCTGTGTTTAATTAGGTATCTGAAGTCTGTGGTCAGACCTGTGCAAAGAATTGCTGAGGAGAGCTGAGACCAGCTTGCAGGAGCTGGTTAGACAGCTGCTCTTGTCTGTTGCTTCTTGCAAACCTGTTCTTTTCTTAATAAAGGTTATCTGTATAGGTTAAGGCTTTGTTAGGCAATTCCAGAGGGATATTTTGTAATTCTTCAGTGCACAAAGGGGAAAAAATGACAGGAGGCAGAAAATAGAGAAAGAGATGGGGCCTTAACTGGCAGGAAAAGGAAGAGGCTGGCAAGAAGAAAAACTAACAAGCCCTCTCACCTCTACTTCCTATACCAAGCTTTGGGTATTAGTGCAATTAGTACAACCCATCCCCAGGCCTGCCAAAGGTGCTGCAGTTCTGAAGATGACATCTGAGAAAAGCTCACAACACAGCTGAAAACTGGACTGGGGGTGGGGGATACTAGGCACCTATGTAAGAAAAAGCCCCAAATATTGGGACTGTGCCTATAAAATTGGGACATCTGATCACCCCATGCACAGAGCAGCAATGGCTGCAGTATAGTGTAAGAAATGTGAGGTAGGCAGTTGTGGATTAAACCAGAGATGTTTGCACTGGATTGGGTTTAGACTGGGTTTACAGCCTAGGTGTGAGGCCAAATGACAGAGAGATTTCAGGGTTTGGGTTCAACCGTGACAAAACCTCATGAGCTGGTCTCTCTACATTTTAATTTAAATCACAGCCAATCCCCTCCTTGACTGCAACAAGACTTTTAGGGATGGGGAATGCATTGCAGCCCAGATTCTCTTAAGGATGTGAGCAGTAGGGTTGCCATCTTTCTAATTGCACAAAACCGAACACACTTGACCCGCCCCTTCTCCGCCTCTTACCCAAGACCCTGCCCCTGCCCGCCTCTTCTCCAAGGCTCTGCCCCCACTCACTCCATCCCCCCTCCCTCTGTTGCTCACTCTTCCCCACCCTCACTCACTTATTTTCACCAGGCTGGGGCAGGGGGTGAGGGTGAAGGCATCAGGTGGGGGTGCAGGCTCTGGGGTGGGGCCAAGGATGGGGGGTTTGAGGTGTAGGAGGGGGCTCCAGACTGGGGGGGTGGGGCCATGGGGTTTGGAGCATGGGCGGGAGCTCTGGGTTGAGGCAGGGGATTGGAGTGTGGGAGGAGGTTTTGGCTCTTGGCTGGGGGTGTGGGCTCTGGGGTTGGGCTGGGGCCGAGGGCTATGGAGTGCGGGAGGAGGCTCCAGGCTGGGGCCGAAGGGTTCATAGTATGGGAGAGGGCTCCAGGCTGAGGCAGGGGGTTGGAGTGTTGGAGGGGGTACAAGCTCTGAGCTTGGGGTGCAGGCTCCAGGGTGGGGCCAGAAATGAGGGGTTTGGGGTGCAGGAGGGTGCTCAGGGCTGGGGCAGAGGGTTGGGGCATGGGGTTGTGGCACTGGAGGGGGTGCAGGGTGCAGGTTCTGGAAGGAGTTTGGGTGCAGGACGGGGTTTGGGGCAGGGAGTTGGGTCATGGGAGGGGGTGCGGGCTCCAGAAGAGAGTTTGGATGTGGGAGGGGACTCAGGGCTGGGGTGGGGATTTAAGGTGCTGGAGTTTTGGGGTGTGGGCTCCGGGTGGCGCTCACCTCAGGTGGCTCCCCACAAGTGGCGACATGATCCTCAGCTCCTAGGCAGAGGCACAGCCAGGACGGTCTGCACACTGTGGTTCCCAGCCAATGGGAGCTGCAGAGCCAGCATTTGGGGCAGGGGCAGTACACGGAACCCCCACGGTCATCCCTCTGCTTAAGAGCCGAGGGACATCACCACTTCCAGAAGATGCACAGAGCCACGTAGGTAGCCTGCCAACCCCACGTCAACTGGACTTTTAACAGCCCATTCAGCAGTGCTAACTAGAGCCACCAGAGTCCCTTTTCGACCAGGTGTTCTGATAAAAAAACAGACACCTGGCAACCCTAGTAAGCAGAGGTACTGAAACAATTTTTGTAGTGGGAGTGCTGATGATGAGCTTATGATGGGCTGCCTGCATTAATTTCTCCAGAAATGTTTTGAACAAAATCAGTTGCTTTTTTTTTCCTTCTTTTTCCTGCAGGTAAATTTCCCTGCTAGTGAGGGGGATTTTTAAGATTTGTCCAAACAAACCCCTCAAAAATAATTAAGAAATGATACAATCAAAGAAACAAAGTCAGCTGGTCATGCTCGTCATCTCCAGGGCCTGGTCAGAACTTGCTTTCTCAGGGAATCAAGGAAGAATGGCCAACAACTTATATTATTGTTTTATTAATCTTAAAAGGGGACGAAAGAGAATGCTATTGAAGGCAGGCCTCTTTTCCGTAAGCGGGGGAAAGAAAGAAGCCAAAAAGTAGAGAGAGAAAGAAAACATCTGGCATTGAAGTAGGAGCCTGACCTAGGCTTATCTGCTCCAATGTCCACCCCATCATCCTGGCCCATTAGCCTCTACACCTACTCCCTCCCTCAAGAGAGCTTCCCTACCATCCCCTCCCAGGAGCCCCAGCCTCCAACAACCCAATTCCCACTCCTTACCCCTCCTTGCTGGTGAGCTTCAAGTCTGTCTTTCTGTCCCACTTCCCAGTCTCTGGCATAGTGAGGAGCAGGAACTTCAGCTGCTGCATTGAGGACCTAACACGCAGAGCAGGACCCAAGTGCTACATCAGCAACGCTCTCAGCCACGTGACCTGCATCACTAGCCTTTCTCTTGCCAAATTGAATACTTTAATGTGGATGGGGGTGTCCACGCTGCTCAAATGAGTGACATAGGCCCTCTACTGTTAACAACTAATGGAGACTCAGCATTGCCAACCCCAAGTGTTCAAAAATTGAGACTCAGGCCCCCCCCCACAAAAAAATCAAGAGATTGGCTTAAAAGTCATAATATTTAAAAATAATAAATTTGGTGTTCTTTTTATTTGCTCTTGAGTTCTGCTCTGCTGCTGTCAAAGTCCCAAGAAGCCAAGCTATGCAGCATGTGGCAATTCTGAAGCAACAGAGAGCCACTGACTATGGATTTGTTGCAGTATATACATGTTTTTTTAAATATCCAGAAGAAAATCAAGATCACCTCTGCCCATCTTGGCTGCACAATATCCTATTTTCATTCCACTTTAACAATCTCCAACATGCTCTCTCAAGGGAGTATTATTTACATTTCATTTTAAAATAATGCACTCCCTTCTGGACAGATGCCAGCCTATTCTGAACTGACCTTCGTATGGTTTACATTACATTCCCAAATGTCCACTGAAGATAGATTGAAAAGATTATTAATTATTATTATTATGTGTAAAATACAATACTTGACTATTAAATATGTATTGAGGTTCAATAATGCTTTAATACACACACAAACACACAAACACACACACACCTGTCATCCAGCTGCAGCTAAGACTCTGATTCATATATATATATGAATATATTGTGTGTATATATATATATGAATCAGTTGATATATGTTTAATATTAAGACTGGTCAATTTTTTGGTCAAAACAGCTATTCAATGAAAAATGTCATTTTCATTGAAATTGACATTTTTTGAAAAGATTCTATTTTGATAAAAATTTCTCAATTTTGAAAAAAAAATGAAGTCAAGCATTTTGATCATTTTGATTTTTTTGTTCCAAAACTAATTTATTTAATTAAAAATATTAAAGTTTTTAAAATATCAAAATTGGAACTAATTGGGTTTTAATCAAAATGAAACATTTCAATCAAAATGATCAAAAATGGGGTTTGGGAATTTTGTTTCACAGGAAATTTTGTAATGTTTTGGTTTCGTTTTGGACCACAAAAAATTTGGAAATCATGGAATTTCCCACAAGATGAAAAATCCAATTCCTGGCCAGATCTACTTAACATGCAGCATAACCATTTTTATTAAATCTAAAGTGAATACATACATGCGTCTCCTTATATTAAAGAACATGGCCAAGTGCTGATTTCTCCAACTATGCCTTATTCTGAAGAAGTCATCAATAGAGAGATCCAAGTCACTGAACCCTTGTCACCAAAGAGTGGTCTCAAGACTTGACATTGCAAAGTGAAAATATTTCCGAACCTTCTTTTCTTTGTGTTTAGCTTTACAACAGAAAGACAATGCACTATTAAGGAAAAATGCACCACTGTGAGGATCTTACCTAAGATCCCTGTGCCACTTAAGTCCCCCTGGAGTCCTATTTTGACTTCAGTGGAACTATCACATGAGCGAAGTTACACATATGCTTGTGCTTTGTATGATCAGGCCTCAATTAATCTGTGACTAATCGCAGCTTCAGAAACAAAATTTTCTTTCTATGAACATTCACAGGAACAGAACTTTGCTAGCAGAAAGGTTCACACTATATTAAGGGGTGGGGGGGATGAAGCCAAAATTTTTGCTAACAATTTTTGTTACTGTTTCCCCAGTTCTGGACTGAAGCCACCACAATTACACAGGCAGACAGTTTTGTGTTTGGCTGCGAGAATTATGATATACAATAAACTATGAAATATTGTTTTTTGATTTGGAAGATTTGTGGGATTTGGGAGTTTCTGTTCTCTTCTGTCCAGGTTCCTCTATTGTGTCCATTACTGTGGTTTCATGTTGACCTGTTCTGTTATTATAGCAAATGTAATGCATGTACTAGACATGCATGTTTTATAGGCTATGCTGTATGTCCAGTATCCATTGCCAGAATACAGCAGCTATGTACAGTTGGTTGCACTGGCCACATTTCAGACCAACATGACACATTGTCCTACCGGAAGCACAGAGTGAGCTCACCCAAATTACAACTTCCACAAGTGTGAGACGGCTACTAACACAGACAACTCACCCCCAGCCTTCTTAGCCTAGGTATTAGTTCTGAACTTTGGAAACACAAGTAGGATCTTCGGTTGCTTGCCAGCCTTCAGAGACAACAACAATAGCAGGTCTGTGTGCTGTGTTTGTGAGTGGGTAGGAGGACAAGTTGTTAGATCTATAATTTGTAGCAGCTTGGAAGTAGCACCCCCACTCCCTGCGTCCACAAGCTAAAAAAAGAGCCAGAGTTCTATGATTTCCCCAGAGGAGGAGGGAGTGTGACATCCATTTACAATACACAACGTAACAGCAGGCTTCTTCTATATTCCCAAGTGAAATGCTGTCATGCACATGACCTCTGCCAGCTCTCCCCCCCATCACCACCCACTTCTTTCTGACACATACAATTTTAATATGTGACACCACCCATACATAGCTCCCTTGGTTACAGCCCTGTGTTGTGGGCTACGCAGAGGTATTCTGGAACTCACGTTTATGCAGGGAGTGCAACATACGTTCCCCTAGTCAGCGAGCAAGCTCTGTATCGCCAGCTCTTTGGGTTGGCTGCAGCCCAGAGGGCACAAGCAAGAAGTTCCTGTGCTCGGCAGGGTCTGGGGATTGCAACTGTGGCCAGCCACTCCACAAGAGGGACAGGGTAGCATAGGTGGAGGCTCACTTTACCTTTTCAAGCCACTTGGCAAGCATTACAGGCATCATTACAGGCAGAGCGCAGAGAGACTCCTCTAAGTTAATGCTCGAGCATTTCCTTTCCATATCTTTCTCACACATTTCCATTTGGGACAGAAATCATCCACATTTATGCTCAGGTGGAGAGTGAATTTTTTGTGGCAGTTTGATGCCTGTGCCATTTTTTACTCATTGGGGACAAGGAGTGGGCAGTGCAGTTTGGGTTTTTTTTTAAATGTTTGCTTCTTAAAAATAAGAAAAGAAAAGACGAAATTCTAGTGTCTCTGTAGCTTCAGTAGAACGTTGAAATAAGGGGTTAAATAGATTTGAAATACCTCTCTGTGGACACAGGGACATAGTCTCTGTATCCGTAGAACTCAGTGGGATGTGGTCCTGAGAAAATCTGTTTTGATTTGGCAACGTACAAGGGCTTAAAAAATAAATAAATAAATAAATAAATAAATATGCATGCTTTGCCTGTGTGCACTGATTGTTGTTTTACAATAGCAGGATTTTCACTAATCATCTCCCAGTGTTCCATTGACACTGCGCACGCAGGTGTCCATACACCGAATGGAGTTTCACATTTTATACGATCTCTCCATGTTCTTTTAACTCTGCTTACACAAGCACATGAAGGTTGGAGTGGAATTTTTGTTTTTAATATATAGGAATGAATATACATTATGATATGTAAAACTGACAATGAGGCAAAGCTGAACACGGAGGGAGGTCAGCTGACCTAGGTTCTATTCCTGACTCTGCTGCTGACTGAAAAGTCACACAGCTTGTTTTCCCATTCTGTAAAATGGGATGATGACATCCATCAATATATTTTAAGTGCCAAGTATCATGATCTTTTACTGGACCAACTTCTATTGGTGAGAGAGACAAGCTGGTCCAATTGGTGGGTATTACTTCACCCACCAATCTAGCTACAACAACGCAGCACACAAGTATTATTATGTAAAACATCAAAACTTGGGGACAGTCAATAAAAAGGTGGCAAATTCAAAATCCTTAGAAGGATATGTATTTTTCATACAATGTGTGAATAAACTGTGGAACTCACTGCCACAAGATGTCATTGAAGTCTAAAACTCAGCAAGATGCAAAAAAAGGACTGGATATTTATATGGATAACAATAATATCCAGAGTTACAATAATTAATGCTGATGAATTTTGGAAGAGAGATATTAAACCTCATGCTTCAGGATTTAAACACAAACTCCAATGCCTAGTCTCATCCTAATCCTTAACAGGATGGCAGATTATCCCACACTTATTTAGTGCAAGATGGGTTTTTTGCACCTTCCTGTGATGCATCTGGTGCTGGCCACTGTTAGCGGTGGGATTCTGGAAAGATGGACCTCAGCTCTGAAGCAGTGTACCTGTTCCTATGTTATGGAACATACAAGGATGTGCAGAAATCTCGCAGGGTTCTTCAGGGAAAGACTTCACAGAAGACTGGTTAAGGACATTCTGGGGTGTTGTCGTTTATCTTTACAGCACCCCAGTAGGGTAGACAAAGGCATGACATCCCAATGGCATTGACAGCCTAGAGAAAACAAAGGTGACACCTGCTGCAATACTGAGCTCATTAAGCCTTGACGTCAGCAGGGCATTGTCCTGCTTACTAACAACAACAATCTTTTCTCCTTGAGGGAGTGGGAAGACAAATTCCCACAAAGCTGGGCATGTTCATTCTGTCCTCAGTAATTGACTTTTAACTCTCCTCTCTCAGAGGGCAGAACAGAGAAAGTTCAATTTAAAGAAGAACAAAGTTTGCTTTGACTTTAGGAGTATAAATTGTCATTCAGTAGAAGGCACCCTTTGTAACACAAGAATTGAAAAATAGGCAGAATAGGTGGGTAGTGAGTGAAACAAGGCCAGTCTACGTGATAACCACAGGTCTTTTTTCCCAGCTTCTTCTTGCCAGGATGCTGCCATGCCTTCAGCTACTGTTAACCTCAATGGGAGCTGCAGGCATGCAGCACCTCACAAGCGCTAAGCACATTGCAAGACCAGGACCATTGTTAATTATAACATAAGTATCAAATGGAAGTTTTAAAATGAAAGGGAAGGCCTGACAGATTTATAGCTCCAGACACATAATTATAAGAGGAACATTGCTAAATCAACAGGCAGGCAAGATAGTCTAGGCTAGTAGGTTATGCATGGTGCTGGGAGCCAGTCAAATCTTGTGTTCTAATCCCCAACTGACACTGATTTGCTGTGTGACCTCATGCAAATGTATCCACATCTTCCTAGTTTCCCCAGATATAAAATGGGGATAATGCTTACTTACCTCAGAGGAATGTTACCAGCATTAAATACTGTTGGGAAAGTGCTTTGAAGATTAAAAGCATTATATAAAATGCAAAGTATTAATATTATGGTAGCACCTAGAGACTCCAGTTGAGATCAGGGCCCCATTAGGCAATTGACAAACTCTTGGCAAGAGAAAGTCCCTGCTTCTGAGAATTCACAGTCTAAATATACAAAACAGACAAAGGGTGGGAAAAATGATTTTATAGATGGGGAACTGAGCCACAGGGATATTATATGACATGCCTAATGCCTAAGTATATATTGTCATTCCCATGTGACTGCAATCTTTACAGGTGCTTCCAACAGCTGAAAGTTTAAAAGAGGAGATGGTTGAGTAGTCTGCATGTTGCCACAGAACTGCAAAGAACACTTGCCATAAAGGGTCCAGTTCTGCAAGATTCTGTGCTACTTTGCCTCCTACATAAAGCAGTGGGAATTGGGGTATTCAGCACCTTATAGAATCAGACCCCAGTTTCAGGTTAGCTTTTAAAACTTCAGAAACCTTCATTCCAATTGTTTGAACCAAATTAGAAAGATTTACAAAGGGAAAGAGTAGTAACTGGGTTGGCTTGGAAGGACAGAGTCTTTACAATCTAGATCCTTATTTCAGGTGCTTTTATGTTCAGTCCTGAGTGCAATTTTACCAGTATAGCCAAAGCAGATGAGAGGTTACATGTGGCTTAAGAACAATTAAAATGGATTTATTAACAATATCAAAATCTAGAGGGGGGAGAATTAGCATTATCCAGCATGCATGAATGTGCCCCCACTCCAACCCCCTGCCACACACACACACATACCCTTATTTTCAGAGGTGCTGAACACCTGAAGCTCTCATGAACCATACTGGACATGTGGGTGCTCAACACTACTGAAAGTCAAGCCCATATTATATACCCGTTTATACCTGTGGGGGGTGATAGGGGAAATATATGACTGGAGCATAAAGACTCACCAGAAGCACTGGATAGAACTGGAGTGAAAACAAATCTCTAATGTTCATTTAGAAACATACAATTGAGGTATGTCAGGAATTTGTGGAGGGGGGAAACCTATTTTGCTTTTCCTTGTATCTGGTTTCTTCAATACAGGGCAGGCCATTATTCCCCTTGCTACAAAGGTGGGGCATCAGGATATTAGAGCAAAAGCAGGCATCTAAAGAGGAGGTCAGCTGGTAAAACAAGGGACACTGATGCCAACAGCACAAATTAAAAGGTACCATGAACTTGCCTTCCTGTTCCATTTCCAGCTAGGACATTTTGTTATGATTTGGAGCTAGCAGATAATCAGGGGAGTGCTCATTATTGTATGATGCCTTATTGAACCAAAAAATGAGGAAGTGTTTACTTAAATGTTATATGCTATTATTGTAGGGCTCAGTCTTCCCATGTACTGAGCCCCCACAAATCCCTTTGAAGTAAAGGGAAGACAGGAGTGCTCACCTCCACAGGCATGCTCAGCACCTTGCAGGATAGAACCTTACAGAGCAGCAAATCTGCTAAATGATCCCTAAGCATATTGGACCCAATCCTGCTCTTTAGAGTTAATGGTAATATGCCCATTGACTTCAGTGGGAGTAGGAGCAGGCCCATGGGCTCATAGGAGAAGGCCACTAACAATTCTGAACCCTAGTGTCACTAGATAAAGGAAGTGTGGACTGAAGTGGATCCCATAAAGCACCTCTGAAGTCTGGGATGAGGGTAAAGTGAAGACTCATTCCCATCCAGCCCACTTGCGGAGATACCCAGGACAGAGCTTGCTACCCCAGTTCCAAAACTCTCTGGGCTTGATTCTTCATTCTGTCCAGCCTTCCTAGTCCAATCTCAGATGGGACTACGATAATACAGATAATGATAATGTAAGAGAGCTCTGGTAAATTTGGGTCTAAAAATGAGTCATATATCCCTCCAAATGAGAATACATACAAAGTTAGTTATGAAACCTAGATTCAATCGGAAGTGACTAAAACATCCCCAGTAACGATTTTTTTATTTCTTGTGACTACAACAGGATTTCCACATCCATAGCAACAACAGGATATGGCCCATTATTTTGCAATAAATGAGAACTAATTGAAGCGTAAAATGTATCTATTGAGCTAAATAACTTGGTCATGTAAAATGTAATGTCTACCACACTGTGATAAATTCTCAAAAATTATTTTAATAATTGATTAGTGTTTAACGTACCATAACTGTAATACCCAATCTAAATTAAATATGCATTTGGGAACCTTAAAAAGTGTTACCAGAATGTTCATAGATCCATGTCTTGTTTTGTTTTTAAACTATCCTATAATACCTTAAAGATGTGGAAACATCTTTTTGCGAATACAGACTAACACGGCTGCTACTCTGAAACTGATGTGGAAACTGTATCCTTACTGCTTTATTCCCTTTGCAATAAACATGTCACAATATTACCTTTTTCTCTTACTCTATGAATTTAAAACTTTTAGAATGGTATAAATGAGCTTTTTTTAAAAAGCATATCATTTGTGGAACTCACAGACTTACGATGGGATGGAGGTAAATAGCTTACCAAGTTTCCTTAAAAGAATTATACATTGATCTGAACAAGAATACCATCTGCAGTTACTCTGACTGCGCCAGAGTCACAAAGGGACTTCGGCATTGCAAAGCAACACATCACACCACCTACCTTTTAGATTACCTAGAAAATCACTGGGATTCACAGAGCCTGGGGCAGGCACTAGGCTCCTAATTCAATGAATAGGGAGAGAGAGGGCCTAACAATGGGATTCACAAAAGCCAGCACAGTGAGTTAGGAGCTGCCTACGCTAGCCAGTGGGAGATGCTGTGGCAAGAGGTATATCCTAAGCCCTGCTCTTCTCAGGGAGTTAGGTGTTTAACGTTAGATTCCTTTCTCCCCTCTGCTTGAAGGGGAGAAAGGATTTGCACATGGGTCTCCCACATCCTAAGTGAATGTCCTAACCACTGGGCTAAAAGTTAGATGGTGAGTACCACCTCCACCGCCTCTTCCAAAGGGATTTTGAATGGCATGCAATCTGGTAGGTAGCCTCTGTGCACACCTGCAGAATCAGGCCCCACAGCTGCCCTTCCTATCTTCCCCTGTTTTGTGAATCACACTGCGGCTTAGGCATTTGGGTTGCTAGAGTGAGGCATCAGTGCAAATGCCTGGAGGTAGAAACACAGGCATCTAGGGAACTTTTAGCCTGAAAATTTAGGTGCCAAGTAGGTTTTTAGGTGCCTACTGGGTTAGGTGGCAGCTGAGCAGGGGTTTTGTGAATGTCAGTGGCACCTAAATGTTGGACTTAGGCGTCTAAGTCCTTCTGCGACTTTAGCCCCCTGTATGTAGATAAGATATCACAGTGCTCAGGCTTGAAGACAAAGCTGATCATCAGAGCAGATCAGAAAGTGGATTCTCACTTCTGATAAAATATAACAAAGAGAGGTGCCATTGGAGAGGGTCTGTTGCCTCCATAACCAGTACTAGAAACAGGGTATTAGTCTATGGATCATTGGTCTTTTCCAGTATGACAAATCTAAACTGTTGTAATGCTAAGTTTAACTGCTGCCTATTTCTGAGACTGCATCTATCTTTTTTTCTTTGCTTCGTTTTGATTAAAGTGTTTATAGCAAGGAGGGTTTAAAAGTGGTTCCTGCCTTTTCCCAGAAACAAGCACAGTTGCATAGACAAGAAAGAGGAAGATCAAAATTCTGATCTCATTTATGCAGTGCAAGTCCAGAATAAACTCCACTGAGATCAGAACACCAAATCAGGATCTGGCTCCTAACCAGAACGATGGTACAGGAATTTCTTTCTGAAACTTGCTTATGAGTAGCTTATGAGTCAGGCAGTGAGAGAGTTAACAGGGCTGGACATGTAAGTTGATCTGTCAGTGAGTAACATACATAGTTGTTATGTTAAAGTTTTCAACAGGGTTGCAATTTGGGGAGAGGGAGAGCTCTTATCTCTTGAGCTGTGCAGAGCTGATTTTGTCTTAGAAGGGGCACAGATGCAAGGTTAGTGGTACTTCAAGAATTAGCAACCTGCTCGAGTTTCCTTTTGGGGCAGACATCTTCAAACACAAGCTTAACAAATGAAGTTATGCTGTTTATAATGTCCTTATCCGTGGGGAAATGTTCCAGTATATATTGATCAGGATTACTAGGCAAAGTATTCTACAAAATCTTTGTATTTAACGTGGCACAGGTGCCACACTGGATTTTCAGAGAGCAGGTTTCAGGGTTGGCAATATTTGTTTCAACATCAGAGGGGAAATTATTCCTGGTTAGGTTTCTTTTACACACACACACACACACACACACACACTTCTACTGTGTGTTATAGAACTGTAATTGTTTTCACAAGCCATAACTTGAATCCAAAAAATGTATACATGTTTCAGTGTAAACCAACATACAATTGTAAAAGGAGCTAAACAGGTTGAGTGACTTTACATTGTGGGAGGGAATAATGACTTCTCAGGCTGTTTTGGATACCCAAAGCAACTAGTCTAGGTGAGGATGAAATTGCAGAGCTCCTTAACTAAAGCAATACTAAACTCCTTAACTAAAGTCTCTCTTCAAGGTACAAGAATTATGTTTGTATTTGGGTGACTTTTTTTATATAGAATTGCTGCCAAAACTAGTAGAAAGAAAGCTAATTAGGAAAGATGTTAAAAATGAAACAGTGTGGGTGTGTGTGGGATTGTGTGTAACTAAACTGCTGTGTTAAGACTGAACATATTTACTCTTGACTCTATGGGATATTTACCAGAGGATCTCTGCTCCTGATCTGGTTTAAGTATTGTTATACTATTCATAATTAACATTAGAATAGACTGCAAAGCATTACAGCGAAGTTTTCCTACAGTACATGTGAGAAGGAATGTTCCTGTCTTGATTGAGTTGCTGCTCTGGGGCACTGGCATGAATTAGTATAGTTGTCTCAATCTGAGCTGCGGTTATTTATCTACCCTGACAAACAGAAACTTGGTCTCTCCTGCAGCAGACTTGAGCTTGAATACAATTCTTCTCACTAGTACTGAATCACAAATGACTCACTTCAAACTTGGATGTGAGAGCAAAGTATACATTTGCAAATTGGCTCGTGAGGCATTGCTTTGCAATGTAGGTGGGATAGGTTTCATACTGTAGCAGTCAAGTTCTGTTCTTTTTTTCCCCTCCTCCTCTCTTTTCCTTCATGCAGGATGGTTTTCTGAGTTCAGGATTTCAGTGTCGTTTGTGAAGGTACTGTAGCAACTGCTACCCAATGCTCTGGTGAATGTATCATGTGGACTTTCCTGGCCTCACGTGAGACT
The DNA here is from genome assembly GCF_965152235.1 of Eretmochelys imbricata. NCBI lineage: Eukaryota > Metazoa > Chordata > Testudines > Cheloniidae > Eretmochelys > Eretmochelys imbricata. The sequence goes on from NC_135579.1 coordinate 18,020,720, forward strand.
GGAGTTCTTCACTAAAGATGGACGATTTCGCCATACTTGACCTGTTGGAATGTCCTGTGTGCTTTGAAAAGCTAGATGTCACGGCCAAGGTGCTACCATGCCAGCATACCTTCTGCAAGCCTTGTCTACAGGGGATACTGAAATCCCAGAACGAGCTGAGGTGCCCGGAGTGCAGAACCCTAGTCTTCTGCAGCATTGACGAGTTACCGTCCAACTTGCTTCTAATTCGCTTACTGGACGGTGTCAGATATGGACAAAATGTTACAAGGTTTGGCTCAGTCCAAAGATCTCGGGTCCTGACCTCTCCTGCTTCTATCAGGAGAGACAGGGGAGATCCAAGAGGTTTACAACTTAATCAGTACAGGCTGGCACCAAATCCCAGGATCCATATGGAAGGGGTAAGGAGAGTCCATGTTTCTTAATATCTTCATAGGCAGAAAAAGTTGCATTATTATGAGTCAAGAACTATAAAAACCTTCATGTTAGTAACACTGCAGAAATACTTAAAAACAGGAGAGATTAATTCACTTGATTACAAATCTGCCTGCTCTCTCCCTGTGATATTTGGCTATTTTGAGTTGATCTCTGCAGTAACAACATTAAATCTCAAGCTTATCAAAAATAACTTGTCTTTCTGAAAATCAGGTTGCAAAAATTTCAAACAAACAATTTTCATCGTGAGTTTTCTGGTGCTTGCTAGTTACAGTTGTGCCAGAAATATGGTGTGCTCTGACTTGCAGATGATATTTTGGTACATATATCTCCCGTCCGAGATTAACTCAGGAAATGCAGAATCATGGAAGTTAGAGGTTGAAAAGTCTTTTCATTTTATCCATTGACTGAGACTGGTCTTTTTTTCCCTTCAGTGATTTTACCAGTCTAATTTTAGAAGTCCTCAGTGGCTTTTGCAGCATCCCATAAGAGCAGTTTTTTCTTATATATTCAACTCATGTTATTTGACCCTTTGAATAGGTTTGGTTCTGTCTGCATTTGGTGTAAAGGGTGGCATTAGGTTTTATTTTACCTGCACTGGATTCCAGTCCCTAATTTGTCATCGCTTCGATTCCTAGGCACTCTTCATATAATGCTAATCTAAATGCTTTTCATAATACTCAAGAACAAAGGATTGTAAAGGCAGAGGGTATCTGAGTAGAACGATTGCCAGAGACATGAATTTATAAATGTATATACAGTGAAGAAACACACACTTGCATGTGCATAGTGTTTATGTAACATTTATGTATAAGCATATTTCTGTATACATTTAGAACCGGGTACAGTTTGTTATACTGTACCCTATATAAGTACAATTTGGTAGATGCATCCATTAAATCTCACAACCTCTGTTGAGTTAGAAACTCTTCTTGCATGTTTGGCACTTTAAAAAATGATATTTGAAGAATGAATCTCAGATTTTTCCCTTAGTGTGAGAAAATGTGACATTGTTGCCCGAGAAGTTTATGCACTGGACCTCCTTCTGATGTGGCCACCAAAGACCAGTGCAGTTTAGGGGAATTGATGGCTGTTATTATCAGTCCGTGGTTCAAATCGAGCATAGTTTGGTGGTAATGATCCAGAATTCCTACTTCCTGGCAGCTGTTGGGTGGTGTATGAGAAATATGTTGTATCTTTATTCCAATTTCCATCAATGGCACAGTGACATTAATGGGATCCCATTGCAGCCTTATCCAAGAGTCTGAATTTCCTTCAGTTATAGAAGTCTGTTTCTTTAAGGTCAGGACTGACATACATCACAGGGACAGCATGGGTAAGCATGCATTACCGCTGTGTGTTCTTGACCTAGTCTGTAGTAAATGAAGGGCTAGTGGTTCCAAGACTGTCAATCCACAACCTTTCATCAGCCCTAAATTCATATGATAAATAAGTAAATAAATAAATACATACACACATACAGAGGAGGGAAATTAGAAGACTTGCTTTGCTTCCATTATTATATTGTTACATTCATCATGCATGCTGCAGCAAATGAAATTTTACAATTGTTTGGTCACTTGCAATCTCCTTGTGACAGTAAAAAGTGAAAGGTGACGGTTGTTCAACATCAGATTCTTTGCAAAAAAGGGAAGACATTTTATAAACTGCAAATCCCACTGGAGAGCACTAGCAAACTTGGTAGCCTATCGGTGGCTATTATTGTAATCCCAATGCGGTTATTAAGTGAGCACACTGGCCTTATCGCTGCCAGTAGTCGTCTTTCATTTTCATTCCGTTAGGTCACTGGCCAGATAAGAAACCAGAGCAGGTCAGCATGGAGGAAATCAATCACCTAATTCTCTTGCACACATACCTGTTTTGCCATAAAATATATTTAACCCAGATCAGGCAAATTCTGGCTGCAACTCAAACCCAGTCCCAAACATTGTAGACTAATCACAGCCCAAAGGGCCTAAACTGCAATATTCATAGTGTGATTCATTAAGTGGAAGGTTTGGAAGGCACAATATCATAAGAAATCAATCTCCTGCTATTTACTTTATCATGTCATTCTTTAAATTATTGAATGAGTGAACGTAGGGCAAGTGAAGAGTTAGTTAGTCCTAGGGACTGAAGTTCTCTAGCCATGGAACAAATACATCAGATAGTGGATATACAAACTTCCTTTGACAATACCCTGATCTGTGTTCTTCACCCCAGAGAACACCACATGGGCATTTCAGCCTCCATCACCATGTAACCCTTGGCCACTGCATTAAAGCTGCCAATGAGAATGACAATCAGTGGCATGGCCAATGATGGGTTTTCCAATATAAAATAGCTCCCCTCTAGGAGCTGGAATTAATCACTGATTTATTTCAGAGAGACTACTAGTCACTTATCAAATAGCAATTGTTTTCAGTCACTATCACTACGGGCTGACTTTGCACCTTGAGGTGAAAAGTTTCATAATTTATCCTGTTCAGAACCCTTGTGTCATCCAGCCCCCATTCAAAAGCTTAATTCCTTTTTACGATCATCTTACTCTTTTTTCTCTGTGTGCTTTAGATTTTACTTAGCTCTCAGAACAAGGAAAAACCTGTTGCTGATATTGTGCAGTGGTGTCATGCAGCTATTTGCTCCTACCAAAAACAGTTAAGATCAAATTACCCTTGGAATCAGAATAGCTAGTTAGATTATTCCCTGCTGGCTTGGGAAGAGTCCTAGACAACAGGACTGTGATGTTCTGTTCATTGTTCTGGCACTGCCTCACTGAGTAAGACCGAGGAAGTCACTTAACTTCTCCATGCCTTAGTCTACCCATCTGAGAAAAGGGTAGAACAACTTTATAGGAGAGTGCTGTAAAGCTTAATTACTTAATATTGTAAAGCATTTTGAGATCCTCAGCAGTAAAGTACTGCAAAATGCAACATGTTTTGGTAGCCCAGTATATATATAGCAGTGACATATTTCCTTAGCTGCTGTACTGGGTCATTCACACACACCCCTAAGTGAACTAGCCCTTAGTGTTGACTCTCAAACAGTAGCAATTAACCTCAGACGTGCTTATAGTGTAAAAATTCAAGACTAAGAAATTATGGCTGATCTTGTCGACATCATGGGAGTGTTTGAGTTTATGTTCTCTAATCACCAAGATAAATCACGGTAATCTGAGGCGTCCATAAAAATGGAAGTTGTTGCCCATGTTGTGAACATAGCTACATAGAGGGAAATGGTTTTCTGGTTAAGCAAATTGGGAGGAAGGATAGTCTTCTGGTAACAGCACAGGAGTAGCAATCTGGAGGCCATTTCTTCCATCAGACTCTCTGTGCGACCTTGGGCAAATACCAAATTATAAAACCCACATTGACTTCAGTGGGATTGGGATTAAAGTACCTTAGTTCTCCCATCTGTAGAATGGTGATACTTACCTAGCTCAGAGGTATTGTACATTGTGAAGTTAAAATTATTTGATATTTGTAAAGCACTTTAAGACCTTGGGCTAGAAGGTGCTGAAGGAGCCTTTTCCAGTGCCCACTGAAGTCATAGGGAGTCTTTCCATGGGCTTTGGCTCAAGCTTTAGATGTGACTAGCATTATTATTATATAGCTAGGATGAACGGATTTTGAAAGACAGCAGCCTGGTCTCTTGGGTATTTTTAGATCTCATAGCTGTAGAAGAACAAGTTTGAACTTCTGATATGATTTCCCTCTCTCCTGATCCTCTCCGGCGGCTTTCATAATGTTCTTGAAATGACTTGATTACAAAAAAACCCCAGTTTAACAAAGTGTAGTGAAAACCTCTGGGAAGATACAGAGAAATCTCTTGAAGCCTATTGATATCTAGCTCACTGTTTGCATTCAGATGAACTGTAACAATGATTCAAATTGGTGACTCTTCTCAGTTTAAGATTTCTGAAAAACAAGCTATTAGAGCCTCTGATAAAGAGCAATCTATTCCTAGGAGAAAACCCACCTACTACCTTCTCGCCACCGTTATTTCCCATTTGATGCAGAGTAACACGTGAGGCTGCCCTGGACATTCTCCACGATATTATTTTTTAAGAACTTCTAAAGAATCTTCATTAACATTTTAACCTTCCCCACCCCCTCCTCTCTCCTGCCCCTGCCACATATACACAAGGAGAGAAACCACCCGCCTACACACCTCTTCTGTTATTCCACATCCTTCCCAGCACCTCCCCAGTCGTATTTAATCCTTTGCTCCATCAGCACCAGGCAGACTCAACACATTCCTGCAGTATAATAAACAACTGTCTTCTAGATCTCAGCAAGCAACCCACTTATGGACTGGATCTGTGAGAACAGTTTTGCACATGGTGAAATTAGGGGAATTCACCTCAGCGATGTTTTTACAATGGAGGCTGGGGTGAGCCAGACATCTTTGGGGCACATTCAATATTTACAGTTAGAATCTCTGAGAAGGTAGCTCTTGAGGGAGAGTTGAGAGCATTATTTTATTTTTAAATGTTTCTCATTTGGGGCATGATCCAAAGCCCACTGAAGTCAATGGAAAGGCTCCCATTGAAATGAATGAGCTTTGGATCAGGCCCTGAGATAGCTCAGTGAGATTAGCATCTCATTTGTATGAGCTTCCATAGTTCATTACAAGGCTAACATCAGTCACTTGCTTGTGTGTGCATGGATGCAGGGTCCATGTATGACTGTAGTCGGGAAGATCAGTGATGCCCAATGGAAATCGTCTCTCTTCCCTTCCATGGGAAGCTGTGTGTCAGCCTCAAGCTACTTCCTCTTACAAGGCTAATAAAATAATCTATTCTGTTCCTTGCCTCACTGCACCTAAGATGTGTCATGAAAGGCGGAATCGGGAATACAGTTTTCTTCCACTTAGGAAGCCATCCTACAAACATATGGAGCTGAGAGAGATGGAAAGAGCTTAGAGCTGGGCACAAGAAGACCGTTTGCTTGGATTCTCAACTCCTGGCAAGCCTCTTGTTGCCACTCATACTCAGCAAGCTGTTGCTCTTCAGCCTCTTGAGCTCCGGAGGAGTGTTCACAAAGCCAAAAAACTAAAACAAATCCCATCACCACAGAGCAAGCAAAGAATTCAAACCATTCCAAGCGCAAAGTGCATACGACCCTCAGCAGAGCTGCTGAAATAATGTTATCTAGAGACAGACCGTAGCCAAGAATTTCACAGCCAGAGCCAAACTCCTACAAAGGGAAAGGGTGTTTTATAGTTCCAGCGCATCTCTAAATATTTTTTACCTGGTGGTACCTAAATCATTTGTATTTTCATGCTCTGCACATGTGAATACAATGTAATCTGTTTATATATCATACACAAATACATATGTGAATCATTATACAAACACCACAGAAGTGCAGCCACTTCTGAAGCGGAGGACACAGACAATTGAATAGTGCACAGCCTACTGCTCAAGAGCCAGAGGCAGAAGGAATTTTTGCAAAGGAAACCAGGGCAAACCTCAACTGTTACAAATAGTGCTATGAGATCTTTAATGACTATGTAGAAAGCATAAGACTTTTGCTTTTAAAAGTGTTATCTGAAAGATTCCCCACACAATAAACTGCATAGACTCAATCTAACAGAGGGCTAAAGGATTTGCTGGAAACTGAATGCTAGGGAGTGTAAATAATTTAACCTGAATACTTTAGACTGTTAAAAGCCATCCTCTCCATGTGCAATATATGGTTACTTTCTAGGTGAGGGCATACTTCACAGCTCAGGGGAAAAGCTACAGCATGGATACAAACTAAATAAAATACATTTTTGACAGTCGTGAGAAGAGTGAAAAGTTTCCGTGTGGAGCACTATGCATGAAGCTTCCATGGTCCTCCAAAGTGTAGCAGGGCCAAACTATACCCCAGACACAGATATTCTGTTCATGAATCATGCCACTAAACTGCTATTTGGGCGATGAACATTATAGTGCATGGAAAATACAGGAAAAAAACAGAGCCAGGCAAAAATATCCAGATAGTATGAAACTCTGCCCTTAGAAACACAGAAAATACTAGTCCACCTGAGGCCTATGTTCTTGTCTCAGTGGAGAAACCCCCCTTCCCCCCCCACACACACAGAGCATTTTATGGGAGACAGACAGATACCTCCTCTGTTGAGATAAAAATACAGTATACTCCAACGTCGCCACCTTCACACTGAGTCCTATATATAGTGACTATGCCTTGCTATTCTCTTCTCTTCTGAAATCATCTCCAACTCCTTTTTGAATTGACAGACAGGATTTACTTTGCCAGCTCTTCTGAAACTATGCGTCCAACATTCTTTGCACTGGCACCCAGGATTCCAGAAAGAGGAGACAAGTGCAGCAGGAAACAAGTTATGGACCCATTGCAATACTTAGCTTTCCTCCCCTTGCATTCTGCTCCTTTCCAGTCTCAGGAATGACCTAACAGCACAAGGCAAAATCCTGTCCTTACTAATTAGAGTCAGGTTGGGCTTGGAGGGGAAAGGAGTGGATAGATGCTGAGCATGCATTAGGAACAAGAGCTTTCCTATCAATGCACACTGACTCAGGGTAAGGCACACACTGCTGTTTCTTTTAAACGAAGGACCATTTTCTCCCTGGCTAGCAGCTACTGCAGGCAGTGGTATACGTGCCGCTCACTTGGGGTCTGTTCATGCCACGCTGGCTGCCATTGTCTACCAGCTAGAGAGGAAGTCAGTTCTCTTTCCATTCCTAGGGCTGGGCTATGCTGCTGGAAAAGGACGCAACCTATGCCCCCTTTCCCATACTATTGCCCCAGGTCAGGATTTGGCTTATGGTGACCAAAACAGCATGGGGTATCCTACAGTGTCATCAGTTAAGAGATCCAGGGAGCCAACGTTCCTCCCCCACAGGGCTTTTGCACTTCCTCAAAGTTCCATAGGCTGCTGAGCAGAGGGGCGGAGGATGGCCTGACACCTTTAAGCGGAGGTCCTGTACCAAATTAGTACAGCTGCTATTAGAGCAGTGTGGATTTCAGCACCACTGACATTTGATCTGACTGCCCCTCTGTATGGACGGAGGGCAGCTGGGCCAAATTTCATTGGGTTGTGTTGACACCTGGCCCATGGGATCTGTTCCTGAATGGCAGAGCATAGAGGAGTCCATTAAGAACTTGGCCCCTGGTAGCACTGGCTCATGCCCAATGTGGGTAAGAGACGGGAGGTTCCCCAACTGAGGAAGACCTGGGGTTCTTACAGGGGGTGGGGAGGAAACTGGAATTTACTCCACTCCTAAAAAAAAAATCTGAATTGGCACCACTGGTATCCTACATGTGACTTGACTAATGATTTCCCTAGTGCTAGAACAAATAATGCAGTTTGCACTGTGCACCCTCTGTGCATCACAACGTTGTTGGCCCCCCTCCCCGGATGGTCTTAGTGTGGTAATTGACGCCTAGTGGAATTAGAAAGCAAATTCACTGAAATGCAGAGAGCCTGACAATATGAACAGCAAAAGAGGCTAGCCCTAGAGATACAGCACGCTTTCAAGAGGCAGCACTGCATGCTACGTTTTAAGGTCTCTATATGTCTCCTGCTAGCCTATGAAAAATATAGTTACCAGTATGTACAGGATACAGCAAAACTTTCAGTCATGTTCATTAGATGGAAGCACAATCCAAAACCACAGCTATAAACACCCTCAGTGATGAGGATTTCAGCTCTGAATGGTGCAGCATTAGGAACTCACTAGAAAGGCCACTCATGTAAGAACTTTAGAAGAAAATTTAATCTTGGAGCAGGAGAAAGGATGAAGCACACAAATTCACCTAAAAATGTGAGTAGGGATAAACGGGCTCAGTATGGGGGAACTGAAGAAATTATCTGGCCTGTCTTATACAGAAGGTCAGACTAAATGATCTCATGGTCCCCTCTTACCTTAAAAATCTATGAATCTACTAATCGCTTACCTGGTTAGAAACCTCTAATCCAGCTGTGCTGGGTGATGATGAGCAAGAATCACACTAGTAATGCAGAGAATGAACCAAATAACTACAGGGAGAAAAAGTCCCCCCTCCTGAACCCATCTATCAGTAACATGGAAAGACTGCAGAGATATTTATTTATCTCTGATCCATTACAGAGCACCCTATACTCTTGTTCACGCAACTGGTAGGGGAACAAAAATGACCATACGTGAGCCAATTTTGTGCTCCATGCAAACTCTCAGCTGTTTACCATCCCACAGCATGAGTGCAGGTCTGACTTGGCATGCATGGAGAAAGCGACACATAGTGTGTATGGGTTTGCAATAAATTAATCACGAAAAAGAAAGCAAAGAGGTTGGATTAGGGTAGTGCCGAGCATTGACAAATAGCAAAATGACCTGCCCTAAATCTCAAAAGCTGGTTTCCCTAGTTTTACAAAATTAGGTCCTGAATAGCAAAACACACCCCAAAAAAAGTGTTTTAATTTGTTACCAAGGCAATGAGTCAGACTCAGATGGCAAGTCAGGAATAGAATAACCCAGGCTTTTAGCAGAGTGCTATGTTCATCTATTAAATACTGCAGTTGGAGGCATGGATGGGGAAATTCTTAGACACTTTTATTTTCCGGTCAAATATTCCACACTGGTGGTTGGTTGGGTTTGTGATCATGGAGTTCAAGTCAAATGGATTGATTTTGTAATTTTCATTGCTGGACAAAAGGGGAAAGAACAGGCAGATTCATGGGTCAGTTTTTAGTCTGGGGTTATTCTAAAAGATGATCTGAGAAGTCTGAGGCTAGCTTTTGACAGGAAGAACACTGATTCGTTGCTTCAATTTTAAACTCTTCTCTTGGTCTCCTTCAGTTCTCCTCCTCGCTAAGAAAACTATAGCATTTGCAGATAAATGTTGGCTTTTGTTTTGTAGGTATTATTTATGAGGCATTCACAGCAAAAGATGCTTCTTTAGCAGGCACTTTGAGTAGCGTTGATACTGTCTTCCATATATATATAGGTAGCAGAATGAGACAGCTACATACTATCCTTCCCCAGCATCAGACTGGCACACAAAGAATCTAGTGAGAGATGAGAAGAACTTCTGAGAGTGATCTTGGCAGTGGTGTCAAGCTGTACACTCACTATCATTAGGGCCCAGAATGATGGGGGTGGTCTCTTCTCCTTTAAGAGAGTTGGGAATGTCTTTGTGATCTTCCAAATGGTTCCATCGCTGCTTGGCCTACCACATGCATTGGTTATCTAGACACATACTGTCATCTTTTTGGCAGCCCTACCTGTCTATGAGCAGCATCATCTTCCTTCTCTTGTTCAAGTACCACATAATGCACAGACACGTCATCTGGATTCTGCAGGCCACCCCTCTTGACTCAAAGTCTTCAGGCACCTACTCTGTGATGAAAATTCCCACCCAGCTTGTCACAGTACTTACTGAGGCCCTGGTCAAGAGTGCATGCAGCCAAGAGACCGTGTAGAGCAGGGATAGTCAATTATTTTTTGCCAAGGTCCAAATTTCTTGGTCAAGGTATAGTTGAGGTCCAGACTCCACAGAAAAGAATAAAAAAAACAAACCAATGATGATAAGTAAATAAAAAGATTTTGGGGTCTATTCGAAAGCATCTAGTGGTCAGGATTTGGTCTGTAGTCTGCCAATTGACTACCCCGATGTAGAGTATGAGCATCAAGGTCTTCCTGTTGTTGTTGGGGCAAGGTCTGGTAGACCCAGTCATTCACATCCAAGCTAATGGTTAGAAGCATGTGCCATGATTAACCATATTCTGCTCTGAATTAACTTGCTGCAGTGCCTATGAATCACACACTGCAGTGCCTATGAAGAGAGAGTTTGGGACCCTCTGCAATGATTCTTACAATGGAGAACAGCGACCTTTCAGATGATTTCCTTTTCCACTTGACCTCTCTGAACAAAATCTCTGGGGTTTTGCACCTTGGCCAACTTTCTGCTCTGCAGAGGTTCATACCTTCCCTGGGCAAAGACCTGGACAAGAGGACCCAATAAATCTTTTCCATATGTAATTCCTGTGATTACACAGGTAACCAGCTTTCCTGCTAGTGGAGCATTAGCAGATGACCACCTCTAGTGATTGCTGCTGCTATAAGCAAACTATCAAATGTCCATCCCCTAAAAGCCCACAGTCACCCACTCAAACAGTTACTAAACACTCTGCTGTCCCTGACATTTTCCTGCCCTTGGTGATAAGCTCAATGGTCAAATTTGCCCTACTCTAGGAGAATTTAAGGATACTGATGGCTACAGAGACAAGCAATAAGATTCTTAAATCAGAGGAACAGAAGCAAAATACAAACTTCCCACGGCTATTGACAATAATCCTGGGTGAGGATTAAACTGTGGTTCTAAAGTACAAAGAATCAGGATTGAACATGTTGAGGGCTGGCACATTTTGTTTCTGATGCCGTTTAAAAATCATGACACACAATTTAAACAATGTCCCAGATTGCTGACACAGTGGTGGGGAAAAAGTCCGATAGCAATAACCATGAATGGAACAGCTGTAAAAGGTTTGATGCAAACGCAACAGCTCACACATGCCTGTTGTAGCTACCACCAGCAGCAAATATACTGTGGCTCCCATAAGCTACAGGACCAAGATGATACATACTGCTGACAAATCCTTCCCCCTACTTCCTCCTTCCACCTCCCCAAGAAAGAAGATAGGAAAAGGTGAAGATGGATTAGGGACAGATCTGAATAAATCATCCTACCACCTACATAATATTGTATGTACAAAAGAATTTGTAACCGTCAAATGAAGCCAGATTCACGTATAATCCCTGAATTATACTTTGTTTTGACATTAATTCTGCCTATCTAAAAATGTCAGATACAGTAATACTTAATATGGTAGTTTCATCATCCTGACCTGTTGTGCGGTATTACTGTGCACTGTTAAATAGCTGATGTGTTCCACCCCCAGGATGGGTGCATTTCAGTAGTGAGTCATGTAATTTCAAAGTGTGAAATGCTTTGAGATCCTTTGTGATAAAAGGAGCAAAGTATTATCTTTAATCATTTTTTTCTGCGCTGTTTCAGTCATGACCCCTCCCAAGAAAATAGCCGCAACTTTACACCAAATTCACTGCATGATGTAACTGTGGGTGTGGTTGTGTATCGAATGCAAATTAGGGAAGTGCTGTGATCTACATTGGTGAAGCACCACTGGCTGCCGTGCAGATGCACAGCTACAGCAGAGTAGAAATTAGCCCAGTAAGCATAATTTACATACTCTTTACTTTATATTACATGCTTTTATATACTATGTTTGGTTACTTTTCCTGATATCTTTCTTCAGTCTGTTACACCCCCTTACACCTGGTTTCTGACCAATTTACACCTAATGGGTAAATTAGGCCAATGTTTTCCATACTTTGCTAAATCTACATCACTTACATCATCAGCTTCCATATGAGTTGCAGCCAGTCCCACCAGGTCTGAACATGGCTCATTCATTAACTAGAGCCACAAAGTGGCTTTCACCTAACGTCTAAAATGAATGAGGAGAAAATAAGGCAGATTTGGTGAATGCTATTAAAGTACTTTCACAGGGCATGGTTTTATTCTCCCTGGTGTAAAAACAGGCTGCAGGGGAGATGCTAGCATTCCTCCTGAGGGGGGAAATAATGCAAAAACTACCCAACTGTCTGAATTCACAGAACATAATTATATGAAGAGATTGAAATGACAAGTTTGATGGTTTTGTTCTATGTGACAAGGCTGACGTTAATGCTGTTAAAAAGAAGAAAAACAGAATTGTAATGGTAATGAACTTACCTTCAAATGGTTCCTTTCAAGCAGTTGGATCCAAAGAGCTTTGGAAACTTTGTGAAGTGATTGTACAAACTCTATAGATGTAGGGATCACTTCTCCCGTCTTTGAAACGCTGTCCCCTCTATTAAATGGGGGGTAGCAATGGAAATATAGGTCAGTTATTGAAATGGAGTTTCTAGTGCTTGTCTTTCTTCTGAGAAGGGTGGAAGTCAATACAGCAATAAAAACCTGCCTTCTATCTCTATGTGGTTCTAGCACTATACGAGGATGCACAAGACCTGGATTCAGTTCCCAGATCTGCTACAGGCTTCCTATGTGACTTTAGGCAAGTCAGTTAACGTCTCTGTTCCCCATCTGTAACAACACTTCTTCCCCCACCCACTTTGTCTCACTTGCCTTTTCAGATTGTAACTTCTTCTGGGCAGCGACTTTCCGCTACTATGTGTATGTACAGCACCTATCACAATGAGACTGTGATCTTTGTTGAGGCCTCTAGGCGCTACCGTAATATAAATCATAATAATGACTGATAGCAGCAAAGTCATTGTAAATGAGAATTGTTAGATTGGGTATTTGTTTCAGAGCTCAAGCTTCCAATTTTGGCACTCACTCCACATGTGTATTTGTATTTTCATTTGCATAACAGAATAGTCTGTCTGCACACTGCCAGAAGTCAAGTAGCACAGGTACCATGTATGTTCCATGCCATGTCTGTGCCATGTCTTCACTTCTTACATGTAAGAAAAACAAAATGATGTGTACTACCACTTGAACAGCAAAAAATCCAGAACAAAAATGAGGTGACTGAAGCAGTATGAAGCCATGTCTATGGGAGGAGCACTTTACCGGAATAGAAATCCTGATACCAGCAAAGTTCCTGGTGTGGATGCAGCTAGACAGCAAAGCTCCACTTTGTTCCAGAAGAGCAAAGCAACCCCTCACAAATGGAACAAGCTATTCCTGTACGAGTGCAATTTTGCTGGTACCTGTATAGCTGTGTCTACACTAGGGACCACACCTATGTCAGTCAGGGATAACACCACTTCATGCCCGGCTGACATAATCATTCTGGCAAAAGTCTGGAGTGTAGAGTTGGCCTAAGTAAACTTTTGCTATCAAAGAAGTGCAATAGTGGGAGAATTTAAGACAAAGGCTAGGGTAGACACAGCCCAAGCCAGCAAGTTATCTATAATAAGCGTATAATCGTGCCAAATTGTAGTCCTGAAACTTCAATAACAGTTTCACTTATCTGTTAAAAAGTTAAGTAGGTCTGGCAAGATATAATACGCTTCCCTGGTCTCAAACAATGGGAATTTGTAAGTTATTGCATAGCGTGCACAGTGATTTGGAATTGAGAAGTCTTCATGCTTGTGTGTGTCACGGAGGTTGAAAGGAAAGGGAATATGGCTAAAATGAGATGCATTTATAAGAGAAAGGGTCAACAGATCATCCTATTCATATCTATACTGGCTACTCCTCATCTTTTGTTTTAAAGGGGAACTTAGCGCAGGTGAGATACGATGGATTGACCAAACTGGAAACAGTTTAGCCAACAGAAATGGGTACAACATGTGCAGCATGAGCACAGATTGCCACACCCCATTCCACCAATGTGCTGCAGATATAATCTACAGAAACCACTCCTAGAGCTGAGCATATAGCTCGCTGTGTTGAGTTACCCATTGTCTCTCTAGTGAGACTGCAGACAATTCTGAAAACCTTTAACTCATATAAATAGACCTTTGCAGTCAATAGGCCTGCACGTATGATTCAGGACTGCGCAGGGGAGTAAAGGTTGGCAGGATTGAAACCACGGCTGTGTCTACACTTAAAGCGCCACCGTGGCAAAGCTACAGTGCTGCAGCTGTGCTGCTGTAGCATTCAGTGTGGCCACTTACGAAAGCAAGGGGAGGGGTTGGCCCATCGCCATAGGTGTTGCCACAGGTAATCCACCTCCCTGAGATGTGATAGCCAGCTTGGCAGAAGAATGCTTCTGTTGACCCAGTGCTGCCTACACCAGGAGCTGAGTCTGCTTAACTATGTCACTCAAGGGTGTGGATTTTTCACACCCACGAGCAACGTAAGTGGGTTGACTTACCTTTGAGTATCGACCTGGCCCAAGATTGTAAATTGTGGTGGTGGGTTAGTGATGCGGCCTCCTGTTTATTATGGTCAACCCGTTCATTTCACATAGACCACCCAAAACCGGACAACTGTCAGTGGCCTCTGGTCACTACTAGACTTCACTCAGACCAGTCCTCAAGGAGGTGAAAACTACTGAGCAAAACCATGCAAAGCAATCTTAATTAAAGGTGAAGTCAGGCAAAACTCACCCACTTGGTTGTATCTAGTTTCATGTTTAACTAAAAATGGAGTTTTGTTCACTGAAAGAGTAGTTGAGGGTTCAAGACCCCACTGGTGGCTGTTGGCCATGGGCAGGCCATGGGCCTTATGAAATGCTCTGGTGGGCTGTGTATGGCTCATGGGCTGTAGGTTGGGCACCCTGTCTCAGGCAATTAAGACGAGTCCTTTCATTTCTCCTGAAATGTCACTTTTGCACCTCTTAAGAGTTTCCTTTTATGATAAGAAGTAACTGTTGCCGGAGAGCTGCAGCCCCCCCCCCCCCCCCCGCCCTCCCACTTTCTCACATGTTGACACTGATCCTCAGTCTTTACTCTTCTGTGGCTTTGCAGGGAGTGGGAGGAGGATCAAAAACCTCAGTATGGTTTGAACACTTGACTAAACTTTGTTCAGACTTTTGATGGAGCACAAGGCACAGAGCCAGTCTGGAGGAGTTAGGGACAAGTGGGCTTCAATTTCACATGCTTCCATTAGGAATGGATCTGAACAGAAACTCTGGATCCAAACACTTCTGAACATTGGGGTGTTCAAAATATAGATCCAGATTATAGATTTTGGCCCATCTCTAACTGATGTCAGGGCAGCACAGGATGGGACCAAGGGGCAATGGCACCAAAGAGAATTAAACAGACGTTTACAAACTGAATCAAAAGCCTCTAACAGGCAAGAAGTCAATTTGAAAGATCTCCAGATTTGGATTTCTTTTTCCTAGCGATGAATACCTTGTTCCTAGAAATAAATCACTGCTCCAGAGCAGAGCTTAGTGAGGTACATAAATATCTACCAAAAGGCCGGACACTGCCTCAATGTGCCGTTGCCTTTAACCCTCTCATGCTATTGTACAAATAATCCAGTACTTGAAGCAGAATAGAGCTGCAAGCACATCTTGGATCTGTGCAGCCGTTTACGCTGACTCTCCTATCCGTTCACTAAAGAATGGCCATGCCTCTTCTCTGCAGCATCTCTGCTTCTCAATGTCCTGCCCAACCTTTTGGGTGGCACATCTGGGTCTAGTTTTGTTTTTCACAGCTCATTTACAATGTTCCAGTTCTATTTCTGGTCATCTGTGTCTGTCTAACTGACAATGACTGCAGCCTGATTTCCCAACACCCACTGGACAGAACATTTTTGAATGTGCTCTTGACAGTCTCCCTGTCAGAGACCAGCATTTTAAAGATACTTAGGGCCTGAATCTGCTCCGCATTGTGCCAGCAAGACTCAGGAGTAACTCCATTCCTGTCACTGAAGTTACACCCATGAAACTGAGATCAGAATCAGGCTCCTGTTATTTAGTCCAGGGAAACTATGCCAGTCTGGGAGGAGACTACGTGGTTTGGATGGTTTTCTGTATTCGAGTTTACAGGTGCAGGCAAGAGAGATTCCAGGGCATTTCCTGTGTAGAATTATCAACACTGCAGCTGAGAAAGTTACTTGAGTGAAAATCCAAATGTACCTGAACCAAGCCATGTTTGAGCCTGCCAAAATCATCCTAAACATTGTGAATCGGCTCTAGCAATCAGAGCAGTAATGTGCTGGAGGGGGGCTCCAAGGCCTCTAATTAACATCCTGCCACTAAACTGAAAGGAGTGAACTTCCTACTTCAGTTAAGCTTGCTGGCACACTGGATCCTACCAAAAGGCATTCTCTAAGGATCATAATCACTGAACAGCATTTTTTCCCCTTTGGAATGGACCAAAACACACCAAATAGGAGGTATTTTCAAAAAAATTTCCCAAGAGAAGGTACTAGCAGACTTCTTTGCCCCACCTCTCCTCCAACACACATGGGCCTGATGCTCTGGCACACTAAATCCCTTTAACATTGCCAGAGCATCAAAGTGGATGTAATGGGGACAGCAATGGCCCCTGGGAATATCTCCCATGCAGAGGGTCTCCCCAGTTGGCCTACAGCCGGTTTCTGTGACATAGTTCTGTGCCAGCACTGATCCTATGTTAAGGGAGAGAAGGGGCAGCCTGGGGGGAAGGGACTTGGCTGGAGCACACTCCTCTCTGGCTATTCCCTTTCTGTCATGGCCCACAGAGGAGAAAGGAACGCAGAAAGTAAGTTAGATCAGCCCAAAGGCATTAAGTCCAGGACCACAGTAACCCACAATCTGAGATGGATTCAATACTGACATAGAGGGAAGGATGCCACCTATTTAAACAAGGTCACTACTTCTTACAACACTCTGTGTCATTCTTGAATGTCTCCTGTCCAAGCATGTGAGATCGCCAACTGGTTGGAGGCCCTGCAGAAAGCAGACATTATGCAGTAAGTAAGGACAACAAGCTGGAGAGAGAACCAAGGTGCTGCTCATTTCTTTATGTTTACCTACATAGCTGTTGCCTTTTCCAGGAATACAGTTGGTTGGGAAAAAAGGGGAAATCCACAGTAGCGTCCTTAGCTTGGTTCTGCCTAAATCATTTGCAATGTGCACCCTTGGAAATGGGATTAAAGGGAAATTCTGTGGAAAATGCATTGTTCTGATGCCTAAAACAACCACGTGTTCATCCTGATGTATCCCAACCAGTTTGTTTGCTCCATTCATCCAGCTGCCAGGGCACCACAAGTCAGATCACGCTGCTTGTCATGAACGGCATTCAATGGAATTGCCTTAGACTTGGTTTATCCAGAAATCTGTCTTCATCTGCCTCATTGTTCTTCCTTATTTGTCTTTATTTCTTGGCATTTTTAATGTGCCTTCCTCCCTCCTTTCTTTTAAATCCAATAATATGAGTTATGCAATTTTATAATAATCCAGCATCAATAATGGGGAAGTTATAACTAGCTCATTTAACATAATTATAGTGCACATTTATCCCAGCTATGAGGAGATGCTTTGAACTGCTTCCATATAGATAGATAGATATTAATTTGTCTCTCCATTTTGTATGGCAGGAGATTCAGATGTTTTGGACGATTGCCACAGCTCCGCTAAAGCCAGATGCAAAACAAACAAAAAAAACCCCAAAATTCAGCCAGAAAGATTAGTTCTCCCACCTCTCTCTCAAATGCATCAGTATTGCAGGAAGCACAAAGAGCCACATTCTGCTGTCACTTACACCCTGTACAAGTGAGGGCAGAATCTTGCCCAGAGATTTTATTGTGGTGATAAACCACGGAGCTCTTGAACTTCGCAGCCTTTAGTTTTGGCTGTTGCATTCTCTCTTCGCCATCTCCTGAATTCTCAAAATAATGCTTTACACTGGGACCAGACACCAACTGCATGATATAACTGGACTAGCTCACTACAAGTGCTGGGCAAGCTCATTTGCCGTAATTTCTACCCTTCAAACACTGTGATCTTAAAATATCCACTCATATGTTAGTGCAATATTAGGGTCACATTCCACTTAGGTAAGACAAAAAGGGAGCTTAGAGAGAAAAAAAATGGAAAAAAATAGAAAAACGGGTGGGCATAAGGCAACGTTATTACAGACTGAAAAACAGAGAGACTGGGGAGTGGGGAGCCTCTAGCTAGCTTCTTTTGGGGGCAAGAGGGGAATTCTCCCCTGAATGTCTAGCACGAGTTCCCTGTAGCTTAAAAGAAGTGGTTTATAAAATTGAATCATACTTGGGAAAAAACACACACACTCACATATATAGCCATTGAAATCTCAGGAAAATGAGTTTACAAACACAAAACATGATTGCACACCCCAAAAAGAACATGCAATGTTTGCACAACATGACATTCATCCATTCCTACTTGGCGCCCTAAAAATGTGACCAAAGAGTTTAACATTGATACTTAATTACCCCTTTTTGCCACACAACCCTCTCTCCCCCCAACCCCCCCACAGTAATGATTGGGAGTATTCAAGTAGGAGAATGTGAAAGACTCAGTCACTTTAAAAGGATTGCTGTTATAGGCCCAGTATTGCATAGGCATCCTGGAAAACCTTCTCCCTTCACATGTATTTTTCATCCATGTTGTGTCCTGTTGGCCACTCTGGGATGCGTTAAGGTAGATGAAGCTCTTCGGAGCCCAGGCTGAGATACTTTGGTAATGAATGCTACCAAAACCCTGAGTGGGTTGGGTGTGAGCCTAAACCACCCTGCACACTTGTGGCACAATAATAATATGGAGATGGAATTGCCATATCCTCTCACACTCACAGTTCTTTAGTAAGGGTCCGGTTCTATCCATTCAAGTCAATTGGAGTTTTGCCTTCAATCTTGATTGGCCAAATTCTGAATTGCTTATTCCGGCAAAATTCCCACTGGAGTCAATAGCCATGAGTAAAGACCTCAGATATGGGGAGGGATAGCTCAGTGGTTTGAGCTTTGGCCTGCTAAACCCAGGGTTGTGAGCTCAATCCTTGAGGGGGCCATTTAGGGATATGGGGCAAAAATTGGGGATTGGTCCTGCTCTGAGTAGGGGGTTGGACTAGATGACCTCCTGAGGTTCCTTTCAACCCTGAGATTCTATGATTCACTATTTTGTCCCAGTAGTAGCAGGATCTGGCCCCAGGTTCCATGGCACATTTACACTTTGTCCTTTATTTATTTTAGAGATTTGAATCAAAGATACACATCCAGATAAATGAAAAAGGTACAGGCAGCGTAATAAAAAATGGTGCTCCTCCAGCCTGCATTCCTGTTTTATATCAAAGTTCGGCATCCTTAGTGTGTATGTGCACGTGTACATATGAGAGAGAGACGGAGAGAGGAACATTGAATGCAGGGAATCTTTCAAATGTATAATCATTTCTAAAGTTATCTGGGTTAAACTTTCTGCCACTACTAATACTCTGTGAAAATGAACAGCAGTTCTCAGAGTATCTCCAACTAGGGAGAGGGGCATCTGGCTGGAGACTTGGAGGAACTCACTAGGCTACACAAGAGATGCTGCTTCTAGATGCATGTTCTTCATTACTTTGCGCTACCAATTACTTGATTTCTGCAGTTATACTTACCTCATTTAAAAACAGGCTAAACAGGTTTATTTTCAGATGCTGCTGATACAATCCCAAAAGCAGGCAGAAACCAAGCAATGGCTGAGGGTGTGTCTACACTGCAATTAAAAACCCATGGCTGGCCTGTGCCAGCTGATTCAGCCTCACGGGGCTTGGGCTCACGGGACTGTTTAATTGCAGTGTAGATATTTGGGCTCAGACTGGAGCCTGGGATCTAGGACCCTCAAAAGTGGGAGGGTCCCAGAGCTCGGGATCCAGCCCAAGCGCCGATGTCTACACCTCAGTTAAACAGCCCTCTGAGGGTAATCCAAGCAAGGAATTAGATCTTAGGTATGTCCAGAGCTCCCAGAACTGCATATTTTAGTGCCATGTGCAGTGATCAAAATTAACATAGAGATGCCCATAGTAGTCTCTGCTCTTCACCTCTCCCAGTTTCAGTAGGCTTTATTTACTGTACCTTTTTATTTTAGTCATTGTTCTTTGTCTTTAGATTTTTCATGAAAGCTTTTGCAAAATGGTGAGCCTTGCTGTGCTCTCTGTAAGCCATCAGGTTCAGGTTTTCCTCCTTCAGCAGACTGTGAAGTACTGTTGGCTTATGCTCAGATAAATTTGTTAGTCTCTAAGGTGCCACAAGACCTCCTTTTCTTTCGTTTATTAGGGTTACTCTTGTGGGGGGGGGGTTCTGTAATTCTATCAATGTATTGCTTGTGTCACTTGTGTTCTCATACAGAGCTCTACTTCTGCAAGTTCCCTCCCACTGGCGCTATCCTTCCAGCCCCAGAATCAGATGAACACACACACACATTAACAGAGCACATCTGAGAGGACCGGGTTAATCAGCACTCCCAAGCTGACCCCTTATATGTCCCTGGACCCAGTAGGCTGGGTCGAGCAGCACTTCCAAGCTGCCTCCCTCATATGCCCCAGGTACAGCACGCCCCTATCCCACTTGATGAGCAAACCCCACAGGATATTGGGGTGCTGCAGGGATCTTTAGCTTAGGTACAAGGAGCGTTGCTGCAGAGTGAATGGGGAAGCCAAAAAAAACCCACGGTAGGGTGGGGAGAAGAAACCAGTTTAACCATAAATGATACTTATTGCCAGGTAATAACCATACGGGAGCCAAACAAACCAAAAGGTTATAATATTAAATCTAACATAATTTTGATTATAAAAGTCAAGTTTAGAAAACTATAACTGATCACACAAGTCAGGGTCAGAAGGCTACACCTAAAGAGAGAGAGAGAGAGAGCACAGAGCTGACCAGTAACAGTAACAGTACTCTCTGCAAAGAACATCTTATCACTGGTTCTATAAAGTCACCCTGAACACTATCAGCTGCATTGTCCCAGAGACACATAGCTGGACAGGGAGTCTCTGATGTTGTTTTACCACAGCCCACAGAGATCCTTAAAGGTTGAAATAAGGGTATTGATCTATGTCCTGACGTGGAACCAGTGGAAGATGCAGAACTTTAGTACGTGCTGTCAGTGTTTTTTCCAGCCAAGGAGGGGAGCTGCTGTGTTCTGCATGGGTTTCAGTTTCCATAGCTCCTTCACATTTAGTCCTATGTACAGTGAGTTATAAAGTCTGGAGGTGGCAGCCATTGATCACTGTGAAATTTACACATGAAAAGCGCTATGTTAGCCCTAGGGGTCATTATGATTATCATCATTTCCTGGCCAGATGGAGGTGAAGGAAGCTACTTCCCACTACTGATGCTCCCGTGGTGTTCAGGATGAGTACTGGGTCCTGTAAAATGCAGATATTCATCACTATCTCATTGAATGGAAGGCAAATGCACTTCATCAGTGAGTCTCCTGATGTACTGTTAACCATAAACCCATGAATAGGTGAAAAATCCCGCTGTGGAGAGACAGGATGAATGTACTGTAGATACTGAGCTAAGAAGCACTTCAGCATCATCATTAATTATTGTTACCATAGAAGCTAATAAGAGTTTTGCAGCTAATTTCAATAGGCATTTAATCTGGCCAGTAGGGCCATAGTTGTGCTCAGCTACATAAAACCATGAGAGAGAGAGAAAGTCTCTGCCCGAAGATGTTTACAGTCAGCATTAGATTCTCTACACCAGTTAAGGAGCAACAGAGCCGGAGAAGAGATTAATGGAAGGGTAAGCAAAAGAAGAGGGATTTGAACCAGGGAGGCCACTAGGTGACACAATAAGAGGGAGTCTGTTCCAGTCATAGTGAAAAACATGGTGTGATGGAAAGGCACTGAATTTTGAGTATCAGGAGAAAAAGGGGAACATTGAGGATTGAGGAATGGGGGAAAGGGTTGAGTTTGAGAGGGGGTGTAGGAGGAAAGGAGATCAACAATGTAGGTGGAGGCAAAGCTGTAGACACTGAAAAAGGTGAAAATGAACATCTTAAACTTAATCTGGAAAGAGAGAGAGAAAAAAAGCTACAGAAGGGATTCAATGGGGAGAGATATGGTCAGAACATCAGGACAAGATGATACTTCATTTGTAGTGTTTTGGATAGATTGGGGAGCTGGGAAGGCCAGAGAGATAGAGGTAAAGGAACTAATCAATGTACATGCCAACGTTTAACAATTTGGACAGAGAGGGATGATTGTATTTTAGAGACATTGCAAAGAAAGAAGCAGCAAGATTTGACAAGAGCCTGAACTTGAGGGTAAGGAAGGACAATGAGGTGTTGAGGAAATGAAGCCCAGGTTACAGGGAGGACAATCCAGCATACATTCTTTTACACTGGGAGCTCGAGAAAATCTGAAGTATATGGACAGGATCTACTGTATCCCTCAAAGACAAAGCCTTAGAGAGACCGTGTGATGATACTGACAAAGTTAGGGAGGGCATGTTGATCACAAGTAAAAGGAGTGGCTAGTATAGGAGGCAATGCCTGCAGGTGGATTAAGAGCCATGGTAGTGATCAGCCAACCAGTTCTTTCCCACATGGGTAGCCCCAGAAGGTTTTTATATGCATATGCATTAACTTTAGAAACTAGACTGACTGTGAGCAAAACAAATAGTGAGCTACACCCACACCCCACTAGAAAGCCTCTATATCTAACTGAGCGGGTGCCATTGCCAATCCAATCTACAGTCACAATCCATACGGTATGACAATTCCAAACTCCTCCACTTCCTGGGGGTTGACTTTGTTCACAAAGAAAATAACAATGAGGTAATATCAAGATCCTCCCCAGGTTGAGCCTCTCCCGGAGTGCCTCCCTCCAGATTGCTCAACCCACTCCCTAGATCTTCTCTCCTAAGAGAGTCACTCTTGTCTCCCACATATCTAGGTGGGGTGATGAGTTGCCTGACTCAGCAAGTCAGCAGACCCTGCTTAACCCTTTTCTAGCAGGATCAACAGCTACTAACAAAGCCAAGGGTCTCACTCAAACATTGTCAGCCTGTTACACTAGATTGAGTATTTCTAGACATGGTTAATGGGTTTGATCCACATCTTGTGTTCATGAGGTGCTAAGAGCAGCGGTTCTCACCCGGGGGTCTGCAGCCCCCTGGGGGTCTGCAAGCCCTTTCAGGTGGGCTGTGGAGCCCTGCAGCTGAAACCCGGTGCCCCAAGCCCCAGCCCCGAAGCCAGGAGCAGCGTGGGGGCTGAAGCCAGGAGCCCCACCCCTGCTGAAGCTGGGAACTGCACTGGGAGCCCCCGCATGCATACACAGCCCCTAGCTACCCCTGCCTGCACCCTGAGCTACTCCCCTTTTCACACACAGCCCCTAACTACCCCCCTGCCTGCACTCAGTCCCTAGCTACCCTCTGCCTGAACCCTGAGCTACTCCCCTGCCTGCAAACAGCCCCTAGCTGTCCCTTCTCTGTACCCTGAGCAGTTTTCAGACTTTTTGAACTGAGTCCCCGCTTTGAGTTATATTTTTGGTTGCATCCCCCCACAGCCCAGGCAGACTGGGTGGCCTCCTGAGTGAGTCAGGGGGTGGAGGTGGCGCTCCCTCCCTGGACCCCACTGTGCAGAGCTGGCTTGAGCCCCACCAGCCCTTGCCCCCCCTCCCAAATAAAGGTAAAATTATGCCCTCTTCTCCAACCCCCGCTGGGCTCTGGTGTTTTTATAGCATGTTGAGGGGAGCCTCAGCAAGGAAAAAGTTGAGAACCCCTCCTAAGAGGACCACAGTCGTACACTCTTACTAGAGCTTTCTTCAGTACAGCATCACTAATGCTGTTCAGAAGAGAGGGGGAATTTCACCTGCTGACAGCAACCAAGAGAGCTGATTTCCAGAGTGTGAAGGGAACAGGCTGGTCTCAATACATGTCACTAAGAAGGTAACGAAACAGAGATGCCAGTGAAAAGTCTGATGACATTCCTCGGTGAATAAACTAGAGGACAGTTTTGATCCTTTGTTTCAGTCTGTTGACATTTAAAGCTGCATTGGCAGATACAGCCTGGCCTCATCTGACTATTTCTGCAATCAGATTAAAATTTACTCTCTTTGTTAAGTACATGTATAAAATAAGCTAGCCTCATGTGGGCTCTGCACAAACAAATATCTCTGTTTCTTTCAGATATTTCAGACCCTTTTTAGTCCAGATTTGAATTTAAAGTGAACTGATAGGTTCTTCAAACTACATCTACCAGGGCCTTTGCAGCCATGTACTAGCTAAGGGAGACTGACAGTCACTTTTGGCTCTGGACAATTTGATATACCTTGAAAGTTAAATCTTCAGTTAACAAATGTCCCTCCTGCTTAGGTGTATTTAGTTCTTAAAATAGATTGAAATCAGAGCAAGTGCTATGCTTAAATTATGCACATGAAACCAAGCACTGCATGTCATTGCCACACATGCACAAAACTTCATTTCAGTGAAGAACATAACAGCAGCATTTCCATGTTTGCTTTTTAAAAATTACTCCAGGCTGGAGAGATTGAGCTTGACATTTCAACATGAAGTCTCTGGTTATCTCTAGAATCATTCTTCAGAGGTTTTGTTGTGAGCGTTTTCTTCCCGATAGCACCAGTGATGTGCTAGGTAATCCATGGACAATAAGACAAGGTACCAACTCTGAAGAGCTTATGAACCTAAAGGCTTAGTTAGGTCCATTTAACAATGGATTACTTTGTGGGTGGGGGTGCCAAGCAGGTACAATGGGAGGCATTGTGTCTCAGGCAGTCACAATAACTCCCAGAGGTTCCCAGCACACTGGCCATGTGTGTAACATATGAGGGGGAAACGTGTGTCTTGTCTTTCTCTAAGTGCTTCCACAATTATGGATTGTGACCCCAGTCATCAATGGACGGGGTCATGAACTCCTCTGAACTGCTCTACAAAATGGCATCCTCCAGTGGCATGACCTTGCACGCAGCATACGTGCAAAGTCACGTTGCAGAGAGGTTGCCATTTTGCTCTACAGTCTGACCTTGAGGGCATCATACATGCACGATCATTTTGTAGGCCCATGTTGCTTTGTTGCTGTCTGCTGTCACAGAAATCAGTAAGTCCTAAATGGGGTCATGCAGGTAAAAAGTTTGGGAACAGCTAATGCCTGGTCAATGTAAAACATAAGACTATTGCTACCAGCTAATGGAGTAAGCCTTTTAGCTCAGTGGTGTCCAGACTTTTCCAGTCGTGCCCCCGCACCTTACCAGTAATGGAATCTGTCCATGCCCCCCATCTCCACTACTGCACAGTTGGCTCAGCAGAAGAGTTTGGGCTGAAGGCAGAGCTGGGGACTGAACTGAGGATGGGGGGAAGAGCTAGGGCCAGAGGTGAAGGTAGCCTGCGGGCAGAGAGGGAATGAGCGCAGAGCTGGACTAGGGGTGGAGCAGGGGGCAGAGTGGAGCTGTGGCCAGGGCTGGAACTGGGCCGGGGGCAGAGCAGGGGACAGACTAGAGCTGCAGATGGGGCCGGAGCTGAGCTGGGTGGTGCTCCCTCCAGCCCCGCTGTATGCCTCCCCTGCGTGCCCCACAGTTTGGGGACCACTGTTTTAGCTCAAGTGGTAGCAGCCTTGATCAAATTTCTGGGGTTTAAAATCCCACTAATGACCTGGGCCCCCACTGAGTCCTCTTTAATAGATGCCACATGCATTTCCTACTGAGACCGACTAGTGAAAGATGGTGGCAAGGCTGCATGTGCGTGGGACCCATCCACGGGTAGCATAGATATTTCTGGTTTCTCTCTATTTCAGGCCAGCTCTAGCAAAGGCAAGAATTACTGGGGACACCTGTGGCTGCAGCCATCTCATTCTAAACACCACAGTTGATTGTATTGGACTCGTCTGCTGTAATACAGTGAAACTGTTGCAAGGCAGCCAGGCTTTTCACATCATGTTTGCATTGATCAATTTAGATTAACAGGGCAACTTACTGCTCAGTTCTTCATTCAGATGGACTAAAACAGCAGTGCTTGGATCCAGGTTTAGGCTGAGTTGGGCAGAAGGGGTTCTGGAATTCCAGGCAGAACCAAGGCTAGATTGTGCATTGGATGGTGCCAAAATGAGTTTTTAATGCAATCTTGTGAATTGTCATAGGTTTGCAAGGACATAACTGAATATGGATTAGCGAAGTCATAGAGAGCTCCTGGCCAGGGGGACAAAGGGAGACACAAAGTAAAGGGCACTGAGGCCTCCAGAACCTTTTAAACTACAGGTCATAATTGTATAGGGGCTCAGCACAAGCACCTGCCACTGGAGCCAGTGACACCTGTGGGTACTCAGCACCTCTGACAAACGAAGCCTTGTATCTCTTGGGCTAACATAAGTCATTTAAGTTGCAAGTATAAGATTGTTTGGCCCTTACATCCTGAGAGAGAGAGAGAGAGAGAGAGAGAGAGACTGACTGTGCTCAGAAGATGAATATTAAAGCCACTTGTTTCTGGTTGTTTCAACAACAAACTCTAGTGACTGAAAAAACAGAGCTTGCGGAGTTTGGACTTTGTCAAAGAAATTAAGGCTACACAGGGTACTTTTGTTGCCTTTCCTATTGCACAGATGCACTTCAAGTACAACTAAGACAGGTGCATGCATTTTTACCATTAGCAGATATTACAGTACAAAATGAATTACTTAATTAGCATTAAACATTAATATTAATTGCTTCATGTTTCAAAATACTTTGAAGGTGTAAAGAGCTATGAAGGTATTACAGGAAGTTTTTCTTTTCCCGGCTCCTTTCTCTGTAGTAAGCAGCAATGATTACGTAACTATTCTTGAAGAACATTCTCTTCCCAAGTTCTAGGTCACTTTCTGATCTTTCTCTAATTAACTTGGAGTCTAATCTTTCTCTGGAATCATACCTCCCTCCCAGAATACTGCTGGGATTGACTGATTTCTGTACATGAACTGCTAGCCAAATCCTAAGCTTTGACATATCTTAGCTAGATTTGCAGTTGTGGAAACTTGTATTTCTCCACACACAGAAAGCAACCAAACACTTTCAGTCTGAACGTCAAACACAAGAACAAACATGAAATTGCAACAACGTGGGTGTGGGTGTGTTGCCTGTTATATGTTGGCTCAGTGCTGCCTCCCAACACCCATGGTACATTTAAAACCAGACCAGAGAAAGCACTAACAAATGTAGAGAGTAGGGAACAATCCTGCAGTGATAGGAGCTGGTTGATTAAAAAGGTCTTTTCCATCTACTATCACAAGTCCAGTCGACCCCCTCCTCTTGGCCACTCACCAGACTGCTGTGAGGGGACTCAGCCGCTAGCTCCCTTGTGTTTTAAGCCTCCAGAATCTGAACAAAGCCCTGGCTCTGGCCCTGTCTTGGGGACCTTTGGCACCCCCTTCTGAGAGTTGTAACCACACAGCCCACTGCTAGGTCCCTGGAGCCCTCAGACTCTCCTGGTAGCTTTAACACATCCTTCCCCAGAACTCCATGCGAAAGTGAGAGCCATCTGGCTTACCTCTTCAAGGGACAAGTGATAAGGTATAGCACATACAGACACTTTGCACAGGGTTTTACAACATTATTGCTATTTCTTTAATAGCACAAGTCTATACAAGGACAATAAAGGCTACACACACTTCCCAGCCCCAATTTCCTCACCTCTCTGGAGCATTCTTTGCACGGGGGTCAGAATCCTTTGGGGCTGTCCACCATCCTTCTGTTGCCGTGTATGGTTGTATTTGGCTCTTCTTCTCTGACCTTGGTCTGTCTCGTATCCCTCTCCAGCTCAAACTTCCTGTGTGTGCCCCAGCATCTTCCCCTTTCCAACCTCTCCAATTCCTCCCCTCCCTGTTGAGGGAATTTGGAGAGAACTGTGTTGCCCTAGAGAGCAGTAACTCTTCTGTTCTCCCCAGGTAAGGCCTACTGAGGTGTTGATAGTCCTTAACCATTGGCTATTGCCATGGTCTGGCAGGGCCAGAGACCCAGCCCCACACTAGCACATTTACACAGGGGAATTCAATGATACAGCCATTTTCATAGTAACAACTTAATAATCAACCAGAATTTCATACAGGTTCCCCAAACCATCGCACATATCAAGGGCCAAATTCTCCTCACACATTGGTCCTGATTCAGTCAAGCTCTACAGCATGGGTTTTAGTCACATTGAAATCCATGGGACTTAAGGCTATGCTTATGTACTTTGCTGATTTAGGACCACAGATCCCATTCCCTCCATGGGAGCCCTTGGGCCTCAAGATAGGAGGTGAGCTCAGAATATTTGCTTTGGAGCCACGGAAGCTTTCGGAAATGAAAGAACCAAGCTGGCCCTTTGGAAGCATTAGCTGTTGAGCTACGCTCTCAAGAGGGAGAGCGTTTTTTACAGCCACGCGGAGCTTCAGTTTTGACAGACTGTGCTGGTGAAGGATAGTGGGAGAGCAATTTTGTGAATCACTGAGGGAGCAGCTCAGCAGAATCTAAAAGGGAACACAAGTGTCAGATAAAAACATTGTTTAAAATAACAGTTTTGCCCTGATTTGGGGGCGATAGCCACTTTCAGTGGAGAACACCCCCCCTAAGCACTTTCCACAGGAAGCAATAATCAGCCTTAAGTCCCCACCCCCACCCCAGCGAGTGGTGATTCCTACGTTACAGATGGGGAACTAAACAACAGAGATGTTAAGTGAGGCACTTCAGGCCACACAGCCTGTCCCCAGCAACAGCCAGTAATAGGACTCCAAAATTCCTGACTTCCAGGCCTGTGATTGGCCCACTAGCCTGTGCTGCCTCTCCAATAAGATTATGATTATGATGATTTAATGTATATTGGTTATTATGTGAGAAGCAAGACAGGATCTTGGAGCAGGAACCAGGGACTTCAATTTTTTCCATTCATACTAGTAGAGTTTAGTTTAGTTTTGTTTTAATTTAGGGCTCATGAAGGTAAGGTGACTTAATAATAATACTTGACTCTTACATGGCACTTTTCATACATAGATCTCAAAGCGAGGTCAGGATCATTATGCTCATTTTACAGATGGGGAAACTGAGGAATGAGGAGGGAAGTGACTTGCCAAAGGTCATCCAGCAAACCAGTGGCAGAGCCAGGAATTAAATCCCAGTCTCCTAAATCCTGGTCCAGTGCCCTAGCCACCAGGACACTCTGTCACCCAGCCCTTGACTGCCCTAGGGACTGAAATCCACAATTTATCCATTGAATGGGCACAGCCTGAACAATAGCAGCGGAAGCTCCCCACTGCCCCCTTAACATGCCTTGCTCCTCACCTAGAAAGTCCACTTCTAGATAGTGATACAAATTATTCACTCCCTATGGACCATACAGTCCTTGGCCTCTCAGCCGATGGCAGCAGATCGCTTTTGAACAGTTCACGTCAACACATTTAACAGTAGTGAATGCCACTTTAATAAAAGGTCACGCTCCAAAAAGTACCTATAATGAATTAAGCACATTTGCCAGCTGCTTTACACATAATGTGCAGTTAGCCCCCCTACATAAAGTTGCAAAACCCAAAGAATGGAGAGAGTTAATCTAGGACTGCAGAGACAAGATAAAAGAGATGAAGAGGCATTTGCTGGTGCTATCTTTAGCATTAGCAGTTTCATTTAACTCTGGTCTGGACACTGGAGCCAAGGAGATGGGACGGCGGTTCCAGAACGTGGTCCTCAGAATATTTGTTCTACAGCACATGGGAGGTGACTACAGAACTCAGCTGGTTTTAAAGGGACCCTAAACATCTGGGGCTTTATTGCGGCAGGCGCTGTGTAATTGTGGGGATTAGAGGTTGTGGAGCCGCAATAGAACAGGGGAACCCCAGACCATGTACCAAGGGAGGTGCTTGTGACAACCTCCCTTAAGGGGAGGGAACAGCAATGCACCTTTCTTTTGCTCTTAATTCTGCTATCAACACAAAGGAGGAGGAATGGACCTTATCCATGCCTCTTCCATGCCCACTTCGAGGTTCCCCAGGGAAGCCCTAGAAGATGACATTTCCTGTGTCTGGGGAGCGTAAGGATGGCAGCTGTTCCCAGCCACTGGGAGGGGAGGGGCAGAAGAGACCAAGTGGTGGAGCCTTCTGAGATGGGTCCCCCCCCCTTCTTCGGAGTGCCACTTGGAACTGCCTGACCCACCAGCCTGGGCCCTCTTTACACTGTATTGCTGATGCAAGCCAGCCAAGCCCTCCCCCTCAAGCTTCAGACTGCACTTTACCAGCACACATACAGGTAGGGACACATCCCGGCTGCAGCTTTACACACAGATGCTGAGATCAGCTCTGCATGGGAAGGCTCAGCTAAGGAATTTCCCAGTACTCAAATGCATGCCCCCGCTCTAGAGAGTAGACCCAAATTTGCACCATCTTGCGCTGCACAGAGAATTGTACAGTGTAAACTCATGAAACTCGGCCCCTCTCTCAATGTGGAGAGAGGTATGCAACAGCTTTTTGCCCCCCAGTTATGAATTCCACACACTGGGTTTTAGACAAAACAAAACAAGTTTATTAACTACAAAAGATAGATTTTAAGTGATTACAAGGGATAGCAAACATATCAAAGCAGATTACCCAGCAAATAAAACAAAACACAATCTAAGATTAATATACTAAAGAAATTGGTTACAAGTAGCAAATTCTCATCCTAAATGATGTTTTAGGCAGATTGCAGAGACTTGCTTGCGGCTTAAAACTCCAAATATTCCTTTCACAAGCCAGACACCTTCTAGCCTGGGCTCAGTCCTCCCCACCCACCCCCAGCTCAGTCTCTTTGTTTCTCAGGTGTTTCCAGCAGCCTTCTTTCTTGGGCAGGGAGTTAGTGAAGAACAAATCACGATAATGTCACTCCCCTGCCTTAAATAGTTTTTGCATATGGCGGGAATCCTTTGTCTCCCAGGGTGGTTCCCACCCCTAGTTAGTGGAAAAATACTAGTATTTTCATGAAGTCCAGTACCAGGTGACTTTGTCACATGACCCTGCTGCCATAACTCAGAGGCTGTTTGCATGGTCCCCAGGAAGACTTCCCGATGGGAGATTAGTATCTTCAAAGACCTGTTGTTTTCCCTAATGGCACTTCCCAACTGGCCATCCAGACTGATTGCATTCTGTTTGGTGAGCATTCCCTAGGTGTAAAACACATTTGTAATAGATGCATAGGCAATATTCCTAATTTTTCAGGAACAAAAATGATACATGCATACAAATAGGATAACCATATTCAGTAAGTCATAACCTTTCCAATGATATCTCACATCACCCATCTTGCATAAAATATATCTTAGTTATGCCATAATCATATCATAACCATATCTCCATGAAGAATATGGGGCGTAATGCCACACCTTCTTGCACAGATCTTCCCAATACTGGCGCATCTGCATGTCTGGAAACAACCCAGCCTTTGTAATATGTATCCCAGGGTGGAACTTCCCCTGGGAGCTGATGGTGTTCTTTGCACCTTCTTCTGAAGCACCTTGGTACTGACCGCTAATGGAGACAGGACACCAAACTCAATGGATGACTAGTCTTATCCAATGTGTCAATTCCAACATTCCTAACTGATCAGACACTAAGCAGTTCAGATTTCTTTCAGCACGAATGACTGTGGAAAGGATGATAGAATGGGGTCTTTTGCAAGTGGAGGGGGGAATCTTTTTTCAAGTCCCTGCATCTCCCGCATGCCAAGTGAGTGCCCTAAACACTAGGCTATATAGTCTCTTTCTCTCTCTGGCCCAGTGACTGTTTAACTATTTATACAAAGTGGAAGAGCTCTATCAGGAGAGAGACCCACTTCAGAATAGCCAACAGCCAGGGCACTCGTCTGAAATATGGGAAACTGAAGTTCCAGTCCCTCCACTGAACCAGGCAGAGAAGGGACTTGAACCAGGCTCTCACCTATCCCTGGTGAAAGCTATAAGTATTGGGCTATTGGCTATTCTGAGAGTTCCTCTCCACAGCTCCCATGAGAAACTTCAAAAGATCTCAGGGTGAGACCCTGATGCAGAGTGGGAACAACTTTCAAAATCTCCAAAATTTTTGCATGGAAGGGAGAATTGTTTCCCACCCAGCTCCAATTTTTTTTTCTGGTCTTTAGACCTTGGCTGCAGCGCTCTGGGCCACCATGGTATGTTGTATCTATAATCCGCAATGGATCTTTGGGATATTTATGACTTATACTTTTTCAATCTTTGCCCTGGGGGAAACAGGATACCCCTGGAACCCTCTCTCAAGTTCAGAGTTCTCAGTGAATGATCTATATACTTCCACAGAGAATGGAGCTGCCATTATTTCAAGAGATATAACAATTGCAGTGAAGGTACCTGAGCATATTCCACTAGGAACTGCATAATTGCAAATAAAAATGTATTAAAGGAAACATATTTTATAAGATGCATAACCTGTGGAACCCACTGCTGCAAGATATTATTGAGGCAAACAATACTGTAGGATTCACAAAAGGATTAATACTTTATAAGAGTAAGAAGAACAACATCTGCAGTTACACTAGCTGGGGTAAACTTTATCGGCTATATCCACCCTCCTTCTTCACAGCATAATACCAACAACTAACTGGCTCAGGTTAGAAAGAAACTTCTCCCATAGGCATGCTATTGCGAAATTGTGTAGCATTAGGGTTTTCATAGAATATTACAGTTGGAAGAGACCTCAGGAAGTCACCTAGTCCAATCCCCTCCTCAAAGCAGGAGCAACAGCAATTAAATCAGGACCAACACCAACTAAATCCTGTACCTCTAAAGCATTTGGTTTCGGCCACCATTGCGAATTGGATACAAGACTGGACGGACTACTAGTCTGATACAGCATGGCAATTGCTGTATTCAATAGCAGCAAGATGCTGTATTACAATAGCACTGTTAAATAAATAATGTTTAGCAAGCCAAAACAAGGACATTCAATAAGGCTGCTGCTTCTAATGTCACTCTTCCCTCTGTGCTTAGAGATTGTAGAGGTCTTTTGGCAGTGCTCTTTATTGTAGGTAATACAACTTTTTACAACACTCAGGCACCTGGAATGAAATTCACCCCTATTCAGAGAGCCTACACACTACTTAAGTCAACTGGCCCTCACACGGGGTTATCTGTGGGTAGAATACAAGCCTTAACCCTTACTGCACTTCCAACTTTTTAGTTTGTTTTGCACTTCAACTAGAAGCATATGGTACAAACTACAGCAAATATAAGTGAAACCCAAATTCCACCAGTGTTATGTGGAGTGTAGTAGGACAGTACGCTATCTAATAAAGCTGCTCACCCAAGGTATTTCCACCAGCCTGGAACACAAGCCTCCCACCTCATTTTCTGAGCTGATGCAGAAGCTAGTTGCACCAAGAGCTGCACGCCTGGAACTGCTACACAGCAAGAAGCAGCCTTTGGCTTATCTGTACTCGTCTTCTTCCAGGAAAAAATCTGCAAGGTTGCTTTCAAACTGTAGCTCTCAGGCTCAGGGCAGTGAGGCCAGTGATAGCTCTGAATTTAATTCAACCATCCAAACAATCCATTGCACTGTGTATTAAATTGAATTTTTTGAGTGGATAAAATATGATTCAGGCCAGTAAAGTGGATATTTTAAGTGAACTCTAGTTTTACTTAGGAGACTGTTGCAGGGGACAATGTGGGAAGATTCCCTCATCTCCTCTGATTTCAGTAAATTTCTCCCTCCAACCCAGATTGAACAGTTAAGAAGCAATAATAATTATTATTATTATTAATAAAGTGCCCCCTCCTAAAATGCTGAGAAGACAAAATATAATCTAAAGCCAGCAGTTACATCATAGTGCATAGGATACTGAATAAAAAACTAACTAATAAAAAGCTAAATGATGTGGGTTTATTAATATGAAAACATTATGAGAGGATCACAAACTCACAGGAGACAGTTAAGCCCCACAAGGTCAGAGAAAGCAATTGCTCATTTCATCAAATTCCTAAATATTGAACTTGATGTGTTAGCTGCACTGGTGTCAGGAGTTCTCCTTTTGGGCTTGTCCTCACTAGACGTCAATTTAGGATGCAAATGCGAGGAGTCATGTTAGCTTAAACAATGATGACCAGAACTTTGTGTCAGTAGGTCATGAGTAAAAGCTAATGTTTGTTTCTTATCCTGCAGGTTCCCCGGGCCAGAGCCCTGTACAGCTACAGAGGACAAAACCCTGGTGAACTGAGGTTCAATAAAGGGGACATCATCATATTGCACCGACAGCTGGATGAAAAATGGTACTTGGGAGAGATCAATGGGGTCAGTGGGGTTTTCCCAAGCAGCACAGTGCAGGTTATCAAACAACTTCCACTACCACCACCCCTGTGCAAAGCACTTTACAACTTTGATCTGAGAGAGAGAGATAAAAAAGAAAATAAGGACTGCCTGACATTTCATAAGGTAAGGTTGCCTGTCTGCCAGTCAGGGGCCGGTATTTGAACAGCTGGGTAGTTTCTCAACCCTAGGTCCTGTTGTCAGCACCATAGAACCTTGCAGGTCTACAGCACCTTTCATCTAAAGATCTTAAAGCACTATACAAACAAGAATTAAACTTCCCAAAATCTCAATGGGATAAATATCATCCCCATTTTGCACATAGATAAACCAAGATGGTGAGGTTGAGGGTGGGGTTTTCAGAAGTCCTCAGTGTTAACCCAACTCTAACCTAGCATTGAAGTCAATGGTTGAAAGTCCCACCTAAGTGACGTCGCCAAGGACACACACTGATATTTAGAAAATGAGTGGAAATTTGACAGAGGTGAAAACAGAACCTGGAAGCCTGATGTTCAGTCCCTTGCTTTAACTTCTCCACAATGCTCCTTTAGTCAATTAGCTAATAACTGATTAGCTGCATTATTCCCTAAACTATGGGAGGGTTTTCCTTGAAAGATGCTTAGTTATATAATAAAAATGGCTTAATAGTCAGGGGACAGAGATCATCTATGCACCTTCAACATATTCAGCCATTCCTTTAGGAACATACATTAGTGAAGCAACACCTGCATGCTTCTACAGACATTTGCCATCTGTCCTGGTATTCTACTGAAATTATAGGACTTGCATTTATTCTTTTTACAGTAGATACTTTTCAAGGTAAGTGTGCTTCACAGCAATGTCAACACTTCCTAGTATTTCAAAATTAAGTGGAGTATATTGAATCTAGCTGAGAAACCAACACCTAGGGGCTCTGATGTCCTAACAGAAAAGTCACCTGTTTTTCTTTTCATTCGGCAACTCAGCCCCTAGTGCTGTTGCTAATCAGCAAAAACAAGCAGTTCTCTAGAGGGGATTAAGGAGAAAGTTAAGAGGCTTGATAGATAGGGCTGGGTGAGGGGAAGGCTGGGGGAAAGAAAGTTCAAATATCCAAAACCAGCTGTTATCTCAAACTGGGATGGGGCGGAACCAGAGGAGAAAGTAAGTTTCACTGAAGCATCTGCTGCTGCTCACTTTGCATTGTCACTTTAAAGTGTGGTTTCTAATATTGCTAACAATAACACAGGGGACATGGGGAGCCAACAATATTTTTTAACTGCAGATGCTTTCCTCTCTTTCATGCCGTCTGGTTTTGTTTTCTTTTTTGCTTTATTTGTCTTTGTTTCACTGCTTACTCATTCTATTTATTTGCTTTTGAAGACAGCCCTCATTTCCACGCCTACAGTTCAGTTAGCACACAGAGCGTTATCGTACATATAAAACAGGCAGATGCTTCTTCGAGGAGGGGACAACACACTCACTCACTCACATCCCCGTGTCTTGCAATGTTAGTCAGACAGTTCTCATTGTATGTTCTCACTTAAGGACCCCAGCTGCTGCAGTGATTTCCTTTAATATCACCCATCAGGCTGCACGAGGTCGCTGAAGCTCCCTCTGTGCACCCAACCACAGCAGGAGGATTCAAAGCTCAGCATACCCCACATAACCTCCTCTCTGCTGCTCTTTTCCCCTCTTGAGGTTATTTGAACCCCAGTGGGTGCTAGTAGTCAGCAGAACCCAGGCACTACCATTGTGACAAGACTCATATGGGTGATGCAAGAAAGGAGAGGTTCTGTGTACCCATGCAGAGTGAACCACAATCTGGCCCTGGATGTTTATGCAGTGATCTGAGAGTCACAGTCCAGATGACAAGTGCTATGAAAGTGCAATGTATTATTATTAAAAAAAAATCTGGAAAGGGAGCCTGATTCTCCCCTCTCCTTCGTCTTGTGGAGTCATTTACACCTGTGCAAAAGGAAAGCAAAGTTCTACCAAACTGTAATGGAATCCTCATCTACCCACTTTGCATAGATGCAAGTGATGCAAGCCAGAGGGGAATTAGGCCAAGACCATTCTGCTCTCAATTGGAATTAGAGTAAAATGTGATTGATTCTCAAAAACTTCAAATTAATTCAAAGGGAAAAAAACCCTGCATTTTTGGACCTTTTCTCCCTGCAGGTATTTTCAGTTGATCAAATACAAATATATTAAAAATGAGTAACATTTCATTTCTGCTGGGTTGCACAGAAAATGGATCTTTCCAAAGGATTTTTAGCCACAAGTCGATAGAAAACTAGTTTTGCTGCAGAGTATTTGAAGTACTGCAGGTCCAATAATATTAGGGTATTTCAACTCTTGAAATATTCGTTTATATAGGAGTTTCTTGGCAGTACAGTTCCAATTGCCTGGAAACTTATAATGGTTTATATTTGGTACATATCTGAAATGCCATTTTCATTATTTTATTCGTGCATGATAATTAAAGAAGAATTTCCACATGAAGGAAGTATTTTAAAAAGTCATAAACTCACTTGCTTTTCACACATTTTCCATTATTTTTTGTTAAATTCCGTTGTTTTAAGTTAAACACACGCTGAGCATAGAGCTGAATACAGATGGACTTAAACATGTACTTAAGACTAAGCACGTGCCAAAGAGCTTTGCTGAAGACATGTGTTCTCTACAATGGACATACCTCAGAGGCTGCTTAATGATTTTGTTTTGCAGCAATTACGGGTCAAACCCATCTTTACATGTACTATCTGTCTATCCCAGACGGGACGGTTGGTAACAATATACTTCTGCATTTCAGGGCGATATCATCACAGTGATTAGCAGAGTTGATGAGAACTGGGCAGAGGGAAAGTTAGGTGATAAAATAGGGATCTTCCCCATCTTGTTTGTGGAGGTAAGTGCAGCACATTCAAAAACACTTATTCAATCCATTACCACAGGGAAGCAGTCAACATCTGTATTCACTCCCACCATACTGAATGATGCTCCTCATGTGATCCATGATCCTGGAGGGTATTCTCTGGTTTCTGTTACATCTCATTTAAGTGAAGAATGGTGGTTGGAAGCTAAGGAGATACTCTCAAACACTGCCCTGTCAACGTATCTCACGTCCTAACTGGAGGGACCGCAATTACCAGTGAAGGGGTAATTCAGTCTTCATGGCCTATTCAGTTCTTGGCATTTTGCTGACACTATGAATAAGGGTGAGGGTCACAAGATGGGGTTTATGATGTTAATAATTAGAAATAGTTGCAAAATGTACATTGAAATTCTGTTTTAGTGGGGGGAGGGAGAACTCTTTCAACCAAACTGAACACTTTCATGGGAAAAAAAATTCATTTTTTGATCAAAAATTTTTAAAAGTGAAAATTCTCAAAATTATTCATCCAAGTTCCATTTTGTTTTGTGTTGTTTATTGGGGGGAGGGGCATTTTCTTTCACATTCACTGCCCCTCTCGTCATCATTTCCAGTGTGGAAAAATGAAAGAGGGTTGTTTTTCCCCATCAAAATGATATTTTTCAAATGTTTTTCAAAATTTTATTTCAAACATATTTTTGGCAAAAAAAAAAAATCCAAAAAATGTCATGGAAAATGTTCATTCCTTGCTAATTTTTTGACAGACTAGACTTGTCTTTTTTGATCAGCTCTATTAATACATTTCCACTAGGAACTGTAATGAGATCAACCAACTGATTTTCCATAAAGCACAAAACATCTATCAGATAGTAACAGCCTTAAGTCACTACCAGCCTGCCCCAAATTCAAAGCAGAGATTTAGAGAGAGAGATTTATTGCATTATCAATCTCCTTGGCCATCTAGTCCTTCCCCAGCCGCAACATTTCTTGTTTAATACTGAATTGGTCATTAATGATCTCCCTAAAGTTTAGCTTGGGCTATAAACTGTAAATGGCACACCAAATACCTAGACACAAATGGAGATATTATTAAATTAAGTACAGAAAACATTTGTTACTTATTCCACAATTACTTTATAGACAGACACTAGTAAAAATATTACTTGAAGTTCAAACAGATCTTGTAAAATGTCTCTTCTTTTCATGAAATAATTTTGACTCAAGTAATTTTTTACTTAATCTGGCATTAGCTGGAATAAATTAATTATGGCCACTGGGGAATTAGAAATTAATTATGGGAAGGGAAAACCTGGGGCTAGTTTGAGAGATACAGGACTTCTTTTGGCTTTGGCTTTACAGACAATGATCAGATCCATGTTCCACTTTAACCAAATACCTAGTGTTAGGGGAATTCAGATAAATGGTTTTGGTTTTAGACTCATCTCTAATCACTTACAGAAATTACAATATTATATATAACACTTATTTCTGTAAGTACTTGGAGAGGAGTCTAATATATCACACACACACACTACCTGTTCTTAAACCTGGGATTGAGGAGGAGACAATACAAAAACAACCTTTGCTTTTACATGATGATACTGGTAAGGGCAATGACCTGTTCCACGCTAGGTGGATTATTTTTCATCCAAGGCATTAGGCATAATGTTTCGAGTGAGTGGGAGAGAATCTCAAAGATTTGCAAGTCTTTAATGTCAGCCGTAAATCAGGGTTAATTTCTTTGGGAGCCATTGTGGGAAGAAACATTGCCACCAAATGCCCTTTGCTATTAATATTGAGGTACTCAGCAGGTTCAAAGACATCCTGTTGAAATTCAGGCTATTACTACAGTTTATGGTGGCAGAACTTACGTTGCTCAGGGGTGTGAATGAACCACCCCCTGAGTGACATAAATCACACTGACATAAGTGCCGGTGTGGACAGGGCGATGCTGGTGGGAGAGCTTTTCCCACCAACATCGCTTCTGCTGCTCCTTGTGGTGGTTTTATTAGGCCAGTGAGAGGGCTCTTTCCCGTCGGCACACAGCATCTTCGCTGGGGCAACGGCCCCGCTGCAGCACCGTATGTATGGACATGCCCTTAGTCTCTATGCAAACTGAGGGTCTGACTCTGCTCCCCTTAAAATCAATGGTAAAAATCCCACATCTTTCAGTGGGAGCAGGATCAAGCTGTGAATGTTTTGGTCTAAACCAGGGGTGGGCAAACTTTTTGGCCCGAGAGCCACATCTGGGTGGAGAAATTGCATGCAGGGCTGGGGCAAGGAGTTGAGGTGTGAGAGTGGGTGCAGTGTGCAGGAAGGGGCTCAGGGCAAGGAGTCGGGGCAGAGGAGGTGTGCAGGGTGTACGAGGGGGCTCAGGGAAGGGGATTAGGGTGCAGGAGGGGGTGCAGAATGTGGGAGGAGGCTCAGGGCAGGGGTGCAGGGAGGAGTGCGGGAGGGGGCTCAGGGCAGGGAGTTGGGGTACAGGAGGGGTTCTGGGTGCAGCAGGGGGCTCAGGACAGGGGGTTGGGGTGCAGGAGGGGTATGGCAGGGGGTTGGGGTGCAGGCAGGGTGCTCAGGGCAGGGAGTTGGGGGACAGGGGACAGGAGGGGTTCGGGGTGCAGGCTCTGACCCAGCACCACTTACCTGGAGTGGCTCCAGGGTGGCAACAGCGCGCACCAGGACCAGGGCAAGCTCCCTGCCAAAGCCCTGAGGGGCCGGATCCAGCCCACGGGCCATAGTTTGCCCACCCCTACTCTAAATTGATCTAACTGAATAGAGGCAACACAGCTTATAAAGCTAACATCAGTATGGACTTCTCCATATGAACGCCTTCATGTCAGTTGGAGAGACTTGACCCCCTGCTGTGAAATGCATCCAATCTTGCCAACACAAAGCAATTAAGAAAGATGTGCCCATTTGTCCATTGTAATTTGGCGTTCCATTTATCATACTGTGTACTGGAGCTGAGTGGAAGAAACTAGCTGAGATGCATGCTTCTTCATCTCTGTGAGTCTCCAGTTTTGACAGGAAAGGAAGCCAAACCTTTCTGTGAGACTTCAACTGGAGAGAGAACCAGACATACAAGCTTAATCAGATGGTGTCTCAGTGACAGACTTCTTCCAATCCATTTTAATTTGGTGGTCAGCTTTGTGTTAGTAATTATGCCTCTGGGATTTGTCACTGAAAATATAACAAAGCTGAGCCACTCAATTGCAAAGATTAACCATAATGCCATCTGAAGCCCAAACTCAGCTAGGCTCCTTGTTAGGATGAGGTATAAAATGTGGGTCTATGCTCACTGGGTTTGGGGTCTATGCAAAGCTTAACTTCTGAGATGGTGCCATAAAACTTCTCTTCTTTCTGTCCCAGCCAAACATGACTGCAAGACAACTCCTACAGACAAAGAAAAGCCACCGATCCCCCTCATTTAAATATTCATCACCTTTAAGAACAGCCTCTCCCAGAGCGAAAGGCACAGAGTCACCAACCTTCCGCAAGGTGTCAGAATCTAGAAGGAAGAGCCTGAGACCATTCTCTATCACGAGTGCCTTGAATTCACTCAACAGGATGGTCCACTCACCCACAGAGCGGCAAACACTGGAAATCAGCTCACCAGTGCTCATCAGCTCCAGTAATCCTACTGTGGCAACCCAGAGCAGCGAGAAAGTGGAATTCCCATATGGCCCCCCCGTCCAGGTAAATGAAAACCATTCATGTTGCTGATTGTTGAGCACACACATTGTTGGCTCTGCAAACAATAGGCTGAAAAGTAACTTCTAGGTGGAAACATTTTTCACTATGCAGATAGCAACCTGAAAGGCCAAAGCTCAAATTAGCATTAAACAGCTCTTTTAGCTTTTTAAACATTTATATCTACAATGGTTTAAACTCTTTTCCACGGCTTAGTGCAGCTTTCTGTAAATACGACAGGAAGATGATAAAGGTAAAAGACTCCTTTTAAGGATTGCATGTTAAAAAAACGGGAGAGAAGGGAGATGGAATGCCAGTGCTAGAGACGCCTACAAGCCATTGTGTCATCCATGAAGTCAGGGACTTCTTCCCCCCTTTGGAAATGGAAAGCTCTGCCTCTTGAGTCACAGGTGCCAATGTGACTCATAAAAGGGGAGATTAAATGATCAGAATGACGACATTGTTTTGGTAAGCTGCGGGGGTTGGAGACTGAGAAGAAAGAGGGTTTTCTTAAAAAATAAAAGACTTTCCAGTTTGGAAAGTCCGGCATGGGATGTGCATTCCTTGGCCAATTAACTGAGCCTCAGTTTATTTGCAGAGAAATGTGCACCACATAAACTATGCATGTGTGGGCATGCACACACACACACAATTGTGGGTTTCCTTTATGTGAAGGAATAGTCCAAACAGACAGAAACGAACAATATCAACAAAATAGAAGGTAAAATTAAAAACACGGATGGGCCAAGTTCAAAGGTGCCACCTCACTGATGCTTCTAGTCCCCCACACAGCCTCAGGTTGTAAATACTGGTACATGTTTGCCTAAGTGTTGCTGATGCCCCATTTAAGACCCTGTTTCCTGCACTCACTGTGCTGCCTGGACTCCTAGGGTGATATTCTGGCTCCATTGACGTCACTGGAAGTTTTGCCATTGACTTCAATGGGGCCAGGATTTTTCCCCTAATGACTTCAGTGTGAGGTTAGCCCCTGTGAGGAAGGACCTGCAAAGTCAGATCGCAAGTTATCATGTTTAACGAGGAGTTGATGGATGGATCTAGACTATTCTCAGTGGCAGCGGATGACAGGACAAGGAGTAATGGTCTCAAGTTGCAGTGGCGGAGATTTAGGTTGGATATTAGGAAAAACTTTTTCACTAGGAGGGTGGTGAAACACTGGAATGCGTTACCTAGGGAGGTGGTGGAATCTCCTTCCTTAGAAGTTTTTAAGGTCAGGCTTGACAAAGCCCTGGCTGGGATGATTTAATTGGGGATCGGTCCTGCTTTGAGCAGGGGTTGGACTAGATGACCTCCTGAGGTCCCTTCCAACCCTGATAGTCTATGATTCTATGAAGTCCAGTTAGGTTAATGAAAAAGCAGCAATTCCTTAGGGATCTTTTTGATGGCAGTTGTTTTAATGGGCTTCTCTCCTGTCTTTTTGCTTGAATGTCAAATGTATGTAAACCTGTGGGGATGTATTTATTTATTTAAATATCTCTGTCACCTTTCCAGAGTTCTAGGAACCTCCTGGCATCTAGGGCTATTTCTACACAGGAGTAAAAAACCCATGGCTGGCCTCAGTTAGCTGACTTGGGGTCATAAGGCTCAGGCTCCAGGGCTGAAAAAGCGCTATGTAGACACTCAGGCAGCAGCCCAAGCTTTCAGATCTTGTGAAGCGGGAGGGTCCCAGAGCTCAGATTCCAGTCCAAGCCGGAGAACACCTACACAACGATTTTTAGCCCTGCAGCCCAAGCCCCACAAGCCCAAGTCAGCTGACCCAGGCCAGCCATGGCCATGTACACATATTCTAAAGCACTCCATTAAAAATCCAAAATGTGCAATACAATATTTTAATGCAATAGTTTCTCCTGAAGGCAAATTGTCCACTTACGAAGCTTGTCCACAAAAACTAAAAGACACGCTACTCGGTCATGTTACAACACCCTGCCCTCCCCCTACGGACTCAACCCCAAAATGCTAGCAAGGAAAGATGGGTGTTACAGCATGCCTGCCTGCCTTGAAAAGTTACCAAATCAATTTTATCTGGTAGATTGCAGAAGCTGTACTGACTACTTCCACTACGGAAGTCATAGACTGTGAGACTGACCTCGTGCAGCAATTTTCAGCCATAAAAATCCATTAAAGGTTCTGTAGTGTGCTTTGACAAATTCCCCTTTGATAGATTCCTGTTTGAATCACGAGTTTGAAACAGGTTACATGAGACGCACAATGGAACTTTTATGTGTAATAGCAGTGTCTAGATAGCCAGTTAGTGCACCACAGGCTAGTGTGCATTGTAGATTCACACCCTGGTTTGCCACACACTGACTTGCTGCGTAGACAAGCCCTAAGATACCCTGTTTCAGTACATAAGCTGGAGAAAGCAAGAAATCCTGTAACTTACCAGCTAAAAAGACTGGAAACTATTACTTGAAAGCCAACATAGTGTTAATGGAAACCTGTCATTGTCGAGAGCCAAATACTGCAACAGTGAATTAAAAGGGAGTTTTGACACTGACTTCAGTAGGCAGGGATCAGGCCACAGATGAGCTCTGCTCTAATGATACAGTAAAAAGCATCTTCTAGACAGTTAAGAGAGGTGATACTAGAGTAATGAACGCAGACTTTGTTAACAATAAACGTGATGCCCTCTGAAAGATGATCTTAGCCTATCAACCTAAATACAACTTAGTGAGGCTTGTCTTGTCTCTTGGTTACACATGATGCCACCTGCTTTCTGCCTCACACACATGTAACTCACTCTCCTCCATTCCATGACTGTTATGAAGCCAGCAGCAAAGAAATCCAATCATCCAGACCAGAACCCTTTTTCCTTTGGAAAGGAGTCCTGGTCTTTGTCCTTCCACTACGTCACTCTGCTGCCTGCATCCCTTTAAGTCCAAAAGAGGAATTGCAATAAATTCTTATGGCAGCCTAGGAGTCCTTGCCTCCTTCCAAACCTTACCCCAAGATTGTCACAACACAGACTGAATTTGGGACTGTAATGGTGTAACAGTGTTATTAAAATAGACCTTTCAATATAAGATCTCTCCTTTTCAGGGAAGCAAAAGACCCCAAGATCCCCAGTCTCTGAGCAGAGGTCTCCACCCTGCTTGTTAATTGATCATCTGAAAAGAAAAAGGGGTTGTTAAGATTTATTTGGCACCTTAAGGAAGCTCCAAGGGTTTTATGAGCAATAAGCCAGTTCTTGGTAGTGCAGTCGCTATGCAAGAAAACCCAGCAGGCATTTTGTGCTCAGCAATACCTTGCA
The DNA here is from genome assembly GCF_965152235.1 of Eretmochelys imbricata. NCBI lineage: Eukaryota > Metazoa > Chordata > Testudines > Cheloniidae > Eretmochelys > Eretmochelys imbricata. Next base: position 18,064,627 of record NC_135579.1, read on the forward strand.
CAGCACGTTGGATGCTTGATCCTGTTTTACTGTGAGTGAAAGTGAAGCTTTACAATAGGGTCATCATTCAACTGAAATCGTATCATGGCTTATGAACCCAATGTCATTTCACTGAAAAATGTCTTTCTGTGAACTACTGTCAACAGCATAAGCCATAGTGCAACCATGTTATCTTGTTGCCTTATAATGGCTCTTAATTGGTTTATTTTTCCTAAGCCAGCCTTTATTCCTGGTAGGTTGGTTTATTTGGCTACTGTTTGTTTTGGAAAGGGGATGCAGATGGCATCATGTGTAATTTCATTTCAAGCCTAAACTTGTGGATGGCCAGTTTATATCCATTTGTTCTTATGTCAACATGGGCTCTTAACTCCTCTCCCTCCCTGCTATTTATCCCTCTGACGTATTTATAGAGATCAATCATATCTTCCATCAGTCTTCATTTCGTTAGGCTAAACAGCCAAGCTCCTTAAGTTTCCTCTCATAAGGTAGGTTCTCTATTCCTCTGATCATCCTAGTAGCCCTTCCTTGCACCTGTTCCAGTTTGAATTCATCTTTCTTCAACACAGGAGACCAGAACTGCACACAGTATTCCAGATGAGGTCTCACCAGTGCCTTGTATAATGGCAATAACACTTCCCTATCTCTACTGGAAATAACTTGCCTAATGCATCTTCGGATTTCATTAGCTTTTTTCACCGCTGCATCACATTGGCCGCTTATAGTCAGCCTGTGATCCACCGATACACCCAGGTCTTTCTTCTGCTCTGTTGTTTCCAACTGATATGTCCCCGGCTTATAGCAAAAATTCTTGTTGTTAGTCCCAAACTGCATGGCCTTGCACTTTGCACTATTAAATTTCATCCCATTTCTATTACTCCAGTTTTCAAGATCCTCTAGATCTTCTTGTATGATAGTCCGGTCCTCCTCCATATTGGCAATACCTTCCAACTTTGTGTCATCTGCAAATTTTATTAGCATATTTCCACTTTTTGTGCCAAGGTCATGAATGATAAGAGCCAAAGTTATAGATAAAATTTGATGCTAGATCATCATGTTGGGTAAACTCTTTTGAAAATCTGTCCTTGACTCAGGTGCTGAAAACTTTTGAAAATCTGGTCATCAGTGCATCCCCTAAAATGTGATTGTATCCTGACAACTGTCTTTATACAAATGGCATTGTGTGGTGAAGAGAGGGTGTTCTGTGTTCAGATTTAATTACTCCAGATCAAACGTGCTCTGTTTGCAAGTAAAGACATATGGGGGTGGGAGTTCTCCTGCAAACTCAACCTGGTATCTGAGAGTCATGCATGGTTCTTTCCTTCTTGCACATCATCATTGGTAAAAAAAAAAAGTTCTCCCAGCCAATTAATCTATGCAGCTCTGTCGCCTGCAATAGGTTTGCAGAGGTGGAATTGACTGGAACTCAATAAGTCATTCTGTTGATGATGCACCAAAAGGAACCAAACTCACAGTTCACTCCCTCTTGGTGTGCTGGGCCCACAGGCCTAAGAAGTGTAAAAGCATATTTCTATCACTAAAGTCAGCAGATAATGCTCTGAATACACAGAGGGAGCAGATTGGTTGATTTAGAAGGAGCCAGTGTCTACGTCCTCACTATTCAGAGCAGAATTGGACTTTAAACTTTCCTCTATACTTCACCTGACTCAGTAAGTATTCAACGTTGAACCAAGGGGTTGAAGTCCAGAAGGATCTTTGCCTCTGAAAATCCCTTACCCCAAAATATCACTGTGGAAGGCTACAGAGTAATCAAAGGGCTGAAAATGCCAGTGATCCTGGATAACCGATTCCTATAGAACAACTTCTGTGAGACACTGACCTAGAAAGAAAATACTAGGTACTCTGAATCAAACTCGAGCTGGGGTAGCAAAGACTGGTGACAATACAACCAAGTGGAATCTAAGGAACGACCCCAAATGTGAATGTGGAGAGCGTAGGCAAGCACTTAAACACTGCCTGATGCAACGGTCCCTGTATTCCCAGGGCACTATTTGAGATAAGTGACATCATCAGGCCATGGCTGCAGCTTTAGAGTGACAGATATGATGATGACCTGCCTCTATAACAAGAAGCACATGTTTACTACAATTAGGTCTAGTATTTTACCCAACTGTGTCATCCACTTTAAGTATAATTGGCTGCATTCTAATAGTATTAAAACAAAAAAAAAACCAACAATAGTTTGTATGTTGCAGTGTCATCTCTGTGCATGTTGCTGTGAAATTAAATCAAAAGTACCTCCAGCAAATGCACACACACTATACAGCAACACTGGAGCTCAGATAAGTGCTGGCCTTCAGCAGGGCAAGGAGCCTAGGTACTTCCCCTAAGGGTAAGTCCAACTAAATTAAAACAGGTCCCACCTCCTTGTAATGCTCCTTTGTTACACCTTACTGGAAATTCCAGTAGATTTCTTCAGAATCCTTCACCTCTTCTCTCTTGGCAGCCCCAGGCCCTAGTGGCCCAGGAGGTTTTGCTTTGTTCTATTGCCTACTTGGCCAATTAGAACCAGCTGAAATTTCCACATGCCAAGACATGATACAAAATAGGCCCCAACACCAAAGTCAAAATCTGAGACTGGATGCAAAACTTTGCACAAATTTGAGGCTGTTCAGATCCATCTTTATGTTGTAACTGACAGGTGACAGTGGAGGTGCTAAACCCTGAAATTTATTCACTAGATATGGGCCCAAACTCTTGCTCAGTATCCCCTTCTTCCCCTAAAACTTTAGGGAAGCTTGAATCACTCTCTGAAATGGAAGCATTAAGGAGGTGCATTCCTTGAAGCATTCCTGGGTTTAGGTGTGGGTTTTATTTGCTTTCTTAATTCAGTAGGGAGCCTGTCAGTTTCCCCAGTGCATGCTTTGAGACTGGTGATACCTCTGCCTTGGATGGTTGCGTGCAGGAAACTGGAGGGTTACACTGGCTTGTTCTGTTTGACTGCAAGTCTGGGAATCTACCGTCAAGACTTTCATTTGCAGCTTCAGAAGGTTTCTTTGCAAGCAGGTTAGTCTTCCCTTTCACCAACTCTTTCTTTATACAATCTAAACTGAAGCTTTGTCTCCAATGCAAAAATAGGTCTGTTTTTACATCAAGATAGGTAACTTGAGACAGCTATTTCACTGGGAAAAAATACACCTAGTTTTGCAGTGAAGATATAGCATAACCTTTTGCTTTGTTTGGTACAAAAAAGATTATTGGGGCTATGGTCTTATTGTATATACTATATAAAATAGATGAGAAAATATTAGGGGAGCCATGTAAGCTCCTAAATGGGGGACAGACTGCATATGTAGTACAGATAAACTAGATGGAGAAGGGACAGAAGATGGAACAACATTCACCTCTCTCTCTTTCACCCCCTAGTAGAAGTTTCTAGCTGTCCTCCTAAGATGAGTGCAGGAAACATGCTTTTCTGCTATAAGGGAGGAAGGATGGGTTTATTTAGATGAAGCAAAAATTCATCAGAGATTAAAGACAATGGGTGAAAGCATTAGGACCACCAGGCATACTGGCAAATAGTCTGAGTCGCCTGCACGAGAGCTATGCATCATGACAGACATCCTTCCTAGCTGGGAGCAAGGGAAAGTCCGCACTCTGGTATCTGAGGCGTCCATTTGAAATACAAAGAGTTCGGGAGCACTCAGTGCCATGGGGCACCACACCTCAAAACTGTCATTATGCCTCATTTGGCCTCAGTCAAAAGGCCACTAGATTTAGTACCAGTGCCTCCTCACAGGCCAGTTAGAACTTCAGTCACTGATCTCAGTCCTTCCCCTCCAATTCCCCAAGAAAATAAAAGAAGCTACAGGGATCTCTTGTTAAACTACTACACTCATTTCCAGATCCAAACCAAGCCCATCCTGGCAAGTCAGGTGGCAGCAAGGTCAGGGAGCACTTAGCTCGAGGCCACTGCTACCCTTCACCACTAGTCAAGTGGGTCAATGAAAGTGGAGGAGCTCAAGAAACGTGATGGCCAGCATCAAATTTTATATCTTATGTTGTACAAACATGTAGGACTTGAGTTTCAGTTACACTAAGGCCACTTTATGCTGTAAATTGGCAGAAATGGCCCCCTGCAAGTATCCCCTTACTAAGAAGGCTTCCTGGGCCAGTGTGGAGCTGGCGTAAGGGCTTCACATCAGCGCCCAGTGTAGACAGCATATTGAGGACAGATGGCAGGAGTTGAAGAGAGGGGGGTGGGCCACGGGCCAGGAGAGGACACAGTCAGGACCAGCTCTAGGCACCAGTAAAGCAAGCACGTGCTTGGGGTGGCACAATTCCAGGGGCGGCATTCCAGCGATCCTTTTTTTTTTTTTTTTTGCTTGGGCAGTTGCACTCTCAGAGCTTGGGGAAGCAAAACACCTAGAGCCAGCCATGGACACAGTTATTCCCAGCTTTCAAAGGTGCACAGGGGGGATCCATGGGTAGCAGAGCACAAATGATTACAGCAGCCCTGAGGTTGCTCTTGACCTACAGCTGGTTGGAAACTTTTTGATTAAACTTTTTTTATCAAAAGATGCCATTTTGTCAAAACTGAAGTACTTTGTGAAACCATATTAATTTAGACAGAGGTTTCTATGGGACGGTTTCTCAGATGCAGGGCGGACTTGAGAGAGAGAAAGAGAGAGAGAAAAAGATCAAAAACCTGACCTTTTCAGTCCAAAAATGGATGTTTTGACACAATTTTCTTTTCATTCCAATGCAGAACTAAAACAAAATTTCCAAACCTCAAAAATTGTCACAAAACAGAATTGTCATTAGAGATGGCTGGACATTTGTACCAGAGGCTGGACAGTTCCCAGGGCAAGAAAAGATTGTTTAAAGCTAGTTGTTTCCTTCTCCACTTCCACGCATGCCCAAATGTCAGAACAGAGGAAATGAAAATCAGGGCTAATATGCGGCAGGGAATGAGATTGGTAACGCAAAAAGCAGTACTTTCTTTTAAATCAGTACTCCACAAATGCCCCGGGCATGGTACTAAGGGGAGGGGGCACTACTGCTGGAATTGTTAGCTTTGGGATGAGATAGGAAATTAAAGCTCTGACCATTTTCATCATTAAAGATCCTGTGGCCCTTTTCTCCAAAGTAGGAGGATGAGTCCAGGTGGCAAATTCCAGCTTAAATGCTTTCTGCTGACCTAAACTTCCCCATGTTAGCAGAATTGCAGAAGCTATTCTTCACTCCCCGTCCTGAGAAAAGCTATGCCACATGAATGGTGCAATATGGCTTCTGTATTTCAGCTTGCTAGTGGCTGCATTTTAGAGGTGGATGAACTGATTCTTGTATTAGTTTCATCCCAGAGCAAATGTTTATGACCAAGTTATAAAGCTGCAAAAGGAGGCTATAATTAAAACTCTTTAATGAAGGCTGCCTATCACCTCGCTCAACTACTTGTGTCCTGTCTTTGAAGACGTGCCAGTACACTGTCTGCTGTATGCCAGCTTGAGTGCCAGCCACCAGGAGTACAAGAGCTCTGTCTCTGAGGCATGCTGTGTTGTATATGTAAAGAGGGCAAGTGGAAAAACAAAGCTGAACTTCATAGGTAGAAATTAGGAGAATGGAAAAGGACATCTGTATAAAATCCTGTGGTTTGCTGCTGTACTGCTGTTACATACAAGGACTGGATCACAGAAAGCTGCCTGCGTGCCACCTTATAAGAATCCCAAGATACACAGAGGAGTGTCTTAAATAAAAGAAAAGGAGTACTTGTGGCACCTTAGAGACTAACCAATTTATTTGAGCATAAGCTTTCGTGAGCTACAGCTCACTTCATCGGATGCTGTAGCTCACGAAAGCTTATGCTCAAATAAATTGGTTAGTCTCTAAGGTGCCACAAGTACTCCTTTTCTTTTTGCGAATACAGACTAACACGGCTGTTACTCTGAAACCTTAAATAAATGAGACCGTCATGCACCAGGGCTCAACAGCACAACCTGTTTGTTATTCTTTCTGAAGTGAATTGTTGTCCCTGTGAAAGACAGTGAGTGGATTGACAGCCCAGGAGACTGCAGCCCCCCCAGTGCACAGAGCAGGTCCACGGCCAGGTGGAGCAATGCTAGCTTCTCCCACACCACCCTATGCAATGGACCTCAGCCTCCCCATCTGTACAAGAGAGATAATAAAATCTCCCTGCCTCTCAGGGTGATGAGAGACTTCATTAATCTCTCTGTGTCTATAAAGCACTTGGAGAGCCTCCAAAGCAAGGTGTTAGAGAGGTGCAAAGGGACCACCTTTGAAGGATAAAGATTTCATTCTCCTTGTCTCATTTAATCCTTTGTCTCTCTGCTGAAGCTGCAAACAAGCCTAGCAACTGCAGCTGGTCAAAAAATTTCTGCTGAAATAGTTTTTCTCCTCCCCCCAAAATTTTGATTTTCAGCTAAACAAAATTTTTCACAGAAAGTGTCTGCTTTCTGAGGAAAATTTCAACTTTTTTCATTCAATCAAATGCCCAAAGATCTACAGTTTTCCATTTGTGCCAGGAAAACAAAATATTTCAGTTAAGACATGCCACTGTGGTGCTGATGAGAGTTGTAGTTTGGTTGCCTTATGTCTCCATTCTCCCCTGTGGGCTGGACTCCATAGCCCCACTACATCTCCCAGGCTGCACCATAGCCAGGGACTCCCGTGATCCATCAGCTCCCCTCACCAAGAAAGGAGACAATGGTGTACAGTGAGTGATGCTGTTTGGCTCCACTCTATAGAGGAGAATGGGAGCACCAGGTCCCTGACCTACAAATTCCTATGGGAGACACTGCGGCAACATTTCTAAATTAAATTATTTTGTTTTTTTATTTTTTGCCAAAAAGTCAGAGGATAGGGAAAAAAACACATTTCCCAACCAGGGTTGGACTAAGACCACCAACTCATTTAATCAAAAAGCTATTTAATGGCCACACCTTTAAACCACTATCAACCTTAACTGACATCAAACTGGCTACCTAGAGGTGAAAGCCTCTGATCGCATTAGCTGTACCCTGAGTCCCCACCCTGTCCTTCAGCATACATGTGCAACAGGTTTGAGTTTGGAGCTGTAGGTTTTATTTGATTGGTAGAGCTGATCCTATTTGTCAAAGTATAAACTTACAAAAGAAATGGCTGCAGTTAATTAGCTGAATAATCACAGAGCCCTTTAGGTATTTGTTATGAGCAAGAGTGGAAGTATCCTTGAGAGATCTGTACAACCCATCTTCCTAATTTCACTTCCTATAAGAGGTATATTTGAGAGAGACCCTAACCCAACTGCTCCCATCCCTCTTCACTGGTCCAGATAAAACAGCTGTGTTGCTCAGTGAAGATTTTTCTCTGAAGGCAAGCAAGTGACATCAGTTATCTGCTTGTAGCTAATAAATTACAGGCTGGTTTAGCAGACTGCACTGGCTCGGAGACAAACACAGATAAGAAAAATTAGTGACATAGCCTCTTGGGTTGATGACCCCCATCCACAGCCTGTCCCTTTCCAAATTAGAATTAATCGGCTCTGTTCTGAAGTTTCGTCTCCTCAGAGCTGTTTATCAAGCAGCATGTGACAAATGGGAGCCCGTGGAGGATATCCCAACACAGGCACACTAACAGACAGCTGGATATGGGTTACCTGCCAATGCATACTAGCATACTCCTGCAACTCATGCAAGCACAAGGTAACCAGGTCAAAACGCCTTGGGGTTTAAGCAGACCCCAAGATTGAAGGTGAACAGGGCAGTAATAACCTGCTTTCTCCAGATTCCACTATTTCAACACCATTTCCTGCTTCCTCCTGTTAAGTACATTGCTCTTAAAGGGTTAATATGTTTAAGCCCTGGGTTGTTACAAACAGCAGGCAAAATTCTGCTCTCAACTACAGGCAGGCAACCACGGAGTGTACTGGCACTTCTTAAGCCAATGGGGTAAAATAGAGAATGGAATTTGCCCCAAAACCCCTTTCCCTCACACAGGTAAGTGTTTGCCTCTTACCCCTACATGAGAAAGGAAGTTTTGTCCACACCGTTACCATGTAAGTGAGGCAGAGCTGAAAAATTAAATACAAAATGCATACAGTACTTGGAAAAGGTGGAGATATGCAAATAGGTTAGAAGGAAATAAAAACTGCTACATACAAGAAAAGTTTGGCTTATGAATGCTGAAAAATAGCCAGATGGTGAATCAGTAAGTTTTTATTACTACTCAAAGGTGAACAGTTCTGAGGTTGGGCTTACTATTAGTCAGATCGCATATGTAAGTTACTGCATCTTGACTAGATGTGGCTTAGGGCAACGACAACTATTAAGGTCCTCTAACCTACGCAAATATCTTACTTGCCAGCTACCAAGTCATAGGCGGTCTTGTCTAATGGTTAGAGCAAGAGTCTAGCCTACCACTTAGCACTGAATCCAGATGGGGCAGCTCCAGGAATAAAGCCAAGGGTCATAGCCAGGAGTCAGAAACCAAAGCCTCAGCTGCAGGGTTAGCTGGAATCACAGTCAGAAGGTGGAGCCAAGGGTCTGAGGCGGGCGTCAGAGATCAGAAAGGAGCAGGAGCAAGACTAGAGACAGTGGAAGCAGGGGCAGAACTGAGCGTAGCTGCAGGCTAGGAAAGCATTGAGCAGCCACTGGACTGCTGCTGCTGCTGGTGAGGCTTGGTATCATGCTGCAAGTGTCTGCAGAAAATCCGGTGATGCAGTCAGTTTCTATCAGGACCAGCTGTGCTCAATGGGTTCCCAAGAGACTAGCTCTGCTGCAGGCTGGACCCTGACAGTACCCGCCCCCCCTTCAAGGGTGCCTCCTAAGGACCATAGGGACCTGGTCTTGGGGGGTGTTTCTGATGGAAGGCACATATGAGTTCTAGAGCATGGACTTTTTCCTACAACTCCCATGACTCCCTTATCCATCAACAGATTAACCAAATCAGGGGTGCTCTTGTGCTGAGTTGGAATGTTGTGAACCCGGGCAAAGTCTAAGTCCATGAAATTGTTGGAGGGCCCCAAAGTCCACATGCCCCCTCAGCTTGACCTCCGATATGGTGGGATGTTGTAACCAGAGAGGGAGCTGGAGGGCACTAGCACGGTGTCCCTTCACAGCTGAGGTACAAGTTCCTGGAGTGAGGGGGGGCGGGAAACATAAGCTCAGCCAGACCCCCTTATCAGGGCTGAGGCCTGGAGTCCTTCTAGTCAAGACACAGCTGGATTCCTAACAGGGCATCCCAAAGCGTGGTGTCCAAATTCCCCATAATACAGGCATATCCCCAAAGCAAGATGCCAGCCCTTTTCTGCATCAGAGGCAAGACCGAACCCAGCTGATCTGCCTGGGCCACTGTAATGAGAACAGGAGAGGGGACTGGGAAGTCGACTCTCTCTCCAGGAGATGTTTGGTTTGGGGGTCATTGGTACCTTGACCAATCAACTTGACCAAGACATCCAGGAGGGATGGTGGCTCCCCCCGTGCCAACTCGTCCTTGGTTTGCTCACGTAGGGCATGTCGGAAATGGTAGCTCTGTGCCACCGCATTCAGCATTTGCTGCTAGAACTCTGCAACAAGCTTGGTGATCAGCCTATTTCCCCGGCACGGCCCCCAAAGCAGGTTCTCAGCAGATCATGTGCAATTTGGATCATCAAACACCATTGCCGTAGCTCAGACAAACACTTGAAACTGCCCCAGCAGGGGTCTAGAAGTCTCCAGGAGGGGAGACACAGAGGCCAAGGCCTCCCCAGTTAGCAGACTAATAATAAGTTCTTCTCGGGTCTGGTCAGTGGAGAACAACTGGGGCCGAAGCATAAACAGGAGCCAGCATTCCACAGAACTTGTTATGGTACCCAGCAAACTTACCCGGGATTGGAATCTCTGACTCCCTAGAAGCCAGGATGGCAGCTACTGGCAGGATGGCTTGAGCCCATAGAGCTGCAAGGCCATAATCTGGGCCTGTAGGGTCTGCAAGATCCCACAATATTTGGCAGGAGCACAGTTGCCTCTTCAGAATCCATCTAAAGGGAAGTCCAGCCACTTACCCAACCGTGTTCAATCTTTTGAGCTGCTCAGACTGTCAGCGACCAAGTCATGAGCGGTCTGGCCTAGTGATTGAAGCAAGAGTCCAGTCTGTCATTTATCACTGAAGCCAGATGTGGCAGATCCAGGAGTGGAGCCAAGGGTCATAGCTGGGAGTCAGAGACTAAAGCCTAAGCCAAAGGGTTAACCAGAGTCGCAGTCGGAAAGCGGAGCCGAGGGTCTTGGCTGGGTATCAGAAGTCAGGAAGTCGCTGGGGGCTGGAGCAGGCACAGGCTGGAGCAGAAGCAGGAGCAAGGCCAGAGACAGTGGACCAAGTGCAGATGCTGGCTAGGAATGTGTTGAGAAGCCACTGGACTGCTGCTGCTCCTATTGGGTTCCGGGAAGCAGGCGGGCACAAGCCCGCCCATTGCTAAAGGACCCTCCCCAGCCTGAGGGGAGGATCCACAAGGACCAGGAACTCAAATAATTACGGGGGACAGCTAAACATGTAACAGGGGCAGGTGTGAAGGTCAAAGGGTCAAACAAAGGGAACCTGAAGGGGACACTGACAGGGCTGGCTCCAGCTTTTTTGCCGCCCCAAGCGGCGAAAGGGAGGGAAAAAAAAAAACAAGCCTGGTTGAGCTGCCGCCAAAGTGCGGCTGAAGAGGGAGAGAGGAACTGCAGGGCCTGCCGCCGAATTGCCGCCAAAGACCCGGACGTGCCGCCCCAACGACAGACGGAGTGCTGCCCCTTTCTATTGGCTGCCCCAGGCACCTGCTTCCTTCGCTGGTGCCTGGAGCCGGCCCTGGACACCAAGCATGTATTGCTACAGAGTCTAGATGTCAGGTTGCAGGAATTGGCAGCCAATCAGGTAGCACAGTCAATCAGACAGCTTCCATCAGGGCCAGCTGTGCTCCTTTGGGTTGCCAGGAGGCTGGATCTGCTGCAGGCTGACACCTGACATTGCTCTTGACTGGCTTATCAGAAGCCAATCGTAGGGTTGTGGTTTTTTTCCTGGCCCTGTAATTTCATCCCTTCTTAGCAAGTCACCTCAAAGAAAAAAAACAAAACGTTTACACTTTAAGAAATTCATGACCATAATAGAAGAGATTTCCAGAGCTCTCTGATGAAAACATTCAGAATGTCTGTAACAAAACATCTGAGGACCAGCAAAATGCATTGTCCCTTGAGCGAATTTGGCTCTACATTAACTCTTCGGTCAATATATCTTGACATTCTTCTCAAGAGGAGCCAATATCTGCCTATCTTTCTACATCATCCTAAACCCTCCCATGCAACATATGACACGACAAGATTACTCTGTTTTTACTGAATCATCTTTAAAGGCAGGATATTGAGGGATTCATAGCTGGGAAGCGTGTGTCATTTTTGTAGCTGCTGTGTGGTGGCATGAGGGTGGGAAGTTCAAGAATTACAGAAAATGGATGTGTGGGAATATGCCTGCCTTAACCCATGTCGAATACAAAATGCTTCACACCAAGAGAAAATGTGGGCTGCTAAATACTGTGATAGTTTAAGGACCTTACCTCTAGTGCGCTTGTTTGAATCCCACTGCACTCCTTAGAATATGAGAATCTCAGGATTTCTCACGTTGGTGGGATAGGGGCATGGAAACAGAGGGAAGAACCAGAGACACTTTTCAATGCCATAAATGTTAGGAGTGAGCCTAACACTGTTCAGGACTGGTGCTAAAACAGACATGGCTCTACTCACCAAAGAGGCAAATCAGAGAAGCTGAGAAAAGAGGAAAACAGATCATAAGTTACTTCATAAGATAACCTTTCTGGCTAACGGGCTTGTATCCCTTTAACCCACAACTTTTTTCTTCAAGGGGCATTTCAGGGAAGAGACAGTGACCCATTTATTGATAAAAGCTTCCTGAATGTCCACAGGCAAGTCACCAAGGGTACGTCAGCACTGCAATTGGGGGTGTAATTGCAGCCCCTGTAGACATACCTGTGCTAGCTTTAATGTAGCGAGGTCAGGTACCAATAGCAGTGAAGAAGCAGCAGCATGGGCTATACAAGCCCACCTGGGTATGTACTCATGTAGCTAGCCTGTGCTGCTATGGCTTTACTGCTATATGAGCTAGTTAAATTAAAGCTAGCTTGGTTACATCTATACATATTGCAATCACACCCCTGACTGCAGTGGAGAGGTACTTAGTGTCTCTGGGCTTCGGTTCCCCAGGAGAGGATAACAGCATAGCCCCAATGTCACCAGGAAGTTGTAAGGATAAAGACATTAAAGATTGAGAGGCACTCAGATTCTATGGTAATAGGGCTGGATCAGTATGATTGATAGATAACTGGTGAAAGTTGGGATTTGTAAAGGTTTCTTCTTTCCCTTCTCCTGGACTTTCTTTTCACTTACACTGTGGATAGCAGCCCATCTCCTAGCAGTGACTATGGCAGCACAGACTCCAGGAATGCTAGTCTTATGGGAGATGAAACAGGCAGCCCGACATCAGTGGTGAAAGCAGCAGCAGCAGCATTTGGAAATCTCTAGGCAGGAACTTTTGCCTCAACAGCAGCTCTGGAAGGGACTTGTATTAAACATGACCACCAACAATTGCTTTGACACAGTCACAGATTCAGGCCCCTCGCCCCAACATGAGAGAATCACATGAGAAAAGTGCATACTGGATGTTAGGATGACTGGTACATTGGGACCGTGGCAGGAAGGAGGTGTTCCCTCAACAATAGTCACATCATTTGCGGAATTATGACCTCTAAAAGACCCCACTTCCCAAACTATTCTGCAGCTTGCTGTGTGCCATGTGGTTATCACCTGTCACCCCAGAAGTGGCTGCATGTCAGTGGAGCTTTGTGTATGTATGTGTGAAATGCTTTTTGATCCCTTAGGATGATATGCAACCCTATAAATACCAGATAATAATAATAATAATAATTAATAAATACTGTTATTGCTGCAAGCTCCCTGACACAAGGACTGTCTTATTTGTGTATCATACACAGCCAAACACTTGGTTGGAGTTTAGTAAACGAAATTATGATTATATAGTCCCACTCACCTGACTGAGGTGACATTCTTCCCCCTGGTTATCACACTTGTGATTTTAAATAACATTTTGTCAACCCCTGCCAGTTCCTCTTCCCTTCTAGGTTTCATGCCTGGAGTGCATATCAGTCCCAACAAATGAATCAAGGACTCGCTCTGTTGTAGAAGTAATCCAAAAGGAAAGAGAAAAAAAAAAACAAAAAGAGGAATGAACTCCACCATCCTTGAGCGGATCTCATATTTATATGATCAGCCATGATTACAGATTTAGGGGACTGGAGGCTCAGACATAACATTTGAAAGTCATGGCTGTTAGGTGACGTTTATTCTGTTTAATCAGTGTGCTGAAAATCTCCACAAACACAAGATTAGCACTCCTAATAAACCTGTAGCTTGGAACCTTGCCAGCAATAGGAAAGTATCTACCTGGCCATTTTTCTGTGCCATGCAGCAGTAGCACTAAGGGCAGAACCAGCTCCACCCATAAGCTGGAGAACTGAATCAAAACATGATGATGTATTGAATTCCAGAAGTAGGCAAAACACTACTCTGCCTCCATTTTAAAGTATGTGGGGCTGATTATCCTGTTACTTACACCAGTGTAAATGAAGAATAGCTCCCCTGAAGGCCGTGGAGTAACATAGCTGTAAAACCAGTGTAAGTCAGGGGAAAATCAGGCCCTATGTGTGAGTGCAAGTCCACTAGGGGCTAGTGAAAGGTGCCGGGCTGACAACCCTCGAAATTAGACACTACTCTTTACTCACAGAATGGCATAGCATGGGCAGTGACAATGCAAGCTTCCTCCTCACTGACCCACCTATGTACATCAGCGTTGAGGTAGAAAGGCCACCTTGAGAGATGAACGGGTAGTAGCTTAAGTTTCCATGACCCATGCAGCTTTTGGACATCTCTGCTGTGACTGACAGCAAGGTTGCCCATGAGCATCTACTGTGATGTAGACAAGAGGTTTGGAATGTAGATAACCTGTCCACTAGGAAATGAATTGAGACAGCAGTCCACTGAAGAGATGGCAGCAATCACTACTGAACGGGGCTGGAATTCAGTCTGTCCCCGTCCCTACACAAACCGTTCTGTTTCAGAGTTCTGTGATATTCAAGGCCATTGGGGTAATAAAGCAACAGAACACTTTTGTGGAACAGGGCATGTTTCCTGGCTGTGGTGGCAAATGATTGTGGGGTCGTTTCACACTCTTCACAGTGGGGTTCCGACAGCTGAGGGAGCCTAAACTCAAGGTCATTTTATTCAACTTACTTTGTTTCCATTTTTCATTGCAGGTCAGCGCTTCTTATTATACTGCACCAGGATCCCTGGGGCACTCAACTGCCATTGTCACCCTTCCGCATCTTCAGCAACACATATCAGCTAATATGTACGTATGAGTATTGAAACTTTGTTGCTTTTGTTTCAGAGGGTGGCAGGGAGCTTGACTCGTGAAAGCCCATCTCAGATATATGGCATCTCATTTTCAGTGGGGCTTCTGGGGGCTTACCCAGCCAAGGCAGAATGGACACTAAGTGTTTTCCTGAAGTAACACGCCGATGAGAAGCTAAAATCAGATTAGAAGCTGTGATTCTTTGGACTCCTAGTTCTTTCTTACGCATTCGAGCCCTAGTAAAACTCTTGAACTCACAGCCTGACTCTTAGGCCAGTGAAAGGACATAGCACTGTAGAAAAATAAAGATAGAATATTGGCAGCACACAAGGGCTTTCCATAGATTTCGAGTGCTTTTGCTCACTTTAAATTAGTATGATCTTCATATTTCAGTTACTACAATCCTAACACTGTGGGGTTTTTACCTGATTGTTTATCTCTTTCCAATGCCTGTTGAATTACTGATGTGTTTCTACATTTTCAAACCAAAAATTCTTTAAAAGTGAACTGAAACGCTCTTTAAATTTAACTAATTATTTTAATTAAGAAACGATTTAAAAGTTAATTGATTTTTAAAACAAATCATTCAAAGAAAAATACATGTTGAGTTAAAATTTGCAAATAAATATATGGCAGTTGTTTTGTCTGTCTGTCTCCTGGACAAGAATCAGCAGCCTAGCTCTCATGATAAGCAACCCTACAACAACAAACAAGCATGAATGCAGTCTACTGCTCATGAGCAGTTCTATATTGAAAATCGAGATCCTGATCCTGCAAAGATAAATACCTATTAGGAAGGTGTATAACCTTGAATTATTCTCATGCATAAACTTACATACACAGACCCTGATCCTTCAAAGATTTACACACATGCTTACTTTAGATCCATGAGTAATCCTGATGACCTGAAATGGGAATATACAAGGGGTTGCAAATAAGCACATGTGGAAGAATTTGCAGAATTAGGGCCATACTGAAGTGTTGGTAGGATTGGGTCCCTAATCTGGACCGTTCATTGCTCAGAACCTACAGTAACAAACTAGCATGAGTGCAAGCTACCACCTAAGCGCGATACTTCAATTAAAAAAAATAAACCACTGGGGAGTTAGAGCAGGTCTGAATTTAGCCCCATCTGCACAAATAATAGAAGGAAAAATCCTCTTATAAGGAAAGACATTTCAATTTCAAACTTCCAAATGGGTGTTATGACCAACAGAGAGAGAACAATCGCTTTTAAGAACTAGCAAAAAGTCCTTGACAGTCTCCTTTTTTTTTTAATAACTCTTGGTTTTGAGGTGATGATAGTTGCTGTAGCATCTGCTACTCAGATTAATATTTGAAAACAGACCACATCCCACTTGGGAGAAGAAAAAAAAACCAATGCAATTAGATAAAATGTGTGTCTCCTTGGAGACAAATAAAAGTTCTTTTTTTAAAAAAAGCCACAGGCCCTTGGGAAAAGGGTAAAATTGAAAAACAGGTGGATGAGATTTTTGATGTTTTGTTTTCCTTATTTTTTGCCATTCTGTCTTATGAGGACCCCTGCTGAGAACAAGCAATCTCATTACACAACTGGAATCAGTGGGGGTTTTTTGTTTTGTTTTGTTTTTTAAACACAGCTCTCTGAGCAGGTTTGCTAAGCAGGAGAGACAGGCTGCAGGGAGCCCCCAAACACTTGTACAGGAGACAGCCATAACTTGACAGTACATGCTGAGGAAAGCAAAGTAGATGGGGCCGGGTATCTGGCTAATGCTTTCTATGGAGCTCACAGTCACTTTGGGTGTGTCTGGGTGAGATTATAACCAACAGAAGCTGGCAGGAAGACCCAGGTTAACAAGTCCTGTTGCTGACCACATACTGATCCCATTGTACCTTTCAAAGATATAATGCCTCCTTGACACAGTCTTTTGGGTGGTACACCTCACCTGCGCTCTAGTGCTGCTCTGCTTTGGAAGATGCATAACTCCATCCCTAATCAGTTATTTCAGTGGAGTATTCACGGTTGGAGAATAAAAACAGCCCCCTCCAACCCGAATACTGGACCCCTTTGGCTGAGATTGACAGTTCTAGGTCAAAAAATGTTGACAAAGACTGCTTCATTCCTGGTAGCTTTTCTTTTATTCATATCCCCCCTGGCCTTAAGATGTAAGCAGTTACCTTCCTACAAAGCCTTTCCACATTCATGACAGCACCCAGATATATGATGCGAGTGCCAGCTGAAGATGCTTCAGGCAATAGGCTCTGCTCACACAGAACCAACAGCATCAACTCCCAGAATGATTAGAAACAGGATTGTTGTGTCATCTCCTATCCTTACCGCACACGGGGGAGGCAACTTTTCCATAGTGCATGTCTGCGCTTTTCTAATTTCCTGTGTATCACCAGGTGCGTCGCTCTACACTCCTACACTGCTCATGGACCGGAGGAGCTGGATTTGCAGAAGGGAGAAGGTGTTCGTGTTTTCGGGAAGTACCACGAAGGCTGGCTCAGGGGAATGTCATTGGTCACTGGAAGAGTTGGGATCTTCCCCAGTAACTATGTCGTTCCCCTTTTTAGGTCTGATTTCCTTATGTGAAATAATGTATTTGTAGAAGGAGTGGTACAGTAGGTAATCCTGGGGGGGATATAATGAAAGAAGCTCACTGCCTGGCTCCAGGACAGTGAGATTGTCCTAGAATAGTAATCATGGCTGTCAACACCATGGGTATATGGAATGCTGTCCTGCTGCCACCCCTCCGGAATAACTGGATCTCATTTCACATTATCCCCTTCTGTACTATGCCATCGGCCACATGTGCTATATGTGCTTTCACCTCCCTCTGAAGATCAGGCACTGGCCACCACCAGCTATAAGATACCCAGTTGGGTGGATCAGGGTTCTCACAGGAATTGCCGTATGGTCCAGATAAGATGGACAAATGAGCAGTTATGGCGACATCCTTCATTCGTCTCTTTTGAATCTGAAATGTCAACAGTGTAATGCAGTCAGAAGCCCTTTTCAATACTGCTCAGTCCACTCCAGGATTTAAGGAAACCCTGTTTAGTAACATGCGGCAACATGCTTAGTTATTTTGGAGCCAAAGAGCTATCAGGAACCACAGGGTCTCTCTGTGCCCAGCG
Source organism: Eretmochelys imbricata (assembly GCF_965152235.1). NCBI lineage: Eukaryota > Metazoa > Chordata > Testudines > Cheloniidae > Eretmochelys > Eretmochelys imbricata. The sequence goes on from NC_135579.1 coordinate 18,082,156, forward strand.
GCCTCAAGAAAGAATCCCCTTTATATTTGTTTCAAGACCCTACTGGAATCAAAGCACTGTCGTCAGAGCAGCTGTTTGCTCCAAGCGTTGGAAGGTGTTGACCTAGTGATATAAAAATGTGCATTAGCAACCCCCTAAAGTCAAGTCAGTACCTAGGCAACATCTTTTAGGAACATCATGGCTTTTTTTTAAAGCAGAGATTCCACTGCTGAAAAATGCATTGTGGATTGCTTCAGCTTCTTTTCTCTCTTACAAGCAAGGCAGGGATGGATACCAGAGTAAAGCGGGAGAGCGACCTGCAGAGATGAACAGCTAAGGACTTGTGGGGATGATTTCCAAACCTACCCACTTTCCTTTCATCTGTGACCACATCAAAGCAGCACAGCCCCTTTTACAGATGCAACAGCCTATCACTCAAGGGTGTGAATGCCACGGTGGGAGCGGAATTGTTTGGGCTGATCCAAGGAATAGGGAGATGAAGTAATGCATGTGAAAATGAAGCTTGAGTGTCAGAGACGGGAGGGAGTGCCAGGAGGGAGTCTATTGGTTTGCAGAGCAGTCTGCCAAAGGGAATAGTGCCACCCTTTGGTTATTCAAAACTGGACTAGAGAAAACACTCTAGCATGTACCTGCAGCCATAAAAACTCAGGTAAATACCACTTCCCTACTCCAGGGAGGTGTTGTGAGGGTAAATACATGAAAGATTGCAAGGTGCTCGGTACTATGGTGATAGGTGCCATACAAATCCGATTGACTGATTTATAGATATCAATAGATAGCACCTTGAGATGTGGTTGGTCAGCACTTAGAAAGGAGACTGTCACAGGAGGGGCTGCCCCACACCAGCGCTAGGAGTAGCTCCCCGAACAAAAGTTCTCCCCATCTTGATTTCATATAAATGGGTCCAACGAGAAAGCTCATCCTTTCTGGATCATGAGCAGTGTAACGTAGGGCCTGATTCATCATTGCCCTGCACTCTGCACAGTCACTTACCCAACTGCAAAGTGAAGTAAAACACTCCCATCCTGGTCTAGGAGCATTTTACACTGGTGTAAACAGCCCTGTCTGATGCAGAGCAATGGGGAATGAGACCCTCTGTCCTCTAGACTTTCCCCCACTGTTGCCCCCACTTTTCAGATACAGCAGTCAGGCCTGGAAGGTGCACAAGCCCTATCTGCATCTGCTTCCCAACTGCTTAAACCCTTCATGCCTAGTTCAAAAACTCAGCACACATGACAGGGAAAATGAGGTCTGGGGATTTAATCCTAGCTGGGCAGTCACCCACACAACTGCCTGGGACTTCCTAGTTCCAAAAGGATAGCATGCCCTATCTCAGAAACCTTGTCAGGAACTGAGTACCTCACCACTGAGGAAAGGTCAGACCAGCTCAAGGTGTGTGTTGCCCTCTAGTGGCAGAGCAGAGATAAGCCAGAATTCTGATACACGGATAACATGAGCTTCACCTCTGGCTCCTGCCCAAGATGCCTGTGCTTTAACAACAGAAGTTGAGTTCTATGTTAATGTATGGCCATGAAGTCCAGTGCAGCTAGCATGCCCTAGAGACTGCAAAGTCCTGGGAAGCCACAGACACATTACAAACTCCAGGGTGGTGTGAGAAGCAGGTATTGGGGATTTGCAGGTGGCTCCCTGTCTGGTGAGTCACTCCTGAACCAGTGCCCCAGGATGGTGTGAAGGGGTGCTGCCTTTTGGATGAAGGAGCGATCAGCTATGGGAGTGTGCCTCAGTTTGGACTATGTGAAAACTTATCAAGGAACTCAAGCTTTGACCCACTGAAATAGCCTAATGGTGGCCTAACTCCCTCCACATTATCTCTGACATTGACAGATAGACTCTGGCTCCTTTTTCTTTTCCTGCTTATATTTCACTGTGTTAAATTCTCAGTTCAGACTGAAGATGATGCTGCTGCTTTGATCCCAGCATTAGCCCTCCCTGATTTAAAGGGAGCCAGTGATTATTCTTTGTCTCTTTGACTCATTTCTCTGTGATACAGCCTCTGATAACACCATGGCCCCAACTCCCTGCTAAACAGAGCAAACAAACAATCCAACACAAAGCCCAGCTACCCTAAAGTCACCTAAGCCATAAGCACCAATTTGGGAGCTGCTCTTCTGTATCCTCCTTTGGACAGTTCATCATAATAAATTGACACGCCAGTTACTTTGATAAATCGCCACTCTGTTATTAAACCATAAATCATTCTTCTACTGTCGGAGAGAGTCATGGGAAGGGAAAGAGAAGGGTCAGAAGGAGCCGTCTTTTCCCTTTCAGAGGAGTTAGCAGACAGCCTTTACCCTGGCTGACTTTCCCACTGAATTAGGAGCATTTGGGAGGGTTATTAAGCATCACGCTGATGTGGGAGATTGAAGGCCTTTATGGCAATTTAACGGATTTAGGTGAAAAAGCCAACATGCCCTCTCCAAGGAAAGCAGATGAGGAGAGGAATAATAGGAAGTGACAGCTGCTCGCAATGGGGCCCGAACAGAGGCTGGGCAACCAGAGTCAGAAGGGCAAGGAGTGTGAAAGCTGCCACAGCCTTTTCCTTAAGGATCATTGTGCTCCCTTTAGTGCTTTCTGGTGAGAGCTGTACCAAGAGCCAAGGTGTGATGTCAGCAAGCCAATGGGCTCTCTTGCCTAGCTCATTCAGTGCAGGACAATGGGTCAGACACAGGCCAAATGAGCAAAACGAGCATGTTTTAGCTGCATGGAATTTTTACAGTAATACTGAAATGGTCCCATTTCCCTTTGGAGAGGCACAGATCAGACCAGAACACCGGGTGAGGTTAATTCAGCCAAGCTAGCTTCAGAGCATGTTAAGCTACCTACAGCACAATAGCTTTCCTTCCCTAACTCAATGGGCGGAGTGCAAACCTATGATGAGTATTTACATATGACCGTGTCTGCAAGATTTCGATGGCTTCTGTGCTGCTTAACACATTAGTAAGTGGGACAAATGCTGCAGCTCCACACAATAATTACCTGGCATGTCCCCTGCTGGCATTATGGAAGAACACTGGCCCCTAAAAGCCCCCCTTCCTTTTGGCACCCCATGGGAACTGTTGCAAATGATTCTAGGTTGTGTCTGAGAAGGCCCAGGTATAAAGTGGGCATGTGGGAGTGATGGGAGCAATAGGGCTGAGAATGATTGCTCTAATGGAACCAGAAAGTGAACTGCAGGGATTCCAAAAGGATTTTTTTTAACCTGATGAACTCTAGGGACGGGTGGGCTGTTAAAAATTCTGATCTGGCTCCACAGTTTTGCAAACAGTCCTTTTCTTTGTAATGGGCTGAACCAAAACAGAAAACAAAAAAACAAATACACCATGCTATGTGGGGGACTGAAGATTTGGATTTGAATTGTGCCTCTCTGTAGCTATATTTAATTAACTCTCTCTCTTTCTCCTTCTCCCCCCGCAACCCCTTTGCCAGCAGGAAGTCACCCAATTTCTCTGAATCCAGGATGCCTTCCCTGTATGCCACTTGGACGTTATCCACTGGCTCACTCTCCTCCCAGGGGAGCATCTCAGAGAATGGCCCAAGGCAAAGCAGGCCTTTGAAATCAGCCTTCATGCCCACGGTGCTGTCTTCGCCACTGAGAAACGTAGCTGTGCCGGCCACCTCAGGACAAACATCACTGAGGCGAGGACGTGGCAGTACTAGGAAGAGTAAGTTCTGGTGGGAGGGTGAAGACAGGCCTGTGACTGTGTTCCCAGGTGGGCAAGTGGTACTGGGAGCCTTTAATTAACACACAGAGACTCAGGAATGAGGTAATACTGGTAATAAATAACATGCTACAGCTCTTAGAGCTGGCCGCTTCATAGAACGCATCCAGCTGGGATGGAAGCCTACGGGGGCAATGTTTACGTGATAGGCACTACAGTGGCATAGCCATGGTGCTATAGCTGTGCGTCTATACTACGGGGTTACAGCAGCAGCCTACAGCGACGGAAGGAGTTCTTCCCATTGCTGTAAGAACTCCGCCTCCCCAAGTGACAGTAGCTAAGTCAACGGAAGCATTCTTCTGGCGACCGGCTGCATCTCCCCCAGGGATTGGATCAGCAGAGCTCTGACAGTCCAGTGGGTGGATATTTTCACATGCCTGAGTGTCATAGCTCTGTCAGTTTAACTTTTACTTGTAGGCCGGGCCTTAGTCTTGTGTAAAACCTGCAGGTGGATGGAGGGGGGGGTCTGTCAGGAGAGATGGTTTAACGGTCAAATACATCCTGGTTAAAACACATAGGCTGACAAGATCTGCGCTGTCATTTTCCACTCCTTGTCCCTCCTTGTTAAATTAACTGATCTCCAAGCTGCTTAAAGTAAGAGGAAGTGGGGTTTGCAGGAATCCTTAAATACTGAGGCACTAGGGCTGGAGTCATGGGAGTTACAGAGGGATCAGTTTGGCTCCTCCAGAATTTAAAGCTTTGATCTTTCAAAGAGCTTCAACATGGCCTCTGATTTTGTACCTGCAAAGAACTGCAGGTGAAATTTTGTGAACAAACATAATTGTGGGTGCATTTGACAGCACTTAGACATCTCACTACTGGATTTTTGGGTGCAAACAAGGGGTTAGATGTCACTTTCTGAGTCCGAGTATGTGTTTGACCCATGTCCTTGACCCTCATCTTCCCTTACTGCTCTCTCTGTTTGTTGATTGCTGCCTTCTACTCCAGAAGTGGTTGCATTTCAGTCCAGTGGGCATACTCACACTTCATCAGGATGAAGTGTAAGATCTATTTATTGGCATAACTGTAATAGCTGAGCACCTCAAATATCACCACATCAGGCATCAGAGAAGCCTGCATGAGATAGGAAAGTATTATTGCACCCCTTTTAAAGATGGGGAAACAAGCACAAAATGAATAAGGTCATAGTGGAAGTCTATAGCAGAGCTGGCAATAAAACCCAAGGCTCCTGTTCTTAGTCCTGCCTTAACCACAAGACCATCCTTTCTCCCAGCTCCTGCTATTCCAAATTCCTGACTCAACACACAAAAGGATCCTTTCCACGGGCTTATGCAGAGCTCAGCATGTTGCATTCTTTCCATGAGGTTGGCAAGGTTTATTTCAGACAGCTCAGACTGCCATGGAATAAATCTCCAGCTTTATTTAAGCAACTAAGCAATGCATTTTTCAATAGTTTCAGCCTGAACTGCTACTTGAGCTATGTAGAGTCACTGGCAGGGGGTGAGGTTCATTTGCAAAGGACACGGTCAATGTTTTTAGGCTCGAAATTGGATTTATCTTAGAAGTTGTTTTACCTTAAAGGACTTGTTCCCCCACTGTGGTTCTATTTAAAATCAATCTTTCAAGCAGCAGGAAATTGCAAGAGAAATAAAGCATGCATCACCTATAAAGTAAACATTCAAATGGAATAGGCTGTGATGTGCAAACCACAAATGTCACACAGCTGAGAGGCCTGCTAGTGAGGGCTCAGGTATAGGGCTCATGCTTGGGATTAGCTGACTGGCAAAAAAGGGGCCCACTTCTGTGAAGCCAGTGGTAGTTGAGGGTGCACAGCAAGCAAGGTCCTCACCCAAGGACCTTAGCACCTGGCAGGATCAGATCCTTCTAGGTTAGGGTTCTACCCACCTACTTCAATTTGTCAGGGCAGGGGTAGTAGAATTTTGTGGCGAATCAGTGTGTGATGTGTCATTGCCTCACCTGTTGATGCAAGAGTCCAACATGGAAACTCAATATTGTTATGCTGTGTTAACATGGCTCAAAGCCTGAGATAGTTGTAGAGTCTTTAATGGTCCTGCAGCATACAGGTGGATCGAGGAACGTCAAGCCTGTCCTGCCCACTGGCATACAGAAGGCAGAAGAGTTAAGGACTTTTTTATTTTTAAATTCCATGGATTGAGTTCAGCCTACATAAACTGACAAAGAGTAGGGGAGTATAGTCCAGTGGTTAGAGCAGGACTCCAGACTCTGGCTCCTCAGTTCTATTCTGGAGTCCATCACAGACTCATTGCATTGCCTAGTGCAAGTCACATTGTCTCTGTGCCTCATTTCCTGACATTTGGAAAATGACGACAATAGTACTTTTCTAGTACCACACTTAGTATTTGTATGGCCCCAGCATGCTGAGGCCCCAGCCAGACTGAGACCCCATTGTGCTAGGCACTGTACAAATACAAAGAAATGCTGGGGAAATGAATTCATTAAGCTTTGAGATTTTCAGATAAAAAGGCAAGATCCGTTACCTGCAAAGTGTGGGGAGTGGAAGAAGTCATTTTTGCTCATCTGTTATTTATATTGGGCCCCCAACCATGCAAAGGCCCCTGCAAACCTGTAGGAATTCAGTCAGACCCTGCCTCAGACAGCGAAGGGTCTCAGCAGCCAACAAGAGCTGGTGGAAAGGGATGGAACATGAGAGTTTTTGTCTTTTCTGATTCTGTTTAAATTTTCATATTTGCCCATTGGCACCTATTTATTTTAACCTTCATCTCCGATTGACTTCAAAACAATCTTTCTCCCCAGATGGATCACTGCAGAGACCTGTGCAGCCCGGAGCTCTTCCTCAGGTTGTCGGCTCCCTCAGTCGCACTCCAGTTGCCACGGTGCGGCCCCAGCAACTTCAGCTTTACCAGCATGTCTCCTCTCAGCCCCCTGTCACCCCTGGCATGGCAGACCCAGGAGCCAGGCCAAGCGCCTCCCATGATGCCTCATTGCTGCTTGTGCCCAGGGCAGGTGAAAGCAGATCTCCTTCTGTATGTAGCTCAATGATCCTGGATGCCAAAGAATCCCCAGCAAAAAGTGAGCCAGCTCCAAAGCCACCTCCATCAGCTCCGCCCTCCATCCTGGTGAAACCAGATACCTCCCGGAACAGCACTGAAAAGGTAGCGTAAGGCTGAATCATTGCAAGGAACGATACACAGACCCTCCACCTCTGGAAAGTCCAGAAAATCCTGCTGGGACTGACCTTAGGTTTCAGCTGACTATTCACCATGGTTCAGTTCCCATGAGGTCCTTACTTCAGTGAGTCCATACTCAGGCAGGACTCCCAATGCGATTCACTGGGATTTTTGCCTGAGTAAAGTTCTCAGGATTTTGCCCCCTCTCCCACACCCAACCCAACCCCACCCTACGTTTATTGTTGTTAGAATGAAACCATTCACAGGGGCAGATATTTTGAACTCTTCTGTCTTCTGTTCACTTATGGCCAAATCCTCACATCTTTACCCAGACCTTAACCCAGGCAAGAGTCCATGAGGGTTTGAGTGAGAAATGAGTAAGGAGCTCCGAATCTGGCTATTAGAACTCAGGCTTGTCCTACCAGGACTTCTGAGATTGCTGTCTGGCTCCCTTTGCTTGTGTGTTAATTGCTTCTCTGCTGAATAGGTTGGGTGTTTTCTGATTGACATCTGCAGTAAAAAAAAACCAAATGGTTTCATTCGAGGAGTGAAACTACCCTGGTGACAACTTTCCCTACAGGTGGTACCTGCAGAATAACTTCGTAAAAGCCACACAAGTCCCACAAAATGAGGCCAGCTCACAGGTTTCTGGTTAGCATATTAGCTAGAGATTAATCTTTCCAGAGTCCCAGGTAAAAGAGAGCCAGAGGATGGAAATCAGGTTATGTATTCTGGGTGAATGGCACCTCAGGCTAGAGGTCAGCCTCTCTCAGAGGTCTCCCCACCATTCCATAGCCTCTCTCCTATGTTCTCCTCCACCTTAACTCATGCTGTATCCAATCCTGCTTCTCTAGGTTCTCATATTGCCCCCATTGTGTGGTATCCAGTTTTTCTGGTACCCTCTATGCTCTTCTGATGTTTCCCGCCTGGTACAGTACACGTTGTAAAGCCTCTAATCACTCCACTGCTGCACACCATCCCAAGTGTGGGGCACTCACACCCCCTCTGTTGTGCACCCAGTCCCCTGCAGGGAAAGTATCTGTGCTCCATCCTAGCAGCCCTTCCTCTGTCTTTGCCACAGCAGATCAAAGCAAAGGAAGAGACTCACTGTGTTTCTGCAGTAGTAACTCTTGGTTCTGTTCACATTTCAGCAAGTGAAAACGGTGCGATTTCAGAACTACAGCCCACCTCCGTCCAAGCGGCACAGCTCACAGCCATCGCCAAACCATCCCGGTGGCAACACTGAGCAGACAGCCCAGCCAGAAGCAAACACCCTGGGCCCTGACATGACAGCTCTCTATTCACACCGACTCAGCTCCAGCCCAGTGCATCTGAGGAGGACGCCGCACCCAAAGACCCCATCGCTGGATCTTTCTACCCAGGCTGGGCAACTGACCTTCCCTACCAAAAAGAACTACAGCAGCGTTTCTGAGAACTGACAGGTTTTCTTCCCATTCAATTGCTTTCCTTTTCAAATGGGGCTTTCGCCTCTGTGATAAAATAAGCTCCCCACAGACCACACACCAACCTGCCACCACCCTGGCTTCTCCTTACAAGAGCTAGCTATCCAGTCAGGAACTTACTAGACCCCAGTTCCATGGAGAGCAAGGCCTCCTTCAGGCACTCACAATAATTGCAGCTGGCCAGCCAGTAACTCGGGGGCCTCTGAGGAACTGGCATGGGGGTCAGCACCTCTCTCTAATTTTATGGTAGAGTCTCATCTTAAATGCATCTGACTCACATCCAGCAAGCCACATCTGTATGTCATGGCAATGCATCAAATGTCATCAGCCCACACTGCCCCAGTGAGTAGATGCAAGCACCACAGACCAACATGGAATGGGTTTGTGGTCCCTGCAAAACCAGTGTTCTCTGGTATCCTCCAATATCTTGCAGCCAGCCTTATAGAAAAGTGGAAGAGGGAAGAAGCGTGCATATATCAGAAATAGTTAAACCTTTTTTGGTATCCTTTCTGCTATGAAAGCCCATAGAGATCAAAACTCTGGTTCATTACCTTTCTCAGCTCTACAGGATAAAGAAACCATAAATCAAATTCAGGCAGTTCCTGGATGAATTTTCAAGTTACCCTTTGATGGGTATTTGCTTTAGTTTTTTGAGCCTGGGAGTAGAAGTAATTTTCTGGGGAAGAGAACCCTGCCCTGCAATCAGTACTAAGCTGCAGCTGTTTATGACAGTCATTGGGTCCTTGCAATCATGTGATTTGGATCTTGCTTCTGCTGGTTGGTTGGTTTTTTTCTGAGTTGTGGACAGTATAGGCAGCACTTCCTAGATGCCTGTGATTCAGCGGCAATGTTATTTCCCCCTGTTTAAATCCTAAATGGATTTTTAAAAATCTGGGTCCATGTTGAAGTTCACGAAATAGTTCTCTAAACAATATGAAGGAGATTTGCACATCTCCGTGACATATACCCTTCCTTCCGTCTCCCCATCCCCTACCTTCAACTGATCTTTCACTCTCTCTCTTAGCTATGGAGCCACAGAAATGATAAGCAGAACTGGAAAGTGTATCCAGCACTTCCTCTGTGACTGATGTTTAGCAAATTGGCACAACGGGTTTGCTTGTCTGTGTGTACTTTTGTTTTTAGTGCCAGTGCAAAGACGGTCCATCCCCTTTCCAGCTGGAGCATGGGAGTATTCGATCTCATGACAATGGCTGCTGGGCTGGTTCAAAGACCATTGTAAAGTAACATTCTTGCTTCATTGCACAGACCCAATCAAATTAACTCAATAAGTCACTCTAAGCTTTCTGGATCATTGGGACAGCCTCCAAGGGGGAAGTTCTCTCTTGGAATTAAGGAAGGGCAATGGATGAAGCCATGCTGTGAACAGACAGGTTTTTTTCATGTTTCATACAGAAATAAATACACTGTAACCTCTAGCAAAGCGCAGTTATCACTGTGCTACACACCAAGGCCTCTCAAAACTCAACAGTGGCAGAACTCAGATCCTCCCATTCCAAAAGCACAGCCCCCTAGCACCATAAACTATTTGAAAGTCTCCTTCAGCTGTTAGCAGTATAAATTAAATGACACATAGTCACACAATTGACTCCAGCTAGCCAGATAGGACTATATCTTTTTTGCCTGCCAAAGAGCCAGAACAGGAATGATGTGTGTCTAATTCTACCCAATCTTTCCCATCCCAGCCTCCTTAATCTGTACCCTCTTCCTCCGCCAAGTGCATCTGCAGGGGCTGGAAGCAGAGACTCATGGTACCCAGAAGTGTCCGACAGCCCCGGTCCTCTCATAGCCCAATAATTAGGATTCCTAGTTTTAGATTAAAATAGATATAACCCCTCTGAGACAAAAGTTTGGGATTAAAAAATAAAAACAAAGAAGCAGCCAGATTTTGCCTCAGACTAAACACCTAAAAATCAACAATGCTAAATACAATTATTGGTCTGCAGAATTTTAGGGCAACAGACCACCTTAGGGCCAGAGGGACTGCCAGTTGGGATCTGTGGTGCACCTTGTCCAGTATACTGCCTATGACCGCACCAGATGCTTCAGAAAACGGAGCAAGAAACCCCATGGGGAGATAATCTGCCTCCCCTACCCCACCCTCAGAAGCTCTTGTTTAGTCATAGGTGCTGGAACTAGGGGTGCTGCTGCACCCGCTGGCTTGAAGTGGTTTCTTTTATTTTCAGGTTTACGGTTTGGTTTAATGGCTTTCAGCACCCCCCACTATAAAAATTGTTCCAGCACCCCTGGGTTTAGTAGCTCATCATCACACTGCACAAGTGCTAGCAACTGGCATCTGCTTTCACAAATTTAAAAAACCCCATTCCGTGGCTAGAGGCCACCAAGGGCATAGACAAAAGGCCTGATTCTCCACTGCCTTGTACTGTGTGCTGTCATTTAGGGTAGGTTTGCTCTTGGAGCTGGGGGTGCGATTCTCAGCTGGTGGAGACATACATGCGCTCTCTCTGATCAAGCTACCACACACAATAGAGAGCCTAGTTACATTGGCGACACGGACTAGCCACCTGAAGTATGTACCCGTCTGAGAGGGTAGGCACGTACATGGAGGCAAGTAGGCCCTCCTGCCACTCACACTGTTGTGGCTACGCTCTTTTTTAAACATGCTAACTGCATCAGAACTAGCATGGGTAGGTTCCTCGAGCTGAGAATTACACTCCCTGTACAAAATGCAGACATAGCCTAAGACTTGGGTCAAGGGGATGTAAAACACTACCAGTGAGAAGTAGCAATGTACCCTCAATATGCCCAGACATAAATGACAACACAAGGTGCAAACGAGTAGAAAAATCAAGCTGTTTGGTTTTGCTATAAATTGTCGCTCCGATGACTAATGAACATTTTAGAGACAATATCCCTTAGCTAAAGATTCATAACCCCTTTAAAAAAAACTGCACCAAAAAGCACTAGATTCCCCCAGATGCACTCAAGGAGGCAGAAAAGCCTAATAAACATGGCCTGGATTAGATCTTTTGGTAGTTTATACCTATAGCTGGGCAGGTTTGCCTGCTCATGCCCTACCTCTGAATGATGATTTACAGCATACTGATGAAAAGCAAGGGGGCTTTCTATGACCCACTCTGAAATCTGCTGGTATACTAACCAACAGATTTCAACAGCTGACTCCTCACGAGGTTTATCTAAAGAAGCTTGGTCAGAGCACGGGGGGGAGGAAGGATAAGGAGGGAAGCCACCCAGGAGAATTAATTATACAGATGGAGTCACTGGCAAATGCTGCAGGTGTATAAAACAGTAGAAAGTGAAACTTTGGGTTCAAAATAGAGAGGCTATGGGGGGCTTTTGCCTTTTACACCTCTGGAAAAAGCCATTTTACCCATTCATATGAACACACTAGAACCAAGCCTAGTGTGATTGTCTTGATCAGGCCATTTCTAGAGCCAGAGGTGTAGTTGCTCTGAACTGAATGTGGCCCATGGGCCTGACATCCATGATCTAAAGCATTTACCTTAAAGTCACACAGCCCTGTGACTGCTCGCTTGCCATTAAGCAGCAAAAACTTCCTCCTTTTGGGCTGCAAGGACTGGGCATGTGAATGCTGAGGCATATGCCAGCCCGAGCAGTTAAGATTTTCACAATATATTTCACAGCTATTCTTTGTAAGGTGGGGAGTTAAACTTCCGCTTCCTTGCCAGTACGGCAGGACTTGGAGCAGCCATTTCAGTTCTCTTCCAATGCATGAATTTCACTCAACGCTTCCTCAAGTCCATAGGAGGAAGTTAAAGAGAGAGAGTGCACACCAGCTATGTTCTCCAAAGATGGAGAGATTAGGTTCCTAAAGTGCGGAATGCAAGTGCTGGAACAAAGTGGAATATTGTAAAGGAGATGCTCTATTTAGACTTAAAAGCTCATTGCATCATGAACTAGTGGGATCACGATGTTTTGCTCATACACATACACTATGTCTCTGCACTAGATGGACAGAATGATTCCATATAGAATAAAGAGCGAGGAGTCTTTGTGGCATCTTAAAGACCAACAAATTTATTTGAGCATAAGCTTTCGTGGGCTAAAACCCACTTCATCGGATGCATGCAGTGGAAAATACAGTAGGAAGATTTCAGAGTAGCAGCCGTGTTAGTCTGTATTCGCAAAAAGAAAAGGAGTGCTTGTGGCACCTTAGAGACTAACCAATTTATTTGAGCATAATTGCATAAATTTGTTAGTCTCTAAGGTGCCACAAGTACTCATTTTCTTTTTAGTAGGAAGATTATTATATAATGTATATATATATACACACACACACACACACACACAGAACATGAAAAATGGGTGTTGCCATACCCACTATAATGAGAGTGATCAGTTAAAGTTAAATGGATTAAGGTTTCATGTTCTCTGTGTATTCATCGGATGCATGCAGTGGAAAATACAGTAGGAAGATATAAATATAGATAGATATATCTTCCTACTGTATTTTCCACGGCATGCATCCGATTAAGTGGGTTTTAGCCCACGAAAGCTTATGCTCAAATAAATTTGTTAGTCTCTAAGGTGCCACAAGTACTCCTCGTTCTTTTTGCTGATACAGACTGACATGGCTACCGCTCAGAAACCTGTCTATATAGAACATTACTGATGGCGGATACCTTTCCTGGCATATCAGCTAAAAAAAAAATTGTCAGATTTGAGGCTGTCAATTCCAATTTTGCCTTGAGCATGATTCATGACACCCCACATTCATCAACATCCTAGCCTGATGTGATGGATTGGGAAGCCTAACGCAGCTCCAATAGAGATCCTCTCTGATTGCATCTGATGAAGTGAACCGTAGCTCACGAAAGCTTATGCTCTAATAAATTTGTTAGTCTCTAAGGTGCCACAAGTCCTCCTTTTCTTTTTGCAGATACAGACTAACACGGCTGCTACTCTGAAATCTCTGATTACTGGCAATTAACCCCCGGGTTTAGAAGGCTACGGTGTTGTAACTTCAGAACCTCAAAAGATCAGGGTGAAAGAGCAAAGGAGAGCCCATCAGTAGTTTTGGAAACTCACAGGCAAGTTTAGGGCAGTCTGCATCCAAAGAGAGTTTTAAAGAAGGAGAACAGAAAAGAAGCAACACACTAATTCACCAGTAGCTTCAGACAGAAACATATGTTGAGGTAAAGTCACCTTGTAAGGTTAATCTGTAGCTGGGGCAGATTTTCCCACAAGAGACTCCATTCAGGCAGAAAGAGGTTATGAGAATGATTAACTATTAATAACAGAACGCCGTTCATTCTGGGGATACAAAGTTAGGTACCCAGTGAGAAATCTGCAATGGAAGTGAAGCTATATTCCCTTCTCCCTTTTCTGAGTCTTGCCATCCATGCAAAGGCGTGAAAATTGGTAACATGAATTTTTTTGTGGCCTGATTTTCAGAGATGTGGAGCATCTGCAGCTCCCATGGATATATTGTAGGAGAGCTGCAGGTGCTCGGCACTTCTGAAAATCAACCCATTCCAACTGAATAAACCACTAAAGTCCTTCCTCAAAACCATACTTACACTAGCCAGATGCAGCTTGTATTAGCATCAGTTCAGGAGCTTCCCTTTCATGGAAAAACAAAACAAAAACCACCTCTCTCCATGTGGATGACAAGATTCAGTGAGATGAGTGAGGTTGCATATCACCTGTGGACACACGAGTTTGCAAAGCCACACAGCTATCCATTATATGACACTGAATATGGAATGGTGCATACTCCCAAACAAGTGCCACATATTCAATGTGATCAAAACACTTGTGAGCTTAGACCTTGTTCCCATTGCATCGTGACAGCACTAACGGAATCAGGCTGATCAAAAAGGAGAGGGCTTTTTGCTTACATACACACGCATGCTTTGAGTCCTGAGCAGTGACAGGGAAAGGAAATAGTGACAGTGAAATTGGCACTTTGGTAAAATAGCATGTAATTATTTTGGGCCAGGAGATATCTCAATCAGAGTGTTTCAGTGCTTTGATGCCATGGTGATAGGTATCCTAAATATACCCAAGATATAGAGAAAGATACTGATGTGAGGAGATCAAAGTGGAGGTGGGTGTATTTTAAAGTGACAGCTCTAAAGACCGGTTCTGTTGTCTTTGTCCAACCCCTTCCAGCTACAAAATACACCCACCTTCCTGTTTAATACCCAACCCTGTTATCGTGAAAATGTTGCAAAATATATTATATATATCCTTAGCCACCTAACCCTTCACAGTTGGGTCTTTGCTGCATACCTTGGCCTCTTGGGACATCAAAGAGTAAAGGGGCTGGAACTAAGGTCTTTCTACTCCAGAAGCAAAGGCTAAAAGAAAATCCCCATTAAGGGTTAAACCATGGCTTTGCCTTGAACCTTGAGTAAAGAGCAGCACATTGGTTCCTGGTTTGCTCCTGAGGCAGTACAATAAACTGCCTCAGGTCGTGTCTGCACAGGGAAATTGATTGGCATAGCCATAGCAGAATAGGCTACTCTGCTATAGTTATGCTGGAATAACTCTCCATGTCGAGACACTATTCTGCAATTTTAACAGTGACTTTTATTCTGGAATAGTGTCTCAACATTGGGAGTTATTCCAGCATAGCTATACTTTGGATTCATTGGGTACTGATGTGGGTGGGTTTTTACAGGTAATGAAATGTCAGTTATTACTTATGTGCTCTTGTTGAGGGGTTTGGAGGAAGGGGTTACTTGGAGTCAGGCAAATCCTCCTTATCCCTATGCCGAAGATCCACATCACACCAGTTCTGATCCAGGGTTGCTGGATGTGGCCTACCACCTCTGCTTGTTAAGGTCACTCATTCCTCCCCAGGGGATGCACATGATGTCTCTGTAGCACTCAGTTCTTACAACTTGAAATAGTAAGACCAAAACTTGCTGTATCACTAACTCCATTGCCTTCCATTTTGGTCACAGATCATCAGACAAAGTACCAGGTACAAAGAAACAAAAAATGTTAGCAACATCAGAATATCATTCCAGATGTACTGCAGCATAATGGGTTTGGATAATGAAAATATATTGCTCTCTATCTAACAAGTGAATGTAAAAGAGCAGGCTGGTCACACAGAGTCTCCTACCATCAGTAGAGTGCGTTGATTGTCTGAAGTGCATAGAAAAGGAGCCCTGGGATAGTGCATAAAGTAGTACATTGGGGACAGAGGGGTCGTTAATGAACCTCTCTCGAGTTTGTGAACAGGGCTTCTCCTCAGCTCACAGTATCAGCTCATTTTATATGATTAGTTAATGAATTGGAGTTCAGATCAGATTATTCATCAGCCCTGTTTTAATTGCCTGCCTAACTGCTCAAGGACCTGGAAGTCCTTCAGTAAGTAACCCAACCCCTTCAGCTTGAACTGCAGTCATGTTTCCTGATGAGAAAAGAAAAGAGAAGAGAGAGCAAAGGCGAGACCCAGAACATTTTAACCAATTGTTTCCATGAGTGTCTCTTAAAAAATACAACCATGCCCCTAGCCAGACTTGACTGCACTCAGACTCACCAGAGAGGCAAACCAAACACCCGTGTAATGCTGATGGGATAATTTACCAGTTCAGGCCCAAAATCTGTTCTTCCACCTGTTACCACAAGGAGGAGAATAATGAAAAAAGGACTATCTTACCCATCAAAAACAAAGGAATGCACAAAGAGGGGCAAGCAGGGACACAGGCCCCCCCGCTAATCAGTGGGGGCACAGAACTCCTCTAGTCCAGGGGCCGCGGTGGGAGCTGACAGCTCCTCCAGCACCAGGGCTGTGGCAGAGGTACAAAACATGCCCCTCCAAAAGCAGTGAAATTTTAAATTCCTGCACATGCCCCTGATCAAAAACATTACCTGCCACGAATAGAATTTTGCAAGGCTACTTTAGAGGTAAAGTAGCCACCTTTACTAGAAGGGACCATGACAGCAACAGAGTATGAGCTTGACAACTGTAGTTGGGACAAGTTGCAGAGGGACAGTATCTGCCCCATGATGGGGGTGCCTAATGGAGAGTTTTATCACTTGATGAGATGGATGGGCTGGGATTATAAATGGATTACACTCAAGGAGGATGGCCAGTCACATGGAAAGTAGATTCAGAATCATATGTTTACTGGGAGTTGAGAAGAGCTGAGACATGTTATGAGGTATATATGCAGATCACGGGCTACATAAGTTGGGGTCCCTTTTATTTGCTTTCTTATTTTTGAGCCTTCAGTGTTCACATTTTCTCCACAACCAGTAGAGCTGGAAACTTTTTGTAAATGAAAGCTTAGTGTCACTTAATTACTTGACTCCAGAAGCTGGGGCTTTGTGGAAAAAAAAAAACAGATATCACAAATCTTGTGATAAACTAGTCAAAGTTGAGAACGAGGTGTACAATACCAAACCCTGGTTTCTTTCCCTCTCATGCTTGGTTCCTCCTTTCAGACACTATCCAGGTGTCTTGATACTGGAAAGACAGGGTAGCATCCAGGAAAACAGTGTACTGAAGAAATAGCATCAGATGCTAAGGAGAATTAGGTTGTGACTAATTTCCATGGTAGGTAGAGCTGCATTGTAAATATAGGAGGACATTAAGTAACGTTTGTTGGATATCCATCTCAAGAGTGCTCAGAGAAAAGCCAGGAAGAATCTTCTGTTTGCATCAAAATAAGCGACAAAGTTTACAATCATTCCTCATCACTTAGCATGATATATCCACAGCAGTGATCTTATCTAACATGGGCATACAGTCCATTTACATGTCATGATCAAATGACAAACAATGCACCCTTCTTCTCCTGCTCCAAATATTTTGCCCTGAATTGGCAAGGTCATTTTCTAAAACTAGCATAAGGAAGACCAATTAGCTTTAGTGCATTTAGACATCAAATCCATTCTGTATTTTTAGTCACGAGGTATTTTAAATAGGTCACTTGTTTCCCAGTGTTTCATGTTCTGCCCTGATCCTGTTAATTTTTCATAAACTACAAAAAAAAAGCTAAAACACTAACGGGTCTGACCTAAATCCACAAAATCCAGGTTAAAGGCTAAAAATCTGGGAGGATAGACAGCCCTTAGCTTACATAGCAGTTATTTACTTAATGGCAAATAGAAAGAGGCATAATGCAAAATAAGACTGGTGTCAGCCTATGTTTTTCATTCTTACCTCTGAACTGCCCTTGCTTTGAGGGGTTACTTCAACCTGGGGCTCTGTAGTTTAAGCTCTTTTTTGTTAGCTTTATAGCAAGTTTTTTTTTTAATGAAAAACCCAACAGAGGCATCAAATATATAGCTGAAGAGTAAGAAGGAGGAGCGAGGCCAAATCAACACCACATGCCTATTGTATAAAAATCTCTTTATGTTACTATAGGCAAATGTGTCACTGTTGTGTTATAGATACCAGGCCAGCTTCTTGAATCCACTGTGGCCCCTTTACTCTTCTAGGGTGGCACAAAGGGACTGCAAACTACTGAGACAACCGCTTCTGCCCTGGAAATAACCCAATATAAGGAGGATTTTCTGGTAGCACAGGACACACTACCTCTCCTCACAGATCCCACTGCGGAGGTGCAGGGGATGTGTCCACAGCATACTGCCCTCCAGCTATTCTCAGTGACGAAACCACCCACAGGAGTTACCACATGGAAAACCATTGTAAATTACAGAAGCCATTGGGCTGCTCTAAACTGCTCAAGGCCCAACAGGGCCCAGAATTTTGGGAGAACGATGGTGGGCTTTATGCTCCCCTCTCTCCCCCACTACTCTGTGCCTAATGCAGGAAAGCAGTAATGCAGGGTTTGGCCCACAAATTACGCACACAAGTGATTTCATATGTATATTTATAATATGAATCATTTACTAAATAGAGTCGTTACAGTTTATTGTGTAAATAAATATTTAAATGTAATAAAATCCATAGGAAGTGGTTTTTTTCCTTCATGCACAGTGGCTTTTTAAAATGTTTGTTTTCTATCAATATCTCAGCTGTTTAAAAAGTAACATTTTAAAACACCCAAAGTGGTCCGTGTTTAGGGCCTGATCCTGCCCAGTTAAAGTCAATGAGAGTTTAGCCATAAGCTTCAGTGAGAACCTGCACAAGCCATTTACTCTGAATTCCGCTTTGTAAAGGAGACTGATTTTTTGTTTGGTTGGTTTTTAAATTCTACCGATGGCAGAAACCACTATTTGGAGTGGCTCCTGATAACCATAAAAATGATCAAACTTGGTAGAAATATAAACATGAAAAAAATAGACTATCTAGACCAAGTTTCAGACCAAAATTCATATATTTTAAGGTCAAAAGGAACCATTAGATAATCTAGTCTGACCTCCTGCATAGCAGAGGCCAGAGAATTTCATCCAGTTGTTCCTGTATTGAACGCAATAGCCGTTAATATGGCTGTAACATTGCATTGTGTTATAAATGAATAGAATGGAAACTTTGTTTTTTTAATAGAAATAGTAGAATATATTTTCTTCCCTAATTTTGTGATGGGGTGGGAGGGCTTTGGGAAGGTGGACAGAACGTATAATTTTAGTCTATTGTTTAAAAATAACTGTTGTATAAATTCAGTTATATGAAGTTCATTTTTAAAAGGTTTTTCAATTTAACTCACTTTCATCAAGAGGAGGAAGTGAAAAGTTGATGAACAAAACGTATCTTCATCTTCTGTTTTGTATTAACCACTGAGGTATTTATTTTGTATTACATCAGTTGAAAGGCTCTGGTTTTAGAATGCTCTAAGTTACTACAAATTTACTTGTTTAAGTTTATAACTAATGTTTAGGTTTGTTGTCTGTAGACCAATAAAAAAAAAGTTATCGTGACTTGAGTGGCGTACTGCACCTTATACACTGGAAAAGTAATTGACAGACTGGGTTTCAGAATGAGTGCACTGCAAAAATTAGCTCATCAGCACGGTGGAGGTCAGCAGATGGAAAGTATAGATGTTGGTCAAGTTTTCAATGCCAAATATGTATATGATTCCATTCTGTAAAAGATTTTGTGTTGCCATGAAATTTGTTTTTGCATGAAACAATAAAACAATGTTTATTTTCATTTATTTGAACTGAATTCTACTTCTAGTCTTTCCAGTTGCCTGCATGAAAGGAATTATTTTAGTGCTGGTTTCAGGGGACTTAGCAGTTCTACTCTGAATTCAGCCATTCCTTTCCCAGCTACTCTGGGAATGTGGTTTGAGTTTGGGACTCTAGCTAGGACTACCATGGCTGTCTCCCTGTACCCATCACCATTTTGACACCCGATTAAAGGGAGATCTATCTCCCTTCTTTGCCTCCAGCAAAACTGCAGTAACCTACAAAGGACTGTATTAATAATACTTTTAGTACTAAGAGAGTTTTCCTCCAAGGATCTCAAAGTGCTTTTCAAAAGGAGGGTGAGTATCATTAGTCTCATGTTTAGGAGATGGGGAAACAGAATCACAGAGAGACTAAATGAGCCGCTTAGGTCACACTGTGAGTTGTTGGAGAAAGAATCCATTTCCTTCCACTTCCAGTTTCATGCTCTATTCACGGCACTGTGCTTCCTCCCTTAAATGTGTTCCTATTCCCCTATAGCCTTTTCAGTTGCAGTGATTTTGCCACTGCTGCTTTGCTAAGGAATTGCATGCAAAATGCTTTGCATTAGGATTCCAGATCCCTGTGCCCAGAGAGGGAGGTCATCAACTGTGCCATACTTCAGAGCAGGCCCTAGATCATTGAACCACAAAATATGGCTGCACTGTGGAAATTTGCAGCTGAGGCGGTTAGGTGTTATATCACGGTTTAACATACACAGCCTTGCAGGATTATTAGAGAGCCTTTGCTGTAAGACACAAATGCATTTTATTTCTAAAAATAAAGTATTTTACATTGGCAGGAGGGGGAAGTATCATGAGTCAAGCTTTCTGGCTGGGAATTTTTAAACTAGGGTATCTTTAGCTGTAGGAGCAATGTTTATTTCATAGATCTGGGTCGTAGCTCTCCTCTTCAGCTCTCGGGCCACTTGGCAAACAGCAAAAGGCCAGCAGCAATGAACTGCCATCCAGTCTTCACACAGGGTTCCCTGGGGAAAGCAGGAAGATCATTTCACACAAATGGAATGATCGTGAAGCAGCTTTTCTGCCTCGCTATGTGTTTCCTATTCTAATCACCCTATAGTAAGAATGAGTTGCTGGGCCTGATCCGGACCTAAATCAACAAGTTACTCTGGATGTACGCTGGGGTAAATGAGATCTGATTTGGGCCCAGTGTCTAACAGGATCTTTTCTAATCTGTTGGCCTACAGAAGATTTAGGATCTGTCTACACTGCAAGCAGTGTACCATTTTAATCTAGCTAGCTCAGGTACTGGATAGCAGTGAAGCCACAGCAACATAGACTTCAAAGGCTAGCTGCCCGGATAATTGCTGAGGGTCCTGGGCGGGCTTGTACAGCCCGTATTGAAGCCCATGCTGCTGCAGCTTCGCTGCTGCCAGTACCCAAGCTAGCTAGATTGAAGCTAACTTGGCTCCGTCTACATGAGCTGCAGTTACACCCCCTGCATTGCAATGCGGACATAACCTTAGGCTCTGACCTTGCACGGTGCTGAGTGCCCATGACTCCCATTAACGCCAATGAGATTTGAGGACACTCAGTACCTCATAAGCCCTTAAAGTGTCTCTCCGCATGGTTTGAACAATGTTCTTTGTTCCCTGCCTATCCTGATTACATAGCAATGAATATTTTACAGCATCAGCTCTGGGCTATGTAAATTTACAGCAACAAAAACAACAATCCCCACCCACCTACCCCCACAGTTCTGTTCTTCCAAAGTACTTTAAAAAACATGACTAGTTGCTTGGAATGGGCATTCTATCATAAATCAAATGCTGCCTTTGCTTCCCTGCAAAGAGAAAGGGCATTCTTGAGGTTTAATGTATTAGTTCTGCTTTAAAAATGCAAAATGCATCTGAACAACAGATTTTCAGATCACAAAAGAGTTTGGCTAGAGGACCCTGTTCAAACCCTAGCTGAAAATAAGGGAGGAGGAAGGCTAGCGAGGTGCTGAGCTCCTTGTTCTCAGGATCAGGCCCCAAGTGAATTTTTTACATTTGCAGAATTTCTACATCATCAATATTCAGTGGCACACTCCAGCACACTAATCCCATTTGACCACGTCTACAGATATTAAACTCGTTCTGCAGTCTCTCTTTTGGGAACAGGAGGAACATGCCTCTTAGCATTATGTAAGCTGCACAAAACAGCCTTCCCCACCACACACACAAAGACTTACTCGTATCTTGTATTTCTCTCTGGCGCCGACTCTCAACGCTAAGGTGGAACCTGGCAGCAATGGGAAACACAGGCACTCCTCATAGTGCCTTGCAAGGTTGCATTCTAGACATGGACTGCACAAGGCACCACAGACACCTGCCAGTAACCACAATCACAGTCACAGGAGTGCCGTAGGTTCACACTTAACAAGAGGTAAACAGCACTTTGCAAATAACCTGGAACATTCATTTCATTCTAATAGCCTTGTCCTCTTGGGGATAAGAGCGTTTTAAACGGGACTTCACAGAATTCTAGCGAACCCTACACTAGAAGGGAGGTGGTGGCTTTCCAATGGCTTCTTTCTGTGGGCAACTCACATGCGTCCCATCTCCTCTTCCCAATCCCCTCGTGCTTAGTTCTCAACATGTAGCTTTCTGCAGAACACCAGGTACAGTTTCATAAGTCACAGTTTGATAATCACTACACTACTTGGCCCAGCAAGTCATTTTTGGTTCGAATGTCTATGGATCTATGAACTATGCTATCTTCAACCAACCATTGCTAACAGGATGCTGCTATGGTTTTACTGATCAGCGTGGATAGGGGTTTTAATCTTTGAGCTAAAATAATCAATGCAGGTATACAATGGATCACCCACCCCCATAAAAGCAGTCTATAGAACACTTTTCTAACACTAAAGGCCTTTTTATACTACTGTTCCAACCACAGCAGAAGATACAGCTCCCCTGTAGTGCAAGTGAGCCCTAAATCTCCAAAAGAGGGATGAACTGACAGCAAAGCTTAAAATGCATTGTATTCAAAATATCTTTCCAGACAGCACTGAATCCCATTTGGCTTCATTTGTTTTTCCTTTTTAAAATTCTTGAAAAAAGTAAATTCAACAGCATTGTTATCACACAGTTTCATGCAATTCATTGAAATGTCTTTTGTTCTCAAATCAGGAGTAAAAGCACCTAGGATAGCGTTTGTCTATAGCAGAACGATAGCACAAGTGCCCACTGCAGGGAATCATTCATTTAATTTCTTTGGTGACTATAGATACAGTATTTTTCGATAAAATATACTAGTTCCTGTTCTGTTAAGTGTGGTCGATGGCCCCCTTTTTTGGAAATCTTCACATTAATCTCAGTGGAAGCCTGAATCTGTAATTACTTTAAATATTATGCTCTGAAGATGACAAAAGCTGAAAGAAATAGTCCAGCCACAGCCCTCAACTCACCTCATCTGGGAGCAGGGTACTGGCTAAGACAACAAAGTCAATGTAAATGATCCCACGTGACACAGCAGGAGAAACTAAACAGAGTTCTTCCTCCAGAAGGGTATTTTCACCAGTGGCTGAGAGCAAAACTTGAAAGCCAAAAATGAATCCCCAGTTCTATCTTCAGCTGAGTAGTGATGTCAACCAAGTCTTGCAACCCATTTCTAAGGCCCAAGCAACCCACCCAGAAATTGGAATTAAAAAGCCCTGCCCCCCTCAGTGTAGAACTCCACTGATTTTAGTAGAGTTGACAGGTGTAAATGAGGGCATAGTTTGACCTCATACCTGCATCCAAAGCTCAGCTGAGCTACCTTCAGACAAACAAGTCAAAGCAGTAGCAGGTTTCTGAGAACATGCATATCAGCTGTATTGTTCCAGCTGCTCCACTGTGAATTTAAGTTCATTGATCTATTGAACAATTGCAAACACATTCATATGCCTGTTTGTTCCATCAACTGGCATTATAAATACTTTTTCCATAAAATAAGCCGCCCTGGCCTTTAGAGTTGTGTTCAGAATAAAATTCAGAGCACTAGTTCACAGTGAGCAATATGAAGCACCTTGTGCCTTTGAATTTGGCTTTGCTCCAGATTGTATTCTTACTGCAAATTAATAGCGAGGATTTGCTACTGTTGACATATTATGAAAGAAAGCTAAAAGGACAAAAGAAAACAGAAGAAAATAATAAGCGAGAGAAAATAAAGACAAGAAAACCTGAAGTGCTATTAAGGAAATAAAATATCAAAAGAAACAAAGGAAAAACATTGCTATTAGTTGTTTACCTTCTGTTTAAAGGATTCAAAATTTCTGCAACAATTTTTTTCTTTTTTTTTTTTTTTTTTTAAGTTAAGGCAAAGAAACAATTTCTTTTTAAAGATCAGAGGGAAAATGATGCATGTTTAGGATTCCATGGTGTGTCAGACTAAGACACAGAAGGCAGGTTCATTGCCTTTTTTAATTTTTAGCAACTGCTTATACACAAAAGAGTTTGTTTTTTTTAAAAAAGCCGTGTTTACAAATATAATAGCTCTCTCAGTCAGGGATGGCAGGAAGCCATTGATTAATGGCACCTAGTTAGTGCTTGTTAGGGTTCCCTCCCCACTCTGAACTCTAGGGTACAGACGTGGGGACCCTCATGAGAGACCCCCTAAGCTTATTTCTACCAGCTTAGGTTAAAAACTCCCCAAGGCACAAATTCTCCCTTGTACCTTGGATTAGGTAACGCTGCCACCACCAAGTGATTTAGACAAACTCAGGGAAAGGACCGCTTGGAGTTCCTACTTCCCCCTAATATCCCCCCAAGTCCCCACACCCCCTTTCCTGGGGAGGCTTGAGAATAAACAAGATGAGCACAGACCAACCTTGGGATTTTTAGGACACTAAAAAAAACCCCAATCAGATTCTAAAAGAAACAGAACTTTATTATAAGGGAAAAAGGTAAAAGAAGGACCTCTGTAAAATTAGAATGGAAGATAATCTTACAGGGTAATCAGATTCAAAAACACAGAGGATTTCCCTCTGGCCCAAACTTTAAAGTTACAAAAAGAAAACCAGGAATACACCTTCCTCTCAGCACAGAGAAAAATGCAAGCCAAAACAAATATAAGCTAACGCATTCCCTTGCTAGTACTTACTAATTCTAATGGAGTCGGATTGCTTGATCTGTATCTGGCAAGCACCCAGAACACACACAGACCAAAACCTTCTTCTGCCCCACCCCAGATTTGTAAATATCTTGTCCCCTTATTGGTCCTTTTGGTCAGGTGCCAGCCAGGTTACCTGAGCTTCTTAACCCTTTACAGGTAAAAGGATTTTGTGCCTCTGGCCAGGAGCGATTTTATAGTACTGTATCCAGGAAGGTTGTTACCCTTCCCTTTATATTTATGACAGTGCTATAAGCCATGGGGATAATGCAAACTCTCACTTTAACACAGGAGGGGAGGATGACAGGAGAACTACTAGTTGGCCAAATCCTTTTTGATGCTGAGCATCCCTGACTCCAGCCGACTTCCATGGATGATGATGGTACTGAACACTATTCAGGGATCTACCCCAACTACATTTAAATTTTCCCGTATGACGGCTAATAACACTGACATTATGAGCGGCTGTAGCAAAAGGAGTTCATTTGGCAGCCAAGATTTAACATAGCAGTAGTAGAGTGGGGCTTATGTGTTCTATTCCTCGCTTAACATAATTTATGACCAAATTAAGTAAGGGAGTAAAGAGAGTATATTTCCTTAAATGTCTTCCACCCACCGCATGCAAACCCATAGGCACACCCACATTACAACTCTGGGTTATCCTACCATTTTCTGGTTGGTTGGAAGGGGACTCAAGTCCAAAGAAAATGGAAAGTTGAAAATAATGAATTTTCACTTTTATGTTATTTAATTAAACTGAAATAAGGGAGGAGGTGGAACGGGGCTGTATTTCTGGCTTTAGCGCTTATCATTTCAACCCCTCGGTGGCATCAGGAACTCCAAGTGCTATATGTGGATATGCCACCATGTAAGTAAATTTATTCTCTCTAATTGAAAAGAATTGGCAGAATTAAGGCTAGTTTAATTTTGGGCAAGTTCAAGGATTGGTTTTCAAATAGAAATTAATACCTTCTGATCCTCCTAAATGAAGACATCAAAGCCCTTGATAGACATACAGGAACTTAGTCTAACATGAGGCAAAGATATCATCCCCACTTTGCAAATGGGGAAGCTGAGGGACAGAGAAGGTAAGCGACTTGCCGGAGTTTACGATCATGATACACCATGTCTTTGGAAGAGCCAGGAGAAGAACTCATGATTCCCAAGTGCTACGCCTTAACGACTCAACAGTCCCTGCTTCCTTCCTTCACACAATTAAACTAGCTTTTCAGCTCTGGAGAATAGCCCTTTTTCAATTCGTTTGGTTTTTTAAATCAAATTCTGTCTAATTTAGGTACTTGTCTGGCCCTGATCACCGGAGTATCTGAGCACCTCACAGTTTGTAACATATTTATCCTCCCAATGAATGGCAGTGCTATTATCCCCATTTTACAGATGGAGATCTGAGGCACAAAAGGTATGTCTACACAGCAACTGGGAGAGCTGCTCCCAGCTGCAGTGCAGACATACCCAGGGAGGCTAAGGATATGTCTACACTGCGACCCACAGCACGAAGTCTCAGAGCCCAGGACAATTGACTTAGGCTTATGGGACTCAAGCTAAGGTGCTCAAAATAGCGGTGTAGATGTTCAGGCTCAGGCTGGAGCCTAGGCTCTAAAACCTGGTGTGGGAGGAAGGTCTCAGAGCCCTGGCTCCAGCTCAAACATTTACACTTTTATTTTTAGCCCCACAACCTGAGCCAGAGTCTATTGACCCAAGGCTCCGAGATTCAGTGCCCTGGGTTTTTTTTTTTGCAGCACAGACATACACTGACTAGCTCAGTATCACACAGGAACGGAGTGGGGGAAAGCTGGGACTTGAACTCAAGTTTCTGGCTAGCGCCTTAACCACTAGACCATCCTTCCTCTCTGAACTTCTGTTCAAAATGTGTTTAACACACAAGCAATCCAGTAACATGCATCTCTCACAGTACATACGCTAACTTACAAAATGGGGCATTCTAGTCATCAGATGGAATATCATGCCTTCCTATTGGTGAGAGTAACTGCTCTTAAAATGATAACTTTCAGAATCAATTCTCCTTTGACAAGGATTGTTCTCAATATTCTAGAAACTATCTTCAAGAACTGATCAAATATTTAAACCTATTTTGCAACTATGGAAGAAAAGTAGATGGGGGGGTGTCTTGTTCGGGGGTCTTTTGATACTGAGTGCGTTGGCACCAGAAACTACAAACTACTTCCACAAACAATATGGCTATAAGCAACTCACTAATGCACAAGAGCAAACTGATTTGGCTGGACATATCTAGTCTTTCAGAACCATCTTCCCTGGTTCTCTCAAGTACTAATGTGGTTTAATTCAGCCCGCAGGGCAGGAAAATAGAGCCCATTTAGCTCAAACCTGCTACAGGACACCCCTCCCTCTCTTCTTTCTGGCAAAGGAAGCAGCAGCCATTCAAATTAGGAACCATTCCAAATGCAGGGTAGTTGTGGTAACCACTGTCACAAGTACAATTAGCGTAGAGATCTCACTTTGATCCCATCATTCGCTCACACTATAAATCACCATGCAATATGATAGGATGGGTATTCCCTGTTCAGAAAAAGCACAGATCTCGCAAATGCAAGTCAGCAATGGAGTTCATTAGCAGGGCTGTATAGAGGAAGCTTGCAGGATACACCACATAAACCAAAGGGGAGGGTGTGTGCAAAAGATTCTTTGTAACTATTTGCAAAATCCTTAATGAGTTCCTGCATTACATGGGCTAATACTTTGTTCTGTTAGCCACTAATTTACATGGAGCACAAGAAAGAAACAGAAACATGGAACAACTAAGGCCTCTGTGACTGGCCTTCTGTAGCTTTCAGCTCCTGAATTGGACTCAGGAGAATTGGTCTATTCCTGACTTTACCACTGATTCACTGCGTTAGCTTCAGTAAGATTTAATCTTTCAATGCCTCAGTTTCTCCACTGACAAAATGGGACAATAAAATACACCCAACCTTTAGAATCCATGAAAGAGGTTTCCACAAGCATTATTTGTTTTTATGATTTGACTATTGATTATTGGGAGTCTCAGTTATACTAATTTCATTACCCCTAAACGAGCCATAATGGATGGTCTGATCTTCAATCTCCAGTGTCTGGTAGCTGCTCTATAAAAATCTTTTGTTTTCCTCCCCGTATTACTTGAATTCATCCCCAAAGGAGGAATTAAAGCAATGATAAAACACTGCAAACTCTTACAAACACTCTTGTCACTGCAGATACCAAAGAGACCAGTGGTCCAGTCTCCTCCGGTCCGTATGACTGTTGTGACGGTGGACGTGCCGACCCCATGAGTCGGCTGAGTTGTCACGGGCTCTGTTGTCTTTTTGTTCCTGATTGAAAAAAAAGCAATAAAATAAAAAAGGGAGGCTGGGCTTTTACCACCGAGGTTGCTCATAAATGAAGCTATCCTGAGTTTGACAGAAAAAAAAGTGGATTTCATTATTTTAGTGCTACCAATTTGCTTTATGGCTATCCCCTTTTGCAGTTGAGTTTCTCTCTGCTTCTGTTGCTGCTGCTCTCTAGCCACTCAGAGTGTGGCAGAAAATATAGCTGATCACCAGTGCCCTTCAGTCTCTAGCAAACAAAGAAATGATCAGAAACCAAGTACTTCAAGTGCAAATACACAATATCCATGCAGGTTTCAGCATCCACCGGTCAAATCACTGCGATTTACCTCTTTAATGTTAACGCTTGAAATCTGTTCCTAGCACGGACCTTTCATCCGTATGATGAATGTATCAATTCATTCATCATTTCACCAAAGGGGGTTTTCAAGGGCTGAGTTACTGGTACTGATTTTTTGCTGAGTGGAACGATTTCATTTGCGTGCTGAAATGTATCATTCTTTCCTTTTTGGACGTAGCATGAAACTTGGCTTCTGAGCCGAACCCAACTTCTTTCCAAAGTAGCATTGTGAGCAACTCTTCTGGTGGAACATCTAAGGCTGCATTCTATGCTGCATCTTCCAAGAGGTGCAGCCCGGCAGACGCCCCCAAGGGGGGCAGGGGATGCTAAGGTACCTTTAATCCCCCTTTGTACCACCCAGACTGTGCCTGCAGCCAGTGATGCAAGCCCCGAGTTATGACAGCATCCTCACAGTTATCTGCAGGGATCTTTGCGGCTCAGAATGGTAGAAGTACTCAGTGCTACAGCCACTTCCCTTCCTTTTGCCAACACCCTGGTCTCCCCCATGCCACGTTCCCAGCCCTGCTTCTTACACCAGGGAGGATGGACTACAGGGAGAGAAATCAGATCTCATGCTTCAGAGATTCAGCCAATTGCCTGCAGGGTCAGGAAGGAATTTTTTCTCTGATACACAATTGGCCAGATGTGTTCTAGGGTTGTTGAATGTTTTTATTATTAATATTATATTATTATTATTATTTATTTTTTGCCTTCTTCTGAAGGCCCAGAGACTGGCCGCAGCTGGAGCCAGGATGACAAACGGGGAGGACCAGTGCTCTCAGGTGGCACAGAGAATCCTCTTTTTTAGATGCCTAGCTAGTGTGTCTTGCTGATATGCTCAGGGTCATACAGATCATCAGATTTGGAATCAGGAAGGAGTTTCCCCCCATGACAGTCTGGCTGGGACCTTGAGGAAGTTTTGTCTCTCTCTCCAGCAAGGGTTGTAGATCATCTGGGCACGTCTTACCTAATCTATTTCCTGACATTGCAAGGGCCTCAAACAATGGTACCTCGGTCTCTCATGTTCTCTGCCTATGGCACACAATGGTTTAGTTTGCTGAGGAATGAAATGCTTTTGTCTAACGAAAATCACTAGGCTCAATCTCAATGCATCAAATCATCGAAATGTAAGGCTAGAATGGACCCGAAGAGGTCATCAAAGCCCAGCTCCAGTGCTGAGGCAGGGCCAAGTAAACCTAGACCACCCCTGACAGGTGTTTATCCAACCTGTTCTGAAAAACTTCCAATGACGGGGATTCCACAGCATCCCTTGGAAGCCTAGTCCAGAGTTTAGCTACCCTTATAGTTAGAATGTTTTTCCTAATATCTACCCTAAATCTCCCTTGCTAAAGATTATGCCCATTACTTATTTTCAGTGGACCTGGAGAAGTGACCACTGTCCTCCTTATAACAGCCATTAACGTATCTGAAGACTGTTAGCT
The DNA here is from genome assembly GCF_965152235.1 of Eretmochelys imbricata. Classification (NCBI taxonomy): domain Eukaryota; kingdom Metazoa; phylum Chordata; order Testudines; family Cheloniidae; genus Eretmochelys; species Eretmochelys imbricata. The sequence continues at coordinate 18,111,785 of NC_135579.1, forward strand.
GGTCTCGCCTCAGTCTTCATTTCTCAAGACTAAACAGGCCCAGTTTTTTTAACCTTTCCTCATAGGTGGGGTTTTCTAAACCTTTTATCATTTTTGTTGCTCTCCTCTTTCCTAAAGTGTAGTGCCCAGAATTGGACACAGGACTCCAGCTGAGGCCTCACCAGTGCCCAGTAGAGTGGGACAATTACCTCCCATGTCTTACATAAAAACACTCCCCAGAATATTAGCCTTTATATAAGGGTATCTGGGTGAAAATTCATAGACTGTGTTAAACAGGTGGTCAGACTAGATGATCTATAATGGTCCCTTCTGGACTTAAACTCTATGAAATCAATGAAACTAGGACCACGTAAACTGGCATTATTAAGCACCTCCAGCATTGGGGGAATTTGCTGCAGGGCTTAGGTGGCACCTTTACAGCCCAGCCTACATGGCATGGTAGCAGCAAAAACAGAGGCCAGAGTGGGAACCAGAATCTGGCTCCCAGGTTTATTTCATACAAATGGAGTGTCAGACCAGAGTGGTTCAATCCCCATTTAAAAACCAAAAGTTGGCAGCAACACACTTGCATGGATTTTTTTTAATTATTAAAATGCTCCACATAGCAATTAATTTTCCCTAGGTTCAATAATATTGTTACATTTGTTTTGAAATTGAAACTGCAAGAAACTTAATAGAAAGGGATTGAGAGGTTGACTAGTTTCTCTGGACTTCTGGTGAGGTAACGCTGCTTTTTCCTGAACGGCTTTTTTTTTTATGCTTCTTGCGGCAATGCTACCTCAATAAATCACAACAGTTAAATCTCCACTATAGTATCCTGTGGGAATTATTTTTTCCACCCCCTTTCTCCAGCAGTGGAAGAACACAGCAGTCTCTATGCTGTGCTAAATCAGGGAAGCGGTTCTGCTATTAAACTATATAACTCAGGAGGGAGCCTGTATCAATCCTCAGCATTTCTTAATGTTATTCTTTGTGAGAACACACAACAATCCGCTGATAATTTGGTCAATATTTTGACCATATGGGACAATGCACACTTAAATTAGAAATGGCAGCAAGGTCTCGTTGACATGGACCTAAGAGCCAAGAACTCCTGGGGCCCAGCCACCCTCTTCCACAGAAAGTCCCACAGGAAGGCGTCCTGTGGCAAGCCAAACACTGTAGAAATCAGGGGTCTGCTGGAGAATTAGATTCAGGTGCATGGAGGCCCTGTGCCTCCACACTGGATTTGGGATCCACTCCTTCCATGTTGCCAGGTACTCTTGTACCTTGGGTCAGTATAGAGGGGCTCTGGTTCATGAAGTAATATAGATGTTGGCTAGATCAGTGCTTGAGTCATGAATTCTCTGCAGAGTTGCTGGAGCGAGGCCTGCGGGTTGTAGGGCTCTCTCAGCCTCATTCCCAGCCCCATGGAAGCATGAGGAAGGCGCTGTGGAGACAATTAACACACACATGCATACAAGGGGGTAGATCGTCTCCATGTGGGCCAAGGAAGGCCAGTCCAGGCCCTGAGCTGTAATCCCAGTTTTGCACTGATGCTTCTCAGGCAAGACTCAACCGCAGTGTATCATGCCATCATTTCCTATGCTATAAAATGGGGATAATGCTTATCTATCCCACACAGGCAATTTGAGAGTTGGTCAGTATTAACGCAGAGCCATGTGAAAGTGCAAAGCACTACATAAAAATTAAAAATGAGTATTTGCAAGTGTGCTCACTCATGGCGGTTTCCTAAAGGGGATTCTTTTCCTACTCAGCAGCTGATTTGTGTGTCTCATTAACATTTAGTTGATGATTTCAGCTTGTTCCTAATCTCAGTGGAGAATAAATCCAGCAAAGGTCAAACTATCTTGCTAACCCAATAAGACACTACTGAAATATATCCAGGTGTGGTTTAATCAAAATTTGGATTCTGGGTGCTTTTTTGGTGCCCCATGCTGTCAATGGTTCTCTCTTCATTGGCCGTGGAGGCCTAAAAGGACCAATCAGCTTCTCAGCTGAAAGCCACATGGGACTGAATAACAAGGAAACCTCTCTAAGACTTGTGCCAGACTGAATCCTGTGCAGAGCACTATACAGCAGCAAGCACATTTCTCATCACCTGTAAAATATATTTTTCTTTTTACACACAGTTTATTTATAATGCCAACTGCGAGGTGAAAGGCAGGCACCTTATTTTATTTCTTACCGTAGAGCAGAAAGAAAAAAGGTCCCATCTTCAGGTGTTATTAGGGAGAGGAGAAGCGGCGCTTGGATCTCAGGCAGTGGGGCCGCCTCAGTCACACTGAAGCAGCGACTTCCCAAGCAGTTCATTTGGGGTTGAGGGGAAGGAGAGAGAAAAATTCTCCTTCTCTGTTGAATTCGGAAGTGCCTCAAGGTTGTTCACAGCTGAATGCTGATGACATCATTGCATGCTCAGGCCTGAGGTCACAATGGGGTCCCAACAGCTGAAACAACCCCCAGATTAGAAAGTGAAACCGCCTCCTCCCCCAGAAATTACACTTACACACACACACACACACACGTCTTTACGTGAAATTTGAAGATAGGCCTTCTGCCTCTAAACTTTAGTCTTTTAGTCTAAAGCATGTCTGTTGTGGATGGGAGAGTCCTTTAAAATGATGAATGACTGGAGATACAGACCTGAAGTTTAAAGTGATGGAAAATAATCCAGACCCCCTTGATTAAGAACTGCTAATCAGTGCCCATGTATGTTTTTGCCACAGATGTGATTCAATGGCGAGTGGGCCTATAGCTCCAGCTAAGAAGAGTATAATGGTATAAATATCAAATCCAGTAGTATACCACCTTTCCCACAGCCTTTCCCACTAGTACTACTAACAGTTATAGTATACAACTAATGATATATTATTTCACAGTGTTTGAAGAAATCTCTCAACAATTTACCAAAAGCAATGCGAGAAGACAGTTGCTAAGGGTATGTCTACACTTAAAACACTGCATCTGTGCCACTGTAGCACTTCAGTAAAGATGCTACCTACGCCAACAGGAGGGTTTCTCCAAGAGGTGGCAGCTAGGTCAATGGGCAAATTCTCCCATAGACCTACCGCTGTCTACACCAGGGCTTAGGTTGGTTTAACTGCATGCTCAGGGGTGTGGATTTTTCACACCCTTAAGCAACATAGTTATACTTCCCTAATTTCAAAGTGTAGACCAGGACTAAGGCTGGAGGAGGGAGAAAAAGTGGGGGAAGGGGCAAAGAAAAAGCTACAGTTTAATGCTGGCTGACCGCTCTGAAAACAGAATATTCTACCAAATCAAGTTTGAAGGACAGAGATAAACCAGGCACAGGAGGAATTAAGTGCAAACAGATTTAATGCCTATGTAAGGCAGCTAGGAGTTCGTGCTCATGATTTTGTTTAAGCTATTCCCTGTTAAAGCTTGCCTAACCCCCATTCTCCCTGTAAGGCAAAGTCATCCCAAAGTTTTGCGAATAAAACGGGGAAATCTAACACATTAACAAATCCCTTTATCTTGTCACTAACTTTTATCAGACATAAATTGGCCAAAGTATTCACATTACAGGCCCACAGTTCACATAGGAAGGGTTGGTTTCTTGCGTCCATTAGAGAAGGCCTCCCACACTGCCCCCGGTTATGTCAATTTAGTTTTTGGCAGGACCCATGTAAAAGATTGTTGATATTGGAGTTTTCCTTGAATCTTATAAGATGGGCACCTGATGGGGGGAATCAAGCCACATTTGTGTCATTTTGAAGAGGACTACAGCAAAAGAGGAAATCTATTTTCAGTTTTGAGTTTATTTTTAGATTGCTGAAATCTATGCACAATTTGGCATTTCATCCAATCTGTGATGGCTTTAAGTAATGCAGCCATAATAATTTGCATGTTTATAGCACTTTTCAGGGGATCTCAAAGTTTTAGAAACATTAATGAAGCCTCACAAAACTCCTGAGAGAAAGGAAGGTATTTTAATACTATTGATAAAGATAGGGAAACTGAGGCACAGAGGAATTAAGGAAATTTGCCCAAGGCCACATAGCAAGTAAGTAGCAGAGCCTTGATCGTTATTCTGCTCTATACCACTGGACAACACTATACATTAGCATGAGCAAAAAATTGCTCATCAATGTTTTTTAAAAGCAATTCCCTGTTAAAGCTTACCTAACCAAACTTTTTCCAGTAAGGCTATGAAGAAGGCACAGAGTTTTGCTACTAACATGGAGAATCTAATACTAACAAATCTCTTTATATAGTCATTAGTTTTTATCAGACAGAAATTGCACACATAGCTTCATAACAGTGACATCTCCTGGAAACAAACAAACAAAACAAGTCTAGGAAGAATAATCAGTTTAGTTTGTCTGGACTGCAGGAACCTTGAGCAAACGTGAAGCATATTTGTCTTCGTTTTTTGCTTCACAATGAAAAGTACAAGATTTTCCTCCTAGAGGCCTTCTTTAAAAAGCAAATCAAAAGATTATTTCAATGTGCAATATCAGTCTAAAATCTTTTTTGTTCTTGCAATAAGCTTTAATACAAACACAAGCTGTTAAATGACGAGGGTCAAGAAGCAACCTTTGCTGTTAGAAGGTTTTGGATCAAATCCAGTCTGCCCTGCTTATCTGGTTGTCAGTCCACACTGCTTCAGGATTATTTATTTATTTGCTTGCTTGGTTTCCAATTTCTGAAGCCAGCCAGGGTGATTCTAGACAAGGAAAGCATCTGTTTAAGAAAACTTTTTTGATCATCTCCATTCTACACTCTAGCCTGAAACTCAGCTGGGCTTTTTGGGGGTTGTTGCCTATAACATCTGTAGTTATTTGCAGCAGCACCCATTCGTTACTTCCACCTGGATATCCTCCAGAGCTGGTGGAAAGGTTTTAGGCCTTATTCCAAAGGAGGAGACTTGTAATGTAACAACAACCTATAGGAACAGCACAGAAGGGTCAGCTTTAGTATATCACCCCATTCCTGGGGTAGCACCTAAACCTTTAGCATTCTGACTTGAAGTTGGTGTCAGTGTTATGAACTGGGACCATGGGGGCACATCTGGAAATACTTAATTGTGCTTCATTCCTTCTCTGTTCATTAAAATCTCAATTTTCAGTATCAGACCCAAAGCTGCTTAAGGAAAGTCAAACAAGTTGTGACATTCAGAGCCCTGACAATCTGCTATAAACTATTTGCTATAAATAGGTAAGAAAAAATAATTCTGAGTCTAAAAAAGTGATTTTATCCGACAATTGAGCCTGAAAAACCTGAAGAGTAGGAGGAAGCATTAACATCCTACAAAGGTTCTCCTAAAGCGGGATGTATTCACAGAGACATCGGAGAGGAGAATGGGTGTATGGAGATCTTTTGAAAAAGATCCAGTGTCAGAGGTAACTCCTGCAAAACACCAAATTGGTTGTGATGTGCAAAGTCTGTTTATTCAAGAGCCCTTTTCATAGACTCAGAAGAATTCTTTGAAATGTATAAAAAGCCCATTGCAGTGTTCAATATACACCTGTGTGAAATTAGGAAGCCATGAATTAAAGACTGTATTTCATGAGGATAATGAATGTAAAGCAAAGACTGTAACCTGACAATGCAAGGTGTACTGAGTCTGTGGCCTGCATTGTGCAGGAGGTCGGACTAGATGATCATAATGGTCCCTTCTGACCTTAATATCTATGAATCTATGAGTCTTGAGCTAACAGAAGCAGCAAAGAGCACAATGGCAATCAAGACTTAACACCTTGAGCTGACCAAGACATTCATTATAAATGGGGGGTGGGGGGAAAAAATGATCATTGCTAACACATGGAGACAGGGGCTATTAATGGAAGCTCACAGAGGGACTGACATGATGCTAGGGCATGACAAAAAGAGGATGAAATCATGCACTGTCGGTCTGAGTAGATGTCATGAAAGTTTTTCCTGCTTGATTGTAACTAAATAGCCAGACCTAGTTAGTCATGTTTACTGCATTGTTTGTCTAACTATAGGTTATAGGTGATGCTGGAGATTAGCACAGTGAGACATTTATGAGAGAAGGCAACTGAGAAGGCAGGCAGAATAAAAGCAAAGTGAGAGCCTGAGCTATTGAGGGTGCGAGAAGTGGGTTTCATGTCTCAGCCGCATAAGGCCCAACGTAATCTCACTTGTCAACTAGATCTGTTTTCATTGTCCTTGGCTTCCTCACCATTTGTTATTCCCAATCTTTTTACCTTTTAAGGCTCCTTATCTCGTTTCCCTCACTCTCTGGTTTGTACTACTCTCTCTGCCAGCAGCACTCTGCTATATATACTGCCCTAAGCCACCAAACGTTGAAAAAACAGGTAGAGAGGTAGGAGACCAGGAGAGGAGAGGATCTCAAACTCAGTGAGGTCACAATGTCAAGAAGAGGAAAAGTGATAGTGTCAAAAGCAGCAGAGAAGATTGAGGAGGATGGGGATGGTGTAGACAACCTCAGATTTGCTGATGAAGGGGTCATTGGACCTTATTCAGTCAGTTTACATATGTATTTACATACCTGTGCCTACAATATACAGCACATACTTATTACTACTTTGATCCTACCCACTTTTATGAACACACCTATTTCTTTTTCCTGAGTATAACTCCATCAAAAGCATGGAGTCTTCTGAGTATTTATTTCCTTGGTTGGCCAAAAAAATCCGAGTCTTATTGTCAGTGTTTTATATACTTACACAAACATAGGGGGTTTGGTATGCAAGTCTCGCTGGATATTTATAACTTTGTGCCCTGGTTGCTGTAATTCCCTCTCCAGCATATATAAGCTTCAGAGCAGGTTCCTACTGCTGTGATGGCAAGCATTCAGCAGGCACTGTAATTGCACAGTTAAAATAGTTCATTTTCTTACTGACAAGCCCTAGTTAAAGAGGCGTTAGGAGGCAGCCTGGTTTCCTGAAGAGAAACAAATCAAAGCACAAAGAAAAAGATGAGAGAAGGACCAGTGTCTTTCACCCTCAGCTAGGGTGACCAAATAGACAGTGAGAAAAATCGGGACGGGGGTGGAGCGTAATAGGCGCCCATATAAGAAAAAAGCCCCAAATATTAGGACTGTCCCTATAAAAATCGGGACATCTGGTCACCCTACCCTCAATCCCCTTTTCCACATTGGTTAATAAGTTATTGAAAAAGATGGCGGCTGCCACTCTGCCCAGGTTTTTGGACAGGATATTGGAAAGGAAATAGAAATGGCTTGGATTATTATTTATTTTAAAATACTTCAGATTTTTTCTATGTGAGTTCTTGAAGACCTCTGGCACAGCAGCAGTAAAGCCCACATTTCTTCACATGCTCGCTCATGTCCGGAAGAATGGTGCCAAGTACAGCCGAGTGACGTTTCTCAGCCATTTTCTGTTGCAAAAAAATGAAAAATTTGGGTCAACCTTTCGTGAATTCCTGTCGATTGTGCCAAACTGATTTGGCTGAAAGAGCCTTTAAACAATTTGAAGGGGATTGGGGGGGGGGGGGGCGGGAAATCAGAACATCTTGTTTCAACCTCTTTGAAACAAAAACAATTTGATTTTTCAATTAAAAATGGGTTGGGGTTTTTTAAAGTAAAAAAATGCTCGACGTTGAAATGAAACATTTTGTTGTGGATCGAACAAAACATTTCTTTTGACCCAAAACAAAGGTTTTCTTCAACTTTTCACTAAAAATTTTTCATTTTGGATCAACCTGAAATGAATTTTTTTCAGAACTGCCAGAGAACCCCAAAAAAACGCTCAATTATTTGCACAGCTCTAGTTCTGAGCAGTTGACCCTGGCTACCTCCACTTGGAAACCATCTGATCTTCATACCATGAGGGATTTTCCAAGATAAGATTTACAACACAGAGACTGGGACATGGAGATGAACATAGAATCTAGGGTAGCTTTGACCAGTCTCGCTGACTGAGGTTCTAGAGGCTCTTTGGCTTGTGACCTTACAAGTTGGATTCATTCCCCCCTGCTGACTTGTAAAGAGGGGAGCTATAGAATTCATCTATGATAGCTGAGATCATTAGTTACTCCCCGCTGCTACATCAGCTGGTGATAAATGGAGGGAAAAAATAGACCCATTCTAAAACAATGGTATTGGCTCCCGGGTTCAGTGCAAGGCTTTGCCCCATAAAGCCTAGTACAGCTGAAGTAGAGCCTCTCTCCTTGAATTCTGCAGTGGTAGCCAGCTTCAAGTTAACAATCCCTGCGGGCCAGGCATGCTCAGTGGGTAGCCCTCAGCTATGGAACTTATTTCCTGCTGTGGTGTGAGGGTGAATCTTTAGGGATCAATACAAGGCCCATTTCTCAAACATTTGCTTGGTGGGGCTTGGAAGGATTAGTGGCAAAGGAACGTTTGTTTATATTGGTTGAGGTTTTTTTGGTATATTGCTTTAGTTCTCTCTACAGAGGCAAATAATGTACGGCTAATTTCATTTGTAAATGCACACTGCCATGGTGAGAGGGGACATCATGTACATTAAAAATACACATCATAAGATGGGACAATGAACCAGGAGACAAGGAAAAAAAAACGACGTGGCAATATTTAACTCTCATGATGATTGTCTTAGATTAATACACTATTCCCTTTATTTTCACCCCCATTATAAATTTGATCTTCCTTTGGTAACATGCTAAGACAAGTGCAGTATCAGAAGTTGTGAAACTCAGTCAAAGACTGATTGTATAGAACAAACTATCCCATCTCTGCCTGCCACCAGTGACCTTGATTTAAATACAAATCTGCACAGGCAAATTGTGTATGTGTAAGATTTCTAAAGCAGTTTGTGTTGATCCTCAAGTCTAACATAGACCCTTCTCTCTAGATGAGCTGAACATACTTTATAGTACTGTTGGTGCCTTATGTTAGAACAGCTCATTTTTAAAAAACAATTTGGTATTCCTGGATTACCAAAAGCCAGGATTGTTCAAACTGAAACTGTTTAGGAAAAGGACACTTCATCTCTCCACTTAAAAACAGTTCTATAAACAATTTTAAGAACAGAATAAAGTGCAAGGCCTTAACTAACAGCATCTTGCTTGAGGTACATCTTAATTCTTAGTATCAATACTTACCTATTATATTTTATATTCACTGAGGAAACTTCCATGTATGCTTTCGTTGAGGGGTCCTCACTATGCAATTCCTTCTGAGCTACAGGTCCATATAAAAATCCATTGCACTGTGCTTAAAGCTCCACCCCAATCTTTGAAAGAGTCATCAGACAATGAAAGTAAATGCAATTTTTCCGCTTTCTATTATTTTTATCAATCTATCCATAAGAGATCTGATCACCTTCTATGTACAGAAATCAGTATCTAGCAGATAAGAATAATACCATGTAAAGATTTGTCGAATACCAAAAAGCTGAGGAGCTCTTGAAAAAGGTAAAATTTGCTGTCTCAGCATTTGGGAAAATTATTTCTTTCAAGAAAAGCCAAGGGGAAGGCAGAAAATGTTTATTATACCTATATTTAAAAGATTTTGGGGCCGTGCAACAAAAGATTTCTTTTAAGAAATGACAGTTATCTTGGTCCATTACAGATGTTTTCAAAGCCACTCCGGAGTTTTAAAATATCATATTAACCCAGGATCAAGCTGGTGTAGTCCACAATTTAATGAATTAGATAGACAATTGTGTCGCCGATATCCGCTGTCAGCCCGTTCTCGGTTATGCAAACCCGTTTCTCAGCCAGGTCTAGGTGGAAGACAGCTTGCTCTAAAATGGGAGTTTTCTCTGCATCTTCTTTTCCAAGTACAGGAACACGACGGGGGCCCAGCACAGGATCATCAAATCGCATTAGTTTTACTTTAGAGAGCTCTACAAAAGAGTTGACAATTCTCACGTCACAGGAGTCTATACCCAGGTTAGTGTTTCACCCAAACTAACCAGAATGGAGGTCTTTAATTAATAATGGGCCCTTCTGAGGCACCTTTCTTCAAAGAAATGCACAACACTTTATAAACACCAATCAAGCCTCAACAGCCATATGAGATATGTACTGTGACCATTTTACCAATGGGCACAGAGGTTATACAACTTGGTCACAAAGTAAGTTGCTAGCAGAACTGGCAACAGAACCCAGGAGACCCGATTCCTAAAACTCAGCACTGAATGACATTAGCTGCTTTTTCAGCAGCTATTACAGACCACAAACAATACTTCGCATCTCAAGAGCTTTACTAATGAGCCCAGAAACTAATTGTCGAATAAAGCTCTCTCCCACCACTAGCATTCATCAGATAGAAACTCCTCAGGTACTTGCTTAACAGTGATATCTCCTAGAAACAACAAAGATCTGGAAGAATCATTGATGTGCTCTCTCAATTGTTTTCATTCATTTCAAACAGCTGCAGAACTCTAGTTAACAATGTGTATGAGTCCAAAACGTATTTTCTTTTCTATTTGTACTTTGCCATGCACATTACCTTGCACTTCTTCCTCGGAGAATTTTTTTTTTAAATACTGTTTCCCTGTGCATCAATATAAAATGGTCTCTTTGTTCTTGAGATACTACAAATGCAAGCTGTTAAATCACATGGGAACAGAAGAAGCCTTGGTGTTACAAGCCTGTAGACCAAGTCCAGTTTTCCCTCCATATCTGGTTGCCAGTCTGCACTGCTTGAGGTTTCCTTGTCTGGCTCTGGAATTAGCAAAGTCTCCAGGCAAAGGAAAGCTGCTGTCCCTTTAAGAAAACTGTCAACATAGGAGCCTGAAATGTAACATTTTTCCACCGATGTGTTTGATGGCCACAGTATTCTCCAGTAAGTAAGTCAGTAAGGAGAAACTAGGAATTGCTAAACAAATCAATTTATCACCGTAAACTGGAGAAATACTTGTTTTAAGTGAAAATTAAAAGGAAAAAGTAATCTCTAAAAAAATGCTGCCCAAATGACCTCTGAAATTATGCTACTTACAAAGCACTTTTTATTGTCAAGGCACTATAAAAATATTAATTAAAATCAACCCTTACAGCACCAGTGGGAATAGCTATTATCCCCATTGTACAGATAGCCTCTCTGTACCTCAAATATGCTAAGGAATTTGCTCAAGGACATACACTAAGTCAATGGCAGAGTCGGTAGGAGAACATAGGGTTTCCTTTCCTCCATTCCATTTATGCATCCGGTCCCTCTAACACTTACAATGGGGGGATGCTATATTGCAACATAAGGCAGGAGTCAAACAAAAGTCGTAAGGCTATATATGTGAAAAGCAAAGAATCAAGAACAGACACTTGAATCACATGAATATCAGCAGCAACCTTGGAAGTCTCCAAGAGAAAGTTTGTGAAGGTTACTTTGGAGATAATTTCTCTAAACAGGAAACCACACAAGCACAGCACAATGGGAATTCGAGATGGGCATAGAGTCGGTGGGTTTTTTGGATTTGTTTAACACACATTTTAACTTTACCATGACCCACTTTTTCATTGTTGAAAACCACCCTGAGCTGCTACAGGAGGTTGCAGCACCTACATATTCCCTCTTGATGTTTATGTGACACAGCTACCTCTTAAGCTCTTCTAAGGGGGGTGGAACAGAACAGTTTACCTGCAGAATCTGGCTCCTAGATGACAAAATCCATTTGTCTTAATGCCTTCACACTGCAGCTCATTCCTGCCAATGAACTCTAAGGGCTTTCCGAAAGATTCTGCTGGTACTTTTCCCCTATTTCTTTTAACACTATAGAGTCTGAAATTTAAAAAACTCTAAAATAAGGCATGTCGTGTATTAAGAAATGGGAGAGAATGTATGGCTCAGGGGACTTGTAATGGAATATTGAGCCTTTCACATTTATGCCACTGGTTCCAATTTAGCAGAGGTCAGTAGCAACTGATAGACCACTGGGCAATTTTTGAGTGGTCCCTATTTGAAATGAACTAATGGCTTCTGTCTAGGTTCTTAGAGGACAAGTGTTCACATTATAAATCATGATATTGTAGTTGGCACTGTTTGGCCTTCATGTCAACTGTCTTAACTAAGTGGCTTAAGCATGAGATGCTCTATGACAAAGAGCTCCCTCCCTGAAGATTGTGTCTGTAGATTGGGTATTGGTAAGGATATGGGGTGTAGAGAAGCTTTGCAGGATAAAGAAAAGCTTTGAAATGTCCATCTGGCACCTTCTCCTCAATGAATTCATTTAAAATGTCTAAACAGAAAATAAATTGCAATCCGGCAATTCTCTTCAGAGGGCTCTAACCTAGGAAGACCTCACCCTCCCGGAAGAAGCTCCATATAGCAGACTATTGGACCATTAAACCCCCCTCTTGGAAATCCCTGGCACAAGAACACATCCACTGTGCAAGTCACTGATAGAGAGTAAGTGGCTCTTTTGGCGGAGAATAAAGGACTAACCCAGGAGGGAAGACAGTGCTTAGTAAGGGTGCATATCAGAGGCACACTCATTTGCTTGTCAATAATGCCTCAGCTTCTGTAATTTTACACCTCAAAAGGAGTATGCACCCTGCTTTATTCTGTATTCACATTCACTGAGCACAGAGCTCTTTGCTTCTTACTAAGCAATTATTAAAACAGGCCAAATTTCAGAAAGAGATTCTTGTCGATAATGAAAACCTGCCAAGCTGCCTCCTGTTTCCCAATGTCTCCTGGGAATTCTAGAAAACTGCACAATTGTTCGAAGACTGCCTGGTTGAAATGTGATATCTGTACTTCCAAACCAGTGTTTACCTTTGATTCCTCTGTCCACCTTCATTAAACGCCTGATAATTGCATCTCTACCATCTCCTTGCCTGACCTCGATTTTTGTAGAGAAGTGGCCATTAGATGGTTGGGGGTTCACCAAAAATAGAGATATGCTGGGCTGTAAGACATTAAGAATAAACACATTTTTAAAAAATCATGCTTTTTGTGGGTAGAATCACACAGGAAGCATGCAACCAGCAAGGGAACAAAGAAGTGTCCGGCACCCAACTGCATTCTAGATGGACAAGAAAATCTTTTATTCAGAAATACTGAATACCAGTGGATGGATGCAAGCACCATCACAGACCTAAAAAAATAAACTACAGCATATGTATAAAAATGTTTATTGTTTCTTTAAATACACTCAAATGTTTTGCTTTTAAGATATCCAAATAGCCATATTAAATTATTATAACTAGCTGAAGGATTGGTACAAGGTAGCATTACAGTGAACTTCACTGAGCTCCACGCCTTATAACTCGCTCCACCTCTCAAAGATTTCACTACAGAGAGGTGTAATGAGGTCTCAATTTACAGGCCTTTGTTGTTTTCACAAAATGCAATGCAGTATAGTAGTACATTATTGCAGTTATCATAATCAAAATCACAGCACATTTTGGGATGCATCGAATAAAGAATAGCACTTTCCATGTGGGAGCTCAAATTTCTTTAGACCCTGAGCTTTGTAATACCCTAAATAGATAGGGTGAGTAATAACTCCATTTTACAGACAGAGAGAGGTGAAGCGAGACTTGCCCAAGCCCACACAGGATTTTCATGACAGAGCCAGGAATAGAACCAAGGGCTCTGTACTCCCAAGTCTTGACCCTGTGCTTTAGCCACAAGATCATGCATCCCTCTCTAGCAAGTGTTATTCTTGTGCACTTGTGAGTGAGTGAGTGTGGTGGGAGAAAGGGCAGGGGGGTGTTCCTCCAAATTCAGTCACCTGTGATGAGTCTCCCAGTTAGTGTCAATTAGAGAGGTTCTACTGAAAGTAAACTTAAGATAAGACACAATCACAGTCATGTTAAACTCTACATCTAAAGAACAAAACAAGCATCACTTCTTTAAGTTAATTCAGTGCTTGCGAGAGGCATATTGGATCAAGAACAGAAGGAGAGTTCTTCTACTGATCACACAACTTGAAACCCCAACATTACCCTGCCAACGTGCTTCGGCCCTTAACCAGACGCCCCACTTTTCGGCATGAAAAGGTAGTTTAGTCTCCACACACATCCAGTCTGTGGCTTTTTTCAGCAGAAACACCGATCAAGGTGAAGGTAGGGGGATGGATGTTTATGATGTGCAATCACATCCACTGGAAACTGGACTGAGAACAAATTCGTATATCACAGGCTCCTGGATAGCAAGATAGCGACAATTTAGTCGTCATCAATTTTAGCTTAACATGAGCCAGCATGTCCTGTCACTAAGTGCCCTGAGCCACCTAGCCCTCCTGTGCATATATTTTTTGATGGGAACACATCCTCAAATTGAAAGTCATTTTATTTTTTACATCAGTTAACGATGTACCCTGTATTTCCAATGCCTCTGGATTTCATAACTTACTTCCATTCTGAACACAGAAAAAGGTTTTCCAGGACAGCAATCTTCTTTTATTTTATCGTCTGCTTCAGAAGCAAATTTCACTTCGATATGATCCAGCTTTGGTGCATTGGGAAAGAAGAGATAAAAGTACTATCATCCCCACTGAAAAAATGAGAGATACCAGGCCACTGAAGTAGAATTGTTTCTAAAGTACAGAGGAAGGCAATCCCCACTGATAAAAGGCAAAACGAAGAACAACAGGAACAGCAAACTTAAAAGTTGATAGCATACTATTGCCAGCATGGTGATCTTGCTCAGACGACTGAATTCAAAATGTAGCTAAGATCACTGACTTCATATATTACAGAATATAAAGTGAGGTATTCAATTGCTTTAAATCTAAATATCATGAGATTAGAAATCCTGAAATAAGTTATCTCCTTTAACTATGCCTAGGCTTTCCCCTTATTATGACCCTGTCCTTTGAGCTGAATTCTGGCCATCACATGAAAGGGCATAATCACTCCCAAACTGGCATCCGTATGCACTAAAAAAGCAGCATGCACTATATTCTAGCTCTACATGCCCTGGCATGGAGATGACACATAGTTGATGACATATAGTTGCCATGGGAAGATCAGATGCTATAACAGCATAAGAATTCTGACTATGCTCACTGGCATTCCTTGGAACAGCCCTCTATGGCTCCAACCATGGAAGATGCTGATTTTCTGTAATTTTTGAGGAAGCCAGAATATTATCTGACGTCTTCCACCGTTCACCGGCAAAGAGCCTTTTCCCACTGACTTTATGTCAGACACAATGCCAGAGAGAACTGATTCTTCACAGCTGGGTTACCACTGGGGTCATCACTGTACAAAGAGAATCTCTCAATAAGAGCAAACTCTGCTTTTTGTATTAGTGTAGGTGTCAGCGTTAATAAAAACATTAAACGTTCATGGTCATCCCAAATCAAAAATGAATTTAGTTAGGCTTAAAATCTCAGCAAGTGTTGGGCCTCCAGCTACTCCATAAAGGTCAAATAAAATATGCCCCCAAATGAACACGAACCTCCAAGGAATTTGTCAAATAGACTATATTCTCCATGAGCACGGCCCGTTCATCAAATTCCAGCTCCAGATCAAGAACACGTGGACCCTTCTTCTCCAGATTTTCCTGTCATGTCAAAAGAAGGAAAATTTGGATTAAAACTCTCCCAGGTTGTAAATGAAGAGGACACTGGGAAGCTACACACTCTAGTTGCATCAGTCCTGAGTAGATGAGGCTATTCGCTGTTAGAGCTCTTTGCTGGCAACAATTTCACCACACATTATAGTACAGTAGTTATAATTGACAGTGAAATGGCTATTTTTACAGCAAGATACTGACACTGATGGAAGGGGAAGCGAACCTCAGCTCCAGTATTTGTATGGCTGAATGTTCTTTTAAAAGCGAGAATGCATTTTAGCATAGAATTTGAAAAATACATAGAAACAGCTGTAAACATTTCACTTTCTCTTTAAATGTGCAAACTGTAGGACACACTCAGTAGGCTGCCATTTTTCTTCTGCTTCACAGCAGGAATTCCAGTCTGATGACCTAGTTTGAGACAAGCAGGCAGAAATTGGACACATTCAAAGTAACAGTACGATAAGTTCTTCATAGAAAAAAAATGTACTTTGTATATTAAAGCACAGTTACTCAAAATCCCAACGTTTAATTTAATACACACAATGGGTGAAATCGGGGCCAGAGTGAAATCAATGGGATTTTTTCCATTGACTTCAAAAGGGGCCAGGATGTCATCTCCTACGTATGAAACTTCTAATGGGAACAAAACAGAACTTCCTTTTCACAGCTAAGGCTCCAGCCCCTCTCTTCCTTTCACAAACAGAGCTGTGTTCCCTGAATATCTAATCAAGGTCAGATTTCAGGTGGTGGTGGCTTTCTGCTTCATTGATAATTTGTTTTTATGCATGGTTTTTTAATATCCAAGAATCTTTAAAAATTATCAATAATTTGCTTCAGTTTGTAAATTAGAAAATCTTTCTTTAATGGAAAGAACAACAAAGAAATATCTTTTGTACACTGAAGTTGCTGAATAATCTACTTCTGAGCATAGCACGTTGGCCCAGTGGCTCTCAACACTCCAGACTACTGTATCACATTCAGGAGTCTGATTTGTCTTGCATACCACCCCACTTAAAAACTACTTGCTTACAAAATCAAACATAAAAATACAAAAGCGTCACTGCACACTACTACTGAAAAAATTGCTTACTTTCTCATTTTTACCATATAATTACAAAATAAGTCAATTGGAATATAAATATTGTACTTACATTTCAGTGTACAGTTAGCATATAGAGCAGTATAAAGTCATTGTTAGTATGAAATTTTAGTTTGTACTGACTTCGTTAGTGCTTTTTATGTAGCCTGTTGTAAAACTAGGCAAATATCTAGATGACTTGATGTACATGTACCACTGGTTGAGAACCACTGGCCTAGGAAATTAAAAATCTGGGCTGGATGTTACTAGGTCTCGTTATATAACTGCTATCTATTGTTGCTTCAGAACAGAAATGCTGAGACTGTCTGATAAGGGAGGTGAAGTGGTAAGCATGACCAAAGCTCATGATGAAGGCAAGTCATCTAGTTAGTGCCAGCCTCCTCGCATCAGATAGGATCTTTAAATATAGGCTTGTTTCAGGATAGGAGACACACACACCCTACAACCGTGAACAGTTAAAACACTACACAGCAGCCCTTGTGACTTTCTGTAACTAAAGCAAGACAAACAACAGCTCCAGCATCTGCATCAATGGAGTTCTGCAGCACCAAAAAAGCAGAACGTTCCCTAACAAAATCTTCTCCCCTTACCCCCTAAAAGCCATATGGTGTGTTTTATATCTGGGATGAAGGAATTAAACTAGTTTAATCTTAAAAGGATGCCATATCCCCTGGCATGTTTTAATGCAGCAGATACTGGCCCAGGAGAATAGTCAGTGGGGAGTGTTATAGCTGGTCTTACCCATTCTATTTCTCTGAACATTGTGTGCTTCAGCAGAAGGGGATAATTAGATTAGCGCTGGATGCAAAGGGAAAGAAGGAGCCTGCATTTGTATGGTGCAATAAAACTCACTGCTCTACTAAGCAAACAACGTTGCTTACATGTGTTTAAAAAGTAGCCCCCTCTATTCACCATCAACGTTCCCAATTCAAGCTTTCAAAAACACGAGTCATGCCCTCAAAATCATGAGACTGGCTTAAAAATCATGAGATTTTTTAAAATAATAAATGTTAGACTCTTTATTGATCTTTTAGTTTTTGAGCATACAAAGTTCTTGTGTTCGAGCTTTTCTGTGCCAACATGAGGGATAGAAGCTTACTTTTCTGACTCTCATGAACATTACATGACAGGGAGCTGGGGCTTTAAGAAAATCCCTAAGTATCTTGAGATTCCTGATAAGATTGTGAGAGTCGGTAACACTCCATTACTAAAAATCCAGCTCAGCAATCCCTAATACACTCTTAAAAACTGAGTGCCCAGTAATTAACTCTAGATTTGTGCCAAACTTCTAAACCATATTAAGAATTCTGAAAGACAATTTTTAATATCCCCATAGCATCACCTTGTTTGTGTTCTCGGAATGAAAACTGGAACAAGAGACAATGAATTTGATGTATGCAGGAGGGATACACTTGAAGCAGTGTCGCACAAATCATAAATTTGTATTAGCTGCAAGCCAACTAGTCCATAGTTCACTTAGGACAATACATATTGAAAGCACTTACACAGCACCTTTTGTCCAAGAGTCTGAAAATGCTTTATAAACAATAACAAAAAGCCCCATTTCTTCTTCTTTGGGATATATCTTCTGTTTTACAGATAAGAAATTGAATAGAGAGGGGTTAAATGACCTGTCCAACAGGGCAGAGTAAGGCAGAGCCAGGAATAGAGAGTCCCAACTAGAGAGTCCCAACACCCAGGTCTGTGCTGTAACCATTCGATAACATTGCCTACATTTCAGATCATTCTCTTATTCCGGACTGAAAACTTGCCCTTATCTTGGTTCTGTTCTCTGACACCTACCTTAATCAAGGCAACAAAAGGCATAACCCTCTTCATATATTTCTTCAGCTCCGGCAAGGTGTTCAATTCACCAGCAATTACTTTGTTATCTGGCAATTGTCCTCCATTGATCTACAACATGGAACAACAATCCATTAAACACTGCACAGCAAATATCAACACACTCCACAGGGATTTACCATTTTCCTCCGCACCTTCTTTCACACTCCCCATATGCCTGTAACGTCCTCCCTCTGCCTATAATGCACACGCCTCAAATCCACCTGTTCCCACGATCCCATGGGGAACAATCTTCCAAGTCCCTTTAAATAACTTTTAAAAAGTAAACCTAAAAAAAGTTTGGAAAAAAAAACAAAAACCATGACTATATGCCACACAGGCAACCAATTTGATTATGATGTATATCCCTCACTCTCCCAACTCAATGTTTCTCCAAGCATCCTGTCTATCCCAGCCACACAGATTTTAAGCTATTTGAAACCAGGCCTAGAGATATTTTCAGAACACCTAACAGACTTCAGAGTCTGAGTCCCATTGTCAAATCACTTTGAAAATGAGATTTAGGCACTTTTGAAAACGTTACCCAACGTCTTTGTTCACTATGTAAAGCAACATGCATAAACCTATAACGTTAAATATGCCTGAATTTTCACTACATGTTTTAATCTTGTGTAATAAGACCCTCCTTCAAGCAGACGTGAAGCAATACTATCTTAGGTCATTAATTTTTTTAAGGTTCAAATTCCACACTTCAATATTTGCTCTGCAACTTTCGGCAGCAGTGACCACTGCACCTCTGCATCCAGTGGCAGACTTTGACCCTGATGTAAAGAAAATGCAGACTTCACTCCAATTTGGTTTACCCTCAGAATACCCACATTTGTTCATTTCCAACCATATGTGAAATGTAACCCTGGTATTACAGATGGGAGTGGAAAAACACGACTCTGCAATCTATCAATTATGATATTGACTTGCAAGGGCTGAATAGAACAATTGTTCATGCACCATAACAATTACAGGATCAGTTCCAGCAGCTCAGCAATGCAGGGTTTGCTGCTTTTAAGCCAGATTTCCTTACACTGTATTACTTACAAGAGAGAAGAATTGATTGCTTTTCAGCAGATTTCCTGCAAAGTTTGTGAATATCATACTCGCCAAGTTCCAGAACTGATGCTTCTAAGCCTCCTTGCATAATAAGGCAGAACTAGCCAATATTTCCTCAAAAATATTATTGGGGGAGAAATATTTTACTAATCTATGCATGTGAAAAAGATTAAAAGTAATGGAATGCTGGCCAGTCTTTATTTTAAAAATGTCAAAAGTAATAGGTCATATTGTGGACTCAATCATGTGCCAAAAACCATTTTTACTGACCACCGTAATCCCTTGTAGAGTTGTAAGAGCATAATAAAGCACGTTAAAACTATTTCTCCTTGCATTCAAATACCTCGGTGTCAAGTTAACTTTTGTTTCATGGACAGAAAAACAGAGCATATGAGAACTGCAATAAGTGTCAACAAAAGATCACCTGGTAGTGCTTGCGCAAAACTGATAGGGTGGTGTACTGCCAAAGTGGGTAGGTCTTTGCCACATAGATGGTGCAGTGGGATGGCTTCTGGGGCAGCTCCTTACCACCTTTCTAAAGAAAGAAGAGGGAAAATATGTATCATCTCAGAAGAGTCCCTGAATCTGTTAACTTTCCGCATACACTTTTGGAGAAGGGACTTAGTGTATTTCACCTTTCCTTTCGGGGGTGCCATGTAGTTCTTGAGACGCAGTCGGAGATCATGGGCTGCTTCCATGAGGTATTGGGAAGATCGGATCAATACTTCATCCACTAGGCCTGCTACTGGCCATGAAGCTTTCATGATGGAGTCAGGCTGTCAACAAAGAAAATGACAGGCCTTGGGATTAATGGACAAGAAATTCTGGTGGTTTCTCTATCTATTGTATTTTAATTGGAAACTGAACAGTCAGGAGATACATGAAGAGTTTAAATTTCGCAGTACACCAACTCACTAACCCTATAATTCAGCTGTGAAGTACAGAAATATACTCATAACTAGCATGCATTTGTGAAAGTGTATTAATGCCCACACACACACACGTTTATGTTTATACCATTACATAATTTTTCATTTGCAAACTTGAAATTTACTTCTGTGGTTGTTAAATTACCTACACAAGTGCAGATATTGGCTGTATAACTAAGTGAATGAATTCCGCATTGTTATTTGTGTTAATTTTAGGTCACCTCATAACAATGAGGCATACAAAATGACTACATTAAAATTATGTATGTTAACACAACACCCTTGCAAACATAGCCTCATATACAAGGTTCACATTGTCATACTCTCTTGCTGTATGACATGCATTCACACAATTCCTCTGTCTACATATGGAAGACATCCAGGTATTAAGCAGAAACCTGATCTAAGACCCACTGAAATCAATACAAGTCTTTCTATTGAGTTCAACAGTCTTTGGATAAAGCCTTCATCTACAAATTATCAACTACAATTACATTTCTCACACCAATATTAATTTTATAACAAAAACAGCATTTATTACAAATACAGCATAATACACACAAACCCTCTGTAGCCCATAGGACTAGCTTGCCTTTACTATATTCATTGCCTTCCCTTTATTATTCTGCCTTTATTATATTCAGTAGTAATGCAAGGAACCTACAGGCCTGCATTCTGTAAGACATTGTCTTCGGCAGTTAGCATGAGGCTCGAGGCCTATGAATTTTGGCATAGATAAACGGCCCAACGGTAACCCCTACGTTTTGGGGAACTCGAAGCAGAGTGTAAGGAGGTTTTTGTCCATAATGACATCAGCCAACCACAGAAACATGAGCTAACACCAAGTTTTGGAAAGAACCTCCAAACACAAGAGTGCCACGGCAACGAATTGACATATATGATAATGAGTTGAAATCATTAATATACTAACCTAAAGAAGAAGGATACCTTAACATTAGTAAGGGGAGGAAATACAAATAAGGAAGAGGGGAGAAACCCCTACTGAATATGCGTTAGATTCGGTAGCATCAGCGTAGCGTATTATAAAAGTGGCATCCTAGCTGTGAGCAGGAGGAAAGAGAAAGATGAATCTCTTGGGAGGTGACAGAATGATGGCCGCAGGTGAAGATGAAGGTGGTGATGATTATGAGGAAGATAATGGCTAACATTTCCGGTTGTTCTGCAAGGAATGGTGTAAGTATGGATATTCAGATGTACTTTCTGTATTATCTCTATCTACCTTACTGAGTTAAAGTGTTTCTGACTGTGTTAAATGTATTAATAACTATTTGTAAATATAGAAGAGTTCCTATAGCGTGAGTATTGCAACTGTGCACATCGGGGTTCCCCACTATATAGTAATTTTAATAATACTGGGCTTGATCTTGGGACAATAACCTGTCAACCTGCAAAGTGATACCTGGGAATTCTTATACATAATCTATCGATCAGTCTACATCATGAACACTCCAGCATCAAATTTCTCACATATTAAGTTCACATAACAAAAGTATCACAAATATACACTTTATATGTATATCATATACTGATAGAGGCCTAAAATTTTAAACACTAACAATGAAAACTGGGGCAGTACCTTCAATTCATATAGATTGATGATGCAGTACAGATTGATGATGATAATTTTTCTCTTGCCCCAGACTTTTGGTTCAGGTTAGTCACAGTAAGCATGCATGCTTAGTCAGCCCAAAGTAGAGTCTCAAAGAAGCATTCTTGAGTTATATACTAGTACCTTTCCCAACAGTGTCCACACATGTTCGCATAGATGAGGGCAGACTGGAGCCAGCAGCAGAGTCTGAGCTTCAATAAACTGGAAGACCAAGTCCCCATGCATTCCTTCTATCGCTAGTTCTCGGTACTTATCTTTTGCCGCCTGAAACACAGCCAGCAGAGCCACCATTAAACATTCCAGCTGGCATGGAGAAATATTTCTTAAAAAGCCAATTTCTTTGCTCTAATATGTCTTTAAAATGTAAACAACCTAGAATCCAATAATGGATTATTAAAAGGACTATATTTTCTTAAACAGCTGGGAATGGAAGAGTATGAACTTCTGCCAATTGGACATAATAGTTTTACATTATTATGGCTCAAAAAAAAAAAAAAAAAAGACATCTATCGACACAGACATAGAAGTCAAAGATAACTGTAAATGTATATTAGGTGCTATCATTCTGGATGGCCCATATAAAAGATGCTATTAAGTACTAACAAAAAAGGCAATAAATATGATCTATCATTCCGTACGCTGTTCAGCCTGCCTAATCATATTCGTGAAAGACAAGTCAAGCAGTCTCTACAAGACGTTATTAAGTGAAATCAGATGGTTCTGCAGACACTTTAGAGAAATGCTGACACCTCAAGAAACATTTCGAAAAACATTCCATTTCCAAATAGGTCTGCTGATGTATTTTCTGTATTTCTCATGTATATTATTCGTGTTTTTAAAAAAGCTGAGGCAAGGAATCACTCTTTTTAACCATTTGTCCTTTTCAGCTACACATTGCTCACCTAAGATCATAGGGCTCTATTTTCAAGATCACAGCTGCTTCCTGTAGAAGTATTATGCCACAAACAGACCACCATGACCTCAGATTCTTAATCCATTTACTTATTCCTGTTTCTTAGCACAATACGGACCCTGATTCAACTGTATAATTAAATAGGAATCAGATGTATCAGTATCAAAAGAAATGAGGTAACCAATGTCAGGATTTGGTTTCTTGTCCCCTGCAGATTAGACCTCCCACCTGAAATTCAAAGAAGCCAGTTTTCAGAGCTTCCTTGAACATCATCTTCTCATAATTTTGATCCGTCTTTGTTATTCCTGCATTCATTTCGCTAGGAAGAAAAGAGAAGAGAAAACATTAGCATCACACAGTCCAACTCACATAATAACGGCAATAATAATTAAAGATAATGGTAATGAGACATTACAAATGACCCTGATCCGGCAGGAACACACACTAGTCTGAAAGTTAACTGAACATTTGTTTGTTTTAAAGCATTCATTATTCAGTAGAAATAGCTTCATAAAACAAACAAATGTGAAATGAGACTCAAAACGAAACTAAAAACTATAAAGATATTTATTCTGAGAGGTACCTGGCAAAGACTTTGTCATTGAAGGTGTTGGGAGTCCCACTTCTTAAACTGTCTCTATTTGCAATCATTTCCTTCACCCACTCCACCCAGGTGTAGAGACGGAGAATACCAGCATCTGCCATGGCTTCCACGAAGTTGGCATCCTCAACTGTGTCACCAGCATCAGCCAGTGCCAGACGCATGCCTAGAGGAATGAGAGACAGGATTAACTAACATGTCTGGCTCCACAGCCAACTAGTAAATGCGGCTGCCTGAATCCCAACTGATCTTTCATGCAGAGGGCCAGCAAAATGCAGACGGAACACTCACCTATGAAGGACAAACATGTATTGCATGTGGTCAATGTGAGTGAAAGCAGTGCCTCAAAAGGGATCTGTGTTGATTGGAGTGAGGAGGGCAGCGAACTGCCTTGTTACAGGAGTGAGAGGGACAAAAACCATTGTGTCCCAAGAGGCAGGAATGATCTTGGGTGGGGACATGTCCAAAAATAGAGGGGTATGGGGGGGACAAAAGAATGAGAGCCTAGCACAGCAGCAAAATTCTGCACTTTTCTTGTTCACTATCTAAAGGCCCTGGGCCTCAGAAGGGGACATGTGACAGGAAAGGATGCAGAAACTGCCAAAAGGAGGTGCCAAAGAACCTTGCAATTGATGAAAAAAAGATCCTTCCTACTGACCCAGAATGCCTCATAACTGATGCCAGGATTAACATGTACTCTGCATTCCTAAAGATACAAGAGCTTGGTGATTATTCACAGACAAGAGCAACCAATAACCATTGTACTTCTTGCAATTCAAATATCAAAGCTGCAACGAACCCATTACTCCTTGGAAGATGGCATGACACGCCAAAAAATTTAGCATCACTAAAACAAATGCAAGTTAGCATGCACTTACCATCTGCAGAAAACTTGTCAACAGCTTGGCTCAGGGTGAGGAAGTTGCCTGTAGATTTAGACATCTGAAAGAGAAGACAGACAAGAGAAATTCTGACATGTTCATGCTGCTAAGTCTGATAAACAAAGGGGGAAAGACACAAATAAAACAAGCTGTCCCAGCCTACGAGGGCAGGATTGTGTGTCACTGGTAACCAAGATAGATAAGAGAGATTCCTGTGGCTTGCTCAAGAATTAGCTCTCTGCGCCTTGGTCTACACTAGGAGTTGAGGTTGACTTTAGCAGCGTTAAATCTATTTAACCCTGCACCGGTCCACACGACGAAGCCCTTTTTTCAACTTAAAGGGCTCTTAAAATCGATTTCCTTACTCCACCCCCGACAAGGGGATTAGTGCTGGGAGCTATCCCAGAGTGCTCCATTGTGACCGCTCTGGACTGCACTCTCAACTCAGATGCACTGGCCAGGTAGACAGGAAAAGGCCCGTGAATTTTTGAATTTCAATTTCCTGTTTGGCCAGCGTGGCAAGCTGCAGGTGACCATGCAGAGCCCATCAGCAGAGGTGACCATGATGGAGTCCCAGAATCGCAAAAGAGCTCCAGCATGGACCAAATGGGAGGTACGGGATCTGATCACTGTATAGGGAGAGGAATCCGTGCTATCAGAACTCCGTTCCATTTTTCGAAATGCCAAAACGTTGGTCAAAATCTCCAAGGGCATGAAGGACAGAGGCCATAACAGGGACCCGAAGCAGTGCCGCGTGAAACTTAAGGAGCTGAGGCAAGCCTACCAGAAAACCAGAGAGGCAAATGGCCGCTCCAGGTCAGAGCCCCAAACATGCCACTTCTATGATGAGCTGCATGCCATTTTAGGGGGTTCAGCCACCACTACCCCAGCAGAGTTGTTTGACTCCTTCAATGAAGATGGAGGCAACACGGAAGCACGTTTTGGGGATGAGGAAGATGATGATGAAGAAGTTGTAGATTGCTCACAGCAAGCAAGCAGAGAAACCGGTTTTCCTGACAGCCAGGAACTGTTTCTCACCCTGGACCTGGAACCAGTACCCCCTGAACCCACCCAAGGCTGCCTCCTGGACCCGCCAGGTGGAAAAGGGACCTCTGGTGAGTGTACCTTTTAAAATACTATACATGGTTTAAAAGCAAGCATGTTTAATGATTAATTTGCCCTGGCATTCGCGGCTCTCCTGGATGTACTCCCAAAGCCTTTGCAAAAGGTTTCTGGGGAGGGCAGCCTTATTCTATCCACCATGGTAGGACACTTTACCACTCCAGGCCAGTAGCACGTACTTGGGAATCATTGTAGAACAAAGCATTGCAGTGTATGTTTGCTGGCATTCAAACAACATCCGTTCTTTATCTCTCTGTGTTGCCTCAATCTCCCACCCTGCCATAAACGTCTCCCCCTTACTCTCACAGATATTGTGGAGCGCACAGCAAGCAGTAATAACAGTGGGAATATTGGTTTCGCTGAGGTCTAACCGAGTCAGTAAACTGGACCAGCACACTTTTAAACGTCCAAATGCACATTCTACCACCATTCTGCACTTGCTTAGCCTGTAGTTGAACAGCTCCTGACTACTATCCAGGCTGCCTCTGTATGGGTTCATGAGCCATGGCATTAAGGGGTAGGCTGGGTCCCCAAGGATAACTATAGGCATTTCAACATCCCCAACGGTTATTTCTGGTCTGGGAATAAAGTCCCTTCCTGCAGCTTTTGAAACAGACCAAAGTTCCTGAAGATGCGAGCGTCGTGTACCTTTCCCAGCCATCCCACATTGATGTTGGTGAAACGTCCCTTGTGATCCACCAGTGCTTGAAGCACTACTGAAAAATACCCCTTGCGGTTTATGTACTCGCCGGCTTGGTGCTCTAGTGCTAAGATAGGGATATGGGTTCTGTCTGTGGCCCCACCACAGTTAGGGAATCCCATTGCAGCAAAGCCATCCACTATGACCTGCACATTTCCCAAGGTCACTACCCTTGATATCAGCAGATCTTTGATTGCATTGGCTATTTGCATCACAGCAGCCCCCACAGTAGATTTGCCCACTCCAAATTGATTCCTGACTGACCGGTAGCTGTCTGGCGTTGCAAGCTTCCACAGGGCTATTGCCACTCGCTTGTGAACTGTGAGGGCTGCTCTCATCTTGGTATTCTTGCGCCTCAGGACAGGGGAAAGCAAGTCACAAAGTTCCATGAAAGTGCCCTTACGCATGCGAAAGTTTTGCAGCCACTGGGAATCGTCCCAGACCTGCAACACTATGCGGTCCCACCAGTCTGTGCTTGTTTCCCAAGCCCAAAATCGGCGTTCTACCGCGTGAACCTGCCCCATTAGCACCATGATGCCCACATTGCCAGTGCCCGTGCTTTGAGAGAAGTCTGTGTCCATGTCCTCATCACTCTCGTCACCATGCTGACGTCGCCTACTCGCCCGGTTTCGCTTTCCCAGGTTCTGGTGCTGCATATACTGCTGGATAACGCGTGTGGTGTTTAATGTGCTCCTAATTGCCAAAGTGATCTGACTGGGCTCGATGCTTGCCGTGGTATGGCGTCTGCACAGGAAAAAGGCGCGGAACAATTGTCTGCCGTTGCCCTGACGGAGGGAGGAGCGACTGACGACATGGCTTACAGGGTTGGCTTACAGGGAATTAAAATCAACAAAGGGGGTGGCTTTGCGAGAAACTGAATGGCCCCCTCAAGGATAGAACTCAAAACCTCAAGGATAGAACTCAAAATTGGGTTTAACAGGCCTTGACTTCACGGAGCGAGGGAGGAGAAAATGAATACAAAACAAATCTGGTCTATTTCTTGTTTTGATCCACTTCATCTATCTTTAAACATCTTGCTGGCAGCAGACTGTGCAGTACGACCGCTAGCCATTGTCATCTCCTGGGTGCTTGGCAGAAGATGGTGCAGTATGACTGCTGGCCATCGTGTTCTGCTGGCTGCAGATTAAAAGACAGTACACTGCTGGTAGGACTCAATCGCCATGAGACGAAACTTAAAAGGGAAATGACTTGGCTGAATCACTCCCATGTTTGCCCAGGCGCCCCTGACCTCATCAAGGTTGGCTAAAAGAGCACCCTGGACTTCGTCGATGACGGCTACCAGTCTGCTGCCAAAAGGCAATAAACTGTTGCTGTGTGGCAATGCAGTAACGCGTCTGCCAGCACCCAGGAGACATACAGTGACAGTTAGCTGAGCGGGCTCCATGCTTGCCGTGGTATGGCGTCTGCACAGGTAACTCAAGAGAAAAAGGCGCAAAATGATTGTCTGCCCTTGCTTTCACAGAGGGAGGGAGGGAGAGAGGGAAGGGGGGCCTGACGATATGTACCCAGAACCACCTGCAACATTGTTTTAGCCCCATCAGGCACTGAGATTTCTACCCAGAATTCAAATGCGTGGTGGAGACTGCGGGAACTGTGGGATAGCCACCCATAGTGCAACGCTCCGGAAGTCGATGGTCGCACCGGTACTGTGGACACACTCCGCTGACTACATGCACTTAGAGCATGTGTGTGGAGGGACACACACACACGACTGTATAAAAACACTTTCTACAAAACCGACTTCTATAAATTCGACCTAATTTCATAGTGTAGACATACCCTGCGAGACACCCAAACTCAGCTCCTGATACAGCCTCCTGTTTTCCATAAAGGGCTTCTGTCAACGTAGCTAACATGGTTTGCAGAGGTGGTCTCTCTACACTGGCAGGACTCCATCTGTCAGCGTATGCTGCATCTACACTAAGGGGCTCTGCAGTGTACGCACAGCCGCAGTCTACACTGCAAACAGAGATGTGCCTTAAGCACATGCAGACGTGCTGAGCTATCTTTAATCTAACTAGCTCGGAACAGCAGTAGTGAAGCCAGAATAGCCACACAGGCTAGCCATCTGAGTACATTCCTAGGGACCTGGGTTGAGATGGACAGTCCTTAATACTGCCTGTGCTGCTATTGTTATTCAAGTCTGCTAGACCAAAGTTAGCTCAAGTATTTCTACAGTGCTGCAGTCACAACTCTGACAGAAGTGTGGGCATACCCTATGTCACTTAGGCATTTTTGACAATTATACCCTGAGGCTAAAGCACATTTAATTCACTTTGACAAAACACACTCAGTACAGCAAATTTTGTCTGCATGAACTTTCCCCTTTTCCCCCACTTTCAAAGTGAAATGCACCTTTACAGGACTGTAATTAAGATTCAGACATAAGAAACTCTCCCATAAAGGCAGGTGACCCTGAAACTCTGGAAGAATTAAGCAGATACCTCAGGTAAACTTACAAAGCATTATCAGACCAGGTTTGCTTGTGATCTGTGGAGGACCATTAAGTGGTCAGACACTATGGTATGAAAATCTAGACAGATGGAATGGAAGAAAAGCAGGCTCCTGCTTTGGAAGATGGGTAACTGAGGCATTTAATGGGAGGAGGTAATCGGCATGCTAAATGCTGCCCTGATTAATCTGCTGAAAGATATTTTTGAAGCAGGCCCAGGAGTTTCCAGTTGTCTTGACCATCACACGAATATCACAGATGAAAAACTATTGTACCTTCTCAGAATTCAGGAGGAGATGTCCATTTGCTCTCACAGCTACAGGCCATTTGTCTCTGCATTTGAAGACACAAAATATAGAGTATACTTTTATTTTAAAAAGCAATTACATTTTTTCTTCGAAAAAGAACAAAAGTCTAGTGATTTCAGTTAGGAATGGGCATGTTTTTAAGTGGAACCTTCAAAAAAAGGCACCTACTGGGGTATCTTGCGGGTTAATGTTGTCACTTTGAAGACAAAACAGCTACAGTACAGGTGGCTAAGCCTTATTGCTACTACAATTCAAAACATGCACTACAGAGCTTTAAAAAAAAAAAACTACACTCCACTTACCCCCACTGTCTCCTCTTTTCAATTACATTTTTAATTTAATTTAGTGCCAATGAAATTAAGGACCAATAGCAATGGATAAAGCCAGCTGTTTCACACATCTTTGCTAACAGAAGACACTTATGAGCTCTAAGTATGCTTGAGAGAGGAAATTTGCCCCATTTCTGCTATGATCCTGATCAGCAGCTTCCAAACTCTATTGGTTCACATATCACTTTCTTAAAGAATTGTTGAGAAGTGAATGGATGGAACATTAAGCTCACATATCACAATATGGGTGATGGTATATATACATACTTGCAACAAAGCCCACTAAAAAAAGAAAACACATGTTTTCACCCAAGTCCCAAAAACAGAACATCCTGTCAAGAGCCATTGATGGGGGTACCAAGGCTGGAGGCTCGTAATTTTATCTCCACACTTGCTTGACATCGCTTCCAAATTTACCTTTGATCTGGCCACATGGCTACGTGGTTATAGAGGTAATATGACAGATGGTTTGGGACGAGATCCTTGCCAGAGACTCTTAGATCCACAGGATACCAAAATTCAAACTCCTCCTTGAGCTTGTCTAACTTTTGCTTTGGAATCTGTGTCTTGGGAAATGGAGCAGTCCTGAAGAATATGTAATCCCAGACTTCTTTGGACATCTGATGCGCCCTGCATAGAAATATTAACGTCTTAATAAAGAATACACATGTGCGCGCAGTTAGTTTTTCTTTAAAAATCAGGATGTTTGTTTTTAACAAAACCTGAATCTGAGGCCTACCACTACTTAATTCAAAAATTAGCACTTTACTAATTCAAAGTGAGCTACAAACAATAACTAATGAATTCTCAGAACAGTCCCTATGAGCTAGTTACTCTTACTATTTTACAGGTGATGAAAGTGAGACACAGTGGGTACATCTACACTTTAAAAAAACAAAACAAAACAAAAACCACTGCAGCAGCAAGCATCAGAGTCCAGGTCAGCTGACTCAGGCTCATAGGAGGGACTAAAAATAGCAGCTTTGTAGACATTCCTGCTCAGTCTGGAGCTTAATCTCTGACACCTAATGAGGGGAGGGTCATCTGACTCAGGCTCTGAGACTCACTGCTGTGGGGAGTTTTCTTACAGCATAGCTGTACCCAGAGAGGCCTTGCACATGGACACATAGGACTGAGTCAATGTCATAGCAAGGCTCAGAACTCAGGATGTCCTGTCTCAGCCATGCCCCTCTCTACTTGACAGTGTCCTCTGACTCCTGTAAAGTGATGGGGATACAAACACTTTAAAGCCCTGGAAACTTGATTTTATAGCTCTTCTCCATTCCTGTCTGGGCTAAATACTATCCTGAAAATGCAGAACCAGAATCTAAGTCCTCCTAAGCCTCTACGCCATGGGTCATTCACAGGTCATGCTACCACCCTTCTGGTGGAGGACAAGATTAAATCTCCTTCACATGTGTCAGCCCTTCCCCTTAATGGTCACGAAGAGGACAGGAAAAGAAGAGGGAGGGAATCACTTGTTCAACAACACAAGGCAATCTCCCACTTCAGAGAGTGAGTATTTTGTCCCCATAGCAAGCAGTCCCACACTCTACCAACGCAGGCAAAGAGACAGAATCCCCACACAACTGACATTTTCTGATGATGAAAGGCATATACTATAAATCATTAGAGGCAGGACGACAGTAGTTTCAGAACAAACGTGCTACCCTTAGAGATCAGACACAAAGCCAAGGCTCCAATCACCAGCAGTCATTCAAGATCCCATGGCACTTATTTTATGGGGGATTTCACTGTAGTTTATTAGACCCTACTTGCCCTTATTTCCCCAAAGTTTCAATTACCACCCTTTTTTGACCCTGCTCAGCATCAAAGGCTTTACAATATAAGTTAGACAGAAACTACAGCTCACATATGAGACATCACCAGGCTATAGTCTACTCCCTAAAATGGGCAGTTTTAAAAATTTCTAGTTCTGGTGGATTATTGCTGAAAGGCTTTCAGTTACTGTCCTACCCTACAGTTAGAGATGTGTGCTGTTACTCAACAGCTATGTTTCATGCCAAAGATCGCTACACTATAACAATGGGTGAAGTGATCCCTAAACATCCCTTATTTACTGCAGAATACTGTTAATCTCTGCAAAAAAGTGCTTTGCAAACCTTGGATGTTTAGATGTTCTATACGAGGCAAAGCACACAATAGTTTACAGGTGCATCTAAAATCCAATGCAGTTCAGATTGCTCACTTCAAACTTTGTTTCCAGACATACCTAGTGCAAAAAATATCTTCTGTATGTAATTAGGTGTTCTTTGAGTCAGATGAAACTCCTGCCAGGCTTCTTAAGATTAGTTTTTGCTGCAGGTACCTTATGTTGGAATTTCTTTCCAGATTAACTAAAGCATCAAACAAGGCTTCAAAGCAGATGTGTACAGGGGTCACAGAACGGGGGGGCCGGAAAGGCTAGTGTCCCTGCAGTGGAAATATTGTGAGAGTTCTGCCCCCACTTAAACTTGCACGGGGCACACACAGATGTGAGAGTGAGACCCAGAGGGACTGAAGCAGCTGCCACAGGGCCCAGGATCAGGCATGGGGAGCAGGACCCAAAAAGGCCACTGCGAGGCCCAGGAACCAGTAAAAACCCCTTTTCATCAACGAACGGGCTCAGCTCCCCTCCCGCCACCAGCAGAGTCTGAATACCTCTCCTCACTCCTCTCTAATCCCTGCGTCCACCATTTGCAGGAAGCTTCCACTTCTCCCTTTATTCTCTCAGATGCATAAGTGAACTACTCTCCTGAACACCTGAAACACTAAACTAAAACCCCAGCCTCGAAAGGGGAGAGAGGCAGCAGCAGAACACTTGGCTGTTCTTGTCCTGAGGACAAGACTGAACACAAACTATCAGTCACAGGTCACAGCCCTCAGCCACCCCATCTGGAGCAGACCTGGCAGACATCCGAGCACAACTGCTTTTCAGAGGACACTTACCAAATGAGCCAGACCCCAAAAGTGAAACCTATTCTTGGCATATCAAAAATCCTTCAGATTCAACAGAGGAGAAAAAGCTAGAAGCCTTCCAAATAAATATTGGCTGCAGCATAGTAAAAATCCTAGTTTCTTAGAAACCCCAGTCTCTAGTGTGGGTTCATTTGTGATCAAGAGCAAGACCTATCCTCATCCACTGTGTCCCCAGAAGCAGGCATGTAGAAGGGGACCAGCTGCAATTTGCTGAGATTGTAAGAGGTTACAAAGCAGATTTTTAGCATGTACCACAGAATTACTTGCAGGAGCCACAGTGAAACCAGTCAGTTTCCAAAATATCATGCAGTTTCCATTTGAAGGCAGCAAGTGCTGAGCAAAGAAGGTTACTTGCAAACAGACCTCCTTCAGCTGCCCTTGGAGGAACTCCCGTGTCCTTCCCAATTCTTCCAACACTACCAGTCTAAAAGCTTTGCTAAATCGGGGCTCTGCCTTTATCTATACAACTATCTATATATAATGCTCTAAGCACAGATCTGAAGAGTCGGCCTACAAGTTATGCCTTTGGAAAGAGCCAGAATGGAACTATATTGAAACATACCATTCCGCACCAACCTGGATCCCTTACCTGATGCCAAGCGGAGAATCTCCTTGTCCACGCAGATTCTCTCCTTGCAGCAGATGAGTGACTGTGTAGAAGGCCATGTAGATAGTGGAATCGGAGAGGGATTCTATCAGCCACTGCTCATCCCAAGGCAAACGAGTACCTACATGAAGACCCAAAACAGATGATCATAACCAGGCACAGACCGGAATTCCCATTTGCCGAGTTCACAACAGATGATGGGATTTTCAAAAGTGCCCGACTGACTTATGAGCACAAGTCCCACTGACTTTCAGTTGGACTTGCGCCCTTAAATCACTTCAGAGCTTCTGAAAATCTCACTCAGGAGAATGGGCCAGTTGCAGCTGGTTTTTTGTTCTTGAACATCTTGGCAGACAGAGGGAATCCTTTCAGGGGACTGTCCTTAGCTTTCCTAATGCAATGGTCAGCTCACTTCTAAATTCAACAAACTGAAGCACCTGCTCACCTTATCATTTGCTCTGCATGTTTCATAGAAAGAGATTATCTTGGCCTGCTGCCATACTGAGTCAGGTGGTCTTGTACCAGGATCCTATTCTTAGTTTACAGAAGGGTTGGGTCTGGATGAGAGACCTGCAAGGAAAACTCCCAGGTGCTGCAGGAAATGGTACTGGTTCCTTCTATGTCATCTCTGAACAAATGGGCCGTGTATGGTGACGCGGGCAGGGGTGCGTTATTGCAGGTGGTGTTTCCATATAAAAAATAAAAGAGCTCCCGATTAACTCAGGTTATGTGGAAGGGTGTCATCTTTTTGATGTCCTGGGTCAAATTCTAATTGGGGTAATTCTGTTCTGCCTACCTACTTCCTCCCACTAACCTCTCAATTAGATATTGTATTAGATTTAAAATGATCAGTATGTCTAGTGATTTTACAACTAATACAATATCTAATTGAGAGGTTAGTGGGGGGAATTATGTCCTCTCCAGGTCAGGGTGGAGTAGCTGCCCTTAGTAGAAGAGTTCAAGTATGAGTGATGGTAAGCGGGAGCATGAGATTGACCAGCAGATTGGTGCGGCGGCAACAGTGATGTGGGCACCACACAGATCTGTGGTGGTGAGGCGGGAGCTGAATCCTTGGATGAAATTCTCTGTCTACAGGTTGTTCTACATCCCCATCCACATCTATGGTCATGAACCTTGGGTAATGATTGAAAGGACAAGATCGTGGGTACAAGCAGCGGAAATGAGGTTCCTTCGGAGGGTGGCTGGGCTTACTCTCCAAGACAGGATGAGGGGCTCAGCTACTCCGGAGAGCCTCAGAGTAGAGCCGCTACTCCTCTGGATCGAGAGGAGCCAGCTGAGATGGTTTGGGCACCTGATAAGCATGCCCCCTGGGAGGCTTCCTTTGGAACTTTACTGGGCATGTCCCTCTGGAAGGAGGCCCTGAGGCCAACCCAGGACACACTGGAGGGATTATATCTCCCAGCTGGCCTGGGAACACTGGAGAATCCCCCAGGAGGAGCTGAAACCTGTTGCGGAGGAAAGGGAGGTCTGGTCCTCCCTGTTCTCCATGCTGCTACTGCAACCCTCACCAGGAAAAGCGTGAATGGATGAAAAAGTGAGAGTTACTCTCCTCAAGCAGCAAGTGAGGAAAAGCTGTGTGGTTTGCCTACCTAAGCCATACGTTCTTGAGCAGGCATGCTCCTGCAGCCAGCCCAGTGTAGCTTCAAAATTCTTTCTGGTCTCTTCACAATACCTATGTGGAACAGACTGTTATTAATCCTTGGTCTCCCTCAGGGTTACACGCCACTTCCCGACCTACACTTTATCATCTCTTTCCCATAACTTACGTCTCTAGATCCTTCAAGCAGTCAGATGCCTGCTTCTTCCAGTTTACTTCGCCATAATCTAGGTACCTGAAGATCAAGCAAAATAATTAGAATAAAGAAGTTCACATAAGGATGCAACAGAGGGATGGGTTAAGTGATTTCACTTCACTCACCACTGGTCACAAAGAGCCACCACACACTCATCCATGGACCTTGATATAACTTGCTTCTCAGGTTCCATATAAATCATAGCTTCACCCTGAAATAAAAGGGAAGAGGTATATTTATACCTTTAAAGAAAATATAACATATAACACATAGGGCATTATATGAAAGGAGTTTACCAACAATAACCCCCCTATTATAATCCCAACTCAGCCAGCAATTTACCGTGATGCCTTGGACAAGCCTCAGCCTCTCTATGACTTGATATTTGCAACTATAAAATAGAGAAAATACTATCAACTGTATCAGACGCTGAGGCTTATTTTATATAATGTTGTAAAGTATGTGGCGATTTTCAGTTAAAAGGTAGAAGCACAAAGTCTTTACTGTTTAAAGCTATGTACAGATGGTAAAAATGTGTATAACAAGGCTTTAAAATATGATGCACAAAATCCTCAAGAACTTGACAAAATGGGGAATGGGAGAGAAGTGAGTGATTAGCTTTAACTCCGCATCCATATTCTGTATCAGAGAAAAGAGATAGAGCACCACACTGCAGACTGCAAGGAACGATCCTGCACTGACAGAGATATAGACTAAATAACTGAAGCCTTTTCCATATTATCACCATGATTCTATGGGCTATGACTAGGCCATAAGGCATGCCTCTATATAAGGCAGTATGCACAAAGCTAAAAAAACCAGACATCTCTTTCTACTTGATCCATCAGGTACAATACATTTCTCTTTATCTAAAAATACTGTACTTTGTTTTACCATCACTTTGTACTCTATTGCTACTGCTCTTTCCAGAGAACGTCTAAGGCAATGTTTCTGTGGAAACAAGCCAATATACTTTATTTAGTGACTATCCTGCTATGGGAAAGACAGACAATCATCTTGGAAAGCAGTATCCAAACTACCACATACATTGCCCACCATCTTCTTCTGTATAAGCTTCTTGACATCCTGGACTTTTTGCCCCTTGTACTCATCCACCAACATTATCTGTAAGGGAGAGACCATTGCAGAAGTTAGGTTTTTTAAAAAGATTAAAGTTTCAAGTAATATGTAAAAACAACCAGTTCTTTTGAGCTACAAGAAATACTGGTATTGTGACCTATGATGTACCTTAAAAATTAGATGTTGAAAATCTGCCTTAAAAAAAATCCCCCTTAACTCCCACATATATATTTATACATTATGTGTTTTACCTAAGAACATTCAAACCGGGAGGGCTAGCTGGACATGCACAGCCCTGCCACACAGGAAATTGATCTTTGAATTCCAAATAGTTTAGATGGGCCGAGGCTTAGGGCACTGTGACAGAAGCCCACTGAATGAGCTGAAATGGGGAAGAACCACCCTTCTGTCATTTTCTACCAGCCTCCTCAAGTCAAGGTTTGGAATGATGTTGACCATTTCTTGAGAAAGGTGCATCCAGTGGCCATACAGTGGGCCTCATCTTGAGGCAGACACACCTCCAACCTCCCAACTGTGATTCTACACTATCCCCATACCACATTCAGAGGCTCACCCAAGGGGAAGTTCCTTAGAATGGGAGCCATGAAAAAATCCCAAAGGACCCAACCCCCATCCCCCAAAAAATCCATACATCTTCACCTTCCCGATTTATTAATCTGTTAATTCATCTGCCTCTTTTCAAATGTTTCTTATCAACTTCAATATAAAAAAAAAAAAAAATCTTTCACAACACACCTAGGGAAGCCTAGTTACTTACTCCCTCATAAAATCCTTTCAGGTACACTCTCTCCTTAGCCTCTGTAAGTTTCTCTTTGTCATTCTGACTCTGGATTTTCAACTCGTCACAAACCAATGGAGCAGAAAGGCTGCCGTAGCCTGGGATTTCGATGATGGGCACCTGGGAATAGCATGGTATTGTCAGGTTTTGTTTCAAATTGTGTGAACGCAACACAAGTTCCACAGGAAATTGACTCTTGAATTTCGCAGCCTTCAGCGGAAATTGTACACTGAAGAAAATGCAGAGCTAAGTGCATTTTTCTTCCATGTTCACAATCCACCAACCAACATGGGAATTGAAACCAGAGATTCGGAGGGGAGGAAGAAAGGCATATATCTCCCAACTGTGAAAATTCATAAGCGTTATACTTGTATGATTTGCACAGAGCAAGTGATATTATAGAGAAACCACCTATGAAAAGCAGCTGTCAAAGTTACAGCAGTCTTTGAATTCCTGCTGTTCTATACATAGTGTGCTACTTTCCAGAATTTACTGCTAATCAAATCTGGTGGAATTTTACAAAAATTCAACACAATGCCACTAAGCTCATCAGGAATTTCTGGCACTCCCCAGAGTGACTCACGATTACACGTCTGCGAGCAATAATCCAATTTTTTCTGCTGTGCATGAGACAGACAAGGAGTACTGAGCAGCTAACTGAGAGGAGAGCAGGAGCAATGCAGAAAATCTGAGATATATTTGGCTGTAACTTATACTCTCAAAATGACATACATGGCTGAATCCCCATAAATTCCATTAGCAGTAACAGAACTGGCATAGCTATAGCACTTTACATGGAGCGGATAATATACTCTCCATTAAATCAAGATCATCACAGAAGGTTTTAACTCACAGAGACTCAAACTCTAAACTTCAGCCTCAAAGTAGCACTTGCTACAAAAACAGTATTTTGTGTAAAAAAAATTCAAAGTAATGGAGCTTTGCTCCTTCAAGGCCACAGTCTAACAACTGCAGTTTCACAACTGTGAGGGCAAGTTCTTCCGACGCCTCAAGCTCTTTTGGCTAATGAAGGATTTTAAAAACAAAATTTCTGAAAGGCATGTAAGCTCTTAATCCAAGTAAAAAAGGCCTTGTATATTTGACACACACACTTAGGTACACTCACCGGTTCAAAAGGCAGGACCATTTCATCTTTAATTCCATACTTCCCTCTTAGTGCCTACAGAAGATGTTTAAAAAAAAAAGCAGCACACCATAAAACAGAGGGGTTTTTTTTAACCTATTTTTTCATTAATTCCATAAAAAAAGAACATCCTTCTGAATTAATAATAGATCATGCTCTCAGACATGCTGTCAACCCTATTTCCCCAGCACTCCTTGGGAATTAAGAAATTTGGGTTCAATCACAGAGTTTTGCCATCGATTTTCCTGCCATCCCTATGTGGCTCAATTTTCCCAATTATAAAATGGGGAAAATACTACTTCTGTACTGCATAGGGTGTTGTGAGGATAAATACATTAGCAGTTAGGTGCTCAGGTACCACACTACCTAGAAAATTCATATGTCTCGACTTTAAGCTCTTCAGGACCAGACTCACTTATTTCTGAAACACCTAGCACACTTTTGGTACTATATAATCAAATGGCTGCTATGTGGTTTATGTGAAATGAGTATAGTGGTCTCAACCTAGTAACCAATGGCCAAGTGACCACACCAGAGAAATCCCTCTTAACCCTGGTACTAATTTCCACCTTAACAGTCTTGTCAACCCCACCTATAGAATAATAAAAGTGATGAGGTTGTGGTACAAAATCATTTCCAAAGCCTGCAATAAAATGATACTGGAGATCAGAGTTTTTTAAATATTATTTATAAGTGGATTCCAAACTACAGTCTGCAACACTGTACATTTAAGTTTGCACATAAGTTTAGAGGCCACTCATGGAAGTTCCATCAATTAAAAAAAAAAGCGGTCCCCATTTTATTTGTCAATGTTCTTGCCACTCAGAACACTCAAAATGAATTGTGAGCAATACAGATCTGAATGAGAGGCTGACCTGTTTTTTCTTCAAATCTCTCAGTGCTGCAATATCATCAGGAGCATCAGATGGGACACTTGTGACCACTCCAGTGCCTTGCAAAAAATCAATCAGGTAACAAAAATCAATTAATATATATTATGAAACATGGAACTAACTAACAGGCTCATGCAAGAAAATGATGTTGTAATGTTACTTTTATCTTACCTTTATCTTCCTTAATTGTGAGCATAGGAAGAGCATAGATTACTTTGTAGGAAGTTAAAGGGGCAGAGAGTGCAGCTCCAAGAATCTCCTGTGCAAGAGAGGAATATTAGAACAAGGAGCACTGTTTTGGCCTGGCTCAGCAAGAACTTGCTAAGCTGATGTTCCTTTAAACTCAGCTGGCCTTCCCCACACAATACAAATAGATAAATAAATTAAAAGGCCATGACACAATACAAACTGCAGAAGCCCTTTTTCTGCAAAGTAACTAGATACCAGTCATATCGCTCTGTGGGACAGTATATGGACTGTTTTATTCATTAGTAGGAAATGAAGTACCAAATTTTGGAAGGAATTCAGAGAAGAGCAACAAAAATCATTAGAACTGGAGAACAGTACAGAGGATTATACCATTTTCCAGACACAAAACAATTTTGATAAAGGGGTGGTTGAGTCGGGAGAGACTGTCTCCAAAGAACTGAAAAAGGTAAACAGCAAGGAGAGAATGGAATGGTTTAGTGTGACACATTTAAGTGAAAGAGGGTTAAATCCTGAACATCAGGAAAAAACTTCCAGAGGACTATTAGACTGAAAAATAGTCTCCCAAAGGAAATGGAGGAAGGAACTCAGAAATTTATAGCTAAATTGAATGAAGGACTGGAAAAGCACTCATACTGTCAGGGCCATTCATGCATTGACAACGGGATGGAATAGGTGTTCTAGCAGTCTTCCCCACCTCCAATTTATATGGATTCTATATTCCACTTTCCGTCCTTCATGTGACTTAGTAACACAAAGGACATTGTCAGGAGATCCAGTGCATCAAGTTTTAGCAGGTAGCATTCTAGTTAGACAGTGAGGTAGAACGGCACACCCCATATTGCATTGTTATGTTGAATAAATGCCATTGGGTCAGCACTTTTAGTCAATGTTTGTGAAACTAAATATGCTGAACACCTGGCCCAAGCATTCTAAAGCATTAAAGATAGGGAGCAGTCAAAGGAAGCAGCTATTCTCACCCAGGGTGAACTGGGTATTTCAGTAGAGAATGGTCCTGGACTCATTTAACTCGTTCTAACTAACTATTATTTCCCTTCCATTCTTTGTAGTAAAAATAATGAGTCACTGCTTTACATACTGCAACACACATTACTTGTGTCATTAGTTCTCAAATACGATTGTGGCAGCACAAACACATTTGTCCATAGATTAAACAGCTGCAGTAGTCTGGTAATCTCCTCCCCATTCTTTAGTCACTTAACACTCACCAGAAAGCTACCAATATAGATTAAAGTGTCATCAAGTTTGTATGCCATAAGTAGGCAAAGCACAACTGCTGAAGGAGTCCATAACTTGGCCTATAAGCTGCAAGATGCTCACCTCTCCCATCAGCTCCTTGACGACAGGTACCACTCCGTTATCTTTTGTAAAGCCTTGGTAGGACATGTTCCTGGCAGCTCTTTGGGTGCAGATAAAAATATCCCCATTCACAGTCTCAAAGCCAATGTACTTCATATCTGGGCGAACCCAACAGTTAGTCTGTCCAAACATGGTCTCTGGTCTGAGAGTAGCTGCCACCAAGAAGATATTTTTTCCTTTAAGGCCACTAAAATAAGATAAAGCACATTAAAATAAGAAAACTCGAGTTATTACAGAGTCTAATTACTCACAAGCTAGACCTAGCCCTAAGAAAAGTTCTGTAAGGGATGAATCTGGATGGTCTATTAGGCTTTTTCACTTAGTCTAATACGGTAGAATTTTGTGAGTCTTTATTCAGATTCATGAATACACTGACTCAAGACAACAAACAAGACTTTCACAAGTTGGGTGCCCAACTTGAGACACTTTAAAGGAGCCCAATTTTCAAGTGATGGATGTGGAGCACTTTCTGAAAATCAGACCCCTTTAAGGAGTCTCCAGTCATCACTTTTGAAAAATCTTAGCCAAAGCACTTTTCTCTTCCCAGGAAAGGACACTATTGGCCAAGAGGAATAAAGAGCAGTAAACTGTCAATTAAGACACTAGGTGTGAAATTGAGTGCACACAGGGAGACATTCTGTCACGTACGAAAACAAATTTTGAAAGAGAAAGTAGTTAAGGACAGGTTTCAGAGTAACAGCCATGTTAGTCTGTATTCGCAAAAAGAAAAGGAGTACTTGTGGCACCTTAGAGACTAACCAATTTATTTGAGTTGTAGCTCACGAAAGCTTATGCTCAAATAAATTGGTTAGTCTCTACAGTGCCACAAGTACTCCTTTTCTTTTTAGTTAAGGACAGAGGTAAATGGTAATTGGGATAAAATACAACATAGTTTTACAAAAAGTAGATCATGCCAGACCAACCTGATCTCTTTGAGAAAATAACTGATTTTTTAGACAAAGGAAATGCAGTAGATCTAATCTACCTGGATTTCAGTAAGACATCTGATACAGTTCTACCTGGGAAAATATTAAATTGGAGAAAATGGGGATTAATGTGAGAATTAAAAGGTGGATAAAGAACTGGTTAAAGGGGAGACAACCACAAGTCATACTGAAAGGTGACCCATTAGGCAGGAGGGAAGTTATTAATGGAGTTTCTCAGGGATCGGTCTTGGGACCAATCTTATTTAACATTTTCATTTATGACCGCGGCACAAGAAGTGGGAGTGTGCTAATGAAATTTCCAGATGATACAAAGTTGGGAGTAGAACTGGACTATCTCACAAGATCTGAAGGATCTTGAAAACTGAAGTCATAGAAATGGGATGAAATTTAATAGTGCAAAGTGCAAGATCATGCACTTTGGGACTAACAATAAGAATTTTTTGCTATAAGCTGGGGACTTATCAGTTGGAAGTGACAGAGAAGGAGAAAGGTCTGGGTGTATCAGATGATCACAGCATGAGCATGAGACGCCAATTTGATGCAACCATGAAAAAGGCTAATGCTATCCTAGGATGCATCAGGCAAGATATTTCCAGTAGAGATAGGGAAGTATTATTGCCATTTTACAAGGCATTGGTGAGACCTCATCCAGAATACTGTGTGAAGTTCTGGTCTCCTGTGTTTAAGATGAATTAAACTGGAAAAGGTGCAGAGAAGGGCTACCAGGATGATCAGAGGAATGGAAAACCTACCTTACAAGAGGAGACTCAAAGAACTTTGCTTGTTTAGCCTAACCAAATGAATATTGAGGGAAGATATGATTGCTCTCTATAAATACATCAGAGGGATAAACACCAGAGATGGAGAGAAGTTATTTAAGTCAAGTGTCAATGTTGACATAAGAACAAATGGATATAAACTGGCCATCAACAAGTTTAGGCTTGAAATCAGATGAAGTGAAGTTCTGGAACAGACTTCCCAGGGTAGCAATGGGGGCAAAAAACCTAACTTGATTTAAGACTGAGCTTGATAGCTTTATTGAGGGAATAATACGATGATGCACATGCCATTGTAGGCAATCTGTGACTTACAGTAGCAAGTATACCCACCAGCCAGAGATGACATACTAGATGAGCAGGGCACTGAGTTAGAGAATTCTTTCCCAGGGGTCAAGTTGGTGGGTCTTGCCAACATGCTCACGGTTTAACTGACTGCCATATTTGGGGTTAGGAAGGAATTTTCCCCCAGGTCAGATTGGCAGAAACGCTGGTGGGTTTTCACTTTCTCTGCAGCATGGGGCAAAGGTCACTTGCTCGTTTAAACTAGAGTAAATGGTGGATTCTCTGTAACTTGAATTCTTTAAATTATGATTTGATAACTCCAGTAAGTCAGCTAAAGGTTGTGGGGTCCATTACAGGAATGGGTGGGTGAGGTTCTGTGGCCTGTGATTTGCAGGAAGTTGTACTAAATGATCACGATGGTCCCCAATGACCTTAAAATTTGAGTCTTTGGGAAGTGTATTTTAAATATTAATTACAGGAGAGAAAAAAAATCCAGGACTTGACAGGTGAATAATAAGAAGAAAAAAACAATATTGTACAATTATGTTTTACTGTAAGTTTCTGCACTTCACACTTTCTATTACCAATTTTAAATATTTATTAAAAACGGCTTTTCAGTTCAACTTAAAAGTTTTCCTGACCGACTTTTTTTTTTTAAAAGGAGACTGGATCCCTCCTGTAAATACATTTATAAAGGAGACTTGACGCCTTTCAGGAAAATACATTTTAGTCATATACAAGGTATTAGGCTCAATGCAGAGGTAACGGTTGAAATTCTGTGGTTTGTGTTATACAGGAGGTAACACTAGATGACCTAATGCTTCCTTCTGGCCTGAAAATCCATGAATCTGAGAGACCTACCTTAGCTTTGCAGGGTAAGGCTCCACCACCTTCATTTTTATTAACGTATATTCTTGAGGTCCAACACCCTAAGAATCACACACACAGACCAGTAGTCAATATAAAAGTCTACTCACGCAGCAAAAGTACCATTTCCCAAAAATCAATTCTACATTTTGTAGTAGCACAATTCAAATGCTATTTCAGAATCTTATATTGGAGTCCTTAAATAAACTAGACTTTCACTGATGTCAATGGGAGTTTAGCAGCATACAGACTGCAGGATAGAGTCCTATTTATTCCTACGGATCAAACACCTTACTCATTGAGGCTATAATATTACACCACTAAAGTAAATGAATTGGACTTCAGGGGGCATTGAATCATGCTCTTATGAAAGTCAGGACATCAGCTGCCAAATTATCACTCAGAGAAACCTGGCTAAAGTTAACACTATCTATTGCACGTGTCACAACAATTATATTTTCTAGAGACACCCAAGCTTGCCATGTATTAATAGCTTGAGATCAGATAAGTAAACATGAAAATATATTTAATAATCATTTTCAGCATAGAGCATACTTCATTATTTAAAAGTTACATATAATATACAAAGAACCTGTGTCAAATAAAATACCTTACCTCTCCAGTTTGTCTGTCATGATCCATGCAAGGTTGTCCATCTTTTGGAGAATAAATTGTATACCTAGGAAACACAGTAAATTATTATTTAGGGGTATGCATGGCAATCTACAGACAAGGAGGAAGGACAAGGTCCCTGGCACAAAGAACTTTGGGTGGGATTTTCAATAGCACTCAACTTGCCTAACTCTGCTATCATTAATGTCAGTGAGAGTCCTACCACTGATATAAATGGAAGCAAAGTTAGATAAATATTGAAAGCTTTTA
Organism: Eretmochelys imbricata; assembly: GCF_965152235.1. Taxonomy (NCBI): domain Eukaryota; kingdom Metazoa; phylum Chordata; order Testudines; family Cheloniidae; genus Eretmochelys; species Eretmochelys imbricata. The sequence continues at coordinate 18,155,761 of NC_135579.1, forward strand.
AAAACCTCACCCACGAAGCCTAAGGACCCAACTGGACAGCTGGCCGAGCATAGTAGCCCCACTAACTTCAGTGGGACATGTGCATTCAGAGGACTTGCTTGGGTGAGTCTGTATAAATTACAAAATGATTATAACTAAGTCACAGAGACACATATTATACCCAACTTTTTAAAGCAGTGCATGGGGGAAAATTTACATTTTTTGCTAAGTTTGTAATAGTACAGACTTAGTAAATTAAAGAGAGCATGTTTACCGTTTCCCAAATTTAATTTTATTTCTTTCCTTCAGTGTTAAAAATTGCCACCGTACAAATGAGTCGTAATAAGGGTTAACATCAGTGGTAATGAAAGAACGTCTCCAATCCACCTGAAAAGATATGCAAGTAACAGGTAAGCAAATCCAGCCAAAGATTTCTGTGAACACTCACACACAGAACACTTGTTTCATCTCACTCATTTGCTATACTTATTCAACCCTACAAGGTACTACCTGCTCCATGAAATTAAAAAAAAAAAAAAAAACAACCCTTGATTGTTTGACACTTGTATGTATATACAAAGCCTATGCAGTTGATTGCATGTGGGTCTTTCAGAAAAGACCTTCAAAAGCCTGGGTTCTGTCTTCTGTGTGCTCTATGGCACTTTTTGGTAAGACCAGGGGAGTGGGGACATATTTCTCGGACGTCCTTTATGGATTCCCTTTCTCCTCTACATGTGTTTTGCACATGTTACCTACCTGGGGGCTATGCTACACCTAGAGGGCACTGCCTGTATATGGCATCGCATGTAAATGATCTGTAGCACCTTTCACCCCCAAATCTTCAAAGAAAAATAAGGTATGATTATATAAAAGTCACATCTTACACACACACAGTCCTTTATGGACAAGCAAACTTCCATCACTGAAGCTCAGGGAGATGGCATTTTTAAAAATAAATACAGAGAAATAACTGAGGGGGGTCTGTTCATTTATTCAAATAAGTTTTCTGATGGTGAAAAGGGCTAGATTAAAAAAATTAAAAATCCGACATCCTCTCTATCCACAGAACAGGTGCAGCCATGAGAAACAAAGTGGAATTTTCCCAACCAGTTAGAAAAACAGCGAATCAACTGTGACATGCAAGAGACTCCCTCGAGGGTTGTTGAGGCAGCTCTGTCTTCAATATACATTCTGTCCTTGGATTTTCTACAGAGACTTCCCAAAGGAGCCACATTAGTACTAATAACAATTCAATGCACAGACATGAGACAGCAAGAACTTTTGGCTATCAACCACCAGGGCAGGATCTGACCTAGCAGGAAGTCATGGATAGCAGAACAAAACCTATCAATTACTTGTACCACTATTGAGTCACTAGTAAGCCAGGGTCCTAAACATGAAGGAATTCCATCACTAGAGAGCAATTTGGCATTGACAGTTTCCTGTGTGATGTGGAAGTAACTGCAGGGATAATTTAGTATTTGACATATCTTCTGGGGCAATACACAGTGGGTTCTATTCCTGGGTTCTATTCCTGTCTTGCTATGTGACCTTCGGTGTATCAGGTAATCTTTGTGCATTAGCTGTAAAATTGAGATAATACTTACTGATCATACAAGAATATTGTGAAGCTTAATTAATGCTTTATAGCACTTTGGATGTTCCAATACTTACTGCACTGCCACTAATGTTAGGCAAACACATCAAGGGGAGAAGAGATCTCAACATTAATTTAGTAAAATCAGTAAGAGAATTCATGTTTGTAACAGCATTTTAGATTTTAAACATGTACCTTCAACCCCATGCTCTTCAGGTCCTGGAGAGCAAGGGGTGGGAAGTAATCAAGCCAATGCTCAGCCTCTGAAAACTTCACTATTTCTTCATCAGAGAGACCCAAAGACTTCATGATCCCCCACTGGTACTTGGAAGAGCCAGTCTTGGCAGCAGCTTTACTCTAAAAAGACAAGTAGAGTGAACAAAAGAACATCAAAGCATGTCTCACTGTTTCTTCTCCTGCAGGGAATCATTCAATCCTAACATAACATCTTCCAATCACTGAGATGCATACTAGTACTGCTATTTTGGCTGCCTCTCTCTAATTTAATAAGGATACACTGTGATGGGTGCTGGTATATACTCAAGGTCTGCCTCACATTCACATGTCTACTCTAGCATGCTGCAGCCAAGAGAATGAAGTTCAGATCAGTCCAAATACTTTCAGAGACCAGAGCATGCCGTGGGGCAGTTAGCAAGCACTGACTGGTACAGGCGAGGTCTTGGTCTAGTAAAGATACATTTGCAGGAAAAGGTTAAGTAGCTCTGCTTTAGATCCTTCTGATTGATTGATAATCTCTTCTGCTCCTATTTTGCTCTCATATGCTAGGGACAAATAGCTGGAAATTAAGATTGAAGATTGTGAAGAAACAAAACAAAATATTCGCTTGCCACCAGGGCAAATTAGGCTTTGTCTACACGACGCACCTTTTAGCGAGACGGTTGTGCCAGTTCTCCCGCCGACAAAAAATTTCCACCCCCAGCGAGCGGCAGCACCTTTGTTGGCAGGAGAGCGCTCCTGCAACAAAGCGTTGTTCACACCGGCGCTTTTTGTAGAGAAAACTTTTGTCTTTTTTTTTTTTTGGGGGGGGGGGGGGTTAACACCTCTGAACAACACAAATTGCCAGTGTAGACAAAGCCTTACGGAAGAGCTGTTTTACACACACACACACACACACACACACGGAGAAAACAGACTGTGTCCCAAATCCTTTGCTCACAAATTATCTAACAATTATCTAATGATTAATTATCATAAATTAATCTGTGTGGAACAAAATTTAACCCCCCCAAAATTTTAGTTTTCCCAGGCCCTAATATTTATTGTATCTTTCCAAATTCATAAATCTCTGTAACAGTTTGATAAACCACTTGTTTGAGTATGGTTGTACTTGACACATCTAGCCAGGGTTTGACTCTCTATTTAGCCCAGAGAGTCATCAGATAGCTAGAACGACCAATTAGGCCGTCTAATCCATCACACTGACAGAGCAGGATTGTTTCCTACAGTGTGTTTTCAAGTGCTTTGTCCAGTGTCCTTTTCAACATCCCAAGCGAGGGGGCAGACTCCATTTCCCTCAGACTACTGAAGAGTCTAAGCAAGTTCATCATTAGAGAAAGCTTGTATGTGTTAAAATAAGATTCTGAAGACCACATAATTAAAGCATCTTTTTAAAGCCAACATTAAAGCACCATGTTAAAGCGAAAAAATAGCTTTAACAAATGTACATTAAAAAGCTGTATGTTTACATTTCACGTTATATACGTTATGTACCCATATGTATCTATACAAATGCTTTCAGAAAGATTTGATACAAAACTTTACCTTTTTGCCTTTTGCCTTGTCTCTGATTACCACTTCCTCCTCTCTTCTAGCAGCCATTTCCTCCTCTTCCTCCTCCTCATCAGGGAACTCTGGTGGGCAGCCATATAATTCCATTTCTCTTTTCAGCTTATCTGCACATGCCTAAATAAAAAAAGACATTTGTAACCTATCAGAACTGCTCAGCGGCTAAGGCTGAAACAATGATCAGTGACTGATTTTTATATCAATTATTTATGTACTTGAAAGACTATTTGATAATATTTCTATCTCCCTTTCCACAGGAGCAATTTAAACCACTTCTGGAGACTCATGACAATTTGCAAGTGTCCTGGCTTGTAGTTCATTAATTCCCCCTAATTCACCACTAACCTGTCCATCTTTGACTACTGGCTAGGAATTGAAAAAATTCTCCTCCACTTCATATTTTAATTAGTGATGGAGATAGGAAAACAATTATCAGACCTCAGTCATAATCAGGATAGCTTATTAGCCATTAATCAATAAAAAAAATATTAGTCACTGCTCATTTTTATCATAGTCCTAGATGCATAAGCAATGTTGGCTATGCAGGTACAAAGACATAATTTTCTTGTAAGTTTTGCAGCTATGAAATAACTTTAGAACGGGGTAGGCAACCTATGGCACGCATGCCAAAGGCGGCACGCGAGCTGATTTTCAGTGGCACTCACACTGCCCGGGTCCTGGCTACCAGTCTGGGTGGCTCTGCATTTTAATTTAACTTTAAATGAAGCTTCTTAAACTTTTTTAAAACCTTATTTACTTTACATACAACAATAGTTTAGTTATATATTATAGACTTATAGAAAGAGACCTTCTCAAAACGTTTAAATATATTACTGGCACGCAAAACCTTAAATTACAGTGAATAAATGAAGACTCGGCACACCACTTCTGAAAGGTTGCTGACCCCTGCTTTAGAACATAGAAATAGATTATTAAAGGTCCAAGGTTTCCCAATTTGAGGCCCTCGTGCACTGGTAACATTGGATACACACAAATGACTCAGACTGTAAGATCTTTGAGGCAGTCATTCATTAGGTGTTTGTACATAATAAACCTGGTTGTGGCCTTTAGGTGCTATTGAAATATATATTTATATATATAAGGCATCAGAGCAGAGATGTACCTCTCCAGCTCCCTGTCTTCATACACTGGAGAATAACAGCAATCAATTCCATCTTATTCATGTCAGCTAGAATTATTCACTATAATCTAAAATATCATTCTCATCCTAGGAATTGTCCAAATCCAAGTACTGTGGATTGTCTGTACCTATTATGACAGGGGATGCCATACATCAGTGTGGGTGTGGAAAGGACGTAAATATGATCTGAACACTTTGGTTTGAGACAAGGGTGTTCATTTCCAGAAATGCCCACAAGAGATGCTTTTCCATTCAAATACAGCCATGCTTTCATACCGTACAAATCCTAAAAATTGACAGGTTTCATATCAAACTGCACCTATGCATTCTTCAAACAGTTCAATCAATACTTCGAATATGCAATGTAGGGCTAACTGAAAACTTCACTTAAATACAGAACTATGCTGAAGAGACCTTAGTAACTCAGAGCAGTCTTACCTTAATAGGCATGCCAGTACAATGCAGGCCAAATGGGAACAGGCAATTCTTTCCTTTTAGCCTTTGATACCCAACTGCAAACTACAGAAAGTTTAAAAAAAAGGCAACCATCAAAAATATGAAGCAATAACTGCAAAAAGCTATAGCAGGTGACTTGACACACTAAGTCCTTAACCTCTGACTCAGATTCATTTTGCAGTCAAAATTACTAAATATACACAAAGCAATGAATATTGTCTAATGATCTGAGTAAAAGAATAGAAGTTAGGAGTATATTCCCAGTTCTGCCACTGATTTGTTGTGCAATTCAATTTAGCAATTAATTCAGTCTCTATCTCAGGTTCCCCACCTGAAAAGTTAAATCAACACTTACCTATATGACAGGTCCCACAAGACTGGACTGACTGATGTTTGTAAAGCACTGAGTTTCCATGGATAAAAAGAATGCACAGCAGTATCATAAAAACTTTATATAAACTGTTGACTCCAAGACACAGTGCATTAGGAAGGTGAGCATGAACTTGAGTATAACACACATAGTACTTTCACAAAATAAGCAGTGAAATTCTATAAAATTATTCTAATGATATAAACTAATACTCTTCTTCACAAATATTTATATTAAGAAAGGAAAGGGAATAGCAGTTAGCCTTATAATGTTCCTTACAATTGGCACAGATCAACAAGAGGAAAAAACATAGTGTCAAGTAGATAACAATGAATATTACATTCATGAAAGACATGGTCTGTTCAGCCTGTATGAGTGCCAAAAAGACACTGCTAAACTGAAGGATCAAATGGTAGTTAAGATGTGATCTCAGAACTTCAGGGATAGAATTCATGTTGTGCACCATTATGAGAATTCCAGCTTTCCTCTTTCCCCTATTATGTATCATTCTTCTCTAGCCCAGGAAGTCACAAACATCGTACTTTGAAAAAATATTTCAGTTGTGATTACGGCAACTCTTATGCCATCCACGCTTCAAATCCAGTAGGATTTCAGCAGACACTACTATGAAAACCAGTATAACTAGAAATCATTGTTTTATACCATCTCTCTAGTTTTCGAATTTCAGAAAATAGCCTACTTTTGGATATGAACAGGTCTGTGCACAAACACATATGCACACAGATGGCAGATTTTGTGCATGCACAGCTGTTAGGATTTAAAAACACTTGGACGTGGGTGTTAGAGCTTGCATGAAAGAAAGATGCGTTGAGGTTTCTTTGGAAATCTCAGACCTTAATCTTCTAACTCCTTCAAGAAAGCAGCTGTTAAAAATCATGACGAATTTGAAATAGGAGTACAAAGAATACAAGACAGGATAATCAGAATGATCTGGCTTTAAGGTCCAACATCTCACAATCTGCTGGGATTATAAACATTTTACTTTTACTGGTTACTCTGGTGTCACCTTGTGTAAGGACCGAGACATTAAAATGCAGAGAAAACAGAAAACTTGGCATTTTAAGACTTTGTTATTACTAAGACAAGAGAATAATAAGTGAGGCACTCTGGTGGCTCAATAACATTTGCTCTGAAGAGGCATTAAAATAAAAAGCTATTAGGAAAGAGAAATTCTTACCTCACATTTAGATAAAGAAAACGTGTGTCCAAGGTGAAGGCGACCATTCATATATGGGTATGGAAAGGTGACAAAGTACTTCCCTTTACTGAGGAAGGATTAAAAAGATGTTTAAAACACCACCACAACTAACTTTTAAAAGTGAATTTCAGAATAAGAGACTAGCACCACTTATTTTAAATGAATGAATCTATTAAACAACTACGATAATGTAAGTGTCCCCAGTAACAACCTCTATTTGGTTATAAGCAAAATTTCTTCATAAATAAACTGAATACTATTCTAACAAAATAGCTGGTAACTAGACGCAGCATCTTCCAGTGGACAAAGAACCAAGAAACACTTGAGTTCTAACCCTGGTTATGCCAGTGACTTGATGTGTAGCCTTGGATAAGTCATTTACTTAACCTATCTATGCCTCAGTTTCCCCACCTGCAACAATGGCACTGACGCTCTTTACAGAGCATGGTGTATGAGCCGATGAGTTCTTTGATGGCTGCTAAGTCCGAACCGCAAGCGACTGTCTGGTCATACCCACGCGCTAGCAATGCTCTGAATCCGAGCAGCAGATCCTTTCCTTCTCTGAAATCGGTCATCACAAAGTTTGATCCAGTCCGCCTCGCTCTATCTACAAGCTGACTCCACCAACCAGCATCCTGCACTCCTTTCCCCAATCATTCACAGAGATTCCAAAGGATACTAAATCATCTTTGCAAGCATTCCGAAATCTGTGCAGCAGTCTGCCACGCTTTCTAGACCCTTCACAAGTTTCAGAGTACAACATGCTCTTTAGGATCATGTAATCCAGCATTCGCTTGACATGTCCAAGCCACCTGAGTCTTTTCTTACTAATCAACAGTCTCTAAGGTGCCACAAGTACTCCTTTTCTTTTATTGCAGGAAATGACATACCAGCACAATTTAACACTTCCACATTTGTCACCCTGTCTAGCCATCTTATTTGAAGAATTTTACGCAAGTATCGGATATGAAAACTATTTAGTCTTTTGGTAAGTTTAGCATAAGTTGTCCATGTTTCTGAGCCATATAGAAGAGTGGATAAAACATATGTCTCATAAATACAGATTTTCACTTTAGTTGACAATTTTTGTTCCAGGCTCTGTTTCGCAAAAGACCAAAGTCATGTTCTGCTGATATGTCTCCAGAGCTTATAGGTACAATTCAAATTGTTGGTTACAGTTAGAGCCCTACAAAATTCACGGCCATGAAAAATGCATCATGGACTGTGAAATCTGGTCTCCCCCCTATAAAATCTGGTCTTTTGTGTGCTTTTACCCTATACTAAACAGATGTCATGGGGGAGACCAGTGTTTCTCAAATTGGGGGTCCTGACCCAAAAGGCAGTTGGGGGGGGGGTTGCAGTATTGCCACCCATACTTCTGCACTGCCTTCAGAGCTGGACGGCCAGAGAGTGGCAGCTGTTAGCCAGGCACCCAGCTCTCAAAGCAGCACCCCACCAGCAGCAGCACAGAAGTAAGGGTGGCAATACCATACCACATGACCCTCACTTCTGCAAAGCTGCCTTCAGAGATGAGCGGCCGGAGAGTGGTGGCTGCTGACTGAGGGCCCAGCTCTGCAGGCAGCAGCTCAGAAGGGTGCCAATACCATACCATGACATCTTTACTTCTGCTCTGCTGCTGGCAGTGGCTTCTGCCTTCAGAGCTGGGCTCTTGGCCAGCAGCCGCCGCTCTCCAGCTCTAAAGGCAGCATTGCCAACAGTAGCAGTGCAGAAGTAAGGGTAGCAGTACCCCCTCTCCCCCACAAAAAAAAAAAAACCACAATACCCTTGTGCCCCCCCCCCCCCACACACACACACACACACACCTCCTTTTTGGGTCAGGACCTCTACATTTACAACACCATGAAATATCAGATTTAAATAGCTGAAATCATGAAATTTACAATTTTTAAAAATCCTTTGACTGTGAAATTGACCAAAATGGACCATGAATTTGGTAGGACCCTAGTTATAGTCTTTAGAGTTCTGACTATTCTGGGACTAAAGTAACAGGAAGGTGGTCTCTCACCTAACTCAGAAAGTATTGCATTCAGCAGGGGGAATTCTATAATTAGACCTCATCCTGGCATATAAAGCAGAATTGATCACAGAAGTAAAAATTAGTGGTTGCGTAGGTACAAGCAATCAATACTTGATTTTTTCTGTGCAAACAGAATAAAAGGCCAAACTAGTATTTTATATACTGGGTGCTTTAAAAAAGTCAGTTTCACAAAGCTGAAAACAATTATGAGCCAAATTGGCTGTGGGAAAGAATTTAAACACAAAAATATCAATGATAATTGGGAACCGTTTAAGAACATTTTACTGAATGCCCATGAAGCCACAGTCAAGACATAAGGCTACACAGGTTAAAAAACCAGGCTTAGAGGGGAAGTGAAAACAACTATACAAAAATAAAAAATACAACATATACCAAGTGGAAGAAATGGAGCACTGATAGCAACTAAAATGGATTAGAAACTAGGCATCGTAAAAATTTAATAAGGGAACCAAAAGGGCACAATGAAAAATGTATAGTCAGCAGAATTAAGGACAAAAAGAAGTTTTTCTAATTATATTAAGAACAATGGTATTGGTCCATTACCATATGGAAATGACAATTGTCAACAATAAAAAAGAAAAAGCAGATGTATTCAATAAATATTTCTGTTCTGTATTTGGAAAAAAGCCTGATGATGTAGTCATATCACTTTCCATTCCAACAATAACTCAGGAGCATGTTAAACAGCAGCTGTTAAAGTTAGAGATTTTTAAATCAGCATGTGCAGATAACTTGCATTCAAGTTTTAAGAGAGCTGGCTGAGGGGCTCTCTGGACTGTTAAATGTTCATTTTCAATAATTTTCAAATCGAGACTGGAATTTTTTAAACAGAAGTTAATTCAGGGAAGTCCTATGGCCTGTGTTATGCAGCAAGTCAGATTGTATGATCACAATGGTCCATTCTGGCCTTACAATCTATTAATGTGAATCTATGAAACCTTATATCTCATGGTAGCATTTAAGACTGATAGGGATGTTCCTGCTGTCAGTTTCTAGGACTGAATCCAGGAATGGCAGCAGAAGGCCCTCACTTTCATAACTCGCTCCCCCTGCTGATCTATCAGAGCTCAAGCTCAGTACAATGTAAGGCAGGGGCGGGCAAACTTTTTGGCCTCAGGGTCACGTCGGGTTTCCAAAATTGTATGGAGGGCCAGTTAGGGGAGGCTGTGTCTCCCCAAACAGCCAGGCGTGGCCGCCGCCTCCTATCCAACCCCCACTTCTTGCCCCCTGACGGCTCCCCCGGGACTCCAGTCCCACCCAACCCCCCTGTCCCCTGACGGCCCGCTCAGGACTCCTACCCCACCCACCACCCCCTGCCCCCTGCCTCCCCCAGACCCCTCCCACCCCAACTGCCCCCCCATCCAAACCCCCCTCTCATTCCTGACTTGCCCCCCAGGACCCCTGGCCCATCCAACCACCCCTTCTCCCTGTCCCCTGACCACCCCTGGAACTCCTGCCCCGACTGCCCCCCGCCAACCCATCTAACTCCCCCTCTCCTTCCTGACTGCCCGCCCCCCCGGGAGCCCTGCCCCATCCAATCCCCCTGTTCCCCGCTCTCTGACCGCCCCAATCACTCTCCACATCCCCGCCCCCTGACCACCACTCCCAACTCCCCTGCCCTCTATCCAACACCCCCGCTCCCTGCCCCCTTACCGTGCTGCCTGGAGCGCCGGTGGCTGGTGGCTCTACAGCCGCGCCGCCCAGAGCACCGGGTCAGGCCGCGGCTCTGCAACTGCGCTGCCCAGCTGCCCAGAGCGTTGCATCGGCGGCGCGGTGCACTGAGGCTGCAGGGGAGGGGGGACAGCAGGGGTGGGGCCGGGGGCTCGCCTCCCAAGCCAGGAGCTCAGGGGCTGGGCAGGAGGGTCCCACGGGCCGTAGTTTGCCCACCTCTGATGTAAGGCATACTCTATTTGGTGACTTGGTTGACTCCTAATTAGGCTATTCAAGGACAAGCTGTTTGCAGAGACCTTCCCAGCTGCACCAGTGACATGGAAACTCTGTTTTGGGGTAGTTCTAGCTCATTTCACCTACTTTAACTTTTACAACTAGTGCCAAGAGTTTAAAGCCATAGGACCTTAAACCCCAAAATAAACAGAACTGTATGCTAACTAGAAGTATAAACAGCTTCAATTTAGCAAGCAGATTTTACTCCATTTACGAATAGAATGATTGTATGTTACCATCGTGTCCCATGGAATTCCAGATCAAAGGATTTATTACTGTAAAATTGTCTATGGAGTGTTGACCTGTACCTTTCCTTTGCAGTCTGAAACTTTAAAACATTAGTAGTTCTGGGGATTTAAATCCATGACCTTTTGGGAAGATAACATCATGAATATTAAAGATAGTGGACTGCAGCTGCCCCATATATCCTCCTGAAATCTGAACAAGGAAAATAACCACACATGGTTTGTTGCACTAGTTCTCTTAGCATTCAGAGATTGTTTGCCCCTTTTGGGTAGCCAATTATCTGATTCAGGGAGTAGTTTTGCAGGAACTGCAGACTGCCCCATATTGAAATATGAAGACAAACAAATCTTTACCAGGACAACAAAGTATGGGAAGTTATCTCAGAAACACCCTCACTCACTGATCTTAGCAGCATCTGCTGCTACAAAGGAAATGGAAGAAATTTCTTTCAGCTCATTGGTATTTCAGCCAACATACATGCACCACTGCTTTACAAACTGTCAGCAACGGGGATTCCCACATAATGTAGAAACAGAAAAATATTTTGGATTACGTAAGAACAAAGTGGTTGGAAAATAGAAAAAAAACGAAGCGTTCGACCAAAAAAATTTTCCATCAAAGAAATTCCAACCAGCTCTATTTAGAAGCTTTCCCTCCCCACACAAAAATGTTACCTTGTCCGGCTCCCAATATCAGATGCGTTAACCTCAAACACTCGCGCATCATCCCACTTCCGCTGGATTTCTTTTTCAATTTTCTTCAGGAAGTCCACTTTTGCGGTCCCTTTCCGTTCCTATTCAAATGCAAGAGAAAAAAAATCTAGCCAGTTGGCCAACCATTTATCATATTTCTGCACTCATTATACCACAGAACAGTTCTGCATTCATTCTGTAACTGGACATTGGAACTGTATCTCACATTTCCAATCATCATTCTGGAGTACACAAAACTGTAGCACTCTGCCATCTATCAAAAAGTTTATGTCTCCTATTCTCCTAGGATTTTTTTTAAAAGGTTAAAACTCGTGTCACCTGGTTAAAATTCAGTGAATACTGTAAAATGTTTAGGACTCAGATAATTCTATACATCAGCAAAGCACAACTATAAATATTAACGAATCCTCAAACTCGCTACCTAAATGAAGTACCATTAACTTTTCTACCTCAGTTTCCACGATAGCAAATAAAGATGAGTGATTTGCATTAGGTTAGAACTCCTAAATTCCTAATGCACTGCCGTGTGCTCAGATAACTAAACCATGCTGCCCCCATATTAGCTCCAAGTAAGTTTTAGGAAGCCACTTGCAATTAAGCCTCCTGTCCTGGAGCCCTATTGCTAAATGATCTGTCTTTACTTCACAACTAAATTACCATGGACTTGTGCATTACAGAGTTCCCACCCCCAACATTAGGAAAAAAAACAAAGCAAACCATAAGTGGTTTGGTTCAATTTGTGCCCCTAAAGACTGAGGAGTTAGGAAGTTTAAAAATAAAAATACAGGTTGGTTTATTTTGCATAGGTTTAAAAGGATGGAGAGGCTCTCAGTACATAGTTTTTGGCAGAGTGTGTTGCTGCAGGAGTGATAAAGTACCAAGAGGCTATACTGCATGTTTTGCTATCACCAGCATGAATTCTAAAACATGAAAGCACCGGCACAAAGGGACCATTTGGACAATAAATTGTAACAGCTAATCCAAAACCACTTACGTTCTTTCCAAACTGATTCAAGTTGATCTCTATTTTATGCCACAGACAGGCATTAGCCCTTGCTGATTGATCTCACCAGCCTTGTACACCATAATTCTAACGTAACTTTGGTTTTCTATTGAATTTAAAATATTACTGCTCTTCACTGTTGCTCTGACCTCATGTTAATGAGTGACAATTCTTGAACACACTGTTCCCTGCCACCATAGTGCCTGAACAAGCTTCAGCATGTGGATATTGTGAGGAGTGATTGATCCACGTATGGCTGTACCCCTAAGATTTAATCATGTGATAAAACCAAAAATCTCAAAGGAAGTAATTAATACTCTTCTTCCAAGACAGAAGGCTTGATGTAGTCATCAGTAGCATACAAAGGGCCTTGCAAATGTGCCTCAAAGAAAGCCTGTTATAAGCACACCATGGCTGCAGTCAAGTAATGAGTTAGGTATTGGCAAACAGCTTGGATCTAGTGGGAAGTAGCACGAGTAGCGGTTAGAAAAAGGGACGACAAGTCATGCCTCTCTATTCCTATTTCTCTCAGTAACTCACTGTGTAACGCTGGACAAATCTCTAGACTTCACTGTGCTTCAATTTTCCCATACAGGAAATGGAAATAATACTTCCTAGAAGTGCAAGAGAGCAGAATCTGCTTGCATTATTGTATGTAAAGTATAAGATCTTTGGCTAAAAGGTTTTAATAAACTAAGTTGCATTATTTTATAAGCAACGAACATTGATACATTTTATAAATATATGCATATGCATATACTTCCCCTCGTGGGGGCTGACCCATGCCCTGCCCTCCCCCCAGAACATTCCTCTGCACCCCCTCTAGCGGGTGCACTCCACAGTTTGGGGACCTCTGAAATAAAAGGGTGCCTTTGAAAGGCACAGAATGACTATAAACCATACAAAAGGGATTACATAACCTGATGAAATGTTTCAAATCTACCCTATCTACTGACATCTTCTTGTTCTCCTATGCTTGATACAGAACTATCCCTATATTTGAGATTAAAATGGATACTCATAATCTCTTAACAATATTTTTCCACTGTCCATGCAACAGACAGTGATATCCCAAATATCGTATTAGTGTATGGACCTTACACCAGTGGTTCTTAACCAGAGGTCCAGGGCCAAGAGCAGGTTTCAGGGGGTCCACTGAGCAGGGCCAGTGTTCTACTCACTGGGCTCCAGGGCAGAAAGCTGAAGTCCCACTGCATAGGGCTGAAGCCCAGGGCCCTGAGTCCCTCCACCCGGGGTGAAGCCGAAGCCTGAGCAATGTAGCTTCGCAGGGGCCCCTGTGGCATGAGGCCCCAGGCGATTTGCCCTGGTTGCTACCCCTTCATGCCAGCATTGGCTTTTATACACAGAAAATCAGTTACTGTAGCACAGGTGGGCCATGCAGTTTTTACAGCATGTTGGGGGGCTGAGAATACTTGCCTTACACAATGAGAAAAGATAAACCAAGTTCTTATTTTTAAATTTTGTTATAAACATTTTTATAACTGCCAAAATTTAAGTCTAAGTAAACTTGCCTGCTCTTTCAAGGGAAAGTGCCAATTTTTACAGAAGCTGTCCTGCATTTTACAAGACATTGACTATAGTACTATACCAATCCTAGATAGCTTTGGGTACTGTTTCCAGCACCATGGCACAATTGTCACTACAATGTAAAACAAAAATCCTCTGGCAGGACAGCCTAAAAAGGAAGAACCCCTTAAATGCATGTGCCATATTGACAGGCCAAAGTCAAGCAACAGCATATATGCCATATGCTAGTTAAAGCACAGCACTAGGCGTCAACATAGCTTCTTTCCCAAGCTCTGCTACCATCCCACTCTGTAACCTTGGGCAATTCACTTAACCTTTCAGTGCCCCAGCTTCCCCTTTCCTAAAAGAGAGAGAACAACAGCTTCACAAGGCCTTGTGAAGTTCAGTGAATCAATGGTAGAAAATTGTTTTGAGATCCTTTGACAGAAGGCATGACAAGAAATGGAGCATGCCACAGGCCCCTGATGGATAAAGAGACTGTATGGACCTCTATGGCTATCCCCATACAGAGCGCAGTCTGCTATCTTAAAGAAAAGGAGTACTTGTGGCAATTTAGAGACTAACAAATTTATTTGAGCATAAGCTTTCGTGAGCTACAGCTCACTTCTTCGGATGCATGTAGTGGAAAATACAGTGGGGAGATTTTATATACACAGAGACAATGAAACAATGGGTGTTACCATACATACTGTAACGAGAGTGATCAGGTAAGGTGAGCTATTACCAGCAGGAGAGCAGCGGGGGGTGGAACCTATTGTAGCACTAATCAAGGTGAGCCATTTCCAGCAGTTGACAAGAACATGTGAGGAACAGTGTGGGGGGGAATAAACATGGGAAATAGTTTTACTTTGTGTAATGACACATCCACTCCCAGTCTTTATTCATGCCTAAGTTAAATGTATCCAGTTTGCAAATTAATTCCAATTCAGCAGTCTCTCATTCGAGTCTGTTTTTGAAGTTTTTTTGTTGAAGAACTGCCACTTTTAGGTTTGTAATCGAGTGACCAAAGAGATTGAAGTGTTCTCCGACTGGTTTTTGAATGTCATAATTCTTGACATCTGATTTGTGTACAGACAGCCCCCCAACCTGAAGCAAATACTCACCAGCAACCACACACCACACAACAGAACCACTAACCCAGGAACCTATCCTTGCAACAAAGCCCATTGCCAACTGTGTCCACATATCTATTCAGGGGACACCATCATAGGGCCTAATCACATCAGCCACATTTTCAGAAGCTCGTTCACCTGCACATATACCAATGTGATGATATATGCCATCATGTGCCAGCAATGCCCCTCTGCCATGTACATTGGCCAAACTGGACACTCTCTACATAAAAGAATAAATGGACACAAATCAGATGTCAAGAATTATAACATTCAAAACCCAGTCGGAGAACACTTCAATCTCTTTGGTCACTCGCTTACAGACCTAAAAGTGGCAGGTTCTTCAACAAAAAAACTTCAAAAACAGACTCCAATGAGAGACTGCTGAATTAGAATTAATTTGCAAACTGGATACAATTAACTTAGCCTTGAATAAAGACTGGGAGTAGATGTGTCATTACACAAAGTAAAACTATTTCCCACTTTTATTCCCCCCCCCCCCCCCGGCCCGGTTCCTCACAAATTCTTGTCAACTGCTGGAAATGGCCCACCTTGATTATCACTACAGAAGGTGCCCACCCCGCACCGCTCTCCTGCTGGTAATAGCTCACCTTACCTGATCACTCTCGTTACAGTCTGTATGGTAACACTCATTGTTTCATGTTCTCCGTGTATATAAATCTCCCCACTGCATTTTCCACTGAATGCATCCGATGAAGGGAGCTGTAGCTCACGAAAGCTTATGCTCAAATAAATTGGTTAGTCTCTAAGGTGCCACAAGTCCTCCTTTTCTTTTTGCGGATACAAATTAACAAGACTGCTACTCTGAAACCTGCTGTCAGAGTTACCCGCTATGGGGAGTCCACAGCCCCAGCCCTTCTCCCTGTGAGACAATGCACATCCCCAGCCTCTCGCCCTGTGGACAATGCACATACACCCCCAACCTTTCGCTCTCTCACCAGTTGCCCGTGGTGCCCCCGGGACACAGCCCCATACTCACCATCATCCTATCCTTTGCGACTCCCCAGCTGGCCTCCGCAGCCTTCTCCACGCTGTACCAGCTGCCAGCCGCACTCCTCCAAGCACAAGGCCAGAGCGCTACCGCAAGGTCTCCCGGGAAATGTAGTTCTCCACGCTGCCAATCTAATGCTGAAGGAGCTGCTGGAAGACTACAGGTCCCAGATATCGTCGCGCCGACGGAAGCACGGCTCGCTGACGTGTAGCTCCCAGAGGCCTCGCAGTGGTACTACAAGTCCCATCATGCCCATCATTGGGCTATACCAACCCGCAAAGATAGGGGAGTATCAAGTTACCCCTCCTTAGTGCTTGGGCCTAGGGGAAAGGGTACAACTGGGGTTCCTGTTGCCCCTTGCCTTTATTTTGGCCATTTTTAGTGATTGCCTGAGCCTGGACTCTCGCTTAGTGAATTTAGTGTCCAGCCCAGCAGAGGGGTCAGTGTCTGCACCAAGGGCCCCTTGCTCTTGGGCACTGAGCAGCTAACCGCACGTGTGAACAAATTGGAGGCAGTCCAGAGGAGAAGCTGTGTTCCCTCTCATTTTCCCATGCATGTGTGGAATGAATTTTGTTGTGTGCACCGATATGGAGGTGATGTGTGACACAGCACTTCCATAACGATGCACATAACAAAATTCATGTGGCAGGAGTGGGGCCGAGGGGTTTGGAGTGTGGGAGGGGGCTCAGGGCTGGGGCAGAAGGTTGGGGTCTGGTCTCCGGCTGGGGGTGTAGGTTCTGGGGTGGGGCCGGGGGTGAGGGGTTTGGGGTGTAGACTGCCCTGGACCTACAGTGGGGAGAGAGGACTCCCCCCAGCTCTCTCTCCCTGCAGCAGGTGAGGTAAGGTGAGGTGCCTCTCCCCCAGCCGTGGCAGGTCCGGGGCTGGGTTGGGTGTAGGTTGGGGTCGGGGCAAGGGCGCCTCTCCCCCAGCCGCAGCAGAGGGAGAGGCATCTATCCCTGCCACAGCCCTGAGTGTCTGTGCAGTGCTTCTGGGTTGAGATCCCAATGCCTGATGGGGCAAAAAACATTGTTGCAGGTGGTTCTGGGTACATGTTGTCAGGCCCTCCCTCTGTGAAAGCAACGGCAGACAATCATTTCGCGCCTTTTTTCCTGAACTACCTGTGCAGACGCCATACCACAGCAAGCATGGAGCCCGCTCAGCTCACTGTCACCGTATGTCTCCTGAGTGCTGGCAGACGTGGTACTGCATTGCTACACAGCAGCAGCAACCCATTGCCTTGTGGCAACAGACTGTGCAGTAGGCCTGAAAACCATCCCATCATGTCCGAGGTGCTTCTGGCCACCTCGGTAAGGTTGGTCAGGAGTGCCTGGGCAGACATGGGTGCAGGGACTAAATTAGGAGTGACTCGACCAGATCATTCTCTTTAGTCCTGCAGGCAGTCCTATTGTACCATCTTATGGTGAGCAGGCAGGAGATGAGGATGGCTAGCAGTCCTATTGCACCATCTTCTGCTGAGCAGTCAGGAGATGTGGATGGCTTGCAGTCCTACTGCACCATCTGCTGCCAGCCAAAGATGTAAAAGATCGATGAAGTGGATCAATACCAGAAATAGCCCAGATTTGTTTTGTATTCATTCCCCCTCACCCCACCCCGTCTCCCTTCCTCTGTGAATCAACGGCCGACAGTTGTTTTGGTGAGGTCTGTCAGGGGCACCTTGAAAACTTTAATAGAGATTCAGTCCTGCCTGAAATACCAGAGGGAGGGATAGCTTAGTGGGTTGAGCATTTGGCTTGCTAAACCCAGGATTTTGAGTTCAATCCTTGAGGGGGCCATTCTGTGTGACAGTTCTTTTTGTTTCTCCTTGATGTAAAGCTACCCCCTTTGTTGATTTTAATTCCCTGTAAGCCAACCCTGTAAGCCATGTCGTCAGTCGCCCCTCCCTCCGTCAGAGCAATGGCAGACGATCGTTCTGCTCCTTTTTTCTGTGCAGACGCCATACCACGGCAAGCATGGAGCCTGCTCAGCTCACTTTGGCAATTAAGAGCACATTAAACAGCACACGCATTATCCAGCAGTATATGCAGCACCAGAACCAGGCGACCAGGCGACGTCAGCATGGTGATGAGAGTGAAGAGGACATGGACACAGACTTCTCTTAAACCACAGGCCCTGGCAATGCAGGCATCATGGTGCTAATGGGGCAGGTTCATGCGGTGGAACGCCGATTCTGGGCTCGGGAAACAAGCACAGACTGGTGGACCGCATAGTGTTGCAGGTCTGGGACGATTCCCAGTGGCTGCGAAACTTTCGCATGCATAAGGGCACTTTCATGGAACTTTGTGACTTGCTTTCCCCTGCCCTGAAGCGCAAGAATACCAAGATGAGAGCAGCCCTCACAGTTGAGAAGCGAGTGGCAATAGCCCTGTGGAAGCTTGCATCGCCAGACAGCTACCGGTCAGTCGGGAATCAATTTGGAGTGGGCAAATCTACTGTGGGGGCTGCTGTGATGCAAGTAGCCCACGCAATCAAAGATCTGCTGATATCCACGGTAGTGACCCTAGGAAATGTTCAGGTGGTAGTGGATGGCTTTTCTGCAATGGGATTCTCTAACTGTGGTGGAGCCACAGACGGAACCCATATCCCTATCTTGGCACCGGAGCACCAAGCCGCCGAGTACATAAACCGCAAGGGGTACTTTTCAATAGTGCTGCAAGCTCTGGTGGATCACAAGGGACGTTTCACCAACATCAACGTGGGATGGCCGGGAAAGGTACATGATGCTCACATCTTCAGGAACTCTGGTCTATTTCAAAAGCTGCAGGAAGGGACTTTATTCCCAGATCAAAAAATAACCGCTGGGGATATTGAAATGCCTATAGTTATCCTTGGGGACCCAGCCTACCCCTTAATGCCATGGCTCATGAAGCCATACAGAGGCAGCCTGGACAGTAGTCAGGAGCTGTTCAACTACAGGTATGGTGGTAGAATGTGCATTTGGACGTTTAAAAGCGCACTGGCACAATTTACTGACTCAGTTAGACCTCAGCGAAACCAATATTCCCACTGTTATTACTGCTTGCTGTGCACTCCACAATATCTGTGAGAGAAAGGGGGAGACGTTTATGGCGGGGTGGGAGGTTGAGGCAAATCGCCTGGCCGCTGGTTATGCGCAGCTAGACACCAGGGCGGTTAGAAGAGCACAGGAGGGCGCGGTGCGCATCAGAGAAGCTTTGAAAACCAGTTTCATGACTGGCCAGGCTACGGTGTGAAAGTTCTGTTTGTTTCTCCTTGATGAAACCCCCCGCCCCTTTGTTCACTCTACTTCCCTGTAAGCTAACCACCCTCCACTCCTCTCTTCGATCACCACTTGCAGAGGCAATAAAGTCATTGTTGCTTCACATTCATGCATTTTGTATTAATTCATCACACAAATAGAGGATAACTGCCAACGTAGCCTGGGAGGGGTGGTGGAGGAGAGAAGCTCCGGGAGGGGTGGTGGAGGAGGGAAGGACAAGGCCACACAGCACTTTGAAAGTTTAAAACTTTAAAACTTATTGAATGCCAGCCTTCTGTTGCTTGGGCAATCCTCCGGGGTGGAGTGGCTGGGTGGCCGGAGGACCGCCACCGCATTTTTGGGCATCTGGGTGAGGAAGCTATGGAACTTGGGGAGGAGGGCGGTTGGTTACACAGGGGCTGTAGCGGCGGTCCGTGCTCCAGATGCCTTTCCTGCACCTCAACCATACGCTTGAGCATATTGGTTTGATCCTCCAGCAGCCTCAGCATTGAATCCTGCCTCCTCTCATCACGCTGCCATCACCTTTCAGCTTCAGCCCGCCACTTACTCTCTTCAGCCCGCCACCTCTCCTCCCGGTCATTTTGTGCTTTCCTGCACTCTGACATTGTCTGCCTCCACACATTCGTCTGTGCTCTGTCAGTGTGGGAGGACAGCATGAGCTCAGAGAACATTTTATCGCGAGTGCGTTTTTTTTGCCTTCTAATCTTCGCTAGCTTCTGGGAAGGAGAAGATCCTGTGATCCTTGAAACACATGCAGCTGGTGGAGGAAAAAAAAGGGACAGTGGTATTTAAAAAGACACATTTTATAGAACAATGGCTACACTCTTTCACGGTAAACCTTGCTGTTAACATTACATACATAGCACGTGTGCTTTCGTTCCAAGGTCACATTTTGCCTCCCCCTACCAAGTGGCTAGCCCCTCACCCATTCCCCCTCCCTGTGGCTAACAGCGGGGAACATTTCTGTTCAGCCACAGGCAAACAGCCCAGCAGGAACGGGCACCTCTGAATGTCCCCTTAAGAAAAGCACCCTATTTCAACCAGGTGACCATGAATGATATTACTCTCCTGAGGATAACACAGAGAGATAAAGAACGGATGTTGTTTGAATGCCAGCAAACATACACTGCAATGCTTTGTTCTACAATGATTCCCAAGTACGTGCTACTGGCCTGGAGTGGTAAAGTGTCCTACCATGGTGGATGGAATAAGGCTGCCCTCCCCAGAAACCTTTTGCAAAGGCTTTGGGAGTACATCCGAGAGAGCCGCAAATGCAAAGGCAAATTAATCATTAAACATGCTTACTTTTAAACCATATTTTAAACCATATTTTAAAAGGTACACTCACTAGAGGTCCCTTCTCCGCCTGGCGGGTCTGGGAGGCAGCCTTGGGTGGGTTCGGGGGGTACTGGTTCCAGGTCCAGGGTGAGAAACAGTTCCTGGCTGTCGGGAAAAATGGTTTCTCCGCTTGCTTGCTGTGAGCTACAACTTCATCATCATCATCTTCCTCGTCCCCAAAACCTGCTTCCGTGTTGCCTCCATCTCCATTGAAGGAGTCAAACAACTCGGCTGGGGTAGTGGTGGCTGAACCACCTAAAATGGCAAGCAGCTCATCATAGAAGCGGCATGTTTGGGGCTCTGACCCGGAGCGGCCGTTTGCCTCTCTGGTTTTCTGGTAGGCTTGCCTCAGCTCCGTAAGTTTCACGCGGCATTGCTTTGGGTCCCTGTTATGGCCTCTGTCCTTCATGCCCTGGGAGATTTTGACCAATGTTTTGGCATTTCGAAAACTGGAACGTAGTTCTGATAGCATGGATTCCTCTCCCCATACAGCGATCAGATCCCTTACCTCCTGTTCGGTCAATGCTGGAGCTCTTTTGCGATTCTGGGGCTCCATCATTGTCACCTCTGCTGATGAGCTCTGCATGGTCACTCTGCTGATGAGCTCTGCATGGTCACCTGCAGCGTGCCATGCTGGCCAAACAGGAAATTGAAATTCAAAAGTTCGCGGGCCTTTTCCTGTCTACCTGGCCAGTGCATCTGAGTTGAGAGTGCTGTCCAGAGCGGTCACAATGGAGCACTGTGGCATAGCTCCCGGAGGCCAATACTGTCTAATTGCGTCCACAGTACCCCAAATTTGACCCGGCAAGGCCTATTTCAGCGCTAATCCCCTTGTCGGGGGTGGAGTAAGGAAATTTATTTTAAGAGCCCTTTAAGTCGAAAAAAGGGCTTCGTCGTGTGGACGGGTGCAGGGTTAAATCGATTTAACGCTGCTAAATTCGACCTCAACTCCTAGTGTAGACCAAGGCTAAGAATCAAGTTTGCTAACTCAAAGACATAAATCATAAGACTGTAAGACAGTGGTTCTCAAACTTTTGTACTGGTGACCCCTTTCACAAAGTAAGCCTCTGAATGCGACCCGCTCTTATAAATTAAAAACACTTTTTTATATATTTAACACCATTATAAATGCTGGAGGCAAAGCGGGGTTTGGAGTGGAGGCTGACACCTTGCGACTCCTCATGTAATAACCTCACGAACCCTTGAGGGGTCCTGACCCCCAGTTTGAGAACCCCTGCTGTAAGATAAGATAAATTCATACACCATTGATTAGTTTTGCTTAGTGAAACTCTCTCAGGTCTGAAAGATCCAAACCTGAAGGGAATTGCATGACGAGATATACAATTGTTGCTGAAGTTAATACATCCAGTGTTCGTTTATATGCCTGGTTTCCCCAAGATAATGGGGGAAATGGATATTATATGTGTCCATTTGGGGTTTACTGTCCTTTTGAGACTGACAAAGTCACCAGAAAAATTATTGGCTGCAAGTTTAGTCACAGACTAGCAGCATAAAATTAAAGTATTAAAATTTTAAAAATTTAAAAAACCAAGAAGTCAGCTTGACAAGAAAAATAAGATACTGTAGTATAACTTTGGAAGAAAAGGACAGCACAAATAAGCCTCACATTCTATAGCCAGCCTCTGAATAAGAAATAATACAACTTAGCACTTATGTTACACTTTAAATGTTCAAAGTTCTGCTCAAACAAAATCTAAAAGGACAAAAAAGTTGTTTGTAGACAGACTTGAACATTTAAAATGCAACATAAGGACTAAATTTTATTTTTTAGTATTTCTGATTCAAAGGCAGTTTCTGCTTCTCTTTTCTTCCACAGTTATACGTATTTTTTCTTTCTTGTTTTTTTAGCTAGAAGTCCTTTACTATAGCCAGTAATTTGAGGAAACACAATATCTTTCTGGTACTACTTTATATTTTGTAAGGTGATGTAGAAAACAGCTTTCATTTTCAATGACTTCTCCAGCACGCCCTTTACAAAGTCAGGGCTCATTGGCGGTTGGCTGTTGTTTTGGGGAGGATGCAAAATGTGAGGCTTATATCACGTGGCTTCTATTTCCAGGTTGCAATTATTAATTCTATGAACCAATTCTCTGTTTGTATAAATGGGTGCAGCTGCATCACCTTCAGCAGCAAAAAAAATTTAACTCTGTATTTGATAAGAATCTGCCTGTGTTTTTTGCTTTATTAATATTATTTATTATTTTAATTATCGTAGCATCTAGAAGTCCCAGTCCTGGATCAGGACCCCATTGTGCTAGGCATTATACAAACACAAAACAGACAGTCCTTGCGCTGAAGAATCTAGTATTTCTCTCCCTTTCTGGCTCCTACAAATAGTTAATACTGTAATTCTGTGTGAGTTGTATTGATAGGCTCCAATAATTAATTGTTATTACTTGTATCCATTAATGAGAGTTGGAATCTGATTCTCCACTGTCTGGTAGGGTGTCAACATTTAAATCTGTGCAAAAATGATATTTTAATTTAGTAACAGTTTACTTCCCATTTACATAGGTGTAACAGACTATACAAGGTGCAAGGCAGAGGAGACTCTGGACTTTGGTATTTTTAAAGCTACTGTGCCAGTAGCTTTATTATATTAGCTTTACAATTTTCAATTCTTCTAACCGCTGTTCTTATTTTAAAAGTGATCTCCAAAGGACTTTAAAACAACTGGGCTTGTTCTTTTTATGTTTCTTTATGATGTATAAAGGCCTGAACTCTTTCATTTTTCCTGCTAGTATTTTTTTAATCTTAGAAATATCAGGAATATAACATCTGATCTTCCCTGGTTTTGTTGGAGAACTAGTAGGAAGCATAAGGGATGTACCCTGAAAGCTCCTAACGTCTTAATTGAAGGTATGAGGTTATTGCATCTCTAACAAACGCTTCTTTTATTCAAACTGTTAATTAGTCACTAAAGTTGAAAAAGTGTTTTGTCTGACTAATTCCTTGCCTAACTCCTCAACCTTCTCTTGTTTAGTGCTAGTGAAATCATCATTTTACCAGGTGTCCAGTCATCACAAAGACTTCCAGACTAAAGAGGATCTGAATTTCTAATGTAAAAGAACTGTCAGACCTTCTTTATTAATCATAAGTGCAGGGAGCACAAACCGAATATTTTCTTCCTCTAAATGTCATTTTTGATAGGGTTTAAGTACTCAGAGGACAAATAGAACATGGGTTGACATTAAGAATTGGTCATTTGATGAACTGAAATGCATCACACCCTGGATATGTGTCTCCAACAGCTTAGTTGCATCTTAAAATGTTTTAATACCTTTTAAAACATAGTTTTGAAGCTGCATCAAACAACTGACATTTTAGTCTCTCCTTCACCAAACAGAGAGAGAATTTTAAATCTTCCCTGACATTAAATTGTTCATTTAAAAAGCTAAATTTATAGAAAAATATGGCAAGAGCAGTTCTGTATTCACTTATTTACTGTTTCAAGAGTATACACTGAAAACCTAGTAGAGCTTAGCTGTGACATTTGAAAAATATTTCTATCTTGCTGAGCATGAATACCCAGTGAAAACAAGCCTAATGATCTTTTCGACAAAGATGCAACATGCATATTCATTTAGTCTTACTATTTACCATTTTCCCTGTTTCTCTTTCTCAGAATCTCCCTTAGTCCAGGGTATTTCAGTGATGTTAAGGTGTAGTAGTGTCCCTATTCATCTCCTCACATTTATATTTCAGACATTGTCAGCTAGTATGCCCACAGACAAACAAGTGAATGAAAACACTGTAGACTAATGAAAATGATAGAAGATGTAACTATTCCATTGCCACCTTGGATTTCACAGTCACTATTTGTATTGTAGACTTCATAGCTGTCAGCAAGGATTAAAACTCAGGACCTTTCTTCCTACAATTAAGGTCATTACCACCAGAGTAACTATTTCTATTGCTTGTTCGATCCAGGACTTCACTGAGTGATGTTCAGATGCCTATTTGATAACATTGGTTGTGCTCTAACCCATAATAGGACAAACCATGAGAAGGTGATCCTCACCTGCCCCAGCATTTCATCTAATCAATCGAAAGGGTAGGGTGAAGCCACTCATGGACTTTTGTGGCCAGCAGGTAAGAAACAATCCCATCCTGAAATATGTTAGTATGACATTAGACCTAAACCTCACATATCAACAACAGCCCCTGAAAAATATACATGACAAAATAAAGATGTGGTTAAATCTCATCCAGAAACTGGCAAGAATCACCTGGGGAGCTAATGTGAAAACTCTATGGACCTCTTTACACACCCTTATCCACTCTACCACAGAATACTGTTCACCCATCGGGACGGGTAAACCGTCCCACACATCACTTTTAAATTCTCAATTTAACACTATCATGCAGATCATTATGGGTACAGTAAAATCAATTCCAAAATTGTGGCTTCCTGTACTGGTGCAAATCTGTCCACCTTAAGTTCTTCACAAAATGAGAATCCTATGAGAGTTCCATTGTATTAAAGGGAACAAATATCTTCCAATACACAAAGACCTAAATAATAAACAGATTATGATTTAAATCCAGAAAACCTTTTTGGCTTGCAGTGCAAGTATGCAAAGACGCAGGGTTCTCCCCCAAAGATCAATGGCGAACAATGTGGAAGGATGTGAATATCCCAAAGAAACATCTCATCGAGGATCAACCAAAGAACTCAGTAGCTTTTCACTCCCATAAAAATATGGTCTACTCTGAACCACCTCTGCAAATCACATGGCCGTTGCATCTACCTCCTCCATTATTGGGGACTGAGACACAATTGTATTTGTGACTGTGGAAACTGACTTCGGATTATAGCACCCCTCATCAATCAATATCCCAAACAGTCATATCCCTGTAATATTTCTTCCATCCACTCCATGTCACCTGAAGCAATCAACTGGATTGCCAATTTAGACTTAGACATCTAATACTGCTGAAAGAGATCAGCACTAGAGCTGCAAGAAAATCTGCAGTATATGTATTTTATTATGGTTTGTAATCCTGTTTTGGGGCACCCACTACAGGGCAATATAATCACAAATATTTGAGAGGGCCTCTACGTATTCACACTTGTAAGACAAACGTATTTATTTGGCCTGTGCAATTCAGTAAGACAAACGTGATTCATAAAGATCAGCCAGGTCATACAAAGTCCTCTTAAATATAGCATCAGAGTATGATTCTTTGTTTTATGCCTTAATTAATTGAAGATAACACAGTCATTCATAAAAGGATGGACTTGTGGGGATTCCTTCCAGAGAAAACTGAAGTGAAGTATTTTAAACTGTAAGTGGCTTCGTGACCTAGTTGCAAGTGTACTTGCTGGTTTTATAAATTTAACTTCCCCCTGGAGGCCACTAGCTGAGGAATCAATCCCAGCCCCCTGCAGGCCCTACCCTGAACACCATGTGTATGACTGGTGACAGTAGCGGCCTGTTAAAAATAAGATCGTGAAAGCCATTTTGTGCAGAGGATTCGCAGTAGAGCAGCGTGCACAGGATTGCAGTGCACCAGTGTGAAGATGCATTGTAAGGTGCTCAGTCCCAAGGGCTCTGGCAGTGACAATAGGGAGCTCTCACTCCAATGGGGGGCGGGGGGGCTGGGAGGAATGTGGAATGCTTTTCCCATAAGGTGCTCCCCAGTGTGGGGTTGGCTGGAAGGTGGGACGCCCACCCCATAGGCAAGGGGTTGAGGAATGGGGAGGTTTGTCCCTCAATGAGCCGGGGTGCTCGGCTAGGAAGGGGGGGCTCACCCCAGGGGGCAGGGCTGGGTGGGGGCACTATGGCTGTGGCTCACCCATTTGGGACGGGGGAGAGTGGGAAATAGAAGTGCCTGCCCCTTTAAGAGCGCCCCCCCTACCGTGTTGCACCAAGAGTTCACGTGCTAGCTCGACCTAACCTGCTGCCTGCCTAGTGACCCCCGGGCCGAGCAGCTTTGCGCGGCTACGATTGGCTGGCGTCGCGCATGCCCGGCCATGTGATTGGTGGCCGTGAGCGAGGTCCCGCCCCCGCCGGCAACCAGCAGGTTACGTTGTGTGCGAGTGGTTAGTTCCTGTACTAGGCCCGGGCGGGGGCTGCTGGCGAGTAACTGCCCTGGGGGAGGCGGGGTCCGAACCGGCGCTGGGGGCCTGGGGCCATGGTGTAGCGGAGGCGCCGGGCGGAGCAGCGGGGGGCACCATGATCATTGAGAACGTGGACGCCCTCAAGACCTGGCTGGCCAAGTTACTGGAGCCGATGTGAGTGAGGAGAGGGGGCGGCGGCGGCCCGGGAGGGCAGGGAGCGGTGGGCGCTGGCGACGGGCGCTGGCAAGGCTGTGGGCGCGTGCGTGGGCTGGAGGCCGCAGGGTGCAGGCGGCTTGTGTGGAGATGGGAGGGTGGGGGCTGCCTTGTTGCTGGCCCTGGAGACAATAGGGGAGGGAGGGTGCCGTGGGGGGGAGGGTGTTCATGGGGGGCGGGAAACTCGGAGGGGGTGTGTGTGTGAAATGTGTGGCCCGCTGTCTCTAAAACTGATAATCCATCACTGCCTCCCAATCGGGGTCGCAAATAAACTTCTGGGCTCGGCCGGCGAGTTTCCTGGCACCCCAGGCCTCTGCGAGCTCAGGTCCTTATTCCCGCTGTCCGAAAGGTGCCCTGGGCTGTACCCCTGGCATGTGGGCTGTGGGGGAGGCCAAGGGGGCAGAGGCGTGAATGTCCACGTACTGGGTTAGTGGTAGGGCCTAGTAGCTAAGAAGTTCATGCGGGTTTCAGAGTAGCAGCCGTGTTAGTCTGAATTCGCAAAAAGAAAAGGAGGACTTGTGGCACCTTAGAGACTAACCAGTTTATTTGAGCATAAGCTTTCGTGAGCTACAGCTCACTTCATCAGACGCAAGTTCATGCGGTAGCTTCTGTATCGTAACACTCCTATGCTGGCTCATACTTTTCCGTAAGCAGAGCTTCTCTTAGAGACTGTCCTTTGTCAGTGGTCTGAGCGCAGGACTGGGACCAGGGACCTTCTGTGTTCTAATCATAGCTTTGCTACTGATGCCCTCTTTGGCCTTAGGGAAGTTAAATAAATCTCCCTGGCCCTCTTGTAAAATGGGGATAATAATTGTTTTCCTACTTCACAGGAGTGTGAAAGATTAATTATTTAACGCTTGCACAGGGCTTTGCGGACAGAATATGTGGTACTTGCACCATATTTTGACGGCTTGGGAGTTTTTGGTTTCGGTATGCATTTAATCTTCAGCTGTGCAACATGAGTTCAATTCCTCCTCCCCTGCCTCGCAAACACACAATGTAAAACAGTTCATAAAATAAATCTTCAGTCACATTGAAAAGGTGGCAAAAGTTTACACTCAAAATCCACTCTTGAGGATCTTCAGGAAACTTCCCAGGCAAACTTCTGAAGGATTTTGATAGTGTGCCATTTTTCTGTAATTACAAAGAGATGTAGTTCTAAAAGAGTCCCTGATGTACTGGGTAAATATTTGTAAAATATGTATAAATGCACACTCCCTTCATAAAATTTTTCCCAATAACAGGGCTTTCCTGTAATGAAAGCTGTGGGACAGGCTTGTTGGGGGATGGAACTATCTGAATTTTCAGTTTTTATACAGAGGAAAATAGAGGCCTATGTGAATTCACAGTTGTGGAATTTATAAGCTATTCGTAATCTACTTTTTATCACTGAATATATTCTGTATTTGTGTTTGTCCATTTGAAAATTTGGGTAGGCCCTATGACGACTCTAGCTACAATCTGTTAAATAGCACAGTTTTGTAAAATAATTGTCTGTATACGGATACGTTATAAAAACTGTTGCAGACTCGTTTCGTTACATATTTACACGAGGAGTTGTTACAGACTTTACTAACTCGTATGTAGTTATTAAAAGACGTAAACATTGATATTACGCTCCACTTTGCCATAATGATATTAGGGGTCTGTCCTAAACCTATAACAGCAAAGAAATAGAGACTGGCTGAAACTTTTCCCCATTTCCTATTACCAATGGATATTTGAAAATTTAAAGTATAATGTTTGTGATTACAGTGTGGTTCTTTTCCTCTGAATATTTTCACTTTTCACTTGCATTAATTTTGATAAAATAACTTAAATTGAGAATTACAGTATCATGTCTTTATAAACAAAAAAAAGCCTTCAGATGTTTATCTAGCATATTACTGTCTACCATCTCTATTAGATCATCTGTCTTATTATTGATTCTGATCGTCCTTCTAACCTGAGCACTTTCAGACTTCTGGTAGCAAAGCTATACTCTGAATGAATTTCAGTTGGAGACCAGGGTTCTTGGCAAACAGTGTTAGAATTTCTTTGTGGTGCTGGTTGTACATTTGAGATCAATGAGGAGTGACTGTGAAGCACAGATCCTTTCCGGGGTATAATAAACACTTTATGCAAATTTCTGTTTTGTAATAAGCAAGTACTAGAATATCACAGTGGGTCATCCTGAGAGAAATTGGGATGCTAAAGAGGGAGGGATAAAATTTAAAACAAAAAAACATGTTTGGAAGAGATGGAAGCTCTCCCTTTTTTTTTTTGCAACTCCTGAAGCTTTTTTTTTTTTTTTTTTTTTCATTAAATTGTACATGAGGACTGGCATGGAACATATCAACCCCATTTTTACAAGCCTTATAACCTTCCACTTTTTTTGGATTAACCCTTTTCATTACTGTATTTCTATACGTCCTTTTGAAACATAAAATGTTTTTTCCTGCAACCGTCAAACACTGGAAATAAGTGAGCGAATTAGTAGGGTGTAGAGGTGATTGAATATTTAATTGTGAAGTTTTGCCTTTTTCAACAAATAATTTGTTACAAGCAAAAGAACATTTGAGACCTCTAAACTGTTTGCTATTTTCTAGTGTGCTTTATATTGACAATTCCAAAAGCAAGCAAATGTTGACAGTCAAAGGTCATTTAAAAAAAAAAAAGATTTCTAAAATAGTGAACTTAGAATATATACAAATACATACCCCTGGCATTTTGGGGTCCTCTGCATCTATTCACCTAGCTGTTACGTTTGTTGCGTTGTATAATGCTTCGCTATTGGCAAGTAGGTTCTCATTTTTGAACGTTTTCTGATGGCTGAACAGTGTAAGATAAAGCAACCTTCAGTTTAACCAGTGGTACCAGAACATTGTAGTACAAAGGGAGGATGTGTTTCTAGTGGTCTTCACATAGCCAAATAAGGGCTGTTGGGCTGAGAGTGTAATATAATTAGTTTATGATAATAAAGGCACTTTTAGATAGTGAAATCTCTACCTTGAGAGTACTGTGGAAGAAAAGAAAGAAGGTTTGCATGTTGGCTTCATTCTTTTCACTTGTGCTCCTTTGTGATGAAAATGTGTACGTAATACACATTTTTCAGATCTCTTCCTGGTGAGATGTGCTTGGTTAGTCTAGTCTATTCTGGTTGTTAAGACATCATACAACATTTCCACTGTGGAACAGTCTTCCAGGTCATTTTTCTGTAAGTTTCTCTCATTAATGGTGGGGCATAGTTATTTTGGGTGTGCTGTGGTAAGGGGGAGTTGGCCGGAAAGGATAGCATCTGCTTGATTGACCTAAGAATTGTATTGTGGTGGTTTTCACAAGCAAAGCCAAAGAATAAGCACAAGACATGGAAGCTTTTTCTGACATTGTTAGTGGAGCACAAAATAAAATCGAAACATCTCACTGGTGTGCAACAATGGCAGAAGCTGCTCTGTGGCACTGGAGCTAGGTGCAACTGTGGTGTTACTGGATTGCACGACATTATCCTAAAGGTCCAACAACCTGCATTGCCAGAAGACTGTCTTGATGATGCCTCTATAACTACCATGATTGTCCAGAATGTAATTTCTAGTGATTTTCAACATTGTTTAACAAAATCAATTTGTATGTTGCAAACTTATTTCCTCTTCTATTCAGATGTGATGCAGATCCTTCAGCCTTAGCTAACTACGTCGTGGCATTAGTCAAGAAAGACAAACCAGAGAAAGAGCTGAAGGCTTTCTGTGCCGATCAGCTAGACGTCTTTCTGCAGAAAGGTACTTTTTCTGCTTTCTTTGTAATTACGTAGTTTAATATTCAACATAATTTATAAAATTTAAATGCAATTATTAAATTGTGATTGGTGGTTTACAGTTGGAAGGTGGTTGTTCTGCAGCATAATAGTTAAAGTTTAGAAAGGATTGTATAAAGTTTTGTCATGTTGGGGCCTACTCTTCTCTTCCTATGTATAAATATGTTGCATTCATAATGAGATTTAGCAGGGAAATGAAGGATCAAAGGTTCCAAGATCTGGTTTTTAAACAATTTCAATTGAGTTAAAGCCTGTTAAGCAAAAATTAACACTTAATTTCCTTAAACACTAGTGGCCAGGTTTGCAAAACAAAATTGGGCCATAAATTTCACAACAGGAGCTATCAAGTGTAGAGTACTTCTGAAAATCTGGCCCTTATTTAGATGTCAAAATGGAAGCTCAGTTCCAATTGAAAATCTGGCCCCAAATATGGGTGCTGAGAACTTGGAAATCTGACCCTTAGTGACCAAATTAGTGGGTATGGTGGGATGTGTTTGCTCTTAAACATGAGTAATGAAGATGACTAACTTTCACAACACCATGTTTGGAGGATTTGAGGTATTTCCCAGGTGTCTGTTTCTCACCAGTTCCTCAACAGGATGGAGCCATTTTATTATAATAGATGGAAACTTCAGGACTCAAAAGGTGCCACGTCACTCCTGTGCCTAACTAAATCCTCCTCCTAATTGCTGGTAGTGAACCCATGCCATCTTTGTAATGTCAGATCAGAGACTTGATATTCTGGGACAAATTTATCCCAGGTGTAACTCCATTGATTTCAGCGGAGTTATACCAAGACTGATATTGTCCTTTAAAGTACAAATGCCCACTTGCAAATGTCTCTAAAATAATTAGGGTTGAGTGTGGTAGGAGGTGAAATTCAAGCAGCCTTTGAATTTTGACTAAAAAGGGGCTCTTCTTATAGAAAAGTCATTTTGTAAGAACCTCCTTTTTATTGAAAATGGAAGAGCTGTTTGATCTCCCTCCTCCATTTCTGATTTTTTGTGAGGAGCCCTTCCTATTCATGAAGCCGGAATTGAAATGCCATTAAAACCCTTATCTCTTGTCTATGCTTTGAATTTTAAGCAAGTTGAGCACAAGCACAGCTCCTCCTGTGTTAACAATGGTGAAAGCTGCAGCGTAGACAGCACACCATTATTTTTGTCATCATCTAGACTTGCTTTGAGCATCTTTCAATGATGTGATGATAAAAATGTCAGTGTGTCTACACTGTTGCTTCCACTCTGAAAGCTGTACTGTATCTAGACCACAAATTGCCTAAAACTCTCCGTGTAAGCATGGACTCTGTTTACTATAAGTGTTTTAATTAACTAGGTTAAAGAAAACTGACTCTCAAGCTAGGCCTGCTAGATATCTCAGTGAATTCAGCAGTTGAAGTTGAATGATCCTATGAGGGTTATCACTTGTGCACACAATGTGAAAAGTTAATATATCACACACCACTTGCTAATAAATGTAGATTGGTAGATTGTATTTTTGCTTTTTTTTTTTTAAAGCCTATTTTTAATGGACTGCATTGTCTAGGGCATGGAAATGGAGATACGGAGCCTCTCATTTCTAGGCCACTGGTTCAAGTGCAGACCAATTTAATAGAGACTGTAACTTAGTACTTCTCAATGGCCTTTTGGGATCCAGTGTGAAATTTTGTCTTGTTTCCTGTGGATGAGTGTCTAAGTCACAAAAATTGTTGCAGTCGGCAGTCTTATTACAGAGACGAAAAATTGAATGAACAATTGAGATAATTGTGTATTCAGTCCTAAAAGCGGTCCCTTCACCACATATTGAGACGTATTAGCAGGACTATGTGGCGTTGTCCATGCTGCTTCCTATTGTTTTCCTATGTCTATAGCTGTATAGAGAACATCATTTTTTAGGGCTGTTATTCCAGTACCTAGCACCACTAAAATTCACACAAATTTAAGATAAGGATTTTTTTAAAGTAATGATATTTTGCGGTTGGATTTTGGGGAATTGTCTTACCAACATAGTCCTGACAATAGACTTAAGTCAAGATGTATAATCAAGTTTTGTGTGTATCTTTCTCCTCAGAAACTTCAGGTTTTGTAGATAAACTATTTGAAAGTCTGTACACAAAGAACTACCTTCCTTCCCTTGAACCAGCAAAACTAGAACCGAAGCCTGCAGGTCAGGAAAAAGAAGAAATCAAAGAGGAGGTAATGTTAATTTCCCATCCACCTGCTGCTGTGAGCTTCTCACACCAGTCCCTCCACCATCCACTTTTGTAGGAAGTTTTTATAAAAACAAAACATGCTCTGAACAGGCTCTTTTGTGGCTAATGGTCTGTGCTACCATCTCTGAGCTTGCAGGAATGCTGTAAAGGTGGTGTGCTCTGTCCATTGGGTAAGGGAGCATTTTGTCTCTTTTTGCAGACACCTCCCTTTGATCAATGTGGGAGTAGCATTCCGAACTCTCATTCAGCCCTCCTTGGCAGTGAGGAATGACACTACAATGGACAGATTTAAGGAATGGGGAATGATGTAAAGGCCTTGATAGCTACCTCAAAAGATGCATGTAGATTTCCAAAAGACCACTACTCTAGGTGTAGCTATTGTGTATGCAGTATTAAATGCATAACAAATGGAGTTGTTGTGTTTTTAGAAAAAAGAAAAGGAGTACTTGTGGCACCTTAGAGACTAACCAATTTATTTGAGCATGAGCTTTCGTGAGCTACAGCTCACTTCATCGGATAGTCTCTAAGGTGCCACAAGTACTCCTTTTCTTTTAGCGAATACAGACTAACACGGCTGTTACTCTGAAACCTGTGTTTTTAGAAAAGTTGTTACCAATGAAACATGTTAGCAAGCTTTTTATTTTTTTAAAGGAATTTATCCTGGTTATAATACAGCTTTCTTTCCACAGCAGCTGCTTTTTATACTCCTATTCATTGTTGCTCAGAATAATAAAAATAAAATGGAGGCGGCCAAGGTGTGTGCCCATCATCAGCCTTGTGCACTTCATTTGTATATTGTACCCCTTTCCACTACCTTTTTTTAATTATATTTATCTTTTTAGGCTGTGTATTCCCCAGGACAGGGAACCTCTTCCTACAAGTTTGTAAAACACCTAGCATAGTGGTGCTCTGATCCTGATTGGAGTTTTTGGTAGAGAATGCAATAGAAATAATTCTCTGTTCTCTGGATGTACTGTCATCATGGTTCAGTGAAATTCACAAGCCTGATTTAAGTGATGTAGTTATTACAGAAAAGAGCTGGCTATATTTAGATAAGGTCAAATGGGATATATGATATTCTGACCCCCTTCTCCTGCTTTATGTGCATGTATATCATGTACTCTTAGAACAACTAGAAGTTTCCCTTCTAAAATCTATCCTTGATAAGTGAACAATTGGGAAACAAGGCTTAAGACAAATGCCTCTAAATGGATTTTTCATATATCTGCTGTTGTCTGAGAGTCTACATACAGATATTGGAAATATCTTGCTATACTTTCGTAGTCCCGTCTGCAATGTAAGCAATTAGCCAAAGGTCATGGAGGCAGTAAATGATCACGCGTTGCGAACTGTCAATCGGGCCTCCAAAGAATAGTCATGTAATGTTGGGTTTTGGAAAGGGAGACATTTCTCTGCTAAAAGTGTAACATAGTGTAGATGTAAATCTACACAGTTCAATCTAGCTATTTCTAGATTGCCCTTCATTGTATCTAAGGACCATCTCTTAATACCAAAATTCTAATTCTGAAATACCATTTGATCCTGAGTGAAAGTTTATCATACTGCATCCTTATAAGTCTATCACTTCCTTTAATGCCATAACATTTGTATTTAGCTATAATAGTTCATGTTAGAACAGATCTTAAAACTGCCATTGTTCTCTTGTTTCTAGAATTGAGTATTTGGGTTTCTTATGTGGGATTGCAAGGGATCAGGACATGATACAGCCAGTCCTAGACCAGAATGTCTTTTAAACTCATTGTGAAACGTTGTTTGCTGTACATCTAGAGATGTTTTGGGATTCCTGTAAATGGAATGACACAAGCTTAAAATAATGCAGACAAAGGAAGAATCTTAAACTAAAATATAGTTATCTTGAAGGTTTTATAAAAGGTCATTGCTATCTCCGCTGTTGCCATCAAAATTATTAATAATTTATAAGTGATTCACTGTTTGGGACAAAATGGCTGCCAATAAACTTAGAAATACTACAAGGGATCTTTTTCAAACAGACAAAGTTATGATGGAGCTGAGTAAAAGCACCAGTGAAATTGTTTTTGACTTTTGTTAATGTTTGTGAGAAGTATGACCTGTACAGTACTATCCAAATATATGAATAATTTACCACACCCAGAATTCGTATTAATGATGCAACTACATATGAAAGAAGGCCTGCAAAACTGCATAGTTTTAAGTTCCTGTTGTCTAGGAAATCTTATGTAGAAGATCCTATTTGCTTACAGTAAGGAACCCTGCAACCAATTAGAGGATGACACACTGTTTTTCTTTAACTTCAACACCTCCTATATAATATAAATTTAACCCAAAAATAGTCTTCTAATTTTGGAAAGCTTTACTGACAAAGGGAAACTGAAAGCCTTTAAAAAGAAAGACATGAACATTTACAACCCTGCTGCTTTGTTACATACAACATTAAGACAACAGGACCCCTATGCTAAAACAGCTGCTAGCTGTGGTTTGAACTAAATCTAGGTTTATTTCTTTGTATTTTTTAAAGCTGTTTATGTTTAATGATGTTTGTTAAATAGATATTTCAAGAGTCGTTTGAGGAAGAACAAGATGGCAGGAAAAAGAAGTATCCTAGCCCACAGAGAAACCGTTTAGATTCTAATGAACAAAGGTTAGTATTGCTGTTTAATCACAAGATGTTAATCTCTTTCCCTTTCCTTGCTGGCCAGAGTCTTTAACTCTGGATTTTCACCTCTTGAGCCAGTAATTTTACCACAATGCCTACGTGCTCCTCCCTCCCCTTCTGCCATCAACCTCCAGTAGCTCTTTGATAGAACATAGTCTCCTCTGAGAACACCGCAAAGTGTCCCACGGGCTGATGCTTAGGGATATTTAAGAGTTCCATCTATTCACCCACATTTCAGAAAGGAGAGAGAGTGGAAGAACATTGGGGGTTTTTTATGCACAGTATTAACAGCAGCTGATGATGTTGGCCATTCCAGGAGCCTGTTCTTTCTTGTGAGACAGCATGGCAATAGAAGCACATGTTGGTGCCACTGTCTGAGTAGAGTGAGGAGTGAAGAACATTTACCATTTGTGACTCCAGACTTGTTCCGTGGCTTTGTTTCTCTCAATGTATGTGGCCCATACGTACATGTCTTTCAGAACCAGAGAGAAAAAGAGAGATGATGGCAAATGGAGAGACTATGACAGATACTATGATCGGAATGATTTATATAGAGACAAATACGACTGGCGAAGAGGCAGGAGTAAAAGTCGTAGTAAAAGCAGAGGGTTAAGCCGAAGTCGTAGCCGCAGCGGGGGTAGAAGCAAAGACCGGGATCTGAACAGAAATATTGGTGAGTAGCCAAAATGTTGCACTGGAAGAACATCTGACTCATTGTAGTGATTAATGCAAAATGTATTAAACAAACCAAAGTTGGATGCCTATGAGTTGTTTAAGAACTCTGGCTATGGAACTGGCTTGGAGAAGTACATGCTGCTGACATAATTAAGGCGCTGTTCTGTAGTGTAGCATAGTCAAGGGAATTAGGTTTTTTTTAAACTCCATTTTAATTTATTCATAAGTGTATTCCAGGGGATGTATGCTTCTGGTATTGTGCTGTCTGTTGATAAAACATACTGTTGTTCCAAAATGCTGATATCTTTTTGTGCAGAAGTTGATTTATTCCTATAAAATTGTTTCAATTTTAGGAGATGTGGTTTTTTAATACTTAAGTAGAACCATGGCACCGTGTTCCATTGGCCTTGTATAGGGAATCCAGGAACTGAAGCGATTGGCAGAATAAAATGTTGTGGATTTCAGGGTATGTTAAGGAGTGTTTGTCATTCATTCCACATTAGAGGGAAAAGTTGCTTTCATTTTCAAGAAAGGAGAATGGTTGGATGAATGTGAGCTTTGTGAGAGCAATGATCAGTTTCTGAGGTGGAAACTTCTTTGATGCCTTGGGTCTACAGTGCTAGCATTTTAAGAAAAGTAATTTTACACAAACTGTGTAAACATTCTATGTTCTGCATGGTGAATAAGTGAGTTTGTATTACTGTGTAATGTCCACTAACCATCTATGCATTCCATTTCTCCAGGATTTTGATATACCTAACAAAAGCATGAAAACTTACCTGGTTTATTTTGCTAATTTTTTTTTTTTAAAGCTGAACACAAGGAGAGAGCAAAATTCAAGAGTGAAAGGAATGACATGGAGAGCTCATATAACACAGTGTCTTTGTCATCCAGTAATTCTACTGAACAGTATTCCTCTGCGCAGTCTATTCCCAGTGCTGTTACTGTGATTGCACCTGCTCACCATCCTGAGAACACAACAGAGAGCTGGTCAAATTATTATAACAATCATAGTGTTCCCAATTCATTTGGCAGAAACCCTCCACCTAAAAGACGATGTCGAGATTATGATGGTAAGAAAGCTATCGGTTTCTCTCCAACTTCTTCCCTAGTGCCTCTTATTTCTTACCTCTCATAAATTCTTTTATTTTTAAATATATCTACTAAATTCTTCACTAAATGCAAGCAGTAAATGAAGATTAAGTGGTAGGTAGATTATTTTTAATGTAAGGATGCATTATTTTTAATGAGCCTGCAATTTGCTTGAATAAGATTTAATCTTGCTGGAAGTGATTTACTTGAAATCTGACAATTCTTGGCACTGGCAGGAATGTATTTAGTTGATAATTCTACAGCTGTGCCTTCGCAAATACTGAGGACTGCTACTGGGTGAAGTAAGATTATAGGGTTTGACATAAACCGGGTGATTTTTCTCTCTGTCTTCCCTACCTACCCATCCCCCATGTTGCTGTTGAAGTTTGTACACTGTTGTGGAAACAGTTCAGATTCTTTGACGCTAAACTAATATTCCAACTTGAATTCTAGTTTGAAGTTTTATTTAATTGTGTAAAATGTTAGATGAGAAAATGCTGGACTTCTTAAATGCATCTATTTGTTCTTTAGTGAGAAATCACAGAAATAGTGATAGTTGATTAAATCTTATAGTCATCACTTTTGAAGTTCTTGACAAATAGTGATGAAATTGTCTGTCTGTCTTTGCAGAGCGAGGATTTTGTGTACTTGGCGACCTTTGCCAATTTGATCATGGAAATGACCCTTTAGTAGTAGATGAAGTTTCATTGCCAAGCATGATTCCTTTTCCACCACCACCCCCAGGACTCCCCCCTCCTCCTCCTCCTCCCCCTCCTCCTGGAATGCTAATGCCTCCAATGCCAGGCCCAGCTCACAATATGAGAATGCCAGGCCCACAAATACATCCTCGACCACCACCTCCTGTTGTGCTTCCTGTATCAAGTAAGTTAAAATATTGCAGTAGGTTATTTTGTAGTCCTAATATGAATTACTTGGCTCCTGTTAAAAGAAATACTTATATTTACCCAAAGTAATAGATTGTTCTAGCTTCTTAGCTATCTGTGTACCGTACAAAACATTACTAAAATGAAACTTGGAAGGCAGTTTTAAAAATGTAGTGTTCACAGCACTATAAATGACTAATATAGAAACCAGAGACACGGTGGGGAATCTAACCATTCCCCATTCATCAGTGTAGGATTGAGCATTTAGATTCATGTACTTAGCACTTCAGTCTCCAATAAGTCACACTATAGACTCAGTATAATATATCCCTTTGATTAGTAGATACTCACAACCCAAAGCATGTTTAATACAAAGGAATAGATGCAGCTGTTCATATACATGGGGCTGATTATTGCTGACAGTTAGATGACCTTTTTAGGTTAGTCTAGTCAAAAGATTCTCACATTTAGTTTGAAACTCCTTACCAATCATATAATATTCAAATAACTATTTTAAGGCAAATGTATGCGGTCATCAAAACTGAACTAGCTTACAGGCAGAGGTTTCAAGTTCTGTAGTTGTCCTGCTAGACTTGGTAATAAAACATATCTTAATATTTTTCAAAATTTCATCTCTTAGCTGTAGAACGTCCAAAATAAAGAGGATGCATTCTAGCACATCGAACACTTCTGGTTGATTATGGTTTTTAGGCTTGTCAGTGGTGGCTGAGTTTCCCTACCCACTTCTCCACTTCGTGCCAATGTATTTTGCTGCTTTTGAGAAACATTGGGGCATAGATTGTGCCTGTGAGAAGAATTTTGCAGAATACTGGAAACATAGACTGGAATAGTGTGTTCCAGCACTATTTTACTCATTACATCAACACAGTACATGTGACATTCTGTGGACTAATCAGCCAGCTGCTGTTGGAATAGGAATAGTCATACTCCATCAGAACTCTCCAAGCATTCAGCATTTGGGCCTCCTGTAAATTTTTCAGATAAGTGATATTCAGAAAATTGTATGAATGATTAAACCTCAATCTTTTTTTGAGGATTGAGTTTGCTAGCCTTCCCTCCTCCTCCCCCCCCCCCCCCAATAGTGCTATTGGTCAACTTGTGTGCAAAACTCAAAGACTTCTGAAAAGACTTCAGGATTCAAGAACTGTGTGGGGATACATTTAACTTATATTTTTAATACAAATATAAAAGGAAATGAAATTAAAATTGTCTGGATATGGAAAAACATACACACACACCCCCCCCCAACCACCTACTACGAGTACATCTGATCAGCAGAAAAACTACTTGGAGCTGCTTACCACCTTTTTTTTTTTTTGCTCAATAGAAACCAGACTATAGTGCAGTCTGATCATGGTTGAGACCTTCTTAATTGGATGCATTGCATGATTCAGCCACTTTCTGTGGTCCCTTTAAAATATGAATAAAAAAATCAAAGCTGTTCTCAGTTTTTGTACTGGACTTAAGTAGAAAAGAACATAATAAAATAACTCTGAGCTTGAACACACAAATGCTTCTGTCCACAAAAGGGTTAATTCTTATCCTTGCAGTTCTTCTTTTAGACCTGTAGTCTAAACCCGGGGTTCTCACAACAAAATTTTTGGTGGCCTCAGAGTGTGGCCGCCAACTCTTGTTGGTGGCCACTGACAGTTTTTCCTAAAATAGTTTTCCCTAAAGTTAAGTAATATATATGCACATATACATGTCCAAATCATAGTAATTTATTTATGCAAGAGTTTTTTTTGCAAGCTCAATAATAAAAATACCATATGGTTGTCTCTATCCTTTACTGGACCTAAACAGAATAGAAACACAAATAAGGTGCTTTGCATGCACTTGTCTTTTTCTTTTGTTTTGTGTTGTTAAGCTAGCTGGGAGGCCATGAAAAGTGATATTAACAAACATACAAATACCACTTTTCACAGCAGACTTACTCAGCGCTGGCAAGCCGGAAGACAAATTAAGCCTTGGGTGGGGAGGTGGGTAGGGAGTCAGCAGGGGCTGGAGGTGATGTAGTATATGGATGGGCGGCTGGAGGCTCCAGCGAGGACTGGGGGTGGTGCACGAGGTGCTGGGGGCCAGAGCCCATGGCCAGAGCCCACTGCCACATGGCCGGAACCTGCCACCCACCACCCCAGGGGTGAAGCTGGAAGTCTGAGCCCCACTGCCATGAGCAAGATGGTGAACTCACACCAGCTGTCTGCTCCTGTGGTGTTTGTGGCTCCAGGGGAGGGTCACTGCTTTGCGGCCCCTCCCTTCCCCATCACCACCCAGGAGGCTGATGCTGGCTAAACAGCGCTATTGTGATCTTGCTCTCAATGAGATTTTATTCCCCTGGTGGAAGTGACAGAGGATCTGTTCTAGCAAATGTAAGCCCTAACAATAACAGTTATTGTCTCCAGGGGAAGAGAGAGTGCCTTTTAGTTTAAATCTTTATTCTTTCTGATAAAATATCATTGAGTAAATGACCCAAATGGCGTTTCATATACAGAAAGTTTTTATTGCTCTCAGACTAGAAAATATAGCAATCTCAAGAAACTTGGTTATAGTAAAGGTTGAATATAAATGTACAAACAGTTCAGTCCAAACTTGTTCAGTGTCAGTAGGGCTGTGAAGTCACTGATCTATTTAATGTTGTCATTATAGGACCACCTTTAACACAGTCAGGCTTGATGAATAACCGTGACCAGCCTCGGACAAGTTCAGTGCCCAATCTTGCACAAGTGGGAGCAAGACTACCTCCTCCTTTACCCCAGAACCTACTGTATACAGTATCGGAACGTAAGCAAATGTCTCTTAATCTGCCTGGGATAAAGTAGAGTTAAAACTTCTTCTGTTAATGTTGTATAATATAAATGGTGATTACTTTTACTTTCTTGCAGTGCATACAAATCCAAAAACATTCAGTCTGGTGGCTCTCCCCCCCCAGCACACGGAGCACTAACCAAGGGAAAGAGTTTTAGACCAGACTAATAAATCTAGTTCACCCCAGGATCCTCCACATTCCCTGAGGATGCAGAGATCCTATGCCACGGTCACACTGCTTTAAGGAGACGATGCCTGGATGAAATTCCATTTGAATGATGATCCCTCAGCTAGTAATGTGAAACTATTGGCGTAAACCCTCAGTATTTACACTGCAACTTGTAACCTAGTGTCACACTTAAACCTCTAAATAACGGGGGGTGTTTTTCCCTCTGTCATTCTCTCAGCCTTATTTTTATTTTTGGCCAGTTTTAAGGCTTCTATTCTTGATTATGGTAACATCTTTTAATTTTCTATTAAAATAAATATATGCAGCTACCAAAATAGACTGCACCTCCAAGTATGTTGGAACCAGAAAAGCAAGCTAGAAAGATAAGACTTCGTTTATATTGTGACTTCATTGTAATTATCCAAAAGATGAATGTGTCCCTCTTTAATATGGAAAATGAAGAGTTTTATATAAAACATAATATATTCAGTTACTGCTTTCATCTGTCTGGTCACTGGATAACCTTAAATGGTTAACTTAAATCCAACAATATCTTTAGTGCTACACTACTTGTTGCCTGTAATGAAGAGTCGATTGGCATTTCTGTTTTCCTTGTTCTGAAGGGCAGTGTTGCTTTAGCTTCCTCAGTTACCTTGCTGAAATCCTTGTTCATTTATCTCCAAATACTTCCAGTCCATGTTGTCCCCACATGATTCAATTGCAGGGTTTTTCTTCATGATTGATTAATCAGTCTTAATTCTTCAGATGTTACTGATGCTTTGACACTACATAACTTCTCTTAAATTCTCACTGTTGCCATCGGAACACTCGCTGACTGTGCCCTTGAAATCAGATGGGATACAACAAAGGAGCAACTAGAGGGCAATTTACATATGCTTACAGAAGTCCTCAGCAGAATCCAGATCTAAACCGCTTTTAAAAAATATCCAAGATCAAGCATTTGTCACTCTTGCTTTTTCTGAAAGAATACATTTTAAAACTTACAGTATGTATTGGGGAAACTTCAATGGCCTCTTGACAATGTGGAAGACTGGTTTGGTGGATTTTTGATACTTGGTGTCAGATGAGTCTCTCTAGTCAGTCATTCCGTTTCCAGGCCATGCAGTATTTACTTGGAATTTCTGGAAAAAATTTCTGGAAACCCTCCAACTCCTGGTTTTGTGTGGGATTTTTTCCTTACACTTTTGACAGAATGAGACATCCATGATGTGGCATTTGAAAGGACCCACACTTGCTCTGTTTCTCCAACCTAGCTTCTCTTGTGTTCTTGGGTCTTAATTGCGATCAGCCCTAAGATAAATCGCCCTGTTAAACAATAATAGAATACCATTTATTTAAATATTTTTGGATGTTTTCTACATTTTCAAATATATTGATTTCAATAACAACACAATACAAAGTGTACAGTGCTCACTTTATATTTATTTTTGATTACAAGTATTTGCACTGTAAAAAAACAAGACGTATTTTTCAGTTCACCTAATATAAGTTCTGTAGTGCAATCTCTTTATCATGAAAGTTGAACTTACAAATGTAGAATTATGTAAAAAAAACCAAACCTGCATTCGAAAATTAAACTAAAATTTTAGAGTCTGCAAGTCCACTCAGTCCTACTTCTTGTTCAGACTATTGCTCAGACAAACAAGTTTGTTTATATTTGCAGGAAATAATGCTGCCTGCTTCTGGTTTACAATGTCCCCTGAAAGTGAGAACAGGTGTTCTCATGGCACAGTTGTAGCCAGTGTTGCAAGATATTTATGTGCCAGATGCACTAAAGATTGATATGTAACTTCATGAAATATATGGCAGAAGGCGGGTAAAACAGAGCAGGGGACATACAATTCTGTCCCAAGTAGTTCAATCACAAATTTAATTAACACATCATTTTTTTTAACAAACGTCATCAGCAATGAAGCATGCCCTCTGGAATGGTGGCTGAAGCATGAAGGGGCATATGAATGTTTCGCATGGCTCTGAAGTTTTACATTGTTTTGGTTTTGAGTACAGTTATGTAACAAAAAAATCTTCATTTGTAAGTTTCACTTTCACAACAGAGATGGCACTACAGTACTTGTATGAGGTGAGTTGAAAAATACTGTTTCTTTTGTTTATCATTTTTACAGTGCAAATATTTGTAATAAAAATACACTTTGATTTCAATTACAAAATAGAATAAAATATATATGAACATGTAGAAAAATATCCAACATAAACAATAAAATACCAATTGAAATTTATTAAATAACAGTGCAATTCAAACTGGGATTAATCGTGATTGATTTTTTTGAGTTAACTGCGATTAATCAACAGCCCTACTTTATCCTTTTTGATTACTATGATCCTTAATGTCTAATTGGAGAGACAAGATGGGTGAGGTAATATCTTGTATTGGACCAACTTCTGTTTGTGAGAGAGACAAGCTATCAAGCTTACACAAAGCTCTTCTTTCAGGTCTTGGAGTCAGATAGCTAAATTCTGTTTGTTGGCTCATTTAGGGGGTAAATATTTTTGATCAAATTATTGCCTGATATTTCAGCTGTTTTAGAATTATTTGAATGTAGAACATGTCTTATGTACTACACTGAGCACATAGCCCTTTTCTCAAGGAAAAGAGATTGCACAACAGAGTTCAGCTATATCATCCTGAAGGTCCATCTCCCTACCCACCATGCCCTGCAAAATACATGGGTATCTCCTTTCCTTCCCCTCAGGCACTGGAATATAATTAGATTTAGTGCAGAGTGCCACAAGGAAACCCTACTGCCTGGCTTATTTATTAAAAATAACCCACATGGCTTAAATCTTCTTTCATTTCTGAATTGAGGAGCAGCATGAAAAAGGTTGAAGTATTAACACACCTCAAACTAGGAACAGTGACAAACTAGAACACGGGTTTACTACAGAGTTCAGTAATATTACTCAATTGTTTTAGATTGCAGGCTCTGTGTATTTTCTATGCCCTATTTTATTCCCATCTCTTCTCCCCATCCAAACCAGGCTCTAATTCTTGGACCTCAGCATGGTTTTGCAGGTCATGGTGGGTAGGGAGATGACCTTCAGGGTGATATAGCTGAATGCTATTTTGCAATCTCTTTTCCTTGAGACAAGGGCTATGTGCTCAGTGTAGTACATCAGACGTGTTACATTCAAATCCATCTTCCTCAAGGCAACTAACCTGGAATTTTGGAATTATTTAGAAATCCCTCCTATTTTTTTTTCTGTCTCTTGATAGATACGTATGAGCCAGATGGTTATAACCCAGAAGCACCTAGTATTACCAGTGCTGGTAGATCTCAATACCGACAGTTCTTTACTAGAACACAGACACAGCGTCCAAATCTGATTGGCCTAACATCTGG
Organism: Eretmochelys imbricata; assembly: GCF_965152235.1. Lineage (NCBI taxonomy): Eukaryota > Metazoa > Chordata > Testudines > Cheloniidae > Eretmochelys > Eretmochelys imbricata. The sequence continues at coordinate 18,200,542 of NC_135579.1, forward strand.
GGAGATGGATACAAATCCAAGAGGTAAGAAAAGTATCTTGACACTGCTCTAACTGTTCTTACGAGCAGAGTTGAGTCTGTCATCACTTGGTTTTTCTTTGTTCCAGGCTGAAACTAATAGAGCCTTTGAACTAATGTTCGGGCATAACTTTCACACACTTTAAATGTCAAAGTTCTTATTAAAGTAGAAGATAATTTTGAATGCTAACTTGATCATCTAAAAGTTTTTAAAAAAACCCAACTTATTACTTAAAACTGATTTGCTAGCGTGCAGACTAGTGCATAATACAAATCACTTTCCCTCTAATTTTCAAATGCACACAAGCTCTTAGTGCAAAAAGCTTTAAGCTACCTAATCCTAAACTCGTACCCATTATAACATAAGCAGCCTGAACGCTGCTTTAATGTAACAAAGGTTCATTCTGGCAACGGGGCACAAGAATGTCCGTCCACACCATCTTCTCTCCATATACTCCCTGTGTCAGCTGAAGTGAGGGTGGTGGCAAAGGAGCTGCTGTGGCAGGTCTTAGCCACAGGGGGATCTGGCTTATTTTAAACAAGGTATCTTAATTTAAACAGACTATCATACATGGAAATCTTATGTCTTTGCATGTGGAACTATTGCATTTATTCAGTTGAGATGGAGTAGTCTAAATGAAGGGTTAATTCTCATGGGTAAAAAACTTCAGCTTGCACATAACACATGTAAGACTTTTTTAAAAAAAAAAAAACAAAAACTGAGGCCCAGAACAGCATTAAAGAAGCTCCCGGAGGTGGAGGAGGGTGGGGCAGGGAATCTAGTAGTAAAGTATTGTTGTGGAATCTGATATGCCATTTCCATAGCATAGGATTGTGATGCCATAAACACATCGCAAGCTCTAAGAGACTGCTCTCTGAGAATGCATTTCAGTAATAGGGAAAATCCAGAACATTACAGGCAAATTTGTTTCAATCCCTTCTATTCAAATTTTCCAAGGCTAAGAGAGGTGCACTTACTTTGGAAGTTGTTTTTATATATATAAAATGAAAAAATCTGTGCATCCTGTGCCCTTCATTCTCACCAGCGTAACTAGGTGTTACCGAAGTCTCTGGTACTTATACAAACCATATAAAATGATGTACAGTTCCACAAGAAGAAAAGGAGTACTTGTGGCACCTTAGAGACTAACCAATTTATTTGAGCATGAGCTTTCGTGAGCTACAGCTCACTTCATCGGATGCATACCGTGGAAACTGCAGCAGACTTTATATATACACAGAGAATATGAAACAATACCTCCTCCCACCCCACTGTCCTGCTGGTAATAGCTTATCTAAAGTGATCATCAGGTTAGGCCATTTCCAGCACAAATCCAGGTTTTCTCACCCTCCACCCCCCCACACAAATTCACTCTCCTGCTGGTGATAGCCCATCCAAAGTGACAACTCTTTACACAATGTGCATGATAATCAAGTTGGGCCATTTCCTGCACAAATCCAGGTTCTCTCACTCCCTCACCCCCCTCCAAAAACCCACCCCCATACACACACAAACTCACTCTCCTGCTGGTAATAGCTCATCCAAACTGACCACTCTCCAAGTTTAAATCCAAGTTAAACCAGAACATCTTGGGGGGGGGGGGGTAGGAAAAAACAAGAGGAAATAGGCTACCTTGCATAATGACTTAGCCACTCCCAGTCTCTATTTAAGCCTAAATTAATAGTATCCAATTTGCAAATGAATTCCAATTCAGCAGTTTCTCGCTGGAGTCTGGATTTGAAGTTTTTTTGTTTTAAGATAGCGACCTTCATGTCTGTGATTGCGTGACCAGAGAGACTGAAGTGCTCTCCGACCGGTCTACGAATGCTACGGTCTACGAATGTTCCACAAGCTTCTTTTTGGGGGAATGAATATTTGGCATGTGGGAAGAGAGAGACTAATGGCAATAGCCGCATCTAAGCAGGATGCAAGCAAGCAGTAGGCAAATATTCCTAACCTCCCTAGTTCTCTTAATTGCATCCAGTTCTGATCTGCAGTTCCCCAGCACTTCTGCAGCCTCTTACCTCTGTCTTGATCTTCAGCCCAAGAAATCAAGTCATGCTAAACAATGTGAATTGTGGTCTGAACAGATATCCACAAATATAGACTGAAGCACCATACTTTAAGTGAGTTAAATAGGCTGATGCTTACTTCGGAAGTTAAAGTGTGAAGTTTAATTTGAGGGTTTTTCTCTAATTTTAATATGGTGCTTGTCCAAAGTCATTTTTAAGAGAGATTCTTACCCTCCACTACTTATCTTATTGTTAAGCTACTTACTTCCATTCCCTGAAGTAATTCCATAAACAAGATTAAGCAGCTTGTCAAAACCTTTGATTTTTAGTATTAACAGCTGAACATACCCATCTGTAGTATGTATACTTGTGCTTTTCTTTAAACAAAAACCTGCTTTTTAAACTTTAAATGCTAATTTTGGGGATGTCTCTGTTAGAGCACTTTAAATAATATGCTGCTTTTTCCTCCAGCGGCCAACATTATCATCCAGACTGAAACTCCCATTTCCATTGCAAATAACAGCAGCAATGTAACCAGAGTGGTGCTTGAGCCAGACAACAGGAAAAGACCTCCAAGTAGCATGGAAGGGCCATCTGTAAAGAAACCCTGGATGGGAAAGTAAGAACTAACAAGTCAGAGTATAAAGCCATAAGGGACGATGAGATTATCTAAATGCAGCTGACTAATCAGTAATGTAAAATGGATTTCTTTCAGTGTTCTGAATATAATTGTCTGAGCCAGAGGCTCTCAAAAGACTCGGGGGCCGAGTGAACAGGCTCCTGCCATTTGAGAATACAGATGTTAAATGCTACATATACTACAGTCTCATTAAATCTTGAGTTTGTCATCTACCCTTCTTATAGAAAGATAAACCTAAGTAATGAACAGTAGGCTATTAAGTAGTTAGTATGCAATATGTTTCCCATAAATGTTATCTCGCTCTTGCTTTTTCTAGGCAAGCCAATAACCAGAATAAACCAGGATTTCTGAAAAAGAATCAGTATACTAACACCAAGCTGGAAGTTCGAAAAATCCCACCTGAGTTGAATAATATTACACAACTCAATGAACACTTCAGCAAATTTGGAACTATTGTTAACATTCAGGTAAAATCAAGATTATTTTTTTCTGATGTGTCTCTCCAGTAAGTTTGTCCAAAAAAACATACTGTATCATTTGGGAAATCAGGATAGGTAGTGGGGAGGGCAAAGGACTAAATCAGAAGCCTCTTGTGCCTGGTCCACTCTGCATTACTGACTCGACTCTGTTAAAAATATTACAGTACCTTCTAGTTGCACAGACGCATTTTAAACTCCCAAAGCTGGGGGTGAAGCAAGGGGGTTAAGCATCGGGTCTGAAAGCCCAACGTTCACTGAGCACCCTACACTTGATTTTTGGAAGAGACCTGGTAAACAAAAATCCTTCCTGTTTTTTGTATGGGAATTGAAGATCCCATAGTATTTCTTATAAGGTCAGGGCTTTTTATCCATGCATCTTTCACCAAAAGTCTCTGCATATCAATTTACTGCCATTTTCCACCACAGAAGTGACTGCAATTCAGGTGATGGTGCTTGGGATTATCTGGAATGAAGAACACTATATAAACAAAATATTTATAGTTGTATGGCTAAAATCTTATTCAACTGTTTCCCACTGTTTGGCTGGGAGAGTAGCCTGGCTTCCTTTAGGCCTTTGATAGGAAAACTGAATAAAAAGTAGGACCTATGAAAATCTACCTACGTTTTGAGTTTGATATGAGAAAAGACACTTTTAGTCCAAAAATATCTAGCTATCTCTATTAAGAATGACTTGCTCTATTGGTAGTAATCTACCTTCCTCCAAAAAATAGTGTATTTAAAAAATGTAATTATCTTTTTCATACTGAAAAATAAAATTGGTCTTTGATACTGTCATTGAATAAAACATTTTTTTCCCTCAAATGTATCACATGGAATTAGGAGGCATTTCTCCTAAAAATGGAGTAAACCTTTGTGGCTTGCATTGTAGTGACTTTGTTTGGCCTTTTGGGCAGAATTCTCCTTGCTTCTGTGACCCAAATGCCTAATACAGTGGATATTTAGTCTTGTATGGATTCAAACCCTGCCCTTCCACAAGAGCTTAAAAGGAAGAACTGGGGATGCAGAGTGCAGCTGTGATAGGAGCAGCAATGGTTGTTCCTGTTTCACTTCATAGTGAATGTTTAATAGTGATGATAGCAGATAGCACAATGGTAGGTTTTATGTATGTAGTAAAATACACTATCGTCTTTGCTGTGTAAAGTACGTGAGAGGACATTTGACTTTGACTTGATCAGCGTCATCTTTGTGTAATCGATACTTGAAAAATACAACTCCCTCCTTTCTGGTGTAAAACTGTATTTGACAAATGTTTGTGACGTTTCAGGTGCTGTTTCCTGTGAAATATGGATCAGTGACAATTGTTTATATATGCTGAACTTCTGTTTTAGGTTGCTTTCAAGAATGATCCTGAAGCTGCCCTAATTCAATATTTAACTAACGATGAGGCCAGAAAGGCCATTTCCAGCACAGAGGCGGTTTTAAACAATCGATTTATAAGGGTGCTGTGGCATAGGGAAAATGAGCAGCAACCACCACTGCTGCAGCAACACCTGCACCATCACCAGCAGCAACCACCACAATCTCTGCATCACCAGCTTCATCTTCAACAACAAACGCTGACTGCCCAACCTCCAGCTGCAACGGTACATAGCAATGTGTCAAAGGTATACTGCCTTCATGCAAAATGTGGCTGCTTTGTCAGACTGGTCAGAGCATTGAAGATCAGTGATGCTTCAAAGTGGATAGTGCTTTAAAAATGCAACTATATAATCTTTCCTTTTTATATGTACTCGTACGCAGGTGATAACTAAACCACTGGCATCGGGTGCCTATGTCCTTAATAAGGTTTCAGTTAAACGTCGCCTTGGAGCAGCAGGTGGAAACCAGACAGATGCAGCACATTTGTTAAATCAGTCCAGCGCTACTGCAGAGGATTCTCAGGTATGTTTGACAAAGATTATGCCTGTGAATCTCAAAATTTAATACTTTCACTATTGGTTAGATGAGAGGATGACTAAATAGGACTTGTGGGTTCTATTTGTGGTTGTTCCATTAACGTTCTGTGTGACCTCCAGCCAGTCATTTAATCTCTGTAGCTCCAATATCCTATCTGCAAAATTGGAGTAATGTCTGTGGGAAATAATTCTTGAATCTTGGTTTAAAATATAGGTATGATTAGAAAAATAAATAGTCAAAAGATATTGCTTAGCTAACAAATGTGATCCCTCAGTATAGTCAGTCAGATCTCTAGTGACAAGATTTCACTTCTTATTCCTGTAAATTTCATGTGCACTGATCTGCATGGGTAGGTACTTTTTTATATGGTTCTATAGCAATCTTCATACAGTTCAGGGTAATGCGGATTGAGTTGCACTGATGCTGTGGTGCAAAACAGCCCTGGTAACAAAAGGATATGCTTGTAGTGGGAGAGGAAGAATCGTGCAAGGTTTAGGCTGAACAACTATTGTTCTTTTAATGGGAATCATGTTTCTAAAATTCTGAGCAGAAGGCATAATATTGTTGGCATGGGAATGCTAACCTGTATATAATGCAGAAGTAATACACTTAGTCTCCATAGTGGTTAGCAGAGAAAAATTTGATCCTGCTGTGGTTTGTGTAACTGGCAGCATCACCTTGTTATGGCTTCTCTGGCTCTTATCTTTCCCTGTATTATTCTCCAAATAAGAACTTTGGATGAGGGAAGGGAGAGGTTTTCTTTTGTCAAATGCCTTTGACAAGCATTCAGGTGTTACTTTTCTGGGAAGAATTATGCTGTTGATTCCTGTATGCATGCATGTATATTAAGTTTGCAGTGTAGTTGTAGTTTGTTGCTCCCAGGATATTAGAGGCAAGGTGGGTGAAGTAGTATCTTTTATTGGACCAACTTGTGTTGGTAAGAGACAAGTTTTTGAGCTTGTCCAATAAAAGATATTACCTCACCCACCTTGTCTCTGTATATTAAATTGTCATGCGTCACCTAAATACCGAATGTCTAAAAAGAAAGCATGTTATCTTGGTTGTAAACTGGGTGCATTACTCTTAAAGCTTGTTCACGTGCTTATAACTATGTTCCGGCATAATAACCTCGTTCATTTTAGTGTTCTATTATTTCAGACATTTTCTACTTCTACAAGCCATACAAAAATGGTGTATAATTCCCCAAACTTAAAGACCTCTGTGAAATCTGGCACAGGATCTAAATCCCATGATGTTCAAGAGGCCCTTAAAAAGAAACAGGTACTTGTATATACGTTGTTTGATGGATATTCTAAAAGTCAAGATCCTTGTAAAGAAATGACCTCTTATGTCAGCGTGCCCCCTGCAGTGTGCCTGCAGTTTTTTCTCATGTTCTCTACTCACAGTGCCCACTGTCAGGCACTGTGCTTGTCAGGCGGGTCTCCAGTGACTCAGCTCTCTGGCCAAGTCACGCACAGTCTGTACGCGAAAACGCGCGCACACACCTTCTGGGGTGTACAGTTTTACAGAGCCTATCTCAAAGCCCTCAACCTTCTCTGGCTCAGTCCTTAGCCCATCCAACAGGGCCCATCATGGTACCCTCAACTGGGGTTGGACTACCTTGCAAAGATTCCTGCTCTGGAGTGGAGCAGTGCCACTAGGGCTTCCTCCCTGGCGACTTTTGCCTTCCCTTGAGTCCGCAGTGACCCCAGCTCTCCAACTCAGCCACTTTTCTTGAACTCGGTTCACTGACTCCAGCTCTCCAGCAGAATCAGTCTCAGTTTAGCCCCCCTTCTGGTGATGGTAACATTGTTCCAGATGCAGCCCTTCCCTGGGCTTCTTTCAGCTTAGGGCTTAACCACTTGCCCAGTGGCTGTTTGGGGGTGACCCAGGCTCGCCCACTACTCCAGGTCCCAACCCAAGGACCCTCTAAGTAGCAGCCATGTGCCATGTCACTTTAACTACTGTGTTTTCCTCTGGCCCTTATCTTACTCATGTCCGAGCAGCCAGCCAGGAGCACTTTTCCTGTTCCCCGAGTCCCTGCCAGTAACTGCTCACTTTGGCCCTTGCACCTCCTGCAGCCAGCCAGGAGCACTTTCCTGGCTCCCCCAGACCCTGCCAGCAGACTGAACTCACTCTGGCTCTGTAGCTCCTTTTATAGGAGTCTGCTGGGCCCTGGTTGGCTGATCCTTGCAGCCTCTCTAGATAGCTTGGAGGACTCTCCTCTACTATTCTTTTTTTTGGATAGGTTGTGGTAGGACTGTGAGGTCTCCAGCAGGGGGCCTCCAAGCCTAACACCCCATCACTTAGCTTTAACTCCAACTTTTCCTATAGAGCAGTGAGCAGTTCTGGGGCAAGCTGACTCTTAGTGATCCCACTTTTTCTTTTTTTTTTAAGTACAGCCTGTGGGCTGTCTGGATATCTTGCAGAGAGGCAGTGTGACTAAGCAGGGTCAGGAGCAGCCCTTTTGGCCACTTTCCTCTTCTAGGTGGGCCAAATGGCTTTCAGTAGTTGTTCCCCCTTGCAGTAAAGAGAGCATATGGTGTTAAGTGTATTATCTCTTTTGTCTTTACTGGAAATGCTCTTGTTGTACGGCTGATGTGTTCTGTATCAGAGAATGTTTCCTCTATCTCTAAAGTTCTCAGGCACTTAAATTACCCTACTTGACCGAGAAAGTTGTTGGTAAAAAGATGAAGGGGAATTGAGAGAGACACCTGTTTTCATTTAAGTGGTCTGTGCTGTCCCTTGTTTTTGTGTGCATGTTGCAGCATTAGCTTGGAGCATTTAGGTGTTACTGTGATACAGTAAATGAGGATCAGAGGCTCTTTATGTTTGTGCAGCACACACACTTTTAATCTTCATTAGAGCTTAAAGAAAAAGTATAACAGCTGAGCAGTTGGCAGGAGGAGTGTTAGAAAAGCTGCTGCTATTGACCTTTCTTGGCTATATATGGGATAATCAGAAACTTACCAATGAAAGACTTGCTGATTCCATCCCCCATCCAGTGTAGCATTGTGTGTCACTGCAGGACAAATCTAGTACTAAATGGATGTTACTCTAGATCTCAGCCAAGAAAAAGTGGTTCTAGTTCTGGTTTAATCTGGTTCTTCCTAATCATAGAAAACTTGTATATGCCCAATAACTGAAAATATATCCTTCTCACTTAGGAGGCAATGAAGCTTCAACAAGATATGAGAAAAAAGAAGCAGGAGATGTTAGAAAAACAAATAGAATGCCAGAAGGTAAGTCTGGAATGTATTCTAGCTGTTGCATTCTGATTCCAGTGGGCACTAAATTTATTCCATTTGGTTGCTGTCTAAATTGTATCTTCTTGCTCAGTTGTCCTTTTTTTAACATACATAGATGTTGATATCTAAGCTGGAGAAAAATAAAGCCACGAAACCAGAGGAGAGGGCAGAAATAATGAAGACCTTGAAAGAACTAACAGGAAAAATCTCTCAATTAAAGGATGAATTGAAAACTTCATCTGTAGCCTCCACACCGTCAAAACTGAAGTCCAAGACAGAGGTGTGTGCATACGTGCATGCATACATACTTTTGAAATAAATCATTACTATGATTTTTAGCAAGTGGGTAATAGCTGTCTTCAGGTTTACTTTCTCAACTCATCTTTCAGAGTGGACAGTGAAGCATGGGGATAGAATAAAGCGGAAAGCTAATACGCTTTAGGACACTGGTACACAGGGAACTGGTATACCTAGTTGTTATAGTAATCTGAGCATATCTCAGACCTTAAGTTGATTACAGACATTGCTTGAATGTCAGCTTTCTGAAGTAAAATGCATCACACTAGTTCTGAGAAGAAATCAAACTGACTAATTTAATCATTAGTTTTTCTTGCCAATCATGTTCTTTGGGTTCTGAATGTGAACTATGTCACGTTACCCAATACATGCTGGTTTGTACTGCATGAATGAGACAGTTACGTATTGATTACTTTTCTAATTCAGTAACTTGTAACAGTGTTTACAGTAATACAGATATTTTAAAAGCATTAGGGATACTGTTTTTAATTGCTAAGAATTGTTTGAACTTTCCATATTGGAAAGGTATAAGCAAAAGCCTTAGGTGCAAGGACAAAGCAAGTTCTACTAGCATTTAAATGCCAAGATAGATTAGTGGGGAATATAAATGACTACTAACTGGCACTCCCACAAGGAGTAAAATTGTCCTCCTGCAGTGTTTAGTATAAAATAAAATCCTTTCATACCTGTGAAAACATCAAAAATTGCTTCACTGTGATCTTTATAACAAAATACCTACTGATAAGTATAAGCATGGGCAAATGCATCAACTCCAATAGAAAATAGCTTTTTGAAAGTTACTCTTGATCCATATAGTTCAATGATCAACTGAGAAGAGATCACTGAAATCATAGTTTGCTTGTCCAAAGGAACTTTACCAGTTTTGAATTCCTGTGTTGAAATACATACAATGCCAATGTCTTCTCTTCAGGGTTGAACATTTTCTTCTACTGGGCATGAACACTGGGCTTAGGGAGGAATATGGATACCGAGGGATTCTTCTAAAGTTTGTGGCTAAACAAAATGGAATAAGGTGTTAAGAGGATAAGTACTAATATCCCCATTTTATTTATTTATTTATTTTTTTAAAGGCACAAAAAGAGCTTTTAGATGCAGAACTGGACTTTCATAAAAGATTGTCTTCTGGAGAAGATACAACAGAGTTGAGGAAAAAGCTCAGTCAACTACAGGTTGAAGTGAGTTTGTAAGGAGTGCTGCCCCAGTGCTTCATGTCTGTTACTTGAAGCTTTCAACTCCCCTGAAAGCTGAAGATAGCTTTGCCCACTATGTGCCTTTCTTTTTAACAGGCTGCCCGTTTAGGTATCTTGCCTGTAGGTCGAGGAAAGGTGATATCTGCTCCGGGCAGAGGAAGAGGACGAGGTCGTGGTGGGAGAGGAAGGGGCACATTGAATCATATGGTGGTAGATCACCGCCCCAAAGCTCTAACCGTCGGTGGCTTCGTAGAAGAGGAGAAAGATGAATTATTACAACACTTCTCTGTAAGTCAGCTCTGGATAGTTAACTTAAACTGGAAAAAAAAAATGTAGTCATGATTCCGTACTGCAGATTAAAGACTTGCTGTTTCTTTAGTGTCTTCCAATGGAGGTACTCAAAGTAACTTCATGCACAAGCCTCCCCCTCCCCCCTTGCATCTTGAAGATGTGAGTGTCTTTATTCATATTTCCATAATACAGATAAGTCGTATCACTATCCCAAAATCATAGAACAAGTTAAGTATATAATTTTGCTTTCCAAAATTGGGATTTGGATTACTAAATGTAACTAGGCTTGGCAAAATTAAATTTTTATTTTTTATAATTTCAGTGGATAACTACTTTTAAGTTGGGGTTTTTTGTTTGCTTTTTATCAATTTTTAATTTTCACAGTTGCAGGAAATTATGGAGGGGCAGACAGTTAATGACACTAAAGGTTGACATTCTGTTTTAATGGTTTATAAAGCTTTAAATTTTTGAAATTGTCAACATCCCATGTCAAAATATACGAAGTGAATGTCCTTAAATCAACAAATCATACCTACTTTTATTCATTCGCTAGTCCATTTGGAACAAGCCTAATTCAGAAGTATGCATCACTAGATTTTTACTCTAAAAAGTTCTCAAGCAGCATTTTTCTTAATTGTCGATCTGTAAAATTTTTTTGAGGAAAATATTTTTTTCGTCGGGTTGTGTGTATAGTGAAATTGACATTTACTGATTTTAAAAATGTAATCCTTGCAAGCCCGAATATAATACTTGCCATATCTGGTATATCTGCACTGCAGTCTCTATGGATGTCCAGGTGCATAGATTTGTCCAACCCCCCATATTGTCTCAACTCAAACACTTGAAATTCACATATTGTGGTAAGTAGATCCCTAGCTAGCTAGTCTGTGGAGTGTGGGTATGTGCATATGGGAGCAGGCCACTGCTCCCCTATCTGTCCATTGTGTAATGTGGATGTAGCAGTCAGTACATTTCTGACAATTAAGATTCCTGAACTAAAGTTAACGTCTTTGGTATAGTGAAATGCATGCATTAAAACAAATGCATATTACACTTCACACGTGTGTGCTTTCATACCTTCAGCACACAGTTTACTTCAAAATAATATATTACCAGGGGTATTGCTTTCATGTTTCAGGACCATAAGTGTGTATGTAGACCAAAAACAAAACAGAAAACCATGTGGCAAAATGAATCTTTTTCCCTTGTTCTGTCATGTTATGTATGTTACTGTCTACATTGCTTTAAAGTCTTTTGAAATGTGGACTTTAGAAGTATGAAAAATACTTAACAGCCTTTTACAGTCTGTGGGAGACATGTATGTGTATTTATCTACCCACCAAAGGCATTTCCTAGCCAACCCTTTCTCTCTGTGTAGCTTAAAAAGTAAAGCACTGCTGCTTCAAGTTCTTGCTCATGTCCATTCCATATTAGGGGTGTGTGCTCGCCACATGCACCAGTGCCGGAAGTTTTTCCCGCAGCAGTATCCATAGGGGTCCAGCTCTGGCACCTTCTGGAGTGGTGCCCATATGGCACGGTATAAGGGGCGCCACTGGTTTCCCCAACCCTCAGTTCCTTCTTGCCACCATGGATGGTGCTGGAATGTCTGCTGCTTCGGCTGGCAGTGTTTTGTTCTCCATTCTTGCGAACTTTATAAAACCTGTAATATAGTTGTATATAGTTTAGTTACCCTTAGTAGTAGTTCTTAGTTTTCATTAGTCCCAAACAGGACTCAGCCTTGGGATGGGGCATGCCCCGGTCCCTAGACTTTAAGCCCTGCAATAGTTGCAAATGGCCTTTGCCAATCAGCGATCCACCTAGTAGCTGCCTAAGGTGCTTGGCCAAAGGGCACATAAGCGACAAGTGTCGTCTTCGTAAGTCCTTCAAACCCAGGTCAAAAAAGGAGCAGGACAACTGCCTGCAAACACTCCTGGGGGAGTCGGCACTCAATGCGGCACGGGAATAATGGTCCGAGGCGGCAGCGAGCACTGCGGTGTCGGTGCACAGTGCTCTGCCAGCACCGTCCATGAGCCGGCACCAAACCCCCTCCAGAGCTCCGGCCAAGAAGCAGAAGAAGACAGTGAGGGGAAGATCTCCTACTTCCTGCAAGAGAAAGGAAAGGGCTCGGGGCAAGCCAAGACCTGCGCCGGGCAACTCAGCGCCCCCTTCAGGAAGTCAGGCCCCAGTTCAAGTCGAGTGGTGCAGCCCATCCCATACCTTGCCTGTGAGTCTGGATAGCAGTACAGGCCTCCGTCAGCTTCAGGTGCCATCGATGCCCAAAGCCCTTCAGGCAGATCAGGAGATCCTGACGCTTCTAATGCTGTCCACACCAGCTCCAGCGGTACCCCAGTCTCAGGGTAAACCCACCTTGGGACCTCAGCAGCACCGTTCCCCATCACATGGGACATCCCGCCACCGCTTGCCCACCCGAAGCAGTCGTACCTCAGAGCTAAAGAGGCAGGCTCAGTGGAGCCCTCTTTGGTCCCTGGACCTTGGGATTCGAGGCATATTTCGTTGGTAGCCTGGCACAGACTCAATGAGGCTTCCCCCTCGCCCCCCCGCAGGAGCACCAAGACCAATCCCTCACATCACTAAGAGCTTGGTACAGATCCTGGGACTGATCAAGGGACCGAAGTCACCAGCCTGCTGTCATTGGTCTCCAAGATAGGGATCACCATATTTGGGAAGATCCTCCCAGCAACCCCTCGGCATGGATGCTGCGTGGCTGAACTCTTTTGGAGGAGGTCCAACAGGTTCTCCTGGGGAGTAGGAAGCCCTCAATCAGACTGATTTACCTGGCCAAGTGGACGAGGTTTTCCCACTGGGCATCCGAGCAAGGCATCTCTCCCTCATGTTCTTCCATACAGTCTCTGTCTTAGACTACCTGCTTCATTTGAGGAACCAGGGCCTGGCACACTTTTCCATTAGAGTGCATCTCGCGGCCATCTCTGCTTTTCACCTGCCGATCCAGGGCCAGATGGTGTTTTCTTATGACATGACAGTCAGATTCTTGAGAGGTCTCGAGACTTCCCACGGGTAGGGACCCCTGTTCTGCAGTGGGATCTTAACTTGGTCCTCTCTAGGCTCACGGGCCCACTCTTTGAGCCGCTGGGCTCCTGATCCCTTTCCCACCTGTCATGTAAGGTCGCTTTCCTGGTGGCGGTGACATCAGCGAGACTAGTCTCTGAGATTAAAGCCCTGACCTCAGAATGCTGTACACTGTCTTCTACAAAGACAAGGTTCAGCTGTGGCCCCACTCAGCCTTCATGCCGAAGGTGGTATCTACCTTCCATATGAACCAGGACATCTTCCTCCCAGTGTTCTGTCCCAAACCGCACAACACCAGCAAAGAGCGGTGTCTTCACATGCTGGACATCTGAAGGGCCTTGGCTTTTGTTACCCAAAATTGAGCCAGCTGGTAAGCATAGGGAGGACTAATGACCCAGAAAGTTTGGCAGAAAGCCGCGCGTTTATTATACTGATAGCTAAGCTGAAAAGAAGGTGGGGGGGTGTCACACTCACACTCGCAGGACAGGCACAGCACTGGAGATGTCAGGATTCTTCAAGGTAAGTGTCCCACAGCGCAGCAATGGATGGTGCGATGAAGGTAAGTCTTCCCGAGGCACGATAGAATGCAACGTGGTGAACCACTGGCCAGGCGGTCTGGGCAAAGGGCCTTCACGGGAGATACACGCTTGTGAGTGCACTCCTGAGCACATGGCCCCTTCCCCTTTTAAGGACCTGCTCCTCATGGCCTGCAACTACAGATGACTTAGGCCAGGTCTGGTTGGTCACACTTCACCTCGGGAAGTGTCCATGCATAGGGTGTGTGAGCGCTGCCTAATTAGAATCCCAGACACCTTGTCTACCTGGGAGTTCTTCTGATCTTCCAGCTGTTCAACCAACCCATTCATCCCACAAGTATTCCAGGAGGGAGGTGGAGGGGGAAAGCCACTTCACAGGTATTCAAAGAGGGAGAGGAGACAAAATGGGGGGGGAAAGTGGAGGGGGAAAGTGTAACAGACCTTTTGAGCATACAGGTTATACATAGCATAATCATACAGAGCATACATGCTGCTCCTACAACAGCTTTTTACCTAGAACGCACCAAGCCTTTCCATAAATCAACTCAGCTCTTTATCGCTACAGTGGATAGGATGAAGGGCCTTCTGGTGTCCTCACAGAGGATTTCCAACTAACTCTTGCATAAGGACCTGTTATGACCGGGCGGGGTCTCACCACCAACAATTGTCAGACCCCACTCGACTACAGCTCAAGTGTCCTTGGCAGCCTTCCTGCTGCACATCCCTCTCCAGGACATCTGTAACATCGCAGTGTGGTCCTCTGTTCACATGCTCACAGCGCATTGTGCCATCATTCAGCAGGCCAGAGGCCATGCTGGGTTCGGCAGAGCTGTGTTGCTATCTACATGTCCGTGAACTCCTACCCGCCTCCGATGGTACTGCTTGGGAGTCGCCTAATGTGGAATGGACCTGAGCAATCACTCAAGGGAGAAAAGACAGTTACCTTTTCTGTAACTGGTGTTCTTCTAGATGTGGTGTTCATATCCGTTCCATGACCCACCCTCCTTCCCCACTGTCGGAGTTTTGGGTAAGAAGGAACTCAGGGTGGGGGGAACCGGCGGCACCCCTTATACCATGCCATACAGGCTCCGCTATAGAGGGTGCCAGAGCCGGTCCCCTACGGATACTGCTGAGGGGAAAGCTTCCAGTACCGGTGCATGTGGTGAGCACGCACACCTAATATGGAATGGACGTAAGCAACACATCTCGAAGAACACCAGTTATGGAAGAGGTAACTGTCTGGCTTTTTTTCCAAGCAAAGCAGGAATTTCACAAATTTAACTTTTTAGGAAGTTCATATTGCAGCTTTCAGGTCCCTTTTGTAACAGTTCACAACCCAGCATCCAGTGTCAGTATGGGACACAACTAAAATTAATATCAAGTTTTTTTGATAAATTTTCCTAAACGTCTTCTGGCAATTCTTAGTTGAGACGCCTATTAACTTTTTGGGTAATCCATAAATTATAATCGGAGCAATCGAAACAAATGCCGTGTTTGTGAAACGTGACATTGAATCTTACCAAGTTAATGCAAAGAATACCTAAACTTTTGCAAAGAGAAAGCGGTCATATGGCAAACCTGGGTAATATTAAGAACCGTTTATTAGAGTTGAGTAGAGAAAGAGAGTTCATTTCACAGAGAATTTTCATAGTTCAGAAATTGGTTTTCATTCCACACTGGAACTAAAACCAAAAATTTCAAAGTTCTCTGTAGAAGGGAATGGAATCCTGGCTGTGCCCATATGGTGGGTTAAACCAGAGCTGCAAACCCTAGGGTTCAGGACTCTGAGGCAGTCATGCCAACTCGCCTGCCTGCCATGTGACCAGAGAGGGTTCTCTTGGACTCCTGAAATAAGATATAAGGATTATATCTGCCAAACACTGTAGATTTCAATAGATTGGTCAATTCCGATGAAAAACGTTTTGTTGGAAATTTTTTCGACCTGCTCTAGTGTTTTTTTAGCTGAACATGAATTACTGCACTATAGTGCCCATCCTCTGGGAATTCTCCCAGTTTTCTGAGTGACTTACATTCTTGTGAAAATATTCCCTGCTAGTTCAGCAGCATCAGCTGTTAAATCTGCAGTAAGAGATCTGGCATACCATCATTTCTATTACCTAAGTTAATAAATTGCTTCCAAGAAGCTTACTAGTTTTTTACATAAAATGAAGGTAGAAGACAAAAATAATTTTCATTCTCGTACTCAGAGTAGGATTCAAGAAATGCTTTCCCTGACAAATCCTTTTTGTATTGAAGACAAATACAGTATGAAAGTTTGTAAATTGCTTTCATTTCAGCGAGATGGAACACTAAAGCCAATCTGGTTCTCCAGTATTGTGGTCCAGTGTTATTGCCACCCTAATACTCAGATTAAAGGGAGTTGGTTAGTTGTAAAATGCAAACATCTGATTGATCTAGTGATAGTGGATTGATCAAGCTTCTGTTTTCTGGCAGAGTGCTGTGGTTCTCTTGCTGAACAGCTTCCCTTTTGCAAATTAATGAGCTCCAAAAGGAACTACTTCATGGGACTAGAGAAGTTATGTGATGAGGAAGGGTGTGTATGTGTGTGGAGGAGAGGATTAACGGGCGGGGGGAGATGAGAATTCTTAACACTCTGGTAAATTAAGGCCCTTTTTTGTGGGGAGAGTGTGTGTGTTCCTAGTTGAGCAGTGAATTTTAATTGCAAGTAATTTAAATCTGTTTCTTGGGAGACAGGCTTGAGGCTATACACCACTGCTGGAATGGTACAAGCTGTGACACCTTTCTAGCCTCAGGCTATCTCTTCCTTCCACCAAAAAAGCCATATTTAAATTTCAGCTTTGAATAGGCCCAGGTTACGATATGATGGTTTGTCCAACTAGCACACCTGTTTAATGATGCTTTTTCTTGTTGTTCTGTTTCACAGAAATTTGGAGATATTGAAGACCTCCAAGAAGAGGATTCTCCTTTAAGTGTCGTTCTGACTTTTAAGTCCCGCTCAGAAGCTGAAAATGTAAGTTTAGTAAGAGAACTCTTCCTGTGGTTTTAGGGTAAGAATCTTACTCTTTCATACAATGTACTAGTTGAACTTTCTTTGGGGTGCTTTGTTCCATACTGGTCTGGAATGGACAGTGAGGATATATGTTGCCATTAGTTAAATGGTAGGTGAACTCAGTATAGACAGAGCTTCAATGCTGGAGTCTTCCAACCAAGCAATCTTTGAGCCCTGTTGCGATTCCCAGAATGCCAATGTGCATACAGTGAAATCAGCCAGTTAGGAGCTGTGTTGAAGTTGCTGCTCAGAAATACCCTTGTGGGAGTTGGGGGAGGTAGTTGTGTAGCATAGATTTGGGAGGTGTACGTTGACACTTCTTAAGGGGATAACCTCTTCTGATTAAAGTACCTAGTTCACTATTGGTTACCTTGTTTCTTTACTCTTATGAACCATATGTTTTTAATTCCCTTTAAAAACACATCTAAAATAAAACCTAGGCTGCTAACCAGGGATCAAGATTCAAAGACCGAAAACTACAGATATCATGGCACAAACCTAAGGTACCTTCTGTGTCCACAGAAATTGAGGAAGAGGAGTCCAAGGAAGAGGTACTGTAGTACATTGGAATAGTGGCTTATCTGTTTTCACAGAATTCCTAGCAGTGTAGGGATTTTTGGTTGTGTAGAATGTTCTCTCTGTTTGCTGTGGAAGTTGTCCGAAGATATTGTGGCAGAGTTCACGGTAATTCTTACAAGATAGAAATGTTGAAACCTTACTTGGATATTGTACCTGCACATGTATCCTTAAGAGAGAAATGTGTATTTTTGAGTAAAATATGCATACCTGTATAAACTATCAGGACCAAACATTTGAGTTCTCTGTGTGCTGATTGTTAAAGGTACACATCAGCAGTTCTGATATAGGGTAAATTGCTTCATTTCTAGTACCTGATTTTTTTTAACACCCCCCCCCCCCCCGGATTTGGGCTCTTATAAATGATTGATGGATAAACAAACTTGCCTTAGCCTGGTCTGCAAAGGAAAATACTCATTTCTGAGAACCAACTACAGTTAATAAAGACTGCTCAGAAGCAGCATAGTATTTGATTTGTGGATTGGTGGTTGTTTCCTTCCTACCATTTTTCCTTCTTTATGATGGGGGCAAGATAGTATTCTTTTATAAATTTTGGTAGAAATAATTATTCACATCTCAGGATAAGATTATCCCTTTGACTTGTAAACTACTAGATATTTGCAAGAGACTATAATTCAACATTAACAATCCCATATTTACTAGAATCAATGTAGTAAGACTGTGAAATTAGTAGTTGATAAATTTTGTATTAATCCTGGCCAGATGGTGCAAAACACCTTTAGAACAACAAAAATGTGCGAAGTATATAAGTTTAAACTATATATTGCTTCCTCAGATCACATGCCATCCTGAACCAAGCAGTGTTTAAGTTGGGTAATTTTTCCTGTCCCTTGACATGGAGGGATATTGACATATTAACCAGAACTTAATAGGAATGTTGCAAATTATTCTCCCCTTAGTAAAGAATTTTTTAGTTCACTTAAATGAAAAAGATGCTACTATTTTTCCAACATGCTGGTGCCATTGAGGAGGGGACACAGCTCCTTCTTTTAGAGCCAACGCATTGTGTATGCACATTGTATGGTGAACCCTTTCAAGTAGTATCTAGAATCCATTGTGTAAACCCAACCCTAAAATAAAATGCTGCTGCTTTATATAGTATGTTGCCTCTTGCATATAGAAGTGTCATCTCTAAAACCAGACTACAATTTTGTCTTCATCCAGGAGACTGAAACCTCAGATTTATTTTTGCACGAAGATGATGACGATGATGATGAAGATGAAGACGAATCCCGTTCTTGGAGAAGATAAAACTTTATTTGGAATTGTATAGTTTTAGGAATATAGTTTGAACTACAACTTTTAAAAATTTATTTAAGGAAGTTGATGAGCCAAAAAATTTTTATTTTACTTTCTTTTCAAAACACACAGTAGATTTCAAGTGAGAACAAGTTTGTGATATGAACGTGTCAGATACTTAGCTGTGCTACTAGATCAGCCAAAGCTTTGCCCAGTGACTTTTTACGGAGTTAAAAAGATAATCTGTGGTGGTAGTCCTCCTATAAAGAAGAAACTTATCAATATTGTCAAGCCCTTTTTTCACGTCACCTGTATTATCTTGTTTTTTAATGCTTTGATTTATTAGATATAAAAGAAAAGATGTTACAGGTTTTATTTAGTAATATAAGATTGCAGGAGAGAGCTGCAGACACGTTTTCATTAAATGTCAGTTGCTTCATGTTTGCTAACTCAAAAAGGGTAGCATTTTATTACATGCGAAGTCAACTATTATAGGAAATATTTGTGTCTGAATTCATTTTTTTGCTTCAAGACCTGTCTTGAGAGCCACACACAACTTCAGTGTAGAAGACCCCAACTTTTCTTCATTCAAGTGTTTTGTTTTCTGTTTCCTCTTGCATACTTTAACAGTGTATTAGTATGATACTGCCTGATACTAGTTCACTGTAAATTGCTTTAAATCCTGTTTCACTGTGAAACATTAGCAGTGACACTGATATCTGGGTCATTAGCATATTGTTTCCATTCTTTCACTGTCAGTGTCAATTTCTTCGTATGGTTTGGATACAAGGTTCAAGCTTAATCTAGGCTGTTGATTTATTGCATTGTCAGTATTGATAAATGTCAATCCTGTTAAACTGTATAGAGTTCTAAAACAATCAACCATGAGAACCCTCTTCTCCCACCTCTGCAATGTGACCAGGTCTGTCACTTTTATTAATATTCAGGCCAAACCCATACAGTGTTCAGAGCAAGTTTTGTCGTTTTTTGGCCCATGGAAGGTCAATATCCTACTATACTAAACCAGCACTTTAAGTGATACGATTCTTAAGACTAGTGTTTAAAACTCACTTTAGGAAAACTATTTGTATTTATATCTTAAAGTGCAGTTTAGTTTAAAAGCAGGTAAGACAGACACTATGAAATTTTCAATTGCCTTTGTCTTTAGACCACTTTAAAACAAAAAAAAAACCCGCCAAAAAAGAAATGATGGTGATTGTGGTAGAAATGGGGCTAATAAGTTTAGACCCTCGAGAGCTATAGATCTTCATAACTCTGTTATGTGGGTCTTGCTGTTCGTGAGCATAACTACATTATCCAGTAGGCTTTTTCCTTTACTCTGTATGCATCTGTACTGTACACTTTGTACAGTAGGAGTTATCTGTTATGTAAGTACCCATGTAAAATAGTATCTTTGCAGTCTGGATGTCAGTTTGAAGGAGCAGAGCAAACATACTCTTACCAACTGCTGGGATACTAAACAGCTTTGTTATATACATGTACCAAATGCATACATTCTTGGCTTTAGAAATCATATTGCTTTCAGATATTTAGCACACCAGAGTATTTGGCAATTGGTTCCTGATTCAAAATAAATACAGCAAGTACCAGAAATTTTAATTTAGGCTGATCATAGCTAGTTACTTGAAGTCACGATCCTTCAGGTTGCCCCGTGTACTCTTCCTCTCCATTTGAGTATCCTTTTGCTGTGGTAATATGTAAAAGAAACCGAAACTTTATCGTTTTAAGTTTCAGTATCAGTTGGAGGGAATATGTCCTTCAATATTTTCCCCCTTCATATTAAGACTTCCATTTTGTAGTTAAATACTGCGTTCCTACTAATGCTGAGTTTAAATTAAATGTATGAAGGAATGATGAAAAAAACATTAATACTTTGAACCTAGAAGAATAATCCTTGCTCTTCTCCCACCATCTCTAATATTTTCTTAATGTCTGTGGCTCAGTGTATATTTTGAAAGATCCATTACAGGAAATGTTTGAGTCCTGACAGTTTAAAAAAATGATAGAGGGAACAAAGGATTTATATATTTTTTTTGTACAGAGTTTTTTCTTAAACTGTATAATTTTGTAAATATTTTTCTTTTTGTGTACTAAAACTACCAGCGTATAGATTTCAATAAGAATTGTTGTATTTTTGTATTTGGAAACTGAAGATTACAGTGAATGAATGAAGCTGTAAGAGAAATTTCAGTAGCCTTTGACACAGTTAAACAGAATGGGGTTTCCTTTTCATATGGTTTTAGCTCCAAAAGGACACACCTTATTGGCACAGTTTGTTGAGAGACACTTTTGCCCTTGCTCATATGTATTGGCTTTTTTAGTTAGGTGAGATAGGCGAGAGGCAAGGGTGGAAGATTTATTTAATGGGCCTTTGAGATTTATATAACATTTTCTTTGGTATGCACATTGGTAGCCTTACATACATCCTCAAGTGACATCCCAAACATGATTTTTAAGCATTGAAGCACAAAAGTGAGTTGTGCCTCTGAACTTAGCTTGTGTATTAAAAACATGCTATTATATTATTGGGAGTATAAGTGATAGGCAGCATAACTGTAATTGATTAAATTCTGGTATTTAAGGAGTGGGAAAGCTGTTTGAAAGTGACCTTCATTTTGCCAAAGCTAGAGGATCTCCCTGTGTTGTGTTTTACGGCTTAGTAGGTAATACTAAATTGTTTATTTTTAAGTAGGTAACTGAGAATGCACATTTTACTTTTTTATGGTAACATTTTATTTTTATTATGAAATTATAATGTACACCTTCAAAAAGTACAGTTGACTTAATTCATAATCAGTACTATATCTGTATATGCATACCAAGCAACTTATGTATAGGAAATTTAAAATAAAATGTTACCAAACTAAAGCCTAGTTTACAGACCATACAGCTGTATATGCTAAACATTAAACTTTGGAATGAAGAATTATTCTTCATTTCTTTATTATCAAATTAAGTTCTTGAGCATAACAAAGCCCATGAGCTGTAAAGATTCATTTGAAAACACTTGCCCATTTATGATGAAAACGTTTCAGCAGTTTTTAACAAAATCATGTGAAAAGGAATATAAGTTCCTCTTGATGTATAGTAAACTTGTACTATAGTTTTTACAAAATTGTGAACTTGTGTAATAGTATAATAGGAGATATTGTTGAATTTCTAACTGTTTATACATTTAAATTCATATATGTAATGTTTGTTTTATTGATTACAATCTGAATTTCTAAGATGCATGTTGACTTTTTGCAATAAAGATATAATATGGAATGGTTCAAGATTTAAAAAAAGAAAAAAGAAAAAGCTACAAATAACTCTAACTTAAAAAATTGGAAAACTGAAGAACCATTCCAAAAAATTACAACCATCACAAAAAGAGCTATATCACTTTTCTTCTGAAAAATGTGTGTGTGTCTCTGTATGTATGTGCAGGCTTTTGCTTGCCTTATAGTTAAGAAATATTGCTGAAGCAGCTGGAGAGAAGATAGTTTCTCTGTGGAGAGCATTACAGTTCTGTAAGAGCCAGTATGAAGTAATGTGGTCAGCAAACTGTGAGTATATTTGTGTTTTGCAGAAAACTGCAAAGCATTTCACATCTTTTTATTTAAAGGGTAAACTAATTATTTTAATGCACCTGTGCCAGTGCACTGAACAAAATGAATTCAAATCCATCGATCTTTTGAAACCATTGAAAATATAGCAAGCCTATAAAACTACAGTGTGCCAATTGTAAAACCAAGTTAAGAGTGATCTAATACAAAGTGAGAACCATTGTTGGTCCTATATTTATATTAATCTTTAGAGTTTCTCTTTCCTTCCTAAAGTTCAATTTAAAAGTAGGAACGAGTGGAGAATTATTTTAGACTAGGAGTGAGTTACACACCCTGCAGCCCATTAGAGCATATGCATATCACCTGATGATCTCTAAGATGGGGTGGTATCAGAGTACAAATATGGTATAAATAAAAACACAGTGTAGCCTCACCCTATTGATCCAATCTGTTAATCAGAACTTCTACCTCCGCCTCTGTTCCTAGCCTTTAATGCCCACCAATCGGCTTCCTTAAATGCCTCTGCATTTTCTCCCATGTTGTACCTTATGCATGCGGGGGTGGGGAAATTATCCAATCTCATCCTTCTTATTCTTCAGATTACTCCTTAGAATTTGCTCTGTCACGATGCCTACAAAACCTTGCTTACCGAACATGGCCAGGCAGGTGACAAGCTGTGACTTTTTCTCTTCCCCTTTTTTACTTCTAGTCTCAATTTAAAAAAAAAAAAAAAGCAAGCCATGCTACATGTAACAGTAGTGTCATTTCTTCACCACGCTCGTTCACTGGTGTGTTGTATCGCTATTACCCTACCCTTCATCTGTCATTAGATTGTAAGTGCTTCAAGGCAGGAATTGGCTTTTCTGTATTTTTACAGTATTCTGCACAATGGGTCCCAACCCCAATTGAGGCCTTAGGCAGTACCATAAGGGAAATTTTAAAAAGTCTTTCATTTTTGGAGCTTGTTTCCTTTGCCTAAAATATAAAGTCTTGGAGCAGTTCTCAATATCTGTCTTATGAGATAAGGGCTTTTGAAGGAAAGAGGCCTTGAAATGGGGATGTTTAGGGCGTGCGATTTGGAATAGGGAATAAATAGTTGCCCAAAACCTACTAATTGAACATGTTTTTTAAGCAAGAAAAGGTAATAGAAATCATCCTGTGTGTATTTTAGGGCTCTTATTTTTTCTCATGTTTTTGCAGATCTTTTGTATGGGAATATAGCTGTCTTGCCCCTGAATTTTAGAAATGCCCTTTTACTGGTATGTGGCAGTTACACTTATGGTGGAAAGTATTCTTTAAAACCTTTATGGTAAAAACAACGTATTAAGGAGTCTATTAACAGAACAAATGTGAAGGTAAATGCATTTAACTCAAAGATTTTTACATTATACTTCAACCATTGCTAATTAGGAGACCAACATGCCTGTCCTATATGCAGGACTCCTGTGGAGTTGATTGGCATTTCTATGTATAGAATTTCTTCAGAGATGGAACTAGAACTTGCTAATAACCGATTTTCCTTTTTTTTTAATTTTTGAAATATACAAGATCGGATTGTACCTTGTGTAATTAATGAAATGTGTACTAAGAAATACTTGTCAGATTCTTGATACTTGTTACCCATATAAACATTGTTGACCCAGGTATGTGATGTGATAACGTGAAGCTCCTTAAACTAAAATTATGTTCTTAAAGTCGTCTTCTCCACCCTTTTAAAAAAACTTTTTTAGAAATGTATTGATTCACTCAGTTGGGTAGGCTTGTATTTGTCTAGCCAACAAGATGTTAGGATAGATAAAGAATGGGGTGGAGAACAGGAAGAATATTGTGCCGTCATATAACTCACGGGTGAGGCCTTGTCTAGATCATAGGACTGGTTGCCCCACCTTTTTTTTATGACAAGTTTGGTTGCTAACAGTAATGGCTGCTGTAATATATTGCAACTTCTTTAAGGCATTTGACTTGGTACTGCATGATGTTTTGATTAACAAAACCTAGGATATAAAATTAACATGCTACATATTAAATGGATTAAAAGCAGGCTAACTGCTAGATCTCAAAATATAATTGTAAATGAGGAATCATCATAAAGCAGGTTGTTTCGTGTCACGTCCCACAGGGATTTGTTCTTGGCCCCATGTTGTTTAACATTATCAGTGACCTGGAAGAAAACATAAAATCATCACTGAAGCTCACAAAATTGAAGAGTGGCAAATAATGAAGTGGACAGGGCATTGATACAGAGTAATCTGGCTGACTTGGGTATCTGTGCGCAAGCACACAATATGCATTTTAACACAGCCAAATGTAAGGTCATTCATCTAGGAACAAAGAATGTAGGCCATATTTATAGAATGGGGGACTCTGTCCTTGGAAGCAGTGACTCTTAAGAAGATTTGAAGGGTCATCTGAGATAATCCAGTTGAATGTGAGCTCCCAGTGCAAAGCTGTGGCCAAAAGAGCCAAATGTGACCTTGGATGCATAATTGGGAATCTCAAGTAGGAGTAGGGTGGTTATTTTACCTCCTGTATTTGGCACTGGTATGACCACTGCTGGACTACTGTGTCCAGTTCTGGTGTCCGCAATTCAAGAAGTATGTTGAAAAATTGGAGAGGGTTCAGAGAAGAGCCACAACAATAATTAGAGGATTAAAAAAGTCTTATAGTGATAGACTTAAGGAGGTCAATCTGTTTAGCTTAACAAAGAGAAGGATAAGGGGTGATTTAATTGCAGTCTGTAACTATCTACATGGGTAACAAATATTTGATAATGGGCTCTTCAATCTGGCAGAGAAAGGTACAACACAGTCAAATGGCTAGAAGTTGAAACTAGACAAATTCAGATTGGAAATAAGACTTACATTAACAGTGAGAGCGATTAATCATTGGAACAGTTTACCAAGGGTCATGGTGGATTGTCCATCACTGACCATTTTAAAATCATGATTGAATGTTTTTCTAAAAGATCTGCTCTAGGAATTATTCTGTGAAAATTCTGTGGTCTGTATTATATGAGGTGAGCCAACATGATAACAATGGTCCCTTCTGGTCTTGGAATCCATCTTAAAAAGGCTATTTCAGAATTTAGGGGGTGGTCAGAGAAGGGAGATGAAAATGATTAGCTGCTTCAGAAAACCCTTGTATGAGGGGATTGAAAGGATTGGGATTTACCTTGGAAAAGACTAGATAAAAGGAGGCGTGAGAGAAGTACACCTCTACCTCAATATAACGCGGTCCTCGGGAGTCAAAAAATCTTACCGCGTTATAGATGAAACCGAGTTATATCGAACTTGCTTTTGGCCTCAAGCATTTCCATTATTAATAGTCACTTCCTGCCCCCTGACTATCCCCTCCAGAGACCCCCCGCCCCAACCACCCTCCCAAGACCTGGCCCCCCCCACCCCCATCCCTAATCATCCCCAGGACCCCAGCCCCTTGACAGGCCCCCTGGGACTCCCACGCCCTATCCAATTTCCCCTGACCACCCTGCCCCCAGAACCTCTGAACCATCCAACCCCCCCGTCCCCTGACCGCTCCCCAAGACCCTCTGCCCCTTATCCAACCCCTCAGCCCCAGCCCGGCACCCTTAACACACCGCTCAGAGACACGTGTCGGAGGCTGACATGCTGATCTGCTGGAGCACGCAGCCCCACCCCCCAGAGCGCCGCTTTACTGCGTTGTATCCGAATTCATGTTATATCAGGTCGCGTTATATCGGGGTAGAGGTATATATAAAAAAGAATGGTATTAGATGCTAGATCAGGAGCTTCTGCTTTATTTCATAGAAGCAAAGAGACTGTCAGGGCAATTAAAATATGGTAAATTCAAAACCCATAGAAGGAAATACTCTTCACACAACGTATAATTAGACTGTGGAACTCATTGCCACAGGATGCCATTGACAAAAAAAGTAGCAAGATTCAAAAAGGGATTAGATATTAATGGACAAGAATATCCAAAGTTTTCATGGATAACACTATCAAATTTTGTAAGAGATGTTAAGCTTCATGCTTCAGAATTTACTAGCTATTAGGAAGGTGGGTTTTTTGCACCTTCCTCTGAAGCATCTAGTGTTGGCCCCTGTCTGAGCTAGGATGTTACACTTAATGCATGATGGGGTCTGATCTGGTATGACCATTCCTTTTGTAGTTAAAAACACATCCCGGTATATCAAATAAGGGAGGAGGATTTCAGCCTGTCCTTCAAATTGACATAAAAGTGGCATCTAACTGAAGGTCTTGTCAGTTGTAAGATTTTCATAATGGGGGGCCGGAGTGGGGAGTGGAAGCCAACTGAACAGTGCATGTCAGTTGTATTTAACTCACTAAAGCCTACATACACATTGCTGTACTACTATTTGCACAGTAAAGCTATAGCTGTGGAAAAATTCACTTGGGACAAAATGCAAACGGGTTAATTGTAGATTTTTTTTTTTTTCTTTTTCTTTCTACAGGATCTGCCATTGACACACATTTCTGCAGTCCACTGAAGGTTAACCAACCAGTCCAGGTCTTGGAGTTAGGCTACTTGATACAGGTAGGATGTGGTAAGTAATTGTTAGACATCTATTGTGGTCTTGCGTGTAGCACAGCCTGGTATTTTGATAGTAACCATTTATCTGTAGCTATTTTATGAAAGATTAAAACGATTAAATACTGAAGATAAAAAGTAAGTTGGTGGCTGACAAGTTTAGTTTTTTCAAATGAGCATAATAAAGCATAGGGTTGAACTAGAAAACAAGTGATAAAAGGTATTTCACTGAGACCAACATCTGCTGAAGGAGCCTTTTGTAGAAGTGTTGCTAGCAGAGGCGACGCATCGGGGAGGGTCACATGTGGGGTGTCATGCCCCCCAAATTTGCTGCTTGTCTACACTGCTGAAGCCAACTGCCCCTCCTCCCCCACTGTCAGCAGGCCTGGGTCTTCTCTGATTGCTAGGTCAGTGCTTTCTCACAATACATCTTGGTTCTCTTGTCTGTCTTCTCCTACACCACCACCTTTTTTGCCCATTCCCAGCTTTAAAAATCTGTATTTAAAGAAAATATCTGTATAGAAAATGAATTGTGCTAACTGTTCAAATAATTGTAGTATGCTTATTTGGAAAGTGCTTAGCAAGTTTTAGGTGCTACCACAATTGAAATAGTTACTATTAAACTATAAAGTTTAAGGTGGGTGAAGCAATATCTTTTACTGGACCAACTTCTGTTGTTGAGAGAGACAAGCTTTCGAGCTATACAGAGCTTTTCTTCAAATCTGGGAACTGTAGAGTATCACAGCTAAATACAAGGTGGAAGAATTTGTTTAGCATAAATAGTTAACCCATATTCTAAGGGCTAGTCTATGCTACCACGCAACATCAGCACAGCTGCACTGATGCTGACAGGAGAGTGCTCTCCTGTCAGCATAATTACTCCAGCTCAACGAGAGGCGGAAGCTATGCTGGCGGGAGAGCGTCTCCCACCAACATAGCACAGTGTAGACACTGCTTGAAGTCGGTGTAACTTGCGTCGCTCAGGGGGGTGGCTTTTTCACACCCCTGAGCGACATAAGTTACATCGACGTAGGGCTTGTCCACACTACTGCTAAGAGACCATTCAAGGTGAAGTGGTCTGTTAACGCCTCTGCAGTCATAGGAAAAAAAGGAGGGTTAGTGGCTTACAGATTGGAGTAATAAGCCATAAATTCAGTGTCTCTACTGAGACCATAAGACCTCAACAGAAACCTGCACAACACCTTCAAAAGGTGAGCCTGGGAGCTTAAATTCGTTACTGGACACTATAAGACATAAGGCAAAGTGCTCAAACCTCTTGGCAAGTGGGTGGTTATACCTGATCTTCTGAAACTTGTTACGTTTTGATGCATTTTTTTGGTTACAATTATATTGGCATCTGTAACTTGTAGTAGTGCTTTATTTCTCATGTTTCCATTTGATTAAGTTTTGCACGCTGAAAACCTTGTGGTTGAAATAAGAATTGGTGAAAAATGTAGGCTCTTGGAGGTTTATCCTGTAGAGGGCACAAGAATACAGAGATCTTACACTTGCGCCGCGAACTCTGACTATGACTATCTGCGCTTAAACCCACTTTCATACATCTGTGGCATCACAAGTTGCTTAAGCTTGTCAGAAGAATACTTTTGTAATTGCTGCCAGTATTTTAAAGGTGTTTAGGTGCCTAAAGATGTAAATAGGTGGAGAATCAGACATGTAAGTGCTTTTGAAGATCACGCTGGGCACCTATTTACTTACAAAATCTGGTTCTTAGTGCCTATCTGAGAATGTTAGTCTAGAATGTTAAGTCCCACGACATCCATTTTGAAGTTAGAGTGTGATAAGTTTGTCATTCAGGATAAAGCACTCTACACCTAAAGCTTGTCATTTCCAGAGCCAAAGTTATACAAATTGCCTCTCTGTGGCAGCCAACATCTCAACTCTTCATTGTAATTAAGGCTTTGTTTAAATGAGCACTTTTGTCAGTAAAACTTCTGTTGCTCAGGGGTATGAAAAAGCGCACAGTCCCCGACGGACAAAAGTGCTGGTGTGGACAGCGCTGTGTCAGTGGGAGATGTTCTCCTGCTGACATAGCTACCGCTGCTCATTAGAGGTGGTTTAATTATGCCTGCAGGAGAGCTCTCTCCCACCACCATAGAGTGGCTACACGGGAGACCTTACAGTGGCACAGCTGCGGTGGTACTGCTGTGCCGCTGTAAGGTCCGAAGTGTAGATGTAGCCTCAGTAAAGAAATTCCTGCTCCATAGGTTTGTACGGACCTTTATCCATGGCAGTTCATTGTTCAGAAATAAATTGGCATTTTAAGCTGGATACCAGTCTAAACATTCACACTCCAACCTCTAACGCTTTCTTTTTTGTAAGGGAAAAGGCAAGTTTGAATAGCTTTGATTTCCAGAGGAAAGATTTCTAGCTTCAGGTATTTAGGGTGACCATATTTCCCAAAGGGAAACTGGGGCACCGCATGGGGCTAGCCCAAGCCCTCTCCCTTGCTTCCCCCATCATGGGTGTGGCCCGAGCCCTCCCCCACTGCGCAGGGCTGGCCCGAGCCACTCACCTGAGCCACCTTCCCGTGTGGGGCTGGTGTCCAGAGCCCTCACTACACCCTTTGCGAGGCTGGGGTGACATCGCTGCTTGCTTGAGCCCTGCCTGCTCCCCCTCCCTCCCCCCCCCGAGCCCTGCCTCCCTCCACTCAGGGCTGGCGTCGCTGCTTACACTCCGCCGCCCCCCCCCCCCACCTCCCGCCCCGCTCCGCATGTTCCTCCACACACCGGTGTTGGATTTTTTTTTTTGGTGTGTGTTTTGTAAAAAAAAAAAAAAAAAAAAAAAGGGCAATTGTCCCATTTGCCAAAAAAGTCAGGCCACCCGGGACAGGGCTTAAAAAAGTGATTGTCCTTGCCAAAACGGGACATATGGTCACACTAAGTATTAAGAGTCCAAGAAAATAGCCATCAGGGCCCAACAGATAGGGTGCTTGCAGGCTTTTCCATCAGTTTTAATAGGACACGCTAATAATACAAGGTGAAATACTGGTGGAAGGGATGTTGGAGAATAAAAGATAGTGAATATTCATCATAAAAACCTACTGGAGTCGCCTGTCTCTGCATCTAGAAAATATTTCTGGTAACACCCCACCGTACTTGATGTGTGGCTAGTCCTTTGAGGATGTTTATTTGGGGGTAAAATAGATGAGAAATGAATATCAGTACAAAATATTTGCCAGGTCAGATCAATAATTCATCTAGTCAGTATCCTGTGTTCAACAGTGGCTAGTACTACATGCTTCAGAGGAAGGGGTGTGAATTCCCATAAAAAACAAACTTTTTTGAACAGTCTCAATAGAAACGAGATTTTAGCAAAGCATAATAAAGCTCAGTTCCCTGCCCAACCTGACAGACATAGAGGCTTCTGCACTCAAGCTGCTTTCTTGGACAGTTTGAACAAAGGAAATGCTAAGAGTATGAGTTTTCAAAAGCGCTTAGCATTATCCTAATTTTACTTCCGTGAAAATCAATGGTAAAACTCCCATTTACTTCAACTGAAGCAGTGATAGGCCAACACTAAGCACTTTTAAAAATCTGGCATTAAATGTTTTGTTGAAATAACCAACACAAACTTCTTTGGAAAAAACCTTTTCAGGGATCATGTGAAAATTGTGTCTCTTGTGACTTTAAAAGTTTCTCAGCAATTTTTGCTGCATTGTAATTTAAAAAAAAATTAGAATTTTAACACTTCCTTTTGCAAAAGTAAACCAATGTGCCAGAGCCCAATACGCCAAATCCGTTTTGGGGCTTGTAAACATTGCCATGTTTGAACACCACTGTGAAGAATCAAGTTAGCTGACACAATGCCAACCACAACTCGATTAATCAAAATCTTTTTCAAATACGAAACTTTATGTAGACAAGTCCTTGTAGAAAACCTGTCTCCAGCAAAAGGCGATTGATAGCACCTAAACCTGAACACAAATAACAGTAATAGGGAAATTTCCTCTCCTTCCCTCTTCATATCAAGGAAGTGTGTCCTTTAAAGCCTACATGTGTTTGAATGCTAACGTTATTAAGCAAAGGCGGGTCCTTTTTTCTGAAAGGAAATTAAAGGTAAAAATCTTTACTGTGGCAATATGAATTTAAGCATACCGATCAGGCAATGAAAAATGAGGTCATCAATGTCAGTGAGTTCATCATGTTTTCATTTCCTGACTTCTGGTTAAACTTCTAACCTGCAATTAAGCTTTGCATTTATTAGTACCACTTTACATTTATATAGAACTCTCCATCTCCAAAGCATTTTACACACTGTAGCAAATCTTGTAATAAGGGAGGCAAGCACTATTCTCATTGTGCACAGGGGCTCATCTGTCTCGTCTGAAATGGCTGTTTGGATTGTGGCTCTCAAAATGCCCATCAGAGTTGACCATGTGTACAGGTTAGGAAAGGAACAGTGGTGCTTGACTTTTACCAGGAACTAGCTGGAGCCCCTTTTCCCCATTAGCAAGAAAGGAGGGACAGAGTAGTCATGATTCCTTAACACCTATTCACAACACTTAGACTGAAAAAGCCATGCTGTCATGCTGAGTGATTTAGCTGTGTGTTACCTTATTTAAAATAAGGTACTATGGATTATCTGGGAGGCCTCCTCAGGAATTGGATTGTTTATCAGCTGTGGTTGTCAAGTTGTCTGGAGCGACTCAAGAGCATGAGTACCAACCTCAGGGCAGACTGTTAAGAAGCAGGGCACAAACTCCAAACTGGTTGTGAGTTCTGTACTTAGATTTCACCAAGCAAGTATCAAGTGTAAATTCATCAGGCATTATAACAGCATAACCATGGAGTCTCGGACAGTCTCCTTGGGTGCTCCAGTCTATCTTGCCACTGAGGCAAGCTTGCCTTTGTGGTTGATGGCCCCTTACATCAAAAATCACAACAATATTCAGGTTATTTCCAGTCTCAAAGGAGCAGTCACTTACTCCAGGTCAATTGCAATTTAGGTTTTACACCATAGACGAGGCTTGTAGTCAATCCTATAATAAATTAACTAAAGATGTATTAACTAAGAAAAGGAAACGAGTTATTTACAAGGTTAAAGCAGATAAACATACAAATGAATTACTTAGGTTTCAAAAGATGATAGAAGCGGTGATATGCAAGCTTTATATCCTAGGGTTAATTCAGGCTAAGCAGCTGGGGATCCCTTGCTTGTGCTTAAAAGTCTTTCCCTCCCAAAGTCAAAGCAGCATAGAGGTAGTTCCTTCTTGTCAGGAATTTTTATTCCCTTCCTCCAGAGTTCAAGCATCTACTCATCATGGGTGGGGAAGAACAATTAACAAAGCCTTTGTTCTTTGATGTTTCAGGATGGCTTATTTGGTTTCAATGGGCCTTTTTGTTGACAGGAGGTAACATCTTCTGTAGCAAGCCAACATTTCACATTAGTTAATGCTTCTTTCCTGTTTGGTGAGTTAGGGCAGTGGTTCTAGGCAAATCAGACTCCTGAAAGGGATACAACAGTACCCTTTTGAGGAGTCTGATTTGCCTAGCACATCCCAAGTTTCACCCTCCTTAAAAACTACTTGCTTACACAATCAGACATAAAAATACAAGTGTCACAGCACACTATTACTGAAAAATTGTTTACTTTCTCATTTTTACCATATAATTATAAAATAAATCAATTGGAATGTAAATATTGTACTTACATTTCAGTGTGATACTTGAGCCTGTTTTTCACTTGTGAGCCTTGTCATTCTGGGAAGCAGTGAAGCAACAGCAGCAGTTACTTTTTTCTCCACATTGAGTCTATTCCTACTCTTCGTCTTGATGGCAGTCTTAGAAAATGAGATGTCACAAAGATATGTTGACCCAAAAGCCAAAACATCATTCCTAAAGTTAGTGTATTCTCTGTGTACTCAGGGCCAGCTTTACAGGTTTGCAAGCAGGGCAATTGCCGTAGGCTCCGCAAAGCTACACTACTCAGGCTTCAGCTCCATGAAGCAGGTCTCGGACTTTGGCTTCAGCTTCAGCCCCAGGGGGTGGCGCTCTAGCTTCAGTTTCTGTCCTGGGCCACAGAGAGTCTAACACTGGCCCTGGCACCCCCATTAAAATAAACTCACAACCCACTTTAGGGTCTCAACCCACAGTTTATGAACTGCTGATTATTGTATATAGAGCAATATAAACAAGTCATTGTCAGTATGAAATTTTAGTTTGTACTGACTTCGCTAGTGCTCTTTATGTAGCCTATTGTAAAACTAGCCAAATATCTAGATGAGTTGATGTACCCCTTGGAACACCTATCAGTTTGAGCCCCACTTGGGATGCATAGCATAGAGCCACCCAGCCTTCCTTGTCCATTTCAGGGCTGCTGCCAGTCTCAGAGCCAGGGGCTCACAACTGAAGCTGTGAAATTGACAAGAAAGGCTGGTAGGCTCCTCCTGTGAAATTGAGCCCAGCACAGGGCTTGCAGCTGGGGCTGTCACCCCCGGGGTGGGGGATGAGGGCTCCAGCTATGAGCCCCGCACCAAGCTGACAGCTGTGGGGAGAGGGGGCAGC
The DNA here is from genome assembly GCF_965152235.1 of Eretmochelys imbricata. Taxonomy (NCBI): domain Eukaryota; kingdom Metazoa; phylum Chordata; order Testudines; family Cheloniidae; genus Eretmochelys; species Eretmochelys imbricata. Next base: position 18,233,729 of record NC_135579.1, read on the forward strand.
TGTCAGCCTGGTGCCTGGCTCAATTTCATAGTAGGGAGCCTACCAGCCTTCTTGTCAATTTCATGGCTCCAACTGTGAGCCCCCTGCTACACAGCACAGAGGAGCTATAAAATTGGTAAGAATTTCAGCCAACAGCTGATGTAAATAACCCATGTCTACATGGACACTGCGTCATCCTAATTACACCAACATACGTGCTACACCTCTCGTGGAGGTGCAGTTATGTCGGTGTAGTAGGGCCCTTACATCAACAGGCGCAAGGCTGAAGTGTAGACAGAACATAATTAGGTCTACGTAAGCTGCTTTACATTGACCTAACTTTGCATCATGGACCAGGCAATGCAAACGGTCAGTATTACCTTATCATATAGGGTACAGAGTTGTAAGTGAGATTACTACATGCAGCATCCTGTAAGCATTTCATAAAACCTTAACACTAAACACATTTGTATAAACTTAACATCTGTTTTAACCATATTAACACACAGGTGAGCCATACTGGTTTCCAGCTATGTATTGGTCAGTGTCCAGTTGAGGCCTAGGGGCCTTGGCATGAGCTGGCAACTTGTCTGACAGCGTCATAATGGTATTAAATCAGACTGTGTAAATGTCTCCCTTGTAATGTGTGTTTTATGTTAATGTATTGACCCGTCACACAACACTGCATGAGCATGTCTTAGAAAATGAGCATAGCTGCATTTGACTTTTCCCTCCATTTGGCTTATTTTGCAGGCTTATGTATAGGTAAGTATAGTAACACTGTCAGCAGGCCATTTTATTTGTGTCTGTCAAGTGTCGTTGTCCTAGCTTCATCTGTCCCCATCTGCAAGTTGTATTTGAGTATATTGTATCCCTTGGGAGAAGCAGCACAGAAAAGTTTATTGGAAACCGTATAGAACAGGATTATGCTAATCTGTAGATAAACATATTTTAAAGCAATATCTTCTGTGACCCTAGCAATGTTCATCCAGGAAATATGAAGCACTTTGGCTGCTTATTTTATTTTCAATTTAATCTTAAATGTGCCTTTTCAGTAGCAAACTGGATTATGATGATCTTTCAGTTTTTCTATGGTGCCTCAGTATGTTTTTTTTCAATATTTTCATGAGTTTGATGCCTTTTCTTTTAGACTGAGCTTAAAATGAAAGTTTATAAACTTATTTAGTTGTGTTTTTTGCAGTTTTCAAGTCTTGTAAAATTGTATTGATAGAAAGAGCTGATGTAGTATTTTTAGTTTGTGATTGTGTGCATAAAGTAGGATCATCTTGTCAATGTACAAGACATTTTGACCCGCATTCTTCCAACAATGGTACATTCATTTTTATTATACTTTCGATCCTATGTTAAACTTTTTGGATTTTTCACTTTAATTCAGTAATGTCATGACCATAAAAGGCTTTAGCATTACATACCAGATGGATGGATGTGTGATATGCAGCTAACTGGAAAGAGTTTGAGATAACAATTACTCATGGCTTTGCCATTTGTATGTTCTGCAGATCATCTCAAAATGCCAATAAAAATGCAATACATAAAAATATGGTGTGATATAGACATTTTGGAGTAGCCATGTTTTAATTTTGTTTTGTTTCTATTGCTCTATCACTCCCCTGTAAACTGTGATTGTTCTCTTCTGTATAATACAGTAACTGAAGTGTTACACTCACTACAGGATGGAAAAATTAGTACTAATTAGTTCCTGTATAGTCTAGAATTGGGACAAACCTATTAGGTCAGGGCAAAACAGGATTTTCTTTTATAGTTCTGAAAAGCCAGGATTCCTAGAACACCTGTAATGTGAAACATTTGTGTTTAATGCTGACATCTCAAGAGATACTGAACTGTGTAAAGCTTGCAGTGCTCTGGAAAAGTAGCAGTGTTTTTACCAGCACCAGTTTAGAACTGGCCGTAACAGACCAATCTCACTGTAACTTTCAGTCCCTGCTCTTGCCTGATCCAGGTTGTGAGGCAGCACCCTTTGCTAGGTGTGGAGCCAGCGGGGATGATCTGTGCTTTCTTCAATCAACTTCAGGCTGGGCATGCACACTTTCTAGAAAGAGAGGTGCGGGTCACGGAAGCTTTGCTTAGGTGCCGTGGCAGCCTGTAGTCTAAAGCAAGACACATGAGCACATCAAACTAATTCTTCCTGATCTGCACTGTTTCCCTGTCATATTGGATCCAATTCAATGTTATGACATTTCATCTAGACCTTTGGACTGCAGGCATGACTGTTGGTCTGCCTCTCTTCCAGAGGCTTGCTTCAACAGCTTCAGCAACGCTCAAGCTAATAGCCGGCAGTGCAACTTTGGGGGCACACCTCTGTTGCCGAAGGCCATATCCATTGAGCTTCCTTCCTCAGGACATCAGGATGAGCCAGACTTGCAAGACGTGTGTTTTCACAGATATTCACCCAACCACCACCAAATGAACTCTTCCCACTGGGTAGCAACCCTGCAGAAGCAGCTAAATCAGTGGTGGAATGGGAGTAGTATCTTTTCAGAGTGTTTTAAATTGTGTGTATGGTGATTAAAACCATGGAGTTACCTGTATCAAATGTATGTTAGGTAGATATGAAGGAAAAACGTGGTTATGTGATTTTTGTTTTAAAACATGATTGGGGAAAGAAATGACAGGATTAGAGTGATATAAACCATCCTAGTGAGGCTAGATTCATAGGGCATACAGCAGGTGAGAAGATCAAAAATGGCAAAAACTGAACGTTGCTTATTCCATGGTGGTCGTGACCACATCTAGGGTTATGTTTGTGTGTAAAATACATGAAATACATACTATACATGGGGGAATGTTTTTTACAGAACATTGTCTTCAGGTAATCTGTAACAGCGTTCATATAGCACAAATCCTGTTGCCATAAAGGGATGAAATTGTTACATTAATAAAAATCCATTTTACCTCTTTAAAAGATATTTGAATTAAGTCCTACTTACTTTTGAGACGTAGTGTTCCAGGAGGAGATTGTTAATGTTTCCTCTGTAACAACTTTACATATCTCAAACTTTTTTAAATGTCAGCATTTTGAAAACTGCACTTTAATGATTGACATTATTTTCTTAGGCCTGTTTTACCACCATGGAATCAAACGTTCCATCAAGATTTATCTAAAGTCCTTTAAGGTTTCTCTACACTATCCTTCATCCTATACTCCTGCCTTCCAGGTACCCCTTTTCTTTACCATTTCTCAGTTTCTTTGTGGCTTCTGGAGAAAGTACTTTTTTTTTTTTTTAAGGTAGCTTCTAGATTTTGATCTTATAAAGAAAAAAACAGTGTGTTACATGCTTTATTTACATTGTACATATGCTTAATCAGTAGCTGATGGAAATAATTGCAGAGATGTCTTCATTCTGAGTATCTGACTATATTGAAAGTGAGTAATAGGAACCTTGTCGAAATGGAATGACCCTAACACAATTTGTGGTGGCCTATTCATTGCGAGCTTTATTTATTGTATACGAGATTGAAACACCGCAGATGAAGCAATACACTGAATACTCATGATCTGTTAGAAGTTCCCCCTAAATAGGTTATTTTAGCTGTGCACTGTAAACTGGTTGGTTGCCAATTGATAGAAAACATGCTGTCTGTGGAAGCTGCACATATGTTCGTGCATGAGAGGAAAAATAATGTGTTGTAGACCCTAGGGAAAGTTACTGCCAGTGAAAGTGTCAGGAAGAGCAATGTATCCAAATGAACTGGACCAGTTCTGGCATTAGTTTTTTAACTAGTGCATTTTTTTTAAACCAGTACTGTATTTATCATTATTCAGTGTGTTTAAAAGACAGGTCCCCTCTTTTCTAGTCAATGTTTGTCTTGCCTTCTTCGTGTAAAATTATGACACAGTTGGGTCTATTGTACTTGATAACCTTTTTTGGTAATTATAGTTTGGTATTCTGTGCATCTCACACTGATAACCTTAAAGCGCTTCTACTCCATGTGATTTATTTAAATGTTAATAAATTATACATTTCTGGCACTTTAGTAATTCATGTGAAAATTATTTGGAGTCAGCTCAATATAATGTACTTCTGTGTGGTCTCTTGTGGCCAAAAATATGTCAAACAACAATTTCATCCACTCTTCAGTTTCACATTTTAAAGTGACTTTGGCTTATCTGTAGGTCAGAAAAAATTGAGGAACACTTTTTAACTGAACATGTCTCAAACATTGAAATCCATTTTATTAAAGGAGGATAGAACTTGTTTTCATATCATTACATAGATCGTATTTCTATACTAAGCTGAATGTTATAGGTCTTGAAGGCTTTTTTGGCTTTATTTGTGTATTGTGTAACGGAAGTTTTAACAGGAGTACAGGAGGATTGACCTAACAGAAACTTCTCCTTACCAAATCTTAATGCAATTTTGGTGAATAATGGTGTTCTCTTAAGTATATTTACAAACATACGGTATTTGCCTCTTGGGACAAGGTACAGATTCTTGAAAAGGCATGCAATACTAATTTGGAACTGACGATTCATTTCATTGCTGCGAGTCACAGACAGACAAGCACTCATCAGTGGCAGTGAATACGGTGATGCAGTGAATTATAGATTCTACCCTCTCTCTCTTCTCTCCTCTCGCCCCGTCCCTCCCCAAACACACACACACAGACTGAGTACAGATTGCTTTACCCTGGGCACAGCTATGCTGATTTCACTTAGTGACATGAAGCTTTATGCATCTCAAATAGTGTGTAACTTAAGTCCAAACTGACTTGCTGCAGTAATGAGCTTCAGTTCTTCATCTTGTGTTTTGTAGTCACCAGTGCTTATTACAGAATGCCTTCTTTGTGGCACTAAAAACAAAGGGTGATAGCAGATAATTAGGATCCTACCATCCTTCTCCATCAAGAGAAATTCCTAGTAAATGGAGGATAGCTTCAATAGCAGTGCTCTTTTCCTGCAAGCAGAAGACCTAATCCTGTCACTCGTGGCCACAGAATTGAGGGGGAGCTTTGTTTGCCCTGTGTAAAGAACTGTTGCTGCTTCCTGCCCATTGCCAGCAAAACTGGCACCCTCTAACCTTACCAAATCATCTAAACATATCGCTATTCAGTGGTATCAATGGACGCCATGTGTCGCTGGAGATAAATGCTGTTCCCTGGGACACATCCTAGTTAAACAGGCTTCTTAAGGAAGTCCAGTTTCAGTAGTATGTGCTGTATGGCTACCGGGACACCGTCCTACATGTATTCAACTTGTTGCTAGCCAGGGAAAGTAGCCCCTCACCTGAGTTCCTTTTAGTCCCCCTTTGAGCAGAAGAGGGGAAAATTGCACAAGTAGTGATGTGGAAGACCAATGTCAGTGCTGCCACTTAATTGCTTGTAGTTAATCTGCTTTCAAACAGGAGTCCTCTGCCCCCCTCCCCCAGTGTTTTACAAACAATATTGTTTTAAAATAAAATGCTGCACACTGCCCCAGGCATGCTTCTTGCTCGGTTCAGTGAGCTGAAGTGCTGTTAAAGGTTCACTTAGTTGCCTGAGTGTGTAGTAGGCTGGAGAAGGGCTGATATTTTCTGAGAGTTCCATAACTAGCATGCATCTGCCAGGACCCAAATACAAAGAGCCTAAAATGAGTGCATGAAGCTTAACAATTTTCCTATCAGATGACATGGTAGCTCCAGGCAACCAGGAGTCTGTCTGTTTCAAAGCATAAAAAACAGTCCTTTATACTTCTGATTGCCAGTGGGGACTGGAAGTATCATAGTACCGCACAGTTGGCTATTTTATTTTTTTTTGGGGGGGGGGGTTTGTATATTTTTTAAGGTGACATTGCAAAAATTGTGCCACTTAATTCAAGAGGCCTGCTCCTTGCATGTGTTCAGGTCCTGTGTTTTATTGCCACTGAGCCCATATAACTACATGAGCAAACAGGAGCCTGTTTTAACTTGTGCATCCCCAAACAAATTATTAGCATGTTCTAGTTTCAAAACCTAGTACTTCATGGTGGTTCAGAGGTCATCACAGAGACAGCTTTTATCTAGAGTCCAGGAGAGCTGATCGGAGGATGGCAATTCCATCTCTCAATAACTGTCAAAGCTTTGATGTTTTTCATTCCTCATTGGAACAAAACCAGAATCTCAAATGTTTTCGCAAAAACTGAATTGTCAAAATGGTCAGGTTTTTTATTCTCCCCTGGACGAAAGCTCCGTTGAGATGGATACGTCTCCACAAGACATTTAGGTTTTGAAACACCACAGTCCATCAAAAAGACATTTGGTCAAAAATGTTCCAGCCAGCTCTAGATTCCAGATTGCATTTGCAGATCTGACAGTAAAAACAGTTTTCTTGCAAGCAGGATATTCTGTCTGAAAGCCATTGACTCGATAAACATGAAAACCTCTGCTGTTTTTAGTCCTGTCTATATTCACAGCAGGAATCTCATTTTAAATATTGTTAAAGGGACACTGTCAACCTGTTGTATATCATGAGGAATGTGACTTTATTCCCAAATCTTTGATCCCTAGATTCAGAGTACACTACTTTCAGACACTAGGGTAATCCATGGAGTCAAGGACAGTAGCTGTAAATATACCTGGCTGAATTCTGCTCTAACTTCACTGGGGTTACACAGGGTATAAATGGAGTATGATTTCATCCTATGTGTCTTTTTTAGGTTTTTGTTTTTCTTTTGGGGGATTTTTGTTTTGTTTTTTGTCTCTGGCTTTTACTTGCTGATCCTCGCTTTGTTAGAGCATTCTCTTGTCCACACCTTCTAGTTCAATTAGTGGACGAAACCATTCTGACTTGGCTCGAAAGAAAATGGCTTGCCAGTAGATCCAGTCAACTTTTCACGTTGGGATTGGGAGGGAAGGTGGAATTGAAAGGTAACTAACTTTCAAACTCTACCTGCTTATGATGCTTAGTACAAAATCAGAACAGCACCTGCTCTGATCTTTACCCAGGGCAATGTGATTGCCAGTTCAGTTCTCGTAAAGATTCCCTTTTCAGCTGGACATGCATGAAGTAAGAATTGAATGGAAGTGAGCCCTCCTACCGAGGCAGTAGGTATTTGTATCTCCTCGCTGGAAAAAGTGTAAATGAAACCTAATGGGACACTTTAAGCTGAGCTGGTTGTGCTATCTGTCGTTAACACACACTTTCCAGGGTAAGACTCTGGTTTCAGTTGCTTACAACTTTGCCAAACTTAAGTTATTCAGGCAGAAATTGTCCATGGTGGGTGTCTGCCTGTTCTGGGAAAAGTTAGAGGAAAAATACTATTTTGCACATGAGAAATCCTTAGCACAGTTTCATTGAAAAGTTCGTCTAGCACTTCCATGCTTTGGAGTAGGGACTTGAAATTTGTCAGGGCGGTCACCCCCGTGTTAGGGATGTGCCCTCTGCCATTCATGTAAAAATCCACCCAAGTTTGGCCAATTTATAAGCCTGTGAAAGTTGCAGTTCATACATGCTCAGAAGTTGGTTAGAATCCGGCAACTGAATTCTCCCAAGAGATTGAATAACTGGGCATGCTCCCCATCCCCAAACGTACTGACTGCATTGAGCATGCTCCATCCCAAGGCTGCTGCAAGGGCTGAACCGGACTTTCCCTGTAATGGCTCTTGCTGTCTGCTGGGGCTGTTGTGGTGCCAGGTACTGGAACTGAGAACAGGGAAAAAGAGAAGGAGGACTTGTGGCACCTTAGAGACTAACCAATTTATTTAGTCTCTAAGGTGCCACAAGTACTCCTTTTTGCGAATACAGACTAACACGGCTGCTAGTCTGAAAGCTGAGAACAGGGAGACTCTCTCCGTGCTCCCCTTGCCAGTGGCTAGGTAGCAATCGACCTGACTCCTCCCTTCCTATCATCCCTCTGCATTTGAGAGGGGGCCAGGCAGGAGCCAGAGGTAAGGTGGGGAATAATAGCAGCAGGGAGAGGCACAGGACATAAAGGAACTGAGAGGGACAGGCTGAGAAGTGTTTAGTACCACTAGAGGGCACTCCCCTCTAGAACTTGAAATTGAACCCAGGGCACTCAAGTTTCAGCATTTCTGTGCTTTCAGCAAGCGACAGAAGTTCACTGGCAAAGTGTTTGGACTAGCCCCTTAGAGGGGGATAACTGCCTACTACTGCTGCCAGTTACTCCCATCAGCTCAAATGGTAGAAGTCTGTGCTATGGATCTAGAGGTTTCAGTCCTGGTGATGGTCCATGTTGCGGGGGTTTCAGTATGGTTTCACTTAATGGAATTTGTTTTGTTTGCTTTTTAAAAAAACAAATAAATTTAATGTTACGGTTGCAAAGTCCAGCAAAAATTAGGAAGTGCCAGAATTAATTCTGCTTGTGCAACTGTAATTTGCCATGCATTATGATGATCAGTTATGGTAGTTGATTATTATTTTACACTTTTTGCAACAGTAAGATTCTTTTAACATAGTATTTTTAATGTAATTATTTATAAACTGCCATAAGTGTGCATGGCTCCATGCAGACAAAATTCCTTGCAGCTTACAGTATCACAGATTGTCACCTTCACTCTGCAATTTGATTTCAGCATGACTACTCTGAATAAACTACTACTCAATATGAGTAATACGGTCAGAATCGGGACCGGTAGCTTTAGCTAGAACTCCAGTAATAGCAGCAAGGTGGGGGAAATGGGACAAGGATCATAGTAATAAGATCATATCACTGCTTTAGTTTACACAGTTTGAGGTTTCTGCATTGTTAATGTTTAAGGTTATAGTTCTGTTATTTTATGTGGGGAGTGAGGAAGATTAGCAAGACAGAAAGCTGTGCTGGCTGCCCTGCCCACAGCCCCCATTGGCCTGGAGTGGTGAACCATGGCCAGTGGGAGCTGCAATCGGCCAAACCTGTGGACAAGGCAGGTAAACAAACCAGCCCGGTCTGCCGGGGCTTTCCCTGAACAAGTGGCGCCCATAGTTTGAGAACCACTGAGCTAGAGGAATGCAAGTGAAGGTGTGTGTAAAGGTGGGGGCCAGGGGAGAAGTGCTGTCATCCTGGTACAGTATTCAACAGGAGGGAGAAGCTTGGGAGGCAGAAATGGGAGTGGGGGGAAGCCCTGCACTTTAATCTGTGGGCTGCACAAATGACAGCTCATAGATTGAAGAAGCGCTAGTCTCCCTGTGTACAGCACTGGTACAACAAATCCAGGCTAACCGGTGCAATTGTGGGCACCTCCCCAACACAGGTTGACAACTGGAAGGATTGCATCAACCATGTGGAAAGTGCTGGAAGGACTGGTCTATGAGGAGAGTTTTGTACTGAAGAGCAGCTCGGCTAAAGGATGACGGGGAAAGCAAGCACTAAAAGGCTGTATGTAAGTATATACTAGTGTATTGACAAGGCCAGCTTGAAACTCATTTGTGAACTTAAAGCCAAAATTTGAGTTTCTGGTTTGATGAAGGCAGGGAAGGAGTAGGTGTGTTCGGAGGTGGGGGTGGGAAGAGCAGGTAAACTGAGGTGAAAATAATCAAAGGAAAATAACGGGGACAGAAAGTGTATGACAGTGACATCTGGCTAAAATAGTCTCATGAGCGGTGCCAAAAGCCCTGTTGTCTGAACCTGACTGGGCAAAATGTTAGAGGGAACAAGGGGGAAGAGACCAAATAATTGTGGAGTGTGAGGTGGGATTTTTCTAAAGTGCCTAAGGGATTTAGGCGCACATGGCACATTGAAAATCATTAGATGTGAATGTCAATTGGACCTATGCTCCTAAATCTCTTAGGAGTTTTTCCAAAGCACCTATCTGCTATTTATGAGCTATAAACCTTTGGCTGCTGTGGAAAATTCCATTGCATTAATGCAGCTCTGTACCCAATATAATGTCGTTTAAGACGGTTAGGCTTTCAGGTGGATTGTTGTGCTCAGGAAAGGAAAGGATAGGTGCGTTTGATGGGTGACCAACGGCGGTAAGAATCAGGGATGTTTTGACAGAAGAAGACACACGGAACTTCTAAAAACACTGTGTGATGCCTGCGACTTGGGAGTGTCTGCAGCGGCAAAGGGAATTCAGCTGGTGCGTGTTCAGCAGCCACTGCCGGCTACATGGCCTAGCAGATTCTGTTCCTTAATAAAACATAGTGAGTGATGCAGGAAGCTTTGGCTTGTCAGCACTGATACCATACATGGAATTTGCTGCGGCAGTGCAACTAACGGTACACTCGCTTTGGCCAGCGACTACTTACGTTCCCCAGACTCTGACATAGCAGCCGGTGTGATTTATTTATTCATTTATTTTGGGGTAATTAAAAACCCTCAGAATGTAAATGTGGAAGCGGTGAGTTTAATGTCAGGTGACAGGATTTCTCCCCTTCCTTCTTTGATTGTAACATTTTAATTTCAAATTTTAATGAAGATTTCAGTGAGCATTAATGTAAAAGGGATGGGAAGGCAACGCAAAGCTGAATAATTTTATAGAGCTACAGGCCAGGCATGCACCCAACAGCTTTAAAACATCCTTGTCCCTAGCGGCCCTCAGCCAGAGGGGCAGCGCTAACTTTTGGGTGGAGGCGGGGGGCAGGTGTTACAAATCTTACTTTCTAGAAACAACCCATAAGCCTTTATGCCGACTTCCAGAGTACCTCATATGCAGGGCCATCAGAACGAGTTCAAAGGGATCCACAGGGTACATAGGAGGGAGCATGGTCTGATGGTTACAGCATATGAGTAGAAGTCAGTTTTGGGTTCTGTCTTCAGCTCTGCCACCAACCTACTTAGGGACCTTGAGCAGGTCTCTCAATCTCTTGCAGATGCAGCTATGATGCAGGTCTAGTTTTAGGCAGCCTGACCTAGTCTTAGTGCTCTAGTTTTGAGACCCCTATGACTCTTACCAGGTTTAAAATCAGGTTAGACAGACAGACTAGTTAGAAAAATTTCCCAGTATAGACAAGCTCTGAAATTCCTCCTGTTCTGCAGGAACTCAGTGGAATTAACCCTGCAGCACAGGTGGAATTCCAGTGCTCCAGGATTGAATAAATGTTTGTAAAGTTCTTATAAGCTGTCTGAATGTAGAAGCCCAGAGCACCAAGCTATCAGCTCCTTGGTGAGGAAGGTCTGAAATCTCTACTTAAATCACCAAGGATAGCATTTTAATGAAGTGAAAAACCATTATCTCCTCTTGCTGGTCTACTGATTGTGAGACGTCTGAAATAAATGTGAATACGACTCTTTGGCATAAATATGTGACGATCTGAACTTGCTTTCTGCAATATTGTTAGAATGAATTTCGCTCTCAGCCTGGAAAAGCATTTAATCCCTGGAGGGTGTGAATGGAAGCATGTTCTCTTATTACATACTTTGTAGTGACCCCCTTCAGCTAATAGCTGGAACAGTATTGTCTAGCTCCACAAGGAGTTAGAGCGGGTTTTGAAGAGGCACAGTGTGCGTATGCGCGCTCAAGGGAAAAACTTCACTCATGATGCAGTCTTCATTATGATTGATTGCAGAATGTCTGGATAAATTGCTTATCTCTGAAGTCTGGCAATATTTCAGCCTGTTGAAGTAAAAGACAAGATCGCTTGTATTTTTTTTTTTTTTGTAGTGCTCCAAACTTTAGCCTTGACGTATAACTCTTTGTCTAATACATTAATTATGCTTTGATTTCCCCCCATACACACACACCCAAACCAGGCCACCAGTTTTTCAAGTGTATTCTGGTAGGCAAATGTCTAAATAGTAGCATTTGCAGGCTCAGTTTTAGAAGTAAAATTGTTTTCACCAAGATGGAGGCACAGTTTGAAAATCAGGCCCTAAAACTTGTCAAAGCATTAATTTTTCTTTGTTCTCTCTATGTACAGTCTTTTCATTTGAAGACACAGCAGGGATCTTCAGATCTAGGATTGTGGTTCAACACACTAGAAGTGCAACTACAGGATTTATTCTCGTACTCAATCTTTGAGTTTGTATTTGAAGAACCAAAAGCTAAAGTTCTCCGTTTTCCCCTTATGTTTTCCTTTCCTATTTCCCATTTCTACAAAGGGATGAGCCAAAAACCCATGAACTCAATGAAAGACATCCATTGATTCCAGTGGGCTTTGGGTCAGGCCTGTACTACTTTCCAGCCTTTACCAGGTCATCAGCATAGAAACTGCAGAAGATAGCTCTGAAAATTCAGCTGGCTAAATGGAATGGAGAGGTGTGCCATTGGCTGGCTGCTGAGCCCAATTTGTAGGGAAAATCAAACATGCCCTCAAAGATCTTCAGCATCTAAGGAAGACAGACAATCCTGGTTGGGCATTCTGTAGTAAAAAGAATGGGGAAGAACATTCTGTGAGGGAGAACAGACAGACAATAGGATGATGTGCTGTCTTCTGGTGCCATGAGATGCCACTCTAAGAGAGGCTTCTGAAGTTGGCAAAGATCCCCTGGTGCTGGTGCACATTGGCACTAATGATACTGTCATGGGATATCTCACCCAATATATGGAATTCAGAAGGGTGCTGAAGGAGAAGAATGTCCAAGTAATCATCTCTGAGATCCTTCCTGTTCTTGCAAGTGAAGGAAGAAAGAAGGCAGAAGATTCTGAAAATGAATCCCTAGCTAGGTAAGTGGTGTAAAGTAGAGTGGTTTTGATTTTTGTGGAACATTCGTCCATCTTCTGTAGGGAGAAGGGGCTGTACATTTTGGATGACGTCCATGTCAGTACTACCATCTTCTCAGGGACAGTTTGCCTAGACCAGTGGTTTTCAACCTTTTTTCATTTGCGGACCTCTAAAAAAATTTGAATGGAGGTGCAGACCCCTTTGGAAATTTTAGACATAGTCTGCAGACCCCCAAGGGTCCGCGGACCACAGGTTGAAAACCTCTGGGCTAGACGAGTCAGGAGGGCATTTGACCAATAACAAAAGGAGAGGATGAAAAGCGTGAACAAATAAGTACTCATTTAGCACAAAAATGTTAAGATCAAAATTAATCAAGGCACCATAGGATGTGGTTCAGCAATTAAACAACCAATGCTCGGAGCCTGGGTAATAAACGAGAGAAATTGGATTTCTGAGCATAGATTTGACATATATGGTATAACTGACACCTGGTGGGATTATTTACATGATTGGAATGTTACAAACAATGATCAGGGAAAAATTGAGTGAGGAAAAGGGGTGAGGGAGTAGCACTCTGTCAAAAATGACATTGGTTCTTTGAGTCACTGACCTCTTTGAAGAAAATGATCTTGAATGCCTATGGATCAGTGTCCTAACAGGTAAAGCACAAGATGGGGGCATTAGCTGGTGTCCACTACATGCCACCAAATCACATTAGTGAATTGGCTCCTTAAGCACTTACCTATAATGTGTAGGAAAATACCTTTGTGATCATGGGAGACTTTAACCTGATATGTACTAGAGGTCCCAGTCTGCCAGTACTAAAGATCCTTGGAATTTCTAAATATTGTAGATGATTTCCTAGCTCAAAACATGTTGCATCCAGCACAGGAGAATTCTGTATTAAACCTCATCTTGGTAGATAAAGAGAAATTAATCACAAACTGAAAATTAGTAATAGCTTAGGTACAAATGATCACGACTTGATCACATTTCTTAAGTGCAAACAGAATATAATCCAAATCAGTGACACACCTATTTGGTGCTTTAAAAGGACAATTTCACAAAGCTCAAATTAGTTGGGAAGAAAGAACTAAAACAGAAAAACATGAATGATTAGGAGTTGTTTAAGAACATATTACTAAATGCCAAGAAGGCTACACTGGTTAAAATGGATGATGTAGTCATATCCAATGATGATGAAATACTTTCCATGTCAGCAGTAACTCAGGAGGATATTAAACAGCATCTACTAAAGTGACATTTTAAAAACATCAGGTCCAGATAACTTGCATCCAAGAGCTTTAAAAGAGCTGGCTGAGGAACTCTCTTGAATGGTAATGTTGAGGGGTTTGGTTTTTTTTGTTTTGTTTTTTGTTTTTAGTAAGTCTCCGGAACATTGTCTGTTCTGGAGGATGGAGAAAGCTAATGTTGTGTGAATATTTTAAAAGGGTAAATGGGACATCTTGGGTAGTTATAGGCCTGTCAGCCTGACAATAATGGAATGGCTGGTACTGGACTAATGACAATCAACATAGGTTTATTGAAAATAGATCTTGTCACACTTAAGCTATTTGTTTGAGAGCACAAGTTTGGTTGATAAGGTAATAGTGTTGATGTAATATGTATAGATGTCCATAAGGTATTTGAGTTGGTACCAACATTTTGACTAAGAAATTAGAATGATGAACATAGTCATTACTGATAGTTTGCAGAGGACACAAAGATCGGGGATATCAGTAAATTAATGAAGAGGATAGAGTGATCTGGATTGCTTGGTAAATTGGGCACAAGCAAGCAATGTGTTTTAACAGTCAAGTGCAAAGTCAATGTATCTTACAGCTGAGACCTGGGTCAGGCTTACAGGATAAGGGACTCTATCCTGGGAAACAATGACTCTGAAAAAGACCATCCACCAGGATCATCAGCTGAACATCAACTCCCAATGAAATGCTGTGGCCAAAAGTACTAATGCAATCCTTAGATGCGTAAATGGAAATTTGAGTAGAAGGGAGATCATATTACCTCTGTACTTCACACTGGTGCAACTGGTGCTGGAATATTGTGTCTACTTCTGGTGTCTACAATTCAAAAAAGATGTTGGAAAATTGAAAAGCATTCAGAGAAGAGCCATGAGAATGATCAAAGGACTGGTAAACATGCCTTTTAGTGATCTGTTTATCTTAACAAAGAGAAGGTTAAGAGTTGACTTGGACAGTTTATAAGCATCTATCTGGGGAACAGAAATTTGATGATAAAGTGCTCCTCAATCTATGAGATGCAAGTTTAATAAGATCAATGGCTGGAAGATGAAGCTAGATGAATCAGTAACGATGAGGATAATGACCGATTGGGTCAACTAACCAAGGATTATGGTAAATTCTCCATCACTGGAAACTTTTAAGTGTGGATGTTTTTTCTAAAAGATATGCTTCAGTTGAAACAGAGATTGATTCAGGGAAGTCTTATGGCCTATGTTGTATAGGAGATCAGACAAGATGATCATAATGATCCCTTCTGGCCTTATAATTTATGAATCTAGGGTATGTTACTGTTTTATAATATTTCAGTACAATACATAGATTAAGCTTTTTCAAATAGAACATGGTCTTGGAACAAACTGGGATCTTACCTTTATATTGTAGCATTTTAAAACTGTAATTGCAGGTAAATAGACTTTTGGGGCACTGATGCGTTTCACCTAATTGTAATGAAGTAGACTTTTCAAAGTTGTTCTTTCACCTCTTCATATTCACCAAGATTGCCTTTATAGTGATACATCTGTTTGGCTTTGGTGATTAGCAGAAACATTAGCAGACCTACGGTTTCAGGACATAAATAATTAATGTTTGTTCCTCATTAATTTCTTGCGAAACAGTCTTGTTAGACTACATTTAGAGATATTTCTAGAATTCAGAGCAAATATAACAAGAAAGATCTGTCTATTCTTAAGGATGATTCCTTTTATTATTCCTGGAAAACATTGTCATCTTGTATCTTAAATATAAGAAATAATTTTTATTCTTACCAATGTGTGATTTGTTACCATTTTAATTTCAGGGAAAGATACAAGAAACAAGTTCTATTATTCATGCACATTACAAATGTGTACAAGAAAAACCTCCCAGGTAGAATGAATGGTCTGGTATCTTGCATTCCTGCTTCTTTAAATCAAAATCTTGTTGCAAAATTCAAAAATGAGACTGCATCGGTCTTTCAAATGCTCCTCTTAGAAAACAGTGTTTGTTTTGATTACTTTTCATTAACCAAATGTTTTAACGTTAGTGTAGTATGGCATTTTGAACTTTCTGGTTTGGCCAGAGTGTTTGCTAATGCAAAAGATTTTAATTTGGAATTTTTAATTTAGGATTAATATGAAGCAATGTGAGTTCAGTCTCACTACTAATTAATTCATTCCACGACCCTGCTACTGTAAATAGTTCCCACCATCTCCATAAAGTAGCATATATTGTGTGTGTGTGATTTTTTTTTCTCCTCTTTTTCCAAATTCCAAAACTGGTAAGAACTAAGAGTAAAGAGAGAAACTTTCCATAATTCTTACATGTTGCAAAATTATACATGTTCACTGTATCCACAAACCTACCTAAAATTGTGGCTTGTTCCTAGAGCTCAGACGCTAGCATTGCTATAAGAATTAAAATAGTCTGTGCATTGACATGCAAAGGAGCATATCTGCCTTCCTGTTCTGCGTCAGCTTCATCTAGATCCTTGTCTCCATGGTACCTTCAGCAACAGCTCCTATTTTACTAGAGAAATGTGTCCTGTAAATGGCAAAGCTGAGTCTGTTCTCTTTTCTGGATAAAACTCAAATTGTTCAAGTCTTCCCACAAGGCATGTTTCAATGGCATGTTTTATTCATGAGCTGTGGGAGAAATTTTCACAGACACAAAGGGTGCTTAGGCATCCAATTTCCGGTGACACTCAGTGGGAGTTGGGTCCCTAGCTCCAATTTGTGCCTTTGACCATCTCCGCTGCCTGACTGCATCTGAAAAATTCTCAGTTCTGTGCTCCAAACTTCTTTATCAATGGCTATAAACATGTATTGATGGGTGTTTAAAATTAGCAGTACTCTGTTTATGGGCCTGCTGGACATCAGAGTGAAATAATAACTGAGCACTAATTAATATCTAATTGCTCATCAAATTTTAATTTTGCTTTGCACTGATAGAGCCCTTCGCTTATAAAACATTCCTCTTTGTGCAGAGCAACCTGTCCAAGTGACCCACCCTTATAGATAGATTTCTGCTGTGAAATGACTCAAAAGTTATCTCCCAAACATACAATACAGTTCTCTTCTGTTCTTATTAACAGGCTACCACCATTCAGCAAGTGGCTTACGATGAGCGTTCATTTCAGATAGATTGAGCTGCGTAAATTACAAGCATCATTATTTTCAATCTCTCTGCAAGGTGGCATAAAAATATGTATCTCATATCTCATTAGTGACTTTTTCTGTTACTTGCAACTCCCAGGAGTGCTGATGTATTATGAAAAGATTAACAGACATATTCACATAAAACAAAATATTTCTGACTTTCCCTAATTTGGGGGACTAGTTGGCTCAGTGGATTAAAATGGACACTGGATCCTTTCACCACTTGACCACTGGTTTTAATCCAGCCCAGCCTGTTAGGGACAAAGTTACCTCTAACAAACAGCATCATAGGATAAAGTAGACTGGTGCTCTCAGCCCCATTCCTAGTGGACAAGTGTTCTCATTTCACCTTTCCCTGACTCCATCATAGTTGGACATTTTGTTGGCAGTTTCCACAGAGAGCCCAAGGACTAAAAGGGTGTGCAGATTGAACCCCTCTCTCACCTGCAAAATGAATCTCTCCTCTGTGTGCGGGGCAGCTTGCATGGTTGTTGCCAGTGCCCTACCTATGCTATGAAGAAACAGGATTTCAGAGCTGTCAATCCATCTCCTACCACCACAGAATGCTCCCACAGATTCCCCTATTTCTTGGCCTATTTAACATTTGTATATTGCTAGTGCACGGCACTGTACAAACATGGAGTACATGACAAGTCCTTTCCCATATTGTTTACAGTCTAAAGGATAAGACTTAGCAGCTGCATAAGACAACAATATGGGTGTGGAACACAGTAACAAACACAGACTAATTGTGTGCACAGTTCTTAGCCAATCAGCAGCAGGAACCTGCAAGGATTTCAGACAGACATCACCAAAACCTGAAAGGCAATTTGCCATTCACAAGAGGGAAGTAAATTATGGCCAGACTGCATCAGTGTGTCAGAGAATAGAGTAGCTCTGAGTTGTTGGTGGAAGCCTGTTATTGCTCACGCAATCCATTTTGACAATGACTGCTGAATTATATGGCACATGAATATGCTGTATGTTGCCAGAACAGATCAATAATGCTGACAAGATGGGTACTTACTGGAAACTTCTGCTTAAGAGTCTTACTACTTTGTCTCAATTATAGGCTCTGGCTTCCTCTCCCCTCCCTCCCCCCAAAATCTCATTGAACAGAATTATCTAACTGTCCCCTACTTCCCCAGAATAGTTTGGAGAAGGTACGTTCAGCTGTGCCATTTTCTAATTTATTAGTTTATTTTTAATTCTGCTGTCCCAGGTGATAAATTAGCAGATTAGCTGTATTGCAAGTAGAATATATGGGCCCTAATAAGGTCTCTTCGAATTGCTCTGTTGGCACAGAATTACCCTAGTTGGGAAGCTGGGGGTCCCCAAGTGCTGTAACACTGGCATAACTGGCTCTGTTACCCCTTTCACGTATAAAATGTTGGATGCAAGTTGCTATGCTCCATCAGTTCTTAGCCAGTATAATGACATTGAGATGGGTGTCAATGTTGGTTCAAGTTAGAGTAGCCCCAGCCCCCTGGCAGGAGTCGGAAGAGCACAGAGGTAGTATGCTGCCAGCTTTGTCCCTCACCTCTTCATGTCTTATGTCGATTGTCAATCACAGCTCAGCAGGACTCAGGAACTTTATTTAACTTTTTTTCAGACTTCACACTTACATCTGTATCAATGAGATGAGAGAGGCTGTCCTGAAACTGACAAAAGCATCTGAGGGGCAATCACAGTTCAGGCTGAAGCTCCTGCCTTGGTGTTGGACACGTTCACGTGCACACTGGACGAGAACACAAGAAAACACAAGGTAACAGGTATTAGCTTCAATGGCAGTCACTCATCAAGGGGAGAAGAGACCCATGGAGGCCTAGATGTTGACCACATGTTGCAACAGTCCATTTTCTGTTTGAAGGCCCCCTAAGCAGAGCAGGTCACTTGAGATTATAGCGTGCTGATGGGCTATGTAAGGAAGGATATTTTTGCAGTATCAATTCAGTTTCTAAATTTTGTAGCTATTTAATGAAATATCCACTGGGATAGTAATGGCTTCAAGGAGTTTCCTGTAGTAATCTGTAATTAGGAAACTGTTTTGGACCCCTGGGTTCTCTCTGCCTCTGCCATTGTCTAGCTGTGTGACCTTTGGCAAGTCACTTAGCCTCTTAACACCTATATTTTACCCATTTGGAAAGTGGGGTTACCTTCATCACAAGTTAGACCTCAAACCACTAGTGTTTGTAAAGTGCTTTTGAGGTCAGGAAAGAGGAAATCTACACTATTGTAGATTCCTTTTTTTTTTTTTTTAAAGCTGTTTCTGAGGTACTGCTACATGGAATAAGTGCTCTGAATTTTGGTTCTTTAAATAGTCCTTTACCTTTTTTAGCTCAAATGTACCTTTTCACTCCCTGCCCAAAATCTGAGTCAAGTATCTCTGGACCTCTTTGTATTGTTGCTTTTTTTTTATTCTTCAGTGTTGATGCCATCAGAAAACTTTATCTTCCACTTGACAGTCTTGACACTATGAACAAGACCTAAGCTACTTTACTGGCAATTTATTTTACAGATGGTGGAGTTACTGTTTACAGTCAATACTTTGTGGCGTTGCACAAGTTTTTTATTTAATTTTAATTATTGTATGACCTAAATTTATTTTATATCACAACTTACTTGACACTAGACAGTAATTCTTAGTGTTGAATATTAATTTATTTTTGTAATCCAGTAACATTCACTTCATTCCCCGTGCCTACAGCATCTTAGTGGTAATTAACTTAAAGATCCCCACAAACAGCAAATTAACTTAGCCAGGCCTCCTCCTCACAAATCCACATTCATCATCTCTACTCAAGTTGAAGAAAAATTTTCAAACATAGTGCCCCAAATTTTATGCTTGCTAAACTGCGTGCACTCATTTGTGTTCATAAAATTGCACCTATGGCAGGTTATGTGTACTAAGCCTATGGTTGCATATGCAAGCAGGTTTCTGTGTTTGCTAAGCAGAAAGATGTGTAATCAGTGCTTTTTACACTTGCAAACAGAAGAATCATTACAACCTTTTTGTATGCAATTGGAGTATGAATGAAAATTTGACTCTTTTAAGGCATATACCTCAAATCCCCCAAAATTTTTCAAATATGCGTTTTCTAACTTTGATAAAGTTATCCCAGTTTGTAATCAGTTTTTTCTTGCACCTTTTTTGTTTAATGCTGTTAATCTTGTAATTTTCTAGTTTTCAGGGACCTGATCTTTCATGTAAAAATCTTTTGAACAAACCTATTTTCATCTCCTTTCACCATTTTGAGAATGTATTAGATTGCTCTTACACTTTAACTACTTTAAAGTATGGTTGTTGTCTGGAACTGTGTGTCCTTTGAGTGAAATCCTGGCCCCACTGAAGTTAATAGCAAAACTCCAATTGATTATAGTGGAACCAGGATTTCACCCTGGTCTATTCAATTTATAATGGAAGGGCCGGAAGGATTGTTAGCATATAAGGCGCAAGACAGGGAGACCTTCCTAGGATATAGACTTTCTCCATGTGACAATGGGCAAGTCACTAAGCCCTGGTCTACACTAACAGTTGAGGTCGAATTTAGCAGCGTTAAATCGATTTAACCCTGCACCCGTCCACACGATAAAGCCTTTTTTTCGACTTAAAGGGCTCTTAAAATTGATTTCCTTACTCCACCCCCAACAAGGGGATTAGCGCTGAAATCAGCCTTGCTGGGTCAAATTTGGGTACTGTGGACACAATTAGATGGTATTGGCCTCCGGGAGCTATCCCAGAGTGCTCCAATGTGACCGCTCTGGACAGGACTCTCAATTCAGATGCACTGGCTAGGTAGACAGGAACAGGCCCGCAAACTTTTGAATTTCAATTTCCTGTTTGGCCAGCATGGCAAGCTGCAGGTGACCACACAGAGCTCATCAGCAGAGGTGACCATGATGGAGTCCCAGAATCTCAAAAGAGCTCCAGCATGGACCGAACGGGAGGTACGGGATCTGATCGCTGTATGGGGAGAGGAATCCATGCTATCAGAATTCCGTTCCAGTTTTCGAAATGCCAAAACATTGGTCAAAATCTCCAAGGGCACGAAGGACAGAGGCCATAACAGAGACCTGAAGCAGTGCTGCGTGAAACTTACGGAGCTGAGGCAAGCCTACCAGAAAACCAAGGAGGCAAACGGCCGCACTGGGTCCGAGCCCCAAACATGCCGCTTCTATGATGAGCTGCATGCGATTTTAGGGGGTTCAGCCACCACTACCCCAGCCGTGTTGTTTGACTCCTTCAATGGAGATGGAGGCAACACGGAAGCAGGTTTTGGGGACGAGTCAGATGATGATGATGAGGTTGTAGATAGCTCACAGCAAGCAAGCGGAGAAACCATTTTTCTCGACAGCCAGGAACTGTTTCTCACCCTGGACCTGGAGCCAGTATCCCCTGGATCCACCCAAGGCTGCCTCCCGGACCCACCAGGCGGAGAAGGGACCTCTGGTGAGTGTACCTTTTAAAATACTATACATGGTTTAAAAGTAAGCATGTTTAATGATTAATTTGCCCTGGCATTCGTGGCTCTCCTGGATATACTCCCAAAGTCTTTGCAAAAGGTTTCTGGGGAGGGCAGCCTTATTCTATCCACCATGGTAGGACACTTTACCACTCCAGGCCAGTAGCACGTACTCGGGAATCATTGTAGAACAAAGCATTGCAGTGTATGTTTGCTGGCGTTCAAACAACATCCGTTCTTTATCTCTCTGTGTTATCCTCAGGAGAGTGATATCATTCATGGTCACCTGGTTGAAATAGGGTGCTTTTCTTAAGGGGACATTCAGAGGTGCCCGTTCCTGCTGGGCTGTTTGCCTGTGGCTGAACAGAAATGTTCCCCGCTGTTAGCCACGGGGAGGGGTGAGGGGCTAGCCATGCGGTGAGGGGAGGCAAAATGCGACCTTGTAATGAAAGCACATGTGCTATGTATGTAATGTTAACAGCAAGGTTTACCGTGAAAGAGTGTAGCCACTGTTCTAGAAAATGTCTTTTTAAATACCACTGTCCCTTTTTTTCGTCCACCAGCTGCATGTGTTTCAAGGATCACAGGATCTTCTCTTTCCCAGAGGCTAGTGAAGATTAGAAGGCGAAAAAAACGCACTCGTGATGAAATGTTCTCTGAGCTCATGCTGTCCTTCCACACTGAGAGAGCACAGACGAAATGCCAAAACATTGGTCAAAATTTCTTTTGAGAGAGCACAAAGCCTTGGAAACAAGCAGGGAGAACTGGAGGTCCTGGTGATGTCAAGGAATTATGATGTGATTGGAATAACAGAGACTTGGTGGGATAACTCAAATGACTGGAGTACTGTCATGGATGGTTATAAACTGTTCAGGAAGGACAGGCAGGGCAGAAAAGGTGGGGGAGTAGCACTGTATGTAAGGGAGCAGTATGACTGCTCAGAGCTCCGGTACGAAACTGCAGAAAAACCTGAGTCTCTCTGGATTAAGTTTAGAAGTGTGTGCAACAAGAGTGATGTAGTGGTGGGAGTCTGCTATAGACCACCGAACCAGGGGGATGAGGTGGATGAGGCTTTCTTCCAGCAACTCGCAGAAGCTACTAGATCGCACGCCCTGGTTCTCATGGGTGACTTTAATCTTCCTGATATCTGCTGGGAGAGCAATACAGCGGTGCATAGACAATCCAGGAAGTTTTTGGAAAGCATAGTGGACAATTTCCTGGTGCAAGTGCTAGAGGAGCCAACTAGGGGGGAGCTTTTCTTGACCTGCTGCTCACAAACAGGGAAGAATTAGTGGGGGAAGCAAAAGTGGACGGGAATCTGGGAGGCAGTGACCATGAGTTGGTTGAGTTCAGGATCCTGACACAGGGAAGAAAGATAAGCAGCAGGATACGGACCCTGGACTTCAGGAAAGCAGACTTCGACTCCCTCAGGGAACGGATGGGTAGGATCCCCTGGGGGACTAACATGAAGGGGAAAGGAGTCTAGGAGAGCTGGCTGTATTTCAAGGAATCCCTGTTGAGGTTACAGGGACAAACCATCCCGATGAGTCGAAAGAATAGTAAATATGGCAGGCGACCAGCTTGGCTTAACGGTGAAATCCTAGCGGATCTTAAACGTAAAAAAGAAGCTCACAAGAAGTGGAAGGTTGGACATATGACCAGGGAAGAGTATAAAAATATTGCTCAGGCATGTAGGAATGAAATCAGGAGGGCCAAATTGCACCTGGAGCTGCAGCTAGCAAGAGATGTCAAGAGTAACAAGAAGGGTTTCTTCAGGTATGTTGGCAACAAGAAGAAAGCCAAGGAAAATGTGGGCCCCTTACTGAATGAGGGAGGCAACCTAGTGACAGAGGATGTGGAAAAAGCTAATGTGCTCAATGCTTTTTTTGCCTCTGTCTTCACTAACAAGGACAGCTCCCAGACTGCTGCCCTGGGCATCACAACATGGGGAGTAGTTGGCCAGCCCTCTGTGGAGAAAGAGGTGGTTAGGGACTATTTAGAAAAGCTGGACGTGCACAAATCCATGGGGCCGGACGAGTTGCATCCGAGAGTGCTAAAGGAATTGGCGGCTGTGATTGCAGAGCCATTGGCCATTATCTTTGAAAACTCGTGGCGAACGGGGGAAGTCCCAGATGCCTGGAAAAAGGCTAATGTAGTGCCAATCTTTAAAAAAGGGAAGGAGGAGGATCCTGGGAACTACAGGCCAGTCAGCCTCACCTCAGTCCCCGGAAAAATCATGGAGCAGGTCCTCAAGGAATCAATTCTGAAGCACTTACATGAGAGGAAAGTGATCAGGAACAGTCAGCATGGATTCACCAAGGGAAGGTCATGCCTGACTAATCTAATCGCCTTCTATGATGAGATTACTGGTTCTGTGGATGAAGGGAAAGCAGTGGATGTATTGTTTCTTGACTTTAGCAAAGCTTTTGACACGGTCTCCCACAGTACTCTTGTCAGCAAGTTAAAGTAGTACGGGCTGGATGAATGCACTATAAGGTGGGTAGAAAGTTGGCTAGATTGTCAGGCTCAACGGGTAGTGATCAATGGCTCCATGTCTAGTTGGCAGCCGGTGTCAAGTGGAGTGCCCCAGGGGTTGGTCCTGGGGCCAGTTTTGTTCAATATCTTCATAAATGATCTGGAGGATGGTGTGGATTGCACTCTCAGCAAATTTGCGGATGATACTAAACTGGGAGGAGTGGTTGATACGCTGGAGGGCAGAGATAGGATACAGAGGGACCTAGACAAATTGGAGGATTGGGCCAAAAGAAATCTGATGAGGTTCAATAAGGATAAGTACAGGGTCCTGCACTTAGGACGGAAGAACCCAAGGCACAGCTACAGACTAGGGACCGAATGGCTAGGCAGCAGTTCTGCGGAAAAGGACCCAGGGGTGACAGTGGACGAGAAGCTGGATATGAGTCAGCAGTGTGCCCTTGTTGCCAAGAAGGCCAATGGCATTTTGGGATGTATAAGTAGGGGCATAGCGAGCAGATCGAGGGACGTGATCGTTCCCCTCTAGTCGACATTGGTGAGGCCTCATCTGGAGTACTGTGTCCAGTTTTGGGCCCCGCACTACAAGAAGGATGTGGATAAATTGGAGAGAGTCCAGCGAAGGGCAACAAAAATGATTAGGGGTCTGGAACACATGACTTATGAGGAGAGGCTGAGGGAACTGGGATTGTTTAGTCTGCAGAAGAGAAGAATGAGAGGGGATTTGATAGCTGCTTTCAACTACCTGAGAGGTGGTTCCAGAGAGGATGGTTCCTAGACTATTCTCAGTGGTAGAAGAGGACAGGACAGAGGAGTAATGGTCTCAAGTTGCAGTGGGGGAGGTTTAGGTTGGATATTAGGAAAAACTTCTTCACTAGGAAGGTGGTGAAACACTGGAATGCATTACCTAGGGAGGTGGTAGAATCTCCTTCCTTAGAAGTTTTTAAGGTCAGGCTTGACAAAGCCCTGGCTGGGATGATTAAATTGGGGATTGGTCCTGCTTTGAGCAGGGGGTTGGACTAGATGACCTCCTGAGGTCCCTTCCAACCCTGATATTCTATGATTCTATGAATGCGTGGAGGCAGACAATGTCAGAGTGCAAGAAAGCACAAAATGACTGGGAGGAGAGGTGGCGGGCTGAAGAGAGGGCTAAAGCTGAAAGGTGGCAGCAGCATGATGAGAGGAGGCAGGATTCAATGCTGAGGCTGCTGGAGGATCAAACCAATATGCTCCAACGTATGGTTGAGCTGCAGGAAAGGCAGCAGGAGCACAGACCGCCGCTACAGCCCCTGTGTAACCAACCACCCTCCTCCCCAAGTTCCATAGCCTCCTCACCCAGACGCCCAAGAACGCGGTGGGGGTCCTCCAGCCACTCCACTCCAAAGGATTGCCCAAGCAACAGAAGGCTGGCATTCAATAAGTTTTAAAGTGTTAAACTTTTAAAGTGCTGTGTGGCGTTGTCCTTCCCTCCTCCACCACTCCTCCTGGGCTACCTTGGTAGTTATCCCCTTATTTGTGTGATGAATGAATAAAGAATGCATGAATGTGAAGCAACAATGACTTTATTGCCTCTGCAAGTGGTGATCGAAGGGAGGTGGGGAGGGTGGTTATCTTACAGGGAAGTAGAGTGAACCAAGGGGCGGGGGGTTTCATCAAGGAGAACCAAACAGAACTTTCACACCGTAGCCTGGCCAGTCATGAAACTGGTTTTCAAAGCTTCTCTGTTGCGTACTGCGCCCTCCTGTGCTCTTCTAACCGCCCTGGTGTCTGGCTGTGTGTAACCAGCGGCCAGGCGATTTGCCTCAACCTCCCACCCCGCCGTAAACGTCTCCCCCTTACTCTCACAGATATTGTGGAGCGCACAGCAAGCAGTAATAACAGTGGCAATATTGATTTCGCTGAGGTCTAACCGAGTCAGTAAACTGCGCCTGCGCGCTTTTAAACGTCCAAATGCACATTCTACCAGCATTCTGCACTTGCTCAGCCTGTAGTTGAACAGCTCCTGACTACTGTCCAGGCTGCCTGCATATGGGTTCATGAGCCATGGAATTAAGGGGTAGGCTGGGTCCCCAAGGATAACTATAGGCATTTCAACATCCCCAGTGGTTATTTTCTGTTCTGGGAATAAAGTCCCTTCCTGCAGATTTTGAAACAGACCAGAGTTCCTGAAGATGGGAGCGTCATGTACCTTTCCCGGCCATCCCATGTTGATGTTGGTGAAACATCCCTTGTGATCCACCAGTGCTTGCAGCACTATTGAAAAGTACCCCTTGCAGTTTATGTACTCGCCGGCTTGGTGCTCCAGTGCCAAGATAGGGATATGGGTTCCATCTGTGGCCCCACCACAGTTAGGGAATCCCATTGCAGCAAAGCCATCCACTATGACCTGCACATTTCCTAGGGTCACTACCCTTGATATCAGCAGATCTTTGATTGCGTTGGCTACTTGCATCACAGCAGCCCCCACAGTAGATTTGCCCACTCCAAATTGATTCCCAACTGACCGGTAGCTGTCTGGGGTTGCAAGCTTCCACAGAGCTATTGCCACTCGCTTCTCAACTGTGAGGGCTGCTCTCATCTTGGTATTCTTGCACCTCAGGGCAGGGGAAAGCAAGTCACACAGTTCCAATGAAAGTGCCCTTATGCATGCGAAAGTTTTGCAGCCACTGGGAATCGTCCCAGACCCGCAACACTGTGCAGTCCCACCAGTCTGTGTTCATTTCCCGAGCCCAGAATCGGCGTTCCACCACATGAACCTGCCCCATTAGCACCATGATGCCCACATTGCCAGGGCCTGTTGTTTGAGAGACGTCTGTGTCCATGTCCTCATCACTCACGTCACCATTCTGATGTCGCCTACTCGCCCGGTATCGCTTTCCCAGGTTCTGGTGCTGCATATACTGCTGGATAATGCGTGTGGTGTTAATGTGCTCCTAATTGCCAAAGTGATCTGAGCGGGCTCCATGCTTGCTGTGGTGTGGTGTCTGCACAGAAAAAAAGGCGCGAAACAATTGCCTGCCATTGCCCTGACAGAGGGAGGGGTGACTGATGACATGGTTTACAGGGCTGGCTTACAGGGAATTAAGATCAACAAAGGGGGTGGTTTTGCAAGAAACTGAATGGCCCCCTCAAGGATAGAACTCAAAACTGGGTTTAGCAGGCCATTGATTTCACAGAGGGAGGAGAAAATGAATACAAAACAAATCTGGTCTATTTCTTATTTTGATCCACTTCATCTATCTTTATACATCTTGCTGGCAGCAGACTGTGCAGTATGACTGCTGGCCGTGGTCTTCTGCTGGCTGCTGATTAAAAGACGGTGCGGGACTGAATTGCCATGAGACGAAACAAGGGAAATGACCTGGCTGAGTCACTCCCATGTTTGCCCAGGCACCTGGTTAAAAGAGCACCCAGGAGTACGTCGACAACGGCTACCAGTCATACTGCACTGTCTGCTGACAAAAGGCAATAAACTGCTACTGTGTAGCAATGCAGTAATGCGTCTGCCAGCACCCAGGAGACACATGGTGACGGTTAGCTGAGTGGGCTCCATGCTTGCCGTGGTATGGCGTCTGCACAGGTAACTCAAGAAAAAAGGCGCAAAATGATTGTCTGCCCTTGCTTCACGGAAGGAGGGAGGGAGGGAACGGGAGCCTGACGCTATGTACCCAGAACCACCCACGACAATGTTTTAGCCCCATTAGGCACTGGGATTTCTACTCAGAATTCAAGTGGGCGGCGGAGACTGCGGGAACTGTGGGATAGCCACTCACAGTGCAATGCTCTGGAAGTCGACGGTTGTCTCGGTACTGTGGACACACTCCGCCGACTACATGCACTTAGAGGATTTGTGTGGAGGGACACACACAATCAACTGTATAAAAACGCTTTCTACAAAACCGACTTCTATAAATTTGACCTAATTTCGTAGCGTAGACATAGTCCTTTTTGAAAGTTGGGCTCTAAGGGTGAGCTCCGCTGTAGTCAGTGGGGGCGGTGGATGCCCAATACCTGTGAAAATCAGGCCTATGCACTTTCTGTACCTGGGATTCCCCAGCTGTAAAATGGGGGCAATAACTACTTCACAGCAGCAGTTGAGAGTATAAATTACTGTTTGCAAGGTCCTCTAACTGCAACATGTTAATTAAAGCTGCTTATTTTACTTACATAACCAAGCTTTTACTCCTTTCCCGACAGAGCCAACAAAGCCCCAGCAGCCCACAGTGTGTTCTGTTCTGCCTCCTTTCTCACCAGCAACGTGGGTACTAAAGCCTCTTTTCAGAGTGCAACTGTACTTTAGTACTGTGCTTTTCCTGTCACCGTCTCCATTGCTATCAACATGCTGAAGCTCCTCTACCAGGAGATCGGATTCCCCTTTTCCAAACTGCGCTCTCCTCTCCCTGAGATAGAAAGCAGCCAAAAGCCTGCTTAAGAAACCTTCCTCTGACAATCTCTAAGCCAGAACTCCCAAGTTGCTGGGGAGTGTTGATCTGGGCTGGATTTACCTCCACTCCCACTGCAAAAGGATAAGGGGGAGGTCAGTGTTAAGCAGTGAGAATCCTCCCCTTGGGGTCCCACTGGCTTGCGAGTTGACAAGTCAGTGTCAGGAGCCCTAAGAGGTCATCTGTGCAACTTATGCATAAGGCTGGCTCCACTACATTAATACACTATCACAAAAGAGGTTTCCACCCCACCCCTGTATTTGTTATAACTTCCTGTAATGGGGATCTTCCTCCCTTACTATTTGTTTCTTACTCTAAACATTCATTTCATGTGCCTTATTTCCAGTGCCTTCTACCAAAGACTTCTATTAAGGCTTACTTCCTTAGCTAAACTCTCATTAAGTTCACATAAAGATTGAGTTAAAACTCAGCAAAACCACTATATCTCTGTAAACCCATTATATGTTGTTTCCTTCAACCTTGCACAGACAGTGACTGATATATAATTGAATCCTGGGTGTTTCTCTATATTCCACAAACTTCCCCTCTAGGGGACCTGTTTAGCAGACTTTCAGGCAATGTGCAGGCAATCCACTGCTGCTGCTGTAACTTAGCAACTTTTCTTTGGCTTTGTTAAATTGGGCTGTTCAATCTCCTTAATGAATGAGAGAATCAAGCCAGGTAATTGATGCTTTGCCGTTTAGCTGATGAATAATTGACTGTCTGGGTAACCTTAGATATTTCTTCGATCAGATTGTTCAGCAGAACAGCTATGTCATACCGTGGGCAGAGTTTCTTGTTCTTTTATGATGTCAGAAATCTGCTTTCTAAGCCCCAAGTATAGGGGTTTCTTCAAAAGTCAAAATCACCCTTGCTTTCATCCTTCTTTCAAAACGAACTATGTGTTTTACAGTAAATAATTGGGACCTGACAATGCCAGCAGTAAAATAAGAATAACTTTAGCTCTAGTTCTTAAGCTGGGCCTGGAAACGCTAAGAAGTTTCTCAGATGGAAAACTGAGAAAAGTGCAAGAAAGCAAAACAAGAACCAACCCACGTCCCCTTGCAGGCTATGGAACGATTACTCTGTCTGATCAAGTTCTCTGGAGTAGGAAGCAAGCACATGCCATTGTGTCTAGACCCCAGTTAGGAAAAGAAAAGGAACAGAAGATCTTTGGCTTAACTTACATATATGGTTTAATTTACACACAGATCTTGAAATGTAAAGCATCATCTCCTCTTCCCAGAAGGTCTAGACCTGCAAGTAATTATGCACTAGAATCTAATGCAATTAACACTTAAATAAAACATTCTGCAGTATTTTGTTCGGTAAGTTTCTGGTTTTACGTTGGCAAAAGCTGCTGCTGGCATGTTGCATACAGAGTGTAGAATGTTGGGGGCGGGGTTGTCTCTCTGAAGTTCATGGTCGTTTGTTCGAAGTTTATATTATGGTCAAACTCAAAGCTGAAGTCAGATCTCGTTGACTCCGCCAGGCTTTGGCTCAGACCTAAGGGAGAATGTAATCCTCCTTTGTAGGGCTCCCCATTTCCCTCAGTCTTTGAACTGGGGTCAGAGAATAAAACAGGCTAGTGGGTAAAAAGCACACTTGAAATCCGACTTTTACCTGCAGATTTTGAATGAGTCACTAGTGATGTTGCATCAGGTTTTTTCTTTCTTTCTTTCAAGAAATACTATTAATTATTTAGCAGGAGGTGAATGATCTCTCAAATCTATTGAAGTGACACCTTTTAGGCTGCAGCTACTTTCTGATGGCAAACCATCTGGACTCTCTTAACTTGTTATTGTTTATCCTTTGGACTTCTCTCCTCTATTTGTAAGGTGTAACAGCAACAGACAGGGCCAGAAACATCAATATTTTACAGCTTTAATTAGAGCGCGCTGCGCGGTTAGACGAACCAGTCTGGTTTCTTTCAAAACACGCACCTTAGGGTGGGGGGGGGAGGCTAGGATCGTGATTGTCTGACAATGGGGGGCGGCGGTGGGGGGGAGGAGGATTGGTTCGAGCTGTGACCTGAACCCTACAGCTGAGCTTGTAACGTTTAGCTGGCGTGTAGCCTCTAAATCGTGCTTTCATTTTCACAACGTGGGAGCAGCGTGCGCTAGGAAGGGGGACTCTTCTGTCTGTCTCCCCGACTTCTGGGGTGAACGGGAAGCCGCAAAGCTCTGGAAACGAAGTGTCCGCTCAGTCCACTAGCATTTAACATCGGAGGGGATCTGCCTGCACAAAAGCATTGCCAAGAGCTCAGCGCACGCTTCTGCATTTCCCCCCTTTATTTATTTACTTCAACTAGACCGTGCCAAAGAAAGGAAGGGTGAAAAAAAAATAACAAAGACATGAAATTTATCCATCTATTAATTACCTCCAGCATAGCGGGGCTGCCTATAAATACAGTGCCACTTTAGATAAAACTTTCATGCAGCTATTTAGGCCCTTTGAAATATAAATGATTTCCTTTAAATTTTTTATCATAAATCAGGGCATGGAGCTATGCGACAACGCGCCACTTTCCCCCCTGATGGGAGGAAGCTGCTCTCTTTGCCTTTCAAAGCCTGGGTAATGTTCCACTTCCATTTGTGCAGTTCTTGGGCTTGATGGGAAGTGATGGCACGCCGCGAACTTCTCATCTGTCCTGCGCTTTCTTCGATGCCTTGTCTTTTTGCCGCCAGCTCTCCGGAATAAAGGGAAGGGGAGCATTCCAGTGCATCAAGATCACAGGGGCCACCTCAAAACCTGTTCTTGGCCGCACGCTGCCGCCTGCTCTTAGAATCACAGAATCATAGAAGATTAGCGTTGGAAGAGACCTCAGGAGGTCATCTAGTCCAACCCCCTGCTCAAAGCAGGACCAACCCCTACTAAATCATCGCAGCCAGGGCTTTGTCAAGCTGGCCTTAAAAGCCACTAAGGATGGAGATTCCTCCACCTCCCTTGGTAACCCCTTCCAGTGCTTCACCACCCTCCTAGTGAAATAGTGTTTCCTCATATCCAACCTAGACCTCCCCCACTGCAACTCGAGACCATTACTCCTCCTTCTGTCATTCGCCGACTGCCACCACGGAGGACAGCCTAGATCCATCCTCTTTGGAACCCCCCTTCTGGTAGTTGAAGGCTGCTATCAAATCCCCCCTCGCTCTTCTCTTCTGCAGACTAAACAAGCCCAGTTCCCTCAGCCTCTCCTCATAAATCATGTGCCCCAGCCTCCTGATCATTTTTGTTGCCCTCCGCTGGACTGTCTCCAATTTGTCCACATCCTTTCTGTAGTGGGCAGCCCAAAACTGGATGCAATACTCCAGGTGTGGCCTCACCAGTACCAAATAGAGGGGAATAATCACTTCCCTCGATCTGCTGGCAGTGCTCCTACTAATGCAGCCCAATATGCCATTAGCCTTCTTGGCAACAAGGGCACACTGCTGACTCATATCCAGCTTCTTTTCCACTGTAATCCCTAGGTCCTTTTCTGCAGAACTGCTGCTTAGCCGGTCGGTCCCCAGCCTGTAACAGTGCATGGGATTCTTCCATCCGAAGTGCAGGACTTTGCACTTTGTCCTTAAAAAGAACAGGAGTACTTGTGGCACCTTAGAGACTAACCAATTTATTTGAGCATAAGCTTTTGTGAGCTACAGCTGTAGCTCAGGAAAGCTTATGCTCAAATAAATTGGTTAGTTTTTTGGTTAGTCTCTAAGGTGCCACAAGTACTCCTTTTCTTTTTGCAAATACAGACTAATACGGCTGTTACTCTGAAACCTGTCACTTTGTCCTTGTTGAATCTCATCAGATTTCTTTTGGCCCAATCCTCCAATTTGTCTAGGTCACTCTGGAACCTATCCCAACCCTCCAGCATATTTATCTCTTCCCCCAGCTTAGTGTCATCTGCAAACTTGCTGAGGGTGCAATCCATCCCATCATCCAGATCATTAATAAAGATGTTGAACAAAACCAGCCCCAGGACCGACCCCTGGGGTATTCTGCTTGATACCGGCTGCCAACTAGACATCGAGCCATTTATCACTACCTGTTAAGCCCAACTATCTAGCCAGTTTTCTACCCATCTTTATAGTCCATTCATCCAATCCATACTCTTTTGACTTGCTGGCAAGAATACTGTGGGAGACCATATCAAAAGTTTTTCTAAAGTCAAGATATATCACATCCACTGCTTTCCCCAAATCAACAGAGCCAGTTTTCTCATCATAGAAGGCAATCAGGTTGGTCAGGCATGACTTGCCCTTGGTGAATTCAGGTTGACTGTTCCTGATCACTTTCCTACACTCCAAGTGCTTCAAAATGGTTTCCTTGAGTACCTGCTCCATGATTTATTCCAGGGACTGAGATGAGGTTGACCAGTCTGTAGTTCCCCAGGTTCTCCTTCCTCTCTTTTTTAAAGATGGGCACTATATTGGCCTTTTTCCACTTGTCTGGGACCTCCCCCAATTGCCACGAGTTTTCAAAAATAACGGCCAATGGCTGTGCAATCACATCAGGCAATTCCCTCAGCACCCTTGGATGCATTAAATCTGGACCCATTGACTTGTGCATGTCCAGCTCTTCTAAATAGTCCTTAACCTGCTCTTTCACCACTGAGGGCTGCTCACCTCCTCCCCATACTGTGTTGCCCAGGACAGCAGTGTGGGAGCTAACCTTGTCTGTGAAGACTAAGGCAAAAAAAGCATTGAGTACTTCAGCTTTTTCCACATCATCTGTCACTGTGTTGCCTCCTCCATTCATTACGGGTCCCACACTTTCCTTGACCTTTTTCTTGGTGCTAATATACCTGTAGAAACCCTTCTTGTTACCCTTCACATCCCTTGCTAGCTGCAACTCCAGTTGTGTTTTGGCTTTCCTGATTACACCCCTGCATGCTCTTCCAGGGTCTGAAACTCTCCTGTTCCACCCTGTAATGTTCCCACCTGTTCAATCCTCTTCATGGGTTAGGTCTGTGGTGAGCTACCCCATAGCTATACCCCCCCTTCCCACACCACCCTCCTAGTGAAATAGTGGGGTTGCTTAATCTCTCCTGGGTTTTGCAGGGGAGACACACCTCTCAGTTGTCCTTTCGTGTGGCCCTGATTCAAAGTACAAAGAGAGAATGGGTTTCCTTTTCCCATTTTAAAGCGCTTTGAGATCTACAGGTGAAAAGGCCTATATAATGTTAATTTAGTTAAGTTTAGACTCAAACTTCTCCCTCATCCTCTTATTACTGACAGCAGACTTGGGAAACAATGGTTATAAGTATCTCATGTACGCTGAAGACACACATCCCATAACATACAGAGTTTGCAGTAGTTTTTCTATAATGTGTCTCATTTAGCTTCTTTCCCCTTCATTGGGCTCCTTGTTGATGCCTCTAGCAGCTGGACATGTATAAAGCTCAATTGTGAGCTTTGAGTCTCTGCTTTTTTTCTTGGAGGGGGATACAACATATATTGCTAGTTATTAGTTTGACTGGATTCACATGCTGCGAGAGCCAGAATCGTGATATCTCTGGCATATTAGCTTCTGGTTACAGAGGGGAAAGAGGGAATCTTTAGGACGAAGCTGGGCCTCCAGCTTTCTGTGAACAACACATTATGCTTAATGCTTCTGGTTAGGAGAGCGATGAAACAGTTTATTTTGATACGGTGTTACACCAAATCCCTGTTATGATTTGAGGGCCTTGGAATCTTCAAAAACTTTTAAACTTTGACTAGGCTTCATTCTTCTGAGGAACTGGAGATTTCACAATTGTCAGTATATTTAAATCTCCAGACCATCAAAAAGTAAAGCTTGGCTAGAGTCTAGAAATATCTGAAGAACTGTGAAGATTTTGAGGATCCCAAATTATAACTAGTAAATAGTAAAAGTATGTTTCTTTCACTAATCTCCTTTTTTCTGCTTTTAAAAAAAGATTCAAGGAAAAGTTACTTCCAGCCTATGAAATATATATGGCCATGTCATAATTATTATTCAATGTCTAAGCTTATAGGAGCTTAAATCAGCTGGGAAGTAATTTAACATCTCTAAGCTTCAATTTACCCTACTGTACTGTACAATATATTCTGCAGTTTTTAATAGCTATGTTACAGTGGTGCGGTGAAGCTTTGTGAATGCATGTTTGCAAAGTACTTTCAGCTACTCAGAAAAAGTGCAAGTATTATTCTAATAAACTTAGTTCAGGGCTGGTGCTGAATCTAAGTTCCTGTGGAACTAAGAACTTGGAGGGTTGCAGGGACCCCCTGGCTGTAAGACATTGAAGAAGTTGTTCTATATTTTACACGTTCCCGTGTGTTGTTACTCCCTGTTAAAATCAGCTCCTCAGTGGAAACAATTTCTTAGTTTTAAGGATTAGCCTTAGCTACTATGGTACTGATAAATGCAGAGTACACCTGAGCTATCACTGGCTTCCTCCTGTTGTGTAATATAGAGCGGTGTGGTTGGAATTACCAAACCAGGGGCCTGACCCGCAGCTCTGGTTTTATTAGTAGTTTTCCCAGAGTGAGAACTGCAGGGTGGTTCCCCAGTTAGCTAACCAATGTTAACCTCAACGCAACCACCCGCAGAAGTTTAAATTAAGACTTAAAATCCTGGTTCCTCTTGCCTTGATGAATGTACAAAAGAGGCTAAGGGTTGTCTTGAGGAAGATATGTTACAAAGCCAGCAAGTATCTATTATCCATTTACATTTTTTAAAG
Source organism: Eretmochelys imbricata (assembly GCF_965152235.1). NCBI lineage: Eukaryota > Metazoa > Chordata > Testudines > Cheloniidae > Eretmochelys > Eretmochelys imbricata. Next base: position 18,268,721 of record NC_135579.1, read on the forward strand.
AGTAGTCACCATTGCACTGGTCCAAGGCAAACCTGAAGCAGATCTTTAAGGAAGGCCCCTGTCCTGGTCAATATAATATACAAACGCTCAGACTGGTCCAAGTTAAGGGACCTACTCTTGCTCCCCTGAAGTCAACTGGAGTTCTGTCACTGAAAAAGGAGAAGGAGTCGGTGCTAAATTTGTAAAGAAACCCCATCTTGTCAGGCTTTTGGTCAGCTGCTCATCATTAACATTTTGGATGAGGTGAGCAACAGTTTACCGTGAAATCTTCTACTCCCCCCGTTGGTGCTGAGTTGTTGTACTGCCCTCTGGACAAATCTATCACAGTTGACATAGAGTTTGTTCCCCTCCCGCATGGGGCACTGGAAATGGAAGAAAGATTTGGCGTGATCAAAATATTATAAATAGCAAGGCTGTGTTTCATGCCATAAAACGCTGATCTCCCCGCAGCATCAGTGACATCTCGTTAAAGGAAGGAGCACGGCATACAAATGGCGTTTGGCATTAACAGTCTTGTGCAGTGAGTTTTCAGCTGTCTGGATTCCCAGGGAAAGGAATTATAATAAGGCTTACGCTGCCTTCTCTAGGTAGGGACGCACAAGCAAGCCCCTTAATTAGATACAGCGCAGTCGGCAGCATTCTGGAACACTGGAGTTTAAATATGCTGTCTTGTCTCTGAGCACCTGGCTTAAAATATATTCTGCAAATGTTTTATTCTGATTGTTTAGCAGAGTTCAGGCTGTAAGGAATCGGTCAGACAGCTTCTCCCTCTCCCTTTTCCCCAAGCTGGGCACATGAAGATCAGAATTACAAGGGGAAATGTCAAAGTTTGAGTATGTAAGGCCTTGGTTTAACTGCTGCACCTTCAACTCTGGAGTCTAATCAAGAGAGGGAAACGGCTCAATCGCCCTTTCCCCTGTGCTACCACCGATCTCTCTCAAATCCAGGAGTGAGGCTACCGATGCAAATAGTTTGTTCAGGTGTAAGAGAGCTGATTAAAGCGGGTTATCTACACGGTTATCCTTATCTCCTTTCCACTGGGCTCAGCGTCTCCCTACTTCTGCTGTGCCCAGGGGTATGCGCAAAGCCAACTTTCTTCCATACCGTTGGTCTGACATATAATTGATCTCATCCGTTTTATCTATATCAGGTCTGAGTCTGCTATTGCTGGAATTAATGGGAGCAGGATCGGGCCCGATAGGTCATCAGAAAGTTTTAAGAACACTTAACATTTCCCATAGGGATTTGAGTAAATTTCAAGACAAGGGCCCAGCAAGAGGAACAATCACTCCAGGTGAGGAAAAATATATCGCTTAAACTTGTCTTTAAATGAGAGAGATTTCAGAGTAACAGCCGTGTTAGTCTGTATTTGCAAAAAGAAAAGGAGTACTTGTGGCACCTTAGAGACTAACCAATTTATTTGAGCATGAGCTTTCCTGAGCTACAGCTCACTTCATCGGATGCATACCGTGGAAACTGCAGAAGACGTTATATACACACAGAGACCATGAAACAATACCTCCTCCCACCCCACTCTCCTGCTGGTAATAGCTTATCTAAAGTGATCATCAAGTTGGGCCATTTCCAGCACAAATCCAGGTTTTCTCACCCTCCGCCCGCCCCCACACACACAAACTCACTCTCCTGCTGGTAATAGCCCATCCAAAGTGACCACTCTCTTCACAATGTGTATGATAATCAAGGTGGGCCATTTCCTGCACAAATCCAGGTTCTCTCACTCCCTCACCCCCCTCCAAAAACCACACACACAAACTCACTCTCCTGCTGGTAATAGCTTATCCAAAGTGACCACTCTCCCTACAATGTGCATGGTAATCAAGGTGGGCCATGTCCAGCACAAATCCAGGTTTTCTCACGTCCCCCCCACCCCCATACACACACACACACACTCACTCACTCACTCTCCTGCTGGCAATAGTTCATCCAAACTGACCACTCTCCAAGTTTAAATCCAAGTTTAACCAGAACGTCTGGGGGTGGGGGGGTAAGAAAAAACAAGGGGAAATAGGCTACCTTGCATAATGACTTAGCCACTCCCAGTCTCTATCTAAGCCTAAATTAATAGTATCCAATTTGCAAATGAATTCCAATTCAGCAGTTTCTCGCTGGAGTCTGGATTTGAAGTTTTTTTGTTGTAAGATAGCAACCTTCATGTCTGTGACGCAATCATGAAGGTCATGACATGAAGGTAAGATAACGACAGACATGAAGGTCGCTATCTTACAACAAAAAAACTTCAAATCCAGACTCCAGAGAGAAACTGCTGAATTGGAATTCATTTGCAAATTGGATACTATTAATTTAGGCTTAAATAGAGACTGGGAGTGGCTAAGTCATTATGCAAGGTAGCCTACTTCCCCTTGTTTTTTCCTACCCCCCACCCCACCCCCAGACGTTCTGGTTAAACTTGGATTTAAACTTGGAGAGTGGTCAGTTTGGATGAGCTATTGCCAGCAGGAGAGTGAGTGTGTGTGTTTCGGGGGGCGGGGGGGGGGGGTGAGAGCCTGGATTTGTGCTGGAAATGGCCCACCTTGATTAGGATGCACATTGTAGGGAGAGTGGTCACTTTGGATGAGCTATTACCAGCAGGAGAGTGAGTTTCTGTATGTATGGGGTGGGGGGGTGAGAAAACCTGGATTTGTGCTGGAAATGGCCCAACTTGATGATCACTTTAGATAAGCTATTACCAGCAGGAGAGTGGGGTGGGAGGAGGTATTGTTTCATGGTCTCTGTGTGTATATAATGTCTTCTGCAGTTTCCACGGTATGCATCCGATGAAGTGAGCTGTAGCTCAGGAAAGTTCATGCTCAAATAAATTGGTTAGTCTCTAAGGTGCCACAAGTCCTCCTTTTCTTTTTGTTAAATGAGAGAGAGTCTCTCTCCCCCCCTTCCCTTTCCCTGAAACCTTAACGCCACAAATCATCCACATGGGTTGAAGGAACTTGTTCCTCCATCTACATGGTTATGTACAGTCGAAGCCCTACGGTCACAGGCGTCTGCTTTGCTCTTCTCCAAAAACTCCGGTCTTCTCTAGGAGCAAAGCTGCTTCTGGAAGGGCAAGAAATAATTTAAGTTTCAAACAGGCCCGCCACTTTTATGAAATATAGCTGGTCAAACTAAAGTGCATTACACAGAAACCTAATGCTGGAGTCGGTGATATTTCATTGTCTGCTCCTGGCTTCCTAACTCCGTCTCTGTTTAAGCGCATGCATTGCATGTGTACACCCAGTGCGATCGTTTACAAACTTTACAGCAAACTGGATAACTGCAAACCCAAATGAGTGTTCTCCCTCCCCAATTGTGGTTGGTTTGGCTGGGTGGGTTGTTTGCTCTAACCTTATACACTCGCTGTCCATAGCCTTAGCTTTTAGCCACCCTGCTATACCTGGATTTCACATCCATTATTTATTCTTCTTGTGTCGCAGCGCTCCTAAGATTGAAAAAACAAGTTTGGAAATCGCTGACTTGACTTTGCAGGACGCTTCTGCCTCACAAGAGCCATGGAGCATCTATGCTATGGTGAAAGCCTGTTCTATTTAACAGAGCACTTAGCCCAGTGAATGTGCTGGAAGAGGTATGAGGTTTTCTCTTCTCAAAATAAAAGCTGGGTGGGATAGAACCTAGAACACAATCCCAGACTAACCGACCAGACTTCCCAGACAGAGCGTATCCAGGGAAAAAGAAAAGGAGGACTTGTGGCACCTTAGAGACTAACAAATTTATCTGAGCATAAGCTTTCGTGAGTTCACTATCCCATCTGCAAGGGCCTGCCTGCTCCTGCTGGTTGAAGTCAATGAGAGTTTTGCTATTGATTTAAATAGGATCAGCACCTGTTCCTCTTCCCCTCCCCCATCCATGTACTGAGGCTTTTCTGCTCTGTTTGCACATAGACTTGAACAGATCGAACCGGCGGATTGTGCATTTTTTTGCAGGGTTCCCATCTTAAACCCGTCGGCTGGCACCTGGCTGAAGCAGTGACATTCCTCCAACAGGCCGATTGATCTCACTTCTGTGTCGTGGGGTTCCACAGCAGAACCTCAGATGACAAAGCGGCGCTCTGTGTATGACAAACGTGTTTCTCCCCGTGGTTAAGTGTACTGACCACTCTGCTCCCGCCCTGTCTGAGACCCCGAATCCCAGAGAGTGCAGCCAGGGGAACTGAGAAAAGTGGGGAGGGCTTGCCCTGGGATTTTGCTTTATTCCTTAGAATTTAATTGTACTTTGATTTTAAAATATGAACAAGCATTTTCTATGAGGATCAGGCGACCGCCCTTTCAAACCAAGCCCAGCGCTCTGAAGAACCCTGCTGCTCCCTTTCAATCAACGGCCGGGTCAGGGCAGAGGCATCTTTGCTCCTAACTACCTTTGACTCCAAGGGCTACTTTCCTTTTATTCTTCCAGTGCAGCACGCCTGCGCACAGTGTGCTGGTCCCATTCCTGGCAGGCGGCTTGTAAGATGAGTGAAGAAGCAGGTGGGGGGAGAGAGAGAGGGAAGCTCTGTCATTGAAAATAGCTCACTTTGACAGAAGCAAGCCAGAGAGACAACCCTGAATCTATGTCAGGGGCTGCTTACCTGCAAGGTGTGCAAAGATGATGGCCATGAACACCAAGCAGCCTTTCACTATGCACCCTGCCCTGCAGGAGCCCAAGTACTCCAGCTTGCATTCCAGTTCAGAGGCGATGCGCAGAGTTTGCCTTCCAGCCCCGCAGGTATGTAGCTTAAGCATAATTACTGCTTTAAGGCACATTTTTTGACAGGCACTTGCTTAATGTTTTTTTCATGTCGCCAGAACAATCGCATATCTCTGAACCGCTCTCTCTCTCTCTCTCTCCCCCCCCTTCTCTCTCTCTCACTCTTGTCTCTGATCCACATGTCTATTCAAGCAAAGCTGCTGCCTTCATATTAATTTTTATGACCTGAGCTTTGAGGAGGAATCTCTGTGCTTGGAAATGTTTTTTAATCCTGAGTTGACAGTATTCCCCACTGACTCCAATATGCGCATTCTTGCTTGCAGCTCCAGGGCAATATATTTGGAAGCTTTGATGAGACTCTGCTGGCCCGCGCTGAAGCTCTGGCGGCTGTGGATATTGTCTCCCACGGCAAGAGCCATCCGTTCAAGCCAGACGCGACCTACCATACCATGAGCAGTGTCCCATGCACGTCTACCTCCTCCACAGCGCCCATCTCGCATCCGTCGGCCCTGACTTCGCATCCCCACCACTCGGTGCACCCAGGGTTGGATGGAGACCTCCTGGACCACATCTCCCCAACGCTGACCGTGAGCGGCATGGGGGCCCCCGACCACACGGTGATGTCGGCTCAGATTCACCCGCACCACCTGGGCGCCATGGGGCACCTGCACCAAGCCATGGGTATGGGGCACCCGCACCCGGTCTCGGCTCACAACGGCATGTCCTGCATCAGTGACGTGGAGTCGGATCCCAGGGAGCTGGAGGCTTTCGCTGAGAGGTTCAAGCAGAGGCGGATCAAGCTGGGGGTGACCCAGGCAGATGTAGGGGCGGCTCTGGCCAACCTCAAGATCCCCGGCGTGGGCTCGCTCAGCCAGAGCACCATCTGCCGGTTCGAGTCTCTCACCCTGTCCCACAACAACATGATCGCCCTGAAACCCGTACTCCAAGCCTGGCTGGAGGAGGCTGAGGCTGCCTACAGGGAGAAGAACACCAAGCCGGACCTGTTCAGTGGCAGCGAGAGGAAGCGCAAGCGGACCTCCATCGCCGCCCCGGAGAAGCGCTCCTTGGAAGCCTATTTTGCCATCCAGCCCAGACCCTCTTCGGAGAAGATCGCAGCCATAGCGGAGAAACTGGACCTGAAAAAGAACGTGGTGCGGGTTTGGTTCTGCAACCAGAGACAGAAACAGAAACGCATGAAGTACTCCGCCGTGCATTGACTCGGCCAGGGGCTGGACGAGGTGGGACGGGGTGGGCTGCTGGCTCTTCTAAGCCTGGACTTTTATATATTTTATTCAAATAAAGAGCAGGGATCTCCGTGAGGACTCTCACTCAAACCGACCGACCAACAAAGCCATTAACTTCCCCATCACGCTGATTATTTCCCCCTCCCCCTTTTCTTGTCCTGTCTTCTTGAAAACAAAAACAAAAAAAACAAAAAAAAACAAACCAAGTTTCTCCTGGTTGCTCCTCGGCTGAGATTCACTTTTGTTGTGTCTGTTGTGCACTAGAATGTAAACCGCGTGTCACTTTTGGAAGAGTTGGAAGCTGAGAGGTACTGGAGAGGTGGGAGAATTGTCTTGTTTCTAACACAGTTGCAATAAAAACAAAAAGATAGATTTAAGGGGAAGGGGATGGAGAGGGGAAATGCCCCTGAGGTGAAACCAGAGGATACATATTTATTAAGATTTGTGAATTATATTTAAAAATAAAAAGACTATTTTCAGAATGTCATGATTATATCCGGAGGTCAAATTCTACCTATGCTTTTTTGAGTGAGTCTATATCTCATCGCCTTCTAGGACCGGAACGCCTGGTAGAGGAACCAATCTTAACCTGAGATACATGAACAATTGTTTTATACTCCTAAACTTTGGTGAAGAAAAGCAAATCAACCTATTTTTACTCAGCGAAATACTCTGGCTGCTCTTAGTGTGAATTTTTCTTTCCCCCTGACACTAACACACACACACAACTACACACAACTATCTCCAATTAGATTCCAGGTGTATTGCCTAGATTTTTTAATTCACCTTTAAAACAAGTTCTCTTATTTAGTTGACTTTTTTTGACAAGAGATTAAATTGGGGAAAGAAGTGGTATTCTTGCTTTGGTCTGAACACAGTTTTACGTCTCAGCTCCACAGATTCCCACCACAGACTTGTACAGTGCACTCACTTGGGTTTGCAGCCACAGCACTGGGACTGTATCATCATAGAGACTTGGCGGAATTAACAGTAGCTCTGTAACTTCATGGACTTGTCTGCAATCACTTCAATAATGTCTCCACTCGATGATGGTGGTTTTTTTTTTCATTTTTTTTTAATCCAAGGAATTTTTTTCCGTTTTAATTAAAGCCTGTATCTGAGTTTTGTAATCAACAAAGTTGGTAAGGGTTCTTGTAACACATTCGTGGTTCAATATTTGCAATGAGCTTTCTCCCTCCCACCCCCATATGTTTCATATTTTAGTTATTATCTCATAGTTTATGTGCTTGTGTGTGGTCATTTATTTATTTATTCATTCATTCATTCATTCCTCGGGATAAATGCTGAAACGTTGTTTTCCCTTGGATAAACTTCTGAAATAAATGCTTTATTTTTCAACCCGAATGGAGAATTTTCTTTTCAGAGATGAAAGCAGGTCAGATGAAGCGGAACAGAATATTATAAAATGTGCAGTAATAATAAACTTTAGACAGTGCTTTTCCACTGGACAATGAAAAGGGATTTTTAAATCGTAATGAATCATCCTTCCCAGTTAATCTGTTATCTTTTTCTTGTATTATTATGACTGTTTCTACAAGCTGTAAAGTTTCCCCTCCTTGTTTGTTGACTTTTCCATGTATTGATTTATCTCCATATTTTTTCCCAAGGCGCTCATAATTTCTCTATGCCAGAAAATGTATTATTTCCATCTATAAAATGTAAATTACCAGATTCCGATAGATTCCTACTGTGCGTGGATCTCGTTATGTTTATTCACTAGTTCCTAGGCTACGTGTAATTCAAATTAGGAATAAAACCAATTCCCCTTTGCAAAACAAATGCCCCAAGTTTAGTTAAGTTTTGGAAGCGATGGGGATTCATTCTTCTCATCCAGACAGTTACAAGAAGAATTTCATTCTCTAAAATTTAATTTTAAAAAATCGCTCAACCAACTCTCTGAAAGCTTCATTTCTAATGCTGTTTAAAAGAAAAAAGAGGGCTTTTTATTTATGAATCCCAGAAGCACCTTAACGATTAAAAATTAATGATCGAAGCCAAAGTATCTTCTGAATATTTCACGGTAGCATTTCAATGAGTGTCAAACATCAAACCTTAGATGAGGGAATCTCTCTCTTTCACCCCTCCTCCCCACCTTTGGGAAAGCACCTTACAAATCTATCGTTTCAATTTTAGGGCTTTTAAGAAACTAGAATGCTAAACCTCTCAGAGTTTCCTAGTTCTATTTCTTACTAATCAGCCCCAATGATTTTTCCCCAATCAAATGTCCTTTAATAATAAATGTCCTTATGCCATTACATTATATTGTGGGTTTTGAAAATTTAAAATAAGGGTGATGCAATATTAATTGGCTATCGTAGTATAAAAAGGGCAAAAGCAATTCAGGCTGCCTCCTTTCACTACTGTCCACTAGGATTTCAGCAGATATTCTATAAGGGCATGGCTGGGTTTGTTAAGTCCAGGTAAGATATATTTTTAATATTTTTCTCAATCCTTAAAATCCTATTAACGTCACCTATTATATTTATTTGTGGGTTTGTTTGTTTTACAGCCAAGATATCAAGATCAACAAAAACAAGAAGCTGTAGTTGGTGGTGGTTGTTTATTTAAGTTATTTTTGGAGTTTCAGATAGAGAAATTATTTCCTAAATGTGGGGTTAAAATATGGGCTCTAATAAATTAGCCAGAACCGTTGTTCTGGAATCAAGGTAGCCGGTATTTCTATGCCAGGTCAAATATTTTGATCCAATAAATATCTGACAAATACACCAACCAGATGCTAGAAAAACGAAAACACCAATTCAATTTAAAAGGTGATTGAATAATGCACCAGCTTCTTATTTTCCTCTTTTCCTGGCTTATATGATTTTTATTCCTCCCGATATAACTCTGAACTGAGAACATTTCTTAAACCCTCAAAATGCTGTTTCCTTCCTTCTGGCTTTAGCAGCAAGGCGTTCTGGATTTCAGAACTGGACAGATCATTGCGGCTGCTAAATGCTTTTGTTTGATGTAGGGAACTTTCTCCAAGTTTTTCCCTGGATCCCACTTTCAGAAGAGATGCCTTCTTAAAAAAAAAACCCTCTTTTAGCACCGTATCTTTTATTTATAAGATGGCTGTTGTATTTTATTATTTTATCAGCTGCCTGGTTTGGAAAGTGCTGCTAATGGCTCCCTCCTCTTAGTCACAAACTGTCTGAAGCAAGATTTAATCCTTTTGGAGCAAATGTACTAATGTTGCCCTGAAGGACCTGGGGGCAGAGAAGGCTAGATCTTCTATGGACTCCCAACAGAGGAATGGTAGCAAACCGTCCGCTTGTCTCTAACACCAGAACGAGCAGAGCGTAGATTTGCAGTGAGCTTGTTTTTGGTTGCAATCTCTCTCAACTCGGACTAGGATATTTGGGCAAGAAAGTCACTGTGCTCTGTTGCCAGCAAAAGCAAAGGCAGAGTTCACAAGGAGATGCTGCTGGTGGAAAGTTAAACTATAACACTTTGAAGAACCCAGACCCTTTTGCTTGACAGCAGTGGCCAAAGGAAAGAAGTGCGTAATCTGGGGGAGAATGAATAATCTCTCTGGGGGTAGGATACGTGCGTGATCTCTGTGCGTGTGTGCTCACGGTGGTTTATTTACAGACAGCTGAAGTGTGGGTGTCTAGATTTATTTGGTTCTGAGACCTGGTAAATCTGTCACCTATGTCTCTCCCTTCGGAGCAAAATTCAGAGTGCCAGGCTTGGCTGGGGATAGCTGGACGCTAGCGAGTCTTAGGGGAACCCCCCCCCCCCAGTCTCAAAGAGCCCACTGCTGGGTACTGCGAGCGGCAGGGCCTTTGCCCCACTCTGTGGCCACGTCGCTCGCTCTCCCCAAACCAGGCGCCCCCCTGCTCATTAACAATGACTCAGTTACACTTTCTTTCCCTGAGCTGGCCCTGGGAGCTGGCGCTCCTGCGGCCCAACGACTTCTCTGCACAGGAAGGCGAGAAAACGCTCTAGTCCGGCCCGAGCAGCAGCCAGGCAAAGACGCTGGCGCTTCTGCTTCTCCTCCCCGCTCGGGAGCCCCCTAACGGCACAGGAAGCCCAGAAGGGGGCTGCCCCGTCCGCGGAGACCAACGGGGGAGAGGCTGGGAGCCTTCCACTGGCCCGTGCTGGAGCTAGAGGCAAACCCCGCGTTTTTAGCGGCTTTGCAAATCTTTCCGTCTGAGGGATAACCAGCCGCTGAGAAGGCGCTTGGGAGCTGCGCAGGAGGTTGGCAGAGCTGGGGTGGAGGGGGTGGAGAGCTCTTTCACCCTCACCTCCAAAGGAACGAACGTCGAATTTTGGGTGGGGGAGGGGGGGGTGTGTGTTTGCAAATGCCCGGACGTTTGCTTACAATAGCGTGCACCCAACGCCCAAGCCTGCTCCCTCGCCTGTGGGGTGCTCGCGCTGCCGCCAGGCGCCGGCAGACTGGAGAGCGGGAACCGGCGGGGAGGCCGGGGCCTTTCGAACCTTGGGCCGGGCGTAACGTTACCCCCGCGCGCGCCCGCCTGAGGCGGATGGACGATGGCCGAGTAGGGTTTTAAGCCAGGCTTAAAGAAGAAGCGGGTCCGTGCAAACAACAGGCAGGGGAGCAGTTTGGGCCGATCCTGGTCCCCGTGAAATCGACACGAAACTCGCGTGGACGTGGACTTCAGTGGGAGCTGAGCAAAGCCCCTTGTTTCCTTGGGGGGAAGAAGAGGAAGCAGCTGACCTGGGTTCCCAGGCTCCGGAGCTGTTCATAAGAAGGGGCCTGTAGGCCACGTTCCCCTCCCGTTTCACCCCTCCCCCCACAGCGCATATTCCTTCTTCATTTCCCACTGCCTGGAGCAGACCCGCAACCTGTAATTACCCCCCTCCCCCCCAATTCGTGGTGAACTGGCCTTGGGAAGGGTTCTGGCTACGGGCCTGGGCGACTAGCCCCCACATCCCCATTGTGCAGCGCACCCTCACTTCCCTACAACGAAGGGGCTGGTTAGTGTAGCCCGATGGTGCTTGAGGTTCTTCTTGGCTGCTCACCTCCTAAGTAGAGCTAGTCAGTATCCACCCCTCTTCAATCAGGGCTTACTTTTATATGCACTCAATCGCTACCAAACCCAAACTAATTGCATCAATTCCTCTAAGCCATTTTGCGCTGTAATGGTGCTTGGGAGCTGATCAATTAGTCATTAGGCTCCTCCATTAGCTGAGCGTTAAGCTTGCTAATATAAATGTCTTGTGCCCATTTCCTTGTAATTGAATGAATAAAAAATACAATTATTAGCATGAGGGGCAGAAAAATGAAGCCAGGGTTGTTACAGCCAATATGAAAGCGGTACACTCTGTCCTCTTAGCATGGACTTTTCCAAGTCTCTCAGCTCTCTCTGGATCTTTGTTTAGAAGATTATAGCAAATGTAGCTTTCTCTTATCCAAAGGAAAATATCGGTGTGTGTGAGCATCAGACTCTGAAGCTGCTAGGTTAGTCAGACCTACCTTACCAAGTAGGCAATGTATATGATCCTAACAGAAATGTATCACCTGAAAGCTACTAATGCAGGTGTAATTTTTTAGCCTCATTGAAGTCAATGGCAAAACTCAGTAGGTCCAGGATTTTTCCCCTTATGCTAGATTCTGACATCCATGGTTCTTAAATTCCTTTTGAAATCTATCCTAACCCCCCCTTTAGTTCTAAATAGGATATAGAACATTTTCAACAACACTTTTTGTCAAAATTTTCTGTTTCATTGAAGTTGAAACGTTGACAAAGTTTTTGATGAGAAGGTTTCTAAAATCCAGGATGAACTCTCTGGTCACAATAGAGAGAGAGAGAGAGAGAGAGAGAGAAAGAGACTTGAATACAAAACCTGATATTTTTTCCATCAGAAAAATGGATGTTTCTGCCACAATTCCATTTCATTAAAATGGTCAAAAGGTTTGGTCTTCATTCCAGTAAGGAACAAAGACAAATTCTGAAACATCAAAAATTGTCCCAAAATGGAATTGTTCTCCAGGCAGCTCTAGTTCTAGGGTGTGCCTTGCTAAAGCCCAACTAAAGCTGAGTTACCAGATGAAGAATATTTTGTCATTACATTCACCTAAGGAAAGGAACTTTTTAAATGGGAGAGTAAAATATTTTTATTTTCATTCTCATTATGGTAAAGGGTGGAAAAATAGGCTGGGTTTGCAGGCTTTTTTTTTTTCCTGGACCAGTCCAATTTTGTTGCAATTTTGTATAAGTCCCTTAGAGCTCTGATTACAAATAGACAACAATATATGGGTTGTGGTGATTTCACTGAAGCCAGTGGCAAAATGCTCTTTGACATCAGTGGGAATAGGATCAGGGCCTGTGTTTGTTCCTTAGGAAAGAGGGAGAAAAGGTGAATAGTTTTCTCTTGATGTAAACAAAACGTAGCACCACATGAATATAAAACTACCACATACCAATACCTTAGGGGTGGCTTTTGCATTGATGGATACAAGAGACTGATAGCACTAGTTAGAGTCAAGTGTATTGGGCTGGATTCTGATCCCACACACATGCATACACACCATCAAGTAACTCCACTGAAGCCAATAGTATTACAGATGTGTACCAGGTCTGAAAATGACCCCAAAAGTGCAATAGAAAAAGTGCTGTGGGTCACACTCAGATGTGTAAACCAGCTGTAGCTGAAAGGAAACTCAGGCCCAATGTACAAAGGTTCTGTGTATAGTTCTTCCACATTGCTCTGTTAATGCACTTTGAGTGTGACCCACAGCACTTTTTCTATTGCACTATTGGGGTCATTTTCAGACCTGGTATAAGCAAATACAGCTCTTTTAAAGTTAAATCTGTACCTGCTCATGCCAGGTCTAAATTTGGCCCTTGGGCTTCTGAGAATAGACAGTCATCATTATTTTATTATTAACTGTGTTGAATTGTGCCAGGTCATATAATGTTTTTTGTGATGTGGACGTATTGGGCCAAATTCCTCCCTGATACAACTCTGCTGCCTTCTTGCAATGCATCACACGTGAATCATGGTATCCATTATCTCTGATTGCAAATTATTTAAGGTCCTGTTTGTTCAAAAACATTTAAATACTTACCTATATAAAAATAATGATCCAGGCTTGCCACTCCAACAAAATTTAACTGGGAATTGGTCCTGCTTCGAGCAGGGGGTTGGACTAGATGACCTTCAGGGGTCCCTTCCAACCCTGATATTCTATGATTCTATGATTCTATGAAAATTGAAGTCAAATCAGAGGAGCAATGTGATTTTTTTTTCACCTGTGGTGAGAAATTGCTTACATAACCCTGTAGATTGCTGGTGCTGGATTTAAAGATCTGTTTTTATGATATTGGGAATATAATTCCAATGGCACGGCAGGGATTAATATGTCATTTTATGGGATTTTTTTATTTTTTGGGCTCTAGTGCTGGAGAAAGGATACAGGCTGACAATCCTGGGAACTGAAGTCCTATTTTTGCAGAACAAATAAAAGACTGGTAGAAACTTCACCATCATTGTCTCCCTCAATCTGAACCTTGATGGGCTACCTCTCAGGGTGAAGGCAGTTCAGTGCCTCTTTTTTAAGCAGTGACAGTTGTGTCTATGGTGCATGTGTGTGATGTGAACACTAATGCTAGGAACTAGGCTGAGCCCTCAAATTTATTTTACGTAGAATGCCAAACAATTATCTGATGATTATTCCTTTCAGCCACTACTGATTTAGGTTGGATTCAAACTAGCAAACTAAAGGTGAAAGGGTTACTACAAAGCCTATAAACCATCCTATTGCCTAATAAATCGTTAGTTATAAAGGCCTGGTCCTAATTTCATTGAAGTATAATGGCAGGATCAGGCCTACCTGTGTAATCTAAACAGGATTTATTTAGGATGTAGGACTTGTGCCTCTTTTTTATTTTACATTTTTTCTTTAAAATGAGTCACATTACAAACCCTTTGCTTTTTTATCATCAAAGCTGTCTATGGAAGTGTGGAGAGCAAGATTACTTGGAACACAGCTTGGTACACCAAATGCAGAGAGCTGACTAATTTTTTTTATTTCATCCCTGCTGTGTTGTGTCCTCCCTATGCACCCACTCCAGTCCCAGACATGTCAGCACAAGATATTAAAAAGGGGAATCTAACTAAAACTTCAGTTTTACTCTATCTGCAAACTTGCTTAACATTCTCCATGAACAGGCTCACCTGTGAGATAAAAGTCTCGGTGGTGGACAATCACTTCTCCAGATGGTGAGATGATGGTCTGTCTTAGAACCTTACTATATTCACTTTAATTGTTTTTTAAACATGGTTGAATGGATGAGCAGCGGGGCTGCTGTTTGTTCTCTGTACCAAAGATGTGAAATATACAAGACTCATCTGTTTGAGACATTGCAAAGCTCCAAATTCCTTCATTAAATCCAGAGGAGAAGTAAGTTTTATACTGAACTGATCTTCTAACTGTTGGTGCTGATTATTTGATATCATTTGTGAATTGATTTAGGGCCTATTTAAAGTGAGGGACCAATAGTATTGGCTAGCGGAGGCACATTGCTGGCAGGTGTCATGGGAATATTTCCTTCAGTGCTCTGACTAATATGTTGCAGTTCTGTCCTGCAACACCCATTCTTATTCCACTTCTGGAATGGGAAACATATTTTTGTAGTCCACCTCAATCCTGAACTGTCACTGTCCTAATATTCCAGGTACACTTGGTGAAATGAACTTCAGTCTTTCTCACCATCAACACAAGCTAGTTCAGTTCTGAGCTTCCTGTGAATTGTGTATAATACTGTATCCTTGTAACCTGCAATGTGTTTAAGGGAAGTTTAGCATGAGACCCACCTAACTCCTTTTCATCTCTGTGACTGAATCAGGGTTGAATCCAAAGGTGAAATGTTATTCCCATTGAAGTCAATGGCAAAACTCCCATTAATTTCAAAGGGGCCAAGATTTCACCCCAGGTCTCTATAGACAAAAGGCCAGACCCTGATCTGCTCTCAGTAGTTTGAACTATCAATGGGCTGTCATTATCTGCTATTTTATACATATTTTTCCTATTTAAATTTTTGTTTTCCTACAGAGAAAGAACTTTCAAGAACCAGCAAAGTAAACATGTCAAAACTACAAATTCTAAAGAGCTAGCCCATCTGGGCAGAGCAACAAGATTATAATCAAGAATGATGCAGAAAAGGTAACTGGCAAACTACAACTAAAGTAAATAAAATGTTACCCTCTGATGCTGCAAAGTCTTAGGCACACAGAGTGAGCGAATAGTCCCATGGGTCGCAGTGCAAAAAGTTATTCATGTGCAGAAGTCCTTGCAGGATCAGGACCTTAGGTTTGTTCATTAATGTTTCACAGGGCTGAACTGAGCCTGTGAGTCAAACTACTCTTGTCCCTTGGGGCTTCCAGGTTTCTGGTGTTAAGAGGTTGTTGTTCCTAGGTATTTTTTTTTAAATAAATGTAACCTCCTATAATCCTGTTTTAAGATCAAGTATTACATTAAATAGACTTGGACTTGCAGTAGGAGATGATTATATTTCTTTAAACCTTGGAGACCAAATGAGAATTATGTAGAGATGATATGACACTGAATTTTTCACACCTTGTAGCCATGTAATGAAAGCTAAGACCAAACTGGGACTCCATGATGCAATTGTCAAAAGCCCCTTATGAACAGGAGCCAAAGGCAACTTTCAGACTTGAGAACCTCTGCAACGAGTCAGATCTGCTACACTTTAGTATTGGTAATGTGATGTTGTTACACCATGGCCGTGAAATTATATTATCTTCTGCATCGTGAGGAGATAACACTTGTATGACAATGTACTCCACCACAAGTTACTACAGCAATATAGCAAAAAGGCATTCACACCTTCCTGGAGCCTGATCTTTTTAATTTAAGACTAGTCTACACTGGGCTTTTTAATTTAAATCTAGTCTACACTGGGCTTCTAGCACCCTCCTCCTTTCCCCCATCCCCACTGTGGCTCTCTGGGCCAAATTTACCTCTGGTGTAATTCCATTGACATTCCAGGGGGGAAGTCCATGGCAAAGCTTCCATTGACTTCAGTGGAGCCAGGAATTTCACCCAGGGTTTTTAACAGGGTACCATGTTGTATGAGATCTATACTGTGACTGGCATATAGGGTTTCTCTTGCGCTCAACAGTAACTGGGTGGATTTTTAGGGAAGGAAGAGAGTCTGTAGTTGGTGATGTCTTCCAGGACACTATCTCAGATGTGATCTGAGTTCAGGCTGTGGCAGCAAATGCAGATGTCTGATATTCTTTGTCTATGCTGAGGAAACTCACGTTGACATCACTTGGAGCTAGGCATTTAGAAGGACAGGAGAAGTGACCCTTTAGTTCCTTGCAAGGCAGTATTAGTATTACAACACCCAGAAGCTGCTCCTTAGGGGCTAGATCCTTTAAGGTTATGACTAGTTCAGATGAGATGTAACATGTCCTTAACTCCCATTAGTCTCAATGAATCTTGAGGCGCTCAGTACTTTGTAATATTGGGCTCCAATATGTTTAGTCTTTCATACGCTGGAGGGGTTGGGCTGGGTCAGGTATTACCCATGATCAGTGGTTCTGTGGAATCATCCTGTAATAATTGATTCCTTTAAAAGAAAACCCCACCCCCATTTCTGGCTGTGATCATTATGGGAAAAGGAGTTCCCCTTTAATGATTGCAGTGGGCAAGGGAGTAGAGAAGGAACAATCCAACCTGGGCTGGGAGGGGGAAAGCTCAATAAAGTGCATGCTGCACTGAAAGAGATTTGGCAAGACAGGTCCCTTACATGGTTTCTGAACCACTAACAATTGATTTTTTCTTCCATTCTGTGCTTGTTCCCTAATATCCTGCTCTCCGTCTCCCGGGGACTGCACACAGGAGATGAAAGCAAAGAAAACCAAACAAGCCATTGGCGGCGCTCACTCAATTGATTTTTACACAAAATTTGCCTTCATGCACGAAGGATGGAAAAATGATCCCATTAATAATGAATAACAAAAACAAATGCAGGGAGGAAATCAATAGAAGCACATTTGATATCATAGGGAGATGAGAAGGGGGAGAAAAAAAAACCCTATAAGACCAAACCTAGCAACACAGAGATGCATAATGCAGGAGCTGTGAGCTTGGGGGATGGCTGCCTCTCTGTGTTACACCTGTCAGGGATATACCCGAGGGAAGCTGGTGTGCAGCAGAAAGTGCTGAACACCTTCCCAGCCTGCGTGACATTTATGCTTTATGCCAGGCAGTTCTGCAGACCCAATGAGAGATGGAGTAATGGTTTGAAAAGCAAAAATAGCCTAAATTTGCCTCTGAAACACTAACTCAACTCTTCTGATGATTGAAAATATCCAGTTAACTTTCTTTTGTTTTCATTTTCCCTGGGTGCTTCTGTGCTTCCTGGTTTCATCCCTGACTGAAAGTGAACACATACAAGAAGGGATAGGCCTTGTATGCACGCACAAGGTGTACCCCTTTACCAGTACAGTTAAAGGGGTACAATCCCCTGAGGATGGATGCAGTTAAACCAATATAAATATACTTATGCTGGTATAACTTATTCCTCTATAGGAAGAGGAATAAGCTATACTGGAATAAGGCACTTCTGTATTGGTATAACTGCATCCTCACTAGGGGTTGTGTATTTCAATAAAAAAAAATCACATCCCTAACCATAATAGTTATATTGGTACAAAAACTGTATATAGCCTAGCCCATATTCTATTTCTGGCCCAGCTGGAAATATCATGATTGGGCTGATTTTCATGAAGTTTCTAGCCTGATTTCCAGGTTTGCATGAACAGTGACATCAGTGAGGCCAGCATTTGGCTCAGAAGAAGCTCTAGAGTGTTACCAAGCTTAGCTGAGTTCGTCCACCTACAGCTCATTTGAAGCAGTCGGGGAGGACGTTTTGACATCTATAGATTCAGCAACTGTCTGAGGGAACTGACCAGCCCTGGGATGTGGTGGTGACTATGTATGTTGGCATGCTTGGCCAAACCCATTGGGCAAAACTAAACTCTAATTAATTCAAGATTTCAGTTAATAAATGAATAATAATAGTGCATATCTTAAAGCTGATTCAAGTTTCTTTTCCCACGGAAAATTTATATTTTTAATTAAAAAAGAAATCTGGAAATTTTAAATGGGTTTTAAATGGGTTTTCTTCAGTTTTCAGCAGATTTTGAAGGAAAAAAATGTTCAGTTTTCTGATGAAAAATCTTTTATTTTTCCATTTGTAGGAAATCAGATATTTTCCTTGAAAATTTTTATTTAGTTGAAAATCTAATTTTCTGTCAGTGAAAATTTTCTGTTGAAACTTTTGTGTCAGCCCTAGAATACATTATTTTTGGCCTGTAAATGTGAAAGCAAGAATCATTATTCCCATATAAAGGACAGAGAAACTGAGGTGCAAATAGGTCAGTGGTTTCCCAAGGTCACACAGCCAGTTAATGACAGCTAGGATTAGTAGACCACAGGTACCAATTTAATGGTGCCAATTTCTAATCCAATATTCAACCAACTAGATTTACCATTGGTCTCAATGAATGGGATCATAATATACACAGCAGTTGGCCCAAACAGCTCAGTTTCAGATTAAAAGAATGGTTTTAAGACCAAGCATAGAAATAAAAAGGTTCTGGTGTTGGTCTTAAAATACAACAGCACTGAGTTCCTAGTGGTTAACAGGAAATTACAAGTCTTTTCCTTAGCCTTATGCCAACCTGAGTATGGGTTAGGAGTAGTGAATTAATGCCGATAGTAAAGGTTTGGGACCATTAATGGTTCTAGTTCTAATCAGGGCTGTGATGTTTACTCAATGTGTATCTTTAGAGGAATCGCTGGGTATAAATTACTTACTTGAAAATTAGATGATGAATCTGAGCTGACTTTTCTGGGGGAAAGTCATAAAACTCCCATCCCAACCCCTTCATACTGAAACTGTTTTCATTGGACTGGTCTGGCTGAATAAGGGAATCTGAGTCTGGCGGTATGGTGCTATGGTGACCTGAATGTAGAATGAGGGGTATGGCATCACATGAAATTTAAGACAGTCCCATAGCCCCACTCATCTCCATGTTTTTTTGCATACTGCGTATATCCAGTGTTTCATCTTGTTTTGAAAATATTCTCTTTTCCCTTTCCTCCGGCCTTTGCTCTCGCCTGCAAAAATGTACATTTTAAACTCGTGTAACTGAAACACTCGATGGGCCAAATTTTCAAACCAGGGTCCCAAAATACCAGGCAGAGCGCATCCATTGCCCTTGCAAATCCTGCATGTAATGTAGCAAACCACCACATATTCATAGTCATATTCACCACATATTAGTCTTTACTAAGTCTGAATTACAGGTCGGCATTTTGTGAGTGCACTGGAGGTACATGTGCAGAAAGTCCAGATCCAGTGAAGTTCGAGTGCACATCAGGAGGAGGCAAGATTTTGGGAGCCCACACAAGGGACTGGAGCTCAGATCTGCACGCACTCCTTGTCTGTGTGCAACATGAGAGTATGCAAAGGAAGGGGGAGGGGCAGAGCCTGTGAATCCCCCAGCTATTTCCTTAGCTGCTGCAGTGATGAGGGCCATACAAGTATACAGACAGATACTTTTCCCATGGAGCAGGAGCACAAAGACTGTGGAGGCTACTCCAGCCTGGGGTGAGATTAGCAACATAGACTGGAGCCATTGCTGCTCCAAAGCCTTGGGAAGAGGATTTCTGCCTCCCTGTGCCAAAGGAAGTCACCAGTGCTCAGGACAGTTACTCAGGCAGGGCTTGGGGCAGAGAATTTACCGCTCACTGGACGTCTCTCAAATAATAACAACTATCATCCCTCTTTTCTAGGGCAACTGTCCTGGTGTGATGAGCTGCTAAGCCTGAAAAATGAAGATTTATGCTGGAAAGTCTGGCAGACCCTAAAATGGAGCATTGCAAGGCATGGGAATGTAATAACGTAAGCTCATCCCTAATAAAACCAACTTAACAGTTAGCTACACAAGGGAAAATGGGACTTTCTTTTCATGCCACCTGTTGTTTCAACTTAATCAGTCTGGGGATACTGAGTACATTTTGCCATAGGCTTCATTTGGGCATTCAGAGCAAACAGCACAGAGATACAATGAGAGCCATACAGAAATGCACTGAGTCAAAAAGGAAATATTCTACTACACTGGTATAAAGTGAAAGGAATTTATTTCAGTCATGCACCTTCACTGGCTATTTCCAGCTAACTACATTGGAAAGCAAGGAAGTGGATTTCTCCTTTCACAGCAGTAGCTGGGTTACTTCACCTGGACAGTGTTAGATACAAATTTGTTCCTTCAGCAAAGCAAAGATTTGGGTTTTGTTCTGTAAAGCAAATTTAGAACTATGTATTGTGTGAGAGTGCTTATAAAATTCTTTTCTATTTTATAGGGGGGAAAAAGCAATATGCCAAAGGAGATGAAAAGATTTAATTATTTTTTAAATGAATGGAGCATTTTAAAGCAGCAATAATGCTACATAATCTAGACTGACTATTAAAAAATTTTATTGACATAGTCTAAAATTTTCCAACCTGGGTGACTAAAGTGAATCCTTCTAAGTCTATAGTTACACTTCAAAATAAAAGTGGCCTGATTTTCAAAGGTACTGAGTACCGGTCTTTCCCCATTGACATGAACTGGATGTGCGGGTGCTCAGCAGAGCTCATAATCAGACCACTTATATTTAGTGCATATGGATTTAGCAGGCCAGCTTTAAGGCCCAGATTGGAAAATGTTAGCTTCAGTGCACTGTCAAAGTTTACAACAAACGAATACTTTGAATTCTCTCTCATCTGAATACTTACCTCCCTTCTCTGCCAGGTGTTGATGGTTAATTAATTAAAGTTTGTAGAGTGTTTCCAGGAGGCAAATGTAAGAATAACAATGATACCAATAATTAACAAACTATAGAGCTCTTTGCGGATTTGAAATATTGGACCAGCATTAATGAATGTGTCCCTATAACACCACTGGGAAGTAGGAAAATGCTAAAGCCCCCTCATACAGATGGGGAAACTGACACAGAGGGTTGATGTGACTGGTCCAAGGCTGCACAGTGGTAGAACCAGGATTAGAACTCCAGACTTCTAAGGGCTTGAACTCCAGCTCTGGGACCCCTTCTTTAAACCATCCATGCTGCCTTAAATATGTGCCTTCTAAGGGCTAGTCTATGCAGGAAGATAGCCTGGAATAGCTTTTCCACACTAGCGCCCCCTGTGGACACTCTCATTTTGCACTAAGAGTGGACTAACCTAAGCCACATAAAGTGTGGCTGTTAGTGTGGAATAAAAGTGTCCACATGGAGAGTTATTGTGGAATAGCTATTGCACTCTTTCACAGCCTGGCTTATTTCACAATAGCTTCTCTATGTAGACACTCTCTAAATGATAAATATTACTATTAGTTTATTATCTTGAGGTGCCCATTGGAAAACCGAGAGCTGATCCAATAGCTCGTGGATCCATGTTTGGAAACGGTTGTTGTGTTCCAAGTGTTAAAGAAGCAAATGGCCATGAAGCCTTCCAGTCTAAGCACCTGAGAGAAATCCAGAGCCAGGCATTTCCTCCAGGAGGTAAGCTAAATGTCTTCACCTCTGTCACTGCCTGATTTGTAACCCAAACTCAGTGGTTGAGCATGATCCTTAATGCAGGTTATTATTTATAAATTGTTGAGGAGTGCAATATCTCTCCATTTACTGACTGTCATAACAAAAGAGCTGGGAGGTAAACCAAGTCATCATCTACCAAAAGAACACAGCATTTGGACAGTGCAAAGGCACTAAATAATTCAGCATCTATTTAAAAGTATAGTGTTTTGTAATTTCAACAGAAGTTAGAATAGTTCAAATGCTCTGGCAGCCCCTAAATTCTGGGAACAGAAAAGGTGTTGTGCAGCCACATTGGATCCTTTGCCAAGCATGGTGGGCCAGATTTAAGAATTGGGCCTTGTATGCATAGACAAGGGTGAAAAATTAAGGATTTAGAGCCATTTCAGTGTGAGGTTTAAATTGATATTGTATATGATATTACAGTGCTCAAGACATGTATCCATTTGATTTCACTGGTGATACTGGAGTCAGATGCTGTCCAGCTGTGACATGAGAGATTCTGAGAAGTAACAGTAAAGCTATTGAATGCATCAGATGAAGTGAGCTGTAGCTGTAGCTCATGAAAGCTTGTGCTCAAATAAATTTGTTAGTCTCTAAGGTGCCACAAGTACTCCTTTTCTTTTTAGTAAAGCTATAGCAGTTTTTCTGGAGGAGGGGGAAAAGACTGACTTACACTGTGGAAGAACCTGGTCATAGTAAAGATGTAGATTGAGTACTGAAGAGTAGAGACTAGAACTCAGCAGGTTGAGAAGTTCTGTTCAGATAGGTGCTGAAAAGTCTGATGCACACATGAAAAATAACTGTCCTATTCTGAACATCTCAGGACAAATCAATCTCTGGTATAACTCTCTTGTTACCCCAGATATTAATTTGACCCTGGGGGACAAAGTCAGCCTGCCTGGCCCAGCCATGGGTGTCTAATTGCAGTGTAGACATACCCTCTGGTTCAAATCTGCAGAGTAGATCACAGTAGGAGCATCTGTTGTGCTGGTACAACTCTGCATTTGTCCGTGCAAATGAGGATTTGCACATATGCAATGGATCTTTGTCTAAGTGCTTGTTTGCATGCCTAATTGCCCAATTTGCATGCAAAAAAGTGGTGCTTTGCAGCACAGCAGGAGCATACACATGTTATACGTGCACCTGTTGATCTTGATTTGAAAGTCCATAGATGCCTCATGCACACTAGCCCCACTGCCAAAATGTGTACCGTACTGGATGGACAGGAGGCAGGACAGGACAGTCCTGTGTCTTGGTGAGGTGCTAGAAGCTGAGCATGGCCCAGGCTGAAACTACCTTTTGAGACCCTCACATAAAACCACTTCCTTACAGCTTCCCATCATTTTACTGCAGTTGGTTTTAGCTGCCCTCACCATTGCTTTTTGATGTCACTTCTGAAGAGCAGGGGGAGTAAATCATGGGGCTGAGGGAAGATGAGAGAAAAAAGCTGGTACCAGCAGCACATGCTCAGGGTCAGGCTTTCAATAAAACATCTGTTCCCTGGGAATCACCTGAAGCTATGATCCACATGAAAACACAAAAGGCAAGTGAAAAGTGATAAGACACTAATATATTTGGGCTTCCCTGCGTTACATGTTCTAAAAAGAAAAGATAAGAAAGCGGATTGTAGATGTTCCTGCCTTTCAAATGCACAGAGCCACAAGTAGAAACTGCAGTATTTATGGGAGACAGAAGAACATCCCTTTCATCTCTGGCGTTTGAAATTTTCTTTTCGAGTTACCTGTGGGACAATGGTACACAGAGCTCACCTGCATTCACTGTATAATTCACACAACAGAAACTACATTAAAAAAATGTTGTGCTTAGAAATCAAACCCACTAGAACTAGCCAAGAAATACTTTAGAGTGAAAGACCTAAGCAACTACTGGATGCACAGCAAAGAAACTTCCAAGTGAAAATCCCATTGTGCCCAGGCACTCATGATGGGATTCAGAATGACGAATTCCTGACATACTTTTGGGATGTCACCTGGCTTATATCTCTCTTGAACTCAGGATAGATACCCCATTGCTCCATGTAAACAGCATTCTCCTTTGATTGTGATATAGGCTCAGGGCTTGATTTTCAAATGTACTTCTACAATTACTGTGACTGCACACACAAATTGGGTATTTGCAAACATAAATGCTGATTTACTTGTCGCACTGGCCATTTGCATTCATAAATATCCCGTTTGCATGTATAATCTAAGTAAAAGTGTGTGAAAATTAGGCACTGAAATCCATGGAGTCACATCCATTTACAGTAAGTCTAAATTTGACGCTCAATGTTCTTTCTCTTAGGGACAAAATTTCAAGCCTGGCACACCTGCAAAAATGCACATGCATCCACTGCCCTTCAATGCAATGGGTATACTGGAAAAATGTGCATTGCACCCTCCATACCTGCAAAAAACTTCAGTCATGTGGTTGTGCAAACTGACCTCTGCAGGTCCAAGCTGAGGATTTGCACAGCTCTTTGCATATACACATTGTTGCTGGAATAGATGCATATGAATTTTTGCAGATGCTCCTTTTTCACCCAGGTTCAAGAATTGGCTCTTAAGATTCTCTTATTCTGTGAAGCATCTTGCATTTCCTATTTCATAATATATTTTTCCAGAAATGTTTGCTGTGCCCAGGAAAAGTATCAGATTGTTGGACCTGGAGACTGATATTGTCTATCCACAGAAGAGATGCGGCCTCAGCAGTAGCAGTGTTGGTTTCCCCTACACTCTAGCCCATGTGCCTCAACCCTGAATTATAGGAACTAAGCCTAGGGATAAGAGGATAGTTCAGTGTCTGTGCCATAGTCAGTATTTGGCCTCTTTGCTGAGATGACCAAGGCATTGTTATAACTACCATTTTATGGTGGTGGATTTTTGTGAGATCGATGCCCATCCTAAGGGAACTGCATAAAGACAACTAAACTCATTTCATATAAACTTGGCTGAATTTGACCGGACAATCTGGACAAAAGACTGTATCTCATCTCCAGGTCCCCTGGATAATGTCACAGTATAATAATTTAAATAAACTGTCAAAAGTTGTCCTGCATTGGCTGAGGGATTGGGGGAAAAATCAGACTATGGGTAAAATCCAGGTTACACTGGAGTCAGTGGAGTTTTGCCATCGACTTCAAAGGGGCCAGGATTTCAGCCTACCAGGCCTTCTCCAGATGTAATTGCTGTGTTCTTCTGTTGAAGATTGATGTGTTAAATATTCCTTCAGTAGCTCTGAGAACAAGGGAAAAAAAGATGTACAGGGTCAGAAGCAGAAGATGATATTTAAAGTTTGATATCTCAGCTGTTTCAAAATAGGTTTGTTTTTTCCCAAACGCCAAAACAGATTAGTCCATAAACATTACCGCATCATGGAATAAGTGCCTGCAATCCCCCCCCCCCCCAAAATAAAATAAAAACCCAACAACCCTCTTTTTAAGTAATACAGTAGGAACATATAAAAGCAGCTGAAAAAATTATAACTTGTTTGTTGCTTGGTTGGTTTTTATCCACATTATACAACCAGCTAGATGGTTATGGCTTAGCCTTAGGGAACTGGTGTTGGGGTATGGATCTGTATAGCACTTGGGCAGGAGTTCAAGTTCAGTTGGGGCTGAAAGCTGCTATGATTTGAAGGCTGTTCAGTTGCCAGTATGACAGGAGTCTGCAGTCTTTCCATCTTAAGCATTTCTATAGTGCCCACAAGCTTAGCTTCAGATCACTGCGGGGGGTCTCAGTCCAGTTTCTAGTCTGTCCTTCCCCTAAAGCAAAGGGAGGGTATATGGGATACACTGGAGGGGCAGAGAAGCCAAGGACCAAATGAGCTGTGGAAACTGTTCTTTTCCCATTTCTGGTTAGGACTGAGGGCTGTTGATGGGAGAAGTTTGTACTGTTTTTTTCCTGTGCTGTATCTGGTCTATGGTTAAATTATAGTATCTCTGTCACCAGGGCTCTCGAGCTTTCATGAGCAATAGATTGGTGAACCATACAAAATGCAAATGAGCTACACACATGCTTGAGGCCAGATTTAGCAAGAAACATCTTAGACTGAATGTTTACACCCGAGTCCTAAAACCCTGAAAATAGAAGAGTCTATTTGGGATGTCAGCACAGTCCCTTTTGCAATGGACTGGTGTGTGCTGGGAATCCAGGCAGGCACTGGAATGGGTGGCTGTTCATCAGGACTCTCTTCTTCTCACTGACCAGTCTCTTCCTGTTTGATCTCCCCCCTTTCCCCCTTTCCTGTTTATTACCATGGCCCAGCCCTCCTCCTTATTCCTTCCCCTGCCTCTCCTTCATGGGGGTAGGGGGTGGAACCAATGTTAACACAAACACAAGAGATGTCCTCACTTGAATTCCCCCAGTGTCAGGCATTTGTCATTGTTTGGCAAGCTTCAAAAGTGAGAGTGATGGCTAATGACGAGGCAACAGCAAATGTGGTCCCTGGTGGTCTGGATGACTTGTTTCTCCTCTGTCACACTGAGAGGGGCTGGCAGTCAGCATCCAGAGACCAGCCCAAATGTAAGAGCCGTGCTAGGAACTTTCTTCTGCTCTTTGTGTTTGCTTGCTTGCTTGGATACATACTGAAGTATCACAGGCAAAGGATAAAAATATAGCAGGGTCAGCGCTGTAAACAGTTAGGCCATTGCAGCCAGGCAAAGGGTAGGGCGAGAAACAGCTCTGCTTCCATGTTTCATGATTTTCCTCCCCCGCACCTAATGGGTGCTCAGGGGGACTGTCTTATTTCATTTTATCTGCTGTTCTTCTCTGGTTGAGTTTTCTTTCCTAGTTTTATCTATTGCTTAGAGACTAGGGTGATGGAGCCATTAGAAAAGTAGAAACAGACATACAAATAGCCAAGCTTCTCCTTCCCCTAGTGCAAAGGGAGGCTGATACTATATGGGGTACAAGGGAGGTGATGTCTGGAGTCTCTGCTGGATGTAAGAGAGGTGGCATCTTTGTCAGACGCATTTTCTACATTAGGCACCAGGAAGATGTGTTTACGGGATACACAGGAAGAAGGTGGGGGTCTATCTATATTGGCCATGGGGCGACACAAAAAGAAAAAAAGTTTTCCCCAAAAAGCTCACCTTTCAGCATCTAAGCTCCTAAAGCTTTAAAGGACAGCTCTAACCCAGGGCCAGCATAAGGGGAGATCAGCTGTGAAAGTAAAAAAATAGAGGGCACCTTTAGAGAGAGGTACACGAATATCCCCATATCTTTATTGCTTTGGTGGGAAGAGTCCCAGATTCAATCTTACCTACAGCACTGTTTGACCATAGCCTTTCACTATCCATGGTCATTCACACCTGTGCAAAGGGGGTGTATTACAGGTGTGGTGGGGAATACTGATTTGGTAGCATTTGAAATCCACTTTGCACAGGTGTGAACAAGAGCAGAAGGTTCAAGATAGTGGCAAATCAGTCTCAAAGGGGCCCTGCATTAAACGGCCATCTGGTAAATGGAATAAGGTGCACTAACTCTTTATGGCAGAGAGGATGTGCATTTCTTCCCTGCTTCCCCATGCAAATCAGGCATGTAAGTGAGTCCCATACTTCCAGCTGGATCCACGTGGCAGATGGGTTTGATGCCACGTGCACATGCATTAACATGGAAAACACATTACCACCCACGTTGGTTCCTGATAAAATGGGCCATAAGCATCATTGCCCCAGGAATTAATGGAGGACCTGGATTGCTGACATTGCATGTCAGTGCCATTCCCTGTCTCTCAAAGGCAGACCTGAAACTGATGCAGAAAGGTGAGTTTATTTCAGTTTCACTGCAAAGTCTGGAGATGCAAATAAATGTTAGACAGATCAAGACCACTGATCTAAAAAAAAAAAAAAGCCCATCTCCACTCATTGTTTTATCACATAACTGCCTCTTTAGCCCCCTCCCTGTCTCCATCTGACTTCTCTTTCTGTCTCTTAAAACTAGAGATGATGATTAATTATCTTTGTTCAGTGCCGACAGTGCACTCAGTTCTGTGCAAGACATAAAAGAAGGCACGAGCATACACCACGAAGTCCACTTGGGATTATGCTATTGCTTTTACCGGGAAGACATTCAGATACTACGGGGATAGGCAGCAATATAAAACTTTAATATATAGTCAGAGTCTAAATAACAATCTCCATCCTGCAAAATTCAGACCTGCCCATAAACTTCCCATCAGTACAGGAGTGTTCAGAGCTGAGATTTGGATTCAGGCTCATTGCTTCTTGATTCTCTGCATCACAGGCCTTACCTGGCAACTTATCCTGTCTGATTCTGCCTACATTCTCCTATTACCTTTAACTCCTGACCTGTATGATTGTTTACCCTTAGTTCAGGCATGTGGGTTATGGTGTTGGACAGCCACTCCCACCCTGTGTTACTGGGCAATTGTAAATGTTCACCTCTGATGTACAGTGTCTGCAGGGCAGTGTGGGGTGTGGAGGAAGCTGGCACTGCTGCTGTTTCTCCTTTAACTATTCTGTAGGCAAGTAGATGTCTTTGGTCTCCAGAGCCACCAGTCTGCCACCTCTCACCAGCCCTAAACCAACTAAAAATAATCCCCCAAACTGCCTGTTATGCATCTATATCAGGGAAAAGAGAGCAGGAGCTGCCGTACTCTTGAGTAAATGATATGCCTTTTAAAACGCAATTAAATTTTAGAGACCGCATTTCTGATCTCTTAAGGAAAAAAGTGCACTTTTTTTCTTTTACTATTTATTTAGGACATTTTAACAGGTTTACAAATCCTTGCCGTGTAAATATCAGAAACAAAACAATCACTACAACAGTAAGCTTTTGTTTAAAGAGACATTATACAGTAACACAGTCACCAGCTTTCTCTGTTAACAGGATGTAACCATACTGCAGGTGAGTATTATTACAACACTCATGGCATTGTTTGTAGTGATTTTATTAAATTGAGTGAAATCTCTGATTTAACAGACCAGGCACGTCTATCAAATGTTAATATTCCCCCCAAATTGGACAGATATGGTGGTTATTTTTGCAGGCAAATGTACTTTGTCTGAATATTGAATAAATGGTAACCAAATATCTAAGTAACTATTTGTTCTCAGACTATTTTGCTGGGTTTGTAATTGGTGCTTTACATTTTCCATAACAACAACCTCCTATATTTTTTGAACCATTCCTTTAAGTTTGGACTATTTTTATTTTTCCAGTGAGAGGCTATCAGTAGTCTTGCAGCTATTAGCAGATGAAAGATTAATTCTTCATTTTTTTTTGTGTGACCATTTTTGCTAGGAAGCCATAGGAGGGTTTTTCTTATTGTGATACAGACTGAGATTGCTGATCTTTTGCAGATCAGATCCATTCCTCTGGAGGAAATTTGTCTGTCCAGATCCTTTCCCCAGCGTATCACATATGGACTTTTTTTATGGTTAGAAAGTTGTCTGTAAAGATTGCTATAACTTAGTTATAATTTTTTGTTTCCTAATTGACCAAACACCACTTCTATTAAAGTTAGCTGTCTGTAGAAGAATAAACTTTTCTAGAGAGTTAAGAAATGTAATTCCCTAACTTAAAAGCATTGATATCATGGGAGAGTGGGCCAGCTGAAGTTAGTTTTGATCTCTAAATATGTTAAAAAAGTTTCTTTACTGAATAGCTGGGTTATACAAATGAATACAACCATTTGTATTCCATGGCTTTCCCAATCTTTAGAAGCTCTCTGGTTTGTGATTTGGGTTAAGATATGGATTATTTACAATGGGTGTCATTGGGAAGGAGAAAGAACATACCCAGACCCATCGAGTAGCCTATGCTAAAGGATGTGTATACATTTCTAGAGGGCATGATGCTTTTGTGAATTCATGGTAGCCTGGCAATCTTTACATTGCCACAATTTCTTGTTGATTTAAAGACCCAGTATTTGGCTGGGTTAGAGCACCCCAGTTCACTAGTCTTTTGATCTAGCTGGCTTGATAATACCATAGAATATGTGGAACAGCTAATATACCCCATTTAATGGATCTGTACAAAGTATGTGCATTCACTCTTGGGTTTTTTTTATTCCATGTAAATTCTAACATCTTCCTCTGTATTCCTGACATGGTTTTATCTGGGGTGATTACAGAAAGATTTTGAAACAAGATAGATATCTTTGGCAAAATTTTCATTTTGACTGTGGCTATTCTTCCCAACCAAACAATTGTACACTTCCCCCACCACTGTAGTTCTTTTTCATTTGCAGAAGTAGTGGTTTGAAATTTAAATTATAGAGCTCTCCTAGGTTTGAGATTTGAATTTCCATGTACCTTACAGGATTTGTTGCCTATTCGTACCCAAATGTTTTCTGGATGAATGACTTCTACGAGTCTGGCAAATTTATAGCTAGCATTTCAGATTTGGTATTATTGACTTTAAATCCAGAAGCTTTCCTCTAAAGACATGGATTTCTTTAGATACTAATTTTAGAGAAATATTTGGTTTAGATAAAAATAATATATCATCTGCATATATAGCTATTTTCTTTTGTGTTCCTGCAAGTTTTATTCCTGTGATAGTCATTGTTCTGTATCCTGTGTACAAAAGGCTCCAGGGCCAATGCAAAAAGTAAAGGCAACAATGGACATCCCTGCCTAGTCCTTCTGCATAATTCCAGTAGGGGAGATTTAACTCCATTAACTTGCAGAGCTACTTTTGGGCTAATGTAGAGAACACTTATCTGTTTAAGGACGGGGGGCCCAAAGTGCATATGGGATAGAACTTAGAATTGAGTGGAACTTTGTTTCATCAAAAGCTTTCTCTGCATCAAGTGATGATAAAATAAATATTTTTTTTTGATCTGGCATTGTGGATGATTCCAGGTACGCTCTGAATATTGTCTGACACTTTTCTCTCCTTAATGAATCTATTTTGATCTGGATTTATATATACTCAGAGCACAATCAGCTAGCTAGTATTTTTGCTAAAATCTTTGTCATGATCCAGCAGTGATATGGGCCTATAAGAACTGCACAAGTAATGTCTTTTCCAACTTTGTTTGTAGGTTGTGGAAGTTTTTCCCCTAACAGAATAGCATTGAAAGGTAGTTCTCAAGGGACTCATTAATACTTCCTTAAATACCTTGTAAAATGCAGATGGAAAGCCATCAGGTCCTGGAGTTTTACCACTTTTCATGTTTGCTATTGCCTCTAAGATTTTCTTCTTCTATTATTTTTTTAACCTTTATCAATTTTGTTTATTTTTGACAAGCCTGCAACTTCCAGGTATTTTTGAATAATTTCAGAACGTGGAGTATCTGAGGTATAGAGATTTTTACAATAAGTAGCTGATTGTTTTTAATTGTTGGAATAATATGTTGCTTTTGAATCCTTTTAAGCTTTCAAGCTAATGTTTTATCGAAAAGGAAATAGAAGTGATAAGCTATATGCCCTGTATACCAAAGGTCTTTTTCAGTGGCATCTGTTATCAACATATTAAATTTCCCCCTTATATTAATTAATGGTTGATATACTTTTTTTAAGCTTGTGTTTTTATGAATGTCTTATAATCTTTTTATCTCTTGTTCTAGTTTTATTTTTTCTTGAGCTCTCTTTTTTTCAGTCGAGAGGCTCTGATTTTCAACTGCCTCCTAAAAATTACTTTACCTGCCTCCCAGAGAAGATGACTTTTTAATCTTTATCATTTATTTGAAAATATTGAATAATGTCCTCTTTAATTGCTGCAACCCAATCTTTGTCTTCCAGAAGGAAGCAGGTCATTTCCAAAAATAGTGGTCTTAGGTTAACAAATATTACTTCCAATGGTGCATGATCTGACCATGTAATGGTGCCAGTTTCTGCAGACTTTGTCTGTTTCATTAAGAATTTAGCAGTGCTGGATTAAAGAATTTGATGGCCCTGTGCACGATGGAAATCAGGGGGCCCCAGCTTCCTTCAAATTTGACCCAGCTGTCTCTCCCACCTCTCCCCTGTCATGACAAAGAAGTGGCCAGGCCAAGCCTGAATGGTGCTCTGACCCCTGTGCACCAGGTCAGAATGCCACTCACTCACATTTGGCTGTCCCCTGTCATGACAGAGAGGTGGTTGGGCCAAAACTGAGGGACACTGAACCTCTGTCATAATGCCACATATCCAAATCTGATGGTCAGAGGCCTCCCTCAGATGGGATCCCTATACAAATGCTCAGTGTGCACATTGGTTAATCTAGGCCTGGGATTTAAAGATTAACATTACATCTGTTTCAATATATAACTGATGAGGGTGTGAATAAAATGTGTAATATCTTTCCTTATGGGTTCAGTTCTCTTCAACAGTCTGAAAGATTGAACTTTAAAGACGTTACTTTAAGAGGAAGAGCCATTGAGAATAATTACTTAGCTTATTGAAAAACTTGAAATTATTGTGATTCTTTAGCTGTGTGATTGCATGAACCCTTGTGTGGCCAATGTCTTTCTTGTTTCTAATTACGGTGTATTCACAGTTGTGTGCCTGAATATGGTTTGGTTTCTATTTGCAAACTTCCATATCTATTTCTTGTAATAATTTCCTCACTGCTTCCCAGTTTCCTCCCTCTCCTGCCTTCCCCTTAGTTTAAATCCAAAAATAAAATACCAAAATATCATAAATAAGTCCCCAAATGATTGTGCTTTGCTGAAATCTAAATCCCCATACATGCCTCATGAACTCTTGAACTGCTTCTCTTGCAGTCCAAAGGAGAGACATTTTCCACCTATGGGGCCTTAATCCTCGCCTTAGGGAGAGATTACCATCTGATCCTTTGAGTTACATGAAGGGAATTTAGACTGACCCCATAAAGGCTCCTCCCCATCCCCACTCTGTTTTCTCCAATCTCCTCCATCCCTGGGACCACTCCTGCCCAATCCCCCCTTATTTGTCCTTTATTTTCCCTAATTTTGGAAATACAGAACACAGCTATCACAAAGTTATAATCATCCCAATTAAAACAAACCTCACACAGTTTTCTTTTTTCTAACATGAAGGTAGTTACCGCATAACTTTTCATTCTTGATGACTCCCAGGAAGTCCCTTCTGGATAATCTTTATGTTACTTCTCAGGTATCCAAGTCCTTTGGTTCAGCTTCACTTCTGCTATTGTCACTATGTTCAAGAGACTTTTGTCTTTTCTTTTCTTTTCCTATCCTATCCTCCTTTTCTTGGGAATCACCATTGCCAGGATTTTTCCAGCATTTTATCCTTGGTTTCTACCTCTGGAGTATCCTCTTGTATGGCTGAGGTTGGGAGTTGTGTCCCAAGCAACCGGAGTATATGTTTTGTCTTGTTTAAAGTCTCTTAATGCATTATACTTATTTTGGAACTGAATGAGAATTTAAATAGGAATCCCCA
The DNA here is from genome assembly GCF_965152235.1 of Eretmochelys imbricata. Classification (NCBI taxonomy): domain Eukaryota; kingdom Metazoa; phylum Chordata; order Testudines; family Cheloniidae; genus Eretmochelys; species Eretmochelys imbricata. The sequence continues at coordinate 18,301,623 of NC_135579.1, forward strand.
TCTGTAAAGGATATCTCCCCTCCTGAGTGCTGCTGTAATTTCCCTCATATCTTTTCTTTTTTTAAGGCTAGGTCAGTGAGGTCATGGAAAAATTGTAGCCTGTTGCCTTTGATGTGAGCTCTGAATGCTCTCTGGCTTTTTTCATAATTAAATCTTTCTGCTGATAATGATGAAATTTCACAATTAGATCTCTGGGTCTACTATTATTAGGGCCAGATGGGAGGTGGGAGCTCCATCAAATGTACTTTCTCTACTTTCACCTCTTCCAGACAGCTCAGATTTAACAGCTCTGCAATTAAAGTTTTTACGTACCAGATTGGTTTTCCTTCTTCAGAATTAAGGGACTGCCTGAAAACACTGATGTTGTTCCTTCTTGCTTTTCCCCCTGTATCATCCAATTTAGGTTGCATCTCTGTCTTTCCCTCTTTCTCCCTGTGCCATGGAGCTCCGCAGGTCTATCTTCATCTCTCTTGCTTCTCCTTAGACTAACCCTAACACAGACTCGCTCTTCCAAGTCAGTAACTTCCTTCTTTACTGCCAGAAACTTGGTCTTTAGATCAGGTTTCAGGGCCTTAAACTCAGAGATCAACTCCCAGATGTCCACCTTGGTAGCCATTTGATTTTCTTCAACCCTGGAGTTTCTACCTGATTTGGCTGCCATGTGTCCATTATGAGTCTGAGAGGTCTCTCCACGTTAAGAGCCAGAAACACTCCTCTTAGAGAGCTATTCATTTAAAATGTCCAGCTCTTTTTGGAGAATCCATCTTCTGCAACCCTGTTTGTTTGTTTGTTGAGGGGGGAGTTTAGTATGTTTTGGGGGTCAGTGGAGGCAAATAACTCTGCCATCCCCTCAGAGCTCAGGCTTCATGCAGCTGTTTTAGTCTGGTCGCCCTGGTCCTCCAACAAATACATATTTTACAACCTTCCATGGAAGATTTTCCCCCCTCCGACTACTTGATGGAATATAAGTTTATAAAACAAAAAACTGAATTAAATATTAACAATAAAAATACCCCCATGCCCATATGGGCCCAACGTACACTGATATCAAAAGGGGAATTCAAACCCAGTGTCTTTAAGTCACCATTTTAGTGCTGGGCATTTTCCCTTCGGGCAGCAGGCCTGATTCTTGTTCTCAGTTATATTGGTGAAAATCCAGAGCAGCACCACTGAAGTCAGTGGAGCTGCACTGGCACAAAAGCAGGGTTGACAGAATTAATTATTTTTTATAATTTAAATGGCTAATATCAGTGTTTATTATTAAGCTTTTGTTTTCGATATTTGTCTATTTAAATGTTCACAGTTGTGGGAGATTATGGTATGTGGGACTCAGACAATAATTATTTAACAACAGTAGATAGTGAGATCCAAACAGTTAAAGCTTTATAACGGTTAAAAACACAAATGATCAGTATCACGTCAATATGTGAAGTAAATATCCTTAAATCAAATGAATACATTCTCAAGCAGCATTTTTCATACTGTGCCTATCTGTAAATTTCAGTTGCTATCGATGGAAATATTTTTTCATCAGTTTGTGCGTGTACGGTGCAACCGACGTTATCCTTCCAAGTTTACATAAAAGCATTGTTGGACCAGAACCAAGTCCAGCACTTTCATTCTCTGCCTTTTCTAAGCAAGTGGGGAATTGAACGCAGGTCTCTCTGGTAAAAAAAAAAAAAAAAAAAAAAAAAAGCTAGTGTCCTAACCACTGGTCTATCTGTGACAGTCCCACAATGTCCTGGACACACCCTGTGGAATGAAGTTAAACCTTATTCAACCAATTTTACATATTTTGAGAGTTCATCGTACTGAAAATGCAAATGTTTATGTACTATTGTGGGATTGTATGGAACTTCTTTTGGAGGAAGGACACAGTGAATGCAATCTCTAGACGACATTAGGAACTTCAAAGGAGTATTGGGGACAAATACGTGTGAAGTGGATTTTCTAGCCAGTATTTGGAGAGTGAGGAAAATGCAAATGTCCACCTTGAATCCATCCATTTGAAGCTGCACTTAGAGCAGAGACCCACTGTGTTGGCTGATTCCTTATATACAGAACGAAAGAACCAAACTGGATAAATGAGTGATTCACAGAGTCATGAGTGGTTCTTGGTCTGAGCAAAGAGTGCGGTGATCTTGAAACCACATGGCAACCCCATGTTGTGTTTTGAAGGTCTGCTCCTGCTAGAGCCTATGGCAGAGTTGGTGTGATCTCTGAAAAGCTTATTACCCTGCATGTAGGTTCTTTTTATTGTTTTTAATATGTTTTCTCTGTAGTGCTGTTGCCTTAAGTATAAAATGTGCTTGCTTAAAAAGAGCTGTGACGTTCCTTATAACTGTCGCAATTACACAGTGCACCATCTCTGAGGAGAGAAGCAAAGCAGATCTGCTTAGGCAGCCTGTCCTTTGCTGGGAAATAACACAGTGATGGAAGGGAACTATTCAGCCTGAAAACACCCCATCGGAATAGAGAGAGACGTGAGTCTCCACCCAAGAGAGACAATTGCTAGGGAGCTGGAAGCCTGAGAGTGGGTGCCCTTGCTGGGCCACGGAGGGGAGATACAGGTGCAGCTGTTCTGAACTGTGACATCATCATGTCTCCCTCTTATGCCTTGGTCACCCTCCCTAAAGTGATGTTTAAGGCTACCACCCTCTCTTCCTTCACATCCCTTCTCAAGATCACCTTGTTCGGATGGCTACAAGAAATCAGCCAAAGCTTTACGGCCAGCCAACTTAGCCCCCAATAGTTGGGGAAAGGTTATTATTAATTTTATTTTGGCTTTTGTGGTACTAGAGATGACTCAGTGCTTAAGGGGATTGTCAGAGATCTGCTTTATTTGACATCCAGTTCCAACTGTTGTGCATAACAAGAGCTTCACAGCACCCTGCCCATACTCTCTGTCTGGGAGGCTTAAAGGCACGGTTCCCAGTACTACAGTACCAGCTGAGACCAGGGCCCAACTGGACTATACTCTGTGCAAATGCACAATAAGAGGCAGTCCCTGCCTTGAAGAGCTTGCAATCTAAACAGATAAAGGGTAGGAGGATAAAACAGAAACACCCAGAGGTGCAATGTTTTGCCCAGCAAGTCTGTGGCAGAACAGGGAATAGAATCCAAGTGTCCTGATCACTGAATCAATTTATTTATGTCATTACAAAAGTAAACGGAATGGATCTGTGTCTACTACAAGTGTCCATATTTTTGGTATTGCCCTCTCCTCCACCCATCATCTTAGTGGCCCAGTCTTGCAATGAGATCCATGGAGGTGGAATCCTGCACAGCCCCACTGACTTAATTGGGAGTCTCCAAGGATGTAAGGTTCTGCCCACCAATGCTCATGGAAAGATTGTGGTTTTGGATGGTAAGCTCTTTGGTGGCAGGGAGTCATGTTGACTTCTGTATTTGTACAGCATGAAGCACAACTGGGACTGGTCTTGACTGGGGCCTCTGGATGCCAGTGTAATGTGAATATTGACTCTGAATAATTTAAATTAGGGATTTACAATCTTATTTTACCAAATTGCAAACCCACTCAAACATGGTGGGTTCAAAAGTTCAACCTGAATTCAAACATCCTTGGGTTTTGCATTGTACTTAGGAGGAACTGTAAGAAATGCAGCAGAGAGGGAAAGGGAGAGAAATAATTCTGTGACAATTGAGGATTAAAACCGGGTGAGGGAATTAAGACCAAATACTCACAGTGTGAAACAGGAGCCGATACATACTAATGAAAAACTAAATATAGTTTCTGTACTAGATATACAGGGCAACCACTTGTGTCAGCCAAGGTTTTGGGGGCTGCTTATACTTCTAACACATTGCAGAAGCGTCCCTCTAACTAGAGAAATGTAGGGAAAGAAATATCCATGAAAAACAAACGTGGCTTTAAATGATCATGGTAATGAAAGGTTCACAAACTCAGTTTTGCACATCTCCAAATTTGCTAGGAAAACGAAGCCACAAATCTCACCAGGTTCACCCATCCCTAAGGTAAGCATTGGGGGAAGACCGAACTGAATTTTGCAGAAGGCTGGAATCCTGTCTTGGGAAAGTAAGTTGTGCTGGCTTTGCAGCAATATGTACACACATGCACACAAAACTAACTTTGTAACAAAGTGATGCAGGCTGCAAGAGCTGTGTCAGTGAATGGAAGCAATCCTGACATGGCAGCTCTGTGAAAGGTGCTAATTATACTGATCTGGGTACTATGCTGTGCGGTCCTTTGCTCAGAGGAAGGATGTGGTGCAGGCATAAGGAACGGCACTACAGAGGAAATGGGAGAGCAGAAGCACCTAGACACATCAATAATTCATAAAATGCCAGCAGCAACAAAGGGAAAGAGGGACCAGAACTAGGGGAACAGAATACCATAAAGCTTTTTAATGGTCTTGTTCTATTAATGTCAGATTGTGACCGTTTTTCAAGTAGGTGGAAGTTTTCCAAAACTCCCACAGAATTCAGTGACAATAGCTAAATAGTGCTTGCTTTAGCTAAGGCGTTTGGTCTCAGAAGCAGAGTATTATCAGTGTTACTGGGTGTTTGATGCTATTTAAAGGCGCTTGTAATTTTTCAGGAGGTTTTAAAGGAAGGCCTGGAATGGTCTGCATACCATAAGTCTTGTAAAGGAGCTGCTGTATAATAATAATATTGTAGAATCATACTGGAAAGGCTTCTGGTATCTTGTATTAATGTATTATTAGTTTATTGATTGTCCACATGTTTTCTTTGCCTATATCCAACCCACACCCCATCCGTCTCTATTAACGATTAGCCAACTGTCACCTATCTGTCATCTGTGAGCATCCTGCTCCCACCAGGGCTTTGATCCAGTTGCTAGTTCTGGTGCAGTGCACAACAGGGTCTGCAAGGTTGAGTGGAGGCATCATACGGCCGCAAGCAAGTTCAACCCTAGGCACAGTCCTCTACGCTGAGAAGGCGTGTCAAGCTCCTTGTACATCTGCTCCCTTCCTTCCACCAGTTTCAGGATAAGGGGTAGGTGTGTCTGAGCAGATATGGGTTTAAGTGAGATCCCAGCATTCAGTGAAGTGCTTAGCTGCACGCTCGCCTCTTTGGCTCTAGTCCTGCTATCACACAGCAGTAGCTGGGTGGCCTTACAGCTCCACTCACAATGGGGCAGGATCAGGTCCCCTGCTTGCCCTGTCCTTGCTTACCACTTTTTGTGTTAACTCATGAATATGCCACACCTGCGCTCTGCAGGATCAAATCCCTAATGCTGCTTCTTCCCCTAGGTAGAAGAAGATCATGATGTACTTGGGCAGAACTCCACTTCTTCTGGGAGATGATTTGTGAGGCTCATAGATCACGCTGTTAGGAAGCTTTTCCTGATACTCAACCTAAAGTTTCCTTTGCTTAATTTCATCTCCTACTCATAGTTGACACCTTCATACCCTCATAATTGTAGCTAATAGTTGGCTCATAATTATACCCCCTCTTTTTGCTCTCCCTCTTCGGTATTTACACTGGATTGGCCCTGCAAAAAATGACTTGGGGACAAATCCTGTTTGCCTTATTCATGTGTGCAATTCCCATTAACTTGAGTGGGACCACTTATGTATGTAAAGCAAGTAGGGTTTGGGTTTGAGTGTTGAGCAGGGAGGTACAGTATATGGGAGCCAATGGAGAGGACACCGACACCATATGATATACCTACTCCTTTCCCGGGGAGCTGCTCCCATGAAAGCTCAATGCCCACGTGTCTGTCAAGTCACATAGAAATGCGTTGGGGAACTTGTGCACTTATCTGGGTGTCTCTGCTCTTCTTGTGTTCAGGACATCTCAACCAATTTAATCAGTAAGTGGATCCTTGGATGAGCATATTGGCCTTTTTGCACTCAGATGAATAAAATAAGAGGGCTAGATATTTAATAGCCCATTGTGGTACAGGGTCTGGCCTCAGTGTTTGTAGGTATTTAGCTATGGATTTCATTCAGCAGGCATCACTTTCAAAACAAGGGACTGTTTCATTACTGCAGCATGGCAACCTAAGAAAATACTTTCCCACCAGGTGGTTCATGCTGGCATTGTACAATGAACTGAAAAGTTCTAAATGAAGGCTGGTACTTTTTTTTGTATACGTGATCTATGACATTAAGTGGCACATCAGGTGGTTTGTGGTCCAGTTCTGAGGTGGAGCCAAAGAGGAGACAGCGGAAAGACGAAAAGGGTGTCCTGATTCTACCCTTCTGCAGGCTAGGAGTAAAGCCCACTGATTTCAATGGGAGTGATCCATATCTAGAAGTAAAGTAAAGGGCACACCACCTTCTCCTCAGCTAAACAGAGGGAGACTACCCGCACATCCTTGGTCAGTGTGGTGAGGAGAGCTCCCCCTTTTATTTCAGTCAGAGAAAAGGCCCTGAGTAAAGAGGAAAAGCAGGACAGAACGAGAAATAGGAGAGAGCTGGCAGGAGCTTGAGACCTAAAAAGCAGAGAGAAAAAGAGATACATAAAGGAACATGCTCCCCTGACGGAAAGGAGAAACAAGTAGCTCTCAGTGGAAGAGAAGGTGTGTGTGTGAGAGAGAACGAGTGAATCCTGGAAGCAGAGAGGAAGAGATGCTGAAAAAAGGGGACCCAGGTAGCTGTACTTTGCCAACTCTGAGAGAGGTGGCCTTAAAGGAGACAGCTAAGTTTATAGACTAAGAACAAACTGTTTTGTTATTGCAGGGAAATTTATATGGCTGGATTGCTGGGATTTTATAAAAGAGCATTGAAGCATCTAAAGTACATGCATACAAGGAACAGCCTGGATTTTTGTCATATAATTATAGGAATATAAGGTAGACCAGACCTTGGAGCTTCCGGCCCTGAGAGTGCTCCTTCAATACACCCTATTGTGTGACAACTGAATTGATAGTATGAGGACTCATGTTATTAAAAGTTTAACAATATTCAGAACCATCTGTTTCCCACCTACACTCCCAGCACTTGCAATTTGCCACAACTGTCATTTAAAGCAGTCTCAGTCCTGCAGAACAATAGAAGGACAAAAGAAAAGTATGAATACTACATGACGGCTGATCTCTGTTATGACATTTATATCCACTGGTGAGGAGGAATGGCGTGAAGATGTCTGTCAGACCAGAGCTTAGCCAACATGTATTCCACATACTGGGGCAGAGTCTCAGCATGATGGGTGCGCACATCTCCTGACAGGATTCAGCGGGTTAGGTGCATTCACGGAGAGAATTATGGACCCCAGCGTATAGAAATACAAAGTATATATTTATGAGTAGAGCAAACAAACTCTATGTGCAGTGGAAGTGGCATATAGTGAGCTCAGAAATCATGGAATTTCTTTCAGAGAACCAGTCCCAAATTGTCTTGGTGCATTTAAGAAATGGACCTGTAGCCGTGTATTCATGCCCCAGCGTCTGTTGCAGCGGGTGATCGGTGCGCTGACACAGTCACTGTCTACCCAACTGTTTCAGATCTCACCACGATAAGGCACAGTGGTCAGATTCAGCACAGCTACTCTTGGGGTCAGGACTGTGAGGCCCAATGACCAGAGCCAAAGAAGTGGGCAGCCACCCGGGGTGGGTGGCAGGAGGGTTGGTAGGGGGACCCAGCCCCTCCCTCTCCACCACATCCTGGTCCAGGGTCCTGTCAGTGGTGAGTGTGGTCACTATCCAGTCAGCAGGGATCCTATCGCAACATGCTTACTGTCTTCGGGTGAGTGGTACCACTCACTGCATCCCCCGGGCCACTTCCTACCGTGAGTCCTGAAGCCGGGGTCCGTTCGTCGTCAGGATTTCCGAGCTCCTTCGAACGGATAGCTGGTTGGGACTCCGACTCCCATCAACTGGCTTTGGGCAGCTGGTCTCCAATCTGGGCCTCAGGCTCTCTGGTTCCTGCAATCGGGGGCTGAAGCGGCTCCTGTGCTGGAGCTTCCACCAAGTGTCCTTGCTCCCCAGCAGTCAGCCAAGAATGAGCTGGGCTTCTCTGCTCTATACTAGTGCAGCATTTGGAGCATGCCCCTTCTGGTCTAAGGGGCAGGACTTCCACCACCCATCATGTGGGATTAACTCTTTCCTGTCTAGTGCGGGGTATGCACGCTCCATCAAAGGACCCTATCCCAAACCTGTTAGGGAGTTCACAACCGGAGTTGAAACAGGATGGCTCAGGCCCTTCATGTGCTGGCTGCAATGTCAGGGAACCTCTTCAATAGGGTGAGGTGTCTTTGGGGGAGAAAAATGACAATTATGAAAAGTTTCTTCTAAGTAATGTGCAGATGGTATTTTCTTCAGATATGTCTAATAGTGTAGTGCTTTACAAACACTAATTCATTAACCCTCACTATAGCTCTGCTAAATATTATTATGATGGTTTAACAGAAAGATTTCCCCATAATGTCATCTCAACATCCATTAAGGTGTATGCCACATCAGAACGAGATGGACCTGCGTCAAAGCGCCACACACACTTATGCTGATCACCAACCTATGTAAGACCCTGATGCAAGTACCCTCAAATGTTGATGGGGCAGTACCTGGAACCCAGATCAGATTCTGTGACTGGTCCCTAGCTCTATAATGGGTCAAACCCAAACCACTGGTCTCAGAATCTCATGTGTGGGAAAACGGCAGGTGAAGGGGAGAGCACACTCCAACCTAGCACCAACACCAGCAGATTAAAGGCACTAATACAAGAGGGGAATTTTACCTTGTCTTGTATTAGGCTGTCTCCCTGCAACCTACCTGGAAGCAGCAGCTGCCTCACCTGTCATGGCTAAACTGCTCCCACGACGTAGTCCCAATCAGGAAATGAGGACAGGGACTCATTTATAATTTCTATATTACACTAACAATTTCCGAATACAAAATGCAAATCTTGACTTTGACATTGTTTTTAAAGATCTTTAATAAAAATCTAGTGGGAGCGAAATGTCAAAAATGTGATGATCCCCAAACAACTTTCCTGCAATTATTGCACTTGAGCCCATATGCCTGGTTTTTGGTGCAGCAGAGGAGAAAAAGATGTAGGATGCTTTATTTTCAAAGGATATTAAGTATCAGTCCTCACGAGACTCTGAGGTAGACAAGTGTGGTTATTCCATTTTAGAGATGGGGGAATAGGAAGTAAGGATGGTTAAGTGGGTTGCCCAGATCGTACAGTGTTAGAGAGACTATTACTCAGCAATTCCTGGCCCCAAGGGCTCTATCCATACTAATCCCTGTATAGGATTGCATAGGGATTTGTTCAGTCACCATAGAGTTTTTCCTCCATTTTGATACTATAATTATTATCATAAAATGCAATTAGCTAGAGTCAGACTGTTCAGCATTAAACTAATTATTGTCCTATGCAAATAAAATACAAAAAAATCTATTCCCCAAACACTTAAGAATGGATCCATTTCAGAACTACAATCCAAGGCCCTCCTCTGCTTATCTTACCATTTACAGCAAGTGTGTAGTGAATGTTCCACTGGGAACGTCTCTGAGAACACTGACGAATCACCTCAGCATGGCAAAGATTGGCATGTAATGCAGTCTAATACACAAAAAGAAAAGACACATTTTATTAGGAGGTAATTCCAAGACAAAAACTGACCGTGGTGCACAGATGGCCCAAATTCCTCTCCCCTCACCACCCTCAAATTTCAGCTAATGAAGTTTAGAGTAAATAAAAAGTCTTGGTTGCAAACTGTTATGGTCAAATTTTGTGTGTGTGTGCGCGTGCGCACATTTCCTCCTCTGCTCCTATAGGCATCTGCAGGTGCAGCTGTTTGCATATATAAGCACCTATATTTGCACACACCAGCCAGGTGTTGGCACCTCCCAGATCTGTGAACAAACTTGTGTTAATTTAATGTTAACATTAAGGTTTGGTTTTAACTTAACCCACTGTCATCTGCAGACCACAGTACCTTGGAGTGGTCTTTTATCCCCCTCCTCCCTTCAAAAAACCCCCAAAATGAAGGCACTCATTTACACAGAAGTCAACAAAATGCCAGAGTGCAGAGTTAGAAAAGTAAATACTTCATTTACCCTTCCTAAGCCAGAAACTCCCTCCCTCAGCCCTTGTGTTCAGATGCCAGCTGAACATTGCCACAGTCCGAAATAAGACCTGTGGGTCTCCCATGGCAGATGCTGCCACTGCAATAGCCTAAAGACCCTGCAGCCAGCCCAGGGCAAAATTTTTAATTGAACATCAAACTTCAACTTTAAATCTGAAAAAATTTAAAAAAACAAAAAAGACAAGATGTTAATGTCTCTGAACCTCTTTAAATGAACTTCTAACTGCAGCTAATGTGAACCACGCAGTACTGGGGAAAGGTTTGTGATTAGCAACTATACAGAAGGCCTTTACCCCTCTAGGGTTGTGCATGGAGTCCAGTACAAGACAATCAATGGCAAAGGAGCCTAAAGAGGCTTTCTTCTTTAACCAGGAAGTAAACCAATGTGGCAAATAACAATTAATGCTACAAGATTACAAATAGAAGGGGAGATCCAAGTGATTCTGATCCAGATAGCTTTAAGAACCTGACTAGATTCAAGAGACAATGTCAAAAAAATTCAAATTTTATCTATCTTATCAATTGTCTGCCTGCAAAGTCTGTGTCATTTCTCTTGATTTTTTTTTAACCCCCAAAACAAATGCTTCTCTAGTAAAATAAAAACAGCATCAGCAGCCCTGTGTAGAGTGTATCACTGAGGAGCAACAATGCAATAATAGATCTATGGGAATGTTTTGTCTGATGGAAAAAAGAAAAAAATAAGGAAGTAGCTGTTTCCTGCTCCCAAGGAGTTAGAATGAGCAGGGAGGAGGGGAAGAAGATTTTTGTAAAGTTATGGAGGATTCTCTGTAGACAGCAGATTGGCCCAAAAGATACCAGGTTCTGCCCTATCTGATGAGGAAACCTTTCAGGGTTTTGCTTTGTGTTTTTTCCTAAGAAGATCCGTTCACTTAAATAAGTGTAAATGTTCGTTTAAATTTTCATTCTTTGAAGACTTGTTTTCCTATGCCCCCCCATTTAGTTTCACTCGCCTGGAGGCAGAATTGGCATCTGTCCCATTTTCCAAGGAGTAGTCCCGTTTTTGGTAGGGTTTCCACATTCTACGGGGCAATAGAGATGTGCAACCCAAAGAATACATTTCCAGAATCACGCAGATAGTGGCCCCAAGGTTTTTTCTGACAATGGTACAAGGGTGTCTATGGAATCTGGTCCATGATATAGAACAGCTGGCAGCAGAGGCAGCACAAAAGTAGGGCAGTTTCCTATTCTCATTCCTGCAGAACAGTGGGGACCAGCACCCTCCATCCCATCTTACCCCAGAATATCTTCTTTGGGGTTAGGGACAGAAGCCTGGCCAGGTGGCCCCACCACATTCTCAAGATGGGGGACCAATCATCCATCACCCTCAGGAGATCCAAAGAAGAGGTGACATTGAGCCCTGAAAACAACGAACCTCAGTGCTAAGAGGGAGTGTTTCAGGGTACTGAACATGCTCCTAAGAAAACATTCAAAGGCAATGAGCAGGCTGGGGGGCTGTGAGAAGGCAGGGTGATATTGGAGGAGAGCCTAGAGTGAGCCCCATGCGGAAAGAGTCTGATATTTGGATTCAAGTCTCCAAATATTTTGAACCTAGATGTGATCTTCTGAATTTAGATACCCACGTACAAGCAGTAAAAGAGTGCTCAAAATACATTTGCAGCTGACACGTTACTTAAACAATGCTACCCCTCTGAAATGTTACTTAACTTCACATCCAGATTTGTGGGAATGACTCAAGCCCCCACCTCTATGACTCTTTGTTTGCATTAGAGTCAGTTTGCTGTCTGTGTTTGTTCCCGTTTTGTGTTTTCATGCCATGAGTCTCGCAAACTAGTTAACTGGCAGAGTGTTCGTGGAAAATGCAAGTTTTATATTAATACATATATATGAATGCGGACAATATCTTCAGAAAGTGAATTTTGAACTCCTTAAATTGCACTGTTTTCCAAAAGTCACATTCCTCCAATCGGGGAGCTTAAACAATACTGATTAAAATGGTCTGAATTTAGAATACTCACAATGAACGGCTCTTGAATGATCTACAGACCAAGAATTATTGGCTGATATTACTCAGCAAATAAAATTGCAGAGCAAATATATTGAAGACAATTGTAAACTGCACATGGACAACAGAAAAAAAAGGCAAAATTTGACAGAGAAATTATTCACTATGAATTATGTGTGTTTCGCTGTGGTCACAACACAAAACATTACGCTGCAAGACTTTAATCCTGTATCAAAAAGGAGGCAGCCCCTGAGCAAACGGTCCCTGCAGGGAGATAAGCCATGTGAAAGAGTTGTTTGGAAATGGTGAAAGGACCTCCTCCTGGAAAAGGGCCAGTTCTTCCTTGAACATAAAATATAAAAGAAACCAGGCCTTGCAGATGCCACTATCTGCCAGTCTGTAATTAATAAATTATTGAGACAATCCTGAAACAAGTAGATGAATAAGGGGATGAAAGATCCTATAGGAAGACAGACATCCCCACTGTTTGGGGAGGATTTAAACTGTCATGTCCAAAAATTGTTTTAATCTCCTGCCATCAGATAGTGCTGAGCACTTCAGAGGTGGAACAGGCAGTTGTGATTGAAGACAATTAGGGGCAGGGACTCGTGTCCTTTTTCATCTCCTCTTCCTTTGGAGTTCAGGAGACAGATATATTTCATCTTGCTGCTAGGACACAGTCAGAAAGGAGTAGTTTGAACTCCTGCTGCTCCTTGGAGGGACAAAGGAAACACTTCTGAATCCACTCCTTTCTGGAGACCTATCACCACCCGCCCGTCACCCTCTGTAAACATGGCAGCCTTGAAAGGAGACAGTGCTGGGGATCTGGGGACTGCTTTTGAATGGGAGAGACTGGGGGGGACAGAATGGATCACTCACTCATCTCAGAAGACCAGCAGGCGCCCTCTGAACTGTCAAAACTCTTGTAGCACTAGTGGTTTTCAGCAAAATGCATGAATAAAAATTAGGTAAAGTGAACAGGAAAATCAAAGTTAAAATATCTAAGAGTCTTTTTATCAGAGTTCCATCAAAAGCTCCCTCAGTAATTCTGATTATTTTTATTATTTAAGAAAGGCTGCTTTTTTTTTTTCCAGGGGAAGAGAGAGCCTGGTAAAAATAAGATCATAGAATCAAAGCAGTTAGAGATGGAAAGGCTTATTAGATCAGCAAGTCCACCCCTGCAAGGAGAGATCATTTGAGGCCTCAGATATGGATTCAGAGCTTTCTGAGTCTTTAACTGAAGAGGTGAGAGTGTTGAATCTTTAACAAAGACAGCTTTTCTCCCCACTGCTTCTCGGGTATTTTAATTGTATGTGTGTTAAATTAAACATAGTTTTAAACAGTCTGAAAAAATGGTTTCCTTCAACAGATAATCACATTTCACTTGTATGGTATCTCTGATATCATAATCCTACCAGTTCTCCAGTCATCTATAGAGTTTTCTAGGGAAACTAGGGTCCTGAAGGCCTGAATTTCTAATTTTTTTAAAAAAGGTAGGAAACAGCTGTTTTGGTTTTGAAAGAAAAAAAACTTCCATAGAGAAGCAAAAAGGGAGCACAAAACATACTTGTTTTTTTCTTTTGCAAGGCAACTTTAACTGATTCTACACTTGATCTCGGCCAGTCCTAAATTCCACTAATTCCTAAGAAAGTAGCTACATTATTTTTTCTACGTCTTAATTTAGCCGTGGGAGAACTTCACAATATCTGGGGTACATATTGAGATAGGTTTCAGAGCCAAAAACTGTAATATACACTCCAAAGCTTTATTTAAATAATCTTACTCTTTGGAGTCTGCTGGACTGGGTCTTAAAATGTCACATTCATATTCTCTCTTCCTCTCTTTCATGACCAGGACTTCCTGTTTCTTTAAGTTCAAGAAACATCACCGGCCTGATTCTGCATTGCCTGCACGCTTGTGTAGTAATTGACTTGAATGCAAAGTGGGTGTAAAATGATATTAAAGGTTGTAGGGCAATGAGAATCAGGCTCTGTGATAACAGCTTTTTTTCTAAGTAAGTTAGCATATCTGCTTCCAGATCCAGGCAGAGACTGGAATAGCAGAGTAGCAGAAAAAGAAAGAAAGTCCCTTTAAAATCAAAAGCTTCAGTCAATTTTTTTCCACTCTCCAGACGGTTCAGTACAGATGAAAGATCAGGCTGGCTCTTATTGAATCTGACTGGTTTATCCAGCCCTACATTTTCTGAGTTAAATCTGGTGAATTTTTGGAGGTGACTGGTGTGCTGGGGATGCCTGGTCTACACTACAGACTTAGGTTGTTGCAAGGCAGCTTCCATCGACCTAACTATGGAAGTGGAGTGAAGTCTGCTATGCCGACTTAATAACTCCACCTCCATGAGCAACACAGAGTTAGGATCGATGTAATTAGGTCAACACACTGTCAGTGTAGACAGTGCATTGCTAATGTTGGCTGTTACTGGCTTTCAGGAACCATCCCACAATGTTCCACACTGACAGTACAATCGACACAAGCATTCCTGGTGAGGATGCGCACTGTCGACAGAAGGAGCAAAGTGTAGACATGCACAAGTGATGTAATTACAGCAGTGGTTGTATGCTGACATAAGTTAGGTTGACTTAATTTTGTAAGTAGAGACATGGCCTAAGCATGAGCGTAGCACAGGCATGTGCAGGCCAGGGCTGTCTCTGCCCAGAGACGACCTGTACCTGCTGATGGGCCAGGCGCAAAATGAAGGCAGCATCTTCAGCAGATGTTACTGAGCACTCTCAGTCCATGTGAGCATACTCAGTACAAACCAAGAAACAACTTGGAGGTGTGGGGGGGCACATGTGCCGCCTCTGCAATAGGATCCTGACTGGCAGTAAAAGTCCTGCATTTTAGAACTGGGTCTCTTCTGTGCAGAGACTGTCAGTTGTGTTCGAGGGCTTATGGTGCTGTAGCTGGGCACCCGGCTGACAGATGTGTGGGTGAGGACGGGGAGGAGGGATGCTGGGATGGGGTCTAGTGTTGGCAGCATGGTAGGTCCTTTGTTTGTGGGAGGGACATCTCTGCCCTCCTTGTAGACACAGTGGTCTGTCATGGAAGCTGCGCTGGCAGCACAGCCCTTTGGGCCTTGTCTAGACTAGGAAAAATGTATGTTTTGCAATCAAGTTAATTCCACTGAGCTAGCTCCACTGGATAGAAGACTTCACTTAACACTCTGTTTCACACCGTTAGTGTGATTTTAGCAGGCCAGCCGAGAGGAGTTTAACTGTGTCTACATTGGGGATAACTGAGGTTTTCAATCCAGTCAAGCTAGCAGTTAGCTTATTAGAATTCACTCGAGTGGAAAAAAAGCATCTTATCTCCTAGCTTACACAAGACATTGGAAGGGCAATTTCCCCACTCCACAGCTGTAGGTGAAGGAAGGAGGGGAAGGCTGGCAAGCTGCAGGTAAGAGGGTTAGAGGCAGGCACAGCAGAGACAAGGAGAGACTGCAACAGTAAGAGAGAGCAAGTTGCTAATTCCACCCCCTGTTCTCACTGGGTCTCTGTGACTGGCATTTACCTTTTTTTGTTTTTTTTTTGGTTTCTCAGTCTATGAGGGATGACACAGTGGGGGCCCCCTGCTGCAGTGACATGCCAGTTGAGAAGTTCTGTTCTTGTCCATATCCTCAAATTAACCTGTAGGAATGTGATGATTTGTAATTGCTCGGCGCACAAATCTGGGAATGTTTCTGGATTCACATTGGTACAAATCTGACTGCTGTACAAAGTTTAAACCTGAGCTAGACACTTACAAGGGCTGCCTGTCATCAGGTAGTGGCTTTTTAGGTATGGCTTATGTTAGCTCCTGCAGCTGCCAACCACTGGCCAGAATCCCTCCCTGATTTCCACAGCTACTTTCCCCTCTGCAGTGACTGGAGACTCTTAGGAATCCAAAGTGGTTGGAGGGTAGTGAGCAAGGGGGTGAATGGCACCAAGAGGGAATGTAGGGTGAAAGGCTGGTGGTCAGAAGTGAGTTCTGTCATAGGTGGGAGCAAGGAAGGGAGAGGGAAGATTTCTACACATAATTCATTTATGTGGAGAAGTCTTCTTTTCCCCACTCCCCCCCAGCATTATGGAGTCCTCTTCAGTGCCTTGAGATTCCTCACCTTTCTTTACTAGAGATAGAAGATGCGGGGGTGGGTGTCTTCAAAATCTGGATCTGTACTTGGTATCAGATTAATACTGATGGAATATACCAGATCTGACAAATCCATCCAAATTAGATTTGTCACACACTTTTTAACATAATTCATAGTATCTACTGTCTGCTGGGGGTGGTGGGGGGAATTGCTTTTTGGTGAAAAGTTTGGTAGAAGAGTTCCCAAATTCTGGGAATATTAAGGAGCTTTGCTCTTGTCTGTTGTGAAGCTGGTTCAACTGATTTAAATGTCTTCTTTATAAGAAAGAAAGAAAGATTTGCCTCTGAACTCATAAGGTTTTAACTTGATAGTATTTCAAAATGTCCAAAATTTTATTCTATCAACCAGACGTGCTCCAGAAAAATGTGATTTACTGTGAAATGAAGAATCTGAGAGAACCTTTAATAATGTGACAGCAGTTGGCCCAGACACCATGCTAATAAATTGTTTGTGTAACTGTTTTTGGATGATGAGGTTGACAAGCCAACATGAGGCTAAAAGAGGAAATCTGCCAAGTCAACATGGTATGCCTCAGGCTCAGCCTGCCTCTAGTTGCTGCAGAAGGCAGCATGCAATGCACCAATTCCCAAAACACACTGCTTCAGTCACAAGGTACAATCCACTGACCTGGTGCCAGCCAGAAAGCCAACTGGGCCCTTTGCATCCTCAGGCAATCCTGATGTCCGTGTCCCACGAGGCACCTGCTCTTTGCACAACTTGCTCAGAATGCCTGTGCCTTGCAAAGGGCAACAAATCCACTTCCTTCCAGAGCAGACATTGAAACTGGGAGAAGGATAACATTTGAACTGCACTGCCAAAACCATAGGCTACTGCACTACAATAGGTAAGTGGGTAAGGCAAGCCATCAGGACTCTGGGGTTCTTATCCCAACCCTGCCACTGACTTCCTGTGTGACCTCAGTCAAGTCACCTTATGAGAGAACAATAGATAATGCACACATGGCTGATACACATCCTTCTTTCCCTCTCTGAACTGAGTCTACAACCACTGAAGCTTGTCACACTGTGACTGTAGCATGGAAATGGAGGGCTGTAAATTTGCTTAGTTCAGTGAACAAAAATCAGTCTGGAATTGTTCTTTTCGTTTATTATGCATATTGCGCTGCAATATGCTAGGCATTGTACAAACACAGAGAAAGACAGTCCTGTACTTACATTCCAAGTAGACAGGACTGGCAAACAATAAACTTACACAAGCAGAAGGTTCAAGATGAGGTTAGGAACACATCTTTGTAAACTCCTTTTATTTCCTGTTGTCCCCTCCCCCCCGCCTCTTCCTCTCTCCAGATGACTCCACCAACATGCCCTGCCAGTGCTGCCCCATGGTTGTTTCTTCCAGTTGCCTACCCCATAGCATAGATAAAGATTTAAAATAGAAAATGCTCCTTCCCCCGACATCTTCAAAGAGATAAGTTGGAGCATTTTTCCTCTCCCATGGTCCCCAGAGGATGAGGTCAGAGTCCATCATGCATCAAAACCAGTATCTTTTTATTTAAACCCCCTTAACATGGAGATTGAATCACCTTATAAGATCATATGGCACCCATTCAAGTAATAATTCCAAAGTCCCCATCTGGATAAGGAGCCCTGATCTGAAATACTTTAGTAGGGTCTGAAGACTTGCTTTCTAGGCCTTTTGCTCCACCTCACTTTGGCTTCCTCTGAAATGGCTCCTTCACCTTTCCATGCTGTTTTACCCCCATAGTTTGGTGTGTTTGGCTTTAGCCATTAAAATAATCTACCACTAAAGCATCTTCTGGCCATCAAGAAGTGAGGAGCAATCTACATCAGTTGCCCTTGGAAAGACAAACGAGACAGAACAAACAAACCATGTCAACAACCAACCAGTATTGCAGACTTTCCCCACTCAAGTCCATGAGAAGCTGCAATGCTGTATTTCTGCCACCACATGGTGCTGTGTGAGGCTACAGATCAGCAGAACTCCCAGGTTCATAGACTTGACTGCAGAATGGCAGCTTCCAACAAATATTACTGCCTTTTCTTTAGGTGGAAACCCAGAACACAGGAACCATCCCCCTAAGTTAAGAGTGCAATGTCTCCCACCGCACCACGGCAACAATGGAGATGCATCATGGATTCCGCCGTCTCTGCAGGTCAGAGTGGATAACACTGCTAGAGCAGCATTCAGGAGAATGCAAAGGCTGCAGACCCTGCCTAGGAGACATAAAGTTTGGGGGTAGCAGGGAAGGCTTCCTATCATCCTTCCTCCAGCGTTGTGCATCCACTCTGAAATTAGCTACACTCTGATGTATAGTGAAGGACAGCTATCACCTGCTTTCTGAGGCCACAGAACTTTTTGGAGTTGTTTGACCCACTTCTACTTGAAATGCCAGCTGGCGAAAGCATTTTTCTTTCTTTTTATATTTTCTTTAAAAGAAGAAGAAGAACAACAACAACATGTAGCTGTAGAAGCAAATCAAAAGTTCTTCTTGATGCTCTGACAGGCTCACCACAGAACGTGTGGAATATACTCCATTTCTGTGCAAACTCTTTGTAGATTCCCATCTGTGACTCTATGAATATTTGATGCCAATGGCCAGTATACATACCCATATTACTGATACTTTTGCCCAGGAGCTACAGCACAATTATCAGCTAGAAGAGTAAGTTAAAAAGAGCCCATTCATTAGCAACATCAAAGGGTCGGGGATATATATATATTTTTCCCAGCTAGCAGTTTTCTGAATTTACACTGTCAGACCGTTATCATCTTACATTCATGCCATTGCAGTAAGGCAACCATAATAGCTTGCTTTTAGAAACACTGTGAGCTGCCTTTATGCTGACAGTCACATACACAGCTTATTTGAATGAAGTAAAACACACCATTAATCAGGAGTAAATAGCCAAGGCATCATATAATAAAAATAATAGAAGGAACTCCAGATAATACAATAAATAAGACTTTGCCCTTGTATCACATATTTCAATAGAGGATCTCAAAGTGCTTTACAAACACTAATTAAGCCTCACACAATCCCACTGGGAAATTAATTCAGTATTGCTACTATGGCTGGGCAAATAGTGCAATCGCCTGCAAATGTTCACAAACAAGCAAAGTTTGAGCAAATTTGGAGGAATATTTATGAAAAGGAAATGTGTAATCATGAATATTTGTGCCAGAATTGGTTTCAATCAGAAAAAAGAAAGTAAACCATGTGATCTATGTCCGATCAAAACAGCTCAAATATCAAGTATCAAATACTCTCATTGAACCTCTTTCTAGAAGGATGATTCTTTGCAAATACTAAGCAACAAATAATTCTGAGTGATGCACACACATTCTAGAAAATTGGGATCTCTTTTTAGACAATTAGCAAACAGAAAAATGATTCTCTCACTCTAATTTCCTCTCCCATTCCACAGATGAAGAAACTGATGCAGAGACAGTTGAGAATAGTTTTACAAAGTTATACCATCAGTCAACGGCACAGCAGGGAACAGAACCCAGAAGTTTTGCTAGGACAGCATGAAAGACTCAGAAGCCATTGCCCACTCAAAATCAAGGTGAGTTTCTGTGTTTTTTCACCAATAGCAGCCCTGGTTTGGGAAAGAATCCAGACCAGGCTGCCAGCCACTGCCATTCTCACAGGCACCTCCACCTCTGTCCCCTTTCGCCCCAATTCCATTTTATCTCGGGCACCATCATTCTGTGTTTAGTTAACCGTCTCAGGTTTCAACTGGGAGTTCAAGGGTGCCAGCTAGCTGTTCTCCACTCCATCATGATTTCCAAGGTGGAGCTGTTTGGGCCACTGCCCTATAATTCATACAGGGTCTTAAGGGAATCGAGGGGCAATGGAATAACCCACCTAATAGCCAAAGAGAAAAATACTTTTACTCCAAATTCCTAGCAATTGGCCCAACTGAGCCAGTGGTATAGATATCCCATAATCCCTACCAACCACAAAGAGAATTTCTTGAATACCTAGCTCAGGGGTGGGCAAACTTTTTGGGCCGAGGGCCACATCTGGGTCGGGAAATTGTATGTAGGGCTGGGGCAGTGGGTTGGGGTGCGGGAGGGAGGGAGTATGGGGTGTGGGAGGGGGTGTGGTGTGCAGGAAAGGGCTCAGGGCAAGGGATTGGGTCAGAGGAGGGCTGTGGGGTGTATGAGGGGGCTCTGGGCAGGGGTGCAAGAGGGGTGCGGACGGCGGGAGGGAGCTCAGGGCAGGGGTCTGGGGTGCAGGAGGGGTGCAAGGTGCAGGCAGAAAGTTGGGGGGTGGGGTGCAGGAGGGGTTCAGGCTCCGGCCCAGCGCCGCTTACCTAAAGTGGCTCCGGGGTGGCAGCGGCGCGCACCGAGGCCAGGACAGCCTCCCTGCCTGCCGGCCCTGGCCCCATGCCATGCCACTCCAGGAAGTGGCTGGAACCATGTCCCTGCACAGCCCCTGGGGGAGGGGAGGGCATAGGGCTGCACGCGTTGCCCTTGCCACACCTCCAGGTACTTCCCCCGAAGCTCCCATTGGCCATGGTTCCCCATTCCCGGCCAATGGGAGCTGTAGGGGGCAGTGCCTGGAGGCAAGGGCAATGCACAGAGCCCTCTGCCTCTCTACCCCCACCCAGGGCCCCAGGGACGTGGTGCCAGCTGCTTCTGAGGGCGGCGCAGGGCCTGTGGCACCACGGGAGGTAATCCCACAGGCTGGATCCAAAGCCCTGAGGGGCCGGATCCGGCCTGCGAGCCGTAGTTTGCCCACCCCTGACCTAGCCCTACCATGCAATAGAGCTTATAGGGTGTGCCTGCTATCACTGCAGCAGAGTGGGAAGGAGACAGCAGGTGCAACAGTTACCTTGTTCCAGTGCCATACTATAATGAAGGCATAGATTGCCCCCTTAAGAATGGATTGGAGAAGCAGTAACTCAGACCATATGATCCTTTCTTCCCCTACAAAGAAGCAGCCATATAGCACCCCCTGAAGACTCAGCATATGGTAGAAATGGTTATTGGGCCCCAAGAGGATGGCACAGAATAGGAGAGGCTCATCTCAAAGACAAAGTGTGCTGGAGTAGAAAAGAGAAAACACTGAGGAAGGGGGATTTCAAGGAGGTCTGCTCAAGAGCACCTGCAGGGTTTGGTCCAGCATTCCCTTGCACGGTTTGTGCAGCACTAGTCCTGTTCCCTGCTTTACCACCAGATCTCACTCAATAAGGCTGTTGTTCCATTGAAAGAGTCTGGTGACATAAGAGCCTCTGCCCCAGGATGGAATTTTCAAAGCTACATTGTTGCATCTTTGTTATTAAATGTTTTCCTTTGAGAAGTTGTCAGTTTAATCCATAGTTGAGTAAAGTCCATTAATTATTGCCTACCGTGGCAATACCAACATCCAGCTACCAACAAAACCAACGATAATACTGTACGTCAGTCAGAACCAGACTTTGCAAGTGATTTAGTCTATAATGATCTCATCCAGATTGTAGTGTAGATTTTAAACCAACTCAAAGTTCAGAGCTGTTTGGGTGAGCTGGATTTGGGATCAGGCACCTCTTTAGTATACTGATTTTTGTTCTATGGGAATTTTAAGAGGGTATGTGTCATAAGAACATGATAACACCTGACCTAGGGCATGTTTGTCAGTCAATACACACATACCTTGTACTTTCATATTTGTAATTAGTTTTCTAGCATCTGTGGTTGTCCAGAAAACCGTCTGAACCTCATGTGATGCCGTGCTGTCTGCCTGGGGGTATGGTAATAATGTAGGGACAGGCTGGAAAATATCTCTAATGGAAGGTCTTAATATTAATGGGCATCATGCCATGCACCTCACATGGGAATTGTGAGGCTTAATTAATTGAAAAGCTCTTTGGGAACTACAGATGAAGGGTGCCACATAAGTGAACCTATTTTTAAGAACATATTTATTATTCCTAACATGCATATAATAAATAAATAAAATTAACCATAACCAGGAATCTGTGAAGTTTTGCTGCATCTGAATGGAGTGAAACTTGATAGCTTTTCACACAGCTGTTCAAGGGGATCTCCTAGTGACTGAAAGGAGAATTACAAAAAAGAGTTTCAGAGTAGCAGCCGTGTTAATCTGTATCCACAAAAAGAAAAGGAGTACTTGTGGCACCTTAGAGACTAACAAATTTATTTGAGCATAAGCTTTCATGAGCTATGGCTCACTTCATCGGATGCATTCAGTGGAAAATACAGTGGGGAGATTTATATACACAGAGAACTTGAAACAGTGCATGTTACCATACACACTGTAACAAGAGTGATCAGATAAGGTGAGCTATTACCAGCAAGAGAGCGGTGGGGGGAGGGGAAGGGAGGGGAGGGGAGGGGAAGGGGCATCTTTTGTAGGGCCATTTCCAGCAGTTGACAAGAACGTCTGAGGAACAGTGGGGTGGGGGTGGGGGGCTGCATGGAACCTTGTACATCCCTGTAACAAGACATCTTCGTTGACTTCTGTAATCCGCATGAAAAAGAAAATCAGATAGGCCAGAATTGAAGGAGTCTAGTCTCAGAGTTCTCCCTTCCCCAAGGAATCTGCCCCCTCCATCACATTCTTTTTTTAGAGCACCTTCCAATGGTGGTTCCCATTGGAGCTTGTTTCTGATGGCAAAGAAAGCAAACAGGAAGTGTGGTGCAGTATGGAAAGGAAAATACAAACTTTTCCCCTATCAAAACTCAGCTGGTAAACAGGAAATGGGTCTGCATTAATCCCCACATCCTAGAATTTTGGAGTAGTTTGAATGTAGGCTCTTTGGAACAGGGACCACCTGATTGGTCAGTGTTTGTACAGCACCTAGCATGATGGGATCCTTGACTGGGGCTCCCAGTTGCTATGGTGATACAAACAATAAGCCCCACCTTTGAAGCTCAGGTCAGCTCTAATTAAACATTAGAAAAACCTAATCTAAAAATCTCCTTGAAGGCTATTCTGAAAATCATTGGGAAATAGTAATGGGGTTTTGGACTCTCTGTTCCAAAAACTGCAGGGAGCTAGTTGCCTGGAGAAGAAGGAGCAATAGGGTAGTGGAATTTTGGTCTGAGGGAAGATGGGAGAAATGTGTTTCTTATAAATCAGCTTTTGCAGCAAAATATAGTAGACATTAGGAAGAGAGCTTGGTTCCATGTCAATCTTCTCATACTCCAGTTATGGGATCTGTAGTCATTTACAGAGATAAGAGTTGGATCCTTTTAGCACAGTCACTTGCTATGTATGCAAATGTGAGCTCATGCCCAATGCAAATGCAGCATGGATGTTGTGACATTTCACTCCATATCGTTATGAAAATATGCTTATGATATGAATATGACATAACTGAGATATACTTTATACAAGGTGGCTTCATGTGAGATATCATTGGATAGAAAAGGAGTACTTGTGGCTCCTTTTCTTTTTGCAAATACAGACTAACACGGCTGTTACTCTGAAACCTATCATTGGATAGGTTTTTACTGAATGTGATTATCCGATTTGTATGACTATCATTTCTGTATCTAAGTTAGGAATATTAACTATGTATCTGTATTTTAAATGTGTCACTTTGGGTGTCACCCCCAACCAGCCCTTCAGGTGCAACAGTGGAAAAAGCCAGATAGGGCTAATGGGCCATTAGCAGAGACAATGGACTGTGAAAGGGCTTAGGGTTGTCTACACCTGCACTTTACAGCGCTGCAACTTTCTCACTCAGGGATGTGAACAATATCTAGGGTGAGAAATTACTATTTGTAACCAACTTCTTTGGTGAAACAAGCTTGTTTGTGTGTTTGGTTTTATTTGTTTAGTAATCTGCTTTGTTCTGTTTGTTCTGTACCCTTTAACCACTTAAATCTGCCTTTTATAGTTAATAAAGTTTGTTTTGTTTCTTATTAAACCCAGTTTCTGTAATTTCTAACTGGGGTGTTTGTGGGTGGAGGGGGGTGGCAAGAAGTTGTGCTTACCTTCCTCCATCTTGAGGGAGGAGGCGGATTTCATAATATACCTTTGGGTCTCCACTCCAAGGGAAGTGGATACCTGAGTGCTGAGGCAAGTCCCGTAAACTGAGCCATCCCAGAACTGATCTCAGTATCTGTTTCATTCTGAAGCAAGACAGGTAAAAAGGGTCCCAGGCTGGCATGACAGGTATGCTCAGTGTATCTCAGCACATCAGGGGGCATTCTAAGGGGTCCAACCCATCACAGGGTGGTTGTGGGTGGTATTTGTAATAGCAACTAATTTTTAATTTCCCGTAGGAAACATAGTCAGCTGTCAGGATTATTTTGTTCTTAGTAAGACCTATTATTAACTAGCTAGTTCTAGCTAGCATTTTACTGATCTGACTGTGTGTAGCTGAAGGCAATACCTCCTGTTCATGTATAAATTTCAAATTGTTAGCTACACTCTTAGGAGAAAGGGCTGGGGATGTAACTGGTAAAGGCGAGGCACAGGTAACTACAGTTCTCTTCTGCCTGTGTCTGGGATGCGCACATTAAAGATCCCATAGCACTTGCAGGGAGATAATCCCACTATTTTGGCAAACATTTCCTTTGTCAGCAGTAAGTTCTAATACCCAAAGCTGTATACAGGGTATTTCTTATGTGCAAAACATATGCTGGTTTCCCCCACTCACTTATTATACTATCAGAAAACTATAGAAATAATTTTGGGATACCTCAGCTAACCCAAAGGGACACAGATAATTAAGATCTAAACCAAACATAGGGGATACACATGCTTCTGAAGTGAGGGCCTTAATTAATAAAGACTTTGTTTAAAAGAAGAAGTGGTACTTTCTCATTCACTTGGATAGATAATCCTGCATTTCAATATATTTATAATTTTTTACTTGCTAGCTATACTTAGTGAATTGAGATGAGAATTTAGCCCTACGGGGCAATTTTTTAAATGTGGATATCATGGGTCAGGTGCCACCACAAAACTGTTTTTGGATACAGAAGTAACTTGCAGTTACTCCACTTGTATAAGAACATAAGAATGGCCATACTGGATCAAACCAAAGGTCCATCCAGCCCAGTATCTGGTCTACTGACAGTGGCCAATGCCAGGTACCCCAGAGGGAGTGAACCTAACTGGTAATGATCAAGTGATCTCTCTCCTGCCATCCATCTCCACCCTCTGACAGAGGCTAGGGACAGTTTGTACAGTTACCCGTCTGTCATACATATATGTAATTTTACAGGAACAATGTTTAGCCTTAGTTTGAAATTTACTGTGCAAATACTCTCTCAGATTCACTGTGCTGGACACTCTCCTATATATTCCGTCTCTTTCACACATACACAAAATTGATTTCTGTATTTTGTATTTATTGTTGCTGGACAGGTGATTTTATCTTGATTTTATTTTTCAAGCACTCCAAACTGTGCTTGCCAAAAGGTAGCTGGCTCCAAAGAGTGTGCAAATGAAATTAAACGTGAAATGGCCAGTGGCATTGGAAAAGTTCTTACAGTGGGGTGCTGAAAGCTATTGAACAAAACTGTAAACCCTGTATATGATGGAAACCACTTCAAGCCAGGGGGTGCTACTGCACCCCCAGTACCGCTAGTTCCAGCACCTCCTGGACATGGCAATGTAGGAAGTGGAGAATGAAAGTGCCAATCTGGTTATGATCCCAAGCATATGTGGGGTTTAAAAAGTGGGAGGGGGGGCTGTTAGTTAGCCTCCCCCTCGCTTCTCAGGGGCGTTGCAGCAGAAGCATTGTGTGTCAACTACAGGAAATCTAGTCATAAGAAATCAACTAAAACTATCTCTGTCCTTCTGCCATCCTCAGAAAGGGAGGTGGTTGCCATAGGAGCCGGGGCCACTCACTAAGTACATGAGAGCTTTGCTTAGCTCAGCAGAGCCAGCTTCTTCCAGTCAGCGGCCCCCTTGGGGCAGAATGACCCCTGCTGCCAAGCGCCGGCATCTAGGGCAGGCCGTGGGGCAGCGGCCAGCCCGTCAATGGTTTTCTTCATTGGCCAGCCCCAGCCCCTGGAACTGCCCGGGCAGCCGGCCCGACTCTAGGAGTCCAGGGTGCCAAGGCACCGGGAGGCAGCCCCCCCTACAGCAGGTGGAGCCACCCAGCCCGCCTCTGTCCCCGCCGCCTGTGCAGCGTGTCCCTGCCAGTAACTTATGCATTTAGCCTGTAAATCAGACAATAATGCTAATACCGCTCGCTGATTGGCTGGCAAGGTCCTAACTCTGTTCCCTGATTCGCTAGAATATCTGAATTTTGTTCCCTGCTTCGTTGGCACGCTCGCTACTGCCAGAGGGTCTCCGATTGGTTGGAGTGGGAGATTATTCCTTTCTATCATTGGTTGCATGGTACGTCATTTTGTTTTTTGATTGGCCGGCATATCGCTCATCCTGATCTTTGATTGGTTAATATCCTACTCGTCCTCTCTTTGAATTGGTTGTATCTTTCTTTCCGTTTTCCTGACTGGCTGGCATCTTATGTGAGGTCAGTTCCGGTCTTCCTGTGGGTCACGGATCACGTGATACGGGTCGCCTGGGCCACTAAGGGGAGCAGGACGGCTTCTCGCAGCCAATCACAGCTTGCCTTACTTCCCTCGTTCAAAGTCGGCGGGCGCGATGGCCAATCCTGGTTAGGTCCCGCCCATGTGTCTAGTGAGCGACGGTCCCGTCAGCCAATGACGTGGGGCGCGGCCTGGCGGTGGAGGTGGCGGCTTCGGCGGGGCTGGTGAGGCGGTGATGGCGGACAGAGGAGGCGGTGGCGGCGCTGGAGCTGGCGGCGGCGAGGCCGACGCGGGGGCGGCGGCGGCGGCGGCGGAGCGGTACAATAATGAGATCAGGTAGCGCAGGCCGGCGGGGATTCAGGGAGAGGGAAGAGCGGGATTTCACACGCCCCGCGTTGCGGCCTGGCCGTCGGGCCTCCCCCACCGGCCCCTGCGGCTGCAGGCTCCTCCCCCAGGGCCTTGTGGTCCCGCGCGCCCACCCTTCACTCCCGGTGGTTTCGCAGGGTCTTCCGCTTCTCCCCCATGGCCCGCTGGGCAATCTGCCCATGATCCCTGGGTCCGGCAGCTTCTCCCCCCTCTACCGCAGCAGACCTTCCCCCGGGCCCCGCCATCTCTCTGTATCTCCCCCTTCCCCCGGCGGATCCTCCCCTCCCATCCTCTCTCTGCTTCCCCCTCTGTGCTCCCCGCGGAACCGGGCCCGGCGACTCGTGTGAGCTGCCTGCAGCATGCTGCCTTGGGAGGCAGGCGCTGCCTGTAGGCTAAGCACACCACGAGCTCTGTGTTCCCTGGCGTGACGCACGGTATCCAGGGCCTCAAGGGGCAAATGCAGCCGTGCCTGTCATGTTTGATTTTTCTCTGACTCGTGCTCTCTTTCCATGCTTCCCAAACTGCAGTGTTGCCCCCGTGTTAGTAATTGCATAAAAGCTATAAAGCTAGAACGAAAGCGTTCAGTTTTTTGGGGGTAGGATTGATGTCATTTGGGGGTGTGTGTGTGTGCACAACATCCAACAGGCTGGGACTCTCATCCTGATTGGGGTGTTGCACCTGAAACCTGAAATAAAAGTAACGCTCTCTGGTGCCTGGTGCAACAGGCAGGAACTAATGCCAGCATGAGTGGTAAAATAGCTTTATTGGGCTTATTTAATTGGAACATAAGAACCTGCCATACTGGGTCAGACCAAAGGTCCATCTAGCCCAGTATCCTGTCTTTAGACAATGGCCAGTGCCAGGTGCTTCAGAGGGAATGAACAGAACAGGTCCTCATGAAGTGATTCATCCCCTGTCCCCATTCCCAGCTGCTCACAAACAGGGGCTAGGGAAACATAAAGGCTCCTGGGAGCACATAACCTGGTGTTATGGTGATAGGTGTTGTAAAAACTATAGTTCTGTCTTAACAGTACGATTCATGGTGTTGCTGATAAAACCCTGTCCTGTTTGGGACCTTGCTCTCTGACTGTCATTTGCCTTGTTTCTCTCATGACTATTAAGATTAGCTGGGATGCTGTTATTGTCAATTCCTAGGATCATGTTTTCCAGGCCTGACAGAAGAGTCTTCTCAGTAAAGAGTGCCCCTAAATTTAGAATTTGCTCCCTTTGGTGCTCCATCACTGTTAGAGGTTGGTGATCTTTGGGGCATCATTCAAAGCACATTAATTTTGTTTTGCTCTTGGGCATCTCAGGGTTGGTAGCAATGGTCAGTTGTGTACCACATAGTGGGCTGCCCCTATAATTTCCTTTTTTAAAACCTATGTAAAACAGCACCTGGTTTCTAAAACTTTAGGTGCTTTATGAAACTTAAATCAGCAGAAGTAGAAGTCTGTATAATCTGAGTGCTGAGTTGCATGTGTTTTGCCGTTCACCACCTTATAACCTTTGTTTTTTTCAATTTTGAGTCATCATGCCAACATTGGTATTGCACTGGCACTAAATGGTGGGCAAAATTGTTTTCCTGAGAGCATCAGAAGAGCGTTTGTTGGTTGCAAAGGTGAACGTTTTTTTCTATATATACACTTATTAAGCTGCCTGTGTAGTGGGCTGGGTGGCACATTGGGTTTAGTATATTAGCCTTTCATCATTGCAGATCAGAGTTCAAATCCTTCGTTAGGTCATAAGTGAAAAGGATGCAGATGGTCTCATCCAAGTCCCTGGTGGACACCCATTTACATTATGGAATAGCTAAAAACCTTGGCACAATCGGCAGCCATTGCTCGAGAGGCCTAAGATGTGACTATAGATAGACATGGTGATTCAGGTCACGTTTGAAGTGCTTTGGCAGAGCTGTGTGAGGGAAGCTTGCACAGTGCCTGTCCGTACTAAGATGGTTCAATCTAAAGGTCACTCATTTTCATGAGTGAAGAAAATCATATTCAAACTTCTAATGAATTTAAATTGTGGGGTGGGGGGGGAACCTATTAAAGTACTTGTACTTTTAATTTTATCTATTGAAACTTGACAGAATTTGTCATGTCCTTCTGCTTTTACTAGTTTCACTTTTTGTAACACAAATTAATCTATCCTGCAACTAATCAGCAAACACAAATAGTTTTCTTTTGGCTTTACACACAGAATGGCTCAGCAGCAAGCACTGAGATTTCGTGGCCCAGCACCCCCACCAAATGCTGTCATGAGGGGTCCACCACCTCTCATGCGTCCACCTCCACCTTTCGGCATGATGAGAGGTCCACCTCCACCACCTCGTCCCCCCTTTGGCCGACCTCCATTTGATCCTAATATGCCTCCAATGCCACCTCCGGGAGGGATTCCTCCACCAATGGGGCCTCCACATCTACAGGTAAAGAGTGTATGGGTTTGGTTTTCTGTTTTTGATGTGGATGGATGTGGTAAGAAGTCAGCAGCATTCAGAAGCAATTACAGCAGGAAAAGAAAAAAGTAAATGTAAAAAAAAAAAAAGATCAGAGCCTAGTTAGTTTTATCACACTGCATGTTGTTCAAAAATATCTAACAGAGGGTCCTTCACATGGTTCCTAAAGTCAAACATAATGGAATCATGTGCACAGTTAAGATGAGTTCATTGACAAAAAACTCCAGTAGTGCAGTTAAAATTCTCTGGTAGTGCCTTGTGTCCTTCCAAATCATCAAGTTTAACTACACTCTATCTTTTGAAAACAAGGTAATGAAGAGTAGAGCTAACACAAATTTAAACCTCGGAAAACTATTAAAGTTAAGGTACATGCCACCCCCACAATGTAACTGCTCCTTGGAGCTGGCCTTAGCCACTTGGAATGGTTTAGTAAGGGTGGTGCTATAATAAGATATGAAGAGTAGAAAGGAGAATGTCCCATTGTGTTGTGATCAACAGTTTTTAATTCCAACGTTTATCTACATGCACTCCTTGTGTTAGATATGGTTGTATTGAATGGTGGATCAATTAGTTGGAGCAGTTTGGAAGAGTAGTTACTGTGATATGAAAAGAGGTGCATATGTACCTTGAGGGATCAAGTGGGCCTAATTTCAACGCTGGTTCTGTTGAGGTGTGTCAGTAGTGGTGCACAGTGGTCTTGTCATGTGGATTGTCATCAGTCTAGTGAAGGGATTGTAATATTTAGCAAATTTGGGTTGGTTGCTGTGGAGTGGGCACAGTCTGTGTGGGTAGCTCCTGTTTGCTATGCCTGGCTTAAACCAGAGTTTTGTCTTAGCAAAGAGGTGTACTTTGTCCTACAGTGCTCGTAGGTGCAGTTCCCTGAGTGTTCTGCAGCATCTCCAATGATAGAGTGCTTGTATGTGTGTTATGGGTGTGTTGCGGTATTGCTCGGAGAGAATGGAATTAAGATTATGTTGTGGTGATGGTATATACCTTAACTGTGTATTTTCTGGTGTTTAGGAAGGTGAGCCTGGCACCCTTTCCCACTGCTGGAGGTAGCATGGGGAAGATGGGGAGTTCTGGATTCTCAGGCTGGTGGAGGAGTCATGGGAAGGAATTGTAGGTGTATTTGTAAGGGAGGGAGGAGGATTGTGCACAGATGACTCCACTTCTTTTCCCTCCAAGCATGTCACTGGAGGGGAAGGTGCCCAGCTGCCCACTCTTTATGGTAATGTTGTGTCCGTGCTTCTGAGATGCCAGAGAGCAAAGACTTCAGAGGATGATCCCTTGTTTATTGAGAATTGTAGAAAAAATACTTTTTTTGGAAACCCAGTTTTTTATCAAAGCTTTAAGTCATCCAACTGGGTTTTCAAAAACATAGTGTTTGATCTCTTACACAAATAAGGGTTGTTATCTAGAGGTGTTCTGGCCCCTCAGTAGCTGTGCCAGAGCACAACCCTGAGGGGCAGAGCCCTCATCCCACTCCCTCCCAACCCTCCATGGCACTGCTCTGATCATCATCATCATCCCCCCCCCCCCTCATATTCCCTTCGCTCTCCACCAAAAAAGTTATAAGAATCAGAAGAAGTTATGATCTGATCATGCTAGTGGAGCGGTGTATTGAGAACCCTTGACCAGATGACACCGAACATTGATCGCATTAAGTTTTATTGTTCAGGAAAGGGTGAAGACTGAGTCATGATTATGTTATCCTAACCATTTACTGTCTTTCATCTTCACTGTGTTATTTTTAAATTCTTGCTATTACTTTAAAGTAAAAGCGGAGTTTACATGTAGATTTCATAGCATTTTTAAAATATCACTTTTAAACCAGAAATTTGGACCTCAGGGTGAAATGTCCAAAAGAGCCCTGCAGCACAAAATGCATTTCCTGAAAACTGCGTAGGGTAGGCCTTAAGCTCTCAGTGCCTGGGTGCAGCTAAGGTCCAGTGATGACAGCAAGTCATCTTGAGCCACCTATTCACTCTCATAGCAGGCTGCCAGCAGACCTGTTTTTACAGAGCCCCTGGTCTCGCTGCATATATATGTTTAAATGCATCCATGATGCTTGTGCCAACCTGGAGTTACAAACATTGTCCTCAGTAACTTTGTCAGTATTGCTTCCTGAAAGGGCCAGGAGGGGGAGAGGAAGCACATGCTAAAATAAATCCTGAGTGACTAAGGTCAGTTTGGGATGGATCAGAGCCTTAGTTTGAGCACAGGTTTGCCCAAAAAAAGTGGACGAACCCGATGATTTTGTAAAATGCTGTGTTTTAGGGGGTCTGTATTTTGGGGAGCCCCTGGCTCAAATGACCCCAAATTTGAACTGCTTACACTGTCTAGCACAGCAAATTTCAAAAGAATCAGAATATACATATGTTTTTTTAGAATACTTAGAATAGTCAACCTTTAAACAGAAGAAATGCTCAATCTTACTAACAGGAGAATTGTTGCTTTGCTATTATGCTAAAACAGTGATATTCAGACTAAGGCTCGCAAGCCATGAGTGGCTCTTTAATGTGTCTCCTGCAGCTGTTTGCAGCACATGATATTAAAGCACTGTGATTCAATTATTAACCAATCAGGATGCTTTTATCATGTTAACCAATTGTAGTTGATTAAAAATAATAATACCTGGTCAGTCATTTTTCTGGGAGAATAATATATAAACTAAATATTTCCCCTGCTTTACTGTTTAAATATGAATATATAGTAGTATACTAAATGAAGCAATGAATTCATACTACTGTGGCTCTTTTGGGTAATGTTGATCTCTAGTTTGGCTCCTGAACCACTGAGATCTGAGTATCACTATGTTAAAAGTTCATGTACTATGGGGGACATGCATGAAATAAGAATTTAGAATGATATTGGGGTGTATCAAATTAGTATTAAGCATTTTAAAATTAAGATTTTTTTGCTACCTTTGGACATTTAGTAATAACTACTTAAGTTGAACTAATCCTCTGCTGGATCATCTGTTTTTTATTTCTCTTCAGTGAGGGGGGAATCATTTATGCTACCCCAGGCCTCTTCTCTTTATATGGCCACTTCTTTGCTGCTTTGCATTTAGTTAATACCTCAAGGCTTGAAGTACTTGTTAAAGCTGTTCTCTGTGCTATGGGTTGACTTGTCATGAGGTGTGGCCCTTCCCTTGATAATACTAATTGAGGCCATGGCTCCCCTGATTTTCTGTCACTGGAGGCATTCCACTTCCGTAAGCAACGGAGCTAGGTGGATGGAAGCATTCTTCCACAAGGCTGAGGATTTTTCATACTCCCTGAGTATGCTATGTCAATCTAAATTTTAAGTGTAGAACAGGCCAGAGATTGTAATGTTGTTTCAGTGGACTGTATTAGAACAGCATGGAAGACTGTTGCTAAGTCTTTGCTTGCTGAGGCTGTGCAGTCAAGTGATACAGAATATGAACGCAAACTGTATATGGCAGACCTGTGACATTGTTACTGTTATATGATTTTACACAGAGGCCACCATTCATGCCTCCTCCCATGGGTAGCATGCCACCGCCTCCTGGTATGATGTTTCCTCCAGGGATGCCACCTGTCACTGCCCCTGGAACTCCAACTATGCCACCCACTGAAGAGATATGGGTAGAAAACAAGACTCCAGATGGCAAGGTAAGACTAGAACCAAATACAGCAAGGAGCTATCAGGAATAGTGAGTGACTGCTACCATGTTACAACATCTGATCTTGTTTGCATTGGTGGTGGTGTTGTGTTGATCTTGGCCATTGAGGCTGCAGATTGTGTATAGTAAGAGTCTTTGTTTTTGTCATGCTAAATAGGTAGGCAAAACAGAGCAATTTCCTTTTATTAATACATATTCATATAGATATTAACTTTTTCCCTCCTAATTTGAGGATGGGGGACCAGGCCATTCATTGTGAAAACATACTATTGTTTGACAATGACTTTTCTACTCTATAGGTCTATTTCTATAATGCACGAACGCGTGAGTCTGCATGGACCAAGCCAGATGGGGTAAAGGTTATTCAGCAATCAGAACTGACACCAATGCTGGCTGCTCAAGCGCAGGCCCAGGCTCAAGCGCAGGCCCAGGCTCAAGCGCAGGCCCAGGCCCAAGGTGCCTCCACACCAACAACCAGCAGTCCTGCATCTTCAGTGTCTCCATCAACCTCGTCAAGTACACAGTCCTCCATGACCTCTACTACAACCACAGCCACTTCAATTTCACAGACCATTTCCAGTGAGTTACTGTGGGTTTCTTAGGCTTTGTGAGAGTGGGAAACAAATGCTACCTTGGAGGAAATACTGTAGTAAAGACTTAATGTGACATGTGGCTCCTCTTTGCCAGGTATTTTGTTTTTTCTGCTACTGCTACCCATATGTTCTCAAATAACCAAATAGATGCTTAATAGTTATTGATATACTTGGAAATGCTTTAAGAAAAGGAGGAAGGGGTTGTTCCACCAAGGTTTCCCATCTTACCTGTCTCCAGGATTCAACCTGCCCTTCTGGCTGAGGAGGTGGACATGTCAGTGCTGCCTCTGGAACAAGCAGAGTTGATTGTTATAGAGCAGAACTTCTGCTTTTTCATTCTGCAGAGCATCCCAGTGCTTCAGTTACTTTGTGTTTTGAGTAACAACGCAGACCAGGAGAGGTTCTGAGCTTTATTGATGAATGATCCATGTAGTTTGAAAACTGTTGCTCTTCACAGGGGATTGACCTTGTGGAATGTATATATTTAGATTGTAGCCATAGCAAATAATCTTACAGTTGACTCATATGTCATTTTTTTACTAGACCTGCAAAGCTAGAAAGTAACTACCTAGCCTATTCTCTTGATATATTTAAGTGTAGTGTGTAGGGCATTATTTTATAGTCTGTGTAGACATTTGTTAAATATGTAACAATGGACAAGAATCACAGATGTTTAGATTCCATTCCATATCAGATCTTTGAGATCCATAGTTTACTCACTGTAGTTTTCTCTGCTTTTGAGGCATATGTTTATAGTGAGGCCCTTTTTATGTAACTTAATAGAGTATTGTAAAAATTGACTTGACTGTTGGCTGCCAAAAATGTAATTTTCTGACACCAAACACTAATGAATTTTGCCTTTTTTCTTAAGGAAGTTCTGTTAATGTTGATGCCTGTGGCCAGGTGCTAAAGCTTGTGTTTTAAAAGATCAATTTTCTCAGCATTCAGAATCAGTCTGTAAAGTATTGGGGGTCAGAAGAGCTGGGTTCTAATTCTGACTGTGCCATTGGTTTATTGTGTGACCTTGAGCAAATCATTTAATCTCTGTATGCCTCAGTTTCCCTATCTTTAAAACACGAATAACTCTCTTACCCTTTGAGAACTGCAGATAGTGTTAAATATATACTAAATATTAAGTATCTTTATATCATTGAAAAAGTGAGTTAATCACTTTATTAAATAAAGGAGAAAATAATTTCCTTGCAATATGTTTTTCAGTTTTTATGACAAATTTAATATCTACAACATAATCACTTAGTACAAGAAAAGTGATATTTCTCCATCATTATACTGTATCGTCTCGTAAATTTATAACATTGCTTTCCAGGGTAAAAAATCAAAATGATGCCTAGTATAAGTTTAATTCTTGAAACGCATTGGCTGCCACTTTTCCTTCTTTTACCCCACACATTGATATACAACATTAGCATCCTGTCGAAGGCTAACTCGAATCATCCTGCAAGAAATGTTGAACTGAATGTTTAATATTCATTTACCCACTAGGAGGCACTGAAGGCCTAGAATTCTTCCATTCCATGACAAAGCATTTTCCTAAACTTTTCTTTGATTATACATGCTTGAATCACAGTTGCATGGCCACAATCTAAGAATACCACACTGTTGTCATGTACATGCACATGCAAAACTGCTGCCATTATATTGTTTAAACAACAATATTCTTTGTGCATTAGTTCCTTCATTGAAGGTTTTGTACAACTTTCTACTCCTAGTTGTCTCAATCTGAACAGAGGTTCATATTTCACTTTTCACCCAAACAAGTTAGACTAGTTCTCTGGTAACCAAAGCAAGGAAACTTTTGCCACTGCTCTAGAGATTTGTTAGTTATATTATACAAACAAGGGGGTGAGGGAAATAAGAAATATAAATTGATTGATTTTTTTTTTTTTTTTTTTCCTGGAATGATATAGTGTCACAGGGTGGAGGGAGGGATTTTTATTTCCAGCGAGCATCCTTTTCTTATATGTGCTTCGGTAAGGGATGAAATACTTTATAGTGTGTGTAAGGAAATATTTGTGAGTGCTCATATATTTACAGTTCACATGTTGTACCATTTAAGAAAACTACACGTTTTTTTTTTTCCTTCTTTCTTTTTATCAGCACCAACAACACAAGACCAGACCACAAGTTCAGGTGTTTCAGTTGCTACATCTTCAGTTAGTGTTTCAACCTCCGCTCCTTCTGCTACACCTGTGCAGACTGTACCCCAGCAAGTCCCACAGACGTTGCCTCCTGCAGTTCCTCATGCAGTACCTCAGCCAACAGCAACAATTCCTGCTTTTCCACCCGTAATGGTACCTCCATTTCGTGTCCCCCTTCCTGGCATGCCTATTCCACTTCCAGGTAAATTGGTACACTGTAGTTGTCTTATCAACTATGTGTCCATGTTGTCAATTTGTTTGCACTCATGTGTCTACTGTGTATTTAATTGCCTAAATCCTCTCCATTTAGAACATTTTCTAAAATAATTCAGGTTTAGTGGACAGACTTTAAGTAATAGTCACTTGAAACACATTTTAAATATTTAATTTTCTGATACAATTATTACAAAGTTATTTAAACATGTAAAATCCTTGCTTTGATAATACAAATAAATTAGAATGCACTGAAAAGTGCATTTTATAAATGGATTATTTTAAAGGGATCGTGTCTATACTCCAGTCTCATACAAAGTAATGAAGAGCTGGATTAATTCTTTAAGTGACTCTGAGACTGTTAATCAACTGTAAAAATAGTTTATTGCCAGTATGCCCTAGCACTACTTTTTTTCATATAGCAGAATTCATGGTTGGTATGTGATCATTGCAGTCACTTTGTTACTTGGATTTAGAGCTTTAATCTTATGCACAAATGGAATAAAACTAGAGGAGACTAAAAGTGAATTACATATTGTAGAGTCTCTCTAATATCCGGAGACCGTCACAGCTACAACTATTCTGCATACATATTCAAGAGCAGAAAGTATTACAATTCAACACTGATCTCAAGTGTTCCCAAGCCTGATCTCTTGCAGCCACCAGGAATAGTATTGGAAAAGGAACAAAAAGGCTTGAGTTGCAAGGGCTCATGTTGAAGCTTAGTCCATGTTCATAGATTCTAAGTCCAGAAGGGACCATTGTGATCTAGTGAGTCTGACTACTCTATAACACATACGATAGAACTTTCCCAAAATAATTCCAAGAATATATCTTCTAGAAAAACATCCAATCGTGACTTCAGAATTGGCCATGTTGGAGAATCCACAACCCATGGCAAATTGTTGCCATGGTTAATTACTGATACGGTTAAAAAATTACACCTTATTTCCAGTCTGAATTTCTCTATCTTCAACTTCCAACCATTGAATTGTGTTATACTTATCTATCCGATTGAGGAGCCCATTATTTAATATTTGTTCCCCATGTACATACGTATAGACTGTAATTAAGTTACTCCTTAATTTTCTCTTTGTTAAGCATATTTTGAGCTCCTTGAGTCTATCACTGCAGGGCGTGTTTTCTAATCCTTTAATCATTCTCATAGCTCTTCTCTAAACCCTTTCCAATTTTTCAACGTTCTTGACTTGTGGGCACTAGAACTGTTCACAGTATTCCAGCAACAGTCACTCAGTGCCAGATGAAGAGGTAAAATAACCTCTCTACTCCTACTCAAGATTCCCCTGTTTATGCATCCCAGGATCACATTAGCACTTTTGGCCACAGCCTTACACTGGGAGCTAATGTTCAACTGATCATCCACCACAACCGACCTATCTTTTCCAGAGTCATGATTAGAAAAAAAATCAACTTTATAGGAGTGATACAACAGCACAATATTGCTTTCAAAAGGAAATTATAGGGAAGTCATCAGCTTAAACAAGACAAAATTATAGCAGGTTGAGGACAGTACTCTGGTTGATGTTGAATGTTAGGTAAGTAATTTAGAGGTCTGATTCTGTACGCAACTGCACATGTGCAGAATTTATGTCCATCGCAGATTTCTTTGCTTCCCTGCAGAAAACTGACTTTCTGACGGGGAAGCAAAGGGAAGCCACAACAGCAGTCATGGGGCCCTCTCCAGCAGTATGTTTTGGGTGTCCAGGGCAGCTGGCAGAGAGAAATCACTGAGGCAGGGGGCAGGACTGGGGAAGACCGGCTGGTGGCTCCTGCTCCTCCCAGCTGGGTTGGGGAGGACGGGACTTCCTCTTTCCCTGCATGGCATCTGGGGCCGGGTCAGACCCACAGTCAGACTTCTCTCCCAGCTGCAGGAATCTCTGCAACCCCCACTCCCCCAGCTCATTCACCCATCACTCCTCAGCTGCAGGGGGAGGGATCCCTGTACAGGGAGCTGCTCTCTCATCCGCCCAACCTCCATGTATCCAGACCTCCTCATACCCAGACCCTCCTGCTCAGCCTCACCCCCGAACTCCAAACCCCCCTTGATGAACCCCACTCTCCTGCAGCTGGACCATCCCAACAAGCCACCCGCACCTGAATCCTCACCCCACCGAGCCCCAACCAGCTGTACCTGGATCCCCACCCCACTGAGCCCCATTCCACCAGTATCTGGACCCCACCCCATATTCCCCCCCCAACCCACACCTGGATCCTCCCACACTAAGCATCTCCACACTTGGATCCTGCCTTGCTGAGCCTGCCTTCCCACACCTGGTACATCTGGAATGGAGGAGCAGGGCCCTGGGGTGTTTCTGGAATAGGGCCGGTCCTTGCGCTCTGTCGGGTTTAGGTGCAGCCTCACCACTGAGTCTTTGTCCTGGGGGGTAGCTGTACAGTGATTTCCCACCTCTGTGCAACCAGTGGCCTGTGTTCCCCAGTGCCATGCTGGAGCCTTCACATTTATTTGACAAATAAAATTTGCAGAATTTTAAAATTGTGTGCAGAATTTTTATTTTTTTGGCACAGAATTTTAAATTTTTTGGTGCAGAATGCCATCAGGAGTAGATTCTTACATATTTTGGGGAGTTAAGGGAAAAGAATAACTAATTATTAAGTTTTAAAATAGGCATCTTAAGTCAGGATGAAGAAAGTTTGACTACTCTTAACTTCAGTTCCTGCCTCTGCCAGCAAATGATCAGTGTAAGAGGAAGGATCCAATATTCTTCATGTAAAATGCATATTCAGCTATTCTTAAGTGTAAACTGGCAGGCAAAATTTGAATGATCAGTACAATAAGGAAACAATTTCAATATCCAATAAACTGCCCATGAACAAAGGACACTTGTATTTTTTGTAAGTTTCCAGTCAGAAACTCCCACACTGAACACTACACTGGAAAAGAAGAGAGAAGTGTGAAAAGCAAACAAAACACCTTGGTTATTTGATGAAACATTTTCTTCAAATTCTCTCAGAACATGAATATAGTTTCTGAAGTTCTGGAAGACTTATACGTGACCCATTTTCCCTTTTCACTGGGAAATAACACATTGGATTGAACTGGGAGGACTCCATGCAGTTTTGAATATGTTTTCTTTGATTGTTCTAAATACACATTCTCTTTGATTACGGAACAAAACTATGTTTTGTTTTTTAATTCAGATAAAATTGATTTAACTTGGTTGTGCTTTTTTTGTGATGTTCCTAGAAAGTCTTGGAATATTCCCACCATAACTACAAAATGCCTGAAGAGATGAATTTTTAAGAAACAAGCTAAAAAGATCCTGTTAAAATATTAGCAGAATTTAAAAAGACATATTGAGCATAAGTTTGTAGCTCTTTTGTGTTAGGCAGTGATGAGCATGAAGCCATCCAAAGAGATCACTTCATATTAAGAAAAAAGAGCTGAGCAGTGCAATTGACAAGTGATCTTGACATTTAAAGTTCTGCAGCATATTGTGAAATGACACTAAATTAACTCTTCCGTTGTGTTAATATCTTATGATACTAAATTTTAAAGTTGGTCTGCTTACTCTTAATTCATATGTGAAAAGCTAGCTGTACATTTAAAAATGTGAAATTTGTCAGAGGAAACCGCTTTCTTTTTTTTCCCCTGTAGTTGCTAAGAAGTCTGTCTGCTCTTCAGTAGAACCAATTTCTGTGGTCAGACAGATGACATTATTTATCCTGATTTAGTTTTAGGACATACTGTAACTTCCTTAACAAAACAAATCTTTACATGCATTTAAAGGCTGTAGCATAAAAACAAAACAAAACTAGACAAACTTCATTCAGTACCATTTGATTCAATGCTTCGGTATCCTAATTCATATATACTACATAAATGCTATTAGAAATTTTAATAAAAAAGCTCAAAACTAAAGAGCACTGACATTTTGTCTTTTCTAAAAGTTTTTTTATATAAATTGGAAGTGTATTTTCTATATTAGATTTTTGATAAAGAAAATTAACATTTATTTTGGTTATAAACACAGGGGTTTAATTTCATTTTGTGTTGTGGGAATTCTCACCTCTTACTACTTTCATATGATGGGAATTGAAGCATTTTAGGGTCTGGGGGTATATTTCTGAGTTTTTCAGTTACCAGTCTGAAAGTACTGGATTGATACTCAGAAATACTATACAGTCATGACCCCTTCCCCCTAAAATGAACTGTCTTCTGGAATCTTTTTTTCCTCCCTTTTATTCTCTCATCTCTCCTAGTGATTTTTCATCTCACTGAAAGGGATTAGATGCCACAGCTTCCATACCTTTCAGTGTCATTTCTTTAGTGAGCTAAAAGCAGTTCATGGTACTACCTCTCCCAAAGGCTAAATGTTCTGCCTACACTGCATTCCTACCCCATGCTGCTTCATAGACTGTGACAGAGCTAATACTTCCTACCGCTGACCCACCAGTACAGTTTCTTTGTTTGTGTATATTTCTTCACCCCTTCACAATTTTCTTTTTGCCTCTTCTCTTTCAGCTTCAATGCCTTTTCCTAATCGCCATCACCTCCTCTTTCCTTTCTGATTGAAATTGTGCTTTCCCTGCCACTACCACTCCCACCTTTGTCTTAATTGATTAAAACTGTACCTCCACTGTTGCTCGTGCCTTCTTTCCAGCTGGAGTAGGAGCAGGATGAAACTGCCAGGGACTGCAAGAGTTTCTGCAGCTGCTTCTATTGGCCTCTTCTGGGCAAATGCTATGAGCAAAACTACCGTCAGCACAATCTCCTGCAACATTGTCCCATACAGAGGGGTGAGGCTCTACCCCACACTGAATTTAAACCCCTGAATCCTCGCTCAAATGTTTTTATAAAGTTCTAATATATGTTAAAACTGTGGTTCAACGTAAAACAGTAAGCGTTGCTGTAATTTAGAACTAGTTTTATAGTTGATCTGGCACCACTTTTCATAATCTGTTGAAACAAAAAAGAATTTACATGTTCCTGCCTGGGATGTGTCTTTTCTATTGGAAAATGACATTCTAAATTGTAGCAGGAAAATTTGTAGTATTCAGACTTCCAGTAAGAGCCGACGTACAATGGCAGCTTTCCAACATGCTTGCTTATCCATTTTACAGGTGTAGCAATGATGCAAATAGTCAGCTGCCCGTATGTAAAGACAGTCGCTACCACCAAGACCGGTAATTTTTAAAACCATCTTAGTTCATTTTGTCTGTAAGTTGGCATGGTAGTGAATGTTACTGTTTATCTTTTTATTTTTTTGCTTTCCCCCAATTAATGGATCTGTATATTTTTATTTTCAAAAAAGGTCTAAATGAAAACATATTGGCCAGCAAATAACTTTCCTAATGAGTTGTTAGTGTTAGCCTATTTAGTACGAAAAAGCTACACAAATGCACATTATTTTAATCATTGATTTCTGAGATAAATGTAAACCTCCTCATGCCTATACTACTTAGTTTTATTTCTTATGTGTGGGGATATTTTGTTTTTTCTACTTCCGTTTGTACAGGGACATGACTGCTTGCATGTTAGTATGTATGTGGTGTATGAGTGTCTTAGTATAAATCTTCATTTTAAGGTTGTGCATTATTTAAAAATAAGCCATTTTCAGGAACAGATGTGTTTTTATATAAAAAACAGTTGCTTGTTTCTTCAGTAATGTACTGATTTTTTTTTTTGTCCGAGGGTAAAGGCATTATAACTTGTACTTTATTATTAAACTGCTCTAAATTATGACCATATTGTGTTGGTCCTATTTTCTTACTTGAAAACAAATTTGATTTCACTTTCCAAAAAACCTGGTATATCAGGGAAATGGTATAGTAATATTATGTACTGGCTCTTCATCTCTAGGTACTTGCTTACCATTTTGCCTTAGGACATGAGCAAAATGGTTTTGGTAGTCTGTCTCCAGTACTCCACAAAACCATCACAGCATAGTTCAATATTACTCTTTTAAAAGCATTATGTCATCAGACTTTACCTTGAACTGAAATAGCAGGGATTTTGCTCTTGAAACACTGATATTGAATGCCTAAAATGCTATTACTCTTTAGATCACTGCATTTTAAATAATTGTACCAAAATTTGCCCAGTTGAGTATGGACACTTGTGATTTAGAAACATGGTAGTACAATTAGTAACATCAGCTTCCAATTTTTGAAAAAACAGACTTATTTTGTAGTAGTTTACATTAAACTATATGCTTAGTTGATTATCATAAAACAGTATTTTGGTGCTTTTGTGTCACAAAATGATACTTCATTGTCACTCGCTCTTTTGTTTTGTTTTTTATTGCTCCTTTATGTAGGTGTCTTGCCAGGAATGGCCCCTCCTATTGTACCTATGATCCATCCTCAGGTTGCTATTGCCGCTTCACCTGCTACTTTGGCTGGAGCAACAGCAGTCTCTGAATGGACAGAGTACAAAACAGCAGATGGGAAGACTTACTATTATAACAATAGGACTTTGGAATCAACATGGGAAAGACCCCAAGAACTGAAAGAGAAAGGTACAGCATTCGATTTTAGAGTCCAGCCACAACTAGGTATGATCACTTTTACGACTTATTATAAACATTGTTGCAAAATGTGAATGAGAATTACTTTAATCCTCTTCTCCCTTAATTATGATTTCCAAATTGTGTTGCTAGTGGTAACTTTGGGTTGGGTATAGCTCTTAGAGTTAAAGCATATTTGTCTTCTATTATGTTAATAGGTGTTCATTGCTGCTAAACCATGGAACATTAGATATATAAACACACACACCCCTGCTTAAAATAACTCTAAACCATGCTAGTTAAGACTGCTGCCCATGATCTAATTGACAACTCAGTTTTCACTAATTCAGCTTACTTCTCCTGAATTGAGAGGGCCATAAGACAGAGAACATCTGAATTAAGTTCCCTGAATAAAGAAGCGTTTTCTAGATCCTCATAATATATAAAATATATTTTAAAGAAAAGAAATAGGTGCAGAAGAATGCTTAGAAGGCTGTCTCTCTGCAGTTGCATTGTACTGTCTTTTTTAGGCAAGATGTCCATTCCAGAAACTAGACTGCATCATTCACTTGAGTATTCCATACAAATTTAATGTATAAAGCATTTTCTAGTGGTTCTGGAACCCATGCAGAATGCCCAGTATCCAAATATGTGTCTGCTTAAAATTGCTCTCTCGTATTTCATCCTCTTCTGTAATGTTCTTTAAAGTTCCAAATACATTTTAAGACTTTCATTCTCAGTTTTTAATATCTCTTGAATCTTGATAAATATGTAGTTTATTCTAGAGAAGTTCAACAAACTGCAGTTTTTTTGGAGCAAGAGTATCTAGCTCACCCTAGTTTATTTTGTAGCTCCTAATGCATCCAAAAAAGTTGCAGACTTGTCATCTCCCTTCCCAAACCCATGGTCTCCCTAACCAAATTTTAATGTCATGGAAGGGAAGGTGATAGCAGCTGATCTTGCAGGGGATTCCTTTCTGAGACCTATTGTCACCAGACATAGTATCAAAAACGAACAAAAAACTAATCCAGAAAATAAGGGCACTGTAACAGTATATAAACAACAAGCAGTTTGCTAAAAAGGCAACAGTCTGCAAAGGAAGTCTATGTCAGGATGGTGTGCTGCTAATAGCAACCCTTCTGCATCATATAAGACCCACCAGAGCAGCCAGCAGTGCAAGTCAAAGCATTCAAATAACTTCCCTCTTCCCTCTCCCCAATATTCATTGATTGGATTTTAGGTGGAGAAGTAGTCTCTGTGTTGGAGTTAGAGAAATACCTCTTCCTATCACACACAATATTCTTTTATTAAAATTTAGTGCAATTTCAAGCCATCACTTTATTATAATATTTGATGGTTAACATCCCTAACTGACTATTCTTCCCAAGTGACTTGTTTCTATTGATGTAACCTCCTTGTCGGATTTTTGACTTCTAACATTTCCTGCTGGCATTGGGACTAAGTATAGGAACAGACAGGCTGCTAAAGGGCAGTTTTAATTACAATTGTGAAATCCTTGCATGGAACCTGCTATAAGAAATATGTAGAATCTGAGTTATAATTTATCCTGCTAAACAAGGAATGTGCATGAGCACTTCAGGAAACTGGACTGAATTTGGAGCTCTTGTCACAGGGACACACACTGAAAATCACATCTCTTGCTACTGTATTTACATGCAACACTTACAGTTGCTATAAAAGTTGGCGGGGGGGGGGGCAAATATTCTCTTTCAGGTTGTTTACTTTGTGCATTTGGTGTTACTTTGTATTTTGTCAGTTTCCCCTGTATTGTCTGTGAGGTTCCTGTTTGCTGAAAAGTCCAGAATTTTAAAAAAAAACAAAAACAAACACTCAAATCAGGCCATACTCCTTACAGAGTATTCTGTCAGAAACTTTAATTTTTAAAAATGAGCCAATTTCAAAAATTAAAGTTGACTGTGTCACTTGAGTCCTATTAGGACCCTTATATGGGTAGCAAGGTGTTAGTAAGAGGGATTCCATTTAAATTTTTTTCTACAGTGAATGGCCAGGATGCCTGTTTTTTGGGTCAGATTCTCTGCCCCATTCCAGTTCCTTCACAACATCTAAAAAACAGAGAGCAACCAGAATTTGGCT
The DNA here is from genome assembly GCF_965152235.1 of Eretmochelys imbricata. NCBI lineage: Eukaryota > Metazoa > Chordata > Testudines > Cheloniidae > Eretmochelys > Eretmochelys imbricata. The sequence continues at coordinate 18,346,279 of NC_135579.1, forward strand.
TCAGCTGCCAAGTTGATAGTTCTCCCAGCAGAACTTCTGCCTGGGGGGGAGAGGTGGGGAGAAATGGGGAGAGTAGGGTCCACTACAGCAGTTCACACACCAACGGCCATAAGTTAGGAAAGACTAACTTACGTTGGGGCTGGGATACCTTGAGATCAGGAGCCCTAACTGCCTTTCCCCCATGTTGAGTAGATCCTGGCACAGGAGAGAATCTGGCCCTTTGAGGATGACATTTAATTTAAAGTCTGATGAAGAGAGAATGGCAAAAAATAAAATAAAAAATAGTTCAACTTGAAAAACCACATTGATAAACTGAATCTGATGAGTTCAGTAAGAATTGTAGGTTACCGTAGGCAAACTTTTAAAAAAAAAAAAAAAATCCTTTTCTGATAGAAAAAGTAGAAGAGAAGATTAAAGAGCCTATTAAAGAACCTACAGAGGAGCCTTTGCCAATGGAGACAGAAGAAGAGGAACCCAAAGAAGAACCTATAAAATTGCTGATAAAGGAGGTAAAAGACCTTGCAACCAAATAAAATAATCTTTCTGTGTACATATGTGGATGCAGACATATTGATAAGAGATTATGGTTACTAATTTGAGTTCTTAGATTATTGGGGGTGATTTGAAAACAGTATTCTTTTCTCATGACATTTAGTGATTTTTTCTAATTAAAAAGAAAAAAATTTAGAGATGAGTCAGGGAAACATCCCAATTCAGGCAATTGTTTAAGTATATTTAAATTCCATTGAAGCCAATGTTAAGCATGTGGCTTAAGGGCTTTCCTGAATCTGGGCCTTGATTTAAATAGAAACTAAATTCTGTAGCATAATAATCAAAAAAATTAGTACATTTGAGAAGACCAATTGAAAACTAAGAAGAAGATATTAAGAAGGAAGGTTTTTTAAACATATTAGGCGCAAAAGAAATTCTAGCAATGGTATAGGCCCATTACCAGATGGAGATGGTAAAATTGTTAATGATGCAGGAAAGGCAGAGTTGTTCAATAAATATTTCTGTTCTTTATTTGGAAAGAAGCAAGCGTAGCAAGGTATCTTCTTGGTCTCACTAGCCTCAGCTGTTTTTAGCCTTGGTGAGACAGGCTTGGGTAAAACAGTCCTAAGATGCACAGGGGCAGTCCGTTCCTTCTCTCAGTCAGTCTTTTGGGCTTGTTTTTCTTCTGTTATGAGAGGGAATGCAGCCTCCCCTCCTGGTGAGGCTTGCTGTCCTGCTGCTCCTGGCAGCTTGACTCCTCCTCTCTCTCATCATCCCCTCTTCTCCCAACAGGGGAGGGTTTAAGAAGGTCTCAGGCAGCCCTTAGGATCAGCTGATTCCCACTAATTGACCTCAGGTAACTCCCTCTCAGCTGATCCAAATTGATTCACTGGTAGCCCCTTCTCAGCTGAACCTGATTGACCTGTAGTTACCCCTCCTCAGTTGATAGGGAGGAGGGCATTTTAACCTTCTTGAACTGTTTTCTAACCCCCCTTGCAGCTGTCTATCCTGAGTTTATCACATATGCCCCCTACCCCACTCACCACTGCAGGGTTGGGCTACTTGCATCGGCAAACAGTGCACCCTCGACAAGCCATCTGTGTTGCCATGCTTGATTCCGGACCTATGTTATATTCTGAAGTGGAAGGGTTGTAGCGATAAGAATCACCTTGTTCAAATAAATTTGTTAGTCTCTAAGGTGCCACAAGTACTCCTCATTCTTTTTGCTGATACAGACTAACATGGCTACTACTCTGAAACTTGTTACTCTTGTGTTTCTTTCTTTGTTTTGGTGAATCCACTTCAGAGGGGCATGGTCTGTGATGAGGGTAAACCTCCGTCTGAGTAGGTAATAGCAAAGGTTTTCTATGGCCCACTTTACCGCCAGGCATTCCTTCTCTACTTCAGCATATTTACCTTTCCTGAGCAGGAGTTTCCTACCAAGGAACAGGACTGGCGGTGGTCTTCTCCAACCATTTGTGAAAGAATCACTCCCAACCCAACCTCAGAGGCATCAATTTGCAAGAAACTCTTTCTCCCAGTCTGGAGCTACCAGTACTGGGATGGTGCAGAGGGCGGTCTGCAGATCTGCAAAAGCCTCCTCGGCCACGCTGGTCCATCTTACTGTGTCTGGGCCACAGGCTTTTGTTAGGTCTGTTAACGGGCATGCCCTGGTGGTAAAGTGGGGGATGAACTGCCTATAGTATTGAACTAGTCCCAGGAATGCTCTGACCTGTTTCTTCCGGACTGGTCGGAGCCAATTCTGTGTAGCCTCTAACTTGTTGAGTTGGGGCTTCACCATGCCGCCCCCTCTTCCCCCGCCCACCTCCCACATATACGCGAGGTACTTGGCTTCTGCTAGCCCAGTCACGCATTTGGAGGGATTTTCAGTCGGCCCGCCTTCCTCAGGCTGTCCAGGACTGCTTCCACCTTCTCCTAGTGCGTCTTCCAGTCTGGGCTATGTATAACGAGGTCATCAAGATAGGCGGCCCCATAGTTGCCATGTGGACGCAACAGTTTGTCCATAAGTCGTTGGAAACTTGCAGGAGCCCCATGTAAACCAAAAGGGAGGACTGTGTACTGATACAGTCCTTCTGGTGTTGAAAAGGCAGTCTTCTCTTTGTCGGCCTTGGCCAGGGGGATTTGCCAATAACCCTTGGTCAGGTCAAGGGTGGACAAAAATCGTGCTTTTCCCAATCGGTCAGTTAGCTCATCTATCTGGGTATAGGGTACGCATCAAATTAGGACCCTTCATTCAGTTTCTGGAAGTCATTGTAGAACCTCATACTGCCATTAGACTTAGGTACTAGGACAACTGGACTTGACCATTCGCTATGAGACTCTTCAGTGACTCCTAACTTCAGCATTTTCCTGACTTCTATCTTGATCTTTTCTCTTTTTGCCTCCGGAATCCGGTATGGCTTGTCATTCATCTTCATTCCAGGTTCTGTGAGGATGTGATGGTGAACCTCAGTAGTCCTGCCTGGCTTTTCCGAGAATGTGTCATGGTTGCATTTGATCATGTTGATCACTTCAGTTCGTTGGTCAGGGGTCAGTTCCGGGGATATTTCCAGTTGGCTGGGCTGGTTGCTTTTGGGGGTTGGTGACCCTACAATGACCACATGAGCTTCTCTGTCTTGCCAAGGTTTCAACAAGTTTGTGATAGATCTGTTCCAGCTTCTGGAGACCAGGCTGTTGGACCTTGTAGTTGACTTCTCCAATGGCTTCTTTTATCTCGTATGGCCCCTGCCACCTGGCCAGGAGCTTGCTGTCCGCTGTGGGTATGAGCGCCATTATCCGATCTCCCACCTGGAATTTTCAGATCATCACTTTGCTATTGTAGTATATCCGTTGGGCCCCTTGTGCCGTCTCCATGTGTTCCCGCACTATGGGGGCACTTGGGCTATCCAGCCTTTCATCTGCAACGCATGCTCAGTGATGTTTCTCTCTGGGTTTGGCTGTTCTTCCCAACCCTCTTTGGCATTGTCCAGCATGCCACTGGGGTGGTGACCATATAACAGCTCAAATGGGGAAAACCCAGTTGAAGTCTGAGGAACCTCCCTTATAGTAAACTTTAGGTATTGCAGCAGGGCATCCCAGTTCTTCCTGTCCCGGTTCACAACCTTTCTATCACGTTCTTTAATGTTCTGTTAAAGCATTCGAGGCCATCGGTCTGCGGATGATAGACTGACGTCCTTATGGTCTGTCTGTGGAGCATTGCACATAAATCCTTCATTAATTTAGACACAAAATGGATTCCTTGATCCATCAGGATCTCTTTGGGTAGCCCCACTCTAGCAAAAATTTAGATTAACTCCTTAGCTATGGTCCTGGACATAGCGTTCCGTAGGGGTATGGCCTTGGGGTATCGAGTGGCATAAACTACCACAACTAGTGTGTGCTAATGGCCCCAGGCTGATTTCTCCAGTGGCCCTACTAGGTCCATAGCTATTCACTCAAATGGGATTTCAATAATCGGCAGAGGTTCCAAAGTGGCCCTTAAGTGTGGTCGGGGGCCATGTAATTGGCTTTCAGGACAAGAGGCACAATATCATCGGATCACCGCATAAATTCCAGGCCAAAAAGACCTCTGCAGAATTAGATTGAGAGTTTTATCTACCCCTAAATGCCCCCCTGAACAGATGGCTGTGGGCTAGATCCATCATGCCCCTCTGATGCTTCTGCGGTACTAAGAGCTGTTCCACGACTTGCTCTTGGACCTGGGCGACTCTGGATAGCAGATTCCTCTTTTATCATATAATATGGCCCTGGGCCCTTGGCTCTCCCTTCCCCAGGGACCCCATTCACCTCAACTACTACTTTGCGAATATTGTTATATATTGGATCATTGGCCTGATCCTGCCCAAAATTCTCCAGTGAAGGTCCAGTTTGCCCAAACTCGGGGAAATATTTCCATCTCCCTCTCGGGGGGAGTCCTCGGGGAACTGAGTCCGGCTGTGGGTTCGTCAAAAGCCTGCATAGTTCCCTTATCAGTTGGGCCAACTCTTTCCCCTACAAGTGTAGACTTCTGGTTCTGGGCCAAGATTCTCATTTCCCTCCTTATCTTCCCTCCTTTCTCGCCATGTCTTCCTCGGCTTCCCAGGAGGAGAGAACAAATCCTGGGCAAATTCACGGAAGGCCAGGGGGTGCTAACTATCAGGGTCATCACATTGCTCTCAGGGTTATCACTGTCTTTTGACTCCTCTCTGGGGAGTAGGCTGCCAAACCCTGGGAAGTCTCGTCCTATGAGGACTGGGTAGGGGAGTTTCGGGACTACTCCCACCTTCACCTTAGTGGGGTTTTCGAGGACTTCTATTTTTACCGGGATGGTCGGGTTGTAATTGACATCCCCATGTACACAGGATATTCCTGTGCACTTGGCCCGAGATAGTTGGTCTTGCCCGACCAGCTTTCCCGAGACCTGCGTGACCGCACTTCCCAAGTCCACTAACGCAGTGGACTCTATGCCATTCATTTTAACTGGTCTAGTATACCGATGAGGGACCATTGCAACCCCTACTAGATTTATTAGGTTGTATGGTCCTCCTGTATCTCCCAGGTCGCATTGCATGGGCTCTTCTAGGTTAGGGCATTGGGCAGCTATATGCCCTATTTCCCCACATGCCTAACATCTGTACCCTGCTTGGGGCAGCCCTCTATTTTTCAGGCTGTTTGGGGCCTTATCCCCCCTCCCCCGAGTCTTCCTCCCCCAGTTCCCAAGTCTCTCCGCAATCTCTGGCTGTTCTTCAGCCTCTTCCTCCCCTGCATAGTTCTTCCCAGGGCTACAGCAACCTGGACCCTCAGTGCAGAGACTTGCCTCCTATTCTGGCGCCTTCCTTCCCCGGTGGTCTGAGAAGGTTCTTGGGCTGCTAGGTTTCTGTCTACAAGAACAACTAGCTTGTCATATGAGGAGGGATCATTTTGACTGACCCCTCTTCTTATGTCTGGTGGTAGCCCTCTCATGTACCTGTCCAAAACTATGATTTCCCCAATTTTCTCTGGGCCATGGGTCTCAGGGCGCAGCCACTTCCAGGCTAGGTGGATCAGGTCAAACAGCTGGGACCTCGGCGCTTTGCTGTCCCAGTATTTCCACTCGTGAAACCGCTGGGCCCTTATGGCTGTCATCGTGCCAGGCCTTGCCAGGATCTCCGCCTTCAGCTGGGGGTAATCTGTAGCTGCTTCTGTTGTCATGTCAAAATACGCCTTCTGGGCCTCCCCACACAGAAAAGAAGCAAAGATACTTCCCCACCGGTCTTGGGGCCAGGCCTCCCGCAGGGCCGTTCTCTCGAACGCGAGGAGATATGCATCTACGTTGTCATACATTGTCATCTTCTGTAAGTAGTTGCTTGCCTGCAGGGGTCAGGTCCCGTGGGGGCCGTGCATCCGAGTGGTCAGGGCCTTTAGCTGGTTTACAACCTCGTGCAGGGTGGCTCGATCCTGGGCTGCCTGGCTCATCAGTAACTGATTCGTCTCCTGCTATATTCACACTGACTCCTGCTGGGTAGGCATCTGAACCCTGGTAGCCTCTTGTTGGGCTGCAGTGGCCTGCACCAACGCCTTCACTAACTCCTCCATTTTTTTTTTCTTCTTCTTGGGGTGATATACCTTGCCTTGAGATGGTGCGCCACAAAGTCTCGCTCACATATCCTGCCCCTGACACAACGTGTGGCAAGGTACCTTCTCGATCTCACCAGCCTCAGCTGTTTTTAGCCTTGGTGAGATGGGCTTGGGTAAAACAGTCCTTCTAAGATGCAGAGGGGCAGTCTGTTCCTTCTCTCAGCCAGTCTTTTGGGCTTGTTTTTCTTCCCTTATGGGAGGGAATGCAGCCTCCCCTCCTGGTGAGGCTTGCTGTCCTGCTGCTCCTGGCAGCTTGACTCCTCCTCTCTCTCATCCTCCCCTCTTCTCCCAATAGTGGAGGGATTAAAAAGGTCTCAGGCAGCCGTTAGTTGGAATCAGCTGATCCTAATTGACCTCAGGTAACTCCCTCTCAGCTGATCCAAATTGATTCACTGGTAACCCCTTCTCAGCTGAACCTGATTGACCTGTAGTTACCACTCCTCAGTTGATAGGGAGAAGGGCATTTTAACCTTCTGGGACTGTTTCCCCCATCCCTGTCCCCCCCGCAGCTGTCTGTCTTGAGTTTATCACACAAGATGTAGTCATATCAAGTGAGGGTGAGGTACTTTCCAGCCCATTAGTAATTGAAGAGGATGTTAGATGACTTCTCTTAGGGATAAGCATTCTTAAATCAGCAGGCCTGGATAAATTACTTCAAAGACTTCTAAAAGAGTTGGCTGGGGAGATCTCTCAACTGCTTATGCTAATTATTAATAAATCTTGAAATACTGTGGAAATTATAGACTATTCTAAAAGAGTACTACTGTTGTGCCATTATTCCAAAAGGGCAAGTGGGATGACCTGGGAAACAGATCAGTGAGCCTGACATCAGTCCCAGGCAAAATAGTGGAAAAACTGATAGGGAACACAATAAAGAATTAAAGGACAGTAATATAATTAATGCCAATAAACCTAGTATTATGGAATGTAGGTCTTGTCAAACAAGGCTGATTTCATTTTCTGAGGTATTACAAGTTTGGTTGATAAACTTCAAAGAAGTAGTGTACTTATTTTGTAAGATGTTTGACTTAGTGTGGCCTTGTGGTAGCTGTTTTGGTCCCAGGACATTAGAGGGATCTGAGGAGCTCTGTTGGTGAAAGAGAGAAGCTTTCATGCTCAAACAGAAGTTAGTCCAATAAAAGATATTGCTTCATCCACGTTGTGTCTTTAGTACTGCATCACATTCTGATTAAACTAATTAGCACAGTATATCCATGGAACATGTTAAATGGATTAAGAACTAGCTGACAGGTCTCAAAAAGAAGGCATCAGTGAGGAATCATCAATCAGTTGTGGTGACGCAAATGAAGTTCCAAAGGGCATGGTACTTTGCCTGACACTACTTAGCATTTTAATCAGTGATCTGGAAACAAATATAAAATCGCTGCTGATAAAATTTGCAGATGACACAGATTGGCAGAATGGTAGATAATGATCATATGTACCAATCAGAAAGGGCCAGGTCACCAGGAAATCCAAACAAAATGTGTTTTAATACAGCCAAATGCAAACTTATACATCTAGGAACAAGGACACAGGCCATATCTACAGAATGGTGGACTATCCTGTAAAGGGGTGACTGAAAAGATTTAGGGGGTCATAGTGTACAACAACTCAATGTAGCTAGCTCCCAGTGTGATGCTATGGCAAAAAGGGCTAATGCAATCCTTGGCTGTATAGACAAGGGGAGAAGTGAGAATGAGTAGGGAGATGATATTTATATCAACATATAGCATTATTGAGAATGATAGAGGTTTACTATGTATGATTTTGGTGTCCACATCTTAAAAAGGACGTTGAAAAACTGGAGAGGGTGCAGAAGAGCCACAAAAATGATTCGAGGGCTGGAGAAAATAACTTACAGTGAGAGGGTTTAGAGGACAATCCTTTTTAGCTTATTGAAAAGAAGATTAAGGTGACTTGGTTAGTATTTAAGTACCTTCACGGGAAGAAAGTACCAGGTACCAAAGTGCTCTTTAATCTAGCATATAAAGAACTGGTGGCTGGAAGCTGCAGCCAGACAAACTGACATTCGAAATTAGGCACAAATTTTTAACAGTAAGGGTGATTAACCATTGGAACAAACTACCACGGGAAGTGGTGGATTCTCCATCTCTTGAAGTCTTCAAATCAAGACTGGATGTCTTTCTGTAAGACATGTTTTAGCCAAACAAAAGTTGTGTTAGTCAAAAACAAGTTATTGGGCTCAATAATTGGGGAACTGGGTCAAAATTAGTGGCGTTTGATATATAGGTGGTCAGACTAGGTGATCTAATAGATTCTTCCTGCCTTAAACTCTGTGAATATAATTGAGGCTGTTGATTAACATTATTTTAAATAAATAAATTTGATTCCACATTACTGTCAATTGGATATAAATGAAATAGCTGAACAGAGAACATGGCAGACTCTTACAACCTTTATTTTTTCCCTTCTAGGAACCAAAAGAGGAAGAAATGACTGAAGAAGAAAAAGCAGCTCAGAAAGCAAAACCAGTTGCAACTACTCCTATTCCTGGAACCCCATGGTATGTAGTGAACTCCCAATCCACACCTTTGGTATTCCAATTCCTTTCCCTGTAGTATGTTGCAGGAAATGTGTTGTTGATGAGGAGTGTTGCTCCGTTGTTGGAACAGGAGGCTGGGAGTCAGGACTCCTGAATTCTTTCCTGGCTCTTTCACTGACTCTCTGTGTTTCCTAGAGCCAATTACATAATTTGCTTTGCCTCTTACCTGTCTGTTAAATGGTTCCAACGCTGTACCTGCCTTACAAGGGGAATGGAGCTCAAGATTTGTAAAGTTGTTTGAAATCCTAAATGAAATATACTTCAAACTTCAAAGTAATATTAACAGTATTATTGCAAGATCTCTAAATTGAGGGTAATGAAGCCTAGTCTCTGGGAGCAAAAATAGGACTGTGAAGGACAAAGCTCTGTAGATCTTAATGTTAATAGGAAGTTTGGGAATATCATTTGACATTTGGATGTATATCTGTCAACCACATTGGAGCCCTTAAGTTTGGAATTGTTGCTGCTCAGTGTGCTAATATGAAAGTAATCATGCTGTGAAATAATAGATCAGAGAACCTACTGTAAGAAAGAAAATCATGGGGACCATTGGAAGGAGCTGTCTGCCATTTACAAGAAATGTATACACAGTATTCCAAAGGGGCTTCCTGATATGATTAAAATATATGGTGGATATACACAATACAGACTAGAAAATCTGGTGGGAAAACCTCTGTACCTCTGCTTGGTGGATTTTTTTCTTTTTTTAACATTTTCTTTTTCAAGTGGTTGTCCACAGGATTCCATTTTTGCTGCACATATACCCAGTGCATGGGAGATCAGATTCTTTTGCCCATCAGCATCTTTTGAGGGCACACCTACCCCCAGCTGTCCAAGGAGTTAGAGAGAAGAGTAGGCCCAAGCATGTCTCAGTTCTTTCTTATTGTCTGCGGCAGCAAGAGAACCCCTACAGAAGTCATGCTTTTGTACGACTTTGTTGTAGACAGTTAGTGGTGAGTTAGTATAGTTGATACATAGTTAACTTTTAGTTTGACTGTTAGCTACAAAAACAATTGTTTTTGTATTTTTTACTAACTTTTTTCATAGAGAGTAGGCTCAGAGCTACCAGCAGCTATTCCTTCAGAGACTACTTTTTGAGCAGGAGAAGGGCATGGGTCTTAGAGGATATGTGTACGCTGAGGTGGGAGGGTCCCAGAGCTTGGGCTGCAGCCTGACTGGATGTCTACACTGCCAATAAATAGATTCTTAGCCCAAGCCCTGTGAGTCCAAATCAGCTGGCTCGGGTCAGCTGCTGGTATCTAATTGCGGTGTAGGTATGCCCACAGGGAACAGGCCCTCATTATTCGCCTGTGTCCACCAGTGTAGTAGCCATATGCTTATTGGTTACGCCCGTACTGGAGTACAGGCGTCCTGAAGTACACAGCCATATTCCCGCAAGACAACATCCTCTGTCCCCATTTTGAGGGGTTAGATCAGAGGTGGGCAAACTATGGCCTGCGGGCCACATCCAGTGACATCCACTGAAAGGAGCAAATCGGCTGAAGTTCAGAACATTCTGCTCCAAAGCAGGAAATTCTCAACAATATTGACTTAAAAGCTAAATGGAAGAGGTTTCCTTTGTGAACATTTGAGGATCAGTTATATCTCTTTCAGCAACACCCATTTCAGCAAAATTGGACTATTTACTAACTTCGAAACCATCTTGATTTTTCAGGTAGTTCCATAAAGTGTTCATCTAGTAGCAATATCTGCTCATCACCCTCCTATCTATGGCTGCACTGTATTTTTGCACCCTCGAGTGGCTAGATTTCTAAAGGGCCTTATTCATCGTTTTCACGCAGTTTGGGATACCTAAGTGTAATATTAAGTGTTGATGGATCCCCCCCTGTGAGCCAATAGCAACCTGCTCCCTATACCTATCAGTGAAACCTTCTTTTTTAGAAGACCTTACACTAACTCAAAGGGAGAGAAGATTCAGACCCCCATGGAAGGTCCCCCTTATATAGTGTTTCATAAGGACAGGTTTACTCTCAGACCTCATTCCAAATTCCTAGCCAGAGTTGCTTCAGAGTTCCATATGAACCAATGTATTCTTCTCCCGGTCTTCTTTCCCAAGCCTCATCAACCCCAGGGGATGCAATACTTCATATTCTTGATGTAGTAAGGGCATTGTCATATTAGCTTAACAGAACAGAAACATTTAGGAACACACCTAGATTGTTTGGGACTTTGCTGATAGGTTTAAGGGCCAGGCAGTATACTCAAAGAGATTATCAAAACGGGTCTCCAGCAGTTAAGAATTTCTTACAAGCTAGCCAAGTGAGATTCCTCTAGCCACATGAGTTCATTTCACTAGAGCTCAGGCAACCTTTGCTGCCTGTCTGAAGAATGTACCTATTTCTGAAATGTATAGGGAAGCCATGTGGAACTCAGTCCACACATTTACAAGATACTATTCTTTGGTAGATGGTTCCAAAAATTATCCCCATTTTAGTGGAGTTGTCTTACAGTCATTCTTTAAGTACGACTTCTAGTACCTAGCTCCAAGCAAACAGGCAACTGCTGGTTAGTCACCAAGAGTGGAACTGTGATTCTTTGAGACTTGTTGTCCACACGGATTCCATGATCCACCCTCCTGACCCTGCTACTACAGAGTACTACTCCTATGGTATTCTGTATTGGCAAAGGAACTTAGGGTTGGTTGGGCCTGCGCCACCATTTATGCTCTCAGGTATGGGGATGTGTCCCCATCTAGAGCACGGATGTGGCCTTAAAGGATGCTGCTGGCAAAATAATCTGATCTCATGAGCATGAGGTGTACATGCACCTAGAGTGGAATCCATCTAGATCAGTGGTTCTTGAACTTTTTTTTCCACGGACCACTTAAAAATTGCTGAGGGTCTCGGCGGATCACTTAATGATCTTTCCAAATGCTGTTTGTACCATTAGCTAACTACTGTAAAATGCTTTGGATAAAAGCGCTATATAAAAAAACCCCTTAATTAACGCTTTTTTGTTCTACAAATAAAAGCATACAACTCATATTTCAATATCAGTAGTCTTACCTTTCTAATGCAATGGATGTGCCCTCTCTCCCCTAATATTGCAGCCCCTGAGCTGCGGCTGGGAAGGACGGGGGGGCAGCAGTCTCCCCCGCCACAGCAGCCACAGAGCTGAGGCTGGGAAGGAGGGCCGTCTCTCCCCAGCAGCCACAGCCCCGGAGCTGGGTAAATTCACCTCTTTCTCTGGCCGATGCAGCCCTGCATGTCCCAGATTCCCTCCACCCCATCTTCTCACCCCACTGCCCCCTCCCACCTACCCTCTGTTCCCCCCAAGGTCACCACCTCTCTTTACATGTGCATCTTCTCCAGGGTCCAGGCACCTAATTAGTGGAGCCGTGCAGCCCTGCACGGCTCCACTAATTAGGTGGGTGGCCCTTCATTCTCTTGTGTGCGGCCACCCAGGCGTGCACCTTAGAGGGAACTATCAGCAGACCACCTGAATGGTGCTTGCGGACCACTGATGGTCCACAGACCATGGTTTGAGAACCTCTGATAACCTCTTGAGGATCCACAGTTACTATGAGATAAGTAACCATTCTTTGTGTCTAAATAAAGGAGCCTAATAATGTCATTTCTTTGCAAGTCTGGTTTAACCATTGATGTCTCTTTAATACCTGGGTCTTAGAACAATTAAAGTCAAGTCTCTATCTAAGGCTACCTCTGTAACCACTAACATAGTAAAGCAGCAGTTTTCACTTCAGAGCATGGTCTGTAAATTTCAGACAGCAGTGTAAGGATTGAATTTTCCCATCTGGTGACTTTATCAAGGTAGAGGAGATAGAAGGTTCCTTAGTACTAATATCTGATTCAGACTTCTAGACCTAATACTTTTCTAGAGTGGTATTGGATTTTCTCTGTCTTTTGGTAAACATGTTGGTAAAATTCGATTTTTGAGCTTTGAGGCCTATTATGTAAACTACCAGGGAAAACCAGTCCTTCAGTTCTCTTCAGGGAAAATAGATACATCTTGCAGTTATGTGTTAAATATAACCTAGACCTGACTATGATTTTCTGTTCTGGTGAGCTCGCCTGCTACTACGCTACAGGATACCAGAATGTAGGTCAATCACATGAATGGGAGCTAGACCAAAATAATACAAGGCACATTATTTCCTATATGGAGATGTAGTTCAGGTTAGACTTTTACACATTTGGTGGAAACAACAAATGCAGATTTGTTAGAGGACAGATGCATTCAGAAGTGGCTCCCCTTCTCTCCCACAGAACTCAACTCTTCCAATCTGTTGGTGTATGGGTTTTTTTTAATGTCTTCCCCTGTGGCTATTTCCTCATGCTTTTCTAATGCTGCATACAGTTTTATGAAGCAGCAGCTGCAGAATGAAAATTGACTAGACTCCAGTCAGTTTTACTTCCCCCTCAGGGTTTTGATCAGTAGCAGTGACACTTTAATATTTTCAGTTTTACTCTTTGCTGGTTGAGAAAGCAGTAGTATCAAATGCAGAATATCAGCTCTATTGCTGAGTGAGTAGGATGGTACTGTGTTGCTTCTCATTTGGAAGGTTAGCTTTGCAACATTATAAAGCTGCATTTTTTAACGAAAACTTACATTCTGCAGAAACTGAAAGTTTTAGGCCACTTGCCAGAGAAAGTTCTCTACTGGTGATTGGTGAGTGTGTGTGGGTTTTTAACCCTGTTGAAGTGCAGTATCATTCATTTAGCATCAGTTTGTTTTCCTCTGTTTCTGTAAAGTGGATAGTGAATAGCTGGAATAGATTAGAAATCTAAATTCTTTGCAGGGTAACATTAGAAAGCATTGTCTTTTTTCTGGGTGACTTCATATTTTCAGTTCTCATGGGTGTTATAAAGCAGGCATATAAAATGAATATAGCTAAAACTGAACTTGGTGCATGTGCATTCTCTGTTTCAAAATTCTTAGGTGTGTGGTATGGACTGGTGATGAGCGGGTTTTTTTCTACAACCCAACCACTCGTCTCTCTATGTGGGACCGGCCAGAGGACTTAATTGGAAGAGCTGATGTGGACAAAATTATTCAGGAACCTCCTCACAAAAAAGGAATGGAAGAAGGAAAGAAACAAAGTAAGAGGAAAATCATCATTATTAGTCCCCATTTTCCCCATCACCCACCTTCATAGGATTAATAGAGAGACAATGAACAACCTTTCACACAAGCTCCATTTTGTGCTTATTTTCAAAACGAGCATAAAAAATAAGTGATAGAACTGTAAGCCGACTTTGAAAAATGAGGTGTAATTATGAAATCAGAGACAACTAAATTAAGAAGCTGATTGGGATAGTAAATTGCAGATATATAAAATGCTTAGAAAGAAAGCCCAAGAGAATAAAGGGGATGTTAATGACAGGAGAAATGTTATGTCTGTTAAAAGAAAATATGTATGAAAACAGACTAAAGGAATAAACAGTCTTTATTGAGAAGAAAGGTAGAAATGGTTAAAAAAATTATAGGAAACGAATAGATTTTCAGGCCAACAAAAAGTAGACAAAGATCTAATCACAAAGATAAGACAGTAAAATACTGGAGCATTGAAAGAAGGGATTAAATTAATGTTGACTGAAATAAAATTCTGCAGAGATCAGAAATTGGTTATTTCTGGAGGTTAGGCAGCATTGTTTTCATTAGGAAACTACTGAAATAAGACTATTTTGGGCATATTTTCTAATATATCATCCAAGAATGATAGACTTGCACATTTAGGGGGGAAGGTTGTTCTTGGAAGGAGAGGTATAAGGGTGATGATTTAATTCTAAAAACAGTAGTGCAGAATATTACTTTGCAATTAGAAGATATAAATGGGCTCTATGAAGCATTCACAAAGGCATGTTTTAGCCTCAGGTTTTTTTGGAAATGTGAGGTAGATGTTTAATTCCTTTAAAATATAAAACTGACCACAAATCATGTAGTGCAGTGTTTCTCAAACTTTTTGCTGGCTAGCCATTTGGATTTAAAAGAAAAAAATCGTGACCCCCTCCCACCCTCCCTCTAGAAAGAATTGTGACCCTCTACCTTCAGCCCCACTCAGGGCACAGGGCTCAGGGCTTCAGCCAGGCCTGGGGCTTGGGACTCAGGGCTCTAGCACCCCTTGAGGAGTTCCCGCTTGCAGCTTTCTTCCCTGGTGATCCTAATGAAGTGGAGTGGTGGCCCACTGTTTGATAACAGCTGATGATGTGTTTTCTTCCAACTTATACTAAAGTGCGCCCCAGTCCTACAGTCAGATCCACGGGGGGAGGAAAGTGGGTCACCTATACAGTTCCCTGGGCTTCTTGCTGGGTTTAGGGATGATAGTTCGATTACTTAATTTCACTGAAATGAATGAGTTCAGCATTTTGAGTTTGTATATTTATGGTTCTGTTGTATTTTCTGCATGCTAGACCAAGCTTTGGCAAAAAGTGTATAAAACACCAATGAAAATAGAGTTCTTAAATCTTGTTATGGGAAAGGGATTTTAAATGTAATTAGTTAGCAGATTTCATAAGAACTAATCCCTTCTGTTGAATGAATGGAAAATAGAATATGGAAGAGAATTGTTTTGTGGCTAATATTACAAAACCAGGGTGTTGGCGCTTGCTGTAACAATCTGATTTATAGGGATAATTAAAGATGGAGAGTTAAGCATAATGCCATAATGACAAAAATTACCGATCTCTGATGATATTTCTCTAAAACTGAATGAAGAATAGCATCTAATTTCTTTCAAAATAGAGAGTTAAAATTGTGATCAGGCAGCTTTATATAGTATGCAAGAAGCTTCAGGCATAAGTTGTGAACTTTTCTTTACTTCATCTAGAAGACTGTTAATGAAATTTACCTTACAGTTAAAGAAGATCATGAATCAGCAGAGGAAACAAATGATGATGAGCCTATTAAAACAAAGAAGCGGAAGTAAGTTAATCTTAAACTCTTAAATGGACTTAGTCTAGATCTAGAAGGCTCCATCCTGGTCTCAGCGGCACTAATGCAACCCTGTTGAAGGCAATGGGATTGCGTGGGTGTAACGGAACAGGATTACTTTAGATTTCTGCTACCTTTCTTGCTAATGTTACTAAGTTTGAGGGTTTTAGAGCTGGATAGAATTCGTGTTGAGAGAGAATTCCATCTTCTGTGGAAGTCATAAATAATAAATGTGTGTTTGTGATAGAAGCTATCTGTGATAGCCAGATCTCCCTCAGGAGCATTTTGAGCTGTCTTTACATTATACAGTTCTGTGGCATTAGCATATGCCACTCATTTGCCCAGTTTGTGTTCACTCTGTTTGCACAAGTTTTTGTTGCCCAAAAAAGATAGTAGTATGGATTTTTGAGCTGGAGTTTTTCTATAAAAAGGCTGTTTTGACTGTGCTATAACATCATGAGTGATTGTTTTTGCTCTCTTTGATTTACAGAAAACCAGGGCAAATTTTATTGTTCCTAGAGCTATATGCCTTGTTACAAGTAGAAGTGAGTTTGTGTGTGTGTGGTTTTTGAAAAAGGGCGGGGGGGAGGGGTGAGAAAACCTGGATTTGTGCTGGAAATGGCCCAACTTGGTTACATTGTAAGGAGAGTGATCACTTTAGATAAGCTATTACCAGCAGGAGAGTGGGGTGGGAGGAGGTATTGTTTCATGGTCTCTGTGTATATAATGTCTTCTGCAGTTTCCACAGTATGCATCCGATGAAGTGAGCTGTAGCTCACGAAAGCTTATGCTCAAATAAATTGGTTAGTCTCTAAGGTGCCACAAGTACTCCTTTTCTTTTTGCGAATACAGACTAACACGGCTGTTACTCTGAATACTTCCATCTTGGTATTTTATGTTTGATGTAATCATGAGGTAGTCCCTGGTTATGACTGCGAGAATTTAGAATAATACTTCTGGGAACTAAGAATGTCTCACTAACTATCCCTAGAGGAGCAGTGTATTTTTGAAAAATGTCTTAACAACGTGGATTATTTGGTGGGGTTATTTTTTTGGCAGTTCCCTCCTTAAACTCAATTTGATGTACATTATAAATGTTATAATCTTGCTCAATCATGTCCTTTTTAACTCAGTAAACAGAGCCTGGTGTTTTTGACAGAGATAGAATATAAATAGAGTATAAAACAAAAGATGGATTAAACTTTTAACCATAAAACTACTTTTCTTTCTAGTGATGTTACATTTTCTTTTGTGATTCGCTTTATAGTACTTAAAATCGGAATGCCTTGTTTGTGTTTATTCACTCTGATGTGTCAGTCTTTGACAAACCTCTTGCAGTGGTTTGTACAAGCCTGTATTGCTGGAATGATCTAAAATTTCTGTTCTATTTGTGATGCAGTTAGATTTCTTAACTGCAGTGTTAACATCACTTTTAAGAGGATGTTTCATTTTTACAGGAAAGATGACAACAAAGACATTGATTCAGACAAGGAGGCTGCCATGGAAGCTGAAATTAAAGCCGCACGTGAGAGGGCCATTGTCCCTCTGGAGGCGCGAATGAAACAGTTCAAGGATATGCTGCTAGAGAGAGGGGTCAGAGGAACTATCCTTTTGACAATAAAGTAGAACCTTGTTAATTCTTACTTTGCTAATTTGCAAGCCTAATAATTCTCATACACGCAAAAGCAATCTCATTCCACTTCTGAGGAAAGATTGAATATGATTAGGGGCTGTGATTACTAAAATCATCAGTTATCCTAAATAATTAAAACTGAGCTAAGTTGTCAAAATAAGTGAACCAAATATTCTGTGATGAATTATCTTTTCCTTTCATACCTCCCAATTCTTTGAGCCACAATCAGTGTGAATTAGCAAGTTTTTGTTTTATATTTAATTTTCCGATGTTAGTTTTCAAGTTTCAACAGTGTGCTGCTGATGTACAGCAAAGAGAAGGGGATAAATCCCTGCCCCAAAGACTTTTTTTCTATTTAAAAAAGTATGTCGTATATTGACAGGTCAAAACACAGGTAGGGAGGTGGAGACTTTTCAGAGGCACAAAAGTCATATTAGGCACCCAGTACCCATTGAAAATCAGTGGGAGTTGAGCACCTCGTTCCTGTTTGTTCTTTTAAAATCTTCCCATAATCACAACTTGAAAGGAGAGAAAGTTTCGCCTCATCTTTCCTTAGACTATTCTGCTAATGTGGAAAACTAGCCATTTATTTTTTAATTAAACTAAGTTTGAGGCTTGTTCATTTCCAGTTGACTTTTATAGATGCATTGACTTGCATATAAACATTGCTATCATTCTAGGAAAAGAGAAGAGGTTCCAAATTTGAAGTGATGCCTGTACATCTTTTGGTTTGATCCGCGGCAGTGGCATTTTATGGGTTATTACAAAAAAGCTCCGTTGAGATCAGCATACAGATAGCATTTTTTCAATACAAAGATCCATTTGTGTATGAGTAACTTTTAATTTAAAAACTCAGAATGTTTAGCAAAGGAACAGAGCAGTCATGGGAAATCAAAATGCAAAGCTTGAAGGTTCTCTTCTGATGTAGCGATTTTTAAATGCCACGCAGTAGTGGTTATTTTAATGAGTAATTAGATGTGTGTTACTTCTGTGTAATTATGTAGAAGTTTTCAGAGCCAATTAGTGTGGAAATTTGCCATGCTAACCTCCCACCGCTTATCATCTATTAGTGATGAAAACTTCAGGATGGATTTCGGTTATGTCTTCTTTTTGACAGGTGTCCTGTAGATTTCAAGCAAAACGCACAACCTTTGTATCTTTAGGGGAACTTAATTACCAGGCAAAATCCTGTCTATTTTTTACTTTTTAAAGGTTTCTGCCTTTTCAACCTGGGAGAAGGAGCTGCACAAGATAGTTTTCGATCCTCGGTACTTGCTTCTCAATCCTAAAGAAAGGAAACAGGTAATAGGAGAGGTTAATTAACTTCAAGACACACATCATTAAAATAATCTTTGAAAGTATAGTTCTTTAAAACCTCCCCTTCGGGGACCTGTGTTGCAAATGTCTTTTTTTTTTTTTTTAAATGCTTTATTTTCAACAAAGAGCAGAAGCTGGTACTTTCTCTGATGGTAAGATTTATTTCCTGATGCAATGAAAATTATATATGGTTAGGTGGCTGCCAAAAAAGAGGTGCAGCAGAGAGCATCTTCATTGTCACACCAAAATATTAATAAAATGAGTAACAAACACATTAAAAATCTGAGCAATGAAAAATTCAAGCACATGCTTTATTATAAGGCAGGCTCAGTCCAGGAATCCTTTTCCCCAGATGAAGGAAGAAAAGTGAAAAAACTTGAAAAGCCTAGGAGAGGAATAAGTCCCTTTTCTTAACATACTACCCAGAAATGTTTCAACTTTTTATTTTTATATTAGTATATTTAAATCCTCCAAATAAGTCTCAGGTTAACAAACAAGTTATGGGGGGGAAATGTTCATATGATGACAAATACTAATGTATTACACCACTTCCCATACATGCATTGGGAATGGATTCTGAGTGTATTATAGAAGCAATTCCAATCTCTACATTACCGTTGCTATGCAAATATGTGAGTGTTGCATAAATGGATGGTCTCTATTATAATGGTAATTAATCCCTTAGTGTAAGTAGTCAGGATTACGCAGGATGCCCATGCTAATATAAAATGTATCAGTTGTTAGGGGGAAAGGAGAAGTTCTGTTCTCTTGTAAAGAGGTATTGAACAAGAATGGATTAGTAATTCCTTCCAAAATAATGGTGTGGGTCCGTGTGTGTGTGTGTAATACACACACACACACACACACGGACCCACACCATTATTTTGGAAGGAATTACTAATCCATTCTTGTTCAATACCTCTTTACAAGAGAACAGAACTTCTCCTTTCCCCTAACAACTGATACATTTTATATTAGCATGGGCATCTTGCCTAATCCTGACTACTTATATATATATAAAGAATGAAAGGGAAATGGTATTGGTTATTTCGGGTATTTTAGTACTGCCAGGGTACATCTACTAGCAGAGCTTGGGGAGATATGGTAAAATGGCTTCCTTTGGAATTGTCCTGCAATTGGAGAAATAAATGTTGGGCCCGGGCCCTGAGGGGTCATACAGAGACCATCCGTGAGTGTGAGATTTCTCTACTAATATGAGGTCAGATCTGCCAGTTTGCTGGGCCAAAGCAGGCATACCCTTCCACAGACTATTTGGGGAAACTCTGCAAGTTAAAACACATGAAGTTTTCTTTCCCTTCGCCCTTTCCCTACTTCCCTTCATAGGGGATGATAATATGGCTCCAAATTTGTACATCTTATGTCTGATTGGTATTTCTTTAGGTATTTGACCAGTATGTGAAGACCAGAGCAGAAGAAGAGCGCAAGGAAAAAAAAAACAAAATAATGCAGGCCAAGGAGGATTTCAAGAAAATGATGGAAGAAGCAAAGTTTAATCCAAGGTAAGTGGCGTATTTCACATTCACATGTGAAAGCTTTTACCAGGTCAAAATACATTTTATTTTTCAGTAGGGCAATTTAACCCCCCTTTTGCTCCTTACTCTTTCAAAACTGTAAAAGAAGGGGGAAATGAACTCTAGAAAAATGTTGGGCCTGTTGAAATGTATTATTTTCCTCTGCATGATTATAGGCTTCCTAACCAACAGAGTGCTGGAATTTTGGAGTTTGTGATGTTTTATATAGTCTAATTCACTGGTTCAGAATGTGAAAAAATCCCCAGCACATGGCTGGGTGGTGAGAACGGGCTCATTTTTTTTTCTGAGTGTTCTCATGTAGCTCTTGTAGTCTTTGTGGATCGTACTGGCCTGTGAGAAGTTTTCCTTGTAGAAGAACATCACAGTATACGTATTTGGGTTTGTTTGGTTGTTTTTTTTTTTACCTTCAATGAATAAGTGTATATCATGTATTTGTGGATGTGTAGATAGTGTACACAGTATTACAGACAATATTAATTTTGCAGTATAAAAATCACAATGAATCTATGCCATCCCGGGGTATCTATTGCAATAAGTGTTTTGGTGTTTTTAGCATGGATACTAGATATTCTAGATTATGGTGCCAAGGTACCTGAATTGCCCACGTTCATAGTTCTCACCCAAACAGCTCATAACCATCCTTATGTCACTTAATAGCTTATAAGCGTTATATTTTACATTAGATGTATTTCAGTGTCACTTTTAACCTAGATCAGACAGGAATTCTTTTATGTTAAAACAACGGTTCATTTGATTCACTTCAACTTCATGGATTCAGTGACATACATTGAAATGTGCTGGAAGCTGGCATATGCAGTCTTTTTAGGTTAACCAGCGTAATTGACTTCACATCTGTAAAAGCAATCATCAATCAGCAGTGTTTTTAGACACCCAGTAAGGGAAGTTGTCAGTAAAATTACATTTTTTGGCAGCTGTGGGATTTTGAGTATTTAAAATACATTAATGGATGTGCTAAATATTCCTTCAGAATGATTCACTTTAGTACTTTGCAACCCAAGAAAAACTAAAACTGTTATCTCTGCGAGTGTTTATGTATACCAAGACAAACACTGTTTTCGCACAGAAAAAAAATAAAAATGGGAGAGAAGAATATAATGTCCAGATGAGGGAGTTCATGTTTTGTTTTACCCTATCCTTCATCTTCTAGTGGCAGTTGTTTGTCTAAGGCATTGCTGTACTTCCATGGGTGTCAACTACTTAAAAAAAATCATCTATCCCAGTCTAACATGCTCAAGTTTGTATTCCACTCTTTTTATACAGCTCGTGTTCTTCAGTATAGCTGTACATTCACTTTCTAATCTTTTTGAACAAGCTATCAAATTTTCTTCTTGTTTTAATTTACCCTACAGCAACGGTAGGCGGGATTTTCCAAGTCTAATTATTTCCATGCTGTGATGAACACATTCGTATGATTATAAGTGTCTCACGTATTCTTGGGGCCAGATTTGCATCAGATCTTGGAAAAAGCACAGTAGTGTTTTTTTTCGAGGTAAGTGGCAGTACTATATTTACTGCACATCTGAGATTGGAATCTGGCCCTGGAGGTGAGAGAACTGTAAAGAAAATGCTACAGAGATAATGGGTGGAAAGCCTTGCACTACTGCACCTGCTCATAGTGTTAAAAATATCCCAACTTTTTGTGTCATAAGGTTAAACTATATAATGTTCATTGCAGGAAAATTAATTTATCCAGTGTTCTACATTGACTAACACCAGATGTTGAATTTCCCAGTCTTAGCACAGTTTGGCTGCAAGTGAGTGCATGTCAATTTTAGATCGCACAGCCGTGAAATATCTGGACAGGCTGACTACAGTGTTAATCCACAAAAAATTAAGGTTTTTTTAGACAATTGTATTAAGTAAATTTATTTTCTTTGGTTGCATTGTAATCTTTTTTCCTAAACCTCCACACCTGCACAGATAATATAAGTGCAAGTCTTGAACAATATTCTTCTTTGTGTCTGCTTAACCCAACTCCTTTCTGTAGTTTACTGATCAATTATTTGCATAGTGAGAATAGAGGGGTTTTTTTTTATTGTATTTTGGCATGTGAGCTAGCAGAAGAAATGGTGTTTTCTGCTGAACCTACTTCACAGCAAAGATAGCTCGAACAAATCAATTCACTTGCCATTTTGTTACAGAGCTACTTTTAGTGAATTTGCAGCCAAGCATGCTAAAGACTCGAGATTCAAGGCAATTGAAAAGATGAAAGATCGAGAGGCCTTGTTTAACGAGTTTATCACAGCGGCAAGAAAGAAGGAAAAAGAAGATTCGAAGACCAGAGGTGAGAAGGTAAGGTGGTTTTAGTTCCAGTGGTGTGAGTGGTGGGAGCTTGAATGGGATGGAAGAAAGCCAGTACTTGGTTTCCAGTGTTCTTTCGCTGAGATTTTTGTTCCCCAGCCTTACAGCTTTTAAAAATACAAATATTTGACTACTGCTTTTTTTTAAGGCCTTTTAAATTAATCTTATTAATTTTGCAGGTATATCAACTTTTAGTAAATGTAAATATACTGATCGTTTATTATATTAAAAAAAACAAAACAAAAACCACAAGTCACATCATGCTGTTTTAACTGGAATGATATTTGTCTTTTTTTTAAAAAAAAGGTGACATCCTGGAGGATGAAAAGGATGCTTGTCTTCTTTGGGTAGAAAATCCAGAACTGGCCACTACCTTCCTCTTCTCTCAGTGGTGGCTATAAGATTTCAGAATTCTTTGTAGACTATTCCATTTAAATTTCAAAAAGCTGCTTTGTCTCCTTTTTCTACCTAAAAGGTAGCACTTGAGTGACTTTCTAATCTTTCAGTAAACATACCTTAAATATAAATTACTGCTTATCAGAATTAAAGGTTGACTATTAAAGATTAATGAATTCCAAATGTCATTTGGCTGCGATGTCAATACTCAGGAGCAAGTGCTCACCACTGGGAAAACAGACTGCTATGGAGGTGGCATCAATAGTGTTACCATCAGAATATGCAGCCTCTTTCCTAAATGTCCCTGTGTGTTGTGTGAATGGAGAAGAATAACCTCTGAAGCCTAATCATTTTTGACATTTAAAATCTCCAACATTTATCTTGTAAAACAGAGCTAGTGTAAAGTCCACTTATTAGGAAGCAGTGGTGAGAGAGTAGCATGACACTTGTAGAAGAGAAAATGCTGTGGCATACAAGAATTGGAATACCTTAATAATTGAAATGGCAATTTTGGATAAATATTTCCAAAGTAAAGAATTTGATTCCTCTAATTTAATGCATTATTGGTTTTTAAATTACATTTATTCTATTGCTGATATTTTCAATAAATGATTATGCTTTCAGAGAAAACTAATGAAATCTAATTGAAAACTATACCTAAACTTTTACATACTGTATTTGAACCACAAATGTGGAATTTAAAAACACTGTTTTTGCACCATAGCAATAGTTTAGCTGAAAGTGTAAAGAGATGTAAATGCTTTTAGTTTTAATATTGCATGATTGTTCTAAATTAGACAAGTTAAAAGAAGAAAGACTGTATTTCTCTTTGTACTTGAAACTAATGTTCTTTCTCCAAAAGCCTTTTGTAACCATTTTATGTATTCTGTTTTATAACAAGTGGATAGACTTTACAGTTATGTGCTGTGCGGCCTGTCAATCAGTTCAGTCTGACAGCTGTCAATCACTGACACGCAAAGTATTATGGGATTCCCTAGTGAGGAAAGAATTGGTATCTCTGTGTGGTGACTTTAGCCTCCCGCAGTTCCGGTACTTTACATTTTTTTAGTTTTTCCTTGTGAAGTGATGAGAGTTGTGCCCAGAATGTGTTGACTGAAAAAAAATTCTAAATACACCTGCAGTATTTTCAGCCTTATTTCTGTTTTCTTTTAAAAAAAAAAAAAAGTAAAATAAAATAAAATAAGGCCGCTAAATTGTAAAGTGAAGCTTTCTCAGCCAATATTAAAAATCCAAAGATTTTCTATAAAGAAGGTAAGCTCTTCACAGAAATCTTTAAAGTAAGGGTTTGAAATATGGTTTTGATTTCAGTTGAGATTTATTGTACTAAACAGTGCCATGGGAGCCTCTCTTTCATGTGGTCATACAGTCCTTTTTATTACTGTAATGTGTCAAATCCTGCCCACCTTTACTCATATGAGTAAGTGGAACTCCATAGGTTCTATTCAAGTGAGTAAGGTGAGTGAAGTTTGGCTCAGTGTGTGAATTTTCAAGGTGAAGAAATGAAGGAATCAAGTGTAATATGGGTTGGTAACATGGAAGCTTTTCTGCAAGTTCTCATCACACTGACCCAGAACACTTCCTGTCTTCCTCTGGCCTTTCCTCAAAATAGACATTGCAAGAAAACTAGCATAAAAGGCCAACAAACTCAGTGTAAGCTGAAGTCTCAGCCATATGTATACTCACTTTGCCAAGATTATAAGGTTAGTGCATTAACTTTGTTCCATCTGACCGTTATTATCCTATATTAATAGCCATCTACCTGCCATTCTGCTCTAGTTTAGGCATGTACTCTGTTCTTTCTCAGTTCAGGACACTTAAGTTGGCAACATCTTAAGCCCTTACATAGCAAGATGACAAAATTTTCTCAGGTTATTGTTTTAATTAATGGCTTGTTAATATCCTGCCCCACCTATTGACTTGAGGTGGCCTGTCTTAGTGCACTGCCTTGTGCCATGTGCATGTAACCAAGGACGTTTTTGGGTGCCGAAACAGTGTTATACTGGCCTCTGTGTTAGAACTGTTAAAAACGGCATTGCGTTTTCTGAGGGAAGAAAGCTACTGGCTACAGGTTCCCATTTACTACTAAACAGGCCCGTAGTAAAGGAACAATCAGCTAAGACAATGTCTGTTCCTTCTTGACTGAAGAAAAAGTACTAGGTTGTGAGATCATGCTGGCTTTAAAGGAGGAGAGGAGGGAAGACAGCTAACTGTTTCTGTAGTAACAGGGGAAAATGTTGTGTTGATTCTTGAGCTGGAGCTCGTGCCATTGTATTACTGTTTGCAGTTGTGCTTTGCTTGTGCAGTGTTTTAGTCCCCTTTCTCCTTGTAAGAGGAACCACTGCATATTGTGGATTCTCACCAGGCTCTCAGGATGGATTAATGAATAGCCAGTGACCAGTATAAAAAGGAAGCAGAAATACTGTCTGTGTAGGTATATATTGCAAAAGAGTGCTCCTGTTTACACTTTGACCAATAAGATACCCTTACTTTTATAGATTTCTGTAGTAACATCTGAGAACTCCTTGTTTTACATTTTAAATGTAAGTTCCTAATGCTCATGGCTTAGAAAGCTTCGTATCTTGATACTGCTTGCATGTTTTATTTAAGATCAATTCTGGAACAACATACAGCATTTTATAAAATAAGTAAAAGGTTTTGCTTTGTATCTTGTTCAGCACCCTAAGGTTGATTTACAGTACTGTAGGTGAAGAGTTACAAACTTCTCCACTGTAACACTAAGGAGTTGTTTCCTAATCTCTACTGTACTTGTCTCCTGTCTTGAGATAGCACAGGAGAAGTCCATAAAGGTTCTTACAAACCTAAGCAATAAAAACACTGTCAAGAGCCAAGTTCATCAGTGGGGAAGCCTGCAGAATATTGGCTCTGATCTTCATTTTACTTTAATATGTGGTAATAACTATATATATATATATATATGTCATTTTAAGAGAGCTGGAAGATTTCAGTTAGCTGATAAGGCACACACTTCGATAGCCTTACATTAGTCTTCAACTTCCATTGTTAACTTCTGTATGTGGGAGCTGAGACTTTTGGGGGAGTGCAAAATATATAGCCAAGCCAGCCCAAGCTAGGTAATAGTATTATACTGCAGCAAAGGAACTAGTTATGGTTTTATTCCTATGCCACCAGGGCTTGGTAGTGCTGTGAAGGCAGCATGCTTAACCCTGGGTAGAGAGTGCTTTGAGCCATTCAGTGGGCTCTAGCCCTTCAACAAGTGATGTCAACTGGCCTCTCAAGGGAAGGCTTGTTCTCTTGATTCAGAAAGATGGTGGCTTAAATGCCAGGGCCTTGAGGGTTTGAAATAGTGGGAATTAAAGAAAAAATCCTAAGATCCCAAAAGGGATATGGAGGAACATCCACCCCAGGGTTAAAAATCCTTACCAACTGTACAGTAGCTGCCCTTGCAACTGCTGATGCAATGTTGTATCACTAGTTTGGCTCTTCTGTCCTGAGGTCTAAAGTTAGTGTAGGACTAGATCTATTAGTCCTCCTTAATGTTGTAGCTATGTACAGTGTTGAGGGTTTTATTATTTGTAACATGCCATTTCCATTTTTTAAAAGTAGCTACAAATATTTGTTTATACTTACATAATATATTTTAAATGTAACTGCTGAATTACAGCATATGGGCACACTTTTGAATATATCCGTCTTCTTAAGACTATAGACTTAATCATTATTTGCTTAAGTTCTGTACATCTTTGTTCAGTTAAAAAAGATTTAATGAAATGTAACTAAAATCCCACTATTGATCTTAAACAGGAGATCGCTGTACTGTTTACTGTTTAATCGCAGATACTGTATATACCTCCATCCACTGTAAACTTGAGGCATGAACCCATGGGTATTTGCGCTCCCTAATTAGGGCTCTGCTTAAAATCTAACTAGCTACTGTGTCATGGATGCCCTGAAATACTGGTTTGTGCAGTATAGAAGTTGGAGGGATTGTATTTTAAAAGCTCAACAAGAAAGCTTAAATTAGAGTAGAGCAAGAAAACTAAGTGTGTGGATGAGTATTTCTTTAAGGTATACAGCTAATCTTAGATTTTGATAGTCTTCCTAGTGTTTCTGTTTTAATATATTTCACAAAAAGTATACCCAAAGTGGATTTTAGAGATAATGAACCCTAAAATTCAATATACTTTTAGTGATTTTGATGTTCTAGTATGTAAAATTCATATAGTTTGCTTCGTTGAGGTAAGTCTGCCTCTTTTTCTATTTTTCCAAACATTCAGGAATCCCGTTATTCATGAATTGTTTTTCTTCCTATATCTTCTATGTAAAAATAGATTAAAATGGACTTCTTTGAACTACTGTCTAATCACCACTTAGACAGTCAGTCTCGCTGGAGCAAAGTGAAGGACAAAGTAGAGACTGACCCCCGTTACAAAGCAGTGGATAGCTCTTCACAGAGGGAAGACCTTTTTAAACAGTACATTGAAAAAATAGCTAAGGTATGTGTGTATTAGTTAAGTGCTGGGTAATACTTTCACTGTTGTCTACACTGTTGTTAATATATTTAAGCAGTTTCAGAGATTAGTAATGCTATCACTTTTGTAGTGATACACGTGGAATGCAGCCAGACATTTCCTAGTTCCTATTAGTTGTAGGTATAGCTAGATACTTAGTCATATACTTTAGCTGTTAATCACAATCTCCCAGATCATCCCTTGACACAGGTTTACAGTGCATGAGCGCTGTCCATGCTAATTCTGCCAGTGTGCACAAACCTGGGGAGTGGAAAAGGTACTTGAGAGAATTCATCAGGCAGAGATAGGGGTAGAGCCTGCAATAGCTCCTTTTCATAGCCACGTATTCCCAACCAGACTAGCAGAGGTTTCCTTCTTTCATGTGGTTTCCTTTCAAGTGAACTCCAGTTGACTCATATGCAGTGCCTCCATTAGTTCTTCCATTTCTGATTCATGTTCCTACCTGCCTCTTCAAGGAGCTAATGCCATGAATGAGAAGTTAAAAATAGTTTAACTAACATTAATTTCCACAGCAATTTGCAGTTGAGTTTGTCGCTACATCGGGGAGCATGCTTTATAGAGTGGCTGCTCTCTGACCTGTTTCCTTCCCCAACTCCCATCCAGTGAAGATCCAAACTGGCAATGGTCACTTAATAGCACTTATTTATTATATAGAGATTTTAATTCATATATCTCAAAGCACTTTATAAAGAAAGGATTATCTCCATTTTACATAGAGAGCAAAAAGGTGAAGTGACTTGTCCAAGGTCACAGAGCAGTCTAGTGCACGGTCCATCAGACAACATCACTTTCCCCTCTCCTTCTTTCAGTTGTATTAGTTTTGAATATTTATTTTTACAAGATGAGATTTTGGGGGACTCAAAAGCAGCATGCAGTTCAGCTCACTCCTTTGCTTTCATGTGCATGAGCGGAGGAGGGGAACATCTGTCCCAAAGAGGTGGGATGGACACAAGATTTATCTGTTGTACTTGAACTGAATAGCTTCATCATTCAGACAATCATTTTGAGGTTTGATTTCTCCTCCGTGGGATGGGTTGAGGCATGTCTCTTTAAGGATGTTACAATAGCCACATACAAATGGTTGAATGGTCTTTGACATTTTAAAGCACAGGATTTTTAATACCGCTGTTGAGCTTTTCCTCCACTTTAAGTTCACAAAATAAAATCTTTAGCAAGATTAGCTTTTAGTGTTGCCAGCTAGCACCCTGTATACACTGTGGCTCTCAACATTGCTAACATTGCCTGTAAGCCAGTGTTAGCAACAGAAGGAATTCTTGCAAAAATGCCCTAAGTGGAGACAAACCTAGGTAGTTCAGAAGTGGTATATTTCATTTTACCTATTTCATAAATGACAGTTTGTTTGATGATACTCATCCTATTGTTTCCATTAACTGGTTCCATTAAGATGCTGCCTCTTTATATGTTGTTAATGGGGAAATATGCTCTTGCTTCTGATTCAGAATTTAGACTCTGAAAAGGAAAAGGAATTGGAAAGGCAGGCTCGCATTGAGGCAAGTTTGCGTGAACGAGAAAGGGAGGTTCAGAAAGCTCGTTCTGAGCAGACCAAGGAAATCGATAGAGAACGTGAACAACACAAACGAGAAGAGGCTATCCAGAATTTCAAAGCGCTTCTGTCTGATATGGTGAGGCTTGCACAGTTCTGTCTCTGATTTGATTACTGTAGGACTTTATCTTTGCCAGAACAGTTCATCTACTTGTTATACTAATATAGAAATAAGTTCCCTGACTACACAGCAGCACATTAGCACTGGTAGTGATTAAGCTTCTGTTTCCATGATGCATTTATTTTTTCAGGATTTTTGTCTTGCTGGGAAAAATATGCTTGCTTCAGCCTCACAGCTGGTGTCTGAGGTTTCATCCAACAAGTGCATTATTACAATATTACCAAAAAAGGCAATTAAAATTGTAAATACTTTGTACTAGAAACTCTAATGCACATGTTGGAAATAAAGATTTATTGATTCAAGAGCATTTTCCTCACCTCGTTTTGTCTGCCCTACTCATGTCCCCAGCATAGCATCTGACCCAGCTCTTTCCACTTCTCAGTTAGAGAGTACTTTATTGCACTAGCTGATCCAACCCTTGAAATACCACTTCCTAAGAGGGCAGACTTGGTGAGATGAGAATCTCGTGGTATGAAAGGGGAACCTCTTGCCTGCTGATCTAAGATGTGGCATACCTGAAGGTGGGTGGTGGTTGAACACAGATTCCAGTACTGTTGTCTTTTTGGGGGGAAGGTGCAGTATATAAATCCAGTTTCTTTTAACCCAGTTTCTTTGCTAGGGACATAATGCAGGTAATATAGATTTAGTAGGAGCTCCTTGGAGGTTGTTTCTGGTTCCAGAGAGTAAACCTTGGACTAAATAAAGTGCCCAGTAGCCACTAGGAATTGATTATGATGTATTTCAGAGGCTGCTCTTCTAGGTTAATACAGTATATTATTCATAGGGGAGGATCCTGATTTTTCTATAGAGAATGGCAGAGCAGTCCAAGTAGGGTGTATCTATCTCCATCTGAACTGGTGCACAGTGAGACTCTCTGCAACATGAGGTTGGCATTTGACAGTGGTTAACTGCATGAAAGCTGTCATTGTCTCTTACCCCCCTTACCAAATACAGTTTTAATTCAGATAAAAGTTGATGATGAAGTATAAGCTAAGTGTTTGAAGAATTGTCTGATAATGAAACAGAGAAAGAACGTTTTTGTAAAAGAAAAGTGGTTTTTGTAAAATGTAAATTTTTGTGTCAGGTGAGATCTTCAGATGTGTCATGGTCCGATACTAGGAGGACGCTCCGAAAAGATCATCGGTGGGAATCTGGCTCCCTGCTAGAAAGAGAAGAGAAAGAGAAGCTTTTTAATGAACACATTGAAGCACTTACCAAAAAGAAGAGGGAGCATTTTAGGCAACTTTTGGATGAAACTTCAGCGGTAAGAGACTTGTGCCTGAAGGCAGTACAGTTGATGAAAATGAGTGTCTAGAAATGGAAATGACCACTTATGAGGTGGAAGAAAAGTGAAGATAGTGAAGTATTAATGCTATTATACAAGGCACTGGTCAGACCTTATTTGGTCACCCATGTTCAAGAAAGATTAATTTAAAATAGAACAGGTGCAGAGAAGAGCTACTAGGATGATCAGGGAAATGGAGGGCCTATTTTAGGAAATTGGCAGAGCTTGGCTTATTTAGCCTTACAAAAAAGAAGGCTGAGGGTGGATATGATTGTTCTCTGTAAATACATTAGGGGGATAAATACCAAGGAGAATGAAGAGCTGTTTCAGCTAAAGGACAATGTTGACACAGGAACAAATGGATATAAAGTGGCCGTGAACAAATTCAGGCTGGAAATTAAAAGGTTTCTGACAATCCAAAGGGTGAGGTTCTGGAACAGCTTCCCAATAGGAGTGGTAGGGACAAACTACTTAATTAGTTTTGAGAGAGAGCTCGACAAATTTATGAGTGCAATTGTATAACAGGGTTGGTTGTGATGGTACATTGGTATGTTCCCAAAGCTCACGTTTCAGGGTTTCAGCTGGCCACTGGCAAGGGTCTGGAAGGGATTTTTTTGTCCCCCAGTGTATTCTGGGAGGGGTTTTTTAATCTCCTTTCTCTGAAGCCTCAAGGATGATCACAACTGAAGATGGAATATTGGACAGGGTGGGCCAGAGCTCTGAGGTGGCACCAAACATTGTCTCTCAGGTGCTTGGCTGGCTGGTTCTTGTTCACGTGCTCAGGGTCTGACTCGGGGTGGGTAAACTTTTTGGCCCGAGGGCCACATCGAGGTTGCAAAACAGTATGGAGGGCTGGATAGGGAAGGCGGTGCCTCTGCAAACAGCCTGGCCTCCACCCCCTTCCACTTCCCACTCCCTGACTGCCCACCTCACTACCCCCGACCCATCCAACACCCCCTGCTCCTTGTCCCCTGACTGCCCCCTCCTGGGGCCCCCCGCCTCTAACTGCCCACCTGCTATCCAACCCACCACCCCTCCCCGCTCCCTGTCTCCTGACCGACCCCCTCCCCGAATGTCCGCCCCCTGTCCCCTGACTGCCCCCCCGGGACCTCCTGCCCTTATTCAATGCTTCCCCTCCCCCTGCCCCCTTGTCCTGCTGCTCTGAGCAGCATGGTAGGCTTATTGGAAAGCCTGGGAGGTAGGCGGGTGCAAGCTGTGCTGCCCGCATGGCGGTGTGGCTGTGGGGGAGGGGTCGGGGGCTTGCCTCCCTGGCCAGGAGCTCAGGAGCTAGGCAGGATAGTCCCGTGGGCTGGACGTGGCCTGCGGGCCGTAGTTTGCCCACCTCTGAATCATAGAATATCAGGGTTGGAAGGGACCTCAGGAGGTCATCTAGTTCAACCCCCTGCACAAAGCAGGACCAATCCCCAACTAAATCATCCCAGCCAGGGCTTTGTCAAGCCTGACCTTAAAAATATCTAAGGAAGGATAGTCCACCACCTCCCTAGGTAACGCATTCCAGTGTTTCACCACCCTCCTAGTGAAAAAGTTTTTCCTAATATCCAACCTAAACCTCCCCCACTGCAACTTGAGACCATTACTCCTCGTTCTGTCATCAGCTACCACCGAGAACAGTCTAGATCCATCCTCTTTGGAACCCCCTTTCAGGTAGTTGAAAGCAGCTATCAAATCCCACCTCATTCTTCTCTTCCGCAGACTAAACAATCACAGTTCCCTCAGCCTCTCCTCATAAGTCATGTGTTCCAGTCCCCTAATCATTTTTGTTGCCCTCCGCTGGATGTTTTCCAATTTTTCCATATCCTTCTTGTAGTGTGGGGCCCAAAACTGGACACAGTACTCCAGATGAGGCCTCACCAACGTCGAATAGAGGGGAACGATCACGTCCCTCGATCTGCTGGCAATGCCCCTACATATACATCCCAAAATGCCATTGACCTTCTTGGCAACAACGGTACACTGTTGACTCATATCCAGCTTCTCGTCCACTGTAACCCTTGGTCCTTTTCTGCAGAACTGCTGCCGAGCCATTCGGTCCCTAGTCTGTAGTGGTACATGGGGTTCTTCCATCCTAAGTGCAGGACTCTGCACTTGTCCTTGTTGAACCTCATCAGATTTCTTTTGGCCCAATCCTCTAATTTGTCTAGGGCCCGCTGTATCCTATCCCTACCCTCAAGCATATCTACCTCTCCTCCCAGTTTAGTGTCATCTGCAAACTTGCTGAGGGTGCAGTCCACACCATCCTCCAGATCATTTATGAAGATATTGAACAAAACCAGCCCAAGGACCGACCCTTGGGGCACTCCACTTCATACCGGCTGCCAACTAGACATGGAGCCATTGATCACTACCCATTGAACCCGACAATCTAGCCAACTTTCTATCCACCTTATAGTCCATTCATCCAGCCCATATTTCTTTAACTTGCTGGCAAGAATACTGTGGGAGACGGTGTCAAAAGCTTTGCTAAAGTCAAGGAACAACACATCCACCGCTTTCCCCTCAGCCACAGAGCCAGGTATCTCGTCATAGAAGGCAATTAGATTCGTCAGCCATGACTTGCCCTTGGTGAATCCATGCTGACTGTTCCTGATCACTTTCCTCTAAGTGCTTCAGAATTTATTCTTTGAGGACCTGCTCCATGATTTTTCCAGGGACTGAGGTGAGGCTGACTGGCCTCTAGTTCCCAGGATCCTCCTTCTTCCCTTTTTTAAAGATGGGCACTACGTTAGCCTTTTTCTAGTCGTCCGGGACTTCCCCAGATCGCCATGAGTTTTCAAAGATAATGGCCAATGGCTCTGCAATCACATCCGCCAACTCCTTTAGCACTCTCTGATGCAGCGCATCCAGCTCCATGGACTTGTGCTCGTCCAGCTTTTCTAAATAGTCCCAAACCACTTCTTTCTCCACAGAGGGCTGGTCACCTCCTCCCCATGCTGTGCTGCCCAGTGCAGTAGTCTGGGAGCTGACCTTGTTTGTGAAGACAGAGGCAAAAAAAGCATTGAGTACATTAGCTTTTTCCACATCCTTTGTCGCTAGGTTGCCTCCCTCATTCAGTAAGGGGCCCACACTTTCCTTGACTTTCTTCTTGTTGCTAACATACCTGAAGAAACCCTTCTTGTTACTCTTAACATCTCTTGCTAGCTACAACTCCAGGTGTGATTTGGCCTTCCTGATTTCACTCCTGCATCCCCGAGCAATATTTTTGTACTCTTCCCTGGTCATTTGTCCAATCTTCCACTTCTTGTAAGCTTCTTTTTTGTGTTCAAGATCAGCAAGGATTTCACTGTTAAGCCAAGCTGGTCGCCTGCCATATTTACTATTCTTTCTACACATCGGGATGGTTTGTCCCTGTAACCTCAATAAAGATTCTTTAAAATACAGCCAGCTCTCCTGGACTCCTTTCCCCCTCATGTTGTTCTCCCAGGGGATCCTGCCCATCAGTTCCCTGAGGGAGTCAGTCTGCTTTTCTGAAGTCCAGGGTCCATATTCTGCTGCTCTCCTTTCTTCCCTGTGTCAGCATCCTGAACTCAACCATCTCGTGGTCACTGCCTCCCAAGTTCCCATCCACTTTAGCTTCCCCTACTAATTCTTCCCGATTTGTGAGCAGCAGGTCAAGAAGAGCTCTGCCCCTAGTTGGTTCCTCCAGCACTTGCACCAGGAAATTGTCCCCTACCCTTTCCAAAAACTTCTTGGATTGTCTGTGCACCGCTGTATTGCTCTCCCAGCAGATATCAGGGTGATTGAAGTCTCCCATGAGAACCAAGGCCTGCGATCTAGTAACTGCTGTGAGTTCTGGAAGTCTAACTGATTGTCATGTGTGGGGTTGGGAAGGAATTTCCCCCCAGGTCACACTAGCGGTGACCTTGAGGGGGTTTTGCTTTCTTCTGCAGCGTGTGGATTTGGGATCCTTGCCAGGATTATCTGGATAATATCTCATTTAATTATTTCTCTGCTATTGCGGGGTCCTTGTGCACAGTCAGTCACAATGTATTGGAGGTCAGACCAGATGATGTAGTGGTCCTTTGTGGCCTTAAACTCAATGACTCTGACTTGCATCCCCTAGCTTTACCTTCTGTAGTTAAAGTTCTCAATAATAATTCTTCCCCAGGCTTTTTCTCCCACACCAACTTTCCTCACTTCCCTAAGAAAGGGAATGCTGGAAAGAACAATCTTTTTCTCACCTAACCAGTTATACCACAGTAACCACCTTGAATGTTGTGGTCCATTTTCACATTCAGTCTTTTCACGCTCTTGAACCTGGTGTCGGTCTTTGTAATCAGTAATTGTCATTCATTTTCCTTTGGCTTTTTCACATCTCTTCAGTGTTGCATTATTTGATACCTTCTATTATGACACAGTCCCTTGGTGTCTTGGGCATTTTAATCTTCTGTCTTTGCTCCTACCTATTCAATAACTTGTTTTAATGAATCGCGGTGGCAAGCCTCCGGGATTCTGTCCTTCACTTTGTCTCTTTTATCTTAACTGTAAAATTCATTCTTAACTTTCACTTGTATACCAATGCTATTTAAACCTCTCTCTCCTTTCTTAATTTGTTACTTTGTGTCTTCCTGCCTCCCTTTTATCTCGTTCTGGCTTCATCATAACTTTCTTGAAGTCTTAGGAGGCAATCTTATTAAATATTGGTTAGAGGAGTATCTAATATTCTAATCACTTTTTATATGGCACACTAAAATAAATTAAAACGATGAATATCTGACTTTGAGCTGGGGCTTCTATACATAGCTGTTTTTACGCATACAAACATGCTGTTGAAATTATCCAAATATGCATTAGGAAGAACTGTTAGAATTTAAACTACAAGAAACTTTCATAATTTTGTGAGGACTTTTCTCTTAAAATCCACCAGTTTACAGAAAACAAGAGTTCAAAAAGGAAAATATATGCCACAAAACAATATGAAAGTAATACTAAAGGGATAAGAGAAGTCAACAAAATGGAACATTTAAAAATTGTTACTATGTCCTTAGTTTTCTCCCTTATGCATGAGGATTTCAGGGCTCTCAGGAAAGTGATATGTACTTGCATGCTTAGACTCTAAATATAATTTGCAATATTGAACTGTTTTTGCCTCTTTTGAAAGATTACTTTAACATCAACGTGGAAAGAAGTGAAAAAAATCATTAAAGAAGATCCCAGATGCATTAAGTTCTCTTCCAGTGACAGGGTAAGAAATAGTCTTGCTTCATTGCTGCTAGCCTTCCCACAATATCCAAAGCAAAAGAGAGTGAATGCTTGTTGAAATGGATTCCCTTTCATGTGAATATAACTATATCACTGTGTTAATCAGATATTTGCTTTTTTAAAAATCTTAATTAAAAAACACTTTTCTGTAGTGATCTTTAAACTAATTACAATAAAATTATTTCTTACACACTGTAAGTTAATATAAAGTACTTTATAATCTACCGTCACCTTTTCTATGGTATTACTCTTCTTTTTCTTCATGCAGAAAAAACAAAGGGAGTTTGAAGAGTACATCAGAGACAAATACATTACTGCCAAAGCTGACTTCAGAACGCTATTGAAAGAGACCAAATTTATAACGTACAGGTGTGTATCATAGTGTTTTAGAAGAGCAAAGACTTTTCTTTACTGTACCTTAAGAGTGTTGATGAATGGAATTTCACTTTCTCCTCCCATCTAACATTTATAGGCCAGTGTCTGAGGAGTTTTAGTGCAAAATTGTAGATTACTAGGCTGCCTATGAAGTTGCATAGTAGTGAGAGGTCCATCACTGTATGTTGGGTTCTGCACTGATTATTATCAAGTGTTGGCAACTATTCTATAGCAGGGGCTTTTTGGATTTTTGTTTTGCTTGAGAGCATTGTTTTGGGTATTTTGAATACATTGTCAAGTGATTCAGCTCATTCTGTAGTGAAGCCAAATTACCGTTTAATTAGGGTCCTTGGTTCAGGCCTAGAAATGTCTTTGCTTAATACCCAGTGAAACTTCCAGTGATGTTAGGGGAAGTTTGGAGAAAAGATAAAGGGTGAAACCCTACCCCCATTAAAATAAAAACAAATCTCCCATTGACTTCAGTGGGCTTTGGGTATTAGCTTTACAAACAAGTTAACTGTTGAAGTCAGTCTGGTCTTGAGCCTACTGCAGAATGTTATGGTCCTAGGTAGATTCCCATCCCAGTCCTAGGTAGATTCCCATCCCAGAAGCAAAAGAGCTTGAGGTAGAAGGCTGCTGACTAGGTTTCTTAGATCCTAATAAGTTGCTTGTTTCCCTTTGCAGCCAGTGCTGTGTGTAAAGTATTGGAGCTCTGTTTCAGTTGCTGCTGTTCCCAGTGGGCTGAATTGCAGTCTGAAATTGATGCGGTAGCCAGATTGATACATCAATCAAACTGGGCTGCAACTGGGAGTTTAACGTCCATGTTTTAATAGTTTGCTTCTTCTTGAGTGCTTAATTTCAATTGTGATTATTTTTTTCTTATTTTTACATTTTTGTGGTTCATTTAATGCTGATAAATGGTTCTGGCGGCCATTAAGACTGAAGTCTTCTGTTTATCCACAGAACAGATACAGCACAGGCAGTGGCAGTGCAAGATTTTTTACACACGCATTCCTGCCAATGTGCCTCACCCCTGACCTGATGGGGCATCTGTATAGGTGAGAGGATAGCTCAGTCTCTATGCCCTTTCAGCGCTTGACCTATCTGCTGACACTGTCAAGAGAGGTTCTAATGGTGCGGGTAGTTTTTGTAATTTGGACATCTACCACCAATAACTGGACTAAGATTCCCAGTGCATTTTATGCAGGCTCCCAGACCGCTGCCCAGATGGTAACTGTTACACTTCATTTCAGATCCAAAAAGTTGATCCAAGAATCCGACCAGCACCTGAAAGATGTAGAAAAGATTTTACAGAATGACAAGCGTTATCTGGTACTTGACTGTGTGCCAGAGGAGAGGCGCAAGCTCATAGTATCCTATGTAGATGACCTGGACCGCCGAGGTCCCCCTCCACCTCCCACAGCTTCAGAGCCTACAAGACGAACAACAAAATAATTATGAAATACTCTCCCAGTGGGGTGTCTGTTAATTCAAAAGCTTGCATGAGCCATCTGTCCGGTTTTTACATCTACATTACCGTGAACGAATATTGAAAACCATCTGAGGAGCAGAGGAAGCAGCAGCATTTGTGAACATAAAATGGTCTCTGTGCAAAGAGAACACTTAAGATATTTATGCTTTTCTTTGTGTGGCATGACTGACAAAAATCCCAACCATGCAGGCTGTGTCTAGTAATTTTAGATATCAGAACAGTGGACTATCTGTATATGAGGTGTGGATGTCCGTGATATTTGGAGGCATTCTTTTCAGCAGTGTTATATATGCAAGTCTTAAGGATGATTGATATTTGTGGTTTGAACTAAACTACAAAGTACCACAAACTTCCTCCTAATGGTTACCCAAGTTCAGCTGTTTTAACAGATGAAACACTGTCTCAAGTTAAACTATTGAGTGCTGAAGGCTACAGTAAAAAAATATTCTCTTAAATCTGAAAACAAATGGCCTGATTCTCTATTTGCTTTCACCCTTGTAAATCAGAATTAAGTCTATTAAAGTCTATAGAGTGACAGTGATGTGAGTGAAGAATTAGGCCCACAGAGACCAAATTAAACACCATTCTGAATTTGTTCACGGGTCTGCTTTATTTCCTCCCCCCGTCCGTGTCTCCCACCCCCCCGGACTCTGAAGTACAGGCAAAATCAGGTTTCTTTTGTCCAAGTGAAGATTTGTCTGATAATTTTTTGCTCAAAATTGGAAACACAGTAAATAACAATGGTTCCCAGAACAGGACGGTTGTATAAACATATTTTTATTTACCATAAAGTGATCTTTACTGATTTCTGGATTAGACTGTGGATTTCCCTTCTGGGTAATTCTTGTAAACTATACTCCTGTTATGAATGTTAAACTTGTGTTTCTAAAGTTTAATTTTGAAATGTTGGGATTGTTTAGTTTATGTATTTGAACTACAATAAACCAACCCTTTTTATATATGGATTGAACATGCTTAATAAAGAAGACATCTTTGAGATTTAAACTTAACAACAAAAAATCCAAACTAACATTAGCCATCCTGAAACAGATCATTTGCCTAAAGAGACAAAATGAGAGTTAGTGATAAATCATGTAGACAAGTGTAATTTTGATACTAGAACATCGTATTCAAGTGCAAATACAATACAAAATTTGCAAGACAGCAAAAATCTCAAAATTTGTGCATGTTTGCTTAGTCCCTTGGTCACTTTAGTGTTCATTGTACTTGAGATGTTGAAAGAGCAAGAATTCCTTTGGTACATAATCTGTGTGGTGGGGGTGGGGGAGAGTTTCCATTTTTCTGATAGGACACAGCTCTCTCCCATTTGGATCTTCTTTTCTCCACAAAAAAGATTTTTGGAATGAGAGAAATCATTTTGTCATGCATTTTTGTTGGACTGCTGTTATTTGAGCCTGCTGGTGCTCCAGGTCCCAAAAAAATCAAGTGGCTAACTCCTTGCCAGCTGGGAGGGTCTTGTTCACTAGAATATGAAATTACTTTCTGTAGTTTTAACAAAGTTGTATAACCCATGAAGTTTAGGTAAAGGCAAAAATTCTCCTCTTCCATATTGTTTATTAACATGTATTTTACAGTAGTACTAATAGGCCCTACCATGTTAAGCACTTCTATCACACACAAGCTGACATGATCTGGATTCTCTTGGGTTCTTGGAATTTAGATCACAAGACAGATTAAGAAAATGTTGCCCAAATTAACACTGTAAAAATGTGTTTAAGAAGCAAACATTTAATCAGTTTTTCTATAAATGCACTAGCAATAAAACCTAAAAATCAAAAGCATAAAGAAGTGACACATTCCTCAGCTCCTCCTGAAGAGAGAGACAAGCTATAGTGGAAAGAAAAGGAGTACTTGTGGCACCTTAGAGACTCACGAAAGCTTATGCTCAAATAAATTGGTTAGTCTCTAAGGTGCCACAAGTACTCCTTTTCTTTTTGCGAATATAGACTAACACAGCTGTTACTCTGAAAGCTATAGTGGGTTATAGATAAAAGATCTTGTAAAATTTGACATCAAGATACAACCTTAAGCACAGGGCTAGTAGTGCACCCCACCCCCCACTATACTTACAAAATAAAATCTCTGTATTGGGTGTGTAAACCGGCATGTCTGGACAAAACCATCTGGGCCTTCCCATCTCCTCTGACATCTCACTAAATGAGCAATGCATCATGTCCTGATGATTGACATCTCTAGCTCTATTGGACTGGGTAGGGACAGTGCCTGTTCCTGTAAAGGGCCCTCTGACTAAGAATGACCTGCTTCTAGTCTATCTCATGCAGATGTAGAATTTAGTGGTATGTGAATGTCAGATCTCAACTGCCAAAATGAAGCATGAGGTGGCCTCTCAGGATATGTCTACACAGCAAAGAAAAACCCAAGGTCCATGGCTGCTGACTTGGGCTGCAGGGCTATTTCATTGCTGTGTAGACATCTGGGCCCAGGCTGGAGACCAGGCTCTTGGACTATTCCAACCCCAGGCTTCCAGAGCCCGGGTTCCAGCCCAAGCACAGATTTCTACACAGCAACGAAATAGCCCTGCAGCCCAAGCCTGAATCAGCAGGCATGGGCCAGCTGTGGATTTTTCTTTGCTGTGTAGATATACCCTGAGATGCCAAGTATCCAGATCATGACAGGCTTTATCGATCAGTACCCTGAATTGCACTCAATCCAACTGAGAGCTTATGCATGCTTAGGTATAATGGTGTCTTATATTCCATGTGTGAAGCTGGTAAGAAAGCAGGCCCGCCAGATTGTGCACTAGCTGAAATTTGAGTGGACTTCAAGTGTGGTGGTGGTAAAGTAGTCTACACTGGAGGGATGCAGCTAGGATAACTAGTGGATTGGAACAATTGTGACCTCTTACCCATGTACAGATGAAACACAGCCAGCCATTGCTGCAGTCTTGAGACTCAGAAACTCAGTTTGGAAAGGTAATCCAGGAAAAAAAAGGGTGGAGCTCATACTCTGCCTGACATTAACACATCTGTCTCATAATTCATAGATTCTAAGGCCAAACAAGATTATCTAGTCTGACCTGTATAGCACAGACCACAGAACCTCCCCAAAATAATTCCCAGATCAGATCTTGTAGAGAAGCATCCAGTCTCGATTTTAAAAATGGTCAGTGATGGAAAAATCCACCATGACCCTTGGTTAAATTGTACCAATATTTAATTATTCTCACAGTTGAAAGTTTTACATCTTATTTCTAATCTGAATTTGTCTAGCTCAATTTCCAGCCATTGGATTGTGTTATACCTTTGTCCACTAGATTGAAAACTTAATATTTGTTCCCCATGTGTATTTATAGACTCTAGTGAAGTTACTCCTTATCTTTCTCTTTAAGCTATACAACCACACAGTCATGTTAGGGTTTGCTCTTGTCTGTGATACATAATGGGTATTGTCTAGTGCTGAGAAAGTATGAGGCTGCATCAATGAGTAGAATAGCTCCTATTTCCGAATACTTGGGGTAATTCACAAGGTAGGACCAATGGCTAAATTCACTGAGGGCAGCATTTAGCCCTAGTGAGAAATTCTCTCAACTCTCCATTTTGTAGTGTTCACATAGGAACCAATCACCCTGTTAAGATACAATGCTAGTCAAATTCAAGAGAAATTAATAGAATATCTCAATGACCATATCAACATAGCTTTATAAAACAGTCCATTCACTGCTACTTAACTAGAAGAAATGTCTCCTTTGAATTTCAGGGGGCTGAAGATAATGATTTTTGGATCTAAGTAAGGCAAACCAACTTCACTTTTTATTTATTCACAGTTGAAAACAAACTGACATTGACAACTGTTATGCTTTATAAGTGCTTTACAAAATGGGCATGAAACATTTTCATTGAGGGAGAAATCATATCTAGCTTAAAACAAGATGGCTAAATATACCTTCATCTCTGTAATGCACATTCAGAAAGAAGGGATTATTGTTTTGGTTCTGAAAGGCAACTCTGGCCTGTTGGCAAACCTCACCTACTTTTTCAGACCTCAGTGCATGTTTTAAGTTGTCTCAAAAAATATTTCTGAAAATATTTCAACTTCAGCAGTCAAATTCTGCATTGTCACTCTGTGCAACTATATTGAATTCCACAGAAGTCATTGCAGCACTTAAACCAGAAAATTCAAAAAGATACATAATCTGCACTGTATATAGTTTGTAAATACTACTATTTTAGCTTTCTGACGTTTAGACAGATGCTGAAATTTAGCTCACCGGTTTGTCCTGGCTTGTTAAGAAGAACCACTTTTTGTGAGTTTTGTGTCAGTTCTCCTTATTTCTGCTCTCTGAATTCTGCGTGTCTCAAACACCTTTAAAAAAAAAACAACTCCATTTTGGCTACTGAAGTGCAAAACATCATAAATATTTCAGAGAAGACACTTCACCAAAATCTTAGAGTAGGGATTTGAACTATAAATGCATTGCCCTGATATACATATATATACGCACATGCACACACACACAATATTGTGGGTGAGATGATACCTTTTACAGAACCAACTTTCTGTTGGTGAAAGACAAGCTTTGCAGTTCACATAGCTCTTCTTCAAGTCTGCAATATCCTGAGACCAACAGGGCTACAATAATACTGCAAATATGAATATTGTTACAGATTAGGAAAAACATTTAATGAGCACAGGAAATGGTAAGAATTTCATCAGTGTAACACTTTGCATTTCTTCAGTATCCACTTAAGCACACTAGTAAGTAACAAAACTATACTGACAAGACCCTTCCTCTGGTTAAAACTTCCCTAGCTTTCTAATCTCCAACCACTTTAGTGATCACAGCCTATATTGTCTCTTTCTCTTCGTGGTCCCAAGGAATAGGGTCATTGTCTTGAGCATCGGGGGCTGCTTCTCGGTCATGCCAGAATTGCTCGACGTCTGGAAAGACGGGCATCTCCTTTTCCAGGCTTTCTAAGGCCTGAGGGGCAGCTGGGAGTTCTTTCTCTTGCTCAGCAATCTCTGGCTCTGGAGAAGGGACCGAATCGGGGAGAATCTCAGAGTTAGCAGCTGGGATTTCCTGGTTGTCTGTGGCAGGGAGAGGCTTTTTCAGGGTCAGCCTTTTCCACAAGCCCTTAAAGCCCTCTCTGAATTCCTCAGACATCACCAGGAAGATGAGCGGGTTGGCCGAAGAGATGGTGAACATAAGGGCTTGGGTCAGAGCTAGGAAGCCTTCGGGGGGAGCAGGGCCTGCTGGCTTTAGGTGCCAAACCCACAGCCAGGATATCCATTCCGGCAGCCACATCACGGCCAAGGTGACAGTGACGCTCAGCAGCATGATTGTAAGGCGCCTGGATCTGATCTGGTTCCTCAGGTTCTGGGTCTTGGTCCCCCTGCGCTGGCACCTGCCATAAGCGCGCCAGAAATAAAGGAAGGCGCAGAGCATGGGCGCGCAGAACACGAGCAGGGGGTAGAGCTTGACAAAGGCAGCCATGAACTCCCGGGCGGTGGCTGGCACTGCCACGACGCACGCGGGCGAGCCCGCCGCGAGCTCCCGAAGGGTGCTGAAGAGCCAGAGCGGCAGGGAGCTCACCAGGGCCACCAGCCACGTGGCCAGCAGCACCGCACAGATCGTGCCGGGCTCAATACTCACTTGCTTGGCCGGGTTGCTAGCGTACATGAAGCAAGCCTTGGCCACCACGGCGGTCGTCAGGCTCTTGGCGGCCATGCACGTGTGGAGGAACCCGTCGGAGGTTTTGCAGACGAACCAGCCCAGGGTCCAGGCGCTGCGGGAGTAAGCGGCTGCCCGCAGGGGCGCCGCGAAGAGCAGGAGAAGCAGATCCGCCAGGCTGAGGTTGAGGATCAGGGAGTGGATCAGGGAGGGTTTCCCTCGCCTGGCGCTGTAGAGCAGGATGCCGATGACACACGCGTTCCCCGCCAAGCCCGCCGGGCAGATGACGCCCAGCAAAGCGGGGATCACCGCCTTCCACTCCCGCGAGTCGTGGGGCTGACAGCCCCCCGCGAAATGCACCTGCGGAGCCAGGGAGCTGTTCATGGTGCTGCAGCCGGGTGCCGGGACCGTCTCCCGCGGGAGTCACGCCCAGCCACGCTGGGGACCAGCCGGGCGCCAAGCGGGCTCGCTCCCCTGCTGCCTGCCCCGCCGTCTCTCACCCGATCGCCCCCGCCTGGCGTGACCTGGCAGGCGCGCGAGCGCAGCGCGTGTGGGAAGCCGAAGCTGGCCCGCCTGGCCCAGCGCGCTATATACCGGCCGCGGCTGGGACTGACACGCCCCGGCGGGAGCGCATTGGCCGCGCCTCAGTAGCACGCCTGGAGCCCCGCCGGGCAGCCCCGCGGCGCCCCTGAAGCGCCGCCTCCCTGCCCCCCGGGAAGGCGGGAACGGGGCTGCCATGGAGCCCCTCGGCGGGAGGGCCGCTGGCTGTGCCCCCTGGCTAGCAGAGCGGGCGGGGAGGGAGCCCGCCGCTCAGCCTGGCAGCCCGTCCCCAGTCCCCTCACAAACGTGGCTCCGGAGGGCGTTTGAGCGCAAGCCCCGGCTGGCGGAGCTCCCACAGGCCGGCCGCGGGGCTGGGCCAAGGCAAGGCTCACTCCAGCCGCGGAGGGACGGGCTAGAAATTAGCGGAGCGTTGTCGCCTTGCAGCGGCCCCTCGCCCGCAGGCCGGCTAAGCCCCCCCCCCGCAGGCTGAGAGTTAACGGACGAATAGCAATTCGTTAATAAAAGCCGCGCGAGGCACATGTCGCGCATCAGGAAACTGGGTCCTCAGTGGTGCCGCCGGGAGGCGACGTCCCGCTCGTTGAAGTGCTCCAGGGTGGGGGCAGCCGGGGCAAGTTTTAGCCGAGCTGGGGCCCGTCTGCGCGCTACGGGTGCG
The DNA here is from genome assembly GCF_965152235.1 of Eretmochelys imbricata. Classification (NCBI taxonomy): domain Eukaryota; kingdom Metazoa; phylum Chordata; order Testudines; family Cheloniidae; genus Eretmochelys; species Eretmochelys imbricata. Next base: position 18,390,538 of record NC_135579.1, read on the forward strand.
CAGGGCCGAGCGGGAGAGCGGGGAGAGAGAGGTGCTGACAAAGGAGTAGGTTGCTCCGCGAGTGTACCAAGCGCTCCGTGTTTACACTGCTCCGTTCCAGCTCCGTCCTCCCAGTAATCTCCAGCCGTGAAGTATGGAGCGAACTGACTTGAATTTGGCATCAGCTGTACAGCTCCAAGAAGGACGCTTTCTAAGGTACATTGCTATGAAACATGACAAGAAAGCGGCTATACTTCCACAGGGAAGTGTCTCACTGCTTTAGCAAACCAGTCCCGTATCATTTCCATGTATTGGTCTAAGTCAATAAATACTATCTAGACATTATTACCTGTCATACAATCTAGACACCTAAAGCACATTCACCAATCCCCAAAACAAGGATGCTATTGACACTCCCCTGCTTGTCCTTGTTAGATGCTGATTGATTAGTCCATTATAATTTACAATTCCTTTTACCTTTTAGACCGGGGTGGGTAAATTACGGCCTGAGGCCGCATCCTGCCTTCCACATGCTTTAATCCAGCCCTCGGGCTCCAGCTGGGGAGTGGGGTCCAGGGCTTGCCCCGCTCCGCACTCCCAGAAGCAGTGGCATGACCCTCCCCTGCCTCCTACGCATAGGGGCAGCCAAGGGGCTCCGCATGCTGCCCCCGCAGCTACCGTTGGCCGGGAACCGTGACCCATGGGAGCTACAGGGGTGGCGCCTGCGAACAGGGCAGCTCGCAGAGCACCTGGGCCATGCCTCTGTGTAGAAGCTGGAGGGGGGACATGCCGCTGCTTCTGGGAGCTGCTTGAGGTAAGCACTGCCCAGAGCCTGCTCCCCTGCTCCCCTCCTGCACCCCAACCCCCTGCCCCAGCCGCCATCCCCCTCCTTCCCTCCGAACCTCTCAGTCCCAGAGGACTGCACCCCCAACCCCTTATGCTCAGCCCCAGGCAGAGCCCTCACCCCCCCACACCCAACCCCCAATTTCGTGAGCATTCATGGCCACCATACAATTTCCAAACCCAGATGTGGCCCTTGGGCCAAAAAGTTTGCCCACCCCTGTTTCAGACTATTGATCAGATTAGTCCCTCTCACAAGTAACTGAGCAGCTGTTTGGGCCCCAGCATGCTCCTATTGAGTTCAGTGGCACAGACTGCAGCCCAATATGATTATAAAATAATGTTTACATCAGACACAGCTGAGGTAATATAGTTTCAGTACAATGGCCCTATCCTCCTTAATTATTTCCTTTACTCCTTACTAGTCCAACAGACCTGCCGGATCTCTCACAGGCTTCCTGTTACTGCTATACTTAGATAATATCTTATTTATTTGCGTGTGCTTCGCTCTTTGCTCTTCAGATTCCACCTCCCCGTGCCATTTCCATCTTACCTTTTAAACGTCATAGTTTATGCTTATTTCCATTGGCTTCACTAGGAATTTCGTTTACTGAAGGACTGGGTGGTAACCTCTTGTTCATGTGACTCTATTAAGGTTGCTTAAATAGCCTCCAGGCTGAGTGTAAGGATCTTAATGTCCTTACTTTTGAATGTAGGGTCCTTATGACTGGCATCATCCTCACTCTTCCAAGATTCCTCTTTAAAAATCAGCCTTTCAAAAGATTAGTGTCAAGGTGCTAGTTTGTTTGCTATTATTTAGTGCCTCAACCATTGCTACCTCTTGAATCAGCTTCTGGGTAACTTAACTCTAAATTGATATTAGCCTCTTCACTGTGTGCTCTAGTTAGAGACAATCATTTAAGGTACTGAGAAGTGGCTCCCCTAACCTATGGCATTGACCAAGCAGTTGAAGCCATCCATTTTATTAGCGCATTGACAGTGCACCTGTTTTTATGTAACACATTAGGCTTGCTACCCAGTTACTTTTCCAGGGCTGTGGACATGGGCACTGTAAAAAATGTAAAGTAATAAACACACATGCACTGTCATCAGTGGGCAGAGACAACTGTCTCCACTCTTCAACTGCCATTGTAGTTCTCCTGACTGCAGCACCAGTAAACAGGAGAAAATCTGCCTGCAAAGGTATGCCCCTCATTATTCCCCTAGGTTGCCTAACCTGAGCTCTGATGGGCCATGAGTAGGAGTAAATTTCATAGTCATGATGCTTTTACATGTTTTAGCAAGTCCCCATGAGTTGTTCAGCGCTAAACACTGACAGCATCCCAGCTGTACCAACAGGGCAACAGTAAGAGGCAAATTGCAACACAGCCATGTATTAGACTATTTAAGGTTTTATGTATTGTATCTAGCAAACTGAACTGCATTCTCAGCTCTAATGATATTCCTGCTTGGGTAAGATACTTGCCTACATCAGAAGCTGGTTGTAAATCTTAATTAATGCCTGTAAATCACATCAGAATCCTCAAATGAAAGGCTTACATGCAAACATTAAAAAATCTTATTTTTCTTAATTGCATCATTATTGTATCTTCACTGGCTTTTGAATTGTTGCAGATCTTAATTTTATTTCTTCTAAATTGTTTTCAGCTATCTCAAGCCCTAGCTAACTTTCCCACAGAGCCAAGTAACTGGCAAATTTTCTGCCAGTGGTGAGTGTAAGTTTGCATTTGCTTTACTTGTGCTACATTTTTTCTACCCATTGGGAGTGCTTTATCAAAGGCATGAAGTCTGATAGAACGTTGTCTAACAGTGAGATGTACATGGTACAAATGAAATAATAAAGATACATAGCTCTTATAGAGCACTTTTCACGAGCAGATCTCAGAGCACTTTATGAAGGGCCCTACTTTGATGAGTTTACAATTGATACTAGACTTTATAGAGAAAGGGATGACAATAAACAGTGGTGAAGGGCACATGGGAGGATGAAGATCACAACAATGAAAAATCATGAATTATGCTTGAAGTTAGTCTCCGATCAGATCCCAGATTTAAAAAAAAAAAGCTTACACTGTCTAACGCTGTGATCTAGCAGAAGTCTCTTAAGTTTTTTATGCTTCAGTTTTCCCAACTTAAAAGAGGGATAATACATACATACCAGATTTTTTTGAAAGACAAGGTAGAGGAGGCGATATCTTTTTTGGGATCAACTTCTGTTGGTGAGAGAGAGAGGCTTGTCCAATAAAAGATATTACCTCATGCACCTTGTCTCTCTGATATCTTGGGACAGACACAGCTACAACAAAAATGCAGATTTTTTTGAAGCACTTTGAAATCCTTCGATGAAAGGCACTTGTGTTATAAATACAAAGTATTATTGCTCTTATTATAACAAACTTTTTTTTATTCTGGTCTATCAGTTTGTCACTTAGCTGTTTCTGAATTTTAAAGGATGGGTTTCACAAAACAAAACAAAGAGCTCAGGGAAATAAACATTCCAAATGGCGGAAACCCCAGTTGCTGGTTTTTGTTGTTGTTGTGGTTGCAGTTTTGGAGTCGTTTCAATTTGGTTCTGAATTAAACTTCATTATTAAATAGGAAAATAAAGGTACAGAAAATAAAACTTTGATCTATGCTGTCCCCATTAAATGAATAGGTTTGGAAGTTGTTGCCTTAATGCTGCTGAAGTATGTTCATAGTCACCCCTCAGCCTTTCCTGGTAACACCAAGAGATGGATTCTTTTTGTCTGTGATCCAGACAAAAGCTAAAGTGAATTGTCTGTTTATTATTCAGTTTCTGCTCTCCAGCTGAAATTACAGATGAGCCACTTCTTTAGGTGACAATGGAAATTATTCTTATTGCAATGAATTATTATTTGTAAAATAAAGTTCTTGCTACAAAGCCTAGGCAGCAATAGCTGCTACTCATTCCTGGATGTCCTTGCTAGAGTTGATGACTGATCTCCTGTGATGAAGGCAATACTAACTTTGAAGGCAGTGTGGTCTGGCAGATAGAGCACAGGTCCCTGGGTTGTGGTCTCAGCTCTGCTACTGATGTACTGCGTGATCTTAGGCAAGCCAATTAGGGCTAGATCCACAAAGGGACTTGGGTGCTGCAGTGCTTAGCATTGCAATACCTAACTCTTAGGCACCTTGCCAGGCAATGGAATTCACAGCCCTTAGTTAGGTGCCCAAACGCCCCCTGCATTCTATGAGAGAGTTAGGTGACTAAGCAAAGGACTCACAGAAGCCAGCAAGCTGAGTGGGGGAGCCACTCCTGGAGTTAGGACTGACACAATTATCCCAGCAAAAAACTTTTAAATGTCAGCCAGACCTGAGACTCCCAAGAATCAAATAGCTAGCAGATGGTAAGGCTTCTAATTGATATACATTATTTTAGATGCAAAAAGTTGATCCACAAATCCATCCAGCATCCGAAAGAAACAGAAAAGATTTTATAGAATGACAAGTGTCATCTTCAGAGCCGAGTAAATGATTCTCAATCATTTGTTCAACAATTTTGTCCTTTTTTCCTCTGTGCAATTTGTTGATGAGCAGTGTGCAAATTCCTTCAACAAACAGTTTTTTCCCTGTATATTGTTTCCATTAAGTATTGTCAATGTCATAACTGAGAACACAATTCGTAATTCACAGTGTAATTGATGCTACCAATTTATACAATTTATATAATTAAAAACTAACTTTACTAACCACAGCCCCGATCCTGCAACTGGATCAGCATGGGCAGAACTTTGGGGTCCTATTGATTAATGATTGAGACAAAGGAGTTTGCATGAGAGGATGGGTCCACACACACAGAGCTTCTTGCAGGATTAGTTGCAAAGACAGCATGTCTCTTCCATTATCGTTTGTAATTCACAATTTATATTGACAGGTTTCAGAGTAACAGCCGTGTTAGTCTGTATTCGCAAAAAGAAAAGGAGTACTTGTGGCACCTTAGAGACTAACCAGTTTATTTGAGCATGAGCTTTCGTGAGCTACAGCTCACTTCATCAGATACATACCGTGGAAACTGCAGCAGACTTTATATATACACAGAGAATATGAAACAATACCTCCTCCCACCCCACTGTCCTGCTGGTATTGTTTTGGTTAGTTAGAAACATCAGCCAATTAGGAAGCAGAAAAATATCACATGGACTTAATGAGTAATCTACACAAATCGCAGATTTTATAGCTGAATCTACAATTTGAAGCTTGGTTTTGAGGAAATGAAAGCTAAAATTTCCAAGTACCAGAGCTGGAAAAGCTCAAGAGTTTAAACGTTTACAGAAAGTGATCACAAAAGGGTAACAAATACAATTGAAATGAAACCCACTTTTAAGTTCAAATACATATTCACAGAATTTTTTACCCTGGTTCATTCACTCTGACTTATCTCGAGCCTGATCCCAAGTCATTGAATCAATAGAAAAATTTCTACTGATTTCAATAGGCTTTGAATTGGACCCCTGGTCCTTGACTATGCCAGAGGAAAGATACAATTTCATCATGTCCTACGCAGATGACCTGGATCACCAGCTCCCCTTCCACTTCCCACAGCTTCAGAGCTTATAAGATGAACAACCAAATAATTACGAAACACTCTCACGCAAGGGTATCTGTTAATTCAAAGCTTGCATGAGCCATCTGTCAGGTTTTAACATCTACATTACCATGAATCTATTTCAAAACATCTGAGGAGCTGAGGAAGAAGCAGCATTGTGAACATAAAATGGTCTCTGTGTAAAGAGAACATTTGAAATCTCGATGCTTTTCCTTGTGCAGGATGACTGTCAAAAATACCAGCCTTGCAGGCTGTGTCTAGTAATGTTAGCATCTCAAAACAAAAGAATAACTGTGCATCAGATATAGAGAGCTGTGCTTTTTGGAGGCATAATTTCCAGTGGAGTTATATATTAAGCTAGGTTGGGGGCGGGCATTTACACCATTATATAAATATATTTTTACAAGACCTACATTTTAGACTTGAACTCTCCACTCATTTTCAACTTTGACACTGATGATTGTCCACCAGTCTAAGCCTTAGTGGTTCTCTCTTTTCATATCAAGGATGGTCTTGTGGTTAAAGCATTGGACTGGGACTCAGGTGATCTTGTTTCAGCTCCCAGGTCCCCCACAGATTCACTGTGTGACTGCAGGCAAATCACTTCATCTGTTTATGCCTCAGTTCCACAGCTGTAAAATGGGGATAATATTTCCTCACCTTGCAAGGGTGCTGTGAGGATATATTCATGAATGCTTGCGAGAAGTTCACATACTGTGACATAGGGGCCATAGAAGTAGATAGACAGACCTGTGTTATGCAGTAGTTGATCATAATGATCACACTGGCCCTGAAATCTATGAAACCATCCAGTATTCTGTTGCAGAATTTGTTTGCAGTTTGCACTGTGGATCCTTTTCCAGTTTTTATAAAAGCCTTATATTCATGTTGCCAATTTTCAGTCTCTCTCCCCCCCCCCCTTAGCTCTGATACTTTTGGATTGCTTGACCACTTACTGTTCCCTTCTCTATCTTCTTTCTTCCTTTTTTACTATTCAGCTGTGAGCAACCTTTTTCTATTGCTATTATGTAACTTTAATTGCAGGCCATAGTAATTGAGCCAAGTTCCCCAGGTTATAAAGTAGAGCTAGGTGACATTTGTTGCATGTAACTTTTTTCCAGTAAAGAATGGACACTGAAATATTTCACAAATTTGCTTCAATGTCAACAAATAGTTTTGGGCAGAAAAAGACAAATAAATAAATCCAAAAATATCAACACATTTTGTTTCAATATTTTCAAAATGAAATGTTTTGAAAAGTCACCTTGAACTGAAAGATCATTTCAAATTTTCCTTACATTTTATTTAAAAGACAATAAGAAACATTTAAAATGGTCAGACTTGAAACAAAACAAAAATTTCCCGACTTCTTAATTAGCTAAAACTTTTTAAAATATTGTTTTTTGTTTGACCCAAAATGTGTTCCCCCCCGGAATTGCCAGAGAACTGAACTAGCCGCTGTTTGCCAGCTCCATATAAAAGGTTGAGAATTCTGAGAGAACCATAACTTTGTGTTTACAAACCTCAGGTGATCCATTGAGTTGAAATCATCCAAACTGAGTGCTCTTCTGTTATTAAATGTTTCCACTAGATGGTGCAGCATCTTCGTGGATCAAAGGATAAAAAGGAGACTGAAAAGTAGCAACAAGAGGAGCTTCCATTCTCCATTCCATTCCATAATCTCATCATCAGTGGCAGTTTCTGTGGAGAAGGTAGGGGCAATGAGACCAAAGTCTGCTCTCTTTGGCAGAGATGCTTTGTTACTCATGGTCCAAGGTGCAGTACAAAAATATGTATAAAGGAGTCAATCAGAAAAGAGAAGCTCTGAGACCAATACACAGAATTGCTTGTAATATCACATGTCTGAAATCCTGACAGAATGTATTACATTAGGAGAATAATAGGATCATTTGGAAAAGCTGGACACAAGAATATTACTACGCTCTTGCTCCTTATGGATTATTGAAGGAAACCAGACAAAAAAGGAAAAGAGGGGGAATGAAATTCCAGTTTAAACCCACACTCATCCTAACCCAAAGAACAGGGATGGAACTCAATTACAGCAGGCCTCTGCTTTTGTCTGCTACCTGGTGAGCTGCTCTGCTGTTTTAGCTCAATTTGTACCGGTTGTTTGGCTTCAGATGCTAACCTTAGTAGCTAGATCCACAAAGGTATTTAGACCTTTTAGGTATTTAGGCCTAGATCCACAAAGGTATTTAGGCTCCTAATTTCCTCTGAATTCAGTGGATGTTAGGAGCCTAAATACTTTTGTGGATATGGGCCTGTATGTCTGAGCGCCTGATAAGGGGTACAAAGCAAGCATCCAGCATCTAGTCAAGAGAAAGAAATGAGGCAAATTGTCTTCACAAACAGGAAGACTCCAGTTTGAAAACAGCAGGAGTTATGGAGCTAATGGTTTTTGGGGCTTTTGGTCCCTCAGGAGAAAGCAGCACAGTCCAGTATAAATCAGTAGATACAAAGGAAGGGTTCTAATGGAATCTAAGGGTAGGCTGACACTGCAATGTAAGCCTAGGGTTAGTAGAACTTGAGTTAGCAGAACCTCGCTTTGTTAATCTATGGCTTGAGCATCTACACTCATTTGTTACCCCATGTTAGGAATTGTTGAACCCTGGGTCCCAACCTGAGGTTCCAGCATTTTCACTGCATTATGCAGGCCTCAGTCCAACCACCCATATCCCAGACTTCCTTGTGCCTTCCTAAAATATGGCTGCTCTAGCCCTTTGTTCATGGTGCAGTGTGAGAAAACATGAGTGTCAAGAAGACAAAGAAAGTTGGCCCTTGAGATTGTGGAATACTTTTGGTGGACTCACAGGGCATGTCTACACTGCAGTTAAGCACCCATGACTGGCCTGTGTCAGCTGACTTGGGCTTTCAGGGCTCCAGCTATGGCGATGTTTAATTTTGGCTTATACCTTTGGGCTCAGGCTGGAGCCTGAGCTCTAGTACCCCGTGGGGGGTGGGATATCCCAGAACTTGCTCTCCAGCCCAAGCCTGAATGTCTGTACTGCAGTTAAACAGCCCCGTAGCCTGAGCCCTGCCAGCCGAAGTCAGCTGACACAGGCCAGTCACAAGTGTTTCATGGCAGTGTAGACATACCCTTTCTGGTCTGGAGAGCACTGAGCTGCTGCTTACGATAAGAATGGGGCCATTTCTGCCACAGCTGTCAGCAGAGGGCAGCATGTTCACCCAGCATGTTCTTTCATTCTCACTTAAAAGTCGCAAATAATTTTTTCTCTCAGCTGAAAAACTTCCATGAGACAAACAAATGTTTCAAGGCATAATTGAAACCTGAGGGCCAGATCCTCCCATGGTCACCTGAGTTCAGCTCTTTTGTGCCATTCTTTTCAAATGCCAAAAGGACTGGAAAGTGGCCTAACTGACATCCTGGGATTCTCCCAGCATAGAGGAAACCTTGGGTGAAATAGGGCCAGTGGGGCCAGCTAATACCTTATGATGTCTCACAGCTCCTGCTGTAGGGGACATGATGGTGTCAGGGAAAGAACACTGGGCACTCAGGTGATCCGTGGCTGCTAGAGCAACCCCATGGCATCTGGGTATAACTTAGAGCAGCCTTGTGGTATAAACCTTGGCCCCACTGCCCCAAATTGAGCACAGTTTGGCAGCCATATTGAAGATAAAACACGGGACTGTATTTGGATACGGTAATGGTACAAAATATACTCAGCACATCCCTAATATAATTAAGTTATTATTATGTAGTCTTACATTCTTTCACAGGTATCTGCCATAGCTGTCACCAGCCTTGCTACATGCTAGCCAACTCTTGTCTTATAGCACAGGGAAGGTGAAATGGAAAAGGTTAATCTAAAATCTGCAAATCCCAACATAAAATATTTTCTGTAAATCACCCACTCAGTACCTATTACAATGATGCACTTACTTATCATTCTTCAGTGGTTTGAACATAAAGGGCTATATCCTCAGTGGGTATAAATCAGTGCAGTTCCGTTGCCACACAAATTAACCCCATCTGAAATTGATTATGGTTTACAACCCTTTCCTGAAGTTCTGGTCCGATTAATGTATCTGTTAAATTAATAATTGTAAAGACTATCAAGTAAGCAGAGAAGTTATTCAGTATAAATGGGGACTGCATGGAAACAGATTTTCCAAGCTAATTTTGGTTAAAACATCAATACCCCTTTCCTGATTTCCCTCTTCAGGCTCTTAACTCTGTGTTTTAATTGCATTTATGTTAACCAGGCATGCCCTGTTCAGTGTAATCTATAGTGTAGCTACATGAAACAAGTGGCCTTGTAATCATTTTGTCCAGCTGTGCACTTGGAGATAACTAGGCTGGTATTTTGCATGCTTTTGCAGTGGCTGCTACCAGTTATTTTAGAATGTATAGAATTTACCACAATGCTCGGTGATCAAAGTATCCCACTTCATTGATGTTATGTTTTATCCTCCACAAAGAAAGAGGAGATGGAAGGAAGTAGAAGTGAAATGTCTGTAATCGAATTTCGGTGCTTAAAAAGAAACTGTAAAGTAGTTTAAGCCTCTGGTTTGACCTACAATAATTGTTCTAATTAAGTGAGGGGGGGAGCTCTGCAGATTTTAAATGTTTCTTTCTCACTCGCTTTTTTAAAACACAGCGCTTGGTTAGCCACATTGTAAATACCAATAGTGCAATTGTCACTAATTGGCCACATTGCTGGGAGCTCCAACAGAGAGGTTGTCACGGAGTCACCAGGCGGGCAATGCTCTGGAACTACTCCATATGAAGCCAGTCAGGACTCTGGGGGAGTATGCCTCCTCTCTCTGACCATACGGTCGCCAGGGCAAGAAGCTTACACAGCTTCGACTTTCCTGGATCTGACCATGGAGCATTCAGCATCCCCTTTCCACACCATGTGCTTCCCACAGCGAGTCTGTCTGGGCGGGGTTCCTGGGGAAGCCAGAGGGCCCTGCACCCCAACTGTGCAGTAAGACATGACTCTCAGCCAGCCAGTAAAACAGGTTTATTTAGACAGAAACACAGCTTAGAACAGAATAGCACAAAAATCAGTGACTTTCAGCCAAGTCCATCTTGGGAAGTCCTGGTCCAGAAGCTCTGGACTCCTCATCTTCCAGTCCCTCCAAGCAGACTTCCAGCTTCCAGTGACCCGACCTCAGACACCTCCGTTGCTCCTTCTCCTCCTCTTTGTCTCTCTTCCTGGGCAATGAGTCTCCTGGTTGTCACTTGGTTGCATCCCCCTCCTGGGTTTCAGGTTATGAAGGGCACCGGCCATAGCATAAGTGCAGGCAGCTGGAGCAGCCTCACCTGCCCCAGAGGTCTTAGCCAAAGTCACACACCCCTATTCCCACCACCCAGGTATTGGTGCAGCACACAGAGAAACTGAGGCACACACAGTATTCATGCAAAACAGTAAAACTCACTTAGGCTCAACAGTAAGACTCACAACATAACAAGGGAAAATCCCCACTTCATCACAGAGATCAAGGGCTGAATGAGCCTGGGGTAAAATCTTGGCCCTTTGAAGTCACCCATTGACTTCAATGGAGTGGCCATGATTTCACCCCTGGAGAATAAGCTACCCAGTCACATATAAGGTGGCCTAAGCAGGCACAGTGGTGGGGCTTGATCCTGCAAGGAGCTGAGTCCTACCAAAGGGGCTTTTGGCAGTTCTAGGTGGGGCTCAGCGCCTTGCAGGTTCAGGGCTTCCATCCCCAGGGCTGTCGGCCCACCATCTTTCAGAGGCACCACATTCACACTCACAGAGTTTGAACCACAATTATTAAGAAGTGAAAAGAAGAGCCTGCAGCAGCCACCCTTCCTGACTGACTCTTCTGTATGGCTGAGCTGTTTAATATTGTGCACAAAAAAGTTCTCAGGGTATAAGAGGGGAGCTACTAGATTAGACACAGTGTGGGCCAATGGAGACGGCACTGGCCTCACACTGAGGAGATTTGGGGACTAGTCCTAGCTGTGCCAATGACTTGCTACATGACTGAGTAAGTCACTTTCCCTCCCTGTGCCTTTAGCATCTCAGGGCAGGGACTGTCTCATACTTTAGGTCCCTTATCTCGGTAGTGCTACCTCAATAAAATGTTTATTAATAGTAATAGATATATAACTCTACAACGGACTTATTGATGTGATTTAAATTGTTGCTATTGGATAGTATGGGAAGGATAATATATTTGTGTAACTTCAGGGGAGACAAATCACAAAATATAGTGGTGGTTTCCTCCCCCCTTTCAAACTGGGAATATTTTACTGTATTTTGGTTCTGGTTAACCATATCACCAGCAGAGGGAGCCTATTCTCAGAGCTCAGCTCCTGCATAACCATGGGAGTAAAAAGAAAAGGAGTACTTGTGGCACCTTAGAGACTAACCAATTTATTTGAGCATGAACTTTCGTGAGCTACAGCTCACTTCATTGGATGCATACCGTGGAAACTGCAGCAGATATTATATACACACAGAGATCATGAAACAATACCTCCTCCCACCCCACTGTCCTGCTGGTAATAGCTTATCTAAAGTGATCATCAAGTGATCATCATTGTGAAGAGAGTTGTCACTTTGGATGGGCTATTACCAGCAGGAGAGTGAGTTTGTGTGTAGGGGGGTGGAGGGTGAGAAAACCTGGATTTGTGCTGGAAATGGCCCAACTTGATGATCACTTTAGATAAGCTATTACCAGCAGGACAGTGGGGTGGGAGGAGGTATTGTTTCATGATCTCTGTGTGTATATAATATCTGCTGCAGTTTCCACGGTATGCATCCGATGAAGTGAGCTGTAGCTCACGAAAGCTCATGCTCAAATAAATTGGTTAGTCTCTAAGGTGCCACAAGTACTCCTTTTCTTTTTGCGAATACAGACTAACACAGCTGTTACTCTGAAACATGGGAGTAAAGGAACACAATTAGGCACAACACAGGGAAGAAAGAAATACTGTTTATGTGGAAGATTGATTAGATGGCAGGCAAGATTGGTAGTGGGCTGGAGAGACTTTCATCTCTAGGTTACGAGTTTGAAGTCAGTGATAACTGAAAATTGTTACCATCTGATACCTACTGGGTGGCCTCAGTTTGGTGGATCTCCTTCCAGTTCTTAGTGGAAAGTTCTCCATACCACACAAACTACCATCACTGATGACCTCTTTTCTGGTACGCTCATCAAGAGACCAAGGACCAGATGTGGAAACTGACCTCCTCATTCCTTGAGATGATTCCTTCAGGTTAGGTTTGAAATACTTTGGTGGTGGGAGTGCTTGGGAGGAGTCACATGTGGATTGGCTGCAGAGAGGGGAATCAAGGCTCACTCATAGGCCAGCATTGAGTGCAGCGATGGAGGTGGGCCACAGACTCTGTGACTACATGTGTCCGGTGGCCCCAATACCTAGTACAAGTGGAGCAAAGGGGCTATTGCTGCTATTCCTGCTATTCCAGCACATGGGCTGGAGAAATAGCCACAGAATAACAATGTTACTGTCCTGCAGCTTGGCCTCAGCTTGGATCTAATCTTCCTGCCCTTCACCTGCTTAAAACCAGATTGCTCTGCCTCAGGGTGGGGGGGTGGGGAGAGTCAATTTCACCCTATCTGGATAACAATACGCATGTTCATTCTTCATGAACGGTCTGTTCAGCGGGGGGCTGCACATTTGGTATTATTACCATATTGATTGACACCAACAACCTTTCCTAAATGTGACCCTGCAGTGTAGCCTGTCTGTCTGCAGTGCTCACATGCTACAGTGCTCTCTAATAATAGAACATGAAGTAAAAGACTTTACTGAAACCCCCTTTAACTGAGGAATAAAGTGACTAGGAGCTGAGGCTTTGGATTAAAGGCTCAAAGTATTGTGATCATTCGTGTGAAATGCAGCGTCAGGCCATGCTTTAGCTGCAATTACTCAATAGTGTGGGTGATTTATAAGCCTGATTCTGATCACATTTACACTGGTTTTTGTACCCGGGTAACTTCATTGACTTCATGGGAGTTACTCCAGATTTATAGCAGGGTCAGTGAGGTGAGAATCTATCACTATATCAATATTTACACATAGTTAGTTTCTAATGATTAACTGCTCACTGTCTGAAAAGTTTATTAAATCCCTAAACTTACTTTTATTCCTTCCTTAATTCCCCCTTAATCATGTTGCTTGAAACCTGTTGTGGTTCACTTACAAAAAACCAAAAACCTCAAATCCAATCAAACTCTCAATTTCAGTCTTTATTCTTTCTCCCATCAAATACTCCAAATTCCTGAATCAATCTCTCCCTCTCTCTCTTTCTCTCTCCCCCCATCAAGTCTTGACGTGCATTAGGAGAAATCTTAATTTAGTGCACACAGTATAGTCTCTTGGCTGATTTTCAGAATGCTGCCCTTACTTAATATGCGTACTGGATATAGTTTACCTGCAGTATATCAATCATAATCTAGTTGATTTACATGCTCTTAGCATTCTCCATGCCTTAGTTAATTTATCATCATCATCATCATCATCATCACCCCTTTTTGTGTCATAGGCATTTTTTCATTGCCATCTCTTTAAAACTCTTAATTAATAATCTTCCATTTGGCGTATGCTAAAAGAAATTTCTTCCTCAGTTCCTGCATGTCTCCAATGATCCAATTGTGATCTGATTATTATTGGACAAACAGAAAGGTTACATATGGAAGTACACTGGTTTATGGGCAAATCAATTAATTTGTTAAAAGCCATCGGAAAGTTACATTGCTGGTAGGGAGTTTAGGCAGCTTCAAGTACCTCTAAAATGATGTGCTACTAGAGAAACAGCGCAGTTCATTTCAGTGTTCAGTACCCACTGATGAAACCGGGTGGCTTGTATGTTGGGAACCAGAGTGGTATTCCCCTGTTTAAAGTACTAACATGGTACTAACTTCTGGTCTCCAGTATCTGTTCTGATGGACACTAGCTGTCTTTTATAGCAATCTCTGAAAAGGTAAGGAGATACCTTTAGTGCTCCGACCAGCAGATCCTAATATCTGAGGAGGTGTGTAAGTGCCTGTTGACTGGCTGCCTTTGACTGAACCGTTGCTTCACCCCTCCAGAATCTAACTCATTGGTCTAATTTCAGAGGTAAGTGATAGTAAATCCAAAGGAATAAGAATGTGACCCACAGTAGAAGAGAACGGATGTTTGTCTTCCTCTAATGGCTGGTTCACATAAATGGAAGTCAGCTACTACTGCCAACTAGTAGATTTAGGAGTTATTTACAGTGGGGAATTGCCTTAGTTATAGCCATCAACGTAGCTGCACCAGTGCTGAAGAGCAAAGCCACTACAGTATTTGCAGCAGTGGAGCTAAGCATACCCCAGCACCTTGACACTGCTGGACTCACACCCACTTACTAATGTCTAATTTACATCCATGCTTTACTCATCACCTGGGAATTTGTCACACTAAGCCAAAGCTTGATCCCTGTTCTTCGTGCTTAGGGCTTCTCAGCAATACAAAACTGGTTTAAGTGGCTGATTGGAGATTGTCTTGGTGTAGGAAATCCACATAGAGCCCTCATAGCAAAATCTGCTCTTCCCCTCTCCTGCCCTTTGCATAAGGACATGTTGGGGACTGGGTATGCCTGGAGTTCTGGTGCACATTCTAGTGATTCCTGGCTTCTAGAATAGTCCCCTTTCTGAGCCCAATGTACAGAAATTACGGTTGTGCACAGGCAAAGATGGAATTAGCCCAGGTATATAGATGAATAAATGCCAGATTTTCAAAGGTATCTAGGTGCCTAAAGATGCAGATAGGTGGCTAATGGGATTTAGAAAAGCACCTACACATCCATTAATTTCAATGGGTGTTAGGTGACTTTGTTTAGTTGCTTTTGAAAATCCCACTAAGCATCTATCTGCATCGTTAGGTGCCCCAATAACCCCAGTGCCTTCTGTTACAAGAGCTGAGGCGTATTGTGGGAAATTTACATTGTTACTACCTATGATGAACAGTGGGCTACAGTCTCTGGGACTGGCAATACTACACCTTCACAAGTACAAACCAAGAGTAAAACAACAGCTTTCTCTCTTCTTTAGATCTGGTCTCTCTTAGTGCTGAGAGATCAAAATGAAGTAACAAAGAATTTACCTCCTTTTCTGGATGCAATAATCAAAGCTTTTGGCAAAATGCCTGCTCTTCATGACGCCACTAGGTAGCCCTGGTCTGCCACTAAATGAATTCCTTTTGCTTAGCTTAGCACATCCTGCAGGAAGTCATGCATTCTTTTATGCTGCTGTTTTTAAAATATGGTTAACTTGTTCATTAAATGAAAAATATTATTATTAATTTTAATGTATCTTTTTTCTTGAAACCAGATGTTCATTACAATTTATTTATCTGCTTATTTTGTGGATAAACTAATTACATAGGATATGCCATGTTTCACGTGCATTGTAATTCTGTTCTATAGTGTCCACAAGCAGGAGGAATAAAATTCAGTGGTGGGAATATCATGATCCCGGTCTGCCTGGGGTGAGGGATGTGATGGCGTATACAAACCCCACACTGGGCCCAAAGTGGTTAATAGGCAATCCTGGGCCCAGGTAGCCCCACCCCTCTAGGCTTGCCAAACATGCTCCAACTGGAGCAGTGGACTAAAAGGGAGCTCAGAAGGCCGGGCAAAGGCTGGTGGACGGAATGCAGGAAAGAGGAAACTTCTTCAAGATGCTAGTCAGAAGGTTGAGCCTGAGAGGGGATCACTGCAGGCAAGGGCCTTGGACAGAGCCTTCTCCAACTACCACCCCTTTGAAAACCGGCAGGTCCTGCCCCTTTGGACTCTGTTGTTTGTTGAGTGACTGACTGACTGTACTGGAGTTGACTGCACTGACAAACTGAAGAGAGTTGTTGGTAGGAAGAAGCCCAGGGATGTAAACTTAGACTTGTTGCAGGAAGGACCTTGCTGGTGTTGCTGCCCATGGAGTCCGGGACTTAGACCCAGCCCTTCCCTCTGCACTGGGTTCATCTATCACACCCCGATAAGGGCTGAGGCCCACATGTGGTTGGAAAGTTGAAGATTCCTGGCTTAATACCAGGAACAGGTTCATCTACCACCCTGACAGAGAGGCAAGGGGCTGGAAGCCTCATGTGCTAACCATTATGCTGTACAGCCCTCTGAGCCCCCTATCAGAGGAGCATTATGGTGTGTTGGGTTTGGAGTTTTTCTCTCTGAGGCTCCCATTCGGTCCCCTCTTTCCCCCCACTCAGACTGCTTATGGACTAAGCTGCTACATGAGCAGGCAAAGCTGGGCCCTGAGTTAATGTAGAACCAATGTCTCAGACTGATGTCAGAGGGACCTGTGTTTCTACAGGTATCAGCTTCAGGTTGAGAAGGACCAGTTGTATTGGAGGATGGCACTGATCCTGCTCATGATGCTATATAAGCTTCGCTCGGGTAGAGATGCCAGTCAAAGATGTGGTTAGATAAGTGGTTTATGTAACACTGAAGATTTCATCTCTTCCCTGATAGTGATTCTGTGCCAATTATCTTCCTAACTATCTCATCATGTCAGAATAAGGAAATATTAGGCAGAAAAATCTTGACTATTTTTGTCCATGCTTTCCCTTCTTCTGTCTGGTATATGGATTTGCAAGAGAGTAATATAGCAATGTGGTGTATGCACAAAATATAATCTTACTGTCACTCAACTGGTCCATCTAATCATGCTTGGAGGAAGATTCTTTTGCCATATCTTTGGAGACAGTATTTCCTTGAATGACATATCCTGTGTTCCAAATAGATGTTGTATAATCTAAATTCTCCCTGAATGGAGCTAACCCTGACAGCATGTTCCTTGAATCATGAGTATTATTTACTGTTGAAGCTGTCAAAATGGTTCAATTGATTAGAATTTAAATTAAAAACTGTTTAGAAAATAAGAGAAATACATTTTGAAAAGCAAGTTCATTTTTCAAGGTTACCAGATAGGATTTGATCATAGGTAGGAAATTCTGAATTCCACTTATCTATGGTTCAAAATTTCACTTAGTTTGTGGTGTTAATTTTCAGATGTTTATACAGAGTAGCTTCGTCTGTGAGACATTTTTCCCAGTTCACTAATCAGTTTAATCAAATAATCTGATATGAAACCTTGAAGTATATCTTGCTGATCTATACTTTGTAACTTTTACTATTTTAACCATAATAGTAATTTTCTTTATTCTGTAAAAACTGAAGGGTAATATTGTTTACCATCATTAAACTATTGAGTAGTTTAATTTCATCTTTCTCTTCCTTCCCATGCAACCTTAACTCTGCAACCTTGAGCAAATACACTACATTTCAATCTTTAATGAAAGATCTTATACTCTTTCCAAATACTACAATACAGTTTCACACTACTTTAGATTCAAATGTATGAATCTGTTAAGCCCTATATGCAGAGGTGAAAGTAAGCTGGTATGCCCCGGTACAGCATACGGTAAGAGCCGGTGCACTGTACCGGGACTGGCTTTCCCAGATGGCAATTTAAAGCCCTGGGGTAGTGGCAGCAGGGCTGCGGCGGGGATTTAAAGGGCCCCGGAGCTCCAGCCGCCGCTACCACCCCAGCCCTTTAAATCCCCGCCGGAGCCCTGCTACCGAAGCCCTAGGGTAGCGGTGGTAGGGCTCCAGAGGGGATTTAAAGGGCCGGGCGGTAGTGGCTGCCGGAGCCCCAATCCCTTTAAATTTCCACGTGAGCCCTGCTGCCGAAGCCCTGGGGTAGTGGCGGCGGGACTCTGGTGGGGATTTAAAGGGCTCCAGAGCTCCAGTCGCCGCTACTGCCCTGGGCTTTTAAATCCCTGCCTGAGCCCTGCTGCCCGAGCCCTGGGGTAGCGGTGGCAGTCAGGAGCCCCCAAGGCTCCTCAGTGATTTAAAGGGCCCGGGGCTCCGCTGCGGTAGCAGCAGCTGGAGCCCTGGGCCCTTTAAATCACTCCCGAGCCCCAGGGCTCCCAGCTGCCTGTGCAGCTGGTAGCTCAGGGATGCTTTAAAGGGCCCCAGGCTCCCAGCTACCACTACCGCAGCTGAAGCCCCAGGCCCTTTAAGTCTTGATTTAAAGGGCTGGGGGATTTAAGGCCCTTAAGGCCTCTTCCGGTTAAGGCCACGCCTCTTCCGGTTGAGGCCACACCCGCTGCTCAGGACTCCAGTGTACAGGTAAGTCCTCTAGCTTACTTTCACCCCTGCCTGTATGTTTTGCATGCTAGCTACCTAAAAGAGCACACTTCAGCACCACAGTTAAGACCAGCTGTGGTCTACAGTTGAACATCTGTGCCTGGGGGTAGGGCATTTGGAGAGTTCATGGTGGCTCTGGAATCTGCTTGCTCCACAGATCCAAATGAGCCCAAGTTTATTGACTATCAGGGCACAAAGACTTGGGGCAGGTGATTGGGGGGAATGCACGTAATTGTGGGATGAGTCTATTGCTAACATTGATCAATTAGTTCTGTGTATTATTTTCCAAATGTCCCCAAGGACTATGTCATGGAAACATTTTATACATTTTGAAATAAATTCCTTAAATTATTTTAAATTAAAATACTCAACCTTTTTGAAACTAAAGCATCCAACAATCTTGGAATTTTCCCCTCCTACCCCATGTGATCAGCAGACTAGTCCCCTCTACGCTCCTCTAGCTGCGTGTCCTCTTTTAACTATTTGCATTTGTTTAATGGTGTTGGACTCATCCATCTGTCCCCAGTTCCTGCCTGCTGTGAGAAATGTGAGGTGGCAGGCAGCTATTGATCAAACTAGAAGTAGGTAAAGCTTGAGCAAGTTTTGATAAGCCAGATTAATGGACAACTATGCTAATGGCAAATTTTCAATAGAGCCTAGAATGAAGCTGACTGAGAGGATCTTCACATAGAGTTCCAACAGCTTTGCTACCAACTCAAACTGGCTAGACACCTAGGACTGGATCCTGGGCTGGGCCAGCTCACACTTCTTCTAGATGGGGGTGAGTTTGGGAGGTAAAGGTGACTCTAAGTCATCTCTCCACTTACCCTGAGCCTGGAGAAAGCTAGGGATCAAATTGGCCTCAACTGTAAGTTAGAGAACCTACAGGGCTGCTCTAATTTATGTTGGCTGGAACAGTCACCTAGGGACCATTTCACTGACTTCCAGTCGCTGAAGCAGATGGTGCTCCAGTTTCACCCCTTTCCAAGTCTCACTATATTCTCTAATAAGTCCCCCTTGTCATGCTGGAGTGGTGCAAAGGGGACTTAACCAGGGCTAAACATCTGGCTATTCATTTTAAGTCTAGGGAAAGCTCGCACTAGGGTGCTGCTGCCTAGGGAAAGAATTGATTTGTTACCCTATCTTTCTTCCCTTCATTGGCTCTCCCCCTTTCTAGTCCATTAGAATAGGCAACTCGCCTTCTGTTTGCCCAGTTTTCTGCTACAGCCCATGCTGCTGTGGATGACGTTCCAGAACATGGAGTTTTCTGGTCTGCCTCTTCTGGAATCTTGAACTGTGAACTTGTAGTGTGGGGTCTTCCGGCTGTTCATCTTGCTGCAGTGGGTGGTGCCAACTGTAACATGGCATTTAGGAAGGCAACATATAATTATCCCAGGTAGAACTTTGCCTCAGTTACAGGCTGATATCCCTACCCATGGGGAAAGAATTGAGAGGATCTCTACTGATCAAAGATCAGTGGATATTGGTTCTACATCTCATCTGAAAGATGGCACCTTTACCAGCAATACATCTCCTAGCATCATGCCAGGACACTGGATCAGGCAATGCATTGCCTGTTCAATCACCACCACTACTTTCTGTGGCACCTTTTGTGTGTGTGTGTTACACCGTGCTAAAAGGTTGTTTAATGGTAGACAAGATAATACAACTGGTTGTCAAAAAAACCCAGAGCATTTTATTTAAACCAGAGCAGAACTGGATTCCACCTACCTACAATATCATTAAATATATGAAGTATGTATGTAATAAAAATTAACTATTTGAATATACACTATAACTTACTATGAAGTAAATATAACCCTCTAAATAAAAATGTCTCTCTCTCTTTGTCTGCACAGGCTATTATCTTATAGGTGGTGGTGGTGATGATTATTATTTTTAGTTCAAGGTTCTGCTTTCGCCAGATCTCTCATTTGGTGCTATCTAACACCCAAGTCAGTCTTTTTACCTCCAGCGTCTCTCGTGATGTACTGAAGAGATGGATTTGACTCCAGTGGTGCTTGCTTGTGGGGGTGCACATTGGGCCAGACCCACTGGATCTGAAAGACCTTTGCTTTTCCTGTTCCAGTTCTCTGGGACAACATGAATCAATGACAGGAGATGATCAGGAACATACAGAAACGGATCCTCAGGAACATGCCATCAAACGGGGACTGACTTGACCAGCCAGCTTTAAATTAACGATACCCAATTCTGCATGTCTGTCTGTCCTGCCCAATCTCAGCCTTGCCACTATCTCTGGGTTTCTCTCAGTCCTGGTTTACCTCTGGCTGTCCTCTCCCCTCCTCCTGTTTCTCTCCATTTACTCTCAGACACTCTCTCTCTCTCTCTCTCTCAGGCTCCCCACCTCTGTCCCTCCACTGTCCCCCTCCCCTCCACAGAACAATGACAGTGCATTTACACGTGAACCTAAATCCTGTATCCCCATTCAGCCTCGAGTGCCTTTACCATATTTACACAAATGCTGATGAAGCGCCACCCTACTTAGCTTGTACCACCCACCAGAGCAATGTGATTTCATCTACTGTTGACAGCAGATGAAATCACGTTGCTCTGGTGGGTGGTATGGTAGGGGTACAGGTATAGTATGGCTCAGAGAGCAGGTCTCATTCCAAAACTCTCCTACGGCCTGGGCACTGCAACAGCCTTACTCCATGGAGCAAGAATAAATGGCATTGTTGGGATCTGATTGACGAACGTTGAAAGCTTTTCAAGTTTTAGCACCCTTTCCATTGAATCTCATGCTCACTGATGTTTTGTATTCTGGTCTTTTTGTAGGTGTATTAAAAACAATATACAGAATATTAATAGTATCAACTGCCACCCCAGGCTGCATTTCATGCGCAGTTACATTGTGCTAACATTTACCCACCGCATTACTTTTAATACACAGATGCATTGTCTTTAATAAGAAGACTTCAACTGCTGAATTAACATCAGGGTGACCTTAGATCTGGCTCTTCTATTGGTAGCTAAAGCCATTTCTTTGAAAGCTCTTTGTATGATACCATCTGGCATCTGTTCAGTGAGCTATGTGAAAATGAGTTAGTGGTTCAGTCCATATCCTAGGTGGAATGTGTCCATATCTGCAAAGCGACCACCATCATAATACTCCTCACTTCCATGGATCTCAACATGAGTCACAAGCATTGCTAAATTATACCTTATGACCATCCCTCCCACCCCAGGAGGTGGGTATGATTATTTCCATTCTACATGCGGGGACACTGAGGCACAAAGTGTGGCTTCCCTAAGGCCACTCAGCAAGTCAACAGCTAACAGGAAGTAGCGTGCAGATCTGATTATGAATCCTATGCTTGAACCAATGGAACAGTCCCTAGAGGATTGTTCCAGCTAGGATTAGTTAGAGCAGCACTGTGGTTGCTCTAACTTGCATTAGTAGCCAGTTTGGCCTCTCCCAGAGCCAGAGAATGCAGAATGGCTTAGGTGCACGATGATGACATTGCCCAGAATCCAGCCCTAGGGGTTTAAACAACTGTCAATCCTCTGCCAAAACTGTTGACAGCAGCCAAGGCTTATTGGGATGAGTGAGACTAACCTACTTTGTCATTCACTGAAGAGAGGTGGGCAGTGGAGGAAGCTTGCTCTTTGGTGCATCTGTTCAGTAGATAACAAAGACCATCAATCTGGCATGTCTGACAACAGAGCTCTTCTGCACAAGGCTCCAGTCCTTTTGCCTCCTCTCCATTATCACACGTGCCCCAGATCTGTTTGGTAGTCACATTTTTACAGAATTTCAGCTGATTGAGGTGCATGAGTGATTTTTAATTAAAGCCAAGTTGTTTGTTTTCTCCAAATACAGTACCCTAATTAAAAGACAAACAGTATAGAACTTCATCAAGTACCATGGCAGGGAACAGCAGTAAAATGCTAACATCCAGAAAACAAATTAGAAACCTTTATCAACAAATGAAGCAGCATATGCAAATGGGCTACAGCAGGCAAAAACAAGGTGGGGGTGCAGGGAGGGGACAGGAGACCAGCTCACACTTAAATCACTAAGTGTAAAGAGTGAAGAACTGCTCTCAGGTGATGCATCCGATGAAGTGAGCTGTAGCTCACGAAAGCTTATGCTCAAATAAATTTGTTAGCCTCTAAGGTGCCACAAGTACTCCTTTTCTTTTTGCGAATACAGACTAACACGGCTGCTACTCTGAAACCTCTCAGGTGATGGTTGCAGGGAAAAGAAGTGTATGAAAACAGGTTGGCTGATGCCATTCATTTCTTCAAGTGCTTGCTCATGTCAGTTCCATTCTAGGTGTGTGCCAGGGGTGAAAGTAAGTTGGAGGACTTACCGGTACACCGGAGTCCTAAGCAGGGTGTGTGGCCTCAACTGGAAGAGGCGTGGCCTTAATCGGAAGAGGCCTTAAGGGCCTTAAATCCCTGGGTCCTTTAAATCAAGATTTAAAGGGCCAGGGCTCCAGCTGCGGTAGTGGCGTCTGGGAGCCCGGGGCCCTTTAAATCACCCCTGAGCTACCAGCTGCAGAGGCGGCTGGGAACCCTGGGGCTTGGAGGCGATTTAAAGGGCCCAGGGCTCCAGCTGCTGCTACCGCAGCGGAGCCCTGGGCCCTTTAAATCACTGTGGAGCCCTGGGGACTCCCGGCTGCCACCGCTCTGGCAGAGCTTTAAAGGGCCTGGGGCTCTGCTGTGGTAGCAGCTGCTGGAACCCTGAGCCCTTTAAATCCCCGCCTGTGCCCTGCTGCCCAAGCCCTGGGGTAGCGGCGGCTGGGCTCCGTCGGGGATTTAAAGGGCTTGGGGCTCCAGCTGCCACTACCGCCCCAGCCCTTTAAACCCCTCCAGAGCCCCGCTGCCGCTACCCCAGGGCTTCAGCAGCAGGGCTCCGGTGGGGATTTAAAGGCCTGGGGTGGTAGTGGTGGCTGGAGCTCTGGGGCTCTTTAAATCCCCGCCAGAGCCTCGCTGCCTCTGGCTTGGGGCTCCAGCAGCCGCTACCGCCTCGGCCCTTTAAATCCTCTCCGGAGCTCTGCCGCCACTATCCCAGGGGTTCGGCAGCAGGGCTCAGGCGTGGATTTAAAGGGCCCCGGCAGAGGGGTAGCAGCAGCTGGAGCCCCAAGCCAGAGCCCCGGCGCCGCTACCCCAGGGCTTTAAATTGCCGTCTGGGAAAACAGGTCCCAGTACGGCGCACCATCTCTTACCGGTACGCTGTACCAGGGTGTACTGGCTGACTCTCACCTCTGGTGTGTGCGCACCCATGTGCGCGGTTGTTGGAGATTTTTGCCTTAGCGGTGTCTGTGGGGCCAGCTGTGCCACCCCCTTGAGTGCTGCACTCATGCGTCAGTAAGTCCAGCACCACCAGCCCAATGCCCTGTCAGTTCCTTCTTACCGCCAGTGGTGGTTAGTTGGAGCTCTTTTCTTTGCATAGCAAGAGCTAGTGGTTTCACCTCTTCTGACTTCAAGCCTTATGGCCTTGTAAATAGTCTGTTTATAGTCATTAGTGTTAAGTAGTTGTTAAGTGTAGTTAGAAGTTAGAGTCCCAGCAGGGACGTTGCCCCGGGGGGCATACCCCGGCCTCTGGAGTTTAAGCTCTGCGTGGACTTTAACAGGCCTATGCCTGTAAGTGACCCCCACAGCAGCTGCCTCAAGTGCTTGGGGGAATCACATGTGAAGGACAAGTGTCATATTTGTAAAAATGTTCAGCCCAGGACTCAGAAAGAGCAGGATATTCGTTTGCGGGCTCTCCTCATGGAGGCTGCCCTTCCTCTGGCTTCCAAGCTGCCCTGCCAAGACTCACCTAATACCTCAGCCTCGGAGCACAGCACACCTCTGGCACTGGGCTCCACCTGGCACCGTTCGTTGTTGCTGGTGTCCAAAAGGAAAACAAAGAAGCACGGGTCCCCGGCATTGGGCAAGAAGGGCCATGATGGCACAATTTTTGAAAGATCTGGAGTGTCTCTACCCACACATCTGGGATCCAATCCCTCCCTGAGACCTGAATCTCATGCTGTCAAGGCTCATGGGGTCTCCCTTTAAGCCTCTGGCTTCCTGCTCTCTCCTGCTTTTCTCCTGGAAGTTCTCACTCCTGGTTGCGATAACGTTGGCCCTCGGGGTCTTAGAGATTAGGGTGCTTACTTCAGAGCCACCCTATACAGACTTCTACAAGGATAAGGTCCAGCTGCGACTTCACCCAGTGTTTCTGCCCAAGGTCATTTCTCAGTTTCATACTGGCCAGGACATACACTTACCTGTCTTCTTTCCAAAGCCTCATGGATCAGCTGTGGAGTGCAGGCTACATACCCTGGATGTCAGGAGGGTGCTGGCCTACTACATAGATAGAACAAAGTCATTCCGTAAGTCAGTGCAATTGTTCGTTGTGATGGCAGACAGAATGAAAGGTCATCCAATGTCTGCACAGGATTTCATCCTGGATCGTGGCCTGAATCCGCTACTGCTATGAGCTGGTGAATGAAAGTGCCTCCACCGGCGATCGTGATGGCACACTCAACTAGGGCACAAGCGTCACCAGTGGCCTTTCTGGCCCAGGTACCAATCCAAGAGATCTGTAGGGCTGCTACCTAGTCATCTGTCCACACATCTCATTAGGTGCTAACCAGGAAGCTCAGGACGACGCTGGCTTTGGCAGAGCAATGCTGCAAGCTGTAAGACCATGAACTCCAAGCCCACCTCCACTGATACTGCTTGTGAGTCACCGAGAAAGGAATTGATATGAGCAAGCACTCGAAGAAGAAAAAAACATTACCCACCTTTTTTGTAACTGTTGTTCTTCGAGATGTGTTGCTCATGACCATTCAATTAGCCGCCCTCTTGCCCCTCTGTCGGAGTTGCCAGCAAGAAGGAACTGAGAAGGCATAGGGCCAGTGGCGCCTGGTATACCGACGCATCAGCATGGCACTCAAGGGGGTGCCATAACTGGCCCTACAGTTACCGCTAAGGCAAAAATCTCTGATGACTGCAAACACGGGCTCGCACACACCTACAATGGAATGGACATGAGCCACACATCTTGAAGAACAACAGTTACAAAAAAGGTGGATAACATTTTTTTTGTTTTCCAAACTCACCTGCATGGAATTTGGGATAGGTAAAATATCAGCTTGGTTAGATGGGGGAAGATGGCTTTCAACTTTCTTTTTAGGGAGAACTGAATTGTAACTAGATAATATTATAACTATTACTAGGATTCTTTGTCATTTTTATCTATATAAAGAGAAATGCGCAATTTAGGGCTGGCTTAGTGAGATCTGGTGCTATCTGATGGTTCCTTGGTGACCTACATGAAATAATGGCTTGATCAACAGAAAGGGCCTAATCCAGTTTTGTACAGGTCTCAGTCCAGTTTTCAGTTTTGTGCTCCTTGCAGAAATGACTGCACTAATTGACAGCTGCAGAGAGTACAAGGCTGAACTACTTTTCACTCCTAGATAGGATTTCTGCTGGTCAGAATGTGGGCAGTTTGCAAAGCAGCTGCCAGTGTTGTTCCTGTTCAGTGTCTGGGAGTGTCAAAATGGCACCTACCCCAAGCACTTGAATGTAAACCAAAGATAAAGGAGCCTGAATCTTCCTTTCCCACAGTCAAATAATATTTTAAACCATCTTTCCAATAGTGAACAGTTTCAGAGGACTTTAAAAAAGAACATCAAAGAGGTCTGTCAATAAAACCGAACTATCCCTGCCCAAGCTAAACAGTGGCAAACTAAGGCCCACCAAACTGTCATTTTTCTGGTAGGACAAGAAGAAGACCAAGAAATAAAGGTGTAGGGGGAAAATGTGTAGATTATTGTGTGTAGCACTGCAGCCTGACATCTGATTCCCTCAGGAGTCCTAACAAGTCTAAACTCCATGGGAAATGAGTCAGATAACATTGCATTCTGATGAGGCTCGTTTGTTCCCCTAGGGTCTGGAAGATCCTCATATTCCTCAACCCATTTTCTTAATCCTTTCTGAGAATGGGGTTTGGGGAGAGTCGGGAGGGTCATTAAAATTGATAGACTGCTAGCCTGATAACGATATAGAGCTTAATAACAATCATATGTTACGTTACTTATCACTCTGCAAGGAATATTACTGCAGTGACATGTATTAAAGAGGGGTGAGAAAGCCAAAGCCCATTAATGAAAAAAAACCAAACCAACAGTGCTTGTGGCTGCTGTGCTGTGTGATAGACCACTTTGGCTTCTGGGGAGTGTGTCAAGCGCAGCAGAGGCTGCGGGCTTTCACATTGGATTATGTTCTAATCCTGGAATCATTGGCAGCCTGGAGCTCTGGAACTGAAGACAGCATTCATGCAAAGCAAACGGCATCCCCAGAAGCAACTGCAGAGAGCATCAGAATTGAATTTACAATATCAGTCTACTTTTACACAGTTGTACCACTGAGCTTTGATTGAAGGGATGCTGCCTTTTGTGCATCCTCTCGGAACCTTATTTTCTCCACCTTCAGCCAGTCCTCCATGCTCCTTTAAGAATCCACACTTCCATTGTATTTTTCTCCTCCCTCTGAAGGAGTTAGGAGGAGAGGTAGACTAATACTGAGTGCTTCTGAAAATTCCACCTTAAATGGTTGACTAGAGGCTAGTATTTGTGTGAACAGGGCAGGGCACAGCATTTTAGGGCCCACTGGTGTTCATTGGTTGACCTGGCAGTTGTACTATGAGAGCCAAAAAGTTTTCAAGGAGAAAAAAGAAAAACAATGTCCAAGTCTGCATCTTTAGATGTAGAAGTTAGCTGGCATGTGCTGCCTGTTTGCATCTACATGAAAAATGATTTACCTCCATCTTCAGAAAAGCATCCCTTAGAGTTTAAATAACTTACTGCACTACACAAAAACTTAACTAGACCACAACAATTGTGAATTAAAAATATCACAATATGGGATTTGCCATCCTGGCTCAATCAGCATTGGTCCAGTTAGTCCAGTAGTCTGTCTCCATCAGTGGTATACATGGCACTTAAAAGGAAGGTAACATCCTCAACGATAATGTACTTGTAAAATGCTGTACTGCATGGTGGAGGATGGAGAAGGAACTACGCTCTTGAATCCTAGAGTATTCATTTTTTGCATTCTTTTTAGCCTTTTTAGTGGTCCCCAAACTGTGGGGCAAGCCCCTTCTAGTGGGGTGTGGAGGAATGTTCAGGCCTTAGAAAAGCTATGAACATATTAATCTTTTTGTGACGGGCATACAGCGCTCAGCCATAGCAGTGAGATTCCAATAGTGTAGATTGGAGCGATGGATAGATTAGACGTGCTAAAATAGCTTTTTAAAAAAAATCCAATCCAAACTACCTCTGTGCACTTTCGTTGGCTTGCGGACAGCTTTTGCATTTTTCTTGTTTCTGTTACTTTCACCTGGCACAACATCCCAGAATAAATTAATGCCATAATTTAACCTTTAAGTATATCAGTTTAGAGGTATGCATGTATGTTTGTGTGGTACACATGCCTACAGGTTTTAAAATACCAGTTATTACCTAGCCACATTATCCTTTAAACATTAGCTGTAACAATGTGTTGTACAGAAAACTAGAGCTGCTTGAGAATTTTTCAACATTGTCTTTTGGCTGAAAAATGCCAACTTTGCTGAAACCAAAACTTTTTGTGGTAAAGGGTTGATATCAATTTCTTGACTTGAAATAGTTTTTTTAAAAAGTTTAAAAATTGTCAGAATCTGAGTGTTTGACATGTTCAAAATGAAAAATACCATTTTTCCATTTTGAAAACAATTTTTTGTTTAAAAACTTAAGCTAATTAGCATTAAAAATAAATGGTTGAAGGTGACATAAACATTTTGAAATTATCAAAACAAAAATGTTTCAAGTTTCCTGAATTGTCTTTTGGTTCACAAAATTTTCACACTTTTTGACTTTTAAGCCAAGATGGGAAAATTTTTGAACCCTTGAAAATGTTCCTGGGACAGGAAAACCAGTTCCTACCCAGCCCTTCCAAAAACGTGTGCACACACATGTTCATAGCTTATGATATTTGTTATGGGGACAGCAAGGTAAATTTTTTTTACAACCCCACCCCCCCAAGATTTATTAAAACACCATATTTCTGCCCCACAAATAGTGGCTGTCTGAAATTAGAACATTAATTAGTGTAATAAGCAAAAATAAAATTTTGTAGCTTTATATGGATCAAAGAGAGGAAGCATCTAATGAGGGCCAGGGGATGCCACAGCAGGCTGGGTGAGGTGCTTTGAAGATGTCTCCGATTCAGACACATCCTTAGGCTACTACTGACTGGCTGTTTGAAATGATGTGTGCTCCTGGGGACTATTTACAATTAGCGCACATTCAATTTTCTGGAGTTCATTCATTATCATTAATTCTGAGCCTGGCCAGTCACCCAGTAAGAGCTCCCAGAAGATCCTGCCCTTGTTAAACAAATACACGTTCCTCCATGCACTGTGCAATGTATTCTCTGTCATTAGACACGCTTTAAGGCTCCCCCACCCCTGTGTTGTATTTTATGGAGACTCCACCGTGACTGAGGCTGAAAAGCAAGCACAGGGACCCCTTGAATATGTGTGGTAATGCCACCTCATCTTTCGAGGGGTCTGTAGTGAGCAAGGTAACAGTTGCTAGCATCACAGTTTATTTCTCCAAGAGGTGGTACCATCAGCACCAACTCTGAGGACCTTATACTTTGCAGTCAGGCAGTGGCCCTATGGTGTGTCCCTGCCAGCCCATCAGCAGTTATGTGTGTTCTGTTAGTTGAATGTATTGTGTGTGACAGAATATGCCAGAACTTGAACATGAAGCCCTTACTCCAATCTCATGTTAGGGATTGTTACCTGCTTTTGTGTAGCACACGCTGTAGGAGGCGGACTATAGATTTACACACAATGGGAGCCTTGCGCAGCCTCCCTGCCCCAGCTCTCTGACCAGGTAGTGTTTGCTCTTGAATAATGGGATTTTGCACTAAAGTATGTATGCAAATCTGACGGTGCAAATTTAGGGGCTAACCTAAGAACCTATGGGCCAGTTTCAAAAGATTTTGAATCACCAGGCTCAAGAGTGTGACAGGCAGCAGAGGTGGGTTCCATCGGCCAAGCTGCTCGCACCTGTGAATGGAAGGAGCTCACAGCTTGCATTAACCCTTTGCAGTACTGGAGGAGCGTGCTGTGAGTTAGGTTTAGGTCTGGGGCTGGGGTAATAGTAGCCATTGTTCGCATAGGGCGTCCCATGATGATTTCAAATGGACTCAATTTGTGTCTCTGGGATGGGGATGACCGAATTTCCATAAGGGCCAGTGGTAAAGCAGCTGGCCAGTTTAACCCTGTGGAACTACAGATTTTTGCCAGCTTATTTTTAAGCACACCATTTCGCCTTTCAACTGCCCCTGCACTCTGTGGATGGTAAGGGCAGTGCAACAGGTGGGTGACATGTAATACCTGGTTTAGATGTTGAACAATTTTTCCAGTAAAATGTGTTCCCCGGTTACTAGACAAAGTGGCAGGAATTCCCTTGGTTGGGATAATGTGGTTTAACAGACATTTTGCAACGGACAATGAATCAGCTTTGCGACAGGGAAAGGCTTCAATCCAACCCGAAAACAGACATATTATAACTAAAATGAATTCATATTTCTGACACTTTGGCATTTGTACAAAATCAAGTTGCCAGTGTAGGAAAGGTGCTTGAGGCAAACCCCGGAACTCTTGTGTTACTTTTACAGATTTGCCTACATTGTGGCTTTGACAAGTAACACAAGCGGCACAGTGGCGGGTTGCAAAGGAGCTGAAATGGGGAGCCCACCACCCCGCCTTACTCATAGCAGAGACCATCCCCTCATTGCCGACATGTGAAACACCATGTAGCAGGGCGGCTAGAGATGGGTAGAGTGAGAGGGGGGCTACAAAGGTACCGGTGGGCGATCGCCAAAGGGAATCAGAATGCAAAGAGCAACCCAAAGCACTCCAGGAGTCTTTCTCTGTTTCTGGGGCAGAATCCTGGAGCTGAGCGAGATGAGACAGGGATGGTGGCATTACAGAGACAGAGAGGGGACCAAGAAATGCTTCTGGTGAAGGTTTTATAGTGGTGGCATGTTTTGCAGTAGCATCAGCAAGTGCATTACCTTTTGCCACCTCGGTGTCTGCCGCTTAGTGGCCAGTACACTTAACAATTGCCAAGGCAGACAGAAGTAAAACTGCATACAGGAGGGTGGCAATGTAGGGGCCATTCTTGATAGGGGTACCAGTAGAGGTAAGAAAACCTCGAGCCTGCCAGAGGGTGCCAAAGTCATGCACAACCCCAAAGGCATACCGAGCATCAGTAAAAATAGTGGCAGAGAGCCCCTCGGCTGGAAAGCAGGCACAGGTTAGAGCAATCAGTTCAGTCACCTGGGCAGAGGTCACAGAGGGTAAGGGCGCAGCTTCTGTGGTCTCAGAGAGAGAGACCACAGCGTACCCTGCAAGAAGGTGGCCTTGGTCATTTCTATAACAGGACCCATCAGTGAATAATACCAGGTCAGAGTTAGGGAGAGGTACATCTGAAAGGTCGGGGCGCGGGACAGTGATAGCGGAGACAGTTGCAAGGCAGTCATGGGGTTCACCATCACTAGGTAAAGGAAGGAGGGTAGCAGGGTTTAACCGGGAGCAGCGCTTAATAGTGATATGTGAGGCTGAAAGCAGCAAAAGTTCATACCTAGTGAGGTGAGCAGAGGAGAGGTGAGCAGTGTTGCGTTGCAGAAGGAGAGTTTCCACAGAATGGGGAATCATGAGAGTGAGAGGAGAGCGGAGGACAAGGGACTCAGACATCTCGACCAGGCGCGCTGCAGCAGCTACAGCGCGTAGGCAAGAGGGTAAACCCTGGGCTACAGGGTCCAAGGTTGCAGAAAAATAAGCCACCGGGTGATTTCTGTCACCGTGCTCCTGAGTAAGAACCCCAAGGGCACAAGCAGATTGTTCGTGACAGAAAAGGGTAAAAGGCTTGTCATAGTTGGTAACCCTAAGGCAGGGGCAGAGGCTAAATTCTGCTTAAGGGAGATGAAAGCAGCATTTGCTTCAAGTGGCCATGGCATGGGGTTAGGTACAGAGGATCGAGTGAGTTCTTGGAGTGGTTTAGCCAGAGAAGCATATTGGGGAATCCATTGCCTACAGAACCCTGTCATGCCTAAGAATTTTCTGACCTGGCGTGGAGAGCAAGGCTGGGGAAAGCTAAGGATGGCTTGTACCCGGTCTGGATAGAGTGTACGGGAGCCCTGGGAGAGAAGGAAGCCTAGGTATGTGACAGAGGTTTGGCAGAGCTGCAATTTTGTGCGAGAAGCCTTATGACCCTTGTTTGCTAAAGCTGTGAGAAGTGTTAGTGAATCAGTTTCTGAGGCAGACAGAGAGGGGAAGCACAGGAGTAAGTCATCCACATATTGGATCAGTGTGGATCCTGATGGGAAAACCAGATCAGCGAGATCCCTGGCTAGGGCTTGAGAAAAATAGGATGGACTCTCTGTATACCCCTGGGGAAGGGTAGTCCATGTATATTGCTGACCCTTGTAGGAGAAGGCAAAGAGATACTGGGATTCAGAGTGAACTGGGACAGAGAAGAAAGCGGAGCACAAATCTACAACAGTAAAGTGGGTTGCATTTGGAGGAATAGATGCTAGTATTGTAGCAGGGTTAGGAACCACTGGAAAAGAAGGTATGACAATACGGTTAATAGCTCGAAGGTCTTGAACAAATCACCACGATTTGCCATCAGCCTTTTGAACTGGGAGGATAGGGGTGTTACAGGGGCTGGAACAAGGGACAATAATTCCTTGTTCTTTTAATGCAGATATAACTGGAGCAATCCCAGCCTCTGCCTCAGGATTCAAAGGATACTGAGACAGGTGAGGCAGAGGTTTGGAATTGTCTACAGTAATCTGAACTGGGTCAGTATTTAATCGGCCCACTTCAGATGGGTGACATGGCCATAGGGAGGAAGGAACCTGAGAGATTAGGTGCTCTAGGGATGGAGTTAAGGGACAGCAAGGGACAGGAGTGGAGAGGGAAGTTTCAGACAGCAGGGAGGCTACAGAATCACATAAGGAAGACTGAGGGATTTGCAGATAGACACCATCTGGGGAGCAGTAAATAGAACAGCCAAGTTTGCATAGCAAGTCCCGTCCCAGAAGGTTTGCAGGGGTGGAATCAGAGAGGAGGAATGCATGCTCCTCAGAGAGGGGACCGACCTGAACAGACAAAGATTTTGAGAGGGGAAAAGAGGTAGGGATCCCTGTAATGCCAACAGCAGACACAGATTTTCCAGATCAGGGAACCTCAGGCAAGTCAGTGGTGCAGATTGTAGAAAGAGAAGCTCCAGTATCAACAAGGAAAGGGAGAGAGAGATCATTTACAGTCAGGACACATTCTCCAGTAGGGGACAGAGGTAATAAGGGAGCTAAAACTTTGTGAGTTTCCCCAGCATCCCGTCATTGTTGGGGTGAAAAATAGGGTTGGGGATCAGCTGGAGGAACCAGCGGGGGGTTCGCTTGATTTCCCATACAATTATTAGGTCATCTTGTACACTCTTTTTTTGCAGTGTCCAGGATGTTTACAGTAGTTACAAACCCCAGTTAATCCAGCCCCCCGCCCCCTTCCGCAACCCCGTCCCTGTCCCCGGTGTGGTCTGCTTAGTCCTGAATAATGCTGTATCTGCAGAGCCATTAACTTTTGGGAGGACTGTTCCTCCTTTCCTTTTAAAGTGCGGTGGCAATGCTCTGCTACTGCCAGCAATTTGTCCATGGTTTCAGTTTCCCATTCCACACTTATTCGTTTTAACATGCTGCCTGTGGCAGGGAGAAGACCATCAACAAATGCATGTGCCAAGGCCCCCTGCCCATTTACATCAGGCTCTTGTATTCCTGAATGTTGTAGGAAAATATCAGTTAGCCGGGACCTATAGTCGCCTGGGCTTTCTCCTTGCCCTTGCTTACAGCAACGTATTGCTGTCCAGTTTGTTTTAGGAGACCACACTTTGGGAATGGCTTGATGCAGGCGCTTCCAAAGAGCCATACACCGGTCTCTGTATGGCAAATCTGGGCCAGTACTTTTTATGGTTGAGTGGCGTGCCTCAGCTGGCCAGTCTGCGGCAGCCAACCATTTTTCATAATAACTGGCAGGAGCTAACAGTTTACACAGTTGGAGGAGATCTGTCTCAGAGGGTTCATAGGTTTCACAGATTAACAGAAACTCCTCAGCAAATTTGACAGAGTTTTCCTGTGGTTTGGGAAAACTTTTAACTATAGATAAAAGTTCTGTACGAGTCCAGGGTTTATAATCCCATATGGACTCATTCTCCCATCTTAAGGACTCGTAAGGGTGCCACAGCAGTTTGATCAGAGTCTCTCATTAACCTCCCATCAGGTTCTCTTTTCCAAGAAGAGATCTCAAGAGAATCTTTGCAGTCTGCTTTGGATTTCTTCTTCATAATATTTTGCAGAGCTGTGAGGCCAATGAGGGTATCTTCTTCACTTTCATTATCTGTAGTCACTGAAGATTTTTTCTTTTCTGATTTCTTATTTGCGCAGGAGTATGGTGGGGATTGGGTTTGATCTGGATCATTGCACAGGACTGGGCAAAGGGGAGCGCTCAGACTAGTGGTGGGAAAGACTGCATCCAATTGAACTGTTAGTTTTTTGATAGAATTTTTAAGAGAGGTGAGTTTTGACTCAGTCCATCTACGATTTGCCTCTTCCCACCACTGCATGAAGCAGTCTACTTCTCCTCTCTCCAATTTGGTTTTTGGGAGGACAAGTTTGCTTTTTAAAGCGTCCACTCGATCCTTGTCCCAAGAACCTAACAGTGGCCACTGTAATTTGGGGTTCTCTAGAGCTAATTTGGACCATTTTTCAAGAAACCTGCAAGAGTCCGGACCCCTCCTAAAATACATAAAATAAGCTGGAGTTCCCTTAGGGAACTGTTCTACCTTAGACTTCTGATTATCCATCCAGGAGGACTTCACACAGCACTCACACAAGAAGGAAATTTCTCAGCAGAGCGGTACCCGGTGCAACACACAGAAAGGAGCCCACAGGCTACTGCCTCAACTGCCCTTGCTTTCACACCAGGGGTTATACCCAAGGCGTGGTGTGGCTGCAGCTGTGCAGATTCCACTTATTCAGACCGTGGGGATGGGGATCCCTTGGTCAGCCAGTCTCCGGACAGAGATGGCTCCCAGATTCACACACACACCACGGGGAAGACGGATAGAGACAAAGACAAGACAGTCCTCAAACCAGTTAAAGCACAAAAATAATAATTAGCTGAGACGTCTGATTCCAGAAGCTGGATCCAATGACCCCTACCCGAACAGAGTGGGAACCAACAAGTTCAATGGCGTAGACTGCGCTGCTGCTGTGTACCTTTCTGTCTTGTGGAGGATCGCTTGGACTAAGCGTCCAGGCGCCGGCTGCCACGATCGTCCTGCAAGGCAGTCAGGGATCACACAGCCTCAGTGAAGCCGCTTGCCATCTCGGTGGAACCTCCAAATTGTCAAAGTTTGACTCAGACTCACAATTTATCAGACCACTCTGTTTTATTAGCAAAGCTGCTCTGCTAATACATTTAGAAGTGAGCCCCCCAAGTGGGGCTTGTGTCTCTTAATTTATACAGTTTTTGGAGAACAAGTTACAGAGAAGTTACAGACAAAAGAAGAAAAAATATTTTAGTCACCACCCTTCGAGATCCCTGAGACCAGTCACGTATCTTCAATTACCTGCCACCTTTAACAATCTCCTTTAACAGCTTCCAGTTAAAGTTCACACCTTCCATTCTGATGCCTGCTT
Organism: Eretmochelys imbricata; assembly: GCF_965152235.1. Taxonomy (NCBI): domain Eukaryota; kingdom Metazoa; phylum Chordata; order Testudines; family Cheloniidae; genus Eretmochelys; species Eretmochelys imbricata. The sequence goes on from NC_135579.1 coordinate 18,425,890, forward strand.
CTTAGACGTGCTGGCTCTATCTTAATTGCTTCTCCATTCAAAAGCTAACTGTCCCTACATGTGCTCCCTCAGATACTTTGTAACATGTTTTGGCATGCCCGCTCATATACAATGTATCCAGCATGTTCCCTTATACAACGCTATACTTATACAATGTTATACTTCCACAGTGTATAAGGGGGAGTCGCATTTAGAGGCTTGCTATGTGAAAGGGGTCACCAGTACAAAAGTCTGTGAACCCCTGATATCATGTATATGCTCCAGCTCTGGAGAAATGATGCAGCCTGGATTTCTTCAGGAAGGCATATAGTTTAGGGCAGATGTTTAGAACGCATTACTCAAAATAGCAGTAATTGTAAATGCAAATGACCGCCTGGCATGGCTTAAGAGGAATAATTGGCCATTTGCCTGTGCAAATGGTGCACAGTTGAATACACATTTTTGTGCCTGCTCCAGAGCATGCATTTTTCAAAAACTATGGCCCTTGGAATTTGGAACGAAATAATTTTATTGTAAATTTGGAGAAAGTTGCAAGGGGTAACCTGTGTCATGTGAAGCATGTCCTATTGATTTGTTAGTCTGATGATAAGATGGATACAGATTGAGTCTTCAATTGATTCAGTTTAGCAGATGAGTGACTTCCAACCAAGTATCTCTAGATCTCCATAAGCTATGCAGGCAAAGCTTCTTCATTTATTGTAGTGTAGGATTCAGTCATTCTGATGGCTGTGGTTTAGAATGTATTTACGCTTCTTCTAGTTCCCTTGCTCATGTTAGTGCTTTCAGATCAGCTGCTCAATGCTAAGAGTCAGGCTACGTCTACACTACTGCAGTAAGGCGACCTACACTACCCAACTCCAGCTACATGAATAACGTAGCTGGAGTTGACATACCTTAGGTCAAGTTATCACGGGGTCTACACCGTGGGGGGATCGACAGGAGAAATTCTCCCGTTTGGTCAGGGATCAAGTACAGGGGTCAACTGGAGAGTGATGTGCTGTCAATTTGGTGGGGCTTTACTAGACCCGCTAAATTGACCACTGGTGGATCGATCTCAGTGTCGATCCCGGCTGTAGTGTAGACCTGCCCTCAGTGTTATCCAGCTGTGAGGTCTGTAGCTACCAGAATAACAACTGCAGTCAAGACTGGGAATGCATTTCATGGAAACAAATGCAAAGAAACAAATAAATGTCTGGACAGAAGCAGTCAGGCTGAGGAAAATGTAATTGTTTATTTGCAGGTTCAAAAATACGACAAGTGAATTAAGATCAGGAAACTAGCCAGCAGACTCTCTAGACAGATACTTTATGTGCACATGACGCTTGAAGCATCAGAAGTGTTGCCATATAGATAATGTAGGAATTCAGCAAATAAGTTTTGTTGTGCTGCATGTGCAAAGTGAGTGGCTTTCCAGTCTAATTGAATGGCTCTCCATTCTAATGCAGATGTAGAAACTCCAGGATCTGCTCAAATGCAAACCCCAAAGAAGAATGATGACTTCTGTCTTTTGACAATATTAAGAAAACAGCCTGTCATGTTGGTGGCGGGGCGGTGGTTCAGAAAGAATGGGAAGAAATTACTTAAAATAAGTAGTCTTGATTGATTGGTTAGTACCTGAATGAAAAAGATCTTTGCCCTAAGGCTTCCTCACTATCACCAACCTACACCAGATGTTAGCTGACTAGCTCGATTGCTGTCCAACTTGTTTAAATCAATGCGATTTGTACATTTCATGGTTTTCATGAGACATTTCTCAACCATTACCTGCCACTGCCGTGGGCAAACAACGTTTCAGATGACCCTAATAACAGTCGAACCATTAGTTTTGTGACTGTGCCTTGTGCGTAAATAGCTTTCATCTATCCGCAAAGCAAATATTCTTATGGTAGAGCACTCAGCCTCTATTATTATTTTGTAACAGAAAATGGACATTAATTTGGCATTGGCAGTACCATTTCATGCTGCTTTTCCTCATGTTCATCTGAACAATGCCTTAGAAATGACTTTTTTCCATTGGTGTATTAGGTTAGTGACCTTTATTGGACTGCTTTCCAGTGATGGACGTTACTGTAGTTGCGCTGTACTGGCATTAACTCAATGTATTTTCTTGACAGTGTGCTAATCTCTTACACAGCATGACTATTTAAGAAGGGAGGCTATCTGTATATATTATAGTGAACTGGCTAGTGTGTAGCTGAGTAGATAATTGACAATAAAACAAGGGATCATCGTCTCCTTTTCGCGATTTCCTGGAATGTATTCAATATCCAAAAGTATTCAAGAATTTTATTATATTTGTACATTTATTTTAATTCATTGCTTGATTGCAATCAATGACCTGTGACTGTTTGACTATTGCTTTGTTGGTCAATTGTGATTTCTCACATAATCCACGTGCTATTCTTTCTCTTCCTTGATTGGAGGAATGCATAAGAACTTCCAGCACAAATAATCACGTGCTACTTTAAAATTAATTTCCTACTAATACGCACGCATGCTGCGACAAATTTGCTTTCTTTGAAAAGTCATTGCAGTGATACTTGCTTGCATGATATGAAGTGAACGCACCTTTTTTTGGATGGAATCAGATCTGCCCAGCTAGGTTTATGAGTTTTAAACTGTTAGCAGCTAATGGAGATCTAGAGCTCCAATTTTTCCAAGTATGAAATATAAAAAACATAAAATGAAATAAAAAAAGAATCTCATCCCACAGCAGGGCTCCTGCTGCAAGAATTGTGACCTGGTTCACATAGGGTTGTCAACTTTCTAATTGCACAAAACCAAACACCCTTTGACCCTTCTCAGAGGCCTTGACCCCCACTCATTCTATCTCCCCTCCCCCCATTGCTCACTTTCAGTGGGCTGGGGCAGGGGTTTGGGGTGCGGGAGGGAGGTAGGAGCTCTGGCTGGGGGTGCAGACTGTAGGATGGGGCCATAAATGAGGGGTTTGAAGTGTGGGAGCAGGCTCAGAGCTGGGTCAGGGTGTTGGGATGCAGGCACAAGGGGATCGGGGCACAGGCTCCAGCCGGGCAGCGCTTACCTCAGGCAGCTCCCGGTTGGTGGTGCAGTGGAGCTAAGGCAAGCTCCCTGCCTGCCCCAACTCCACACAGCTCCCAGAAGAGGCCAGCATGTCCCTGCGGACCCTAGATGGAGGGGTTAGGGGGCTCTGTGCACTGCCCGCTCCTGCAAGCACTGCCCCCGCCCCCCAGCTCCTATTGGCTGTGGTTCCTGGCCAATGGGAGCTGCAGAGCTGGTGCTGGGGGCGGGGGCAGCACACAGAGCTTCCCTGAACAGCCCTCCGCCTAGGGTCCGCAGGGACATTCTGGATGCCTGGAAACCCTAGGTGCACATGGTTGCAATACTACTCACTCAAATTTGGCCCAGCAGCCTCTCCATCATGACAGCCCATGCGCCAGGTCACAATTTGCAGAGTAGGGAGCCAGGCCCAGCTCATCAGGACAGGAGCTGCCACTAGGAGGTGAGTGGAAGGCAGACTCACTCTGCAATCCACCCCTCTCAGGCCCTCCCACTCCACAGGGGCAGGACCTGACCCCTTCCCCTGCTCCCCAGATGGATAGAATGAAATAACATGAAATTCATGACAAATAAAATTATAAAGAATTTCCTGGGTCTCTAGAGATCCCCCTCCAGGTCACGTTCCAATGGTCATTGTGAAGTTCCAGATAGTCGTGGTGTCAAGCAGCAAATTCTAGAGGGCCACAGGTTGGTTATGGTATAAGCCTCTCTCCAGGCACTATCAAAGCCTCATAAGAGTTTTTTGGCACTACCAATACTTTCATCTATTGAAATCAGATCAAATCAGGCTCCTGGAAACTAGAGTGGGGGGGGGACTGCAAGTAGCAAGCAAAAGAGACAAGTCAGATGGACAATTTCGCTCTGTTCTCTTCAGTCATCTTTGTGGGCTGGCACTTCATTAATAGCCTGCACTAGCTAGGTCCTATTCTTGTAGCCTGATGATTTTTCCAGCAATAATGAACCAGCGTTCCGTTGAGGAGGAAAAGACACTTTCTTTGAATGTATACTATAAAGCCCTTGAGTAGTATATGCCCAGCATACCCTTTGCGATATGTCTATATCAGATACAAATCATATGAGCTACCACTGTCAGCTTTAGGCACTGCTGAGCTAGCTCAGTGCCGTGTATGACTGGGCCCTGAATATCAGCCTCCTAGCATTTTCTGTTGTATCAAATCAGGAAATTTCTCCTTTCAGGCATGTGCTTTGGTTTGGCTTCCGTCTACAAACCCTGTTCAATATGCCATAGCAAATATTGTCCTTGCACAAACAGAGGGAGTGAACATGAAGGAGAGATTCTTTTTGATTCATTCATTGTTTAATGAAAAAGCTGGTTCTTCTGGTTGTTCTCCTACCTGGACTGGCTGAGGATGGGGCTAAGGTTTTAATCTTATTTTACAGTTGTGTTTTACGTGAATACTGTTTTTTGATCTAAAGCATAATGAAGCTACATCTATACTCCCCACATTAAGGAGTAGACCAGGAGATGTTTGCTAGGGTTGCCACTTTTAAAATGCTGATAACCAGACCCCCAAGGCCCTGCCTACTTCTCCGCTTCTTCCCCTCAAGGTACCCCCATCGCTCGCTCCTCTCCCCCATCCCTCTCCTCGTCGCTTGATGGATTGTGTCAAGGAGCCTGCCTGCAGGAAGGCGGCAGCCCTGGATGAGCAGGGGCTGGCACCTTCCTCCAGCCCCACAGAAAGCGGACTTTTGGTTCAGGTGCCATTTAGGGTTGCCAGGTCCCCTTTTCAAACAGCCTTTCCAGTTGAAAACTGGGAACCTGGCAACCCTAACTGGCACCTGGATGCAGAAGCCAAAAACCAGACTGTCGGGGTAAAACCTGGAAGGGTTTCAACCCTAATGCTTCCTGAAGTCCCATAGGGCTAAATCCTGAAAAAGGTTCTTGATATATTTATGAATTTGGCCTTATGAGAGTTCAGGCCCTCAGAGGCCCAGCCCAGAAATATGCACTGCATCATACATGCCAATATAAGGCCTGCTTCTCCACTGCATTGTATTTCATGTTGACATTAAAGGCCTAGTGCAACCCCCCCATGAAGTCAATAGGGGTTCATCTAATAGGGTTGCCAGGTGTTCGGTTTTCAACCAGAACACCTAGTCAAAAAAGGACCCTGGTGGTTCTGGTCAGCACAGCTGACCAGGCTGTTAAAAGTCCGGTTGGCATGTCTGGCTCCTAGGCAAAGGGGCAGCCAGGGAGGCTCCGCATGCTGGCCCCACCTGCAGGCAGTGCCTGCAGGCACTGCCCTGAGTGCTGCCTGTTCAGCTACAGCCAATGGGAGCTGTGGAGGCGGCGCCTGTGGGTGGGGGCAGCGTGTGGAGCCCCCTGGCCATGCCTCTGCCTAGGAGCTGGAGGAACATGTCACTGCTTCCTGGAAGCTGCCTGACATCAGTGCTACCCCAAACCCCCTTCTGTGCCCCAACTGCCTGCCCCAGCCCTGAGTCGCTCCCGCACCCAAACCCCCTCCCACACACTGAACCCCTCCTTTCTGGCCCTACCCTGGAGCCCACCCCCCCCGCCAGCCCACAGCCTGTACCCCCTCCAACACGCAACACCCTGCCCCAGCCTGGAGCCCACTCCTACACTCCGAACCCCTTGGCCCCATCCCCCAGCCTGGCACCCCAAACTCCTCATCCCCGGCCCCACCCCAGAGCCTGCAACCCCAGCCAGAGCCCTCACCCTCACCCCCTCCCGCACCCCTACCCCAGCGAAAATGAGTGAGGGTGGGGTAAAGCAAGTGACAGAGGGCGGGGTATGGCGTGAGCAGGGGCAGGGGAGAGACAGGGGTGGAGGCAGGGTGGCGGGGCCATGATGTTCGGTTTTCTGTAATTAGAAAGTTGGCAACCCGAACATCTACACTTCAACAAAAGACCTGCGGCATAGATGTGGCTGGCCTGGGTCAGCTGACTTGGGCTTGCAGGGCTTGGGCTAAAAATTGCAGTGTAGACATTTGCATTTGGGCTGCAAAGGATGTGGCGGCTCAGATCTCAGGCTCCAGCCTAAGCCCAAATGTCTACACTGCAATTTTTACCCTGCAGCCTGAGCCCCAGCAGCCTGTTGTGGGCTCTGAGACTCAGTACTAAGGATTTTTTTATTGGAGTGCAGATGTACCCTGGAAGTCTTCCCACTGATTTCAGGGTGTTGGATCAGGCTCCGTGCAATGAGCAGAAGTGGGCTGTTTTGCATTCAGTTTGCACACGTGTAAATTGTAACATGAAGTGCAAAGCAGTGGAGAATCAGGCCTATAAATACTAGAATTGTGATCCAAAAGAAATTAATGCTAGACCACCTTTTGAACCATTTAGTCTGTCCTAACTCAGTTAGAAATCTCAATAGGCCAAAGCCTGTCCTAATTTATGATCTAAGCAACCCCCTTGACTTCAAACAACATGAAAGTCAGGGCAGAATTTGCCCCATTAACATCAATGAGAATTTTGTCACAATAAGGACTAAGTGAAAACTGAGTCAGGACCTGCAGGTTTAGCCTGGTGTGTTTAACTCTAAGAGCAGATTGGCTTGCGAAAACAAAAAAAAAGAATTTTTGTTAAGATGATGTGAAGGTTGCTGATGTACAACAGTGCCTTCCCACAGTACCCTTCTGGAACTTGAGACTTCAAACCTCTAACCTCAAATGTTAGTAAAACAGGAGCTATGCAGTTAAGAGTTCCCCCGTATGTCCCTTAAAATAACTTACAGCAAGTCCCCAAACACCCAAATTAGAAAATCAGGACATGCACAGCCAAGGTAATGCTTTCTGTGCAACAATCCAGACAACCTTCTCTTCCTTTGGAGGGATGGCACAAAGAACCTGCAAAGCTAGAGCACCGTATCTTTCCATAAGAAATACTGTTATTTTGTGTGTGTCCAACAGAGCTCCTGCCGGAGGTAACGCAACACCGAATTCCCCAAGTATTGTTGCACACATAGATGTCATGTAGCCATATGGTGGCATCCCAAAGAGGGACAGAGTTAAGGTTGCCTGGGTATGGTTTATGAGAAATAAAGATGTAAAGAACAACAAAGGAAAGACAAGTTAAGCCTAAATTCTGCTTCCAACGAATGAGTCTAATGCATTGTCTGCATGGTTTGAGTCTTACAGAGACAAAGAAAAAATGAGACTGTTCAGGGCCTTGCTCAGTCCTCTGTCTAGCTGAAGCTACATAAAGGGTCTCTTGTTGGAGGACACCATTCACTACATCACATGTTCCACAAGCAAATTGCCCTTCTTGGAAATGGTTTATATACTGAAGAGCCATCTGAAGCCTTTGACTTGTGGAAATCTGGTGTCTGGATTCTGGAGTTCATGTACATTTTAGTACATTAAGATCATTCAGTCAAGAGGAAGGTAGATGTGCCTGTTTTGAATAACATTTAATTGACTGTATAAGTCATGCCCTGTGTATTCTCTAATTACATGACCCTGTTTAAATCCTTCATCTAGACCAGCAGAGTATTAGCAGATGGACTATCCAGGACTCAGGAGTTTGTTGTAATGCTTTATCACATAATGAAAGTTGTCCTCATGAACAGGGTGAACTCTTCATGCATGTGATTCACTGTGAACAGCAGTCTAGTGATGTCACACCTCCTTTCCTCCTTCCACTTTTTTGCAGTACCAAGTTTATTTCTCTGACAACTAGAGGGAAAAAAACTGTTGAAAGACACAGGCATATGCAGTACAGCTGTCTTCCTTTCCCATGCTTGTTCTGTTGTATCCATTTCTAGTGTACAAGTATATAGAGCCTTCACATCAGTGAATTCAGAACAGATGACTTTTTGCTTTCAGGGCCGGAAAATAGGGAATAATCGATTATCCGTTTACAGATGAGATCAGCTTTTCAGAATTAAATGGGCACAGTTTCTGCAATAATAGCACATAGCTTTTGCATAGTGCTTTTTCCATCTGTAGATTCCAAAGCACTTCACAAAGGAGGTCAGTATCATTAGCTCCATTTTACAGATAGGGAAACTGAGACTCAGAGTGGTGCAGTGATTTGCCCATGCTCAGCCAGTAGCAGAGCCAGGATTTCATCCCAGGTATCCTCAGTCCTAGGCTAGGGCTCTGTCTTGTGATTGCTTTGGCACACTTCTTCAATTAAGCCTGTACTATTTCCTGATCATGCATGTGTCCTGCTCCAATCTAATCTAAAGTCTTCATCACTGTAGTTTACAGACACTCTTTTCTCAACCTATGTATTATATATATATTTTTAACATTAGCTTTAATAAAATTTTTATATCCGATTTTCTCCAAGTATTGAACATTGTAAATAACAATAATCTCTCTTCCTACCCTGACTGTGCAGAAATAACTTGATTACTTAATGAGGTTACGTGGGTGGGGGGAATTTATTAAGGGAAAAATCTTCATAGAAGAAATGATTTTTATATTTAGTTCTCAAAATAAGTAGGCAAGTGGTCATACTTACTATTCACAGGATCTAGTTCCATAGCCTAGATCTAGCTCCAGCTCCTGTTGTCCAAGGCTATGCCTACACTGCAAATGTGGGTGCGATTGTAGCTCATGTTGATGCACCCTGTTAATCTAGGTAGCGTGACTAAAAATAGCAGTGAGGACATAGCAGCATGGGCGCCAGATGTACAAGCCTACTTGCCCCCATACTCACATTGGTAGCCTGTGCTGCCAATTCCTCACTGCTATTGTCAGTGAGCTAGCTCGATTAAAGCAACGGTGGGTATGTCCGCATGAGTTGCAAATTATACCCCGGGTGACAGTATGACCTCAGGTGTGTGTGCTCTACTGTTCCAGCTGGACTGATTAGTTTGGGCTCACTTTTAATCAACACCCACATCCTGAATCACACAGACTATAGAGCCCAGGTGTAATGTGCTCAACGTGGCTAACAATACATTCTGCAGTAGGTGAAGTTTTCATTTGATTTTTAAGATGAGCCTCAAGAAGATGGCACTGCAGGTCATGAAGTATATAAAACAATACTGTAGAACCTTCATGGTAAAACCATGTCCATTTCTGTAATATTTGACTTGCACTTGTATAGTGTTAAAATCACCCAATCAAATTTCATTTTGATTTCTAAATGTATTAAAATACCACAGAGAACTTAAAATTGCCCATTTCTTGAGAACTGAAGAATCCAATGCCATGTGAAGGATCACAAATTCTGGAATTGTTCTTGGTGACTGTATCTGACTCCATTAGTGAGGCACCCAGATACTTAGCATGTCTTGTCACATTAATCATGTAGAGTCAATCAAGTTGTAGTGCATTAGCAACAGAGAGACGGGAAACCTGAACCTCCTTCAATCATCAGCAGTCTTTACAGGGCAGGGTAATACACTACAAGCCTTCCCCTTATCACCATTATGATCAATTGAATGTTGATTTCAATAGTTTTATTGGCAGGATGAGGTCCACAAGTGCTGCCAAAGCTGACATCAAAACAATCATTTAGGTGGAGTATTTCATCACTAAAGCTTCAGACTCCCTTTACAATATTATTGGTTTGTATTTCTTTAACTTTTGTTGGAGTGTTCCATCAGAGTAACATGCAGGAGGAGACACACTGTGTTTGTATTGCATATAAAATCCCTTATAAATAAAACAGGAATATATTTATAGCAATAGTAATACTTTGAACTTATTCACAGACTTTCATTGTGAGGATCTAAAATGATTTTTAAAAACGTGGGCAACTCTTTTTAATCCCCTATTTTACAGAAGGGGAACTGAAGCACATAGAAGTGTAACGTGCAGGTTCACACAGTAACTCATGGGCTTGGTCAGTAGTACCCAATGACTGGAAGATAGCTAATGTTTAATATAGCCAATATTTAAGAAGGGATCTAGAGATGATCCTGGGAATTACAGACCGGTAAGTCTAACATCAGTGTCGGGCAAATTAGTTGAGACAATAGTAAAGAATAAAATTGTTAGACACATAGAAAAACAAATTGTTGCACAAAAGTCAACGTGGTTTCTGTAAAGGGAGATTGTATCTTACTAATCTATTAGAGTTCTTTGAGGAGGTCAACAAACATGTGGACAAGGGGGATCAGTGAACATAGTGTACTTAGATTTCCAGAAAGCCTTTGACAAGGTCCCTCACCAAAGGCTCTTACGTAAATTAAGTTGTCATGGGATAAGACGGAAGATTCTTTCATGGATTGAGAACTGGTTAAAAGACAGGGAACAAAGGGTAGGAATAAATGGTAAATTTTCAGAATGGAGAGGGGTAACTAGTGGTTTTCCCCAAGGGTCAGTCCTAGGACCAATCCTATTCAACTTATTCATAAATGAACAGTGTGGTGGCAAAGTTTGCAGATGATACTAAACTGCTCAAGATAGTTAAGACCAAAGCAGACTGTGAAGAACTTCAAAAAGATCTCACAAAACTAAGTGGTTGGGCAACAAAAGGACAAATGAAATTTAATGTGCATAAATGTACAGTAATGCACATTGGAAAAAATAACCCCAACTATATATACAATATGATGGGGGCTAATTTAGCTACAGCTAATCAGGAAAAAGATCTTGGGAGTCATCGTGGATAGTTCTCTGCAGACATCCATGCAGTGTGCAGCAGCAGTCAAAAAAAGCAAATGGGATGTTAGGAATCATTAAAAAAAGGATAGAGAATAAGACAGAGAATATCTTATTGCCCTTATATAAATCCCTGGTACGCCCACATCTTGAATACTGCATATAGATGTGGTCCCCTCATCTAAAAAAAGATACACTGGCATTAGAAAAGGTTCAGAAAAGGGCAACTAAAATGATTAGGGGTTTGGAACAGGTCCCATATGAGGAGAGATTAAAGAGGCTAGGACTTTTCACCTTGGAAAAGAGGAGACAAGGGGGGATATGATAGAGGTATATAAAATCATGAGTGGTGTGGAGAAAGTGAATAAGGAAAAGTTATTTACTTGTTCCCATAAAAACTAGGGGCCACAAAATGAAATTAATGGGTAGAGGTTTAAAACAAATAAAAGAAAGTTCTTCACTCAGCACACAGTCAACCTGCGGAACTCTTTGCCTGAGGAGGTTGTGAAGGCTAGGACTATAACAGGGTTTAAAAGAGAACTGGATAAATTCATGGAGGTTAAGTCCATTAATGGTTATTAGCCATGATGGGTAAGGAATGGTGTCCCTAGCCTCTGTTTGTCAGAGGGTGGAGATGGATGGCAGGGAAAGACCACTTGATCCTTACCTATTAGGTTCACTCCCTCTAGGGCACCAGGCACTGGCCACTGTCGGTAGACAGGATACTGGGCTAGATGGACCTTTGGTCTGACCCAGTGTGGCCATTCTTATGTTCTTATGTTATGTTCTTAGGAGTAGAACCCAGGTCTCAGGACTCCCAGTTCTATTGCTCTAACCACTAAAAAATGTTGTCTCCTTATGACACAAACATAGTGGTCTGTTGTTTTCTTAAAATCTTCTAAACATTATTGTGCATTTGTCCCTAGAAACAGGCCTGACTCTGAAGTAAAACACATGATCATCATTGAATCACATTAGAGGTCACAGATCCCTATAGTCACAGGCTGTGGCAAATTTGTATTGTAGAATCAATATATTTTTTACAATCAAAGCCTGTGCTGAGCCTCTAATATTAGAGACAGCCTCCATGAAATATTACATTGATTACACTGAAGAAGTTGAGAACAAAATAATAAACCCCCACTGGGAGAACTAGGTTTATTTATTAGAATGAGTGTCTTCAATACAATAAAATCCAAGTTTCATCCCTTAAAACACTATTATAAATACCATAAAAATGCATTTCACCTCCCGTCAACCAAGCTGCAATGGCTCATGCTATACTAAGCCCTGAATAAAGGGGAATGCCAATTGTTTTCCTTCTTATCTCGCTGTATTAAGTACTTGTCTAACTCCAGAGATGGGATTATGATGGGGTCTGAATCATCTCCCACTAATAAAATCCAATATAAAATTTTGGCATCTCTGTTGTTCAGAGAGGGTAGGCTGCAAGGTTAAGAATAATAGACCTTGTCACTTCACATAGCCTTGTTATTAGAGATATTTAGTGCTGAGGCTGAGCTGTAGGGGTAACCGGTAGGATGCGATGATGTTGCTTCCTGCATCAGCGAGCACAATATTGATTGTAAGCTGTCATCCCTTGTGCATGCTTTGTGGTATTCCAATAGTCTCAAACAGACCACAGTGCATCAGGCGAGTGTCTCACACGCTGTGTTAACCAACACTGCTATAAAAGCTTGGTTACCATCCTTTAATACATCTCTAGAACATCCTGCCACCTCTTCTCTGGTTACAGCAAGCACATGTGGCTCTTCACACTGGAGCATCAAGGGCTAAATAAAATAATGCAGGGTGCAAATCCTTCACTGGTTGTTTTAGGGCTTTCTGCAGGCCAAGTATCAGTATCTCCCATTGTAGAGTTGCTGGTACTCAGCACATCTCAGGGTCAGGCCAATAGTTTTGTGCATTGATCCTGGTTTCTGTAAATGGCCATAAACAACAACTATGCCCAGAGAAATGCCCATATAACTCGGGAAATGTTTGCTGTATGAGAGAACAGAACAGGAGACGCAAATTCAGCTGTTAACAGGTAGTGCAGGAAAACAAGCCAGAAAGCTGTACGTTTCACTGTGCACCCATTGTATTTATAATTGTAGTGGTACGGGCTGCTCATGGTGGGCATGACAGACATTGCCTGGTTGCATGCTACTGTAAATAGGTTCAGAGCATGTGCTCACTCGTCACTTTCACCTGTGCCTTTTCTGAAGTTGCCAGTCTCCACTGACTTGTACTTTAGGGCTTCTCTAAAAATTGCCATTCACCAGTTAGGTTGGGGCTGTACTGATCCTCACAGAGAGCCATGAGCATAGTTACTTTTCCTTCATAGGCAGAAACCTTGATAAGTCCTATGGCATGACTGTTGTGGCTGTGGAATTTCATCACAGAGGGGGTGGGTAGGTGTGTGAGTGTGTGTGTGTGTGAGTGTGTGAGAGAGAGAGAGAATAGGGACAATATAAAATACTTGGGTCCAATTCTTCTCTCACTCCATATGAGCAACTACCATTGATTTCAATGGGTACTACAGCACATCGGTGAATCAGGCCCCAGTAATTACCAGACCCTTTTGAAAGTGTGGTTGTACATATTTCGAGGAGTTTTAGGAGCCTCAGTTGGAGCCACATGCTGGCAGTCAATAAACTCTCTGTCTTTCACCAATACGCCTCTCTTGGGTGCTTACTAACAGTTAACAATAATGCCAAGGCAGAAGCAGACTCATAGGGAGCTTGATATGATCAAGTTGTTCTGTCAAATCTTCTTGAGGATACCTTGTTTTTCCGTGTTCACCTCGTTCCCTGGCTGGTCCTGAAGCCTACAGGTGTGATTAGGCTGTAAGGGATGGCTTTCCCCACTGATATGCCATCTTGGTTAAGGATTCCCTGGATCCTAGAGGGAGCAATCTAAGCAGGGCTGCTGTATTTAGCACCACTGTACTTGTGGTGCAGCTGCCCTGCCTACCCCTCTTCTTGCAGCCAGTAGGCGTAAGGGAATTTGGTGGTAGTGGGGGGAGAGGCATTGTTTCCATAAATGCACTTCCATTGGGGTTGTGGTGCCATGCCTTGACTCCATCCATCATCACATCCCTTCTGCTCTCTCTGAGCTCAGTGTATATGGGCCACCTCTGCTATATGGCTGCCACATTAGCTTAGCTATTTGCACTGGATGCAACTGGAGATCCACACCAACTGGGTCACCACACTGCTCAGTACTGTTGTGGATCACATCCACGCAGTAGCTCAACCCCTTGTGTCACTGGCAGGATTAAGCCTGTAATATTGACCTGGGATAGAGTCCAACCAGCAAACTGGAGGTGAAAGGCTCTATTTCCCACTACCACTCTCCGAGCCACCCTGCCACCTGAATTATCCACACAGTCACTAAGACAGGAGGATTTATTAGGTCCTTCTGTCATGCCTAGCAGCACTTCCAACAGCATGATCAGAGACTGGCAGACAGCTGATTTTGAGTCTCCCCAGGAACAATCCTGGCATTAAAAGTTTAAGCTCATGCAGCATTTAGAAACCACACCAATCAGTGAAACCACACCAAAACACATTTGAGACAATTTTACTTCTGATGCCAGAGTGCAGGCTCTCTTTACAGGATTTTTTTTTTAAAAAGATGTTTACTTTTGCTATTTTTTTAATCATTTCATTTTAAAAAACAGGTTACTCCAGAAAGCCATTTTTTGTAATAAATTTGTAAGCCAGCATAATTTTTTTCCCTTGTAATCATTCCTTTAACCAAGGCAAACTTATCTGTTCCTGTCCTGAGAAGTCTCATGAACAGCTGACAGGCTATTAAGTAGTGAAATAATAATTAGAAGCTTGGTTCCAAGTACTTCAACAGTGACTTCCTCCTGCCCCAGAGATATTAAGTGAAGGTCCCCAGTAGCTGTGCAGTTTGTGTAATTTCCTTATGGTATTTATGTCCATTGAGTAAGTGGCAGTCTTTCTTGTAAGGTATAGGACTTGGTAAGTCTTGAAGGACATGCTGGAAATCCAACTCATGCCTTACAAAAGAGTCTTTAAAGGGTATGCTTTGCCTTTAAAAATTCTAGTAAATTTCATTGCAACAAACACAGCTGTTGTCTCTTTTGCACATTGTTCACAAGCCACAAGAATGCACAGCACACTGAATAAAATTTCAGTTTTATATTGTACAATTGCTCAGATAAAGAAGGGACCTAAGTAATTCTTAGGGGCAGCCTTGCCATGCAAAGAGGAAGAGCTCTTATTTTTACCATTATACCACAGAACCAGGGACACCCTCTCTTCAAAGCAGTTAGGTGCAGACAGCAGTATGTGGTGGTGGTTGTATTTTTTTCCCCACAATGTCGTAAATTAGCAACTTAGAATTTGTCATTCAAATATAAATAAATAAATAATAATAATAAAAAAAATTAAGAGCGAGATTCAGTCATGACATGCAAGAGATTAAAACAGAACTATTAAAAATGACCAAAGCAAAACACAGGAAATGCAGACAAAAAGCCCAGATTCATTTTGGTTTGCAATAGTTGCATTTTGGAAGCATTAATTATAAAGGTATGTCATATACCAAAAAAAGGCACCACAGTATCTACAGAGCCAAATCCTTAAGAGTTTCTGTGGGATGCAAAGAAGGAAGGTAGCATCCTTGATTAGAGTGTACAGTTGATCTTTCCCTCCTACCTCCTCCTCCCCCCCAACTTTAAACCTGTCCATTGCAAATTTGATCTTTCCATTTTATGTTTGGTTTCGCTGTCTCCATGGCGGGGCAGGGAGGGGAGAAGGGGGAGGGAAGAAATGAGGGAGAAAAAAAAAGATAAATTTAAAAAAACATTGGCAAGGGCAACATCATTCTGCAAGTGGAATATCTCAAATGATACTAAAAGAACCCTGGGATTACTTAATTAGAAACAACACATACACACCCCCCCTTCTTTTCTGACCTAAGTTGAATTTTTAAATACCATACTACAGTATTAACCTCAATTTAAACCAGCAGATGTCTAGAACCAAACAACACTAGGAACCACCAAAGAGTACTGGATGTAATAAAAGCATCAGAAATCCAAGCCAGCTATTGAAGGGATCATTACATCTGTTAGCTCTCAACTCTTAAAAAAAAAATAAACAAAACCATGATACCAGTATCTACTGGGTTTGCCAACCCGTTGCTTTAAGGTGAGTGGGAGGCAGGGGATATTGGAATCTGTTTGCATGCCTCTACACATTATCTGCAGAGGAATAATTAAACAAATGAACAGGGAGGAGGGAAAAGAAAAGAAACATTTTAAAACTTGTGTTTACTAATATTCTGTACATGAGATTCCTAAAGAATAACTTGTCCTCCTAGTTAACCTTGTCCTGGAATATATACAGATTATTTGTTGCGGCCACTGCAATGATATTTTCTGAAGGATGCCAAGCTGTATGCAAGATCTTTTTGCTGAAGTCCAGACTGTCCACGCTAATTTCGTCTTTCCTCCGTTTGCCCCCAACGCACACTTTGCGGGGCTTGAGTATGGCCCGGGGTTTGCTGTTTTCCCTAGAGGCCTCCAGGGTTACGTCACGCTTGGTGTTGCGGTCAAACATTCTGAAAAAATTGTTGTAGGAACCGGTCATTATGACACTGTGAAGCAAGTGGAAAGAACAGATGAGAGTTAATTATGCCATACAAGGATGGCACAGCAGCTAGAGTTTAGGGCCTCTCAAGCTTCTATGTCTTACTCTCCCTTCCCCAATCTTGAGGCATCAGATCATATTCACTATCCTTCTGGACAATAAGGGCATGGTGAGAGACAATGTCACTCCTGAATTAGCCATAGTGGTTTGTGATAGACTGACCTCAAGATGGCAACCTTCCTCCTTCCCCAAGGGCTAGGAATGACTTTGGTAACTTTCCTTTGAGTTCTTGGTTTTTTCCCCATGCCTCTATATTTATTGGGCTTGGATGACTGAGAACTCTATTGATAAAGGCTATTCTTGCAGGACTTCCAACCAGCCAGAATCAGCAAGTTCTGGAGAACTCCATTCCTTTTATCAGACCAAAGATCTTTGGATATATTTGAATAAGCCCACGCATCTCATCAAGTCTTTTCTCTGTACTTATTCAAAGAAAATTCCCATGGAAATCCATGAGTTTTTCCGAAGTACAGACTGAATAAGAATCTCATAATTCGACATGAGTTTTTTCTGACCTGTACTCTGAATTTCACCCATCGTTAAAGGCAAAAACCCCCAACCTTTTAAACTACTGATGGGGCAAGGAGGCATTATTTGGAACCAACTTAGATATGGGATTTGGGTTCAAGGCTCAATTAAGGCTGGGTTTATGTTTTGAGGGTGCTGAATTTGCACAAGATTTTGGTGCACAAATGCAGAAATCGTACAAGATTTCAGGTAATCGTACGTGATTTCTGCCACCTTGAATGGTGTGACTAATGTGAGAATTTCTGCAATTTTGGACCAAACTGTATCGTCATCTTCTTCAGCCAAAATCTCCACATGAACAACTGGTCTCCTGAGATTTCAGCCACATCGAAACCAGAACCAGAAGGTTTGGATGATGTGGTACCAAAACTTCAGGCATAGATTCAGATTACAAGGATTTGCATCTGACAGCACCTCCCCACTTCCAATAATGCCTGAAATTTTGAGGAGTTTAACATGCGGTTCTGGGTTAGGCCAATCTCTGTTTCTATCCATATATTTATGAAAAGAACTCCAAACTGTGCACCAAACATTCATGTCACCCACAAAGAGGTCAGTGAAAGAACTATAGAGCAGAAGGGAGAGAAGAGCCAATAGTATGATGTACATGCTGGTTGTGGTTAAGGTTGCATTACATTTTGCACTTAACATAGGAATTCAACTTCTCTGCTGTGTAAGAAAAATAAAGCATATCCTCCCAAACTGACAGCACATTCTGAGCGCAGAATGAATAATACAATGGGTGGTTTGGGGAACCGTCAGAGAAAAATCCCTTCTTATAATTCATGATGATGCGTCTCACCTGTCAGACCCATTCCACACACATTCAAATTTATCGAAGATGCAGTCATTCTCATAGAGCGAGCACAGCTTGCTTCGGAGGTAATCGTGTACCTAACAGCAAAGGCACAAGGCAGCGGAATGAAAACAAGACCAGGCTCTATCAGAACTTCCACAAAGCATGAAGTCCAAAACTCATCAAAAAGCATAGCCAGTTTGTCAGCATTGCACCTTCAACATCTACTCACTGCTTGTTACTTCTGCATTTCACCTATATAGCCCAGCGCCTTACAAATGTGAGGTTTGTTCCCGCTGTAGTACTTACTAATACATCCTCAAACAAAGGCATTGATGGATATATTGACTGGTTCACTGTGTTCTCTGAATGCAGCCAATGAAGTGAGCTGTAACTCACAAAAGCTTATGCTCAAATAAATTTGTTAGTCTCTAAGGTGCCACAAGTACTCCTTTTCTTTTTGCAGATACAGACTAACATGGCTGCTACTCTGAAACCTGTGTTCTCTAAATGGAGTTGGACAGAGCGTTTAAGTGTGTTCAGTTGTATATGCACTTTCAATCATTTTACAGTCTAGCCTATGAAAAATGAATGTTACCATTTCAAAGATGGCTCAAGTCCCCAGTGGGCTGAAGTACAGTGACAGATCTGTGTTAAGGGACCCAGCATTGGAATGGTATCGGGTGCTGCGGGTCTGGATTAAGGAAGGTCTCGTGGGGCACTTTGCCCAACACCTGTCCAAAATATACCTGAAAATCAATTCCTCACCTTCACCAAACTAGTTTCACCAATCTATCCAAATCATAAAAGGAAAAAAATCAAAAAGGTTATAATTTATCAAGTCACTCAAGCTCATATTTTATAGATATGCTCCCATTGAAATCACAGGCAAAACTTCTGTGGGAGCAGGGGCAAGTTCTTATACTTTGTATGTTTACCCTAACCCTTTCTATCACGAACTTGTGCACCCATCAATGAAAGGTGAAATCTGGTGCTTTCCCATTTATTCCGAATCCCTACAACTGTTCCTATTTAGTTTTAAATGTCTCTTGTCCCATCAGCCTTGAAGATGAAATACCTGGTATGTCTCAATAGGCCTGTTCTCCATGTTCAGGTCCCATACTTTGACGGTGAGATAGTCCCTGGTCATGATATACCTTCCACTGTGACTGAATTTAACATCAGAAATTGAGGAGATGATCTCAGAAAAAAATGATCTGTTACTTGGGTCTTCAGGCTCTTCAAAAACTGCAGAACAAAAGAAAAACAGCAACATAAAACATGCTGTAAGTTGAATCCATATGATCTTAGAGGAAGACTGGTCATGCAACAATGGCACACTGGGGCCCCAAATCAGGAAAGCATGTGATTAACTTATTTGGGGTCGGGAAGGAATTTTCCTCCAGGGCAGATTGGAAGAGGCCCTGGAGGTTTTTCGCCTTCCTCTGTAGCATGGGGCACGGGTCACTTGCTGGAGGATTCTCTGCTCCTTGAAGTCTTTAAACTACGATTTGAGGACTTCAATAGCTCAGACAGAGGTGAGAGGTATTTTGCAGGAGTGGTGGGTGAAATTCTGTGGCCTGTGTTGTGCAGGAGGTCAGACTAGATGATCATAATGGTCCCTTCTGACCTAAATATCTATGAATTATGCAAATTAAGTGCTTTCCTGAATCAGGGCCTGGGCTAGCATGGTCAGTTGGAATGTTCTAATGTGTCTGCTTGGACAGTATTTAGTGGCAAATCAGTGACTGTACCTGTATAGAAAGGACCGTAACAAAAGGATAGGAACGTAGGAATTGCCATTCTACATCAGACCCGAGGTTCATCTAACCCAGCAATCTGACAGTGGCCAGCACCTGGTGCTTCACAGAAAGGTGCAAGAAATCCCATAACAGACATTTATTTCATGAACCAGCCCACAGGGTAAGTTTCTTCTGATATCTGTATCTGAATGTGCAACATTAAAATAATCAAGAGAAAGAAGGGAAATTTGAGCCAAACTCAGTTTTGTTTCTACTTTTTCCTAAGAACCCTTCAGCATTTGAGCCTGATCCTTCATGGTGCTGGGGGCCCTAAACTCACATTGATGAAAGTGTCAGTGCGACACAAAAATCTTGCATATTAAGCTCTTTTTTGGGGTGAAACTTCATTTTTTTCCCTTGAGTTCCACCTCTTTACATCATGATAAGGAAAACCTGGCATTGGTGTTCTGAGATCTTAGAGTGAGACATTTTCAGCACAAAGGTCTAGCACCAAAATGCAGTGACCAGTGAGACTGTCATGCTTTCTCACCATTTAATTTTGTCTGACAGTTTTAAACTATACAGTACAATCTTTGGTTGCATTTCATCATTCATGTGCAAGGCACCCTACAGTGCTATTCAGAGAGTCATTATAAATCACGCACTATAAAATATTAATTTCCTAAATTAAAATGCAGCACTACAAAATGAGGCGTCACTTTGACTGCACAGCTGGAATGAATCCAAAAGGTGGTGAACACAAGAGTTGTAGGGCCAAAATTGACTCTGCTATAAGCAGATGCAACTCGATTGGAGTCAGTGGACTTGCATCCCCATTTATACTGGGTCTGGATTTGACATAAAGTAGACAAAATGCCCATATTTGAAGGATTTTACCCTGCATAGTTGAAGCTACCTCACCTTTAATAAGAGCAATGAGCAAGGAGGACCATAGGAAATCAATATATCAACAATGTAACACTAGCCCAAAACCATAAAGCCTTACAGATCATTCCTGCACCCTGAAAATCAAAGTGATGAGCAACTTGAAGTCAATGTACAATTTCATAGCTACTGCAAGCATACAATCTTGTAACTCCCTGAATACATCACAATTTGAGCAGCTTACAAAGGAGACCAATGAAGTTCAGCAATTTGGGGCCCATTTATAAAATTATATTTCTGAATGCCATCAGCAGGACGTGTCTCTCTCAAAACCACCTGAACTGGTGGTCCTCGTCACATATGGACCCTTGTTGGTGGCATCAACAGAGGCTGAGGACTGAGTGGGCCATCTATCAGGTCTGATCCATCTCTGTAGATGGTCACTACGAGTTAGAGTTGAGGCAGGGTGGCATGGTGGAAGTTTGTATTGCTGCTGCACAGGCTACCCTTGTGCTGTGGTTGGAGAGAGGACTCCAGTCTCCATCCAGTCCCTTTCACTAGAACTGAAATTCTTTTTATAAAAACCCCTCCACTGCTGTTCCATTGAAAGTTGGACTAATATTCAGACCCACCTTCTGTCTAGAAAATAAGTGGCTTAACCTGGCTGTCAGCCTGGCTGTTTCATGTACCACAAGAAGTGCTGCCAGAGACTGACTTTCAGAAGACCATACTGAGTGCAAACATTTGTTCAATGTTATTATCCCCTATCTAAGTGCTGGGCTGTGAACTCCTGAATTCTGGAGTAGGATGGGGGAAAAAAATCGCCTCAAGTGCCAGAATAAATGATCTCTCTACAAATCAGAAATGACGTAGCTCACAGCAGGATCCAGGTTGGGCTCCTTTAATTGCCAGCAGGAATTCTGCTGACCTGCAGGTTTTAAAAAATAAATAAATGAAAAACCAACACCCCAACAACAACAGAAAATAAAAGATCTGAGCTGGTCTGCAGAGAGCATCTAAATTCCATGTCATGTCTTCAGTGTAATAATTACGGGTTTGCTCACACCCAGTGGGCTGACTTCATGAGGCTTTCTTTAATGGCTGCATCATTTCCATTCAGTGTGTACGTACGTGTATGAGCTTGTGTCAAGGCTGGAAGTGTTAAGTCTATATCACACGAGCAGGAGGAATTATTGCTGATGCTGTAGAACTGGGAAATGTCAAAAACTACAAACAACAAAAAAGCCCTGGAGTATCTGAAGAATACTGTGAATGAATGGGAAATACCAGCAAGAACAAGGCAATGGTGGTGTTAAAAAATAACAAGGCAAATTTTTGATACATTTCACCAGGAACTGAATATTCCACAGGCTATTGTTCTTGGGAGTCAGATCCCCCCTTGGCTGAACATCAAAATCTATTCCATTGCTTTTCCCCATGCTCTTTTTGTACAGGTTGTTATTGTTGTTTCTATATTTGCCTTTTTTACTGCTCATCTTTTTAACCTCAGTCTTCAACAACCATTGTATATGCTGTGCCAACCTTGCCTTTGTGGGGGGCGGGGTCCTCATTCCAGAGGTCTGAAGTCATAAGAAAAGCCACTACCAGGGGGAAAAGTGCTCTTCAGAGCAGCCCAAGGAAGTGACCAGGCGTCTATTTCTCCTGAATGCCCTGATGAGGGTCCCAGGAAATGGGGGCCTCAAAAGCAAGGGGGAACATTACTTTCACAGATGTCTCCATTGCCTTCCACCATGGGGGCACATCCATGCTGAAGAACGAGGAAATGTGCATGTAGGGCAAAGGAAGTGTCCAGTCATGGCTACAAAGGAGGCCATAATTCCCGAATGTCTTGATTCAAGTACGGGTCAAATTTTTTTATGTAAAACAGGTCCTTATGTCTGCAACGTTGGGACCCTGTCACTTCTCAGATAGGCTGGAAAACCAGAACTGCAAGAAGCAGGAAAAGATTTAGAGATGGACCCAAATGAAAATTCTGGAGCCAAAACACCCCTGAACTCCGGATCTTCGCTGAAATTCAGCCCATCTCCAGTAAGATCCTTTTGCAAGGCACCTTCAAACCCACTACTTGGACTGAGGTTTACTCATCAGTAAATAAGATCAACACCAACAGAGGGCTTTGTTATGCTCTTTACTCCATTTAAACTTTCATCACAATAAATTACCAATGCTGACTGGAAAACTGGAAACGTAGAAGTCTATGAATCGCATTGTTACCAGAGACCACAGGAGGCCTCACCACTCAGCACGGGCTCACAGTTTCAGATTCCATGTTGCCACAACAATTGGCTTCCTTGGCGATTTCATCGGCAACTACTGATTCAAGCCTGTCCCAGCATATTTGGCGCAATGTCAACCCTCAGTACAGCTGTAACAAGGAGTCCCATTGGAGACAACTGATTTCCATTCAGGTAAAAGATTTCATCACAGCAAGTAAAGACAAAGGAGAGGCAACATCAGGAAATGCTAACCATTTCCTATGCTGTGAAAAGAAGCCAAGATGGTGCAAGGGGCTGTTTCTTTTAAATAGACTCGGCAGACGCAGGGAGGGGGGAGGGACTGGAACACACAGACACAGTGAACACTGTGATGGCAGCAAACTGCATGTTTCTTCCATGATTGTTTGGGGAAGGGGGGGAGTTAGTTAGTAGGGCATGTGAAGGCCACAGGGCAAGGAGAAGAAGGCAAGAGGTATAGGTGTGGAGTGAATCTGAGGTGAAAAGACTGAGGTGGAAGAGGAGGGGGACAGTTGACCCAAACAGCCAATCATGATGGCACAGAAAGTCCAGTCAAAACTGTTTCTCCTCCATAGTATAATTATGAAACAGCAAAGGGACTTCAATTCATTTAAAATTCAAGGAAAAGGATGGCTCTCAGGGCCAGATTTTAAAGGTATTTAGGCACCTAAAAATTCAGGTAGGTGCCTAGTGGGATTTTCAAATGCACATGCCTTAACACATTTTTAGAAATACACTAGAATGACAGTGGTTCAATATTGCACTTCATAACTGCCAGCTGGAGAGGGCTTGTTAAGGCCTGGTCAGTGATCAGCTCAACTCTTGTTTGATCTGCATCTACGACACTGCCCAGGTGAAGCCTTGTCTAAATGGGAAATACTGTTGGATGATTCCCTCCTTGGGGAAAATGATTGGGTGAGTCTCTCTCTATGGAAAAATTGTTAGATGCAGCTCTCTATGGGAGTGTGCTGCCTCTCCACGGGAAACCTGTTGCCTTGTGTCTCTCCAAAGGAAAATTGTCACCTGCTTTGCTCTGCAGGAAAATTGCCAGTTTTGTCCCATTATGGTGGAAATTGTCAATCATGTCTCTATATGGGGAAAAATATCAGTTGTCTCTCTTTAGGGCAGAAATATCAGCCTAGGAGAGAGATTAACAAATCTCCATACAATTCCCAATCCCTTAATACACCTCCTAGAAGGCTTAGGCTATACAAGCCTCTTCCCCATTGTGCTCACTGCGCCTTTTCTACTTGGCATCCAGCTTTCAGAGTGTTTCAGATTCATTAGGATGCCACAGTCCAGCTTTTGTAACACCATCAGCACTGCATAAGGTGTATGAGTTATCCACCATGCACAGACCAGTCAAGGAGAGTCTGACTGGAAAGAAAATGCAGACAAAGCACATAATGGCTCGATGAAGTCTGGTTAATCAAAGAAGATTAGGGTTGGAAGAGACCTCAGGAGGTCATATAGTCTAACACCAACTAAATCATCCCAGCCAGGACTTTGTCTTATATGGCCATACAGTCTCCTACATGGGCTACTCAGAGTTTTCTTTGCATTTTTCCCTTGAGGGGCTCATGGGTGCCCTACCACTCATTCACATAGAAATTCTGTCCTAGTGCCCCCAGTAGCTCTCTGGTGATCCATATGGTACTGGTGGGCCTGTGCTCTAACCTCCCTCTGACTCCTTGGCAGTACAAACTCTGCAGAGCTTCTCTCCCAAGCCCAAGGATCTTTCATCTTGCTAATGGTAAAACTTCCCTAGGTAAGGAGTTCTTAGGGCATGGCTACACATGCAGATGTAGAGCGCTTTGAGTTAAACCAGCCTTCATAGCGCGCAGTAGGGAAAGCACTGCAATCTGTTCACACTGACAGCTACAAGCGCACTGGCGTAGCCACATTAGCAGCTCTTGCAACGGCCACAGAGAGCAGTGCATTGTGGTGGCTATCCCAGCATTCAAGTGGCTGCAACATACTTTTCAAATGGGGTGAGGTGGAGTGGAGTGTGACAGGGGAGTGTGTTGTGTGTACGTGGGGGGAGAGAGAATGGGTTTTTTCGGGGGCTGAGAGCATGTCAGCATGCTGTCTTGTAAGTTCAGACAGCAGCAGACCTCCTCTCTCCCCCCACCTCTCTCTCTCACACACAACATTCCACAGTAACGGTTGCTCTGTCTCGGTGCAGTTAAGCATGCCGGCTGTCAGAAACGGAGCTTTCAAAGGGCATATCCGTATTTCTACAGTGAGTCCAAAACAATGAGAAGAGTGGTCACTTTACTTAAGGGGATTATGGGACATTTCCAGAGGCTGATCAGAGCACAGTAAAGCAACACCTTGTTCACACTGACGCCCAGGCGTTTCAGCCAAGGTGCAACAAGCGTTAATCTTCTCGCCAAAGTGGAGTGCCAGGAGTGCTCTACCCATGGAGTCAGAGTGCTCTATGTGCCTTGCCAGTGTGGGCGGGTAGTGAGCTAGGGCGCCTGCGGCTGCTTTAAGGCGCTCTAACTCGCAAGTGTAGCCAAGCCCTTAGAGTAAAGGAACAGTTAATTTTATCAGTCTGGGTTGCTGATAAGTTTAATTAGTCTACCTCTGTATTAGCCCCTGTGGAAGTGCATGGATGAGATGCTGCTGATTGTAGCAAATAAAGCATGAAGAATGGGTAGGACCTCTCCTGGGAGAAAAGGAGTCATGAAGAGAGGACAGGGTTCAGTCTGTGAAGGCTTTAAGAGCACTAATGCTGGAAACATAAGAGCTGACACACACCGTGAAAAACCTGGGACAAACCCCCAACAGAGAGCCTCATACAAAGAATACAAAGCAGACTTTGATTCCTTTGAGTTCCTGGTACTGTAGGGAAAGTGCTTACAAGTCACCATGCGTCCCACCAGGTGATATGAGAGGTCTGATCAGAGTTAACGCATTCATTCCATGGTGCACTTGCTATGCCGAGGATATTTTAACTCCACCATCAGAGGTATTTCAACAGCTAAACATTCATATAGATCAGGGGTCTCAAACACGCGGTCTACGGGGCTATTTGCTGCAGCCCGCCAGCTCCCTGCAGTCCCCCCGCATCCCCCAGCGTTTACCTAGAGCGGCTCTGGCCCGGCTCACACCCGAGGCAGGGCAGGCTCCCTGCCTGCCTGCCTGGCCCCCGCGCCACTGCAGGAAGCGGCCGGGCCCTGGGGGACGGTGGGCACAGGGTTCTGTGCGTTGCCCTGGCCGCTCCTCCAGGTACCTACCCCGAAGCTCCCATTGGCCGTGGTTCCCCATTTCCAGCCAATGGGAGCTGAGGGGGGAGGTACCTGGAGGAGCGGCCAGGGCGACATACAGACCCCTGTGCCCTCCTTCCCCAGATTCCGGCCGCTTCCCGGAGTGGCACGGGGACACAGCAGGCAGGCAAGCAGCCTGCCCTGGCCCCAGTTCGTGCCGGGCTGGACCCCCCCCCCAAACCCCTCCTGCAGCTGAACCCCCTGTCCTGAGCCACCTGCCACATGCCTCCTGCACCCCAACCCCCTGTGCTGAGCCCCCTGCCGCACCCCAAACCCCTCCTGGGAATGGGGGCAGGGAAGGGGGTGGGAAGAGGTAGGGCAGGGGCGGGGCCCCATGGAAGGGATGGAGTGGGGGTGGGAGCGGGGTGCCAGTGATGCGGCCCTCAGGCCAATGTACTAATCCTCAGCTGTAGCGGCACAGGAGCTAGCGAACAGAGCTGTAAACAGGGGAGTTTCAGTGGGAGTTTGTAAGGGGCGATTGTCTTGTGGTGCTGGTTTGGGTTTTGCTGTGGTGGTGGTATTTTGGTGTGGTTTGTGTTTCCCAGATTAACAGGATTTAGGTGGGAAAGCTATGACAGATACAGAGGCAGCAGTGGGAGTGACCCATGTAGTGGAAAACACAATGAGGATGACTGGATGTGGAAGCTGCTGTATGTACATGATCCTGGAGGGGGTGCCTGGTAAGAGTTTTGTCTGCATGAAGTGCTGTCTGATAGAGCTGATGGAGGAAAAGATCCAAGGTTTGGTGATGTAGGTGGAAAGTCTGGTTGAGTTTAGAAAGGGGTTTGAGCAGATTAGGGAGCAAAGACATGAGGTGTCTGAAGGGAAAAGCTCAGACTTGCAGATGGAAGCAGGACTGGGGAATTCTGAGGGGAGACTGGGTGAGGAAAGTGGTCAGTGGAAGAATGTGACTAAAAGAACCAGGCAGCAGAAAAGAAGGGCTAGTGAAGGACAAATAGAGCTCAAGAACAGGTTTGCAGAGTTGGAAAATGAAGAAGGGGCTCAGCAGGTAGTCACTGAAGGTGGAAGGGTAAGGAAGAAGAGAAGAGCAGCTAGTCCTATAGGAAAAGGGGAAGAGTCAATGGAGACTACACCAAATATGAGCCCCAGGAGGATACAGGATGGGTTGAAGAGGATTACAAGGGAGAATAGGAATGGAAAGAACTTGCAGCCAGAGGGAACAGTGGATAGACTGGAGAATAACACCAGGAAAAGGCAGGTCTATCTGATCGGGGACTCTTTACTGAGAAGAATAGACAGGCCTGTAACCAGAGCTGATTGAGAGAATAGAAGGGTGTGCTGTCTTCCACATGCTAAGATATGGGATGTAGACCTGAGGTTGAAAAAGGATCCTGAGGTTGAAAAGGGAGCGGGAAAGAATCCCCTAATTATCCTTCATGTGGGAACAAATGATACTGATAGATTTTCACTGGAACGTATGAAGGGAAACTATGCTAGGCTGGGGAAGACGCTTAAGGAAATCGAGGCTCAGGTGATCTTTAGTGGGATTCTGCCTGTTCCTAGAGAAGGGCAACAAAGGTGTGACAAGATTATGACTATCAACAGATGGCTTAGGCAGTGGTGCTATAAGGAGGGCTTTGGATGTATGGCCACTGGGAGGCATTCATGGACAGAGGACAGTTCTCTCGGGATGGACTTCATCTGAGTAGGGAAGGAAATAGACTTCTAGGATGGAGGTTGGCCTAACTGATTAAGAGAGCTTTAAACTAGGAATTTGGGGGAGATGTCCAGGTAATCTCCATGTCGGATTTTAGCATTGAGAGAGAAAAAAAACAAAGTAAGAAAGGTACAGCCGTGGGTAGGAAAATGTATACAAGGAGGAAGGGAAGTGTGGATACCAGTCTAATAAGTTACACTGGCTGCAGAATGACCGTGCCTAATAGGGTACAGAATGTGAGCGAGGCCAAACAGCAAAAATTAAGATGTTTGTACACCAATGCGAGGAGCTTAGGTAACAAAATGGAGGAACTAGAGCTACTGGTGCAGGAAGTGAAACCAGATATTATAGGGATAACAGAAACATGGTGGAATAGTAGTCATGACTGGACTACAGGTATTGAAGGGTATGTGCTGTTTAGGAAAGACAGAAATAAAGGTAAAGTGGTAGAGTAGCATTGTATATCAATGATGAGGTAGAATGTAAAGAAATAAGAAGCGATGGAATGGATAAGACAGAGTCCGTCTGGGCAAAAATTACATTGGGGAAGAAAACTACTAGAGCCTCCCCTGGGATAGTGCTTGGGGTGTGCTATAGACCGCCGGGATCTAATTTGCATATGGAGCCCTGTTTAATGTTTTTAATGAAGTAAATCGCGTGATCATGGGAGACTTTAACTTCCCAGATATAGACTGGAGGACGAGAGCTAGTAATAATAATAGGGCTCAGATTTTCCTAGATGCGATAGCTGATGGATTCCTTCATCTAAAATGGATGTTGCTGAACCGACTAGAGGGGATGCCATTTTAGATTTGCTTTTGGTGAGTAGTGAGGACCTCAGAAGAAATGGTTGCAGGGGACAATCTTGGTTCAAGTGACCATGAGCTAATTCAGTTCAAACTGAATGGAAGGATTAACAAAAATAAATCTGCAACTAGGGTTTTTGATTTCAAAAGGGCTGACTTTCAAAAATTAAGGAAATTAGTTAGGGAAGTGGATTGGACTGAAGAATTTATGGATCTAAAGGCAGAAGAGGCCTGGGATTACTTTAAATCAAAGTTGCAGAAGCTATCGAAAGCCTGCATCCCAAGAAAGGGGAAAAAATTCATAGGCAGGAGTTGTAGACCAAGCTGGATGAGCAAGCATCTCAGAGAGGTGATTAAGAAAAAGCAGAAAGTATACAGGGAGTGGAAGATGGGAGGGATCAGCAAGGAAAGCTACCTTATTGAGGTCAGAACATGTAGGGATAAAGTGAGACAGGCTAAAAGTCAAGTAGAGTTGGACCTTGCAAAGGGAATTAAAACCAATAGTAAAAGGTTCTATAGCCATATAAATAAGACGAAAACAAAAGAAAGAAGAAGTGGGATCGCGAAACACTGAGGATGCAGTGGAGGTCAAGGATAATCTAGGCATGGCCCAATATCTAAACAAATACTTTGCCTCAGTCTTTAATAAGGCTAAAGAGGCTCTTAGGGATAATGGTGGCATGACAAATGGAAATGAGGATATGGAGGTAGATATTACCGTATCTGAGGTAGAAGCGAAACTCGAATGGCTTAATGGGACTAAATCGGGGGGCCCAGATAATCTTCATCCAAGGAATTGGCACATGAAATTGCAAGCCCATTAGCAAGAATTTTTAATGAATCTGTAAACTCAGGGGTTGTACCGTATGATTGGAGAATTGCTAACATGTTTCCTATTTTTAAGAAAGGGAAAAAAACGTGATCTGGGTAACTACAGGCCTGTTAGTTTGACATCTGTAGTATGCAAGGTCTTGGAAAAAATTTTGAAGGAGAAAGTAGTTAAGGACATTGAGGTCACTGGTAAATGGGACAAAATACAAAATGGTTTTACAAAAGGTAGATCGTGCCAAACCAACCTGATCTCCTTCTTTGAGAAAGTAACAGATTTTTTAGACAAAGGAAACGCAGTCGATCTAATTTACCTAGATTTCAGTAAAGCGTTTGATACCGTGCCACATGGGGAAGAATTAGTTAAATTGGAAAAGCTGGGGATCAATATGAAAATTGAAAGGTGGATAAGGAATTGGTTAACAGGGAGACTACAGCAGGTCCAACTGAAAGGTGAACTGTCAGAGTGGAGGGAGGTTACCAGTGGAGTTCCTCAGGGATCAGTTTTGGGACCAATCTTATTTAATCTTTTTATTACTGACCTCGGCACAAAAAGTGGGAGTGTGCTTATAAAGTTTGCGGATGATACAAAGCTGGGAGGTATTCCCAATTTGGATGTCCTTGTAAACTGGACTAATAGTAATAGGATGAAATTTAATAGTGAAAAGTGTAAGGAAGTGTAACAAGAATTTTAGTTATAAGCTGGGGAAGCATCAATTAGAAATAATGAAGGAGGAGAAGGACCTTGGAGTATTGGTTGATCATAGGATGACTATGAAGCGCCAATGTGATATGGCCGTGAAAAAAGCTAATGCAGTCTTGGGATGCATCAGGGGAGGTATTTCCAATAGAGATAAGGAGGTTTTAGTACCGTTATACAAGGCACTGGTGAGACCTCACCTGGAATACTGTGTGCAGTTCTGGTCTTCCATGTTTAAGAAGGATGAATTCAAACTGGAACAGGTACAGAGAAAGGCTACTAGGATGATCCGAGGAATGGAAAACCTGTCTTATTAAAGGAGACTCAAGGAGCTGGGCTTGTTTAACCTAACTAAAAGAAGGCTGAGGGGAGATATGATTGCTCTCTATAAATATATCAGAGGGAGAAAGAAATACCGGAGAGGGAGAGGAATTATTTAAGCTCAATACCAATGTGGACACAAGAACAAATGGATATAAACTGGTCATTAGGAAGTTTAGACTTGAAATTAGACGAAGGTTTCTAACCATAAGAGGAGTGAAGTTTTGGAATAGCCTTCCAAGGGAAGCAGTCGGGGCAAAAGACCTATCTGGCTTTAAGATTAGACTCGATAAATTTATGGAGGAGATGGTATGATGGGATAACATGATTTTGGCAATTAATTGATCTTTAAATATTCATGGTAAATAGGCCCAATGGCCTGTGATGGGATGGGATCTGAGTTACTACAGAAAATTCTTTCCTGGGTATCTGGCTGGTGAATCTTGCCCATATGCTCCGGGTTTAGCTGATCGCCATATTTGGGGTCGGGAAGGCATTTTCCTCCAGGGCAGATTGGAAGAGATCCTGGAGGTTTCTCACCTTCCTCTGTAGCATGGGGCACAGATCACTTGCTGGAGGATTCTCTGCTCCTTGAAGTCTTTAAACCACAATTTGAGGACTTCAGTAGCTCAGACATAGGTGAGAGGTTTTTCGCAGGAGTGGGTGGGTGAGATTCTGTGGCCTGCGTTGTGCAGGAGGTCGGACTAGATGATCATAACGGTCCCTTCTGACCATAATATCTATGAATCTATGTGGCCCTTGTGGTCATTTGAGTTTGACACCCCTGATATAGAGTCTGAGGCCATTAAAAGTGGAAAAGTTAAGAAGGGAGGCAAGGCGGATTTCTCCACCGTTTGCAGCTGTGAACATTTCAGGAGAGGTGGAAATGGATGGATACAGGCATGTGCATGCACGCGCGCACTCTCTCTCTCTCTCTCTCTATGGAAATAAACTTCCCTCTTCTTCCACTGCCAGTGCAGTAGGCATTCCAGTCACCAATTGTACTGGATGTGGCAAGGAGTTCTTCACTCAAATGACTCAGTGACTTACACACTACCCTTAGTTTCCAAGTATCCACAGTCTGATAAACTGGTTCAGTCTCTCCTGCTTTTGCTCACCCCCGCTTCACTTCTCTCTCTTTCTCATCTGTCAACAATTTAAAATCATACAGCAGAGAGGATGACCAGCAGCATTAAGCAATCTGACAGTGGAAAGGACTTTGAGGCAATCAATCTGAATCCTACTTGAGTGGGCAAATCATATAATATAGTTATTACCCATTGAGCTTTCCGAAGGACAGTATTGAGAGTGTCCCTTGCTAAAGAGCACAGTGGGGTTTAATTGGTAGTTATGTTTAAACACAGGTCTATATTCAGCTGGGTTAGAAACAACAAGGTTATCCAAGGGGATGGCTAAAGGTAACCATAGGATAGCATGCAAGGTGTCATCCTTGCAAGGTCTTCCCTTAATGCTCTTGCTACAACGTACAGAACCCATTATAATTAAGGCTAAGATTTAGTCATGGGTATTTTTAGTAAAAGTCATGGACAGGTCACAGGTAGTAAACAAAAATTCACTGCCCATGATCAGTCCATGACTTGTACTATATACCCCTGACTAAATCTTGGGCGCTGTGGAGGGGGGAGCTCCGGTGGCACTGTGGGGGCACTGGGGCAGGGGGCAGCCCAGGGGTGTTCTGGGGTGGCCTAGGGACACAGTTGGTGCAGGGGGCGGCAGTGTGCAGCCCAGGGGTGTTCGGGGTGTGTGGCAGCGCACGGCCAAGAGGAGCAAGTAGTGGGCGGGGGGAGCCAAGGGGGCTTCGGGGCACAGTGCAAGGGGAGCAGGCCGGGGCCCCTTCTGAGCACAGGCCAGGTTCCATGGAGCCACTGGAGCCATTTTAAACCCGGCACTGGTGCAGCCCCTCCCCACTGGGTGCCCGGCCAGCTCTGCTTGCCACCGTGGAGGAGCAGGAAGATTATGGCCTACCTTCTAGCCACTCTTTTTGGAGTGGTTTGCATCTTTAGAGGCTCTACAAGGGAGCTCAGGAGACCAGCAAGATTATGAAGTTGCCTGACCCTTGTGCAGGAATAAGAAATGGTCAGTGCACCCTAGTCCTCTTACCCACCTGCACAGAGATGTGGCCCTTGACCTGTCCTGTACAAACATGGCTAGAGGTGCAATACATCACAAATTGCAAATCACATTGCCACCCGCAGTGATGTGCTGCTCAGAGTGAAATAATTCTGTTCCACCATATGCAGTAACTGTTCCCAGTACAAGCAATACGGATTTCTTCAGTGAGATTTACATTCACGGTTAAAAGAAATGGTGTTTGCTATCTATTCGACATTACCTGGGTTGGGCTTAGACAGCTCTGTGGAAAGGGAAAGGAAGGGCAAGTTCATGGAATGGCTTTAAGCAGCCATTTTTTGGCTTTAAGCAGCAATAACAGCACTTCAATTACCTCCAAGGATTGAGACTGAAACTCCTTCCAGCTGCTATTTGTGATCCTTGCCACAGCTCTGCACCTGCTCAGCCAGGGTACAGCTCTGTATAAAAGGTGGACCCACAGAGTGGCATCAAATTCTGATGGAGTATCGGCTCAGAAATGATAAGCCTCAGTCTTCCTGAAAACCCAGTCACACTACTCCAGTGTGAAAACAGGTATAATTAATAAAAAAGGTAAATGAGTGATGGAGTTAGCTGGGGGTGGGCACAGTTACTTTTGCTTCTTAGATGGAAGCTTGGCAAGGGGTTTTTCTATGTGCTGCAGAAGCAGATACGGACTGCTGAGCTCACAGAGAGGATTTCTTGGGAGCGCTTCAGCTAATTCCATGTTACAGAACAAATCTATTTTCTCTTTCACTGAGTGGTATTCCCTCTCCACCCATATTTCCTCTCAAAACACAGGGGAAAAAAAATCTATTTAAATGCTGAGCATTTCTCTGCTTTTAATACAAATGAATCCTCACTGGCATCTCCTCCATCAATTCTGTGTGGTTAAAGCAAAAATCTCAGAGGTAGTAGGAACTATTGCAAATGTAATGCCAGTTGATGGAACCTTATGGCATTAAATGGACTGAGACGCAGAGTCCAGAACAGGATAGAGATACACTTCCAAACTTCCCAAGGTTCAGCAGAGTTTGGAACTGGGACATTAGTGGACAGAGATGGGGTCAGCTGCAAAGATCATTTCCAGCTTCCAATTCCAAATCTTTATAGATGTTTGGAGGTCTGGTTTTAGTTTGGACCCCATGAGAAATGTAGTAAATGATCAGGGACTCTTGGTGAAGGCTTTTACCAGATCTTTATTAACTTGGATGCTTATAAGAGTCAAACAAAAGATCCTCCTGGTGCAGGTCTGTGAAATCTTAAGATCAATTATTGATTAATGTAGGGCAGGTGCTTTCTTTCAACTGGGAAGAAAATGTAACCAGAAGCACAAATTACACTTCTTGTCTTAGATCAGGACAACAAGGATCTTGGATTCTATTTCTACTAGCTTCCTGGGTAACCTTGGGCAAGTTACTTGACCTCTCTATGCATTAGTTTATCCACATACTTACCTACCTCACAGTGGTATTGTGAGTCTTAATTAATACTGAAATATCCGGATAGTAGGCTTTATATAAATGTAAGGTAGTATTCTCTCCTTCATGCACAAAGGCAACTACAAGCTACCTTGCATGGAAAGAGGTAGTGGCTTAACAGAGCTTTGACTACAAAGAGCAAATATGCTGTAAAAATAGAAACACATATGTTAAAGCTGACCCTAGGCAGTGTGTTGCACCCAAATACTTATAAAAAGGTTAATAGATATGACTGGATGTACACTGATATGGTCTGAATTTTGATTACACACGGGCAGTTATTAAATATCTCCTTTAGAGAATTCATCTCCAAAAGCCAATGTTGCTTTTTCATTTTGAACTTTGATGAACTGTCTCAATTCCGACTCTCACGTCTGCTGAGCTGCAATTGATTGAAGGCCAATGCTTCTGAAGGAGAGAGGAAAATCAATATGAAATGTCAAGGGAGAGGTCAAATTGAACTGGTTTTCGCAGTTGGCTTGTATACGCGCTGAGGACTAAAAGGACATTTCAGCAACTGAACAAAGGGAGATACCAAATGAGGGTTTCTACTGCTGAAAAGTCAAGAAACTGAATTTTGTTTGCTTCTTAATTGTATTAGGAATCTCAGGTGGGAGCTGATGCCACAGGATAGCGAGACAGTGCAAAGAAACAGTGGAATTTAGGGAAACTGCTGTTCAAAAACTTAAGCCCTCCATATAGAAATATACAGTTTTCCTCCCAATCTACTTTTTTATAACCTAACAATATGTTGTAGATATGCAGCTATAATCATGCTCTATGAAGATCAAAAGCATTAGTTTGCACTTCATTTCTCATCACCTCAGTGAGGTTAGATCCTGAAATATGCGGAGAAAGTACTGTCTGGATCTAGTTTATTAGGGTTAGGACTCAATGGCACCATGTCTGTGCGATTTGTTCTTGCAATATTCTCACATCTTGAATGCTAGAAATCTCCTGAGATGCTTGTAAGTTATGGAACTGGAAAATAGGCCCCCTCAGAACCAAAACTACAGAGTCAGCTGATTCAGATCTAGATTTTCAAAGAGGTTTGAATTCCAAACTTATGGCCTGTCTCCAATAACAGTTTTATTGTTGCTTATTAGTCTATGAAAGGACATGTGAGCTTCTCAGGTCACTAAGAATTACAGTACAATATTAACCTGCTTTACATTGTCTTCCAACAACAACACACTTGTTTTTAGATTCAAATAACCCTTTAAAAGTGTTGCACCCACAGGTGTTAGAATAGCTTTTGGGATCTGTGAATTCAAAAATATGTAAATCCACGGTGCTCTAAAAGGTGATGAATTCTAATCACCAGCAACTGGGTAGGATATTGGCAGATATTATGACTTGAGCAATAGAAGGCACAAATATCCTTGCATATTAAATCTACTGAAAGAAGATACATGCACTTACAACTTCCAGGCTAGTCCTTTTGGGGTTGCTAGGAGAAGATGCTCATCCTTTGAAATATCTCTAAACTCATTAATAAAAGAGATGCCACAATGTATCAGCGTTATGGGCCTATAGCATATCATATGGGTCTATAATATATGTTTGGAGCGGTGTGAAAACTGCAAAACTGTATTTTCAAAAATTCTTGTGGATAAAACACACTCATCTGCTTCGCTAGCGTTCATGAACCCTTATATTTCCATATCCACAAACATCCCAGTCATCAAGTTTTTAATTGTGGAATTATTGGTGGGAAGTGAATACTAGCCAGATATATATTTTGAGTGTCCTTCCACCAGAAATACTCCCCTGGCCATTTTGAAAAGCTCCTATTGTTTGCACAATAGCAATATCGATAGATTATAAATGTTTGCAGAAAATAAAATATAGGGCATCTAATCCAGGAAGAAAAACAACATCATGGGAGTCAGGTGACCAATCATAAAGCACGAATAACCGGCCCTGAATTTATTGTGCTAACTCTTCTCTTAAATGTAGCTTGTAAACTCCTTTAGGCAGGGACTGTATTTGTTATATGTTTGTACAGTAGGGCCCTGTCCCCTAAGACACCACCACAATACAAATAACAATAACAATGTGTATACTGATTCATTTGTAAAAAAATGATTCACTCACACAAACTATTCATTGAACAATACTGAATTACGAACAAACTCCTAACCGTTTCATAGACTTTAAGGCCAGAAGGGACCATCATGACCACCTAGTCGGACCTCTTGCACATCACAGTCACAACTTATTTGTAAATAAACAATGAACAGAGAACCAGCATCAATTAGCTGGATACATTATCAGCAATTAATAATTCCACGAGCTCTGCTGAGGTGAAATCTGAGATTAGAGAAAAAGATGTGATATAAGAACATAAGAATGGCCATACTGGGTCAGACCAAAGGTCCATCTAGACCAGTATCCAGTCTTCTGACAGTGGCCAGTGCCAGGTGCTTCAGAGGAATGAATGGAACAGGAAATCATCAAGTGATCCATTCCCTGTCACTCATTCCCAGCAAACAGAGGCTAGGGACACCATCCCTGCCCATCCTGGCTAAGTCATTGATGCACCTATCCTCCATGAATGTATCTAGTTCTTTTTTGAACCCTGTTATAGTCTTGGCCTTCAAAACATCCTCTGACAAAGAGTTCAACAGGTTCACTGTGTGTTGTGTGAAGAAATACTTCCGTTTGTTTGTTTGTATAAACTCTCACGTTCCAGGGCATAACCAACCATTAACTTGTGGGGGGTTAGGAACAAATTTCCCATGTGATCTGCTTATTCCAAATTGTCCACTCCAGGGTTTGTTTTTCTTGTTGTTGTTTTGCACCTTCTTCTGTGACAGCACACTGGCCTCATTGGACAAGAGGTCTGAACTAGAGGAGGATGAGTAACAGATTTTTGGTTAATTGGCAATTTCAAAAAGTCTAAAAAAATTCATTTTGGGTTGGACGAACATTTTGTTTTGATAAAATCAAAATGTTTTGTTTGGATTCTGACCATTTTTAAATGCCACTGAATTTTTAGAAACAAAATATTTTAGAAACAAAAGTAATTTCAAACTGAAAAAAAAATGGAAACATTTTGATTTTTTTTGGTACTTTTCCCAAAAAGAAAAATTCAGTGAAACTGATATGAATTAACAAAATGTTTCAATGTTGCCAAATCTGCATTTTGTGCTGGAAAAAGATTTGGTCAAATTTTTTTTGTCCAGCTCTCATCTGAACCAGTATAGCAATTTCTATGTTCCCAGATATATGGGATTGATAAACATTGCACCCTAGGGGGTCTCAATGCAATAAATCTGATGCTGTACTGTCAAAGCAGCACAAATAATTTTTTACATCCTACCATCTGTTCCCTCACTACTCCCAAAGTCTGCAGCACTGGGTTCCAGTGAGGGGGCCTTCTTGCTTGCAGAGCTGCTAAAGATATGCATGATGCTGGAGCAAGATAGTGCAGGCCTGGAGAAAGATGTGGATTTTGTTCCCTCTGGTTTAGACATTCATTTCATATCAACCACAGCAAAAACCAAGACATCAGTACTGAGGGAAGGGACGAGTAAATGACCTCACCACATCTCTACGAAGGCCAGAAAGACCCAATGAAATGATCATTCTTGACTTTATCCTATGAAAAGCAGTTTTGAGAAATACCACAGTGGGAAGCGATATGACCTGAAGCCCGTGTGTGAACACGCAGACTGGAATCTGAATTTTCAAATGGCACCTAGTTTTATAGCAAGCTGAAACAGACCCCTCAGATGCAAACACTCCAGAACTTTGGGGAGTTTGAAGGTTGGACGTCAGACTGAATTTTGAGCCTAATTTTAAGCAAAACCATCCCATTCGCATTTAACCGCATTTTTTATTTCTTTAATTGGGTTTTTGGGGGCTTTTTTAGCTAGCATTTAGTGACCTGGTGCCACTGAGCCCTAGGTCTGGTAGAAATGAGATCCTACAATCAGAGTTCTCCTTCCTTTATTTACTCTCTCCCCCCCTCCATCACAAAACACCCCTCTGTCACAATTCTGGTGAAGTGCTGGAAGTACTCACATTTGGAGTGTCGGTCACAAAGGGCAGATGCCCGCATGTCACATAGCCTTATTGTCCCTTTGCTGCTACTGTACACAAAGGTGTTGCAGTGGTGTGGATGGAATTCTGCCGCAGTGATCACCTCCGTTAGCTCCTCCATGTTGGCTGGCTTTATATCTACGATATCTGAAACAGGCAAGTCAAGGAAAAACAAACAGCAGGAGCCAGTGCTGTTAACATGCAGCCCCGTGGTTATTAATAATTCTGGCTTTCTTTATTATGCATCGTTTAACTGGGGCACTTTGTTTTTGACAGCGAGTATGAAGACAGGGTTCAAATCTCTGCTGTTTTAATCCTGAGTGATAAAGTTCTGCACCAGGAACTCTCAGCAAAGCCTTGTATGCTAGCTCTAGAAGGGATTTTCTGTTCTCTTTTTCTATATTTCTGAATGGCTGTGGTTCCATGTTAGATTATATGTAAATAAGCAGCTCTTGGGGGCTATGCTAATATACACTTCATCATCTGAGGATCACAATGGCATCATTATCCATTTTACAGATGGGAAAACTGAGGTTCAGAGAAGTGAAGTGACTTGCATAAGGCCTCACAGTGAGTGACAGGTCTACAGTAATCTGTCTACAGCAGTGGTTCTCAACCAGGAGTATGCGTACCCCGGGGGTTCACAGAGGTTTTCCAGGGGGTACATCAACTCATCTAGATATTTGCCTTTTTACAACAGGCTACATAAAAAGCACTAGTGAAGTCAGTAACAAGAAAAAATTCCATATAGACAATGACTTGTTTATACTGCACTATATACTATACATTGAATTGTAAGTACAATATTTGCATTCCAATTGATTTATTTTATAATTATATGGTAAAAATGAGAAAATAAGCAATTTTTCAGTAATAGTGTGCTGTGACACTTTTGTATTTTTATGTCTAATTTTATAAGCAAGTAGTTTTTAAATGAGGTGAAACTTGGGGGGAACTCAAGAAAAATCAGAGTCCTGAAAGGGGTACAGTAATCTAGAAAGGTTGAGAGCCACTAGTTCGCAGCATTGATCTAACCAGTAAAATATACTCCCTCTCTCTAAGCAGATTCAGCCAGGCAAGTAGTATCTTGGCTGCTTTGATCACTACAATAACGTCCTTACTTCTTTACCACTTGGCAAATATTTTCTTTTAGCATGTGTTTGTTCTGTGCTGTATTGTACCACATATTGTACCTGCTCATGGCCTTAGCATTTAAGCTGTTTAGGGCCAGGACAATATTTGCCCAGAACATTTTAGCACTACGTACCCTTGATGTTGAGTATAAATTACATAATAATAAGGGATCAAGAATACCAGTCCATACATTCCCACTCCTCTTACACATATTCAGAATGCAGTGAGCTTCCCAAAAGCACTATTCTCAAGAGATACATGCTGCTACTGGGAATAAAACAGATCAAGAACTAAGGCTGGATTTTCAAACAGCCTTAAGGAGTTAGATGCACAAATCCCTTTGCATTCAATGCAAGTTAGGCATCTCACTCCCTTATACTCCTTTAAAAAGCTCAGCCTATATTTGCTATCTTTAGTGTGAATCTGGCTTTGACGGACATTGCTTTTCACTTCTCACTATTTGAATGAGGTCAATGTGAACATGCAAACTGAAAGAAACTAATGAACTAAAGAGAAATTTGTCTTTTGTTACTTTATCTATTTATCTAGAGACTGTAGCTGCTTGTAACACACGCTGTAGTGCCCTCTTTGTTCAAAAAAACTGCAAGACTCGATTCTGGAAAATTTGTCATGGGGCAGAATAAACAGCTCTTATTACAGTTGCTGGAAAAAGAAAATAACCCCATGTGATGTAACAATGCAAGAAAAACAAAACATGATGAACAGAAAACGATTGCTCTTACAGGAAGATTTTTCATTTTAAGAAGGTTCTGCAAGT
The DNA here is from genome assembly GCF_965152235.1 of Eretmochelys imbricata. Classification (NCBI taxonomy): domain Eukaryota; kingdom Metazoa; phylum Chordata; order Testudines; family Cheloniidae; genus Eretmochelys; species Eretmochelys imbricata. The sequence goes on from NC_135579.1 coordinate 18,465,514, forward strand.
TTAGACTCAATAAAATCCTGGACTAAAATTAAATCATCCTGACATTCAAGTTGAGCTTGAAATATCTGTAGTCAGACACACCAGATGGAGGGAGTCAGAAAGGAACCACGTCAATCACAAAGAGCCTCCTAGTGGTACAGATGAGCCTTTGATGATTGTCTCTATCAATCCGGGCCTGACACTGACTTAGTGGTCACTGGTGGCAAGCGGCTTTAGATTTCACAGTCCAATCAAAATACCCAGCATGGGACAATTTACTGACTGTGCAGGGTGGGGGGGGGGAAGAGGGGGATTGCACCATTACTTTCATCACCCCATGGAAAGCAAATTAAGGTCCTGCTGTTAACAGTAATTTCCAGAGAGAGGGGGAAAAAATCAGATGTGAACTGCACAGGCCTGTGGGGATAGCTTCAAAACCTGACTGCAAGAAAAGCCCTTTCCTCAGTGCAGCATGGTGGGTGGGAGGGTTTAAAGAGAGGACATTTTTCCCTTTGGGGAAAAAAATGGGTGAATGTAGTGCTCCGAGACAGGAAGGGCCAATAGCACTGGCTATAACCAGGTATATATCAGTCAGGTACTCTGCCATCCATCCTCAGCTCTGCCAATGCACTTCAGTACTAATCTGTAAATGTTCTGCTGTTAGACACTTTTGGAATAAAGAATGGTCTTGAGGTTAAAGTACAAACTAGGAACCAAGAGGGATCTCAGCTCAGCTACAGATTTTCTATGTTACTATTATTTGCGTTTCAGTAGAATAGGGATGTCACCTTCTCTCTCTGTGTCTCAGTCTCCTCCCCTGTGAAATCAGAATATTTTGCTCTTTGTCAACTACTTTTCATGTACAAAGTGCTTTATATGAAGGCAAATATTAGTATTTCCACTGTACAGATGGGGCAGCTGAGGCAGAGACCGGCAAACTGACTTGCATATGGTCATGCTGCAGTTCAGTGACAGAACCAGAACTATAACACCAGCCAGTGCCCTATACCCTGGATTGCACAAGGGGACTGTAATACTTAGTGTCCTCATTGGCTTCAGTGAGGTTAGATTTCTTAACGTTTGTGAAGCACCACGATAGTCCAAGATGAAAACTGATCTAGAAATACATGGTATCATATTTCTGAACCCTTTTGCAGCTTTGCCAACATCCTTCAGTTCTGATCTCCAACAACCCTTGCTATTACAGCCCTGGTCCCTGCTAAGCAGTGCCTTCGAATCATGTCAAATTGCACAATGGCTTTGTGATGTGCACAAAATCAGAACTGGAATGAGACACCCCCCCCCCCCAAAAAAAAAAACCCAAAAACCTCATTTTCACTTATGATTTAAGTAGGATTTGAGCTTAGGTCTCTAGTGGTGAAAAGCTAGCATGTTAATCCTGTGCATGCTGTTATCTCCAGGGATTTTTAGGCCTTATTAAACTGCACTGTACTTCGTGGAACAGTACATGGTGCATCACTAAGTCTGCTTTTTTAAACTAACTAAGCAATTTCTCTGTTTTTTTAAGAATATACAGCAACTGAGTTTTGAGATTGGCAGTTGTTGGAGCAGCTCCAAAAACAATTGTTATTAAGAGGCAAGCAATGCTAAAAACCAATTTAAAATGCGGAGGGCCCAACTGAAGTCAATGGGGTTGTGTTAGTAACTGAGAGAAGAGTTTGGCCCTGGAAATCCGCTGGCAAATTAAACTTTGCAGAGTAGTGTAATGGAATAAGAGGACTAGTACACCCAAAGATCTCAGATTGCTCCAGATCAAATGGAAAACCCAATATTGGGTTGCCAGAATGCATCACAGGGTTTGGGGTGGAAGGTCTGGTTGGGTTGAGCTCCTTCCTCGGGGCATTCCAACCTGGTGTACATGACAGTCTCCTGCAGGAGAGGCATTGCATCTGGGGGTGTCTCTAGGTTGTAACAGGCCATTAAAGTTTACAAATGGGTCCTGATCCCAGGAAGGTTGAGAACTGCCGCTCTAGCGGGCTAACTTTAGACAAGTAAAAAGCCAACCCCATGTGTTATATACAAGATAAAAAGAAAAGCAGTTAAAAAGCCAGTTCCAAGATTGAGCAGATTCCATGACAGTAACGCATGATTTCGAACTGAGGTAACAAGGAGACATCAATAGCACTCCATAATCTACTAGTCACCCATTGACATTCTTTTCTCACAATAATGGCTGTTTGATTAAATGGAAATTGTAGTGAAAAATCTGTTTTCATCTAAATTTGGGGAGAGAGGGAGGTAGAAAAACTGAAATCTGGAAATTTTTTTGTTTTCCAGTGAAAACCTGAAATATTTTGATGAAAACTAAAATTTTGATTTTATTGAGGTTTTTACCCAGAGGAAAATAATAATTTACCCACCAACCTTACAATTTACTAAATTATCATCTTTTTCTTTCCTGAGAAGTAAAACCCCCAAAAAATCTTTATTCACCCAATCCTAAAGTGCTGCTGGTTTGTCTCATCTCACCACGTGACTCTTACTATAACCTGTAAGATTATTCCCACCACACTAGTTCCTCTGCACAGTGGGAATTTTTATGCAATGTTTTGATGCATTATTCTCGTCTCTTTTGAAACCTCTACATAATTTTCCCAGATGGTAATAGAAGTCTTGTTCCAAAGGCAACGGCTTTATCTCCATTTCTTCCTCAGTGTGGATGACCACAGCTAAGCAGGCTATCCTCAGTGTGGGAGACCTAAGTTTCTGGGGAGTCTTTTGCTTTGGCCAGTGCCTCTCAAGGAGGCCTTGTAGATGATGTGGTTTGGGCTTGGAGAGGTGGCCATGAGTATCACTTACTAGGTCCAATGGAGATGTGCTCAATGGCTTGTGAAGCCATGAAAGAACCCACCTGCCTGCCCTAAAGGCCCAAGAAGGAGGAAGGATATTCAAGGAAAATTCTATTCATTTCCAGAGCTCAAGTATCAGGCATGCCCAGGATATATAGAGCGTCATTTTTACGGAGCCACTTTCTTGACTACCAGTGACCTTCAAAGATAGGTTTCAAAAGATAACACAGATCTGTGCGCTAAAGACCATATGAAACTAGAGGATGGAGCATTCACCAGGGGAAAAAAAACATTGTGGAATGAATAAATGTGGGCTCCTTAAGACTATCTTACCAGCTTTCAATTAGGGTTTAAGAATGGGAAGGGAAAACGACAGGCATGCTCAGATATCTGAGCATCACCAAAACCATCACCAAAACCAAACAATAAAATGAAAAAACCCAACAGCAGAAATTTCTACTTTTTTCCTAAACAAAGAATCATTGTAACTGCTTTTCTCTGCCCTTCTAGATGTGTCTGCTCCATGACTAAGCACTACCCCTGGAGCTGACTTCAGAAATAAGGATGTGTGGCATCCAAAGCACTGATCAGGAAGAATTCTAGGAAGCTGCTTTCAGGGGATGTGTCATATGCTGCCATGTGGTACTAATGACTCACTGACATCTCAGAAGGACTGCTTCATTTATGAAATACCAGTTCAGCACAGAACAGTGAATGCAATCCCCCTGGCAGAATGCACTGGAATTCAGCACAGAACAACAAGTCTCCTGCTACAGTCCTGCCAGTAAATTTCCCAGGGAACTTTTTCTGGATGGATCAGAGACTTGTGGATAGTTAAGAGAATGAACACATCAACTGCAACAAGAAATATGGGATAATGGTAGAGAAGAGAGCAAGGCATCCAGGCTGCCAATCAATCAATCAATCACCTGCATTATCCAAATTTATTTGGATCTCCAGCTGTAAACAGAAGCAATGATCTCTGGATATGACAACAGTCCATTATCCAAAGGACTAACCTTCCCCTTGCTGGTCTGAACTGCTGCTTCTATGATGGAGCCATAACCCTATAGACTGTGATCCGGTCAGACTTACTAAGCTGAGCAGAATGCCAAGGAGAACTCAGATGGCTACAAGAATTATTAGTGGGGATACATCAAGGGGCACTCTTTTCTCTTGGTCAGGACTGTACCAATGCCCAAGCATGGTACTAAGGAGCAATTTGCTGCTGGAGATACCTTGTCTGAATAAGATGTACCACTGAGGTCCTGGTGAGTTGTATCAATTAAAATTCTCATGGCACTTTAGGAACAGTAGAGTATCAGCATTGGTATCTTGGCTAAATTTGGCTGGGACAACTACATTCTGTCCATCTGAATTCTCTGTAGTTTCAACTGAATATGGCACTTGGCACTTTCTGTTCTAAACCATAATATACAGTTGCTGCACACAGGTCAAACACAAGCACTTTCCACCCTAGAGTGGCTGAATTTCAGTGATTGCCAAAATGATCCCCAGCTGGTAAAGTTTGCTGTGTGCTTTGGGGATTTCTCAGTGGAAAGCACTACATAAGTATCAGTGATTATCACCATCCCTGTTGTTATTATTTCTGATGTGACTGCTATAGGGGTGACTGCCACGGTCTCATTTGTGTGTCTGCAACTGGCAACCTGTCACACACTACAGTTTATAATGAAAACTACACTATTAATATTTCCTCTCCTTATTTCCCCCAAGGCATCGGTCTTCTAAATCACCTCAGGAAACTCCCCTCCCCCACTTACACCCTGCAGGCAAAATTCAACATGTCACCCAAACTGGAAAGCAGCAGCTTGTAATGATGCCCAGCTGAGCTGTGTTCAAACTTATGGCTCTTGGAATCAGACAAAAAAGTGTGGTGGTTTAAAATTGGAGAGGAGAGATTGAGACCTTCTCAGTGCCAGCATTCTAGCTGCTATGGAAACATTTTGCATCCCCAGCAAGAACAACAGAAATAAAAAGAAAAAGGAGGTCTTGGCACTTACATTTACATACTGTCCAGACTGACACACACAAACTGTAACTAACACAGCACCAATAATAGTTGGTATTTAGGTAACACCTTTTATCTGAAGATCTCAGAGCACTTTACAGACACTGAAGACCAACAATGGCCTCCAGACACTTAGGGCAGGGCTACACTTAAAAGCTGCAGTGGCACAGCTGTAGTGCTTCACTGAAGATGGTACTACACCCCCGGGTGAGCTTCTCCCATCAGCGTAGTTAATCCACCTCTGCAAGAGGCAGTGGCTAAGTTGACAGGAGAAGCCCTCCCATCCCCACAGCACTATCTACACCAGATGTTAGGTCAGTATAACTGTTTCACTCAGGGGTGTGCATTTTTCACACCTCGGAGCGACATAGTTATACTAACATAAGTTTGTAGTGTAGACCTGACCTGAGTAAACTCTGCACCCACCACACATGTGGGACCAGATGGATGTAACAATAAAGAAGCTGCATTACCTTCTCTTACCACTAGAACTGATGCATACTAGCACAGGGCACCGAGTGAGAGAAGCCAGCACGACTGCTTTCCTGCCGGTAGACAAAGTTGTCAACACTCTCTGAGCAGTGGGCGTGGTTCAGGTGTCCTCCTGTGGATCCCTTGCTTTGACCCTGTGACCTGGATCCCCCTCCTTGCTTTTCATTTGTTTTCCCTTTTGATCTAATGATGCCTGGGTTGTGGCTCCTACCTCACCTGATGGGAGGGCCTTTCATTGCTTTGGAGAGCTCCACACCATCATCCTAGTTATTAGATAGGCCACCCCTTTTTACTCTGGGGCTCTCTGCTCAGTGTTCAGTATTTTTCTCCCCCCACTCCTAGTCTTACCCCTTTGTTTACTTTCTCCCCTGTAATTGTCCTCTGTATCTCTGTGGCCCCTTCCCTCTCCCCATAAGGGAAATGCCATTGTACTTTCAGGGTCCCCTACAGAGGTCAAGTAGGTTCACCCTTTTCACCAGTACCAAATTCACTTCAGAAAAAAGACAGCTGCTGCTTTCATGTCACGTCTAAGCCAGAGAACCAGACTGACCCTATGCTAGTGTGCAATACAGACAAACCTTAGATGTACATATTCTATAGGGCCAAGCCCTGAGATCGTCACTCAGTTTATACATGGATAGCACTCCCACAGAAGCAAGGCTGCCTTTGGAATTCTCTCTCCGTGGAGGAGTCTCAGAATACAAGTCTAGCAATATTCGTGGTACACATTGCAGGATACGGTGTATTCCATTTAGGTGTTCATTAACAGTTTGTTGTGTTCCTGCTTTACACTTTAATCTCTGTATGAAAAAACCTACTGACATAGGGTAACTGAATGGGATAATCTGCAATAATAAAAACAGAATTAAAATAATAATAATTATTATTATTAACATCCTGTTGTAAAGCAAATCAGAATGGGCTAAAAATTCTGAAGACCTCGCTCAGTTCTTATTCAGACCTTCCTTAGGCAAAACTTCCATGGGCTTCATTGGGAATTTTGCCTGAATAAGGAATGAACAAAACCTGCATAAGGACCTCAGCATCTGACTGACTGCGTATACACAATCATGCACAAATAACACGATATTTGTCTAATGGTTAAAGAAGAGAAAACCTAATTCAAATATAAGAAGGATTTATAGACAATGAAAAAGAAACCCTCCAAAAGATGTAAACTCAAGGTTCAGATGAGCTCATTCTTCTCAAGTCTGGGTTCTATAAGACCATCTCCTGATTGGACAATAACTCCAGCCGGATTTATGAATCAAAGGATACTAAAACTTTGATTGGTTATTTCAAAGTTCCATAAGTTTATCCTCAGGTCATCAGCTGACATGTAGGTTTCATAGTCACTGTTTACAGATATGGAGTTGATGTGATATGTGTGCGCATTGGCAAATACTCTTCGGGGAGTGGCCTCCACCATTAGATCCATGGGCCTTAGTACAGGGACCTGGCAAGAGAAGGAACAAAAGCAAGGCATTAGAAGAACAAAATAGTTTCATCATTAAAAGCGATCTCATTGCAACTTCCAGATCAGTACATTCGGCTAATATTCAAACAATCTCACCTACAGCTGAGTTAATCCAGGGCACCATACATTTATGTGGAGACCGGATTGTTCAGTGACATGAATTAGTTTTTGCCTCTAGAATTTAATCTGATCTAGATCAGGGCTGTCTGATAGTTCCCATCTGGTGGTCGGTTGGTGTTTTGTATGAAACACGTTGGTGGTCTCAGCCCAGTTCTTAGTGGACAATTGTGTGCATCACATAAACCACCATTTCAGCTGGCACTAACTGGCACTCTTGTGTTATCTTTAGTCCCCAGGGATTTAATCCTGCCCTTTTCACTAACACAAATTCATTTAAGCCCCTCATCCCTCACAATTTTATACATTAATATATGCACTAGAAAGACTGAACAGTAGGAAAAACAGATGTAGAAATACCTTATATAAGGTATTGTTCTGGTTAGGTTTGAGCAGAGGACTGAAAGGCAGGTACTCGACTTCTAATCCCCACTCTGGCAATGATTCCCTCTTTGGCCTTTGTCATTTAACCTTCTGCCTCAGTTTCCCCATTTGAAAAATGGAGATATTAATACTTACTAATTCACAGGGTTGTTGTGATGATTAATGAATGTTTTGAACACCTAAAGTCTAGCATAACTGCTAAATTGTTGGGGTGGTTTTTTTTGTTTTTTTAAGAAAATTGTATCTAAATGTAGCACTCTGAACAGCATAATTAAGGCTGAATCCACATGGATGGACTCCTGCACTGCATTTCTGTGCTGGCACAGGGGCCCATCTGTACAGATGTATTTACAGGCTCAGACCTCCCAATATTAATACTTCCTTCCAAACTACAGCTAGATTGCTGCTAAAGCCAGGCGCTTATTCTTATTGCAAAATGCAAATACACAGAAAAGCAAAAAATGAAAATATCTACAGTGATTCTTTTCTATTGGTTGACTAAACCTTCCCTTCCCCCAATCAGCAATTCCTTTATTCTTTGTTATTAAAATAATACTGTTTTTTAAAGGAAACCCATCTCAGCACAGATTCCTGCCCCTCTCCCCACTTTATGGTAAAACAATGGAATTGGGAGATGGGAGGAGAGAGAAAAATAGAAAAGAACATTGGAGCAGATGGGGAAAAAACTAACTGATCTACTTTTACTTGTATATTTATTAACCATAACCCTCGTAAGCCATCAGTGGATGAATAGATACAGTCAAAAACTGTGTACGCAAAGGAGGACATAAGTAATATATTTAGACATAACACTCTTAAGGCAACTTAATACAATAGAAAGGTGTCAGTCTATGCTTCCTTTTGCCAATAACCCATTCCCTCAAGCTACTTCATTACTGTGTGTATTATCTGTATGCTGCCCAAAGAGATTTCCCATGGCTGCTGAGGTGGGGATAGGGGTATGACAGCCAGGATCAAGTGACACTAGAACATAGGAACTGCCAGCTCAGAGCCTGAGCTTAATGTGATGAGCCTGCTTTCTAATTCAGCCTGACATATTCAATGATGCATCATTTGCTGTTGAAGGACTTTGCTCAGCCATCTGGGGACATAGTCTAGCATTTTGCCCAGAGACTGCAGGAAGCAGGCTGTCATTCAGACTGTCAGAAACATGATGTTTGCAAAGGTACAGAGTTCAGCTGTTACACCAGGCCTCTCTGGAAACAAAGAAGTAAATAAATAAATAAAAGGGTTTGGCATAAGAATTTCACTCAACACAACACTGATATGCAGTACAGCCACATCTTGACTGTCATGCCAACCCTCTCAAGCCACGCATGGGTTCCTATCCCCAAAGCCTGCAGTAATCACTGCGATACCAGCGCTGGTAGGTATAGGTCTGTTTTATATTGCAGCTTTTTTCAAATAAATCAGTTTTCTTGCACCCTGAGAGTGAAGTTAACAGTATCCTCACCCAATAAACGTCTCAGTTTTCTAGTACAGAGCCAAATTCTTGGGACTCTACTCAGTTTTTACTCAGGGTATGTCTACACTAAAAACTTAAGTCTACCTATATGAGGTCGACTTACAGCCACTGCAGTACTTACTGTGGTGGTGCATGTCCACACTACCCTCCTTGGGTCGGGATGCGGGTCCTCACCAGGAACGCTTCCACTGGCCTAAGAGGGGCAGTGTGGGGAGCTGAGAGCCTGTTCTCTCAGCTCTGATGGTAGCTCTCTACTGGGAGCCTGGCTGCCCCCCGACCCCTCAGCTCCCAATTCCCCAGTGGGAGTGCAGGGGAGGAGGAAGAACAGCCCAGGGCTTCTCGCCTCCCTGTTTCCTGCTGCGAGTGGGGGGAAAGCAGCCTGGGGCGTCTCAACACCGGGGAGCAGGTTCCAGCTATCTGGGCTCCGTGCCCCGGCTCCCAGCCGTGAGTGGGGTCCAGCTGCCCTGGTTCCCAGCCAGAAGTGGAATCCTGTCACCTAGGCTCCTCACCCCAGCTCCCAGCCAGGAGCAGGGTCCAGCCGCCTGGGCTCCTTGCCCTGGCTCCCAGCCAGGAGTGCAACTGCACAGCTCTCCAGGGGTGCAGCTGGGCTCTAGCTGCCAGGCTTTCTTGTCAATTTCATGTCTTTGCTGGAGCCATGAAATTGACAAGAGCTCTAACAACTGATGCAAGTAACAGAGTATCTACACAGACACTTGTGGAGGTGAAGCTATTATGTCAGTGTGGTAGGGCATTTACATCTGCAGGAGCAAGGCTGTAGTGTAGACACTGACATAATTAGGTTGACGTAAATTGCCTCACGTCGATCTAACTGTGTAGTGTAAGACCTTCAACAGGCTGTTGTCAAGGTCTTGGTGGACCATGGTAACTATTACATTTTGTGTAAGGGATACAAGATCTGACAGACAGGATGAAGGCAGTTTTTTCAGCTGTTACAACTACAAGGATCTGCATCTGAACATGCAAAGGTCTAACTGCCCATGCACATGCCATTCAAACACACAGTTACTTGGTTTGTAGGTGCAATTGTAGGCTTCTGCTTGAGGTGAGCCAGCACTGGAACCTTGAATCTGAACCCCTTCCAAAACTGGTGCAGGATCAGTTCAGATTTGGCTCTCTGAACTTGAGCCCACCCATAAGGTTTTGCAGAAAGAGCTAAACCCCATTCAGGATGTTGATGGAGAACAGCTGGCAAGATTAGTGAGCTGAACGATCTGAAACTGAACCTAACCCTGATTCAGTCTCAGATCTACTTCCAAGCCTAGTCCTAATCTGAAGCTGGATCCAAACACTGTCTCCCTGGCCATGCCTAGTTTCTGGAGACAAAGATGGTTCACGTGCATATTTCAGGATGCTTAGTTGCTTCTGCCATTGAAAATCTCACCCATAGCTTTTGGGCTCACTGAGCCAGGGCTTTCGCTGGCATAGGGGAGTTCCCAGTGGACAATGAGGCTGCATAGCTTCCCTCCCAACAGCTACTGGCACAGGTAGTATGTCAGCTGTGGGAGGGAAGTGGCTGGAGTTTATTGCACTCCTGCTATCCGCAAATGGAATATGGGCCATATGGGACTGTTGCCAGATGGTACAAGTTACAGTGGCCCCTAGGGTATTATACTCTGGGATGGGGCAGAGAATCAGGGAATTGTAACTGGTTGTTGGTTCTCAACCTCTCCTTTTAACCTCTCCTGGGCTACTCTAGGTAAATATTGGGGAAGGGAGTCATCCTTTGCATACCACTTCTTTAGGCGCAGACACAGCTGAAGTGCTATTCTGCTCTCCTTGGGGTTCTCACAACCTGAGAATGGAGCTACCTCTCCTCCCTACACTCTCCTCCCTCCTCTGCAATGCAGCACGCAAACAAAGGAAGTGGTGTTCCTGGGGTGCCAGAAGCAGCAGAGGGAGGTGATGGCCATACTACTTCTTCATAGCAACAGAGCTGATTCAAGCACTTCAGCTAAGAATATCACAGGGCATGGCTGTGGGAGTGCACTTTCAATTTAGAATCAAATCCACATTTTCTTCTTAATACACTGTCCTTAAGCACTCCAACCCCTAGCCACTTGGAATTTGCAGCTGAAGACATTTTGCACAATTGAATGGTAAATTTTCTCTTTCCATCATCATTTGTGTTCAAATATTTCTTTATGCCCTTTGTTATCAATGGAGGTAAAGCAAAGAAAAAGGATTCCTGGATTTTTCAAAAGTAAAAGTGGGCTGTTCGCTTTAGCGAGGAAGCAGGTGCAGAATTGAAGTCATTTGATTTGGGGAAGTCCTAGAAAAAATAATAGTAAACCACTAATCAAAGAATCACAGATGGAAAAGATCTTCTGTCTCGTCCACCCCAGGGCTGATAAAGGTTTGTCCTCGGCTATATATTTTCTAATACACTGTCTAGTCAAGGTTTTAAAGGTCTCAAGCAATACAGCTTCCAACAGTCCCCTTGGGAGACTACTCTACAGTCTAACAGAGCTCCTCATTACAATTCTGCTTAACATACAACAAATGGAGAGAAATGATGGTCTAACTTAACAGCACTGCAAACTACTCTGCATTCTACAAAGGTCTGCTATGCTGAATCAGACATTGAAAAAGAGCATCAGAGTTACCAGAAACTAATGCATGAGGCAATGAATTTGCTCAGAATTGCAGCACTTAGCAAGTATTAAATGAAACTGGCTAATAAAATGACTGGTCACTTGGTAGCAATTAAAACTTTTGGTTTTTTTAAGCATACAGCCTTTCTGTTGGGTGGTTTAAGCAGAGCCTAACTCCTACTAGTATTGTCTTAACAATCTTGAACAATATAGAAAACTCCTAAATGCACTTCTTATTCAATTACTGAACTAACCTGGAGGGCAATATCTGGTATTATATATACAACCATTATTAAAGGGTAATTCAGTGTAACAAACCGAATCAAGTACATACAAAGGCTGTCACATAAAATAAACCAGTAACAAATTAAATTACTCTCTGTTTTTGGGAGGGAGAATGCCAGTCCTTTTTCATTTAAAAATATATATATCTTAATTTTTCTTTTGGATTTTAAAGAAAGGACCCCCACCACCACCGCAGCACACAGAGCTGATCAGACTCGTTTGATACCCGCACCACATTCAGTCTTTTTCTCCTTGTCTAGAGAAGGCTTCTCCTTTCCTGAGTTAATGAAGCACTAATCCTCTCTTGAGCTGTAAAATTCATTTTCGCCATGGTTCAGTGGCAGATGTGGTTCAAAAAGCATGGGAGCCAGCCTGCCGTGGCTCCTTCTCACACATCAGAATTGCATTTCTTTCTTCCAGATTCAGTCTACTATCAAAAAGATCACAGCGGAGTTAATCCAATCAGTGTAATTGTCATTGTTTTGTTAGTTCCTTCCTTCGCTCTCATCAGGTTTCTGCTGTTTTGTGTGGGTGGTATAATGACGTGCACAACATTCTACTCCACTCTTGGAGAAAGGCAGTTTTTCCTATATTTTGTGAGGATGGATATAGCTCGACTGGAATCGCTTCCATGAGTAACATTGTATCTCTCACCCTCCCTCCTCTGCAGTGTTGCCAAAGTTTGAGTCAATAATTGGTAATCATCATCTTAAAATATCCAGTTTTAGGAGTCACGTGAATACATGAAAGCTCAAAAACCAAAATGCCTACATGTTGGCATGAAATAGCTCAGAATTCTTAAGTCAAACACATGAACAGACAACAGGTGTGGTTGGCAATACTGTGACAAAGGCCCAGAAGGGGAGAGACCAAACATTTATCCACGGAAGAAACTTAAAATGCTGCAGGATTTCTTTTTCTGGGGTAAACATCTCTCTTTCAGAATTCTTTATCTTAACCATACAACTGAGCAGGTATCCAAATTATGTGGAACACAGGGAATTTTGGGGTTAAAATGAATAAGGGTGTGAACTCTGCACCGGCACAAAAAGAGCTCTGGGACCCTGAAAGAGTTAATAACCTCACTGACTGCACCTGGGAAGGGTGTGGGCCAAGTGAAGGGGATGGACTCAAAAAGAGGAGAGAGAGCAGCTCAGTGGAGAGGGGGAGACCTCTCCACTGGGGAGGATGTAGTGAGTGCCCTCTCTCTCCGTGAGGGCTAAGAACACTGGAAGGGCAGGTCTGCTCCTGAGGTGAACCTGAAGCCTGAGGGACGATCCGGAGCTGCTGAGGGATGACAGCCTGCCTGAAACCCTGGGAAGGTAAAGAACTGTGCCAGACCTAGACTGTGGGGTGGAGTGAGGCACAGGAGCTTGAGGACAGGTGTGAGGCCAACTCACTATAGTGGAGGCTGACCTGTGAGGGAGATAGATTGGCCAGGTTAGCCTGACTGGGGCTGAAGTTTCAGCTGTTCTTGTATTTTTGTTGGCCTGGTTAAAACAACTCTGTGACCCTAGAAGAAATGGACTTAAACGTGACATGGCTGGAGGGCTGAGTTGTGAAAAGAGGTAGAGGACCACAGGGCTGGAGCGAGGGTCAGCAGGGGAAACTAGAGAAGACTGAGCTAATACAGCACTCAAGCTATGGGAGGTACTCTTGTGGTGAATCCACTCTTCTAAAGAGACCAAAACAGTAGCTCAAACCTTCAGATATAAAATTTGTGGATGATACCAGAAGGCACAATACCTCTCAGGGAGGTACTGTATTGTTCCCATTTTACAGCTGGGGAAACTGAGGCAAAGAGCATTTAAGTGACTTGTGCCAAGTCAAACAGAAAGTCAGTATCATAGCCAAGAGAAGAGCCCACTGAGTCAGTGTCAGAACCAGGAGTAGAATCATGTCTAGCCAACCTGATCGCTTTCTTTGAAAAGGTAACAATCCTTTTGGATGGGGGGGAAGCGGTAGACATGGTATATATCTTGACTTTAGTAAAGCTTTTGGTACGGTCTCGCATGACCTTCTCATAAACAAACTAAGGAAATGCAACCTACATGGAGCTTCTCTAAGGTGGGTGCAAAACTGGTTGGAAAACTGTTCCCAGAGAATAGTTATCAGTGGTTCACAGTCATGCTAGAAGGGCATATCAACTGGGGTCGCACAGGGATCAGTTTTGGGTCCGGTTCTGTTCAATATCTTCATCAATTATTTAGATAATGGCATAGAGAGTACACTTATAAAATTTGTGGATGATACCAAGCTGGGAGGGGTTGCAAGTGCTTTGGAGGATAGGATTAAGATTCAAAATGATCTAGATAAACTGGAGAAATGGTCTGAAATAAATAGGATGAAATTCAATAAGGACAAATGCAAAGTACTCCACTTGGGAAGGAACAATCAATTGCACACATACAAAATGGGAAATGACTACCTAGGAAGGAGTATTGTGGAAAGGGATCTGGGCGTCATTGTGGATCACAAGCTAAATATGAGTCAACAGTGTAACACTGTTGCAAAAAAAGCAAACATCATGCTGGGTTGTTTTAGCAGGAGTGTTGTAAGCAAGACACGAAAAGTAATTCTTCTGCTCTGCCCTGATTAGGCCTCAACTGGAGTATTGTGTCCAGTTCTGGGTGCCACATTTCAGGAAAGATGTGGACAAATTGGAGAAAGTCCAGAGAAGAGCAACAAAAATGACTAAAGATCTAGAAAACATGATCTAAGAGGGAAGACTGAAAAAACTGGATTTGTTTAGTCTGGAAAAGAGAAGACTGAGAGGGGACATGATAACAGTTTTCAAGTACATAAAAGGTTGCTACAAAGAGGAGGGAGGAAAACTGTTCTCGTTAATCTCTGAGGCTAGGACAAGAAGACATGGGCTTAAATTGCAGCAAGGGTGATTCAGGTTGGACATTAGGAAAAAATTCTGAACTGTCCGGGTGGTTAAGCACTGAAATAAATTGCCTAGGGAGGTTGTGGAATCTCCATCACTGGAGATTTTTAAGAGCAGGTTAGACAAACACCTGTCAGGGATGGTCTAGATCAGTGGTCCCCAACCTTTCTGTGGGAATAGCACATTTCTATTCCCAGAAGACTGGCGGGCGTCAGAGACCCTGCCGCCGAAATGCGGCAGCGAAAAGAAGTGTCGCTGCCGAAATGCCACTGAGAAACTGCAACCCTTCTCGCGGCATTTCAGCGGGCGGTTCTCCGGTGGCCACACTCGGTGGCGCAGTGTCCTGCGGGCGCACACAACTGTCCTGGCGGGCGCCATTGCGCCCGTGGGCGCCGTGTTGGGGACCCTGGTCTAGATAATACTCAGTTCTGCCATGAGTGCAGGGGAGTGGACTAGATGACCTCTTGAGGTGCCTTCCAGTTCTATGATTCCCCATAAAGTAATTTCAATACCCATTAGACAGGTAGTTTGCCTTGTTCCTTAAATGCATTTGGTACTGGCCAACGCTTTTCTTAAATTGGAAAGTCCTCTGTGAACACAGTGATGCTCATGGGCTCAGATCTGCCTCTGAAATGGAAATCAATTATTTAGAAACTTTAAAACAATGGGGAGGAGCACTAGTTCCCTTATGGGAGCAAATCCAAAATGGCAATGGTGGGCTGGTGGCTTGCCTCTGGCCAATCCATTTTAACGCTATAGTGGGTGTTTGAAAAATTCAGTGGTTTGCAAAAGGCCTTCCAGTCATTGTGGCAAATTTACAAAACTGCAGGAGACCAAAAAACTGGCTGGCTCATGTGCTTTGTGTAAGCAATCTGGTGGCCTAAGTCACAAACAATGAATTGCATGGCCCATCCCATGTATTTTAAGTAAACAAAAACTTGGGCCTTATTGTAGAAAAATATGTGTACAAAGGAATAAATCACACTACTAGAGAAATCACAAAGGAAATTGAACCATCATTACACATAATATATATATTTGATATAAAGGAGCATATCTGCCACATTTGTGAGAAGTGAAATGGTTTGATGTTTCACTTCCATTCTTTTGCTATTTTCTATGGAAAGAAAGACAGCCCTTACTGACAAAGAAGCCAGTGCCTCCCTGGAAACAGTCATGAATGTGAGACAGTTTCTAATTTGCTTTAGGCTGTAGTTTCAAGAGAAGACAGGGTGGTCTAGTACTTACGACACTGAACTGGGAGTCAGGAGACCTGCATTCTAGTCCCAGCTCTGTCATTGTCCTGCTGTGTGACCTTGGGCAAGTCACTTCACCTCTCTGTGCCTCTGTTTCCCTTCCTATCCATTGATTGTACGTTTACAATATAAGCTTACTATGCGTTTGTACGATTCATAGCAAAATGGGGTCCCAATTTTGTTTGGGATTTCTAAGTGCGGCGGTAATATAACACTCATGCACTGGAACATGTGACTTCTGCTTTTTACTAAATTCACAAATCTTCATGAAAAATGTCACTGCTCCTTGGTGAAGTTTGCTGAACTGGTATAAATTATGGGGTATGCTGATCACATTGGTAGATGGATGATTTTAAAACCTTTCCCAGACATGAAAACAAGCTCTGTGTGGCTCGAAAACTTCTCTCTCTCACCAACCAAAGTTGGTCTCATAGAAACTATTTACTCACCTATTTTGTCTCTCTGATTTTAAAAGTGACAGACTTCTAAATATTCGGGTTATTTATTTATGTTGGCAGAAGGTGAGGTTCCGTTCTTAGTGACACAAGCGTCAATCTTGAGTAACTTCCTGGAAATCCTTGTAATGCAATGGGGGTAACTCTGGATTTACACCAATAACTGTGAGCAGTATCTGGTACACCATGGTAGCCATTTAAAAAAAAAAATCAATACACAATGTAGCGACTTCATTTAGGTAGCTATTTGGCCAATGGCTACCAAACCTCCTTATCTGAGCTGAAGTAATGCAGTTATTACCTGTTTTAAGTGTAAGGAAATAATGCAGCATCTCAGACACCACTGAGTAATAACTGTAATGTTCACTTCTTAGCGACACCTACTGCAGTCGACTTTGTTTGTATAATCATGCTCACCTGTGAAGTAACCTATGATACTGAAAATAAGTCTTAGGTATCAAACCATTATTTTGTTTAATAATTACATTGGATTAACTTGGATATGCGAGGGCAGCTCCCACTCAGCCAGTATTTGCTGCTAGTCCCCATGTGAAAATCAAAAGTAAGCTTATCAACTTTAGTGGGTTTACACCTGTGTTATCACGAGCAGAATTTAGCCCATTACTACAACAGGAACCTAGCCTGCAAATGAGGGCAGAATCTGGCCCCGTGAAATTAGCAAAACTAAAGTCCCTTTTGTAATGCACGCTAAACCTAACCTGTTATTTACAGCAAAGAAAATATCATCCAGTCAAATGGGAGTCAGATAGCAGCACTAGTTCTTTGGGGCCAAACCCTGAGAGGTGCTGACCATACTCTAGCAACAGCGCACCTGTGTGCATTTGGTCCTTGATTTTTATTTTGTAATTCCAAAAGGCATGTTCTGTGTGGTCAGCAGCAGAAATAGTGGGCCAACGCAGCCTGGGGATTCATATTTTGCAGACAGAATACACATCAAAAGACTATTTTCATGGCAGACTTACAATTTCACGCTCTCTCTGACTTTGTTTTATTGAGCCCTTCTCGTGAAGTGAGAAAAGATACCTTTCCGTGTGAAGATAAACTTGCTATCTAATTACCAGTCCATGTTGCTTATAATTCTGCGGGTTTCATCTGTTTTCCCAAGACATTTCCATCCCCTCTAAACATTACATTTACACTAATGCTATTTCTTGTGTCATTTATTACTTGGGATTTTTTCATGTAATCAAATGCAAGGACAGAGACGTCCTAACACATCAAATATTCTTAGGTTTGTCAGGGAGCAGAGATCCTGCACTGAATTAAACTATACTAGGCTGTCCCAGGAGGATATGGGTCATGCTTAGGGAGGAGTGAGATGTTCAGCAGGCTTAGGAATTCTGCTAAGGGGACAGCTACTGTGAAACTCATTCATACAGGCCACTGCAAACTCCATCAACTGAAGGTGGCCTTACTGGGCCCATTCCTTTGAGGTGTGGTGCTTTAGCAAGAAATTGATGGGAGTGAGGACCGAGGGCCCAGTGCTCTTAGGAGCTAGATGCTGGAGTGGAGGCTGCTCAGCCCCTGGCAGGATCAGGAGCGGAGTATGGAGAGCAAAACTGTACACAGCAACCTGAGAATGCACAAAAGGACAAAAATCTCTTCTCTGAAGAGCTGGCAAACCAAAGGCCAGAATGGGTGCCATGCAGTGAGCAGACCAGAACAAGGCAGTGAGCAAAGAACATTTTTGATGTCACATTGTCTTCCAATGGTGCACAGGTGGGATCTCATCATTAAATAGAAGAGGAAAATCCCTCTGCCATCATACAAAATGGGTCAAACAAACAAACAAACAAAAAGAAATAGGAGAAAGAGGGTGAAACCAGGATATCAGCACCTGCCTCTCAATTTACAACATGCTATCAAATACTCAGACATAAGGTAACAATTTCCTAACATTTAATCTTTTATATTATGTTTAAAATAAAGGAGCCAGGAAATCTAAATGTCCATTCCTGGCTCTGCCACTGACTCACTCTGTGCTGTTGGGTAAGTCACTGCAGCTCTCTGCCTCAGTTCCCCCATCTATAAAATGGGGATGATGATTCCTACCTGCCTCACCTGGGTGCTAGGTGGATTAACTTTAATTCATGCTCTGAAGATACATTATTCTTCCGCTTACGGATCGGGGCTGGAATTCAGATTTAGATAAAATTTTAATAGAACTTGTTCTCATTTCAAAGTGGCCACCTGAGCCTGGATGATAGATGTGAATCTTTTGATATGCTCTTTACTCGCTATCAGACGGTAGCCACAGTAGCAGTACACACAATAAAGATGGTAAAGCCGATGCTGCCGAGCAGAAGAGGGAATATGTTTGCTTTAATGAATGTGCTTAGCGCTTCTTGACAGACCTGCCAGCAGGAGTCCTGTTGAGCCTTTCAATTACCATTTCACTACAGAGAAGACTCCTGGCACACCGAATTGCTCCAGCACCAACATGCAGGCAGGTATTCAGAGCACACCCACAGTTAATGGAATCAGAACTGGCTGGGAAGAAAAAATAAAGCAATATTTCATTGTTCGCTAAGTTCCAGCCTCCTGCGATACAACCTAATGCTCCATCGCAGCAACAGTATAATATGCCATAGGTGGGGGGGAGGAGGACGGGTGTGCGGTAGAAAGGCTAGGTAGGCAGATTGGCACACTGCTCGCATGCCCTATGCAGGCTCCAAAACCTCCCACTCTTGCTTTTAGTCTGTGTTCTCTGGAGTGCTCTCTGAACAGAGTGGAAAGGATTATTTTCTTTATGCCACTGCGGTGTTACACCTACACAGAAATATAAACCCCAACAGGGAACTGCACTGGAACCGTGCTTGGAAAAATGTGTCTCACACAGAATGAAGCTACTATCCCCATGCCCTTTGGGCAAGGTACCACCAGCACCACTATCCTGATGGCTCCAGCTGAGCGAATGTTTCTAATGAGTGAGGTTTAATGCAGTTAGAGTGCCAGCCATGCTCTGGACAGGACCTTTACCACTGAGCATCCTTCATACCCTAAGGTTATTTTCTTTAGCTCTAAACTTCCACGCCAGCCCCAAAGCTAGACTGCTGGTGCTCTCGAGCAGGTGCACAATGGTTGGGAGAGAGAGCCCTTTCCACACGGCACACACCCGCGGGAGGCAGCCAGCATCATGCTGGTGTTTGTGCTCTCTAGGAGTAATCCTGCATTATGGAAGCCAATGGGAGCACTGCCACTGATTTCCATGAAGGAAGGATCAGGGCCTCTGAGCATAAGGGAGCAGGCAGGCTAGTGCAGTTAAAGGTGCCCAATATGCCAAACGGAGAAGGGGAATGGGCAGTTAGGGCACACTCCTGGCACCGCTCCCTTGTGCCTCCCTTCCTCTCTCCAGCACTGCGGGAGCTCAAGCTACTCCACATTAAACTGTGTCATAGTTACCATCTGTCTTCCCCAAGCAGAATGCCTTAAGCAATTACTGCTTGGGCACTACACTTCCCTTCCCTCACCCCCTACAGTGTTCCAGTGCCTCTCAAATGCCAGCAGAGCCCCTGACATGCCTTGAAGAGAAGCTTTCACTAAGAGCTGTTCCCCCTCACGCATTTGCAAAGGTTTCTTCCCCTTTGGTTCGCTGTTCTTTGACCCTCATGTTTCCTTTCCCTTTGTTGTTGTTGCTGCTGCTGCTGCTTTGACTTTATGCACTATCAAAGTTTTATTTACATCCACTGGATATGTCTACTGCTCAGTATCTGCCTTCATCCCACGTATGGGGTAAAAACCCCCTCATGTTATTTACACAAGCAGCCTCCCTGAAGACAGTTAGCAGGATTTGGCCCATAAACACTGCTCTTAATCAATATCACCCGACATACACTTTTTCTGCTTAATGCATTCCCCCCTGTGCCTAAAGAATTCTCCTGCTCAATGGTCTGTTCCATTTGGACACTACCTATTTTCCCATGTCTCCTGTTTTGTCTCGGGCAACACTGCATCACGTAGGCCTGAAGTTCTCACAGCCTTACCTGGAGATGGCCAGAAAGTAAAAAACATCCTGATTCATGAATAAAAGCATCAAGTTTGGTTTGCTGTCATTCATGGGGTCATGTGATTTTTGGCAACTGCCAGGTATTTGTGAAACGGTTTGCAAATGCCAAAAACTTCATGAATCTTAGTGTGGGAACATTCATTCATTCCAAAATTCCTACCAAAAAGTGCCATATTAGTTTTTCCCTGGTTTAAAAAAAAGTCAGTCATCCAATCAGAGAACAGCAGCAGTACCATGTGACTTAAGGGACCAATCACACAATAAAGACAAACAACTCACAGGCCGAAATTTGTCACAACTACTCAGGAAATACTTATGAATAAAAATCACACTCATGGCGATCAGGATTAGTTTGCAAACTATACACTACCTAATAGAGGTTACATTCATAGCAAGTATTATTAAAACAAAACAAAAGATTTCAAACCATTCAGAATTTCCCATTTACTGTGCACAGTAGTATAATTTTTTTTTAGTTCAGAGTTCTTCTTTAATTATTATAGATTATTTTACTGTATGTTTCTTTAAGTTATGAAATGTGAGAAGTTTACAGCTACCTGGGCTAGAAAACAGAGCATTTTTATTATTTGAGAATAAAGATCAGGAATTCTCAATCTCAGCTTTATGGACTGCTTAGAATTTCATTCCCCTAAAGGGCATGATTCTTTCAAATGATCTCGTTCATATATTTTCCCATCTCAGAAAAGCCAATGTCATTTTAAACCCATCCACCAGATTTATAGCGTTTCTCCCTTCTGATAATCAGGGAGAATTATGCAAAGGCACAGTTGTGTTATCAAACATGAATTCACAGCAATCTAATTCCACTGATAATTCTCCCTGGCACATTGTTTTTACAGTATGCCAAGACGTAGATACCGACAGTATAAGTGCTGTGGAAAAAAGAGATGAATAGGAAAAAATTCTGGAAGGTCAATTCTGGTCATCAGTGCTTCAAGCCGAATTTACAAATATTAAGATGGATGGATGGATGAGTCTGCACTGGAGAAGAAAGAATCCAGCTCATGACCTGGGCAAACGAGGAGGGAGGGGAAAAAGGGGGCAAGCAAAGAGGCAAAATAACCTCCTTTTTTCTTTTCAGCAACCTGAGGAATCAAACGGCCAGAGTTCTAACTAACCCCTACATGCTGCTTCCATGGTCTACTCTTGGTTCAATAAACGGATTAAGACTGGAAGGAAGCTATTACAATCTTTATTTTACAAAATTAATTCAGCTGCTAAAAACACACAAACAACCAGAACCACTCAACTCTCAAACTACAAGTATGGATTTTGGTGTCCTGGTCAAATTCTCAAACTGGGTAATTACATCGTCTACCTGCTGATACCTGAATCCCACCCTTGTGGCTTCAATTGTAAATAACACTCCTCTTTATTCCTGAGGTAACAGCTAAACAAACAAGCAGCTGAGAATTGGGGACATAGTGACATTGGGGAATGCCGCCATGCCTCCGTTCCTCCAGCCACATCTCTTTGCAAAGTGGCTGTGCCACGCCAGAAAATCTGGCCCTGGCTTTTCGTCTTTATAAACTAACAGTATTTAATGAGCAACAAAAAGTAAGTAAACCCTAAAGAGTATACTCCATAGGACAAAAGCACAATCTGAATGGTTGGCAGTGGATTAAAAGCAGAGTAATGGACTGTCCTCCTTGAGACTGTATGTGTCAGTGCGAGTCTGATACCGTCCCACTAGGCCTAAAGAAATGAGACCACCAAAGATTGCACTTTGAGCTCAGCTGAGCATGCAAATACTGCACACTGAACTGTTTTAGAGCAATGTAGGTAAGTAGCGCAAATGGAGAAATCTTTTTTTTCCAATTATTTTTGTTGCAGTGGTTTGACAATGATCTGATCATTTGAAATTGATTAGTTCTGCCACATGCATTTTATAGCACTTCATTACTTTTAAAAAGCCAAACGGTTCAAATTACCCTGTTTGTCATTTAAATGATAATGTTTTTGAGAATGTAAAAAGAAATACAAATCTCTGTGTTGTGGAATAAATACTCTGACACCAGAGACGTGCTAGCAGCATAACAATTTTTATCCACAGCATCATTTTTTCCTCTCTCCACATTAAACTGCAGATGCTTGAAGTTGCATACAGAGCTGTGCATGGTGTGAGGAATAAAGTACAAATTCTCCATGAAACTGTCCCCAGAAGCTAAGGAATTTGCATGCTTTTGCAAGAAGGAAGTGTTATTATATAGAAGATTTTACAATAGATTTTGCTGAGGTTAAAAGAATGAAAGATAGAGATGGCTTCATAACAACAAAATGCCAGGAGAGTAAATGCATGTGCTGACTACAGCCATGTAGCAACTTTGAGATTAACTAATCGTAAAGGGTCTATTTTCCCATCATTGTGGATGGATATGGGAGCGCAACTTTCATACATTTTTTTTAGTGGGGTTTATTTTAGTGCTCCTGAAAAAATGCTGGGTTGAGAGCCCTGGAGATTACCTCTTCTGTGGAAAACTGAGTTCAAAGAACAGATAAATGCAGTTCTTGTGTTCTCCAAACCATAACTCAAAGTGGAGGGATCCCCTCTCAAAGAATGCAGGGGTAGTTCCACCCACATTCGGACCCTGTTCTCTCTTCTGAGATTGCTAGCAAGCATGCAGACTGTGATGGAGTTTTGAGTTGCAGAAACTTGGCCATTAGGGACTGCACCAAGACCACCCAACTCAGATCACATGCCACACATCACTAACCGCCTTCAGATAGAAATGATATTCACTCATTATTATCCTGGAGTAGACTACAGAGACCTCCAGCAACAGGCTCCTTATCAAATTAATATCCCCAACCAGCCAGCTGTTAAAACATATTGAGCCAAGTTCAAAAGCAGAGGTACAAAAATCTGTGTAGGCTGCTTACAAGGATGTAAGTCCAACGGGATCCAAGGTGTAGAACATGCAAAATGAGCCGGTTTAAGCCTTGGGCACAGTGAGACTGGGGGAAGAGGAAAGAATTTGTGTAGGGCAGGGAGCAGTTACAACCACATGTGACAGGCACGTGAGGAAAAAAGTTTGAACAGTTGCTCACACAAAGGAGGTTGCAATGCCGTATGGAATGCCCAGGTGGGATTCTCAGGGATAAATTCACTCCTGGTGTAACTCCACTAAATAAATGGAATTGCATCTTTGGACCTCCCTAGGCCACCATGGGTGGAGAGCGCTTGCAGAAGCACTGGAGGCAGTATCATGAGCAACAGTGATCCCTAGGCTCAGGTGAGTGCAACACCCAAGATTCTCCTAAGGGAATCCCATCTAATCCTCAGACAGAATCATGGTGGCCTGGATGAGGGGATCTGAGTGAAGAAGGCAGTATACATCCATAGACAGAGGATGAGAGGCTGATGTGCTCTGGTAGGGAGAGAATGAGAAAACATGGCTCTGGCTGTGCAGGAATGCTCTAACAAAAAAGATACAATAAACTGAAAAGAGGCTTTTCTTCAAGTGAAGATGCAAGAAGTGGAACAGAAATGTGCAAGTCACTTCCCTGCTGGCAGGGGTATATCCATCTCACTGTGACAGAAAAGCCAATAGTCCCGTTTTATTTTAAATCTATTTCTTGTTCACCCATCTCACACGTCTCTCTAGATTAGCTAGACCTATATTTTAATTGTTTTAAATCGAACATATTTTTCATTTCTTCCATGGGCCCCAGAGGATTTCACTGGCAAAAGGGATGCTTTCTGGCATATTTTAAATGTAGGAAAGGAGATCACATTCCTTAGAATAGGAAAACCAAACTCCAGCATCAAGCAGAATGAAACCAAAAGGTTCCATACACTCTTTGTACAGCCACGTGGACAGCTAGTTTGCTAGAGAGCCATCCTGCTCTGGAGAATAACATTGTGAGTAGGGATATCATAAAATAAGAATCATCCTAATAATTCTTTCAGTAGCACCATGCTGCCTGCTTTTTTTAAGGCAGAACCTTGGAATGAGAGATCTGGTCCAGAGAAAATAAGAACCAACCATGGCCCATCATTTGTAAGGACATTTAATAGGTGTAATAAAAGAATACCCCTCAGAAGGAATGCTGCAACCAGCACGTCCTTTTGTTTGATGCACTGATGCCTTTGTTGTTACTACTCTTAGATTAGCTGTTCACATACAGCTTGGATGGTTAGTAAATGGCAGGGAAACAAATGACGCAAAAATTATACCAATGGACACTCATCTCGGTCTTCCCTCAGGAAAGCCGGCTCTAGTCCCCCCTGCCTCAATCTTGGACAAAATCCTGTTTAAAAGGGGAACTGAAGACTTTTTAATAAGGTTCCAAACTGATAGCCAGCCTCAGAGATGTCTTATTTTTTTGGTATCATATAGAAAACTGAGATAGTGATTTATACGTTTCAAGTCTTTTTGACATGTGCTGTAGGTTTCTTCAAGGCTCAGAAACTAATCAGAAGCTTATCTTTCCCTTTGTGTAATGGCAAGCTGTCAGCTTCCATGACCCTCCAAACAATTTAATAAATGACACTAAGAGACAGAATGTCTTGATATTCCAGGTGTTCAGTCAGGGCCAGCCCCTACATGCAGCACACGCTGAAGTGAGACTGATGGCTACGCTTGTTGAGCTGATAGGACTCCTTTTATGTCATTAAATTAAAAATATCTAGTATCCATCAGGTATCTAGTATCCTTATTTCCACAGAGCACCACTGTGGCAGCTAAGATGTAAATGTTCATGAGCATCTTCCTTCTGGCTAGCGAAAGCTTAGTGAATTACGAAGACAACCCACCCCATCTTCTTGTCACTAGCAGGCTCCACTCCACAGCCAAGTTTCAAATAGGCAATTGTGAGCCGGCAGACCAGGTGCCAGCTCATGCCAAGGCCCTAGGCCACACTGAACACTGATAAATGCACAGCTGGAAACCAGTCTGGCTTACCTGTGAGTTAGTATAGATAAAAAGGATATTAGTGTTATAAGAATGTATTTTGCGTTTAGACTTTATGGAATGCTTGTACAAAGCTGAATGTATTATATTTGTACCCCATGCTACAAGGTAGTACTTATGAGTTGGCTCTGTAACTGTATTAATGTTTGTTCTGAAGCCATGTAACTCACCTAACAGGAAAAAAGCTTCACCTACTGCAAAATGCTGGATTCCTGCAGAAGGTGTTATCTCCTGCCTATCAGGAAGGGCTACTGAATCCAAATGGGCCATTATGGAATACAGACTTTGTTGATTGCTCCCCACACCAACCCGTGAAGAATCTACGTGCAACAGTGCTCATCCCATCATCTTGGACTCTAGGGATGTGAGGATGAAAATTTCTGACCAGAAGGAATTAGGGTCTCTTTATGCTTTCTAGAGTCTGAGGGGCAAAGATTTCTAAACACAAGTAAGAGACCCCGAAGCGGCTTGGCTTGGGTTAGCTCCAAAGGACATAAAAGCTTGCTGATTATAGAAATTTCTATCACCTTTTGAATTTAAGATTCTATCTCATTTCTGTGCAGGCTTACCTTATTTTAACCTTGGAAAAAGAAATGAGAGTTATTTATTAGATAATAAACAGTATGTTACAGGATTGGCTACCAGCATTGTCTTTGGTGTGAGGTACAAGTTTCAAATTGACCTGTGATAAGTGATTGTTCCTTTGGTACTGGGAGTAATTTGAATATTTTGTGATCATTGGTGTAAAGTGACCATGTATCACAGAGTCAAGCTTGCCAGGTTGGACTATCCAGAGGACTATCTGTGACTCCTTGTTAAGGCTGTATAGTGCCTGAGGAGTTTACACTTGTTGGTTGGTGAATTCTAAGTATAGAATTCACACCCAGTGTGGAGTCTGGGCCCTGGCTTCTTAACAGTCTGCCCTGAGATTATTATCACTTGTGAGCCACTCCAGACAGTGTAACAGCAATATCATACCATGACTCCATTGCTTCCTTCCTTCAGGATCTATTTCCTAATACACACCTCTCTCACATCTTCAGGGTTACTTTATGCTTTTTTCCTCCCTTAGGCCTTTATTGATGTGCTATGATTTAGAAGACAGTTCTCATCCAGGATTGGATGAGGTGGTACAAACCAATACAAACAATTTTCTGTCTCCATATCCAAAAAGTAAAATCTTGGATAAAAGCGACCTGAGATCACGTTTCACTGGTTACAAAGCCATTCATCTGGCAGGCCAGCAGATATTCTGCCAAACAGACGATTTTTCATCTGCTCCTATTGCCACCCCTCATTTCATTTAAAATCCATGCCGAGATTCAGACGGTTAGACCAGAAGGGAGCATTGTGCTCCACTAGTCTGGCCTCCTGCAAAACACAGGCCCTGGGAAGTCACCCAGAAACTCCTGCACTAAGCTCAATAACTTGTGGTAGAGCAGCTTTCTTTGCACGGCTGTCCCACTGAAGGGGAAGTGACCTTGTGTTATCTATGGCATTCATCTTTCCTTGAAATGACTGGTTGATTCCTCCTTTAGAGATGCAAGAGTCACATGCACTTCTTCTGAACTTCTAATTGGGGTCCAGCACTCACTTAGATTATTAGACATGCACTCGCAAGACTTGATTGGAATTTCTGTCAAATCAGAGCACAGGTCACAGTGCTATAAGTAAGGTAATAAGATTGGAGTTCTGGGCTACAGTTGAACAAAGATAAACATAGCTTCGCTATTATGGGGGAAAGGCTTTTAATGGTTTGGTCAATGGAAGAATGGAAGAGTTTGCTGAATGAAGCCATCATGGAACACTCAGCATTATCTCTGTGCAAGTGGACAGCAAGGGAATGTCCTACAACCCCAAAGTGAAGGGAAACTGAACTGTATCCTGCAAATTTAAAGAGGTGGATAAAAAATTAGATCACAATTGTAGAGCTTTCAGCCCCATCAAAGCCCACACCAACTTAGAGCTGGTCAAAATTTTTCTAACTTTAATTTTTCCAATGGGAAATAGAATTGATTTTTTCAGAAGAATATTAATAATAAATTCATCCTATTTTTCCACCAGCTACAAAACGTATTGAAATTAGAAAATTTTTTGAGAACAAATGGAAATTGAAGTTTTTATGAAAATGTTTATGAAAAATATCCCTTTTTCACCCAGCTGTCTGCAGTTAAACTATCAGCACAAAACTTCGCATAATCATTACAAATCCTCTTGCGTGGAGCAGGCCAAGGAAGATGGTACCAGAGCCTCTATGTTAGCGCTCGGGTTTGTCTACACAGCGCCGTAGACTGGTCTTTGCGGTGTGAATTGCAGAATGCTCTAACTGCCCTGCGTAGACCCTGCTGTTGTAAAAACTAAAAGATACCTAGTTCCTGCTGATGCAGTACAGTTTCATGTTTCATTTCCTCATATACCATATGCTACCTCGTGGGTCATGCACTCTGCTCAATACTCTCTTCTTTTGTCTGCCTCTTCCATTCGCAGATGTATGCCCTTTTTTGTATGGTTCACTATGCTTAAACCAGCCTCCCTCTTTTTGTGTACCATGTTGTACGCTTAGCCCTGATCTACACTAGGAGTTGAGGTCGAATTTAGCAGCGTTAAATTGATTTAACCCTGCACCCGTCCACACGACGAAGCCCTTTTTTTCAACTTAAAGGGCTCTTAAAATAGATTTCCTTACTCCACCCCCGACAAAGGGGATTAGCGCTGAAATCAGCCTTGCTGAGTCGAATTTGGAGTACTGTGGACACAATTAGACTGTATTGGCCTCCGGGAGTTATCCCAGAGTGCTCCATTGTGACCGCTCTGGACAGCGCTCTCAACTCAGATGCACTGGCCAGGTAGACAGGAAAAGGCCCGCGAACTTTTGAATTTCAACTTCCTGTTTGGCCAGCATGGCAAGCTGCAGGTGACCATGCAGAGCTCATCAGCAGAGGTGACCATGATGGACTCCCAGAATCACAAAAGAGCTCCAGCATGGACCGAACGGGAGGAACGGGATCTGATCGCTGTATGGAGAGAGGAATCCGTGCTATCATAGCTACGTTCCAGTTTTCAAAATACCAAAACCTTTGTCAAAATCTCCCAGGGCATGAAGGACAGACGCCATAACAGGGACCCGAAGCAGTGCCACGTGAAACTTAAGCACCAGAACCTGGGAAAATGAAATCGGGCGAGTAGGCGACGTCAGCATGGTGACAAGAGTGATGAGGACATGGACACAGATTTCTCTCAAAGCACAGGCCCTGGCAATGTGGGCATCATGGTGCTAATGGGGCAGGTTCATGCGGGGAAATGCCGATTCTGGGCTCGGGAAACGAGCACAGACTGATGGGATGGCACAGTGTTGCAGGTCTGGGACGATTCCCCGTGGCTGCAAAACTTTCGCATGCATAAGGGCACTTTCATTGGAACTTTGTGACTTGCTTTCCCCAGCCCTGAGGTGCAAGAATACCAAGATGAGAGCAGCCCTTGCAGTTGAAAAAGTGAGTGGCAATAGCCCTGTGGAAGCTTGCAATGCCAGACAGCTACCAGTCAGTCGGGAATCAATTTGGAGTGGGCTGCTGTGATTCCCTAACTTCAAAACAACAATTAACTAGCCTTTTTGTGGAATGCACACACATTTTGTATACAAACACATGATCCTCCTAAACACGTATCTGACTGGCACACTGAAAAATGCCAGCAATCTAAGGGTTAACTAGCAAGACACTAACTGCAGCATTTTAAACCAAAAAATGAAATATTAAGGCAGCATAAAAAACGCAGCCTGCTGCCTTTTCAGTTTTTCCTGAACATCAGATCATCTGTACCACAAAATGAAGCCTAGGAGCTGTTTCTGCCCCAGATAATTTTCCCCCCAGTTTTGTTCATCAAAGGAGACAGAAAGTGTCTCACTGAGCACAGCATCCCGGGAGATATTTGCAACCTTCTCCTTTCTAGCACAAAGGATAGTTAAAAGTGTGAAAATTCTTATACAGAAGCTTCAGTTGATTTGCAGTGTGAGAAGATCAAAGCACACACATGCCCAATTTAAAGAGAGATTTAAGGCCTGGATATTATTTGTGTTAATTTTTTTTTGCAAACATCTCATAGCATTGGTACAAATGTATATATAGGGCCACTTTGGAGAGTTCTTTGATGACGCAAAATCAGATCCCCACTCGGCTTTGTCTACACTGCCAATTGAACAAAACTTTTGTTGTTCACAGGTGCTTAAAAAAGCCCCCACCCCCCCCACAAGTTTTGCTGCAGCAAGTGGCAGTGTAAATGGCTCATTGTCAGCAGGAGCCCTCTCCTGTGGATAACGCAAACCCTGGTCATGGGGGATGGAAGTATTTTGCCGGCAAAAGTGCTGACAAACAGCATTTACGCCGCCCGACTTTTAGCGACACGGACGTATTACTAAAAGCTGTGTAGTGTAGACAAAGCCTCAGTGGCCAAAGGGCTCTACACCTATTAAACCAGGGTGTATAGCTAAATAAGCAGGGCTCCTTATAAAAACAAAAAAGGCCCTTTACGGTCTGAGTGGAGTTTCATTCTTTCTGGTGCATTATATGGGTTGGAAAGCCCATATAAACAACAATAATTCCTCAGAGAGCAACACCCCCAAATAAACTGAAATCTTTAGGAGGAATGGGTAAGATATAGTTGAAGCAAGATCTTTTTAAAACCTTTTTGTTGCTGGTCTCTGCTGCAGTGGGATCCAGCAGTATACTATGAAGTGCCAGCATTCCACACTGTTGACTCACATAACTGATTATTATTAGACCGCAAGGAAACAGTTAAATCAATGTAAATATCTGTCTATATAATTATCAGCATATCAGACTCAAAGTGGAGTTTGGTTGACGACTCCCCAATCTTCTACCCTTAGGGAATGATGACATTATAATAACCATAATACTTAGCACTTACATTTTGCTTTACTTCTTCGAAGTGCTGTAAAGTACTAACTATATGTTCTCATGGGGTTTCCGGATACAGAGATCAAGAAATCATAGCAACTTACTGAAAAGCCTGCTTCTAAAGCAGCCAAAACCTCCAGCTTGCTACAGAAAAAAAAAGGTACCAAGTAGAAAACTCATGGGGAAAAAAAATGAAGACTGAGATTTGGGAAAAGGTGGGAGGGGTCAGGTACAAGACAAAATAAAATTAATCTCATCATGACTTGACTACAGGAAAAACAATACAATTTCATGTTGCCCTGGCAACATTCACTCACTATTGGCCAATCTCCACTCCTCAGTGAGGCATGGCATAAACAGGCCGCTTGAAAATCTTGAGTGTCTGTGCGCATGTGGGGGTGTTTATTTTCAACAGCAAGAGTCTCAGAAATCAGCACTGCATGATGGTACTTTTGTACATACTCGGCTCCTATGACAGCCACATGTGATGGAAGGCAGTGCTGGGTGAGCCAATGGAGCTAAAAAGCAATACATATCAAAAAGCTGAAATACAACTTTAGAACTACTAGAATTAACTTATGGAACTCATTGATGCAGGATATTTTTGAGCCAAATAGCTTAGCAGGAATCAGGAAATGGAGGCCAATATATAAATAAGACTAGCATTTGCAGTTATAGTAACCAGGATCAAAATAAGGGTTATCAATAATCCCATGTGATGGCATAAAATGACCACCACCTGGAGTCAGAAGTGGTTTTCCCCCAGTTGTATAGTTCTTGGCCAGATGCATTATTGGTTTGGGTTTTAACGTTCTCACAAGAAAACGACCAAGGCATATAGTAGAGTGAATGGATCACTGGCCTCTTCACATGTGGCAACACCTCCATTCCTCAGGACAGGGTTTCACTGTTGCATTGGAAGTACCTGGCTTTAGTGATAGGATGTTATTAGACTCTACAGTAGCTGGTCTGTGCCTAAATACATCCAAATGTGGCACATAGTAGGAAATGGAAATACAAGGAAACTTTGCATGCTACAGCTTAGTTCATGCCAAATGAAATTCCAAGCGCTCTAGGACAGTGGTTCTCAAAGCCGGTCCGCCGCTTGTTCAGGGAAAGGCCCTGGCATGCTGGACCAGTTTGTTTACCTGCTGTGTCAGCAGGTTCGGCCGATTGTGGCTCCCACTGGCCGCAGTTCGCTGTTCCATGCCAATGGGGGCTGCGGGAAGGGCGGCCAGCACATTCCTTGGCCTGCGCCACTTCCTGCAGCCCCCATTGGCCTGGAATGGAAAACCGCGGCCAGTGGGAGCTGCGATTGGCTGAACCTGCGGACGCGGCAGGTAAACAAACCGGTCCAGGGTGCCAGGGGCTTTCCCTGAACAAGCGGCGGACCGACTTTGAGAACCACTGCTCTAGGAGGACCATCAGAGAGCATTAAGAGAAATCATTGACAGCTCCTGCTTTCTTCTGTCTGACACGTGGTGTGAATGGTTCACAATAACTAAAAGAAAACCATATGACATAAAATTTACTATCCAGAGAAAATTCACTTGGGTCAGGGAGGGTTTCATTTTTGACAGCGATAAAATAGTGACTTCAAAACCATGAAAAATCCCAGCACCGTATTCCTCCCTTCCTACCCCTAGTCTCTGACCTTTACAGATCTCAAACCTCCAGATAATTTAATGGCAGTTAAAGGAAGGTTATGAAAATAGAAAGGTCATAACAGAGGAAACTGGGGCTTGCCACAGTATCTGGGGAATGCCCATAACTCCAGCAACTGCTGCTGTGTTTCCTATTCATTGGAAAAGGTAGGACATTGCTCATTTCAAAAAATGTTTTCATGAGCAATTCTAATGCTGATGAGGACTATGACCAGCACATACTGCAAGGAGGGAGCCTGTAATGGCTCTCCAGTCTAAAGGCAGGGAAAAGACTGGCTTGTCTGTTCTGCACAGAGTAAGATGCGATTTAGTTCACTCTAAGGGTCAAATACAAATTAATGTGACACATTAATACGAGTCTCATGGCTAAATCTCATGTAGTGTGCTGACATCGGGCCTTACCCAAAGCCCACTGATGTCAATGGGAGTCTATGTAACTTTGTCGCTTCAGCTCCCACTGAAGCCAGAGGCAAAGACTGAGCGAAAGACAGGCAGACATAAAAGGTTAAATGCTTTTAAAAACAGAACTTAAGTTGAACTTTGGAGCTACTCAAGGCCACATGATCACACATGAGAACCCCAGGATTCAGTCAAATACAATCAGATAAAGAAAATAATCAATAGTGAAGGTAAGCATTTTTAATTTTCATATCCATATCATATAAATATCCCACTGAGGCACCATTATACTGATCCCATGCCAGTATTCACTTGGCCATAGTCAATCACATGTCAGGATCTGCACCTCAGAGAGCCCGGGGGGGTGGGGAGAGAAGCTTGAGGAATTACTATGAAAACAGCTCAACAAAGTTAACCCTAATAACATGGGCTGTTTGTGCACCACTGTGACCATGTATTATAGAAGAGGGTTGACTGTGTTTTCATTACCCCAGCATCTGTAACAAACATACTAAGAGTGCGGTGATGGGTAAAATAATTGCCTCTAATCCTCAGCAGCATCAACAAATTGCAAATACGACTCTCAACTATGAGTTGGCTAAGGGAGCATTGGGTGTTTGTTCTTCCTAGGAGAGGTCAGCAGTCCTGAAGTACATAACACAATGGCTGATGGCAGCTCAACAGGAGGACATTGCACTGTGTCAGTGGATGTGAGAAATTGGTCTGAAAGCAGCAGGCAGAGATTCCACTGTCCTGGGAGAGTCCTTTGAATTGTGTCTCTATGAACCTGGGGTCAGAAAAGAGACAGATTTTTGCTTCCCCTGTAATAGAAAAGGGGGTGCTGTACCTCAAGATCAAACACTAAATTCACCTTGACCTAACCTCTGAATCAAATGTAACTTAACAGCAGTTTCATAAACTGTATGTTGATTTTTCCAAGAAGCAAGCTTCTGCCAAGAACAGTGGGAACTGAACAATTAATCTGAGCCACATATTGGCACTAAGTTCATATGTGAATGTACATGAACATATGCGGAGCTCATGAGAATGGTAATCTTGCGAAGTATTTTTGGTTTGCAAAACCAGTTCAAATAAATTCACAAAACTTTCTTTGCCTCTGTAAATTAAATCGCTGTTGTGTTATTTTAAAAAACAAATGTTTTTTTCTAGCAAACAGGAAATGGGGCTATGTACCTCTAAAAAAACTAAACTGGGTCCATGGGGCTAATAGAATTCCTCTCTCCTTTCTTCAGTTTTCATTCTCTCTCTCCTCTCTCCATTTTTCCCATTGGATTTTTCTCTCTGCTCCTCTTTTCACAGCCTCTCCCAAACAGAAGGCAAAGCCAGGAAGGTGTGAGTCCAGCTTTCAGCCCCACAGCATCCAGCTGGTGTGACATTAGGCAAAATGAGTTAGCCTATTTTTAAATAATAATAATCCCAGTTGCAGTAAAATACAAATTACAGGCAAATGGAATGCAGTGAACAAGCTATCTGTTGCAGAAAAGTACAGCGTGTGTTTGCTCCCTTCATAGCTTATTAAGCCTCTCAATTAGTTGCAGTGGCTTAGAAAGCACTCAGGGTGGACTGTCACCTCTGGGCATTGAGAGGTTGGGGAAGAGGAGCTGAATGAGTGCAGCTGAGGCACAAGCAGACAAATGTGCCATATGGAAAAGCTCCACAAAGATCTCTCTTTTGCAGATCTAGATGAAATAAAGACACTAGCTCCATGCCTTTGCTCTGTGACCCTGCCTTTCCCACACTAAGTCCATGGCTTTTCTGAGGCATTAACACACAGAAGAAAGCAATAACTAGAATAATACCCCGTAATATTGCTTTAAAACAAAAGCGGTCTCCCCAGCTCTGCATCTAGATGGGTCGGGAAGCTATAGAGTCGGACATTCAAATCTTGGAGAAATGATTCTAGTGCTCTTCCCAAGTAACAGCATAGCGGTTGGACATGCTACCTTAAACACAACAACAGTATAGATAGGAAATAAAATGTTTCCTTGCTCTAGGAAAAAACAAGCAAAACGTGCCTACCAGCAAGTAGGAGCAACTCAAAATAGAAGCCATTCATTTCTCACCAAGGATTAATTAGCTGTCTGGGGTTATTAAACGTTTTCATTGGCCTGATCTTTGAGGAAACCGGGAGCTATAAAAGTGAGCCAGAGGTAATCACAGCAACAAATAATATTAAAAAACAAACAAACAACCAAAACTACTTGCAATGCAAATTCTGACAGCGTGAATAAATTACAGACTGGTCTGGTGTGATTAACAGCACATCAGATGGACTGTTCAGGTGGAATTTTTAGGCCTGCAGGTTAGATCTGGTATTTTTCTTTTCAATCGCCAATGACAAGCTGAGGCAAATGTGGTCTCGCTCCATGTTTAAACAGAAAGCCTGCTTCAGTCTAACTGGCCCTGTGGGGAGCAGATACAAGGAGCTTCTCCCCTTCTTCTTCCAACACTCTGGGTCAGGGATCAGTCACAGTCTGGGGAGGTTGCAGAACCACCGCTCCATACTTATGCTGCCTGCAGTGCTAGCCTCCATAGAAATGACCTGGCAGGGTGAAGTAAGGACTGGGCCCCTGGCCTTGTGACCCCATTGCTTCAGCCAGCAGACATGGCCAGGCACAGGGGAGAATGCGACTTGTACCCATGTAACAAACACCTGAGCTGCAGCTTCAGAGTGCGCGCCACAGGAGTCCTGAGAAGAATCCTGACTGAATTAGCTGAGAGGCTCCCTCAGCACCTCCCATCCTCCCATAGCGCTGTACCTAGAAGACACAATCTAGCTCTTAGTATGCACATTAAAGATCAGAGACTGATATCTCCTGACAATACTGCTTCCCCCATGAGGAAGGCAACATTTACCAACACAAAGATGGACCAGGTGAAATTTACTACTAAGGGCTACAGCTTCCAAACACCAGTCAGTGTTACGACCCTCACAGCATCACTCCTGCCTGGTCTTATAGGGGGCTCCCCCATAGCACTCTCTGATGCAAGGCTCCTGGACGTTAGGTGTCAGCTCCAGAAAACCACATAAGACGACAGCTTGGTGCAGCACTCAGAAAGGCGAGTGGCGTTCCAGTGATTATGAAGAAAACTGGCTTAATGGATTTTGTATGTGCATCTCCCTTGTAGTAAATGAAAAATGTAGCCTTAGGTGTTTACATTTGATTTGGGAGGCTGGTTTTAATCTTCTTACATTGGGAGGAAAAACTCAATTACAGAATGTACTTACATTCCAACAACCCAAGTCAAACACTAAGGAAAATAGAAAGAAATCCTTTAACTCCTTCATCGCCAGGCAGGAATACAAGCGTGTGCCAGATATGTTCAGCAGCACAAGAGGTGAAGAGTTTGCATACATGAGGCAGGGGCAGGGTGAGGTGTGGTACTCCAGCATGGCCAGAAGGGACAGGATTCTTTCCATTCAGACCTATAGCTCTCTCCAGTAGAGTTCTGTTATTCAGCCTGTATGTAAACTGCAGGATTTACCCCTTAATGACCCATGTGACATCATGTCCTATCATCTGACACTAAGCTGAATTCATTAAAGGCATATCAGAGATGTCTCTGTGTTTGTCTTCACATTTAAAGGAAGCAAAAGCATTTCCTATTTATCTTCATTTGTTCATTCAGAATGAATAACTCTCCTGAGAAACTGCAGGTTTTTAGATTCACAGCAGCCACCATGAATACCAGATGGTGACAAAGGATTTCTGTGAGGTGTCAGGGCAAGTGCGGGCTATATTCTGGGCTGGGGGGGGCTCTGAACTATTCAGCTCATTACTGCAGCAGACTCTTAGGGAACCTCTGCGATGAGAGAGGGCTGGGCTGCTCTGAACCCAGAACCCACAGGAGGGGGAAGAAAAGGGAGCCTGCATTCTGCATTTCACCCTGAAGCCGCTGCCAGAGCTCTAGTCAAGGTTTCACAGCCTGCTCCAGCTCCATGGCCCTTACTCTGCCTTGCAGTCCCAGAGCTCTATTGGCCCTTCTTGTCATGCATGCAAAAGCGGCCAACTCGGCATCGCAAGCATTCCTGGCTCAAGTATCAACAAAAGCATCATCAATGTTATTGTAATAACAAATGCATCTTCACCAAGACATGGCCCACCAACACCTTGGCTACTTTTCCTATTGTGTTGTACCTCTTCCCCCCTCTCTCTGTCTTTAAACCACAAGCTCCTGGAGGCAGGGACCCCACTGAAGACATGAGGGCATTATGCATGCCACCATAAATAACCACAGTGACAATTTTCTACTCAAGTTCACACACAGAAAGATTCCTTGACCCTTAGATATCTCAATTAACTCACCCGTAGCATTGTAATCATGGAGGGGTCTCGGAAGCGGCCATCTTCATCTTTAAGATTATAGCCCTCTGGTCTTTTATCTCGTTCACTAACTTTCCATAGCTTCACAGTTTTATCTGGAAGAGCAAAAGAGAGAAGAAGATATAGTTATGCCTGAGTAAACAGGCATCCTAAAACGAATACCTGATGAAAATGCTAATGTCACAAAAATTGGTTTAAATGTAAAAAAGGTTACCGTTTCCTGTTCCTTGTCTTATTTGACTGAGATCTAGGGACATGGAAAGAATCAGCTCTAAAGAAAGGAACTGTTTACCATCAACACTTTTTTTCCAGGAATATTTGGCCTTCCTATTGCTGAAAGGCAACTGCCAACAAACTTAAGAAGATGGTTTGATTAAAACAAGCATATTAGTGGACGAATTATTTGAGAAGTGATTTCCCAGGGCTCAGCTGCAGAGATTATGACCATAGGTCACATGATTCAGTATACAGAGTTTAGGATTTATCTAGTACATGCCACAGTGTGTCACTAGAAACTCTAACATGGGCATTGGCTACAAGAGGAGAGAGCTTTTTACATTGCTCTGAAAAGGCAGAAGTCTGTGAGAAGTTTAATTTAGAACTCCCCACCTACAGACCAAATCCATATAGCGTCTGTCTCCCATTGCTGCGTATCTGTATACCTACCACCAAAGTTAATCAAGAGAACACGCTACTGTATGATTTTTCCTCCTACAATTTGCCAGGTTGCATGGCAGTTATCCAGGGGAAACTGACTCCTTTCAAGTATGATTTCCAAATTAACTTGGTCCAAATGCTTAAACAAATCACTGAAAACACATTAAATGCTGATGATACACCACATCTCCATATTGTGTCCCTACTGCCCATTTTATTACTCCTTTTATTCAATCTTATTACTGCAAACTGCCATGATACATGGCAATTCCCAGATTTTAAGGTCAGAAGGGACAATTACAATCATCTACTCTGACCTCTTTCACTATATTTCATTCAATTCCTGCATCAAGCCCAATTGTCCTCTTACAAATAAAGAGAATAATATTCATGAGTGCTCTATCCATCATGTCTTTGAATATTTCCAACAGCCAGTGGAATCATTAACCATAAGCAGTGCTTGTGCAGCTATACACCAGTGTTTAGAGAACAGTGGTCATTTGTGCATGAACTTTAAAATACCCTGCATACAACGGATTTCAAATTCCATGAGTTTTGTTTTTGTCCCTGGGTGGAGACTAGCTCAGGCAAAGAAATCTAGGATGTAAAACAGTGAAATATACCGTGATTTAAAGTTCACACTGTGAACATAGTAAAAAGAACGTCCCCGGAATGAAGTAAAATCATGTCTGTAATTTACTCAAAAGTCAGTTTCAACTCCTCCTTCCACCACCTTGAACAGAAACTGGCATTTTATTATTGACTGCACATCCAATTTGCATGCCCATACTGCCATCTTTCCTTGGCTTTTTCAACTATTGACATCCCGTTTATCCTGTGCCATGAAGGCTTTTAGGTGACAGAGCCCCAGGAACATGTGGTCTTTATTCTGAATAATGGTGTTTTCTTTTCCCTTGCCTGGCAGAGATTCTATCAGCAGTTTATCATCACTTCCACCAGCTCTAAAACACAATCTTATCATTCATCTTAATTTTCTC
The DNA here is from genome assembly GCF_965152235.1 of Eretmochelys imbricata. Taxonomy (NCBI): domain Eukaryota; kingdom Metazoa; phylum Chordata; order Testudines; family Cheloniidae; genus Eretmochelys; species Eretmochelys imbricata. The sequence goes on from NC_135579.1 coordinate 18,503,727, forward strand.
CTTTACACAGCAATTCCATTAGACTGCCATTAATTTTGTTTTTATTAACCCATTTAACTTCAGGGGGTTTCCCCTCTATAACGTTAGTTTAGCAACAAGAACAAAAAGATACAGAATAACATGGGAGTTCTTTTTAAAAGACTCATTTTGATATCTTGCAAGCCTCTGAAACACCATCCCAAATGGAAAGATAATATCCCTGTTAATCAAAAAACTATTTAAAAACTCAATTAACAGAACATTATGCTCTATAATTAATCTTCATTGCATTTCAATGATTCTCTCCCCCCCCCGCCCAAATGAGTTTAATAAGTCTTTGAATTTTATTACAATGATCAATAGAGTAAATTCCACAATACAAAGTAAGTTGGCTATGGGAGATAATTAGACCCCTCCTTTTCCCCTGAAGTAATTAAGTCACATCCATCTTAAGGTCCCATTCATCCCAAGTAGTATCATTGGATCCTCCTGATATTTATCTGAGCATAACAGGAAGCTGCTCAGCTGAACACAGCTGCAAATTGAAACAAATCAGCTGCAGTTTTTCTTAGAAAAAGATTCCAGGATCCAAAAACTTAATGAACATAATAAATAGAGGGAAGAAAACTCCCTGTTTAGCGTCAAATGAACAAGTGTGAACTGACTGCAGAACGCTGTGTGAGGGAAATACACATGAAACATGCATTGACAGCAAATTCTAGCTGGGCTCCTGTTATCCCTATTTAAAGTCATGTTTTATAACAGAATCATTCTTGATTTTTTTAAATAAGGTTTCTTCTGGCAAAATAACAACAATGGACACATTTTCTGACTATTGTCTGCGGTGCCACCAGTCACAGATACCAATTCCCTGTGCTTGTGCTCCCTCACAGTCAAACTCCCAAGGGTGAGCAAACCAAGAGAAAAAGGGACCAGAGGCAGAAAAATGACGTCAAGGATTTTTAAGCTCTTCTGCCCAGTAGGCTGAAGAATTTACTCACCGAGGTTGGGCTTCAAATGCTAATCTCAGTCATGCTAGTTAAAATCCAGAGTCACCTCACTGGTCAGACATTAGTGTACGTTAGACCAGAGTGCAGCCCACTGAATGTATTGAATTCCCAACCTGAATATTCCTGTCCTTCCTAATTCTTGCTTCTCCTCCTCCTCCTTTTTCTTTACATGTGTGGATTATGTGGACATCACAGGCCTGATCTTGAGAGGCGCTGAGACCCAGCAACTCCAGCTGAAATCAGGAGGATATGGTACAAGTACAGACCCCAATAACTGTTTTAAATAACTCCACTTCTCTGTTGTTCTCTCCAGGATCCCAGAAGAATAGTATTTCAATAGGACGTCTCCTCCGTGTAAGTCCTACTCAGCATGAGTAAAGGCTGCAAAATCATTCCTCCTTGGTTTTTGTTTTGAAACTACTACAAAAAATGTGAAGATGGTTTTCCTCAGGGCAAGGTTTCCCTAATACTGAAGTTATGGATGAAAGAGAGTCTGTTCCAAAGGTAATGGGAGTTACATGCCTCAATGGAAGGCAGAAAGGAGTTCTAATAGGATAGGCCCCTGGACCAAAACCACAGATACAAAGGGAAGGCTGAGGTGTACTAGGGTATGCCCCATTAAATGTTAGTTCAGTGTTTGACAAGAATACAACAAAGAACTATGAGGTGAACCCAGGTTACTTACCTCAGCCTTCTCTGTTATCTCCTCACGTGTATTTCTCTCTCCTGGGAGAGATTCTTTGGGATGAGGGGCAGCATGGGCCTGCTCCTGTGAGGAGCTCAGCACCCTTAATTCTCCATTACTTTCAAAGGGTACACTTCCCAAGATCAAGACCTAAATAAACCTAAGACCTTAGTGGTCTCTTGGTCAAAGAAGAGGGCTGGAAGCCAGGAAAACTGGGTTCTATTTCCATCTCCGCCATTGCTTCACTGTGTGACTTCAGGCAAGTCAAACTCTCCATGCTTCAGTTCCCCCCGGCTCTAAAATGGGGAAAATAATATTTACCTGTCCTGCGGGGGGATTGTGAAGATTTATTTTTTCCATGCTGGCAAAGCTCCATGGAATCCATGGATGAAAGGCAAAGCATTATATATTATTATTGTCACATACCATTGGTGGAGAGAAGGAAGTAGGCTGCATTTTGCTGTGGGAGCCATCGTATTTTATTGATCTTCTCCTCGATCTCTAAACTCTTCAGGTAATCGAACTCGGGTTCATGGCTCTGGAACGTGCTGTAAACATTGTATTCTCCCCTACGATGGGGCTGATTTTTACTCTGCAGGAGTGAGGAAAAAAAAGGATAAAAAGAATTTTGAGAGAGAGAGAGCACGAGAGAGCGCGCACAAAATTTCTATTGATTCTTTTGTTCTCTGCAGATTGTTAAGAGATGGGAAATGTCTGATTACAGTGACACATTACAGTTTAGATATCAAAGCCGACACAAGAGATCTTCCCAGCACAATGTATTCTCCTCTTGTGTCAGTTTCTCTGCATGCTGATGATATGAGCAGGAAATGATGCCTTTGTTTTGCTTTGTTTCTAGAATGAATGAAATCCTCCCTATCATTTCTCTCCAAGGCAAATTGGTGAGGAGAGATAATGGCTCAGATACAGGGCCAAGTCAAGTTTGACTCACTCACAAGAGCAACCCCATAGAAGCCAGTGGGGCTCTGTACTGGCATAAGGTGAGCAGGATTTGCCCCAAAGATCTATGACTATCCAGCAGAAACAAAATAACCAAGGAAAGGAAACAATCTGTGCAAGAATGAACGCTGCATAAAATGGCAAAGGGCTCAGTCCTGCAAGGTTCTGGGCAAGCCTGGCAGGTGTTGTTTACCTTCAAGTCCCATGAACATCCATGGGGTGCTCGGGGTGCTCAGCACCTTGGAGCCCTGAGTGAGGCCGAGTTAAATGCTCCCAAACACTCTCAGATACTACAGTGATGAGCACTATATAAGAACCTGAATAGAATAGAAATGCACACACTTTATTGTATGGATTGACTTTCTGCGTTCAAATGATGTACCCAGGCCCTTTAACATCCTTCCAGGAATGGCATATCTCTGTAAAGCAGGAATTCAATGGAATTTACCCTGCGGCACATAATGAAGTTTAAAGTTCAAGAAATGGAGTAGAATAATACAAAGAGAATAGGAAATAAAATACTGTTGGGAATGATGATGATGGTGTGTGTATATATTATCTAAACTAAACAGCCCCTCCCAGCGTATACCGTATACATAGAAACAGTTTTGAGAATAAGACCTTAAAATAGGCTTTAAAATGTCTTTGGATTATAAAGTTTATCATGGCCAGACCTCTGAGATCCCACTCCACCTTAACAGAACACATTGACAAAAGGGGGCTTTGCTACCATCCAGATCTGACTGTGAAGTATGCACAAGATGTGCCAGACCAATTAGCATCAGACAGCTTTGGAAATGGAGGGGAAAAAAATATTCCAGATTGTAAGGGCCTGTGACAGTTTTCATTTGCCAAACACATTCTGTGCTTCTTGGACCCACAGCATATGCAGAGATCTTTAATTGCGTGCTCAATGCCTTGTGCAAATATGGGTCCTGCAGAAATGAACCACAAATGATACATAGCTACCAAGAAGCTCTTCAGGAAGCCTTTTCTGAGGTAAAGTGTATGTCCAGGGTCACCTGGATGATTCTTATCCATCTATGCTACAGCAGAATTTTTTTTTTTTTTAAATTTGAAATGTTCTGTTCTCTGAGAATTTTTGGTGCTCCTGGAAGTGACAGACCCACACCAGCAAGGCCGAGAGCCCACTACAGTACAGTCACATACTGTGCAAGCTTCCCCCCACAGCTCTTGGCACATACCCCAAATCTTGTTCTATAGCGAAGGGACTCTTGTGAGCAGTGATGGCAAATTGAGCCAAAAACTCACAGCTCGCGTGGGCTGCCCCACTGCACTATTCTTTGGGCTTTTCTGCACTGCTACTAGCTTGCCCTGCCTGCACCCACCCATTGTGAGAAGCCCAGAGCAGAAGCAAATAGTGCTTCAAGAGCATTCATTTCTAGGGGAAATATTGCCAGACAGAGGATCACACCACAAAAAGCAGCTGATCCTCTTCCCTGCCCAACCTGACATCACTCCTTTCTCTGAGCCACACAGCTTCAACCAAGCAGAGTTGACAGAGGACTCTCAGGAAGAGGGCGGTGTCACAAAGTTCGTGTTTGGCCCACAAAGACTTTTCTGCCCTCTTTGACTCTTCTCTGCTCCCTCCACATCTTGCATTGAAGGGGAGTACAAGGCCTTGTGCATGTTCTTGGTGGTGTGAGCAGAGAACAACAAGGGAAATGGCAATTCTGGCTTAAAATTGTAGGGGCTCTTATACCAACTGCTAGGCTGTGCTGTGATCTCACTGATACCAGTGTAAATCAGGTGTAATTCCACTGACGTCTGGGGCCTTTTATCAGTGTAAAAAAAGGGTGAAACTGAGATCAGAAGGCGGCTAATTAGGTTTACAGAATTCTAACATGCTAATGCAAATTGGTACAAATCAAAACAAGGCTGCGAACATGAGAAGGTGCCAAGTTTGGATGAAAGGAGCAAAGTTCAAAGAGCATTATTTGGTTTGGCAAAATGACACAATTAGGACCACTGGAGTTTCTAACGTGGCAGCTTGATCCAATTTGCATTAGGTACCCAACAAGAGCAATGAAAGTAAAACGATGCAGAAAATGCAACATTTTGAAGGTGCTTTCTGATACGCATATGGTCCCATTTTGGTTAATGGCCTATTTGCAGTTTTTAGTTGCCAGAAGAGAACTGGGGGGAAGAGTGACACGTGAGGATTAGGAAGCAGCAGGAAGCTTCTTTTAAAAGGATAAAATAGGCATTTTGCATTCACTAGCACTTACCTCCTGCTCACGTTGAAATATTACAACCCGACCCCCCTTGTCCCCTGTCGCTAGTAATTCTCCTGTGTGGTTGAATTCTACTGTAGAGATAATGTCAGCTGAAAAAAAGAAGACAAAGGCAATTTAAGTAACCGCAGACTGGCTTTTCATGGGCATCTATAAGACACCATTCTCCGTGCAGTTAAGGAAAAATGTATCATCAGTGCTTTGTCTCCCCAGAGAAGTTTTCAGAGTCCTTATATTTCTTCTTGCATATAAATATGCTCGTGGAATGTTGTAACACAGTTTACTAGGAATGGGCACAAGCTAAAACCTGATACAAATACATGGAGTTTTGGGACACTAAGAATTGGATTCATGTCTGGAAGTAAATTTTGTGACTGTTTTATGTCTTCATAGTGGTGTTATACCAAAGCAATACCATACCCAAACTCTGGGAGACATTTGGGTCTAGATTTATATCCAGATTTTGGAATTACGACCCATTTCTACTATTTGTGTTCAATAAAAAGCCCCCAAAACATCCTGTGGAGGTTAAAGTGAATGTGTCCTCATTCAGATCCATATTTTCTTTTCTGTGTTCCCTCCACTTCCCTCTTACCTTAGGGGAGCTCTGCTAGTTTCCATCTCTGCAGAGTCAGAGGATGGGGGACCTTGCAGGCACCACTGCATTCTCCCCCATTCAAAGCCACGGGGCAAAATAGCCTTAGATGTGTGCTGTTTGCCCTGCCCACTGCAGAACCCGTTTTGTACTTCAGATTAAGTAAAGGAAACACTCCCTCCACTCCATTGCCATCTAGTCTCCCCAAAGTGGTGCAGTCCGATGCAATAATCAGAAGAAAAGTTGTGTATGAACAGGGACATGGTCAAAATTACAGTGAGGCAAACTGTCCTAATGTGTGAGAAACAAGGAAACAGATGGGAACCAGTAACTTATATAGGGGGTCACAATCTGGTAAAGCCATGCTTTAAAGGCTTTACTCAATGTGTTTACCCCTGAGGCAAAGCAGGCAGGAGAACCACCAATGATTGGATTTATTAGGACTATTTTTAGAAGAATGTCAGAGGTTAATTCTACTGTGATTATTCCCCTACTGGTCTTCATGGATTGTCTTTGAGTGCAGCATTCAGCAAAGGCAAAACAGTGCAGGGGGGAGAAGGAATACGGTCTCAAACCTAGCAGTTGACTAAAGGACATCTTGTAAAATGAAAGGTACTTTGTTTCAGCTTTTGGTATCCAGATCCTTTGTGTGCAAGTCAGTTTTATTGAACTTTAATTTCTCTTTTCATACCGTATTTATCTAATCTCTCTCTCTCTCTGTGCGCGCACGTGTGTGTGTGTCTAAACAATACACTTTTCATAAGAATGTATACCTACACCCCTTATATGTATGTATGTGCACACACATTGGGTACATACACACAGACGTTGTATGAATGTTTAAAGATAAGCAGGTGATTAGGTGCTGCCCTGAATAGGGATGCTAGATGGGTTGTAGATACCACACAAGCTTCTCTCACTGGATTGTTTTTTAGCATATACTTTACTGTATCAAAATCTGTGTTTTACTGTAATGCACCGAGAGGCTGAGCCAGGTGAAAAACATCTAAATAAATAGGTCAGCACTGAATTGGACCCAAACATATAAAACACAATCAAAATATATACTAGGAAAGTACTAATATACATGGATCTCTCTCTCTCTCTCACACACACACACACACACACACACACAACTGCGAACTTCAGAAGCCACCGTGAATGCTGATTATTGTCTATGTCTTCTACAATGTGAATCAAGATGCCATCCAGCAAAAAAAAAATCCTTAAGAGTTCTGGCAAACCCAGAAAGGTAGCTTTCTAAGTGGTATCTCAGACAGGCAAGTTTTCCCCCTTCCAGGTTCTAATTGTCCTAAATTGCTCAATCAGCTTAAATATTGCACCCCCTGATCTCAAGTCAGAGATGTTAGTTGCATCAGTTCTTTTCCTAATCTTGTCCCCAGACTGGTGCCACTGCACCCACATAAACTGCCTCTGTTCTTTGCCAGTCTCTGGACCAAACTGCTTCCGATTTATGGCCTGACACATCACAATGGCTTCAATGTACACCAGGTGAAATCTGGCCCATTTTGAACAAGTTTAGTGCTATTTACCCCATTTCACTAGGATCCAGTTTGTTTGGATATTTCCCCCTTATTCCTCTACCAGGATCTGGCTGGTGCCTGGTGGCTTAACTCAAACTGGGAAACCATTTCCAATGGGACTCTTAGATGGCTGACAAGATGATTCTTCTCCTCCCCGAAGAGCATCAAAGTCCACCTCAGTCATGCATTAAGTTTCTACCAGACTAAATTGAAATGGTGACTCCAGGATGTTCCCCCACCCCAACCAACATGTTCTTAAAAAAGCAACAACATTCAGATTAACTCTGGGGCCTGAAGATTCACCTGTAGCTCTAGCGACTCCAGTGCTTTAATCACAAACCTCTGTCATTACAAAACATAAGTATAACTTAGATCTCCACAATCTGGCTAGAATGAGGAAGGGATTCCAGCAGCTGATGTAAGAGAACAGCCACAGGTAGGGTTAGTCTCAGGCTCTAGCTTCACTACACTGACCCACTACCACCGGCCTCTGTACAAAGGCCAAATTTGGTATCTCACTCATGTATTCCATGCGATGTGCACTCACTCATCCTGGTGGACTAACCACCATTTATAGTCCTTACTGCTCAGACTGTGTTATAGTCTCCTGCCCACCTTTCTGTTCATCTCTCCTTTGCTTTTGACTATTAATGTAGGGCAGATTATGGTCCATGAGTAACAAACAGGAAAAAAGCCTTCCAGTGTGGAAGAAGGCTGGGGACACAAGACCTTCTTCTTTCTTGACACTTCCCTATTCAGGGTCAGCGGCTTTTATAGACTTCTTCCAAAACACATGAATGTACACCTAGCTGTCGTGCATACTGGTCTCTCTAAGGTCCACTGATATCCGGTCCATATATCGAGTCTTTGGCCTTCCCCTTGGTCATCTTCAGTCCACGAGCATTGCAAAGGCCAAACTACCAATATCTTTAACTTTCGGAGCCCTTGCCCAGTTACAACAGTCGGGTAAGGCTGTTGCACGTGGCTTGTGAGGAATGACCCTGCTCTCTGAGGTACACTTGACATGGACATAACTTCAAAAGGGCATATCTTATTGGACAAGCTTTACAGGTTGGCTGTCCAGGCTTGACACCACTGGTTTGTAATTGGAGTTTCCCTTCTAGGTGATCTGCTTATCAAGGCTACCAAATCCTACCAGCCCCAGCAAGTCTTATTTTAAGGTGGTCTTTATTCACCTTAATGTCCTCATAATCGGGCCTATGTGGCATTTTACAGAGATAGCTGTGCCACCAGTTACCCCACCATGCCCTGCTGAGAGATGCCATGACTACTTACTGGATATTCACAGCTGTCCTACGGTTTCCTATCCATCACCCAGGAATGTGCCTGATGGGAGTTCGTTGCCCCTTCACAGTGCTGGGGACACACGGCCATCTACAATTTATTCATTGTGTCCACTGTTTTATGTCTTCATAGGGATCCCTCCATTCACTTTAGGATCCAATCACTCCCTGATAATGTGCGAAGAGCCCACCATGTCTGCTGAGCTGTGACAATCCAGATGGCAGCAGGCAGGTGAGTAATGAACTCCATGCTGCTTCTATTAATATTCACACATCTTCCCCATATTGCCCCGTCTTTCCAGCATTAAGCATAATTGCAATGACATATGAGTGCTTTCTAAAGTTTGTCTTAATTCATTTATAACATTGGGTTGCCATGAATAGATTTAGGGATAATATTTCATTGCACACAGAGCCAGCACTGCAGCAAATAAACCCAAGAGGATTATGGTAGACAACACCGCATCCCTCCGAACACACAGAAATCTATCAGTGGCCTGGCCAGCACTGAATTGGAAAGCAGTAAGGTGAAGCATTTCTATTCCATTATATGGAGCCCTTCTGCTTCAGCCTGGAGTTGTGGGTAGTAAAATCTGTCATTAAGATTTTAACCATCTGTTACCAACTTTCACAAAAGGGATGAACCTCAATACAGAAAGGCCAAACTCTACTCTCATTTACACCAGTGGAAAGCCAAAATAACATGATTGGACCTGGCTGGACTATTTGGTCCAATCAACATTTACTACAAGTTTCATCCTTTTTTAGTAAGGGAGACGTTTGTGAATGGATCTTGATTCGCTTAAAATATGTATTATTTATACCTTAAGTATCTTAGATAAATGAGCTACAGGCCAATTCTTATCCGCATTTTACAGATATGGAAGAAAGACAGAGAGATTTGGTCCTTAACTACCACAATTAGAGGTATGTTTTTTTTTTTTAAAACCAAAATAGTTATACCAGTAGAACACCTAGTGTGGATGCAGTTATACTGGTAATAGCTTATTCCCATCCCCTATGAGAATAAACTGTATGGCATCTTATCCCAGTATAACTGTCCACACTATAGGGATTATATCACTTTAACTATACCAGAATAAAGTGATACAAATTGTGTGTATAGACAAACCCCAAGTGACTTGCTCCTGGTCACACAGGAAGCCGGGGGGGGACGGGGGGAAAATCAGGATTTGAATGTATATCTCCCCAGCTGAGTCCTGTAGCCTAACTGCAAGACCATCCTCCTTTCTAACCTTGTACAGTTCCAGCAAAAGTCCCTAAAACACAGGTTTATAATCTATTACTGTATTTAATGTTGATGCTACAGGGGGACTGGATGGCCCAGGGAACGGATAATAAAGTACACAGCCTTTGACTTTAGATCACCAGCTCATATTCAACCCAGATTGGAAGTGACCAAATTCCTTCTGTATGGTGCCCTAACACTTCCCTACACAGTGTGTAGCTCCCCTTTCCAGCACAGCGTCTTGACTAACAATAAAATACCCAACAAAATTACTTACAAACGAGCAGCATGACCTCCCTGAACCTCCTGAGTGATTCTCTCATCATTACTTAGTTTTGATGGATAGAAACAGGCGAGTCAAGGTTAAAAAAAAAAAAAATGCCTTGCCTAGACCTGTCAAAGATTTATAAGGAACCTGGGAGTGGTGAGATAGATGCAACAGTGCCAGGAATGTCCAGGTTACTTGAACACGTTATGCACTGTGGAGCTGATTTAGAGGGAATTTTTTTTTCTGGCCTTGGGTTTACATTCTTGTATAATGACTTTTATGGATACTGGTAGTTTTCAGGATGTGTAACAATGTACAGGAAATTCCCTGTCACTCAACCCTGCCCCTTGGCACTGATAGGGGATCTGAAAGAGCTGTGGGAGTGGAATCAGAGGGCAGGAATGCATCAGAATAAATGGTGATGGATTAATAAAATAATCAATAATGATATAAAAGGGCTAAATCTTTTCCTCTTTTCTACCCTCTTTTGGTTGGCCTTATGCAGGCTTTGCATTCAGATGACGACAAGGACCCTGCTCCATAATCTCCTTGCAGTCTCTCACCCTTATGCATGCAGGGCTAGAGACCTTAATCATGCTGGGCAGGGGTTGAGCTGTAGACTATTCTACTTTATCCACAGACTTCAGCCATAGACGAGGTGCTGTGTACATGGCTCACTCTTTCATGTGTATTTCCAGCACTGGCTCAAGCTGCTGAGAAGCTGCCCCTACAGTAGAGACACACTGAAAGTTTTTGTCATTCAAAGAAAACTGCTATTAGAGAAATAACACTGAGTAAAATGTAGCTCTCTATGACCCGCCAAATAACTCCATTGTTTAGCCTTGCATTTGTTTAATTGATTGGCTAGGACTGGACAGTGCCATAAAAGTTGCTTACAAAAGGGGGACAATGGCTAGGCTCTCTCAGAGGCAGCTGCATGGAAACAAAACAAGCAAAAGCCCAAAGTTCACAAAACATCCAGCTGATCTGGTTCATTTCCAGAGCGGTTAAGTTATTTACAGAAAGGTTCTAATTACTGATCAAAAAGACCAAGGAAATTAAATTGGGATCCCAACGTATGACGCAGATGATTACTAGTGATCTGCTAAATGTTTGCAATGAAAGCCTTAGGCCATGAAAATCTCACCTGGTTTCAGATTTTTTACAAATTCACAACCCAGTCCAGGTTTGCTAAGAAGTCTGAGGACCTTATTATAGAACCTGGGCCCTCTTTTGCAATACCAAACAAAGGGATTGGGAGTCTGGTCCAATATCCGTTGATCTCAATGTTCCATGGATCAAGCCCTTAACTCCTACTTTAATTACAAATCTCAGCTCAAACTGCTAACGACACCGCTATGCTTTTATGTCAAGAGCTGGTAGGAGTTTGTAATTTCCCCCCTTTAACAAGAAAATAGGATAAACTCAGTGATTTTGACCAAGTTGCACTTCAAAATTTGGGGTTTATTGAAACCTGCATATTGAAGTAAAATTTGGTTTCGGATACATGCCAAGCTGTGCGGACAGAACATGGGGAAAATGTCTATATGAGCCCCTGCAAAGTGAAACAGCTATATTTCCCTAATCTCTCGTATCTGATGACATCCAGAGCCAGTTCTAGACTTCACAACTGAAACATGAACACACAAACTTTGGGGAAGCTTGTGCTTGAACCACACTTGGATCTGTGGCGTGGGCCCATCTCAGATTAGAATAGCCCTTTTCCTTTATGGTGATTTCATCTTTGGAACATATTTAAAGTCTTCAGTTTAAATAAAATGTCATAGTTATAAACATGTCAATTTCTAACCATATTTTACTGCGAACCATCCTGTCCAGTGTTTTTACTCTTTTCCTAATTTATGTGCTTCTCACGGAAGTTAGCAACTCTAATGCATTAAAATATGGGCAGAAAGTCAAGCCTCGCATTTCCCTAGGAGTGTTCCAGATGAAAAAAAAACTGACTCAAGTGTAAATTAGATCCATACTCAAAGCAAGCACCATCAGTCAGATCTTTTTTCTGGAAAAAAAGTCATGAACTTTTTGCCTGGGAAAGTTCTAGCTAAGTACTAGTCTGGAACACAGTAACATACATAATAGTGCCCTAATCATACAGTGAGTGATCAAATATGTCCACAGTAATAAAGATAAGATGTCCGAACCCAGGTCTCTAGGGCAATAACTAACACATACAGCGGATGTTCCTCAATACTTCCTAGTTTTTCCACTGATCATCAACTGACAACTATGGTATTCATGGCATTCCCTACCCTTAGTATAGGGGTTAGCTGAGGAAAATGCTGTGAATAGCATGGGAACATTAGCTATATGAAGGCAACTGGAGAAATTTTAGAGGTGACCACAGGAACAAGTTAACCAGGCCCTTGCATCTAGATGTTTTTCCCTTCTAAAATGACCCACTTGGAACTGTATTTGTTTTTCACCATTTAAATTTTCTCCATCAACTGCTGCTGATTACATTTAAGCCATTTAGTTTTTAATGAATTAAAAACTTCCAATGCTGCAGCAAGAAATTTTTCAGACAGCATCCAGCTACCTAATGGATTACCCTGTCAGCAGAACTATTTAAAACATCTGGGGCCAGAATCTATGAAAAATCCATACTCAGCTCCTGGGGCATAAGAAATCACCCTGGCCACTTTGTTGCTTTATTCTGTGGGAGCGTAGCACAGGGAGTTCTTGGCCATAGAATCTGCTGGACTTTTCTTGGTTTATCCGTTTACTTGCACACCTGCTGCTTGGATTTCACGCATATTTAAATAATGGTCCATGGCTCACAACACAGCTTTATCATCCAAAAACCCCAATAATGAACAAAAAAATCATAATCCCTCTTTTATAACTGTCCAAATTCATACTTGGTGTAACTCCACTGATTTCAATAGAGTTATATCAGCCAAGGTTTTTGGCTCAATATGCATTTCATTCTATATAATTAAACATCTGTGGCATTCTTCATAGTAAACTGGGAAGAAGGTGGCAGCAGCTTCCATTCTGTGTGACTAGTTGCCTTCACTTCGATGTAAAGATGACAGGCACACCTTAGATAGTCAAATCTATCATGGCCTGATACAGAACCCACTGAAATCAACAGGAGTTTATCCATGGACTTCAGCAGGGTTTAGATCAGGCTCTGTCCTAGGTATTTCCATGTGAAAAATCATTATAGTGTTCGGTATGAAAATATCTTCCATTCCTTTAACAAGCACAGTATAGCATGTTAGCTGTTTTTTAAAGATGTTTCCTGGTGAACTTGTGATGCTCTTAAGCAATCCTCTCCGATTCAACTGCCTGCCTGCTATTACACCCCAAACTTCATTGAAAAGCCAGCACAATGTAATTGTTAATTTGAATTCATATATATTCATATTCATGTGATCAATAATTCATAGCTGTTCCTCCTAAGACTCCTACAGCAGTTTTGTGACAACAGAAGGCATATAAGGGTTTTTTTCCTTCCTCTTCTTTTCCTTGCTTCCTACATGTTCGGAGCCTGGAGTGCATGGAATTTGAAGAAAACAGTTTCCATGGTGATCCTTCCTTCTCCAAGCAGCAGGCTATACCAGCCTGCAGTTCTCTCCCTTCTGAAGTGCATTAATGTTCGTTATTGCTTTCATGCTAAATATATTGAAGATTGGATTTGATTTCCTCAGCAGCAATACAATTTTATCAGAAAAATGGGAAATTTTTATATATACACACATACATATATCTCCCATTTTTCTGATAAAATTGTATTGCTGCTATATATATATATATATATATATATATATATATATATATATATATATATATATATATAAAAAACCAGTTATTAAAGAAAACCCCCAGGAAGATGGAGGCTAATGGGAAGATTTGAATTCTCAGAGCAGCCCAGTTTGAAATGGAGCAGTTTGGCCATGTCTTCCATAGTGTAATGGAGACTAGGAAGGAACCTCTGTTTCGCTGGAGGAAAGTGTGGACCACAAATGCCATAGCATTAATTCTCTTCTGCATAGCATACCCAGAATCCTTGCTTAGGGCCAGATGCTGCTCTGGCAAAACTCCCAGTGGTTTGAAATGGGAGCAAGACGAGGCTGTTCTTGAGATGCAGGCTGGCTTGTGTGCTGTTACTGTCCCAACGTGGAGCCCAGTCCTGCATCCAATTGCTGTAACTAGGAGCTGGTGAATTAACTCCCATCAGTGGGAGCTGAGCGTGCTCAACACCTCTCAGAAGGCCTGATCCAATAAGAGGACAAGCATCTCCAGTTCCCATTGAACTCAATGGAACCAGAGAGTGCTTATCAGCACATTAAATCAGGCCCATGAACTCCAAGATGGCAGCACTGAATTGGTTTCATTTGATTGCTAGGGTAATTATGGTTCTGACCCTGGAATAACTCAGGATCTGGTACCAAAACCCAGAGGAATGTATTCTCACGTGCTAGTTCTTTTCCAGATAGGCTCTGCATGGGCCTTCTGTGTCTCCTCCTCTGGTCTCACTGCTGGAAGAAAGAATTGGGAGGAGAGTCTCCTTCCTCTCTGATCCTAGTTGCCAGAGAGGACAATCAAGCTAAGCATTTCTGAGGCTACTGGAAGGGTGAGACACTCATGCTTGCGGTTCAGGCAGACCTTGCCCCCAGCCATGATCAGGGCCTCTGAGACTAATGCCCATATACCCTTTTGTCTGCAATGTAGAGCTGCTTCTAAACTCTGTGCTGATCACTGCAAATCCCTGCATCATATTAGTTCACAGCAGATATTAAGGACAATATGGATTAATCACTCAACAACAGAAGATGTGACTGCTGCAGCATGTCTCCTGAGCAACAGAGGCTACGAAGAGGCTACCTTTCCTGCACCCTCTACGTCACCTTCCCGTCGAATTTCAAATCAAGATCAAGGTCTCATCCTTATCTTCAAAGCACTCTGTGGCCTGGACCCAGGATACCTAAAAGACTGTCTATAGCTCCAGGATGAAGGCCGTGGTCAACAACTTAACTCTTCTGCATAACACAACCCTTCACAATAAGAGTGAAGCTCAGCTCTGGGGGAGACAGAACCTTCTCTGAGCTTGGTCTGACATGGTGGACTGAGCTCCCCCAAGAACTAAGGGCTCTCAGAAGCCTGACCACTTTTTGCACCGAGGGCAAGGCACATTTCTTTGTCCTTGCCTTGATTAATATAAACACCCAGCAACAGGTATATTTAATGTACTTAAAAAATCCCCCCAAAACAAAACAAGACACTCCATTCCACTCGCTTCTCCTCTGGGGAGAAGATGAGAGAACAAACAACAAGTGACTGATGTGTAGCCATGTCTCTTAATGCACTACTGGAAGGCACACAGATACTATGGTGAGGAGTGTGATAGAAAAGCCTATGCAGAATACAATGGAATAGAACTGGTCACTTTATCTATATGCCAGGTATTGTGGAGCCACAATTTAAGGACCTGATCCTGTTTTCATTTAAGCCAATGTCAAAACTCTGGATTTCACTAGGAGTCTTAGGGAGATATAGTACAGACTAATGTATGTCCACAGATAGGTGTGCGCAAATTCCACTGAGGTTGGTAAGAGTTGCACATCTATATGTGGATTTGCCCACATAAAAAGAAAAATAAAGGAACATTCTGCACAACTAACAATAAAGTTCATTATGCCAAGAGCTCAAATAAAAAGGGATTCACAGTGTACATTGGGGGGGAAAAGATCGCTGATGAGAGCATCCTTTCCAATTGAGCTTACATGTATTATAGTAGCTGGCTCATTCACCAGCCTTCATCTTTATTGGATAATGCAATGATCAGATTTTGTTAATCAGCTCATTGAAAAAAAATTACACACTATTGCAAAGACATGCTGGTGGCAAACTGGGTTAGGAGGCAAAATTAGGATGAACTGCCAGGAAGGAAGGAAGATTGACAAGTACAGAAACTGGAATTACTGCTTGTTAATAGTATTGCACTGCATACTCAAATCAGCAATAATGCCTGTTTCACAACCTAACCTTCGACTTATATTAAGAGAGATGGTGTTTGGGCCTTGTAGTTTTTCAAGGGCAGTCCCATTGTAACTACCTGATAGGTCTGATCAATACAACACTGTCATGTTAAAAGAGAGGGAGCATGATAAGAACATAAGAACAGCCATACTGGGTCAGACCAAAGGTCCATCCAGCCTAGTATCCAGTCTTCTGACAGTGACCAACGCCAGGTGCCCCAGAAGGAATGAACAGAACAGGTAATCATCAAGTGATCCATCCCCTGTCACTCATTCCCAGCTTCTGGAAAACAGAGGTTGGGGCACAACCCCTGCCCATTCTGGCTAATAGCCATTGATGGACCTATCCTTCATGAACTTATCTCGTTCTTTTTTGAACCCTTTGTTGTAGTCTTGGCCTTCACAACACCCTCTGGCAAGGAGTTCCACAGGTTGACTGTTATTGTGTGAAAAAATACTTCCTTTTGTTTGTTTTAAACCTGCTGCCTATTAATTTCATTTGGTGACCACTAGTTCTTCTGTTATGAGGAGTAAATAACACTTCCTTATTTGCTTTCTCCACACCAGTCATGATTTTATAGACCGCTACCATATCACCCCTTAGTCGTCTTTTTTGCAAGCTGAAAAGTCCCAGTCTTATTAATCTTTCTTCATATAGAAGCCGTTCCATACCCCTAATAATTTTTGTTGCCCTTTTCTGAACCTTTTCCAATTCCAATAGATCTTTCTTGAGATAGGGAGACCACATCCACACACGGTGTTCAAGATGTGGGCTACCATGGATTTATATAGAGGCAATATGATATTTTCTGTCTTATTATCTAACCCTTTTTTAATCATTCCCAACATTCTGTTCACTTTTTTGACTGCTGCTGCACATTGAGTGGATGTTTTCAGAGGAACTATCCACAGTGACTCCAAGATCTTTCTTGAATGGTAACAGATAATTCAGACCCAATCATTTTATATGCATAGTTGGGATTATGTTTTCCAACATGCATTACTTTGCATTTATTAATATTGATCTAATGATTAGGACTGTGAAACATTTTCTGGTTTACTCTGGCACTGACTTACTGCATGACTTTGGGAACGTCACTCAGCCCCCTAGGTGCATCAGTTTCCTCCATCTGTAAAACAGGGGATTATAATATCTATGTTATGTTTTGTGAAGCTGAATTAATTAATATTTCCAAAGTTCTTTGAGATCTGCAGATGACAGATACTCTACTGTGCACCCATATTATAATAATCAAACTGGAATTGTTGCAGTAGGGGACAGGTAACAGCAACTTTCATCTCCGAGACCCGCAGCTGAGTCAGTGTTACGACTGCAAAATTAGCCATTTCCCATCAAACATGGCCCAAAGACAACATCCTCTGAGCTGGTATGCACAGTATCACCCCAAAAGCCTTTAACCAGTTACCATTTCAATGAACACCCAGTGCAGACTGTTCATCTCTGAGTCATACTTACTCTCTGCAACCCTGATGCTGAGTCACCCATTACTCAGGTGATGGGGGAAGGAAGCCACTGGCATCACTTGTCCCTTATGCCGCTTTACTCTGTGTTGAAACTTTGGATGGCATCACCCTATATACTGGGCTGTGTTAACTTCTGGTTTCCAACCACCATCCTTATAGACCTTGCCCAGACTACATTTAAGGCACAAAATCACAGCATTTCTTTAGGTATAATCCCCCTCAGACTCTCACTCCTTCTAAGAAACAGGCAACAAATGAATACTCTTACTGGCACGTAAATTTCATGGGCCAAATTCACACTTTGGTGTAAATTGATGTAGCCCTTTTGACTGCATTGATTTACACTAGCCGTGGATTTGGCCCATGAAATGTAAGCGCTACTAGGTGTACCCATTTGTCGACTGTTTCCTGGAAGGAGTGAGAATCTGGGGGATAATACTTGTTCTGGCAGTACAACCAGAGCTTTGGGGCCAACAGATTCCATCTGGTCCCATGAGCCAGCATCCTCAGACCAAGGCCTATGATATATACATGGAATTTAATTTGGCCAGTTCTCCCCCTCATTCCGTAAGGCCTGTTGGGTTGTTGTTGTTTGTTATTTAACCAGCCCGGACCTTTTAACCAAACAAAGACTCTGTGGATGGATGTGTGTCTGGCCCTTTAATGCACTTTTTCCTCCTTCGATCTTACTGGGTATGGTTCTGATGTGGGAAGCATTTGAGAAAGTATTTCACAGAGGGAGGGGGACAATGGGGTTAATGCCTACGAGATAGACTCATGCAGAACAGCAGAACCATGAAAGGAACTCAGGACTGGAGTTCAGCACTGGGAGCCCCCCATCTTTCTATTATTTGTATAAATCACTCAGCTGATAGCACTACAAGTCTGCAGATGATAATAAATTGGGAAGCACCATAAATAATAGCAAACCAGGCTGCCAAATGAAGGATTTAGATCATTCAAATCCCAAGCTAGGAGTTGTCAAATCCAGTTTAATGCTGATAAGTGTGGGATAATAATTCACTGCAAACATGCCTCCCCCCTCCATAAGTCCCTCAAACAGAGAGAGGACATGGATGGATTTGTTCAATGGAATGGGGATGCTACACATTGACCAGGAATGGGACTGAGTTATTGTACAATAGTCCCCAATGCCCTCAGCCTGCTGTGGGGCTGTAATAAAGAAAGAAGAAGGGATGCTGCAGGATTCCATTAACTGGAGAAAATGGTCTGAATCAAAGAGATTTTATGCTGTTAAAGTGGATGAAATGAACACGGGAAGGTAATGGAAAAATTAAAGGGATAAGGGGGAGGGGAATGACTTACGGTCTGGTTGTATCTACTAACGGGGCTGCTGGACACTTGACATAGATCTAGCCAATTAACAGATCCTCGGCATCTCTCTTTTTGATAATCACCATCTCAGGGCCCACTGAGTCTGTCGAAGCTTTGAGTGCGAAAGGATTTAAACAATCAAACCTTCAAGTTCGTACTTTGACTAACATAGTATAAATGTCAATATAAAACAGTTTTGGAGGCTTACTGGCTCAAAAGCTCAGCAATAGCCTAAAGGTCTTAGCTAGTTCAGGAAATTGTTAGATTTTGAACTTTATTGCTCAAAAGGAGTTCTTTTCATTTCTGTCTTTTTAAATGACATCTGAAATGCATGCATCATCAGCAATATGGAATACAGGCCGTAAGTAAAAGGCCTAAGTAGGGATGGTCATACTTTTGTAGCAAGACCATGGAAATACCAATGCCAAGGTTAAAATACTCTCAGGCTTAATCTTTAAAAGAACTCTCAAGCTGGTCTCAATTTTGCAGGTGCAGTTTTGCCTCCACAATCACTCACAAGTGCAAAGGCACGCTCCTTATACTTCGGCCAATCAGGGTGCCACCTGGCAGGCACAACTCATTTCTCTGTGTGGGTTCTTTTCTAAATGAGCAGCGGAGCCAACCCAGTGGCTCTTGGAGTGGATCTCATTTAAGAATGCAGTACTGAGAAAGAAAGGCAATAGTGGAGGAGCTATGGTCACGATGTGAACGATCAGGGAACTCCTAAATTACACAAAAGGTGCCCAGACACTATGGTGAAGGTCATCTTTGAAATGCTTGCAATGAAATAAAACACAATTCTTCAGCCCCCGGAGCTACTGGGATGTTAATGCTGACTTTGGGGGAGCTAATCCTCCGGACATAAAACTCGTCTCTCAGATCTGTGTACCATATTGAGGCTCCATTACTCATTGTGAACAGCACCTTAGTCCACCCATTCATTTCAATAGTGATTTCAGCAGGACTATATGGCTCTATGCACCGTGAGTAACAGAATCAGGTCCTGTGTACACAGAAATAAGAGGTCTTCTAAAAGATCTGAATCACAGGTTATTCCCCCACAGTTTGATTTAGACCCATAATGAAATGTTAACCAGAACCGGGATGGATAAAATTGCCTCCCCCCACCC
Source organism: Eretmochelys imbricata (assembly GCF_965152235.1). Lineage (NCBI taxonomy): Eukaryota > Metazoa > Chordata > Testudines > Cheloniidae > Eretmochelys > Eretmochelys imbricata. The sequence continues at coordinate 18,523,531 of NC_135579.1, forward strand.
ACAAAAAAGGGGTGGGTGAGAAACTAATTCCCTACATTTCATCAGACAGAGCACAGAGTGGCTCAGAGAGTCATGCACAGATGATCTGACGCAATCAATCTTCTTCCAAACTGTGTGGTCCACAGTGGGGGGTGAGGGCAGACTACAGAGGTTAAACTGGGATCTAATGGCATGCAAAATCATACGTGATTGATCTACATTGATTTTTCCCCACTGAGGGGAATGATAGGTTAGCAAACAGAAATCAATTCCACTGCATTAAGCTCAGTAAGAATCTGATTTCATCAGCAAAATGCCTTGAAACATTATTGCGCAACCACACAGAGAACCATATTGCTGTTCTATTGCAGAGGATTTCCTTGTGCAGACACCCCAGGCCTGCCTGGTCTCCCGATTCAAAATAGCAAGCTTGGAAGTGTTTTAATTGCATCAGTGATGCCACATGTCACATAGCACGTTGAGGCTGTGATGCTATCTCCCACAAAACCCCAAAAGTGAACACCTACAAATTAGTCAGAAAATCTGGGCACACATCCCTGTTTCATGGCTATGATGTCAATAATGGGCTGAAGAAAAATCCGGGATCTGAATTTCTTTACTCCGTTGTGCTTTGTGAAAGTTCCTATCTGAAGCCAAATTTCATGGTTTGCGTCCATTTCTTGTCACGATGTTGCCACATCACACGACATGCAAAGGCTGATATCCCAAAACGAAACAAACCTCCTCGATCTAACTGCTACCAATATTGGCAGATACAAAACTCTCTGCCCATGGTACAGCAAAGAATGCTTTAATGCTACAGATCTTGGTTAAAGAGTTTCCATCTTCTGGCTCCTGTAGCCCAGCTCTGCAGCTTTGCCCCATGTTGCTGTGCATTTCAAAACACCTTAATCAAAGCATAGGAATATAGGTCTGCCTACTGTCCGGGAAAGATTTAGTTTGCTGTAACTGTTTGAATTGAGAATTCAGAAGAGAATCATTTCAGGGAAGTAGTCACCCTTAAGCACGGCACAATTTACGTTGTATAGTGCTTTAGAGAGATTTTCTTTTTAAAATCCACATCTTCCCTGCCCTGGAGAACTTGCATTCAAAAGATCAGATTGTGCCTCTTTACCACATGGCGGTGCAGGGGAAGGAGATCCGCCCCCCCATCTCCATGGCCATGTTTGGGATCCCTGCCACCCTTCATCGCAGGTTGGCGGGGGAAGGTAGGAGCAGCTGGTATTCCCCCTCCCCTCTCAGCAAATGACTAGGGTGGGCCGGGTATATCAAGCTCCACCTCCAGCGTGCCTGCAGGCCAAAGCGAGCCAGCACGAAGGGAGAAGGAAGTTGCACTTTTTTCAGGGCTCATGCCCTGAGGAGTTAAGGGAGAGAAGGGGAGGAATTGTGACTCTCAGAGTCACTACTTCTTCCTTGGGCTCATACTGGGTGCAGCTGCACCACTTACACATAGTTCTACTCTACCTCATTAGATCAGACCAACCTAAAACCTAAACCATGGCAAAGGAAGGAACCGGAGAAAGGGGAGATGGGGTAGAACAAACAACAGTGTGCTCCATGCTGTTCTTGCAAACTGCTTAGTGGGGAGCAGTAACTCACATGCCTTCCCACTGAAGTCAGTGGCATTGCTTGTCCATGTCATTACTCACCCCTGGGAATAAGGAGTTCAAGATCTGGCCAAGAGATATTTTAGTGTTTTTAACATCACAAACTGAGGGCAAGAAGGGATGAGAAAACAGCCTGGAGTGGAAATCAGCAATGGAAAGGGAGATGGAAAGAGGGGGGTTTGCAAAGGAATCTGCAGGAGGAGAGTGCTTTCTCTTGGCCACAGGAAGAGGAAGGGCATTTCAGGCTGAGGGAGAAAAAGGAGTTTTCCCTGGAAAATAACCAGCCACACTGAACTGAACTGTAGGGGGAAAAAGCCCTTGGTCTGGTCTCTTTCCTCCCCAATGCCCTCTAGCTAGGATAATATTTGTACATCACCACCGCTCTTGTCCATTATCCTGCTGAGCCACTTGCCCCTGCACACCAGCATTCGAGCCTTTTAAACCAACTGCCATCATCAGGATTCATGGGGTGTGTGTCTCCAGGCCATACACGTGTCCCTTCATTAAATGTACCTGGTCTGTGCTAAACAGATCAAGGAGGTTAACAGGGCATGGGTCGAAGCTACAGAATTCATTTTCAATTAGACTCCCCTTCCCTGCTCTCCCTTGTAAATGAATCACTGAACCCTATAATTACTAAGAGGCAAGCTGCACAGCGATGGGTGGAAATTCTCTGTACAATATGAATTCAGAACTGTTATCACCCCACATGGATCTTGGATTTAAACTTGCAATGGAAAACTCATCTTGTCTTTCAGCATTAAGATGCACAACTCGTTAGCTCTTGGATTAATGACAATTTTTAATTGGCCAAGCTATGAAAACCTTATAGAGCTATTATACGTTACACCTGTAATAACTGAACAGCATGTTAATCAAGACAATTAGTATGGGACCCAGAGAATCCCTCTGCCACTGTGAATAATCCTTCTCACTTTGAAAGGAAAATTAACAGCTGCTTTATGGTGTCTCAAATTATCTCACTTTGTATAAGATCTGCAATCAGAGCCACATCAAGTGAGTGGCATATATCATTCATGCCAGGACAACAAAACATCTGTTGTGACATTAAACCCTAGTATTAACGCTGACTTTGAAGCATCTCTGATGTTGGGGTGGTGGAAGGCAGCACACATTTTTCATGGGATAAAATGGCAGTAGCAAACACTGGAAGTTTGATATCTCTAAAGAGAGATTTCCAAGAGAAGTAAGAAGGGAGAAATAGAACAGCTCAGCTTAAGAGCATTATATTACCCTCAGAGGAAAGGACAGCCAATGAGGGTTTTCCTTCTAGGTTAAAGTAATTTGAACAGGCTTCTCAGTGGCTCCACAGACAACCCAATCTACCGTATTTAGTTTTTCCCCGCACCACCTTCAAGTCCTCGCAAGGTGAGGATAATTTTACTCCTTGTGCAAAGTTGAAAATGCACTCATAATTTTCATCCTCTGAATGTTCCTGTCCTACTGCTATGCAGCCAGTGACAGACTGGTCTCAAGTTGGTGCTAAGATGCAGAGATGTTATAATGGGGAAGATTACAGAGGTCTCCCCCACATTAGGCCACTGTAGTGGAGTGAGCATTCAATTCCTTGGACTCCTTGGCCATGCCCTTCACTCTTAAGAGAGACCCTGTGTGGTGACTTTAAGAAGCTCAAGGTGTGTCAACCACTGTGAAAGCCAGAGAGAACCACAGAGTCTGCCTGTGTCCAGCAGCCTCATTAAAGAATCCCCTTTATATCCATTGCAAATAAGTCACACCTCCTCTCTACCATGAAAAAGTACAGTGACCTGTTTGAATCCTGCCCCAGGTCAGTACTAACTGATGAGAGAAGGTCAGTACTAACTGATGGCTGCTTGGTAGTCTATGTGATACAAATCGATGAGTCTTAATCCAGTTCCTAGTGGAGAAGCATCTATCTGATAACAGCCCAACTGGCTCCCCTGTTGGTAGCCACAGCGAAGAGAGCAAGGACTGAATAAAACCCTGAGAGGTGGTCTCTCTCTGTGCAAGAATTAGGTACACTGGTACAGTAGGAAGGATGAAAAAGCCAGTGCTGCTAGTCCCTGTGTCCTACCCAATCTGTAGGTAAACAGCAGATGTCATTTCCCAGGCCTATTAATCGATCCCTTTGCATCACCACTGAAATCCCCTGAACAAAGTTTTAAAATAAAAGCAAGTAGTCCGGGAAGCTCCATAGCCAATTTACAAAAGACAAACATGGGCCCAGCTGTATGCATAACAGAAAGGATTAGAAGATGCTTCTTTAATAATCCTAATTGTGCTGAGACAGACTCACTGTAAGTATTCTTAGTGTAATTATGAAATATGTCTGCATAACGCAGTCAATTTGAGCAAATGAAACCTGTCATGAATCGTACAATTACTGAGATCCATCGTTTTCTGTATCATTTTCCTTCTGTACATTTCTCTTTCTGTTGTTACATCTCTCTTGCACTCATGCACACAGTCCTTCATTACACTTCATAGGTTTCTATTGATTAGGGAAATTAGAGGAAATGTGCTTGGCAAGTGATGAAAAGTGATAGTAGTTCCTCTGTATCCATTGATACACTGTGTCTTCTCTGCCTCTGGTAACCTGGACAGGCAGTGTATTGATTCCTTTTGGTTCTGCACTTAGGAGGGTCACAAACCCATTGGCATGATCAGAGGCCTCATCTAATCCATGCTCCAATATAAGTGCAAGGCTGCTATAGAATATCAACAAGATATTGTATTACCCAGCAGGTCTGATTTTTATTTAAATTCCTGGATCTATAGGTTTTAAATTTTCACCTGTAAAAGCAGAGTGTGAAGTGGGTGCTGGAGACAGACAGAAAGGCTGCAGCTGAAGCAGCTGGTAAAAAAAAAAAAAAAAAGACTTGCATGTTTTCTGTATGGAACATATCCAGGATTTAGCTGCAATATGCCTTGTGGATGACTGACCAGAAATTCAATCATACTGCAATCATTTCAAAAATCCTTTTCATGTGTCATTAAAACATGGGTTGCATATTTAAATTGGCAGCCATTTGCCACAGGATTTTGAAGAGCACAGGAAAGAACATTTATTAAATATGGTTTAATATGGATTCTTTGAATATTCATAGAAAAATAAGATTTTCTCTTTTTAAAAAAGTGTTTGTAGTGAATTAGAACTTCTGGAAGGTGCCACAACATTTATTCAGTACTCGGCTTAACCACTGCCCCACAAATGTGTTTCAAAAACGTATCATATTTAGAGAGAACAGGAGGAAGTATAATCTATCCACTAAAACAGAGGACCAGGAATCAGAGCACCTGGATTCTATGCCCAACTCTGCTAATGTGAGCAACTCACGAGATCTATATTTTCAAATGTAGGTAAATAGTGTTAGGTTCTTAGAGAAGTTATCTGATTTTCAAAGAGATTCTGAGAGCCTTCCGTTCCCACTGAAGCTGGTGAGCTGGCTGCTTAAATCTTACCAACTAATAAAAGGAACATTAATGATCTGGAATCCTCACAAGGACTGAAGGGTGTACCGTGAAGTTTGTGTTCACCCCAAGGGAGTGGAAGCAATGCTTGACATAGTCCCATTTGGATGCACAGGATTTATATATGTAACTCCTACTGACAATGTTAAGACATTAATCTCCTGTCACCATGCAACAGGAAGAGAAAATTTGCCTCTGATTTCTGTAGTGACTTGGTGTGGTCTGGTGTTTAAAGAAGGGGACTGAGAATCAGGACTCTGAGTATATTCCTGGCTATACCAGTGATTCACGGAGCGTCAGAGGGAAAGTCATGTGACTTCTGGGTCTCAGGTAAATTTACCTATGTGTAACATCATAAAAAGACTTAGTGCTTTTCATCCATAGACCTTAAGGGGATGACAGAGGTACCAAATCAAGCAGGTACTTCGTGAGACAACTCATTACTGTTTATTTTGAGATCACTGGATAGAATACTACTGTATTATTCTATTTAAAACTATAGTTCAGTTACCTCATTTTTCCCCACCCATGCTGGACCCCATTCCAGCCGCCATCACAATGGTCACCATTTTGCACCAGCCAATAATTGTGCCTCCAGTTAACTGCAAGTGCAAATCCTGGGAATCAGAGGTCTATTTGACTGGCAGGTACACAAAAGTAGTTAGATGTTTAGCTTCTATTACTTGCACCTGTGATGATGAACAGCTGGTGAAATTATTTGCTGGTGCAACAAACAGTGTCTTCAAAAAACGGAGGTCATCTCTGAAGAGAAGGCTCTTATAACTTATAGTAAAACTGTGCCGACCATGACACCCAGCTGACTCTGACCGTAATATTTTACATAGGTGTCCTTACATACTGCCTTGCTAAAAACTATGTATAACTGCTGTTAAATCAGCACTGCAGCAAAAAGGGTCAGTCTATAGCCATCGGAATCTATACTGAACCAGAGCTTACAGTTTGCCACGGATGCTGCTTTTTGGTCATCTTGCCGAAGCCATCTGTTAGCTTATCAGGCAAAACCTATTGATTTTCTAAAAATTTTAATTAGAAGTAACTAAATGTCAGCTCAGTGAGTTAAATTTGGAAGGAGCAAGCTTGCCTCTCATACACAGCAGCTGTTTTCAGCTTATGATTGAAATTTATCATCTTGCACTGATGTCATTTTCTTTTTCCACGATATTTCATTCTGCCAATTCAATGCATATGGCATAAGCTTCTAGGATAAATGCAGACATTACAGAAATAAACTTTTACAGAGATTTTCCTCTGAGTAGAGTGTTCTACTAAGACATTGATAACAAACATTCAATAACAGCACTTGTCAGTTAGAGACCCCTCCATTAATGATCTCAAAATACTTAACAAAAACGCTGACCCTCACAATATGCCAGTTGTGCAGACCGATGTCATTATCCCCATTTTACACCTGGGTAAACTAAGACACAGTTAGTTACTTGCCTAAGTCATGGCCCATTTTCTATCTTTTCTCAGTTTCCTCCTCGAGGGCTGTTCTGTTTAGAACCTAGGGCTCCTCTCTCTGAAAGCTCCTTCCACCCACCCTGTCATAAATATAAAGGGAAGGGTAACCACCTTTCTGCATACAGTGCTATAAAGTCCCTCCTGGCCAGAGGCAAAGTCCTTTTACCTGTAAAGGGTTAAGAAGCTAAGATAACCTTGCTGGCACCTGACCAAAATGACCAATGGGGAGACAAGATACTTTAAAATCTGGAGCGGGGGGGGGGGGGGGGGAAACGGGACAAAGAATCTGTCTCTGTGTGTGTGTGTGATGCTTTTGCCGGGAACAGAAAAGGAATGGAGTCTTAGAACTTAGTAAGTAATCTAACTAGATATGCATTAGATTTCTGTTTTGTTTAAATGACTGGTAAATAAGTTGTGCTGAATGGGATGTAGATTCCTGTTTTTGTGTCTTTTTGTAACTTAAGGTTTTGCCTAGAGGAAATCTCTAGGTTCTGAATCTAATTACCCTGTAAGGTATTTACCATCCTGATTACAGAGGTAATTCTTTTACCTTTTCTTATATTAAAATTCTTCTGTTAAGAACCTAATTGCTTTTTCATTGTTCTTAAGATCCAAGGGTTTGGGTCTGTGTTCACCTATACAAACTGGAGAGGATTTTTATCAAGGGGGTGTAGGGCTTGGGGGGAAAGACGTTTCCAAGTGGGCTCTTTCCCTGTTCTTTGTGTAACACTTTGGTGGTGGCAGCAGAAGGTCCAAGGACAAACAGTAAAGTTTGTACTTTGGGGAAGTTTTAACCTAAACTGGTAAAAATAAGCTTAGCGGGTCTTTCATGCAAGTCCCCACATCTGTACCCTAGAATTCAAAGTGGGGAAGGAACCTTGACACTCTCTTATATTTGAGTGGATTAATGAGCCACATGCAACACAGAGTCAGCAAAACCCACTTAACATTTTCTTCCAGAATGCTGACTTGCTAAGAAGGTGAAGTTTTTACACAAACACTGCCTATCTGTGTTTCATGCAACTTTTCCAGGTCTTTGAAATAACAGGGCTCCTCCTGTCATGAAGTCCCAGAACAGGTTAGCTGAATATTTTCAAGTTTTTAAACTACTATGAACTATTTCTGTAACATGTGCAATGATTAATAAATGCTCAAGATAGCTGCTAACTGTTGAGTTTCAAAAATACTTAAATATTTGAATGAATGTAACAGGAACTATTACAGATCTTAATGCCTCCAGGCTGAGATTCTACATCACTTTGATATCAGTTATCTTTCACCTTCTCATCAGCTTTGGAATTCACAGTGGCTGGGCAACTTCTATTTACTCTGTCCTCCGGGGATGACATGTAATGTAAGGTCTCATCCTTGAACTACCAGTGCTGGCATATTTTACAAGCCTGCTTTTTTGCACAATGCATGAGGTTGCAGCCATGGGTAACAAGCGGGAGATTCCAGCCTTCTGACATACATGAAAAATGTCACCAAGAAGCTCTATCTTGGTAACACACCTTGGTGGACCATAATGAACAAAGCTATGCAACTGAGAGTGTAACTGGATGAGGCACTATTTATATAGCTCTGGAATGAATGAAAAAGGTGGAAAAAATAAAAACACACTCTAATTGGGGCACTCAGTTTAAATAGCATGGTCCAAGAGACATGTCCCAATGGTAACAGTTTGTGAAGGCATATAAAAAGAGAGAGCATTTGTGTTCCACAGCGCCAAGTATGTGCAAGGGATGAGCGGGAGGGCAGCACAGGAGAACAGAATCCAATGAATTAGTGATAAAGTGTGGGCGGTGTCATTACACATGCGGATAAATGGAAAGGGAAGTATGGAATTTATCTTTTGTCAAATAAACACTTTTTTACACCGACACCAGCTGAGCCAATATGACAATAATCTACTTTTAAAAAACCAATACACAGAAACCACAACCTCAAAATAATGCTAATATTTGAGAGGATATGCTTAATAACACAAATCTATGTTTAGGGGTAAGTAAACATCATGTTCTAAAGCTACGTACAGACAGTCCTTGCAGTCTGTTGTGTAGATTTGAATTTAATCAGCCAAGGATGGTTTATCCAACATCTGGAGCCATATTAAGGAGGAAGACACCAAAAAGGGATTTATTTTATTTTGGGATCAAACAGCTGTAGCACAGTGGCACCTGTTAACAGGTACAGATTTTTATGTAGTGCTTTGAACAACTAAAAGCCCTACAAAACAACACAATGTAAAAGAGAGCAACACACCATACATGAATGCTCTCCCCAGGACATTTCTCCCTGTCCTCTTGTTGCATCATTACTCTCCTATTTCCCACACTCTCTCCCACCAATTGTTATCATCCATCTGATGACAAGGTACTGAGAACCCTCAGCTGCCATCAGCTTCAACAGGAATTGAGGGTGATCAACACCTTGCAGAACGGAGCACATGGCAGACTGTAACCTCTTTGAGGCAGGGACCTTATTTCCTTAGTAAAGTGCCATGATCATTGATGATGCTTTACAGTTAACACATAATCCATACTTAGTTATGCACTTACACCCTGCATCTTCCATAGCAGCAATTTCAGTGAATGTGGATTAACCCTTTCTCTCCATGGCAAGTGCCTGGCTGCCAATATTCCATGGACAGTGACAGTGTCTCAGGTCAGACAGACCTTACCTAGAGCCATCAGCTGCAGAGAAGGTGCATCCTGCTTCTTTAAGGGGTTACATAAGAGACCTGCATTGGACTGTCAACTCCATTCTTTCTGCACTCAAGGCCCAATCAAGCTCCCATCAAAGTCAATGGAAAAATTCTCACTCACTTCAGTGAGAGCTGAATCAGGCCCCAGTACAGGACTGTCCCCTACCCAGACAGTACATTTTACCCATTCCATTTTAACAGTCATAATAGAACTACAGGATTTCTAGCGTGTCTACCATTTATTTCAATGGAAGTTGATAGCACTCAGCACCATGCTGGATCAGGCCCCGAGAGGTCTGATTTTTCAGGAAATTTCCCCCCTGATTATTTTTTCTTAATTTAACAGACTCATTATATGATCTTTTGACCTACTATCTTGACTTGTTTTTAATTACTTTGTACAGCACCCAGAATATTAGCTAGGGGATTACAACTATAAAAGGAATACATCACTTGAATCCAAAATTGTTTTTCCTTTTAGGCACATGTGTAATATTCAGGATTTTTTTTTTTTTGCAATGATACCAAAAAAGTTAACAGTGGAAGTCTCATTGTAATCAAATATGTTGCAGAATAACTTAAATACACAGCAAAAATGAGTTAAGAACATGCCTAGATACTGTTAACTGTTCAGTAAAAACCATACAGCTTTCAGACCACTAAATCCCCAGCTTTAACCTTGAGAGTTTCTTCTCCTATACCTGAAGAAAGCTTTGTGCCTCTTACTAGAAAGTAGTAAATAGCAGTGGGTACAATAATATTTATTTTACAAATCTTGAGAGCACCCCGACACACATTTCTTCCAAAACTGATCAGGAATTTCAAGCACAAACCTGCCTGCACTGCTGTTGTCCTGATATAGATAAAAACCTAATGCACAGTTTATATCCCTCCTCCGCAGTTGCCCAGAGAGGAAATGATCAAGTTTACTTCACTGAGTGATAAATCTCCATTCAGTCTCTATCTCAAAGGGAGAAGTCATGGGTCACATTACTGTTAGGATCTGCTAGGGTATGATAACAGGAATCCATCTTTAACAACATGATAGACCTAATATCTCCATGCTTAAAGATATCTACAGCTAGTATCCCAGCTATGCTGTTCACCAGCATCATTATAAAGAAAAATATACTGCTGAAGCACAGAACTAGAAAGGTATAAATAAATACACAGGCAAGTGGTACCTTGTTGCCTTTGGTGACGTCCATTTTGCTCTACCATCAGGTAACTAAGCAAGGAATTGGAGCTTTATAGGGTTAACAGAGCAAATGCCTATGGAACAGTTCACAGAGCTCAGCAGCTCCCCATGTTTTTCTGCTGACATACCCCATGCCAATTTACCTCAAGACTCTGTGCTGACAGATACACTCAGCAATATGAGCCAGTACAGTGGAACCTGCATAAGGGCTTGAACCTAAACCCATTGAAAAGAATGGAAATACTCCCAGTGGGTTTTGGATTCGGTCTTCAGAGTTCACCCTTATTAGGCACTCTGCTATCTCATGAGACCATCCCAAAGTTTCCCCAAATATAAGGACTACAGATCTGCTCCACCTTTATTAGAAGGCTGCCTATTAAGAAATATTTGCTTAAAAGTCGCTTCAAACAGATTTCTCTATATTTCCTTAATAAATAGGCTTCATTGTGACCTACATGTCATGTGACCTGAGTAAGGTGTTCTGCTCAAGGTACCCAGTATCTGCTTTAGGACCCCTTGAGCCTAAGTCTGTCAAGCCTGCAAATCCAAACAGAGCTCATTTGCTTTCTGTTTAGCAAATTGCAATACCATAGATTACATCTGGAGCAGACTGTTTCTTACCCCTTTCCTTTTTCAAGTCTTCACATACACTGAAGAGGTCAGACAGGATTTAGCAGAAACGGGTGGATGAAGTCTCATGTTTTTGTGGGAAACCTTGGAATAGACCTTGGGATATAACAAGCTTCCAAATTTAGATGCAGATGTTCATTAAATCAAATTGAAAAACAAAACAAAACAACTCTCGATCAAAGAGGATTTAATTAAGTTGATTCTGACAAAGAATTAAAAAAGCTTTGCTGGAAGCTCTATTTCTGCTGTTGGGGGCTCCATCTTTGAAGCTAAGCACAGAGGATATGTCTACATTGCAATAAAACACCCGCGGCTGCCCAAGTCAGCTGGCTCTGGCTTCCAGGGCTTGGGCTGCAGGGCTATAAAACTGCAGCGTAGACATCTGGGCTCACGCTGGAGCCCAGGCTCTGGGACCCTTCCCCCTTGTAGGGTTCCAGAGCCTGGGCTCCAGTGTGAGCCCAGACATCTACACTGCAATTTTATGGCCCTGCAGCCCAAGCACGTGTCAGCTGGCCCAAGGCAACTGTGGTGTTTTATTGCAATGTACACACACGCAGAGCTTCCTCAGGCAGTATTAGCACAAAAGAATCTGGACAAAACCATTAGACAGAGATAATCCTGTCCTTGTTTGTTTGCCACAATACACGAATCAAAGTATCAGCTTAACCTTGTCATCTCTGGTGAAGTCTTATTATTAGCACACGAACCACATCAAAAGTTAATTTGAGTGCACTGAAAAATGTCTTATGTATTCTAAACTTCTAACATCAAGGGAAAAATACAGAGGGTGATGCTATTATATTAAATGGCTAAAGAGCAGTCATTTGTATAAGAACACAGGCTTTTTCCTCAGCTCCCTGCTGCTATTTCAGAATAGCTATATGGAATGAAACAGAAATGCTGGCTGTATTTTTTTTAGTAAAATATTATATTTCCCACTCAGTCCAAAGATTTTCTGTCAAAGTACGAACAATTCTGTTTAACAGATTACTGGTCCTCTTAAGGAATGAGATGTGGCGATTAGGATTTGATTTTAGCATCTAATCCCCCACCCCCACATAAGAAAGGGGGGTGGAAAGAGCTTTGCCAACTGGCTTGATCTGAATCAGTGCTCTGGCTTTTCCTCTACCCAGGTGTTTCCACTCTAAGAAATGGTTTGGAGTTTGTTCCTCACAGCTTTTTCTTATACATTAGGCCTTTAGAGCCCAATCCAGCTCCTACTAAAGTCAATTTCCCATTGACTTCACTGAGAGTTGGATCAAGCCCTTTAGGGAATATCTGGCTGCCTTTAGTCTGCTAGGATGGATTATTTTCTTCATGGTGTTGGGGGATGATTTTCAAAGGACTTGTATCTTCTGTTGGCTATATCTGTGTGCCAAATAGTTGCTTCCCTCTCAAAAGAGGGAAACTTGAAACTTGCCCATGACTAATTTCACTTTTAGCTCATCAGAGTTCAGTTCGAGCACTAGAGATAAATCACGAATGACATCATCATCAGGCACTTCCTGTAAAATTTTACTCTTTGATATTCTCCTTCTTTCCCCTCCCCCCAGATTTTTTTTTAGGCAGGCAGGAAGTGGATCAGTCTCTCTCTTTCTGAAGATGATCCAGAAAAATGATTCACATAGGAAGACTTCATTCCTTTTTAAAACTAATCTCCTTTTCTCTCGTCTTGTTTGATATTATGGACTAACCAAGGTTACTATCTGATTTATTTCTTGTGCACGTATACCTTCAGACCTTGGCAGTCTTTTCCCTATGTATTGTGTTGTAAAGGAGATAGTGTGAATAAGATAGTAGTGCATCAAGGTTTCACTCAAGCCGGATTAGTTGGCAGATAACATCAAATGAAGAAGGGGGAGGAAGAGGAAGTTGAACAGCTATTCTTACATCTCAAATCTCAAGCTCCCACTACTCATATTTCTGGGAGAAGACTTAATCCAATAGACTGGGCTCCATCAATGAAGAAGAAGATTGAAAGAGCGAGTTAAACACTTATTTGATACGTATTCATCACTCTTTGCACCAGCATAGAGATTGGGTACATCTCAAAGGCTATGATTAAGTGACCTGAAAACCTGGAAGCTGATAAGGTATTTTCCTCTACTAGTAAAACACAATGCATCCTCTTGAACAGGTGACAGTTTAAGTTTCTTAGAGAATGCAACTTATTCCAGGCTTCATTTTAATGCCAGTTTCATTTTGGTTTCTTGACCCACAGAGGTGCAGGACTTAGATCTTGCTTAGCAGATATTTTTCCCTAAATTAAAAATCCACAGGATACAATTGTAGGGCTTCTCTTTCAATTTGGTCCAGAGATAGATGCTCTGCATCAGATAGGAACTTCCTTCCAAGTTTATCTTCTAAGTATCAGGTCTGACCTGAAGTGCCAGCTCCTTTCAACTTTTAAACACCACAGAGATTTAAAGCAATTGTAAATGAACTGGAAGGCTCCATCTGATCAGAGATTTTTGCAGAACAACAACAACAACAACAAAATCAGTTATCTTCTGAGTCATCTTTTTTGCACTTTACAAACAGAGTCAGCTCCCAACAAAGAATTTTTGTCCCTGGAAATGAACTCTGACTTGAATAGACTAGTTCTGATTTTCTTATGTTCAAGGCTGCCAAAAAACAGGCATTTTCAAAGTGAACAAAAGAAAAAAATCCACACCATATTATGTGCAACACCACGTACATTATCAATTACTTACTTGGTCTAACTCCAAGTGATTGCTCTAGAAAAGGTAGCAAAGCTGGCAGCTATCAACAGATGCTGCCATATGCAATGGTGCTAACAGGTGAAAAGGAAGGCTCCTGAGAGAAGGGGAAAGTGGCAAAATAGCAACACAGCATTAGTAAGAACTGCTGTGTAGAAAACCCTCCCCTGCAACACAGGTGGGGAGTCCCCGCTATGCTGGACTTCAATCCATCCCAAAAGCAGAACCTATATATATAGAATGGCCCAGTGGTTAGGAGGCTGCCCCAGTGGCTCTGGCACTAGCCTGGGACCTGGGTTCAAGTCCCTGCTCTAACACAGGCTTCTTGTGTGCCTCTGTTCCCCATTTATAAAAGGGATTGCTGTACTTTCCTGTATCACAGGTGACTTATGAGTGCACTCCACAATGTGAGGTGCTCAGATATGATGGTAATGGGGGCCACATAAGTACCTAGGGTACATCTACTCTGCAATTTGACTGTCAGGCTAAGGGGCTGTTCAACTGTGGTGTAGATGTTCAGGCTCGGGCTGCAGCCAGAGCTCTGGGACCCTCTATCTGGCAAGGTCCTCGATCCCAGGCTCCAACCGGAGTCTGAACATCTGCACTGCAATTAAACAGCCCCTAAACCTGAGCCCCACAACCCTGAGTCCGCTGGCACAGTCCAGGGAAGGTTTTTATAACTGCAGTGCAGACATACCCTTAGCTGCAGAAACTAAAGGCTAAATGCAGGCAGGCACTTGCATGTGTATCTGTGTCAAAGCACCCAATATGCAGCACCCCTACTATTCCATTGCTGAAACCGCTGAGTGAGGTCTGTTAATCACTCTGACTTGTGCTAGGATTTGTGATGCAGATACGTATGGCTCACCAAGGATAGGAATAGTTAGAGTAACCTGCTATCTGCAAGCAAAAGTAAGTGACCGAGAACTGAATACTGCAGAGCCAGGACCAAATAAATACTTTTGATCAGTGGTAGAGTTGGGATTAATCTACCAATGAGCTGAGCAACTTCTAAAGAGATCTGCTGAGTAAAAAGCATTAAATAAGAACTAGGTATCATCATCATCATCATGTACCGAACACCTCAAGTCCTACTGAAGTCAACAGAACTTTGCAGAGGGCAATCCCACCAGATAAAATCCAGTCAAGGCTGTATCTACTTTTTACCTTAGTCGACTAACAAACATGTTATCTCCCATTTCTGAGAGATTGATGTGAATCAGGACAGCATTAATATAAAACCTCAGGTATAGCGGACAAATGCTTATCCAGACCTAACACAGGCATTATGCTGGGCTAATCCAGACTCAGTTAGCGGTTTTATTTGCAGCAGCCCATTGTCCAAAAGCTTCTGGCCCAGGACTATTGTTTAGAGACAAGAGAAAGATTTTAGCTCTTCACTGGAGTACCCATTGGTCTTATGCAAGCATCTGAAGTCAGCCAGGGTCAGGGAACACTCTCCTCTGAAAGGAGCTTACTGATATAGCTGGGTTTGTTTTATATTTATTTTTTTAATAGACTGTGCAAACTCCTAAAGACCTCTGTAATAGCAAAGATAAAGTTAATCCAGTAATGCTTTTACCATAGTAAAAAAACCCAGAACAGAAACACATTACTGTCCTCTGATGGAATTTTAAATCAGTGTAAGGGATTAAACAGTATTATCAAGCTGATGATAGTGACTTGGAAAAACAGAAGGGATTATGGGTAACGACTGTGTACGCCACTATTTGTGTTTAGCTCTCAGCAGATTAGGACCCAATCCTGCAAGCCCTTACTCATGTAAGTAGCCCTTGTTCATGACAGTAGGTGGCTCCAATGGAATGGCATAGATGAGTAAGACCTGCTTGTGTGATTAAGGGTTTGCAGGATCCACCCCTTAATTTGTCGCAGATGCTGAATACAGTTAAATGCATATTTAGTTTTGATGGTTATAGTTTTCAAAAGGAAAGCCAGGCATCTAGGCCATCAGTCTGAACCCAGAGTTTTACTGAGTTGCAAGAGGAGTATTTGCAACACTGGAAAATTCCTTTATCTTCCCCTTATTATTCTGCTCACTGAGCAACTCTTCGGTGAGATACAGAGGATGTTGTTCTCTTAATGAGACATCAAAGTTGGTAAGTGGAACTGGGTCAGGGAACAGGTGCAAGACAGTGGCATCAATTTAACGGATAGCTCAGTGGTTTGAGCATTGGCCTGCTAAACCCAGGGTTGTGAGTTCAATCGGGGATCTGGGGCAAAAATAAGGGACGGTACTTGGTCCTGCTGTGCAGGCAGGGGACTGGACTCCATGACCCTTCAAGGTCCCTTCCAGCTCTGTCAGAGAGGTCTCCATATTAAAGAGCATGGCCCTACCATCAGCCCAGTGAAGTTTTGCTATGAAAATATTGAACCACCCACCCTAGGAAACAATTCTGAAGTGCTGGGGCAGAGGCCTGCTGGAGCCAATAGTAATCACAGAAAACGCACGATTGACGACGAAGTCATTGTGACAGCTCCGCTGGCAATACAGCAACAGAGGCTAATGAAGCCATGAAGAGCTTGCAATGTCACTTACATCAAGAGAGACTGCTCAGGCTTGAGACTACCAACACATTATGGGAGATGAGAGGGGCAGATGTGTTGCCAGTCAGTGTGTGCATTTATTGTACCAATTGTCTTTGGTGTGGAATAGCAACATGACTTCTAACAGAAGACTTTGGAATGAACTGGCTAATGCCACTACTCCCTTTTACAGAATGGAATGGGAACTGCTTGGTTGTGTGTCACATGCCCTGTACTGTAAAAGCTAACAAGAGATTCTCCTGTAGCTTAAGTCACATGGGACTGTGCTTTTGGAGCAGGAGGAGCAGAGTCCTAGCTTTTCTGTTGCTGTGGTATTCCACATGACCACCCTGTGCAATAATACAGTGTCAATTGTGTAGTTCCAGATGACAATATTTTCCAACAGCTCTACTCATCTGCATAAACCAGCACGAGTCAGTGCATATTTCTGGATTGTCAGTCTGGTTAACATAATAAAGTATTCTGACAAACCCTTGCTGAACCAGTTATATTAGGTGTCATCAGATAATTTCCGTGTTCCACTGGGTTGCTCTATAAATTGCCATATCATGCAGCAGTCCAGCAACTCCACCGACAAGACCAGAGTTACTATCTGATAAGTTACAATACATCTGGGTGCAACTTACCAAGTCAGTGCTGTTGCCATTGTTGCAATTAGGGGGCCTACACATTTACCCTTATTGTGAGCTCAACTATACAAAGCATGTGGAAAGTTCATAAAATGTCACAATAACCTGTAACAATGAATGTTGATGGGAGAAGATACGAAAGGTTGACACAAAGACTTACTCAGTCCAAACGAAAAGGCCTACTAATACAACTCAAGGCCTGTGTTAAAGTCATGCTGGTAGGCAAGAAAAGTGTGCAACAGGAAATTAACGAACCAAAATTGGTCTGTCATGAATTAGACCTAGCTGACTGACAAAATAATGAAGGAATAGGCTATTCTGCCCATCACTCCATTTTGGGATCCTCAGAAAGGGACTTGGAGAGGAAAAGCTGGGTACCACGACTCTGGCTGACTGAAAGACAAGAAATGGGGAAGGAGTGAGCTATACCATCATGCCTGCCGACCCCATAGTCTCCTGGGACACTGGACCTTCTTTGTCTAATCCGGACATAGGTCCTGACCAGACTGAGCTAGAGAGAGACCGTGATGACATCCCCACCTCCACCAGCCCAGCCACCGCTAGGGATGTGAGACTTTGACACTGCCACCCCCCTTATGTTTTTTTCCTTCCTCACCTTATCTCCCTCTTTTGCCTTCTGTTTTAATAAAAGTCTGGCTTAGCAGGCCAAGACAGTATATTTTGCAACACTGCTGTAAACCTGTGACCAAAAAGGTAGCTGAATGTAATGCGCACAACAGCCCTATGCTCGTACAAGTTTGCCGGGTCCCAGAACAACTGAAAATACTGTAGGCTGTGCCTGTGTTTTCACTCACTATCTCACTAAGGGAAAAGTCAACACCAGAGACAGAAGCTGCATTGTCTGTCTTTGCTGTTCTTCCCTCATGTGTGTTGGTCTCGTTTTGTCTTCTAGGAAATGGGATCGGACTTCACCAACAGCTATCACAGGTCCAGCCCATCTCAGTTAAATTCCTTTGTTCTCCAAAAAGGCCAGTTATTGACAGACACCTTTATGCCCCCAAAAGGCTCAGACAGGGGGTTTTCCCTCTAAAAATTCTTTACAGCCAAAGGAAAAGGGGACAAGGGATGTTGTTAAAGTGAAAGCCTTACTTAATATTTCACATTTCAAATAAAAAGAAAAGGAGTATTTGTGGCACCTTAGAGACTAACCAATTTATTTGAGCATAAGCTTTCGTGAGCTACAGCTCACTTCATCGGATGCATACTGTGGAAAGTATAGAAGATCTTTTTATACACACAAAGCATGAAAATGGGTGTTTTTTCATGCTTTGTGTTTTTAAACACCCATTTTTTCATGCTGTGTGTGTGTATAAAAAGATCTTCTATACTTTCCACAGTATGCATCCAATGAAGTGAGCTGTAGCTCACGAAAGCTTATGCTCAAATAAATTGGTTAGTCTCTAAGGTGCCACAAGTACTCCTTTTCTTTTTGCAAATACAGACTAACACGGCTGTTACTCTGACACATTTCAAATGTAACTGGTTTTCCTTCTTTTTCTGGATCTTTAATAAGAGGTTAAAAAGATGCGTAATGGTTTGTTTGCCATGGCACTAAACAGGCTGAGGTCTCTGTATGCCAAACCCTGAACCTTCTTCAAAACTGTTTAATGTTGAATAGTTACAGGGCCATGTTAACATCTTTGACTCTTTGGGCCCATATATTCCATCTATATTGATACAACACCATTGCACCTCCAGTCGTGGGTGTGCATCAAAGCTGATGAGGATTTGTCACTGACATAATGATTGACGTACAGACAAATGTGTTTAATTCTACCGACAGCAAAAGGCGCCTCCTTTTGCTCCCCATAATCAGTGAGTCAGAAGTGGCAAATGCCTTGCAGAAGAGCAAGGCCCCAATATGACTGCTTGAGAACTGGGCAAATCTATACAGTAGACCATAAGAATCTCAAACATCAGACATAACTGGTCACCAAGGATTTTAGAGTAGAGCAGAGAAATGTTTTCTGGCTACACAATCCAAGGCAAAGCTCAGCGATCTATAGAGTTCTTGGCTAGACCAAAAATAAGTATTTTTATTGAGGGCTCAATCGTGCCACTTAGGAGCTGAACCCACTTTAGGGAAAGACACAGTCTGGCCATGAATTATTAAAAGCAGTTACACAAAAGCCTGACCCTTTAGAGGCATTCTGCATCTGTGTCCCAGCTTTTACCTCATTACTTACAGTGTGCTAAATTGAGGAGTGGCTCAATCTTTTGGGTGAAATCCTGGTTTGTTGACTTAAACAGGGCCAGGATTTAATCCTTTGTGTTTAGCAAGAATGTTACGGTACTTCCTCTGAATGGAATTTCCAGTACAAGTGGGAGAAGGGCAGGATTGTTATATTGTTATATTGTCTGAGTTATATCTGCTGACTTAAAAGACCAAAGAAAACCTTATAGTACTATGAACACTTCAGGGTACGAAATCAACTAGAGTAAAACCTTATGCACCACATTCTGCCTCATGCATCATCAACAAATGTGATGATATAGATTTGAATAAGGATTCCCTGCGATTGTGCAGAGGCAGAAAGAACTGAGAACTGGCACTTGTATCACTGGCAGGAAGGAAAACCATTCTCCTGACTTGGAAATCAAGCAAGCAGTCACGTGATATGGAAGTCATTACATGTAAATAAATGTTGAACCTCACAGTGAGCCAAGTCCTCACTCAATCCAGCACTTCTCCTGACACTAATGGGGAGTTTTGTTTGATTAAGAACCCAGTAAAAAGTGAGACGATCTCAGATCTTTAAAAATAAAGACATTTTTAAAAATAAGTGGCTGTAACCTCACTTTAACTCAGCTAAACTGGAGAAGAATTTAGAAGGTGAGAAAAATCCATCTAGTTCTCTTTGGGACTAGAGCAGTGAGACACCAATTCCTTCTCCTCTGTTGATTCTACGAGAGAGGTTTCTGCTCCTTCCTGAATAATACATACAGTAGGCTGCACCTCCGATACTCTCAGTAGGAGCTTATTCTAAAGCTAATTATGAGAAAATGTATTACTGCACATTCTATTGATTCTTGGTTGTCTTCTTATCGTAAGATCTGAAACCTGGCCTGATGCACAGTGAGGCATGCTATTGGCATTTTCAGAAAACTTGACATGTTGCATCATTGCATTATGATATCTGACACACAAAGGAGCACATTAAATGACTGCTCAGCCTGTGATAAGCACACAATTATTACTGCAAGATGGTTTCCTCAGGTCTAAAGATTCATAGTGGTAGCACTGAAGCGTGCAGAAAAGAAGATAAAATTTAATTAATAATTTCCATGGAGGCCAACAGCCTATTATAAGTATGTTCCTTGCTGTTTTCCACAGTGACCTTATGGCTCATAAACATTACAGACCGTGACTAGTCATAGGCTCATACCAAGCTTTAATTTATGGCAGTGGTTGCAAGTCATAATTAGCTGGATTTAAATGGAGTCATTCCCGGTGCTTCCATTGGAAACAGTATGTACTTTGCATAAAGAAGGGGTTTTTGTTTCATTTTGTTTTTTGCCATGCACTGTGCACAGAATATAAAATGTGATTTCCCCTGGGTTAAGGTCATGCCACAGAAGAAGGTAGATAAAGATTTTTCTATTCTCTGTGTTTTGTTTCAATAAAACATTTGTCAGTGCTATTGTTAGCAATGAACAACATCAATCTATAGTATATCTATCATAAAGTTGGTTACCAAGTGTATAAAGATCTTTAACGTAGAATAGCAACAGGACATGTTGGGGGTGGGAGGAGTGTGAAAATTAGTTCTAATATACCAAGCAAACGTTATTGACTTGAAATGTTGCCAACTTAAGCTCACATGGTCAACACTGAAGAGACATGTAATTATTCACCCTCCAATAAGAATTCCACCTCAAAGCCACGATAATAATACACTGCCTTTCTATAGCACCTTTCCGGAAAGGATTTCTATGCTTTGAAATTATTATTTACGCATCACAACACCTGTGTGAGGTAAGTACTACATTTTTCCTATATGATCAATTAGTAATACGGTGGCACAGAGAGTTCATGATTTCACGAAGGAACTTAGCTATAGACACCTTAGGTGGAAACCTTTGGCCTAAAATGTCTCGCCGAATATCACTCATGAGGTGTGTGGTGGGATGGGCATGTAGCCTAGGTATCTTGAAGCCCAGACTCCTACTTTAGCCAGTAAACAAGAGTAAAATGAACGATAACGACAAAGGATGAAATCCTGGCTCCACCAAATCAGTGGCCCTTCACTAAAGTCAATGGCAAACCTCTCATTCACTTCAACGAAGCCAGGATTTCACCCAGTGTTTGAGACTTTTAAAATGTACCATACAGTTCTTTTTGCAGCTCACAACAGCCTCTTTTCAAATTTCACTTCAGGTTAGCCCAGCTCTCCGAAACAAAGCCAAAGTCTATGTTTAAATGACAGAGTGAGCCGGAGTCAGACTTGGTGTGAGTGACTTCAAACAAGTTGTGAACACTGGAGCTTAATTCTCTCTGCTGGGTGCAGCAGAGGTGGAGGAGCGGCCAAGGAACCACTTCCAGCTCTCTGTTCCTAGAGGCATAGCCTGGAGGAAATCAAGAGTCTGCCTGCCTGCCAGACCATTGAATGATCTGGCCACTCATTCCACGCCTGGCACATCTCCTACATCAGGTGCAGGAAGGAGGTTTAGACCTGGCTACATCAGTATTATCACATTGGGGAGTTTCGACAGTAGGAGAATCATTAACCGGCTGCTTAAGCTAGCCAGCCATAGCAGGGCTCAGGACTGAGTCCTAGAGGTTTACGCATTTGGTCTAATATGTCTATTTAATTAAATCCTACTGAAAAATGTAGGGTTTCAAGGTAACTGGTTTCAAGGCCTGAGTCATCAAGAACACAGGTGCCAGTGGCACGGTTAATATCCACCTTGTTACTCTACTATTCAGTACAAAGTCTTCTTGCCAGAAGTAAATGCCACATCATGGACTGCACATACCATTTCCTGTATCTCACAGACAGTTTGTATTGGTCCACTGCCAGAGCGGAACTGCAGGGGTTTTGTTACAATACTTTTGGAACACTCACTATTGGACATATTTTCAGCAGGCTCAGTCCTTGTCTCCTGTTTGCAGGTACAATTTACGCACACAAAATTTGTGGGTGCAAGTTTGATCACTTCTGACTCTTGGGTCTACAGCCACAAAGAGGTACAAGTGATCAGGTTTGCACCCACAATTCAGTTGTGGGCACAACAATGAAAGTTCAAATTTTGTCAGTGCCCCTTGTGCCTGAGAGGCGGAGCACCTAAAACCCCAGAACCTGTTTTACCCTGGGATTTTTAACTCCCATTTCTACTTTATTATTCTTTGAGCACCAACTATTTCTCCTCACCTCCTTTTCTTTTTTGCTATCAATTTCCTAACAAAGTAACAGGTTTTCTTCAAAGAGCAGAGTGGTGATTTGTTCTGTTCTACCTTTCATATGAGTAAGAGAAGAGATAAAGGGATGAGACACATCTGGACTGCGTGTGACCGAGCATGTGATCTCCTGTCACTATCTGACCCCAGCTGGAGGAATGAAACCACCAGAGGCTGCTGTGAAGTCAAATGATGAAGGATACTGGGTAAACCTGCAAGAATGAGAAGACCTTCCAGGGGCAAAGAGATGTGATCCATGCACTGCTATTTAACACAAGGCAACTAAGCAGGCAGACACTCAAAAGGCATGAGGGAAAATGTTGCATTATTGTCAGAAGATAACTGGGAATGTCTAGAGCAACTGAAAAGTATTTTTTCCAAGCGACAGCAACTTAGCCTTTAAAATTGCATCCAAAATATTTTCCCCATGCAAGCCATTCTGTAAGGTCTTGTGTATTAACCATTGTATTTGCACAATATAGGCCTGATTCTGATCTCAGACTAGCATAAATCAGAAGTAACTCCACTCAAGTCATTGCAGTTACACAAGCATAAACTCAATGAAACAGAGAACAGAATCAGATACAGTCGGGGGGCTGTATAGTGGGGGTGCTGAGAGCTATTGAACCAAAAACTGTAAACCGTGTGATATGATGGAAACCACTTCAAGCCAAGGGATGTGGCAGCATCCCCAGTACCCCTAATTCCAGCACCTATGGATACAGTATGTTCAAATCCAATTACCTGATTTGTGGGGTCACAATTTCTAGCTCATACCAAAGTTTCTGCACATGCAAAAGTGTGTGCATCATAATTTGCATGCACGAAATTACAGGTGCAATTTTAGATGTCACTATTGAACATTTGGGCCTTTGATTGTGCACTTTTGTTGGCCCAATGCCTTAATTGTGTCCTCTACCCCTTAGACAGTCTTTTCTGCTGAGTTAACAGATATCTCCCTGTAAATCTCATATTAATTATAAGTGCCACAGGATATATTATTTGCATACCATGACATGTCCCCAAAATGCCAGTAACTTGCTTCGCCCAGCTGGAGGTACACTGAACTAGTCATGGCTCAGAAGCCAGCGTTGAATATGCTGTGCACATTCATGTTCTTATATTGTCCATCATCACAGAGTGCACACAGGTAGCCTCTGTTCAAAATCTGGCCCTCATTTATCCAGCGACCCAACATTATTCAGTAAGGGTCTGACCCAGCACTGTGCTGAGCACCTTCCACTGACTGTGCCAGAAACTGGAGTTGAAGGGACTCAGCAAGTTGTATTCAAGATCATTTCCAGGCCCCTGATCCAACAGGGTGCGCCATTCCCCGCCCAAACCTCAAATCCTACTCCCAGTAAATGACCATACACCAGATGCGTTACGGTGGCAAAGTATCACTCTCTTTCACTCTCTGCTCAGCTTTGGCTGGCAAGTGAAGACCTAGATGGGAAGCCTGGTTTCCAGCTGGCTACCCAACCCCTCCAACCACAACAGAAGCCTCAGGCTGTTACGCTGGAACTCTGCAGTTGCCTCAGGTGCGGTCATGTGGTTAATCTGCAGTCAGGCTTCCAGGCACGATGGTTTTGGGGTTTTTTTGTTTTTAAATAAGAGACAGAATGCCTGGGCTCAACGGACCGTGTTGCTTTCAGAAACACAAAAACCCACCATTCCCCACTAGGCAAAGATGAAAGCAAAAGGTTAGGACACGTGGTTATTTATACATTGCCCTAGGTGTGCTTCATGCTTTACAGACAAGTAATGGACACCGGGCCTCATTCTCCCCTCACATTGGTAACTGCAGTGAAGTCAACTCAATTACATCAGCAGGAGGTGTGCATGAGAGTATAATTACATTTACACAAAACACATACAGCCTAATAGGTCCCTGGCTCTGTCCTCACACGCTATCCAGCCCCGCAAACAGGCAGTAGCCTGGAGCTGCAGCCTGGTACAATGGCGTGGCACATCTGGGAGCTGCTGGGGACCTGATCCAGCCTTCCTCATATGGCTAAGAGCACAAGAACTCCCTACTCAGCAAACCCGAACAGGCCCATCAGGTGGAGAAGGCAGAGAAATGCTCGTGTTCCTCTCTCTCTCTTCCACTTACTCCTAACCCATCTTCAGCCTCCAGCATAGGAAGTATGGCTGCAGCACACTAGTCTGTGCTGAACTCAGCAGGGACTGGAGCCATTATAAATCTAATCCCAGCACTGAGGAGCCATAATTAGTTCCTGAAGGTTCTTCCCACATCCAACACAGACTGGATTCAAGAAAGGATCTGGGCCAGTGTGTTAAGTTTGGGGGACTAAAAAAAAATCATATAGAAAGGTGTAAAAGAGGGATTTTAAGTGGAAACCTCAAGAGAACCTTAACAATGGAGTCACCAAACACCTCTGCAACGTTAGATACCCTAGGACTACATTCAACACGTACAGGAGTCGACACAATTCCACTGATGTCACTGGAGCTGTGCCTGCCTATGTCACTGGTGAACTTGGCCCTATGTGTATACATATGTATTGTGGATCAGAATCACAGTACACTCAAATGCAGCCACCTCAGGGTAGAATGATGCAGCTGTTTAACAGTATGGAGCCCTTCCCAGCAATTTAGGTCAGACAGGAAGATGAGCGCACTCAGTTTCTGGCAGTGAGGTGAAAATAAATGTCGAACATGTAGAGGCATCAATACAGCGTTACGTGTTAAAGTGATGATCTTGATCTGCTGGGCCAACTCAAAACACATCATATTATATGCAGACTCCCAGTGAGGCAATGATGGAAGAGCTGTTGAATTAACAAAATGTCTTTCTCTCCTAGTCAAAAATTCCTCGACTGGAGTCAGATAGCTGGATTCAAGAATAGTACCTTTGTCCAGGAGGCCAACCCAAGCAGGAGGTAGGAGAGAGATGTACCAGTATAGAGGCTGAAATTCCAAAGAGATTTCTAGCACAGTAAAAGTGACCTTGGAATGCCTAACATTTGAGGCTTTCCCTCCCAACACCCCCAGGCTCAAGCAGAGGGCAATGAAGTGGATTCTAGCAATTGCAATGGGAAACCATTCCACACTATAATGGAAAACTAGGGATTGCTTAGTTCAAGACAGAAAATGCAAATGGCGCTGTGGGGTTTGAGCACTCGCCCAGACGTCCTCAGAAGGGGTAAAAATGAAAATGCTAATTAGCTCCAGTTGTTGGAAGAATACTCTGAAGAAATGTGACTCAGAATGGGCTTCAAATCATAAAATAATAATAATAATAAAGCCACAATGCTCTGGGGACATTAAGCGATTACAGAGAGTTGTTATTTGGTGGATTTTCACACTTCATTAGTATATGCATAATTTAACAAGTGAACGTGCTGAGGGTTGGCATGACATAAGAGCCACTTTCTTGAAACATGAACTGTAAATTGGGGTGGCCCCATTTAGACATTTTAATCATGGTGGAAAAGCAACAGGGATCAACAGGGCAGAGCTGGTAATAGAACCCAAGACTCCTGTGTTCCAGCCCAGTGCATACTGCCTTCTTAGCACTTGCAATTATTTCCAAGACCGTAATTGGGGATAGAGCTGGTTGACATTTTTTTGCTGGGTTGTTTGGATTTTTTTGGTCATAAAACAGGGGTTTGACAACAACAAAAATTGTCACTGAATTTGAGTCCAGATCTGCAACTGAACTTTCCAACTTAGGGAGGTCTGTATCATGTCCCAAATTCAAATAAGGAAATCAAACATATCTGAACTTTGAGGACCTTCAGATCTGGATCCACATTTTGTGACTCATACCATCTCGGCTTGTCAGATGGTTTCTCCCAGCTTTTTGATAACCATGGTTTCTTTTTAAATTCAATGGATAAAATCATTACAGATGGCAAACTATAGACCATCTTAACTCTGAGCAGCTCACCACACCCACACAAGGAGACAAGGAAAACCAGAACGTTCCTCCTGTATCCCAGGAGCTAAGATGATGGGATATACTGAACTATAACACTGTATAGCTGTGCTTCAAAATGCAGCACTCAGCAATGAACATCTGAGCTAACTTCTGAATGCCCCAAATACCCCAGATTACTCCCATGGCATAATTAGAGCTATTAATTAATGTGTTGTTCTTTGGCCTGCCAGTCACAGAGAGCATTTCTGCCGTAATTACTGGCAGAGAGGAAATCTGTTTGACACCCTAGGCCCCATACCTGGAACTCAGTTTGCATCATCTTGGCAAAGATGCAAGTTAACCCTTTTGCTGTTGGCCTCTTCCACACTTGTTGTGCTAGTCAAGGGAACGTCAAGGTCTGGTACAAAGAGCAGCAGAGCAGGGGACATTGCAGAATATTCTGCAGTCACCAAATTGTTAAGATTCTCCAAAACCCATTTAATGGTGTTTGAATGGTTACTGCATGCTCAATAGGTAGTGAGTACTAAACGATATATTACAAGGAAGTATCTGTTACAGAGAGATTCATTCTCACCGTATAATCACGCTATGCTCTTGGTATTTATTTAAGGGACTCATTTTTGGAGGCATTCACTGCTCAGCCTCAACTGGAGTCAGGCCCTAAGTGTACCCCAAATGCTTTAGTCAAGACACAGTATGGTTCACTAGGATGAACAGCCAGGGCTTGGCCCACGCAATGGTGAGCAACGAAGTGAGAGGGTGCAAGCAGCAGCACACTGGGCCCAGTTTTCAGAAGCATTGAGTAGCCATAACTCCAGCTGAAGTCAATGGAAGGGGCAAGTGCTCAGTACCTCTTGACATCAGGCCCAGTGCCAGCATTAGCCTCTGCTGTGTGGGCACGGAGGAGATAAAACCCTGGAAGATCTTCTGCAGAAGGGAGCATGTGCGGTGACTAAGTCAAAGGTGACACAGTGGCTGCACTGCCCCAGATGGATGTGTTGTGTGGATCTTCCATCCTTCTTCCCCAAACGAGAGCAGTGGCTGCAGAGCGCTTCACCTGCATTTCTTCTCCTGTGGAGAGGAGCTCTCTATCAATGAAGATGCCCCGCTGGATTACTCAGGCTGGCACAAGAAGAAAGGAATTGGACCTGAGTGCATTGTTGGGCTGGATTCTCTCTTCATACTGGTGTAACTCAACAGTAACTCCCCCGAAGTCAGTGGAACTCCACTGATGTAAAAGCAGTGACAACAGGATCAAGCTCTTCATTTTAAAGCAGCCCAGGGGTTTACTGCGAGTTTGTTTCAGTCTTGACAGTTTAGCTGGCAACCACAAAACAGAAGCAATTCTAGTTCTAAAAAGGTATTGTCTGAGGAGTCCAACTCCATCGATGACCCTTAGGTCTGCAGAGAGCACTAACCCCATGGTTAGTGGTGCCAGGGACTCTACCACGAATGCGGAAGAGCATAAAACATACAAGGAAAGAGAGAACAGTGGAAGGTGATTGAACAGCCTCCATGTCCGGAGCCCCCTTCTCGCTATTCTCCTTGCCCACACACTGGCCCAGGGCCAAATTCATTGCAGCCCCCTAGCCATTTTATTAACATGCATTTTTAGTCTTCTCCACTTAATCAACCCTCTTTCTTAAGGGCTCAGTTTCTCTGCCTTTGAGCTGTTAATTGGCTTTCACCGTCTGATCCCTTTATGCCACCTCTATATGCAAACTGGCCCTTTCACTGCCTAATTCACCCCAACTTTTTTACACTCTGCTGGCTCTCTCTCATTCCATCCCTTCACCTGTAGCTCATCCCTCACCTCCCAATTTGTCACACAAGTGAAAGGAAGATCAGGGTATCACTGATTAGTCTGTCCTTGCTTTGTTTTCAGTGGGGGCGTTGTGCCTTTTTCCAGGCATCTGCCAGAATTTTGTCCCTGCACCATGCATCTGCCAAGATATTTTTGCCCCAAAGAGCAAATCCTGCTTCTCATCTTCAAGTCCTTAGAGGGTCCTGTGTATGTGGAAAGAGTAGTAGAACTCTGGGGGGAGCGGGAAAGGGGTGTAAAAGGTTTGTGGAGGCTTGTTCAGGGGAGCTGCACTTTCTGCAGACTACAGCACACACTGGCTCCCTTGTAACCCAGCACAGAGGGAGCAAGGGATCTGCTAGTACAGGACTCTACCAACCAGTCCCTGACTCCATGGCACAGAGTGGGAGCATCAGCCACTGGGCTGCTGCTGCTCTGTGGCCCGATGAGGGCTTCTTCCTCTCCTGCCTTCACCTCCCAGCACCTCCTCATCCAACCTGTCTACTTGGGCTGTGCACCGGGATAGGGGATCTCCCTAAAGGGCAGGGCTTATTTCATTCAGCAGATAGAGGGCTCATGGAACCCAGCACTGGCTGCTATTAATCAGTCCCCTCTAGGCTATAGATCAATATGAAGATGTATCAACTATACCTCCCATGCAGTGTGTTACATTAAGCTTTTCTGTATAACTACAGAGGTAGCTAATACAACCTAGTAGAGTCTTTGGGAGGCCGCTTAGCTTCCGTGGTTAAAAAGGGGACAAAGAAATAGTTTCCCCTTCCAGCCCTGTTTTTCCTAACGGTAGCATAGGCATGTCTGCTACTGTTCACTCAGAAGTATTTGCATTAGGAAGTTGCAGAGCCAGCACTTAAGCAGATGATAAAGGGCACACTTTCCCAGAGTTACCGAGAGAGTAGATAATCTTCCAGCGCATTTATCAAAGTGCCTGCAGTTCTCATTTCAATGCAGGAGAAACAAAGAAAAGTTCATCTGCCCCAAAGATCATTGCATTTAAATGAAAAAGGAAAACACCAAAGCATACCATCAGTCCAGGCCATGGGTTCCTGCTGGCTCTTGGTTACATAGCAATGACACACAGGCCTGTTTATCAGCTAAGACTTTACTTGGGGAGGTTAATTGTACCTGAAGGTGATGCCAACATCAACAAACAAAATTTCAACTTGGACAAGTAGCCAAATGCATTCACGGTGTATTAGCATCCAAGGGCAATAATGAAAGCGTGAAACCGATTAGGGCTCCTATGCCTCAGGCTGCTTAAAACCGAATGTGCTGAATAGTAGATGTCTTCTAGGGCATTGGGGGGTGCGGGGAAGAGTAGGGGATGCCAACTTACCACCACTAGTCTTGCGCTTCTCTTAGCTGCATTACAGCCAGCACAGGATCAGAGCAACTTGTCAAGAACAACGAGAGAGAAAGGAACAAAAGGAGATTTGGAAGGTAGAACAAAAAGAAGATGTGAACCAGAGAGAGGAGGCTTTTGCAAAACCAGAGCAATAACTCTCTGCATCCCTAACAATCTGCAACAGCTATATTTGTAAACGATCATTTACAGCTGTAATTTCTCCATATTTTAACAGATGTTCTATTTATGAAACTGCAATAGGATTTGGGACTTATGAATATTGCTGTGGGGCCCAAGAGATTTTTTTTGTATGATTAACTGACCACAGGCCATTTGTTTTACAACAAAGATGCTCAATGATCCATACATGCTGATTTATTCAGACCCTGTACATAGTAATGGTTGATGTCTCCCTGGTTCTCATCATTAGCATCCAAAAAACAATTGGAGGAATGGAGATTATGAGAGCAGTTTCCCGTTGCTCTACAAGATAGTTCATTAGCTGGGGTGGAATTGACCAGCAGAAGAACTAGGATCATGATAAGAGGAAATCTCAGTTATTAAAACAATTAAGTCAGATTTCAGAAGTAAATAAGGTTTCAGCTTTAGGGCATGAGTAGCACTGTAGTTGTGGGTCATGCAAGGTGGGGCGTTTTCTATCTGTAAAGATAAACAATAGTTCTCAACATGCCATTTGCTGGTTGACACTTACATTACACTGAAATTTTCTAGAGTAGAGCAAAGTGGCAATGCTTCCCCAGTGCAGCTCCTCTGGTGGATGTGCTAGTATAAATCAGCAGCATCTAACCCTTAGCATATGTATTATCCAGTTAAGGCAGACATACCCAGGCTAGCTCTGATCGAGCTAATGCGTTAAAAACAGCAGTGTAGCTTCAGCTCCACAGGCAGAGATACAGGCTAGCCACCCTGAATCCCATTCCATCTGAAATCCTAGGTACATACTCACGGCAGCTACCCCGCACTGCCGCCCATGCAGCTGTGGCTATTTTTAGCACACTAGCTTGATCAGAACTAGCACAGGTATGTCTGCCCAAGTTGGAAGTTACACCTTCCAGCTCGATCAGCGCTAGTGAGGGTATCTACCCAAGCTGGGAATTATACCTCCAGCTCTGGCGTAAACATAACCTTAGTGGCTTAGACATAACCTTACTAGCTTAGGCAAATACACAGTGGTAAAAATGCCCGAGCCCTGTGTGCAGTGTATCTTCCACCCTTGCTACCACTAGTGGCAAGTTACAGCTAGAAAGTGTGCTGGCATAAATACAGCTTTAGAATACAAAAATGAAGGGACAGGAAAGGGGTAACCTCAGCTCCTCTCTTTCCCCTCCTCTCGCTGTCCTGCTTCCCTCTCCTAACCCCATATCATTCTCACACCTTCCCACAGACTTCTCCTGCAAATGCTGAAAGAGAACACATACCATGCTGCCCTGTGGATGGCAAGGAATCTCATGCTCCCTGCCTGCTCCCACTCCACAGCCAGATACCCCTTTACAACAGAATCATCTCCAGGCTCTAGGCTAGTAAGTGACACTGATCGGAAAATTGATCAATATTTTCACAAAAATGTCATCCTATTCTTACCGCCAACTCCCCAGTTAAATTCGTGATTTTTATATTGGGGAAGGGGAGAAGGAGAAATCACTAAAATTGCAAAATTTCAAAAATGTTCCATCCTGTCTTAATACTCACCCCCGGCAATTACTCCTGGGCTGCGTGCCCCACATGAGGCAGGAGTAGGCAGGGCCAGGTAGAGGTGGGGCCAGGTAGAGGAGGCTTCTATTTAAGCCAAAGGCAGTAGGGGAATTCCAGACCAAGGGAGGAGGGTGTATTAGGCCTGATTTCACCAAAGTATTTTGACTAGGTTCATTCTCCTAGTGGTCTCCTTCTTCCTACCACACTGTGCACAGTGGTTCTTTCTTACTCCAAGAAACTGGCTAGTCTGGAGGGTCTAACACATCTTTAGGACTGGCCAGGCTCCTGAAGGTTAAAATGTCAATGGAAGCTGTGGTTGCTCATGCCTGTGATACCTCTCATTGTCTCAGGATGTGGGGCCCTTTGCACTTTGCCCATGAAATGCACATATATTTGTGTGTTTTAAGACAACAGGAAGATTCCTTTTCCATGTTCAGGGGAACCCTCACCCCTCCCCTGGTATTTCCTTTCATTGCATTACCCACCTCCACTTTGCATTCCTGTCTTGGTCTGACTTGTCCTAACAACAGTTTGATATAGTGCACTCCTGAGCCTGCCACTCCTAAATTGCTAGACAACAATGATAGATGACCGGCACCCAGAAGAGATTGAACACTGTGTGGTCTCCCCTTTCGGTCCCATTGCTAATGAGCTGTGGATACCAAAGGGGTCCCGGAGTGCAGAGTGCCAGATGGTCTCCTGTTTAAAATCAGGCCAAGGGCTGACCGTGCTGCCCCAGAGTCTACAGGGGTAGAGAGTGTCCTTCCAATGTTGTTTTCCATATAAATAATTAATACCACATATTACTGCTATCCTGCTGTCCAGACATTCCCTGGCACTGTTCGCAGCCCCAGCATCGCTGCGTTGTGCCAGTGAAAAAGAACTGGCAAGTGAAACTCACTATAAATACAAGTGAAATTGACAAGTCAATCTTCATTGTCCAAGCTGAATCACTGAAGGTAAACATCCAGCATAGCCAGGTTTGAGAAAAAGCAAAAAAAAAAAAAAAAAAAAAAAAAAAAACACTTCTTTACGGGGTTTCAGTTTTACCAATCTAAAGTCCAGGGGAGGAAAATGGTGGAGGGGTATTTAAGAGAAGATCTTTATCCCAACAGTGCCCCTTTACAAGTGTGTGAGAATTTTCATGAACAGGCAAGAATTGGAAACAACTACTGATCAGACTGGAACAAGGCAATGCTTAGAGGGTACTTAATTTTTTTGCTGCACATAAATAATTAGAAGTGGAGATAAGGTACTTTGAAGTTGAACTTATTGTATGAGCAAAACTACAGCAAGAACTATAAATTATGCAAAACTATTTGTGCTTGGAATTTTCATATCCCAAGGTGATGCAAATAGGCATTTTTTGAACCTCCTCTTAAAATCCAAAGAAGCCTTGGGACCTAAACATATGGTTCAAGTTAGTTACCAAGAGGAAGCTGAATGCTAGGGTTTGGTCAATTCGTTTATTAATATGTTTATGAAACCATGACAAGCAAGAGTTGAGGGAAATCTCCCCAAATTTTCACTTGCAAAACAGACTGTACAAAGGAATTCTAAGCAAGTAGTTTTGCCACTGGGCCATTTGAGCAGTGCCCTTCTGAGAAATTAAATCAAAAGCTAAATACATGGACCTTCATCCTACTCCTAGGCGCCATTCATATATTTAACATAGCAGAGGAACTGCGAGACTATCTGGGATTTTTTATTGTGCTGAAAACCTACAGCAATTTTATTATATTGGAATAGAATAGCACCGACTGAGGAATTGTTTAGATATCGTAGGGTCTCATTCCTATTCAGTGTTTATGAGTGTGAACTGGGATTAACTCTATTAAAGCCAGTGGAGCCAACCCAGTATAACATCAGAGCATCAGAATCATGCCCTTAATTTTACTTGGGCTTTTCTCCTATCCCAGAGGAAGAAGGGATAACAAGAGCCCAGAACCCAGAAGATAAACCTGTCTCAATCTTGCTAATCAGCACTACATTTATCTGCCAAGCCTTACATCCCACACGGTCCTCCCTCCCCCATCCCAACATGCACTTTATAAGAATCCTTACATGCCCTAGTTGGCACAGGGCTCCACAAAACTTGGGGCCAGCTCCCAAACTTTTGACTCTGCTCCCAAAGCTCAGATATCAGCATCACAATGAAATAACTGAGGCCAAAGAGCATTCTGGGAACTGGCATGTGTCCAACTTGGCTTCTTGCTGCAGATAAATTCCACTTTAGTCATCATTGATAATATTAACAAGATGTTTGTGCAGCTAAAAGCAAAGCCACAAAACACATCTGCACCAGCATCAGGAGAAGGCCAAGGACAAAAAAGGGCAGGGGTTATGCATATGGATTACCACTCTCAACTTTCAAACAGGGATCACTTAAACAAGGGCCACAGGTGGAAAGATGTGGAAGTACATGTCTCACACACTGTCCATGGTTCCAAGCTCCACCCACAATCCTAGAGCATTTTCTAAAATGAGGTCCAAGTCTCTGAACTGCTAGAGAGTTGTCCATGCTCAGCAACTCCTGGGAAGCTCTCAGCAGCTTGCAATGTCAGTCCCACAAATAGTGAAAAAGTTAATGTTCAAGTGATACAAATGAATGAATGAGTCAGCCCCCTTTCAAGATGCATGAGGCCACTCCCGCTGTTCCATTTTGGAGGTGGAGAAACACTTTTTCCCCCGTCATTTTTTCTAGTAAGAATGAAAAAAAATGGGGTTCCCCCCCAACAACAAAACAACATTTTTTTTGTCAAAAAACAAATTTCAGCCAAAACAAAAAGTATTTTGCAAAAACGTTTGATCAAGTCTACTCCAAACACTCGTGAAGGACCATCCCTGCTCCAAAGCATTTTCAGCCTGAGGAAACCTGTTCTAATCTGTGCCAGAGGATCAGCTGACCGAGGATTTGAGTAGCTTCAATCTTCAAAATTGAGGAGGCCTTCTGAGCAGTGCTGCTTTGCCTAGTACCACCGGCTATTTGCCTAATCTGACTCCTGCTTCTATAGCAGGAACTTGATAGTCTTGCTCACTGACAAACCTAGAAGATTCATTCCACTGCAAAGATATCTAGACTTGCAACAAGATCATTCCAAAACGAGTATCACTTCCGGAGGGAAGGGAGGGACAAATTGCAATGGCTCCAGCTAATATTATCTAGCATGAGTTACCCCCCATACAAATGAGTGGGGGTGGGGGTTAGATAAAGAGTTATTAATATTTAAACAGATCATTAAATTTACTATTATAAGGGAGAGTGACAAAATTTAATTAGGCATTTAATTAAAATTTAGCATTATGATCCATTTTTCAGGTTTGCCAGACTGAAGGTCACAGACTTAGTGGCTAATCAATATTATATTTTGGGATACAGCTCAGGCCTACTTCAGAGCCAACACAGAATGGTCCAACAAACAGGATTATCCACCAGACAGATGAAGGGGCAATTCCAAGGGCAAGGACACAGTACAGTGGACCTGTAAATTACTTTCTCTTCAAGCAGTCACCATCCTAAACACCCTCAGTGTTCTACAGCAGTGGTTCTCAACCAGGGGTCCATGAGCCATTTTAGGGGGTCTGTGAGCCCCGAGGCCCCCCCCCGTCCCATGGGGCAGAAGCCCCGAGCCCTGTTGCCCTGCAGGACAGAAGCCCTGAACCCCCCCAGAAGCTGGAGCCCCCCACCCTCAGGGTTGAAGCTCCAACACCCCCACAACCAAAGCTCAGAGACACCCCTGCTGGGCCCTGGAATTTTTATAGCATGTTGGGGGGGGCTCCAAAAAAAAAAATGTTGAGAACCCGTTTATAGCATCTGGATTTTGCACAGCTCTGAGAGGGAACAATGCTGGAGGTGCTAAGGTCTTAATTTCATCAGCATCATGCAGGACCAGGCTCAAAATCAGGAAGATTCCTGATTGAACATTTCATTAATAAAAATCATACTAAATTGCACTTCTTTGCTTTGAGTCTCAGCATCCTGGACGGATGCCCCTCTGTTGTAGTGCAGTCACCAGGGGAGTATGCACACTGATTTTCGTGGGTGCCGCCAACAGTAGCTATTGTTTGTGTTTAGTTTTTCACTGAAGGGGTGACAGATTTAAGAAATAACGGATCTTTAGGATGAGCTGGGCTTTCCCTCTCAGATTCCAACAGCTTAAAAATGAACTGTAGTAAAAATCTGGAATCTAAAAACCAACGCGAGAGAGAGATTCTTTGAAGCACATTCTAGGGCATAATGAACACTAGCCTATTAGTTGAAATAATTATTTCTCTAAGCAGAATTAGAAGCTGATAATGACAAAGTTGTCACAAGAACTGGCTAACGAAATAAAAATGCAGATGGGGCACGTAGGGATTTGAACCTTCATATGACGGGTGGGAAATGATCGCACACAGCAGTTCACATGTGAAGTGTCTCTTTCTCTTCAGGAACAAGAGTCACCAAATAAGAACTGCCTGATTTTCAAATCTTCAAGAAAAGGAAGTATAGTCTAGTGATTAGAAAGGGGATGAAGATTTGGAGTATTTACGTGCCCCACTCAGGTGTTTAGAGACCCAGTTATTTAAAAAACTATGGGGACAGATCAGTTACACAGGCCAACCTGGGTTGATTGGTAAGGCAGGCTCGTTTGAACAGCATGTGTTTTAACACCACCACACATAAGGTCATACACCCAGGAACAAAGAATGGAGGTCACATTTATAAGATGGGAGGCTGGGTCCTGGAATGCAGGGACACTGAAAAGAATTTGAGGGTCGACTAGTAGATAACCAATTGAACAGGAGCTCCTAGTGCAACCATTTAGCTAAGAGGGCAAACTCAATCCTGAGATGTATTAGCAGGAAAGTATCAAGTAGGATTAGTGAGGTGGTATTACCTCTGTATCTGGCATTAGTGAGACAGTTACTGGAATCCTGTGTCCAGTACCTCTTGTGTTTGCATGTCAAAATTGGAAAGGGTTGAGAAAAAAAGCTACAAGAATGATTTGAGGTCTGGAACACACGCTTTACACTGAGACACTTAAGAAGCTCAACCTATTTAAATTTATCCAAGAGAAGGCTAAGAGGGGACTTGATCATGGTCTACAAGCACCTACTTGGGGAAGAGATATCTGGCAGTAGATGGTTCTTTCCTTTTGCAGAAAAAGGGATAACAAGTTCCAGTGGTAGGAAACAGAAGCTAGACAAATTCACACCCAAAAATAAGGCACAAACTTCTGACAGTGAAGGTAATTAACCATTGCAACAACTTGCCTAGGGGGTCATGAATTCTCCATCACTCACAGTTTTTAAATCAAATCAAGAGTGGATGTCTTACTAAAAAATATCTATCGTGCAAACAGAAGTTATGGACTTGATGCAGAGATTAATGGCGGACGTCATTTGCCCTGTGATATGTACGGGGGCAGACGAGAAGATCATAATGGTCCCATCTAGGCTTAAAATCTATGAAATCTTCAGAAGAAAGTTGCTGTATCAGTACAATGTATTATTATTAATGGATCCTTCACTCAGGAAAGGGAATTTTTGGTTCTACTAATTGCTTCTGGTTTTGGAATGAAACCTTTAGGCTTAGAAAAAGAGGTCTATGAACAACTGCAATTCTGCCAGTTCAAGCTGTGGGTCAGGTTTTAAGTGCATTGAGAAGATTAACTTTATTGCTAATGAAGAATTTAATTACAGGATGTGATTAGCCAAATTTTCTCATCCAATACAACCGGGCACAAACAGTGCTCAGAAGTGTTCGAGTTTTCTAATACATGGAAATCCAAAGAGTGGAAAAATTGCTTTTGTATCAGAAGCCATTGGGGTTTTAAGTGATACCAGGAAGAATCTAGATCTAAGCCAGAGAGGCTGTTTTCTCCACAGAGCAATTACAACATGCTGACTCAAGCAACATTCAGCAGGTGATGTGGAGGGAGGAAAAAGCTGATTAAAAAGACAGCTGGAACCTGAATCTCTGTTTTAAAATACAGGATTAAAAAACAACATTTTGTAGGCTTCTTGTTTTCTAATTGCGATACTCTTGCCAGAAGACATTCGATTCCCAAACAGACAGATTTCCAGTCTAGTTTGCCACATCTTTGAGTAGAACTTCATTTTCATACCAGCTGAAATTCAGTAAAGCAGAAGAGGAAAAACCAAACAATTGTAAAGTAAATCTTGCAGCTTCCAAAAGAGAAATAGGACTGATATACAGTAATGTTAAAACTCTACCAATCCATTGAGTTGTTTCTAAGGTGCTTATAGTGAAGGTAACCAAGCCCAGTTTTTAAGGCAAGTCTGTTTTTAAAAAGGTACCAGCATTAAATGACAAATTTCTTTGTTGTATGGTTTAGGCAACAGTCCACACAGTCTTAGCGCTGGTAGCCAGAAAGATACTGCTGAAAGAAGAGCCAAAAAATTGTCCTAAAGCCAAGGAGGACTGGCATCTAAGACCAGCAAGTGCTAATGTGAACACTATATATTTAACCCCATGAAGTAATGTTAACCTCACAGGAGTAAAAGGCCTATCAAGCCCTGTGTCAATACAGGATTTTTCGTTATAGTACCTTCTCAAGAGTTGCGTCCAGATTAACTATAAATATCAAGTGCAAGACTTCTGCCACTTCCCTTGAGAGAGTATTCCACTGTCTAATGGACCTGATCATATTCGATTACCTTAACTTGCATTAGAAACTCAAGTTAATGGAGTTATATTTGTAGTGTGCACAACGGTACATAACACTCTTTATTCCCCAAACACTTCCCTGCTCTCCCCCCAAAAAGGTTCTGGCTAATCTTTGCTGGGTATATTTCTTATCACTTAAAACGGTCATGATTCTCACCCAAATAGCTTTCAGAGTAACAGCCGTGTTAGTCTGTATTCGCAAAAAGAAAAGGAGTACTTGTGGCACCTTAGAGACTAACCAATTTATTTGAGCATGAGCTGGACACAAAAAAATCATGTAATGTGGCATGTTTTAAAACAAACTTACCTTGGGGTTGAGCTTTTAAAACATTACTGAGAATCATATTTATTTTTGCCTTTTTGAGGCAGTAAAACTGTTTCAGGTTTGTTTTTAGCCAATAAGTTATAAGTTAGCCAATAAGCAGTGAGCAATAGCCAGTACTTGATGAAGGACTGGAACTAGCAAGGATCATATCCTAAACCTAAGCCATTTTTCCGTGGTCCCAGGTATCACTTGCACCTCATCTGGAGACCAGCTCACAGACTGAAGAGAGACACACACTCCCAGGGCTTGAGTAATATTTTCAATTTTGTATATCTTAGAGTTATGGAAGGGCCCTTTTAAATATTAATTTGAATCAATAAATATTGTTCATCACCATGCTGGTAAGTGGGGGGGGACACCTTCACTTGAAGGACTGAAGGTTGCATATGCAGAAAACAGCATTTATTTTTTGTAAGATCTAGTCCACTGGATTTCGCTGCCTGGATTTCAATGATTTGCCACACTATCAGTAGCAGATGAAAATGAATGGGAAGGTTCAGTTACACAGAGATTTTAAAATAAAGTAAAAAGATACAGCTGGAATTAAAAGCACAGGGTGCCATGAGGACACAGCAATTCAGTTTTAAATTATACAGTAGGACTTTGAACCAAGCCAGCTTCCATATACGGGTTTGCATTGAACATTTATATCCATTTAAGTGAACATCTGCAGGTTTCTCAGAGTAGTTTTTATCATTACCTAGCAAATGTAAAAACCATGAAGCAGAAAAGACAGCTGCTGTACTCTCTCTCTTAAGAGAGGAACACAGGTGCTGTCTATATTTATGGTGATGAATACTCAGTCTCCAAACTACAGCACATAAGCACTCTACAGATTTACAGCAAGATTACAGATTGTATGGGGCTGGTGGCAGTAACCCTTACAAAGATCTGTTCACTGAATGGAGAGAGAGAGAGAGAGAGAGAGAGAGAGATACTTACTTCAGTGTTCTGCTCCCTTAGTCCTAATCTCTCCTACTGGACAGTGAATTTTTTCAAGGGCCAGATTCTTCTCCCAGCTATACCAATGCAAGTCACAAGTAAATCCACTTACACAAGTAAGCCAATGAACTTCCTTCCTATTTAGGGTCACTGAAATGAGTCAGAATCAGATCCAACACTATCACACAAATAAAATAAAAAATAAGGCAATGTTTAGTCTATGATAATACAAGGTGGGGATTTAAAACATGTTTTAAAAAAAATCTCTACCTTTTATCCTAGTCTAGATATACCCAAAAGTCATCAGCTGCAGATATAGCCTGGGACAGATTTCTATGAAACTGGGTCAGTTTCTGATCTGTTACTGGGGTAAATCTTTACTCTGGTGTAAAACTCTCACTTCAGTGGGAATTGCTGAGTTGCCAATTGCTCCAAATTGGCCAGCCGTTACTTTGGTTCTTATGTAGGGGTTTAAAGTGCCTAACTTTAGGTACCCTGTTGGAAAATATTTGCTCAAGGAACCTGACTAATTTGACACAGCCTGTTGGTGTCAGAGTTGGGAATAGGACCCAGGAGTCCTGACTCCCAGTTCCTTGCTCTAACCAACCACTACATAACACTTCCAGTGCCCCTTCACGTTTTTCCACCCCACCTCACGGGAGAGTTGTGAGAATTATTTGTTAATGTCCATGTAACTTTTTGAAAAATATAAAGCTAAGAATATTAAGTGCTAAGAACTTTCAGGTTTGGCTCTAAGCCTAGAGAAACAGATAGTTTAAACCCCTTCTACCTTAAAAGTAGGCAACATGAAACAGGTAAACAAATGGCCAAGCTTTACTCCACACACTCCCTTTTGTTTTAATCACAGAGCTGGGATAAAATTCTACAAGTGACATGTTAACCTTGGCCAGGTTTTGTTTATGCCTTTATTGAACGAAGAGATTTGGTGGACTGAGGTCATACCTCAGTCACTCAGACACAGATACATTGACAAATACTGCTTAAAATAAGTCTGATGTGAGGACTAAATAGTAAATTATTAATGAAGACTAGTTGTTGAGACGGTCGCCGAATATCCTTGCTGCTGCTGGCTGGGATGCTAGTTCAATCAGTAACTGGAGAAATATGACGTGATCAGAGGAGCAAATTAGTGGTTCTCAGGATACCACACACACACAGCAGAAACACTGATCTTGAGTCCAAGGTGTTTAGTAAGTGCCCTTAAAGCTTAGTAACCTTTTTTTTTAAAAAATTCCTAATATACATTTTATTTAAAAATAGAGTCTGATGCCTCTCGAACGTTCCATATGGACAGCCTTGCATGTTCTACCTATAGAACAGACAATAGTTCAAGGCTCCACCACTTAGCCTCACAAAGTACTAAGGATCTGACCATGAGGGAGCACATCTAGGAGGAGTGGGTAGTTCAGCCTTCATGGCTCATTTGCAAACCTCTGACCTTCTGTTGACAATACGATGCCATTCAGTGATGGTTCTGGGACATGGACACCCATCCATCAGAATTGTACCAAGATTACCAGCTCTTTCACATCAGATGCCAGAGAGCCACCTGAATGCAATGACATTCAGTTACTGCTGTCCTGGAATAGATCTGAAATGAAAATCCTAGAGATGAAAGCCTCTGTAGCCCATTACCAATCCCCTGAGTTAAGCTGCTTGGGATGAGGCAACATAATTCTCCATGAAGGGAGAGTGTGCTAGATTCTACTCTTGTTACACTGTAGTAAATCCAGAGTAAATGACTTCAGTGGAGTTAATTCAGATTTGCACCAGCATATCAGAGAGGAGAAAATCTGGCCCACAACTATGCCTTTTGTATTCCAGGGACAAAATAGGGCTAGGAATAGTAATGCAACCACAGGAATTTTTGTACCTGGAGCAATTTTTGATGTTAGGAGTTAGATTATAGCTAAACTAGATTAAAAATAAAAGAATAATAGTGTGCCACGGGAAGCAAACTGAAAGGAACTTGATGCACATCAAAACTGCACTCCCTATTAGAACTTTTTCCTTGTTTCATTAGAAGAGAAGTGATCAGTAATTTGCCTCTCGCTGTGTCTCTTTTTTTGTGTTAAGCCCGGAAAAAGGAACTCAAGACCACATCTGAATACCATACAAACAAAACTCCAGGCCCAGTTTATCCCTGATATAATTCCATTGAAGGTTGATGAAGCCAAACCAGGGATGAATTTGATCCATGGCAATTAACTATACAAAAGTGTGTGTGTGGGGGGGGGGGAGATTAATTCCCATGACCGGGTGTGATGGATTGCAGGTGAGGGACATGTTGCAGATGGTGGAGTTAATTCTGAAGTTAAATTAGCAAGAATATCTTGCCTGACCTAATCTTCCAGGTATAGCACAGGATTCTAGTGGTGGTAGCTCATCACATATTTCAGTATTTAAAGTAACGGGGTGGAAGGTTAATAGCTACATCATAAGGAGCTTATATAGATCTGTTCCACCCTCAGTGAACACCCTTTACTACCATGAATATATTAGGCATGCATATACTAAGAAGTGAAGAGATATGTAAGAACTAAGAAAATTTGCACTTTTTAGGGTAAATTTTCAAAGGAACGGAGGCCCAGTATCATTCGCTGGTGCAAATATACCCCCACAGTGAATTGGGAATGCAAATCTGAATATTTGAATCTCTTATGTGATTGGTGCCTGCAATTCAGCTGTCAGTGCTAAAGTTGCAAATGCTGCATCTGGGGAAATTCTATGCAGTCCAAAAGTCTGTCCATATAGGGGCTGGACCCAGCCTAGTCCTTATACTTGAATTGTGCTGGGCATAATGCTGCTGCTGCCGCCATTACCCACTCCAAAATGAATTTGAAGGGGCAGGCCTGTGCCAGTCACACAAACCAACAGAGCTGGCCAGACACAGAAAAGAATGAACAGGGTACCCCTTCAAGAGTGGCTCAGAGACCATGGTCCCAAAGATCCTCTGAGTACCTCAGGTATAATGTCTCCTGGAGCTCCCCCTGGTTTTGGGCACACATAATTGAGCTCCAGAGAAACAATGGAGCCTTTTGGTTCCTCTTTCACGGTTTTTAAACCACTAGGATTCAAATGGTACCTGAGCACATTGCCACAAAAGAGTACAAGGAGAGACAGAAAGGATTTGTAAGCACCAATCTTGCTGCTTTAACAATAGACTCTCCCCACGAAATCAGTGCTCTCTGTAACCAAAGAATCAAGCAGTGCCTTTTTGGAATAAAGCTCTTATGTTTCAAAAGTATAACAGGTTTCTAGGCTACGTGGGTCCTTGGTGAGTAGGAATGCACCAGATGTGAGGGCAGTAACTGGCAGTTTCTCTCTCTAACAGCAATAATACAGTTCTTGGCTAACTCTCTTTTTCCCACTTCAAAACAAAAACAAACGAGCCACCCCACCCCACCCCTCTGCCATTTCCCCTCATTTCTGTTCTGTTGCTTCTCTGGTTATTAGAAATTCCACTGCTGAATGCGCCCAACCCATGAGGAAATGGGAAGCCAGAAGGAGACAGAGTTAGTTGGAGAAGAAGGGCTGAATATAGAAGATAAGATGAGGGGAACAGGAATCACGATTAAAGGAGAAGAGAGATTTGAAGGACAAAAGTGAGAAAGGGGACAGGAAAATGCAAGCAAAAGAAAGATGGGACTTTGAAATGTTTGCAGAAAAAGGCCTGGGGGGCAC
Organism: Eretmochelys imbricata; assembly: GCF_965152235.1. Lineage (NCBI taxonomy): Eukaryota > Metazoa > Chordata > Testudines > Cheloniidae > Eretmochelys > Eretmochelys imbricata. The sequence goes on from NC_135579.1 coordinate 18,566,382, forward strand.
ACAAGAGGAAAGGAATTGGAGATGAGGGGAGGAAAGGAAACTGGGTGGACTAATACATATTTGAAGGGTACAGAACAGGATATAAAACCCCTAGAGAGGATGGAATGAAGAACCTGGGGCTGCAAAAGATAAGACACTAGGAGATGCAGGGGGAGGCTGTAACAGCCCCAGTGTGGGAAACATATTCCCTTTCGCTGCTGGTTGATAGAGGAGCCCACATGATAAATCACTGGAAAGGATTTCAGGGAGGGTAGGAGAAAGGGCCTGTGGGTGGGAAATGAGGAATTAACCTGGGTTGTTTTAGATAAAGCTCCACTCACAGGGACCTGTATCAAGGCTTCCAACATGGAGCAAGCACTCTGGGATCTTTCCCAGGTCCTGCAAGGAGAAGGACATGACTTACATTGTGCTGTTGCAACCAAGCCATCTCCATCCCAGAGACCTGGCTGCCCACCATCTTGTTTTTCCACCAGCACCACTGGACTCCGTGTGTCCATTTCTCTTTTCTTTATTCCATGAAGGAGCATGCCTGGTACTGCAGGTCTTTGTTCTCCTTCATTGTAGGAGCCAGAACAGAACAAAAAAAATCAAGGCTCTGATGATTTCACTGTGTGGTTTGCTCTGCTACCTAAGTGTGATCACACTTTCTCGCAGCTCATCTGCCCACACAATCCTAGCTCCCATCTGCTGCTTCTCTTCTGTGCTCTGCACTCCTGACTCTCTTCCTCTCGGCATGATACTGATATATTTGCAGACTGACAATGCCTTCATCTCCCTAAGTGCTGTAAAGTTAAAGTTAACTCTGAAGCTGGTTAGCTAGGTCTGGAAATTTATACTCGACGAGCCGATGCCATGTGCACCTCCTTCTCCTAATCCAAACCCTGCTTGCCAGTCAAACTGCTCATTTTCATTTCTGGATTGTAATCCCTTACACACACACACACACACACACACACACACACACACACACACACACACCATTAGAATCTGCACCAGAAAGGAGAGACAATGGAGCAGAGTGTAAACACATTCAGCACTAGCTAAGGTCCAAAGAGACTCAGCTGTTGACAGCAGAATTTTTTAGAAAAGTTTTCCTGGATCTCTCTTAGGATTTAGGACTTTAGAGCCTGGGAGGAAGCCCAGGTTAGTCACTTTGGTTGGCAGATGGGGGCAGGATGTTGAAGGAATCTTTCCCTGGCTGTTCTGCAGCCACAACTGGCAGATCCACAGGCACAGGCCCTACACTTAGGTGCTCACGGCCTCTAAAATTCCTATGTGTGAGGTTAAGCTGTGTGGCGGGACCCTTTCACTGGCTCTTCCCCAGTGCAGTGGAACCAAATCAGTTCCACAGTGTATGAGGCCATCTTATGCTATGAAGGAGGGACACGGTTTGCCCCTAAAAGCCAAGAACAATGGCTGGAATTGCAAAAGAAAAAACAGAAGACATAAGATGCAGTCTAAGGACCACCATGCCCCAGGTCACATGTACTCCATCACAAACTGGTCCAAGAGTCTCCAGCAAGATCCCTGAATTCAGCAACACTCTGGTACAGGAGACTGGAAGTTCTGCAGCAGCTCCACTTGAATGGAGGCTTTTATTAAATTAAAGGTGAATGAATAGGAATAATTCAATCAGCGTTCATTCTGGTCACAGAGCCTTTTCATTTGAGTAGGCCTGACTGTTATAAAAAGCCAGTCAGCTGCGAACCAGCTGAGCAGTGAATAGCGGAGGGGTGAACAGAGGATGTTTGCCTGGGAGTTTGCCTGGGGAGAGCCCACTGAGGCTTTCATCTTGCAGGCTTCTCTGAGTAGTTACTACAGCACCTGAGGAAGCTCGTAGAAGGAAGATAATATGGATGGGGAGCATTCAGTTGTTGTTACCTGCACAGGTTGTGCCATGTTTGTCTTTCTTCCACAGGACAGAAGCGACTTTGTCTGTACAAAGTGCAAGCTGGTCTCCATATTGGAGAGAAGGTTCAAGGTCTGGAGAAACAAGTATTGACCCTGCATTGCATAAGAGAAACTGAAGATTTTCTGGACAGACGTCAGGATATGCATCTACGGACATAACATTCTGAAGATTCAGAGCAGGCTGCGCAGCGGGGACAGAAGAATGGTGAAGAAATTTGGCAGCATGTGACCTCCAGAAGAAGAAAGGGGAGCGTCCATGTACCAGCAATGCAGATACAGGTAAGCAACTGTTTTCATGTTTTCTCCACAGGTACTAATGCGGAGAGTGGACTAGATGATACATCTGAGGGAAGGGAGCAGAAGGAGATTCCGCTGATTGGAAGGCATGAGATGCATTGTCCTAGGAATGGGGGTTCCACGACCACTGCTCCCAAGAGAAGGAGGCAGTTGGTGGTGGTCGAGGACTCCCTCCTCAAGGGGACTGAGTCATCTATCTGCTGCCCTGACCGGGAAAACCGAGAAGTCTGCTGCTTGCCAGGAGTTAGGATTCACGATGTGACGGAGAGACTGCCGAGCCTCATCAAGCCCTTGGATTGCTACCCCTTCCTACTTCTCCACATGGGCACCAATGATACTGCCAAGAATGACCTTGAGCAGAACACTTCAGAATACGTGGCTCTGGGAAGAAGGATAAAGGAGTTTGAGGCGCAAGTGGTGTTCTCGTCCATCTCCCTGTAGAAGGAAAAGGCCGGGGTACGGATCGTCGAATTGTGGAAGTCAACAAATGGCTACGCAGGTGGTGTCGGAGAGAAGGCTTTGGACTCTTTGACCATGGGATGGTGTTCCAAGAAGGAGGAGTGCTAGGCAGAGACGGGCTCCACCTAACAAACAGAGAGAAGAGCATCTTCGCAAGCAGGCTGGCTAACCTAGTGAGGAGGGCTTTAAACTAGGTTCACCGGGGGAAGGAGACCAAAGCCCTGAGGTAAGTGGGGAAGCGGGATACCGGGAGGAAGCACGAGCAGGAGGGCTCCTGCCTCATACTAAGAAAGCAGGACAAACAGCAAGTTATCTCAAGTGCCTATACACAAGTGCAAGAAGCCTGGGAAACAAGCAGGGAGAACTGGAAGTCCTGGCACAGTCAAGGAATTATGATGTGATTGGAACAACAGAGATTTGGTGGGATAATTCACATGACTGGAGTACTGTCATGGATGGATATAAACTGTTCAGGAAGGACAGGAAGGGCAGAAAAGGTGGGGGAGTTGCATTGTATGTAAAAGAGCAGTATGACTGCTCAGAGCTCCAGTATGAAACTACAGAAAAACCTGAGAGTCTCTGGATTAAGTTTAGAATTGTGAACAACAAGGGTGATGTCGTGGTGGGAGTATGCTATAGACCACCAGACCAGGGGGATGAGGTGGACGAGGCGAGGCTTTCTTCGTAGAATCATAGAATCTCAGGGTTGGAAGGGACCTCAGGAGGTCATCTAGTCCAACCCCCTGCTCAAAAGCAGGACCAATCCCCAATTAAATCATCCCAGCCAGGGCTTTGTCAAGCCTGACCTTAAAAACTTCTAAGGAAGGAGATTCCACCACCTCCCTAGGCAACACATTCCAGTGTTTCACCACCCTCCTAGTGAAAAAGTTTTTCCTAATATCCAACCTAAACCTCCCCCACTGCAACTTGAGACCATTACTCCTTGTTCTGTCCTCTTCCACCACTGAGAACAGTCTAGAACCATCCTCTCTGGAACCACCTCTCAGGTAGTTGAAAGCAGCTATCAAATCCCCCCTCATTCTTCTCTTCTGCAGACTAAACAATCCCAGTTCCCTCAGCCTCTCCTCGTAAGTCATGTGTTCCAGACCCCTAATCATTTTTGTTGCCCTTCGCTGAGGGAACTGGGACTGTTTAGTCTGCAGAAGAGAAGAATGAGGGGGGATTTGATAGCTGCTTTCAACTACCTGAAAGGGGGTTCCAAAGAGGATGGATCTAGACTGCTCTCAGTGGTAGCAGATGACAGAACGAGGAGTAATGGTCTCAAGTTGCAGTGTGGAAGGTTTAGGTTGGATATTAGGAAAAACTTTTTCACTAGGAGGGTGGTGAAACACTGGAATGCGTTACCTAGGGAGGTGGTGGAATCTCCTTCCTTTGAAGGTTTTTAAGCCCTGGCTGGGATGATTTAGTTGGGGATTGGTCCTGCTTTGAGCAGGGGGTTGGGACTAGATGACCTCCTGAGGTCCTTTCCAACCCTGATATTCTATGATTCTACATTCTGCCCACATTTCCAATATCCAGCAGATTTTTGTACTGACAGCATATAATGGCATCATCAGGGGAGAAGCTGGATATTTTGGCAGTTAAGAAGGGGACAGCTGGGGTTTTTGGCATCTGAGAAAACAAGTTTCTATACTTGAAGTGGTTTTGGATTAAAGTAGGGCGTGAATTTAAAGTTCAATAGCTATTCTATAATAACTTCTGGAATAAGACTTCCTGTGCATCCTAACTCACCTTGAATAGCTCCTCCTGCGTAATTCCATGTGTAGGCAAGCCTGAGTGTAAATTTCAGCATACCTTTCAATTCTTGAGTTTGGATTAGCACAGTTAACCCCAAATTTATTGCGTATTTGTTTCAATGGATAGCTGCTGTAATTGTAAATCAATCTTAGTTCTTTTAATTGGCTTTAAAACGTCAGTTGTGTTTTAAGCACATTTGCAATGAATTACACACTTTTGAAATTAAGGCTCTTGGGTCTAGTAGGTGAAAGCTCCTTTTCAAAATGAAACAGCATCCATTATAATCAGACATCTCAAGACCTTTCCATTCAGGAACCTCAGCACCAGAACACCCACGTGAAGTAGGGAAATATGGTTTTGCAAATGGGCACAGAGAGATAAAGTAACTTTCCCACGGTCGCTCAGTTGGATAGTGGCAGAGCCTTGCTCAGAATCTAGGTTGTCTTCTTACTCCAGCACACAATGACTGAAATACAAAACTGTGCAGTTATCCAGAAATGGATATCAAAGCTCTTCTTAGTGTATATAGGAACTTACATCTCCAAGATCCTTCCCCAATTCAAACATTTCAGAAACATTGATTAATTAAGCCTTGCAATGCTCCTGTGAAGGGTTACCTCCAATTTACAGATCAGGATACCGAGGCACAAAAAGGTTAAGTGAATTGCCCAAGGGTACTTAATACTGAACTCCAACATAGCATGCAACTAGGAGTAATGGATTCTCATGCTACTCTGCACTACATTTTGACTATGTCCTAGACAATCACAAAACACCTCTAATGCACCTTAAGCCTGAACTACAGCACCTGTTATTCCTGCTCTGGGCCTCTTCTGCTCAGTGACTTCCTACCTGTGAAACTGTGTTTTGAGATGTGCTCACATGAAAAACAGGCGATATTCATTTGCCTGCCAAGGGAAAGGGCATCCTGTTGCACAAACCTGAAGGAGAGCAGACAGGTCACTTCCCTTTTGGATTTTACCTGGAGTAGGAATGGAACTGACTTTAGCTTGCGCAAAATCCAGCTGTGATGACATGAAACTGTAAACAAGTTTTTATTTTGCAAGCATCTGGACTGCCAATCCTTTTCATGTGCTGCCACAGTGAATGCAATGCAAAGCGGGTTTTGGATTTGCTATATCAAAGCACTCTCCGCCCACCACACAAAATCTTTATCTAAAACCCAGGACATCAATAGTTTGTACCCTATTTTTATCTCAGAGGGTCTCAAAATTAAGTCCTCAAGAATCCAAGTTTGCCCTTACAATTGATGGAGACTGGCAACAAAAACCAGAAAGCATTTGGATCCAAAACCTCGCTGTAGAGTTATGTGGTTCATTACCTTAGATAAATCCTTTGCTTCCAAGTGGGTATGGTCTGAAAATGCTGTGGAGACAATAGGCAAAATCCTAGCCTCATTGAAAAAATCAACAGGAGTTTTGCCATTGACTTCAATGGAGACAGGAGTTCATAAAATATATTTAGTCTCGTAGGAGAGAGTTTCCTTTGTGTTCCTTGTTAGCAAATCTCTTTGGCTAACCAAATAAGCAGCAGCATTAACTGACTCAGCCCTTTTCTCCAGAGCTAGGATCAACAGAATATAGAAACAGTGAGGGTGGCAGAGAATCTGCAGAGAGGGAAGGAATATACATATCCTCCAGGCTCCAGGGTGGCCCAGGGAGATGTGAAATTCAAGCAACTGATGTCTGAACAATCTAGAGAGTAATGTCATGGTTTTATAACACCAGTAATAGATTTACACAATTCTGAAAGCTGAAGGCAACAATGCAATTTGAGTAAGATAATTAACAAAAGCTACCAAAGCTACAGTTGGATGGAAAATAATACAGACATCCAGAGTTTTGAATGCCACATTAACAGCAATGATGAAACCTCTAAATAAGCATTTAAAGCAATTTCACTGCTATTTTTAACTCATTATGTTCCTCACTGAGCAAACATTACAAGGTCAAGTCACCACCTGGGGAAGGGGGTGGGGTGGGGTGGGGGGGATTTTCAGTCCTGACACTATCAAATGGATGCCTGCCATGTTCTGTATGTGGGCCAGTGATCACACTGAGCTGTCCATGGTGCTGAAACACAACCTCTCATCTTTGTAAGATTCAACTTAAATGGACAGTACTCTTAAAAATGAGTCTATTTACACACAGAGACACCCCCCCACACATCGAAAGTAGTTTCAGGTCCTATGTCTGGCCCCCACCTGCAAGAATACCTGTCAATATATCTGGTTTTATAATAGTTTTTTAAATATATCTTCTCCCCTCTGATATTGTGAGAGAGACCCGGACAAACTATTTGGGAATAGTAAAACAGATGATACACAGAGTGCTGTCAAATGCAAAAAATAAACCAATTCACTCTGGAAATAATTTAAGCTAAATTAAATTAAGGACACTTTAATACTGAATAAGAACATCCACACAGGGTTTTAATGCAGTTTAATTAATCCACTTTTAATCTGAATTAACTAAAAGAGTGATTTACTTTCCCGAATGTCCCTGTGTAGACCAGCACTAAATTCCCACTCTCCCTTTCCCACTGGTAAAAGCAAAATTGTAAGTAGATAGGAGGAGAATGCTTTGCTTATTTTAACAAGTAAATTTAAGTGGGTGTAGCTGAGTGAGAGAGAGAGCGCGCGCATGCTACTGAGTCAAAGTCATGGGGTTTGCATTCGGTTTTAAGCTCCAAGATCTATGGTCATTCTTATCACTTGTGGGAGTGAGTTCCACACAACAGGTGTGAACTTTCTGTCTTCCAGTTAGCTAACATGCTTAACTACCATGCTCTAAAATCCATCTGTAGACAAAGCAAGTTGTATTTTAACAGGTAGTAGTCAAGGTGAAATCTAACCCTTGACCAGCTCACATGTTATCCAATGCACACAAGACCTAGACTGACAGTTTCTTTGGTTCAGTGGAATGCAGCTGTTGCAGAAATTATTATCACAAAGGGAGAGGCATTTCCTCAGGTGACTCAGCTGAGACTAATGAAAGGTTTGAATATCAGGACAAAAACCTTGAATTGGACTCCATATTTAAAAGGAAAACAGTGCTGGGAACAAAGCACCATGGTGCTTTATTTATCACATCCTATTTTTACGCAGACAGATATACTGGGAAATTGTTACATGCATCATCATCTAAATGGATACAAATTAAGACTGATCTGGATCTGCAAGCACAAGGCTTAATGACACCAATAGCCATTCCTCACGTAGACAACAAGGGCAGTACAGAGCCCTGAGAATCTATCTTATTTATAGGAAGCCTAATTGCATTAAGTACCATAGCACGTATTGCTTTATTTGTAATGAGTTTTAGGCTTCAGAAGCTCAGAATCCCATCTGTGACAGCAGACTGTTGCAGGATTCAGCTATTAATAGCTGCTGGTACACACTTACTTCCATGTGAGGGGCACAAGGGAGGAGGAGCCAACCAGATGGAGATAATGTATTAGGGCAACTTACAGCCAAAAAATGAGGATTCATTCAACGACCCCTCCCAATCACACAGCCAGATATTAGGGGTCTTTTACAGGAGTTGATGAGTGAGGTTCTGTGGCCTGCAACATGCAGGTGGTCAGACTAGATCAGCAGTTTTCAACCGGTGGTCCACGGACCCCTGGGGGTCTGCAGACTATTTCTAAGATTTCCAAAGGGGTCTGCACCTCCCTCAAAATTTTTAGAAGTTCACAAATGAAAAAAAGGTTGAAAAACACTGGATCACATGATCATGATGGTCCCTTTTGACAATAAAGTCTATGAACAGAAAACATCACATTTAATTACTCACCAAACATACTAATCAGAAGTTCTTACATGCAGTCAGAAGTCCTAACATGATGAACCAAATTCTTCTCTCCTAACACCAATGTTCATTCAAAGTAACTGCACTGATTTCATTGGACTTACTCTGGATTTACATCAATTAACTGAAGGTATGTCTACACTACGAAATTAGGTCGATCTTAAAGAAAGCAATTTTTAGAAATTGATTTTATACAGTCGATTGTGTATGTCCACACTAAGCGCATTAAGTCGGCGGAGTGTGTCCACAATACTGTGGCTAGCGTTGACTTTTGGAGCGTTGCACTGCAGGTAGCTATCCCACAGTTCCCGCAGCCTCTGCTCCCCACTGGAATTCTGGGGTAAGCTCCCAATGCCTGATGGGGCAAAAACATTGTCGCGGGTGGTTTTGGGTACACATAGTCAGTCACCCCTCCCTCTGTGAAAGCAATGGCAGACAATTGTGCCTTTTTTCCCATGCAGACGCCATACTGCTGTCAGTAGACGGTGCAGTAGGACTGCTAACCGTTGTCATCCACCACTACCGCTGCAACTCTGCTGCTTTTGTCTTAATAAAAATTTCTCCATGTTGTCTGTGCTTCCGGGTACTTGTGTTCTTCCTCAGGAAATGTGCATGGCACTAACCGTCGTCATCCACCGCTTCCGCTGCAACTCTGCTCTCCTGCTCACCCCACACCACAGCAAGCATGGAGCCCTCTCAACTCACCACTGCTGTTGTGAGCATTGCAAACACCTCACCCATTATCCTGCAGTATGTGCAGAAGCTGCAAAAGCAGGCGAGGAGGCGATGACAGCACGATCACGATAGTGATGAGGACATGGACACAGACGTCTCTCAAAGCACAGGCCCTGGCAATTTGGACACCATGGTGGTAATGGGGCAGGTTCATGCTGTAGAACACCGATTCTGGGCCCGGGAAACAAGCACAGACCGGTGGGACCACATAGTGTTGCAGGTTTGGGACGATTCCCCGTGGCTGCAAAACTTTCACATGCATAAGGGCACTTCCATGGAACTTTGTGACTTGCTTTCCCCTGCCCTGAAGCACAAGAATACCAAGATGAGAGCAGCCCTCACAGTTCACAAGCGAGTGGCGATAGCCCTGTGGAAGCTTGCAACGCCAGAGAGCTACCAGTCAGTCGGGAATCAATTTGGAGTGGGCAAATCTACTGTGGGGGCTGCTGTGATGCAAGTAGCCAACACAATCACTGAGCTGCTGCTATCAAGGGTAGTGACTCTGGGAAATGTGCAGGTCATAGTGGATAGCTTTGCTGCAATGGGGTTCTCTAACTGTGGTGGGGCCAGAGACGGAACTCATTTCCCTATCTTGGGACCAGACTACCTTGTCAGCCAATATGTAAAAGAGCAAGGGGTACTTTTCAGTGGTGCTGCAAGCACTGGTGGATCAGAAGGGAAGTTTCACCAAAGTCAACGTGGGATGGCCAGGAAAGGTGCATGACGCTCGCATCTTCAGGAGCTCTGGTCTGTTTGAACAGCTGCAGGAAGGAACTTACTTCCCAGACCAGAAAATTACCATTGGGGATGTTGAAATGCCTATAGTTATCCTTGAGTACCCAGCCTACCCCTTAATACCATGGCTCTTGAAGCCATACACAGGCACCCTGGACAGTAGTAAGAAGCAGTTCAACTATAGGCTGAGCAAGTGCAGAATGGTGGTAGAATGTGCATTTGGATGTTTATGGCAGGGTGGAAGGTTGAAGCAAATCGCCTGGCAGCCAATTACATGCAGCCAGACACCAGGGCTATTAGAAGAGGACAGCTGGGCGCCCTGCGCATCCGATAAGGTTTGAAAACCAGTTTCATGACTGGCCAGGCTAAGGTATGAGAATTCTGTTTGTTTCTCCTTGATGAAAACCCGCCCCCTTGGTTGACTCTACTTCCCTGTAAGCCAGCTGATCTACCCCTTCGATCACCGCTTTCAGAAGCAATAAAGTCATTGTTTCAAAATCATGCATTCTTTATTAATTCATCACACAAATAGGGGAAAAACTCGCAAGGTAGCCTGGGAGGGGTGGGTGAGGAGGGCAGCACCAGGCGGGGTGGTGGATGAGGGGGAGGAGGGAAGGACAAGACTACACTACAGTTCAAAACTTATTGAATGCCAGCGTTCTGTTGCTTGGGCAATCCTCTGGAGTGGAGTGGCTGGGTTCCTGTAGCCTCCCTTCCCCCCACCCCGCGTTCTTGAGCATCTGGGTGAGGAGGATATGGAACTTGGGGAGGAGGACAGGTGGTTATACAGGGGCTGCAGCAGTGGTCTGTGCTCCTACTGCCTTTCCTGCAGCTCCACTAAACATTTGAGCATGTCAGTTTGCTCCCCCATTACACTCAGCATTGCATCCTGCCTCCTCTCAGCGTGCTCCTGCCTCCGCTCATTGCATTCATTTAACGCTTTCCTGGACTCTGCCATTGTTTGCCTCCACGCATTCTGCTGAGCTCTTTCAGTGCGGCAGGACTGCATGAGCTCTGAGAACATTTCATCATGAGTGCATTTTTTTCGCCTTCTAATCTGCGCTAGCCTCTGGGACAGAGATGATAGGGGGAGCATAGAAACATTTGCAGCTGCAGGAGATAAAAAAGGGAGAGTAGTATTTAAAAAGACAGATTTTAGAGAACAAAGGGAAGACTATTTCACACTGAATCAAGCAATTCACATTACATAGCACATGTGCTTTTGGTACAAGGTCGCAGTTTGCCTCTTATATTGAGTGCCTGCCGGTTTGGTGTGAGACATCACACACGTTCAACCGGGAAACAGAATTCGGCTTGCAGGCAGCCATGGTAAGGCAAAGGGTTTCAGCTTCTTCAACCTTCATAACAGCAGCGCCCTCCTTTCCCATACCAAGCAAAGCCCGTTGGGTTGGCCATTTAAAAGGAGAGTCTGCGGTTTTAGGGTGAATGTGCAGCACAACCCACCCACCCCCCAATTCTCTGGGATGATCGCTTCACCACCCTCCCCTCCCCCTCACATGGCTAGTATCAGAGAAGATCCCTGCCAGCCAAACGCAAAGAGCTCAGCATGAACCGGCCTCCCCTCACCACATGGCTAACTGCGGGGATGATTTCTTTTCAGCCAAAGGCAAACAGTCCAGCAGGAACGGACACCTCTGAATGTCCCCTTAAACAAATTTCATGTATTTGAACCAGGTGACCATGAATTATCACTCTCCTGAGGCTAACACAAAGAAATAAAGAACAGATGTTGCTTGAATGCCACCAAAGCCCGGGCCCATTCGCTGCAATACTTGGTTCTGCAAGGATTCCAGACTACTTGCTACTGGCTTGGCGTGGTAAAAGTGTCCTACCATGGGGGACGGAATAAGGCGGACCTCCCCAGAAACCTTCTGCAAAGGCTTTTAGAGTACCTCCAGGAGAGCTTCATGGAGATGTCCCTGGAGGATTTCTGCTCCATCCCCAGACACATAAACAGACTTTTCCAGTAGCTATACTGGCTGTGAATGCATCCCAAGTCTTCAGGGCAACTCAATCATTAAACACGCTTGCTTTTAAACCCTGTATTATATTTACAAAAGTACACTCACCAGAGGTGCCTTCTCCGGCTTCATGGTCTGGGAGCCCGCCTTGGGAGGGTTGGGAGGGTATTGGCTCTAGGGTGATGAACAGTTCCTGGCTGCCAGGGAGAAGGGATTCTCTGCTTGCCTGCTGTGTGAAATCCTCAACCTCCTCCTCCACAAAATCCTCATCCCTGTTGCGTGAGACTCCCCCCTTGCAGGTGTCCATGGACAGTGGTGGGATAGTGGTAGAGATGGTCCCTAGAATTGCATGCAGCTCATCATAGAAATGGCATGTATGGGGGGGTCTAACCCGGAGTGACCGTTTGCATCCTTTGTTTTTTGGTAGGCTTGCCTCAGCTCCTTAATTGTCATGCGGCACTGCTGTGTGTCCCTGTTGTATCCTCTATCCATGATACCCTTGGAGATTTTGGCAAATATATTGGCATTTTCATCTTTTGGAACAGAATTCTGCCTGCACGGATTCTTCTCCCCATACAGCGATCAGATCCAGTACCTCCCGTTCGGTCCATGCTGAAGCTCTTTTGCAATTCTGGGACTCCATGGTCACCTGTGCTGATGAGCTCCATATGGTCACGTGTGCTGATCAGCTCGCCATGCTGGCCAAACAGAAAATGAAATTCAAAAGTTCCCGGGGCTTTTCATGTCTACCTGGCCAGTGCATCTGAGTTGAGAGTGCTGTCCAGAGCGGTCATAATGGAGCACTCTAGGATAGCTCCCGGAGGGCAATACCATCAAATTACGTCCACACTACCCCAAATTTGACCCAGCGAGGTAGATTTCAGCGCTACTCCCCTTCCCAGGGAGGAGTACAGAAATAGATTTTAAGAGCCCTTTAAGTCGACAAAACAGGCTTGGTCATGTGGATGGGTGCAGGGTTAAATCGACCTTACGCTGCAAATTCGACCTAAACTCGTAGTGGAGACCAGGGCTCAGATCAGAATCCAGCCTTGTTGCACTGTGCTCATGTTTAAGAATCAGCCAATGAAACTGGCTGGCACAAGCAGAGAAGCCAAGCTAAATGAAATGCAAAAGAGAAACAGTGGCACTGCTGAAAAAAAACTAACTATCAGAGCCTTAATGTATCCAAATTACAACAATAAAAGTTACTTAAATTTAAAAAGCCACACACAAAGAAAAAAAAAACAAAAACAAAACACAACACCATTAGACTCAGTCAGTGTCTTGTCCAAAGGTCTCTCTCCCTTCTGAATAGCAGGTATCTATTTTCCACACAGTGGTTCCTTCTGCAGTGTCTGATTCGGCCTTCAGTCTCATCACTGCCTCATTACTTCACCTTGAACACCTGTGTGGAATCTGAGCCGAAAAGCATCTCCTGCTTGCTAGAAACTCCATCACAAACATGAAATGCTACATTCTGACCCTCTTTGAAACCTTCAAGTGAAACCACTGTCTTCAACTGACATAAGAAACTGCAACTGCTGGGTTCTCTCTGCACGGCTTAATGAATAGAATCTTAAGCAAATATAAATAGTTCTCAGTTCTAATTGCAGATTTTAGATTTTATTTTTATGCCCAATGACTACTAAAGGGATGTTTCTACATTACTTTCACTTTTAAGAATGTCTTAATGACTAGCTATTAGCCAGAAACACGTTAGTAATATTAAGTTGCTGTATCTGGTAGTGCTTTTAATGAAAGCATTACATCAAGTTGTCAAGCAGCACTATGAAACAGGATCCATAACCAAAATGGCCAGTTTGCAAGGAAACTCAGGCTCAGCTGACATTAATGAGGGTTCATTTTCCAGCTGTACTTTGCATGAGTTGTGACAAACCAGCATCTAACTTCAGAGTGTGCATGTGTCATGAAGTTTTGACATCTCACCGACTGCTGGAATGACATGCTGAGATGGTTTCTTCTCCCCCCTGCCACCACACCAGGAATGCACACACCCAAGCAGCCTAAAGAGTATCTGATCTGGTGAATGAAAAATAATGAGACCATCTACAGTGCGGGCTGGGTTGATCTCTAAACACAGCAGGTCCAGGCCTAGACCCCTGGTTCTGGGATCATAGCAAGCGACCACAGGAAAGCATGGGGAGCAGATTGCCTGCTATATGACACCCCCACAGATCCTTTCCAGGGGCTCAGGTAAGCCACTGGGGGTACACATTGTTACTTCTCTTTGGGTGGCTCAGGGGGTGGGGGATATTAAGTAAAAGGAGAGAGAATCCCAGCAGTTATTGCTGCTTCTTCTCAGGCAGAGGCCTGACAACCCACACCCACAGAGTAGAGTCTCTTGTGAGGCGGGGACTCTGCTGTCCCCATTCTAGAGGGATCTACTGGGATGTAGGTAACAGTGGAGGTTTCCCCACATACAGAGCCCTCTGCTGGTTTGCCCAAGTACCCACACAAGGCCTTCTGCTGGAGTGGGTGAGGAGTTCACATATAAAAGCTTTCTATCAGGATGATAAGCAGGGGGCCGGTCACCACTGGTCTTCAGACTGGCTGAGGAATCCCTCTTCAGCCTGCTGCATCTGGTCTTCACACAGGTTGGATCTGGCTCAGTAGGAGGGGCGTCTCAGACCCTGCCACCCCAGCAGAGGGGGTGTGGGTGGTATAAAGGTGAGGGGTACTTTGCTTTCCACCTCTCCTGCCAGCACAGGACCTTTCTAACAATGCAGGTAAAACACAATGGAGACAAAATGTCTCATGTAAAATCTACCAGAGAAATGCAACACCACTAGGTGTAGCTCAAGAAAGGTCATAAAACCACAGCAGGTAGGATGTTGCCTGGATGTATTGTTGCCAACTCTCTCCACTTCACTGGAAGGCTTGCAATGTTTGTTATTTTTCCATAAAGACTCAGCTGTTGGAATTAAAATTACCTGAGAATCTCAGCTTTCATAAGGAAAGGAACTCATGGTGCACCAAACATGAGGCCTAAATGCTCCAACTCCAGAAAGCAAATAAAAGGAAGCCCACATTTATTATTTTGTAAATCTCATGATTTTGGAATGCTTGTGACTGGCAATAGCATGCATGCCATTCAGCAGCTGGAACAAGGGGAATGAAGATTTGCTCACACAGTCTCTCCTGCTGTTAGCAACTTTCCTTTGAGCCAGTAAGCACTACATTTGCATGCAGAATTATGGCAGCTGCTTGTGCAAACTGTGTATTTATGTATACAAAAGATGATCTAAATGAAACTGCAGTAATTGTACAAATGTACAAGTGTTTTTCATATGACTCCTGTTCAAAAGTGAGCATGGAAAACAAAGTTTTACTTAATTGAACTGAATACAATTGATGCAGAATACAGTTTTTTCCCCCCTCTGCTACATACTCAAATAGGCCCATTTTTGCTCTTAGTTACAATGATATAACTCAGAACCAAGTCCACTGCATTCAGTGGAGTTATTCTAGTGTAAATCTGGTGCAAGTGAGAGAAGAATCAGGCCTTTTATTTCCCACACAGGATGGCCACAAAAAAATCGAGACAATGGAAGCGCAATTCATTAAAAATGCATGGCCCATTTCAGTGGCTAGCTGCTCTGGGACAGTCAGTTGGGAAAGGCATATACTGGGGAAGGCAATTTGCTACATTTTCCTGCAATGTATTCAGCATTCTCTCTTTTACACCTAATGACCTGCTTCTGCAGCAGCGCTTCACACTGAGCTTCCCCTGGGAGTTCTGCACATGGAGCAGACGGCTATTTAAGCTGTAGGTGGTGACTCTCCGCACTGTCAAGGTGCCCAGTTCCTGAAGTGGTGGTGGTATCTTTGACAGAGCTGCCAAGCTCAAAAAACATGGGTCTGCAGGGACAGAGGGGTTTGGGGTAGCAGAAGGCAGTGGATGCCCAAGGGGACAGTATCTGGTGGCATTAGGGATACCAATTTTTACACAAAATTTCCATTGAGTTACTCCTTATTGTCACCAATGTATGCTACGCGTGAGCAAAATAAAGCCTATGTATTTATAAGGCAGGGGCACAATTTTCAGCTTTTGCATCTCCTGCATTCTCTCTTATGGTCCGAGCTTCGAAAGCCTTCTGTTTTGGAGATGTTTGTCAGCGCTCGTGTTCTGCAAGCCCGTTCTGCACACACCTGTATGGCGTTAAAGGCTATGCCAGGCCCTGAGGGAAATCGTATGACAACTAGACAGCCTATTAATTAATTGGAGACTAATGCACAGTTGCACCTCACTCTGAATGGAATTCAGAGCCAAAAAATTGTGGGCCCTGCCTCTGAGGCCAGAAGGTGTGCAAGGAAAGTTGGTGAAAAGGGCCCAAGGCACAATCATTTGCAGAGTCCCAGCCACCCTACCCATACTTCTTCCCAGCTCTCTCCCCACCTCATCATATGGCTCTGCCAAGTGTCGCACATCTCATCTCATGTGCCAGCAATGCCCCTCTGCCACATACATTGGCCAAACTGACCACTCTCTTCACAAAAGAATAAATGGACACAATCACACAAGTCAAGAACAACAACATTCAAAAACCAGTCGGAGAACACTTCAACCTCTCTGGACACTCAACAACTGACTTAAAAAGTAGCAATTCTTAAACAACAACAACCACCACCTTCAAAAACAGACTCCAGCGAGAAACTGCAGAACTGGAATTAATTTGCAAACTGGACACCATCAAATAAGGCCTGAATAAAGACTGGGAGTGGATGAGTCACTACAAGAACTAAAAAATTTCCCCCTACTGTTACTCACACCTTCTTGTCAACTGTTTGAAATGAGCCACCCTAATTACCACTACAAAAAAAGTGATTTTTTGTCCTGTTGATAATAGCCCATTTTAATTGAATTGTCTTGACCCGCCCCCCACTTGGTAAAGCAACTCCCATCTTCTCATGTATTGTTATAGAGGTCTTCCTACTGTATTTTCCACTCCATGCGTCTGATGAAGTAGGTTTTAACCCATGAAAGCTTATGGCCAAATAAATTTGTTAGTCTCTAAGGTGCCACAAGGACTCCTCGTTGTTTTTGTTTTTGCTGATACAGACTATCATGGCTACCACTCTAAAAGCATCTCATCTGATGCAATTGGAGGAGGAGGATTCTAGGTCTGTTGGCTTGGTTCATACTGTCCTGCATAGTAACCTCCAGGCCTAATCCCTTCCTCATCCACACAGAGCATGCATTCCCTAGCCCAGTACCAGTGCCTGCACTGCATGAACTTCAGTAGGAGCAGAAACTGCCTTGGGGGGTGGGGAGAGAAGAGACAGGTGATCACAGCTGCCTGAGCAGCTGGAAAGATGCTGTATAACAGCATTGCAACCCCCACCACACTTCCTACAAACAAATTCTCACTTTCCTCCTCCAACCCCATGCCTCCATGATGCTGATCAGGTCCTATTCCCAAAGCACACAACAGTCCCAGCCAAACTGCAACCATTGGCAGCTACATAGAACGGTAAACGTATTTGTTGTGTGTGTTATATAACTCACCACAACAACACTGTGGTGGGTGCAGTATTTAACAAATTTAACGGAACTACGCCCATCTGGACACGTGTACTAGGTACACAACAACAACAGGCTGACAAACACCGATCCAAAGAGATTTGCCCCACTTCCATAGCCTCAAACCACATCACACAGTCACCCTCTTCTAGCAGTTGGATGCCGAGCCTGATTTCTGCATAACAGGCTAAAATAATCTTTTCTCGGCTGCATGGATTGAGAAATGCTCACGGCTGGGTGGATTACACCCGATGCCGAAAGCAAAGATACCCTCCCCAAAGCAGTGGCAAATTCATTCGTCAGAGGAGAACATATTCCCGCTCAGGGGAATCTTATCAGAAGAGTCTCACAATGGACTTTTGGACAGATAATTGCTTTGGAGATGGTCACAAAGATTTAGGTGGGCCCATTCAGTGGGCCTCTGGCTGCTGCCAAAAAAATAAAAAAAAGAACCCTAGATAACTGCAATTATTTGCATTCTCCAGCTGCGAGAGTTACCCCTGAACTGTTCTTCAGGACCAGAAGCACTCAGAAGCAGACATCTGGCACACCATTCCTGCTAGCCAGAAGTTTACAGTAGGGAACAGGTTATAAAGCCATGCCACTCCTGCTGTTATAATTAAGGGTCAGCCAGCTGCATGATAGGCCAAATTTATTTAGGTATTTACAGGGAGGTCTTTTAGAATCCCCCCTCTTATTCTATCCCCTTGTCATTTCCACTACCCACTGCAGACACATCTCAGCTTCAACCTTCCGCTCAGAGGACAAGATTGGATCCCAATTATCTACTGACATCGGTCTTGGCAGACTAGATCAGACCAATGGTCCACCTAGTCCAGTATCTTGTGTCTCCGACAGTGGCTAGTTCCACTAGATGGTTCTCAAAGGAAGGCGCAAGAATCCTGAAATTGGCAATTATGGAATAACCTGCCCACCGGAGAAGTTTCTTCCTACCTACAGACAGTTAGGGATTTGCCCTGATATATGGAGAGGCAAAATCTGATCCATTTTTCCTTTTATTCTAATCCTAACATCCAAACCTTTTTGAACTCCTCTAAACCTCACTGACACTATGTGGCAATGAGTTCCACAGGGTAATATTACATTGTATATAAAAGTATTTCTTGTTATCAGATTTAGATTAGTAGCCTTCCAGATCCACAGATGGTCCTTTTAATTTTATTGAATAAACGTAAATTCTTGATAATCCAGCACGACATCATGAGAGGCAGTCTCCCCATTCCTACAATATACTCACCACTGCTAACATCAAGCACGCTGTGTTCTAGCACACCCAGTACCTGCCAGCGTGATAACTTGAGAGAGGCCAAGGCTGAGAATCAAACAGAAGCTCTCTTGCCTGGTAGCTCAGAAATCTGATATGAAACTTCATGTCAGATTTTCCCCCCCCCCTTTTTACTGTTACTATTCATACTATTTTTTAGTTTGTTTTCTTTCATTTCTGCCAAAATGGCTACAGAAAATCTGTAGACCAAAATTCTGCACTGATCTAGGCCTTCCCTGACAACCCCACTGAACTCAGAATTGACCTTAAAGCACAGTAATACTTCCCTACAGCACTACCCACATCCTTTGAAGCAACATCACATGGATTCTCTAGGGTTACCCACCTTAAAGCTCGTTTGCCTTATACAAAATGCCCAGCTGTTCTAAGCATCTTTTACTTCAAAGTGGCTCCCAGCACAAGCTTGCATCACAATATTCAAATAGCTCATGAAGGCTGCAGCACAACGAACTGCATTTAAAGGATATATTTGAGCACTTATTTTAAGAGGAAATGATTAAATGGGAGAGAGAAATCCTCCAGCCCAGGCACCAGGGAGTCAGGGGCACATGAGGAAGATTCAAGTAGCATCTGAATGCCTGGTTGTTTCTCAACAGTAATGTACAGTTCTTAAAATTGCCAAACTAGAGCTTTGGCACAGAACTGTGTCTCAGTGCATTCCCTAATATCCTGGAAAGCAGGTGGAGAACCAGCAAAGATGTGGAAATGCGGTAAAGGAGGGGTTGGGTCTCTCAGAGCACCATCAAAATAAGCATCTCAGACACTTCTAATGCAAATGCAACATTAACACCTGAGCTAGCGACTAAATCTCAAATGAGAGAATTGTTACTTATATTCAGATAGCAACTATAGACCCCAACATGCATCTGATTTTAAGGTCAAGGTGTATGATTGTAGAGTCCTACAACACAGCTGCTGAGTTAGGGTCCCAAAGTACATAAAAAGCAGAGTTCAAAAGGTTTTCCCTGTTCATTTTAAATCAGCTTAATGCTTGGGAAAGATACTGGACAGACAGCCCAAAAACCTGAAGTCATCCATCTGCAGGGTATTCAGTGTCACAGCATGGTGGCTGGGTGGAGACTTCTCTATGCTCAGGTACTGAAATGGCAGGCTTAGCGATGTGCACTCTCTCTTCTTGAAAACAGGTTTATTCACCAGCTATGTCATCAAAAACCCAAGTACAAGCAGTTAGTGTTCTGCACTGTGTTTGAGTGAGTTTAATGGTTAGGTGCCAGGTGTTAACAAGTTATTGCTTCCTCAAGACATTGGAAACTGCATCTGGAGCCTATTATTCTGAGCACTGTGTTCAGCCAGATTCATCATTATTCTGCATAAACAAAGCAAGGTATGAGGACCATCTCTTTTGTGCTCTGACCTTTCTCCCTTTTTCTCAGTAGTATTTATCTAGACCTCCAGTCAGAACAATTTATCAGGTCTATTGATATGCTACTCTTCAGTTGTTTGCTACTGAAACATTGTTAGTACCCAGTAGATAAATTTGACCAAATAGTAAATATTTGTTAGATACAAGGGATGGGAAAGAGAGAATGAACCAGAATACATCATTAACAAAGCTCTTGCAAAACAAAGACAAGGTGAAAACTAAGTCATGCCTCATAAGTAGAGCTATGAAAACTGCGCTATTCACTTCAGGGTGGCAGCTTTGACATTTAATTTCCTGTTACTCACCTCAAACTGTGGAATGACACATCCAAATTGGAGAGGAAGTTATACAGAGATTGTCTAAAGTTTAGTGCACTGTTACCAAGAGTTACATCATGCCATCACTTCTGAGGCAGGTTTTATCTGATTTCAATGCATAGTTCTACTTTAAAAAAATCAAAGGCATGATACAATACTAGAGTCCAATTATGCAAGGTGCAAAGTGTCACAAGCTCCCATTAACTCTAATGGTTCACGTAGTACTAAACATATAATACAGCTGAAGTTGAGGTCATTCACAGCCTTGCAGAATTGGGTCTTCTGATAGTAAATGCAGGTCAAGAGCTATGCTACCGTTGTGTTTCATTACTTTATTTTTAAGAAATAAGTTGTGTAGAAAGGTCAGAATATCACAATCAAGATCCACTGTGATCTGATCGCAGAATTTTGTTCAAAGTGACGAGACTGAAACCACTCTTGCTTGTGTCATTCATTAAATATTAGTTGTAATATATTTATGCAGCTAGCTGGACTCCGATAGGGTCCACTGACACATTGCTTATATATAAACAAAGTGCAGGAGTTCTTTATATTAACTATGAACACATCAAGACGACGTTTGAAAGAAACTGGTAACATATCTTCCTCCACCTCTAAAGTGTCCTTCAAAAACCTCAGCACCGACAGCAAAAATCCATAATTATAAGCCACATACACGACTGGATTCTCCGAGGACACAGATAAAACAATTCCCTTTTTAAGATTCCCACACTTTTCCTGACCAGGTTTTTTAGTTTGCACAAACGCCAGGCATCATACCTCTAACTTCTGGTTTTTTTTGTTACTGTTGGTCTATTGGACAAACAGGTCTCACTTCCATATCCCTCCATTAAAATGAGTTGCAAGATCACAGGACACTGGGAACATTCACACAAGTCCACAAGATTATTTAAAATTCCATTTGAAGATGCCATCATGGGGTTAACACCCACCCATCTTAGAGATAATACAGCAGCGATAAAATATAATGTTCCCTATGGTACTTGATTTTTTTTATTTTTATTTTTTTTGCTGAACAGGCTGGGCATATATAAATCTATGCGCTTTTAACATTTCAAGTTGTTATTCCGATGACAAAATAGACTCAAGGGAGATAAGTCTTTATCTCTCCATTAACGTTATTGTTATTCACAGAATACAGATTGGGACTAATTCAAACATAGGAAAGTCACAGTAATTTGTTCGCCTATTTAGAGGACGTAGGTAATACTTGTGTTTTATGACTGTGCAGCAGGGTGAGGGGGAAATCAAGTCAAATACTGTAAAACCTGGGAGATGTTGATATTGGTGTTTCATTCTTGGTTAGTTTTCTACCCAAAACATCTGCTTTAGCACAGCATTAGTAAAGTAGTGTCCGCAGCATATTTAACAGCACACTTACTGCAGATCAGTAAGTGGAGAAACAGGTTCAAAACAAATTAAGAGGCTGAATATGAATTCTTTGCAACATAGCTTAATACAATAGGACAATAGCCAGGAAGGTCATGGGTCTGTTTCAGGTGTTGAGCTCATGATTTTATTGCATGTCTTGCAATAACTGCTGCTTTTCTTAAAGCCCCCCCTTCCTGACTCATGATTCCATGAAAATCTCAGGTTTCATTATAGAAACAGGTTTGATTTACAAAAGGTAGTTACGTGGCTAAAGAAACAGACATGCCCCTAATCCCACAACTTCCAATGGGAGTTAGGTGCTTTACCTGCTTAGGTACGTTTGTAAAATCCATTAGGTGCCTATCTATATCGTTAGTTACCTAAATACCTTTGTAAATCTGCCCCCCAAAACAAAGTCAATTTCTAGTCTTTGCAGTAGCAGTGAAAAGCCTGGGAACCCTAAAGGCTCGAAAACTAGAAGGCATATAAAGAAAACCCAAAACACTTAAAAAAAAAATCAATGAGATTTTAGTCAGTCAGTCTTATTATTTTGGGGGCCTGACATCAGTTTTGAATGCTCGCAGCTAGTAATGCTTTCATTCCAATGACAGTGCTAATTGCATGTTATGCAGGGGAGTCAAAGAGTTGCTCTGGGGATAAAGAGAAGACTCCATCTCCAGAATGATCAGGCCAAGATCTTTCCAGCAGCACCAAACGAACATTAAAACACATTTTAAAAAAACATGAGCTGCCCTTTAGCACTTACACTTCAGTTAGCAGGCAGACACCTCCTCAACGGGGAAAAGGGGAAGCATATAATGCCTGTATACATATATAAATACTAATAATGTATAAGAGATAGATATATTTTATAAGATTTATTATATAGATAAAGCCTGTATAAAAGTTATAGAACTAACATAACATTTGCCACCATCACATCGACACAAGCAGAGTGAACAGCCTTGTTCTATTTAGATTGTAAGCTCTTCAGAACAAGGACTGTCTACTACGCTGTGTTTGTACAGCACCTAGCACAACCAGGCACCAATCTTGGTTGGTCCTTGTAACAAACAAGAATAATAATGTGTTTGAAGATCCTTGGATGACAACAGCTTCCCTCCCTTCTGACCTGCCATCTCCCCCCACTGCACACTTCCATTTGTTATTTCTGCACTTGTACTGTGCAAGATCTCTAGTAATTTGTTTCTAGATTTCAAGAACTATTTAAAATCAAGTCAACAGGATACTTTTCACTGTGCATCTGCGCTGGCCTTCCCATTCCTTGCAGGGTTGCATGACTGCAGCTGCTCCAAGAAAACAAACCCTTTCAATCACAAGAATTACAGCTCCTTCAAAATGTTTCCTCTCCAGAAATCAAGCTCACAATACGATGAGCAAAAACCCACATGAACAACTATTTCAAATGGAGATATTGACCCTAATGGGCCTATAATATCTTTTAGAGACGATGACATTGATTCTGAATGTGTGAAACAATCATAAGGAAACACCACAAATCTCATGAATTTCTCTGGCTTTTGGGGTTCTGTTAGTGACTTGGAATTCAGCCCAGATTCACAGAACGATTTTCTAATACTCGTGATGAAACTTGAGTGAGCTGGTGCCCATTTTCCAGTAGATTTCAGCTGATCATTGGTTTTAGATACAAATAAAAATCTATGGTTCTAAGACAAAAAAATATATATTTCAATCAACACTCAGCATTTACTACTGTGTTTTGCTTTGAGATCCTGAAAGTCACTTGAACTTAGAATCATAGAAGATGAGGGTTGGAAGACACCTCAGGAGGTCATCTAGTCCAACCCCCTGCTCAAAGCAGGACCAACACCAACTAAACCATCCCAGCAAGGGCTTTGTCAGGATGTACTGATCACAAACGTCTCCCACTAAAGTCAACATGAGCCCAGACATCCCAAACTCAAAGACAATGTTCATATGAACCCATGGGGAGCAAAATTACTTCACTCCACACAGCTTTAATGTTGACCCAAATAGATTTGGCCTTATAAAATCCTTGAATTCAGAGGCAGAATGGATTTGGCTCCTAAAGGGCTAAATTTACCCTTGTTGCGCTGCAAGAAGGATTCACTCCTTGTGGGAGTGATTATGACGGTTCCAGTGGGGCACTCTCTCACAGGTTATACCAGAGGATATACAGGAACCCCACTAGTAGATGCAGCAGGGATGCGCTGGAGCCTTTCCCAGCTGCCTCTCCCTGACATGTGGCTACGCATTGCGGCATGGATGCGGCTTGCTTTTCACAGTGGGGTGTAGGATATGTATTGTAGATGTAGCCACAGATATCATTAAAACCCAGAAGAAGTGGCAAGGCACTTAAATCCCTCACGTCATCAGTTACAGACAGACTCGGCTACCTTCTACATCTCAAACTCTTGCAGCAGCCATACACGTAGCTGTAAGCCTCAGACCAGCTCTGCGGTTCTGCACTGGCCCACATACGTAGTGGTGGTGGTGCTCATGCAGTGCCTAAGCCCTGAACATAGCTGGGAGTTTTGGACCTGCTCAGCATGCTGGTATAAGCGCTTTCACTTCAGTCACGCAACCAAGACCAGGAGGAAAAAATTAAAAGAAAAAAAAAAAAGAAAGAGTTTTTATTTTTAAACAACCTAATCAGCATCCTGTCACACCAACCGAAACCTCACCTCTTCTCTGTGTGCCCTGCCCTGTCTCACCTCCGCTAGCACTCAGAACACACAGGATTCATTCAGGCGAATGGCGTGACTGGCACATTTTGGCACACTGGCAGTGCTGCCAACAGGCTAGACTTTTTAGTTTCTAAAGACATCTTCCATGTCACTCTGCAGAGCTCTATCAGGGTCCCGTTGGGAGAGGTGCAGAGCCACTTTAATTCCCAGATTTTCAAGCCCAAGAGACAGTTTGTGATCATTTCGTCTAACCTCCTGCATAAAACACATTCAATTAAGTTTCATCCACCATCCACTGGCAGTGTTGGCAGAGTCCCCTTTTCAGGCATTTTTGGGGTTGTGCTGGCCCCTTACAGACCCGCTTCTCCCTTTAAGTGAGACTGTGATTGCTGCTTTCCATCACTGCAACCTGGATGCTCAGAAATTCTTCTATCAGAGCTCTCTACCAGGGTCTACATTGGTATAAAACTCAAAAAGAATGTAACCTTCCATGTGTAATCACACCCACCACTCATGGAGGGAAGTAGGACCAAGTGATTATCCCAAATGGTCTAACTCCTTGCATTATCTTTCAGTCTCCTAACTACCAACAGGCCATATAACAGGGTACCCCTGTAATGAAGATGCCAGCTGGTGTTCCCAGTATAAACCTGATTGGATCTCAAGGATATGATCATAAAAAACTTTTTCCCATATAAAGATTGCTATACAAAAGGCATTATCCGGGGATCTGGCTTTCTTTTTACACTCCAATGGATTTAGAATGACAGGAGTGAGTACACAAAAGAAAAGTGTCAAGATGCTGGTTCAGTAGAAAAGGATGGTCTTGTGTCCAAAGCAAATGGATGGAAGTCAGATGATCTGATATCATATTCCCAGCACTTTCACAGACATTTCACTTGTGTCTTGGATCATTATCTGTAAAACAACAGTATCAATGCCCTCTCCAACAAATGTAGTCTAAGACCTAATTCATGAGCATTTGTAAAGTGCTTTGAGATCCTCTGACAGAAGGGCAAAATACCGTTTCCCTTGATTTTCTATTATTCTTACTTATATTACCCTACTGCGATACAAAAATTCAGTGACAAAATGGTCTGGGATACAGAGTCTTTTAATTGATTGTAATGGGGGGCTGGATTGGATCTATAGGGCTAGACTGTGATATTTAGCTACTGGCTCTTGCTAAGGGTGGTGCAAAGCTCCTTGGAGGCACAGAGGGAAAGTCCCTGGGCTATCGCTCAGTCCCATGGACTGTAGCTGTCCTAGTCTGCACAGGGTGTGTGTGGGAAAAGAATCTAACCTACCCCCTTCCTCTGCACAAGGGGAAGATGAGTGCAGCAGATGCTCTATCACTGTGACCAGAGTGGCTCCCTGGGATAGGTCACAATGTGTTCTGATTCGCATGATTAACTGCCCCCAACCACGCCAGTAATCCATGTCTTATGGTGTCCCCAAGTAGGTCTATTCTGTTATTAATCCACAGATTAAAGTAACTCCCAGTCAGCTTTGACGCAATACACCACAAATGGCTGAATTCTAAGGGTTTCATTTTCAGTGTGGATTAGACAAAGAGTCCAAATCGGGACTCCCTCAGACCCAGTAGGAGTGGAGAAGGTCAGGGGAGAAAAAGAGGAGCTTTAAAATAAATAAATAAATAAAAAACAAACAAACAAACCCTCAATGCAGGTAGAGGAAAGGGTTAAGTTTCATATTCAAAAATATCTATAGGTTATAACAACTTTAATGAGGTTCCTAGGTTAATTACCTGCCCCATCAAACAATAATATGGATCATTCCATGTGAACAGATATTGGACAATGCTCACCTTTAATGCAGTGCAGGAGAAAAAGTGGGGGTGGGGAAGCTGCTATTTCAAGAAGGTGACTGTAGATTTTTTTTAAGTTGCTGTCATGGCCAGAGAGAGCTCTTATCAAGTTGACACTGAAAATAAAAAGCTTTTAGGTTCCCAGCATAGCAAAAACCAGCCCAGTAAGCAGACTAATCTTTTTAAAAATTCTGTCAGTGTAGGGAAAATGCATTAATTTGCACTCTGCAGAATGTCCTGGAATGCCTGCCAGCAGCATTAGATACAACACAACACAAATGAATCAAAGACCAATGTGGTTGCTGGGCAATTGGAGGAAGGCGGGGGGAAGCATATGGTCAATGATATCGGATCCAGCTATATGAGGAAATTAGCAACAGAAATTTTTTTCTTTAATTGCAATGAAAGCTTGTGGATTCCCCTCCCCCCCGCAGAAGAAACTAAACCTGCCCTTTGCAATACATGACAGGTGATTTATGCATCTGACAACTCCAAGATATCTTACGGCCTTGTCAAGATACTGGTGAAATGGCTTCTAAGTACATGTTTTTTGTAAAGGTTGGGTTAGTCTTCATTTTGCGGGGCGGAGTTGGGGGATTACATGTTCTAAAAGCTACTTCTTCAAAACCAGAACACAGTGCAGATATGACTGGTCCATGGTAATAATGTAGACAGAAAAGAGGGCAAAGATAATTTAGAGTTGGAAAAGAGGGCTACAACTACATGAAACAATTAAATTAAGAAAAGGAAAATGTAGGCTGATTTCTTAACTGTAAAATCTATTCAATCATGGAACAATCTTGCAAAGGGAGCCCAAGCACTGGAGCATTCAGAAAAGCAATGGAAAAGTGGATGTCAGGAACAACCGTTCACTAGCCATGGGGATGGGTTAGTTAGCCCAAGAGTATTTTCCCCTTTGGAATTTTCCCCTGGAATCTTCGATACCCAGAGGCCTGAGTCTCCTCTCACATCACTGTACCTCCACTGAAGTCAAATGGAGTTACTCCTGATTTGCACCAGTGTAAATGCAAGGGGAACCAGGACATGATTCCAGTTCCATCCACCAAAAAATGTTCCATACATCAGTCAATATGCCAAGTAGTGCGAGAATTGTGGAAGGAGGGAGAGAAAACGAGGGGAAAGATTTCATTTGGCTTTTTCTATTCCAATCAGTTTGTGTGTGTGAAGACTACAAATGAAGCACACTTGCATTTTTGCTTGATTCCTAGGGCATATAGAATTAATGCCTGGGAGGATCCTACACTTTGAAAAGGCTCAGTACACACTATTTAAGATAGGAAGACTAGCTTCCTGTTAGGGAGCCACCTAGTGATTGTTTCAGTAAAGTCCTTATTTACTCATTGATAGACTCACTGTGTGGTTCCCTTCCCTGGAAAAGAGCTAGTCTCTAAGGCCCAGATCCTCAAAGGGACTTCCACTGATTGCAATGAAGTATGGAAGCCTAAGTATCTTTGAGGATCTGAGCCTAAATTACTTCTGTGAGGAGTCGAGATGCCACTGGAGTACCCTTTGACCCACCTCATGACCAGGTGACCACTGCAGGTGCTATCATGTTGGCAGGGACTGAAAGAGTTTGATCTGAGATGCAAAACCTGGGGAGCAAGCAAAAGGGGGGGGGGGGGAAACGATTTCCAGATGTTAAAAATAATAAAATAATACTAATTTTAAAAAAAAAACAAAAAAAAAAAAACCAGAGATGAGATTTCCTGGCATTCAGATGCGGATAGGATCGTGAGTTCTCACACACACAGATGTGCAGCTGTCTTCCTGATTGCTAGCATAATTTCTAATATTCAGTCCACGTCGGTTTCAAAACCAAAAGGGTCATAGCCTCAGGCCCTTTTTATCTTAACTTCGGACAGATCTCTCACTGAAGTCAGGGGGAGGAGGATTTTAGAATTTGGCCCCCAAACTGCAAAAGTTAGTCTTGCGTCCGATGTCTCTGGCCCACTAGCTGTCCTTACCAAGTCTTTCATATAAGTAATGAACAACACTAATCCAAGCAAGATTGCCAATAGGATGGGATTAGTCATGTCATTTAACCCTTCAGTCACAGATCCGAAACCTTAGAACTTGCTCTTACAAGAAACCATTCCACTGCATTGATTGAGCATATGTAATTAAGCCCTCTGCTGCTCTGTTCTCATTTCCTTCTTCAGGTATCCCCACCCACCCCAACAGTTTTCCCTCCAATGATTCTCTCCTCATTGCAGGCTTCTCAGACAACCTGGCTCCCTCCTGACCCCAAAATCACAATAGCTACATTACATGCCCATTCCCAGCAGCCTCAGGGGAGAATCCAGTCACTGCAAGGGCTGCTAGTACTTCCAAAACAAGACACCCGAGGGGACTCTTTCCCCTGCCCATGTCAAGGCCATTGCAGCACAAGTCTCATAGTCCAGGTGGGCTGAGGAAATGGGAGTTTGTGGGCAAGGAAGCATAACAGTCAGCCTGCACATGACTGACATGGGTGACCCAATTTTGCAGCTAGGTTTTTACTACTGAGATCTCTTCGCTGGCCCCTGGGCAAAAGAGGAAGGAACCTCATTCAGTAAGTGTGGGAGTAGTACATGGGGCTGAGGAGGAAAAGGTGGGGCTCAAAGAAGTAAGGCTGCAGAGGAAGAAGGGGGCTGTGAATGACTAAGAAGGTTCTGGAAGAAGAGGAACTTGGGATGGGAAGTCTGAAGAAGGCTGCTGAGAGTGGTGAGAGAAAGCTTTTCAGGTGGAACCTAAATGATTTGAATGGGTAAACTCTTTGTGGATCCAGGTTTCAATTAGCCTTAACCCACATCCATAAGCTTCTTGATAGTAAAAGTGCCAGTCCGGGACTCTTGGACAACTCCCCAGTAGCTCTCTGCACAGCTCTGCATTATCACAAGTGCAAGATCATTGGAAATGTGGGTGGAGCACTGCTGAGTGATTATTCCACATCTCACATTGCTGCAATTCTCAGACAAGTCACAAACATGGCAAACTTGGATCCCATATGTGCAATGCAGGCAAGTTAAGAATATTAGGGGGATTTTAGCTTTTGCATGTTCTGACTGCGGAGTATTTACAATTTTAAACATTATAATACAAAACAGATTCTACTGCACTATATCTGACATTTGCAATTTGAAGGAAACACCTGCTTAGCCCTCTTCATTGGAGGTGGTTAACAGATGTCTGGAATGCCAAGGGCACCTGTCGAGTCTCATAGAATTAAGTTTGATGTATCCTACAAAACTAGAAGGAATGGAGATTTCTGTAAGCTTTAGTGGCAAAGTCAGCCAAATGTAGTAGCTGCCGCTAAAAAGCCCAATCCTGACATTTCTCCGCTCTTAGAATGCATGCTGACATCAATGGGAATCATCAGACACAGACGGCTTGCAAGACTCAGCTTAAAAAATGATGTCCCTTTTACTGAAGTGTTATTTTACCAGATACAAGTGGTAATAGCTGCAGTTCCCTTTGCACTGGAAATTGCAGAGTACAAGCAACTCATCATGAACCCAGCACTTTTTATTCAATGTTAGAAGCATAAAAGAACCATATTGATATTATTCACATTTTTTTAATCAGTACTTTTCTGTCCTGCAAGCCACCTAGAGGGTTTCAGAGAAGTGTTGGGTAAATAGCAGGGCTATGCAAAATAATCACATTGAAATCTGAAGACTTAAACATATAACGGATTCACCTTTTGGTTCAAGCTAAGGAAAGTGGTCCAATGGGGGAGGGGAGGGGCTTTTAAATCAAACATTTTGCTCAAAAAATGGAACCTCTGTGGAACCTCCAAAAACAGGTTCCTTTTCACTCAGGACAAATTAAGACCTTTTATCTATTTTCAAACAAAGACTCTGCATTTTTAAATTTTAAAATTGCTGTTCACATAAAGGTTGATTTATGCACTGAAAAAGCAAAAAAGTATGTCTGAGGCATTTTATGGAATATTTCCCATTCTGAAAATTTTATATAATTTCTGGGCCATAAAGTGACCTAGAATGGAATGGCAATTCCTCCACCATGAAATTTTTTGTAAAGGTTTTTTGTAAAGGTTGGGTTAGTCTTTTTTCATCATTGTCTTATAACTCTGGTGAATTTCATGATAACACTTGCCAGTAATTTTACACAGATTCTGTTTATTATATTCAATAGCTTCATAATTCTTGGCAACTGTAAAGCTGAGTTTTAATAGCACTGATTTTTTCCCTCCATTACTGGTAGGTCTGAGCATTGCTCAAAGATAAGGCATTCAAGTGAATGCATTTGAAATACCACACTTATCCTGCATTTGCATAAAAATATCAAAGCGATTAAGTAGCAACAACACTTCACTAACCCAAATTACATAACCCCGTTTACCTCTTCAGTTAAGCACCCTGTGGGCAACCTCATTTCAAAAGCAAGTCTTCACATACTGCAGAGGCATTGTAAGCATTTTTATTAGAAGAAAATGTTATCAATCAAATCTTTTTAGACATATGCAACTTTTCTCGCCGGGGCGGGGGGGGGAAGAAGAGAGGACAACACAACTTCCAGTGATTTTTTTCTACTTACATCACGCACTAACCAGCTATAGCATTTCACAGCGCACTGAGCCTCTTTCTAATAGAAATATTTCAAGAGGAATCAGAAGTCCATCAAAGCATGATAGGTGCAAAAGAAACTACCAGCTGATATTCAGCTATGAAATATGTTCATCTACTTCTTGAAGTCCAGCAACAGACATTTTATTCTGACCTGGTATGTTACCCTATTGGATGAACAGGGGTATAATTAAGGTTCCTCTATTTCATTTTTAGGGAGAGGAGGCACAATGGTTCTCTAGTTTGTTGCATTAAGCTGTTCTTCTTCCTGGAATTCTGTGGCACAACTTGGGGGAATTTGCCATGCAACAGCTGGAAGGAATAGCTTTAAAGTTTAAGCATCAGGTTTGAAATACTCAGACTTCTTAGCATTAGTTTAAATCACTGCAGGTTCAACTCAGCCAGTCATCTTTCCACTCATCCTGATTTCCAAGCAGGTAACAATGTGGAAGTCAAATGGCACTTAATGTGTCAGCTGTAGCAGCTGCCCCTAGAGGGTGATGTTTGCACCGCCCCTCGCATCAAGAAAGGGCTGTCAGCATGCCTCCCACAAATCCTCACCAAATTACCTTTCTGGATGTTTTGGCCTCTGCCATCCCTGTCCAGGCTGCACTGGGTGCTGCACCCCTTTGACTGACCAGGTACATTTCAGCTGCCCACAAGGCAGGAAACTGACCAGTACATTTCAACTGCCCACAAGCAGTGCTACCTTGTACATATATGATCAGTGTTTTAATCGGTGGATCACTAGGTGTCCCAGGCTTTTGAACAATTTATTTTCCCATCTAATGGCACATCCAAATTAAAAAAAATCTCCTTCTCCTTTCATACATTTGATTTTCTCTGTGTACGTCCTCTCAGTGTCACATTTCAGGAGAATGAAGCAGTAAAGAGCCTAATCTGGACTCCTGGTTGAAGGGATTTTTTGTTTAAGGGGTTCCCTGTAAGGTTTCACTGGATTCATTTTTCTTTTTGAACAATAGCTGCATTTTGTCTGGACAAGCAAGAGAGTTTTGAGATTGCAGGTTTTCAGGAATCAGAAATACTAAGAGGCAAGCAGGTCCTTCTCCTATCCATCCTTCCTAGGCATTACCCATTGGTGGAGGCTGCCTCTTTGTGGCAGAATGCAGTGTGAAATGTGACATCTTCTGTATTTTCCACAGTATGCATCCGATGAAGTGAGCTGTAGCTCACAAAAGCTCATGCTCAAATAAATTGGTTAGTCTCTACGGTGCCACAAGTACTCCTTTTCATCCTGCATTCTGTTACTCTAACTTTACAAGGCCATGTGATCTCCCACCCCCACCATACCAGAATAGGAAAGCCGCATTCAAATGTACCAGTGGCCAAACCTGAAATGCTTAGCAGGAGATAAGGTACTGTATGTACTGTTTTTGGCAGAATTCCAAAAGCCAATTCACCTTTTTGTAACACGCTACTCAGATTATACTTCTTCATGTGGAAATCTTACAGGAAATAAGTCTCAAGAGGAACATCTAATTTTTGTGGAAATAATTATAGCCCCAATAAAATATTTTCATTCACATTATATACTGTATTTCCCAGAATTTAAAATTAAAAAAAAATCCACACACTCACTCTGAAGATGCCAGTGACATTGTCAGAATATAAGGTACCATGTTCTCAAATTGTAATTCAACATCTATTTGATATTCCACAAATCTTTCCATTTATCACAGCAGTAATTAAAAATACTTTGTATTTAAATACCACTTTTAAACAAGCAAGGTGTTAATTAACTTCCACAACACCCCTGCAAAATAGAGTGATGCATTATCCCCATTTGACAGATGGGAAAACTGAGGCACAAGGATGCAGTGACTTGCCAAAGTCATCCAATGGCAGTAAGGATTAGAGCTCAGAATCATCTGACCTGCAATTCCACATTCACTCCTTCAGGCCATGTTACCTCCCAAAAGACAGATAGGAAATAAGTGAAAGGGCAAATTAATACAAATTTAAAACTAAACAGATATTGTTTCCTCAGTGAGAGGGTTGGTCTAGGGATCTGTATAACATGTCAGGAGACAGGAAGTTCTGAGATCTAACTCAGCTGTGGCAGTGACTTCTTTTACAGCAATGTGCAAATCATTTTCTCTTTGCCTCAGTTTCCCCATCTGTAAAAATAAGGACGCTAGTCCTTATTTGCCTTGCATGCGTGTGTTGAGACTACTAATGTTTTCTGAATACTCTGAAGGTGAAAAGGGGTAAAAAACTATTAATAAGACAGCATGATACCAGTAAGGCAGTTTGCTACAAATATGTAATTAGTTCATTCTCACACAACTGCAGGAGCAGTGGGCAGGATTTTAATCTCAGCTATACCAGCATCAACCTGGAGAAATACCACAGATTTCAACTAGATTCATCCCAGTATTGCAGAGATGTTTCTATCATTATTCATCTGCAAAGCTGGGGTCCAGTCCTGCATTCCTTCCACACCCAAACCTCCCATTGGTTTCAGTGGGAGGTAGAACTGCATCCTTAATCGTGAAAATCTACAAGACACAGCCCTGCCTAGCCTCTTTAATGGGTTAACTGAAGGACACCGAATAAAGAAGGCACCTCTTCCTTCTGTTTCCCTTCAAGGCAAATCGCAGATGTTGAACACTTTAAACCCTCTCCACTTCCGCTCACTGTTGATTCAGCAGAAACCACTGCTGCAGAATTAATAACTAAATGGACACCCATTGCATTCTGAACGCGTGTGTCGGAACCTGGCTGGCTGCTCTCAGCCCTTCCGTTTGACACGATTTATTCATCACACATCAGCAGTTTTTGGGGGCCTTCGGTTGCGTGGGGCTTTTTACCTTCTTCTGGATGCGTAACAAAATCCTGAAGAGGAATGAACGGGCAGGCCCTGCCCTGTGGCAAGCAGGAGTTAAATTTCGTTTTGTAACATGGCATCATGAACGCAAAAAAGGAAGGCTGGTGACATCTGGGAGTGGGTAGGCGAGGCTGACACAGAAAGATGTGAGCAGAGCCGAATCCCAGCGAAGCTCACTCACCCTGGGTGTGACTCAGAGGGGAGAACACAGCATCGGCCCTGCCCGCACCCCCACAGAGCCCCTCTGGCCTTTCCCTAAGGGAGGTGCTGTCCGGATCCACCTGCTGCTCCATGCCCAAGCCCCTCCTCACTTCCCCGGTGGCAACCCGCTGCCATTCCAGCGACACCCTCTCGCCCTCTTCGTGCCATGGCGACCAGCTCTGCTACACCCTTGCCTTTCCCCCGGGGCCGCGCTTTCCAGATGCGGAGGCCGATCCGCGGCCGGATCTGCCCTGGGTCTAAGTTGAGCCCCACCAAGGCATCTCCCCTGCCCGTCCCCAGCGGAACGCGGCTCTCCGCGCGGTGGGCTCCCCAGCGTGCACTTACCTTCTGTGGCATAGCTGTGATCGCGCAGGAAACTGCTGTTTATCTTGCGGGTATCAATGTCCTCCTCCATTTACAGCAGGCTTACTTTCGTGAGAAGTGAGAACAAGCGGGCAAGTATCCATCATCGCCCCACCACGGCCAGGCTCAGCGGAGAGGAGAGGAGGGGAGTTGCATTGAGCACAGCATGGTCCTACCCTTTGAGGGGGGAGGAGGGGCAGGAAAACCACCCCAGCGAGCTTTCACCTCCACCTCCTCCTCCTCCTGCTGCAGCAAAGGTCCAGACCTCCTTCTCCGCCCAGGGACGGTGCAAACCCCGGGCTCCTACACCACCCGGGGGGGCGGATGCTGTTGCAGCACCAGGTCCAAATTCCCTCCTTCTCTCAGGGACTGCGGCTGCAGGAGCAGCCGGGCGAATTGCAGGGGAGCCGCCGCAAGCCCCCGTTCCCGTGTGAAGTGCCGCAGCTGGGCTCTGGCGGTGCCCAACAGGTTCCCCTGGCGCCGGGCGAGCTCCCTTCCGCATGCAGCAGTCCCCGGCTCGCCCAGTCAGGAAGCCGCTAGCCACAAAATGGTGTCCGCTTCTGCAAAGCTCGCGGCTCCGGGGTTGGGTTTTTTTGGGGGGGGAGGGGGGGAGGGAAACGGACCTTGCAGAGCTGCGGCCCTGCTGGGTGTTTCCCTAGCGGGGGCAAGGCTGACGGCTGGGTCGGCAAGCCTTGCGGGGTTCGCCCCGCTCGCAGCCGCGGACTCAAGGCGAGGGGCCGCTGCAGGAGGCGGCTGAAGGGAAGCTCGTGCGGCGGCGGCTGTTGGGTGCTGGAGCCTTATGGTGCATTAAAGCCCAAGCTCCTCCCATACAGCTCGGCTCCGTCCAACCGCGTCGGCAGCCTGGGGACTCTCCCCCGCCGGCAGCAGCAGCCACCGCCGCCGCCGCGCACCTTTCTGCTGCAGTGGAGCAGAGGCACCGAGGCGCCCGGGGAGTGGCTGACCTGGCGCCTCCCAGGGGGTCGCTGCTCTCCGCCCTCTACCCCAGGCAGGACGCGCTGCAGCAGCCGGGGCACCCTTTGATCAGCCCGCTAGGAAGGGCCGAGGAGGAAGGCTGCGAAACGGATCCTGTTGCCCTCACAGTGCTCAGCCGGTGAAGCAGCGGGTTTGGGTTGGGGTCGCAGGCACGTTTGCACCGGCCTGGGCTCCAATGCGGTGTAAAGGCGCCACATTTCGGTGCATGGGCGTTTACTGTTTTAGGCCAGGGCTGATGGAGCAGAGGGCTAGGAGATCTATCCCAGGCATTGCCTCTGAGAGATGTGTGACCTTGGGCACATCAGGTAGGGCTGGGGTAGGAGAAAACACCAACCCTATCTTTCACTGACTTCAATGGCAGTAAGGGTTATGCAGGATCAGACTCTTAGGACCAGCTCTTCAAAAGTGTTTAGTGCCTAACTCCCACTGATTTCAATGGCAGCTAGGTGCCTAAATACCTCTCAATGCCTGCAGCTTTACTCATATGTAAAATGGGTGCGATAATGCTTATCACCATGGTAGCCTAAGGCTCACCTGGACCAGGGGAACCTTGTGGGTATCGCAAGAGCGCAAGCATAAGGCAGAATTAAAAGGATGCTGCAATTTAGGCCCAAATGTTGCATTTCATTAGCAAAGGGTTTTAAAAAACCTAAGAATTGGGTTATAAAAGTGTGTTTCCAGCTCTGCTGCTGTGTGACCTTGAGCAAGTCACTTCTCTCTGGGCCTCTGCTTTCCTTCCCAGCCTTCCCTTTTTTTAATGTATTGAGATTGGAAGTTCTTGAGGGTAGGGACTACCTGTTACCATGCATTTGTAAATTACTTAGCACAATGGGGCCCAATCTTGGTTGAGGCCTCCAGGCTCTGCCATAATGCTAATAATTAATAGAAATACCATGAAGTTATATCTATATTTCTAGTCCAACAGAAGCCTTTTTTGTGTTTGAACATAAAGATTCCTCTGCATTTTTGCAGCCTAAGGGTCTGATCCTGCAGTACTTACGTAGGTAAAACTGTTAATGATTCCACCTGAAGTTTTGCCTGTGATAGGAGTACCAGATTAGCCCTTAAATATTTCAGTATGGTACTAGTCAGTGCATGAGAACCAGAAAGCAAAAATGATTGGTCAACAATCCTTGTCCAAGATGACTGAAATACAAGAACATCATAAGATGTGAAGAGTATTTTACATTCTAGAGATTTAAAATTTTACTTAGACAATCCTTGCCCCAAAATCTTACAGTCTTTTTTGCTCTGTTTGTACAGCACCTAGCACAATGCAGCCTTCATCTATGGAGCTCCTAGGTGCTAATAATATAAATACATCTAATTAAAGTTTGAATAATCTAAGCTGTCAATAATAAAGACAAGCAATTTTTGTTTGAAAACATAGGGGGTCTAAACCTGCACTATTTAATTCATTGGGAACTTTGTCATTTTGTCAATGAGTACAGGATCAAATGCACACTTCTTAACATGATTTGTCCCCAAATGGGTAAATCAAGTTAATAAAATCTTTTTAGAAAAAGATAATTCCTTCTCTGTTACTAATGACACTTTGGGATAACATGAGAATTCAAACCTACCTTTCACCATTTATGATATTTGGGTGAATTTCACCCATCGCAGAGGGCCTACTTAAGACACTGTACGCTACTTAAAGCTATTCATTGCCATTCCAGAAATGATAATTCACATAAAGGGGAACATTTTGCTAGATCCAGTAACAGCATGGCACCCACCTCTCATGAGCACCCTCTTCTGGTCAGAGTGTGTCTGTGGTCTTTAAACAGTTCTGGCCTTGATTTCAGGCCAAACCCCCAGGGCTTCTTCCATGGAGCCTATGTTTTTTCCCCTCTCCAGCTGGGCCTCTTGACAGTTCAGATCCCCTTCTAGGGGATTATTGCTGTCCAATTGTAGGCCCACTTTCCCAGTAGCCTATGGAGGGACCCAGGCCCACCCACTACTCCAGATCCCAGCCCAGGGACCCTAAGAATAGCAGCCACATGCTGCTGTGTCCCTCTAGGACAACTTCCTTCAGTTCTCGGGCCACTTCCTCACAGCCCCAGCCTTCACCACCACCTTTGCTCAGGGCCCTTCTAAGTTCAGACCCAGCCAGGAACTCTTCCTCGTTCCCCCAGTCCCTATTAGCACTGAGCTGTCCATTGAGCTACCGTTCCCTTTGGCCAACCAGGAGCACCACTTGTACTCCTCTCACTCCAGCAAGAAACTACCTGTCCCTGGTGCTGCAGCTCCTTTTAATAGGGCCCTCCTGGGCCCTGATTAGCCGCTCCCTGCAGCCTCTCTGATTGGCTGCTTCCCCTGCAGCCACTCTAGCCTATTTGGAGGACCTCTCCATTGCTCCTTTCCTGGGACTAGTGTGCCAGGACCCTGAAGCCTCCAGCAGGGGGACTCTGGGCCTAGTCCACCCCCTCACAGTGCCATACAAAGACAAGGTAGAATGACAGACTCTGCCTGAAAGAGCTAGTTTAAGACAAAATTCAACTGTGGGTAAAACAAACAGTAGGACAACAGCAGTGAGAGAGGGCAAATGAGGAAAAGAGCAATAAAGGCCGGTGTTAACATAAGTCAGCTTACATACACAGGAAACCTCCCATCCTGCAATCACATCCATGTGGGAAGACCCATGTGCCTGTTCAAAGCTCCAGTGATTTCAATTAAAGGGGATGGGAGTGTTGTTCTGTAAGAGTTGTAGGTACACTGGGTTATAAAAGGCAGTGTAGTAAAAGATTTTTGTACCCAGAGTTCACAGTTGCCAATGGAGCTGGTCAGAAAAACTTTGACCAAACCATTTACTGTCTAAAAATGCAGTTCTATCAAAATCTAAATTCTTTGCAAAATCATGATTTAACCAACATTTTATTTTGAAGAAAATATGGAGTGAGGAGTGGGACAGGGAGAAAATATTCCAAGAGTGTCAAAACATCCCATTTCAACATTTTTGGAATGAAACATTTTGATTTTTCAATTTGAAATTACTTTTTGATTCAATTTTTTTATTTTGTACTATAAACTAAGAGTCAAATTGAAACACAACATCTCAATAGGATTTTGTCAAAACAGAACACTTCAATGAATCGGAAATAAAAAAAAAAATTCAGACTTTTCCTTTACAGAGAATTTGAAAAATTTTGAGTTTCATTCCAATTAAAAACAAAACCAGATTTCAAACCCCTCCAAATACTTCACAAAGTGGCTTTTCTGTTCTCTGCATAGATCCAGCTACCTATTCTCAAGATTTTATCATGAGTCCCATGATCGTTGGTGTATTTCTTAACGCCTTAGTTTCCAGAGTCATGTAAATATATGCAAATCTCAGCTTTCATTTAGAAAATGAAAGCTTCTAACCCTCCTGGTTGCAGAGAAGAGCCTGAGAATTTGACTCAATTGCATCCTAAAGCTTCACAATCCAGAAGGTAAATAAAAACCAATCTCTAGTCTATTATTATTATATTTAAAGCTCATGATTTTTAAGCCAGTCTCAAGATTTGGGGGGGGGGGGGGCTGACTCATGATTTTTGGATACTTGAGGTTGCCAGCACCGAATTCAGTTTGACAATCAAATAGGCACAGAATTTTGATACGTTTAATACCTACACGTGCGGTTTTATATTAAAGTTCATGTCCAGCGACTATCTTCTAATTAGATGGGACTTTACAAGGACATTCTTGTTAAAATCACTATGGTAGCCATAATCCCTTGGAAACTTGAAAATGGAACCTCTCCCCTTATTGTAAGGTCCTTGTGGCAGATACTGTCTATTTTGTTCTGAATTTGCACAGTGCCTAGACACTTCCACAGTACAAATAATGAATAGTAATGATCAGAATGTTTTTTTCTCTGTCCCATATGTATAATGTGGCTTGTTGTCACAGCGTTTCTCATGAAAGATGGACTATGCACAGAGGTGTGCTATTGCAGGGTTGCTTATGAGTACAGTTCACAAGAGATCACATAGAGCAGAGCCTCTGAAGGTTTGAGGCTTTGTCCAAAGCCTTAAGCCTCGCTTTGACAGAAATTGCTGGGGAGCCAAGAGCAGGACAGACAATCGCCTGGCTCCCCTTGGTCTGGGTTTTCTGGGAGGTGCCCATGGCAAGCACCAGCCAGAATTTTACCTAGATTTTGACTAGGCCTGTGAGGGCATTTTTGGGGAAGGAAGAGAGAATGCAGAAGTTTCCCTTCCATTTGTGCATCCACAGGCTGTGTCCTTGTATTCCTGCCATGAGATATTTTGCACTGACACCAATGCTAGACACCACGAAGAGGATATGAGGAAGGGACATGACTGCTCCTGCCTTCTGAAGAGACAAGTGGAGCAGTACGGGTAGGGTTAGCACATACTGCAACCTTTTAAAGGGGGTGCTGCTCTTATCCCAGCATCTGCTCCCCACCCAGACAATTTTGCTGAATGAGCCAAAATGATCCTGAGAGCTCCCTTTTGCTGCCTGACCTCTCCCCCCCCCCACACACACACAAACACCCTGACTCCTACTGAAGGCTATTGCTTAAAAATCATAATATATCCCAGAATAAATAGCAGATATAATGGCAATAAAATGCAACATGAACTTACTTTAGTGGTTACTAAATGGACAACTGGTCAGTTAAGTTCACCCTGCTTCTGTGCAAGTCAAATGAGAGTCCCAGTGCCGGAAAATTAACTTCCATAGCTGGGCATCTGGACCTTGTTACTGCCATCAAAAGAGGAGAAGAATATTGATATATATTTTCATATACCTGAAGTTTGAATAGAGTGTATAAAATGTAATTTGACACCATTCTAATGTATGGAACAGAGACTTGGCCAGCCCCAAGAAAAGACATCCATGTGCTCTTCACTATGGAAATGAAGATGTTGAGATGGTCAGATGGTTAGGCAGCAAAATGAGGTTATGAGGGACCTAATATGAGTTGCCCCAACAGAAGACAAGTTGAGGGAGGTTAGACTACGTTGGTATGGATATGTCCAGCAGAGATCGGGCAGCTATATCGGTAGGATGGCCCTTGCAGTTATCATGGATGGAAGATGACCCAAGAGCAGGCCAAAGACTCAATCCATGGACCAGATATCAGCAGACCTTAGGAAAGACCAATTTGCACAACGGCCAGGCATACAGTCATGAGGGAAAGTGGCGAAGAAGACAATGACCTGAAGTTTTAATAGTTTTAATGTCCTGCTATGGAGGACAGGACATTTTCATTATTGCAAGTACTGTGCCCTATTATTGAAGTGGGCACAAAGGATGCATGTAATGGATCAACAGTTGTGTTATAGTTTTTCAGGCCACCATTTACATGCCTAAGGAGACCTGACTGTAATCATTTTGGTGCCAGTATCAATAGTAAATTAGAGTCTGGTATTTGTCTTTAATGCTGAGCCCCAAGGGGACTGGAGTCTCCTCTCACTTACAGGGCTGTAAATTACATGTAACCTGCACTGAAGCAAATGGAGTTTGGCCAGTGTAAAAATGGTGAAAGTGCAGAATCAGACCCATTATCTCTTCCAGCACAATGCTATATTAGTGTTAAAGTGGTTAGATTCTTGTGGTTAGATTGTAAACCCTTTGGGACAGGGACTTTTTATTCATATTTATATTTTTCATACAGTGTCCAGCACAATGGATTGGATGTGATACATTATTATTTAATGTATTATTATATTATTAGTCCAACACCTAGCACAATAGGGTCCTGGTCCATGATTAGGGCTCCTAGTCACTACCACAACACAACTAAATAAATAATATAGACAGGAGATTAATTATAAGTGATCTAGTGGCTAGAGTACGAGACTGACGACTACTGGATTCTTTTCCCAGTTCTGCCATTGAGTATGTACTCAAATAAGCAAGTCACTTAACTTCTTGGTGCCTCAGTTTCCTTTCAAGTAAAATGAGGATATTAATAGTTCCAACCCTCACTGGTTTCTTGCTGTGAGCATTAATGTGTGTAAAATGCTCTGAGATCTTCCGTGGAATGCCACCAGAGTTGAAAATGAGTTATTTACGGTGTTCTTATCAGGGAATTTTGGATTATTCTCTTCTGAACATATGTTTGGAAGTACATGTTATGTACTGTACATGCCATCTGGTGCAGTCCAAAGGCAAAACAATTCTTCAGAATATTCTTTATGATCCAGGGAAAAAGTAAACCCTAGCACTGATTTAGTAGTAACTACAGACAGGGAAGAAACCCATCAGAAGCAGGAAAATTCTCCCAATTCCTCCAATCCCCACTTAAATAATTGAAAACAATAGAAGTGCAAATTATTATTATTACTTCGATGTACAAGACATTTTCATCATGCAAGGGATCTGTGTCTTGGGAATCAGTTTGAAGGAATGAGCATCAAGATGGAAGTCAGGAGGCCCCAAATTCTAATCCCGTCTCTTAGACAGGACACTTAATCTTTGTCTGTAAAATTGAGACAATAACACTTTCCCACTCACCACTCCCAGATGTAGTGAGGATTAATTAATTGTTATAACGGATTCTGAACATATAAAGCCAGATTCTCCATTGAGATACTGCCCCTTTGTGCCACTCAAGTAGCATAAAGGGGATATAATCTGGCCACAAGTTCCCAGTACCACAAATTCAGGGGGGCACTCTTTGCTGGGCACAGGCGTCGGCTCTGGGTCTGTCCCTCTGATCCCATCCCTCCTCCGGACATTCAGGTGTGTCAGGAGTTGAGAGGGGACACAGCAGAGCTCTGCTCCATTATTCCAATCCTCCACTGATGTGCACTTTACATCAGTGGTGCAATTTACAGGTGCCAACAGCAATGCTAAATGGTCGGGGCCACCCCTGAGGATCAGGGAGGCGTGATGCTCACCCCTCTTGCCAACTCCAAGCATGGCTTTGATGCAGGAGAGAATCTATCTGGCTAATAAAGTGCTATGTGAATGGTGAGCATTATTATTACTGTGATCAAAGAGGCACCATGAATGTGCAGTGAATGGAGAAAGACATTGGATATCATTGTAACACACGGGTTTGCTGCAGTTTGATTGCCTTTCCTGATTATAGTATCATAATTAAAATCTCATTGGAAGTGTGCAAGATTCTATATTCTTCATTATTCAGCTGAGATTGCACTGGTTTCTTTGAAGATGCTTGTTTCAGTGGAAGTGCAAAAGATAGTATCTGTTAATGAGGGCTAAAGGACTCCTGCATACAGGGCTCATTGACAGGACAGTCTATTCAAAGCCATTGTATCATGCCTTTTGAACGGCTGTGTGGATCCCTTTAAGATGAACACGATTGGCAAGCTAGCGCAATAGCTCCCTCTGTGTAATGTCATGACCTCGTTAGGGAAAGGTGAATTCTTAGATTCTTCATTCCATGGTTCTCTCGGTGGATTTTTGTCACAATGTAGTGGAATGGTTGATGCAAAACAGTGTAAAATTGTGCCCAGGCCAACTCAGGAGCTCAGTTATGCACATATAATTTCAGAGATTGATCAGCTTGTCATGTCATAGGGCATTCATTGACATAGGGATTAGTGACCTGACAAGCCATAAACATTCCATTGGAGGTGTAATGCCTCACAGAGCCATATGCAGAAAGTTCACCTACCAAAAATCCTTGTCAAATTGTTGCTGAAAACAAGTTGCTGCGTATGCTCAGACAGTTAGTTTTAAATTAGGCGACTTCAGCATATTTCAGGCTAGATTCTGCTCATAGTTACACTAGGCTAAATCCATAGTTACTCCAGATTTACCTCAGTGCTACTGAGAGTAGAACCTGGCCCCATTTTTAGTACCGAAGTACACAAATATATGACTGGAATACTGGTGTAAAATGCTGGCCTGCAAAACTCTAAAGGGTATAACACATAAATCACATATTGAAAAGCAAAATCTTTTTACTTGTGTCACTTATAACTCAAACTATATGAGAAGGTAGTGTGGCCTAGAGGATACAGTACTGGATTAGGAGTTAGGAGACCTTAGTTCAAATCCTGGATCTGGTCTTCTGTTGACTTTGGGCAAGACAATGCACCTTTCTGTACCTCAGCTTTCCCATCTGTAAAATGGGGAGACTAGACTGTGCACCCCATGTTCTTAAAAAAAATCCAGCTGTTTTCCCCTTCAAATTTTATGATTTACAATTTTTTCTCTCACACTCAGACCTAAAATCACAAGTTGCAATTGAAAGCAAATGTTTAGCCAAATGTTTAACAAACCCCTGGAATTGTTAAGAATATTGCTAAATAAACACAAATCAACAACAAACCCTCATTTTCTCTTCAGCAGCCTTCTCTCTGTCTCCCAATTATTCTAATTTCAATGAGTGTCCACACCTTTTTTCCTTTATTGAATGGACGTATTGTTCTCCCCATTGTGCATTACTTATATTTGTACAATCATAAATCCTGCAAATTTTCTCAGCATATAATTTAAATACTTCCACAATCCACCTGTTTGTTATGCAATGTTCATAGTGCTGCTCTGGTGAATTCATTTATTCTCAGCTCTCTAAAAGCTAGGAACAAGCCTTTACAATAACTAAAAGCATTAGCTGTCCTACGCAGGAACCCATTTGCAGATTAAATTCACTGAAGGTCATCTTGTAGTTGTCACTGTTCTCCAAGCCCCCACATGTCTACCATGTTACATACTTTGACATATCTTGAAGAGTCAGGGCACTTTCCACTTCACTGACTTTTGTTTCAATTAGAATAGCTCTAAGAGCCCCTATGCACTGGTTTCTAGGGGACCTAAAGAGTATATTAATAATAATTCAATCAAACCTCCAATTTTATTCTTATCATAAAAACTCAGATGAAGAACTTCTTCCAGCTAATTCATTTTTACCTTCACATCCATGAGCACTAGATCCATTTTCATAATTACTGGTATAGGTTAGATTGCTAGCCTCATTTTTTAAACTTCTAAATGTATCACTAGATGAGAAAAAATATTCTAAACTTGGTTTTTATTAATTTTCCTCTTGCTGCCTATATACACTTTTCATTTAACACTATACTAATATTCTATTCTTTATGTTAATTTCCTCCATTTGACTAAAGCAATCTCTGAAAATGTGATAGCTCCTTGCAGTCTGGTTAAGTCATTTGCAGTTGGAAGTTCAATATCTATTATTAGATTATTTCATTTCTTTTAAGCAAATCTCTTTGTTCCCACCCTACACTAGGTATTCTGAGAGGGGCTATCATTTACACAGCCTCATCTTCTAACCTTTGGTGGGAAAATCAACTTGTTAAGATATGTTGATGATTTGGTCTAATAGGTAACAGGGGGAAAGGTATGAAGTTTTATTAATTATTATTAGTACTGCATTAGTAGGAGTATTGCAGAAATGCCTCAGAGTCACAGCCAAGGATCAGAGCCCATCTGTACTAGGTCCTGTATGAAACACAAAAGTTGGTTCCTGATAGAAGAGCTTACAATCTAAGTAGCAGATGCTAGAC
Source organism: Eretmochelys imbricata (assembly GCF_965152235.1). Classification (NCBI taxonomy): domain Eukaryota; kingdom Metazoa; phylum Chordata; order Testudines; family Cheloniidae; genus Eretmochelys; species Eretmochelys imbricata. The sequence goes on from NC_135579.1 coordinate 18,610,997, forward strand.
AACAGGTGGGTACAATAAACAGACCAGAGACGCACAAGGCAGTCATCAGATGAGTGGTCCCCAAACTTTTCACCTCTTGCCCCCCTTCCCCCTCCTGCACACTCTGCCCTTCCCTTGCCCCCCAAAGCTGGGGCTGGGAGAGGGTCCACAGGTTCGGGGGGGAAGGGGAATGCAGACAGGCATAAGGGAACCAAGACTGGGGCGGGGACTGAGCTGAGGCTGCAGGTCAAGGCCAGCAGCCAGGGCACCAAGTGCAGAGCCCTGGGCATGCGGCCGGCAGCCAGGTCCCCAGGCACAGGGCCAGGAGCGGAGCTGGGTGGCACTCCCTCCCTGCTCCCTGTGGGAGTTGGCCCAGGGTCCCCCAAAGGTTCCTCCGCGCCCTCCTAAGAGGGCTTGCCCCACAGTTTGGGGACTTCTGCATTAGATGATAATGAACAATGTGCTAAGCAATTGTCACAGCTTTCTGACCACCCGAGTTAACTGCTGTTTTGTGTAGGCATCCCAGCAGAAGTGAGTTTTAAGGGAGGTATTTGAAAGAGAGCAAGATTTTTTTAATACTTGTACTTACTGGAGAATCTTCAGAATTGTATTTGCAAATATTGGTTTAAGTTACAATATAGCCACTTCTATTAAATACCAGTCGATTATGTTACCAAGTAGGAGATCCGCACATGTGGAAAATATATGGAAATCCTTTCATTGAAATCAGAGTCTGAAGCCCAAATTTGGAGGTGATGTGTAAGGGCAAGAGGTGTATGTTGTGTTGATAAGTGGCTAGGCATCCAAGTGAGAAAATCTACAGGGTGGTAAATTGATATAACATGCATGGGAAGTGGGCAGAAAGATTTAGGTTAAATCAATTTAGACTCTCTAGGGGCCTATTCTGCTCCAGTTCAAGTCATGGCAAAATTCCCATGAGAGCAGGAGCAGGCCCTTGGTCCTTAGTACTTTTCCAGTGCTGCTCCATCAGAAGGAAAGAGTGATAGATGGCTCTTTGAAGACTGAACTGCTGGGTGCTTTCCTGGCACTACTGTGAGCTGCAGTTCACAGAAACAAATAGATATTAGATATCCCAGCAAGTTCACCTATTTCTTTGAACCAATGGACTTGGTGCCACTATGGTGTTACACATGATCTGTAATGAACTTGACATACAGTGGTGAGCAGGTTGTATTGGGGAGAGGTATTAACTATGTATGTATGAAATCACAACAGGAAAACATATTTAATTTCATATGCTTGAAAGAGAAATAAGGTCTTTTGTGATAGTGGACTTTAATGCATATGTAAATTAATTAGAATTAATGACATTGCAGCAATCATTGTTTCATAAAGTAGTTCAATCATTTCAAACCAATATTGACTTTTCCAATGCTACTGTAGTTCTGAAGATTTAGCTGAATGTATGTATGTTTTTATAACAGGGATGACTTTCTCCCTGCAAACTTCACAAATGAAAGGCACAATGCCACTGCTAACCACCCTAGTTTATTTTAACCAGGTTTGCATAACTTAGGCTCACGAGAGCATGCCTTGAGTGAGAGGCCATTGCCACGCAGCTGGGGAAGACAAGTACTAACATGGCATGGAGTTTACTCAGCTGTCCCACTGGAATGAATGTTGGGACCTAATTTTCAGTCTGGGTGAAGGTCATGTCATACTGGGAGGAAAAGCACTTGAAGCTCTCATCCCATTTCTAGTATTGTGTCAACTTCCACAATGCATTTATAACTGTGCTCAGAATCTCCCTGCTTGCAGATTCCAAGAGACAGAGTACTTCAAATCTGAGAACCTAATTAAGCAGCAAAAAATAGGCTAATTATACTCCTATTATCCTACATGTAATTGTTGTCAGCCAATCCAGGTGCTGGATGGCTGGCCATTATTTAAGGGATAAAGACCCCTATGCTAAATAACTGCTGAAAGACATATGCTAACTAGAGAACAAAAAATAAAATGCTTATTTCGACAGTAATAGCCATCAAATCTCATAATCTAAGCATCTCTGGACCAGGCCCGTGTTTTTTCTGGGAAACCTCTGTAGGTGCTGTAGAAGATGGTATCTGTGAGGCACTAGGTGACTCTTCTCTCTGAACCAGAATTAATCTAGAATCCAGTCTTCCATCTGTCAAAGTCAATAGATTTGCCACTGACTTCCAACAGAGAAGGATTGGGTATGTTAATGCCCCAGTGGGTTCATCTACACAGTAGCTGGGAGGTGCGATTCCCAGCTTGGGTAGACAGACATGCGCTAGCTCTGCTCAAACTAGTGCCTAAAAATGGTAGCATGGCCTTAGTGGCACAGGTAGCGGCTCGGACTAGCTGCCTGAGTACAATCCTGCCCAATAATCCCCTGATTAAGTACTTGGGTAGACAACCCAAGCTGCTTTCTGTGCCATTAGGGCCACACTGCTATTTTTAGTTGTTTGCTCCAGCAGAGCTAGTGCGCATAAGTCTTCCTGAGCTAGACGTTACGCCTCTGCGGTGCTGTGCAGATGTATCCAATACGATGTTAGGGGCAATGTGTTGCTGAAGGTCCTGTCTTTCAGATGAGCTCCTGAACACTTGTGGTCATTAAAGATCTGTTGACCCTTTAATTTCTAAAATGCAGCCAACGTTGCATCTCAGGGTGCATGTGCATTATGTAAGTAAACATACATTACTTGCACCAGAATAAAGGATAAAAGACATTCCTGAAAGTAAACAGACAGCAGAGATAGGCCCTGCCATAAAGGTTAACAAACACAGTCTCTGATGGGAGGATAAATCAGGAGTTGAAGGTCCTACATGGAAAATGCTTGGCCATCAGTAACCAGTGGTTATAGGGTGTGACTGTTCGCCTGAGCACACCAGCAGACTTCAGAGGCAATAGGGGAACATGAAGCGAGATGCAGCCTTTCGGATCACTGGAACCAAACCACTGGGATTTTATAAATCCAAGTCAGTACCTTCAAATGGCACCTAAAAACATATATGGGGTCAGTGCAGTAGTCACTACCAAGCAAACAGCTGCTTTCTGCAGTGGCGGTAGCTCCTGGTTTCTCTTCTAGTCTGGAAAAGCCAAAGACCTGGCATCCAGATCCAAGACAAATAGTTACATTAATACCTTTCATTTTCCATAGGATCAGAAGATCTCAAAGCTCTTTATGGAAGGTTACAGATCCCCAGTGAATCAGATAATTATTATCCTCACTGTGCAGACGGATAAACCAAGGAAAATAGAGAATAAGTGACTTGCGCTCAGATTCGTGAAGTGAGTAAAAGGTTGGAAACAGAACCCACTCTCAATCTCTTGCCTTAGCCAATAATAAGCATTCCCTCCTGATTCAGCAGTGGATGGTGCAAAGTAGGTAAAATGTGTTCGGGTGGAATGGTTTGTGTGCACACAAATCCTATTATTTATTAACAGGATTTCTGAGCCTACCATGACTTCCCTTTATGCTGCTTTGAAGCTGTGCCCTTGTGTGTCTGATTCTCACACAGTACACTGGAAACCCTGGCCATGACTTTGTTAATGTCGTTGTTTGAAACTACGACTTGTCTTTAGCAGTTTGGACCATGGGGAACCTAATGAGGAAAAGTGGGAAGCCAAAACCCTAAAGTATAAGGGCCCCAATCATGTGAACCCTAATCATGTAAACCACAGGATTAAGCCCAAGGTGAGGAAAACTTAGGAAGTCAAGTCATATAAAAAGGGTAAGTAACAGCACTCCCTCTTCACAGAAAGAGAATAAGGGTCAGGACCCTGAGACAGAAAGGGAAAGAATCAGTTCATTGAATGCAAAGTAGGTACAGGCTTCTACCTCCCACAGGTCACAAGATAAATAGATCTACTTCATGTTCACACTTGCTGCATATTATTACTGTTACCAGTTCAAGTTGCATATGATTAACAGCACACCAATAATGAGCATCACTACGGACTCACCACTATTCTGGCTCAGTGGGTCCTTATTCTTGGAGAGTTTATTTTCAATTAGACTGACCAGCGTTCTGTGACATTTCTGCATGCCTCTCTTAGTTTCTGCTCATTCACTACCGTACATTCTCCAATACAGTCTGAGAACAAATAGCTTCTTTCATATAATTTATTATTCAGGCTAGCTGTCCCCTCCTGTGTTAATTTTGCCCACATTTTTTTTTTCTTAGCTGGAACTTTGCTTTGTTACATGATGCATTGTTTTATGCAGTAGCCACCACCTTAAAAGCTGCTTTGTTGGTTTGTTAGAATCACATGTATAAACTCTTTTTATTATTTTTCACTTTCATATTTCTTTATCTATTTTTCAAGATTATGTTTATCCCTAACCTCATGTAGTACATTTATTATGTTCTTACCGCTACATGGAAATGAGTGTTCATTTCTCTTATGTGGAACTTTGAGTACTAGAGATGAAACCCATTAATATATGAGCTAAGTGCTACTACTATTTATTATTATTCTTAATATTTCCATAGCACCTAGTAACTATAATAAAAAACAGCTTGATCTTCACGAAAGCCCCTGACCAGCCTCCATTTGTGTGCATGCAACTTTGTACATGTAACACATGAATACACTCTTCTAGCACCAAGGTGAATGGATTTTGCTCATTTAAGTTCTGTCACTTGACTGTATAGATGACTCTAATACTGGGTACACACATGTCAATGCAAGAAAGCTGTGTGGGTGTGTAGCAGAATTCCATCCTCTTCTCCATCATGGTCTGGGTTTAAAAGGAAGGGCAATAAAGCCCATTTAGTGTTTCCTCTGATTTGACTTGATGAGATGCCACTCAATAAACAAATATGCTTGGACCACTTACGTTCATGCTGTTTCCCATCATTACATTCCCTCACCCCCTTTGGCATTTTAGCTGTGACCAAAACAATGACAGTGAATAACAAGCCTGATTCTGATCTCACTTACAGTGGCATAAATCAGAAGTAACTCATCTGAAGTCAACAGAAACTTTATGTGACAACAAAATCAGACTCAGTATCCTCTCATAGCTTAGACAGCAGCTACCACAGATCCAACTAATTTACTGTATTAGCTGAAGAGTCTCGAGCCTAATTTTATTCTTGCTTATATTTGTGCAACTCAAGAGCAATTCTCCATTGAGAGGAGTATTTGGCTCACAAGCTCTTTTGCTGCTCTCCTGAAATTCTCACTATCCTACATACCAATAGGTTCCATTATTATGATGTTACGGTTAGTGTTGTGACTGCAGGAGAACAAATCCCCTAAAAAATCTGAGTCCTGCTCTGACAGGTTCGGTCACAGAGACCCCTTGGGATGGTAACCTGATGTGCTGAAATTACCTCTGAGCCCGTTTTTCCTGCCAACTTGGGACTTCCAGAACCCTGTCTTGTTGAGTCAGACACACTAGCCTGCTGCAACACAGAACCACGGTCTGATCTATGCCCCCAAAGCTGCAGACTTAACTGAACACAGCTCAGCGGGTTACCTATCTTCAGCACCCAGACTCCCAGTTCCCAATGTGATCCAAACCTCAAATAAATCTCAAATAAATAAAGCTTATACAGGGTAAATTCATAAATTGTCCACCCTCTATAACACTGATAGAGAGATATGCACAGCTGTTTGCTCCCCCAGGTATTAATCACTTAGTCTGGGTTTATTAATAAACGAAACTGATTTTATTAAGTATAAAAAGTAGGATTTAAGTGGTTTCAAGTAATAACAGACAGAACAAAGTTAGTCACCAAGTAAAATAAAGCAAAAACAGGCAAGTCTAAGCCTAATACATTAAGAAACTGATTAGAGGTAATATCTCACCCTCAGAGATGTTCCAATAAGCTTCTTTCACAGACTAGACTCCTTCCTAGTCTGGGCCCAATCCTTTCCCCTGGTACAGTCCTTGTTAGTTCCAGCAGACATCTCAGGTGGTAAGCAGGGGTTCTCCCATGACTGGGAGCCCCCTTTGTCCTGCTCCACCCACTTTTATAGCTTTGGAACAAGGCAGGGATCTTTTATCTCTCTGGGTCCCTACCCCTCCTTCTAAATGGAAAAGTACCAGATTTAAGATGGATTTCATTATCAGGTGACATGGTCACATGTCACTGAAAGACCCCTAGTCTCCATTCTTCCTGGGTTGGCCCACACATATAAGGGAAGATTTGCAGGTAAATAAACCATTTACAACCAATTGTCCTAGTCAATGGGAGCCATCAAGATTCTAAACCACCATTAATGCCATCAAGATTCTAAACCACCACACTAAATACAGTGTGTTGCAGAAAACAGAGTGCCCACAAATCAACAGAATGAAGCACAGAATGTTTCTTGTGGATAAAACACTTTAATGCCCTTTAAAGGGTATAATGTGAACTCCTTGTCACACGTCCCCTTACATCAGAGCAGTAATTAGCTTAAATACTTATATAGTAAATAGGATTTCCCATTTCTAAACAGCAAGACCAGATGCTACCACGTCAATGCATTTGAACTAGTTGAGCATAGCTTATACTAAGGAACATGTTTTTTTCCTTGAACACTGTCATTGTAAATACTATCTCTAATGACGCATTTTGGCTTTTTAAATTTTTTTGCTCAGCTCCCTCAGTACAAAATGGTAGAATGTCAAAAATTGATTACTGCTGTTTGTGACTCCAGGTCTGGAATGCTCTTTCTATTAGTGTACAGTTAAGAAACACAAATGCATAGGGTCTTCTAGAGACTAGTAATACTAATTATATAGCATACAAATGTACATAGCACTTTGTAACACATAAATACTGGCTCCTTGCCCCAAAGCACTTACAGTCTATTGCAGAGAAACATGATATGTGGGACAAACAGGGTGAAAGATGATACAGGGACAACATCCATGAGACAACCAATATAGGAAAACTAAGACTGAACAGCTAAATCAACTGGGCACAGGATGAAAAGAGGCAACATTTTTATTTCTTGGATTTCCCAGTTGATTTATTTTTAGCTGTTGAAGAAAATAACCATGGCGCTTCTGGAATCTAATGTCTGAGCCAACTCCCATTGACTTCTGTGTAAATTGGATTAGGCCCTAATGTAGAGACAGAAAGTTTGTATTTAGACACACATTAGAGTTGGTCAAGTACTGTAAAAAGTATCTTCATGAACATCCATTTATATTCCAAATAATTGCTTGTTTCAGCCATATTTGTGCCCTTTTATCTGCATCTGTTCACAAACATTTGTGCATAGTGTTTGTTCATATGCATGCATGGGGAACAGCTGTTCAGTTCACATGCGAATGCATACAAAGGAGTATTTGTGCATGCATAAGAGTATGTGCTATTTGTTATTCATTATTCTTCCATTTCAAATATTTCAGGTCATCCAGTGGGGGAGCAGAAGCAATACCATCTAACACAGGTGACCAATCACACACCAAAAATAAAGTGAATACTTTGTAAACAACCACAGGCTAATATGTGTTTATCCATTAGCTCTTCGGCAATATGAATAACAAGTAACAAATATGGAAATCAAGATTGCTTCATGAATAGAAAAAAGCTACATTTGTCATATAGTTTATTTGTACTGAATAATCTGTTCCTCTCTGATACATTTAGTACTGTGACATCATCAGTTAAAATGCCCATCTAGCATTTGCTTTAGCTAAGCCCACTGCTGTATACATTGGATTTTGTTATAAGCCCTGAGATGGATTTTGTGCAAGGGAATTTATGCTAAGGTGAGACACAAGTGCAGCTAAACCATTTTGGTCCTTAACTACTCCATTTTCTTCATTTAATCTGACTACAGGCATAACTCCATCAAAAAGTAATGAAATCCTGCTATAAATTAAAGCGAAACTACCCACATTTCACAATATGAGCATGGCAGATTTTACCACATTGCAAACATTGCTCTAGGATTATTATATTTAAATTATTCTGCTTGTCCAAGTCTCATCTGGAAGGAGGAGTGAGGATAATACTCTGATACAGTTTTGCCATCTTTAGGAAATTGAAACCACAAAGACTAGGATTAATTCCCTTAAGAAAATGATTCTGCATAACGGGTTGGGGAGCAATCTTGACCTACATTAGGATTAGTTTAAGAAGGTTTCCCAACCATTGGAAGGACGGGATCTCAAAAATAGCTTTCAGGATAAGGACAATTGGGGATAGGTCACTTGATTTTTTAAATGATTGACTAAAATTTCCAGTGTGTGACAGAGTGCTGTCAACTGCACCAAGTAAAAATAAGTCAACAACAACAAAACCCTGAAAAAATAGAGGGAATAGTCTCCAACTTTATTCAGTGATGATAATCTTAAGCATTCCTTGTAATAACAACTAGTACAACATTTTCAGACAAATATGATTTGGGGTGGTGTGCCTTTAAATGACTACAACCAGTGGGAGGTAGCTCTTATGAATGACTGAAGTGCAGTGGTCCTGACACTCATCCTGTGAAATGGACCTATGTATAAAATATGATTTACAATATACTATGAAAGCAGCAGAGTTACTGAGTAACATAAGTTACTGAGTAACATACTCCATTAGTATATACAATAAATATGAATTATTATAAACCATTGGAACTTTTTTCTTAGTGTTTTTTTTCCATTTCTTCATTCAGTTTATATGATTTTAAGTCATGAACCTTCCTAACCACACAGGGGGAAAACTCATCTTGTAGCGAATGTCCCAACATTTACACTGGATCCACTCATTGAAATAAGAGTGATTCAGAAAATTGGTTTCAGAGTAGCAGCCGCGTTAGTCTGTATCCGCAAAAAGAAAAGGGGTACGCGTGGCACCTTAGAGACTAGCAAATTTATTTGAGCATAAGCTTTCATGAGATGAAGTGAGCTGTAGCTCATGAAAGCTTATGCTCAAATAAATTTGTTAGTCTCTAAGGTGCCACAAGTACTCCTTTTCTTTTTTCAGAAAATTGGGGAATCTAAGGTTCTGTTTAGTGAGTAATGCAGCTGTTCCTGATGTGTCTGTGTTGATAGGGACCAAGTCCAGTTCTCTCTAACTACTACAAACAATGAGCAGGGGAGCAATACTGGAACACTTTGAGGACCCATTCACTGTGTGCAGCAGCCTATAAGAAAATAGAGAACAAAAAAAACCAACCACCTAAAATATCAATGTATGACAGCAAATCACTGGTGGTACTTGCAAAGACGGAGCAAAAATGGCTTGTCATGGGTACTCACTTAAAAGAAGGTAAAAATACAGTAGCAATGATAGAACAACCATTGAAAGGAGTACTCCCTGTTATTTGTCAGGAGAGACCCTAGATATATTAAACCCAGCCCTTTTGCTGCTGTTAACCAACTGGCAGAAGAGTCACGCAGTATTAGGCAAAAGTTTCACTTGCTCTCCATCAAAGTTAAGATGGAGCACAATCCTCTGTGAAATTTTATAATAGAGATAAAGGTCCTGATCCTGTACTTACAATGTTAACCAGAGTAAATCCATGAACATAAATGAGATTATATTGGCATAGATCTGGTGTGAGATCACCAAAGCTTGATTAGTTTTAAACATATTTTTCTGTTAGCTGTTATCAAACACATGCTATTGTCATCTCAGCCAAATGTAAGATGTTTATTTTGATTATTTAGGAATGGGGAAGTTTCAGTAGCACATACAAACCCACAAGTTAGGTTGTTTAGAGTGGCATACATTTTCAGAGTAATATAGTTCTAGGATAAGACAAGATCTGTTGCATTATCAGACACCATTGAACTGTTGGACACTATTGAAAGCATGATAACCTTGAGAGCCTCTTGCATTTTTTAAAGCAGTTATTAGCTATCTAATTATTTCAAAACTCAAAGGACCTTGTACATTTTCAATGATGCATTACTAAACCGTAAATGTTCACTACAGTTCTGCTTGCTGCTAGCAAGGGTTTTCCATAGCTGTTTTGCTAGAGAGATACAAAGTGGTCTGGCACTGCAATAATTTAAAGACAGACATTGACAGTCAAACATTGGAAAGTCAGCATAGCCTCACGTACCTTTCATTTGCTTATCTTAATGCATGTGTTATTCATTAAGCTATTTTTGTACTGAAAATCACAACTAATCATAGTTCTGCCTGCCTCTTTGGTACAGAAAGGCTACAGTGTTCTAAGTATTATGAGAATGACTGAACTGTCACGAAGAATTATGACCATATTGTTTAACATGTGAGTGAATTCACTGCCAAACAAGGTGGATGAGTAAAGAAACAAGAAAAGGAATGTACTTGAAAGGAAAGTAGCCTTAGGCTTCTGTTTCGAGTACTACAGTAAAACCCCAGAGTTATGAACATCTCAGGAAAGGGCATTTGTAACTCTAAACAAAACATGAAAAAGTTTACAACTGAATATTGACTTAATACAGCTTTGAAACTTTACTATGCAGAAGAAAAATGCTGCTTTTAACCATCTTAATTTAAATGAAACAAGTCCAGAAACAGTTTCCTTACCTTGTCATATTTTTTTAAACTCTCTCTCTTTTTTTTTTAGTAGTTTATGTTTAACACAGTACTATACTATATTTGCTTTTTTATTTTTTTGGTCTCTGCTGCTGCCTGATTGCGTACTTCCTGTTCCAAATTAGCTTTGTGGTTGACCAGTCAATTCATAACTCTGGTGTTCGTAACTCTGAGGTTCTACTGTATATGTAATTATGGGTGAAATTCACATCACACCAACATCTACATATTGTCACCAAAATTTAAAGTTAAGTTTTATCATAAAGAATTTTTCAGGCTATTTTTGTGTTTGGTTTTCTAAGCTTTCAGTCACTAAAGAAAGTGTATGTTAAGTTTGGGCACTGGGTGAACTATTTCATAAAAAGGAATATTCATTATAGGTTAAGATCCTTTCTTGGTTAGCAAATTGTTCATGAAGAGATTCTGATTATCTTCAAAAATGTCCACTGCTTGTAAGTATTAGCTGAATAGTTTAGGTGAATGGTTTTCAGTACTCAGGAAGGTCAAGTATTGTTTTGCTTCAGCTATTCATCATTTATTATGCATGTTGGCTGGGAGGTCCCAGAGTCATGTGGTATTGTTTCTGCTCCACAACTGGAACTCTTAAAACAGGAGAATGGCACATAGTGAATCATGAACAATGTACTTTCCAGTGCAGATTTTCAAATGAACAGATGTTGGTGCTAAACATTTATGTGATTTTTCCCCCCTCCAATATCCGAGTTATACACTGATGTAATGACACTGGTACTCTAGTCATGTAAATCTAGTTTAATGGAGTGCAGAATCTGGATTTGTATTTCCATTACTCTTGGCTTTAATAAACCTATGAGAGCATAATCTGCTTAATCTGTCTCACTTTTTTAAATTAAAAAAATAGTGTGGTTTGAGCCAAGTAAATAGTTCACAATACATAATATAGTCAGCAAATGTAGCCTCTTGTCTTCATAAAATGGCAGTGAGCTGATGGTTACTTCATCAGATTTATTTGTTGAATTCACTTTCATATTATTTTCTTTCTATGGCTTGATCATGAAGAGGTCTTTGTGAGCACCTGAAACTCAAAATTCAATTTTTGGCTTGTACTGCACAACTGTGACAAAGCAAGTATGGTATTTGTTTCTGTTCCCTGATTGGATGAGCTTGCAATCACTTCCAGTGGAATACTCCTCTGGGCAAATGAGACAAGTGGTTTCCATCCACACCCCTGCATATACTTTGTAGTTTACTGTCTGTGAAGTCTGGTACCAGGCAGGCTTGCTTTTCAAATGTTCACAAGGAGTGAAATTCACCACCATACAGAGGGCCAGTGGAAGGTCTATGAACTAAGTCCCACTTCTACGTTGGGGGGAGAATGAGGCCCATAGTATTTCCTCTGCAGTGGCGTTCCAAGCCTCAGAAACTCCACACCATTTTCCCAGCATGCTATCGTGGCAGAACTCTTGCCTTTACAGATTGAACTGGAAACGCTACTGTAAATTCTCATCCTTAACTGCACTAATTCCCACTAGTGGCTTTATTTCAAGAGCCGATGAAGTGATTCCTATGTATAGTATACAGCTTTCTTATCCATTTAAGCTTGTAAAGTCTTGTTGGAATCCTCCAGACTGAAAGATGCAATATAAATATCTTATGAGGGCTTAAGTGGGATGTAAGTGGCGCTCAGGCCTTGAGCTGGATCTTTGCACGTGGGTGAATTTCACCCAGAAAGTGAATGCCGAAGGGCTACAAGGATGGTTAAAGCACATTTCTTACAGAAGAGAAATTTGCAAAATAAGGTTCTTATGGCATTGACCCACCTTTAGAGGTTATTGAACTGAACAGAGACCAAACTTTGTTTAAAGTACAAAATATAAAAACAAATGGTATCATTACAGTTCTGGGCTATAATTTCTAGAGAGAGTCTGAGGACAAAGAAGCTACTCCTAGAAGGCCAAAAGTTTACATGACTTTTCAAAACACGAATTCTATAAAACCAATATTTGTATGTCACTAATATTTAGATATAAATCTAGCTCATGCCATTTGGAAAAAACAAACCTTGAAAAGTATTAATTAATAAAAGATATCACGTCTTATTAATGTTCATATAGTAATTACCAAAATCACAAATCCATCTGTTAAGCAGTCAGCAAACAAGACAAATGGCTGCGTTCTGTTAAACAAATTATAAAATGCCTTAGGGAAGAAAATCTAATAGCCCCAACTAAATCATGAATCAAACAACAACCCATTTTACCACATGGGCTGCACATGCTCATGCCACACACGCCTATATCTATCATTCTCAATCCCTTCTTCTGTACTGTATGCATTGCAAGAAGAACAGTGGGGGAAAGTGCGACTCTCAAGCTTCAGGAGGCTAGATTTAAATATAGTGATGTGATCATTAACATTTTATCTTTCTTTTTTATCCTTTATGGCCAAAGCATAATATTGTATTTCTAAAATGTCACCACTACAACCAAAAGACACCAGTGTAGCAGATATTATGTAAAACAACAGTAAATCCAACTCCTTGTGTCCATATGGGAATCCAGTTAGTTTAATCCAATTTGATAAACAAAATTGATTTTATTCTTGTCATGTTTTGAATGATTACTGAACATTTAAAAAGAGGAAACACGCTTACCTTTAGAGTAATTAATCAATGAGTATGTTTCTGGACAAGCAGCATTTGAGCTGTTTTTCAAATAATTGTAGAACACTATTGGGCATGCAGAATGTCAGTACAACTGCATGTCTAACTGGTATGTACAATTACCATGATCACTCAGTACAAGTGAGCAACTGTGCATGCAAATAAAAAAATTGCATTTTCATAGCACCTTTAATCTGAGGGTTTAAAAGTCTTAAAATAATGTACAAATATTAATAAATGAAGCTACCCAACACCTCTGTAAGGCACATCAATGTTATTACAGATGGATAGAGGGAGAGGGGTTAAGTAATTTACCCAAGAACACACAGACTCAGAACATAGGCACCTATGAATCTTGATCACCTTGATCCAACCACTAGCCACACTTCCTCCCTCTTGGCCTTTCTGGTCAACCTTACCATTCCTGATAAGAAAAAGGGACTCAATCATAAGTCAGCTAAATAAAGGCCTACTCTAGATCTATCTGTGCACCATAACAGGTAATGATTCCTGGTAGAATATGGTAAGGCGGTCGCAATGCTTTATTCCCACCCTCCCAAGCTTAAGAGATCAAAATTAAAAGGGGAAAAAAGGAATGTTTTGCTCCAACCCTGGAATATTACAGCCATGGCAGTCTATCAGAAACATTCTTTCTTCATTTCATACACATAAAATGTGATGTTGTGTGAGGTTTATGGCTCCTGTGTTCAGGCAACTTGGAGACTGAAGTTGTGCACTGACACCCTGCAATGTCTTCGCTCTCAAGGACAACTGCCCTTGAAAAATTGCAGAGTCAGCATTAAAGGGCAAAGGTATAGATTTGATTTGCAGACTAACCCATAAAGGACTGTAACCTGCCACATCTATGGGCGATTCGTTAGACTTGTGTGTGTGTGTGTGTGTGTGTGTGTGTGTGTGTGTGTGTGTGTGTGTGTGAGAGAGAGAGAGAGAGAGAGAGATCAAAAAAGTGTGTGTATTTGCTTTCTGTAAGTATATACAAATAGGAGATGGGAGTTAGAGAAGTTTGGATTCTCATCCAAATTCTACAGAGTTTGGGGGTTGTTCAGACAGCAAGTTTGATTCACCCCACTATAGCCCATTAGGGTATGTCTACACAGCAATTAAACACCCGTGGCTGGCTCCCAGGTCTCGGGTTGCAAAATAGCTGCCAAGTTCAGATCTGCATCCAGAGCCCGCAGAGTTTGGGGGTTGTTCACATCTAGGTTTTTTGCTTTGTTTCTGTGTATCTCTCCTATAAAAATATATTTTAAAAAAAACTATTCCTCTTCCCCACAAATTCCTTTACTACCCTTTCCCATAGCCTGATCTGCACAAAGCATTCTGGGAAAACACACCTGTTACAGGTTTCAGAGTAACAGCCGTGTTAGTCTGTATTCGCAAAAAGAAAAGGAGTACTTGTGGCACCTTAGAGACTAACCAATTTATTTGAGCATGAGCTTTCGTGAGCTACAGCTCACTTCATCGGATGCATACCGTGGAAACTGCAGCAGCAAATCTCTCTGAAGTCTATATGACCTTGATGGGCAGGTTTCAGAAGTCACTCTTGTTTAGTTGAACGGAATGATGGTTAAGGCTGATTATCATTCAGTGCTTCTAGGCCAGTGATGATATAAACAAGAAACATTACACAGGGATGAGACTGTCTGTTGTTATTTTTACACGAAGTAACATTCCATCAAGCACCAAAACCTTATGTGCCTCTTGCTCTTAGCTCTCTCTGACTAGAAGCATTTCTGTATTTCAAAGAATGAGATTCACTAATGAATGCTGAATATGAATGATCCTCTTTTTTATCAATTGGATTAATTGTTTTCTCTTCCAATTATTCCACTGATTAACATGTTGGACCCTGGATGGAAGCCTAAGCTGCTATTAAGTTAAATAGTCAAGTCAATTAGTCTGTTTCAATGGAATAAAAATCTTTTAATATGAGGCAGCAGGTCAAAAGCACACCTTGATGTTTTTTAATCAGGACTTAGTGCATTATTATTGTGGCCATCTGCTTCTGAATTTTTCTCATTCTTTCTTTTCAGTTGAGAAACGTAGAATTCAGAGTCTGAATTTGGATGAACATAAAAGGAAAACCTTCTTATCAAATCTGCTTTTGAAGCTATTAATGGTCATTTTGTTTTGTTCTGAAATTTCCACTTCAGGCGTGTTACTAAGAAACCAGATTAAAGAGAAATAAAGCCACCCTATGTGGGTGGGTCAGTGTGCGCACGCGCATGCCACGGTAAGGAAAAGAAAGCACTGACAAAGGGAAACTGCAAAGCTACTAAAGCGATCACTAAGAAAAATATATATCGGTGGCATCCATGTATCGTCTCACTCTTCTCCAGTCCACCTATAAAAAAACATCTCTTCGCACCTGTCAGACCATGTCACATCCCCTTATCTAAATCCCTTCACTGGCTAACACTTCCCATGTTAGATTCGAACTCCTGCCCCTCTATTACAGGGTGCTGCTCCACACCTGCCTTCATTCCTTTCCACTCTCTGCCTCTCTCTCCTTTTGCTCTGCTCAAGACTCTTGTCAAGTCTTCTACCATGCCCGACTTCATGCCTTCTGCCAGGCTTCCCCTCAGGTGGAGATCATTACAGCAGGACTGACCCACATGCACAGGGTGCCCACCTGCTCTTTATTCAATTCCTTTCTGAAAACTAAGGGTGGTTGGAAAATAGGGGGAGAAGAAGAATTTGTGGACATTTTAGAATAAATTAGCTTCTGCTTTTCATTGAAATGTTGCTTTTGTTGACATTTTCTGACCAGCGCTATTTATACACAATCCTTCCGTGAAGGCTCTCAGTGATCATCTGCCAGAAAAAGGCAAAAGCTGCACTATTTTCAGAGTGTACCTTCCTCTACTCACCAGGGGAACATTTTCAAGAGGGCCTATGTGACTTAGAAGCATCAGTCCTATTTTCAAAAGTGGCAAAAATGGCATAGGCACTTAGGAGCCTGGCTCCCACTGAATTTCAGCAACTTAGGCTGCTAAGTGCCAAAGGGCCAGTTTTTAAAAGGTGCGCAAAGATGCAGACAGGTGCCTAAATCCCTTTTGAAAATGGGATTTTGGATCCTACGCTAGTTAGGCACTTTTGAAACTTTTATCCCAGGTGTGTTTTGTGTCTGAACTTTGCTGTCTGTCTAGGAGATGCACCTGCCCTGTAAGGTGATGAATACTTTGTAGGAATCTCTTCAATGGAAGTAGAGGGTACTCAATACCTTGCTGAAGGCACTCAGCACCAGGCTGGTTTGGGACCCGAGACTGTACACATCTCAGGGCATGATCTTGTTTTCCTTTATGTATTGTGCAATGCCAAGCTCAGTAGCAGTGCTCAACAACTAATAAATTAATCATGAGAATTAGAGTAGTTAAGACATTTTTTTTTTTACCAGATAGCAGGAATAGAATATGTTCCTTATCCTGCACTCCTTATTCACTCCTTCACTTCATTAAGCATATAACCTGAGTAAGGGGTCTGACAGAAATGCAGAATCAGGCCTCAGATGTGTCAGTGTAAACGCTGCAACTAGACTGTATTTTTTTAAAAAAGTGAGAACAAGCTTCAATTTCTGTGCAGATGGGAGGGAGATGGGAGTTAGGAATCAAACTTTTCTGAAAACTTTCTGGATCAGAGTGCCACCTTGCATGGAGAACAGTAATAGTCTTCTTAGATATTTAAAAACAAATGCTATAAGACAAGTTATCTGAGGCCTGTAGTCAATATCAGATCACATGCACAGACTTACAAGTGCTAAATAAATATCAGAGTTGGCCTCAAACACAGTTTGAATTATGAACCACATTTCTCTAAGATTCAGGGGTGTTGGGATTCAGAGTTTTGCTTTGGTTCCATCTCCAAAAAATGCTATAGAACGAAGTATTTTTTAAAAAAATCTATTTTAAGCCATCCAAGACCTGACTAAAAGCACCTGTTTCTCTGAAAATAGATAACTTCATAAATGTATAAATCTTAGCAAATAATAAAGGAAGAAGAACATAACTCCATAAAGATTTAAATTCCAGGAAAGCAAGGGAAGTGTCACTTCTATAACATAACACTGTAAAAACAGGTTTCAGAGTAGCAGCCGCGTTAGTCTGTATTCGTAAAAAGAAAAGGAGTACTTGTGGCACTTTAGAGACTAACAAATTTATTTGAGCATAAGCTTTTGTGAGCTACAGCTTACTTCATCGGATGCTCACGAAAGCTTATGCTCAAATAAATTTGTTAGTCTCTAAGGTGCCACAAGTACTCCTTTTCTTTTTTACTGTAAAAACAGAGATGTGAAGTCTGGAGGCCTCAGAACAGGATTGGGAGCAGGAAACTTTTACATTTTAACCCCATAAGAACGGCCACACTGGGTAAGACCAATGGTCCATCTAGACCCATATTCTGTCTTCCAACAGTAGCCATCCCGTTGTACTCTCCCAGCTTCTGGCAATTAGAAGTTTAGGACACCCAGAATATTAAATTCCATCCCTGATCATCTTGGCTAGTAGCCATTGATGGATCTATCCTCCATAAACTTACCTAGTTCTTTTTTGTACCCAGTAATAGTTTTGGCCTTCACAGCATCCCCTGGAAATTAGTTCTATGGGTTGACTGTGCATTGTGTGAACTAGTACTTCCTTTTGTTTATTTTAAACCTGCTGCCTATTAATTTCATTGGGTGACCCCCTGGTTCTTGTGTTATGTGAGGGGTAAATAACACTTCCTTATTTACTTTCTCCACCCCATGTATGATTTTATAGACTTCTATCATATCCCCTTTTAATCGTCTCTTTTCCAAGCTGAAAAGTTCCAGTCTTTTTCTGTCTCCACTGTTTCATACCCTAAATAATTTTTGTTGCCCTTTTCTGCACCCTTTCCAATTCTAATGTATCTTTTCTAAGATGGCATGATCAGAACTTCATACAGTATTCCAGGGGTGGACATACCTTATAGTGTCATTATGATATTTTCTCTGGTTATTTATCCCTTTCAAAATGGTTCCTAACACTTTGTTAGCCTTTGACTGCTGCTGCACATTGAGTGGATGTTTTCAGAGAACTATCCACGATGATGCCAAAATGTCTTTCTGAAGTGGTAACAGCTAATTTAGATCCCATCATTTAATATGTAGAGTTGGGATTATATTTTCCAATGTGCATTACTGTGTATTTATCAGCTTTGAACTTCATCTGCCATTTTGTTGCCCACTCACCCCAGTGTGACCTCTGAGAAGTCTTTTCACCTTTCTGTGCCTCAACTTCCTACCTGTAAAAGGGAGGTGGTAATACTTACCACCTCACAGGGCTATCACGAGGATAAGTTAATGTTTACACAGGGCTTTGAAGAGGAACAGCTAAATATTATCACAAAGATTATTATATTCTACCAATACATCCATATGAATGGGAATACATAAACCTACTGTCTAGCAGCTGAGACTCTGGGTATGTCTACCCTGCAGTTGGTGTGTTTGCAGCTCGTGTAGCCATACCCACGATAGCTTTAATCTAGTTAGCATGGATAAAAATAGCAGTAAAGATGTGGCAGCACAGACCCCAGTGTGGGCTGGGAATACGAATACACAGTCCAGGGTAGACTTTTACAGCAGCCTGTGCCACCACGCTAGCTAAATTACAGTTAGGTGGATATGTCTACCCGAGCTGCTATCCCATCGTCGAATGCAGCGTAGACATACCCCCAGACCAGTAGAGAGCCAGTTTCTCTTCCTGTGCAATTGTCAGTTAAGTGACACTAACAGATTCCAAAGGAAGTCCTAGTTTGACTCCCTTGGCTCTGATGGGGCAAAGAGAAAAACACGGTAAATGGGAGAAACCCCTTTGATGCCAAAGTCTGCTTGCCAGAAACCAGAAGTCTAAAGAAATGAGAAATGTATCCAAATTAAAGAAACACAGATTTATTTTAACTGCACAGTTGTTAAAGTAAACCCAGGCCCATAATGCACAACTTTATTGTTTCTTCCGCAGCCTTTTAGAATTTCTCACACAGCTGAAAGGCACAGGATTTCTGTAAAAAACACTAAGAGGAATTATGTTTTTTTCCATAGTTGCAATAATTATGATTTTAACTTTAACAATTAAGATGCAGCAACACTTGTAGGAAGAATTTGTTGGCTTCATGGAGAGAGGAATGTGAATGCTACCATATCCACTAAGAATGGGAAATGGAGACATACAACCCTTCCCTCCATACACGCCCCCCTCAGAAATGAATGAGGAAAATGGAAAGGCATATGTTTGATCATGCCGCTTTCTGGCTCACTGGAATGTAGTTGACCTTCTGTGTTAAGAAGATGCCAGAACACTTGGGACCTAATTTTCCCTTCAGCAGTTGTTAGAATTATATTTAATAAGAGGCCTGAGGAAAAAAAGCAAACTATAATAACCAGCTTAGAAATTCTTCAAAGTGCTCCTCAAACAATGCAGAACCTCTGAACTCTATGTAGTACTTTTGATATTCAAAAGCTGGCAAGAAGACAGGCCTTTGATTGGAAAGATGAGAAGGTAGATCTTTATTTTGCTAAAAATACCATTTGGTTTTCATGTGTATAATATTTTCAATGTATGTGTCAGCACTGGAACTAGTGGTGAAGGAACTTCTAAATACTTCATATAGACGCCTGGGAGAACAGCACAACTTTCTAAGGAAAGCTATCTGAAGTGTGACTAGTGGATAGAGCGGGGGATTGAGAGTCAGAACTCCTGGGTTCTATCCTCACTTTACCTCTGTTTTGTGGTGTGACTTTAACTTCCCCATGATTCATTTTGCCCATCCATAAAATGGGGACAAAAATCTTACCTGCTTTACAGGGGAGATGTAAAGCTTGATAAAAAATGAGAGTCAAGCAACACAGATTGTGTTCCTGACTCTGCCACTGACTTGACTGTCTGACTTTGGTCAAGTCGTCTGATCTCTCTGTGCCTCAAAGACCTCATCTTTAAAATCAGGATAAATAATAATTGGGTACTTACCCACCTTTGTAAAATGTTTTGAGATTCTCAGATGTGAGTTGGAAAGTAAATGCAAAGTGTCAGTATTCATTACACTAAGAAATTTTGGGCTGAAATGTGTTATTTTATATAGTTTTTGAATCATTATGAGAAGAGAACAAAAAATGCTTTACAAAAGAGAAGTACTATAGGTTTAATGAAATTCAGAGTTTTCTTGTTTCCTCTCATCCTTGATTTGATTTAACAACATGGAAAATGTTTGATCCCTATAAATGTTATGCCAAATTCTTACATTGAGCTTTGCTGTAAAAGTCATATTGCATAGCACATCAAGTTTACATTGTGGAGCACAAAGCACAGTGAGGAGTAGTGAATGGGGAAGATCACCAGCTGCCCATGCAGGTCTTTAATATGGTACATATTGCCACTGGCATTATCCATAAAATTTAGCACATTGGTACCTCCTTTCTGGAAGCTATATTTCTGATCACAATGCCACTGTGTACAGTAGTTAATCAATGGCCAGTAATAGCCCAAACTCATTTCAGTTTTCATAGCTCTTGATAAGAATAAATTGCTGTTTTGATCTTATGGTGTAAACAGTACTTGGACAGCCAGTAGTTTAATGACATTGTGGTATTGACTGATTTCTACTTATAGACAACAAAACGAGACTTTCAATAGCTAAATTGGTACAGCACATAGTCCACAAAACAGGTATCCAGGTAACCATGGTGATGCTGTCCCCAGGCAGAATGGGGGGAAGAAGAAAATAGACCCATTTCATTAACTGGTTGGAAAAAGAATTCAGGAGAGAATTTGCTGCTCGTCAAAAGTACAGGACAAGGAATTATTTAAAAATCAAGAAACTCTCTGGAAATACAGGATTGTCTCTGAACAATTGAATTAATCAAAGTCACATTGATTAAGATGAACAACAACAACAACATAACCTTTCTATTGTGCCTTTTATCTGAAGGCCTCAAAGCTCAGAATTTGCTTTGTTGCTGCTTCATTTCAGTTTAATTCTAACTGGTTACTGAAAACATTCTTAGAAAGCTGAAATTTCATCCTCATCTTCAAAAGAAACAGAGACTAATCTGTGCATTGAAGAGCAAACAATAAAGACCACAAGCAGTGGGAATGCTCAGAGTATTGGTAATGGACTATAAAGGATTTCACCTCTAGGTGACTAACTCAAAATCCAGCACAGGTAGAGACAAAGTTATTACCATCTAATAGCTGTTTAGTAGCCCATGTGAATTGAGTTTTGTGGATCCCAATTTAGTTCCCAGTGGAGAGGTATTCACAGCACAAAAAAGCCCCACCATAATGATTTGCACTCATCCACAATGTTGTGAGCCTATTCAGAATAGGTCATATGTACTGAACTTCTATTTATATCCTACAGGTTGTTCCTAGAGCTCATGATATGAGGCATAATACTAAGGCAATGTGAAGTCAGATTGCACTGCGAATTCCTGCTCTGTGCATAAAGAGAGGATTTTGATTTCCAGAGCTATCAGCCAATATACTGTAACATTGGTCAGCATATATATAATTTCCTGCCTTAGTTGTACACTAAAGAAGCTTACATCTTGCCGGCTTCTCTGAGTAGTCACTACAACTCCTGAGGAAGCTCTTAGAACGAAGGTAATATGGATGGGGAGTGTTCAGCTGTTGTTACCTACACAGGATGTGCCATGTTTGTCTTTCTTCCACAGGACAGAAGCGACTTTGTCTGTGCAAAGTGCAAGCTGGTCTCCATACTGGAAGAGAAGGTTCAAGGTCTGGAGAAACAAGTATCAACCCTGCGTTGCATAAGAGAAACTGAAGATTTTCTGGACAGATGTCAGGATATGCTTCTACAGACACAATGTTCTGAAGATTCAGAGCAGGCTGCGCAGCGGGAACAGGAGAACGGTGAACAAATTTGGCAGCATGTGACCTCCAGAAGAAGAAAGGGGAGTGTCCATGTACCAGCAACGCAGATACAGGTAAGCAACCGTTTTTATGTTCTCTCCACAGGTACTAATGCGGAGAGTGGACTAGAAGATATATCTGAAGGAAGGGAACAGAAGGAGACTCCACCGATTGAAAGGCATGAGATGCACTGTCCTAGGGATGGGGGTTCCACGACCACCGCTGCTAAGAGAAGGAGGCGGGTGGTGGTGGTCGGGGACTCTCTCCTCAGGGGGAATGAGTCATCTATCTGCCACCCTGACCAGGAAAACCGAGAAGTCTGCTGCTTGCCAGGAGCTAGGATTCACGATGTGACAGAGAGACTGCCGAGACTCATCAAGCACTCGGATCGCTACCCCTTCCTGCTTCTCCACCAATGGGCACCAATGATACTGCCAAGAATGACCTTGAGCAGATCACTTCAGAATACATGGCTCTGGGAAGAGGGATAAAGGAGTTTGAGGTGCAAGTGGTGTTCTCGTCCATCTTCCCGTAGAAGGAAAAGGCCGGGGTAGGGATCATCGAATTGTGGAAGTCAACGAATGGCTACGCAGGTGGTGTCGGAGAGAAGGCTTTGGATTCTTTGACCATGGGATGGTGTTCCAAGAAGGAGGAGTGCTAGGCAGAGACGGGCTCCACTTAACAAACAGAGAGAAGAGCATCTTCGCAAGCAGGCTGGCTAACCTAGTGAGGAGGGCTTTAAACTAAGTTCACCGGGGGAAGGAGACCAAAGCCCTGAGGTAAGTGGGGAAGTGGGATACCGGGAGGAAGTACGAGCAGGAGAGCACAAGAGGGGAGGACTCCTGCCTCATACTAGGAAAGCAGGACAAACAGCAAGTTATCTCAAGTGCCTATACACAAATGCAAGAAGCCTGGGAAACAAGCAGGGAGAACTGGAAGTCCTGGCACAGTCAAGGAATTATGATGTGATTGGAATAACAGAGACTTGGTGGGATAACTCACATGACTGGAGTACTGTCATGGATGGATATAATCTGTTCAGGAAGGACAGGCAGGGCAGAAAAGGTGGGGGAGTTGCACTGTATGTAAGAGAGCAGTATGACTGCTCAGAGCTCCGGTATGAAACTGCAGAAAAACCTGAGAGTCTCTGGATTAGGTTTAGAAGTGTGAACAACAAGGGTGATGTCGTGGTGGGAGTCTGCTATAGACCACCAGACCAGGGGGATGAGGTGGACGAGGCTTTCTTCTGGCAACTAATGGAAGTTACTAGATTGCAGGCCCTGGTTCTCATGGGAGACTTCAGTCACACTGATATCTGCTGGGAGAGCAATACAGCGGTGCACAGACAATCCAGGAACTCTTTGGAAAATGTAGGGGACAATTTCCTGGTGCAAGTGCTGGAGGAACCAACTAGGGGCAGAGCTCTTCTTGACCTGCTGCTCACAAACCGGGAAGAATTAGTAGGGGAAGCTAAAGTGGATGGGAACCTGGGAGGCAGTGACCATGAGATGGTCGAGTTCAGGATCCTGACACAAGGAAGAAAGGAGAGCAGCAGAATACGGACCCTGGACTTCAGAAAAGCAGACTTTGACAACCTCAGGGAACTGATGGGCAGGATCCCCTGGGAGAATAACATGAGGGGGAAAGGAGTCCAGGAGAGCTGGCTGTATTTTAAAGAATCCTTATTGAGGTTACAGGGACAAACCATCCCGATGTGTAGAAAGAATAGTAAATATGGCAGGCGACCAGCTTGGCTTAACAGTGAAATCCTTGCTGATCTTAAACACAAAAAGAAGCTCACAAGAAGTGAAAGATTGGACAAATGACCAGGGAGGAGTATATAAAAATATTGCTCGGGCATGCAGAAGTGAAATCGGGAAGGCCAAATCGCACCTGGAGTTGCAGCTCCAAGAGTTGTTAAGAGTAACAAGAAGGGTTTCTTCAGGTATGTTAGCAACAAGAAGAAAGTCAAGGAAAGTGTGGGCCCCTTACTGAATGAGGGAAGCAACCTAGTGACAGAGGATGTGGAAAAAGCTAAAGTACTCAATGCTTTTTTTGCTTCTGTCTTCATGAACAAGGTCAGCGCCCAGACTACTGCACTGGGCAGCACAGCATGGGGAGGAGGTGACCAGCCCTCTGTGGAGAAAGAAGTGATTTGGGACTATTTAGAAAAGCTGGACAAGCACAAATCCATGGGGCCGGATGTGCTGCATCCAAGAGTGCTAAAGGAGTTGGCGGATGTGATTGCAGAGCCATTGGCCGTTATCTTTGAAAACTCATGGCGATCGGGGGAGGTCCCGGACAACTGGAAAAAGGCTAATGTAGTGCCCATCTTTAAACAAGGAAAGAAGGAGGATCCTGGGAACTACAGGCCAGTCAGCCTCACCTCAGTCCCTGGAAAAATCATGGAGCAGGTCCTCAAGGAATCAATTCTGAAGCACTTAGAGGAGAGGAAAGTGATCAGGAACAGTCAGCATGGATTCACCAAGGGCAAATCATGCCTGACTAATCTAATTGCCTTCTATGATGAGCTAACTGGCTCTGTGGATGAGGGGAAAGCAGTCGACATGTTGTTCCTTGACTTTAGCAAAGTTTTTGACACGGTCTCCCACAGTATTCTTGCCAGCAAGTTAAAGAAGTATGGGCTGGATGAATGGACTATAAGGTGCATAGAAAGCTGGCTAGATTGTCAGACTCAACGGGTAGTGATCAATAGCTCCATGTCTAGTTGGCAGCCGGTATCAAGTGGAGTGCCCCAGGAGTCAGTCCTCGGGCCGGTTTTGTTCAATATCTTCATTAATGATCTGGAGGATGGTGTGGATTGCACCCTCAGCAAGTTTGCAGATGACACTAAACTGGGAGGATAGGCAGATACACTGGAGGGTAGGTATAGGATACAGAGGGATCTAGACAAATTAGAGGATTGGGCCAAAAGAAATCTGATGAGGTTCAACACAGAAAAGTGCAGAGTCCTGCCCTTAGGACGGAAGAATCCCACGCACCGCTACAGACTAGGGACCGAATGGCTAGGCAGCAGTTCTGCGGAAAAGGACCTAGGGGTGACAGTGGACGAGAAGCTGGATATGAGTCAGCAGTGTGCCCTCGTTGCCAAGAAGGCCAACGGCATTTTGGGATGTATAAGTAGGGGCATTGCCAGCAGATCGAGGGACGTGATCGTTCCCCTCTATTCAACATTGGTGAGGCCTCATCTGGAGTACTGTGTCCAGTTTTGGGCCCCACACTACAAGAAGGATGTGGAAAAATTGGAAAGCATCCAGCGGAGGGCAACAAAAATTATTAGGGGACTGGAACACATGACTTATGAGGAGAGGCTGAGGGAACTGGGATTATTTAGTCTGCAGAAGAGAAGAATGAGGGGGGATTTGATCGCTGCTTTCAACTACCTGAAAGGGGGTTCCAAAGAGGATGGATCTAGACTGTTCTCAGTGGTAGCAGATGACAGAACGAGGAGTAATGGTCTCAAGTTGCAGTGGGGGAGGTTTAGGTTGGATATTAGGAAAAACTTTTTCACTAGGAGGGTGGTGAAACACTGGAATGCGTTACGTAGGGAGGTGGTGGAAGTTTTTAAGGTCAGGCTTGATAAAGCCCTGGCTGGGATGATTTAGTTGGGGATTGGTCCTGCTTTGAGCAGGGGGTTGAACTAGATGACCTCCTGAGGTCCCTTCCAACCCTGATATTCTATGATTCTATGACTAAAGTTGTGCAATATTTTTGTTTAAAGGGGGAGAAGTTATCTTAAGGGAAATTCATTAGAGTAGCTGAAATGTGTATGACGTGGTAGTTTTGAACTGAGTCACTACAGGGACAAATTTTGACCTCAGTCACACTAGTGTAAATCTGGACTAACTCTGGAATTACTCCAAACTAACAGAAAGCAGAATTTGGTCTTGTGCTACTGCTGCCAAATGAATGCACCAAAGTGAGAGTGAACTCCACCCCTGTGATTTCACTGACTGGGCCCCTGTGTGACCCTCAGCTTCCAACACATGGGAGACAATCTCAAAAGGCAAAAAAAAAAAAAAAGATGGCTTGTGCCCACTATAGATTTTTTTTAAAATTGGGTTACCCAAACAGCCAACTATAGTACTTTCTCTCTTAGACTAGATACTGGCATGCAGTCCTGCCTTGGATTTCAGCTGCCAGACAGAATCTCTCATAATACCCAGGAGAGCGCTAGGAGAGATGTCTGGCTAAAACTCTGACTCACACATGATGTCCCCCAAGGGGGCAGGGTCTTCACAACAAGGGGCATATTTAGCCCCCTGCCCCCAACCTCCTCCTGCTAGCACATATGTTGCCTTCACAGCAGCAAACATTAGACAGCAGATGGTGGGCCATGCACATCACTCTAGCTCAGAGGAGCAGTAAAGCACACTACTCAGCAGGTTGTCCCAGGCCGCTCTTTGGAATCCTGTTCTTGCTTGGCAGGATTCCTGTTGCAGGGGATGCACCTTCTACCATCTCTGCTTACCTTTTCTGAGCTAACTAGTCAGTGCTGTGGCAAGATTTGGTTGATAAGCTTTTAGGCTTACCTTATATGCACAATTGCCATGAATGCACGAGCAACTGCAGAACTGGGAAGCACACCATCAGTTCGATATATAACTGGTCAGTTGCTTAATTATGCTTGCATGTGCAATCATGAGAAAGCTTAGAGAACAAAAGAAGAAGGGGGGAATATGATAGAGGCCTATAAATCATGAATGGTGTGGAGAAAGTAAGTGTTATTTACCCCTTCATTTAACACAATAATCAGGGGTCACCCAGTGAAATTAACAGGCAGCAGGTTTAAAACAAACACAAGGAAATTCTTCTTCACACAACGCACAGTCAACTTGTGGAACTCATTGTCAGGGGATATTGTGAAGGCCAAAAGATATAAGTGGTTTCAAAAAAGAATTAGATATGTTCATGGAGGATAGGTCCACCAATGGCTGTTAACCAAGACGGTCAGGGACACAACCCCATGCTCTCGGTGTCCGTAAACCTCTGACTGCCAGAAGCCAGGAGTGGACTACAGGAGATTGGTCACTTGAAAATTGCCCTGTTCTGTTCATTCCTTTGAAGCATCTGGTACTGGCCACTGTGAGAAGACAGGATACTGGAACAGATGGACCATTGGCTGGTCATTATTATGATCTTAAAATATGTGTGCAATTCAGGTACACCACTGTGCACACAGACATGCAATTTTCTGAAAATGTAGGGCCCAAGTCTCAAACAGCTTGGTGCAGAGAGGGCACCCAATTACATGTGTAATTTGCAGAGCCGGTAATTGCACAGGCAAATGGATAATCATGGTGACTTTTATGTGCAGGTTATCAGATTCCCACTCACAGTCGCAATAACTACACAGGCAAATAAGGCAAGCAATCACCACACATATTTGCTCCTCCAAATTATTTTAAAATCTGATCCTTTAATCCTTAATTTATATGTTTTCATGATGGACACAGAATACATTATATATTCTACATTACACATCTTATCAGACAGATGAGCCTGAGGAATACCTGCAGAATGCCTGAGGCCATAAGTGCTTTTAGGAGTTGGGGTATGTACGGCCAAATCCTAAGAGATGACAAGCACTCATAATTCTCATTGACTTTGATGGAAGTTGCAGGTACTCAGCACACCTTACCAGATGGCCTTTACACAGAGTTAATGTGAAGGAAATTGCATGTCGGGAAGATTTTTTTGGAATATTTTAGGAACGGTAACTTTTTGGAGACATGCTGAGAAATAATGACTGAAAGGGAGGATCTGCTACAGAAAAAGCTCTGAGAAGGAAGGTATGCGTGCATGTTGGTTCATTTTATCAAATGCAGACAATGGTAATTGATTCATCAAATAAATAGTCATTTTGAAGTTAAAGTTATTTTTACCAAACAGTTTTTATCTTGGAACAAATCTCATTCATATTTCAGGCTAGAAACAGCAACTAAGATTACCACAACTCCTTGGTTTAGTTCCACATCAAACACATTGATTGTTCCTGTTTGTAGGGCACCCCTGCACATTTCCAATAGGAAGCAATTTTCTGGAATAGAGGGCGCAGGATTTTTGTAAACTGTTTATGTTTTATAGAGGCATAGTCAGGTGAGTGCCCCAGCTGGCACCTACAGCCAGATGTTCAAAGGTATTTAGGTGCAAATAGGCACCTCGTGGAATTTTCAAAAGCAGCAAAGCAGGTTAGGCACCTAATTCTCTAGCCTGCGTCAGAACTTGTGAATGTCCCAGTAGGTATCTAGCTCCATTTTGAGGTTCCCAAATACCTTTGAACATCTGGCCTCTAGTACTGTTTGTACTCTTTCCTCAGCTTGCAATGTACCTGAATGTCTCTGGACTGCTGAAATGTAATTATTGATCACTGCTCTGGCATACAGAAACAAGCAAAAGTCTAGGTTCTTCTTGGTAGCTTATTTGCAATGCCAAAATACTACAAATAACCAGGTGTGCAGGGTACAGAAAAAGAAACATGAAAAAAAAATCCCATCTCTATTTCCATGAGTGTTCTAGTCCTAAAGCAAACCATTGCTGTGATTTATCAGGCAAGGTGGTTTCGATTACATTATTGTCAGCCCACAAGAGCCCCTCACCCACAAGACCTGACTCCTCTTTGTACAGCAGTTTCCCTTATGGCACCCCATTTCATGGACTCCTTGTTGAAGCTGATATTGATGCAGTCTCAGGAAGTGATCAGTGGTGGGAGGGGGGTACAGTCAGACAGAGGCAGCTGCCACCCACCCTGAAAATCCAAGGTAAGTGCCTGAGCACCCTCATTTCCCAGCAAAGTCAATAGGAGTTGAGGACATTCAGTACTGTTCAGGACGTGCTCAGCATCTTTCCAGATAGACCTCGAGAGTCCCAAGTGCCCACTGACTTCAAGGAAGAGTACTCGTACTGGCCTCAAGACAGCAGCATGTCTCACCCCTATGGGTGCATTTTGTCTCTATTAGTAAGCGAGGAGTGAGAACCATCCAGTCATTCTCAGACTCAGCTCTCAGCAACCTTGACTACAAGGCTGGGTCCCATGAGAACCTTTTCCTGGAACTACCTATACCTTGCACAGTGATATTAAGAAAGCTGGCCTATTGCTGAACTCTCTACTATAACAGGACATGAAAGAAAATTCTGCCAAGCAGGTGTGTTAGTGGCCTGAGAATTAGGTCTGAAACACTGACTTCATGTTTGAGTGCCAGCAGGGGCTTACTGAGCTCTGTGGGGTTTCTATGAATGTCTTTTAGCAGAGACCTTAAAAACTGAGATCCTGTCTGCTCGGCACGGATGTCAGACGTCCCATGGCACTGTGGGTATGGTAAGGAGTTCACTCCAGAATCCCAGGCTAAAATTTTCCCCAATACAACCCAAAACCTCTGTGCCACTTTTTTGATTGCTTACTTTCACAGCCAGGAGAGTTACGCTCCAGTAGAACTCCCATGTACTGTACGGATTTTACAAAGCATTTTGGGGTGAAATATGCTAAATAACTAATGAGCAAATGCTGTTCTGATTTACATCCCATGCAGGCCCACTGGTTTCAGTGATGTCAGATCATTGTAACCCCATTCAGTTATTCCTGAGGGCATTCTGTGCCAAAAACTTAAAAACTGTGCACACAATATTTTAAAATTCTGCAAGTTTTGTCAATAAATAAAGGCAGAGGCTCCAGCATGGCAGTGGGGAGCACAGGTCACTGGCTGCACAAAGGTGGGAGATCACCCTGCAGCCTCCCCAGCCACCAGACACGGAGTCAGTGGTGAGGCTGCACCCAACCCTGACACAGCACAAGGCCTGGGCCTGTCCCAGAAACACTCTGGGACCCTGCCCGTCTGCGCCAGGTGCACCAGGTGTGGGTGGGCAGGCTCATCCAGGCAGGATCCAAGTGTGGAGGGGCTCAGAATATGGGGGATCCAGGTGTGGGGTGAGAGACAATCTGGGTGCAGGCAGCTCAGTTGGGGGGGCTAGGTGTGAGGGGATCTGGATGCACAGAGGCTCGTGGGGGGGGGGGAGGGGGGGAGTTCCAGGTGCAGGGGCAAAGAGACTCTGCAGGGGCTTCCAGGTGAAAGTGGTTGGGGCTCAGCGGAGGGGTCTGGGTGTGGGAGTCTCAGCAGGGAGGTCTGGGTGCTGGGGGTGTGGGGCTTGGTGGGGTGTGGATCTGGGTGCAGCTAGTTGGGGGCTCAGGGGTATGGGGGTTGGGCTTATCAGGATTGGGGGGTTGAGTGCAGGGAGCTCATGGGGGGTGGTCTGGGTGCAGTGGTGGCAGTCCTGAGGCAGGGAGTCTGGGGTGCGGGGGGCTCCAGATGCAGGGATTGAGGTTCAATGGGGCGGGGTTTGGGTATGGAGGGCTATGGGGGTCCTGGGTGTACGGGGTGAGGTTTGGTGGTGGTGTCCGGGTATGAGAGGTCTGGATGCACGGGGGTTGAGTATATGGGGGAGCAGCTCCCCATACAGTGACCTCTCCCACAGCGGCTGAGGAGAGATGGGGACAGGAAGCAGAGATGCTGAGCTTCCTGCAGCTGGGGGAGGTTTCTGGGGGTGGTCTGACACAGCCCCAGCCACTCCTTGTAGGGGAAGAGGAAGTCCCGTCCTCTCCTGCCTCCAGCACAGGGATTAGCAGCTGATCCCGGCTCAGGGTAGGACCCACTGGCTCGGGTGTCCCCAGCCCTGCAGTGATTTACCTCTCTGCTGGCTGCTCCGCGTGCCTGAAACAATGTACCTGTGCAGCTAGGGAGTGGTGTGTGACTGCTCTTGCAGCTTCCCTTTGCTTCCCTGTCAGAAAGTCATTTTTCTGCGGGGAAGCAAAGAAATCTGCGGGAGACATTAATTCTGTGCACGTGCAGAATTCCCCCAGGAGTATTATTCGTTTCAGTGGTGTAAAGTCTTTGCAACCCCCATGTGAGCCCATTACTTTCCGTGGCATAAGACTATTGATCTCAATAAATAAACCAGGGCAGAATTTGGTTCTAATAGGTTAATCTGATTCAATTAAGATCCTTCAGTTACAAACTCCAGGCAGCATAAATAGAAAAATAAATAAATAAATAGAGAGGAAGGAGGTGCTCAGCCTCTCAAACTCTTTTCTATATTATTACTATTTATTGCTTTAGCTTGTTTAACAAGAACAACAACCCCTCCCTTTTTATCACTAAAAATATCCCACAATACAATCTTAGTTAAATAAATAAGGGAATACATTAGATTTATAGATGTGCACTGTACTCTGCACTGAGCCAAGAAGTCCTGATTTCCAACTCCAGCTCATAAAATAGCCTTAGGCAAGTTACTTAATTTCTCTGTGCCTCAGTTTCTCTATCTCTTAAACAAATGATGTATAGCTACTCCACAGGGCTGCTGTGAGGATTGATTAATTAATTAATTAATTAATGTTTATAAAGCCTTCTGAAGCTGTTCAGTGCTAAGTGGTGTTATACTAGTGCATGAAGCATCTGGAGTGTACACAGGAGAAACAGATTGTCATTGATTTCAGCTACAATGCAGCTAATCAAGGGTAAAAAGAGGGCTGAGTTCTACTGCCCTCATGTATGCATGCACAGATCCTATTGTGAAAGCATGATATGATACGGCCTAGAGGGCTCGAGCCTGCATGGCGTTGAGCACTTCCAAGAGGAGCTGGGTATCCTCAACTCCCTTTAAAGTCAATAGTAGTTGAAGCTATTCAGCACCCCTCACGAGCACTCAGCACTCCACAGGATCAAGCCCATAAACATTAGAGAATAGCCTGTACCCAAAAGTCAGCTATGGTGGTTAATTGTTTTAATTGTAATTAAGTTGTTTACACTAGGACAGTGTCTGGATTCAGATCCAGATGTCGTGGCTCAGGCCCATCTTTGTACGGGATATGAACTATATGGCATCTTATCTATTAATGACGTACATACGTACAGGCAAATTTTGTATCAAACCGGAACCCAGATGTGGATCACCCCGCTCACTCCAAAGAAGCTTAGATCCAAATCTGGATCCAAACTCTGCAGCTCAGGCCCAGCTCTAATACCACATTACACTGGGTAACCAAAAAAGCAAACGCCACTGAAGATAAATCTCCATGGCGTCAAAGATGAAAGAAACAGCATGCAGGAGTCAGTAGGGAATCACTAATGTAAGTGATAAATAATATTTTTGAATATGCACTATACAAACAATAGGCGATGTACAAATACAACCAGCTGACCACTGTCAAATCACATGCTAGAAAAAAGAAGGGGGAAAAAAAGAATGTTAAGCTGTATACCAGAAAATGTATTCCCAAATGCCATGAACTTGCATTTGAATGGAACTGTGCATTGTGAATAAACCTGCCATATGGCTTTTACAACGCTGATGAAGCATTTACTCCCCAAACATAGCAAGATTAGCCTATGGCAGTTTTTTTTTTAATTCAAATTAGAAAATCATTCAAAGTGCAGCATGGAAAGCAATTTGTTAGATGGTTATCAAATAGTAAGTGGTATGAATTAGAGTTTCATAGTAAGCACACACTTTTCAGCATGGTAATGACACCTGGCCTGTGTCATCCTCAAAATTAAAACTTTTAAATAAAATTTAGTGCTTTTATTTTGTAATGACCTTACTTGAACTGGGGAGACTTAAGGACAGATCAGATAAGGAGGGGAAGTGAAAGATGAAGCCTTATCAAGCTTTTGTGTGAGTGTCTTCTAAAGCAAATGCATTTACACTTATGGCTACTACTTCAATCTTTATTGCCACAGTGATTTATTTGTGAAAATCTACATGGGTTCAGTAGGGAACGCGCATAAAGGCCTGAAGCCACAGGCTGCTGTAGAGTGCATTGTTGTACATTTACCAGTTGGTATAGCCAACCACAGGAAAATATAGGCCTAGATCCAGCAAACCATTCCAATTCAGCACAGCAGCTAAGCATGTGCTTAAATTTAAGAACTTGCTTAAGTCAAAAGACTCAGGTACTTGCTCATTTGGTCTGAGAGAGAAACGGCACGAAATGCATTCCCTGGCTCTAGAATTTTAGATTCAGAGGCCCAATTCTGCCCATCACAGGATACAAGTAACTCCCTTAAATCCTGCTGGGTAGAATTGGTCAGGGGGTGGGGGGAAGGGGAAGGGAGGCATTGAACAATTGGGAATAATTTTCCTTGCTCCACACTTACAAATAAATCAAGTAGGTAAGAGTGACCAAAGTCCTGGGAGATGTAAGTCAGGATCCTCCCCCACTGGGATCCCCAAAATCTACTTAAAATACCTCAATTTCATTTAAGCCAAAGAAAGAGGAAACCAGGCTGTTCTGTGGGCCACCACGAGTCCCAGCCAGTTGCTACTCTCTCTTGTTCCAGTGCCACATTTATTGTGCAGCCTTGTAATCTAACTTGGGCCTTTTTTATGGTGGTGAGGGTGGAAAAGGAGGATAACTTTTACCTGGTTTAAGTAGCAACTAAATATAGGTAAGGCAAGAACACTGGGCTTCTACATCTGAACTCATTTAAAATCAAAAGTAATAGCTCTTGTGCCTTAGAAACACTGCGTTCAGGTAGCTCGTTCTTGTCATCAGCACCGGATCCACATACAAAATCACAGGAAATCTCAGCACTGGGTAGCATCTGGAGACCGTGGAGCAACTCTGAATTTATGGTCCTAACTACAGGTGGATGGGAAACAAAACTTTACTGTGAACATTTTTCAACAAAAACAAGGGGTGGTGCAATCTGTTTTTGCAGCCAGTTCTAGTAATGGTTAGGACAAAATATTTTTGACAAAAAATAGGGGGGAAAATGTGGACTAAAATTTCTGGTTTCACCACCACCACCACCAGCTCTAGTCATAAGTTACAGGAATTTGAGAGGCTGCTTCTTGACCCTGGTGGATAACTGTTTACATAATAAATCACTTTGTGGGTGGCAGTCTGTGCTCAGGATTGAAAGAGGAGAGGGTGCTGCCAATCAGGATTCAGGGGCATCGACAAGAGCTGCAGGGGAACCCATGACTGGTTCAGCAGAGCGTGCTACAGGTCAGGACTGAAGTGAATGGGCAGAGGTGTGTGGAGGTCCATGAATGGGGTAAGGAGTGCAACCAGAATTTTGCTGGAGGAGGCTCAGGTTACCTGCCTGGCCACCTCAACTTTGAGTGGCATTGTGACCTGTCGCACAAGGTCGCAACGCCACTCAAATTTAGCCCAATCACCCCTCTGTCATGCCAGCAGGGAAGGAGCTCTGCCATTAGGACACCCAGCTCCAATCAAGGGCCAAGGAGGGCCCTGGGCCCCTTCCATCCAACTCCTTATTATGCCTCAACTGGGGTATTATTAGTCAGGACTCAGCCATGTCAGAGATGTGGGGAGTTAGGCAAACATCTACATAAGTGAGTAACAGTTACTCACATGTGTAAGTGAACTTCAGGGCCTAAGTCTGGACCATGCCTACATGCGCTATCTGGTCACTAGTCCATCATTTTCATGAGCACAAAATTCATACAATGGGTCTGTTTTACTACTGCATGACTCCAGTTTTTACTTCCAAGTTAACTTCTTAGATTTCAGTGGAACTACACTGGCATAAACCAGGAATAAAACAGTGGTGAACCAGACTCCATGATTTTTAAAAAAAGAAATAATCCATGAAATGTTAGGGAACAGAAGCTGCCTTGATACAACTGACTGCATCAGAAGAACATAATGTAGATTAGGAAGCAGAAAAAAAGCCATTTCATCTCCCACGTCTGTTACACTTTGATTACTTGGATACCCCAGCATCAGAAATCCAGCGAGCTGCCTATTAACATGTTTCTACTGTTAGCGTCAATGCCTTTTCTGGCAACTTATTCTTCCACATGTTCACTACCTTTGAGTGAACAAGTTCTGCCTCAGCACCCTATCTGCTTCAGTGTTCTAATTTTCCCATTATGTGCACCAGCTGGTGAAGTCTTCTTTAGGTGAAATAAATTGCCTTGGTAAAATTTTCCCATACTCCAGAGATGAGCTTCTCTTAGCTCATCTCAGACATTTCATTCTTTCAGGGAGACTCAATCCCATGTCTTTCACTATCCCTGATCGTTTACCCTTGCCATTACAGACGGATGCCTTTCTAGATAGTACTCCCACTTCATCATGGCAAAGCTCTGCGTATTGTAAGCTATCTATACCTGCACTGGTGTTACTCCAGCCAGTGGCTGTTCTGAGCTATCCCTGTGGGGGTAGAAGAGGTCACTTGAGCTCAAAGAGACACTCAGAGATTTTCAGGTTCACAACAATGGCTTATTTGTTATAGTTGCACAGTCATGCAGAAAGTTCAGCAAGAGATCTGGCTTTCACTCCATTAATTTCCTGTCTGCTTATGAATAAGAACATAAGAATGGCATACTGGGTCAGACCAATGGTCCATATAGCCCAGTTTCCTGTCTTCTGACAGTGACCAATAAATAGCATCAGCAAAGTTGCTTTCATCCTTTTTTCAGCTGGGAGCTTAGACAGAAATACCCAGAGTTAAGCAGTTTGATGGGCACTCAGAATTTCAAACCAAATCCACACTCCAAATTCACACTCTGAAACTTTTCTAGCTCACCTATTCCCCACTGGGAGAGACAGGTGCAGATGGAGTTCTTTGGCTCATTTTCAACCCAGGCAAATCCAAGTATCAAATGTACCTTCCAATTGTCCCACTACAGTTAGGGAATGCCCTCTAGTGGCACTAGAAGATAAGGCATCTTTTCCTCACAGTCACTAATGCATTGCTTGATTTTTGGCAAGCAATTATACTTCTCTGTGCCCCAATATCTCAGTCTGTAAAATGGAGGTGATAATATATCACAAGGATGTTGTGAAGCTAAATGAAGCTAAATGAAGTAATTAGTGTTTGCAAATAGGCCCTAAGATCCTCAGGTGCTGTGCATATGTAAAGTATTTTAATGGCGTGGCTAGTGTGTATGTGTAGCACTGCCATCTGCTGGCTAGAATCAGAACTGCTCCCCTGTGTCTCCTAAGCGCTATACTGCCAGCTGCTGAAGTAGATTAACATTCCGTTCAAGTGATAAAGACACAGACTTATGGACAAGAGGCTCTGATCTCTGTCTTCTCAGACACAGTGTGCAGTGTGGAGAGGTGGGCAGGTAGGTGGCCACCAGTCTGTTACTAAAAGGTGATTGTAGTCAGAAGTGAGAAGAAGGGGAAAGAATGGAGAATCACAATAAAAGTTGTTTGAAATCCTGGGAACTTAATCATCAGGCCAGACATTTCACCTGGGAACCTTATTAAGGACTCAATCCAACTTCCATTAAAGTAGTTGGAAAGATTCCCACTTATTTTAATGAGAGCTGGAGAGGGCCTGTAGAGAGGTCTTCTTGGTACGGCATATGCCCCAGTCACAACTGTGGGCAAACAAGCCTGTTCTTGAGTGTCTGAGCTTCTGATGCTAGAACAACACAGGAGGAGAGCTTATACACAATAAAATGACTTTGATCATCTGTTTGATCTGTCTCCCTTATACAAAATGTATGAATGCTGTTATTTTCCCTGAAAGAGCAATATTGACAAGTCATCGTAATGTTTCTGTTCTGAGCATTTTCTGAAAACATTTTCACAGCAGGATGGGTTGCTTACTACAGCAGCCTTTCCAGGCCAGCTCACATGCTTAAGGTAGCCTAATTTGTTTGCATTATTAAATGAGCTGCCACATATTGTATGCTTGATAATCCTCTCTCCACACTTTCAGCTCCCTCGGAGGCACCAGGCATTTTAACAGTATGCAGCCATTAAACAGAATTCAACACTGCACAAGTTCCTGCGACAGTTGAGACATTTATCACCACAGCCAGGCCAGCCAAGTTATTGATGCCAATGTCAAGTGAGGAAGAAATGCTCATCATTTGCTCCAAAGGCTAATGTTTTAAAGATGAAAATGCATGAAGTGTGGTTAACTGATTTGAAACACAGCAAATTATTCCTAAAACACTCCAGATTGCTAGAAATCTACTGCTCTAGATTTCCAAATGCATCAGTAGAAACACAGCAAGGCAGAAATTGACCCATCCCGCATAGAACACAAAAATCCTTAAATGTATCATGATTTTGAGAAAGGCTCATTGTAATTATTACCATTAGCAAAGAACAATTAGACCACTTGTAGTAGTGCAGGTATACCTTAGAGACTATTTAATTAGCATGGTCACTGAACATAATTGGACACCACCACCTTGTGGGTGAC
This sequence comes from Eretmochelys imbricata, assembly GCF_965152235.1. Classification (NCBI taxonomy): domain Eukaryota; kingdom Metazoa; phylum Chordata; order Testudines; family Cheloniidae; genus Eretmochelys; species Eretmochelys imbricata. The sequence goes on from NC_135579.1 coordinate 18,648,190, forward strand.
CTAGAAAATGCAGCCAAGGAAATGCCAAGATAAATGTTCCTTGAAATAGAGAGACAAGGTGGATGAGTAAATATCCTTTATTGGACCTGACCAGTTTCTGTTGGTGAAAGAGACAAGCTTTCGAGCTTCACAAATCTCTTCTACAGGTTCGGGCAAGGTATTCAGCGACCAATAAAGATATTACCTTACACACACACACACCCCTTGTCTCTCTAATTTCCTGGACTAACACAGCTCCAACAATACGGCAAACAACCTTGAAAGTAAAAAGTATGAACCATTTCCTTCTGTTTACCAGCCTCCATATTGGTTTTCTGCAGGAACAAGTAAACGAGGTCAGTACATAATTCTGCTATAGACAGAATTTTGAAAGAGACTCTCCTAGTTTAGAAATGCCAAGGCGTGTGCTGCATTAGTGGTCAGACTGGAGCTATAATAAAGGTCTGATCATTTTTAGAGAGTCAGAAGAGACAATACAGCCATCTTTTGTGTGTCCTTAGAAGAGGGATAACTTCCTTCTGACCCCAGAGCTTCTCTTTTCCTGTTCAGATTTTGCATCACTGCAAACTTTCTTAGCAAAGGAGAGCTCCCCTCTGAGCCCAGTATGGCTACTGCTTTGTTCCTTTACAGATATCACTTACATTTCAAGGCAAGGTTCTCAGGGCCTAAGCAAGTGACCTAGGAATAGGTGACTAGGCCTAGGAACTGAACCTAGGTGTCTTACATGGCAGTGTGAAGTAAAATCCACAAGGACTTCATGCCAAAGGTGAAATCCCAGCGTTATTGAAGTCAGTGGCAAAACTCCCATTGGGTCTAATGGAGTCAAGATTTCACCTCCTGTATTTATTGATCAAACACATAGAGCTCTGATAACTAGCAATGGTTAAGGATATAACTTGACGTATATCCTGTCTACCTATTTACTTTATTCATCTGTATAATCTTAGGTTTGTTGTGTGTATATGAATGTTTCAACGCTTACTCTGTTGCATACCTTCCTGAACTATCCCTTTGAAACACAAATACATGGTTGTATAAAACAAAAAGAATAAAAAGATTGATGATGATGATGATGGAGGGGACTAGATGGCTCAAGGATTGGTAATTGGACATGGTCATTTTCACCTTTAGTTACCTGGTTCCAAGCTTCCCCAGGTGAGCATAGAACCAAAGACCTTCATTACTATCTGAAGGTTGTTCAATGGCCTATGTGAAAAGAGCTGGTGGTCTCCATTCATTTCCTAGTGATCAGATGTCCACATCACCCCAATCTGCATGGTATTGACAGTCTCAGCAGAAAGATTAAGGATTGATGGACGTGGAACATGAACCTCTTGTTGTCAGAGATGGGAATGAGACACATTGGCGGGGCAGTGTGAGGAAAATTTACCATCCCATTGTCCCTGCTGAATTTGCTGTGTGTGTAATCAGATGACATCTCCAGCCCCTTTTCTCTAGCACTAAAATTTATACACCAAATCAACGACCTTGTCTTAAAAAATATAATAAGATTTGAATGACAGTGCAGATGTTTCATATTTTAAGCATTTCCTATGTCTGGAACATTATGGACTGTACCTAAATACCTATGAAAATCTGGCCCCAGATTTCAGCTAGTTTGAATTGGACCAGCTCCATTGACATCATATTCTTCTTCCAGCCATCAATCATGTAAGTAAATCAAGATGGAAACTGTCTCTGATAATACGGCAACTAAAATTGCAGCAGTTTTGGGCATTCAAATCAGGATGCTTTCTGGAGCTGATTCTCAATCCAAATCTTTATTTTTAAAAGGAGGGTTTTCCCATTCTGTGAACTTTCATAGCCCTTCTCTTAGCAACAGCTGAAAAACTAGGCTGATCTGAACTTCAAGACTGGCTCTTCTTCCGCTTTATTTTTGTAGCATGATATGCCACTGGTTCTTAATTTACACAGCCAATAATATCCCCATGTGTGTTTCCCTGTACTGCAATAGAATGAGAGGACTTCATAAAACAACAGCGCTTTAATGATTTCACAGAAGAGTCATGCTCTCTTCTGGAATCCTTAATCAAGCCACATAGACTCTAAGTGGGGAAAATGAGTGTGTCATCCAAGAACAGCATCCTGTGTAGATTGTTTCTTCCCAGCTCACTCATCCCTGATCCTGTCATGTTATAATTGTGACCAATGATTCTCAGGGCTGAAGGCACTAGATATGAGAGAGTAAGAGAGAAATTCAGCCCAGACAAAAATGAGCTTGTCTCTGCCAAACAAATGGTATCTATTTAACAAAAGTAAAAAGGAAAGAAATGTGCAAATGTGAGGCCTGGAAATGAAGACTTAGAAAAAGTGCATACAATACCCTTAATGAGCAGTTTATGTAAGTAGCATATAACACTCAGAACTGCTTAGCCAAACAGTTATAATCTAGAGCAACCCCTTCAATTATATTTTAATTAAAAGTTAGTAAAGAACCAACAACTCTCCCCTTGCACTTCAGCAAATCAACCCCATAGTCAGGAACATTTCCCCAGAAGTAACGGCTTAGTGAACTCCATAACTAGCCATCAGCTCAGCTGCTGCCCTTGTTTCCTAGACAGTGGGTCACCAATGAGCCAAACTGAAGCCAAATAGAGTTGTGCCAGTTTACAACAGCATAGAATTGGGCCCAAAAGTTGTAAACAGTTCACCAGGATGGTAACCCATGGAACACAGTTACTTATGTCCTGTGCAAATTCTGATCTACACTGATTTAAATCCACTGTAGCTCCATGGATGTCAGTAGAGTTGCTATTCATTTGCCCAAGAGGAGCTGAAAGCAGGATCTTAAGAAATGAAATAACTTTGATTGCTCACACACAACTGTTGGTAAATGCTGATTATTTTTAAATGGCATCTGCTATAGCTATGAGAATATAGGACCAAAATGTGCCCTCGCTCACAAGGGGCTGCAGGGTATAAATGAGGGCAGATTTCGCTCAGAAGATCAGTGCAGTAATTAGTAATTATGCCTGTATAGTTAAAGCAGTATAACCCCACATGTATCAGTATAAAAGTACTTATATCAGCATAGCTCATTCCCAGAAGGAAGAGGGATAAGTTACACTGGCACAAGGCACCTTTCTACTGGTATAACTTCATGCACACTAGACGCTGTACCAGAGTAACTAGCTTGGTAAAAATCCCACACCTAACCAAAATAGTTATACCCACAGAAAAACTGTACAGACCAGGCCTTGTTAAATTACCCTAAAATAGTACTACTACAGTACTGCCTTTGTTTATATAGGCTTCAGATAGGACTGCTGTGGACAAAGTTCTTAGAATGCGTGGGTGCAGCTGAGGGTATGTGCCAACGAGACTCCAGCTTGCCAAATACATTGACTTTGAATATTAAAAAGCCTGAGGGTGGTTCTTGGGCTTTCACCCTGCTCTTCATTATGGGCTGCTATTTTTCCCTCTGCCTATTCTCTGATCCCCTCCTCCTGCTATAATTTACTATATTTCATCCTCTATGGCATATTAATTTGGCAGTAAACCTGCAGTTGTCTGGGCTGGCTGTGCCCTGTAACGTGTGAGGAATCTCCACTGCTCACTGTGATACAGTAAGAAAATGGTGTGTACTGATTGGGTGAGGGGGCTCTTTATTACCCAGTTCAGCTCCGGAATAACAGTCTGCATTACACCATGCTATATGGGAAAGTTTTGCACTCTCGGAGGAGAAAACTTGGATTTCAAATGTACAGCCTCTACCCTGGTGAAAAACACCAATAGCTTGAACAAGTAACATGTTAAAATAATAAAGCAGGAGAACCACACAGTGAGTTCTTTCTCTCATCTCTTACTCTCTGTTCCTTAAAGGGAAAAATCTAGCATACTAATAAGGAGATAGACTTCATGCTGTCTTCTTAACGATACAGTCAAAAGCACCTAATTGACATAGGCACCCAAGTCCCAATGAATGTTGCACATCACACAGCTCCCATATCATACAGGTGGCTTTTGAAAACTTGCCCCCTATGCACTGAGAGTCCAGTCTTGTGAGATGCTGAGCACTTCCCTCAACATGCTGAGTGTCCCCAACTCCTGTTAAAGTCACTGGAAGTAGACAGTGTTCACCAATTCTTAAAGAACAAATTCATCACATATTTGGCTGGCTGACTACTCAGACAAACACCTCCAGACAGGATGAGTCATTTGAAACCCTTGTGACACCACTTCCCAGACCAGTTTGAGAAGCAAGACACCTGAAATTGCTCCTCTTCTGCTGGTATAATATGCTACGCTCTGATACATGGTGCTTTACTGATCATCTTCTCTGGGTCAAAAGCAAGTGACATGATTTATACCCAATGGCTGCTAAAAAACGGTACTGATGATTCAGCAGGAGCTACTCATCCATTAGAGCCTGTAATAAACCAAAATCCCAGCAACTGCACTCTTTGGGGGTTCTGTTTTCTGGATCAGATGTAAAACTGAGGTTAACACCACCTGTGGCCACATAAGATTGATTCTGTGGCACTTCTGAAAAAAGGCATGTTTTCGCATGTTCCTGGCCAAATTCCAATTTGGATACTTACTTACTACCAATCTAAATTTGCCATGCAGTTTCCACTAGAGACAATATTTTTCACTTCACTTCCCGCTTTATTAGAGCTTGTCTACACTTGAAACGCTACAGCTGTGCCACTGTAGTGCTTCACTGTAGACACGACCTATGCTAATGGAAAGGATTCTCCCATTGGTATAGGTAATTCACCTCCTCGAGAGGTGGTAGCTAGGTCAACAGAAGAATTCTTACATCAACCTAGCTCTGTCTACACCAGGGCTTAGGTCAGCTTAACTACATTGCTAAAAGGTGTGGATTTTTCACACTCCTGAGTGGTGTAGTAGGGTTGACCTAACTTTTTACTGTAGACCAGGCCTGGATTACACCAAATGGTGGATGAAGTAAATTATATTTATTCCTTACCTACCAGAGATGGATATTGTGAAGATTAATTATTTGTCTGAGAAGCTCTTTGAGATCCTTACATAGCAAGTACTATCTGAGTGTGATGTAATATTTTTTTCTTCCTGACACACAGGATTTTAGATCCACAGCAGACTATATCCCATTCATATCCAATACCTATGCATTGGGATGAAAGTATTCCCCCAGACCAATATCTGAAATTGATTTATTTTCTTTTACTGTGTATCCTCCATTACTAGGGGTTTTAAATTCTATTCTTTGGTATTGTAAAACTTCATCAATTATAGTGAAGGAAGTTTAATTACATTGAGAACTTTTTCTATTTTTTTCTTTCTTTCTTGTGTGGGAACCACAGAGAACAAAATTAATCCCTCTAAGAGGATAATGAAGATGAGAAATGCTGGTTTACACAGATAAATGGAATAAAAATAAATACAAAGCAAAAGTGGGAGAGTGTAGCCAAGGAGAGACATTTCTAGGATCTGAGTTATCGCAACAAAAATGCAGGTGCACCAATCATCCTTAATGGGGAAAACTGAACCATCTGCACTACCGATATGCCTAAATACCAATAATTGAATCTGGCAGTCAAAGAACAGGGCATGTTGCCAGTTCATGCACAGTATGCCTGCTCATCATACCTTCTCTACATCAACATCAGTTTGGATGATCTTTATACTTTTTTATATTAAAACAGTCTAGACATGTGCCTGTTGCTTTATATTATTAGCTTGTTCCATTTTATGTTTTGTGTTGTTTCTCTGTCATTCACAAAGAATATCTGGTAACACCACTGGATGAGCTGAAGCTTGTTAAATGGTTCAACCTCTGAATAACAATAAAAATAATTTTTAAAGAAATGGGCTCTAAATTCAATGTGAGGGGGCTAGGGGTTTTATATACGTTGTTTCAATCTCACCTCATCCCTAATATTTTGAATGAGAAATTCACTACTTTTCACCTAGCAACAACCTAAAGGGCTGTTTCTTCACACAATTAACTTCCATTAATGTTATGGGAAGAACAGATCCCCAAGTTAGATACCTGTATTTGGTGCGAATTCTGATAAATGGGAGAATTTAGATCAGAAGGTTTCTTATATGTTCCAGGGAAAAATGGAATTAATGTGACATTGAGTGTGAGATATAAAGCAGGGAAGTTAGGAAATACAATTAATATTGAGAGCTCAACCTAAACTCTGTGCTTTACTCCATGTCCCTTGAAATAATGGTCCCTCTTTATAGAATTATACATTATTTTTCAAATCAAACAATATATAATACTTGCCTATTTATACAACCTTACATACCATACACATATTGTGCATAACATACTGTACTACTAATACAGACTGATTTCATTTACATGGGTTTTACACCAGTGTAACTTCACTGACTACACAGTGGAGTTTCTCATGATTCCTACTGCTGTCTGCAAGATCAGATTCAGGCTGTAAACCATTAGAATGACTGAGCAGAAAAATGAACACAGTTACAGTCAGCAAAGTGTTAGGGTAGGAGGTTGTTATATTTATGCCAAATTTAAGACCCTTTTACACTGGCAGAGTGGTGTAAACAAGAACCGGGCTCATGGTTTATAACAATGAACTAAAGTTAACTTAACTAAAAAAGCATGAACAGAAAACTCCTGAAGCTTAGGGTTGAATCCAGTCCAGTGATCTTGGCTGTGGATCCCTGTGTTCCCCAAAGCATTCCATTCCGCCATTCTCATAGTCTGCCCTCCAAGTAGCTGTGCAATGTGTTGGGGAAGCTGAACTGAAGTAAACCTTCATTTCTCAAGGCTCAAGTACCCTGTCACTCGGGTGCTTTGCATTTACCTGATAAAGTGACAAATTCTGCCAAAAAATTATAAATTAAACATTAAAAATTACTCAGCTGGTTTTCTTCATATCTGGCTTATTTAGTCCTAAAATCCCAGTGAGATCTACAATACAAGCCATGCCTGAGCTTGATTTAGCCGTACAGAAATGTTCTGAATGGAACATAGGGGGAAGTGTCCTTTTTTTATTTTTTACATGCATCACTTCAAAACATTTCAAAAGCTAAAAGCTTAGCCTAGAGGTGCCCTTAAGGTGAAAAACTTAGTTTTAAGGTGCCTCTCACTAAGCTTTCATCTTAAAGACCCCTAAAAGCTAAAACTTCTAGCTTAAAGGCACCTTTGAGCTAAGCTTTAAATCACCTCAAAAAGGAAGTGCTTAAGCATCCCCAGCGTTGTACACACTCTAGCTTTTTAGCTGGTGCTTCTGAAAATGCCAGTGCAAGGGTTACACGTGATTTTAGAAGTTCAGCAAGACACAGGAATAGTAAAGGTACAAGAGGGACAGGGAAGCCACAAATATTTTGAACTCCTGCAATCCAACTGGTGAGTTATCAGGGGGGTAGATGTATTAGTCTGTATCCACAAAAATGAGGAGTCCAATGCCACCTTAAAGACTAACAGATTTATTTGGGCATAAGCTTTCGCGGGTAAAAACAACTGGTGACTTGTACTCACAAGAGAAGTCCTACTGAGCCAATAGACTCTCAGTGCAAATAACTGTTCATTTATGGGAATAACAAGTCCAATAACAAATCTGGCCCTTACTTTGTAAGGTATGTTAATTTTTGGTCTTTGAGTGAATTTTTAGTTTCTGAGTGTATCTACCACCTGGGTTATTAAGACATAATTACTCTACCTCAGGAAGGGGTTTATTAGTTAGTATATCTTTATATTTAAAATTATATTTAGTTCTGTACTAAAAAATCCATCCCATTGGGTGCACTATTTACTTCACAGTACCTTTACTTAACTTATCATAGGGCATTTTATAAACTGAGCAAAAGACAACAGGAACATTAATCATCAATAAAACAAAAGTGAACTAAGGGCTAAAGTAATTAATTCATTAAGAGAGCAATAGTGTGAAATTAATCCATGCTTTCTATGTACTGAAACATAAGATTTGTATGACCTCCTTCAGATCAACTATTATCAAAGCACTGAAATGGATGGATACTCAGGGTAGGTGGGGACTGTCCTATGGTAAGTCCCACATTTGCAAGAGGTGTGCGCACACTTTTGCACAAGCTTGAATTATACACACAACCCCCAGTGCATGAATACAAGTGTGTAAGGTATAAGTATTTCAGAATTTTGAGCCTAAAAGATCTGCAAGGCACCTGGTGTATGAACAGTATTATGCTTTTGGTCAACTCCCACTGCAAGTAAAGTTAATGGGCCTGATTCTGATCTCCATTACCCGGCTCAGGGTAAATCAAAGTGGAGCTACTCCCAATTTACTCCAATGCAGTAGAGATCAGAACCTGTCCCCCTATCTTTCCTTGCTATCTAATTGTACTGTGTATAATCTGGACACAGACATTTAATTCTCAAGTGTGAACACAGACACAGTTCTGTTTTAATTCATTGCAGTATAAATCTAAACTGCAGGCAGAAATAAAGGTTTGCTACATCTAACACAGAGCTCCTAACGGATCCAGTATTGGTAACTACGAGCAGCAGGCACACACATTGATTGGACTCAGCTGCCAACACTAGGGGTTGTATCTATTTTATTTATTCTGACCTCCCTTTGTGAGCAATACCAAAGCTCTCTCTTAAACTCCATCACGTGCAGCCATGGCATAACTCCAAGCCTGCCTACGCTTAGAAGAGAAGATGATGATGTGGGTACAAGTGTTCTCTCTCCCTGTTGCCACTGATGAGGCATCAGAGGAATGAAAGGCTGTGGCACTAAGCTACTGTTTTGTACACTCTGGTCCTCAAATGGGGCACACAAAACAATCTCCTCCCTGTTTGTATTCAAGGCTTTCATTCATGTGGAGAAGTCCTAGCATACCAATGCCTGTGATTGTTCAAGTGGCTTAAAATAAATGTTTATTTTCTAACAGATACATTTACCGAATTGATTTTTATCAATTTATTAATCTGTCTTTTAGTTTTTTCTGTTCAGTTCTGCAGTGATATGGCCATAAATATTTAAATAATGGCTGCTCCACAATCAAAGCAATTCACCGGAGTGATTGTTTAGAAAGACAAATGATTATCAGCTGAGGTCCAGCTGGCAAGTTAAGATGGAAGACGTTCAAGTTGTAAGTATTACTAGAGCAACTAATGCTTGATACCAGCAGCAGTGGAAAAACAAACAAAGAAGCCACGCTAGGGTTTCTCAGTAAAGTTTCTCAAAATGAGTTAACAGGATTGTCTGCCAACTATTATGGGGTTTTTTATATAAATATGTTATTATTTTTCCAACTACAACAAATATACCAAAAATACCAGATTCATCATAATAAACAAAGTAAATAAAGAGTTAGGATAAAGAAAAGGGAGGTAAGCTACTATGTTCTTGATAAAAACAATGGGGAGTCCTTGTGGCACCTTAGAGACTAACAAATGTATTTGGGCATAAGCTTTTGTGGGTAAAAAACCCACTTCCTCAGATGCACGGAGTGGAACATACAGAAGGGAGGTATAAATACACAGTATACGAAAAGATGGGAGTTGCCTTACCAAGTGCAGGGTCAGTGCTAAAGAGCCAATTCAATTAAGGTGGAACTGGGCTATTCTCAACCGTTGACAAGAAGGGGTGAAAAATCACTTTTGTAGTGCTAATGAGGCCAATGTATACAAGGTGGCCCATTTCAAACAGTTGACAAGAACGTGTGAGTATCAGCATGGAGAAATTGGTTTCTGTAGTGACCCATCCACTCCCAGTATTTATTCAGGCCTAATTTGATGGTGTCCAGTTTGCAAATTAATTCCACTTCTGAAGTTTCTCGGAGTCTGTTTTTGAAGGTTTTTTTTGTTGAAGAATTGCCACTTTTAAGTCTATTATTGAGTGTCCAGGGAGATTGTACGTGTTCTCCTACTGGTTTTTGAATGTGATAATTCCTGATGTTAGATTTGTGTCCATTTATTCTTTTGTGTAGAGACTGTCCAGTTTGGCCAATGTACATGTTCTTGATGTGCATGCATATTTCCCAATAGTGTTAATGAGGAATTCTGTGCATATATTTAAAGGAGTCCCGGGGTCAGAATACAATCTCAGTAACCACACTGTAAGACTGGAGTAACTCCATTGATTTTAGTGACATTACAGCAGATTTACATTGGTGTAGCCCAGCATGTACCTCCAAAGGGAGTGTTTCTTTTACTTTAGTATCCTTTCAAATGAACATTAACATACAGATTAAAATGACAAAGCCCTGCTGAGTAGAGTTGATTGGGAAATTATTATTTTCCCTGGGAAAAAACTGATACAAATGAAAACATTTCAATTTATTCAAAAAGCCATTTTCTGTCACAAAACTGTTCCAATGGAAATTTTTCTATCAGCTCTACTATTATGTCAGCTGGTCCATTCTGCCAATTCTGGACTGCCCTTTATTACACATTTTCTAGTGCTTTTTACAGTCTAGCTGTAAATGTGTCAAGTGATAGATAAGGTTCCACACCTCCCTTGGGAGATTCTTCCACTAATTTAAATAATTTATCTCCCTTCTTGGTGACCCTTAAATATTTAAATTTAGACCCTTAAATATTTGTAGCATGTTCTTCATGTACCCATCCCTACTTGAGTCATTACTTGGCCAAGCTGAGATAAAACCTTTCTCTGATTCTACCAATACAGCAGGTTAGTGTTGTCTGTTTACACATTAAGATCTGAGGCAAAGATCATGGCCCTGATTCACCACTGTGTTACTCCATTTCTATGATGTTGTAACTCTGCTGGAATCAGTGGAATAACACCAGGATCTTGTTATGTGTCATGTCCACTGCCAAGCACAATATTGGCCCATACTACATAATTATCATATGATTATGTAGCTCCAATAATCTTTCATTATAATCTTTATCAACTCACAATTCCACTTTTACAGGTTGCTGGTTTCCTTTTAATACTGAAATGCAATAATTATCCCGAACACTCTCCTTTAAATTTTGACAGGAGATGAACAACAAAGAATACTAATAATTTGCAGCTGTATAGCTCCTTTCATATGGGCATCTCAATGATTTGTACAAGGATTAAATTAAGCCTCATAACACACTTGTTCACTACCTGAGGCACACAGAAATTCATCCCTGAAGTAACTCCATTGAATTCAATAGAGTTACTCCAGGGATGAATTTATCCTAGAGAGTTTCAGTGACATTCCCAAAGTCATACAGCAAGTTAGTGCCAGAGTTGGGATTAGAATCTATGAATTCTGATGACAATTACATTCTGCAACCAGTAGACCAGGGGTTCTTAGTTGGTTCCTTTGCTATATTGCTCAGTGGGACAGAGATCCTGGCTAGATCCCAGCTAGATGGGAGCAGGGTTCCTGAATGGTCCTAGTATGGAAAAAGAACTAGCCCAATGCTGCCTTTCATTTCACTCTTACAGAATAGAAAAATATATATCCACATTTCCCTCTGTTCTATTTGTGTTCTAATATTGTGCCCATCAGCATGGTATCTGAGCAACTTGAATGAATCCAGACCTTTGCACATCAAGTTTCTCTCCAGTTACAATATTTACAAACCCCAGCTCCCAGAAGAGCAGGGATTTCTGATAAAAGTGTTGACAAACATACAGCACTGAAGCTAGCAGATGCAGCCATGATAATGGCATAATATAGAAGCCAGAGATGTCATCTGATGAGATTTAGCCTCAGATAATACACTATGGTAATTGTATAGTAAATGCTTTGTTTTCCTTTCTGCAGCTGTGATTCAGGACTTTCCTTTGCACCCCAACGGCACTTATTGTTCTCTCATACATGAGTCACGTTTGAAACATTTGTTTCTCCCTTAACATCTGCATGTGAGAGCAGCTAACATTAAGTATGGCAAGGTTCCACAGGCTGCATTATCACTGGCCACTTTTTCTTGCTGTTTGTGTCGCAGAGAGAAAAGCCTATTATATGCTTATTATATTTCTAGATGATTGTCTTGACTTTGGGTACACCAGATGTGGAAGCCTTTCTGTGAGTGGACACGTTTGTTGCTGCCAGATGAGCTGTCAGCCAGCTTTTCTGGGCATTCAGCAATTTACCCACAATACACTGGGTTGTTTCTCCCCCATCTTCATAATTTTGTTCAAATGGCTACAGATTATAGGCCTGTTCCTGCAAATTCTTACTTATGTGCTACCTAGGTAGCTTACTAGGAGGCTACCCTATGCAGTCACTCTGTTTAAATGCTTTGTGTGAGTTAAGGCCATCCATTCAGGTGAGTAAGAGTTTGCAAGATCAAGCCAGGTTACTGGGGTGTTCTTTAAAGCAAGAGACACTCAGATTTGTTGGTGAGGCACAAAAGCAATGAACTTTATGGATCATGTCCACTCTGCATGAGCATATTCATAGCACTGACTAAAATCCCAAGGTCATGTTCTAGCGTGAACTGAGCTTCATGTGAAATCTGGACGGATTCTCCAAGGCAGGCAATGTTTCCTTTGTTTTGATGAATTCCTGGTCAGGAGTCTGGTGGGGTCTCTGGAAAATTATAGATACATCCTATTCTAGTGGGAGTTCTGCTGTCTCCATTGGCTTTGTGTGTTTTACCTGAACTACATATCCACTAGAGATGACCTGAGGTGCAGAGTTCAGCATAGCCCCTAAATGTTCCAAGCATTCTGAAGTATTTGGATCCATGATTTTCATTTGACTCATTAGAGAGAGGGATCGCCTGCAAAGTTCAGATCTGGATCCAGCCATTCCTAAAGCTCAGGATTTTTGGGTCAGGCCCATCTGTAATATCTGCCATTGCTAAATGTTGATGCTGTTTCTGTAGCCTTATAAGTCCAAGCAACCATGAATCAAGCACATGCTAAGAGCCTTCTCACATGTACACAAAAGCACAAAGACATCACCCTCAAAGCTGACAACTCCCAGTTAATTTCCAGATTCAGTCTGGGATTGCCCTCTTGGTGATTATAGCTCACGCTGCACTTTACTCCGTGACTTCTGTGACATCCATGACAAACTCACAGCCTTAACCATAGCTAAGAATTATTTGTCCAAACTATTGAGTGAGTAATAAACACATCTACAGATATCAAGACTGTTCAAAATCAGTTTACAAAAGAGTAAAAAAGCGTACATTCATCAGACAACTTACTTGTAACTAAAAATTCAATCAGTTCTAATCATAATCAGCAGTGATAAGAAAGAAAATACAGAAAAATAGATGACAGCTTAATGAAAAAACATACATCTTTTAAAACTTTGCTTGAGTGTAGCAATGATTCTTTAAATTAAACTTTTAAAATGATCAGTCTTAAGCGTGTTCTTTTAACAATCAAAGAGGCTACTACAATGTATTGGTTTTGCTATATCCTCTGTAAATAATGTTACGTGATGCTCCAGTACAGCAGAGAATAGAATATTATATCTAAGCCCGGGCAGCAATTCAGATAGTGTATATGATCTTTCACTTTTAGCATCTCAGTTCAAGTATATTCCAGGCTAGATTGAACAAATAAGCTGGAAATGCCTGTGAATAAAATGAAACTGAATGTACTTATATAGCTTGCATATTCACATCCACCCCCAATGTGGGCATACAGACACGCCAAAGATCCCAGCATTATATATAAGAATGGCCAAACTTGTTGGGATAAAACAAAACAGACAGAAATTCAACCAAAATTCAAACTGAACTCAAACCAATTTTCAAACTTTTTGAGAGTACCCCAGCATTACTTAAGTATATTATTCAGGCCATGGGCCCATTTTTCAAATATGGGTACCATACAAGCATATCAAAATCCACATTTGGATGCTGAAATTATCTCAGGCATATAACATAACTACGATGTGCCGATTCCACTTTCCAACTGCTGGCTTTAAATATCCTGTTGAGGTACCTCCACTTTAAAACTGGGATCAGAAAGTTGGGCACAGAAAAAAAACTGAGCAAAACTTTTTTGTTCAGCTAAATTATGGAGGAGAAGCACGTCTAGTGGTTGTAGAATATAACTGGGAGTTTGGAAATCTGGGTTCTGTTCCTGAGTCTGCCTATACCTGCAATGTGACTTTGAAGTCACTTTGCCTCTCTGTGGCCTTGTCTAGATGAACAGTTAGCGCTCAGCAATGCAGGGTGCAAAGCTATAGTGTACTAGCGTGCTACAAACTAACCATCTCCTGCCACAGTGTCAACTTCCCTAGCATACTTTGATGTACTCTCTTAGTTAGTGTACAGCACACTAATGCACTGCAGCTTTACACCTGGCTTGCCACTCATCACTGTCCAGCTAGACAGGCCCTGTGTTTGTTTCCCCATCTGGAGAAAAGGATAAAATTTTTTTCCAATTCAAAGGTTTGTGACTGAGCTTAATTTATTAGGTTTGTAATGCCTTTGGCACCCTTGTGTAGAAAGCGCTATAGAAGTGCCAAGCACGGTTATTACTAATGTTAAAATCATACCCAGTTGTTTTAGAACACCAAAAGATATGTTTCGTTTATGGTAAAATTGTATTTAATTCAATTTGTACATATGTGCAAAAATTAATAAAAATAATAAAGGAGCTCTGAACAAGCTTGATGCTATTTTAAAATACATTTATTATAACAACGTACCATCCCCGCAGTATCATCTAACCCTCCCGCAACAAAGAATAAATGGCAAATAACTAATAGTGAATACTCTAGGACAATTCAATGACTAAAACAGGACATGAATGTAGTTGACTCTACCAGCTGTTTTGCATTGGAATGAATATTTGCAAACAGTTTTTTTATACAGGTCTAACCGAGGATCAAAACAGGGATAAGAATAGCTAACACTGGTATTTTAGCAAGCACTTGCGGTAAATATGTGCTTAACATTAAAATAAGTGGGACTTAAGTATGTGCTTTGCTGAATAGGGATTGACTTACGCATATGAAGTTAAGCACACACATAAGTGCTTTACTGAGCTATGGTCTTAAGGATTAACTAGTTAACTGCCTTCTTAAAAACTGAAAAGTGCAAAGTTTTGGACAGCATGCCTGAACGTGAAGGGGGACTGATATTTCTGGACAGCAATGAACATCTCTTCTTACATTTAATGGCAGTGCTACATATATGTTTTAAAGGTGTTTTTAGTCTTCCTATCATGTTTAAGTGGTGAATTCACTTCCTCTTGCCAGAATATAAAAAATAAATTTTCATGTTTGTACAAATCTTTACTCTTGTGACAAAAATTAAAGCAAATGTGTTTGATGTAAAATCGCTTTAGAGATGGAGATTTGCTCACTGAAATAACAACATCTTGCAGTTCTGGAAGACCTTTGGAGGCTCTCAAAGTGTTTTACAAACCTCACTCAATTTAACATTTATTGTTATTTATTGCACACTTTTCTAATTACAGTTCTCATATCATGCAGGTTAGGTTGGATTTATAATTATAACTAATTTTTGTGGATGGGTAAATATCACAGCACTTTGCTGGCAGATAAGGAATAGAAAACAAGAGTCCTGACTCTGAATCTGCTGATCAAAACTTTATACACAGTACTAATCTATAAAGGAGACACTATATTGAATATACCGATTGTTGGCCTGATACTGAGTGAGTTGTCAAAGAGGCACTCAGCGCCTCAAAGAATCTTATAAAAGAAACACTTAAAGAGGAACTTTCAAACACTTCCATCCATTGGTCACTGATGTGTCATTTTTTTCTTGCAACATTTATCGTCTAAGATATTCCATTTGTTCTTTTTCTTCGGACCCATCTTCTCTTCCAATTTGATCAATCAGTGAATATTCATATACGATAATCTCACCTCTCCACCGAAATGCTGCACTGATGACATTCCATTACTGTCCATGGCCAATGATGGAGATGTCCCAAATGCAGGATTGTGACTTTACAGCAGGATGAAACAGAAGGAGAAACTGTGCCATAAGGAAATAAACTCTTACTCAAACAACTATCTGAAAACCATTCAAAAGCAATACAGGAAACGACTAGCTAACTCATCTCTTTCGTTACCACCATTCTTGAGTTTCAAGTTTTCCCCAGTGTAAAAGTTCCTCTTTCTGCGCTTTTCTGCATTCTTTGCTCATCTAAATCTCATCATCATGCCCATGTGACATTTGGGTGCACAAGGAACACAGAATCATTGAAGGAAGTGGAATAAAGAATAGCTATCTGATGCTAGGCTATAGCGGAAATATGTTGAGCTCCGGTTAGCAGGGGAGGATGAAGGCTTGTCATGCACTGGGAATGGCACATTTTAATGGAAAGTTCTCTAGTAGTTTAGTTCTCTCAACATGTTGTAAACCCTTTGCAAAAACAAAATATGCAAATAAATAAAATAATAATACCTTGTAGATCTCAAAGTCCTTTCCAAAGGAAGTCAGTTTCCTTATTTCCATTTTACAGATGGGGAAACTGAGGCATAGCGAGGGGAAATGTTTTGTCTGTGGTCACCCAGCAGGCCAGTGGTGGAGCCAAGAACAGAACCTACCTCTATTGAGCCCCGATACAGTGCAGTGCTCTGTCCACTAGGCCACACTGATAGGCCCCCATCCTATTTTGGTATCATATACTTCTATCTAACTATTATAATGAAAGAAAGCAAACTTTTAAATTATTTGGAACTGTATATACATTGGCTTCAGTGGGGATTCTTGTAAGAATAGAAGATAAAGCCTTGATGAGAGCAGAGTTTAATAGTCTGTTCACATGTGCAGGTGTTTTAGTCAGTCTTGAAAGATATTTTGGTGGGAGAATTGCTCATACTTCCCCATTTGCTCTCAGCCATGCAAACTAAAATACAAAGGAATTATACTAACTGTTGCCTGTGAACCACCAGTGGTCCACAAATCCCTTCTCTGTGCTCTGCAGAACAAAGTGTTTAGAACACCAGACAATGAGTGAATGGGAGATTGGATGAGGAACTAAGTGATCAGTGGTGGGGAATCTCTCTCTTATGAAGTGGTCCATAGCATGGAAGAGCTGGAGAACCAGATACATTTACATCATTGGATGCTTTGCTATTATGGTTAGATGAGTGTCCAAATCTTGCCTATAAAGCATTCTGTAACATTGGCGTTAGCATTGAGTACTCCAGCAGATCACTGAGAAAGACCTCTGTGCAGCATTTGGCAGCTGAATATCTGAGAAGGAAGCTTATGTGTTTCAGTATCTATGCCAGCTCCTCCCAGGTCTGACTGAAAGGCTGATGCCATGGTCCCACCTTGTCTATAGTATTATTTTATATTACAATTTAGATCCCTGTTATTCTCTAACTACTAATAATGCTAATTAGCTCTTTTCATTTGCATATCTCACAGCACTTTACAAAGGAAGGTAACGGATCATTATTCCTATTTTATGGATAGGGAAACTGAGATAGAGAGCAGTTAACGTGACTTAGCCAAGGTCACACAGTGAGCCATTGGCAGAGTCAGGAATAGAACCCAAGTCCCCTGCTTCTACTCCTATCTACTGCTCTGTACTGTTGAACAGCAGAGAGACATTTGAGCACAGATTACTATAGAGCTGATACCACTTTCCTGAACACCACAGAAAGTGGCTAGTTTGGAGCCCATTATATTTTTATATGGGAATATTGCAAGTATGCCTGCAAAGACGAAGCTACCCTTGGTTATGGGTTGAGCTGTGAGCAGGATTGGTATCTAAATGCCCACAATTTGACCAACCCATTTGTCAGTGTTACTTTAAGAAGTGGTATTTCCTAAATGACTCAGCACAGAACTTGCAGCTCATGGGGGAAGGGTTGAGGGGCTTTAAGCAACTTTCATGCCCTCCTGCTCCTGAGCTGCT
Organism: Eretmochelys imbricata; assembly: GCF_965152235.1. Taxonomy (NCBI): domain Eukaryota; kingdom Metazoa; phylum Chordata; order Testudines; family Cheloniidae; genus Eretmochelys; species Eretmochelys imbricata. Next base: position 18,665,931 of record NC_135579.1, read on the forward strand.
TCAGGGATTGGAGAGGCCCTTAAACCCCAGGGCAGTCTAAATTAAGGTATCTGAATTACAGCAGCCTCCCGGGGCTGCCCGGAAATTCTGCAGCACATCCAGGCCTGATACACCCTTCCACCCGCAGCCCCACCCCTGGCATACCCACTATGCCAGGGCTTGCAAGGGAGTTCTTGGTAGGCAGCATTATGGCTGTCTCCCACAGTGCCTGCACCACGGGAATCTTCCCCCGGAGCTAGAACCAGAGTTTTCAGAGCCCCCGTATGCCATCCCAGCTCTTTTACCTGCTGTAAAGGAGCCAGAATGGGGGTGAGGATCTCACCTCTGTGTTCAAGTTCCAGCTCTGCTATCAACTTATTTTTTGGCCTAGGGTAAGTCAAGTCATTTAAACTCTCTGTTACTCAGTTTCCCCTTCTGTAAAAATTTAGTTAATGAGACACATCTTTGTAAGCAGTTTAAGAAACAGCACTGTATGTGTACTTATTATTTTTATTTTGATTGAATAATAAAAGAGACTGCACCAGCATGGTCACTCTGTGGTGAATTTAGTTATTCCCAGTAACCTCACATGACCTATGGTGAAAGAGCTAGATCTGGTTGTCTGTTGAAAATCTCACAGTGGTAGAACAATGCAGGAGCAGACTGGTCTTCAGGAAGCCAGGGACTAAATATTACCTTTAGAGAATCCCAACGGAAGAAATCTTTGGAGTGTACTTCTTCCATAGAAGTTGTTCTGAGTTCCTTTAAACAGACAAAATAATAGGGCTAAAAAATATTCCTGCTGCTGTCTCAAGCAAAGAAAAATTCTCCATGGCCTTCTCCTTACACTAAAGTCCAGTGAAATAAGTAGCAGTGGATTATTATACTTCTCATGCCTGTATTAATGTGTGCATGTCCCCTTCAATTCTGGCCCTTCCATTCTGTGGACTGGCAGGCTGGTATTTTCATCTCTAGCCCTACTTTCACTGGATGAATCATGCTACAAATGGAATACGGGTGGGGTAAGAGGGAAGGTGTCACTGTGATGTTCCTTTAATTAGGTCCACAGAGGGGGAAGAGTGAAGTGCATTGTCTCCATCAAAGCCATAAGCATACATCGCTTATTTCTTTGTTTGGATTTTCATGTTACTAAAGGAAGAGCTTGGTAACTTGATTCCTTGGACTTAAATTAGCTGAATAGGTATAGATGAATGGGCACCAAGAAGGTTGTTTTGTCTTATTAAGAAATCTTCCAATGGCTCTGCTTTCATTCCATAATTTCCCAGGAGTTCTTGCCCACATTGCTTAATATATCAAGTTAAAACTCCATTTTTGCGTTTACCTGTGGTGTGCACACTCTGGTTTCCCCTTTGCCTACAGTAATTAAGTAAGATCCAAAAAATTAAACTTCCCTGCTGTAACTTGACCTTGGTGCTCAAGGGGAATCCTTCCAAAACAAGACTGATCAAAGCTCCTGAATTCTCAGATCTAGTTTGATGTCATTTTCCCTCAATGGTTTTCTTCAGTGAAAGAATAACACCAGGAGACTCAAGCAGACATTTTCCAATAGTATGGCACACACATGAATAATTTGTACACCCTCAAGCTATGTCTTCACTGAAGAACTAACTCAGATGTTTATTTGGATGCCACTCATAACCCTTCTCCATCCATGGTCACCTGCTCTGGACAGCACTCTGAACTCAGATGCACTGGCCAGGTATACAGGAAAAGCCCCGGGAACTTTTGAATCTCATTTCCTGTTTGGCCAGGTGAGCTCATCAGCCCAGGTGACCATGCAGTCCCAGAATTGAAAAAGAGCTCCAGCATGGACCAAACGGGAGGTACTGGATCTGATTGCTGTATGGGGAGAGGAATCCATGCTATCAGAACTATGTTCCAAAAGACGAAATGCCAAAACAGAAAATCTCCGAGGCCATGAGGGACAGATGCTACAACAGGGACGCAACATAGTGCCACATGAAACTTACGGAGCTCAGACAAGCATACCAGAAAACCAAAGAATCAAACGGATGCTCCAGGGCAGAGCTCCAGACATGCCGCTTCTACACTGAGCTGCATGCAATTCTAGGGGGGGCGGCCACCACTACCCCACCCTTGTCCATGGACTCCAATGATGGGGTACTCTCCACCATGCCTGAGGATTTTGCGGATGGGGAAGATGAGGAGAAGGAGCAGGAGGAGGAGCTTGAGGAGAGCACACAGCACACCGTTCTCCCCGATAGCTAGGATCTTTTTATCACCCTGACTGAAATACCCTCCCAACCCAACCAAGCCAGAGAAGGGACCTCTGGTGAGTGTACCTTTTAAAATATAATACATGTTATAAAAGCAAGCGTTTTTTAATGATTAAGTAGCCCTGAGGACTTGGGATGCATTCATGGCCAGTACAGCTATTGGAAAAGTCTGTTAATGTGTCTGGGGATGGAGCGGAAATCCTCCAGAGACATCTCCATGAAGCTCTCCTGGAGGTACTCTAAAAGCCTTTGCAGAAGGTTTCTGGGGAGAGCAGCCTTATTCCATCCTCCATGGTAGGACAAAAATAAAAAGGAGTACTTGTGGCACATTAGAGACTAACAAATTTATTTGAGCATAAGCTTTCGTGAGCTACAGCTCACTTCATTGGATGCATTCAGTGGAAAATACAGTGGGGAGATTTATATACACAGAGAACATGAAACAATGGGTGTTACTATACAGACTGTAACGAGAGTGATCAGGTAAGGTGAGCTATTACCAGCAGGAGGGGGGGAGGTGGACTTTTTGAAGTGATGATCAAGGTGGGCCATTTCCAGCAGTTGACAAGAATGTCTGAGGAACAGCGGGGGGGGGGGAGGGGGTTGAGGAGGGGGAAATAGTTTTACTTTGTGTAATGACCCATCCACTCCCAGTCTTTATTCAAGTCTAAGTTAATTGTATCCAGTTTGCAAATTAATTCCAATTCAGCAGTTTCTCATTGGAGTCTGTTTCTGAAGTTTTTTTGTTGAAGAATTGCCACTTTTAGGTCTGTAATCGAGTGACCAAAGAGATTGAAGTGTTCTCCGACTGGTTTTTGAATGTTATAATTCTTGACGTCTGATTTGTGTCCATTTATTCTTTTACGTAGAGACTGGCCAGTTTGACCAATGTACATGGCAGAGGGGCATTGCTGGCACCTGATGGCATATATCACATTGGTAGATGTGCAGGTAAACGAGCCTCTGATAGTATGGCTGATGTGATTAGGCCCTATGATGGTGTCCCCTGAATAGATATGTGGACACAGTTGGCAACAGGCTTTGTTGCGAGGATAGGTTCCTGGGTTGGTGGTTCTGTTGTGTGGTATGTGGTTGCTGGTGAGTATTTGCTTTAGATTGGGGGGCGGTCTGTAAACAAGGACTGGCCTGTCTCCCACGATCTGTGAGAGTGATGGGTCATCCTTCAGGATAAGTTGTAGATCCTTGATGATGCATTGGAGAGGTTTTAGTTGGGGGCTGAAGGTGATGGCTAGTGGCGTTCTGTTATTTTCTTTGTTGGGCCTGTCCTGTAGTAGGTAACTTCTGGGTGCTCTTCTGGCTCTGTCAATCTGTTTCTTCACTTCAGCACGTGGGTGTTGTAGTTGTAAGAACGCTTGATAGAGATCTTGTAGGTGTTTGTCTCTGTCTCAGGGGTTGGAGCAAATGCGGTTGTATTGTAGAGCTTGGCTGTAGACAATGGATCATGTGGTGTGGTCTGGATGGAAGCTGGAGGAATGTAGGTAAGTATAGCAGTCAGTAGGTTTCCGGTATAGGGTGGTGTTTATGTGACCATCGCTTATTAGCACCGTAGTGTCCAGGAATTGGATCTCTTGTGTGAACTGGTCCAGGCTGAGGTTGATGGTGGGATGGAAATTGTTGAAATCATGGTGGAATTCCTCAAGGGCTTCTTTTCCATTGGTCCAGATGATGAAGATGTCATCAATGTAGCGCAAATAGAGTAGGGGCATTAGGGGATGAGAGCTGAGGAAGCGTTGTTCTAAGTCAGCCATAAAAATGTTGGCATACTGTGGGGCCATGCGGGTACTCATAGCAGTGCTGCTGATTTGAAGGTATACATTGTCCCAAAATGTGAAATAGTTATGGGTGAGGACAAAGTCACAAAGTTCAGCCACCAGGTTTGCCGTGACATTATCGGGGATACTGTTCCTGACGGCTTGTAGTCCATCTTTGTGTGGAATGTTGGTGTAGAGGGCTTCTACATCCATAGTGGCTAGGATGGTGTTTTCAGGAAGATCACCGATGGATTGTAGTTTCCTCAGGAAGTCAGTGGTGTCTCGAAGATAGCTAGGAGTGCTGGTAGTGTTGGGCCTGAGGAGGGAGTCTACATAGCCAGACAATCCTGCTGTTAGGGTGCCAATGCCTGAGATGTTGGGGCACCCAGGATTTCCAGGTTTATGGATCTTGGGTAGCAGATAGAATACCCCTGATCGGGGTTCCAGGGGTGTGTCTGTGCGGATTTGTTCTTGTGCTTTTTCAGGGAGTTTCTTGAGCAAATGGTGTAGTTTCTTTTGGTAACCCTCAGTGGAATCAGATGGTAATGGCTTGTAGAAAGTGGTGTTGGAGAGTTGGCTAGCAGCCTCTTGTTCATATTCTGACCTATTCATGATGATGACAGCACCTCCTTTGTCAGCCTTTTGGATTATGATGTCAGAGTTGTTTCTGAGGCTGTGGATGGCATTGTGTTCTGCACGGCTGAGGTTATGGGGCAAGTGATGCTGCTTTTCCACAATTTCAGCCCGTGCACGTCAGCGGAAGCACTCTATGTAGAAGTCCAGTCTGTTGTTTCGACCTTCAGGAGGAGTCCACCTAGAATCCTCCTTTTTGTAGTGTTGGTAGGAAGGTCTCTGTGGGTTAGTATGTTCCTCAGAAGTGTGTTGGAAATATTCCTTGAGTCGGAGATGTCGAAAATAGGATTCTAGGTCACCACAGAACGGTATCATGTTCGTGGGGGTGGAGGGGCAGAAGGAGAGGCCCCAAGATAGGACAGATTCTTCTGCTGGGCTAAGAGTACAGCTGGATAGATTAACAATATTGCTGGGTGGGTTAAGGCAATCACTGTTGTGGTCCCTTGTGGCATGTAGTAGTTTAGATAGTTTAGTGTCCTTTTTCTTTTGTAGAGAAGCAAAGTGTGTTTGGAAATGGCTTGTCTAGTTTTTGTAAAGTCCAGGCACGAGGAAGTTTGTGTGGAAGGTTGGTTTTTTATGAGAGTATCCAGTTTTGAGAGCTCATTCTTAATCGTTCCTGGTTTGCTGTAGAGGATGTTGATCAGGGGGTTCTGCGGTTTCTTTGAGAGTGTGTGGCACAAGCTGTCAGCATAGTCTGTGTAGTATGTAGATTGTAATGGATTTTTTACTTTCAGTCCTTTTGGTACGATGTCCATCTGTTTGCATTTGGAAAGGAAGATGATGTCTGTCTGTATCTGTATGAATTTTTTCATGAAGTTGATAGATTTCCACTTTACCATGCCTTGCTAGTAGCAAGTAACCCGGTATCATTGCATGACAAAGCCTGGCAGCGTATGGTCCCGGTGTTTGCTGGCAGTCAACCCCGGCACTTCGTGTGTGATCTTTAACACCAAAGCCGCAGGCACTCAATATAAGATGCAAAATGTGACCTTGTACCAAAATCACATGTGCTATGTAATGTGAATAGTGTTGTTCACCCGTGAAAGAGTATAGCCATTGTTCTGTAAAATGTACCTTTTAAAAGACTTCACTCCCTTTTTTTTCTACAGCAGCTGGAAATGTTTCAAGCCTCCTTCCTCCGTCCCAAAGGCGATCTCACATAAGGCGGTGAAAAAAATGCACCCACTATGAAATGTTCTCTGAGCTCATGCAGTCGTCCGGCACTGACAGAGCTCAGCAGAATGTGTGGAGGGACACAATAGTAGAGTACAGGAAAGCGGCCGATGAACGTGAGGAGAGGTGGTGGCAGGAAGATCAGAGGAGGCATGAGGAAACGCTGGGGCGACTGTGGGATCAAACGGACATGCTCCGGCATCTGGTGGAGGTTCATGAATGGCAGCAGGATAACAGACTGCCGCTGCAGCCCCTGTTTAACCACCCTCCCTCCTCCCCAAGTTCCATAGCCTCCTCACCCAGACGCCCAAGAACGCGGGGGCTGGAGGGGAGGCTCCGGGCACCCAACCACTCCACTCCAGTAGACAGCCCAAGCAACAGAAGGCTGTCATTCAACAAGTTTTGAAGTTGCCTTTTCCTTCCCTCCTACCCTCCTTCCACACCCCACTCGGGCTACCTTGTGAGTTATCTCCCTATTTTTATAATCAATTAATAAAGAATACATGTTTTTTAAATGATACTGACTTTATTTCCTTTGCAAGCAAGCTGTGATCGAAGGGGGAGGGCGAGGGGTTACAGGAAATTTAGAGGCACCCAAGGGGGCAGGTTTTCATCAAGGAGAAACAAAACAGAAGTGTCACACAGTACCCTGGCCAGTCACAAAACTGGTTTTCAAAGCTTCTCTGATGCGCAGTGCTTCCTGCTGTGCTCTTCTAACCACCCTGGTGTCTGGCTGCATGTATTCAGCAGCCAGGCGATTTGCCTCAACCTCTCACCCCACCATAAATGTCTCCCCCTTACTCTCACAGAGATTGTGGAGCACGCAGCAAGAGCAATAACAATGGGAATATTGGTTTTGGTGAGGTCTGAGCGAGTCAGTAAACTACGCCAGCGACCCTTTAAACATCCAAATGCACACTCTACCACCATTCTGCACTTGCTCAGCCTATAGTTGAACAGCTACTTACTACTGTCCAGGGTGCTTGTGTACGGCTTCATGAGCCAGGGCATTAAGGGGTAGGCTGGGTCCCCAAGGATAACTATAGGCATTTCAACATCCCCACCAGTTATTTTCTGGTCTGGGAAGTAAATCCTTCCTGCAGCCATTTAAACAGACCAGAGTTCCTGAAGACGTGAGTGTCATGAACCTGTCCCGGCCATCCCACGTTGATGTTCGTGAAACGTCCCTTATGATTCACCAGTGCTTGCAGCACCATTGAAAAGTACCCTTTGCGGTTTATGTACTGGCTGTCCTGGTGGTCTGGTCCCAAGATAGGGATATGCGTTCCGTCCATAGCCCCACCACAGTTAGGGAATCCCATTGCAGCAAAGCCATCTAGGATGACCTGCACATTTCCCAGAGTCACTAACCTTGACAGCAGCAGCTCAATGATTGCATTGGCTACTTGCATCACAGCAACCCCCACAGTAGATTTGCCCACACCAAACTGATTACCAAGTGACTGGTAGCTGTCTGGGGTTGCAAGCTTCCACAGGGCTATTGCCACTCACTTGTGAACTGTGAGGGCTGCTCTCATCTTGGTATTCTTGCGCTTCAGGGCAGGGGAAAGCAAGTCACAAAGTTCCATGAAAGTGCCCTTACGCATGCAAAAGTTTTGGAGCCACGGGGAATCGTCCCAAACCTGCAACACTATGCGGTCCCACCAGTCTGTGCTTGTTTCCCGGGCCAAGAATCGGCATTCCACAGCATGAGCCTGCCCCAGTAACACCATGATCTCCAAATTGCCAGACCGCGGTTTGAGAGAAATCTGTGTTCATGTCCTCATCACCGCGCTGCCATCACCTCCTCGCCTGGTTTTTCAGGTGCTGGTTCTGCATAAACTGCACGATAATGCACGAGGTGTTTACAATGGTAATAACTGCTGTGGTGAGCTGAACAGGCTCCATGCTTGCCGTGCTATGGTGTCTGCTCGGGCAATCCAGAGAAAAGGGCGCAAAATGATTGTCTGCCGTTGCTTTCACAGAGGGAGGGAGGGTGGGTTGACTGACGACATTTACCCATAACCACCCGTGACAAATTTTTGGCCCCATCAGGCATTTGGAGCTCAGCCCAGAATTCCAATGGGCAGTGGGGACTGCGGGAACTGTGGGATAGCTACCCACAGTGCACCACTCAGAATGTTGATGCTTGCCATGGTACTGTGGACGCACACCGCCGAACTAATGGGCTTAGTGTGGACGCATGCACTCAACTTTATACAATCTGTTCCCAAAAATCGACTTCTGTAAAATCGGGAGTACTTTCGTAGTGTAGACATGGCCTAAGAGCATGATTTGGCCCTTAGTCTCTTCTCTCTCTCTCACCAACTTTCCACTAGTTACAGGGCAATACTCTAGCTGATTAGACATTCACTGACAAACATCTTTAGATTTTTTCCTCCAAATCTTTAATTTTTATAGGACGTGTGAAAAATATTTCAGTTCCAAATAGCGAATTAATATCAGTGTTAATTCTGAATCCTGCACGTGTGTTAGGAATTATTGTAGGTAATTCACAAAATTGCCCTGGTAGTTCACACATGGCACACACACACACACATAAGATTATAAATCACCAGGAGAGACGACTCCCTATGGAAGGGGAAAGTTTGCAGCAGTCCCACTAAAATCCAGGGCATTAAGTTCAAACCTTGTTCAAACATTAAAGATTTAATAGCAAGTGCTGCAGAGCTTTTCTGCTGTGACCTGAAAACAGGCTCAAGTGAAGGAATGAAACAGTGAAAAATACACAAAAGAATAAAATTCTAAAATCTATTTTCTTAATTGCCTTCTTGGGAATGCACAGCTGAGTTAAACAGACAATGAGAAACTGTATAAGCCTGTAAAATTTCCAGACCAGTATCTAGTGAGAGAGTCTTTCTTAAAATCGGTTCTGACTACTAGTTTGCATGATTAGTGTAAACTTAATAGCAAAATCATGCATATTTACAGAAATAACCTGCTAAGTGTTCAAAACACCTCCCAAGCATTTTACTGCTTTTCAGTCTTCATCTCGATAAATGGCTAGCTAATAACAGTTTTTCCTTGCTTTCCAGAAGGCTGAACTGATCTCTAAGTCTGGCACACACAGGCTTTCGACAGCAATCTCTGTCATGTATTAGCTGCAAAAGGCAATGTCAGCAGAGCTTTGGGGGCAGTGATGTTTCCAGCCCACTTTCTTTCCACCTACCCACATTTCCCCTCCTCCTCCCACCAGCCGTCCACTGGGCTGTACCTTCTGTGTGGCAGCTGCAGGAGAGGATGGTGTTCGGAGGTCTGAAGATGTAAGGCAGGTAACGAGAAAAGCATTTCATCTTCCAAAAAAATAAATAAAAAAAATTAAAACAAACCAAGCCTCCTCAAACCATGAGGAGTCCTTCTGCTTTCAAGGCAGACCGCGTGGGAGGTGCGTTATAGGACCCCTCCTGGGTCTGCAGAGCTGGGAAACCCAAGTAATCGCTGTCACCGGACCCCATTTTGCCATCAGCAGCAGGAAGAGAGCCGCCTCACATTTCTGCATGCATGCTATTCGAACTCTGAAGCCCCCAAGCAAACGGGGATAGGCTCTTCATTGGCTGAAGCTCATCAGAGCAGGATTTGCTGACTAAGTCAGTCCTGCCTGTAAACACACACCCTGAACGACACTGCCTGCAACATCCTACTCTCCTTTGGGTCTGTTTGTCTTAGAAGGAAAACCAGCAGCGTCTCGGAGCAGGGAGACTCTGTGACCATATCTCATTCGGGGTAAAGATCTTAATGTAACCAAGGCTTTACAACTTTGTCACCCGAGAGATAGGCTGCTGTTAAAAGAAATCACCCAGGGAAGACGTGGATTTCAAGAATAATAAAAGAGGATGTACTGAAATGGTATTTGCCCTTGTTTGATTAAAGAACTGGGAGTGGGGGTTAAACTATAGTAGAATAAAAAAAGGCATTTAGTTTTTAAGAGTAGCTGCAGCATAAAAACATCCTACATTTATATGTAGCCTTTCATTCCAAAGGATTCCAAAGTGCTTTGCAAACTGTACATACAGCAGACAACCAGCCCAAAAGGATATGAGGGGGAGGTGGGAAGGGGAATGTAACTAGGTTTGGTGATAACTGGTGACTTGAGGATCACACTAACTAATTTTAGCTTCTATTTTATCATTCTGCAAAACACAAACACAAAACAGTGATTTCAGCACCAAGCAATTTTCAGTGCGAATGTAATGTCACAGATGCTTCAGTAAGAGTGAGAGCAATCTAAAACTAAGCACACTGTCTTCCCCACACATGAGAGTACTGTTAGGTGCTTTCAGAGCAGTCAGGCATTTGGTTAATATTTTACAGCAATTTAGGACATGGGAGTAACCAAGGGATATTAAAAGGGCTATTAGAAACCACATTATGAAAATTAAACCACATTATGAAAGTACCTTTTACTGTGCCCTTGACGCTCTTCAATCAGTGCTGTAATTCAAATACTTAAGCATCCAGCTGATCCTGGAGGCCTCCAGCATTCAAGCCAATGTACCTAGATCAGTACTTCTCACACTTGTTCACTTTGTGTACCACTTCTTAAGACAGAGATATTCACACAGATATGTGCATTCCCTGTCCACATCTTCACTGTAGTAGCTTGCTTGGTTACATGAAAAAGTAATGTAAGAACCGTGTTGAGGGGACAAGCTGAAAAAAGATTTGTGTTCATATGCTGTTAGCTTCTTATGTCCTGCCACCCTGCCTATTTTGTACTGTTGCTATTTATTTCGTCTCCCAGGGTATAGGACTATGCATTTATTAGGACCAAATCTGCCTCTGTTGCCTGCAGACCTCCTTGTCTCTGATCATTCCAGGTCACTTTGCAGTTTGGTCCTGTCCACCTGTGTGGAGGGATCTCCAGTTTTCTTGTCATCAGCAAATTTAATCATGGTTGTGTTTATACAAAGACAACCAAAAGACATGAAGAAGTTGTGCAGGTGCATGGAGAAACATGTTTTTCTTTCCATTTTAGTTTGTTAAAAAATATCTCTGAGAACTCAAAAAAATTCCAGGACTGGTCTACAAGTAATGCGAAGACTAACAAATGCTACTTCATTGTGACAGAATCATGTGAAAGTGCATCGCAGGCCACAATTTTAGAACCATTTTTCTATAGCAAATATGTCACAAGAAACAAGATTCAAAAATACAAATAATATATTGCATTTATAGAGCACTTTTCATCCCAGAGCACTTTATACATTCCTATATGAACTGCAAAATAAGATCATTTCACTCACCACTCTGAAAATGCAGCACTGCTGGGGTGAAACAAAACAGCTGTTTTAACAGCAAACAACAACACCACACAACAGTTTATTTCAGGAAGTGATGAATGCCATATCCAATTGAAATGACAGGGAAAAGTTAGCTACATTCTTATAAATAATTCCATGTGATCATTAAAGCCTAGGCTCTCTTGAGCCCACCCTCCCTAATGGAGCACAGCAAAGTATGGAGGTAGTTGTGAATTGCCAATGAGTCATTTGTGCTCCCTGGATTTGGGGCCACTTCTATGCCAGCCCAGTCCTCTGTGTAAATTAGAGCAGCCTAGGGCCTCAGCTAAACTATGTCAGTTGGCAATGGTCCTTAAAAACCTGTCCAACAGCTGTGAAGAGTCAGAGCACTATTGTGTCCTATTTTGACTGTAACCCCACCGACTTGTGGCATACTCCCACACTGTGTATATGTGTGAGTCCGCATGATGTTGCAAAAGGGATGGTGAAGGCAAGAGAATCTGGCCCAAGTAGCTTGAAGGGCTTTGTTTTATGTGTCACCTGAAAGATGGCACTTCCAGCAACATAGCACCATCTAACACCAATGGACATTGGTTTCAGTACTGACTCAGAAGGAAGAGTGCCACTTATTGATTCACCAGCACTGCATCCCAAAGCAGCTATCATCTTACTTAGTTCACAAGATCAAGATCACAATACTAAAATAAGTGGCTGCATGCTACATATAATATACAGTATATTAGTATACTCTTTGTCTGATACAGTATGATACTATAACAGTGTAGGTTTCCGTGGCTCTAATATGCAAACATCTCTAAGAAATCTTGTATAATGAACTTTATGCACATATAATAAGTCATCTGTTATTTCTGTAAATGAATCTAAATTCTCATGTAAAATGCCAGATAGGCAATACTGGAAATTGAAGTCAACCCACAGATGAGATCTTGCACATAATGCATTGTATGGACAGGACCAATGCAGGCTGCCTCACATTCACTCACAAACCTGCCTGGGTTTGTCTTGGCAAGGCCATAGCTGGCTTGGGTCAACTGACTCAGGCTCATGGGGCTCAGTATAAAGGGCTAAAAATTGCAGAGTAGACTTTCAGGTTTAGGCTGGAGCCCATGTTCTGAAACTCCACAAGGTAGATGTGTCTCAGAGCCCAGGCTCCAGCCAGAGTCCGTATATGTGTACACTACAATTTTTAGTCCCGCAGCCCGAACCCCAAAAGCCTGAATCAATTGACAGAGAATCTGAGATTCAGTGCTGCATGTTTTTTACTGCAGAATAGGCGCACCCACTGACATCTAGGTTGGTGATTATGCCCATGATTAATAAGATATGGAACTTTGTCCACTGATACCTGCACTAATTATTTCAACCGGCCACCAGCTTTGCTCACTACGTACAATGGACCAGTCAAGTCAATGGGAGTTTTTCCATTAATTTCAATAGGTGCTGGAGGTCAAGATTTGAACAACCTTAAGGTGAAAGGTTTTATATCCAATTATTAATCCCTATGTCCATCCAACCTCCTAGGAAACTATATGTTATTTTTTGGATAGCAAGTTAACAGAGACCTTGCTTAAAAGCGATAGGTAAGTGAAACATTCCATATAATCTTCAAAACCTAAACACAGCGGGCATCATTTTAATGCATCCTGTTTTAACAATTCTCTTTTTTTTTTTAACAAGGGGCCCAATGGCTGTACTAGCAAATATACTTATTACCTATGTCCAACTGTGTAAACTGGGCTCCTCCTAAAACAGATAAAAACCATGATCCCTGCCCTGACTAGTTTACAAATGAATATTAGATATGACATAGTGAAGGAATAACAAGACAGTCGCGTGGGGATGGGGTTGAAGTGTAGAGGTCACATCAGAAGGATTACAGGTTATTCGGGGAGTACTAATCATGGCACGATGGAGTAAGGAAGGCTTTTTATTTTTTTAATTAATTATTCTGAGGAATATTTATTTCTTAGTTCGCTAATTTCTTTCATGGAAGAAGTGAAAATTAAAAAGAGATTGGACTGAGGGTGATGGTTTAGCAGCTTATCGCAGGAAGTGTGTTCCCTGCATGGGAGCAATCTGAAAGAAAGGGTAGAAATATTTTGGAGAGAAGCAGATAAACAGGCAAGCAAGGCTGGCATAACTGGCAGAGCAAAAGGCAGTACATACAGCACAACAGGAGATAAGGTTGACTGAGTCAGAGAAGTAAAGCTATGAAGGGCCTGGAAAGTCCCTGAAAAAAAAACCTGAACTTGAACTACAGGTGTGTAGTCCTTTTACAAATAGTCCCATTGACTCTAACAGTATACTTTCCATTACAAAGTGTTTGCAGAGTCTGGACCTAATTAAGCCTGCAAAAAAACATCTCTCCATGTAAAACAAGCAATTGTACATTTAACTCCCTGTTTGCAGATGCCAATGTGGGTTTTGCCAAATGCCAGTGGGTGTGGGCAGTTGTGCAGGTGCACCTATTAGGGCCGTCTGTGAAACTGTGGTGCTTTAGAACTGTTTCTCTCCATCCCCCACAGCTAAGAAGTCCCTTTGACTTATCAGTCTGTGTACAGCTTTAGGGCCTAGGCCTAAAAATAGTACTGAACATAGTGTTTACAGCTGTAAGTAGGGAGATTCTTTCTCTTTCTCTCTCATACACACACACACCCACACACACACCAATGAACCTTAGTCTAAGAAATATTGCAGAATCAATGCTAGAATAAATGGTTGTGGTTAGAAGTCTTAGATCCAGTTCTCCAAGAAGCCTTAACTTACATGCAGGAGGGTTGATTCTGCTCTCACTTAGGGCTTGGCTACACTTGCGAGTTACAGCGCACTAAAGGAGCCCCGGGCACACTAGCTCACTACCCATCCACACTGGCAAGGCACGTAGAGCACATTTACTCCGCGGCTGGTCCGTCCTGGTACTCCACCTTGGCAAGTGGAATAGCGTTTGATGTGCCCCCGCTGGAGCGCCGCGGTGCCAGTGTGGACGCCCTGGTCTGTTAGTGTGCTCTGATCGGCCTCCAGAAGTGTCCCACAATGCCTGTTCTAGCCACTCTGGTCATCACTTTGAACTCTACTGCCTCTACTGCCCTGCCTTACTGTTCCATGCCTCAGGTGACCAACCGTCAGACCCGCCCTTTAAATTCTCTGGGAATTTTGAAAATCCCCTTCCTGTTTGCTCAGCCATGCCTGGAGTGCTCTCAGCGAATCTTTCCAGGTGACCATACCTCCATGCGCCAGGCGATCCCCAGTATGGAGCAATACTCCTCAGCAGTTCGGGCTCCATTCCTGCAGACCGAAAGGGAAGACAGAGCACGCAGTACAAAAAACGTTGACAGATGGTGTCAAATGTGGATGGAAGCACAGGGATTGCTGGGATGCGAACTGATGCATCACGGGGCGTTAGGACAAGACCCAGAATGCCCCGCACCCCGTCACCCTCTTCCCACAAGCCACAGCACCAGAATGGGAAGATGTGCTTTGTGGGATAGCTGCCCATAATGCACCGCTCCCAATGCCGCTGCAAGTGCCGCAAATGTGGCCATGCCAGTGCAGTTGTTCCTGTCAGGGTGGACAGACTGTAGCGCTTTCCCTACTGCGCTCTCCGAAGGCGGGTTTAAGTCAAAGCGCTCTACATCTGCAAGTGTAGCCATGCCCTTACACTGGTGTACATCTACTGAAGCCCGTGGAGTTACACTGGTGTAAGTGTAAGAAGAATCACATACAGCTATAAATGGCACTTTTTCCAAACATGGTCTTTCTTCTCACTATTAACCTTAGCAATGGCTTATATCAAGGGGCGGGGGGAAAGGGGTGGTTATTGGTTTCCGGAAGCACATGTTAAAGCATGATTAACTGGCTGGAGTAGGCATCCACCCACTACTTAATTTATGTGTTTCATTTTGCTGTTTAACCCCTCCAGCCACAAATTCTAGTAACTATGCAAGTGGTACTCTGCAAGTGGGAAATTAAACATCCTCCTCTGAAGCTATAAGTCAATACTAGAACTACTGGTAATATAAAAGCTACCAGGTGGTATAAATGTGCCAAACATGTTGTGTTTCATGCTCTTTACCGCCTACTCAGAAGATTAAATCAAAGTTGTCTGCATTCTGAGCTATATTTTAAATCTCAGCTGTAATATTCTCTTATCCCTATGTATGCAGAACTCCCACTCATGTGGGACATACAGACTTGTAGGCAAGGAGGAATATTAGAGTTCTGAATTTTGCTGAGTATTATCTCTGGATTCAGCCAAGAAGTAAGGGTCCTATGGTCATGTCCACATATTGGACTTCCTGTGCACACTCAGAGTAAATTTTGATAAAAGAACAAATTTGCAGTAAGCAGACCATAACTATGCAAAGAAATGGATTCTGCATTCTATTTCACACAGGGTGTTGGAAATCCAGAAAAGAAGGATGGTACTGATGATGGTATTCATTCTCACATTCACTCCCCTCACAGTTAAACTCAGAAAATTACCTTCAGTTTTCCTGACAAAATTGAAGTAGAGTATCAATACTTTGTTTAGCTTTGCCAGCTTTGAAATTACCTACTCTACTTGATCAATGGAATGGGTTAAGGAAGTCCTGTCTAAGAAATTATTTATGCCATTATCTGGGGGAAAATTAGTTTAAACTGTATCTTGAAAAAGGTTTGTAGGAAGAGGAGTGGTAATGAAATAAAAAATAAATAAAACCAAGGACATTTGTTTTAAAAATTAATAATATTAAATCAAACTTGCTCAAACTGTAAATTGAAAGGGGGGCTGATTAAGTCAATGGTGCTCAACACTTAACTAGTTAGAACAATGATCAGGTTTTGGTTTTAACTTCCTCGTGGTGTCAAAAACTCTTAGCTACTCCAGTGAAAGGGCTGCAAAATTATGAAAATTACTGTTCGTCCTCTGGGCAAGACAACCCCAACAAAACCAGTATATCAGTCTGGTTGATAACAGTGGATTTATAAGGATTAAATAAGAGTCCAGAACCCAATTTCAAACCAAAGTAGCCAGGCTAAGTTCTGGACAGATGCCCAGAATCTTCCCTTTCTACCTCCCATCTCACTGCCACTGCAGAGCAATCGTTCCACATTGGCAGTTGAGTAGATGAAGTAACTTGTGTGGATGCTGACATGCAATAGGGAGGGAAGATGGAAAGGGTAATGCAACAGCAGACCCTATGCTCATGTAACAAACAACAAATTTGCTTCCACTTGCCTCTGTACACTAGAGTTTGCACAGAAATAAGCTTCCACATCCAGCCCCTACTCTCCCCACTTTTGTGCACTGGAAATGTATCAGTTCTGTGGCCAAGATTCCCATCACAGCTTCAGAAGAGGGCAGAAGGTAGCCTCACTATTTCTCTGAAATATTGTCTACAAAGGAATGTGAAGTGGCCTGCCTAAGGTCACACAGGAAATCAGAGTCAGAGCTGAAGCAGAAGGAACCCAGCAGTCCTGTCTATGGCACTGACATTTACAAAAATCTTTCTCCTTTTACAACAAATTTATGGATTAAAATAGTCTCCACTGTATATGACTGGGAAAAAAAAGTCCTTTTCACTAAAAATATAAAATAGATTCAAGTTTCCCAAGAAAGAGATCAATCCTACCTTTTAAACCTCGGACACAAAAATATCAGTAACCCTATGGTGGTTTGAATCTATTTAATTGTTTGTGCTCAGTTTTTTATGTTCCATTAACAAATAACATGTCAGTTCACATGCAAAAATCTGGAGGTGCATTGTGCTTAATCAGCAAGTAATACAAAAAGGAAACCAACATGATAAGACAACAGGCCAGGCTCAGAGCCAAGCAATGAACCTGCAGACAGTTACTCACCATTTTAAATGTTTGATTCTGAGCTATCAGTTACACATTTGGATGACCTGGCAAACACAGACTATGCAAGCACATGTAATAAAAGTCCCAAACTCAATGGGAATGGCAGATTTCTTGAATCCAATAGCATCCCAATGACAAAGTATTCCTTACAGGCACTAGAAAGATCAATTGAATGTACTGTGGTCATTTTAATTTAAATATTGCTATTTATATATTATTTTCCATTGGAAAACTCCTTATTATCTGTATGTTTTAAACTTGAATAATTAAATAAGACATTATTTACATACTAAGAGCCTATGACCCACTATTCTGTTATACATAGATCATAGGAGTTGCACTGCAGCCCCAAATCTCATTATGCTGCCTTTTAAAGACAACAGCATCTACCACATATAGCTCTTCCCAGTGGCATCACCCACAGTCAAATCTGGAGAAGTTCCTCTAATCTTGCTGATACTTTTAAGTCATGATGACTCTATGCTGTGGATCCTGATGCCTCAAGAGAAATGGGGGAAATCCTGCCTCTTTATTTTGCATATATCTGGATTCTCCACCAAGTTGCTAATCCCCGTTAAACCAATTTGAAGCAGGACTCCTGAAAATTTGTTTTATATTTTCCGGAATGAAATTTGGTTTGATACAATGTGGTACATCTAATGTAATTGTCTGGTACCTTTATATTACCCTTGTTGATGCGCTTGTCTCTACAACTAGAAAAAAAATAACTTCAGACCCCTCTAAAGTATAAAATATCTCATTTACTTGGAAGGTTATGTTAGCTAGAGATGAAAAGGATCCATTATATTATTGAGTCCATCAAAACATGTATTACACGCTAGGTTACTTTTATTTCAGGTTAAGGAAAACAACAGACAAAAGAAAAAACAATTATTAAATGAGTGAGAGAGAGAGCACGCACATAGACGGTCTCTCCACAACATTCTGTGTATGATCTGAAACCCACGTGCCCTGCAGTAGTTAGAATCCTCTACATTTAAAGGTGTGGTACTCAGTAAACAGAATGGCAAGATCTCCTTTCAGTTAATGGCACATAACTGCATACATCACAAGAGTCAATGAGATTATATTTCATGAAAATAAGACACAAAAGATTGACATTAACAAGAGCTAGGAGGGTGAGAGATTAGAATATACCCCAAAGACTGCAGCACATGATAGAATAAAGTTTTTAAAACTAAAAGGATGGAGCTCTGCTGAAACGGAAGCATTTAAACACTTTTGTGATATAAATTTGTATTACCTCACTGAAGTACTGGATGCTGTGGAATCATTGTAAATATATATCCAAAATGAAACAGCACCAACCACCACCAATAATAATTAACTCTACCTCTTAATTACCTCGCACGGCTTCCTACCCAGTCATGCTTGATCTTTTGTTTAAGGCCACCTTTACTTCTTGACCAATTTTTGGTGATTTGTATGATCACTTGTTTCATTGTTGATTACACTGCATACATATTCTAAACTAGTGGCTTTCAACCTTTTCCATGCTGTGGCCCCATGTTACAATAGAAAACAAGTTTCAGGAGCCCTCTCCTACACCCTGGACCTATTTGCTGTGTGTGTGTGAGGGAGGTGTCAACACCCAAAGGTTGAAAACCAATGTCTTAAAGCATTCATTGGCTCACAAGCTGAAAAAAAAGCCAGCATTCTTATTTATCTTGAACTGGCAGGCAGATAGATATGACAAAGTAAAATAATTTTTCCATATCTAGGTTGTATGAGAAAGGCTTAAACCATACGCAAAGAGGTTTGCAACCACATTGCAGCACGTGAGTTCAGTGACCTTGACTGTAATTGATTTTAATTTTTTTGCAGTCATTTCATAGGTTTTTAAATATTTGTTGTGTTTCATGCACCACTCTGCTCTCAGATTATACCCCTGTGTTCCCAAGCCAGCTCAACAATGGGGGCAATCACTCAAGGAAGAATATGCAATGGTACCATAGGTAAAGACACTTTTCCTGGGGACCAGGGTAGGAAGTAGGAACTCTGTTAGCAGAGGCTACCCAAGACAAGGGCTGAATCAGTTGTCTTTACACCTAGAACCAGGTTTCTCTGCTTTTAAAGAAACGCTCACTTTCCATAAATAAATAAATAAATAAATAAATAAAAACACGACAACAGAATAATTCATTTCCTGCATTTGGTACCTTGGTGCCCATAGAAAAGCAGTGGCACCCCTTTCAGAAAATTCTTTTCCATGCATCATTTTAGTGCCTAAAGTGATTCCACTGGAGGAAATCCACTCATGCCAGCCTCACTGTCTAAAGCTGTATGCAGTAATACTGGTTTCAGACAGACCACACATTTCTGCCAGTGTAACTAAGTCCTGATCTGCAACATCCACGTATGTTATTCTGAACTCCAGTCTAAATCGTCAGTCATGTAGTGGTTTTGTGATATGATCACAAGGGTGAACTCATGTTCGCTGATAATTTAAACATGAAGGAAACCCAGGTCTCTAAACATTAAAGATCAATGCAGTAACCCAGATCAGAAACTTGAATCTCCTTCCATAAAAGCCCTCTGAAGATAGAGTGATGGGGGTCTCATCGTCTGATACCTAGCCTGTCTATGCCAGAAAAAAGTGCACTAGAATTTCTAGGCAAACAAAAATGTTTTTGAGAATCAGGTAATAAAAATGCGGGAAAGGGTGTTAGCGACTTGGGAGCAATATGAGGAAATGGGATGGGATGGCGATCTCAGTCCTCCACAAAGGACAAATTGAATGTAAAAGGAAAAGTGTGAAGTCAAGAAGGAAACAAAATAATGGATAGAAAAGAGGCAATAAAAACAAAATGGGAGATAAAACAGAAAATGAAAGTGGGCAATGGAGAGAAAAATGACAGTTAAAAGAAAAGAATGGAATAAACAAAGGAGAGAACAGGATAAATTTAACACACCCAACTTTAAGATCAGTAAAATTGTATTTATTTGTTCCTGTGTTCTATTCAGCTATGGCAGAATATCATTTCCATGTGTCCAGTATTTGACCAAATATGAAATGAGACACTGGTTGTGCTTGTCGGGGGAGAATTTCAAAAGTGCCTAAGCAGAACAATTCCCACTGAACACTATTGGGTGTGAAAGTCAATGTGACTTGTGCGCTTAAATCCCCGAGGTGCTTTTGAAATCCCTCCTGCACTAATGCATATCTGTAAAAATGTAGGCACTCTAATGTATGTTATCCCCAGATATGGGGGTAAATAGTACATTAGTATGATATCATCCAGAAATCAAAGCAAACTGATTCCAATATTACATTTTTTGGGGGGAGGTTGCATCATAATTCCCTGAGATGCTATTGTGAATAAGAACGAAGAGTTATTATAAATGAATTTTACAAATGGTTGTTAAATTATCAATCCATTTAAGCAATAATTACATAATATGAATGTTTGATTGCTAACTAGTTTTGGTGTCTTACCTTTTAAAATGAATAAATATCTGAAGAAAACAGAAGAGAAAGGAAGCACAGCTCAGTTCCTCTCTTGCAATTTTACTCAACAACATGTGATCAAATAAACCCAACATTGATCAAGCAAGCTGTACATGAAAAACAAGTTCTCTTTGATCGAAGCAACAAAAGGAAAAATAAACCTACCTTCTGTGACTCCTATGTCAATAGTTCCTTTTACTTGACTAAAGCACCACAGCACATCCTGCATGAGGTTTCCAAATCCTGACAGTGAAACACATGCAGAAAGAAGATGTAACCACACATGTCCATATATGGTCTTTCTTTAAATGAACAAACATTCACCAATATCTACAACCACTGCATGAGGACAAATGTGTTCACCTGGTATCATTCTTCCGTGCAAAATGATAACCTAATGCCGGGAAACTAAAAACATTATGTCTGTGTTTGTGAATTGCCTCTCTGTCTGTTCTCTCTGTACCATCTTAGGGCTATTTCGAAAACGGTGCAATTGGAGCCAGTCCCCTCTACATCATTGGCAGCATCATAGAGGAGTCAGGAGGCCCTGCAGTCACGCTCTTTGTCACAGCCTCTCTTCGTCAGAATACTAATGCTCCCAATCATTTCCATCTTTGTGAAAGAGAGACTGAAAAAGAGAGAGAGAGAGAGAGAGAACAACAAAACAACACCATTTTTTCTAGTTTGTGGCCTGCATAGTTGTCAGTTGCTTTATCTGCAGTTATCTCTGCAGAATTAAACCATTTTAGTTTCAGATCATTACAAGATTGTTAGATTAATGTTTGCCTGGAAGCCTGAAGTACATTATAGTTGTTATAAAAGGGTACAGCAGGCATTCATATTGTAAGCATCTCCATGTAAACAGTAGCAATCTACACTGATCCCAGCATGGTAATATGTTTCATCTGCTGCTGCTCCTCATCTCCTTGAGGGCACAGCAAAAAGTTCCCCATTGCAATATATCATTCACTCTGGCACACAAAATCCTTAGCTCCAAAGTCAACTTGATTTATTTTATACTAATATACCACTTTTTATCTGAGGCTATCAAAGCATTTTAAAATATCAAATTAAGGAGGCTTCACAACAAGCCTGTGAGGAAGGGAAATATTATTATATCAATTTTACAGATGGGTACACTGTGACACAGAGAGAGGTTAAGTGTTTTGCCCTCAGCCAATCAGAGAAAAAGTTCAGAACTCAGAGGTCCTGACTCCCAAAGCTCTTTCTTTAACCATGAGAATCACACTCCCTTCCTTCCCTTTTTAGAAAAGGATAAAGATATACATATATTAAGATATAAATATAGGTTAATGATGTAGACTAGCTGACTCTTAAGCTGAAATCCTATTGTCAAGATTCCTCCCCCACTCTGAACTCTAGGGTACAGATGTGGGCACCTGCATGAAAAACCTCCTAAGCTTATCTTTACCAGCTTAGGTCAAAACTTCCCCAAAGTACAAAATATTCCACCTGTCGTCCTTGGATTGGCCGCTACCACCACCAAACTAATACTGGTTACTGGGGAAGAGCTGTTTGGACGCGTCTTTCCCCCCAAAATACTTCCCAAAACTTTGCACCCCACTTCCTGGACAAGGTTTAGTAAAAAGCCTCACCAATTTGCCTAGGTGACTACAGACCCAGACCCTTGGATCTTAAGAACAATGAACAATCCTCCCAACACTTGCACCCCCCCTTTCCTGGGAAATGTTGGATAAAAAGCCTCACCAATTTGCATAGGTGACCACAGACCCAAACCCTTGGATCTGAGAACAATGAAAAAGCATTCAGTTTTCTTACAAGAAGACTTTTAATAAAAATAGAAGTAAATAGAAATAAAGAAATCCCCCCTGTAAAATCAGGATGGTGGATACCTTACAGGGTAATTAGATTAAAAACACAGAGAACCCCTCTAGGCAAAACCTTAAGTTACAAAAAAGATACGCAGACCGAAATAGTTATTCTATTCAGCACAGTTCTTTTCTCAGCCATTTAAAGAAATCATAATCTAACACGTACCTAGCTAGATTACTTACTAAAAATTCTAAGACTCCATTCCTGGTCTATCCCCGGCCAAGACAGAATATAGACAGACACACAGACCCTTTGTTTCTCTCCCTCCTCCCAGCTTTTGAAAGTATCTTGTCTCCTCATTGGTCATTTTGGTCAGGTGCCAGCGAGGTTACCTTTAGCTTCTTAACCCTTTACAGGTGAGAGGAGCTTTCCCCTGGCCAGGAGGGATTTCAAAGGGGTTTACCCTTCCCTTTATATTTATGACACCTATGAAGAGAGCTGTCTTTGTGAGATTTCTGCTGTATCTGAATCAAACCCAGAAAATAACCCTTTTTTACTTTTGTATCCAAACTAGAAAGAATCAAATAGTAGAATTTAGTTTAGAACTTGTGTTTCAGATCCCTCCACAGAGAAATAAGGAGTTCAGATCTGATCTACTAGTTTTCTTTCATTCATCCACATGCTATACATCTATATGCCTATTTTTCTCTCTGTCTTTCTGTATCACACTGTGGTTTGTGTTTATTCTGTTAACAAATAGGCCTAGAGCTTTTAGCATAAACTGTTATTAAAACTTCCATAAAGCTTAGCAAAGTTAGGCTTAGAAAAATTAAAATATTAGCAAGCAAATTTTATATTTCTTGTGAAGTAAAAATATATTGGCAAGTCAGAATCTATTTTTGCACACATATTTTTGCAGATGCTTAAACATATATACTTGTAATCTGCTCTGACTACTCAAATGGCAAGTTACAAGGTTGTAATCAAAACTACAAAAAATTGGAAAATGTGCAGAGAAGGGCAACTAAAATTATAAGATACATGAGACAGATTCCATATGAGGAGAAATTAAAATAACTGGGCCTGTTCATCTTAGAACAGAGATGACTAAGGTCCGGGGGAATATGAAAGAGGACTCTAAAATCATGAATGGTGTGGAGAAGGTGAATAAGGAAGTGTTATTTACCCCTTCATAGGACACAAGAACTAGGAGTCACCCAATGAAATTAATAGGCAGCAGGTTTAAAACAAATATAAGAAAGTACTTCTTCACACAATGCACAGGCCAAAAGTATAACTGGGTTCAAAAAAAGAATTAGATGTGTTCATGGAGGATAGGTCCATCAATGGGTATTAGCCAAGAAGGTCAGGGACGTAACCCCATGCTCTGGGTGTCCCTAAACCTCCAAATGCCAGAAGCTGGGACTGGATCACAGGGCGTGGATCACTCAAAATTGCACTGTTCTGTTCATTCCCTCTGAAGCATCTGGCACTGGCCACTGTTAGAGACAGATTACTGGGCTAGATGGACAATTGATGTGACCCATCATGGCCATTCTTTATGTTTTTAAGTCCATCTCACAAAAGTATAAAATGTTCCAACTGCAGAGGGAAAAGTAAGTAATTCATTAAGAAGTGTTATTGTCTCCTTTAGACAAATTTTTTGTAACCTTTTGTACACTGAAAATCTGAAGTGTATTAAATGTAACTGTCCAAACAATTAACCACAAAGTAGACATTTAATACTAGTTAAACAAGAATAAGTTATGCCGTAGCTGTCCTGTAAATATAAAATAAACAGGGGTGGGGGGGGAAGCAGAAGATCTATAAAAGACCTCAGCCCACATGTAACATACTGTCATGTCTTTAGTCTGGGCAGCCTGACTTAAATAAACCGAACTGGACTTGTTTCAGAGTAGCAGCCATGTTAGTCTGTATTCGCAAAAAGAAAAGGAGTACTTGTGGCACCTTAGAGACTAACCAATTTATTTGAACATAAGCTTTCGTGAGCTACAGCTCACTTCATCGGATGCATTCAGTGAAGTGAGCTGTAGCTCACGAAAGCTTATGCTCAAATAAATTGGTTAGTCTCTACGGTGCCACAAGTATTCCTTTTCTTTTTGCAAACTGGACTTGCCCACCTAATGTCTCAGTAATCAATTATCTAACAAGATCCCATTTATTACAATTCTATGCAAAGCATTAACATTAATGCATCATTAAGACTGGAAAAGAGAGCATCCAAATATTAGGAAATGCAGAATGAAGAAGTAAAGTCTACCCTTAAATCTGCCCCACTGTGTTTAAGCCTTAAGCATGGTTTTTCTTTATATCATGATCAATAATTTATAAATTAATATAAAATAAACTGGATTTTTAAACACCTAAAATACTTATATACAGTATGTTATAATATAGCATATATAGTTTTCAGAACTTTCTTGATTTTAAGTATCAATGAGATCTACAGAACAAGCCAAGTTTGAACAAAAATGGTGGAGTAGTTCTAAAATTATGAACATGTAAAGTTAAATGGCCAGATTCTGAGATGATGTCATATTTGAGATTATCCTAGTCAGAAAGAATCTTAATTTTGATATAACTCATAGCTGGCCAACATTCTGAGCTATATTAGTTCTGAAATTTGCCCACTTTTTAAAAAGTAGTTTGAAGCCTACAGAGGGTCTGTCCTAATATCATTGCATACATTTGAATGTTTCATGGGATGATGTCAATGTATCACACAGACAAAGGGACAATGTCATGGACAATGTCATGGCTCAACATTTATGCCCTTCTCTAGAAAATTATGTGTTTTTTATTTAATATTTTCCATTCATACTGAAGAAATTGACCAGTTCCTTCTAAAAGACTCAAAATTCCTGCTCCTTCGATGGGTGACGAACCACTTCTAAAGGGCTTCTGAAAGTAGCATTTTTGTCTATTCAATCCCCTGCTTGCTCACAAGAATGGACTTAGGAGAGGAGATCGATAGTGTGACATGTTATGAATGTACAAAAAAACAGATTTTCTTGTTCACAACTTGCCCAGCTGGGGAGCTGGGATTCCTTCACCATCTGCAGCCCTTGTTTAGGAAACACTGGTGATTTTTTTTCCAGTATCAAGTCAGTTTTTTAAAAAAAAGAAAGTGAGTTTTTAGTTAAAATGTGGACCTGTCAAACCTTATCAACATCCCTGAAAAGTGATGCCATATGACATTCTAATTGTTATGGTAAAAATGAAAACAGGCTGAACTGGCATGCAGCTCACAGACCTCCTGCAAGCACAGCTGCTTTTATACACTCCTTAGGAATATATTTCCAATTTATATGTTAACAAACAAATGCAAGTAACTAACATGAAAATATTTTGATTATCCTTTTCCTTTTCAGTAGGTTTCCATTCGAAATTCAGCCTCTGACTATTTGTGAGAGAGATCCCATGGTGCTTTTTTGCAGAAGTTAACTGTAATTTCTTGGCCAAATTTTAGCTCAGGTAATTACATTTTGATGTCCTAAATCCTGTGCACCCTCTTCAGTTTCAAAGGGATATCATGCCCAATTCTGCCCTGCATTACTTAGGTGCTATGCACATTGGCTTCAGCGAGAGGTATGCATTTATGCTGAGGGCAGAATTTGATCTGTGTTATGTCGTGCTCCAATGTCGTAGTTAAGCTACCACATTTCATACCGGAGTTGGCTGCATTTCTGTGAGGGAATAGGTCATTCTTGTGTTTGGAAGAGCTTCTTACCCTGGTACAGCACTTTATATCCTCCAAAATTAATACGTTTAATATTACTTGGCCAAACCCTGTCTTCTTTAGTCACTCCTTCATCAGCCATTACTCCCAGTGGGCAAAATTCATCCCTAAATGGATTAATTCACAACAGAATTTTTTGCCTTAGTAAAGATTGAATAAAAATGAGTAACAACTTCAGGATTTGACCCTAATTAAATATCTTAGCAAAGAAGATTATGGTTGTGTATACTGGAAGAGCGGGTGAGATGGAACAGAAAGTAGATGAGGTACTTGCCTCATTACTTCTCTGTTGTAATTACTGGAAGAAGGTCATTCAGGCCAGTGAAAATAATTGTCTAGACATATAAGGTGTTATTTATTTGAAGGCATCTGTTTTAGTTTAAACAGGGACTCAGTTTTTCTCTTGACTTATACTGAAGATTCAAGTTGCCTACAAATGTCACAAAAAAGTCTTTATCTCCTTGAAACATTCCAGTATGAAAAGGTTGTAAATGAAAATCCTCTTTTTAAACAACTGAAATGTATAATTTTTCCAGGTTGTAGTTTTTAAGAGATAAAGCTCTTCATCTTAAGTCTAGATTGTTGTAACAAATATTATAGAAAACATCCAACTAACACTTTAATTTGATGAAATTTGAATGAGAACCAATTTATGGTGACCTTCAAAATAAGCCAAAAGTGGAAGACACAGGATGATGAACCGCAATGTCAAAAGCCAATATTTTGCTCTTTTAAACAATGATCTATTTTGTTGGGAAAAAATTATTGCCAAGGTAACAGTTCCATCACATGGCTCAAATAGATTCAACATGTTTTGCAACCTCAATCCTCAAAATATCTTCAAGATGAATGTATGCAGATCACAACTTCTAAGAGGAAAGCTGTACACATCTTCAGAATTTTAACATTTTCAGTTTAATTAAATCTTGTATATTGGGGGATGCACTGGTAGAAAATCTTGGCAATTGGATTAAAAATAGTGACAGACTGCAATACCCCAATTAAAACTGAATAGTGCCATAAAAATGTTCATGCCACTGTAGAAAAACAAAATTTGGATTAGTTTTTGTTTCTTACATGATCTTAGATTTGATTTTTCCTTAACTTTCATCTCCATCGTTTTTCCTTAATTAAATGTTATCTCATTACAGTTGT
The DNA here is from genome assembly GCF_965152235.1 of Eretmochelys imbricata. Classification (NCBI taxonomy): domain Eukaryota; kingdom Metazoa; phylum Chordata; order Testudines; family Cheloniidae; genus Eretmochelys; species Eretmochelys imbricata. The sequence goes on from NC_135579.1 coordinate 18,693,050, forward strand.
TCTTCCCTCAATATATATGCAGATACAAAAAGTCACATGTCCTATAAGGTAGTAAAGAAGCAACTTGGGTATCTAGCCCAAGCCATTTTAAAGAATGAAACAGAGGCTGTTTTGTGCAAGAAAAGTGGGATACAGTTCCAGACGAAGGAGGCATCAGGGTGAAGTGAAAGCTAGAATAGAATACAATGAGCCAAAACACCCTCTTTACCTGCATGGACAAAGGGGATGAAAATCCAGTGATTCTAGGCATGAAAAACAGAGAGACGTTGACAAATGGATTTTTATATAAAAAGTAAGCCTTATTATTTCTCTGAAATACTGTCCACATAGAAATGTGAAGTGACTTACAGAAGGGTTTGTGCCACCTTTATAGTACTGATTCCCCGACCCTGTAGCACTGTCTTCACTCAAAATTATGGTGTTTACCTATCTACCTTAATGCTGACTGGCTCAACATAAATGTAAACAGGGTTCATCACGGGAAAAAGGCCATAAGGAGCTCATAGCAGCCTGGATGTAGAATAGCATAGTAGCACAGGTTGCTTTTCAACTTGGATCACACTTAATGTTCAGTATTGCTCCTTCTAGTTGTACAATAGCTGAAGAGAAAATCTAACATAGGCAAATATATAGAGAAAGTCTGAAACGGTAGTCTAATGAGTTAAAGTGTTATCAAAATATTGAGCTCATGTTCATTCACAAATATTCAGGTTTTACAGAGTTCTTTATGTTTGTGAATGTTTATCAGGCTAACTAGATGCAGCGCTAATAAAATGCTAGTTAATTACTCTGAAAACTGTAATAAATTTCACAACACAGTTGTGAGATTAGATCAACATCTTATTAGGGAGCAACTTTTCTTGTAAGAACCAAAAAGGAATTTCTGCTTTCTCTTCAGAATCTCACAAATTCCTCCCTGCTGGGTGTCTCAGTTTATCCAATAGAGGATAGTATAAGGATGACAAGTTTTTGTGGTACGATAAGGACTTTTGTGCATGTATGCATTTCTTACAGCATTAGGCAGATTTCAGCACTGGCTTGGAGGATTTTCAGTTGATTGTTCTATACCGTACATGTGCCAGGGTTTTAGTCTTGAACAATCTTAATGCTTGCGCATCTCTTTGCCAACTAGCACACAGGCACTAACGCAGATTTAACCAACTAGTGGAGCCCCACTTCTGGAGTTTGAACTTTTTTAGTTGTGCTACTATGCGTGCATAATTGTGTGCCTAATCTGAATGTTCAATTGTCATGACTGCAAGTGCAAACTAGGTAAGTGATAATGGAAATAGCCAGTTCTGGACATTTGTATATACAATGGTAATTAATCTCTGACTGCATAGGTACAGATACCATGGTTACTAGTATGAGTTTCCATAGGAAAGCCTCTTCCACTTGAATTAAAGGAGTAACTATCAATTTTTGGTAAGCTGGAGACTCTTATTCCCACTGGGGCCAATGACTAAATGTAGACATGATCACATGAACTAGACCTGTGTATTGCATAGTTAACCTATTTGCATGTGCATTTGCAGTAACTGAGCATGCAGAGGCACACAATTACACATGTATTTTGTGAGGGTAAATGTTCACCAAAAATATTAGCCAATTTCATCCTTGGTGTGCTGCACATTATTGCTTCTCGGATTCAAAACAGGGGAAGAGGTTTTACTAGATGAGCAAAGAGGATGCCCTTTTCTTGCTAAAAAAGAAGCAGTTAAATTTATCTCCGCTGGCAGTTGCTCTCTGCATATCTTAGAGTTGTCTTATCCTTCTTTCTCTTAAGGGTGTTGAAAGTGGTAGTGTAACTCTCATGATCAGTGATGAATCATGGTATGAAACTGAGTATGAAACTGAGTGACTAATTATCTGGAGCCCTCAAATCACTTTACAAACATTTCTTAACTCTCATAACTAGAGCTGGTCAGAATTTTTTTCCAAGGACAATTTCAACTTTTGGGTGAAAAATTAAAACCTGAAAATGTTCAACTGGAAACCTTCCACTGAAAACTGAAAAATTTTGATTTGGAAATGACAGCACGTTGCTCAAGCAAGTTGTAGTTTGTGTGTCACATGTCCCCATTCTCCTCAACAGGCTGGATTCCCAGGCTGGACTACATTTACAGATGTAGTATGACCAGGGATCCCGGTCCATCAAGGAGAATGGTGACCTGAGGCAGCTAAACTACAGCTCCCAAAAGGCAGTGGCGACATGGCCAAATGGAATATTTTTCATTTTAATGTATGTGGTTTTTTTCCATTAATTGTCAACATTTCCTGTGGAAAACAGTTTTTGCAAAATCTTTTTGTCACAAACTCAATTTTCTGTCACAAACCAGTTTCAATGGAAGATTTTTCCAGTAGCTCTATTTACAATGCCCATTGTGCAGATGTCTTTCTCTGGACTTGGAGAATGCCTAGCACACTTTGAGTGCTTTGTCTATCTAAATAACGCACTGGAGGGAAGGGAACATCTAAACAGATTAACACTATGCCTTCCATTACAAACAGTGCCTGAATTCCTTTAGAAAGTAAAGAACTACAGGGCAAGGGACTTTGCTGTTTATTAATCCTTTCTTTGACTGTACAGGGCCAGAGCTATATAAAGAAATCTATCTAGCTATGTATGGTCGGAGAGGGGCTGCCTCTTAGCAGTTTGCTTACACTGTACCACACAGATCAGTATTCAGGTTAATAGATTTATAGGGCTCTGTGCAAATTTTGCTGCAGGCGCCAATACGGCGCGTGGTCGCGCACCTTACAATGTGGCCCGTGCATACGCCACTTTGCCACGTGGCCCCAAGGCTGATTACCCCGGCCATGCACTCTGAGGAAACCGTGCAAGGGGGATGAGGTGCGCTCCTAACTCAAGATGGCTGCCTGGGGAGAATAGGCGCCCTGACAGAACGGAAAAAAACTAAAGGCGTGAATAGCGCGCATGCGCAGCTATCTCTTCTCCGGTCTTAGGAGCCGCCCCGAGCATTCACGCAGACTCAGTCTCCGAGTTGTCTGGAGGTGCGACGTTGGACGCTGGGGCTCGCGCGTGGGCGCGTGCGGCATGGCTGGAGGGCTGGTGCGAATGCTGCTGCTCTCACAGCTCCAGGTCCAGCTGAGTGTGCCATGGGCTGCAGGTAAAGAGTGAAGGGCAGCGAGCGCACTATAAGTACTTAAAATTTTAAAATAACTAATGCTGGCAGTAGATGGGAGTCGTGATAAATCACAATACATGCACCAATAAAACTAATAAATGGCAGTCAGGAATGACTGCCATAAATAACAAGCAAAGTAGTAATAAATCTTCCAAGTAACAATGCTTCATAATCGATAACTATTATAATATCATCAATGGTGCAATTTAATTGATAATTTAATAAAAGCATCATGATTAAGAGTGTATACAATAAATAAGCATATTTTAATACAATCGGTATCATAATATAATAAATAGTACTACTAAAATAATGGAACAAACATCATCAAGCCAAGAATACCCACCCCATAGTAAACAGCTATAATGTTAAGCAAGCTATAAATATCCAAGAGAGTTTATATTTGTCTAGGGGAGAGGAAGAGAAACATTTGATATGATAGAAGATTTGAAGGGGGAGAAGAGGAAGTGTTTAAAAACTCACTTTATAAAATGCACGAAAAAATTGTGATGATTTTAGCCAACAAAAAAATTAATTCGTAACAGTTGTAAAGACAGAGTCTGTATCTGTCTCAGAGAATCTGTATCTATTTTGCAAATTATGTTCAAAGATACTAAGATTGTGAACCTATAAGCTGCTCCAGGACCTAAATGATTTTTTCAGGGGTGACAGAGGAATCATCTTCCCATCACTAAGCCATAGCCTCTCTAGTTATGAACATTCATTCCTCACACAAGGAATGTACCCAACCCACCACCTCTTATGTATTTATTTGCCTTATTTTTATAATACCACACTCCATTTGCTTTTATGTGCACCTTCAGAACCTTTATTTGACTTCCCCTCCACCTAGGAATTGTACAAATAAAATATTGGGGTGAGTTGCCAGCTGTATTTTTGCATAAGGAACTTAAAAAGTAAACAAAATTTGGCTTTCTTCATTATTGAAAAATGGACTACCTTTCTGTGTCTGAACTATACCTACTGTAAAGGGGCCTCGATCCTTATTTGGACCTCTGAGGACTACTGCAGTATAAGTATTTAATAATAGTATGTATGGTAAGTTCTTGAATTGAGGACCAAGTTTCTAGTTTAGTTCTTATGTCATTGTGGTAATGAGAACTTTAAACTATTAGATTTAAATAGTTTTTATTTTCTGATTTTTGGATGGAGACTGTTGACTGTATTGCCTAACTTAACTGAACGCAACTGAAGAGTGTTGGTTATAGGTACTGTTACTCCTGCGGATTGTAATTCTGAGTCTCTGTTCTCTTAAAACAAAACTATACTCCCAGTCTGCATACCGTGATAGTCTGGCTAGTGTGTACATTGTATGTTCTCCCAGATATATGCGTATTTCAAAATTATAAATAAAACAAACACCATCATCTACACCATGCAGGTAGATTTCTCCTCTGATACCATCATAACAGAACTCGATGCCAAAATGGAACCAGTTCCATTTAAATCACATTGAAAAAGGGTTGCAGCATGAAACCCCGTACATGTTTTCTGAGAAAAGAATTTTCCTATTGATTTTCCTGTTTTACATTAATAGTTCTGCTTACAAGGAGCATTCAAAATATTTAAGATGAATTCAGACATTTGCACATAATATTTTTGTAGTTCATATAGCAGTAATTTGGCTTTAAACTAATTTGTTGCCATGAAATTTGGAGGAATGGATCAAGGTCTGTTATAAAACAGATTTAAACCAACACTATTTTGCAAGTAGAGATTTTGATGAAGACTTAGGGGACTGTTTTCTCCAAAGGAGTCATTAATGAAAATGTTATGCATGTGTATTTGAGGGACAATAGCTCCCTAATTTCCACTAATAGTAACTAAGCCCTTCTGTTATACCCTTCCTATGACATTTACTAGGGGCCCAATCCTATGAAGGTGCTGAGTGTCCTCAATTCCCTTTGACTTCAGGGAGAGATGAGCATTGAACAATCGCATTATCAAGTTTTATTAATGAATTAAACCCCCTTTGAGGTAGGGAAGTATTATCATCCCCAAGCATCAATTAAAGCATCACAGACCAGACATAACATCCAAGATACTATTTGTATATCAGTAGCTCCTACAGTCTCCTAGCTGATATTAGGGGTCCATTATTCTAAGTAGTGTACAAACATATTGTAAGACACAGTCCTGGCCTCTAACAGTTTACAGTCTAAATAGACAAAGGAAGTATTAAACCCATTTTACAGATGGGGAATTGAAACAGAGACTAAATGAGTTTATACAAGGTTACAAACAACATTTATGGAGGAATAGAGAATGACTCTGTTGAGTCCTAGGCTGGTGCCTTAACCACAGGACCATCCTTCCCCTTGACTTTAAGGGACAGGTGCTTTAAAAATCTTGCTTTATCGACTGTAGTGTAGGACTTCCATCAAGCTAAGTGCAGACAGCTTTTATGTTGGAGCAATATACAATCAGATCCGGTCCATTTCTTTCCTTATGCAGCACTGAGTTAGCCACAGGAATGATGTTTTAAGTGTGATTTTACAATTAAAACTAGAAAAATACCATATGTCAGTTGAGAACAAAACCAAACCCGAGCTGTTTCTCCTAATCTATTCCAATGACATATTTACTAGCAGAAAAAGAGCAGTGATTTTGTCTGCTAACCATTCAGTTGAACTAACGTTATGAGATCAGACTGGCAGTAAAACTAGTAGCTTTACTGCCCATGTATGTAGGTGCACCTACAAAGAGATCCTAGGTGGAGTCTGTTGTGGGCAAATGTCTCTGGGGAGTGCCTCTAGGACAACTGCCTCTGAAAGAATACAGCATATGTTTTCTCCTCCATGAGGCCAGCCTTCCTTTCTGTCCCCTTTGATGAAACTACGATTTTCAAACGAACTAGGAGAGCAAGGTAGGGAATTAGAGTGTCTAAATCCATAAGTCTCCAGACCTAGCATTTAGCATGAGGGGGATTATGCCCCGATTTTTGCAGTTGCCATGAGGGTGATGAAGGCCCCGTGCACTCCCATCCCCACTTGTTCATGGCCCAGGCCCTTATTTAGGTCTGCTTGGCTTGGAGATTTGTAATAGGATATAAAGCAGGGGTTCTCAAACTGGGGGTCAGGACCCCTCAAGGGATCACAAGGCTATTTAACGGGGGGCTGAGGGGGGAGTCACGAGGTGTCAGCCTCCATCCCAAACCCTGCTTTGCCTCTAGCATTTATAATGGTGTTAAATATATAAAAATGTGTTTTTAAGTTATAAGGGGGGATCGCATTCAGAGGCTTGCTATGTGAAAGGGGTCACTAGTAAAAAAGTTTGAGAACCACTGATCTAGAGCTCTTCACAGTTAGTAGCCATCCCACCTTGGTAGGGGCTACCTGTTTTCCATTTGATGATTGGTACAGTGCCTATGGAAAAAGAACTGGTGGTTTCAATCAAGTCCCTGTTGGACATCTCTGATAATGACTTTTAGTTATGACTAAAGATGGCTGGAGAATGTTTCTTAACAACTTTCAACATTTCAACATGTATTTTCATTCTGCATTAGACTGAAAACAAAATCTTTGCAATGTTTTCACAAAATGGACTTGTGTTAAAACGCCTATCTTGGAATTGAAAAAGATCAGGTTGTTTTTTTTCGTGTGTGTGTGTGTGTGGAGAACACCCTGAACCTCAGAAAGAAACCTTCCCATTGAAAACTTAGTTGAAATTGATACCTTTCAGCATTTGTTTTGACCTCTATGAAACAACAGTTTGACAAAAAATGTTCTGATCAGCTCTAGTAGCTCTTAGAGCCACAACCACATTCTGAACTTAGCACTTTAGGAGCAATCCGATCTGACCATAATTACATTTTAATAGGCTTGTTTTCCAAAGAGGGACTTTCTAAACAATCAAAAAGTGGGTACATCTCAAATTGTCATTATCCCATATGATTTGCTGAATCCTAACGATCAGGCTTTTTAAGAAATTTCAGGTCAAAGCAAAAATGCACTTACAATCTTTTGAAAACAAAATACTTCAATTTAATCATTTGAATTTTATGTTAAATAATAAGTTTGGGGTTTTTTTTTAATCACTGAGGCTGGATATCTTTTAGGAAACAAAGGCTCAAGTTTCTCATTGTGTATGTATTTGGAGTTCAGCAAAATGCTGATACCCAACCAATACTCATGAAAGGCATCCTGTTCACAAATGGCACCCTGAAATCTTACGTTTGTCTACAGAAGGGGCACACACTGGGCAATGGGAGTGCAAACTCACCTGCATTCTACTCCTCCATGTGCCCACAGAGGTCCGAGTATCACTGAACTAGACTCTTACCCCTTGGAGTAGTCCTGAAAGTCAGAGTATAGGCATAGTGGAGATGTGACGTGAGGAAGAGAGAGGATGGAGAAGGAGTCTTCTTCAAGGATGTTTGTCCATATTTCACCACAGCTGAATTCACTAATCAGGAAAAAAAAATGGCAACAGTAAAATGACTCATATTTGCAAATAAGATTGCTAGTTTAATACTATCAGTTCTCAGATTTACAGTACAGGGTGAACAGTCAAAGAGACAAAATTGATCATTCAGATTGCCTAGAAGCTGTTTGCAGGAGGGAAAAGACTCATGTTTTACTGAGACATCTGCCTGAAGGATAGGAAGAACTATATTTTTTCTGTTTATTACAAGGTAGTCTAAATCAGCATCTGTTAAATTAATTTTGTATGGTTTTTCAGGGACATTGTGAAGTATAAATTATAAAATTTGGAAAGGTAGATTTGAGAAGTTATTTCTGTGTGTACAAGGTGTTCCATATTTGCAACGAAGACAAAATTTAAAAATGTAAAGAGTATTTTTAGTTCTCCAGCCTTATCAAACCAATGAACAAATGCCATGGTTGCATGATCACGACAGAGGTTTCTTTTAGAGTGTTTTTCCCTTGTTCAACAAAAGAATAAGAAAATCTTGTAGTAATTATAGGGACACTGTCAGAGTTAGGTTTTAAACACAGCTTGATAATTGTCATATTTGATAACATTTGCTCTAAGGATTCAGCCCACGGTGCTTTATTTATTCTTTAATTTATTTTCTACATTCTAACTTGCTGTGTGCTATGTAAGTGGAATGTACAACATGTATGAGTGTGTGTATTCACACATGCTCTTTGATTTGTCAAGTGCTCAGTAAGTCTGCTGCATCATTAAGTTTTGTGTTTAAATTGAGCCCCTCAGCAATTATTGGTTTCAACAAGAACGCTATGAGCTTTCAGACAGGAAAAATGCCAGTGACAGGCTATTAATTTTAAGGGAAAAAACCTTCAGAATTTCCCTTTAAAATGAGGACATAGAAATGTTCATGTGTTCCTGCCATTGGTGGCACATCAGAGAGGTATGGTGCCTGCTGTGGGTTTGGAATAAGCATTTTAAATAGTGGAAAATAAAACTGCAGCCAAAATTAGTAGTTGAGCTATAAATATAAAAACGAGTGGGATGGAGGAAGTCTAGATCATTTAGGGGTGTTTGTACATGGTTTGGTGGCATTTGGTTTTAACAGTGGTATTGCAAGTCACAGTGTTCGTACATTTATAAATCATTAAACTGTCAGACTTTTAGGAAGCTGTAGGTTACAAAGCCTCATTAACAGGCCTTAAATCTGCAGTGGTCCCAGATATATAGTACAGAAGAGGCACTTTACAACTAATTAGGAAAAACCCATGAGCAGTTTGGATATTAATAATTTACCAAGAACTAAACTGCATCTTTGTGTTTTCCCTAAATATAGCTTTTTTTTCAAAAAGCTTCTGATAGGAAGTATAGCAGAAAAATCTTTGTTCAGCTGAACATTGTGTCTGAAATAAACACATTTCTGTCTAGATAAGTTTTGTATATAGCAAGATAACGGTTTGTTTTTTAATTCCCTAAAGTCAAGCTGAGATTGAATTGTCCTCAAGCACCCTGCTGGCACTATTGGCAGGGGAATTGTTATTGCATGGAGAGGAGTCGCACAGGGACTTGGATTGAAGCACTGAGATACTGCAAACGATATCGAGATACAGAACTATTAAAAATCACTAATGCATCAGAAAAGGTAAAGCTTGTGCCTTGTGTATCATTTAAAAGCGTGACTGCAAAGACCACTCATGCTACTTTTATTTCTAGTCTTCTACACTGTTGATTAATTTTATCTTTTTCCCCCCAACCTCAGAGTTACATTTGCATGTGTTGCCAGGTGCTCTTATAAGCTATATACAAGCTTTTCTTTACACATTTCTGCCAGTTACAGCCCCTGCTGTTCCAGTTTTGTGCTTTTCCTAACTATACTGTGACACGTTCTGAACTGTGGCATGAGAGAACTACTGTAGCTTTGATCAGCTGTTGTTTTCCCGTGTAAACTCTGTTGGGAGCTGAGTTCAGACCTTTGGGGTGTGTCTGCACGACAGCTGGGAGACAGACGTGCTAGCTCTGCTCAAGCTAGCGTGCCAAAAGTGGTAGTACAGCCACAGGCAGCCTGAACTTCCGACATTTCCTAACTTTTGAGTGCTTGACTTGGCCACCATAATTTGTTTAGTTTTTTAAATATTATAAAAATAAACAATATTCAGTATTTCACAAGGTTTTTATGCCTATAAACACTATACAAGACAAACTTGATGCAAATTTTCATATTACTTACTGCATTTTCAATATAATCATAGTCCCTTAGCAGCTTTGACACCTTCTCTGCAAAGATCTCAAAGCATTTTACAACCATTAATGAAGACTCCTAAATGAGGTACAGAGAGATCCATGCCAAAGAGTGTAATTGCATGAACCTAAAGTCAGGCATCCGAATAAACGGCCTGATTTTCAAAAGTGCTGAACACCCACCGTACACAGGAAGATAAGTCACTGATCTAGGTGCCTAAATACGGAGTTAAGTACCTAACTGTGGGTGGTGGTGTTGAAACTTTTGGCAGACTGTCGCATGGCAGAGAGTCTGAGATCTTCAGGAATAGAATACAGAACTTTTGGCTTCCATATATGATCTCTAACTTCTAGGCAATGCTCCTTCCCTTCAAAGTTGTACCCAGGAGAATGGTCTTCAGAAGGGCACATAGGCCCTTAAAAAAATTGAATCAACGTGTGCTTATTAATTGCATTCAGACAACAGGTCAGTTAACACTATGGTTGTGTGTAAGGTTGATGGGCATTTTGCTGAGGGCCAGCGAATAATACAAATGCTGTTTAAAGAAGCACTAGAAAATCATTGCTACCAACAGCCCCTCTCAATCTACTGCACCATCTTCAGCACAACCATAGTTCATCATGTGAAACATTACCACTGAAACCTAGTCATGCTTGGCTAGCACAAGTTGGTGAGGGCATGACACTTATCACTGTCTCCCTCCACCCACCTTCTCCATAATGATTGAACCTGTCTAGGAATTTGTGACGCCAGGAGCGTTGCTCTCAGAAGTCCTTTGTCAGGCCTGCTGACTCACTCTAAATTTGTGTCTGACTTTGAGTCACAGAGCTAGAATACACAGGGGAGGAGAATTAAATTCAAAGGAATGCCATGTTTGCTGCAGAAGAGAGAAAAAATTAAATATCTCCAAGGAGCTGAGGGAATATTTCCTCTAAAATCAGATAAGGGAAGTTTCTGATAACACCACAGAGTCTGTAAAGCAAGCACTGTGGTTGCTTCAATGAAATGAAGTAAGTATACTGTATAATCTTGCAGTGTCTCCCATGATCTTCATACTTTCAGATTGCATTGTTTATCAAATCTTGGCATGACCAAATCTGACAATTATTCTCTTTCGCTTACACTGCTTCAAAAATAGTGCAACTCCATTGACCTAATTGAGTTAAGTGCAGATTCTCACAGGTGAAAGTGACAGAGAAGAATCAGGTTCCTTTGCATACTGTATAACCTGATTCCTAGACATAAGCAATATGAGTGAGAAAAGAATGTCACACAACGTGATTTAAAAAAAAAAAAGGCAAAATAAATGAGCCATTGTTTTCCCTCATGCAGGCGTGTTAATTAGTGATTTAAAAGACACTGACAAGTTCTTCATGCCCTAGTATAGATTCAACTGCAAGTACCTTTCTAGGGAATGATGTAGAGTTTGTAAGCTCTCCAGTAACTCTTGGACATGCTTCTTTTAAAACACGGATCCTTACAAGGACAAGAAATTAATAAAACAAGGAGTATGTTGTCTTGTGAACTTGATACAAAAGGAAGCCTGTTTATGCAGTCTCTCTTGCGCGCTCTTTTGTTGTCCAGGTACGTATCTCTGCCTCTTCATGCAAATTAAATGCCTTTTTTATTTGGATGTTCAAGAACTCTTTAAAAATCTGATATGGCTAGGTATAGATTGCACACAGCTATTGAATAGTTTGCTGGTTTATGATGTTTACTACCAGCTGCACTGTTTTCAGTTCTGGTGTTAAGTGAGTCTAATGCATATTGTATGTCGGTGGGCCAGAGTCTGCTCTGTGCTACTGAGCAACCCTGTTGACGTTAATTGGGTCGTCCGGTGTATAACTAGGAGTGGAATTTGGCCAAATCTGTGTGTAAGTCTGTGCTATCTAGTGGCTAAAGGTATTTAGAGTCAGAACTTTGTGTTTTTCTTTACAACTCACCCACTGATGCATTGTGTGACCTCAAGCAAGTCACTTAAATTCTCTGTGCCTCAGTTTCCACATCTGTAAAATAGGGATAATACCTTTTTCTCAGGGTGGATATGAGAATTAGCGTTTGAAATGCCTGAATGAAAAGCTATTATACAAGTGCTAATTATTACTATACACAAATGTGTTTATAAAGAATTGATCATTTCCGCAGAAATGGATTTTAGGGTTGCCTCTGAACGATTTCTGGATTGGATTAAATAATTTGGAAAATGTGACTAATTTTGCCTGGTCAGAAGGGACACTGGCAGACATAACAGCACCCTGGTAAGAAGCTGATTTGAGCAGTATTCATATTATCGTATAAGCTCATTTGAGTGTGTAACATCATAGAAATGACTGTCGAGACAGTGATATTAGTATTTATTACCAAAGTGCCATTACAGCTCATCTTATAAATTGGAAACACCGCTATGTTTGCTAGATGGTTTTTGTAACATGTTGAGTGCACTCATTTTTTAAAATTGTTTTTCATAATATTCAAATTTAGAAGATTTAAAAATATCACGAGCAGAAAATAAAAATCAGATTATATATTAGATAACTCCAGTGAGGTAAAGTGCAAAAAAAAAAAATCATTTGGATATGTCTTATAATTCTGTTCATGATGGAGAATATGGACTTGTATCTGTTAGTCCAAATGCATAGACTAAAGTTGTTTTGCATAGTTTCTGGGAATAGGAATGCAAGGAGTCTAATTTAATAGAAAAAGAGGAATATAAAGAAATGAGTTCAGATCATCAATCCCATTCCAGTTTCTTTATACCAGGTGAACAGGCTAAAGTAGTGTAAAAAAAAGTCTGTCATCCCTGGATCTGGCCAGGGGGTGATTCATCTAGTACATGAATTGACAAAATAGCCATTAGACTGCTTTTGAAGGACCCCTTCACAAGCCCTAGTGTAGGGGATGTGGTGGAGGCGAGAGGGGTGAGACAAGCAGGAGGCTGCTGTTTCTTAAGTAGGATCCCATGGCTGTCAGATTATGCTGGGGGGAGGGGGTGTGTGCTTCATCCTCTGGACCAGCCCAGGGTTGGGAGGGTGCAAAGGTGAGTTAAGAACACCGTAGACCCTATCTGCCTGGTCTGGCACTCTTCAGAAGCACAGCACAGATTTAAGTCATAAGATTCTACCTTACAGCAATATTGCAGTGGATCATATTTTATTTCTAAGGCACATTTCTGCAAAATTGGTCCCCATCTCTCTCCAGATACGAAGCAGGATACAATGAGATCTACTGTTTAAGGGGGAGAAGCTGATTTTAAGACTCAAATGCTATACAGCAGAACACAAAATAGAGTGCCCAGATGTAAAGAATGGAACCAAAACCTACATCAAATAGAGCTGGTCAAAACTTGCCAAATATCAAAGTTTAAAAGGGAAATTTTGCTGAAATTTTTTTATAGTCCCTCAACCTCCACCCCGCCTTTACCCACCAACTGTAGCGCAGATTTATTTAAAAAAAAACAAAGACAGTCATTGTAATGTAAATTTCTCTAGATGTTTTCTTTAACAATGACCTTTTTGTATTCTGTTAAAATTGAATGGAAAGGCTTTGGATGTCACGCCCAGCCCAGCCAAACACTGCATATTGTGTGAAGATTTCCAATGGCATCTTGATTGCTCTGGACTGTAGTGCCAAGGCCCATTGGATCTGCAAACAAAGTGCAGGTGAGAATTTACACTGCTTGTTTAATCTATTGGTGTCTAAATCAGGATTCCCTTTGCAGATGTACCCTTTGAGGCCTCAGTCCTGCAAACTCTTACTCATGGGAGAAGGCCTTGCTTTTACAAGTAGTCCCTTTGAAGTCAGTGGAACTGCTCTCATGAGCAAAGGTTTGTAAGAGTAGGTACTTAGTGCTCAGGGTTTGCATATGCTAGGAGGTTTTGCTGCTTTAACTAAGGCCTGATCTACACTAGAAAATTAGGTTGCTTTAACTATGTCAGTCAGGAGTGTGAAAAATCCACATTGTTAAACTGATCTAAATTTCTGTGTAGACAGCACTGGGTTGACAGAACATCAACCTAGCTCCCCCCTCTTGGGGAGGGGAATTACCTATGCTGGTGGGAGGATCCCGCCTGTATGCATAGGTAGTGTCTACACTGAAGCGCTAGAACGGCACAGCTGCTGTTCTGCTGTAGTATTTGAAGTGTAGACAAGCCCTAAATCAGTATAGCGCCCTATACCCACGTTAGTGAGGATGCAGTTGTACTCGTGTAGCATAGTCAAGCTCAGGATCTGAAGTAGGCACTGTCAGGCCAGGTCTACAACTATCGACCTATATCAGTAAACTACATTGCTCTACTGTGGAAAAAATCTGCACTCCTGAGCAAGGTAGTTATACCGACCTAACCTCCCCACCCCCCATGTAGACAGCACTATGTTGAGATGAGAGCTGATGCCACCTTTTGGGGAGGTGGATTAACTATGCCGATGGGAGAAGCTCTCTCGCTGGCGTAATAGCGTCTTCACTAAAGCGCTACGGCGGCGGAGCTGCACCAATGCAACTGTAGCACTGTATGTGAAGATTAGCCCTCAGTAAAAGGCACCTTTCATATCAGTATAACTGCATCTGCACTTGGGCTTTTAGCTTTTAAGTGTAGACTGGTCCTTAGCCCTAGTCCATAGGCACCGACTCCATGGGTGCTCTGGGGCTGGAGCATCCATGGGGAAAAAAGGGTGGGTGCCGAACACCCACCAGCAGCCCTTCCCCCCCATCAGAACCTCCCCCTCTCCCCAAGGCCTCCCGCGAACAGCTGTTTTGCGGCATGAAAGAGGTTGGAGGGAGAGAGGAGGAGCAAGGACATGGTGTGCTCAGGGCGGAACTGGGTGGGAAGAGGTGGGCAGGAAAAGAGGTGGGTCCGAGGCCTTGGGGGAAGGAGTGGAGTGGGGGCAGGGCCTGGAGCAGAGCTGGGGGTTAAGCACCCCCCCCCACCTCCCGGCACCTTTGAAAGTCGACACCTGTGCCCTAGTCCTCCTGTGATCAAGATTTTAAAAACAGACAAGTTTTTCAAATGGAATTAATTTGATATTCTTAATGTATTAAACAGGAAATACACATTGCTGTTGAGTCTAGGACTTGTCTGCACCAGAGAAGTGTAAATTTTAGTATACACTAGCATGTCATGCACTTACTGGACCAAAGTTCTCTAGTGTACGTTAATGTAAGTCCCGTTTCAAACTGTACTATATTAGCACACTAGGGAATCTTCAGTGCACGCCAGCAGGATTCACAATTCTGTTGTGTCATCGCTTTATAAACTGCTGACATGACAGAGCATACAACAATAATATCTAGCTTTTACATAGTACCTTTTCATCAGTAGATCTCAGAGCATTTTATAAAGGAGGCCAGTGTGACCCACATTTTAGAGCAAACCTGACATTTTCACACAGCCACTTACAATATAGTCCAACTCAAATGATCCAACAGCATTCTCTGTTTCTACAGGGTCTCAAAAATGGAGAATTATTTCCATATTTGGAGGTTAAGAGAAGTTTGCTTTGTCTTAAATTATCTGGAAAATTAAATTTGGACAACTTCACAATTGCCTTCTTTTAATCCTGCCAGTCAAATAGACAAGCTTTGTTACATGCCACCTCACTGTTCATTCCTGCACTACAATGCGCATTACTGTACATTGTGTCATGTAAAACCAGGCCCTGGTAATGCTCAGATTGAAAAAAATTCACTCCTAGAGGACCAGTACCTGGCCTAATGTGCTACTTAAGTCCCTATTTTGAGGACTTAAGTGGTGCATGGGTCTTGCATTAGCACAAGTGGGGGAAACCTCAAGTAATGCTGTTTGTCAGGGTCTCACCACACTGGCACCTCCTGCTAGCAGGGGCAGCAGTTTTGTATAATTTTTGGTGGTGCCCAGAACGGGTCCAAGTTCCGCTCAGCCCCCCACCCCCATAAGCCTATATATGTTTTTTAAAATAATGTAAAAATGGACTAGAAACAGTAAGTGTTTAACAGTTTCCCTATATTGCACAATGGGGCGTGTGTGTGTGTTTGGCAGGGGGGGAATGAGGGCTCTGGCTAGGGGTGCAGGCTCTAGGGTTGGGCTGGGAGGGGGCTCAGGGCTAGGGCAGAGGGTTGGGGCGGATGAGGGACTCAGCTATGGCAGGGGGGTGAGGGCTGCGGGTGAAGGGTTCACAGTGCAGGAGGGGGCTCAGGGTGGAGCAGAGGGTTGGGGTGCAGGGGGGGTGAGAGCTCTGGCTCAGGGTGCAGGCTCTAGGGTGGGGCAGGGGTGGGGTTGACGAGTTTGCGGTGCAGGCAGGCTGCCCTGCGGCTGGAGCCAGAGAAGATAACGCCACAGTCCCCCTAGCCCTATCTCCACTGGCAACAGGAAGCTCCGGGGGAGGGGAGCCCCTCTCCTCCCTGGCAGCACACTCACCCGGCACCGTCACTGCACGTGCTCCTAGGGGCCAGGCCCCTCTCAGGTCCAGGAAGCCCCCTTACCTCCCCTGTGGTGGGTGCCAGGGGATGGGGCTGCCATCACATGTGGCCTCCTCCCCTGCTACCTCTCTCCATAGCCTCATGGGGCTGTCCCTTGCCCAGCATGGGGCAGGAGTGGTGGCTGCGTGGATCACACACTCGGACACTCACCCACCCGAGTCCTAGCAGCTGCTCAGGTGAGGTCCAGACTCAGTTTCCTGGAAGCCCCCTCGGTGTCGCCTCCTGGTGGGTGCCAGGGAAGGGGATGGCTGCAAATCATGTGTGCACCTCCTCCCCCAGCAGGTGCAGCAGCTGCCTCAGCCTGCCACCTGCGCTGCTTGTGATGTAGGCAGCAGCGGCCACTGGCAGTGGCGAGGGAGTGCAGCATGGAGCAGCAGGGCAGCCGCCCGCTTGAGGCAGGGATGCTCTAGGGCTCAGGGGAGGCACGCGGGGGCTGGGGGACACTCCGGGGAGGCGCATGGGGGAGACACCTGGCTCCAAACATTGGTGGAGCCGGGCCCTGAATATTCCTGGAGCCTTGGCACCACAGGCCGATACAACTCACTGCCCCTGCCTGCTGGCTGTTTCGGGCATTAGTTCTGGTCAGCAGGTGTGCTCTCCGGTGGTGGTGGCTCTCCGGTCCTAGTCTCCACCTGAAGACCCACTGCCTCTCCTTCGTGGCACAGCCCTCTGGCCATCTCACAGTCCAGGTTCCCCCCTTCCAGGGGACTCCTTCTGCATCAGTCTAGCAGCTCCTCGCAGCGGCTTGGCAGTCCACAACCTGGCTGCTGCTTCAGCAGCGTGTCTGTGTTGGGCAGGGGGTGGCGGACCCAGACCTGCCCACTACTATGTGTCCCAGCCCAGGGACCCTGTAAACAACAGCTTTCTGCTGCCCCTCCTTTCTTTCTCCACCAGTCTGTCTCAATTCCCTCAGCTACTTCCCCACAGCCCCAGCCCCTTTGGCTCTTTCACCCGCTTCTCAGGGCCTCGGGCCTGCAAGCCCTAGTAGCCCTGTTCAGAGTGCTAGTCCTATAGGCCTCTAGGACACCAGTCCCCTCCCTTAGGCTTCCTGCTGCAGACTCCTTGCTCTGGCCTGCAGCTTCCTTTTCTATGGGCCTGCTGGGCCCTGATTGGTTGGTCCTGCCACCACCCTAATTGGCTACAGCCAGAGCTCTAATTGGTGTTTCCTTGCAGCCTTCCAGACTGTGTTTTAACCCTGTCAGGGCCAGTGCGGGGCAGATGCCCAATCACACTGTTGCATAGGTTTGAGCTGGGGAGCTCAACAAAGGCAGTATGAATGGTAAACCTATAGAGAGCACAGCAGTATCGATCTGATCAGAACCTGGGTTCATTGCTGTCTGTCACTCTTCATCATGTTTCCTTGTTTAGATGGAACGGCAAGACACTTTTTATGTTAACTCAGGAGTAGTACACATGCCAGCTGCTGCTAGGGGGGAAAAATGAAGCAGGGGTTTTTCGCCGGAGCACATCTCTGAGCATTTTGGAGCATTGGCTCCAGGGCAGGTGTGGGTATCTGCATACACTCCACTTCAGCTGGCGACCTGCATTTTATTGTTCTTCCCATCTTCTTTCCCCCCTCGCAAGATACTGAGCGGTATCAAGAACACAAAGGAAAGGTACTTCTCTCGCCACCAAGTCTTCCATCACAAGTACATGCAGATTTGAATTCTGCTAAAGAAGCTTGCCTGGAGCTTAGGGAGAAATGCACAGGAATTTCTACATGGAATAATGCATATGCCCTTGCCAGGGGGACCGTATTGTTGAAGAGTGAGGAGAGCAATTCCTATGCCTATGTAAAATCAGGTAAGTTGACTTATTAGAACAATCCATAGATCAAATCCACTGCATCACATGACCACTTACATGCTCTGAGTGAAATTCTGATTCATTGGTGTTAATTGAACAACTCCCATTGACTTTACTAGAGTCAGGCTTTCACTCTCTGTTCCTCCTGCATCATGTAGAAGGGCAGAGAGAAGCTGCTTCTGATGCCACTGTGATCTTCGTATTGATTGTTAGGATAACAGCAGTGCCGTGGTTATAGCTGCTTCCCAATATCTTGTATTTTTCCCCTGAAAGTATGTCACATTCTCCAGTGTTGTATGATGATATAGCTGAAGACTTTGTGGGAATGATCATCCAAACTTTTGTGAGTTTCCTTTGGGCCAGTTCAGTGAGACCATTGGCCTGACAAGCTGCACACATGTTACCACAGTTTCTGTCAGGGGCAAGTATGATCTGCTCAGAATTGATTATGCACTGTGGAATTTAAAGTCATATTTTTAAAATAATTTGAATAAATTGTTGCCCCTTTTCGACCTGAGCAGCTAGTCACATTTCATGGCCCTGGGGATGTTCCATTTGGAAGTAGAAGTTGGTGGAGTCTGGTATCTTCTTTGATGCAATCTTGTTTATTTACCAAGAACTTACAAAGTGCTGCTGCTCTGAATGAAGGGGCAACCAAGAACAAGAGTAGCAGTTTCTAGCTTACAGCTCCAGTCCCAAAAGTTCGCTTTCAAGCTTTTTCCAGGGTCTGACTGTGTTCAGGGGCTAGCGCTTGGCTTTCTCTTGCTTTTGCCTCTGGCTCTCTCTCTCCCTTGTCACTTTCTGTGTGCTCTCTAACTCTTTCCCCCCCTGAAATCCAACAAACCTGGTCACAATACGCAGTGGAACCTACCCGCTTGGTGCTAGAATCTGCCCAGAAACAATTAGGCCTTGTTTTAGGTATGGCTCCTTAATTGTTTATACAGCTATCTTAAGTGAAGGGAGTGTTCACACATCTGTTTGAGTGAGGTTTTAACTAAGGGTATGTCTACACTACGGAATTAGGTCGAATTTATAGAAGTCGTTTTTTTAGAAATCGGTTTTATATATTCGAGTGTGTGTGTCCCCACAGAAAATGCTCTAAGTACATTAAGTGCATTAACTCGGCGGAGTGCTTCCACAGTACTGAGGCAAGCGTCGACTTCCGGAGTGTTGCACTGTGGGTAGCTATCCCACAGTTCCCGCAGTCTCTGCTGCCCAGTGGAATTCTGGGTTGAGATCCCAATGCCTGATGGGGCTAAAACATTGTCATGGGTGGTTCTGGGTACATATCGTCAGGCCCCCGTTCCCTCCCTCCCTCCCTCCGTGAAAGCAAGGGCAGACAATTGTTTCGCCCCTTTTTTCCTGAGTTACCTGTGCAGACGCCATACCACGGCAAGCATGGAGCCCGCTCAGGTAACCGTCACCGTATGTCTCCTGGGTGCAGATGCGGTACTGCATTGCTACACAGTAACAGCAACCCATTACCTTCTGGCAGCAGACGGTGCAATACGACTGGTAGCCATCGTCGTCATGTCCGTGGTGCTCCTGGCCACATCGGCAAGGAGTGCCTGGGCAGACATGGGCACAGAGACTAAATTTGGAGTGACTTGACCAGGTCATTCTCTTTAGTCCTGCAGTCAGTCCTATTGAACCGTCTTATGGTGAGCAGGCAGACGATACGGATTGCTAGCAGTCGTACTGTACCATCTTCTGCCGGGCAGGCAAGAGATGAGGATGGATAGCAGTCGTATTGCACCATCCTCTGCCGGGCAGGCAAGAGATGAGGATGGCTAGCAGTCGTATTGCACCATCTTCTGCCGAGCAGCCATGAGATGTGGATGGCATGCAGTCCTTCTGCACCGTCTGCTGCCAGCCAAAGATGTAAAAGATAGATGGAGTGGATCAAAACAAGAAATAAACCAGATTTGTTTTGTACTCATTTGCTTCCCCCCCTCCCCTGTCTAGGGGACTTATCCCTATAGGTCACACTGCAGTCACTCGCAGAGAAGGTGCAGCGAGGTAAATCTAGCCATGTATCAATCAGAGGCCAGACTAACCTCCTTGTTCCAATAGGAACAATAACTTAGGTGCACCATTTCTTATTGGAACCCTCCGTGAAGTCTTGCCTGAAATACTCCTTGATGTAAAGCCACCCCCTTTGTTGATTTTAGCTCCCTGAAGCCAACCCTGTAAGCCATGTCGTCAGTCGCCCCTCCCTCCGTCAGAGCAACGGCAGACAATCGTTCCGTGCCTTTTTTCTGTGCGGACGCCATACCAAGGCAAGCATGGAGGCCGCTTAGCTCACTTTGGCAATTAAGAGCACATTAAACACCACACGCATTATCCAGCAGTATATGCAGCACCAGAACCTGGCAGAGCGATACCGGGCGAGGAGGTGACGTCAGCGCGGTCACGTGAGTGATCAGGACATGGACACAGATTTCTCTGAAAGCATGGGCCCTGCCAATGCATGCATCATGGTGCTAATGGGGCAGGTTCATGCGGTGGAACGCCGATTCTGGGCTCGGGAAACAAGCACAGTATGTGTTTCTGGCCTGGAGTGGTAAAGTGTCCTACCATGAAGGACGCAATAAGGCTGCCCTCCCCAGAAACCTTTTGCAAAGGCTTTGGGAGTACATCCAGGAAAGCTGCGAATGCCAGGGCAAATTAATCCTTTCACATGCTTGCTTTTAAACTATGTATAGTATTTTAAAAGGTACGCTCACCGGAGGTCCCTTCTCCGCCTGCCGGGTCCACGAGGCAGCCTTGGGTGGGTTCGGGGGGTACTGGCTCCAGGTCCAGGGTGAGAAACAGTTCCTGGCTGTCGGGAAAACTGGTTTCTCCGCTTGCTTGCTGTGAGCTATCTACAACCTCATCTTCTTCTTCTTCGTCCCCAAAACCTGCTTCCGTGTTGCCTCCATCTCCATTGAAGGAGTCAAACAACATGGCTGGGGTAGTGGTGGCTGAACCCCCTAAAATGGCATGCAGCTCATCATAGAAGCGGCATGTTTGGGGCTCTGACCCAGAGCGGCCGTTCGCCCCTCTGGTTTTCTGGTAGGCTTGCCTCAGCTCCTTAAGTTTCACGTGGCACTGCTTCGAGTCCCTGTTATGGCCTCTGTCCTTCATGTCCTGGGAGATTTTGACAAAGGTTTTGGCATTTCGAAAACTGGAACGGAATTCTGATAGCACGGATTCCTCTCCCCATACAGCGATCAGATCCCGTACCTCCCGTTCAGTCCATGCTGGAGCTTTTTTGCGATTCTGGGACTCCATCATGGTCACCTCTGCTGATGAGCTCTGCATGGTCAACCGCAGCTTGCCACGCTGCCCAAACAGGAAATGAGATTCAAAAATTCGCAGTTCTTTTCCTGTCTACCTGGCCAGTGCATCTGAGTTGAGAGTGCAGTCCAGAGCGGTCACAATGGAGCACTCTGGGATAGCTCCCGGAGGCCAATACCATCGAATTGTGTCCACAGTACCCCAAATTCGACCCGGCAAGGCCGATTTAAGCACTAATCCACTTGTCAGGGGTGGAGTACAGAAATTGATTTTAAGAGCCCTTTGAGTCGAAATAAAGGGCTTCATCGTGTGGACGGGTGCAGGTTTACATCGATTTAACGCTGCTGAATTCGACCTAAAGTCCTAGTGTAGACCAGGGCTAAATGCATAACAAGGTTTCGCCCAGCTCATAACAATATTGTTTTGTGTCTTATTGTTGGTGGTTGTTGGTATAAGGCAAAATTGTGGCATTTGGCTGAAGCCCCAATGGCTACACTGCCTTGCGGTGAGCACCATAAGGCATTCTTTGAGGGGTGAAGCATACCCGCGCTCCTGGCTGGCCCTAGGGAGGCAGAGCTCCAGCCCTTTAGGCTCCTCACCCCTGCCTCCTTTCCACAACTAGCTTCCTAAAGGGAGCAAGCAGGTAGTAGTCCTTGTGTTCTCTGGGTCAGTCAGTTTGGGGAGCCCTTACATAGGCTACCCATGCCCCTTACTCCTTATCTGACTGTAAGAGCTAGCCACAGTCTCGCTATAAATTTGTATCATGGCAGCCTGTGTGTCCCTGAAATGAATGACAGTGCTGTTTTCTATCTTGTTCTTAGATTGCTCCACGGGTTACTTTGGAAGGGATTGTTCGTCTGTGTGCAGTTTGTGTCACAACGATGATCTGTGCAATCCCTACACGGGAACTTGTGATGATTTCCATTTGTGCAGTGTTCAGAGTGCACCTACAGCCTGTGAGAGAGGTACCTAAACATAAGTGCTTTATGTGTGGCGGGTTTACCTAATGCAGTAGAAAAATTTAAAGGTGAGTGATTGCCCTTGTTCTTGGCATAAGCAATATTGCATGTGTTCACTCCTAGCAGTTATTTCCCTTTCCCCTGCATTTTGTCAATGCTTAACTAATTCTCCTTTTTTGTTATGTCAGTAATCTGGACCCTTGGGTACTGTTACTCCTTTGTATTTGATTAGCTATGAAAAGTTTGTGGTGCCCTCGTTTTTCTGGTTGGTCGTATTGGAGTGGCAAATGTTACTACTTCAGCACAGAGGCCCCTGCCAGCTGGCTTCAAGCAAGGGAGAAGTGTAGAAGATACAGAAGTGCAGATCTGCTATGGATTGAGAGCCCAGAAGAAATGGTATTTCTTAGAATTGGTGGGGAAATGTCAATGAAAAAGAAAAATGTTACACACAAGTATTTTCCATTGTTTGACATGCTATAGTATTTATGAAATGTGGTCTTAAAAATATCAAATCTAGTAATTCAGCCGTTGGGTTGGAAAGCACCTGTAAATAACTCGTTCATATTTTCTTGTGTCACTAACAGAATTGGTTGTTCTCGGTGATCCCATCAGAAACCTTTTGGACTGGATTGAATAGCAGGCAGCAAGAGTCTATATGGATTTGGTCAAATGAAAAGTCAGCTGCTAAAGAACTCGATTGGTAAAGTAGTGTGTGACCCTAACAGGCATTGTAAGCACCAGAATCTTAGGTGATGTAAATTGATGTAGCTCCACTGAAGTTAGTAGAGCTATGCTGACTTACACCAGCTGAGAATCTGGCCCATAACATCAGTTCAAAGCAAAACAGAATTTGTCACTTTGAAACATTTCAGCACAATTGCTGTACTGAGGAAGGTACAGTATGAAGTGATGCTGAAGTTGCAACAGTCGTACATCCTGGAAAAAATGTTCAAGAGCTAGGGAAAATTTTTCAAATGAATATGAAAGAGTCTGATTTTTTTTTTTAACGAATTTTTCCTCATTTTCGACCAGTGCTAAAATGCATCAATCTGGAATCATGTTATCAATGTATTGAAAAGCTGTAACAGATCTAGAAACTAGCATGAGACACCGCTGAGTTTGTGAACTCTGTGACTCAGAAATAGAATATATGCCATGGATGAAATCAAAGCATGCTGTGATAGCCAGAGCATGCAATTTACTTAAGTCCAAATTTGTCAACTTGGTCCCTTGAAACGTCTGTCAACGAGCAAGAATGGGGGATGTCACTGAAAGCAGAAATAGAGGAAGCTTAAAAAGATGTGTGGCTCATTCTGTTAATATAAATATGTAGTGCCCTGTTGACCTTAATGCTTTAGAGACCAGACTGATCTCATCTGGCTTTTTGCTTGAGTAGGAATCTGATGGGTTTTGGAAGGAACACAGATCTTCTTCCCAGAGTTGTAGAAACTGGTTTATTTCTTTCAAATGTTCTTTTTGCATCTTGAACAGCCAGTGTGATCTATTGGATTAAGCTTGGGGCTGGGAATCAGATGATTTGGACTCTATTTGTGGTGCCTTCACTGACTGAATTGGCACGAGTTACTGAATCTCTCTTTGCCTCAATTTCCCCATGTAAACTGGATAATATAATACTTGCCTACCTCTGTAGAGGAATCTGAGATAAGTGCAAAGTGTTCTTTAGCCCCTGGGAGAGTAGCACTGGGGCATGGGGCTTTAACGCCACGAGTAGGGGGTGGAGTGCCAAGGATCGGGGCTTCAGCCCCACGGTGGGATGGGAGGAGCTCGGGGCTTCTGCCTCATGAGAGGTGCCAGGGCTCCTGTAGGTTTGAAAATATTTACCAGAGCTCTGCTCCCGATGGCTCCAGCTGAATTTAAGCCCTGCTCATGGATCATGTAGGTCCCACTTATGTCATGTGGTACTTATGTAATATATGTCTTGTGTTCACCCTCTGCACAGGGGTTAATTTCACTCCTAGAACCTGATCCTGAGTGAATGGAAAGACTCACAAGAATGTTTTGAGGATTAATTAACGTTTATAAAATACTTGGAAGTTGAGCAATATTGTTATATATGCTATGTGTTTAAATGGCTGTCCTATCACAGCTAAAGCTTTAAAAAAGATAAACCTTGAATCTTAGAATATCAGGGTTGGAAGGGACCTCAGGAGGTCATCTAGTCCAATCCCCAATTAAATCATCCCAGCCGGGGCTTTGTCAAGCCTGACCTTAAAAACTTCTAAGGAAGGAGATTCTACCACCTCCCTAGGTAACGCATTCCAGTGTTTCACCACCCTCCTAATGAAAAAGTTTTTCTTAATATCCAACCTAAACCTCCCCCACTGCAACTTGAGACCATTACTCCTTGTCCTGTCATCTTCTACCACTGAGAATAGTCTAGAACCATCCTCTTTGGAACCACCTCTCAGGTAGTTGAAAGCAGCTATCAAATCCCCCCTCATTCTTCTCTTCTGCAGACTAAACAATCCCAGTTCCCTCAGCCTCTTCTCATAAGTCATGTGTTCCAGACCCCTAATCATTTTTGTTGCCCTTCGCTGGACTCTCTCCAATTTTTCCACATCCTTCTTGTAGTGTGGGGCCCAAAACTGGACACAGTACTCCAGATGAGGCCTCACCAATGTTGAATAGAGGGGGACGATCACGTCCCTCGATCTGCTGGCTATGCCCCTACTTATACATCCCAAAATGCCATTGGCCTTCTTGGCAACAAGGGCACACTGTTGACTCATATCCAGCTTCTCGTCCACTGTCACCCTTAGGCCTTTTCCGCAGAACTGCTGCCTAGCCATTCGGTCCCTAGTCTGTAGCGGTGCATTGGATTCTTCCGTCCTAACTGCAGGACCCTGCACTTATCCTTGTTGAACCTCATCAGATTTCTTTTGGCCCAGTCCTCCAATTTGTCTAGGTCCCTCTGTTTCCTATCCCTACCTGCCACCGTATCTATCACTCCTCCTAGTTTAGTATCATCCGCAAATTTGCTGAGAGTGCAATCCACACCATCCTCCAGATCATTTATGAAGATTTTGAACAAAGGGATACAAGTACTTCCAGTTTAACATTCAGTGGTCATGTATTTTGTATTTCAGGTTATCCATGAATGGACATCCATCTGGAAGATGTGCAGGTATCCAGCCAGCACCCAGAAGTATTTTAAAGTTTAACTGTGAAAATAAGTACAGATGGCTTTGTAAGAAAGCTGAATGTAAGTTGCAATGAGGGAGTTTAAGGAAACTTTTTCCAAACTTTCTTATTTTTTTTCCTCAACTTTCGGGGGTAGAGGGGGGGGACTTGAAGTATGAGAATAGAATATAATACAAATTAATTATATAAAGCCTCTGTCCTGCAAACCTGCCCAGAGTTATTCAGTGTTTAAAGTGACCATAGAGATTATTAGTAGATAGTATAAATTATGGAAAATGGGGTTTAAAGACTGCAGGCTGGGAAAAAATAAAAGCATTTAGCTACAAGAGTAATACTAAGTTATCAAGGAAACAGACAATGGAGGAAAGATTTGAAAGTCAATATGGTGGAGAGATACATCAAAGTTCTAGATGGCAGGAACTTCTGAGGAGAAGGTTCTTGTATCAACGCTAGCCAGACAGGGAGAAGTAGTAGAGACAAACCAGTGGAGTGGGGTAGGGAAATGAGAGCAAAAGGCTTGTAAAACAGGGTAGCCTAAGTCCATGGAGAACAACAGTCCTTGTCTGGATCCTCATCTGGTGTGAATGGGCATAGCTCCCTTGAAGTAGTTGAGGCTGCACCCAGATGTTTGGCAATCTGGACGGCTACTATGATAGCAACAGCACAGCTACGGTTTTCCACAAGGATTTTTAAGGATATTTTCATCATTAAAACTCAGTTCTTCCCCTCCCTAGTTTTCTTCCCTAAGCATAATTCTGTGATGATCTAAGGTATCCTTATGGAGCTCCCTCTTTAGGTGGAATAGAATCCTTATTCTTCTCCTTGCACTAGGGTTCACACTCCAGATCACATACCTTTTGTGACATGTTACCTTAGAGCAATATACTGCTCTGGAACAGTGAATGAAACTCCCACTGGTTTCAGTGGCAGCTGAATGTACATATCAAGAGCAGTCTAAGATCTTTATTTCTGTGCATTGTTTCGTTGACATCCTGTTAAGTGCAGCTATCTTTATGCCAAGAACGTAGTCTTGAGATGATGTGCAGGGGGAGACCTGCTGGTTGCAGGCAATCCGTGATGATGTTGTGTATTAGTGATGGCAGTCCTATCTCAGCTGATGGAAGGAGAAGAATGACATAACTTGAAACAAACTGACAAGGTTGTATAAAATGCTTGTGGCAAATTTTGAAAACCTCCATCTGTAGTTTTCTCATTTCATTCCACTTATATAAAATGGATTTAATTTTTCAAAAATTCTTTGAAATCTCATGTCCTCTTGAAAATGGTTCTCCTGAGAAGCAAAACTCTCTACGTTTTTGATATATTGAATTTCCAAATTCATAATTTAGTTGAGGTGAAGATCAGTTTGCACAATAAAACATGCACTTTCACCTCAGTCTGGCATCTAATTTTGCTGTATAGTTTGTCCATATAGTCCTGTGCATGCTTTTCTATGCAAATTTTAGTAACACATGTGTATACACACAAACTACAGGTTTCAGTAATTCTACACATCCAAAACTAAATGGAGTTTTGAAAATTTACCTTGTATGGCTTCCAAAAACATAGTTCATTTCATTGCATGGATTTGTTTTTTCTTTTGTATTTTATAGCTCCACACATTTTTGATGTGTTTCTTAGTCGGTACCTGTCAAGACCATTTTCATCACAGAAGATGTACAACTCCCTCCATAGTGCTAAGATAGATTGCTTACATGACAGGAACTGCACAGGAGTAGTAAAAGTCTCTCAGTACTTCAGAAGAGTGGCAGGAATTGATGAAATCCACTTTGCTCCTTTTAGTGCTCCCTCGAGTGCTATTTCATATGTAAAACGTGGTATGTGTCACACTCCAAGTACAAATTTGCTGCAGGTACAGAAGAATGATTGCCATGTGGTAAATTGCATTAACTTTTCACCTATAATTGCCTCACCAGTCTATGGTGGTTAAAGCAAGTTGAAATGTTTCATCAAAATTTGCCCAGTTTTGAAAAACTGAATTTTTTTTTTTTTGTGGCAAAAATACTTGTGCCTTTTTTTAAACTAGTCATTTTTAACAAAAGCTTTTTAACATTAAAAATTAGACTGTTTCTTCTTCTTTTGATTTTTTTTTGCATTGCCAGTTTAGCATGATCAATTACTCATGTAGCAGGCTTTTTTGAAAACAGAAATAATTTTTGGAAGTTTTCCAATTTCAAAAATGACTTTTTGTACTTAAAAAAATTTTATGGAAAATTCTGAAAACCCAAGGAGATGA
This sequence comes from Eretmochelys imbricata, assembly GCF_965152235.1. Lineage (NCBI taxonomy): Eukaryota > Metazoa > Chordata > Testudines > Cheloniidae > Eretmochelys > Eretmochelys imbricata. The sequence goes on from NC_135579.1 coordinate 18,720,762, forward strand.
AAAAACATTCAAATTTGCAGAAATTATTTGCAGAAACTGAAAACTTACTTCAAAGTCTTTGGTACTGATTTCTTCCTCTGGTAGAAGAGTGTTGACTGCAGATTATGGTGCTGAAAGGGGTGCAAAGGTAATGGTAAGCTCCCTGAATTCTGGGGCTGCTCTGTGCTTGACTGGTCTCTTGGCTAATGTTAGAGCAACCTGAAATCTGTTTTAACTAGGGCTGTCAATTTAATCGCAGTTAACTCATGCAATTAACTAAAAAAAATTAATCGTGATTAATCACCCTATTAACTGCACTGTTAAATAATAGAATATCAATTGAAATATATTAAATATTTTTGGATGCTTTTCTACATTTGAAATATATATATATTAAATTACAACAGTATACAAAGTGTACAGTGCTCACTTTATATTATTTTTATTACAAATATTTGCACTGTAAATATAGCAAACAAAAGAAATAGTATTTTTCAGTTCACCTCATACAAGTACTGAAGTGCAATCTCTTTAGCATGTAAGTGCAACTTACAAATGTATATTTTTTTGTTACATAACTTCACTCAAAACCAAAACAATGTAAAACTTTAGAGACTTCAAGTCCACTCAGTCTTACTTCTTGTTCAGACAATCGCTAAGACAGATACATTTGTTTATATTTATGGGAGATCATGCTGCTCACTTCTTATTTACAGTGTCACCTGAAAGCGAGAACAGGCGTTCATGTGGCACTTTTGTAACTGGCATTGCAAGGTATTTACGTGCCAGTTATGCTAAACATTCATGTGCCCCTTCATGCTTTGGCTACCATTCTAGAGGACATACTTCCATGCTGCTGATGCTCGTTAAAAAAATAATGCATTAATTAAACTTGTGACTGAACTCCTTGGTGAAGAATTGTATGTCTCCTACTCTGTTTTGCCTGCATTCTGCCATATATTTCATGTTATAGCAGTCTCGGATGATGACTCCGCATATGTTGCTTGTTTGAAGAACACTTTCACTGCAGAATTGACAAAACACAAAGAAGGTACCAATGCGATATTTCTAAAGATAGCTACATCACTTGACCCAAGGTTTTAGAATCTGAAGTGCCTTCCTAAATCTGAGAGGGACGAGGTGTGGAGCATGCTTTCTGAAGTCTTAAAAGAGCAACACTCCATTGTGGAAACTACAGAACCCAAACCACCAAAAGTGAAAATCAACCTGTCTGCTGGTGGGATCTGACTCAAATGATGAAAATGAACATGCGTCAGTTCACAGTGCCTTGGATGGTTATTGAGCAGAACCTGTTATCAGCATGGATACATGTCTTCTGGAACAGTGGTTTGAACCATTAAGGGACATATGAATCTTTAGTGCATCTGGCACCTAAATATCTTGCGACGCCGGCTACAACAGTGTCATGCGAATGCTTGTTTTCACTTTCAGGTGATATTGTAAATGAGCAGAGGGCAGTATTATCCAGGGTGGATTTGATTTAAATCAGATTGATTTAAATCATGATTTAAATCACTGGTCAGGAAGACTCTATTTAATCACGGATTTCTACATAAAAGTGCATTCTTGTTGGTTGTTTTAACCTTAGTATATATTCTTCACAACTCAGCGATAGATGTAGGTTTCATTTTTAGAAGGTGCACACTATACATTTTTAAAGTGGTCTATTTTGAAAACTTTTCAGATTAGTTTTACAGCTATATCAGAAAATGAATGATTGATTATTTCATTTAACAAAGGTAATTAAAGCATAGTTCACCTCCCAGTGACTTCATAAATATCTCGAATTCAACAGGGGTTAATCATTAATATTTGGAAGATTTTCTTGCCATGCTGTATTAGGAGGAAAGCATCACCAGACAGACATTTAAATTGTTTTATTTAACTAAAACAACAACATTATGTATTCTGGATTTTTTTCTTCAACAGCAAACATAGAATATTTTAACAAAACAAGCATATGAATTTTTGAATTTATTTAAACGTTCAAGTTTTTAAAAATCAGGTTTTTGTTAAAATTGTTTAACTAAAATAGTTAAATGAAATTTTAAAAAAAATTAAATCTACTGTGTCATCCAGGTCAACATGAGAAACTTAAAATATTGGCTTCTGCAGCTAACTCAGTCGTCTTCACCTTCATCTTCCTGTTTGTTCATAATCTGGAAAAGAAAAATAAGCTTTCCTGCTTTTTCAGGTCCCAAATGATCTCAATTTTGGAATGAATTAGTCCAAAGGAAGAAAATATTGTTTCTACACTGGCAGAAGAAGCTACTGCTGTTAAAAGTGAGATTATCACTTCAGCAATCTCTGAATCCAAGTGCTTAAGTGACTTCCACAAGTTCACTGGTGTGACTCTCTTTAAAACATCATCAAACATATACTTCTTGAGTGGCTCACCCTTAGCTCTGGAGTTTATTATAGCTGGCATTATGGAGGTATGGTTGCTGGATGTCCATGTCATAGCCAACTCCTCTTCTTCAGCAGTTAAGGTTTGACCCTGATACCAAGTTATTGAGAATATTTGCAAGAAAATTAGCTGGAGATCGTGCTTGTCCTATTTGTTGTTTTTTTTTTTTTTTTTAATGCTTGTAACTTAACTCTGTCATTGCATAATTTCTCTTTTTAAGATCTCGCTCAGTTCCTTCCAAATTTCAACAGCATCAGCAATAAAACAGGTATTTCCTGCATTTTGTTCAAGGCTACAGAAATAGGCTTCAGGGTCTCAGCATGTGTTCGACATTTCTCTTAAGCCCAGTGGTGAGAACTTTGGCTGTGACAGGGCCATCTGTTTTTTCACGATTTTGTTCACAAACTATCATCAGATTAGGCCAGTTCTTCAGACAGTGCTCAAAACAGTCCACTATTGAGTGCCATCGCACATCTTGTGGGAGATTTAGCTTGGTTCCTCCCACTTTTTTCAGAGCAGCTGTTGCAAGGTGGTGGTTACAGAAGTATTTTGCAATTTCAACATTAGCCTTTATTTCTGGAACACTGAAGTCTTTGGCTAGAAGGTGCATCAAATGAGCACTGGAACTGTATGTTATTAGTTTGGGACTCTCTTCTAAATAATGTCTTCTCATCTTGGATACATTTACAGCATTGTCTGTAACCAAGCTGCGGACTAGACATTTGCATTTTTTTCACAATTTGTTATAGCTTTTACTACTACTTCTTGTCAGTATTCTGCTGTGTGTGGCTTTCCTGATGTATCAATTGTTTCTGTAAGGAAGACATTCCCTTCTTCTGTTGTCACACAGGCACATATAACAGGATCATTGTTGACATTGCTCCACCCATCAAGACTCAGGTTAACAATTTTACCCTCTAGACCGGGGTGGGCAAACTTTTTGGCCCAAGGGCCACATCAGGGTTGCAAAACTGTATGGAGGGCTGGGTAGGGAGGGCTGTGCCTCCCCAAACAGCCTGGCCCCACCCCCATCCGCCCCCTCCCACTTCCCACCCTCTGACTGCCCCCTTCAGAACCCCTGACCCATCCAACCCCCTTCCCCCCACTCCTTGTCCCGACCTCCCCCTCCCAGGCCCCCCGCTTCTATCCAACAGCCCCTGCTTCCTGTCTCCTGACCCCCCTCCCCGCCCCCCAGGAGTCCCTGCTCCTTATCCAGCCCCCCTGCTCCCCACCCTCTTACCAGGCTGCTCAGAGCAGCAGGAGCTCGCAGCCCTGCCGCCCGGCTGGAGCCAGCCATGCTGCTGCGCTGCCCGGCAGGAGCGGCGGGCCAGAGCGCGTGTGGCACAGCGAGCTGAGGCTGTGGGCGAGGGGGGACAGCAGGGGAGGGACCGGGGGCTAGCCTCCCCAGCCGGGAGCTCAAGGACCCAGGACAGGCCGGTTTTGGCCCGCGTGCCGTAGTTTGCCCACCTCTGCTCTAAACCTTTTGCACACTGCTCAGTTTCTCTTTCATACACTTTATCCAGCAATTTGCCTGCGACATCTCTTTTGTGTAGACTGTATCCTGGTCTTAATGACTGAACCATGTTAATGAAGTGTGGGTTCTCAATCATACGGAAAGGAGAGTTTGTTGCATAAACAGGACAATTTTTCATCATTACCTCTTTTTGTAATCTGCTGGTTCTTATCACAAACTTATCTATAGTTGTTTCTGGATGATGGAGATTTTTTTAATTTTTTTTTTTTGCTACAGGTGATATAATGTGGCTATATGACATACATGAGTGACTGAAACACTATCATTGGCAGATAACTCTGAAACTATATCTACCTTCAAGATCACCATCATTTTCTAGTCTTCAGAATCCTGTATGTTGAGGGTGGATTCTCCTAAACAAAATAAGTCAATGCAGTTATTTAATTATTATTACCATACTGCTCATTTAGTATTACTCATTGCATTCATTGACACTCAGTACTACTTTAAAGGTGAAATTGTAAAAGGAAGATCTGCCTATTTCAGCTATTTATTTTTTAACACAACTGCATCTAAAATGATAGTATCATAGAGTAACAACTATATTTTTTGCTCAAACATGAGAATTCAAGAATAGTCCAGAAGGAAGACAGGCATTCCTTAAGAAAGAAGTATGAAATAAAAAAGTTTACCAACCTGAGGATCCTGCATGTTCAGACACGTTCCTTTCATCAACTTCAACGCAGCTTCCTCCTGAGAAGGAACGCTTCTCATGATATTGTTTCATTCGGATAATCAGGCCTTGCATTTCTTTGTTACACTGTTTGAATTTTGCACGCATGCCTGTCTTACCCACACGTAGAAGAACTTCATTAGAATATTCCCAAACTGGGTCTCTTTTATGGCCTGCTGCAATTACAGGTTTTCCCTTCTATTGAGAGAATGGTATGGTAGATCTCATATCAATAAAGGCTACACTCAGAAAGACCTCAAGACTTCTGGAATATACAGCTCAAACAGTTACACTTTTGTTTCTACTGCCTGTCCCTCCCTTCTCACATTTATCTCCAGACTTGTTCTCCTTGTCCAGATCTATTCCACCCGCAACAATCTTCTATTCATTGAACTTTTTGAAACTTTGCATTTTTAGAGAGAGGTAAGGGATTGACTGACTCTGTGTACACAAATTTGCAGAGGGACAATAGGGTTGAAGTCTGTTATTTCTCACCTCTATATATTTATTTATTTTAAAACATTTTTGCTGTTAACAAGCCTGTTATCTCTGAAGACACAAATCCACAGTTTGAGAACTGCAGACTAACCATCTCTGATGGTATCTTCTAGATTGAGCACTGAGTCCCATTGGATAGATAGAAAGATTAACCTAAATAACCTATACAGAAGCCCCTGGGTCCCTAATCCATGAACTATTGAAACTCATTTACAAAACTTTTCTTAAACATTACATGAATATATTGTCCCCTACTATAGAATTTATAATCCCTATTACATTATAGGTCAAAGATATCTCATCATGGATCTTAATTAAAACTATCCTTAGATAGGTTTTTTCCTCAAAAAGCAGTTTATAAAAAAAAAATCAGATTTTTTTGTTTTTAAATCATTGATTTTTATCCACCCTGATTGCATCTCAGTAAATAACACTTCTGCTTAAGGGCCTGGTCCTGGAATTCCTTAGGAAGTAACAGTCTCGTTGAAATCAGGATCAGGTCTTTCATTAGTAATATTTTAGATAGCTTCTTAGCTATATCACTTCTCCTCTACATTTAAGTCTGGTATGTTGGTTGTTGTTCATACAGAATGTTCTTTGGGATACTATGGAGAAAACTGTGCAGGAGTTTGTCTGCAGTGTCCTGGAAACTTCAGATGCAATTCAGTAACTGGCAAATGCCCAGAAAAGTTAATGTGTGTGGACAAATTTAAAGGTGAAATTTGTGAATCAGGTACAGTAACGTTAATTAATTGGGTTTTTTTTTAATTCACCTTTTCTGTCTAATATGTATAGTGCATACATAAAATTATATTACCTGTCCCAGGACATCCTGGATCTTAAATGTTTTAGTGTGACCTGCAGATGTAACCAAAATGAATTATTCTTTGAATATACTGAGTTGGGCTAGCTTCACAAAAGGATTTAAGCACCTAACAGTCACTTTAGGCACCTAAATCCCAGAATCAGGCCCAATTGGGCGTTCACAAAACCTCTGCTCAGCTCCACGTCTACATTTTTGCAGTAAAAGTTTCCTAGGTGCCTGTGTTTCTGCCTCTATGCATGGCAGCCCCACTAGGCATCCAGATGCCTTTCCATCAGAACAGTGCACGAACTGGAGGAAGATAGACATTCCTCTGCCTAACTTGCCTGCAGGGCCTCATCCAGTGAGCGTGCTCAGAGCTCACCTAGCAGATGTGCTATATCCTCTGTTTTATACCTAGGGAACTGAAGTTACAGGTAGAGCAAAGAATCATACCTGTTTCCCAGCTCCCAGGCTGGCACTCCAACCACTGTACCATCTTTTCTCTGTAGCCCAGATTTGGCTCATTGTAACTTCAGGGCATACATCAGCTACAGAATCAGTCCCTTAATAAGGGCCTGATCCAACTCTTATCAAGTCAAATGGAAAATTCCCATTGACTCCAGTGGGAGTTGGATCAAGTCTTAACTAAGGTAACTTGTTTTTCTTTACAGTAATTCTCAGTCAATAGGTTGTAGGACAGGGATCGGCAACCTTTGGCCCATGGCCCGCCAGTGTAGGCCACCTGGTGGGCTGGGCCGGTTTGTTTACCTGCTGCGTCCGCAGGTTCAGCTGATTGCAGATCCCACTGGCTGTGGTTCGCTGCTCCAGGCCAGTGGGGGCAGCGGGAAGCAGCACGAGCCGAGGTGTTATGCTTAAACAGAGGGATGTGCTGGCTGCTGCTTCCTGCAGCCCCTGTTGGTCTGGAGCCACTGCCAGTGGGACCTGCGATCGGCGGAACCTGCGGACGTGGTAGGTAAACAAACCAGCCCGGCCCGCCAGGGGTCTTACCCTGGCGGGCTGCGGGCCAAAGATCCTGCAATACCTGTTGCAGGATTTTCTTTACCCCAACAGTTTGTTCCTTTTCTGTTGCTTGCCCTTGATGGAGACTTGGGATATTTGGCTGTTTTGAATGATTGTGTGTATGCACATACGTGTGTGTGTATAGGTGTACATGTGTGTATTTGTTTTCTCTTTATTATTCAGTATTACTTGTACTGATTCTCATCTCCTCCCCTTTGTGTACCAGCAGTTACATTATATAACAAATTTTGTCTCTGGAAAGGTAGAACCCTTCTCTGAGGCTATAACTTGTGCAAATTAAAAGCTGAAGTGCAGAGGTTTATTTAATTTGAACTTTTTTTCTTTATAAAAAGAAACCTAACAAACGTTTCCACAGCATTGAAACTCAGAACAAATATGGGTCTTGTCTTGCTTCTGTTGAAGTCTATGGCAAACTGTTCAGGAGACTGTTTTTCATGTCATGGCTTCGATGTCTTCTGCTTTTATAGTGGAAACACAGAACCCTGCAGATGGGTCTTGGCAGGTAGGCAGAGGAGATATTTTGTTTCTAAAAATAAACATGGTCTCAATTTTTGGAACCATATTTTCGGTGGACCTCCTTAAGGGCACCTGAAAAACTTGCATGCCCGCCTGCTAATTTCCATGTGCAGAATGAATGCACTTAAGCAGTTTGCAGACACAGGGAAAGAGACTCACTGAAAATGTGACCCATACAGTTTCAAATAGTTAGCAAATTTCTTTATGGAGGTGTAAAGTATTTTGCAGACTGTGTGGTGGTGCTTATTTTATAGTAGTGCCTAGGATTTCCAGTCAAGGATCAGGGCCCCACTGTCCCAGGCACTGTATGGACAAAGCTTTGCTATTCACCCGTTTAAAAGTGTGTACGCCTGTCTTCAGAAACCTGCACATACCCCTGTGGAACCTCACAGCACATTTTTTCAGCTAATGGCCCATCTAGCTGTGTCACTGCTCGTGGTCTGTTGTCTGTTCATCCTGGATGATATGTTACCCGGGTTGATACATCTTTCTACATTCCCTTTGCCCTTAAACTTCTTTGTTTGCAGGACTCACCAGTTTAAAGTGCCCTCAAGACCCCACGTGGTGGTATTGGAATGGAAACTGTTATTACCTAGAAAAGAAAGAGACTATGCAGTGGGAGCAGGCTCTGGCCCAGTGTGCATTGTATAAGCATGCTAGTCTTCTCCAAATAGATAGTGCAGAAGAAAAGGTATTTTTGAAAAGGGAAGGAGTTATTTTCATTCCAAAGAAAATCTGTAGTTTGAAGGTCTTAAATTAATTTTGTATTGTCTTTTCAATCTTGAAAGCTAAATTTCTCTCTGGGTACTCTGTCGGACTCCTCTCTTTGGGGAATGCTTTATTTCAATGTAGTTCTAAGGCAGCAGAGCCAACTCTTCTTCCTCTTTGTTTATCAAATGGGGCTTTTCACTGACTTTCTGGCAGGATTTGAGAGACAGTTGGATGAGAAGAGCCTTGTGGGAGTTTTAGCAACAGCAGAAAATTGTTACTGTTTCAGATGTGGGTGGCTTCCATGGTGGAGGGTGGCACCTGGATTGGTTTGTCAAAGCAGCAGTCTGGTGCCTGGCAATGGACTAGCGGACATGGTGCTAATCTTGCACTCAACTGGTAAGGAGTTACCACCTTAATTATGAAAACCTAGCAGTCAAGGAGCTGGGGAATGAGTTGACTTTATATGCTTGGCTGTTTCATGTACTCAACTGATCTTCCATAGTCTGAGGTGCTTCCCCAGCTAACTCCCGCCGGGAATCACAACTATAGCCTGCTGGAGCAAAGTATTTGAGTCTTGTTTTAATTTTAACCATAGTAGCTGTCATGTTCTCTGTACATTAGCATTAGCTGCAGATGCTAGAGCTGACAGTTGTCTAGTAGATTTGGCAGGCATAAAAATTTCTGTTAAGCAGGAAAATGGAAGACATCGAGATTTGCTTTTATAATTATTAGTGTAAAAATAATCTTCACGAACAAAGGGGTATATAACACATGGTTGGAACCACTTTATGAAGCAGTGCAAATAAAGTGGTGGATGGACTCCTGAGTCCCTTTGTGAATCTCACCCTTAATCCTTCTCTATGCTGGAGATTTGTCCTAACAGTTGCCATCAGTGCCCAGCCTGTAGCGTAGCTGCTTCACTGCAGATTCCTAGCGTAACATTGGTAAAGAGCTATGAAGTCATGATTTACACTATTGCAGCTTACCTTGATTTCAAGCAGGGATATCCTCCACAAGTGCAAACAGCAGCTTTGTGGATCTATGCCAGGGGGAGGTGTGTGCTCAGTTACACTGATTGCTAGCCATTGGGGCAGATCCACATTGGAGACATGGTCTTATATTGCTAAACAGTCAGGCTTCCGAGTGATCACTGATAGACTGCCCATGAAATTCAGGCCTCTTTATCTCGAAGGATGTTGGCTCCACCATCCAACGGTTCCTTTACTGTGGGAGCATGAAAAAGGGACAGAAACTAAGATTAGTCCCAAAACTAGCAGAAATATTAAAGCTGCAAATGTATTCTTGATGGCTTTGTTGTGTAGCTTTCCTATCTGCATTTTCTGTCTTCCAGATCCATTAGAGATAAGTCTTCAAGTCACTTTAGGTGTACAAAGTTTTAAATATCATGTGTACATCCTCAGGTCTTTGATTTGCTTCCCAAACCATGCATTTTAGATTCTGTAGGTGTTCTGAGGATTAACTCTTCTTAAATTCCTTTAATTCTTTAATTATTGTGAAGAAACTCATTTTATTCTCACGTTTCTGTTCTATTTGTCAAAGATTAATGAACTTTAAATCTACTAATGCAAAGTATTAGGTACCGGCATTTTTTAAATCAAGTTTTCTAAAAGATATATTGTAGGAATTATTTTGTGGATGTTCTATGTCCTGTGTGTTACAGGAGGTCAGACAAGATGATCATAATGGTTCCTCTGGCCTTCGAATCACTGAATTTGCATGTGTGCATTTGGCAATTTCAATAAGAAACCTTCTGGAATTAAATACAAAAATAGCAGAAAATGCATTTGCACTCCATAGATACAAAAAATTTTAATCACACTCTTGAAGAAAGCACCTGAAATCAACATAGGAATTATTGAAATGATAGAATAACATTTTGTATTTGAATGTGGAGAGATGTGATTTCAGCATGAGTGTTTCTTTTCCTTTTGGATAGATTGACTCAGTTGAATGCTTGACCTACTTAAGATCATATTGTTGCCATTATTTCTGTTGTATGTAGCAAATGGGTATTAATGGGTTTATTGGGATTTTTTTTTTTTGGAGTAGTTACATTTTTCAGTAGTTTTGAAAAGAGCCAATATAACAAAGAGGAGAGAGGGTATTTATATTCTGATAACTTCTTGTTTCATAATAAAAGAACAATTTACTGGGGAGCATATTGTGTGTTTCTGATTGTACAGCAGGGCTAATGATTGCTTTAGTAATCACCTATGCTTCCTTATTTTTGTAAACAGGCTTTCAGACATTAAAAGGGGTCAAAGTGGGTGCGCTCAGATGAAGAAAGGAGGAGAACTTATGGCTACTAGTTGCTCCACACACCTGCTCTGGGGGTGTGAAAAACAAGCAGGTGGTGATCTAAAGAACCAGTAGTCGTGTCTACAGCTAATTATGTAGGATCTTATAAGATGCTTTTCACAATGTATCTGATTGCATGTTGCTGCATATGTACTGTGCCCGGGGAATGCAGATTCCAGAGCTAGTTAACTCTGTGTGCCAAGTATTCAGGTGGTATAAATGAGTTTATCTCATTGATTTAAATGGAACTGTGCTGATTTCACAGCAGCTGAGAATCTGCCCCTAATCTCCACAATGTAATTTAAATTAGGAATTGCTGTGGAAGAACAATTTAGAAAAAATGTATCAACAAGATACTTTCAAAACTAATTCATGATATACAAAAAGACGATCATGAGATGTGTCTTATTGACAAACCTCAAATAGCGAAATTGAATTACTGTATTACATGACATGGTATCTTTTGATAAATCATGTGGTGGTTTGTTTGACTTTATACGTGGTAACTATTGAATAAAATGAAGCTATTGTGTGAAATTCCTTCTGTGTCTCCAGATGGACTGTATAAAATACTACTACTTAAATTTGTGCTGCTAAAGAAGTTCAACCCCCCCAAAAAAATATTTTAGTCTAAATGAAACAGATTCTCCCTGCAGATGAAGCTTTCTGGGTTCAGACAACAAAACAGTTCATAAAAAGTAAGGGTCTAAAATAATTCTGTACAACATGGTGTGCATCAGAAATCGGTGCATTAACCAGGAAAAAACCAGGGCTGAATGGATCCTTCATTGCAGCCTGCACTCTGTTTGTACTTATTAAAATACTTAATGAGTAGTCATTAAGGCCCCAATTCAGGAAAGCACTTAAGCATGTACCTAACTCCATCACTGTGCAGGACAACACTTGTGTACTTTAGTCCTGCAAGTGAATAAGTGCTGTCCTGAATAGGGATGCTTTTGTGAAGCATGGCGTAGTTGCTCTAGAAACTTTAGTCTTTCAGCTAGTGTAATTGCCATGGATAAGGGAGCTGCGGGCCAAGCTAGTCTGACTTTAGCATCTCTGTGATTCATGCTGTGTGTTCCTGTCAACCTTACAACCTTCTTTTCGCTTGCAGACCTTGATATTTTCCTTGAGTATCCTGGAAGAATACTGCTTTCTTTGGTGACAATGGCTCAGTACAGTACCCTAACTGAAGCAAAAATCTATTGCACGATGAAAGCTCATTGTACAGGAATAAGTAGTTGGGGATCCAAATTTTTTCTTGTCTCAGGAAGTGAAATGGTGTCAGCTCCCCAGAGATGTATAGTTTACTTGAAAACAAGTAAGGATCCATCTTTTCTCTTTAGTAATTACTTAAAAAAAATATATAGATAAGATTTAAAAAATAAACTTTTTTTTTGTTTTTACCTTTGTTTTTATCGTATGAATAAAGAGTCAGCAAAAGTAAAGATTCAGACTCTTGTTAAGTAGGAGATTGTCATAGGGCAGGGGTTCTTGGTAGTACAAGCTATTAGATAATGGAGAGAGTCCAGGCAGCATCGCTGCAGTTATTCAAGAATGGGTTTTAATACATTTCATGGAAGTGGTATAGGTGGCAGTCTCTGGAAATGCAGAAAATCCTACCTGATGACTCAAATGATCTGTTCCTGGTCCGGCTATTTATGGTTCTTTGGTTCATTTATTAGGCACTGTTTAAGAATTGTGGTTCTCAAACTTGGATTAGGCTCCTAAATCCATATTTGGACTAATAATTTGCCTCATCTTCTCCAGTCCTATGATTCATAGGTTCTGTGCACTCTTGGTTTCAACATAGCTTATTAGCTTGGAAATCTAGATTCCACTTGTAACAGGAGCTTACACCATATTCGGAAATTTTAATTTTTAAAAGTTATAACTATACTTTTGGCCTTTGTATAAGTCTCTTGTTAGAGTGTTTTTTTCTTAATGTTGTATAGCTGACTACTTTTCTTGCCTCAGATGATGGAGACTGTAGGGATGACATGAGCTTGTGCTGAGTCACATATCTGTTACGTTTTAAAGCATTTATTCCAAGATAACATCTGATTTGAACCCAAATGCTGATAGCTGTTTCTCCAGCCCAATTCTACACTCTCATCTGGTTCTCAATTTTGGTAGTGGAGATTGGAAAAAAATGAACAAGAAAGGAAACAGTTGGATGTAAACTGTCTGTTAGTCTTGGAAATTTGCTATGTGTTTCCCTTATCTAGGCTGTGTTTCTGGGCAGTATGGATCTGGCTGCAGGAAAGCCTGCCCCCGCTGCACTAGCATCCTGCCTTGTAACAGTTTGACTGGATTCTGTGATGAGAAAACCACGTGTCTGTTGCCATTCACTGTAGCAAGCTGTGTGGCAAGTAAGTACTAAAAGGGGACACCTCAGAACACCCAGTTTTCTATACTTTGCCTGGGTTTTAATCCACATAAAAATGAGCTGGCTAGGGTTAGGAGGGATGTTGACAAGAAATGATACCCCATCTCTTTCATTTTACACATGTCAGTCATTGAAACTAGATAGATGGGGTGCTCGGTCCCTCTTTTGTGGACTGGTGCCTAGGACTGTGGCCCATGAAAGCCCTAGAGTGCAAACTACCTTTCTCTTTGGTGCTTGTGTCCTCTCCATGCTCTTGAGCTCCTGCAGACCAATACTAGTTTGAAATCTGTCTGGTTTAGGAAAGATGCTGGACTGATTATATTGGATCCTTAAATCTTCTGATAAGCCACTGAAAAGGTGGAGCAGCAGTGCAAACCTCCCTCTCTGTTGTGCAACAGTAAGGCAGAGCACTAGTCTTCATGCCAGTTCAGTTCGTGGCTTCTCTGAAACTACCAAGAAGGAGTACTTGTAGCACCTTAGAGACTAACCAGTTTATTTGAGCATAAGCTTTCGTGAGCTACAGCTCACTTCATCGGATGCATCCGATGAAGTGAGCTGTAGCTCACGAAAGCTTATGCTCAAATAAATTGGTTAGTCTCTAAGGTGCCACAAGTACTTCTTTTCTTTTTGCGAATACAGACTAACACGGCTGTTACTCTGAAACCTACCAAGAAGGGTTCAACGTGAGGCCAAGTGTACCAGTGGGTGGTTTTACTTGTTGGTCCAGATTCTCTCCCTACATCATTTCTTTTGTCCTTCTAGAAAGGTGCTATGGGTATAGAATATGGCCCTGTTTCCCCCAGCATGGCGGGGAGGGGAGTCCTCAACGGGTGTACAGCTGACACAACCAACTTCTGTGCCACCCTCCCTTACAGGCCCCAGTGCAAGGGAGGAGAAGGATGTGTGCCTGGAACTCCAACTGGCAGACAGTCCCTTAGGGACTCTCGCTACCTAGCGGACGTTTGAGTAGCCCTTACGCGACTCTGATTGTGGCTAATCAGAGACTCATAGAAATGTAGGGCTGGAAGGGACCTCGAAGTCCACCCCCCTGCACTGAGGCCGGACCAAATAAACCTAGATTATCTCTGACAGGTGTTTGTCCAACCGTTGCTAACAATCTCCAGTGATTGAGCTTCTACAGCCTCCCTTGGAAGTCTATTCCAGAGTTTAGCTACTCTTACAATTAGAAAGATTTTCCTTTATTTCCTGGGCCTTTTTTTTTTTTTTAATGATCATATAAATGCATATGTGTGTGATACATGCTCCTGCCTTCACCCAAAAACTCACAAGGCTGAATATTAAGATTTATTATTATTTAGCTTGCAGTAGTGTGTGTGTGCAGAGAAAGACAGTCCCAGCCTTGAGAAGCTTATGTTCTTAAAAACAAAGGAACAGAAAAAGGGATATAACATAAAAAGACAGTGTTCAGAGTGATGACAAAGATTAATGTTGTGCTGACTGGTGTATATGTAATTGCTGTAGGCCTAAGAAAATCATATAGAGGAACCATATGGAAGAATGCTTTCACTTTGGGTCAGCACTTCTTAAAAATGCACTGCTTATAGCAAAATGTCTGTGTGGACATTAAAAACAGAAATAACTATAGATTAATGCACCTGCATTACAGCAGTATTACAAAGCACATAGAAGCCCAAGAATAATAGGCTACATAATAAGGGTTATTTAAACCATGATCTTGTAGGTCAGAGCTGTGGGAGGAACTGCCTGATTTTCCTTTAGGAAGCAAGTTAATCATAATTTGCATCCCTTTAACACCTCTTCATTCCAAAGAGTAAAGTACTAACCAATATGGTGGAGTCCAAATACAATGGTATTTGGTGCTGCAGGCAGAAAGATAGGACCTGATTCTCCTCTCAAATACAGGTAACTGCATTGAAGCCACTGGGATTACATCAGTGTAAAACTGACCTGAGAGGAGTACCATGGAGTCTTAGCGTTTCATAAATGCTGCAGAATATGTATAACTTCATGGCGATGCTGCCACTTTTGGAGTGACAGGAAGCAGCTGAGCTGACATTTGGCACAGGGCACACTGTTTAAGAGTAATAAGAAGGGAAATTTTGGCTAACTACATCAGAGCAAACTTCAATTTGAAATTGCTATGGGGTCTCTCCTGTGTATTGTAGAGATTACAGATTGCATCACTGGACACACAGGTGACTAATTTGCCGATGCAGTAACAAATCGCACACTCAAGCACTCATCCTGCAAACACAAGAACATGAGAAACTTTCCAGGATCAGGGCCTTATTGTAGGTGCTAAATTGTACAGATGTGTCTGTTCATCCAGTTTGTGCACATAAATACAATTGTGCACAGAAATGTAGGTAAACCAATTGTTCATGTTCCACTCCATGCATCTGACGAAGTGGGTATTCACCTACAAAAACTTATGCTCCAATACATCTGTTAGTCTACAAGGTGCCACAAAACTCTTTGCCAATTGTTCATGTGGCTCTCTGGTCTACTTTCTGTCCATGCACTGCAAACAGCTTAGTTAAAGCCTCTTCAGGGAGCTGAAAGAGAAGTATCTTGATAGACCTATTGATGAGGATCCAGGAAAATTTACTGTATCACATCCGATTTTTTTAAAAAAATCATGCAATCTCAGGAGGCTGAGGAACATATGTATTTTCCCTCATGCCTTAACTTCTAAATTTTCAAAGTGGTTCCCAGGGATCTCATTGTGCAGCCTCTGTTAAATTCAAAGGGAGTCGTGCGGAGGATGAATTATTCTCACACACACACACACACACATCCTCCTCACCATGCAAAATGCCAGTGCAAGGACTATACATCACCTAACTCACATCACTGTAATATGGGATAAGTAGGAGAATTGTGCATAGGCCTTATGCCAGCCTTCTTTGCAGAGAGGAATTTACCATCAGAATGAATTGTTGGCAGTTTTATGAACGCAAAGAATGTGACTATTTTAAGGGTAAAAGACCGTCATGTTGTTTTTGACATAACAGAGATCAATGCTGTGGCTTTTTTTTTTTTTTTTTTTAAAGCCACAGTCAGTCTGCAATGTCCAGATGAGGCTGGGTGGCGCTACTGGAACAGGTACTGTTACTATATCTCACATGCTAAAACGAAACCGTGGAAGGATGCCAATTCCACCTGCAGTCGATACAGAGGTGCTGAACTGGTTTGGTTTGAAAGCCAGGAAGAACTGGTACAGTTATTAATGTCACCGCTTTTCTTCTCTTAATGGGTTTTTGGCCTAGGCTGGCAGAACTTTGGGAAGGGTGACACCGCTCAGGTGTTATGGCACGTGCTGAACATCTGGAAGTTCCATTGACGTTTATGTGGAGCCCTAGGCACCACAGGAAGGTTTTTGGATCAGAAGTGTTTGCTGTATCAAGCATCCAAGGAATTGGCTTGATCTCAGTGGACTTTTTCTGGCATGAGACATCAGCAGATTTGGACTCAGATAATATGGTTTTCTTCTCTTTTAATAATTGTCCTGTTTCATTTTGATAACAGTAAAACCACAGACACTTTTTCCTTTTTGTTTCTGAAAACTTTTGTATACAGAGTTGGATTAAATCATCTCTGAATGGACCCACATGGACAGGGTTGCAAGATATAAACAAAGATGGCACCTGGGCCTGGGCACATGGAGATAATGCATCTAGTGTATTGGAATGGTCTGTATATCAAGCAATCTATGTGCATCTATCATAGTGTGGTTGTGATCTGAAACTACATCAAAACAATAATGAGATCCAAAAAAAAATCAATTTTATTAGCTTAGACATGTTGTTAATGTCCAGATATTCAGGTAAGATTCATCTAGTCATTCTACTCTGTGTGGGAAAATATTCATGGGCTATTTTATAGACTATTTATATATGAAATATAGAGAGAATATACCTGTACACTATGTATAGAATATAGTATTTGTAGAATATTTTACAGTCCCCTTAGGAAACCAAATTCAGTTCTCTCTCACTTCAGCATAAACTAACTTGAATGAAGTAATTCCAGATTTACACTGATGAAGGGCAGACGCTGACTCAGGTCTTTATCTAGTATTTCTCTGATTACACCCATTGATGTTAATTCTTTAACCTTTCTTTGTGGCTATTCCATTGTCTTACGTTATAAAATGTTTCTTCCTCTTTATAGTTTTTAATTAAAAAAACACAACCCTCTCAGTTTACCGGATTTTCAGCATATTGACGCTTACATGGATGTCATGCTCTGTAGTAAAGTAGACTTAATTTTCTGAAATCCAGTTCTGGATTAAATTGTAGTGACTCCATTGGCTGCGAATAAGAATTCCCCTCTTATTGCCATGCTTTTCGTTAATCGCTGGCAGGCACTTGCAGACAAACCACCACATTAGCTTTTAGTCATGTTTCCACCTTTTCTATACCTTCTATCATTGGCATTGTCCCACCCGGGGTGGTTCCATTTACTGACATTTTTAAGTTAGATGCTCGTTAGCCGCAAAAGTAACAGTCCCCCTGAGTTGTTTTTATTTTCCACAACAGGCTACATTTCAGAAAGAGAAGCAGTTGGCTGAGATGTGTTGAAATGTCAGTTGGCGAACATATCATTGCAGCAGGCTGTAGGAGAGCCAAGGAATGGGTGTGCAAGAAGCCAGCAGAACCAGGTTTGGAATCTGATTTATATTCACTTACTGTGGGATATTCACCTCATTGCAGGTGGCCAGCATGGAGGATTTCAGTAGGTGTTAAATGGTGCCTACGTCTTGGGCTGGCTATCTGCACCCGGGTGAATTTCACCCTTACTGGTGTAAAATTTTGAATAATCAAGATTAGTTTTCCCTATGAGATTGAAGGCATTTTATTTCCCAAAGGGCTTTTTTAGCAGCATTGGGCGATGAAAAAAGGACCCATTACAACAAAGTATTTCAAAGAATTCTCACTCAAACTCATTCAAGACTGTCCAGTAGTGAACTTTCGTTTTGGTGTCAAAGGCCATCAAAAGTTTCAGGACACAGTTTTAAAAGTATAGGCTCAGAGGGAGAGATGACGTGTTACATGTGAATATGCGTGAATATGGGTGAATACATACAGATTGTCCTCTGATATTTTGAGACACCTGACGTTACATGGAAAAAATGTTCAAAATACTGTGTGGAGCTTCAGACAAGTAACTGCCATTGACTTATATATGCTGGCTATGAAGAAGTGCAGAGAAGTACCTTGTTTTATTGTCAGCAGACTATTTGTAGTAAAAGATTTTTTCATTACTGTTCAGATCAATTTTGCATCATTTCTGTTGAATTAATCATCTTGCGGTACTCCACTAGTAATGACATTAGCCGTTTCATTAGTAACTTAGAAGGTGACTGGAGTAAATGTAGAAATATACAAAGTAATACATTTGCGTATACACACACACACAAACACACGCATATATTCAGCATAGTTTCCAGCAGTAAGTGTCCATGTAACCACTATGAAAGTTTTTCAGGGTTGGTGTTCAAAATCACAAGCTAAAAAAAATTTGTTTTACATGGACACTTACTGCTGGAAACTATGCTGAATATATGCGTGTGTGTGTATATACGCGAATGTATTACTTTGTATATTTCTACATTTACTCCAGTCACCTTCTAAGTTATTAATGAAACGGCTAATGTCATTACTAGTGGAGTACCGCAAGATGATTAATGTGTATATATAACGTATGTTAATCACTAATGAGGAGTTAATGTCTTGTACTATAGCATTGTTTTGCTAAATCAATGAAAACCTTTTTTCCCCCCTTCCAGATCTTGATTTGTTCATAAGCATCTGGGATGCAGTGATGATCTTGCCAACTCCAGCAGCATCAGCTAAATACACTAACCACACATTGGCCAGACAAATCTGTGTAATGCAGAGGTCCAGATGCATTGGCTACGTGTTATGGCAAGACAGTTATTTCCTAATACATGACTCTAAATTAGTTATCAGTGGATTTGCACAAAGCGCAACATACTTAAAATCAGGTAGTGTCCATTATTTAGAGGTACCTTTTCGGGAGATGTTAGAATGGATACAGAGTATCAATAAACTTTTGTCCCTAATAAAATATTACAGCTTCCAATAGAGGTTTTCACTATAAAGCTTATGTGGATATTCTGCTCTGTAATAAGTGAATTTAGATTTCTGAAATCCTATTTTGTCTTAAATTCGTGACCCCTAGCTAGAAATTCTAAGCATTTCACATCGGTTAGACCTGAGAAACAATTATTTAGCATGGTTTCCAGCAATTACTGTCCATGTAACCATTATGGAGGTTTTTCAGGATTTTAATTTCTTTCTAAGCTTGTGATTTTGGATACTACGGACCATCTTGTGAACAGAAATGCCCAGACTGCTACTGGGACAAGCCATGCACTAGCATATCCGGAAAGTGTGAGGACGCTACAGTTTGTGCTGAGCCAGAGGATGTAGGTGTCTGTAATTTAGGTAAAGCCTTTTTAAAACAAAAGTCAGATCTGTCTGAAATTGGGAATTGAAAGTTGAGAATTCCTTCAGCCAAGGAAAAAGTATTTAAAAATAACAAAAACACCCTCCCCCCAGAACACTCTGGTGGAATCCAACAAATGTGCACTGATTTTTCATTTTTATGGCATATGATTCTTACATGCAGCTAAATAATGTTACCCTGTTCTGTAGCTTTTTCTAATTCTACAGCAAAGGTCCATCAGTACACAAAAGGCCAAATTCTGTTCTTGCCTTCTCCAGTCTAAATGTCTAGTAACTACTTTAAAGTCACTGTAATTAGTCCAGATTGACATTAGTATAACAGAATTAAATTTGTATGATTTACTCCCTCTACAAGCCTGTTCACTTTACTGAGATTACGCAGTGCTGAATATCATTTTCTCCTGCAGAGAGATTTGCAAAACTCAGAAGGGAGATGGCACTTCCCACTTGTGCTGTCTGCAGAATAAAATGTTTATACTGCGCTACATATGTACTGCAAGAATGTGTCATTAATGTCTTGGGGGAAAACATTAAAAATTGAATATGCAAAACCAAAGGGATGCTCTTAAGACTGGTAAACCTGACATGGATATGTGAATTCCTAGGCTCCCTCCTTTGCTCTTCCCTGTGTCTGTGACACTATTTTTTTTGTTGGACAGTTAAGGTGCTGAGATTCACATTCACATACCTTGTCTGCTCATAAGAATGTTGCTCATTTCAATTCATATATATAAATATCTATATATCTCCCAGGTACCTTGCCTGCACCTCTGAGTATAGAGAGTGGAGCGGTAGTGTTATGTGAAGTTCTGGGGCCTTGTTGATTTTTTGTTTTGCTTTATAAAGTGTACAACATTGTTGCCATCCTCTGGGGTGAAATTCACCCCCTGAGCAGAGGGCTAGCCCAAGGCGATTGCACCATGAAAGTCCCACCCCTATTCTCAAACTCAGGCATAAGTGAGACTTATCTGGTGCAGTGACTTAGAGCTGGCTCTGCACAGGAGTGAATTTTGCTTTTGGGCAGCAGAGAATACCACATTTTCAGCAGGCCTCCAATAAGGCCAAGTGTGTTGCCAAATCTATTTGCAT
Organism: Eretmochelys imbricata; assembly: GCF_965152235.1. Taxonomy (NCBI): domain Eukaryota; kingdom Metazoa; phylum Chordata; order Testudines; family Cheloniidae; genus Eretmochelys; species Eretmochelys imbricata. Next base: position 18,741,220 of record NC_135579.1, read on the forward strand.
ACTCACTAAAGTGGCATTTGCATGTGCACCTACTCAATTTGCACAAGCAAATGAATATTTTTGTGCATAAATATGGAAATAGCTGCCATATGGAGGAAACTAACTGAAAGTGTTCCCGAAGAAGTACAACATTTGTCAGTCCCCCTCTTCATTCTAAAAGTGCTCCTGCCACAAAATATAAAAAAGCTGGTAGAACAGAAACAATTATGTGGTGAGGGGGGCATGAGAAGCTAAATTTCACAGGAAACAACTTTTTAATTGGAAAAGGAAAGCTGTTATATCATATTTTTCTCTTTTTTTCCAATGATGTCAGGCAAGTACAGCTTGAAATGTCCTCTTGGGCTTGGCTGGTGGTACTGGAATGGACATTGTTACTTTATAGAAAGGAATAGAACTCTGAGTTGGATGGAAGCCAGGCTGTTTTGCAGCCATTTTAAAAGAACAAGTCTGTTGCAGCTGGAATTGTTGGCTGAAAAGGTTTGATGTTATAAAGACTATGAATGGTTTGTCTCCTTCTCCCTGACTTTGTTTACGTGTTTGTGGTTAATACAATGGGGTCTAACTGGAATTTAATCATAAAATTTAATCCTTGAGAGGTCATTTGGTCCAGCTCCGCTGAGACAGGGCCAAGTATACATACACCATCCCTGACAGATGTTTGTCTTAATTCGTTCTTAAAAATCTCCAGTGATAGGTTTCCACAACTTCCCTGGGAAGCCTATTCCAGAGTTTAACTACATTTATAGTTAAAGATTTTTCCTAATATCTAACCTAAATCTGTGTTGTTGCAGATTAAGCCCATTATTTCTTGTCCTACCTCAGTGAAAATGGAGAATGACTGATCACCATCCTCTTTACAACAATCCTTAACATACTTGAAGACTGTTAACAGATTGTGCCTCCGTCTTCTTTTTGCAAGACTAAACATGCCCAGTTTCTTAAATGTTTCGTCATAGGTCATGTTTTATAAACCTTTTATAGTTTTTGTTGCTTTCTCCATTTGTCCACATCCTTCTTAGTGTGGCACCCAAAACTGTACATAACAGAAAGTGATATGGTGACAGGGTTAACAACTTACCACCTGTGATTCGGACAATATTAAATTATGGGAAGGACATAAACTGCTGGTAAAATACACAACGTTTTATTTGTCAGTTTGTAGTGCAGTATGTATTGTTACTTTACAGGGCTGGCTACAAAAGATGATAAAACAGCCAGCATGGATAGGAATGAAATGGGAAACATCAACATCTGAGTGGCAATGGGCAGATGGATCAAGAGTAAACACAGCTCTGAACTGGTAGCCTTTCCTAAATTGATTTTTTTTTATGAATGAAAATGAGTAGAGTTCATAGGTTATTCGCTTTCTTGCTCTGTTACTTGTAGTCATTAACAGGTTTGAATGATTGACTCATTCTGTTGTTTATATCATGCTAAATTAAATAGTTTTTATGTCATGGCCTTAAAAAAAAATAGACAATTCCCTCCAAACGTTAATGTACTTGTTGTTTTTCTTTTGAACATTTGGATTAATAAACACTTATTTTAGGAATTTAAATACTTCAGTGATCACATCCTGTGAACGTACAATTAAAAGTATTCTAGTGTGGACACGTTAAATGCATTTAAATAAGTTCCTGATGCTATTTTGTCTGCAGTGTAGTGTAATGGCTTTTATAAACTATAGCTATGTGCTTTCATCTTCCTTCGATGTACTCTGCATGAAGATAGTGGTGCAGGTGATCATGGGCCCAAATTTTAGCTGAGTGTGAGAGTTAGGAGCCATGACATTTGGCTTGTGGAAGAATCCAGGGTTTGGAGCATAACTCTCGAAAATCCAAGGAGGAGACAGAATCAGCTGTTCAGAGGCCTCGTGCCTCTGGGTCTGCACTGGTTCCCATGAGAGCAGGGCTGTCCATTTGGTACCTGTCCCCTGCACCTGGGACACTGCTTTAAAACTTTGGGAAAGATTTTTAAAGGTATTTAGGTGTCTAACTTTTGATTTCCATGGGAGTTAGGTGCCCAAATACCTTTAGCAATATTCCCCTTTGTCTAGAATAGGATTTAAAGGTGTGGTGTCAGAAGGTATAAACCAACATATTCTAACATGTTCTAGAAGCCTGGTGTGGACTTTAATACATGCTGGACTTCATCTCACCCAGCTTAGTGTGCATTAAAGTCTACACTGTCTTGAGCACACTGGGCATTGAGAACTTGTTAGGTAAGACCTTCTAACACCATATCTTTTAGTACTAGATCTAGAAAAAGACAAAATGGATTTCCTAAGAGATAGGGGCTTCCCAGGAAAGTTAATATTGCCAGTACCCTTTGCCCCATTAACTTTCCTCTTCTGTTTCTGTTGGGTGCAGGGGGGTGATATGTTCTTCCCATCCCCTTCCCAAACTCTGAAATTTAACTTTGTCACATTGCATGTGTGGTATTTTCTGTTTCTCTTTTTCTGGCAAACAGTGTAGTACTATGTGTCTATATATAAACTTTTTTGCATTGTGATGCTCTACCGTACAGCATCAGTTGTACAAATTTTGTTTATCTACTACATGGGAAGCCTTACTCTTTGCTCTTGAAGTCTTAACCTTTGTGGGGTTTGTTCTGATCCAGCTATGCAGCCAAGTTACTGCAGTAATGTTGGAGGATTTTACATATATTATTAAGTGTAATTAGAATTTTGCTTTTACTTCAGGTTAAACGTACATAGGAATGCAACTGCAAACTGTGTATTTCTTCAGCATAATAAAGTAGCTTTAGAAGCAGCTAGTTGCCTTTTAAAATATCATTTTGTGTGTAAAAGAAATGAAGGTAAGTTACAGGATAACTTTTCTGTTCAGTCCTTGCATTTCTCTGTTCTTTCATTTCTTCTTTTGCTTCTTCTACTTGTAGTTTTTATTACAAATGATTCAGTATTTTTAATGAACTTATTCCACATGTAAACACAAATTTTATTTTTTTTCATTTGTTTGCATAGATTTTTGGAAAACGTTCTTATCCTTTCTCTCATACAGCTGTGATTCTGTGAAGGATAGTTCACTTAGAGAATCTTAATTAGCAGTGTGGAACACTTGAATGCGTAATAGACTATTTATTTGAAAAGGGTGATGCTGAGTCCATGAACAACAACAGGCCTGATTGTCTTCACATTCTAGTGTAATTCCATTAAATTTAGCACAGTCACTGTCCATTTACCCTGGTCTAAGTAAGATCAAAATCAGGCCCAACACATTCACAATTGCACGCTTCCATTTTTCATATATAATTAGTACAGTTGTGTGCACAGTGAGGAGTCTAAACACCCATGTGTACACACAGTCACCAGATTTGTGCATGCAGTTGCCCAAACCATGCTAATGTAGTCATGCAATTGGACATTGCATTTCTGTGCATGTACCTGTAGCAGGGTGGGACTCACCCCTGCGGCACCTCCTGCTGGTTGTCCAGGGAATTAGCGTTTTCAGCCTCTGGAGCATCCCCTGCAGGCCAGTGTCCCGCTTGCCGCTGGGCCCAGAGTCCCTCCAGGACCCCGGTGCCCCTTTCACGACAGGGTACTGCCCCCTGGCAGTACCCTCACAGATCTGGGTCTCCCCGCCCCCGGAGAACCCCCACCCTCTATCCCCACCTCACCTCAGTCTTTGGCTACTGCCAGTCACCATCTAGCCCCCACTCCATGGGGAGGACTGCAGTATAATTGCCACTCATCATCGACAAGGAGGTAAGACCTTCTAACCTGGACCTGCTGCTTCTGCCTACCCTTGGGCTGTCCTCTGCAACCCAAGTACCCTTTTCCTAGGCCTTCTACAAGGCCTGCAGCCTGGGTGTTTCCCAGGCCAGAGCTCCCCAGCTCCTCTGGCCTTTCCCCAGCCCTGCTCCACTTCAGGTACCCTGCTCAGCTCCTAACAGTCAGGCCCATCCTTCTCAACATCGAGTGAGACTGTGGCTTCCTGGCCCATTGCCCTCTTATAAAGTCCAGCTGGGCCGTGATTGGGGCATGGCCGCAGCTGTGGCTGTTTCCCCAATCAACCAAGGCTTGCTGCTTTTCCTAGCAGCAGCCCTCTCGCAGCTTCAGCCCTCTCCCAGGGCTGATATCAAGCCCTTTAGGGCAGGAGTGGGTGACCACCCCGCTACAGTACCTTTTGGCTTTTTCCTTGAGTGGATTACTAGGATTGCTATATCAAGTGGATTATTGCATGGATTTCTAGGCTTTATACTAGAGGATGAAGTATTCTATGAAGTACTGGGCTGGATCTTGGGAGATGAATTCAATTCTTGGCTTTGCAACAGATTTCCTGTATACCCTTGGTCAGGTCACTTGCTCTGTGCCTCAGTTCCCCTTCTACAGAGTTGAGATAGGGAGGTATTACTGTCTTTCAAGGGTGTTGTGAGAATAAATCCATAAGTAATCCTTATGGATTTATCCTCACAACACCTTGGGAAGGCAGTCAGATATTGTCTATGAAAATGAAGGCAGTAATAGGTAGCTATCCTTTATAATTTTCTGGAGACAACTGGGAGTGTTGGGAAACAGCTGTAGGGTGTCTATATTTGAAAGTCCTTCCTGTTGTTTGGATGAGGATAAGTGTCTGCTGTTTCATTCTGGGATATTTTTCCTTCTCTTTTAGCTGAAGACATGTTTCAGTTTTATGCAGGCCACATCATAACACAAAGACAAAATTTGTTGCCAAAAGTATACTCTTCTCTCGAATCTGCTGAAAATGCATGCCTGTATGAGAAAACACACTGTACTGGAGTAGTCCGTTCACAGAAACAGTATCATTTAGTTAGTGGAACAGAGGTATTTAGAAGCTCTAATAAAGCTGACGCATTATATCTTAAAACTGGTAAGTATTTAGTGTATATATTTCTAGTTATAACCCAGACTTCGTTAGTACCTCTTACTTTATTATATCAGACTACCTTACAACAATAAATTAAAATACAAATTAAACTGTGTGTGTTCTCTTTAAAAGGATATCTCTTGTGTTTGGTCTCCCATTACTGTTGTTGTCCATCAAAAATGCCCTGTATATAAAATGCCCTTCAGAGTGACAGCTACTCTCCTCCAGAACGGGAGAGCTGATTTACTTTTTAAAGACACATTCTTACTTCATGAGTCAGATCTTCAGGTACTCTTGAACTTTGCCAGCCATGTGAAGGGAGGAGGTTACACATGGCTCTTGCAATATTTTTGCCCTGCAGTGCTGGGGCATCCGGGGTCCTTTTTGACTTCCTGCGCAAGTTAGATCAATTTCAGAGCTTTTTAAATTGTGCCAGAAGGCCAGGCCCATGACCCTCAGTGCAGCATACTCTGCCACATTTCTGGGTCACTCACTGTGCCGAGGGTCAAGAGTGGGTGCATAAAGTCACGCTGGCTGTGTTCCACCTCAGTATTCCCCAGCCCACTGCTGTCAGAGCAGTCCTCCATCCCTGGTGTGCTGCTCCAGTGATACATAGGAGGTAGATCAACAGCTGAGAATCTGACCTCAGAACTAAGACGGAAGCATGCTCTTAGAAACACAGGAAATGGAGAAAGAAGGATTAGTTTTTCTTTGATACACTGGTGTAAACATGGAGTAATTCCATGACTTCACAGGAGTTACTCCTGGCTTCCACCTGTATAAATGGGAACCGGGCCTCATATTATATGTCTATAGAAACATAGACTGAACGGTAAAAATAAATATGACCCAGTGAATAAAGAAACACAGATGTGGTGTAAATAGACATTAGTGCCACATTTAACACAAAAGCTAAAATTACTCTTTGCAAAGCTTATCTTTTCCCTTTGTTAAGGTTATTGTGAGAATGGGCTGAGGTGGGTGTAGTTTGGGGCAGTCCTTTATTGATGTATGTATGACTTTATGGGGTAGGTGCCCAGGTCACTGGATATGAGCCTGTATTGTATTTTTAAAATGCAATAAATTTTAAAATGAATGAGGGATTGAATATTCCCTGCACTCTGTCATTTAACTCTGAAACTTCCTTTGAGGCTGCCAGCCAGGTTACTATGGCTCAGATTGTCAAGCCACTTGCCATCCATGCACCAATGGTTTTCCTTGCAGTGGTGTTACTGGACATTGTGTAGGCACTGCCAGCGTTACTTGCAGTTTACACTCTCAGGATCCACGGTGCTGTCCTAGCAAAGGTACAGAAAGCAACAGTTTGGAAATTCATATCCTTGTATTTATTGAGTCCCATTGCTCTTTTATTTGCAAAGTCGGGTACCATAACAATTTGTGGTGTTCAGTTTCCAGGCAGTTGTGCCCCCAGAGGCCTCGATGGCATTATTTTCTAAAGGCATGTTACTATGTGGAAGATACTAAAACTAAAACTTGGACTGAGGCCAGAAGTGCATGTCAGGGCTTTAAGGACACAGATCTCGCTAAAATTACAAACAGTGCCGAAAAGGTACCCTGTCTAGTTTCTCATTTGACGGATTTCAAATTGGGGGATTTTGTAACTGTGGGAGGATTTTTTGTTTTGCTTTAGATAGAAGATACAATAGGGAACGCACTGTGTGCTGTATTTCCATCATAAGCTGCTGCCTGCTGAATGATTGTGCTTTCTGACTCAATAGTCTGAGCCACACTCAGTGCATCTGAGGAAAAATCGGCCCTACGTGGCTCTAATGGGTGGCTCTGAGTTATGCCAGCTGCAATGATCTCACAAGCAACTGTATTGACAAGCTTAGGAGGGTGTCATGTCTCCAGTGCTTTGTAGCTAAGGTGGTTGGGGAGTATGGGACCTGTAGTGCTGGGAGAGCTCAGTGGGCTCACCCACACAAAAGGAAAAAGCTAGACACTTAATAAAAATGAGCAAGAACCAAATGGTTTGAGTCACTCTGTCCCATGTGGTAACTGGACAAAAGATCCTACATGTTGCTGAATGAAGAGCAAAATGGATAAGAGGCCTAATAACACGTTTGAATGGATTGTTTTTTCATTCTAGGTTTGGATACAGTTTAAAGGGGACAACAGCTGGATAGGTTTGACCTATAAAAAAGAAGACTTCAGATATGTGTGGGTCGATGGCACATCTGCTCGGTCTGAAAGAGCATGGTGAGACTAAATTTTGACAGATTCTGTTGTTTTAAATAGGACAATAGCAGTTAGAGAGAACCTGCAGGAGAAAGCCATTGAGCCCATCCTAGTCAGGGCTGAGGCTGAATACAGATCCTCAATAGAGAGCACCTTGGGTACTAAACCAGTGCCATGGCTATTAGCTACAATTTCCTTAAATAAAAATGCCACGCACACCTTCAAATCTGGAGATGTTGTAGTTGACCTCATTTGGTTTTGCAACTTGTTTTTTCTCCGTCTCCTGGCAGGGTCATGAAACGTAACAGGAGGCATACGCTCACTAAAGAAGACTGTGTGGTTGCCTTCAAGCAATACCTTTCCCCGGCAGATTGTTCCTCTCTGAGGAAGTGGATATGCAAAAGAGAGGGAGGTAAATTTATCGTATCTGTGGCTTAGAGCCCTAATTTAGGGTTCAGTTGTCTGTGTAAGAATGGGAGAAGAGCTCTTCTGCCCAAGGGGGAGTTCCAGGAAAAATTGAAATTGTGTCCGGACCTTGAGGAGGACATGGAGGTGGAGTGCTTGCTTATCTCTCTTTTCTCTGCATAGTCTGGCCTTTAATTTTAAGATTGTATGAAGTAAACCTATAGGACCTGATTCCTCAGTGTGTTGATCTGATTCTGTGCCAGTGTAATTTCACTGAGTTCATTGTAACTAAAAAGATCAGCCTGATTCACCATTTCACTGTACTGCAGTTGAGCGCCAGAATATCTCATTGGAAATCATTCAGACTGGCCTCCTCGCTCCATGCACAAGCTGACCTGGATTTGTAAGACTGTATGAAGTAAACCTGTAGGAGTAAACCTCAGGGGAGTTACACTGTGGTAAAATTGGACAAACATACTGGGCCCTGCAAGTTTATTTCATATTAAGGGCTAGATTGTGCACATAGTGAGGAGGCCAGTTTGATTCACAGTGGAGTGATCTGGTGTTAAACTGGAGAAGTGAAATGGTAAATTAGGGTCATCATTTTACTTAGTCTTTCTCTAGCAACTTAGCCCTTTAAGAACCTGATTTTTCAGAAATATGGAACAATTGCATCTCCTATTGACTTGAATTAAAACAATACCTCTGAAAATCCAGAGCTAAGGAACTCACTTGCTAAGATTCATCTACTCCCTTGTGGCCCCTGGTGGAGATTTTAACAATATGACTTGGGCCAAGTCTAACTGGAAACTTTTGGTTAGGTTTGCAATTTATCTTTCCTGCCATGGCCCATCCCATCCTGCATATTCATATTTTCTGAATTTAATTTTATGCCATCATCCATTTTATTTCTTTTTTTTTTTTTAATTTTTGCAGATGTCAACCTCTTTACAATGCACAAGGGGAGAGCTTTGTACTCCCCTTATGTATCAACGGCAAGTATATATAACACCTTAAAGAAAGCTACAGATACCTGCTCAGTGCTCCAGACCTGCACTGGGATCGTGGCAATGGGGGAGCGCTACATTCTACAAAGTGGGATGGAACTGTATAACAGCAGGAACAGTAGCGTGAAATCCTTTATCAAGTCAGGTATGTCAAGTGTTTTAGAGCTTAACTCCCCCTTCCCCCCCCATCCTAGGTGGGGAGGAGGGTGGAGTGGTTTTTTTTGTTGTTGTTCTTTTAAAAGAAATTGATGTGAAAACAGAAGACAAATGTAAAATAGCTGCAGAATTTTAGGGAGAGGATGAGTCAGGCCTAGCAGAAAAATTGAAGGCTTACTTCATCTTTGTTAACAAAAGTGAAAGACGTAGAAGGATGCTGCTTGTCTAGATGAGCAATCAGGCTGCCTACTCCCAAAAGCATAAAATAAAATGAGCTAGTACAAAACACCAGAGGAAGATCCAGAAATCAAAGTTTTGAATGCCGTCGCTGCTTTAGTACAGAATAAACTAATACTGAGAAGTGTTAATCACTTCTTTCCCCTTCTGCTGTGCATTTGAAACTGCTAGCCCTGTGCCATGCTCTTAAACCTTTTTTTTTCTATGAGGATTTATCTCTCTCTCTAGTTATATCTGTTGTTTTTTTTCAAGCACTAACAAGAAGCAGCCTTGTCGTTGCTGTGACAAAGCCCTGGGTCAAGACTTTTGTACACTGGGCTACCTTTTCACTTAAAGGCAGATATTTTGGAAAGCTCTGAGTGGGAACTAATATTTTCATGGTAATTTGTCATGGGGATGGCTTTCTTTTCCAACCTTACTGGACATCTTGCTTGTGTTGGTTTGCATTAGAAGCTGTAATCACCAGCCAAGATCCCAGAAGGCACACTCTTAATTTCTGCTAATGGTTAATGAGTGTGGGTGTGTGCCTGCTTGTATGTGCAGACCTCAAAAGTTTTACCTTTACTTTAGGAACATGGTATTTTTTCCACAATTGTAATTAAACTTTTACTTTGGCAGCTGTTCATCTCTATTGTCCTTCGCTTGTTCCCTTTTCACAGATTGCATCTCTGGAAGATTTGGGCTTCTGTGTGAATTTAAGTGTCCACCATGCGAGCAGGGTATGGCCTGCAATCCATACACAGGGCTGTGTGGTGACACTGTGTTTTGCAGTAAGGAGAATAGTCCTATCCCCTGTGGAAAAGGTGAGCCTCTTTAACATCCATAGGAGAGAAGAGGAAAACTGTGACTATACACAGGACCTATTTGTGCACATTCTTGTCTCTTTATTCATGTATTATGTCATCACCATTCGCAGCACCTCTAAATGCAATGGTGATGCTCTAGATTCACACCAGTGTAAGTGGGGTGAGGAACTCCATTAAAGTCATTAGACTGACACAATATATAACTCATGCCATCCTAACCTTCAGGAGGTTTAGATCAGACCTTCAGATTAGACCTTCTGACCTTGCTGTGTGCAGGAGCTCTGCAAACTAGGTCTCAGCTCTAATCCATTTTAAAAGAAACTTTGTAGTTTTAAACAAATAGGAAAATCCCCATGTTATTGATTTTTATTCACTGTGCGCTGGAAAGAAAAGTGAAATTTGCCACTTTTGAGAAACTTGTTTAAGTCATCTGATTATAATTTAAAATATTTCTGTTGGCCAATGAGTAAGTCCATAAACATAGCCTAGAGCTGGGACTCAAACCAAAACCCCATAACTTCAGAGGTGTTTAGATATCTGAACTCCTGACCAAATCCAAATTTTGGAAATGGTCCCAGTTATAGTTACAAAACCAGAGATCGGATACCCAGAACCTATGGGATGTTTGAAACCAGATTTTGTGGCTTGAGGCCTTGTCTGATGTGATCTTCCTTGTATTTTGTAAGTATTAAAAGCTCTAAAAGATCCTTATACTGAACAGATTGTATAAGAACAGTCTTAAACATCCTTCGCCATAGTGATCCTTCCATTAGGCCAGTGGAGCTATGCCAGGGATGAAACCAGCCCCACACGTGTATGCTGTGATTTTTAGGGTCCATATTTGGTGGCACGTGCCCAGTTGAAAATGGGTGGCAGTACTGGCAAGGCAGCTGTTACTATATCCACACAGCAAAGAGACAAACCTGGCTACGTGCGAGAGACGTGTGCAGGCGTTACAGGGACACAGATCTTCTGTGGCTGACAAGTCCTGGGGAAAAGGTATACTAGAATGTCAGTGAAGGGTATGTGTACGATGTATGCACTTATCTTTGCAAATCTCAGTTCCCCAGAGGCTTTGGGACTATATCTAGAGTATGAGGAAGGGAAGTGTGTGCCTACAGCTGCAGATTTGGAGAGGTTTTGCATTTTCTTGTGTGATTCTATGCCTGAATCTTTTATAATTCTAGGTTGATATTCTGCAGAATCTCTGGTTTCAGAGTCTGGGATACTTTTTTAAAAGCAAGTATAACTTAAAATTCAGGGAGAGTGGAGGTTAAATGTAATTAAATCTTACTATATGTTAGCTAACCTAGTTACTTGTATGGCCCACATTGTCATTGTATCTGAGCACCTTACAGTCTGTAATGTATTTATCCACACAACACTGCTGTGTGACAGGGCAGTTCTGTTTATCCCCATTTTACAGATGGGGAACTGAGGCAGAGTTGCTAAGTAACTTGCCCAAGGTCACACAGGAAGTCTCTGGAGGAGCAAGGACTTGAACCAAGTTCTCTAAGTCACATGCATGTCCCCTAACCAGCAGACTGTCCTTCCTCTCAGTCATTACAGCAACACTCTGGGTTAAATAAAAGCCACCTAAAAGCACCATGAGCTCTACTCACTCCTAGATTTTGTTGTTGGAACCTAGCCTACAGATCGCTGGTGGTGAAAAGTGCACCCACCAGAGATATACAGTGGTATAAACTGCCCACAACTCCTGCTTCACCATGGGGTCTATAATCAGTCTAGAGAGTGAGTGAGGCTGGTTGGAGAGACCCAGCTAAGGGTACCCAACAGATGTAACCATTCTGCTCAGCTCCTGTGGAACCATGGTTGTAACTTAAAGCTTTTGTTGTTAGAAACCTTGCAGAAGGCAGTGGTGTATGGACTGCCTGGTCTTTCCTGAGGTAAATCTCACCCTCCAGGATTGGGGGCTGCCATCTGGGGTGAATCTGTCCTCTTCTCTTCAAATTCTGCTGTGTTCCAGAATAAATCCATTTAGAAAATAAATTCTTTCATGCCTTATCCTGCAAGATCACACAGTGACATTATGGCAGCACAGCTTAACAGCCACCGGGCTACAGATGGTACTGTGTTCAGAGTCAGAAAGCTGAAGTCTAGGGAGTCTCTGAGTAGGGTCAGTGCTGAATCCTGGTATTAGGATCAGTTCATCTTTCCAATGAGGCAGAGCAGCCCTGGCCACTGCTAATATTGCAAATGTGAGAGAATTTTAAGCATCCAGTTTACTTTAAAAGTTTGCCTTTGCAGTTCTCTCAATGAAAATACGCTAGCCAGTTTCACCTTTATTCAAAGCAATTTTCTAATCAGTTGCACATTCTGGTTCTCATACACTAGCACAGGGGTCGGCAGCCTTTCAGAAGTGGTGTGCCGAGTGTTCATTTATTCACTTTAATTTAAGGTTTTGTGTGCCAGTAATGCATTGTAACATTTTGAGAAGGTCTCTCTCTACAAGTCTATATATTATATAACTAAACTATTGTCGTATGTAAAGTAAACAAGATTTTCAGAATGTTTAAGAAGCTTCATTTAAAATTAAATTAAACTGCTGATCTTATGCCGCTGGCCCGCTCAGCCCGCTGCCAGCCTGGGGTTCCATTCACCTAGGCCGGCAGCAGGCTGAGCAGGGCCTGCGGCCGGGACCTTGGCTGGCAAGGCGCCGACAGCCAGAACCCCAGACCAGCAGCGGGCTGAACGGGGCCAGCTCAGCCTGCTGCCACTCAGCCCACTGCCGATTTGGGGTTCCGTCCGCCGGCTCCTGCCAGCCAGGGTCCTGGCTGCCGGCCGAGCTCAGCCCACTGCTGGTCTGGGATCCTGGCCCTGCCCACATAGAGTGGGTATCTGCCTTCTCCCTGGTTCTAGCCCATTCTCTTCCTCTTTTCTGCACTGAGCTAAGGGTGGGAGTGCACTGAGCACAGGGCTGGGGGTGAAGGAGCAGGTTGGGGTATAGGGTCTGGCCAGGAGCTAGAATGAGGGAGGGGGCTCATTGTTGGGGCAGGAGGTTCGGGTGTGAAGTGCTTACCTGGGCAGCTCCCATTTGGTGCGAGGGGTGCAGGAGCTCCCGTTTGGTGCTCAGGGTGGGCGTGGGAATGTAGGGGGTGCAAGAGTCAGGCCATGGGGTGTGGGGGGGCTGGGGGTGTGTGAGGAGGATGCAGGAGTCAGGGCAGAGAGCTGGGGGCATGTGTGGGGGGTACTGGAGTCAGGACTGAGGTCATGGAGGATGCAGGAGGCTGGAATTGTGGGGGGTGCAGGGGTCAGGACACAGGGCTGGGTGTGTGTGAGGGGGTGCAGGGGTCAGGGCACAGGGCTGGGGTGTGTGTGGGGCAGTGTAGGGGTCGGGGAAGAGGGCTGGGGTGTGGGCTAGGGTCGTGGGGTTGCTCCCAGCCCTCTGCCCAGAGCAGCTCACGGCAGAGGGCTGGAGGGGATATGCCCTAATTCCACCCCCCTTCCCCAAGACCCCGTTCCCGCCTCTTCTCCACCTCCTCCCCGGAGCAGCAAGTGAGTGCACTGCAGCTCAGCTTCTCTCCCTCCCCTGCAAGGGCCATCAGCTGATCGGTGGCAGGGAGGGAGAGGAGGAGGGGCAGGAACCCAGCATGGCTGGGGGAGGGGAGAGCTTGCTTGCCCTGCAGCAGCAGCAGCTGCCAGGACCAAGCTTCTTCACCCTGCCTCCGGGGGGTGGGGCGCAGAGAAGAGCAGGCCGGGGCGGGCAGGATTTTTAATGGCACACTGCTGCCTTCCGGGGTCCTGCTGGCCTGGGTTCGGCAGCGGGCTGAGCGGGGCCAGAGGCTGGGACCCGGCAGGCAGCAGCGTGCCATTAAACATCGGCTCCCGTGCCGTGTTTGGCCCGCGTGCCGTAGGTTGCCGACCTCTGCACTAGCACAATAGTGTACTATTTTCCATTGCAAGCCTTGCAGGAGAATGTTTTATTTTTCTTTCAAATTCTTTTCATCACAATTTTTAAGAACAATCTTAGATTTTGTAAAAAAACAAAAACAAAACCGTTTGTTCCAGATCAATATTTTGGGCCAAATCCCATGGCATTTTACTAGGAAAGGGAATTTGGGTCCATTATCACCATTTTACCTACCTACCGAAATTCATCTGCCTTTTCAAATAGAGAAGATATTTTTCACTACCCTTTCTAAAATGCTGCTGTCATTTTTGCTGATGCAGAATGAATACTGTAGTTCTGTCCTTAGAGGGGGCTGAATTAAAATTTGTACAGGTTGTAAAACACTTAGCACCTTTCATCCCAAAGGATTCCTGTTTAACTGTAAGGCTGTAACATCTCTGTTTTTACAACTTAAGTCAAACATAAAAAATCTCCATCTTCAAAATAAAATCATCAGGTGAAATGTTAATGTTATTGTCCATACCGTCTTGATATTAAACATGAACTAAACAGAGTAAAATTGTTGTGTATTAAGCGAGTCTTTGCTTCTCAGCTATCCAAAACAGTAAACTACTGTCTAAACTATATTGTTTTGAACATCAAAATGACTGTTGAGGGGAGGAGAAGGGGGTGGGAGGGGGAGAAAGTCATCTTGCAGTACATTGTCTTCACTGTTCAGGATTTTCCAAAAGAAGAAAAGTTCCCTCTTTTACTGTACTGAATCACAGTTTGGTTATTTATAGGAATGGCTGGTATCTGAACTTCCCAAAGCATCATTCTGGACTGGCCTTTATGGGTTTAGATTCTGTACAGTTTTGCAGTGGTCGAACAGTCAATTCCCATTTGCAGCTTCAAGATGGTGAGTTGAGTAAGCAAGTGTGAACTAGAATTTGTGTGTTACACTGGCATCCGAAGTGCAATCATCAGGCCAGTCCCTCCTATTGCTCTCTTCAGTACAGCCATCCTCATCTTTTGACATAGAGTTGTGGTCCAAGGGGAGGCTACCGGAGCATGAAGTGCTTCATCATGGTCTGTTCAATCCAGCTGCAGTAGTTTCCTAATGAAATTAGTTTCCTAATGAAAATTCTAATTGAAAATGGCCAACTGGCTGTAGTTAGCCAACTAAGTTTGGGAACAGCACTACTGGTCATACTTCTCCTTCACTTAAAATAGAAACCAGCAGAGACCTGTAGAAAACAAGAGGGACCAGAATTAGAACACCAAAGTCTTAATAGAATTTCCACTAAGGACCTTTACTCTCAGCAAGTCACATCCTGTGTTGAATATGAGAGATCTGTGATCTGCTGTTTTAGACAAACTTGTGTAATTGTGGGTGATGGATGGTGGACTTCTGGCAAGTCATCAAGACAACCCTCAGTTGGGTAAAACTCAGATGCACATGATCTGTCAGGAAAGATATTCCTTGGGACACAGAAATGTTTCATATGTATTTCAGTCAAAGTTTGTGTATGTGCATGTTACATTTAATTATATTTCAAATGCAAAATGTACTTGGGTAGACTTCCTGATAAGTGGTGGCTCTAGGAGTTCTGCTGTCTTAAGCAAACTGGCAAATGTCCATCTCCTACCAACTTGCAGCCTTCCAGACAAAGAGTTACTGAACTTATTCCTGCCCTGGTTTTTGGCATCCTAAAGTGATTCCTGTTGTATCTTTCTGGTATAGCCATTCCTGCTTCTGGCAACTCTTGTGATTCATAGTGTTAATTTTGTAGAGTGCACTGCTTCTTTGCTGATACAATAAAAACGTATAGCAAAGGAGGAAACAAAAAATCAGCCTAGAAAAGCAGATTCGTATCTGGAAATGTTAAAATCTTTTGAGCCCAACTCTGCCCTCAGACATATGCACAGACCTGATAGTAGGATTGGGTTGTACATATATCATATAGAGAAATGTGTTAAATAACATTAGGGGCCAAAGTGTGACTCTCCCCTCCTTACTGACACTGATGAGGAGCTACTCACAGTAGCTCATTTGAGTGGGTTTTTTAAAAGCATTGATGGGAGATAGGTGCTACCCTTAACATGGGAGTTTGGTGCCTAACTCCCATAGGAGTTTTTGAAAACCCAGCCAGCCGATTGACCTCATCTGGATTACTCATCTGAGTAACTACTCATCAGTGTGAGCAATATGGTTACAAACCAGCCCTTTGTGAAACAAATCAAAGGTGAATCAAGGTATCTAACACTGCAGGTTTCTTCTGACACTAGTGTTTCAGAGTGTTCATCTGAGAACTCTGCAATATGCTAGCATAATAGGGCAAGAGAAAAGATGGAGCATGGTAATGTTTTAAGGGCACATTTATTACTGAAAACACTTGGCTAAACTGAAGAGACTGCAATGTATTCTGTAGAAACAAACTCCCCATGTAACCGGGGTGGGAATGCAGTCATGACTTTAGCAATAGCAGCACGGAGGAAATGGTAAGACTAAACCTGGCTATAGTGCTTTTAAGGATAAAGTGTAGACTGGTGGGAAAACCTTGTAACCTTGTATACTTTTGTTTCCTTGAGGTTGTCTGTAAGCAAGTGGGCCATAGGTTCTAAGTGCTGTGTGCAGCTTAATGCTCCCAAAGGCTCTTTGACAGCTGTCAGCTGCTTTCGGAAAGCCCTGTGGATTTGCAAGAGAAAAGAAGAAGGTAGTGTGTGTGTGTGTGTGTGTGTGTGTGTGTGTGTGTGTGTATTGTCAGCTGGCTTACATTAGGAATGAACAAGGCTTCTCAGTACTTGTCTGCATTACAAAATTTAATCATGTTTGAACATGATTGTGAGTTGTTGAATTACATGATGCTAGGATAGGACAGCCATTGCATGTTGAACACAGGGACTGCAGTTAATGCTGGCCCTTGCATTGGGCATGTAAGTGAGAAAGAAGGCATCTTCCTTCCGCTTGTGCATAAACATGGGGGCCAAGAGCAATCTGTCCTGAACTGTTGTCACTATCAAAGATCTCACTATTCTTGATAGCTACAGTTTCAAAGAAGATCATACAGAACACATGGGGGAATCCGTTCACTTACATTGTTTTAGGCTAGAGTCAAATTTTGTTCTCGGTTACACTGTTATAAATCAGCTGAAGTCAGTGGAGTTACTCTGGATTTATACCATTGTAACTAAGAGCATAGATTGTGTTTAATGCCATTGAAGATAGGAGTCATTCCCTGGTTTAGAGTCAAAATGATCTTTGCTTCGAGTGGCATGTCAGCATATTAACCCTGTTGTGATTTCGTTTTTAGGCTTCCAGCTGACATATGTGGACTTTCTATCTTCTTTTAAAAAATTAAATAAGAAAGATGGTTTAAAAAAAAAAGTCCCTCTTCCAAACACACAATGTTTATCTTCTAGGAATTGTGGATTTCCGGGAGTTCCAAGGCTATTACCTGGCTGGCACGTACACGTCAGACTCCACACAGCAGTCATTATGGGAAGCCCTACAGCTCTGTAGATTTCAACGAAGCATTTGCAATGGAGTTGGGATGATCAAAGGAGAGTACAGAACTATATTTGCTACCCGAATTCTACTCATCATTGGAGCCCTTGGAGATGAAAGCACTGCATATTTGAAATCATGTATGCCAGAGTACTGAAGCATGTCCCTTGTGGGTGATGTACATTAACTGTGTGCTCCTTCTTGGATCTCAGGAGAGCTTCTTTTTGCAAGAGCCCTCTTGGGACCACAATATTGGAAGCGAATAATTTGGCTGCAAATGTTTAGCTTGCCCTGAGAAGAGTTACTCAGCCCGTGTCACTAGACCAGGGGTTCTCAAACTTCATTGCACTGTGACCCCCTTCTGACAACAAAAATTACTGCTTGACCCTGGGAGTGCTGGGGAGGAGGGACTGAAGCCTGAGCCTGCCTGAGCTCTGTTATCCTGGGTGTGTGTCAGGGGGGAAGCGAAGCCTGAGCCCTGCCATACAGGACTGAAGCCCAAGGGCTTCAGCTTCAGCCCTGGGTGGTGGGGCTCGGGCTTCAGCTTTGGCTCTGGGCGCTTGGGCTTGGGCTTTGGCCCCGGGCCCCAGCAAGTCTAATGCCAGCCTTTGTCACCCCATTAAAATGGGGTTGCAATCGACTTTGGGGTCCCGACCCACAGTTTGAGAACCGCTACACTAGACAATTACAGCAGCAATAATACATGTCACTGCTGTAAAATCAAACATAATTAAGAATGCCCTGGAATGTAAAGTTCTCATTACACCTAAATAATTCTGTGGTACTTGGTGATCGTTTATAGCCATTTGGAAAGCCAAGTAAATGAAGTGAGTTTTGCAGTTCTTATAAGCACAGCAGCATTGCTTGTGCTGGCAGAGGGCAGGATTCCTGGACCTTTCTCTGCCCGCCAAAATGAAACAGGTGCATGGAGTGGAGAGGGCTCATTGGGGTGGCATACACATGCATATACATGATCACATACATCTATAATAGCAAGATTTTCTAGCCTTGACAGTGTCCTTTAATCTACTGCTGTACCTATGTTTTACTAGCCAGAAATCGGGTTTAGTGTTACCTCATTAGATAGGGAATTGCATACCCTGAGATATGAAATAAATAGCCTGGAAAGAACTATTCTAGGTACATATTGAGTGAGGTACCCCTGGCCTCCGTATCCTGTCTCTTCTGCTTATTATTACAGTGAGCTGTAGGACTTTTACACGGGATTCCCTTGTGTACTATGCCATGGTTTCAATGATAATTTGTATCCTTTCCAAGTAAATAAAGTCTGTGCACATTTTCATGGTTGAGGCACTAATTGGTTTGATTTAGATTCTTGTCTCCATAGTAATATCTAAGTCTCTTTTCACTGACTATTTTTGCAGCTTGTGCCCCAGGGCACTATGGTCCTGAATGCCTGGGCAGTTGCACTTGCAGTAGAATTGAAAACTGCAGCCCCTTCACTGGAGAATGTGCAGAGAATTTACAGTGTTCTCAGGAATATGTGGCACAGCAATGCCAAAAAGGTACGTGATACACAACCCATCACAGTGGAGAAAGGAAAGCAGCTGGCAAAGAGAGCAACAGAGCTTATTGATTTTACTCACACTCCCATCAGAAGACATAGCAGAAAATTCCTTGGCTTCACTATTGTTTTGGTTATCAGCATGTTGGCCATGTATGCTATTAAATGTAGTCTGCTCAGCTATCCCCATAATATTTGTGATTCCCTAAGACTATTAATCATTGTGCCAGCCTTTGAGTAATTTTGCAGTTTCTGTTAGAGAAAGAAGCAGACAAACCCAGGAGAAAATGTGTCTAAAACCTTCTTTCATTCCTGGGTTTCATGCCTCACTGTGCACCAAGACTTGCTCTGACTGGCAGCTTCCAACCCATGTGAATGGTATATAAACAACACAGCAATTGAATGTCATGTGACATTTCAACTTGTGTCCTTGGCTTCAGTGTGTTCTGAATAGTAATCCTTTGTACTTCTGTGCAGCCTCTCATCAGAGGGTCTGAAAACACTTTATGTTCATCAATTAACTCTAACCATGTCTATGAGATAAGTATTAATATCCTCGTGTTACACAACGGGAACAGAAGCATGCAGAGGTTAAGAGAGAGACAAGGTTGGTGTCTCAAAAGGAGCAGAGGTAAAGCCAGGAATAGCATCCAGACCATAGCTCTAACCACTAGATGATACCAATTCCTTCTCTTTTTGTACTGTACTTTTGCAATACATAGCAATATACAGTAAAAGCTATGTTACTCGGCACTTTACCAACCGGAAAGCTCTAGAAATTGGCATTTCTGATATCTCCTAATACAAATCTTCAATCTAGTAACTGGGACCGATGCCGAAGCTACCTGGAATCGATGCTGAAGCTATTCGGAACCCAAGTATTTCCGAGAGTAGTCAGACTACGCTCAAGTTAGCCTAGAAGAGCCGAATGCTGTTCATTCTGTTTGTATCCGCCACTGTGATCCATTGGTTTATTACTCAGTGTATTGTCCTGTGTTTATCGTAAAATATCAATGCCATCCTACCGTTATGGCATCCAAAATACGGTGAAAAGCAAAGGAGAGAAGCATAAAAGAATTGTGTTATTAAAACAGAAAAGAGATATTTGTACATGTTTTGAAAAGGGCGAGAATAGGAATGTTTATTCATTTTATTGTATTCTAATTCTTTTGAAAATTGGTAATCCATTGGTAAGTATAACTCTTAGCTAACCGGAATTTTTGACTAACCAGCACCTCCCATTGTCCCAACAAAGCTTTTACTGTAATGTGAAAATATTGGTTCACTGAAAGCTGTACTGGTTTCAGTGAATTGATATTTGTCAAAGGGATAGTCACATTATAGGCAACTTCCAGTCTTGAGAGATCACCCCACAGCATTCCCAAATACACTGCCTAAACCAAAGCCCATTTGAAGCCAATGGAAAGACTTGCATTAAACTTTGTGAGTTTGGGAATAGGCATGTAGTGAGAACATTTAAGCTTTTATACGAAGAAGCAGTTAATTTCATTAGATTCAGTAATGGTCACTAAAGCCAGGTTTCACTGTGTTGAATAATGGCACTTCTTTAACAAAGCTCTGGGCTACTGTTTCCAAAAGTGAGATTTTATGAGTGTTCCGGTTGTTTAAAATATCTCTGTTTGTTCCTCAGGAGTGATCAATATGAAATGCCCAGAGGATCCTGGATGGTGGTACTGGAATGGCAGCTGTTATTATATGGAAGAGACTAATAGTTTGACCTGGCTGGAAGCTAAGAATTACTGCACTGCCTATAATGGCACTGACCTACTATTGCTGGATAGCGCAGAAGAAAAGGTAAAGTTTTTCAGTTTATGCATTGTTGAAAAGGTGGTTATTGATGGACAAATGTCACCTTGCACCTTCAGAGAGCTGCTCCCTATCTGTCTTCAAAGTTATCGATGCCTGGTTTACAGGGATAGCCAGGCTTCCATAGCTGTTAGCACAGCAGATGTAATTTACTCTAGCTCCATTAGAGCGAGAGCTGCCAACTGAGCTGTATTCTGCAAGTCGAGCTTCAGTGAATCAGTCTTTATTGATGATCGGGGTGTGTGAACTTGTGAAAATATTGTCACAGTTTCGTGTCAGGTTCTCTGCTGGAGCGAAATATTACTGTTTGTCAGAAAAGGGCTTTGTGCATTGAAACATAAGACAAATTCCAACTTCGCTAAGGGCGATCCAAACATTGATGTTCTTTTGAACATATCTGTGAAAAGTGAGGTTTCTCCGTTTTAACTCCAAAACAGTTCTACAAAACACAGCGACAACACTTAGCATGCCTGAAAGGATGATTCCTCCCTGTTACACCTTGTGTGCTGCCCGGTGCCTGGCTGGAATATAAGTAGTGACTGGGCTTTAGAGTTTGGCCTGACTGCACATACCAGTCTGTTATGGTGGGGCCATACAGCAGCAAATGGCTTTTTAACACTGCGACTACTGGTGAAAAGACACTGAGCCAGGTCTCACTTAAATAGTTTTACACCATGCACATCATTACAGTTACTCCTGACTTACAACAGTGTAACATACAGAAACCAGTCAATACACACGCTCTGTTTGAGACCCAATGCTACAAGTTCAAGCGTCGGGTCAGGTGTGTATATCCAGCCCAGTTACATAGCCTTATGGGGCAAGCTAATAAAAAATCTGACTCTTACCATCCCAGTGTCCTGCACTCCCCTGTCTCTGACCGTCACAGCATGAGCACATCAGCTAATCGCTGTATAAAAGAGGGTGCTGGACTATGCTGACAGTGGCTCTTTTTATGGTGCTGCTGCAGCACAGTACTGGAATACACCTAGAAAACGTTTCTGTTGTATGTTGTAAGAGTAAAATCTCCTCACAAGTATCACTCACTCTCCCACCCTTGGACTCTCGTAACTCTTTTATCCAGGCTCTTTGTGTTTCAGACAGCAAACTCCTGAATTGTCCGTTCCCAACATTCTACATCCTTGGTCTAATTGCCAGGGTCATGCTTCTCAGCTATAAAACACATTATTGTGCAGCACATGCAAAAAGCACATCATAAACCAAGCGTGGTGTGAAACGGCCTCCGTACAAAAAGATTAGTGAATGACTTGTGCACACCCTTCTCAGTTTGCCTAAAAAAATCTTTTAACCAGCTGCTGTCGTAAATTGTACTAAAGTGGTGATGTCATTGCTGTCTTATCATCTCTTTGTGGTACCCACATCTTTTCTGCAAAGTCTTTCGCTACAGGAGTGTTCTGTGTATTGCACAGATAAGAGCTGTTTGCCAAATTCAGATCTCGATTTGACTTTTGATTTTGAACCCCTCTCAAAAGTCAGAAGCTGTTCGGATGGTTTGCATAATTGGATACCAATACTAGTACCAGGACAAATGTTTACGACTGGAAATCCTGCCCTAGGATCCATCAAATAAACCTCTGCCATTTACCTGTTAATGGGCATGTCCTTCTTTATATACCTTAGTTCTCTAACATAAGTGTGCTTCTAACTTGCAGGCCTGGGTAACCTCTGTGTTACAGAAACCTGTTTGGATTTTCTCGTTGGGTGCCTCACAAAGCGATGCAGAGAAATCAAGCAGGAAGAATCAACATGTTACGTAAGGCGACCTTGCTGATTTCATAAAAATGGGGTTTAAACAGACTACGCATCTAATGGGGTTTTTAAAACACTTTTCACCCCAAGGGTCAGATCCTCAGCTGATGTAAATTGTCGTAACTCCATTGACTTAAATGAAACTGTGCCAGTTTACACCAGCTGGGGATTGCAGGGAGGTTTGCAAAGACACATATGCCATTTAGGCTCCTGACCACCAATGACTTTCAGTGGGAGTTGGCTGCCTAAAAGCCATTTGTGCCTTTGGAAATCGGCCTCTGTCCAGAAATTTCTACTGGCTTCTTTGTGAAGTGGTTTTCTGCACATGTCCCTTATGAGCACAGTTCCTCCCTTCATCCACAGAATAGGCCCAGCAGCGGCAGCAGCAGGGACCATGGAGAGACCACCTTTAGATGTAAGAGATAATGTAGTTTCCATGATAATTCAGGGCCAGGAGCCTTCCTTCCACACGGGGGCCAATTACAATTGCCATCCCTGTGCTTAGGGACCATGGCTTCATTGGGGACCATATTCTTGCCCCCTTTCTCCTTCCTGCACCGCCTCCTGGAGCATGCTGCTCTATCTCTCCACCTGAAATATGGGGAGCTCCCTCTGGGGCAGGACAGCTCCAGACAACTTGGCCCACAGTGTCTCTTCTTTCTCTCCACTGAGGCTACCAGGAATGGCTGGTTGCAAGGATGTATTTTTGTGACATGGATCATTGTCTACCACTGATAGCCACCTCCACTGGAAATCAGCTTCACAACATGGGAACTGCCTCTAGCCTTGATCTTGGGCCTGCTTATTTGCCTTGATCTTGGGCCTGCTTATTTGCCTTGATCTTGGGCCTGCTTATTTGTATGAGGAGTCCATAGCCATCACAGCTTTCATATTGGCTTTGTGTCTTGGTTAAGGCTCTGCTTTCTGGATCCCAAAATGTATATGGAGTTGGGTATCTAGAGAGTGGTTTGGAGGCTAAGGGCTAAGCTAGAGGGAGCTGCAAAAGTGGGTCTAGTATGACGGAGTGAAAAGAATAAGGGGTATAGGAACATCCTGGGGGAAATGTACTTGGAGTCATTGGGAAGTAAGTAAGATATCTTGGAAACTGAAATAATAAGAAAAAACATTGTGTGAGTATCACTCAGGAGAAAGAAATGGAAGGCTAAAAAGGCCTATAGAGGATACACATTGCTAAGGCAGGACCCTAAATCCTGTATGAGTGCCTAAAACAGACATTTGGGCCCTACTTGATGCTTTGAGTGCTCAAATGACAGACTGAAAATTTGTCTTGCATGGATTTGTTATGAGTCTTTTCATGAGGTTTAGTATAACTACAGTGTTTCTGAAATCATTTATTTTTCTTAGAGCCAAAACCCTGGCTCTCTTTCATCTGATGTGATGTTTAACATCCAGTACTGTGTGCTTTTGATTGTTCAGGCTAAGCCCCACCAAGAGTACTGCTCCAGACAGTTGTGATCAGCTGAATGCGAATGGGAGCTTGAACCAAATTAACTGTTCTTCTCTGGCTTTCTGGGTTTGTGAAAGAAGGGAAGGTAAGAGAGAATTCGGTGGGATAACCATTTGGGAGGTGTTCATCTTACTCTTCCAGGACAAAAAGCTCTGGCTGAACCGACTATACCATATATACTGTAGGTTCACATCTGTGTATGGCAAATATATAGGGCCTGATTCTGCCATTTACAAAGGTTGATCTGCTCACAGAGTGGGTACTTGGCACTGTGAGTAAGGGTGACAGAATTGGGTCAAAAGTGAAATTGATGAGTTTAGCTACCGTGTATAAAACGTGCCTGCGGCCATAGACAGCTAGTGCTGTGAACTGCACAGCCCTTAAAAGCTAAGCGGAGTCATCCTGGGTCAGTTCTGAAAATGGGAAATCTCTTTACAGCAACAAAACCAAAAGTCGAGGACATGGAGTTGGTGACTCAGTATGAACAGCCTTCTCGAGAAGGGCCAGATTGCACGTTTTATGCTCAGTACTGATGCATAGCTGCACTGCCACCAGAAGCTCCCTGGGAAGCAGCGTTCTGCAGAGAAGGAATTCTTTCCAGGGCTCCCTGTCCATGCCAGTGGAGGAGGAGAAATGTACTACAGTCCTTTTCAGGGTGCACCTAACTCCCTCCTCCCCCGTGCAATCAGACAGCTCCCCAGAGCACTGAAAGCTAAGACCTGGGTAGCCTTAACTCGAACCACTAAACAGTAGTGGTGGATATCCTTACTCTTCCACGTGACTGTGTGGGTCTAGTCACAATTAGAGTTGAGAAAATAATTGATAACATTGGTTTGGTGGCTGAACTGAAAATCAAATTCAGGTAATTTTGGACTGATATTAAGTGTGGTTTCTTCTTCGAGTAGTGTCCCTGTGAGTGCTCCATGTTAGGTGTCGGTGCGTCCCTGTGCCGGAGATCGGAGATTTTAGGTAGCAGTACTTGGTCGGGGCGTGCGCAGCAGCTGTCTCGCGGTGTCGTTGGCGCTTCTTGTAGTGCGCGCGACCTGACCCCTCCATTCCTTCTCTACGTCCTCGGCTGCAGCCACAGCTCAGTGGCCGTGCTGCCTCTTCGAACAGCTCTCGAAAAGAAAATAGTTTACGTCGTAGTTTTAGCGGAGACAGTTTGATTAGACTCTACTTAGCCAGTTATTTTTTACAAAAAGTTTTTTTTTTAATTTCCCTTCAGTTTTAGTTTCTTAGATTAGCAGTAGAAATAGAGTTTTCTTCTAACCAATTTCTACATTTTTCTTCACATTTCCCATCCCAGTTGTGGGAAAAATCATTGGACACAATGCCGGGCTCACCTGGGTTTAAGAGATGTGACTTTTTTTTCTGCCATTTTTTTTCAGTCAAAACTATTCACAAAATTCAACTTAAATTTGCAGCTTGTTTCAGGGTCTTGAAAAATGCATTTTCTTTGCTGAATTTCTGATTCGCCAAAAAAATGTCGAGAAGTTCTAGTCACAATCTAACACTAAGTTGGTACCAAAGCCTAGTACTAAGCCTAGTACTAAGTGACTATTCAGAATTGTCAAGCAGCGTCTGATTTGCAGCTCTTATTATCCGCACACACAAAACAGAAAAGCAAAGATCATGCTCTGGTAATTATATTTTAGGGCCATTTCTTACAGAAAAGCTTCTGAACTCGAAGTGTTGAATTCAAGGAAATGTCAGACTTGTTTAAGTCAGTCCCCGACTGACTTTATTTTACAGATCTTGCCACATTTAAATGAGAATGCTGAGCCTGGAGCAAACGAGGCTAATAGTATCCGTTTGTATTAAATTTAATAGTCTCACATTTGATTTATTTACCAAAAGGAGAAACATGACAGCAGTCTAGGAGAATTTAATGCATCCAGTCCTATGAACATGAACTAGACAGACAAGGTCACTTCAGTCTGGATTTTCGATTGTTAAAGGGAATGATGCCAAAGAACCTGTTTGTTTGTTTTTTTCCAAGGTAGAAGTGTAAAAAGTCAACAGGTGTGGCTGGCTTTGAAAAATGGTTTGCAGTGATTGCCTGTGATCCAGCAAACAAGCTGCATCTAATTATAAAACACCATTTCAGAGTGTTGTGCTTTGCACTGCTCAGGAAGACCATTGTCAGCTGCTGTAGTTCAGCAGGTCTCTGAGCTGATGGAGGAGCATGTGACATTGATCATGTAATTTGAAATGTTCAAAATTTGTGCCCATTTTTGAGCAACGTTGTTTCTATTTCAAAAACATGCAAACAAGTTTGGTTTTTGCAGCTAAATTTTTGATTTTGTGAACACAAGAAATGTGAAGGTGGGAATGGGGGTATGGAAATGGCAAAATGAAATTGCAGAATAGCTTATTAAAAAAAATTGTTCAGGGGATTTTTGTATAGTCCTAGAAAATGAATTGCACTTATTTGAATTGTATTGTTACATGTGCCCCGTCTTCCTTTCTTCGAGATGCATATGTTAACACTGCTAGATAGAATGGCAGACCTGCTTGAGTTTGTGTTGATCACATTGTTAAACACTGTCACACAACCTACAGCACTGTGTGCATGTGAAATTGTGATGCCATCTTGGGGTAATCATTTATTTTATTGCAAGTGTCACTGTTTCTCAGGTTATTATTGGTGGAATATTGTCCTGGTTCCTATGTGGACATAAGCTCTGAGGGGCTGAGATTTTTTATGAATTGACTGTTCATTGGTGTGAAAGCTGGATACATATATGGAAATAACACAGACCAGCAGTGTGTGTGTTCTTGGTTCCTGGATTTTCAGCTGACCCATCAGGTCACCCAGTGTGTCACTCTCATTCTTTTCCATATATTTATATTGCCATTAAGATATTTGTTACAAAAGAACAGAGAAATGAGAGCAGGAACTGGTGTCAAATAGTACTCTAAGTCTCAGGTTTGAAACCCCTAGACTCCTAGGAACCACAAGTTTGAATCCCAGCAAGCTTGGCTCAGCCCTTCATCCTTCTCAGGTAGGTAAATGGAGATCCATGGGTTTACTGCAGGGGTAGTCAATTATTTCTTGTCAAGGTCCAAATTTCTTGGTCAAGGTATAGTCAAGGTCCAGACTCCAGAGAAAAAAAATAAACAATAATAATGAGAAGTAAATCAAAAGATTTTGGGGTCTGTTCAAAAGCGTATGGTAGTCCAGATTTGGCTCACTGTCCTGCTATTGACTACCCTTGGTTTACTGAGTGTCTGTTTTTTAGATGAAGTATTTAAAGCAAAGGTCCTGTCTGATGTGCATTGACATGAAGGGCTGCACTTTCCATGTGCAGAAAATGTGAGAGCCATTGCTTGCTGTTCCTCAGCGCCCCCATCTTGCACAGTGAAGGAAAGTGTAGTACAGGGATTGGCTCTGTAAAATGCAAAGAGAAAGTTATGGATGCTTTTCTAAAAATCTTTCAGGTGACAGCATGTTTTGGAAATACTCCAGAAGGCTGCTCACTAAGCCTTCAGGGAGAGATACATATTCATCCTTGGAGTTTGCTCTGTCAGCCTGTATTTTAAAAGCAGATTGCACTGGAGTCACCTACTGGGGAAAGCGTTACATACCAGTCACTGGTAAAGAACTGATCTTCAGCAAAAACAGACAGGATGCTGTGTACCTGAGGAGTGGTAATTGTCGTCTTGTTTGTGCTATATATTAAGAAAAGGATAATGCTGTAGCATTGTAAATTTGTGCATAGAAAAGGAAATGAAGGCATTGCTGATTGATTACTTTTTAGTTGTTTATTTATTTTTCTGTGTTCCTTGGAAGTTTGAAACTGAAATGGAAAAAAATAAAATAATTCCTATAAAGCATGTTCACAGTATAAGTTTAAAGTTTAATATATCAAGCAAGTTTACTATATTATATTTCAAGGTAACCTGGCATTTTGTCTTTGTTTTTCTTTTTAAAAAACAATTCAAATTTTCAAGAGATGCCAAAAATGGAAGCTAAATTTAGAGGTGTGGGTTTTTTTTTTTTAAAATTACTTTCAGCTTGCAGCAAAGGACATTATGGTGCCTATTGTCAAAAGAAATGCCCCGCCTGTCTCAATCATACCGTGTGTAATAGACTCACAGGGCTGTGTGATGGCACAGTGACATGTCAAGAAAGGAAAAAATTAGAACTCTGTGAATACCGTAAGTACTGCAGCTGAGGAAAAATCAGCAATTGTTTTAAGTATTTTTAAAGAGTCAACTACTATCTAACAAGATACAAAAGGGCACCTTTTAGTGGCCTGCTAATAAAACACCAGAATGACTAAAGCACACCACAACTAATGGGCTACTAAAATAGACTTTGCCCTGTATTATGGTATACTACAAGCATACTACAGTTATATAGGAAATCAGGTGCAATATGTCTTTAAGTTGCAAACAACTATATAATATCTTTGCCTGCCTAATAGGGCATAGTGTGTGTTGCACCTTTAATTTGTGTGTCTGTATGTTTCAAAAAGGCCTTACAAGCAAGTTCTGTTTTGCCTCTTGGAAGTACTGGAATGGAAATTGTTACTATGTTCCTCCCTATGGGGTGCTGAATAAGAGCGAAGCAGAGTTCATGTGCAGTCGGTTCCCAGGGGCACAACTGATCAAATTAAACAACACTGAAGAACAGGTCAGTCATATGAATGTCAGATTGTTAATAGGTTTCAGAGTCGCAGCCGTGTTAGTCTGTATTCGCAAAAAGAAAAGGAGGACTTGTGGCACCTTAGAGACTAACCAATTTATTTGAGCATGAGCTTTCGTGAGCTACAGTGCTGTTGAGGTTTTTGCTAGTCTTTAAATTTGTATTGTTTTGCATTCCATTGTGTCTGAAATGTTGAAATAATATTCTCAGCTTATTGGATCCCTTTTATCTTCTTAAAGGAAAAACTAATCAGTGTTTTTATGTATTTTATGGATCACATGAGCCTCGTTCTTTCACTCATTTATCTGTGTGCCAACATCAGCTTCCATTTCTTTTTCACTTAAGGGAGCACCCCCATCCATAGTTCGGTGATGCCAGGATTTCTGGAGATAGGGTTTGTAGTTATCTTGTAATCCATCAGCCAACTGGCTGGATATGAAGTAACAGAACACAAACTGTACTTAAATTGTAAGCTTTCTGGGGCAGAGACCATCTTCTTGTTCTGTTTGGACAGTGCCTACGCACAATGGAGTCCTACTTCATGACGGTCTCCTACATGCTAACATAATATAAATAATAATAATAATACTGAGCTAAAGCTAGAGGTCCTTATTCAGGTAAAGTCCCGCTTGATGTCAGTGGGAGTTTTGCCTGAGTAGGGACTGAATAAAAACTAAACAAGGATCTCAAGATTTAGCTATGTAGGTCCTACATCAGAAGTGGTTATTTTTTAATTTGTCTTCAATTTCTCAACAATTGAATGGTGGATTTTTGCAAAAGTTCGTCCCTGGAGATAGAACCAAGTCAGGGAGAGCAGAAGACACCATGAAGTTCTCTAGAAACCTCACCAGTCATCTGGTAGTGGTTAGATGATACTATGGGGATGGGCAGTATAGACAGAGAAGTTA
The DNA here is from genome assembly GCF_965152235.1 of Eretmochelys imbricata. NCBI lineage: Eukaryota > Metazoa > Chordata > Testudines > Cheloniidae > Eretmochelys > Eretmochelys imbricata. Next base: position 18,770,384 of record NC_135579.1, read on the forward strand.
GATCATGCTGCAATCTGGAGAACATTCATACCCAACTAGAGCCATTATAAAGTAAATCAAAATTGGCCCTCAACTGCTTGACAGCACCCTTTTAACAATAGATACCAGGTTTAATACTTCATTATGTACTTGTAACTAATGTTTGCTTTGGTCACTGGTGAACTGTTACACAAAGTTAAACCTACTCCCATTTAAAACCAATAGCAAAACTACTTGATTTCAATAGGAACAGAATTGGGCCCTTAATATGTTAAGCTAGTTCTCAATACCAGTTAAAAAGAGAATCCAAGAGTAATGGGCCAAATCCTCAGCTGGAAATATGTCCACATATATGCCGTTCATCCAAAGAAATGAGGCTGTGCTTGATGGTTACCGATTGCATTTATTAATGTATTTTAGCCACAGTGTATGTCCCAACACTGCTTCTGCTAATTCTTTGCAGAGATGGATAGCTAAAGTCATCGCTAGAAAAAGCTGGCTTGGCAGCCTGAGCTATAAACTCCAGTCAAACTCCTGGATCATGCCTGATGGAGATAGAGCAGCCCCTCGTTGGTAAAAATAAGCAGTTCCCCTTTCTCATTCTGTTCACCTTTCCTTTATTTAAGGGTGATAAGATCATGGGGGAGTTTGTCTTGGCCATATTTCAGTTATTTAAATATATTCACCCGATACAGAGAAATAGATGTCTGCTCTTTGAGGGCTCAGTCCTGCAGTCCTAATGCAGATTGTCCCAAAACTCAGGCTGTGTACTCTGCCCTTCAGTGCTGCTGGCATGAATAGATACCTCTCTAAATCAGTAATTTTGTGGTCCAGGGTATTAGTTTCGTGGCTGCTGGGTCTGCGAGATACTAAGCAACGTGTCAAACTGCAACTGCATTGTTTGGTTTTATTGCTGTGGGTTGAGCAAATACCTTAGAAAGGATCCCATCAGGAACACATGGCTGCAGAATGATCTCCCATGAGGAGGTGAGATTACGAATTGCCTTTTGACCTGACTAAGCGCACCTGGATTTATTGTGTCTTTTCCAAAAGGCATTGTCGAATATTTTGATCAGAGTGGACTGAAAGTTCTGTGGAAATCGCAGCTATGGTCTAAGGTACCAGCTGCTTTTGGAAAAGGAAATCCTTCATATTGACACCACTCTGGATGCATTTGTCTTGAGATGGTGACAGTATTCAGCTGGGAAAGGACAGTATGGTAACAAATGAATGAAACTGATCTCATAGTCTCTGTTCAAGCATTTCAGAAAGTTATAGGGCCATATGGAGCTATGTCAACTTACTCCAACTGAGGAGCTGACCTGTCTTTTTATATAAGGTGATGGTGGTGGCTATTCTAAGAGCAGTCAGTGGAGAATGATGGGGATTTAATACAGCTGTCTTGTTTTTCACACATGACCTTTGTACCCTGAAATCTTGGGGGACTCTGATTCTCAGAAGGATTTGGAAAAATCATTTTCTGCACCTTCCTGTGCAAGCACAGAAAGTAAAATTTTGAAAGGTATATGAAGCTGATACAAGTGTGAACCTGCGGGCATGATCAAGGCCATGACAGCTAATGTATTTAATTAACTAACTAAGGGTGGTCATTGATTTAGATTTCTTTCTAATTGTGCATATTAAAAGTGCTCTAGGCCTAGTCCATGAGTTAAAAAGTGACAGTGGAAACACACTCCACCCATTTTCCCCCCCGAACCTCTTCCCAACACCCAACCAACTCTACCTCCTTTATCTCTTACCCTTTTCCTCCCCCCTCCCCTAGGAGCGCCATGGGGAATACAGATGAGATGTGTGTTTGCAGTGACTTTTGCTCATGAGTTGGAAATGCAGACTCATGTAAAAGTGAGTTCCGTTGCTTTGTTTTGCTTTGCAGGGGTTTCAGAGCAGTTCAAGATTTGTGTGTGCAGATTGAACCTGTATCTGGAACCTTAATTTCCTTTGCCTGCTCTGAACGGGCTTCGTGGATCTGCAAGGGAGCCCCAGGTGAGAGTGCGCCCTGCATACGATTCACAGTGTTTTTAACAGCTCTCCCCGTGCAGTGACATGTCAGAGGGGTGCCTGAGGTGCAGCTTTCCAAAGCTCGTCTGCTGCTCCACGCCCTGAGCAGGATTCCTCTCCCTCTGCAGGAGCTGCCTGCACCCAGCCAGAGTCTTGGGTTGGTATAGAGAGGAGTCCCAATGTGTTTTACAAGACACACCAGCCTCTACGCACCCTTGATCCTGGTCTGTGGGCATCTCTACAGTGCAGGTGGAGGTGGGATCACACTTGTTAGTGCTGGTACAGCTACACCTAGCTAGCGTGGCTGAAAAGAAGCAGTAGCACAGGCTAGACAAGCCCACTGAGAACTGTGGATATGTTCTAGTGTTGCTCGTCCGTGCTACCACACCTTCCCTGATATTTTGAGCTTTGCTAGCTACATTAAAGCTAGTGAAGGTGTACCTACTCAAGCCGCATTCGCCCCTCTGAGAGCACTGTAGACGTAGCTTTAGCCTAGCATAAATTACACGACTGCCAACATTCCCAAGAAGCTGGGATCGGTGAGGTGTAGGGAACCCTTGGCCGCACTTTGTACAATGGAGATGAGCTGTGTAGGACCAGCTACGCTGCTCTTATGCCAAAAGCAGCCTCACATCATCCTACAGTCTGGGCCACTAATTTACAAATTCAGGCCCAATCAGTGGGGCTAAATTCTGTGCTGACTTAGATCCTGAGTAGTGCCATTATAGCCAGTGGGGCTGGAGGGGAGTAGGGGAAACCAGTGCAGAGTTGGTCCAGAACCACGTCCTAGGTTTAACATCTTTGCTCTTTTTCCCTGTTTGTTTTGCCAGTTCCTGGAGCGCTGGATTCCACGTATAAGTGGTGGACAACGTTGACCTCGTCCCTTTTCGTTTCAGTTTTCGTAGTTGTTGTGAGTGCGTTTGTTACATTTAAAGCTGCCCAGTGGAGAAGACAAGTGCTGGTAGAAAAGACTGATGGGAAAGAGCAGAGAAGTAAAGTGGGGATGGAGATGACACAGCACCCCTTTCAGCAAAGCAGAACATCCCTAGAACATGACTAGTTAAACACATTTCCTTAAATCATCTTGCATTTCACTCAGAGACGTTTTCATCAGTGTTATTTCTTTTTTAAGCAGTTCAATAAACTCTCAAATAGAAAATATGGCTTTGCTTGCTAGATGATTTTACAGCTGTTCAGGGTTTTTTTAAGCTGTAGGAAGGGGTTAATGGACTCTAATACATTCAGCCTTTTGCATCATTTTATCAGATACTATAAGGCCAGATTCAGAGCAGGTGATGTAGCTCCACTGAATTCTTCTCTGTGTGTCTTGGTGCTTCACTTCTCCAGTTTACACAGCTAAGGACTTGGTCCTCAGCATTAAACACACTTGGTCAATGGTACAATATTTGTGAACCAAATTCTGCTGTCAGTTACAGGCATTTAACTCAGTTATGAACACGGTTGTGAGCAGAATTTGAGCCCTTGTATTATTTATGCAGTATGGATTGAAAGCTGAAGTCCCTTAATCAGGAAGAGCTAATTGATACGAGCAGACGTTTTCCCTGACTAAGGGCTTCAAGACTGTTTTAAATACACTGGGGCCAGTTCCCCTCCCGCTCCAGGTTTATGCAGCTGTAACTCTGGTGCTGTTACTTCTGACTACCAGCAGCATGAGGGGAGAATCAGTCCCACTCTGCGTAAGTAACAGAAAGACTGACAAAGTCATCAAGAGCCAAAGCAGCAGAGAGGCTGAAACTGGATAATAGTAACAACAGTAGGAAAGTGAGCACAAACTGTCAGATTTAAGGATATGCTGACCATTATCATAGAAACGAGGTGATACCGAGGACAAAAGCTCATGCTTACGTAAGGATATTTACCTAAGGGATCTCTGTGTTCTGTTATATAATTACCTATTTAATATTTTGCTGATCTGAACCACAGAGCATGACCAAGTTAATATGAATGTGCATAGTGTAAAATAAAGCTACTGGACATCTGCAGTTTCCACTTCTCAAACATTAATTAACTGAAAAGTCCAAACAAGCCTAAATCCATATTATCAGCTCATTGGTATCCATAGCACTGACAAAATGTCACTCAGCCCATTAGCACGACTTTGATAGCATCTATAAATATACTTCTGAGAACACCTTGCACGTATAATGCATAAAGAGTCAAGTTTGGAAGAAGAAGAGTAGGGAAGCAACTACTGTTGCCTCTTTCTGCTATGGCTTCCAAAAACAAGTGAAGAGTTTTCTGGTAAAGTGCCTGGACGGTAGAGATGTCACATTTGCTTGCAATGAGGACACTAAACAATGGACTTTCCTAAGTGAAATCAAAAGGAAAATTCCTAAACTGTAAAGGAAGATGCATAAAACTTTATGGAAAATGGATCTTAAAAAAAAAACCAAAAAACGTCCAATCAGAAATACGGGCCAGCATGGGAGTCTGCTCCATGCTGTTCCGAGGAAGAGCATTCGGATGATTATTCACTTTGAAAGTGCAGCTTTCTCATCTTAAAGGGGACATTTATGTGCAAATTTAGAATTGTGCGGAGTACTGTCTAACTAGAGGCCCTTGATCCATGCTACAATCAGCAGGAGATGGTTCAGCACTAAAGCATTGTCTTTTTCATGTCAGTGGGAATACTTAAGTGCCTCTTTTCTAGTCTTCCATTCTCTATTTAAAGACCCAGAAAAGAAATCTGCATAGTTTTTCAAAGAGTAAGATTGAGCTGTATAAATGGTGAAAGGAAAGTAGGAAAATGGTAGATTTCCTAGAGGCTAGAAATGTAAAAGTTACCTTGTCCCCTGAGCCTCTGGTTTCCTTGTAAATGTTAATACAGGATTTCATTTGTGCAGAGCTTTATTTTTGTGAGTTGGGTCTGCAAGACTGGGCCCTGGATCAAGTCTGTGAACACAGCAGACTGGCAACCTGGAAAATGAGACTTTTTGGTGAAATCTTTGCCCTTTTTTTTTGGTCAGAGGCAAGCAAAATTTGCGGTGAGTTCACTGGAGCCAGGATTTCAAAGCTCAATGTTTTTTTCCCTGAAATTAATAGACAGCAGGTTTAAAACAAACAAAAGGAAGTATTTTTTCACACAACGCACGTCAGTCTGTGGAACTCCTTGCTAGAGGATATTGTGAAGGCCAAGACTATAACAGGGTTCAAAAAAGAACTAGATAAGTTCATGGAGGATAGGTCCATCAATGGCTATCAGTCAGGATGGGCAGGGATGATGTCCCTTGCTTCTGTGTGCCAGAAACTGGGAATGGGTGACAGGGGATGGATCACTTTATGATTACCTGTTCTGTTCATTCCCTCTGGGGCAGCTGGCATAGGCCACTGTCAGAAGACAGGATAGTGGGCTAGCTGGACCTTTGTCTGACCCAGTATGGTTGCTCCTATGTTTTTGTTATGTTTCTGACAAAGCTCAATCCCACAAGATGGCCTCAGCTCCCAAGCCCTATTGGCTTCAGTAGGAATCAGTCACAGAATTGGGTCCTTTTAACAATTTGGTATAAATGTATTGTAATAATTGCAGCAAAAAACCAACCAACCATAGTTTTAAATTGTTTATATTCAAAACAGCCATGTTCACTGAAACTCACTGCCAAAAGCTTTGAAAGGCCTTTATTCAGACCAAAGATCGGAGTGTTTGTTTTTGACATTGGCAGCATTTCACATGATCTGCTGAAGACAATGACTCCCTTATATCTTTTCAAACTGAGCCCTGTAGCCTCGGAGAAGGAAACTTCTTTCATGATTCAGGTTTTAAACAAATCTCATGTCTTGTGACTTTGAGGGCTCTTCAGAGAGAGAATAGATTATCCCTTTGTTTTTTCTGCATTGTTCAGTAACAGATGAGCATCTATAATGGCCCAGATCACTCAGCAGCGGATAAACATTTTTATTTTTATTTTTTTGAAATACTGGGCTGGAGTAAATGGACATATCTCCATTGGAGTCAGCAGAGTTACACCAGCTGAGGAGTTGGCCCACTGAGGGACCCCGGTCCCTGCTGTGGAATAACATACCCATGAGGATCAATCAGAGGCATTTGCAAGCAGATCTGCTGCTGTCTGAAGCTCACCAAAGTCGAGCTCTGTGGGACCAGCAAAGGGAAGATTTCAGAGGCTTAAACCACAAGGAGCAGACACTGGAGTGATCAGTCACCACACGAGGTGGCAATGCTACTACTTGATTGAGATACCAGGTGTGTGTCGAGGGAAGGGTGTGGCTGGGAGCCTGGGAGCACTGGAATCGACTCCTGGATCTTGTCTTGTTCTTCAGACAGCACAGGGTGACAAGTATAGCTTTGGACAACATTGACCCCTTGTGGCCAGTGAGAGAATAGCATTGTCAGTTTCTGAAAGGAGGCTGGATGAGATCTCCAGGAGTGGAAGAATAACAAAAGCAACATAGGGTGGGACTTTTGTTCATAGGTGCACCCATGAGAAAAAAATGGGTGCACCCACCGGCAGCCCCAAGGATCAGCTCCTCCCCCTCCCCCACAGTCCTGCCCACCACAATCAGCTGTTCAGTGGTGTGCCAGAGGCGCTGGGGGGAAGGGAGAGGAGCAGGGGCAGGAAGGGAGGTGGAGATCAGGAAGGGGTAGAGGTGGGATCTTGGGGGAAGTGGTGAAGTGGGGGTGGGGCTTGGGGCGGAGTAGCGGGTGTTGAGCACCCCTCAGGAACTCAATAAGTTGGCACCTCTGCCTTTGTTACTCAGGGAGGAGCATTAAGAGGGGCTAAATGAAGGACTTATCTAGACACAGGTTAACATTCTTAAAATTGGTTAGGTAAATCTATCTCTATGCTCTTCATGTCAGAGATGGGGAGCATTCAAAACTCCAACTTCATTGGAAGTTGAAAATGCTGAGCATGTCTGAAAAATCAGGCCTTTGGGGCAGTAGGAAGGGTTGGCAGGTTTTCAGCAATACATTTAACCCCCCCCCCCCCAGATATTTGGAAGAAATATCACACTAAACATCCATGACCCAACAATTGTGCTAAATGGGTTCAGTCTTGCAGGACCTGGAATTCCAGGATCGTCTTGTTTTACAGCATCTGGAATTTTTTAAACATCAAGATTTTAATAGGACAGCAACTTAATTTTGGACCCAGTCCTGCAAATCTTTAGGGTCATGTCTACACTGCAGGCAGTATGACAGCACAGCTGCAGCTATGCCACTGTAGTTCCACAGCATAGATGCTTCCATGGCAACAGAAGGGGTTTTTCCATCGATGTAGGTAATCCACTGAAGGGTCAAAATCCATTGCTGCTTATGTAATAACCTGATATATGCATTGTGTCAGCTCTTTTTACAAGGCCCAAAGTCCAGAGTTTGGTCAAGAGGTCAGAGGTCTAGCAAATAGTGATCAGCTAAGAGAAGCAGAATAAACAAAAGATAACCTTGCTTTTGCGAAGATAAGCCTGGTCAGCAAAACGCCAGATGCTGAGAGCAATAATTGACTTATTTAAAGTTGCAAACAGAACAAGGAGGCCCTGTTTTTGTTGTGTTCGTTTCTTCTGTAGGGAGATATTCTTCTCACACACCAACCTTGCGTGTATGAAAGGGTTCAAGCAGGATATGGCCTTCTCCCTTTCCCAGAGACCAATGCCTGCCTTAAAAACACAAATAAGCAACTTGAAAGACAATCTTTATTGCCATATACTTTTCAATGTTTCTTTGCTTTTACCCCTAGATATGTACCTGTTGGACAAGCAGAGGAGTTGCTTCATTCCTTTGGACCCCAAATTGAATTCAACATACATATATTTTATACTAATACATTTTATTGAAGTACTAATTAAATGTTACTTGTTAACCTGAAAACCATGGGCGGAGACATTATGTAACCTTTGACCATTGGCTACTGTGCTTATCTTGTCTTGCCGCTAGACCTATCCGGGGTTTGGGACTACTTACCCAGTCACTTTCCCCCACCCATGGAGAATCCATATAATCCGTTGTAATGAATTCATTGACAGTGTCTCTGAGCCTGATAAGCAAGGTGACACTCCACCGGCGCTGTGCATAATAAACTCCTGTGCTTGACTTCTACACGGTGTGGATTTATGTTCCTTTTTCCACCTCCCTGAGAGGTGGTAGCTAGGTTGATGGCATATTTTTTCCATTGATCTAGCTGTGTCTATGCTGGGGGTTTTTCAGATTAATTATGGCGCTTCAGTGATTTAGCCAGGTTGATCTAAATTTTAAGGCTAGGCCAGGCCTTAAACTTTCCGATCATTTGAAACCCAAAATGTAGTTGCAGTTCTGTTAAAATCAAAGTACTAGCACGACATTACCAATAGTTTTAAAATAATCCTCTACAGCAGCAGCGTGATCCTGAATGTTCAGCCCCTACACAGGGCCTGCAGGATTCATTTCACTAATCATTCTAACAGCCACTTTTCAGATGAAATGTGCCACCGTTTAACAGCACGGAGCAACTGTTACGCAAGCAGTTAGGGCAGGAGTACTGTATCCCACTGAATCTGCACAGATGGTTTGACATGGGATAGTTGCCCGATTTGAGCAAGACACTGAAGTTGATACCCCTTCCCATTGCAAAAGAGTCATGGGATCTTTAATGACCACTGGGGTCAAGACCTTATTTTTGCTCTCTTTTCCCTCTGGACTCTATTCCTTGTGTCCAGCGTTTCCTCCGTGGAGAAGGAAAGAGATCATGTGGCATACAATGTTGATCTGTTTTTTAAATAACTGATCAAAATATAGGAGTAAGACAGAGACTATTTTAAAGATAAAGTTTTCTGAAATTTATTTCGTTTGCATCACTGCCTTGTCTCCACTAGGGGGCCCCAGAGATCTCCAGAATGGCTTCAACGTCGCTCCTTCTTCCTTTAAATTATTTGAAATAAGGTAAGAACTTAAAAGCAAATTTCTATTTTCTTTTTAGTGGTCGGTGCTCTCGTTAGTACTGTTCCCTTCCTTACAGTATTGCTTTCTCTTTGTAGGGAGTTTTAAATAGAGCCAATGTGGTCCAATGGCTATGGGGCATTGCTGCTCAGGGGACTTGGGTTCCATTCCCAGCTCTGCCACTGACCTGCTGTGGGGCCTTGAGCAAGTCACTTCACCTCTTGGTGTCTTTGCTTTGTCTATAGAGGCAGTAAGCTCTTTGAGGCAGGGACTATCGTTGACACAGTGCCAAGCACGATGGGCCTGTAGGTGCTACTGTAGGTCAGATGTTACTGTTTCTGCCTGCATTTTCTTACCACTTTTGGGGCACGTTTTACAAGTACCATTGGATTTGTATTTTGAGGTCAATGGGAGTTTGGGCAGGGCCCGGACTGCGGCTCAGGCACCATGGGTAGCAGTGCCATTATAAAACACCTACTGAGAGGCCTCTTCCATCAGCAGCTTATTTACCAGAGCCCAGGCTGTGACAGGATTAGGGGCCAGTTCTGAGTGGTATCCGCTACATGTGAAAGACCAGAGCCTGTCTCCACTGCCTGGCCAAATAGCCAAGTTGGGCAAATGTGTGGCAGGGGGAGTGGGGTAGGATAGGAGGATCACTGAGGATAATGGAGGATACAGATCATTACCCTGGCCTGTCCGTGCCCTAAACCCAACTCATCACACCCCTAACACACTGTCAGCAGAGGGTGCTTGATGGTAACAGTGAGTTAAGTAACTGAGCTCTAGTGTTGGGGCTAGTCTTTTCGTGCAGAAAGTCCTGGGTTCTATTCCCACTGATGAGTTCCTCCAGATGGGATCTGTCTAGTACATCGAATTAACTACTTTGGTGTAGAACCAATCAAAGAAATTTGAATTTTGATTTTTTTCAATAAGCAATAAAAATACAGTATTCATGAATGTTTTTGTGCAATAGGAGACTCTGTTTTCAGTCAAGGGGAAAGATTTCCAAAAGCACCTAATGACTCAGGTGCCTAAGTCCCTTACGGTATGTCTACACTGCAGCAGGAACATGCCTCCCAGCCCAGGTAGACAGACTTGGGCTGTCAGGGCTCATGCTAACATGCTGAAAATAGCGGTGGAGACATGGCCGCTCAGGCTGCCGCTCCGGCTCTCAAGCCCATCTGGCCTCCTAGAGAGCCTGGCCTGCAGCATCTACACAGGTACTTTTAGCATGCTAGCTCAAGCCCCGTTAGCATGTGTCTGTCTGGGCGGCTCATCCCAGCTGCAGTGTAGACAAACCCTTAGGCAGTTTTCAAAATGTCACTCTACCTCTACTTTGGAGCCTTTGAACACGGTGGGATGAGTCTGGTGTATCCCTGTAGACAGGCATCCTTGTCTCTGGGGTGCCCTGTGTGCCCAGACACAGCATTGCAGGGGACTTGGCCTCCAGTATTCTCTCTGACAGCCATCTGCTCTGCCGGTCCCTTCTCTGGACTCCCTTCCCGTGCTGTGGCTTAGCCCTCTGACCAAGTCATGTACAATTCAGTCCCCTTCCAGGGTTAATTAAAGGTCCAGCTCCAAGTCCAAAATCAAATACTCAAAACTAACAAACTAGTGGTTCTTCTGCCCCTCAGACTCCATCATATCTTCTGTTTCTTCTCCGGCTGGATTCCTCTGCAGCCTCCCTTCCCCAGGGATTCTGACAGCTGATGGATACCCTGCTGGAGTTCTTCTCGTAACTGCCAGTTCTTCTAGCCCATCTGGGCTTTTCTTCTCCTCATAGGTCCTGGTTACTCACACAGGAACCTACTCTGCTCCCTATGGGTCTCAGTCTGTCTCTTCCCGGAGGGGCCCTCCCCTTTTTCCTCCCTGCAGGGGCTCCTCCTCTCTGCTTGCTTCTCAGCTCTATTTAAAGTCTAACTCCACCTCTTCTTACCAGGAGGCAGTTAATCAATCACACTGGGGGTGGGGAGCATGACTGATTGGGGTCAGTTTCTAATTAAGCCCCATTACATGCAGCTGGGGTCACTAATTAGCTCTTAGTTATCAGCTCATGAGAGAAGCTGAGGGTTAGTTGCTAGGTCATGGGCAAGGCCGAGCCCAGCTTGCCTAAAAGGGCCATGACAGTCCAGTCCATGACAGTCCCGTTCCCTAGTTGAACAGAGCTGTGTCTGGTAAATGTGCCCGCTGCCCACATAGGATGGGCTGGGAGAAGTTGCATGGGGTTGCGGAAATATATCAGGAGAGCTGCCTTTTCTGGTATCCTGACTTCTGGCTGCAGGCCTGGCCAGTGGCCTTGTTTTAATATAGTTGATTGATGTTGTTTCACTGGACCACGAGAGCTGCAGTGAACAAACCTGGATCAATATTTATTTATTTTTGATTTACGAGAACAAACAAAACTCCATCCTGGTGTGGCCTTACGCCCCATATTCTTCATAGTAATATTATTATGATATAATTATGGCAAAACGATTATGTATTTTATGTAAGATAGGCCATGTGAGATATCATTGAATAGGTTATGATTCACTGAATATAATTATCCTATTTGTATACATGTATCGTTTTGATATCTGAAGTTAGGAATGTTGTCTGTGCATCTATTACAAATACCTGGGGAACTCCCACGAGGCAGAATGCGATCAGTCTAGATGGCTGGCTGGGAAGGGCTGTTAGGGAAAACAATAGGTCTTAGAAGATGCTAATATCCAACCAGGGAGCCTTCCTGAGGACATTACAAACAGCCTCTGACTCATGGTTGCTATGGCCCTACAGAGACATGTGACCCAGTCACCTGGTACTAGACTCCATCATAGAATATCAGTGTTTTTCCACTGAAAGGCGTGGGAACTAAAAAGCTGGAGACAAAAGGTTCCTGCCATATGCAAAAGCTATTTAAGGCGGGAGTGACATCATTGAGGTTCTTCACTGACTCCCCTGCCAAAGGAGACGCTTGGAAACACCTGAGAAACAAAAAGAAAAGGAGTACTTGTGGCACCTTAGAGACTAACCAATTTATTTGAGCATGAGCTCACTTCATCGGAGCTGTAGCTCACGAAAGCTCATGCTCAAATAAATTGGTTAGTCTCTAAGGTGCCACAAGTACTCCTTTTCTTTTTGTGAATACAGACTAACACGGCTGTTACTCTGAAAGCTGAGAAACAAGGACTGAACTGGGGGGAGAAGGGTTGAACCCCAGCTAGAGGAATTTCTAGCCTGGGAAAGGTTTAGCTGGGTTTTTTGCAGCTTGGCCTCAAGAATCTCTGCAAACTGTCTAAACCAACAATTAGGGTGAGAATTTGCGGGGGAGCAGAGCCACAGTTCCACCTTCTGTTCCTTTCTCCCTGCCCTGTTGGTGGTGAGCTGCCCCGGTGGGTGGAGGGGGGACAAAGTGGTAGCAGGAGTGCAGGGGGCTGCAGTTTTGGCTTGCCCATGTGCAGTCTCTTACTCCCTTTCCCCCCATTGCACAGTTGTGTAAAGTGTGTGTGTGGGGGGCATGATGATTCCTGTTGTGAAAAAATCTGCACCATATGCCGTCAGTGGGATCTCATTTTGGCTTCAGTAGTGGGCGGAGCTTGCTTGGACTGGGTTGGATTTGAGACTGTACCAGCACATGCCGTCTGACCCCTGAGAGGAAGGATAAGCCACTGGCTAGGGCATTAGCCAGAAACCTGGGTTCAATTCTCTGCTCTGCCAGAGACGTCTGTGTGACCTTGGGCAAGCCACTTTGCCTTTCTGTGCCTCTGTTTCCATCTGTAAGATGGGGATAATAGCACTGCCCTACCTCATGGGGGTTTTGTGGGGAAAGTATGTTAAAGGTTGTGAGGTGCTCAGAGACTAGGATGATGGGGGCCATATAAGTACCTAGGAGAGATTACAACAGCCATAGTGGAGACAGGCATTCTCATTTCGCTTCAAAGATAGGAGGGCAACCCAGCCCTTCTTCTGCAAGGCGAAAGGCACTATATTATTAGTGGAACAATTTATTATTTATTATTTGTATTCATGAGTGTTGGAAGCCCCATGGTGTGTCTGCTTCTTGACAGGAGTCTTGAACACAGGGATTTAGCTGGATAGTTAGGAAGAAGATGAGTATACTGGGCTTGATCCTGCAAGGTGCTGAACACTTTGGCCCTGATCCAGCAAAGCACTTAAGCATCTGCTTAACTCTAAATTTATAAATCATCCCTTTGACGGCAATGGGGATTACCCACATCCTTGAAGTTAAGCATGTATTTAAGAGCTTTGCTGGGTTGAAGCCATGGTGCTCAGCATCTTGCAGGATCAAGCCCTTTCTGCAGAGAGGAAGGCAGGGGGCAATTACCTGTTTTGCAAAGAGAAAGAGTGCATGGGTCAGGAAAATTCAGCCTAAGTCAGTGATCCTGACCACCCCTCCCTCCATGTGATTTTAAATCAGTAGCAGAATGTATAACCTCACATCTCTTAAATAATAATTTTCTAAAGCACTGTTCCAAACAAAGACAGTCCTGTTTCCATCACAAGTTGGGGGTGGGGGAATCCTGCCTAGAAGTAGCAGAGTGATCAGAAAAGATTGTCTTTGCCCTTGACCTGTGAAATGTCTCATTATGGGATCTCTGAAAAGTGCTGATCTGTTAAGTGTTTAAGCGACACAATGTGCCTTCGATGCTTCTGCAGTTGGAGAACCGGTGCCAATCTGATCAGCATTAACTACAGTTGCAGAGGTTTGCCACATCTTAGAGCTATCACTTTGCCTTACCTCACTAATAACACTCCCCATTTATTCCATTCTCCCCCCTCCCACCTTACTTCCTCCCTTGTGTCAGTGTGTGCATGCATTTGCATGTCTTTCTATCCGCTCTCTGGTGTATTTTACCTCTTGTGACAGCTGCAGGCTCCTCCTGCAGTCTGCAAAGGGAAACTTCCCTGCAATAGGCTTGGCTCTTCCGCTCTGATCCCAAGTCCACTTGCCTCAAACTAAGACTCCCCAGAAAGGAAACTTGTCTCCCTCCCTTCCCCCCGTCTGTCCAAACTGCATAGCAGTGCAGTGCCCACAGCTGCTATTTTTCCTGAGCTGCAGCTTCAGGTTGTTGCTGCCCTACTCCTGGCTACTGTTTCAGTCTCTTTGCTGCTTTCTCCCCTCTCTCAAGGTAGGTGGTTTCTTTTTTTTGACTCCCTAAGATCTCTCATCAGTAACTGCATCATCCCCTTACTGATCTGCTTTCAGCATGATTTTAAATCCTCGGGGGGGGGGGGGGGGACGACAGTGTAATAGTTGGCTAGTGCTTTGAATGTTTACATTTTGCAGCAGTATCTTAGTCACTTTCTGGAATATTGCAGATGTCTCAAAGCGTGGAAGCTGCAAAGGAAGAATGCTAAAGGAGCAACAGCTCAGGATCAGAAGCAAAGGTGCTTCAAAGTAAAGTCTGCTCCCTTCTGAACTTTCTTCTCTGTGACTAAGTGTTTGCAAGGGGGCTCAGAATACTGTGTAATTTCTTTGGGGGAAGCAACTTAGGGTAGTCAGTGGTCCATGTAGTCCTGTATCACAGCTGTGGTAGTGTCCAGTACCGGATGCTTCAGAGGAACATGTAAAAAACCCCTAATTAGTAATTAGATGATAATATACCCCTGGGGAAGTTTTCTTCTACTCCCATACACAGTGGTTGGCTTATGTTCTGGTGGATGTGTGTTTATAACCTTTTTTGAATGACTGTTCTAGGTAGTGTAACTGTGGCTATTCTCATTATTCATATACATCTGTAAACCTGTTCTTAATCCTACGGGGCTCTTGCTCCATTGTAGAGGAAGTGCTACTTGCACTGTGAGATTAAACCCCTTGAGGCAATTGTTAAATAGCTGTGCCTTTTCTTTTTCTTTTAATGGCTGTGGATAAAATAGCTGGTCTTAAAGAAAACAAAGGAGACAGGACAATGAGTCTGCAGGTGCTTTGGTGTCAACCGTCCCCTGTCCCCCCTCCCGCAATCCAAGTGATGCCTTCCCATCTGTATAAACATGCTGATGACCAGTGCTACTTTTAACAAGGCATAGGGCGCACTGGTCATTAGAGCCTTTGCCATTCTGTTAATGGAACAGTGAATGATTCGATCATGAAGGCTAATGCTAACCTAAAGCTATTAGCATAGCTCTAGGTCTAGGGAAAGATCAGTGGCTGATTTTCACGGTTAAGCAATGCTTGGTGAATTTAAAAAGGGAAACAGCAAAAAGTGTAGAAGGATTATCCTCTCATAGGATGGCTTTATTTTAAATAAATTACAGCCAAGTCTCCCATTTTACCCCAAACATCCTCTCTGAAGCCAGCTTAACTGAAAGCAAGACCTGTGTCCCTCTGGATAGGTCCTGCGGAGGTACTGCCAAGATGTAAATGAAAAAGCTATGAACTCCAGTACAACAAGGACTCATAAAGGATATGGCAACAGACCTCTAACAGTTGCTGGTGGTGGCTTTGCTATAATGTGAGGGCATCGCTATGGGATCCTGTTTTATGGCCATTATCACAACATAATGTCATATAGGCTGTGTTTTGAGTTTATTAGTAGATGTGAAGTACCTATCCTCACTGCAGCCTTTTACTGTAGTAAGAGCAAAGCATCCTTCTGATGTGTTCTTGTTTGCTCAGAGAGTAAGTTCTGTAGGTGGAAAAGAGTTGCCCTTGGGGATATGTTAAAGGTCTGGAGTGATTCCTCAGCCTGTTCAGTTTAAAGACAGCAGCAGAAATCATGCTCTGATTTGTTTTATTATTGGAGATGTTTTCAGCCCTGTGAAATGAGCACTTGGGGTTCAGAGTTTTTTTTAATAGTTTGCATCATTTTTAGCGTTTTGTGAAAAGCAAACTTTCTCACTCTTTGCTAATGAAAGTGAGCTCTGAGCGAGAGCTCAATTGCAGCAGTTCAAATGAATTGCCATTAGCTTGAATTTATAAAATGCTATGGAGATGGGATGCATTGTGGGCCTGATCCTGCATGGTGTGGGCATCCCCTGTGAGGTACTGAATGCTTTCAACTCCTGTTAACATCATGGGGAAGTGAGGATGCTGAACCTCTCGTACTGGTACTCAGCACCTCACAGGATCAGCCTCTCCTAAATTGCTGATGGTGATTAGTTCGTAGTAGTACAGGATCAGTGATGAATACATGTCCTATGCTGTAATAATTTTACTTCAGAAAGGGAAATAAAATATATTTTAGAAAAAGTACTATTAACTGCCAGATTTTGTTACCGTTACTGACATTAAATGGTACCTTTCTCGGCAAGTCATCCTGTGGAGGCCAGTGAGATTACTCATGGAGTAAAGCACTCTTTGACATGAGTAAGGTTATTGGAATCTGGCTTTAAGGTCAAAGATGAACCCAAATCAAATCTCCTGCTACAAAGGGGAGGAGTGGTTGTAATCCAATTGCAGATCCAGGTCTGAATTGCACAAATCGCCAGTTTCTTTAGAATGGGTTGAATCCATCCCCTAGAACTGACACTTCCAACTCCGAAATTCAGAATGTTAGAAATCCCAAACTAAAATGAGTGGCTTGGGCCCATTTAAGTCAGCTCTCAAGTCGGGAGAGACTTAAACACTTGCTTAACTTTTGACTTCAA
Source organism: Eretmochelys imbricata (assembly GCF_965152235.1). Lineage (NCBI taxonomy): Eukaryota > Metazoa > Chordata > Testudines > Cheloniidae > Eretmochelys > Eretmochelys imbricata. The sequence continues at coordinate 18,786,858 of NC_135579.1, forward strand.
GGGGACTTCCACACATTCTTAGCGTTAATCTTTCCTGACTCAGGGTCTGAGGCTGGCTGAGAGTTTGTGCTATTGCATCGCTAAGCTTTGGAAAGAAAAACAAAAGTTAGTGAGAAGAAGCTGGAGTGTGAAGCTGCGGGGAAAATGGAATCGGGCAGGAAAGAGGATGGGTTGGTGAGAGGTGAGCTAGTGTGTTTGTTTATGTGAGAGAGAACTCACAGCCAGGAGGGAGTCAAAAGCTTAGTCAGAGGAGACAAACCACATGGGTCAAGGTCATAGGAGCTGGTTGCCCTTCTTTCTCTGTTTCAAATATCTTTATTGATTGAAGATGAATAAAACAAGCCCCACTCCCACAATCAAGCCCCACTCATGAAGCCAGTCTCGGAAAGAAACCTCCTCTGTGTTTCTCTTTCTCTGTTTGCTGTAGCGTTCATCTCACTTTGTTCTGTAGTCTCCTTTCCAAGCTGCGTATGATCAGCACCCTCTTCCCACCTTGTTGGGTCTGCTCCTGCACCACAGCGCTGCCTGGCTCTGCTCCGTTTTCTGCCATGATCCCTGGATAATGAAGATGTCACAATTTTCCAGAGTTCCACATTCCATTTGGCCTTGTATGCGTTTCATTCTACGATGGGCATTTTTGGCCAACTTTATCTTTTTTTATTTTAAGCAGCGTTTGCAACCAATCCGTTTTGCTGCCCCATCTGTCTTCTTTCCCCCCATCATTCTCTCCCCACATGACTTCCTTTCTAACTTCATAGTGATTTACATCTGTCCAAAGAAGACCACATGAATAAAATGTTAACCATTTTAGCATCTGATCCAGCAGTCCTTACTCGGATACAAGTCCCATTGACCTACCATGGCAGTTTTGACTGAGTAAGGACTTCAGGTTCATATCCATAATCTTTCCTTCGACCTCCATGTATTGTGTTTTAATGATCCTTTCTTTTTTATGTTGCAATACTGAGAGTTTTGCCACTTTTAATTAAAGCATGTTGCTTGCTGAATCAACCTGTTAGTTCTGCTTATAAAGGGTAGTTCCCATTTTTTTAATTAGCTTGCGTTCTACCCTTAAATGGTCACAGAAAAATCTGAATTGCCTGCAAAGCCTCCCTTGCAGGGTTGAAGCCCTCCCACCCATGGATGGACCTGTACACTGTTATTCTCTCATTTTAATCTCTGTACAGTATCTACCTACGACAGGGAATAAGCGGTGTGTGTGTGTGTGTGTGTGTGTGTGTGTGTAGCTTGAGGTGCTTATATAAAAATAAGCCTATATTAATGGTCTATATGTAAACACATAAAGGATGAGCTGTCCAGTAGGTGAATTATAACATCATCTGCGGCTCATCCTGTCACCCTAGAACTCTCATTATCTGCAGTGGGAACTCTGGCTACCAAAAGAATAATGAATTGAGTTCCTAATGATTACAGTAGAGGGTCTGAGACTCAGGACTTGAGGGTTTTGTTCCTGGCCCTGCATCTAGCTTGCTGTGTGATTTTTAAGCAAATGGCCTAAATGTTCTGTGCCTCAGTTTCCCATCTGTAAAATACATAGAGAGGTTTATGATGAACAATTAATATTTGCAAAGAATGTTGAGGTCAGGGTGTGAAGTTCTGTGAAGATTTAAAGTGGGATTAGTCATTAAGATAGTGTTTTCTAGTTACCCCCGCCCCTCCCACATACACACACTCATACCCTTAAGTAACAGACATAATGGAATTGAAGCTACAGAAGATAAATATGAATAAGTTAAAATATTTCTGTGAAGGAAGTTGAAAGAATAATTTCTTTGGCATTCGTAAATAGTCAGTAATGGATGACCATGCCCACAGTAAATTTATTTGACATTCGTAATTAGTCAGTAATGGATAACCATGCCCACTGTAATTGAAAATCAAATTTTACAGTGGATTTATTAAGGGTAAAGAAAAATCTGTAACCTTATGTAATTCCTAAACTGAGTATATCATTTGCCATGAGCTAATTTGCAATTTCCTCTAATTTATTCATTAATTGAAGGAATTTTATTATTTTTTAGGAGGTTCTTTTAACTCTGACTTGACACAGACAGCTGTGAGTATTTGCTATCTGAGCTGTGTTGGCTAGTTGGGACTGGTCAGACAGGTGAGATGGTATTATTTCTGTTCCCGTGGTTGAATTGAGAATGTCAGTACTTCCAGTTTGTCTTCTCACTCCTGGTAACTTAAAACGCGTGACTTTGAAATTCAGTTCCCATGAACTTTCACGCAGTACAACTTGATTGCATGAAGGTGTGTGGGAAGCAAATACTTGAGGCATGGCTGAAGCAAATTCATTGAGGGCCAGATTCTGATTCCCTACTCACATTACTCAAAGCCCTAAAAATGCACAGTGATTATTTGTGGAATTGTTTTTAGTGTTCACTCAGCCCCACCCAGTCTTTCATGTGCCATAAAGTTCTTTATTTCATTCTCTTTCACACATGCTATTAGATTGCATTTTCAGTAAACACTATATAGAGGCAAGGATCTTACATTTTTTGTATGTAAGAACCCAGTGTTACAACTTATCTCCCTGGCATAGTAACATATGCAGCCAGCAGACTTAGAATAATGTTAAAGAGACTGTGGGCCTGATCCTACGCTCCCAGTGCACTGTCAAATCCTACTGTAGTCAATGGAAATTTGAGGTACATTGGGCGTATGGCATGAAGCCTGTGTAACATGTTTATTAAGGTTTATATGCAAACTTAACTTTCGTTTGGGGCCCAGCTGTCAACCCTTACTCATGGTGATGAGCATCTACCCTTGTGAGGAGACTAACTGAAGTCAATGGAACTACCCCTTGGAGTGAGGGCTCTGCAGTAGAAGGGACGCACAGTTGGATCCTTGACGTCTATTCCTCTGGGTTTGTACAGCACTTAGCACAATGGGGCCCTGATATTGATTAGTTGTGAGGGGCTGCTGATCAAGAATAATAATGATGTTCTTCTCTTTTCTGAGACTCACTTGGTTTTGACATCATACATTAACAGCCTGGCAAACGTGTGGCGATGAATTTGCAATGTTCCTTTGTCTGTGACAATGATGGCGAGTTGCTTCTTTTCTCTTTCCCCAGGTTCTACACATAGAAAGTTCCACAGATCTTCTGAGGGAGTACTAGATGGTAATGCTAACTTCAGCGCTATGCGTCCCAGGCTGGTGATGTAACTGCACGAGAGAACTTCGGGCAAACTTCACCATGGGCGCAAACACCTCCAGCAAGCCACCGGTCTTCGATGAAAATGAAGAGGGTAAGAGCACTTTTTTACTGTTCTGTTTAAACATGTGGAATACGCATGTTCACCAGGCACCGCACTTTCTTGTGAGCAGTGTCCATTGTCCTGCACCTGCATTGCAGCTCTCCTTGGGCTTCCACCCCTGGGCATAAAGGGCAGTGTGGGCCGACATCCCTCGAGTTCCTTCTTACCACCGCATGGTCTGGGTTGGAATCTTCAGTGTCCTCTGCTCCGTTTTGTTGTGTCATTCCTGTAAGAATTGCATAGAGTTCATTTTTTTTAGTAGTTTATCTACGGTATGCTATACTACAAGTTATATAGCGTATTTTCCCCTTCCCAGGGACTTCCCCCCCCAAGAAGTCTGGCATTATGCCCAGAGTCCTCGGGTTCAAAAACTGTGTCTCCTGCCCTCAAACCTTATCTGTGAGTGACTAACATGCCTGGGTGATGCTCACATTTCTGCCAAATGCAGCATCTGTCTCTCTTCTCCCCCCAGAACTCTTGAAGGTCAGGAACTGAGACTCAGAAAACACCTCATAGAGAAGGCAATGAAGCCCGGTCAGATCTGGGCTGGGGACCCTCCCCTATAGATTAGCCTCAACAAGCAGGCAGTGCCCTCTGTGCATGAGCTCAGGAATGGAGGCTAATCCTGTTAAGCCTGAAAAGATGGCTTCAGAGGAGAGAAAGGGGCACTCTCATAGACATAAGGACAAGTTATCTATGTCGAAGATTGCCCGGAAAAGAAGGGATCCTTCCCTGACCCTGTCAGACTCAGGAAAGCCAGCACACCTGGGTGCTAAGGTCTTAGGCCCAACTAATTCTTTACAACAAGAGAAGGAGGCGCCCAAGGGTATGTATTGAACAGTTCCAAAACCGGCTCTGGTGGTGAAGATTCAGGATAGACAGCTCCTGGTGCTTCCATCCACTTTGGGTACCTAGGCTGTACTAATAGCAACATGGCCCTGGTGGGAGCTGACTGCCATGGTGACCAGAGAGTCTCTGGCTCAGCCAGCTCCACCAGTGGACTCTCCTCATACTCCAGGACAGTCAGAGACATACATCTCCCCGGAAGACATATTTACCCTCCTCATTCGCATTCACAGATCCTGTTGGGTCCATGTATATTCTGGGATGTTGTTACACCAGAGGAGGAGTCTGCCACAAGGAGACAGAGTCAGTCTCCCATTCCACCCACCAGCCTTGAAACACAGTCCTCAGTACTCTTGATCCTGCTGGTGATGATCTGGCCTTTGCTTCCAATCAGTCAGCAGCTCCACAGGATTCTTTGCAGCACTGAGGAGAGGTGGCCCCAGACAGAAGCACTAGAAGATGAGGGTTCCAACCTCCAACCAGACACAACTGGCCAAGGGACAGGTGGTACCCTATACTGTGGGGTCCCCTCTCCATTAGTGGATCCATCTTATTGCCAGTATTGGGGATCATGGGAACCCTACCCCAGACACCCAGGCTCAATGCACAAATCCTGCTTGCCATTGCCTGGCCATATGCAACCATGGAGTATTTGGAGGAGGAAGAAGGATCTGACAGTTCCGATGGTTCCAGGATCAATCCCATCATTATCACTGGATGAGGCAGCTTCTCCATCTTCTCCATCTCTGCTGGATGACTTTAAACAATACCAAGAGCTCATGCAAAGGGTAATGGCAGAGCTACAAATCCAGCTGGAGGAAACTCAGGATCCTCAGCACAGCTTACTAGACATTCTGCAGCCCTCCCGTCCCACAGTGTCCTTCCCCATCAACAAGATCATCATGGATCTAGCAAAGGCGGTCTGGCACAGCCCTGCTTCTTGTGCTCCCACTCCTCAGAGGGCTAAGAAGTGCTACTTTGTCCCATCCCAGGGGGAACAGTTTTTGTTTTCTCACCCTCTGTCAAACTCCCTGGTGGTGCAGGGGGCTACAAAGCAAGAGCACTCAAAGGCTACTTCCTCTGATAAGGGATACAAGAGACTCAACCTTCTAGGAAGAAAGGTCTTCTCTTCCACCTTCCTCCAGTTCAGGCTCTTTAATTATCAGGCTGTCAGTAACCTCAATTTTCAATGGGATAGAAAAGTTCAACATGAACAAGATACCTAGAGTGAAATGTGACTCTGAGATCTACAGAACATCCCCTGTTCTGTAATCGCTGATCACCCAAACTTATTGGATAAGCAAAGGCCATTCATGCCTTCTGACTGCACACACCAGCTATGACTTCACTTGCCTTTCCCAACTACCAAATGGCTTATAATGTCCACCTGAGGGTGGCATTTGAAGAGTGATCCTCCCCTTGGGAGCCAGTGCTTTTGAGAAGTGCCAGGAGAATCCCCTGGTGATTTGAGGGTGAGAACTGCAGGGTTTTGGAAATGGTAAGAGAGCTTCTTGTGGGGTTGGCAATCACGAGAAGTGCTGGAGTCGCCAATCGTGAGCAGTGCTGGTTTGAAGGGTGGTGAGAAAACTGTTATACCAATAAAATAAAAACCAGCAGGATCTTATTAAAGGGAAAAAAGGCAAAATACCACATTTATTGTGAATACAGAAAGAATCATAGTAAGCAGTTAGTTATAGCTATAACATTCCATTCAATCTCATATTTATTCACACATTCATTCATACAAGCACACACACACAGGTTCTGCAAGGTTGTTACCATAGTTACCAGCCTTAGAGTTGCTCATGCCAAGCCACTGGCCAGGTGGCCTGGACATGAGGAGGGAGCAGGGCCTTGTCAGATGCTCATCTGATGCTCCTGGAAGTTCGTTTGCAAAATCAGACCCCAAAGTTCTCACTTTTTAGAGTCTATTTTTATAGGAATTTCTTCCTATGCCAGTCTATGGGAATTGCTTCATCATGCTGTTGCTGAATCAATCAGGAGATAGCACATTCCTGACGGCTCCAAGATGTTATCTTGTTCTTTGGTTCTCCCATTCTTGAGGCTGTTGGGTGGATTCCAGTCTGCCCTCCGGGGGGGGTCCTCTGGTTATTTCCACTTGACGCCTTCTTCAGCCGATGGACACTGGATTCTTAGGCTGGCACCTCCCTGATCATTCAGTTATTATCCACTCCAAGCATCCATCCACAGACATCCTCTATCTCTATTTTAATCACAATTGTTAATACAACAAAAGGGCGGGGAGTCTCTGGGTGCTGTTTCTGTTGTTAGAGTATTGCTTTGAGTCTCTCTCTCTGTGAATTGCTTTGAGAACAGACTGTCTTAGAATGTACTAACACAATTAGCAGCTTGCAAGTTTCACACACAGAGGGAGAGAAACAGTACCAAAAACCAAGAGACCTCTTAATTAGTAATACCCTGGAATTTAAACTATGGGGAATCAAACTCATTTGTGATTTTAATACAGAACTTCTTTAATATGATCCAACAAAACAACTTGAGGACGGGGCGTTTCCCTGCCTGCCTGCTTTGGACTTGGTGGGAAAGCTGCTTCAGGGGTGTCAGCATCCTCGTTGGAGGTTCTTGATAACTTTGCACTTCCAGGCCACTGTACTAGTTGTCACCATGAAACTAGAGCTCAGGGCTGGTGTTACAGAACATGAGCACGCATTATCCCAATATTAGCGCTGAGAGACAGTTGCCTTGGTGCTGCTATGATTATAGATGCAGCCTTTCAAATATTGTCCCATAAACTTCCTGATGCACAGCGAGAGTCAGTTTATTAACTGCCCTATATGCTTTCACATGGCTGCATTAAATGCAATACATAAATAAATACAATTCATAAAATACTGGTGATGCGTCATATAAGCTACTGGCCTAGACCGATAAATACTGGTCAAATACTGAAAGATCACAAAAAGAAAAGGAGGACTTGTGGCACCTTAGAGACTAACCAATTTATTTGAGCATAAGCTTTTGTGAGCTACAGCTCACTTCATCGGATGCATGGTGCCACAAGTACTCCTTTTCTTTTTGTGAATACAGACTAACACGGCTGCTACTCTGAAACCTGAAAGATCACAGTACTTAATCATTAAAATGCTCAGTTTATCCTAGCAAACTTTGACTTCAACAGGAAGTTTTCAGTTTGGTTCAGCATCTTATGAAATATATTTGATATTTATCAGTTGCAAAATGAAATCTTTGAAGTGCCTTTTCGATAACACTCACAATAACCTTTCATATTCTTTATGCATGATGAAAGACAGCAAAATATTAAAAATACTGGAATGGTTGGAACAATTTTGTTTACTAGTTGCTCAGACAAGGGGTAGAGAAGGAACAGGAAATTACATACAAACTGGTGTCCAATCAGCAGCCTGCTGCTAGTCCTCTGATCCCACTGAGTCAGGAGGTACAGCATCTGGTTGCAGCCGTAGTTGCAATTCCCTTATCTGCTTTCACAGTGTGGTGGCAGCTCTCGCTCTGTAACCCTATGGGCCTGGGTTGGAGCTCTGTGGAGGCTGGCAAAGGATGGAAGTGTTATGGGGGTTGCATGCCCTGGTCTCGGGTGAAGGGAGCTCCTGCAGCTAGAACTCCCTTTTCTGGTTATCAGGAATGGTGTTGATGGGCTGTACTGTATGCTCAGATGGGCATTCCTTAGCTAGCTAGAGAAATAGGGTGCAGGGGTGTGTGCTGGAGCCCAAGCAGAAACCAGTGCCACCCCCAAGTCTATTTCAGGCCTGTGCCTCAGAGCACAATCTACCATTCAAACACCAAATTCACGAAGTAACAGAAAACAGGTCTGGGCCCTGGGCACTGCAGGGCTCTGAGAGTCTCTCTTCACCTCCCTGAAAAGGATACAGCCCTTCCTTTAGTCCCCTGCTGAACCTGTCAGGCAAGCAGTCCTTAGCCGTTTCCAGCTGTTTCACCCTGCCACAGTGTGGAAATGGGGGAGCTGGGGAATACTGGCCTGCCTTGCTGCACAGCAATAGGGCAGAATGCCTGCCTGGCTCTCCGGAGAGCACTAGGAGAGGAACGTTGGTTGTACACCAGCTAACACGCCCTGGACTCAAGGACATAGAGCTGCCTGGGGCCTGCCAGCTCCTAAGTGTGCTCGTTGCAGTGCACAATGCACCCCAAGTGCTGACAGGCTGTTCCTTTTTAAAGCAAGAGCAATTACACCCAGCAGTGTATTCCCCTCCACTAACCTGAGCCATCCTTCCCTGATTCTGCAGCCCCAGTTTATGGCTGCTACCATGCCATTCCCCTACCCTCTGTTTGCTGTGTCTAAGACAGGATTTCACTCTCTGAGCTCGCTCAGGGAATGGATTTATGATGATGTTCTCCAAATGTTATGAAGTCTGATACATGACTTCCATTATTGCTTACCGGATTGCTGGTGTCATAATAAATGCTGTGTAAGTACACGGACAACAGTAACCTGTACTTGGGCTAAACTGGCTGCTGGCCTCACTCCCTGATTATTATTAAACTGCTGTTGGTTATTTTGCATTAAAGTAATTGGAAAAAATGGAAGACAAACTCCATTTTGAGATTCTCCTGGAGGTTGCACCTCTTATTGCTGTACATTCGAACGCTCAGTATTGGCTTCAGTCATAAATAACTGCCAGCACTGACTCTGCAGTATATATAGGTGGCTGATTTTCACTTTTCCCCTGGCCTTCCTTGGAGTGGCATGGCTGGGAGATTGTTGGTGACAAAGAGACCTATTGCATTAGCTGGGTCTCATTCATTTCCCATGGATTTGACACGCCTTGCACAACATCAGAGCCATTTGGCTTTGCTGATGGACACTTTTATTAACTGAAAATTAAATACATTAGTAAGAGACGCAGTACCCTCTGTAAAGCAACTGTCCTAGCTGCCATTAATCTTTCAGGACAGGTGCTTTCCTGTGAGAGGAGCATCAGTGTTTGTCTGGAATGTGGCTGGTTGTAATGGATGAAAGCTGACAGGGCATTCAGCTTAGATGTGTAGATCCATTATATGGCAAATGGAGTTGGGTTTTTCCAGATGTGAAGCACTGTTGCCACATGCCATGCAAGGGTCAAAAAGTTCAGTGAATTTGATTTGTATGTTAGTAATTACTTTCTTTTCATCTGTGGACAAGAGAAAAGCATTTTCAATTGTTAATGTCACATCTCAAAGGGTTAAATCAGTGTTCTCAAACTTTTATACTGGTAACCCCTTTCACATAGCAAGCCTCTGAGTGTGACCCCCCCCCCTTATAAAGTAAAAACACTTTTTTATGTATTTAATTCCATTATAAATGCTGGAGGCAAAGCGGGGTTTGTGGTGGAGGCTGACAGCTCGCGACCCCCAATGTAATATCCTTGATACCCCCCTGAGGGGTCCTGACCCCCAGTTTGAGAACCCCTAGGTTAAATATACTAGAACTATTCATAAACTGTGAGGGGTGGGAGACATGGCAGAAAGCTAAGGATTTCCCTGTTTAGGGGAGGATTCTCCAGGCATAGGCCCCAATTCAGGAAAACACTTAAGTATGTGCTAAAATCTTTCCCTCTTCAGGAAAAACATTTAAAGTATGTGCTTAAGTCCCATTGAACTCAATGGGATTGAAGCAGTTGCTGAAAGTTAAGTATGTGAGTAAATGCTTTCCTGATCAGGGAAGCTTTCACAGCTTTAATTCACACTGGAATGGCAAATCAAAAGTACTACTGCTATGGTGTGAGTTGAGGAGCGTAACTTAAAAAATAACATTATACTCTTTGCAGGCAGATTCTGATCATGCTACAACCTGCACAGCATCGTCATCATAAATGTGCATGTGCATAACCATTCATCCAAAGCTCTCAAAGCACTTTACATGTGATATTATTTCCATTATACAGTCAGTAAAAATGAAGCACAAAGAAGATAAATGATTTGCCCAATTTTACATAATATCTGATCCTGTGCCCACTGGAGTCAGTGACAATGATTCCATTGACTTCAGCAAGTGCAAGTCCATAATGAGCCAATGGCAGATTCAGAAATAGAGCCAAGGTGCCCTTCCTGTCTCCTAGCCAGCTGTCATGTCCAGAGCATCTCACTGCCTCTCTTAAAGTGAACTGAAAATTCCTCCTCCAGATGTGGACTCTAATAGGGACTGTGGCATGGACACTTTTAAAATCATTATCCCTATATGGGATGGTCTGTCCTAAACAGCAGATTGTAAAAACCTGTGCTTTTATTTCCCCCCAAGTAAAACTGGTTGGATGTTTTGTGCTGGGCAGTGTCTTTTATTACATTTTCTAGTTAAATCTATTTTTTTACAATCATAAGCTCTTTGGGGGGAGCAACAATCTCTTCCATTCCATTTGTGCAGTGCCAAGGACAATGGTGTCCTGATCCTGATTGTGATCTATGGGCACTATCACAATACAAATAGATGATAATGGTAATACTTAATGCCAAGTGCAGATAGTTGTTTGACAATCTGCATGAATCCCATAAGTCTAATGTTCATATAAAATAAGCATTCAAAACTATCTTTAAATGAACAGACTATCAGAGCTACTAGTTGTCAGGTTAACTCATGCTTGATAATGTTATTTAAAAGGAGTTTATTAGTTCTTGTTTAGTTGGTTCTTGTTTTCACTAAGTCTCATTGAGGATCTGATCTTCAGCCTACTGAAGCCAATAGAAAGACAATATGGCTTTGGATTGCCTCATTGCTGTAACCTTTGTTCTACCTCCTCCCATCCTCTCTGTGCTGTTTGTTAACCTTAACATCATGGAGATGTAGCATCACCACTTCTGTGTTGTAAGTCCTTTTTGGCAGGCACTGTGTGTTTGTGCTGTAAAGGGCCCAGCAACTTTGGGGCACTATAAAAAAAATATTCCTTGAAGTCATTAGGAGCTCAAGGTGCGGAGGAACTCAGCATCTCACAGTATTGGGTCCTAATTGCATCTGCACATCAGGTAATTGCTTGCTCAGATATATTCTCCTGCAAATGTTGTTGGGCTCAGTTAACAGGAGAGCTGTTGAAAGACCCTGAATGTCAATTGCGTGATAAATTACTCTTGGCAAATACTTAAATCCAATGACTTGCCTATAAATTGTATTTATTTAAGGACAGATTCTGTCACCCTTACTCACACACCAGAGTAGTACATTACTCTGTGAGTAATTACCTTGATTTCAGTAGGTCTGTTTCTGGAGTAATGTACTACTCAGCATGAGTATGAGTGGCAGAATCTAGCTCTCAGCGATTTGTCTGGCACCTATCACAACTGTAGGAAAGTGATTCTTATAACACAGAGGTTCTCAAACTTTCATTGTGTGGCCCATGCCTTAATACAGACATCTCATGGACACTTACCCTCTCATTTCTGATCTTATGGACTGTCTCTTCCCTATTTCCAATCCCTGGGTTAGCTATGGCCTTTACTGACATGGACAAGTGATATTAGGAAAGCATTTAATATATGCTTTGGGACTCTTAATGCGAAGTAGCAGCTGCAAACAATGAAAGCCAGCATCACATACCTGCCAAACTCTGTGGACAAACAGTAAGTGTTTCATGGACCAGGGGTTGACAGTCCTTGCCATAAACTGGTCCTCAGATCCCACCTTCCATTAAGGACTCACCTGCCATAAAATTGAAGCTGAGGCATGGAAAATGTGATGGGCCACAAAATGTCAATGTCATTTTTTGCAATAATATACACCCCATTAAAATGCATGTTGAATTGCATGGCTAACTGGGATATGCAGTGGTTCTGATTGCATACATAGATTGAGAAACTGAGTATGCAGATGGACCCTTAGGTATGCTGCTGGCTGTATGTTCAAGCAGGTTGAATTGCATGGCTAACTGGGATATGCAGTGGTTCTGATTGCATACATAGATTGAGAAACTGAGTATGCAGATGGACCCTTAGGTATGCTGCTGGCTGTATGTTCAAGCAGGTACCCGACATATTCATTGCTAGCACAAATAAGGTGCACAATTATGCATGCATTTTTCCCATGCACCTAATTTTGAAAATCACTCTGTAAATGTTCAGTCCAAGGCATGGCTGAACCAAAAAATAGGTACACTGAATGCAGTTTCATAGAGTAGGAGATCGTGGAGATGTAGGATAATCCCAAGCAAATCAGGTTAGAGATGAGGAATAAGGAGAAACACTGAATTCAGGGCAAAAACTCAAACTAATGGATTTAAGGGTGAATCATTCATCATTTTACAACATTGACTTTTCATGTGGTTAGCAAACGATGGCCTGATATCCAGCCCTGCACCCTAGGAAGATTAAAAATGGATAGTATGACACTATGCCCCATATTCTTCATAGAGATAGTGTTATGATATGAATATAGCATAATTAAGATGTGTTTTATGCCAGTTGGGTCTTGTGAGATATCATTGGAAAGGTTATGATTTACTGAATATGATTATCCTATTTCTGTGCTCTGACAAATGACCGATGTTAGGCTGGTGGGTCCTCGCTTTTCTTGGTGGGAAGCTAAAATACCACCCCTTTGCCTCTGTTCTTGGGGCATAAATGGCCTCACTAGTGGCCCAGGAAGCTGGTAAAGGAGGGAAGGGGTCTGGGTTTGCTCCTCACTCTGAGCCCCAGCCCCTTTCAACCCCTGTGGGTTCTTACTCTCTTCCCCCTTGGGTAGGGTACTTGCAGTCCTTAGATGCTGGGGAAGGAAGTCTGTCTCCCTCCCCTACTGGGCAGGATCCCCCTTATTTTGGGTCTCTGATTTTCCAAGTCTCACAGCACACCTCTAAGCTCCAGTCCTCTCCTCTTCCTCTGTATACCTGAAGCAGGGGGTTTTATTAGGTTCCTAACAGGGCCTTAATTGACTGCAGGTGCTCCAATTAACCTGCAAGCCACCTTCCCTAGTCTACAGGGAACCACACCTTAATTAGCCTTGATTTTATGTATTTGCCCTCTAGCACTCTCCCACTGCTCCCTGGCCTGCCTGTATCACAATGCATGTATCATTCTTGTATCCAAAGTTAGGAATATTGACTGTGTATCGATTACAAAAGTGTTTGCATCTGGGGAACGCCCACCAGACAAAATGCAATCAGCCTGGATGGGCTGTTAGGGAGAACAACAGGACTTTGAATTTACTAATCTCCCACCTTTCTGAGAAGCTTCCTGGGATACTGCTTTCTCTCTGCAGGGTCATGTGATCATGTCACCTGGTACTGGATCCCATCTTGGCCTACTAGTACTTTTCCACTAATAGGGGGCGGGGACCAAACTGGGAAACAAAGTATTCCTGCCATAAGGGAAATGAGTTAATCTTGGTCGTCCATTCTTCACTGAATCCCTGCCCAGGATGACTGCGGAGAACATCTAAGGCAGTGGCTCTCACTTTTGTACTGGTGACCCCTTTCACATAGCAAGCCTCTGAGTGTGACACCCCCCCCCCCTTATAAATTAAAAACACTTTTTTATATATTTAACAGCATTATAAATGCTGGAGGCAAAGTGGGGTTTAGGGTGGAGGTTGACAGCTCGCAACCCCCCAAGTAATAACCTCGCAGCCCTCTGAGGGGTCCCAACCCCAGTTTGAGAACCCGTGATCTAAGGCCTTGTCTACACTGCCACTTTACAGCTCTGAAACTTTCTCACTCTGGGGTGTGAAAAAACAACCCCCTGAGTGATGCAAGTTTCAGCACTGTAAAGTGGCAGTGTAGACAGCACTACAGCACTGGTAGCCGTGTTCCCAGTGCTGGTAGCTTCTCCCCTCGTGGGGGTGGGTTTCTTCCAGCGCTTTAACGTTGGTAGTGAAGACATACCCTAAGAAACAAGGACTTGGGGGGGGAGAAGAGCTGAGCCCAAGCTAGAAAAGGTGTCCTGCTTGTGAAAGAAATGCCTAAAAGAGCATTTAAGGTGAGAAATTACTACTTGTAACCAGTTTCTTTAATATATTGAGATTCGTGTGTGTGTTTGTTTTATTTGCTCTGTAATCTGCTTTGATCTGTTTGCTAACCCTTATAATCACTTAAAATCTATTATTTGTAGTGAATAAACTTGTTTTTGTTTTCTGTAAACCTGTTAGTGCAATTCATAACTGGGGAGCAGAAAGCTGTGCATATCTTCCTCCACATTGAGGGAGGGGGTGATTTTCATGAGTATACTCTGTACAGATTTCTGTGCAGTGCAAGACAATACAATTTTGAGGGCTTTGGTTTAGCAGGACAGGGTGAAGGAGCCCAGGCTGGTGGAGCAGGTGGGCTCAGTGGTACCCCAATATATCAGGTGGCACCCTGAAAGGGGGGGCAGCCCATCACAGATGGATGGATAATTACTGGTACCTAGATTGATCACTCCTGTAGTCCCTGGGGAGATTTGGAAAAGCATGTTGTTGGGAGTGGACAAGAAGTCAGCAGAGAGCTAGAGGAAAGGATTTGGCTGGGAGACTGTTCCATAGCGTAGGGAACCCTTAGTGAAGATCATTAACTACTGTTCAGTCACTATTGGAGAGAGGAATGTTACATACTTCTGGAGAGAGGAGCGTTACGGACTTTGACCTGAAATCAGGCACTGATTGTTGGACAAATATTATATTCCTGGATCATCATCATTCCAAAAGCATCAAGTAACTGTAGAGGCAGATGATAAAGAGTCAAGTATTTGAAAGGTTTCTGGATGGAGTTCTTTTAAAACAAGGTCATTTTTTATTGAGCTCGTGGGTGGAGGGAAGGGGGTTTGATTTGTTTGTGTTTTGTGGTGTTTAACTAATGGACTCATTCAGAAGAAACCCGTCTGTTTGTTTCTATCTCTAGAAATAGCTCATTCTGTACATTGGCCTAAATAGCATTAATAATGTATCCCTTGGTACTGCTAGCCTGACAACATCAGTGATAAATGTCAATTAGTACCCGGTGCCAGATGCCAAGACGTTTAAAGAAGAAAGGTGCTGGTGACCCCATGAATACATTAAAATGGTGGTTTGAAAGACTTTTACGAGGACGTTCATTGTGTGTGCTCAGTAGCCTGGCAAGTTCCATGTTTGTTGATCAGCAATTAGCGCAGGACTTGGAGTACATATTTCTGGGACTTGTTTGGGGGAAGGCACTGTCTCTTGTTTTTTTGCACCTAGCACAACAGGATTCTGATCCTGACCAAGCCTCCTGGGGCTAATGTAATATAAATATTGTACATATGTAACAGATCTGAATCTGACTCTACAGTCTCATCACTTTCTGTGCTGCACCAAGCACACTCACTGCTCAGCTGATGATAAAATAATGTGAATTGTTCCTTACCTGGGTCTGTTGTACAGTAAGAGTCCCACTGTCAAGCCACAGTGACAAACCAGTATTGTGTATGACTTTTACTCACTCCAGCAACCCGTACCATTTTGTTATTGTAATATCCTCATGGGTTTTTTATTTTGCTTTTAACAGCACCCAGGGATCCATTGTGCTGGGAAGGGCATTCTGTAAATAACTTGGTTGATAAAGGGGAGGATTTTCCATTCTGATAATTCCTAACGAGTAACCAGAATTCCTTAATGGCGTCTCTCTTCTGGGGTTTCATTCACAAAGGGATCTTTTTAATATTTCCTGTATGATGGAATGTACATTTGTCAAACGGTGACACATAACAATACATCGTTACTCCTGTTGTTCAGGAAATAAACATCTATTTGTAAGAAAGATGTGGGTATAAATAACATGCATCCAAATGCGTGCACCTATAGAGTTGTATCTACTTGTGCAGTCATTTAGCAGAGTTTCTGTATTGTGATAGTTCAGTATTTAATTATTCTAAAAGGTCTTCAGTTTTGCTAAGAATACGAGTGGCTTGAGAATACCCACCCAGTCAAAATGATGAATTTTGCAGAACAGAGACGTGAAGTCACTAGACTGGGGCTCTGGAGAGCTGGGTGTAGTTCCCTGCTCTGCTACAACCTTCCTATGTGACCTTGAACAAGTCACTTAGGGCATGTCTATACTGCAGCTGGGAGTCTCTAGCTCTCAGCCTAGGTCCACAGGCTTGTGGTAGCGGGGCTCACACCCGACCCCCCAGGCTTGAGAGCCTGAGCTCCAGCCCAAGTCGCAATGTCTACACAGCTATTTTTAGCATGCTAGTGCAAGCCCCACTAACACAAGACTGTGTACCTGTGTGGACTGTATTGTATTATGTGTATGTATAGTACCTAGCACAATGGGCCCTTATCTCAGTTGGGGTCTCTAGGCACTACCGTATTACACGTAAATAATGAAAATCCCTCCCTGTTTCCAAGCCCACCCATTCCTTGGCCTCTCTGCTAAAACTTCGAACACATAGGTTGGTTATTTCCAATTGTAGGGGTGTTTTTTGTGATGTGTGTCATGGGTTGGATCACAGAAACTCCCTTGGGAACTGCCAACTGATGTGCCAAGACTACTTCTGCCCCTGCTTTCCCTGCCAACTTGGGACTCCAGCACCCTGTCTTGCTGAGCCAGACACTCCAGTCTGCTCCAGCACAGACCCAGGGTCTGAACCACATGCCCCAAAGCTGCAGACATAACTGAAAGCAATTTAAGAAGTGTGCCTGTCTTTAACACTCAGATGCCCAACTCCCAATGGGGCCCAAACCCCAAATAAATCTGTTTTACCCTGTATAAAGCTTATAAGGGTAAACTCATAAATTGTTCGCCCTCTATAACACTGATAGAGGTGCACAGCTGTTTCTGCCCCCCCAACCCCCCCAGGTATTAATATATACTCTGAGTTAGTTAGTAAGTAAAAAGTGATTTTATTAAATACAGAAAGTAGGATTTAAGTGGTTCCAAGTAGTAACAGACAGAACAAAGTGAATTACCAAGCAAAATAAAATAAAACACTCAAGTCTAAGTCTAGTACAGTAATAAAACTCAATACAGATAAAATCCTCACCCAGTAAGCTTCCTTTTACAGACTAGTTTCCTTCTAGTCTGAGTCCAGCAATCACTCACAACCCTGTAGTTACAGGTTTCAGAGTAACAGCCGTGTTAGTCTGTATTTGCAAAAAGAAAAGGAGTACTTGTGGCACCTTAGAGACTAACCAATTTATTTGAGCATAAGCTTTCGTGAGCTACAGCTCACTTCATCGGATGCATACTGTGGAAAGTGTAGAAGATCTTTTTATATACACACAAAGCATGAAAAAATACCTCCTCTCACCCCACTCTCCTGCTGGTAATAGCTTATCTAAAGTGACCACTCTCCTTACAATGTGTATGATAATCAAGTTGGGCCATTTCCAGTACAAATCCAGGTGTTCTCACCCCCCCTCCCACACACACACACAAACCCACTCTCCTGCTGGTAATAGCTTATCTAAAGTGACCACTCTCCTTACAATGTGTATGATAATCAAGGTGGGCCATTTCCAGCACAAATCCAGGGTTTAACAAGAACGTTTAACAAGAACAGGGGGGTAGGAAAAAACAAGGGGAAATAGGTTACCTTGCATAATGACTTAGCCACTCCCAGTCTCTATTCAAGCCTAAGATAATTGTATCCAATTTGCAAATGAATTCCAATTCAACAGTTTCTCGCTGGAGTCTGGATTTGAAGTTTTTTTGTTGTAATATAGCAACTTTCATGCCTGTAATCGCGTGACCAGAGAGATTGAAGTGTTCTCCGACTGGTTTATGAATGTTATAATTCTTGACATCTGATTTGTGTCCATTTGTTCTTTTACGTAGAGACTGTCCAGTTTGACCAGTGTACATGGCAGAGGGGCATTGCTGGCACATGATGGCATATATCACATTGGTGGATGTGCAGGTGAACGAGCCTCTGATAGCGTGGCTGATGTTATTAGGCCCTGTGATGGTGTCCCCTGAATAGATATGTGGGCACAGTTGGCAGTGGGCTTTGTTGCAAGGATAGGTTCCTGGGTTAGTGGTTCTGTTGTGTGGTATGTGGTTGCTGGTGAGTATTTGCTTCAGGTTGGGGGGCTGTCTGAAGGCAAGGACTGGCCTGTCTCCCAAAATTTGTGAGAGTGTTGGGTCATCCTTCAGGATAGGTTGTAGATCCTTAATAATGCGTTGGAGGGGTTTTAGTTGGGGGCTGAAGTTGACGGCTAGTGGCATTCTATTATTTTCTTTGTTAGGCCTGTCCTGTAGTAGGTGACTTCTGGGAACTCTTCTGGCTCTATCAATCTGTTTCTTCACTTCCGCAGGTGGGTATTGTAGTTGTAAGAATGCTTGATAGAGATCTTGTAGGTGTTTGTCTCTGTCTGAGGGGTTGGAGCAAATGCGGTTGTATCGCAGAGCTTGGCTGTAGACAATGGATCGTGTGGTGTGGTCAGGGTGAAAGCTGGAGGCATGTATGTAGGAATAGTGGTCAGTAGGTTTCCGGTATAGGGTGGTGTTTATGTGACCATCGTTTATTAGCACTGTAGTGTCCAGAAAGTGGATCTCTTGTGTGGACTGGACCAGGCTGAGGTTGATGGTGGGATGGAAATTGTAGTCACAAAGTTCAGCCACCAGGTTAGCCGTGACATTATCAGGGATAGTGTTCTTGACGGCTTGTAGTCCATCTTTGTGTGGAATGTTGTTGTAGAGGGCTTCTACATCCATAGTGGTAGTGTCCTTTGTTCCAGTTTCTTTCGGGTATCCTTGGGGGTGGAGAGGCTCACTCTTCAGCCAGACCAAATGGAGGGGTCTCCCAGGGGTCTAAATAGATTTTCTCCTGTGGGTGGACACCTCATCCTCCCCCTGTGTAAAATCCAGCTACAAAATGGAGTTTTGGAGTCACATGGGCAAGTCACATGTCCATGTATGACTGAGTTTTTTTACCAGCCAAGCCACATTCCTGGGAAAGCTCAGATGTGGATTGGCGTCTTCAAGATCCATTGTCCGTTAAGTGCTTCTTGATTAGGCATTAAACTTGCACATTCCTTTCTCAAGAAGCTGACCAAATGCTTACTAAGGCTACTTAGAAATCAAGCAAGTCTGCAGCCAGTATTCATATCTTTGAATACAAAAGTGATACATGCATACAAATAGGATGAATAGATTCAGTAGATCATAACCTTCACAGAGATATCTTACATGGCATATGTATCATACAACATATTCTAGTTATGTCATAAGCATATTTCCATAAAGCCTTATGGGGGCACCATCACAATGTGAACCTCTTTCCAATAGTAACTGGGGTTAATCTGGTCCAAGTCATTCTACAAAGGCCACCAAACAGCCATCAGATGGTAACAGCCTTCTGTCACCTATCACTTGGGGCTGGGTTCAAGCCAACAGCCAGGAATTGGAGGAACTTTCCAAAGAAATGCAGTACTGTATTAGTATTATAAAATGCACATACATGAATGTGAGAGGTGTATGTGTATATACTGTACTCTAGATACACGGCTTAAATCTATTCTCCCATTGGTGCATGCACAAAACTCCCGTTAATGGAAATTATGAGTATATTTTGATGGAAGGAATGGAAGCCATTATATAGCATATGTTTCTGCTTCTCTAGCTGTACTGGGATGGGTGATAAGTATCTTTAAATCCTTGACTGCTGCTTAACAGATGGGGTTTTAACGAGGCTTTTGAGGGATGACGTGTCCTTCGTGAGGACATTTCTTATGCTTTATTAGTTTGCCCATGTTTTATCTAAACATTGGTCCTGGACTTCGGGTTCAGTTATGAAATACCACCACTTCTGACATTAAAGTGGCATTTCCTGCACATTCTTCAGCAGACACTTTAGAGCTATAGCAGTGTACACACTGTTCCCTGTCTCGAACTTAGTCCGTTTGTCTGACACTACGTTATAACCAGGAGTCAGTTTAAATCGTTAGTTGTCGCTAAACGTCCAGTTTACCCGACACACTGAAATAATGAAAAAAGAACCCATTAATAATTTTTGGCAAGTGCAGCATCCCCTGCACCTTGCACCTGCAGGGGTCCTGTGCTACCGGCTCCACAGCTGTGCAGAGAGCCATGTGGAGCCCTGCTGTCACTGTCCCAGTCACTCACCGGCTGGGAGTACAGGGACCATCCCCCTGCAGAAGTCATTCAGCAGTGGTCTGGCCTCCCCTGTACCTGGGCCCTCGTGTGCCTCTGCAGTGCTGGTCAGGGGTCTCTGCTCTGCTGGGCCAAGGCCGTAGCCTCCTCTGCTGGGTGCCTGGGTGTCTCAGAGCCCTCAGCTGGGCAAGGAGCCCCCTGCAGCCCCGTTGTCAGCACTGACCTACCCCCACCCTCCCCCTTAATTTCCCACAAGTGTGAAAATTAAAATTGCTTAAAACTGTTTAAAATAAAAATTGATATTAATTGTGGAAATTGAAAAAAAAAAAATCAACTTCTGCCAAGCCTAATTATAATATGAATTCTGTCTCCAACGTGGGAATGATTGAAATAGTTCCTTGTCTGATGGCATCTAAAATGAATTAAGATTTTTGATTATGTAGACAAGGGTCCAGACTAAAAGATTTGGATTTAGTTCCAGATTTTGGTTGCTAGTGTTTGCACCTAAGATTTTTGGATTAGCCCAGTGTGAGAGGCTAGAATGATAGGTAAGAAACAATGATCATCCCTAATGAAATCAGAAGTGTCATGTTACTTAGCGACAGGTTTCAGAGTAGCAGCTGTCTTAGTCTGTATTCGCAAAAAGAAAAGGAGGACTTCTGGCACGTTAGAGACTAACAAATTTATTTGAGCATACGCTTTCGTGCGCTACAGCTCACTTCATCGGATGCATTCAGTGGAAAATACAGTGGGGAGATTTATACACATAGAGAACATGAAACAATGGGTGTTACCGTACACACTGTAACCAGAGTGATCACTTAAGGTGAGCTATTACCAGCAGGAGGGCGGGGTGGGGGGGGAAGGGGGAAGCTTTTTTAGTGATAATCAAGGTGGGTCATTTCCAGCAGTTGACAAGAACTCTTGTCAACTGCTGGAAATGACCCACCTTGATTATCACTAAAAAAGATTCCCCCTTCCCCCCCCACCCCGCCCTCCTGCTGGTAATAGCTCACCTTAAGTGATCACTCTGGTTACAGTGTGTAAGGTAACACCCATTGTTTCATGTTCTCTATGTGTATAAATCTCCCCACTGTATTTTCCACTGAATGCATCCGATGAAGTGAGCTGTAGCTCACGAAAGCTTATGCTCAAATAAATTTGTTAGTCTCTAACATGCCACAAGTACTCCTTTTCATGTTACCTAGCGTTCACTCAGCTGGGTTAGCCGTATAGTTTGTGTTAAAAGTGTTAGTTGAAAATCTTAATACAAAAAATGGAGCTAGAGAATGCAAGTTTGTGAAAACTGGCTTCTGGTTTAGATTTTTAGTTTTTACGGACAGAAGGAACCTTATGATCATGTAGTCTATCCAGAGATGGATTATGGTTTTGTGGGACCCTGGGCCAGAGCAAGTGGGGGCCCATCCTCACCCCTTCCGCCCACAGTCATCCCCCCGTGGTGCTCCTGCTGGGGAGTGGGGTTTGGGCATGGGGGCTTGCCCCACTCCACCCGTCTGGAGCTCCTGCCAGGGAAGGGGTTGAAGGCACAGGGGCTTCCCCATTAGGAACGCCAGGCGGACAGAGTGCTTGGGATGCAGGGGCACCCATTTTTCTGGGACCCCCCCGCCCCCAATTGGTTGGGGCCCCTGTGCACGGGCTCCATTAGCCCAGTGGCTAATTCGTTACTGAATCTATCCTCCTGTGTAACATAGGCTGTGGAGTTCCACTGTAAACCATAGACGTTTCCAAAGCTTGTATGCGTTTGGGTCAAAGTGTTTGATTTAGATCCATCTCTGTTAAGTAAGCAACAAAAGAAGAGTGTGCAGTTAGATCAAGATAGCCTAGAAGAAGAAGCAGTAGCAATGAAAAAGGTCTCTTTGTTCATCTACCTTATAGATTGTTCTCTGTGTAGATACTCATTTAGCGTAAGTGCATTCAGTCTCTTGAGAGAAGAAGAAATTTACCGCCACCAACACTTCTAGTTTCACACTTCTGGCCAGATGTGTTATGGGTGTTTTCACCCTTTCTCTGGAGTATCATATATTGAACAATGCTGGAAGCCAATACCTGACCTGATGTCTGATATATGGTGAATTCTATGTAACATGTTGTTTGTTGTGAAAGAGGCCCAGTTTACATTACTGCCGTGTTAGTTTCTGTCTTTGGAAAACATGTTCATTTCTATATGAACAATGTTTTAAAAGTATGACGTTAAGCTGGGACCTAAATTTTGATGGCGTTCTGAGTTCTTTGTACTGTTGTGTACAGCAAAGCTGTAGCTTCATGTCAGTCTGTGTCTGTCCTGTTACCATAGTGAGATTCCCTTGTTTCAACTCTGAGACAGTGTATCCTGGAGAAAATGAATTTATTTCTGGCTGTTATCATGTGTGAACCCTTGGTGGGAGAGAATGTGTCTGTTGCTGGGGAAGAGTGATTTACAGCAGCATTCTTGCTGAAAATCTCCGCTGATAAAATGCTTTGGGGACAAATGGCTCTTGGTTTCTGTGCAATTCAGTTCAGCTAATGAATAAGGCAGCAGATGGCAATTAGAGGCAGCTGGGCTTTCCAAGGGAGCCTTTGGTCTAAGATACAAAGAAGAAGAGAGTTTAGTAGGGGTTGAAGCAGAAGGTGCTCACACACCAATGGTGCCGTGAAAACGAGATTTCCAAACTCACTACACTTATTTAGCCTTCAGACTAAGGGAGGGTAACTTAGAATCTCTTCTTGGGCCTTAGAAGCCAGTGCCAGTAGCATATTATGGAATCTACTAGGAAGGAGTTTTCACGTGAGAGGTGTGGTTGGAACCTGGGGCTGGAGAATGAAAGGATTAGGGGGTGTCGTCAGCATGGTGAACCTGGGCACCTAGGGAGCCTGGGATGGTTTCCTTGGTTGCACTTAAACCTGCTGTAAATCCTCTGAAATTGGGGTGGTTGGAGCTTTGATTGTGGATGGAGCCTGAGAATACCCCCACTCTGTCTTCCCAAATTAACTCTGGAATATGGGGTTTGGTTTTGTGCTCCTCTCTAGCTCTGATGAGACATCTAGGCAGTGATTTTCAAAGGGACCTTAGGGAGCTGGACTCCCAACTCCCTTAGGACAAATCCTATTGTAAGCAGTTAATGAAGCTTAACCTTCCTGGACCAGACGTACTTTAGTTGTAAGCCAGGTGCAATTTATTTTGGTTTTTAAGGCAAGCTCTTTCACTTTGATTTCACTTAAAATTCAAAATGGAATTCAGGTGGAGTGCCATTATAGAGGAGAGAAGCCTTCAGACTATGAAATGGCAATGTGTATTTAGACTGAAAGCCTTTCAGGTGCGGACTGTTTCTCGTAGAGCGATTAGGTGTGCCCGGTAAATGATGAGGACCATACTGGTTTGATCCCTGTATGGTGGCAGCAGAATGCAACTCTTTGTTGAGTGCTGGTCCCTGTGGGTACTCACTGTGCATGAGTTGGTGCACCATGAGCATGAAACCAGAAGACTTTTCAGTGTCCATTGGTTCATGCCTATGCCTTTATCCCTCCCTCTGTTGATCAGCTCTGAACTGGGAATAGAAGAGGCTGCACGGAGCAGCTGTCTCTCCAATTTCTTCCTATTGCTCATGGTCAAGCCTCCATATGTACGCTCCCAGAGCACAGTGCTGAGCAGTATGGGGCCAGTTGTCTTCAAAAGTAATTAATAAAACGCCCACCATCACAACAGGTGCTTTTGCTGGCAGGCCCACTACATCTGATACTAATTGGCTCCCTTGCTGTCAACCTCAGCAGCGAGGCCATTGATTAAATGGGGCATGGAGACTAAACTGTCCTCTCAGCCTCTAGGAAAGGCTCATGTTGATAGAGCTGTGTGGGGAAAGCTTGCAGTGCTGCTGTTGCCTATGTTGTCCTTGTTCTGTGGATAAACAATGGACGTTGGCATCTAGGGCTGTCAACCCAGCAAAACTAACTCTCTGTATAATATACAGAAATGACTCTTTTTTATAAACATGTCATTGTCTGACCCCAGTGCTGCAGTTTTATTATTAAAGCAATGAACAGTTTAGAATGTAACCTGCTGCCCAGCTAGTGGTGCAACTGTAAGGAAAAAGCTGGCACGAAGGAGTAATATGGTGTCTCGCTCTCTGTCACTTTCAATCCATCAAGGACGTTCTCACTGGCCTTTATTGTTCCACTCAGAACGGGTTTTCAGCAAAGCAGGTCAGACACGTGGTCCCCTCACATCCACTCACTAATTGACTGGAAATAAAGCAATGGACGAGACAAATTAACTCTGATTTCAAGCCCATCACTTCGGTGGTGCCTGATGGTTCTGGGGTCACAGTAATTAAGGCTAATGTGTTATTAGAAATCTACCAGTAGCTTTGATTTGGTGCCTCAAATTAACCACATAGTGAGGTTTAAGTTGCTTTAAAGCAGTGGCTGGTATAAGGAATGGATTCCCAATTATGATCTTTTCTGGCTAATGGCTGTATGGTATAGTGCTGTGGGACCTCGGGGTGTTGCTTCATACAGGTCTTGACGTGGCACTAGTTGAATTCAAATTCTGCAACTTAGAAATTACAATTATGGTGCCTTGTCTTGACTGCTGATCACACTCAATTTCCAATTGAAGGACCTGGGTGGCAGGGTTTGAACCCAAAACAGTTAATCTGCCTCTTTGCTTTGATCTGCTGTTCATGTGCAAATCCCTTTCTTGCTTCAGCTGGGACATAGCCTAGCACACTGGTTGATCACAAATGCTTGATGTGAACAGATCGTTCCAGTTAGTGTGAATGAGAGTCACCTGCCCAGCATTCACAGAAGGGAGAGAATATCCCAGGAACCCATCTCTGTTCAGAGGTCCCAATAGAGAATGAAATAGTTTCCTTCTTTTAACTAGAGTTCACATTCCATAAAGCTGCATGAACGGGGCTGGGCTTTCCCCTACTTTGCAGAGACCAAACAGTCTTGATTCTGGGTGACAGAAGATTTTCCAGCTTTTGGGGTTGGTGGTTTTTATTAGTAGTTCAACAGAATAGTAATCTAAAGCACAAGAAGAACCTTCTGTACCTAGGCTCCTGAGCCAGGTGGTGCTTATTTCACAACCATCAAAGTGCGTAGATCTTTGATGGAGTGGACTCAGTGGATGTTTTTGCAGTTGACTTCAGCAGGAGCAAGATCAGGCTCCCATAGCTCAATAGTTGAGGTGATGTGAAAGCATTTTTTTGATGGTTTCCTGCCTGTACGCCATTGAAGAATGGACATTTCCTGCCCCAGGAACTTGCTTTTACAGCCAAATGGGGAATAACATGAATAGCATAACTACTGTGGGTGGTGCCCCTACTGTCCATCAGCAACCGGAGCAGCATATCGCTTGGAAATCCTCCATTTTTATTAACAGTCTCGGTTCGGGGAGGGGGAAATTACATAATCAAATTGCAGCTCAAACACTGAACTTATGAACATATGTTGTTTCCTGCAGTGACCTTCGACCACTTTGAAATTTTGCGAGCCATTGGGAAAGGCAGCTTTGGAAAGGTAAGCTCCTCAAGAGTAAAACTACTGTGTTCTCAACAGAGACTGTAGCTAGCCAAGTAATGGGCACATTAGAGAGCTTAAATTTCAGAGCTTATTGCAGAGTAATGGAATATTGCTTGTCGATGAGATTTGACCTGAACTTCAGCTCCTAATAATCCAGGAAGAGTCTCTAAGTTTGACTTGTCATCCATTTGGAATCCACAAATCCTATTACAAGATATTAAACTGACGTTAATGATAAACCCAATCAGCTGAATTTCATTATGTTAGATGGGTAAACATCCTCTGAAGGGAGACTCCCCCACCAAAGCCCACTTGAGCATCCTGGTGTCTCTTTGACAAAGCACTATGATTCTCCGAGAGCAGCACTGCAGGGAGCAGAGAAACATCTGTGTTTGAAGTCCCACTTTTGGGAATTAAACATCCTGTTAGGGCTGTGGGTTTTTTCAGTATGGTGAGTTCTGTGACAAAACCCATGTCTGGAAGATGCCAAAAGCCCAGAGGTTTGATGGATCAGCTGTGCTACACTAGAAAGATTGTGCTGGTCCTTATAGATAGGAGATGCTGTCACACTAGTACTCACAAGTCCTGCCTGCAGGGAGTGAGGCTGTCTCGGTGAATGCCCTCAGCTCTTATCCTACAGTCCTGCTTGGCGAAAGGGAGGGTCAGGAAGCAGCATGCAACACATGAATGGTGGATAATTATGGGAAAAAAGAGATTTGTCAGTTACTTAATAAATCTGCGATACCCCAACTTTGCTGTGACAAACTCTGTACTCTAACTGTCATTCTTCTTAGCATGAATATTGACTGCAGCACTTACTGGTGATGTGCAGGGTTAAATCATAAGTGCATGAGGCTGTGACCTAGTGACTTGAATCTGATTGAAGTTAACAGTAGAGTGCTCATCAGGGCACATTTCACCTGCACAAACTTGCTTTCGAGATGTCACCCAGCTACTCTGCCCAAGCTAACATCTTGGTTTGCTCACTTAGGTCTGCATTGTACAGAAGAATGACACCAAGAAAATGTACGCCATGAAATACATGAACAAACAGAAGTGTGTGGAGCGTAATGAAGTGAGAAATGTGTTCAAAGAGCTGCAGATTATGCAGGGCCTGGAACACCCCTTCCTGGTTAATTTGTGGTAAGTCATTAGTACTTTATTTATACCTTTTTCCATTTATTAGGAGCCTGCCTCTCATGGGGGCTGAGCTCTGATCGATGTCAGTTGCAGCTGGGACTGCTCAGCAACTCCGAAAACCAAGGAGGTTTGTTTCTTTTTAAATCCCTGTTTATAAAAAAAGCTATGTTTCTATAAGATGTATTTTTGTTTCTTTTGTGGCTATTCTCCAGGGGTATCTCTGACTGCCCGTAACCCAGTTTTATTTGACCCAGCTCCTTGATAAAAACAACAGCTTCCATTTCTAGCTCGAAATACAGTTGGACTCGGATTCAAATGGTGCTCCCATAATGGGGCCCCCTTCCAGCTCCTATTTAATTGAATAGATACCCACTGGCCTGAGGCAGCAGGTGCCCACTCCTTCCAGTTTTATTCCTTTCACAGTGGAGGCTGCCATGTCTTGCCTGGCAAAGTACAAATGCAATAGATTTTGCCCTGAGCTTTCTTTTTGCTGTGAAACAATCACCTTTTGTGCCAAAGGGCCTTGGTGGATACCAAATGGGTTAGACAGTCACTGACTTCCCAGACATACAAAGGCTGAATATAGTCTTTAGAAAATTGACACGATTTGCTTCCTCTGTGGCATTTATAATGCACCAGTTTACAATAAATGAAACTTGATCCTGCGAGGTGCAGAGCACCGATAACTCCCACTGATTTCAACTCTGCAGGATTGGGCCTCTCAAGCTATTAAACAAGCACCAGCCCCATGGCTGGAAGAAAGAAACATTGCTGGCTTTTAATGCAGTGTGCGTTAACTTCCTGCACTAATGTGATTGATAGCCTTGGTGAAAGGATTGGATGTTATTCAAACTGGCTCCCTCTTGGCAGCAGATAACCAGAAATCTAATATTAAAGAGTGGGGTAGAAGTATGCATCGCCCACTAAGTACCTCGGTAGATCAATCTTAATCTCGATCAATGTTGGTCTCCATCTCTCCTGTCCTTCCCTTTGCTCCCCACTGCCTCCCAGTTGCTATTTTGTGGTTTATTCTGTGCCATCAAAAGTCTGTCTTAAAACCTTATTGATATTTGCTGAACTAATGCTATTCAGCAAAGATAAAAGCCTTTGTTTGGTGGATTTAGTGACAGAAAAAAAAATCCACCACAATTCAGATTTTATTTCAGAAACTCAGATCTCTCCTTGGAAAATGTGCGCATAAAGCAGTCTCTTTCCTTTAAGCATACTTGATCAATGCAGCCTACACAGTCTGTTTTCAGTGGTTTGCCAGCCATCAGCACTGGGATTGGTCAACACAATGATAAAAGACATCTTAATCCCTCCATCTTCGTTTGATTCAGCGTGTTTTCCTGCAGTAGCACAGTGGAACGAAGATTTAAATAAGGCTCTGTTACTGTTAAAGCCAGGTAATAATTTTATTAGGACATCAGTAACATTTCCAATTGTCAGGGGCTTAGATATCATGTGACTTTCCTTTAATTACATAGCAACTTAATAGAGTCCACTGGTAAATAACATACAACTAGAAGGTCCCTGCAGGATACTGGGTAATTACACTTATTAGCTGTAAAGGTAATTTTCGAATGGGGTAAAACATTCAAAACAAAACCCAAACCCACAGGAATCTTGCCTGGTTACTTGGAGTTTTGAGTTCAAAACTCAAAACCCACTGAGATCACACATTTTTGGAATGATTCTGAGTTTATTTATGGTTTCTTATTGAAATCCTCTGAGATATGTCGTTTCAGTGCTAAAGCAGGTGAAATGTAATAATTTTGATGGATAGAGAACTCAAAGCAGAACTCAGCCATGCAAACCCAAGTAGCTCAACATGAAAGGTGATGTTTATGCATAGACCACTCCAAAGCAAAACCTCGGAGTTTCCCATTTCTCTTGTAATTATGGTTACCTCCAGCTCCCATGTGGCCACATCCCCAAAATGTGACTGCTAAGCTTTGCTTGTGAACCATGGACCACATTTTTCACTGGATTATTTTGGTTGCTTGGTTTTGGTGATGCTTGCTATTCTATCAAATTGATGAGATGCCAGCATGAATAGCCAATAGAAGGATGCTGCCCACAGCTGATCAATAGAGTTGTCTTGTGGGATACTTGGGAAACCTTATGCGATAAATGAAGACATCCAGTGGAGCTACTTAAACTGGAGCAGTAAATAACATCTGCATCCCCTAACTATCTGAGCAACTGGTACTGCACTATTAACAAGGTCTTGGGAACCAGTCTCAGAAAATACATGTGAATTAATCATTCCTATACAAACCCAAACCTTACTTGTTGTGTTAATTGTGATTTTGAGTGCAGCCTTGTACACCACCTTATGGCTTCATGCTGTGTCATCTTCCTGATTTTGATAGGATTTTTTGGGTCTACATAGGAGGAGACAGGGTAGCCCATCATAATTGGCAGAGAGAAGCCAAAAGCAGGTACACTGCCAGTTCAGAGCTCAGGCCATATTGCTAATGACATGCTGCTTTTCCAGTAAACCAACCAGCTGGGGCTTAACACCGTTATCTGGGGAAATGGCATCCCTTTCCCCCCCTCAGGCTTCCAAGATATAGGAGTATTTGGGGTCCAGACAGCCTGGCTTTTACTGTCACTTTTTACCTAGCACCATCAAAGTAACTGCATTGGTGACTTGTTACAACTGCACCAGGGTATAGTGATCAGCAGTAGCCTGTTTACAGGTTTTTGTGTTATTCCCTAGTGCCTCCTGAGTGTACGTGCAGAATAATAACAGTAAAGTTCTCCAGAATGGATTTCATAAATAGAAACATTTTATTAGCTGATATAGATTTGCTGGCATCAATTCCTGATTACTGGAAAGAGGGAACAAATGCCTGTTGTATCCTGCATGGGGCTGTAGGAAAGGTTTGTAGGCCAAGCCTCCCAAAATAAGGGTGAGTTTAGGGTTCTACTCTGAACCTAAAACAACTGCACAGGTCCACAAATATGCAGCGGATCTAGTCAGACCAGCCCCACTACCTGCGCGATACGCACGCCCTGAGCTGCCAAATCAGTTTGCTCCTTCTCCCCTTGACTATGTTGCCTGGTTGGGAAGCGAGGCCATGCCTACGTCCTGGTGGCCTCCTCACTTGCCCTCACTGGACACTGGGTGGCCACTCCCTCTGTTACATAGTTCAACCTCCTCCCACCCCTCCCCAAAGGGAGTAAAAACATTTGGAATGTTGCTGTTCTTACTACTACTGACAGCTACACTGAGATAGGGACATATATAACCCACCCCACCTGGGCTGAAAGCAGGGTTTGAACCAAGGAACTACTTGTCTAAAAGCACGAGCCTCTAGCACATGAGCTAAAGGACTTGTGTCCCATAGCTAGCAGCAGTAGCAGTGGCCTGGTCAGCAGAAGGGGACAAAGAAAAACTCTTCCCTGATGGGAGAGAGGCAGATACTCCTAGTATGATGGCTAGTGGCTCTGGGCATCCTAACACAGTTCCTAGGGAATGCCCAGTACTCCCCACATACCATAAAAATTACAATGTGTCTATGTTTTATTACTCACTGTGTTGCAGCCCACATGACCCAAATTCTACAGGATTTACCTACCTCCTATTATGTACTGAATAGCAAAAAGGAGATGGATCACAAGCATCTGCATCTCATGCAGGAGTGCTGGAACAATTCGTATAGTGGGGATGCTGAGAGCCATTGAACCAAACTGCAAACCCTATGTATGATAGAAACCACTTCAGGCCAGAGGGTGCACCCCCAACACCCTTAGTTCCAGCACCTCTGATCTAATGACCATGTTCTTTAAGCTAATGCTGTCAGAGCAGGGAAGATAGAAAAGGATTGATCCAATTTCATAACACGCTGAGGACTTTGTCGAGGATTTGGAGAGAGATTACCTAAAGTAGACACAGACAAGAGAAATATCCGACTTCCCAACCTAAATAAACTTGGCTGAGAGCCCTGCTGACAAATAAGGCCTGAAGGGCTTTCAAGATCAGTGGGTGGAAAGATGACTTTTGGGGCTGATTGGTTAGTGAGGAGCCATTGGCTCTCTTTTTTAGCATAGACACCCAGGTTGTCCTGTACTGTTGCACAGACTGAAGAACCCTGTATGGAGCAGCATTGACAAGCACCAACTGAATTGCTCACTGGACTTCTCTCTTACAGACCTTTTTCCCAACAGAATTTTTTTTGTCCTCCGTAAAGCTAATCTGAGTCACACTCCAGATATGGTAATAATGCCACGTTGCTAGTGGATAAGTAGATACACCACAAAACTGCCCTAACTGGAACCCTCATTGGCAGTCCCAGCAGAGCCAAAGACTGAAACCTCCTCTCCACAGAGGTAGCGCCATCAAAACAGCTTTCGGGCAGGCTCTGAGGAAAGTTTGCACTGCTACTGCCTGTTCTGTACTTGTTCTGTGGCCCAACACTGGACTGCCTTGTCCAGCTGCAATTTCTTGCAAGCATAACATTCACTTAAAAACCCCTTCTTTTAAAAGGAAAAAAGTGACCATGATCAGCCACTCTTAGAGGCACACATGTGTGTTACAGAGCTTTTTGTGACACACAGTTTTACAGTGATTTAAGCCTTCCAATATGATGAAGATTTACACCACTCTGCTGCCTGGTTTGGTTGCTGAAGTTTGTGCAATCTGCTTTGCTTTTTAAGCAAGACAGAACCTGATTCAGCATCCTATTTGCTCATGCTGTTTCCTGGGGGGGACTCTCTTGGCACGAGAGCAGGCATTTTTCATCTCTCTATTCAGGAGCCTGCTCTGAGCACTGGCTGCTCAGCATCTGGAAAGTATTGGTGACTTGAGCCATCATTTTTACTCCCCGTATTGTAGGCAGACTAACAATACCCGTAGTTAAGGTTGCCTGTCACTTTCATTCTAAAACTTTGTTTTCAGTTACTTTTAACTTTGCCCAACTTCAACAGTTTGGGCTGAAATTCCCCATGCTGGACGTCTGCCTCATGCTGAATTTTTTAGGAAAACTTCAGGAAAAATGGTCCAGACTTTTCTGAGAATGAGGTTGGGGGACAAATACGTTGTTTGGTGCATTCTGGTTTTTTTAACTGCTTTAGCTGAGAAACTCTAATGCCTGCATGCTTTGGAGCAGGGTCTTGACATTTGGCAGGGTGTGGCCTTTGTGTCAGTGAGCTGCCTTTTGCCATCCCTGTGCCAGTTTGTCCAAATTTGCCCATGTTATAAGACTTTGAAAAATATCAGTGCATGCATGTTTAGTCAAGGCTGGCTAGAGTTTATCAATGAAATTCTCTGAAGACTGCTTCAGCCCCGAGGGACAATGACTGAGCAGGATTTTCTCTGCAATTGCTGTTCCTGGCTAATGTGAGCCATGTTAGGAATTAAGAGGCTGAGATTTTCAGGGAAAGGTTGATGTTGATGGTGGAGCTAGCAATATAAAATCAATGTGTTGTGCATTTATCCCCTCATAGTTAGATGATGAGCTGCAGTTCATTAACAAAGTCAGTACAACAGTCCTGCTGACTTCAGCATTGATGCTGTTGCACAAACTAAATAGAGTAGACAAATAAGGACAGGCTGATGTCAAATCCCATGGTTTGGAAGCACAACTGAGGCTGAGGTGGGGTTGAGAGTTTAGAGGCAAATGGGACGGGACATTGACAAAACAGGGAATCCGTGTTTGCCAAATGGAAAAGCACAAATTGTTAAGAAAAAATGTCAATTTCCTAAGCCCCTAGGGCACTATGGAGAAACTACCCAAAGCATTTAGCTATGTCCAGTCAAACATGCAGAAGTTTTGCATTTGAGCTTTCTTTCCTGTCTGTAAGGACAATGGGCTGATGACCTGATCTTAAGCAGAATAATTACTGTTCACTCCCACTGCTTTTAAAAGAGACAGAACTTTACCCAAATGAAATGCCTACTTTTTACTATGTAAAAAAAGTATCCTTCTACTTCAATGTTTGAAACACCTTTTCATCTAGAAAAATGGCTTTTTAGTACTTTTCAGTCACAACTTTACGCCGCACTTCATAACTATTAAATGTCCTCACAACACCACTATGAAGTAGGTAGTAATTTAAAAGATGGAGGAATCAGGCAGCTAATTTAGGTAACTTGTTCAAGGCTACGGGGGAAGTTAGTATTAGAACAGGGATGGCTTTCATTCCCAGGGCCAGACATCTCCTTCTCCTATTAAAATTAGATGGCACCTTTCTGTTTAAGAAAAAAATGGGCACGTTGTTGCCTTTTAGACTATCACCTTTGATGGCATCTGTAACAAGTAGCTAGTCTATGTTTTTCAGATGTATGTACACAGCACAATGATGTGGCACTCTCTGTATTCTTCTGCCAGTATTAACTCAGGGGCACCTGCACAGTATGAACTGCTGCTGTGTCTCTCTCTCACTGGGTGTAGTTAATTGGATAACCAAACAGATGTGCCCAGATCAATCCAGTCATGAAATTGCCACAGAAATGTAAATAGAAGTGTGTGTAATTCAGCCATAATTACATATACCGGTATGCATTGTGCCTTATTGAAATTAAAGAACACACTTTGAAAAATAACAGTATTGTCAAGGTCTCTTTTCAATTTGTTAAAAATATTTTTCCCTTCTTCCCTAAAATAACTCTTTGGAAGCTTGAAAACAAAATCTGCTTCTCTGTTGATCTTCCCTCCCTTCCGACATTTGTGAATGAACCAGCACAAGGCTGATTTATTATTTTACGGTTGCTCATAAGCACTGGATTGTTGACCCTGAGTATTACTTTCTTATTTAGAAATAATGACAGCTGTGAACCAATTCCTTTTTCAAAAATACATGTATAAAGATGTGTAAAGATGTACAGAGATATTTAGAGAGAGACAAAGTCTTCATCAGTAATCAGTACATTTATCTCAAATCTGATTAGTGTTAATACTATGAACTTACATACAGTATCAGACACAGACATTGATCTAATTTGAAAAATTAGGGACCCAGTCTCATGAGATGCTGAATGCCCTCAGCTCAGCAGGATTGCAAGAGTTCCCAGCACCATTCTGGATTGGGCCCATAGGCTAAGTCTACACTGCAATTAGACACCCTCCGCTGGCCTGTGCCAGCTGACTCGGGTTTGGGCTGCAGGGTTGTTCCATTGCAGTGTAGACCTCCGGGCTCTGGGAGCCTTCCAGGTCAGAGTACTAGAGCCTGGGCTCCAGCCTGAGCCCAGAAGTTGACACTGCAGTGAAACAGCCCCGCAGCCCGAGCCCTGCGAGCCCGAGTCCGCTGGCACGGGCCAGCCACGGGTGTCTAATTGCAGTATAGACATACCATGTGTGTCTGTAAAATGTAGTCTAGTCCACACATATGAGTGGGAGTGACAAAATCCCATATAAGTATGTAGCAGTATAATAATTTTGGTCAGATGTGGCGGTTGAGGGCAGCACTTTTGATCCCTTTTTCTTTGAACGTTACCTCTCCTGAGTCAAGACTTGGCTGTAGCATGGTGTTTTTGCTCTCTCAGGTACTCATTCCAAGACGAGGAGGACATGTTCATGGTGGTGGATCTTCTTCTTGGAGGGGACCTGCGTTATCATCTACAGCAAAATGTCCGATTTCAAGAAGGCACTGTGAAACTCTTCATCTGTGAACTGGCATTGGCACTAGACTATCTCCAGGGTAGACACATCATCCACAGGTCAGTCAGGGGCTTCAAAGGTGGGTTGATGTTGACATTCTGTTGTTGTGTCTTGTTACGCATTACCTTATGGCTGAGGCAGAACCAATGGAGGTAATTTGTTTTAAACTGTAGCTATGAGAAAAAGACGTCAGCTTGTTACTGAATATCTCTGAGTCACAGCTGCCAACTTTACTCATTTTTGATGCCATCCCCTAAGTGGAGCAAGGTGCATTCCATTCTGCCTCATGCATGATTGCTACAAAGTTAATCACATTTTGATTAATAATTTTTATGGCTGATGATATACGAAGCAGAAAGAACACAGCTTGATTTTCTGTTAGCAGGGGAGCCTGCTCTGTTAGTTGTAAGAAAAACGTTTTAATTTGTAAACTGAGGTAATTTGATAGGGAAATCATTGTTGGAAAGTAAATGGGATCATGGTCAGAAAATAATACCTACCCACATGTATGGTGACTTTTACTTGACAACCTCCGAGTGCCTTACAAAGGAAGTATTTTTATCTCTTTTTTACACAAAGGGAAATTGAAGCCTAGTGAGGTTAAGCACCTTGCCCTTTATCCTACAGAAGTCAGTAGCAGAATCAGGAGTCCTGACAAAGGTTTCAAGTTCTAACCACTTGTCCATGTATGGGTCCAAGTTGCATTGTTTTGAACTGTTCTTTGGCCAACTTTTCTTGGTTCAGGTCTTTCCCAGCGCTCAGGTTTGGGAAGCACTTTGGAGGCAATGTATATCTATAGGAATTAGAAGTGAAAAAGGTATGTTAAGTCATCTGCTTCATTCCTCCCAGGTCAGTGTGGGATACATAGCTTCTAAAACGTCTCCCATCGTTCAACAGTGAAACTTGTAGGAGCATGGACACTGTGAAAGAAGTCTTTTCCAGGCTGCCTTGGCTGGGAGGAGGGTGCCCATGATGTGGAGCATCAGGATGAGGTAGAGAGTCCAAGCGAGAGGAAATGTTCTAGTAAGGGATATAATAACAATATTCGTCTGTCTTGTCCCTCACTGATGTGGAAGGAGAAGCAGAAGCTTAGGGACAGGGCAGAAAACTCACATTTGTGTCTTCCTGAAATCTTTTCTTAGGGAAGTTTTAAGGTTTTACATATTTCTAATGCGTAGAGCACGTTATTTCCCTCCCTTGGGCAGATACCATAGAATATTTTTCCACTCACCCTGCAAGAAGATATGACTACTAGATTTAATTAGCTCCAGCTCCTCAATGTCAGACCTATCCATTGAAGGAAATGCAGTGGAGAAAAGACATCTCTATTGGGATCTCTGTTGCATTTGAAGTTGTAGACAGCAGGGCTAACTCTGTGTAACAAACAGAAGGAATAGGAATGGAAATAGATGCCCCTTCTCCTATATATGAATTAAATGCCTCTCTCAATGTTGGGAATTTCTCACTAGAGTTTGTGCATGGCCAATGAAGCACAATTTGTGTTCCTCCGACCAATGAAAGACCTTCTGCTATCTTATATCTTATATCTTATAGGTGGTATGTCCATTAGCATGAATGGTAGCTCCAGTAGGATATGGGGTGGTAGTATATGGCAGAAGGAAACTGCCCCTGCGGTTCACAGGATACCACCTGCTCTGCAAGGTATCTATCACAAGGGGGGAAAAGAGAACTTTGATAACAGGTGATTTTTGAAGGGGACCTTGAATTTCCACATCTCTTGTTCTGATCCTTTCCTTTGCTTGCTTTATTCAGCTATGTTGGATGACAGAGAATGTTCAAAATTTGGAGGAAGTGATTACTTGCTTTTAAAAATACCCATAAGAATAACAAAACTAATTACAATCAGCCCTCAGGACCTAATTGCAACCATCCCTCAGAAGAATAATTTCATGGAAACTAATTATT
Organism: Eretmochelys imbricata; assembly: GCF_965152235.1. Lineage (NCBI taxonomy): Eukaryota > Metazoa > Chordata > Testudines > Cheloniidae > Eretmochelys > Eretmochelys imbricata. Next base: position 18,823,158 of record NC_135579.1, read on the forward strand.
ACAACTGAACACTACCAAAGACGAATTTATATTTGTCTTTTAAAGTCTGATTTTAAAAAAAATGTATTCTTGACTGAATTACTAATGTGAGATTAAAAGATAGTTTATGCAATACAGGGAAGTGATAGGTCACCTTCCATCACAATCCCATTATGATTGATATTTGGTATCTTTAAGCCCAAAGAGGCAGTAATGTCAGGTTCCAAATGCAGACATTACTGGTGGGGTTTTTTTTTTAACTTCTGGAACAATGGTACAGCTTAATTAGACAACTAGTTATAAAAATACAGTAAATGTGATGCCAGAGGGTGAATCTGATGCCTTCCTTTTCTATATAAAACTCACTGTTTTAAGCAAAATAATAGGAATTGGCCAATATGCTGCATTTGTACATCATGGCCATAGTCTCTGCTGGTATAAATGGATGAAACTCCGTTTAAGTCAATAGAGCTATGTCCATTTCTATGAGCAGAGAATTTTTCTCTGTTTCAGTTTATAACAACATCATACTTCTATTACCTCTCATCCTGAATGATCACAAATATCTTTACAAACCTAATAATCTGATATACAAACTGTGCACAGGGTTCAAGTCATTCTACATTGAAATGCATCCACCACAGGGGAGAAGCACAGCCGCTGTTTGTTTTTTCAGTGCACAGCAAATAACGTGCAACAATTTAAGTCAGGAAGTAAAGGATCCACCCTGTGCAATTACAATTGCTTTGGGAGCTTATGTAGATGCCTAGATGCTACAGTGATCGGTGGAGGGGGGGAAGGCATAGAAGTACCAAGAGAGAGAAGTGAAAATGACCTAAAGTAAAATGTAGCTAGGATCTCGGGTAGCACCCTACTCTTGAGAACAGTGCTATGGAATCTTTAATAGCCACACGTTATCCAGACATCGTTTTTACAATTTATCTCACAGATGCCACCTCCATCAACACACAGCTGCCTAATATCATGTTAGGACATTGGTTTGGTACTGACTGAGAGGAACGAGTGTCATCTACTGAATCACTAATGCCAGCCCCTGTGGTGCTCTGTGTTCCTTGGAGCTTTCAATAACTTTAATACAGGGATAGACCACCCTAATGATATCTTACATAAGAACGGCCATACTGGGTCAGACCAATCATCCATCTAATCCAGTATCCTGTCTTCCAACAGTGGACCGTGACAGATGCTTCAGAGGGAATGCACAGGACAGGGTAATTATCGAGTGATCCATCTCATCATCCAGTTCCAGCTTCTATCAGTGAGAAATTTAAGACCCCCAGAGCATGTGGTTGCATTCCTGGCCACCTGGGCTAATAGCTATTGAAAGAGCTATCCTCCATGAAGTTATCTAATTCCTCTTTGAACCCAGTTATACTTTTGGCCTTCACAACATCCCCTGGCAATGAGTTCCACAGGTTGACTGTGCATTGTGTGCAGAAGTACATCCTTATGTTAGTTTTTACCCTGCTGTCTATTAATTTCATTGGGTAACCCCTGGTGCTTGTGTTATGTGATACGGTAAATAACACTCCCTTATTCACTTTCTCCACGACATTCGTGATTTTATGAACTTCTATCATATCCCTGCTTAGTCATCTCTCTTCTAAGCTGATCAGTCCCTGTCTTTTAATTTATTCTCATAGAGAAGCTGTTCCATACCCCTCATCATTTGTTGCCCATCACTGTACCTTTTCCAATTCAAATATATCTTTTTTTGGATGGAGTGACCAGAACTACATGCAGAATTCAAGGTGTGAGTGTACCGTAGATTTATATAGTGGCATTATGGTATATTCTGTCTTATTATCTATCGCTTTCCTGGTGGTTCCTAATATTCCGCTAGCTTTTTTTGATTGCTGCTGCATGTTGAGGAGATGTTTTCAGAGAACTATCCACAATGGCGCCAATATCTCTTTCTTGAATGGTAACAGCTGATTTAGACTCCATAATTTTGTATGTACAGCTGGGATTATGTTTTCCAATGTGCATTACTTTGCACTTATCAACACTGAATTTCATCTGCCATTTTGATGCTGAGTCACCCAGTTTTATGAGATCCCTTTGTAACTCTTTGCAGTCAGTTTTGGACTTACCTATCTTGAGTAATTTTGTATCATTAGCAAATTTTGCTACCTCACTGTTCACCCCCTTTTCCAGATCATTTATGAATATGTTTAACACTTTCACTGGTGCCTCTTAATTTGTTTGACCATATAAATTAATTTGCCTCTCCAAGGCATTGTGATGGCAAAGAATGCAGGGAGGTTTTAATCAGTTAGTTGTAAATGATCATTTGGAATCGCTAGAGGCATAGGTTCCCCTTGTTCTTCCACATGACCTTCTGTTCTGGCAAGAGGCCTGCAACACTAATCATATGTTCCATTCAGTGGAATCTCACTGTTTGTGTATTGTTTTCAAATGACCAGCAGGTGCCTTCTGATTCTTTTGGTTGGCCTTGATAGCACATGAGTTTCTGGTGCAGTGTGTTATTCCAATGACCAGTTCAATAGAAATCCATTAAAGACTTGCAGTCTTTACTCAGGCAAAAAAACCCAATTAATCCAGTGGAATTTTGTTTGAGTAAGGACTGTAGGATTTGGCTTTAAAGGGATAAATTGGTTGCATCAAAGTGTTGTTACTTCCTGCTTCTGCTACTGTATGCATTACCAACATAACACACCAGAGGCCTTTGGAATGAATATCTGTTAATAGGCAACACAGCTAAGGAATATAAAAAAGGGAAGAAGAGAATGAATTTAAATATTGCTACAATAAGATTTATATCATAATAATTCCATGAAATCAGCTCAGCAAGAAACTCTGAGGTGTGAAGCTGTAGAAACAAGGCACTGCACAAAATTTGAATACGATATGATTAAGAACACAATATAGTAACAAAAAAACCCCAACCCAATATGTTAATGATCGTTAAAGTGAGTCAGCGTCACTAGAAAGGGAAGGAGCATCCTACACAGGAGCCAGTGAAGCTTAAAATACCTTTGAGTCTGATGTTTTACAAATGTGACAAACAGAAAAAGGCCTGACTTTCAATATTCTCATAGGAATAATTCATCCCTCAATTAAGAAGAATCCCAGCCCTGTTGAAGAGTTCAGCTCTTTCAGCTTGAGACTGGCTCTGGCATGTTAGAGCTCCTGTTTTGTCAGCAGTTTTATTTTTTTTCTTTCTTTTTCTTTTGTTTGAACACATGCCTGGATTTCTGCTTTGTGATGCGTGGATCTCTCTGCAACCAGGCACAGTTTAGCTGCCCCTTTCAAACTACTTGCCCACAGACACCACTTTGCTCTGGGAAACAAAACTGTAGAGTGGTAATGAGGGTATTGGGTTAACATCTCTACCCGGCAGCTGCTCACCAGCCAACAAATAATGGATGAGTATGAATTACACATTGTGAAGTAGGGGATAAGGTTTCTTTGGTGTGGACGCAGCGGCGAGATGAGGACAGACACATGGATGGATTTTAGTGGCAGCCGGCAACTTTTATTAAACATTAACCAGGGGAGGTGCACAACTTGCCTATTGCCCATAGAGCCAAAAGATGCTCCACATGGCTGCCGTTCCACGTTAAATCCTGGGAGCTGGGGAATGCTGGCCAATTAACAACCCTCCTCACTATCTCCCTCCCTCACTGCTGGGATTGCCCCCTTTCACCGCTGGCCCCAGCAAGTTCCCTCATCTGCTGGTAGGTAGCGTTGCATTTGTACTAGGGACGAAGTGCCAAAGCCTCAGGCCAGTGCCTGGTTTGAGTAGCTGGGCTGGGCATGTGCATAAGGGAGCAGTGGGGAGAAATCCTAACTCCCAGGTTGACGTTGTGACTATAATTTTTGATGTTATTAATTTATTTCTTTATGGTCATTCCGAGAGGCCCCAGTCAAGTGCTAGGGAGTGAACACGTTAGACCAAGAAGATGGGCCTGTCCCAAAGAGTTTACAGTATAAAACAAAAGGTGACAGGCAACAAAGAGACAGTTCACGATTTGTGTGATAAGCAGCGGTCACAGCAGCTGCCCCTTGACTTAACCACTGCTGAGGGCCGTGCATCCAGGTATGGGGCGTTTTAAGAAATTTAAAGGAAGACAATGTAGTGGCCTTGTGGATTTTTTCAGAGAGCTCCTCCCGTACACAAGTGGTAGCATGGGAGAAAGCAAGAAGCAACCCTCTGCTCCCATACATGCTTCCCACTATAGGGTTAGGGGCAGAGGATCCTTGGCTCACTCCTGCAGCGCCCTCACAAGTTGACAAAGCTGTGCTGTGCTCCTCATGAAGGGTTCGCATCACCCTGTGTGCTGCCCAGCACAAAAGAACCACACCAGTCCAACTTTCACAGGAGCCTCCATGGCCATTTTTTGTGGTTAACTTATATCAACAGCTGCTATTGGGACTCAACCCACCTTCTAATGACAATAGAAAAAAACAAAACTAAACCAGTCTGGCCTTGTTTTATCATTCCATCTCTATGAAAATCCACAGTTCATTGGAGGATGGCTAAACACTGCACACATACATGCACTAACTAGGAGTTCCTTGCCTATGGGGGGGAGTTTGCTTACTACCCTACATCAGACCTTTAGCAGAGAGGATATACTCTGGGACAGAAAACATATGCAGCAAAACTATGTCTCTCTTCCCAGTGACAGTTTCCACACACTTTTTTTTCAAATAGACTGCAGAATGCAATGTGTCATTCTGTCTTTCCAGTAGACACTGTTTAGGAATACAGAGATCTAATCCCTAAAATGTGCATTGTAAAAGGAAGAAATACTCACAGAAAACAGGCCTTAATCTAACGTAACTGAAACTTGTGAAGACTAAAGTCCAACAAGTATTTGATTTATTTGCTTCAGGTTTTTCGTATAAATTGCAGTGATGTGCCGACATCTGACCTTGGCTTACACTAGGTCAAGAACTAGCCCGCAGTCAGAAAAGTGACTGCAGGAAATACCATCTCAGGTTCCATATTTGTTCTTTTCAAGTGTCTTCAGAGCAAACACGTGCCATTTACAGATCAAAAGATTATATGTCTATGATCAGCCATCTTGGAGCATGGTCAGCATCCCAGCACATGTGCTGAAGAACTTTCTGCTATCCAGAGGCACTCTCTGCCTCTTTTTAAAGGAAAACAGCAGCGTACATTCCAGCCCATGTTTCCCCACCTGGGCCAGCACAGGATGACTTTTCAAATATATATGAGGCTCTGAACAAATATGTGTCCTGTGTAGCTCCCAAGGTTTAGGGCAAGATGTGGCTCTAAATTAGAAGAAAATTCCCATTTGCCTTCCTTTGCTATCCACTTTCTGCGCTCGCAGTTGAAAGTTACATTACAGTCAGAATTCCAGTGGCATGACCACACCATCTCCAAAGGGCTGGGAATGGCCATCCAGCTGAGCAATAGTGCAGTTGAGCCAGGGCTCCTTAATGCCTTAGAACAAATGCACTAAGCCCTGAAAAAAACAGCCTTTCTGCTCCAGAAACTTTCACAAGAAGCGGAAGCTACCCTTAAGGAGCGTGACATGCAATCAGAGCTGCAGCTGGGGCTGTTAGAGGTACATGTAATACGATGAAACATAGTTGGCCAGTTGCAAGATTTTGCAGGTCATATAATTATCACTGTACCCCGAGGGGATGACATTAAATTGATAGAGTGACTGAGCAGAGGAGTACTGCATCTGTAATTGGGAACCTCAGGAGATGTGCAGATAATTGTTTACTTTGTATGAGCAAAGCTGTGCCAAGGCAGCAAAGACAAAGACTGATGGCTTGAAATGTTGGTGCACGTATTTTTAAGGGAAGTGGAAAATATTAATTAATGCGGAGACATTAGGGACTGATTCTGATCTCACTGACGCTGGTGGGACCCCACAGATTGCATACCAGAGTGAGTGAGATCAGAACTGGACCCAATGGTAATACATCATATTTAACCCTAAATAATTAGTAAAGCTGGTCCAAAAAAAGAAAAACAAATTTTAATTAAATATTTCAAAATTTTGAAGGGGTTTTCATTCAAAGGGGTAGAAAAGGGCCCAGATTATAAAAAACCTTATTGAAAACATGATAGCAGTGGTTATTAAAATTTTTCATTTACCAAGAATCTACACTTTTGACAATCTGGCGTTTATGTTTTAAACTGTGGAGTAGTAGGTACTGTGCACCGTTGCATTGTTTAAGAAAAGAAAAAACCCACCTGCTGCATTTGACCCCAGAAGTGGCATTTCAGTGATGGCGAAGTGATCTTTATAGATCTCTTACCCATCTCACAGGGAGTAGCAACACGTAGTCAGTTGGTGTTTGTGAATCCATGTGAGTTGCTCAGATGAAAGATGCTGTGCTAGTGCAAATGATTAGTATTATGATTATATACATTTTCTTTTTCCCAGATACAGACGACTCTGTGAATCATACTTTTTTTTTAATAGATTACATTTTTAAAAGGCTAAATCCTAGCCCTGTAGATTGTTCTCATTGAAACCGCGGGCCTGGTTGAAAGCACCTGGCAGTTAAAGGGTTAGTTTCATTGTGGCTGAATGGTATTCCTCATGATTTCCATATGCTGTATTAAATTTCAAGGTGCATGGCTCAGTCCCAGAGCAAGTGAGGGATGTGGTGTAATTAGCCTATGAAAACCAGGTAATGTCTTGTAAAGTCAATCAAGTGCATACAGCAGGAATATCAGTTGTGAGTTTTCTCTTGCAGTAGGGAGTATTCCCTTTCTTCACTGGTTATGGAAATAGCTTTTCCCATTGACGAAACAAAATGGAATGTATTTTTTTTAAACAAAGATATTAAACAAACTGTTAAGAGATCACATCTGTAGGGGCACTTCTTTAATGGTGTTTTGTTTTGTTTTGAATGGAAGCAAATTAAAAAAGAAATCCACATATTACAGCAGCCTGTGTATTTTTCATTGGCAAACCAACCTTTACTAAGGACCTTATTTTTGCTCCGTCTATGCAGTGTTGACTTCTCAAATGTTTTATTTTCCTGCTGAAATTCTGTCTTCCACCAGGTGCAGATATTTTCTACTCAGATTCTTTTGTAATTTAACTCTACACTGAGTTTTGTGCATCTCCTTTTCTTCCCTCCTTGTATTTCTCTTATCAGCTCCACTAGAGCTCAGGTGAGATGCATTCAGTAATATGGCCAGGATTGGCAAATGACATAAACTAGGTCTGTCGATTTAATCACAGTTAACTCACATGATTAACTCAAAAAATTAATTGCGATTAATTACAGTTTTAATTGCACCATTAAACAATAGAATACCAATTGAAATTTACTAAAGATTTTGGATGTTTTTCTACATTTTCAAATATATTGATTTCAATTACAACACAGAATACGAAGTGTATAGTGCTCACTGTATATTTATTTTTTATTATAAATATTTGCACTGTAAAAATAAAAAGTATTTTTCAATTCCCTTAATACAAGTACTATACTGCAATCTCTTCTTCATGAAAGTTGACCTTACAAAAGTAGAGTTATGTACAAAAAATAACTGCATTCAAAAATAAAACAATGTAAAACTTTAGAGTCTACAAGTCCACTCAGTCCTACTTCTTGCGCAGCCAATCGCTAAGAGAAACAAGTTTGTTTACATTTATGGGAGATAATGCATGGCGTGATATAAGGGGCACCGCTGGCTCCCCCGACCCTCAGTTCCTCCTTGCCTTTAGTGATGGTGCTAGAATGCCTGCTGCTTCGGCTACCATTGTTTCATTCTCTGTTGTTGCGAACTTTGAAAACCTATATATAGTTAGTAGTTTATTAGTTACCCTTAGTAGTAGTTCTCAATTCTTCGTTAGTCCAGAACGGACTCAGCCAGGGGACGGGGCATACCACGTTTGCCAGGGTTGAAGCCCTGTGATCACTGCAAACAGCCTATGCCCATCAGCCATCCACATACCAGATGCCTAAGGTGTTTAGGCAAAGGGCACATAAGCGACAAGTGCCATATCTGCAAGTCCTTTAAACCTAGGACAAAGAAGGAGCGCGATATCCATCTAAAAGCACGCCTAATGGAGTTGGCACTCACTCAGACACCGGGGCAGCAGTCCAACTCCGCACTGAGCACCGTGACCTCTGTGCGCAGTGTTCCCCCGGCGCCGTCCACGAGCTGGCATTGGTCACCCTCCACGGCTCCGGTCACAAAGCCGAAAAAGACTGTGGGGGAAGATCTCCTACCTCCTGTAAGGGAAAGGAGAGGGCTGGGGGTGAGCCAAGACCCGTACCAGGCAAGGCCCCCTTTGGGAAGTTGGGCCTCAGCTCAAGTCAAGCGGTGCAGCCCATCCCATACTTCGCCTGCGACTCTGGATAGCAGTGCAGGCCCCAGCCAGCTTCCAGTACTGTCGATGCCTGAAGCCCTTCAAGTAGCTCAGGAGATCCTGACGCTCCCAGTGCTGCCCACACTGGCTCCAGCAATACCCTGGGGAGCAAGCTGCTGGACCACCAGTGGAAGTGGAGGTTCCATGGCACTGGCATCGTCCTAGTTATCGCCAGACGAGGCTATCATGGGGCCCCCTTACCCAGTTCCTCAGGACATAGCTGCAGACTTCTTCTGGCGCTGGTGGGTGCTCGACCCCCCTCTGCTCTTGGCCCCGCCCCGACTCCACCCCTGACCCACCCCCACCCCCATTCCAACCCCTTCCCCAAAGTCCCCGCCCCAACTCCGCCCCCTCCCTGCCCCATTAGACTCCTTCCCCAAATCCCCGCCCCGGCCCCGCCTCTTCCCCACCTCCTTCCCTGAGTGCGCCACGTTCCCGCTCCTCCCCCTCCCTCCCGGAGCTTGCTACAGCTATATGGTGGCGGCAAGTGCTGGGAGGGAGGGAGAAGTGGAGACGCGGTGCACTGGGAGGAGACATTGGAGGAGGTGAGGCGGGGGGGCAGGGCGGGGAGCTTGGCTGCCGGTGGATGCAGAGCACCCACTAATTTTTCCCTGTGGGTGCTCTAGCCCCGGAGCACCCACGGAGTCTGCGCCTATGCCTCAGGATGTCACAACAGCGCACCAGGAACTTTTGAAGAGGGTCGCTTCCAACCTGGGGCTTCAGGCAGAGGAATTGGAAGAGCCCTCGGACTCTCTGTTTGATATTCTCTGCTCCTCGACTCCTGCCAGGGTGGCTCTACCCCTTCATGAAGGGGTTTCCAAGATCACTAATGCCCTGTGGCAGACTCCCCTCTTCCCTGGCCCCTGTCTCTAAGAGGGCCGAGCACAACTACCTTGTGCTGACCAAGGGGCATGATATATACTCCCACCCTGCCCTCAATTCCTTTGTGGTCGAGGCAGTTAACCACAAGGAGAGGCAAGGACAACCCAGAGCCACCTCCAAAAATAAAGACTCAAGGAGGCTGGATCTTTTTTGATATAAGATTTATTGGTCTTCCAGCCTTCAGCTCTGAGTGGCCAAACCCTCCTTGGCCAATATGACTTCAATATGTAGCAAACCATGGTCAAGTTCGAAGGGTCGCTCCCCGAGGCTTCCAAGAATGAGTTATGAGCGATCCTTGATGAGGGCACGACCACGGCCGGGGGGCCCTCCAGGCAGCATCAGACCATGGTTTCCGCTAACTCCATATGGCAAGCCTTCTGCTGCTCTTCTCTGGGTTGTCCTCCGAGACCCAACCGTCAATGCAGGACTTGCCCTTCGACGTCTGAGCCCTATTTGTGGAGCAAACGCACAGCAAGTTGCATGGCCTTAAGGACTCCCGCACCACCCCAAAAACCCTGGGTCTCTACATCCCAGCCCCGGTGCGTAAGTGGTTCAAACCACAGCAGCCTCAGGGCCAGGAGAGCCAGACTCGGCAGTACTAGCCCCACAAATGAGCCATGGGCTACAAGCGCTGTCCGAGCCACCCGCCTCCACCCTCTGCCCGGTCAGGCTTGACCCGTACCAAGTAAGGGGCCAAATGGTCATTTTGAGGGTGTGCTCAAAGGCAACCTACCAGACTGTTCCCTGGATCCCTCTGTCCCAGTGTTCTCCAACTGCCTTTCCCTTTTCCTCCATGCCCGGACAGTTATAACCTTGGAATGTTGGGTCCTCAGCACAGTGGAGCAGGATTATACCCTCCAGTTCCTTTATACCCCCCTTCCCACCCGCCTTCCCCGTTCCTCTGAACGTGGCATCTCTCCCTCGCGTTTTTCCATACAGGCTGTCCTGTCTAGACTACCTGGTCCGTTTGAGGAACCAGGGCCTGGCACTCTCTTCCATTAGAGTGCATCTTATGGCCATCTCTGCTTTTCACCCACTGATCCAAGGACAGATGGTGTTTTCCCATGACAGGATGGTCAGATTCTTGAGAGGGTTCGAGAGACTCTTCCCGCAGGTACAGACTTCTGTCCCGCAGTGGGATCTTAACTTTGTCCTCTCTAGGCTCACCGGCTTGCCCTTTGAGCCACTGGGTTCCTGCTCCCTTTCCCACCTGTCATGGAAGGCTGCGTTCCTGGTGGTGGCAATGTTGGTGAGACGAGTCTCTGAGATTAAAGCCTTGACATCAGAACCACCATACACGGCCTTCTACAAAGATAAGGTTCAGTTGCGGCCCCACCCGGCCTTCCTGCCAAAGATGGTTCTATATTCCATGTTAACCAGGACATCTCGCTCCTGGTGCTCTGCCCCAAACTGCACCGGGCCAGTGAAGAAAGGCGTCTTCATGCCCTGGATGTCCAGAGGGCCTCGTCTTTTTACTTTGAACGTACCAAGCCTTTCTGTAAATCAACTCAGCTCTTCATCGCTACAGCGGATAGGATGAAGGGTCTTCCGGTGTCTACGTAGAAGATTTCCAATGGATCACCTCGTGCATAAGGACCGGTTATGACCTGGCAGAGGTTCTGCTGCCGCTGATGGTTAGAGCCCACTCAATGAGAGCGCGGGCGTCTATAGCGGCTTTCCTGGTGCACATCCCAATCCAGGACATCTGTAGAGTTGCAACGTGGTCCTCTGTCCATATGTTCATGGCTCATTATGCCATCAGTCAGCAGGCCTGGGACGACGCTGGGTTCGGCAGAGCTGTGTTGCAATCTACATGTCCATTAACTCCTACTCACTTCCAGGAGTACTGCTTGGGAGTCACCTAATATGGAATGGACATGAGCAATCACTTGAAGGAGAAAAGACAGTTACATTTTCCGTAACTGGTGTTCTTCGAGATGTGTTGCTCATGTCCATTCCACAACCCTCCCTCCTTCCCCACTGTTGGAGTTTCCGGCAAGAAGGAACTGAGGGTGTGGGGAGCCAGTGGTGCCCCTTATACTGCGCCGTACAGGCACCACTCCAGAGGGTGCCAGAGCTGGTCCCCTACGGATACTGTTAAGGGAAAAACTTCCGGCACCAGTGCGTGTGTTGAGCGCACACACCTAATACGGAGTGGACATAAGAAACACATCTCGAAGAACACTGGAAAAGGTAACTGTCTTTTATCTGTGTAGGTTCAGGTTATTTTATTGTTATTTCACCCTTCATCAACCATAATTGCATTGGTTTCATAAAATTAAAAGCAATGAAATAAAAACCACCACTTGAAGAAATTTACATTGCTCTTCAAGAGCCATTAAGTACGTCGTGAAATTCGATTCATCCTTTTGTGTGGGGTAAAAGTCTTTAGCTCCTGCCCCCTGTCATTTTTTGCTTTGCAGTTTTCATAGCTGCCATATTAGAGAATATCACACGGTTACTAGCAACTATTTCCCTACTTCTGGGAAACTCTTACACCATCTGGCTGGGAATTCCCTTTTGGCCATTCCTCCTGATAAACATATTTATGAATAGTCAACCTTCTGAGCAATCGAAAAAGCCATAACACAGCTAGAAAATTCAGGCTTTGAAACAATTACAAAAACTCTTATGATTAGAGAAGTAATTAACCCAGTTTCATGAGGATAAACACTGTCCTATGGTTCTTGAAACTTTGTAAAGTGCATGGACCACTGTGTTCCCTTCTAACTCTTCCCTTGATATCAAGGGCTTCTTCTGTTCTCCTCTCTTTCTCCTCTGAAAGTATAGCTGCTGTTGATTTTATTCACGGCGTAGTGTTGTCAAGAATATTCCAGGCTTAGTGATTAGCTGTATTCTCCTCCTTATGGGTTGAAATTCCCCCCTGTGCGAAGGGCCAGTATAAATCCTGTGTCTGATTTAAGCCTTGTTTTGGAGGATTAACAGGGCATATGCATCAATTAAATTCCATTTCTGGGCCTCTCAACGGGTGATTTTTACCCATGGACAGGGATGGAGTGTGGAACTAGTTCCAGGTGGTACATATCTGTCCCTTTTTTAGATTTGGGCCTAGAGCACTAAGTTCAGATTCAAATCCACTGAAAGTTTGGACTTGTGTTATCCAGGGTTTTGGTTTGGGCCATTCTTTTTTTCCCATCAGTAAAATATTTATTCCAAAAATTAACTACTTTTAGGATATATATTCCTTATGATTGCAATATAATTAATGTTAAACCAAAATGGGCTTACATAACTAGGCACTCACTTCTAAAATGTAATGGATGAAAGCAGAAACGATTCCAGTGCATTTTCTAACCTGTTTTGCCCTCTGCAGCTCAGCTTTTAAAATGTCTGCCAAAGTGTGACAGGGCATGTTTTAAAATGTTTCATATTTTTCATTTCATCATTTGAAAACTTTGAATAAATGTAGGTCTTCCTGAATAACTACACTGTCATACTGCAGTGTAGTTTTCTATTGCAAACTCTTGGTGGGTACTGTCTGGCCAGAGAGGGGTAACTGGTTCAGAGTTTATGGGCGGATAGTGTCTAAAGTATCACCCTACTAAAACCTGTTGAACAGCCATAAACCTCTGAAAAACTGGTGAACATTTCTTGGCAAAATTTTACAAGGAAACATTTGTTCTTACATTTCAGGAAATTTTGCACTCTGCTTTTTAGTTTGTGAAATTCAATCAAAGGGTTATTTTTACATCAAAACATGAAAAAATGTTGAATTTGGGATGTCAGATTTTGAATTCACCAATTGATTTGAATGCTCTAATTTTTGTTTGGAATGGGCTCATTTTAAAGGGGGACACTTTTAAGCAAAGCAGTGCAATTTTTACACCAATTTTCAAATTCATAATGAAATTTTCATAGTGAAAAAAGTCATTTAAGAGATCACTGAGAAAGTTGTGCAGCAGCTTAGTTACTCGTTTTAAAACCTCGCCAAGATATCCCACAAATAAAACATGCATCTGCCATGAAGAGTGGTTATTTTTAAGGAAGAGGGCATTGGTTTCAGATATGAAAACCGCGGTGTGAAAACTGAATATGAAGCAGAAAGCTGTACATCCTGACTCTGCTTGATTAGCGTCTCCTGTTCGGGTCTGCTTTATGCCAATCAGAATGTTCTGAAGTAAACAGAGCTTTTGCACTTTTAGAGCCTTCCTATGATTACACCTGACAGAAAGGGGAAAACTTCTGCTTTTCTTTTTTTGTTCCAAAATATGATTCTATAATGTGATTGAATGCTTCTTAGTACAATACTGTGACACACTGGGGAATAGGTCTGTGTCTAATTATGAATTCTGTTTGGTTTCATGAACACTATTTGTAATTGTAACAATCATTGTGAATTAGACCATCCATTTTGTAGTAAGGACTTGACATTTAGTGGGGAAATTATGTCTGGAAAGCATGGGTAATGGAGTGGAAAATTTGTGGATGACACCAAGCTGGGAGGAATTGCAAGCACTTTGGAGGGCAGGATTAGAATTCAAAATGACCTTGACAAATGGGAGAATCAGTCTGAATATCAGTAAGATGAAACTCAATAAAGACGAGTAAAACAGTTAGAACGGAAAAATCAAATGCACAGCTACAAAATGGGGAATAACTGGCTAGGTGATAGAACTGCTGAAAAAGATCTGAGGGTTGTAGTGGATCCCAAATTGAATATGAGTCAACAATGTGATGCAGTTGCAAAAAAAAGGCTAATAGCATTTTGGGGTGTATTAGCAGGAGTGTCGTATGTCTATGGTAAAAATGTTGAAGCAAGTAGAAGGCTGTGGCACTGGTTTCAGGGTCTAGGTGGCTGGACTGTAAGGTCACACTGAATGTGTGGCAGACATGGGGTCTGCACCTGGAGAGTGCACCTGAGAGACCCAGAGCTAGGAATAGTGATCAGTCGCTGTCCAGACCCAGGAAGCTTAGCAGCACGTGAGATTCAGCAGTTGGATTCCCCTCACAACAGACTGGTGTCCGTTCTGAGAGCAGGACTGGACTAGAATCTAGCAAATACTACTTCCGATGAAAACAAAGCTAATAGTAAAAAGAACCACTCACATCTAGCTGGACTATCAAGAACCAGACACTGCAAACCAAAGCAGCCACATGATCATATCATAGGAACTCTAGTCCTCCCTTTCCTTCTTTATCATCATTAATCTAATTATGTCTAAATTAAGGATCACCGGCTCACAGAGGAAGAAATACAGAATAATCCCACCCCAGAAGGTTTCTGGGATACCAGGCCTCTTACTCCTGCCTGTAAAATGCCAGTAAACTTGGGTGCTTTATAAATGATAATAATATATCTTGCACAAACCTTTCCCTAGGCTTGTACAGTCACATTATGTATCACCATTCTATGCTGATATCCCTTTTTCCCTTCTCTGTCATTTCTAGGGACATGAAGCCTGACAACATCTTACTGGATGAGCATGGTAAGTGCCAGTTGTTTTGCGGTAACTGGAACATGTGCACGTACAGAGCAGCACAGAGCGGGTGACTTGAAATGGGTACCTTCCAGCCTGGATTTGGAGCCTGGTATTATGCAATGTGTTGTGTTGTTCCTGTCCCAAACTGCTTACAATCTAACAAGACTGTCTTTTGTATTTTGTTTGTCTTCACCTGCTTTCTGTAAAGTAACATCATGTAATCTTCTGGTGCTATACAATTCTATGCTGTTGAACTATATGGCTTTCTTCTACATTAATGTCCCATAATTTACCTAGTCTATTCTTAAATACTTCCAGTTATTGTAATTCAGTGACATTTCTAGAAGTCATTATTATAGGTGACATAATTAGTGCTGCCTAGAGTTGATTGACTGACACTTCTCCTTAGAAGATCCTGTTTTCAGCTGCTTATAACTTTATCAAACTTCAACCATTTGGGCTGAAATTTTCCATGCCAGATCATGTAATAATAGACTGTATCATAATACAGACACACAAAGAGGGGATGATGGGTTGCACAGGCAACCTTAATTCTGTCATTTCCTAACTTTTGAGTGCTTAACTTTGCAACCTTAATGTTCTTTTAATGTAGTTTTTTGTTTATATTGTAGATACAGATTTTAATCCTGGAATCTTTACTTAAGCCTCTCTCAGGCAAAACTTCACATGAACTCCTGTATTACTCTCTACACTTTTTTTTACTCTGACAAAAGTCCCATTGAAAATGTCTGATATTTTTCTGCTTTTAAAATGTCAAATATCTGCTGAAAATCCTTGTAACCGGCTCATTTGTGAGAAATCTTTATTCGCACTTGCGTAAGCTACTTGTATAGTAAAAAGTTGTTGCAGAGAGCCTAGAATATATGAACGTCATTATCACTTCACAGGTTTGATGGGTTTTGGTGCAGATGCTGAAATTCCTAGAGAACTGCCATTGTTTTAGCTTGTAACTAGCTTTGCCTGGCATTACCACCTGTCCCCAGACTGTACGTGTTTTGCATATGACCTCTAATTTCAAAGTGCTGGATAATTATTTATTTAAGAACTGTCAGGAAAGCTTTCCCTGCCTTCCTTTACAAATACACATCTCTCCCTGTCTCACTCAGGGATTTCCTTCTGCCTCCTCAGACACAGGTGACATAAATAAACGGGCCATATTCTCTCTCTCTCTCTGCCCCGCATTCCAATCCAGCCCATTTGGATTCCTCAGACGGCACAAGTGGTCACCTATTGGCAATATCTAAGAATGCTTCTGGTGGTGGGGAGCTGCCAGCTAGCATTGGAGCTGGCTCCTACATCACCCTCTCCTCCTTGTCCTAGAGCGGGGAAGCCAGGTCCAGAAGAGACAGTATTGGAGGGGGGAAGGCAAGTTGACTGCTCCATTCTGGCAGTTCTTATCTAGTTGACTGTCCCTTGGTGACTGTTGCGAATGGTCAAAAGTGCTACTCTGGCCTATATTGAGACCACGGTTTGAGCTGTGAAGGGTAGATATGTGCTGCCTAATGTGTGCACTTTAATTGAATTCTTGTGGTACATCAAATTAGAACTGGTCAGGAAATGTCATTTTTATTCCCTTGAATTTCAAATTCTGTTGAAATTTTCCATCAAAAGTCCGTTTTCCTTAAACCCCCCCCCCCCCCCCCAAGTTGGTCAAAATTGAACATTTCCTATGGAAATTACTGCTTTGACGACAAAAAGCCATTTTTCACTGACAAATGTTTCAAATGACAAATTTCAATTATCTCTACATAAAATATTAAAATTAATCCATTGATATGTGCACAGAAATTTGATTCAATAGCTTTGTGCACTTAAGGGCTCTTTAATCAAGCGGAGGAAGGCATAACAAGAACTAATGTCTGGAAGTTAAAACCAGACAAACCTCAGATTAGAAAAATTTGTGCCGTCTTTAACATTGAGGGTGATTAACCAGTGCAACAAACTAGCAAGGGAAGGGTGGATTCTTTGTTTCTTGATGTCTTCAAATCAAGACTTGGATGCCTTTCCGGAAGACATGTTTTATCTCAATACAAGAGTAACTGGGTGAAGTTCTATGGCCTGTGTTATACAGGAGGTCAGACTAGATGTAATTGTTCCATCTGTTCTTAAAATATATGAACAATCAACATTTCATCTTTGGCTTTGGGACTGCTGAGGGATATCTTTGGGGGATATTTTATCAGCTTCCTTTTGTCTTTGCAAACGGTCAGCCCAGTAGAACACCTGTTTCTGTTCATTTTCTTGTATGATTGTAGGTAGGGGGTGAAGTTCACTTCCGAGGAGCTGATGCTGTTATCCCCGATTGCAAGAGTGATGGAGTATTTTGACAGTCTGACCCAGTAGGTGTCAGTCAGAGATGGCGTTCGACTCTAAGTGGTGCCTTTGTTCTCATGTTCCTCTTGTTGTCCATATGCAGCCCAGCGCATTGGGGTTTTTACTTCTTTCAGTGGGTAAGCTTCTGAGTTCCCACCTCTCCCAATGAAATTGGTGGCAATTAAAAGTGCTCATCACCTCGCAGGATTGGGTTTTACAGGGTCAAATTACAGAGAGGCCTGAGCACTAAATTCAGATCCAAAGCTGGGTTAAATATTTCCCAGTACAAAGTGGTGCATGGATCTGGGATTGTGTTCTGCTTGGTATCATAACTGCTAACTTCCTTAATGTCTGTGCATTTGGGGTTGTTTTTTTTGGCCCCATCTCTCATTCACTCTGAAATTTTAATTGGTTTCAGGTTGATGTTGGGTTTGTTTCAGCGTGTTCTTTTCTGGAGTTGTGCCCTTAACTCCAGTGCCCTCCTGACTGTGACTTTCTGCTCTGTGGTTTCTCTCGCTGTGTTTGCTTCGCCATGGCAGTAGAGGTGTGTAATTCTATTCATGCGTGCAAAAAGCTTTTTACCTGCAGTTCACATTTGTTTTCCCCTGAGCAATTGTTCTTGCAGCATCTGCATCTATATTTAGACTGGTAGATCATGCTTGTTTTCCAGTGGCTCTTCCCCTTTGGGACCGAGCTGCACACTTCAGTTCCATCTTACGTGTTTGCCAGGTTTGTGCCCGCACTACATGGGTACAGTCAGAGAAAGCTCTGTCTTCGGTTCACAGATGTTCTTTCAATTTTTTGTTGTTTTGGTTCTTCCTGTAGGTGTAAGGGTCAGATTCTGAAAGGCATTTAAGTGCTTAAAGATGCAAATAGGTGCTTCTGAAAGTCCCACTAGTCACCTAGCTGCTTCTTTAGGCACCTAAATACCTTTAAAAAATCTGGCCTTAAGTGTATTAATTTAGATTCTGCTTGCCATCTGTCTAGCTTTGGGCATCCATTCAGTGCAATGCAGGCCTTTGGCCAAACTGCACATCTGTGAAATATATTTCAACTACTAAGCTCTTCTTCCACGTGGAAAGAGATTAGTGTTTGGGTTACAAAGGGCACAGACATTTTTATTGATTTTGACCTTTAACTGGGCCAAGAATCCCTGACTATTCTGTAATCATCATTTTGTCTTTGTAGATAGGGCTTTCTTTTGTAGATTTTACTTATTCCTGATCAATGGACATACCTATTATCACATTACACATTAAAATAATTGTATTGCCTTGACTTGAATAAACTGAATATACATACGCAATATTTTTGCAACTACTGTAATTTGGTTCACTGTCTGTAAGGAGATGTTATGCATTGGAGATGAAATTCAGCCCAGTGCAGAGGGCTGGGTGAAGCTCTATGTAGCACTGAAGTTCCAGCCAAGGACCTATGTTGGGGCTTAAATGGCATAGGCTTTTTGCACAGGGACCTGTGTAGTCCCTAGAAGGGCCAATTCATCTCCCACTCAGGTCAGTGGACTTCAGTAAGAGTTGGATTGAGCCCTAGGAAAGAAGCCTCTTTCAACACCTGGTGATCATTAAATAATGATTCCAAGCTTAAGGTGATAGCTCTTGGATCAAAGAAACAGCAGGTTCATCTGAGAATGAAAGAATCCAACTAATGTAAATTTGCAGGAATCATGATGGTTTAAAAGGATTTGCTTAGTTTTACTACACTAACAAAACGAAGACAGAAGTGTCTCGTAATGGCCTCCGCTCACTTCTGTTTCCTCTGTTGCAGCCAGGAATTTCTGCTTCTCACATGGTTTGACACTGAATTATACTAGTTCATCCTATCTCATATATAAAATCAGGAGATCCTAGCATGTAGCCAAGATCCTTCCCTGGTAACACCAGTCTGGGATTTACCCGTAACTGTCCACGGTGAACTGTGCTAGCAAGCCATGAATACTAATTTGAACTTTTAGTTTTTAGACTTAAAACATCCTGTTCACACTCCTGGGGTTTCTTAACTCTTAAATTCCAGCAACAGCCATAGATGGCATGAACAGACTGCTTTCCTTCCAAATATTAGGCTGTAGCTACATCTCCAGCCTCAAATATTGAGGATTGAATGACATAGTTTATTACGTCAGGTGACGCTGCAACATTTTTGGCTTTTAGAACCCTGCTTCCAGCTTAGTATTCCAATCGATCTGAGCTCTTGAGAGGCTAAAAGTTTAGGAAACTTGATGTGTTTAAATTAATCCCTTCAAATAAATGATATATCCAGAGGAGCATGGATTTTGGCTCAGAATATCAATGTCTGAATAATAATTAATAATAGCATATATAATTCATATATATGTGATTTCCTGCAAAGAGGAGATGAGAGTGGGAAAGAGAATGAAAGCTGACACAACCAAGCATTTGTCTCATCTCTACACAGCTCCTCCTTCAAGTGCTCTCCAAGAATTCAGTGCTGGGGTTTTCTTTTTGGAGTGGGAAAGGTGGTCTGGCTGATCTTGGAAGGCTGTTGAATTGGTAAAGGCAACACATATTCTGTCTGCTAATTAGTTGGTGGCTGAAAAATGCACTCTGACATCTCAGTCATGTTCTTCCAGCATTGCAGATGGCAGGCCAGAGGGACAATGGCTCCTCAAGCTTTACTTTCTTCCGTCAAAATCAAGCCAGACTGAAGCCTCACAACATCCAGAAGGAAGCCTGTGTTTCTGTCAGCACTAACCCTACCTACAGAGCACTCAGGCACTGAGCGGGGTGTGGCCTTAATAGTGCTCTTAGCAGACAAGCAGTTATAGCAATCAGTGCAGAGAATCACGTTTCCCAGTTTCAGGCCAGGCAGACTGTCCGAGGAATATGAAACTGCTGAAACTCCAGAAAGTGACTTTTTTGGAGTTATTCAGCATTGTCCTCTCCCGATGAAGGGGGCTATATTAACCAATGAACTGCGACCCCATGGCCTTTATACTCAGACACTGTTTGGAATAAGACTTACCTACCTTTCATGCCTAATCTATTATTTGTATTACAGTAGTACCTAGAGTTATTCTAGTTGAGGGTGCATAGTGCCAGGTGCTGTTCACATACATCACAAAGAGACAGTCCCATCCCAAGGGGCTTACAATCTAAGCACTGTACAGTTAAATTTGCTTAGTGTTACCTATTTAGGACTTCATACTGGATATTCATCTTCACCTCCCTCTGTTGAAGCTCTGATTATTTTCTATTTTCATAGATTCTAAGTCCAGAAGGGACTGTTGTGATCTAGTCTGACCTCCTGTATAAAACACAGGCCATAGAACTTCCCCAAAATAATTCCTAGAGCAGATTTTTTAGAATAATGTCCAGACTTGATTTTAATAGTCAGTGATGGAGAACCCATCATGATTAATTAATTGCAGTGGTTAATTACTCTAACTTTTAAAAAAAAAATTAGACCTCATTTCCAGTCTGAACTCTAGCTTCAATTTCCAGCAATTGGATCATATTATGCCTTTCTCTGCTAGACAGAAGAACCTATCATCAAATATTTGTTCCACATGTAGGCACTTGTAGACTGTAATCAAGTTGCCCTTACCTTTTCTGTGTTAATATAACTAGACTGAGATCCTTGAGTCTATCACTATAAGGCTGGCTTTCTAATTTTTTAAAAATTCTGGCTCTTTTCTGAATAATTTTTTTAAACATCCATCTTGACTTGTGGACACCAGAACTGGCCACAGTATTCCAGTAGTGGTGACACCAGTGCCAAATACGGAGGTAGATTAACCTCTCTACCGCTACCCAAGATTCCCCTGTCTATGCATCCAAGGATTGCATTAACCCTTTTGATGACAGCTTTACTCTGGTAGTTTCTGTTCAGCTGATTATCCACCACAACCCTCAAGTCTTTTTCAGAGTCACTGAATCCCAGGGGAGAGTAGCCCATCCTGTAAGTATGGCCTACATTTTTTGTTCCTAGATGCATACATTTACATTTAGTTGTATTAAAACACATATTGTTTGCTTGCACCCAGCTTACCAAAACAGTCTAGATCGCTCTGTATTAGTTACCTGTCCTCTTTATTATTTACCACTCCCACATTGTTTTTGCCATCTGCACACTTTATCAGTGATGATTTTATGTTTTCTTCCAGTCATTGATAAATGTGTTAAATAGCAGAGGGCCAAGAACCAAGGGCAGTGAGAGCACTACAAACCCACCCACTCAGTGAGGATTCCCCGTTTATAATTATATCTTGAGATCTATCAGTAATGAGCTTTAATCCATTTAATTTGTGCCATGTTAATTTTATATAGTCTAGTTTTTTAATCAAAATATCGTGTGGTGCCCCATAAAACACCATACAGAAGTCTTAAGTACATGAACACTATTAACTTTATCAACCAAGCTTGTAATCTCATAAAAAAATTCACGTTAGTTTGGCTGGCTCTATTTTTCATAAATCCATGTTGATTAGCATTAATTACCTAACCCTCCATTAATTCTTTATTAATCGAATCCCATGTCAACCACTCCATTATCTTGCCCAGGTTCGTTATCAGACTGACAGACCTATAATACCTGGGTCATCCAGTTTACCCTTTTTAAATATTAGCACAACATTACCTTCTTTCCTGTTTTCTAGAATTTCCCCAGTGTTCCAAGACTTATTGAAAATCAACATTAATGGTCCAGCCAGTTCCGCAGCCAGCTCTTTCAAAACTCGTGGATGGAAGTTACTTGAATTTGCTGATTTTAAAATGTCTCACTTTACTAGCTGCTGTTTCTGACTCATGAGCCTGTTAATCTCCCATTGCAACAGACCCTGGGAGAGACCAAAATGGACACTAAGACTTCAGTAGATGATAGACAGATGTTGATATAAATGGGCCCTTCCTAGGGTCTCGGCCAAAGATGGTACTTAAAATCCTCACCTCCAGTGTGGAGGGATTCTCTGCAGAGAAGGCTGACGTTGTTTGGCCTGAAAGCAAATATCATATGCCTGCAAGATACACTCAGAGGGACAGTAGCACCAAACATCCTTTGCACTCATATTGCTGCGAACATTGAAAGCAACATTTATGGCAGTATCATGGTGCCAGTGGGCCTTCAGGAAGGATCATGGCCTAATGGGCCCATGACGACTCTGTCGGGAATACCTGGGAGCAAACAGGTGGGAACCTTCCCCCCCACCCCAGCTAATTAGAAATAGAGCAACTGAGTTAGAGGGAGACTGCTAGAATGCTATAAAGAGAAAGTTGCCCAGCAGAGAGGGGAAGCTCTCTCTAGAAAAGCTCTGTGGCAGGCTAGAGGAAGACACAGGAGGTGGAATAGGCCTCTTTGGGGACAAGCCCTGAATGAGGGTGTAGAGTTGACAGTAAGAGCACCCAGAGAACTATCGGGGTCCCTGGCGATGGGAGACAGTGGGGAGCTTCTGTCAGGAAAGCTCCAGAAGGAGAGCTGAAGACTGCCCCTAGACCAGAGAGCTACAGTCAGAGCCTGGCTCCTGGGAATGGAGTAGGAAGATTAAGAGACCCAGAGACCCCCTGGAGAAGAAGCAAGTAATTTAGAGATTAGCTCTCCAAGGAGAAATAGCAGGACAGGGACTGAACCCCAGCATGGGCAAGGGTGGAGCAGCTGAGTCTGGGAGGCAAGCAGGACTGCTGGTGATTTACTGGATCCTGCAACAAGGGGTGGCAACATTAGGGCAACTGAAGAGGGCATCTGTAAGGGAAATGGATACCTCAACTGAGCTACTGCTAGTGATCAAAGTGATAAAGTGACAACAGGACAGAGTTTGGCAAGAGCTCCAAAACACGCAGACGTGGTCTCCCCATCATGATTTTTCTGTGCAGTGTAGAGAACCATGGAGCCTTGAGGACTATGGAAGCTGGATGAGAGGAGAAACCCATGAAGGAGGTGTCTGCCTGGGGAGATGGGGCAGACTACCCCTGGGTGTAATCAGACTAAGGAACAGGGGGGTGCCTGTTAGAAAATGAGATTAGAGGGGTCTTGCGGGAAGAACCTCAGAGCCTACCAAAGAGGAATGCCCTCACAACTGCTGGGGGGAACTCTCCCACTGTGATGAAAGGGTGGATGATTCAGGGTCTTGGAGACAGCACCCATTAGGAGAGGCTCTGCTAGTAGGCAGCACTATAATAGGGAAAGGAGACAGGTTCCCAAATGGAGATTGTGATGGAGGGTGGGTATGGAGGAAGATGGCCTCCTGGTTCAGTCCTAAAGACTAAAGGGGATCTATATTGACTGTGCCTTGGTGAGGGTATGGAGTGTAGTGTGGGCCACACTGCACAGGATCTGAAATGGCATGGACTAAGGACTTATTCCCTCCAGGACTGGGTTTAGGGATTATGGGGAACTTGTGGGGAGCAGGGCCAGTGCATCTGTGCCTGGTCCGCTGACCCCAATTGATACTGAGCTCATTCAATCCTATAGGATCATCACAGTGCGGAGGCAATATATGGGGGGAGGGCATGGCGGGTTAAGTGCTCCCCCCAGATTGGCGGGGCAGGGAGGGAGAGAGGCTCTGTCCTTCTCTCCCTGCATTACTATTGATAAATTATTTTCCCCATCTAGTAAAGGACCAATATGATTGTTGGGATTCTTTTTGTTCCCAATATATTTTTTAAAAACTTCTTATTGTCCTTAACTCTGCTAGCCATAGAGTTCTCCTTGTGTCTCTTTGCTTTCCTTATCAATTTTCTATTGTTTCTACTTCTGATTTATATTAATTACTATCAACTTTCCCTTTCTTCCATTTGTTATATATTACTTTTTTATAGCTGCTTTCATTTCCCCTCTAAACCAAAAAATTTTTTTTAAACTAATATGGCCTTCTTCCTCGATTGTAGCTTTTTGGGCATCTATTAAAGTGTTCTTAAACAGTTGCCAATTATCACTCACATTTTTCTGACTAAATTCTTCCTCCCAGCTGATTTGGCTCATAATTATTTTCAGCTTTGTGAGCTTGACCCTTTTAAATTTCAAAGTTATATTGATTAGTGATCTGGACTTTATTCTATGTTGTTTCCTCTCTACCTGTGTGTTTCTGAGAGATATTTGTATAGAGCTTTATATCCTGATCACTACATGATCTTGTGAAAGTCTCATAGGCCCTAATTTTGGTTTTTAATTTAGCCTGTAAGCCACAGAATACCTGTATCAAGTAGCTCTATTCTTGCTTCACAAGAAATATTTAGCCAGGATTGTGGAGAGGCACATAAAACCCTCTTGCATCATTCAGGCCAGAAACTCATAAGTAGAGTCTTTGTTCTTGCTCTTCAGAAAAGCTGATCTTATTTTACTTATATGGCTTTAACACCGGACATAAAGTTGGCAATGAATTCCTAGCTATGCATAAGCAATAAGATTTGATTTCATGAGCCCGTAATAACTCAGTGAGGTGGAGGTTCTTACTGGTGTGGGCTTGATCTCTGTGGCAAAGGAAGAAGAAGCACTTCAACGATGTTCCAGTGTTTCAGAAAATAGGCTGAGGAGTCTGAAACATCAACATGCACAGTTCCTCTCTATGAAGCTTGCCATTCCTGATACAGACTCTGTTCCTGTCAAGCTCGGCACTCTGCATTCCCAGTGAAGTCTTTGGGGACTGAGAGGCTCAGGAGATGCTTGAACTCAGTGGGAGTTGAGGGCACCCAGCACTTCACTGGCAGCCCTCAGCACCTTGCAGGGTTGTGCCCACGCAGCCTACAGGGGTTCAAAAGGTAAAATTCACTGCAGTGCAGAGGGTCTTGCGTGGGTGTTCGCACCACTTTGTATGGGAGGTCTGCCAACTGAACGGCTGCCTGACTGTCCCTTGTATGCTACAGGAAGGGTCTTGGCTCAGGCTCCACATGGAGTGCCATGAAAGGCCACATTGGGGGAAGGCTGGGGGAGGGGGGCACAGGGGAGAAGTTACAAAGCCATATTTAAGGCCACTGGATCAGCATACCACCACCTTCAGTGGGTGCAGAGGAACTGTGCCTGCTAATCCAAGTCTCAGCAGACGCTGTGGATTTCACCTCCCTAACTGCCCTGTGCTCCTTGCACATAGAGCCCAAATACTCAGGTTCCACGTGGTTGCAGTGATTTCACCCTTAATGCACCTGCTTTCCTTACGCCATGTTGGCATTTAGGTTTGCAAACATGTTTGAGCTGTAGCTCATGAAAGCTTATGCTCAAATAAATTTGTTAGTCTCTAAGGTGCCACAAGTACTCCTTTTCTTTATACATGTTTTTGTTGCCATTTTGGGGAGTAATATTACCTTAAAAGTGTCCTCCTTTGGATTGAAGCAGCACTGCAGAAAGGTGCCAGATTGATTTGCCTGCTCCATAATTGTGGTTCTGAATTTAGCCAGGAAGCAGTAACGTACAAAGTGTATGCAAGAAAATGCATGTATTAAAGAGAGTAGATGAAACAAAAGGAAGGGAAAAGCCAGACGAACACATTCTTAGCAAGTGGCAAAACCCATGCGTCAGGCTGCCTGAAATTTTATACAACAAACTTTGCGTGCCTTCTGCTGGGAAGTCTGTATCTTTAAAGCCAATGTTTTCAGGGTTAGAATGTTGAGATAAAAGATTGAGGTTGGTACAGAATGAATTTTTCAGTAACAATTACCCAGACGCCAGTTTTAATCCGATGGATCAAATATAATCAACATAATTTTAACATATGAATTGTTTCTTACCGAAGAGCTATGTGTACCTGCCTCTTTGGGCCAGGTACAGCTGCCCTCACTGAGTGGCCCATCAACCCCTTATGGAAAAATTTCTCCCATTTGAGAGGAGCGGTCTGGTTTACTTACCTAAGATAGAAGTTGGTGATTCTCTCCCTTTAATCTACAGGTCCCTGTGGTCTGCTCACCAGCTATTGAGTTCACTCACCTATAATTTTTTTTACCTTTGGGAAGGGAATCATATTTGCCACTTGCCTGTATATAGCCCTTCTGAACACTCAGGAATAAGACAATTACAACCAACCACCTGCCTTCCCATCCCTCCAGAAATTTACTGCCCTCCCTCTTTATTTACTTTTGTATTTTGAAGGGGATGACTGTGGCTATTTCCAGAGAAATAGTAATGAAACTGGCAAATTATCAAAGAGGATAAAAACTTGGGAAATATTTTCCCGTGTGGTTCCTCACCCCCTTACCCCAAGAGTGGATTTCACCACATTTAACAAACTTCCCATGCCAAACATCCCAGTTTTGCTGCTAAGGTTTCATGAATATAGAAACATTTGGTGCAGATCTCGCTATGTTCTGCTGGAGGAAGATTGCAAGACATTAAAAGCATGAGGTTATAAATGGGCAAGATTTTAGCTAGGCTAGAAGGTCTGTGCTCAAAAACCTGAAAGCAGTGCAACTTTAAATGAATGTTCACTTGGAATGGGCTGAAGACCTTAGAAATGAGCTACAATTCTGGCCATGCCAGTTGAAGGTCACTAAGATAGTTGAAATCAGCATTGCTGTAACAAGGTCTGGATTACTGGTTCTTTCTCAATAGCGCAAAACATCATCTTGGGTGTCTTTGAGTGGGTAACAGTATTCCGAGCCCACGTGTTACAATATGGTTGTGACATTAACAAGGTGAACAGAATCAAGGCCAGAAGGGACCACCAGATTCTCTAGTCTGACCTCCTGCACATCACAGGCCACTAAACTCCACCCAGTTACCCCTGTATATGAAATATGCCAAGAAATGAATTTACCTTGAACCAGGTCTTTTATTTATAATGATCCAAGACAAAATGAAAAGGGGAGACAGTAAAGGGAAATGTGTGCTCTTATTGCCGTTTGTTCTCCCATTTTTGGGAGTTACCTATATGCATCAAGGAATAAAATCCATTCCTGTTAATCATTAAGGGACTATATTTATTTAGATGAGATTTGTAAGAGCATTAATAATTTCACAATCGAAGGTGCTTCCCATGTGAATTTCTTAAGAAGTGGGCTGCCGCATTCTGCCCTAGCTTTAGTTTTTGAGTGGTCTTAATGAGGAGCGTCATGCACAGCACATTATGGTAATCTAATGTTCCGGACATTAAACTGAGTGGAGTCATGTACTTGCAGTTTACCCCAATTATGAATAAGAGAGCGTTGTGCGCCTCCTGTTTACCAAAGCTTTGGGGGCCTTGGTCTCACTTGGAAGAGTTATGTTCCCAATGGGTTACATTCCCAATGAGTTGGATCCCCTTCTATACAGGCACCTTCCGTGTCTCCAAGAAGGGTCCTGGTTAGTTGAATGGGATGATTAGACTATTTAAACACTAGTTGATTGTCAAAGACTTGTTTCTTGATAAGTGATAATTCAGTCATCTATAACACTACTACCATGATCTTAATGAATGAATTTTATTCTATGAAATATAAATTAATTGCAGGGCTTAAGTGTAATTTGGACCTTTTAGGTGTAATTGCTTGGATTCTTAGCAGGTTCCCAGTATTATTATTTATTTGTTTGTTTACATGTATTGTGGTAGCACATAGGAGCCCCAGTCATGGCCCAAGGCCCCATTGTGGTAAACACTGTACAAACAGAGAACAAAAAAAAGGCAGCCCTTGCTCCAAAGAAAGCTTTATACTTTGTTGTCCAGACAGCAGCAATTAGCTGTTTCCATGAGCCATTTATAGTAAATTGGAGGGGTGAGCCTTATAGTTAACTAGCAGAAAAAGTATTGTTTCCTTTTCAAAAACGGTTTTGCACTGAATGCCGAAAGGGATGTTATGAAGAAGGTTATGTTGCCTATGAAACCCCCTTTCCGCTCCAAACCTTCATACCATTTAAGAATGTATAAAGCAGATTAGGTCTGGGTTTAAAAATCTACTGGCAGCACCAGAATTGAACACCAAATAGAAATGAATTATTTATTAACTCTAATTTCTTTCTTTCAGGACATGTGCACATCACAGATTTCAACATTGCCACAATACTGACTAAAGGGATGCAGGTTACCACTGTTGCTGGCACAAAGCCATATATGGGTAAGAATTCATAAAGATCTAGGCTACTTAAATGGCCATTCTTTGTTTAATACCTTCCCTTAATTCAAGGGATATATGAGGATAGAAGTGAAATCCTTTCAGGAAGTTTTAACTCTTTCCACTCCTGCCAGATAGGAATGCTATGGTTTTAAGTGAGACAAGCCACAGATGGAAAAAAGAAGATTCTTTTTGCCAGGAATTTTGTGTCTCCTATCTGTGAAATATTTTCTCATACTGATTTAGAATTGGGACCCATGCAGTGATTAACTAACAAAAAAGGTGGGGAGCCAGGAAAGATCTAATGGAGGCACTAATTTCAGTTACAATATTGTCATGCTACAAAGCGTTGTGCAAATTTATTGTGCTCATGTCAGATAAGTGTTAAATAAAATGTTTCTTTTTTGAGGCTCTAAGCATTTTACAAATTTTAGTTAAGCTTCATATCATCTCTATGAGGTAGGTACTATATTATCCTCATTTCATAGATGGTTAAACTGAGAGCTGTAATAGGCTGTCTGTTACACCAGTGTAATGACTCAATCCTGCAGAGGGCTGAACATCACCTGTGAGTTGAGAATGGACTGAGTACTTTGCAGAAGTTGCTCAGAGGCACCTCTCATGATTAAGGTCTCAGTCTGAACTAACTACACTGAAGTCCATAGTGTTACTCTGGATTTAGACCAGCTGTAATGGCAAGCAGAATTTGGCGTGTAGAACTTGCATGAGCTGCATAGATGAAATAGCGTGCCAGGAGAAAGAATACAGGGTCTCACATTGTAAGTTACATTGGGATATCAACCCATGGAAGGAAAGGATGAATCAGGCTCCAGGAGTCCTAGTTACTAACCCAGTGCTTTACCACTAGCCCAATATCCTCTGTTTAATATTGCAGTCCTTTGCAAATATAAAATTAAAAGGACAGAGGAAAGCCAGTGTGGCTGCACAGTGGTATATAGGCATTAAGATAAAAAATGCACTACACTTATATACTGGGAGCATTAGATAGATGCAAACATCACAGCCACAACAGGCAGGAAAGTAATGAGAACAGTTTTCAATCTCATTTTGAAGATGCCTTTTAAAATTATTTACCCTGTTGATATGAATGGATTTGTGCCCATCTGTACCAAACAATCAGCCCAGCTGCAGTCTAGAAACTGAGGTGCACGAGGGAAAAAAGCTTGAAAATAAGCCGGAGGGAAATAAGGGCCGGCAGGATGAGTCAGTTCCCTAGTGCATGGCACATTTGTGCACTGACCTTCTGCACTTCCATGTGTTAAGTGTTACGCTCTTGCTAGGAAAATGTGATGCGAATCTTTGGGTTCCCATTGTGCTGGTAGCAGGGTCAGTTGCCATGGTGACAAAGGGAGTAGGGACACCATTTTTTTTTCTTGTCCTTGGTTAGGAGAAAGAACAAACGTACACAAATATTGTATTATGTGCTCTCTATAGGGCAAAGGCACCAATTTGGTCCCAAGCTAAGTAAAATAGCAGGGCTACTGTGTGTATGAGTGAGGAATGTTGCTGTTGAGTGGTGGCGCCACAAAGTAGAGCAGTGGTTCTCAACCAGGGCTCCAGGGCCCTCTGGGGCCTACAAGCAGGTTTCAGGGGGTCCGTCAAGCAGGGCTAGCATCAGACTCATTCAGGCCCAAGGCAGAAGGCTGAAGCCCCACTGCATGGGGCTGAAGCCCAAAGCCCTGAGCCCCACCACCTGGGGCTGAAGCCGAAGCCCGAGCAGCTTAGCTTCATGGGTCTCCCTGTGGCATAGGGTCCCAAGCAGTTGCCCTGTTTACTACCCCCCCAATGCCAACTCTGGCTTTTATATGCAGAAAGTCAGTTGTTGAGATCAGGTGGGCATTGGGGGTTTTATAGCTTGCTGGAGGGGGGGGTGGGCCTCAGAAAGAAAAAGTTTGAGAACCCCGAAGTAGATAACAGACTTTCTGCTGCTACTACCACCAACTATAGGAGCTACTTTAGATCAAGCAGAAGTGCCCTCAGTTTTTGAAATTGAAACCAGGGTTCTAGTCCTGGTTCCCTGGATACATGTGACATTGCTACAATAATGGTATCAACAACATATGGTTTTACTACATTGGAGGCACACACTAGAATCAGTTTGTTTATCTTTTAAGTCACTAAGTATTAAAAAAAAGGAGTACTTGTGGCACCTTAGAGACTAACCAATTTATTTGAGCATGAGCCCATCCAAAGTGACCACTCTCCCTTCTCCCTAGGGAGAGCAGTCGCTTTGGATAAGCTATTACCAGCAGGAGAGTGAGTTTGTGTGTGTGGTTTTTGGATGGGGGTGGGGGGGGTGAGAAAACCTGGATTTGTGCTGGAAATGGCCCACCTTGATTATCATACACACATTTTAAAGAGAGTGGTCACTTTGGATGGGCTATTACCAGCAGGAGAGTGAGTTTCTGGGGGGAGGGGGGGAGTGGAGGGTGAGAAAACCTGGATTTGTGCTGGAAATGGCCCAACTTGATGATCACTTTAGATAAGCTATTACCAGCAGGAGAGTGGGGTGGGAGGAGGTATTGTTTCATGGTCTCTGTGTATATAATGTCTTCTGCAGTTTCCACAGTATGCATCCGATGAAGTGAGCTATAGCTCACGAAAGCTCATGCTCAAATAAATTGGTTAGTCTCTAAGGTGCCACAAGTCCTCCTTTTCTTTTTGCGAAGACAGACTAACACGGCTGCTGCTCTGAAACCTAAGTATTTAAAATGCAGCATGCAGGGCTG
Organism: Eretmochelys imbricata; assembly: GCF_965152235.1. Taxonomy (NCBI): domain Eukaryota; kingdom Metazoa; phylum Chordata; order Testudines; family Cheloniidae; genus Eretmochelys; species Eretmochelys imbricata. The sequence goes on from NC_135579.1 coordinate 18,853,889, forward strand.
GAGGTGGGTATTCCCCCTCACTGATGGGATTCAGTTTCATGTCTGGATATTGCTAAACTATCACTGCCACAGATGCTGTTTCGTTCTTCCTCCTAATGCTGTTCAGAACAAACTTTTATGGTCTTTGGAATGTACCATATCACACCAGTAGCAAATGGAGAAAAATGTGTAATGTTCTATGTGGAATGACATTCTAGCTGTCACTAAAAAGGCTGCATCTATAACCTCCCTCCAAATCTCCTCCATCTACCCACCCACCCAAGTTTGTGTGTTTGGAGCAAAAATACCCAGTCTGTTTTTCAGACAGAGCTTGCTTACTATTCTTGCTGCTAGAGAAGTTTCATCTATTGATTTTCCCCTGCCACTAATGCAGAAAATTCTTACTTATGCCCCTTTCGTTGCCAAACGAGCAAAATACCTGGTTATTCAGAGACAAGAGGAACCTGGTTTTGACCTCACTTTTACGTAGGGTTGCCAACATTGTATTTCAAAAATAAGGAACTGTTTTCTTAGCACCCCTGTCCCAACTCTCCTCCCAATATTATCATCATCAATAAATAATAATAATACTAAGCAGTACTCACCTACATTCACCAGAGGTATTGCTCGCTGCTTTTTGCGGCACTCAGCAATGCCCAATCTTGTTGTACAGAGATGAAAAATAAGGGACATCCCTTGAAATAAGGGACTGTTGGGAATCCTCTTTGTATGGGTGAAGTCAGAGGGGTTACACTAGGGTAACCCCAGTGTAAGTAAGAGGAGAGTCTGACCAACAGTGCACAGCAAATGGCTGACAAAAGAAGGTGCCAGAACTAGGGCTGTTAGAACTGAGAGGTTATTTAAAGTTAAGAAGTGTCCATCTGTAAAATAGGCTATAAATCTAACCAACCGTAACAGTCATGAAAGTATTTCACTGCAGATAGCACAAGGACCCTCACCTCACACAGCAGGGATGGTCTGTACAGGAAAGTTAAAGCGTTATCTAAGGTTTTCCCCTTACTGCTGCCATCCCATCATAATTATTCCTTCCCTCCATGGAAGGCTCCTTTTATTGGCATAACAGAGCTGACCTTTCACCCTTCAGATCACCTGATTCAACCCTGTAGTATAAAAAGAAACACACAAACAAATGCCCCCCACCCCTGCCAGATTTGCCCCTCTGTTTTGTTTTATTCCTTTGACAATGATCCTCACCCTCCACCCCTAAAAATCACTGCTTTTCCTTCATCTTTCACATGGAGCTAAGAAGGTCAGGTCATCTTCTGACCCTGCCCTATTTCCTGTCAGGCTGGCAGCTTTCAACTATAAAAGCAAGGGCTGTTGGGCCCACACCCAGCTAGAAGTCACTCCCTGCTTTCCAGAAATATAGCTAGTATAAGGTCTATGTTTGTAAGTTCCAAATGCCGTGTTCACAATTTACCCTCTTCAGTTCTGCTAGACAGAAAGTGTTTTTGGCTTCAGATAAAGGAAGGAGGATATGAAGGAGGAAATTAGCTGACCTCTCAAATAAAAAAGCTTTAACTTGAGAGTGAGGACATTTCCTGCAGGATATTAGCTTTGGACTTGATAGAGCAGGGTTCAGTTCCCTGCTCTGACACAGACTTGCTTGGGGAAGACACAGAGCCTCTTTATGCCTCAGTTCCGCATATGTGAAATGGGGATAATAGCACTGCCCTGCCTCACAGGGGCTTGGCGTGTTGGGAGGACAAATATATTAAAGATTGTGACGTGATCAAATATTATGGTGATAGAGGCTATATAAGAACCTAAGATAGATTGAATTCCCAACCCCTAGTCAGTTATGTAATATTAGAAAACTAGTTTACCCAATGAGTGGCATAATTCTTAGGAGACATACAAACACTTTGTAACACCAAATTAATTAAATTATTTATCTATTATACATTGAGTGTTTAAGTAATACTTCAATTTCTCCATCCAAGGCTCTCAAAACTCTTACATCCATTAATGGATTAAATCTCACAACACCCCTTTAGGGTAAGAAAATAGTAATAGTCCTATTTCCCACATGGGGGAAACTGAGGCAGAGAGGAGTTAAAAGTCTTGTCTCGGATCACAGAGCAAGTCAGTGACCGAGAATACTTCACACTGATTATACTGTCCATATCATAAGACTGCAAAGTCCACATATCAATCTGTGTTCAATTCTCAGTGCAGACATATATGAAAAGTTGGGTCACACTATTAAATGAGTCAGATGCTGGTTCCACACCAAAGTGCAGTAATTTCCTAATGGATGGGAATTGGCCTCAAGTAACCATCCCACTGAAATTACAAATAGTAGTTATACATTATATAGAGCTTGTCATGTAATGACCCCAAAGCATTGTATAAACATCAGCATTTAACTTCACTTCCCACCTTGATTTTTGAAGTAGCTGAATGTTACTAAAAAGAAAAGGAGGACTTGTGGCACCTTAGAGACTAACCAATTTATTTGAGCATAAGCTTTCATCCGATGAAGTGAGCTGTAGCTCACGAAAGCTCATGCTCAAATAAATTGGTTAGTCTCTAAGGTGCCACAAGTCCTCCTTTTCTTTTTGCGAATACAGATTAACACGGCTCCTACTCTGAAACCTAAATATTACTGTAGATTATGAAACTGAGGCCAAGAGGTTAAGTGACTTCCCCAAGGTTAATAAGCATAGCAATGGCAGAGCTGGGAAAAGAACAGTATTTAGGTGATGGGAATCCCAACCAGCCTGTTACTGTCATCACTTGATAAAAACCCAAAAATAATCAAGTGAAAGACTGGGCAAAGGGGAACAAATTAAATATATGGTAACTAGAACAGTCTGGAATGCTTTTCACACCTTAGGACCGAAACATTATATACTGCTGAAAATAGTCAATGATTACTGTTTGAGACTCTGAAATAAAGCAAACAAAATTTTTCTGTATTTTTCAGCACCTGAGATGTTTAACTCAACAAAATCTACTGGCTATTCCTTTGCTGTTGACTGGTGGTCTTTAGGAATTACTGCCTATGAGCTACTTAGAGGCCGGGTATTGTATATACAGCTGCATTCATTTGTTTGGGGTAGTGTTTTTTTTTTTTTACTCTTTACTGTTTTCAATACTGTATTGAAATTATAAGTGCTTTTTAACAGCGATGAAAAAAAGACGAGTAGGAATCTGGGCTTCAAAATCTATTATAAAACGGGCAGCAGAAATCAAATCTCCATCAAGATTCTTATGATGGTCTCATAAGAATTTCAAAAAGAAACCACTGCAGTGCAGAATAACTCAGGGTGACAGGTTCTTGGAGTGTCCAAAGCTCTGTCAGTTAACATAAGTTAGGCGGTAAAAACTGAGCCATCTAACTGATGGCTAAGAATTCCAAAAGCAGGGACTGTAATAGAATTTAATCTGAGCTCAGAACACGCAAGAAAAAAAATTTAAATCGTTTTACTATTGCATTAAGGCTCTGCAGTCTGAGAAAACATGAACCACTGTGTGTGAATTATTAATACAACACTATTCATGCCCTGTCATGCCTCAGTCTTTGGCTGTAACTTACTTGCAAAATTTGGTGCATCTTGGATAAGTCCCTTTAAACAATTTTGTAAAAATAGGTGAGCAAAATGGAAAGTTGCTTAGCATGAAATAAACGGTATTTTCCAAGCAAAAAGATTACATAACAATTTGTGAAATTAAAAAAATACTCTTCAAATACTATTTACATTTCCAGGATATAGAACTTTTTATCTTTTAAGGAGCTGTGTGGGCAGAATGTATTTTAATTTATATCTATATATAAACTGGTCTAAATTTTAAAGTGAATTTTGGGTGGCTCAAGTTTCGGGGTCCAATTTGGACAGGTTAAAAGGATATCGTTCTCAGATGTGAAGTGCACCCTTCCTGCAGCTGAGCACTCAAAACCAAAATCTCTAAACACTTTTGAAAATGTAAATAATAAATACTTACTTTATAATTAGAAAATAAAATGGATTGCAACACTGTTGCACTTACTATTCCAAGGCTTTTGACTTTGTGTTATTTCCAAATCTAGTGTAGAAAATACTGCAGTATTTCAAATATCATATCACAGCAAATTGATGGTATTAGTGGTGACCACAGTATAATGTGACAAACTTTTAGAGGAAGACTTGAGTTCCCCTGCATTGTTTGCAGATATTCAGTGTAATGCATCCATTTCCATATATTAATTTGTATCTGCTCGCATATATTTTTAAAATGAACACTTATTGTCAAAATATTTTAATAAAAATCTGGGAATTAAAAACAACTTCAAAAACAAAATTATACAGCAATCCTTCCCTTGTATACACAAACATCTTGTATTAATTTCAAGTTAAATGTTGAGATGCATGCAGTTGGACGTACCAGTCAGATGTGCAGTTGGTCATCTACATGCATCGTTACTATGATTGGTTTTTGCCTGCTTGGTTGCACATTTTATTCTGGAAAAATTTAGACTTGGTACGCTCCAAATGCAGTGATCTGTCAAGGATGTTAAGAGGGGCAACGTCCTCTCCATCTTGCATCTGTATCCTAAAGTTCTCTGGCCAGAATTCAGGCTGGCATCTAAAATGAAAGTGAAGGGTTCATTTATTCCTACCTCTAGGACATTCTTCATACATAAATGAACAGCCCTTCTGCACCCTGAGCCGTACCTATGAAACTCTGTTCAACTACCTCTGCTGTGAGGTGTTATTTTTCATATTGTTCTTTTTTCCCTTTGCTGATGTTGTTATCTTTCCAAAGGAAAGAAGAAGCAGAGAGAAAAACCACTAGCCTCTACTTTGTCAATATCATCTCAAACTTGAGAAGCGAACAGAAAATATCATTTACTTTTAACAGAGAATGTTGAGAAAGTACTGGCCTTTGCAGTACCACTAAATTAATTTCACTTTAGTGGCCTTTTTAAGTACAAATACTGGCTTTGCCAACGGAATACCAGCAGGGTGACAGCTCTACCCTTTGCTTTTCCCTCCTATTCATCTTGCCATTTAAATGTTTCATTATTATTACTTGTCATTATTCAGTCCTGTAGTAATCTATTTACTTCAATTGAGTTAGCCTCTGCAGTGACTGACTTTCAGTGGTTCAATCTAGAGCAGCAATGCGGGGGCTTGGAGAATGGCACAAAGAGACTCTGTTTGGAGACTTCTTGCCCTAGGAAGATTTCCAAAAGACTTTTTTTTTTTTTTTAAAATGAAATGGTTTCCTTGTGTTTTTCACAGAGGCCCTATCACATTCGCTCCAACACATCTACAAACGAAATTGCTCACGTGTTCAGGACAGCTACTGTAATGTATCCTGCTGCTTGGTCTAAAGAAATGATGTCGCTACTCAAAAAGGTGAGGGCAGGTGGAGAAATGGGATAACTCAGGGGAATGGATATATTCGCATCTAAGAGTGCATTGTGCTCACTGGCCCTTGGATTGCTCCTTAGGCATCCAGTGAAAATCCTGTCCAGGTCAGGTCCAGTGTTAGTGACCTTATTATGGCTCTTGGTGCGCTCTTTAAAATGACTAAAGGTATCCACACCGATGTAATCACTATCTGGAAGCCTTACTGACAGTGTCACATCCAGGTCAGGCCCAGTAACAGGGAAGCTTGCATTGGTGTTGCCCCTGTTCTCAGGATATACGCAGGATCAGCGTCCTTCAGACTTGCCCAGTAGCCTTCTTTGTCCCTCTGAAATCATCGTTGGGAATTAGAGAGAGATAAATAGAGATAGTCAAAATTTTTCACACAAAACTTTCTATTTTGTTGAAAAAAACATTTTTTCCAAAATGCAAACTTTTCACAAAAAATGCTGATATTCTCACATTGTTCCATTTCCCATATCATTTTCTGAAACCGTTTTTCCTCGATACTTTCACTGACATTTTTATCAACGTTGTTTTCAAAATTGTTATAAATACTGTTTGTTAACCTGAACCCATGATTTCTTACTGAAGGCAGGTTTTCAGGAAGCAAAACATTTGATAAGGATTTCAGAAACAATTTGAATAACAGTCTTAGCGGAAGATATCATGAAAAAGGGTAACTAGTCCATTTTGAACCCTGCTAAATGGGAACGTCAAGATTTTGAAATTTTGTGAGAAATATTTTTGGGGGTATTTTTTTCAGACTAGCCCTACATCTGAATAGTAAAAGAATCCCTAGCATTTAGGACAATTTTTCTTCCTAAAGACTCTGAGTACAGTTATCCCCACCACTGAAAAAGACATGGGCTAGGCTACAGACATGGGAACAATTCTTCATTGGTAATGCAGCACAGCAGTGTTTTTAGGAGGAAGATTGAAAAATACCCATTTAATTAATATTAAATGGGGGAATTTAAGAAAGAGGAATAGTTAATACCTGAGCTAGAGTTTAACCAGGCCAAATAGCGACATAGGGATCTTCATGCAGACATCCTTTGTATTTCTATATATTTTTACCTTTGCTAGAAGTTTTATCCTGAACCACAACATGCTGTAAATCCCACGGGCTTGAATTAATAATGCAATATCACAATTTATTTAAATTTCTGTGTGCCCCTTTGCATCTGGTTTAGCAGCAATATTTATTATATATGAGGCCAACTGGGATGTTAAGTTTTGTCCCGTTCAAATATCTCAAGTGAATTTCATATTAAGGTTCAATGCGTTTGATCATTGGTAACAGAGCCACATTACTTGCATTTTGTGTTTAAGCACAGTACTTGGAATGGGGAAAATGAACTGTGAGTGATGTTTACACTCAGCCTGCATATCATTCACACGCTGACAGTATAGATTTTGCGCCTCCACTTAATATCATTCACACTCTGGTTGCAAGCACTAACACTAAAATGGTGTTTCAAGTTGTCAGCGTATTCATTACATTTGAGGAAGTGTTTTTCTGGGGTTATTTTAGAATGTGCTACCAGAAGTTCTTGCAATCTTGAACCACAGAACTTGAAAGACAGAATTCAATCGCTAATTTGTATTATAGCTAATATGAAAAATCCCCACTGGATTCATTGAAAAACATGAAGACAAGTAGGACCACTGCCATGGTTTTAGACTCATAGATGTTAGAAAGGGAAGATGGTCCAGCAGGTAGGGTATTAACCTGGAAATTGAGAGACCTGAATTCAGTTTCCTGCTCCATCACAAATGACTTTAGGCGAGTCATTTAATCTCTCTGCGCCTCAGTTCCCCATCTCTAACGTGGGGGTAATGGCCCTTGCCTACCTCCCAGGGGTGTGTTGTGAGGATAAAGCCACTGACAGTTGTGGGGTGCCCAGATACAATAGTAAAAGGAAGCATCAGCATTCCTCAGTTAAATAAATATTAAAACAGCCAGTTGTTTCCTAACAATATAGAGCACTATCCATTGTGACATTCACTGGTGTCCTTGGAAGACTATGATACAGCCTAATAGAGCTCACAATTAAAAACTTCTTAATATCCATACCTTGCATTTTTTTTTGCATCCCATTTCTCTTAATTATACCCCCTTATTAACACTTTAGCCAGTCCCTCTGCCTCCCTCGTGTTAACTGAGTTTTCTGTGCTGTGATTAGATATGTCTTCTTTGGAAAGATGCCTTTTTAATCTGCAGTTTCCAATTTCACTGTTGTGTTGGAGACAGGAGACTAAAATGCCAAATACATATACATTTTCAGTAGAGTTTGGTGGGGAAGTGGAGTGAGGAAATCAGATCCAAATACTGAGAAAGTGAAGATGAAGCTGGCCCCGCTGGGATTTTATTTAAATTGGAGAGAGGGGGGAAGAAACACTGTAGAACGTGTTCCATTTTTCTTAGTCTCCCTGTGAAAGAAAAGAACCTGTTAAAACAGACCATTTTGGATGACTTGTTCACACTCAAGGACATCTGGTGACATCTCAGTGGATGCACTGCTTAACTTGCTAATAAGAAAGAACTCAGTGAGTCGTTACTAAAGGAAAATCTTCAGTTGTAGCCAAGTAAGCAGCCCAGTTGAAAAATCATTAGCAATGAGATTACTTTGGCTCTGATGCCGGAGTTTGTGTGTTGCACCCTGGACTGAGTGATATGTGGGACCAGAGATCTCTGTGCTCTGAGCTTCAGGCCAGCACAGATTAAACCACTTGGCTTCTGACCAAGATTAAAAAAAGACCCTGCACTAATGTGTACTGACCTGTAATGCCAGGTTGCTAACACAACCCTCTGGAGTGGTGCTGGTGACTCTTCCTGCTTGTACAGGAGGGTGGACGCCTGGAGCCATAGTCGGGCTGTTTAACTCCTGCAATATACTCTCAATGGGAGGGTTAAGGTTAACTCCACCCATCCAGGCACTGCAGTCAGTTACAACTGCCCGAAAGCTAATGGAGAATGGAATCTTAACTAAGAGAGGGGGGAGAGAGTGGACAGATATAGACAAGGGGCTACACATTGTGCCAGTAGGCACCACTCTTAAGAGACGGTGGTACATAAACTGCCAAATCAAGAGTAACCCTCTTTGAGGCACCACTCCCTCCCTGCTTCCCTTGTGCTCTGGGAATGGAGGAAATTTGCCATTGGCCTACAGCATAACAAATTACATCACCACCCACACCAACTCACCTCTGCTGGCTGCTGTGTTGGGGAGCAGGAGAAGAAAGACTGCCCATTGCCCTCTCTCCCTACCCACTTTATTGTGTGGTCTATAGTCAATAACAATGTAGCCTAAATTCTGTCTTCTTCCTACGCACTGATAGATAGCAAATAACATTGATATTCCTGGTATAACTATAGGCTTCAGGGTGTGCGTGTGTGTATATATTCCTGTATAAACACAGATTGTTGCTCTTCAGAACTTTTCAATTTCCTTTGTAACTACATAGCATTACTACTGTAGTATTGGAAGCATTCCCTAGGTATAAAGAGAATAGGGTGAATATCATGGGATCGGTATCAAGTTATCAAAGGCAAAATTGGTACATTTTAAAAAGGCAACTGGTGTACATATAGACAGATATAGATTCACAACTGTGTGATATATATACCCTTTTTCTCCTGATTGTCTTCCCGTGGCCTGGCGTCTAAACTATTGTGTTTAATTCCCATTGCCAGTTGCTTGAGCCAAATCCCGAGGCACGGTTTTCTCAGTTGAAAGATATTCAGGACTTTCCGTATCTCGCTGATATTAACTGGGATGCAGTCCTACAGAAGAGGATAATGCCAGGATTCATTCCCACTGTAAGGCAATTTTTTTAAAAAAACCATCATTTAGAATGTGTCACGATCAGAGTACCCTCCTATACACTGCACCTGATTCTCCACTACTTTGCACTAGATCAGAAAAGTAATGTACTTTTGCACATACTTTGCACAGGTATATATTACTATACAAGGTGCAAGGCAAGGGAAAATCCAGGTGAGAATTTTCATTTTATGATTAAGACTATTAAAGGGATCATTACAAATGGTCGATGCTCACGATTTGTATTATTGTTAGTTTTGTAATGTCGTCATTAATTCTCTGTGTATTCAGAAGAAGTGCTCTAATGCACTTACAAGAACCTTTGTATTTTCAAAACTATGTGCAGAGGATTCAATGCTCGTAACCAACCCTATCATAACAAACTAGCGTACCTAGCCACTGTGCTCATGAGCAATCCTGCAGTAGCAAACGGCTGTGAGCAACCGTGCTTGTGATCATTCTACAATTTAAAAAAAACATGCACAGCCCAGAACTCTCAGATAACCCTATGTGTATAACTTGGTTCTTGCCAGCCACTTTAGAATAACTGCTTATCCTGACAAATGACCCTTAATAACAAACCAATGCATATATACCTAAGGGAGAAGATCATAATTATGGAAAGGAATATTCTAGATTTCTCCTTGAAGCATTCAAGGTTTCAGTATAAACAACAATGAATAAATGAGAAAGTGATTTTTAAAATGATGCAATGTACCTTGACAGTGTCCTTCTAACCGAGGGGAGTGATAAAATATGTAAAAGGTTCAGCAGGAGCTCTGGCTAGGTTATTGTTATTGGTTTATTCATTAGAGAGTTATTTCCCAGGTTCTTTCCTGTTTGTGAGAGCCTCTTCAATGCAGGGTCGATTCAGCTAAGGTGACCTTTCTCTCCCCTATAGAAAGGTAGACTGAATTGTGACCCAACCTTCGAACTTGAAGAAATGATCCTGGAGTCCAAACCGCTTCATAAGAAAAAGAAGCGCTTAGCTAAGAAGGAGAAAGATACCAACAAAAGCTATTCTTCACAGGTGAGAGAGAAAGAGAGGCAGGCTCCTAGAGTCCTGGAAATCTCTTTCTTTACACAAAAATTCACTTGATATTTCATATGGATGCAGCAAAATGCAAACTTGTAAATAGTCTGATTGTTGCTGTTGGGATGGCTTTGTTCACAAAACCTCTCTGTACTAGTGACAGAGCGTACACCAGGGACAGCATGATATTGTAATATGAACATTAACTCATGCATTTCCCAAATTGCTATCTAGGTTATGTAATTTTTATGTTTTATAACATGAATTTTGCATTTAATTTCCTTCTTTAAAAGTCAGAGGTGGGTGGGGGGGAAGGAATTGCCCATGGTGGCTAATGTTGGGATTTAAACAGTCCCAGATGGCTTTGAATTTCAGGGAATGGAGTACGGGAAGGACTAGTTTCTGACTTTGCTGTTGATAATGTTTTGCTGGAGATAATTTACTGCAAGATTGGGTCAGAGTGGTAGGAAATGGTGCCGCTCCAGTTTCTCACACCTGGGCACAAGTCACGAAGGTGTTTTGCAAGCTTCTCCCAAGCAGTGCTTCCAAGGTACCAGCAAACTCTTATGACTCCCCCAGTATTCCAGACCTTGGCCTCTCTGCAGCCAACATGGCTAATCATGCTCCATTATGCTAAGCTTGCAGCAGGATTTGCAATCTGGGCAAATCTTCATTATGGGCTAGGATCAGACCATCCACAACCTCATTTTCAGTTGTGATCAAACTAAACCAGGCGTTGAATCTAGGTCTCAGGAAGTGGAAAGCCAGTTTTTAAGGCACACAATGCACCACCCAGTTTATTTGTAAAATGCTGAAGGCCAATTTGGGGTAGGAGCCTGTCCTCCCTTTCAGTTCAGTCATCTAAAAGGTGAAGTGTTTCCAAGGCCATGTTTAGACTAGGAAAATCAGTTGTGTTTAAAACATGTTGGCAGGTCATGATAACATTAGGAGGGAGCCTAACGAAGTCCTAGAGTGAAATCCTGCCCACTGAAGTCAATGTCAAAACTCCCATCGACTTCTGTGTGGCCGGAATTTCTCCCCTGCGTTGATGCCATAGGGCTTTGTTAATACTGAAGTCTCCCTCATCCCTCTTCTATGATAAAGATCCTCTAATTAAATAGAATTGGATTCTTTAAAAATTAAGTTATTTTGAAGGTCAGCTGAATCTCTGAGCATGTTAAATATTTTATCATGGCCTGGGATAAGAGTTCTTTCATTTACAAAACTGATCCTTTTTAATACTCTTCATCAGTGGAAGCAAAAGCAGCCTGATCCCCACCCCTTCCCAATCAGCTGTGCAGAATGAATGTTGCCAGCAGGTCGAGTGCCGCCAAGAGGCAGCAGAAGCCTGTAGAATGCGTTGGGTTTTGTGAAAGCACTAGGAATTTGGAAAGTTTATTCCAAAAAACATGTTTTTTAAGTAAAATTTCTCAAGAAACAAAATAAAACAGTGTTTTCTAAGGAGGTTTGACTGACAACCCATGGCATTAAACATCAATGGTCTCCCTAGATGTGATAGTGGGTCATGCTTTGGTCTTAACTGCACCCTTCCCCTCTCTTTTCGTCTTTGGCACCCATCTCTTTCTTTGCTGTTAGGACTCTTTGTGTGCTTCTCCTCTCTGCCTACATATTACCTCCCTGCTATAAAAGGCCTTTCTTTCCTCCCTCCAGCCCCACTACCTGTTTCCTCCTTTTAAAGGTTCAGGTTCCCCTGCACACACTTTCCCTTGCTGTAGGCCTCATTCTTTTAGTACCTTGAAAAGTAGGAGGTGTGAGGTGGAAGGGTCTGCAGCGATCATCTTTTTGGCTCCCATTCCTTTTTGTTGGGAGGACTCTTTGAGATCAGAGGTTGAGGAGGAATGTACTGTCTGGCCAGTTCTCTCAGAAGCATCTTTAAATAAATTTAGTTTATAGTAGTTCAAAACCTTGTGTGTGAGGTCAACATTACAATATTCTCCGTGTAGACCAGGGATGAAAGTAAAATTGAACTCTTACTGGTATGGGGTCAGCTCTGTGCCCCGCCTCCAAAGGGGCATGGCTTCAGATGGAAGGGGGGGGGTCAGTGTCCCCCAGCCAGGCAATCCGCACTGCTTGGCCTGCGCCTCCCAAGGCTTCAGTGGTGATTGAAAGGGTCCGGAGCCCCAGGCCCCTTTTAATTGCCAGCCCCAGGGCAACTGCTCCTTTTGCGCCCCCCCCCCCCCCACCCTCATCGGCAGCCAGGCGGAGAGGGGGGCAAAAGGGGCAGTGACGTTAAAACGCTGCCGTGGCAGCCACTTCTTACCAGGACGCAGTACCGGCCTGTACCGCCTTACTTTCACCCCTGATGTAGACCATGGCTATAGGGTTTTATAGGACATTTTATGTCTGCTGTATTGATTTTCTTTGTGCATTTAGGTCAGGAGTTTACTCTCACTAGTTTTCATTCAGGGAGACCCTCAGGGTAAAGTTCGTTCTCAGCAGGCAGTCACAAAGCCAGAGATATCTCTACTGTTCAAATCACTGCCACTTTGTGTGTGTGTGTGAACGATGGCTCTGAGGACAGCAGCTGTACGAAGGAAGCAACAGCTGAGCATAATGCTCAGAGGAAATTAAAAGTGAAATACAAGGTTATGAATTCTTGGGATCGCATTAAACCGGAGCCTGTGTCATACATAGCAAGGAGAGGTGCACTGTTGCTCACGGCTTTGGGGAGTACTATGCTGTGACAGCTAAATTGTGCTAGAGCTGTGTCTCTTTAAGGAATCCTGTCAGTGACTGACTTGTACAAACGGTTTAAAGAAGGCATCTGTCACTTCTTTTCCTTTTACCATGCGCTGGTGACTGGAATGCAGGTGGTGTCTGGTACCCCAGTGAAACGTCTCTGTGGTGAATGAAGCAGCCAAACTCAAGAGCTATCAGAACCGATCTTGCCAGTCAGAGTTAGGGCTTGTAAATAGAAAAGGAGTACTTGTGGCACCTTAGAGACTAACCAATTTATTTGAGCATGAGCTTTCGTGAGCTACAGCTCATGTTTTATTTGCCTTCAGGCAGGCTTTTTCCCCCCTTTGTTGTTTGTAGGCTGTGTGTATGGCTGCTGATAGACAGTGATAGAATGGAGTATGTGTAACACTGATCCTGGCCTGAGGCTTGCCCACCTCTTCCATCAAGCTTCACTGAGCCCAAATGAGGCAGGCTCTCGACAGAGCTCTGTCACCTGGCCGCAGCATAAGGAAATCTGTCTTTCCATACTGATGCTTTGCCATCCATCCTAGGTGCTAAAAGCACCTGACCAGCACTCTTGGAGAGTGGGTATCATTCTCCCCACTTTACAGCTGGGGAAACCACAACCCAGAGCTGGGAACAAAACAGTTTTGAGACAAGGCATGCACATAACTAACTGCATGAATCTATTTCCATTGCTCCTTTCCCCCCACCTACTGCTTGTAGCTCTCACATGTTGTGCCCTACCTACCCTTAAGCTGTAAGCTCTTCAGGGCAGGGAAAAGTGTGTCTCTGTATATTTTGTAAGGTGTGTAATGCCCTGTGATTAAATGGTCATCACAATAACGTGAACCCCCTAATTCTGTGCTTTAGACACAAGACTGCTCCTCCTTCCATCTCTCTTTATCTAATGAAAGAGGAGAGAGAAGAAGGTAGAGCTTTCTGTACATTTTCAGCTCGCTCCCACTCCGCAAATTCTCTCTTTCAGACAAGAGGTAAAACTGAGGCCTCAGTCGCTTGTCGTTATGAAAGATACTAATGGCACATTTGGGACTATTGAGGAATATCAACCTGTCTGCCTTGGAGAAATTCTAGTTTGGGGATTTAACCTTTTGTCAACTTCAAATGCCTCCTGTAGAATCAACTGCTGAAATAGTTATTCCCAACTTCCTGCCCAAAGCAGTTGTGTGAACCGCATCAGCAAAACCAATCATGCACCTTATTTCCCTTCCCTAAAAGTGTGTGGGAGGTATTTCAGGAATGGATGGAGGAATCCCTCTATACATTCTGCAAGGCACTTTGGGTTCATCACAGCATTAACTGAAGCAATTTACACTTAACTTGCTTCTTTCATATTTGCCTAGCACGAGTGAGAAGAGCCAGCCTGCACAATAATTCTCTAGTTGTAATACCCTGCATCCACATTGGTGCTGCTCTCACTCGTGTGTGGTGCTAAGACTTCTGGGCTCACATCCCATGCTTTGTACAGCTACGGTAAACTGAACTCTTCTATGACTCCTTTCTCAAAATTGGAGACCTTCTGTGATGGAATAAGTGCTATTGAATATAATACGTTACCCTGATTGCCATTCTTCAACCTGTAGGGGCAAACCCATTTATGCCTAATGGATGGGAACACCTCAGATACTGTCCTGTGTCAGTTGTGAACTCTAACTGTCCTCTCCTCTGCTTTTCCCTATTTCAACATGGAAGGGCTGCCGTCTTCAGAAGCACCTGGAGTCACTGCAAAGGGACTTCATTGTTTTCAACAGAGAAAAGTAAGTAGTAACATAGGAGAAGTGGACCACTCTGGCAGGTTTTTCAGTGTGTTAGTAAGACCTTTGACAGGACTAACTCTCCATCTGCTCAAACCGCTATAGGGTTCTATTATATTTTTAAAAAAACAGTTGAAATAGCAATGGAGAGAAGCAGATGTTAGTGAATGTTATTTAATCCAGGATCTGAAGGGGAACGGAGTGGCATTTTTACTCATGAGATAAAGAGTAAAGCCCACAGTACTGAAAACTGGAACCCATACTGCCTTAAATTCCAAATGAATTTGGATAAAATATTGTCAGAGATTGCATGGGATGTTCCCTGATGTTTTCAATGGAATTTATTCTGCATCCATGTATGTTGAATCATATAAACATCTCCAAATAGGGGACAAGGCTGAGGAGGCGATAACCAGTAAATCAATAAAAGAAAACCAAATACCCGGAAGTGTGCTTCAGCTTCATAAACCCCGGAGTGGGGACTGCCTCCCTGTTCTATGCATTAGCCATAGAACACAGCAGGACCAGTTCTACCACATCTAACCAAATCTCTGCCATTACAAATAACCCCTCATCATCTGCTACAGAGCTGAATCTCGAGCCTAGTTAGTATATCTTAAATGAATGAGAAGTGAAGTTGGAATAAATTCCCTTGAAATGCACTGAACATTAGATGAAATTAACATACCAATCCTATGATATTTCATGCAAATTCATATGGATTTAAGAGTACATGCCTGTAACACTTGCTCATACAAGTAGAACCCATGGAAATCAGAGTCTACTCCTGTAAGTAAGTATTGTTCATGTGAGCAGGGATTGCTGGAGTGGGCCCAAAGTTTGTAATGATCCCCCTGAAGTAGAGCCTCCTTTTGGGGGGATGAAAAGAGCACTCACTCTGAAATGGCCAGACTCGGCCCACCCAGGACCAGGGAAGAGAATATGGTAGGTGTACTCAGAAAATGGGTGGGGAAGAGTGCTGATAAGGGTGTGCTCAAGACAAGGGCTCAGGAGGCATGGCTGTTGCACTGTGCTAGCAGAAATAATGTAGCTAGCCGAAATGCTGTAGCACTCACTTAGAGGAGAAATCGGCTGAAATCAAGCTTGTGTATGGGTTAAGAATTGACCGGTAAAATACACACTGAGCTGGCGGTGAAACAGTCATAGGCTGCTGCCTCATGCTGGCTTTCTCCCTGGGGTTTTGACTCTTCATTTCTTTTCTTTTTTTAAGGATGAGGAGACACCACAATGAAATCCAAGAGAATATAACACTGGCACAAACCAAAGACCCGGAAGAAGAAGACAACCAGAACAACAACCTTTGAGCTCACTTAGCCTCTGCCCTGGTGTGTTCCCCAAGGGTTCACTGCACACCTACACATGTTCACGGAGCTTGGTGAATAGAATTACCCACTGATAAAAGGACAATGCACATACCCCAGCACAGGGCGTCTAAGCCAGAAATGTGTGCACCTTTCTTTTCCTCCTTCCACCTTAAGTCAGGTGGATACAGGGGGCCAGGGAGAGGTCTTTAGTACTGCCCCTGCAAATAGCCTGCCAAAATAAACAAGAGTCAGATCCTCCTCTTCTGCCAGAGATGGTTACAGGAATTTGAGCACAAGAAGATGTGGTCTCTTTTTCAGAAGAGACCCTGAGTGCAGGAAGGAGGAGCTTATCCTTGTGGGGCAGGATGCCTGCTGGCACAACATTTAGGTATTGAGTGCCTAGTGTAAATCTGGGCGAGGGATCAGTTGATTGCCAGTGGGAAGCAACAGAAGGGTATTTAATGCATAATTAGGTCTGTCACATAGACTCAATATTAGAGATGAGCCGGCAGCAGAATCAGAGACCCAAACTCTTTGGAAGTTTGGATTTTGACATGAGCCTCATAGCTTAGACTCATCTCTAATTGTTAGAGGCAGAAGGGGCTGCTCTCAACTGCCGGGCTTGTATTTAATCTGCAGCATACAGAAGACAGGACCTTTGGTTCCAGCAGGGTCTCTTTCTAATATTTCTTTAGTCTGTGGTAGGGAAATGATCTAGTTCCTCAATATGGGGAAAAGGCAAAAATGGTTTCTTATGTTTCTATTTTGCTGTCGCTGATGAAATTCCCTAGCTTCCCTGACTTTATGCTATTGGGCAGGGCTGGCTCAGCAATGGCTAAGAACATATGAACAATGGGGACTGGGATGGAGCCTACTAATTTGGGTCAGAAAAGGAAGAGGTAGCAGTTCTCTATTGCTGGATAACACGCTAGGGTGGATGCTTCACTAGCAGATAAAGTTCACCACTGGCATAAGCAGATGCAACTCCATTGAATCCAATGGGATTGTGGCCCCCTTTGGTCCCCTTACACCAGAGGTAAATTTGGTTATGCATCTTTAAGTGTGATAGAACATCAACTTTGTAGTCTCAATTTCCCTTTCGCTAAGGTGTTAGACGTGAACATTATGGACCAAATTCAACCCTGGTCTAAGCAGCCACAATACCCAATGGTAACTGCACCATTTTACACCAAGGCTGAAATTGGCCAAAGCACCTGGTTTATAGTCATGCTGTGATTGACACTATCTTTTTAAAGCATTAGGGCCCTGAGTTCTCACCTTCTTGTTTTGCTTGTCTTACTCTCACTGTGTGTTAAACTGTCTCCCATCTGCCCAAAGCCGTTCTTTGTATCCCCCTGTGACTTCCTTTCTCTCCCTGTCTGAATCTGGTCAAGTAGAGGTCTGAATAAAAACAAGATATGAGACTTCTTCCCAGACAATCAAAAGCCAGTGTAGTTTCTGAGGTCACTTGCATTGCAAGCCAAAGTGTGAGTTTCCACTGTTCTGAGCCAACTGGAAATCTCCTTGACTTTTATTTTAAATGTGTTTTTCCCCTTCGCGAAGCTGTTTTAAAAATCCTTCGCAGAACAGCATCTGCACACTGCAACCTGGAAGGAGGCTTTGGTTCCATTCTCTGATGCATTCAGAAAACTTAAGAAAAGAGCCATCCTTGCTTTACATATTTAGACCACCTCGGGCAGGATGGATGCCTTCTCACAGATGCAAATGATTTATTAGTATTATGAGTAAGCCATATTCTCTTGATTAAACAGTGGCTGTGTGGTTTGGTTTTGGAGGATGTAGTTTATCCTTACACATTAGCAAGCAGCTGCCTCAAGGAGTGCTCAGAATGGCCTGTCTCCAGACCCTGTGAGCATGCTTGAGGCTGAGTTGAGGTAGCTGTCATCAGAGTGAGCAAATAGAAAATAAAGCCCTTGTCTCAGTCCTGCTGACTGAATCACTCCCATTCCTTTGCATGGCGCCCCAGGTCTCAGCACCAGGAGTGGCTGGTCCACTATTCCTTTTTAAAAATTGTTTAGGTCTCTTGAAATAAAATAGTCCCAGGTAGGTGGCAGTGATTCAGCTCTGCGGATCAGGAAAGGACTAGAAGCCAGTAGCTCACTCGGGCTGCAGCATGGCTGTAGGAATAGATTACTTTGTCAGATACCTTTCACCCACAGCTCTCCCATAGCAGCAACCAGTTGGGAGGCTGCTGAGCTCCAGGGAGTGTGATCAGTGTATGCAACATTAGAAGTAGCAGCAGTTATTGCACCAGTGCACAATCCCTTTCTGAAAATCTTGGACCCCGCCAGACCCAAACTCCAGATCTGAATGTCCCTGAACTGTGGGTGTGTTTGGAATCCGAATGCAGCGCTGTAGCCTACAATTAGTCCCCATCTTCATAAAGAGGAACTTTAGGGGGAGGAATGAATGATCTGAATGCTGAGGCTTGAGCACATCACTGCTTTTAGCAGACAGTCTCATAGCGGAAAGATCTAGTGAGAATGGCCCCATCCTCACAGTGGGGTGTTTTGAGTTTGCTTTATTTTCCCCTATTTCATAAATCTTCTATGCAGTAGCCCTGGCCCTCTTTCCTTCACAAGAAGTTGGATACCATTCAAGAAGAATAATCACCAAATGATTAAAAACAGGCAATGGTATGAATTGAAGTCAAATGAAGCTAGTAAGCATCTTCTGCCCTCTCAAATGGTCACCCAATGCTCTCTCAAAAGTGGTAATTCTCCAGATTCCCTACCACCTTCCCCATGGAATCAGCTTCAACATTGATCCAATGAAAGCAGGATGAAAAAGACCCCCAGGAAACCTAGAACATGATGGCTGGATGGCATCAACAGACACCTGTCCCTCACAGGCATCCTACCCCATAACATGCTCAGACACAGCATTGGGTTTTCAATCAAGTCCTTACTTTGACCCAGTTTGGATTGACTGATGGAATTACAGGGGGATCAAGTGACCACCCACCCACCACATTCAACCACACTATCGATTAAAAAGTCCTGGCTCCCAGGCCCTTGCTCTGACCAATCTCAGTATTAGTACTTACCTTAAAGTGCTGTACAAGCATTAAGTAATGAATCCTTACAACACCCCATCACAGAGGTCCTGACACCCTTTTACAGATAAGAAAACTGAAGCAGACAAACTATGACTTACAGCGGGCCTTTTGCTTACAGGAACTGGACACGGCTTCAGGAGCTCCAGATTCTATTCCTGGCTCTACCAAACTTCCAGTGTGACCTAGCCCAAACTGCTTCATATCTCAGTGGATCAGTTTGTCATCTGTAAAACAGGGATACACCTACCTCAGAGGGGTGTGGTGAGGCTAAAATGTGCTCTTTGTGGTGTACTCAGATACTATGCTAATAGGTGTCCATATAAGTACCTAGTTGAAATGCCACAGGAAGACTGTTGGAGAGCTACGACGAGTATACCAAGCTACTTGTTTTATGTAGCACCCTGGTATTTCAAGCCTTGCTACAGACTTTATTAGCAAACACAGGTCAGCGTTTGTGCTTACCCCCACCCCCAGTGTTTTGTCAAATCTGTTTTTTTGACAATGGGAGACTCCTAACAGAGAACCTTCTAAATGCCCCATAGACTAGCACTCTAAGTACTTTTGGACAGAACAAGCATGCATTGATTCAGCCCGCAGCTGCCAAAAGCCCCACGTAACCTGAGTGATAGGAATAAATGTCTCTTTCAACCCAGATGCCCACTTTTCATCCCTGACAGTGGGATCAGCTTGAGTTTTGGTTCTCACACAATTGGTTGCATTCATCTTTCATCTACAGGTGTTAGCCCCAACCAGAGCTAATGCTATTACTGGTCACTGCTCTGGCACCAGAAAGGAGCTGCTTTGTTTTGCAATGGGCCACGCACATGGATGATGCTAAATAATTAAATCATAATCCCAGCGTTCCTGCTATCTCTGATGGGGTTTTATTTGAGTAAATTAGTCTGCCATGAATGATTTCTGCCTTCAGCACACAGTATCAGCTGTCTAGGTATTTTTACCACCTGTATCACAGCAGTATTTGAGCACCCTACCACATACCAACAAGAACTTTCCCTCACCCACTGATTCCAACACATGAAGTGGAAGGAGTTTTTTCCCCATTGTAATGGATTATAAAGGAAGCCTTTGGAAGCCTTTGACCTGTGGGTGTGTTTAACATTTCATGGCAACTTTGCTCGTGACCATTCCAAGTTCCACAGTCAGTGGCCCGATCCCAAGAAAGCGTTGTCCCCCTCATATTAGTTCCATTGTTTCTGCTGAGGGCAGGTCATCCTTTCAGAGGTAAGGGAGGATCTAAGTTCCTCGGGCCCCACACCAGTGGACTTTGTCCAGGATCAGGAAGGAGTGTGAAGGGGAGTCAACGTGGAGTCTGAAATACATGTAGATAGAGTAGGTGGATTGCTGAGGTCTTTCAGCCTTTTAGAACTACAGCTTCTACCCTCATTCTAGATGAGGCTCCTGGATTTTGAACTGAGAGGGTTGGGATCCATCTTGCCCATTTACACAGCCTAATCAGCTAGCTGACTCCCACTCCTCAAACTGGCCTGCAAGATTTCTGTTGACCACTGAAAAGACCAGCAGAAGGATCTGCAGACCGCGACCCTGAGGCACTGTACACCGTGTGTGGACGTTAACAAAACCAGGCAGCTCTCACGAGCTGAAAAATCTAATTGCAGATTGAATTAGTGTTGAAAGCTCACCCAACAAGTAATTTGATATAGCATCTAATTCAGTATAGGTGCAAGGGGCAGACAAGCACACGTTAAAGGTAAGTTGCCATTTCTTCAAGCCTGTGGATGCTGGCACATTCACAACTATCAGCCAAATGAAGGATTAAGACAACTTTTATACATGGTCTCCAAAAAGGACAACTGTGTGAACAGCTGCAGCGCCTCAAGGTGGATGAGAGAGATCATTTCACTGGGTGATTTGTCCATCCCTCTGGGCCATCCACCTTTTCCTTTTCTTCCAGAAGAGCCCAGTTTCTATTAGTACTAAGAAAATCTCAATGATATTTTTCTCTACACATCCTAAAAAAACAACACTAAATTCAACAAAAAAAACTCCAAACAAACCCCTGAAGGTTTTACATTTTGACTCAACACCTGAGCCACTTCAATAACTACTGTCCCTTACATAGTGGGGAGCTGAAAGTTTTACTATGTTGCCAACTTTCTCAATATCTTTTTTTAAAGACCCAGCTGTTGAAATCATATGAATACACAACACTGTCAGTTTTCATTTAAAATTAAATACAATTTCTAGCCCTTAGAGCTGTGGAGGAAAGCTTGAAACCATAAAGCAGGTGCCACCTAATGGTTCAGAAACCATAAAACAAACAAGAACCAATTTAAAAAAAATTAAGTCAATCTCAATTTTGGGGGGCCTGGCTCATGATTTTGGAATGCTTATGGTTGGAAATACTGCATTGCTCTTAATTCTCCCTCAACTCTATAATTAAGATGACAGAGTTTATTATGAGAGAGGAATGGAAACTGGAACTTTCATTGCCCCAAACAGTAGCAGCTAAGTTTTCAAAGTGAGTCCTTGATTTTGAAATGTCTCAGTTCTTGTTGCCCAGTGTGAATGATGGTAGCCAGGGCCTTCTTTTTAGAAGTGTTGTATATAACTCCCATTGATTCCAACTGGAGCCGTAGGGGCTCGTTTATCTGAAATATCAAGCCCACAATGTTTAAAGTTGAGCACTCAAAACCAAAGAACTCAAAGTCAGTGGTTATTTTTGAAAATTTGGGCCTAGAAATGTATCCAAGTTGAGTTGGTTCTTCTTTCTCCCGGCATTGGTAACTGCAGGGTTACCAAGTAGTGGGAGAGGTCTAACCTGCTGCTACTGACCCAGCTCTGCAGTGCGATGGTGGAGACAGGCTGGTAAACACCACAACATTTTAACTTAGTCCATTTTGAGTGTTTGCAACAGGTGTCAGCTTGGCAGCCCTGAAGGTAGAGATTGAAGTCCTCTGTTTATCCCTGGCTTGGGCAGTAGCAAGACAGGCTTCTCCCACATCTCACTGCCAAACCTGTTCTGGAGAGGCCATATCTCAACAAGACGGGATAGTTCAGTTTTCAAATCCATTTGGTTCCTGGCCTCTCTGAGACTGGCAAGAAATGTATCTCATTGTGGTATATTTAAAAAACTTGAAACGATCACTTTTCAGGGTCACTCTCCATTGGATTTCTCGCTCCCTTCCAAATACAGGAAAGCCGCTGAGGAGCTAAGTAACCTGCAGTTCTTCATTTCTGATATCCCAGCACCACCTTGTGGGGACAAGTTAGTATTAAAAATATAAAAAACAGAATCCACTCCCTAACATTCAGCAGGATCCAGGAGCTTCATGTGATCGTGACTGTTTGCTGAAGAGGGCGGAAGGAGGCACCACCATCTCTCAGGCTCCCTGTTGTGAAAGGGGAAGCATTAAGGTCACCTGCAATGAGCACCTTTAGTAGTGCATATAAATGTGTCTAACATGTCACGCAGGGTTCATGGCAAAGTCTTCAAAAGGAGACAGGAGCGTCAGTGCTGGGTCTTAAGAGAGTAAAGGGAGCAGGGAGAGGACCAAACAAGGATAAGGCTGTCTCAGGAGGCGCCAGAGTATTAGCAGGGACTTTTTCACGACTCCCTCACCTCCCAATCCCTATGCACCCCCCCTCCCCCGCATGGGAATCTGCAGCCAACAGAGTTTCCCCTTTTACGGCAGAGGAGAAAAAACAAACTGGTGCAGCAAGTTATTTGGAAGGAACAGTTGCTTTCTGTTTTTTAATAAAATGTACAAAGTAATAAAGTCTTACATGAGGCGATACAATAGAGCTGTTACAGAGATGACTCTGAGCTTCCCGAGGGGCCTCACAACACAAGACGGAGGCAACCATGTCTGACCAGCATTGAGTGGAAACAGATGAACATTGACACAACACACAGACCCACCTTGCCCCTATTCACCTCCCACGATCCCTCCCCACAACCCACCCTCCCCGCCCCCACACCGATTCCTTCTGAATAACCTGCCTAGCTAGTTCGTTCATGTCACTGTCATCCCAGCTTTCTCTGCCCCCTCCTTACAATGCAGCATCACACAAGCACTCAACACGTATATTACAGACTCTTAACTTAGTGACCTGTCAGATTTGCATGCATGTAAAAATGAAAGAAAAAAATTAAGGCTATGCATAAACAGAAACCAAAGCAATATTTTTAAAGCTAGGTAGCAAATAGCGTTTGTGAAACATAAGGCTTGAGGCTTATTGATTCTTCAGCTCTTAACGGTTTTTAATTGCTTTTCCTTCTTAAATACCAATGTACCATTTTCCCCCTTGAATATTGGTGTTTCCTTCGCTGCTTAGGTGCTTAACTCAGGGAGGTTATATTGGAGCGGCCTCCAGGGGGCGCTACAATGCGCTTGCTGGCTGAACGAACACCTTCGTCGACCTGGGTACCTGAAATTAGGACATGACCACAAACAAAGGGAGGGGAGAAAGGGAAATTAGACAGTTGTGGCTCACAGGCCAACCAGTCAGGAGGTCTGTGGTCTCTGAGAAGGTCCCTACACGCCTCACTGGGGGCAGATTGTTCTTAAGAGACCTACCCTGCTGCTTCTTCACTTCCCTGTTCCTCCTTTCAGTCCAATAGTACCTCAGTGCCCTCAGGCAGCCAGCAGCTGCAAAGACCTCCCTGTGGAGCCTCCCCACTGGAGCTGCGCTGTCAGGAGTGAGGGACTAGGAGGCAGTAGCAGGTCTCTGGCATTTAATCCCCTTTTAAGTCTGCACGGGAAAAGGGGCTCGGGCAAGCTCCAGCCATCCCCCATCTAGAGGCCCCTCCGTGCAGCAAGCCCCACAGACTGGCAGGGTCAGCTCTCCCCAAGTCATCACCACAACTGTTTGTATGAAATCTAACCCCAGTCCCACCCTGTGCCCAGCCCTCTGGGACCTGGTACCACTGGGTTCTTCAGTCCATGAGTACGCAGCACTTTGCTGCGCAGAGGCGGCTCCCACTCACCTGACAGGCTGAATCCAGACTGATGGAGATTCCTGACGGGAGGCGTCTGCCGGGTAGGGGATCCCCTGGTGGAGCCTGCAGGGGTTCCGCCTTTAGGCGTGGCTGTCAAATCGAACACGGGCCCATCATACATGCCTCTGGGCACGGCATGCATCTCGGCCATCTGTTGTGAGAGAGAGGGCAGGGGAAGCAATGACGCTGCTTCTCTTAGTTACTGAGAGCACTGGCACTGGGAAACCGGGATTCCCTGAACAGCACAGGAAGCCCCTCGATCTTCCACAGCCCTCATCTGATTCAAGGCCACCATGCCTACTGCTGAGGTCTGCAGTGCTCTCCCCCACCTCACAGGGCTTGCCGTGCACCAGACCTCCCCAGCACAGATGCCCACATTCCTGCTCCCTCACACTTCCTGTGTGACCTTGGGCAAATCCCTTAGCCTCTCCATGCCTCAGTTCCCACCTGTAAAAGAGCCCTAGGTCCAGTGCAACAGGCAAATCCTTCACTGTGGATTACTGCCCCCCTTGATGGGGAGAAAGGTGTTTGCCCACTCCCCAGCCTCGTAGCCTTCACTTTCTTCAGTTGCCTCCAGACTGGCCTTCCCACCATGTACAGCAACTTACAAGCTGCTGTGCAAACAGCCCAACATGCTACCTCTGCTGGTTGCATATACCAAACATGCAAGTCTACACCCTTCAATGAGGCACCAGGGCCCAGCTCCTCCCCCATTGATTTCTGATTTGAAATACACTAACCGGGCAGCACTCAAGGGGCACAGTGACCAAAGCAGGAGAGTCCACTACTGGGGAAGAGGGCGACTCAGGCATGCAGCCTCATTGGCGGTACCATTTCAACGATGGGAGTACAGCACGTGCACACACTATGCCCCTAAGGAAGTTGCAGTGTTTTCCCACACCTACGGGACTCATTCTCCTAGCCGGGTCTCCTCAACGCCTTACCTTCCTCCTGGCTTTAATGCGCTTGTAGACATAGTCTGCAAAAGGACTGCAGGGAATGAAGCGCCCAGCTCCCTGTGTCACATGAAGGTTGCCATCCTCCAGCATGATCTTCCCCTGGCATATGACAACCAGCGGAGCCCCACGCAACTCCATTCCTTCAAAGATGTTGTATTCAGCTGCCTGAAGCACACAGGGAAGGGCAACAGGAGCATGAAGCCAGGCATTCTGCACCAGAGCCTGGCCAATTGAGATGATGTCCAGACTCTGTCACTAACCAATATTCACACTGTGTACGGCCAGAGACTGGAAAAGCCAGGGGTGTGAACAAGGACTGTGGCTAAGGACTAGAGCTCCAAATTGGCATCTTCCCGTGCTATTCAGGTGAGCATAGAGGTGCACCAGTAGAGCCCTGTGGTGAGCCCAGGCCTGGAATACTAACTAGGGGAGTTACAGGTCAGGACAGAGGGGTGTTCGATGCTGTATTCAGGCTCAGAACTAGAAGAGCAAGAGGTGCTGCCACTCAGCATTCAGGAGAAGCATGCTCATCTCCTAGAGCCAGGGGCTGAGTGGTCTAACTCTGCAATCCAGGACCGAGTTACTGTCTTACATCCAAGTCTCCTACCTGGCAGTAACAGAGCAGATAACCTTATCATGCTGGCCAGTTACGCCAACCACCTCCCAACACTCCCCAGGCCAGCAGCTGACTTACCGACTGGTGGCTTTTGGCTGAGACAATCTTCACTGCATCAGGATCCCATATGACCAGGTCACTGTCCGACCCCACCGCTATTCTCCCTTTCCGTGGATACATGTTGAAGATCTTGGCAGCATTGGTGCTCGTCACTGCCACGAACTGGTTTTCGTCCATCTTCCCTGTGGCCTGTTCAGATATAAAATGGGCGGGTCCTCAATCTAACTGCATTCATAGCTCCACAGTTCAGTGGGATCATGGGGAGGGAGAGGATGGTATCCAGGGAAACAGTATGCCCCTTGTGTGAACTGTGAGATCAGAAATTTAACGAGTCCAGACTAAAATGTCCACCTCCCTCTAAAGCTGGTAGGATCGACTAAAGGTCAGCCGCTGAAGCCGAAGGGGAAAAACCACTCACTGGAATTTGTTTAGAAAGGAATATCCCTGCATTAAAAATTACCTGGCTTTTGAAAACTGATATAAGGGGAACAAACAAGCTAGGTGAAACCTGGAGTCTAGCAAGCCTTGGGTATATTTCCCTTACACAGATAACAGTAATACCCAGCTCTTATACAGAGCTTTTTATCAGACACTCTCAAAGCCCTTTACAAAGGAGGTCAGTAGCATTATCTCCATTTTACAGATGGGGAAACTGAGGTACAGTGCCTTGCCCAAAGTCAGCCAGCAGTCCACTGACCAAGACAGGACTAGAACCCAGCTCTCCTTGATCCCAGTCCAGTGCTCTATCCATTAGGTCACACTACCTCTCAGCACCGCTGCATAGTTCACAGGTCCTGGCTCCTCACCCTCAATAGGGTGCAGTGGGAGCAAAAGACATATCTGTCTTCAAGACTAAGCTTGACAAGTTTATGGAGGGGATGGTATGATGGGATAGCCTAATTTTGGCAATTAATTGATCTTTGACTACTAGCAGTAAATATGCCCAATGGACTGTGATGGGATGTTAGATGGGGTGGGATCTGAGTTACTACAGAGAATTCTTTCCTGGGTGTCTGGCTGGTAAGTCTTGCCCACATGCTCAGGGTTTAGCGGATCGCTATATTTGGGGTCAGGAAGGAATTTTCCTCCAGGGCAGATTGGCAGAGGCCCTGAGGGTTTTCTGCCTTCTTCTGCAGCGTGGGGCCCGGGTCACTTGCTGGAGGATTCTCTTGAAGTCTTTAAGCCATGATTTGAGGACTTCAATAGCTCAGACATAGGTTAGGGGTTTGTTACAGGAGTGGGTGGGAGAGATACTGTGGCCTGCGTTGTGCAGGAGGTCAGACTAGACGATCATAATGGTCCCTTCTGATCGTAAAGTCTATGAATGTGCTCCACTCCCCCCACAATTCGCTCTCTCATTCCTGCCTCCTTGGCTTATGCAAACCTGTCATTGAGAAAGATGTCACCATGCTCAGGACCATGCCCCCCTCCTCTAGGGGGCCTGGATGAATTACCCTCCCCTGACCCCAATCCATTTCTTACCACTGCCTTGTCCCAGATGACGGACATCCGCTCCTCGATGCCATTGGTCCCTTCTGGGATTGCTGTGAAGTTGTCCTTCCCAATTGCTTTCTGTGCGGTGCTGAATGTGCAGTGAGCACTCCCCGAAAGCTGCAGGTCGCCACTGGTCGAGTGGGGACAAAAGGGTTAATGTAAGATGTTTTGTTGGCCTCAGGCACTATGTGCTCCAGTGTAAATGGAGAAGAGGGTTAGGGGTGACCTCTATGCATGGGAAGACCCTGATTTTGTCTGTTTCCTTTCCCCAAGTCCTGTATCTATGGCCTTTCTACTTTGGGGATATCCCTGTATTTTCCTATGTAGCCACAGCCAAAGCCACTCAATGGACCAGCCTTTGGTGCAGTGCAGAGTCTTGTGGCCCGAGCACACCCGCTGCAGAGGGTGGAAGCCACACTGGGTGGCTTGTAACAGACAGGATGGAAAACTGAGCTCAGACATTGCAATTAACCCAAAATGTGGCCAGGACACTGAGGTTAGTAGCCCAGCCCATGGGGAAAGTGCCATGGGATCTTTAATATCCACAAGTGGCCAGGAGCTTAGTTTTATGGTACATCTGAAAGAGCCAACCCTGAAAGATGCTCACCCCCTTAGTGGATCATCAGCACTATACTGGGGCACAGACCTCACTGGAAGAGTCAAGTCTGACTGCCTGCCGAAAACAGCCTCATCCTAGGCCTTACCCCCTTGTCTCTGGCGTCTCGGGCAGCAGGCACAAAAGCGCCCTCCTCTTGGACATGCCAAGATTATCTCCATTCTTGTAAATGTGCCGTATCGCTGCACATGTGACATCTCCAGCAAAAGTAACCAAGCCAGGAGGCTTGCTTCAAGCCCATTTCATCTCAGCTGTTCACAGAAGCGTCATTATTATTAGATTCCATGTCCCTAAGCCTGTTTAAAAAGCACCCCCAAAGAGCTTGCAGGGAATGAGCTGCGTGCTCTAGTCTGGTATATTTATGTGTAAAGACACCAGAGGGCAGCAGCAAGCACCTCCAGTGACTGAACCAGCAACTGCATATAGTTCTCTGGAAACTTCCTGTCTGCTGGGTATTCAGGGAGTGGAGAGGGTGCAGGATAATAATGAAGTCATCCTAGTGGGGTGGGGGACAAGGTGGAAGGAAACAATCCTCAAAGCCATGTCTAATGATAAGGAGGAAAAGTACAGGGATTGCTGGGTTTCCAGATGGACTGGCCGTGAATCTGAAAAGCACAGAGACACAAATACGCTGAGCCTTGTGCCCTTGGTCTGGGCCTAGGAACCTCAGTTCTAATCCACTGATAATCTCTATCTCCCCTTCACAATTTCTGCCATATGTCTGACCTACTGCCCACACAGAAACCCAACCAGACGACAAAACATGCTTCCTAATTGCCACCAGCTTTGTACCAGGAGAAGAAAACAAGCCAAAGAGCCCAGCTGGGATGGGAGCGGAGATTCCTTTCATCTCTGGTTGAAGAATCCTACAGAAGAATATAAGGGGCTGCACACAGAGGAAATCAGTGCAGTTTGGGACAGGCACATGTGGGTCCCAAGGCTCTTCATACAGTTCTCCTTTTGGTCAGAGGCAGGTAAATGCAGTGCTCTTGTGAAGGGAGCGGTTGATAAGTCTATACAATGGGCTCTGCACACTTTTCCACAACCCACTCAGCAAATGCACCTTAAATCTTGATCTGCAGCTATTTCATTTCTGGGACCTCAACGCAGCTCTGCCAGTGCACCTCAGTGCTGACCTTGGGCACATGCTGCTAACCCAGTCTTGGAGCTGCCCAGGCATCACGAAGTAGCCACTTCCACTCCTGAACTGCAGCAGCACCCCATTATTTCAGACATGCCCCTCCATACAATGCTAGCAATGCAACTCAATCCTGGCCTGCAGTCTCCTGTTAACCCAGTTTTGTGCCAATACACAACTCTATCTACACACCTCATTCCTGTTCTGCAGCCCTGCTTATCCAGTCCAAGGTTTTTCTTCAGTTAACACAGGAATCAATACCATTGCTTTGAATGGTAAATATCCTCCACTGGCTAACAAGGACCAGCCACCATGTATATCGTTAAATATACAAACACTGGGGTAAAGCCTTTAACTTCCTACATGATGGACAGATCTGGGTAGCAAATGCCCAGTGTCCGTGTGCACTGTGTGTTGTAGCAGCAGCAGTCACTCCAAGTTGATAATTTTGGCACCATCCTTCATGTAAAGTGTTCTTTTCAACGGGGCCCATGTGAAAACAAGGGGACTCGGATTGTTATTATTTGCTCAGTATTTTCAACATGGCAGAACAGGAGTTGGAGAATCAGTTCATTCTGCATCCTACAAAGCCTCTCCCTTTTACTTTTAGAACTGTTAATCCCCTGGATCCAGATACCCCAGAACTTTGGGGCATTTCGAATATCAACCCCAGTTTTGCAACTTACAACTCAACAAATAGTCCAGTGCTTCCACTCTTCCTGCTGTGCCTCGCTGCTGAGTCCACAGCCCCCTCAGTCACTGGCCCATTCAGAGTCAAGGTCCCCCTAAACAACCCCAGACCCACAGCAGTCTCAGGTTCCTGGGATGGAACTTCACTGGCACAGCCCCAGCAATTTCTTCAGTGCAATTCTTGTGGGGAAAAGGGAGAGGTTTTCTCCCACTGCAAATCACGCACCTGGCCAGTAAGGAGTTGATGTAGTCGGGGGTTGTTGGGTCTGGACTCAAAGGTGGAGAGGTCACAAATGCAGCAGCCTTGGCCCAATTCTTGCTCCAATAGTGTGTCCCATCTGTGCCAAGACTGGCTGTGATAGGCTCACCAAACACCACATTCCCTGTAGAGAAGAGAAGAGGATTATGAAATTGGACCTTTAATGGACAGATCACTTGGTTCATCTATTTTGATTTAGGATATTGGCCTGTGTGGATCAGACTGGGTGTGACCCCAAGTGGGAATGTACGGGGGCAGGGAGAGCAAGCAGTATCTAGTCTTTGCCTGTGGCACAGGTGCCAGGCATGATCCTGGTCCTGCCACTCAAGGACCTGGGGTCTCAAGTTGCTGGGGTGAAACCCCTGTGGGGTCAGTGACAGGAAAGGAAAGAACTTTGGGGACAGGCGATGCCGGGAACACCCACTGAGACAGCAGAAATCACGCTACTCAGGTTTATTGAGTCCCAACTTCGTCTGCGTATTTTCAGCTCTTTGGTACAGAGGCCGCATTTTCCCTTCATTTGTACTCAACACACTGGCGCCACTCAGCGACCAACAGCATAAGTGTAGGAATCCTGTTAGCTGGATGCATACCCTTTGTGCCTGTTGCCTTCATATCTAGCCCCAAGAACAACAGCCACACAGCTACCAGAGTGATTGGCACCCTAGAAATACCTGACAGGAGTCAGGAATCCCAGTGGACGGCAGCAGGGTGCTCTATCCAGAACAGATCTTTCAATGCAAGCTTCCAACCTGAGTCAGGTACACACAGTGCAGCTTGACACACCAGGCGAAGGGTCAGACCTCTCAGGGTCTGTTCAGTTTCATCTGCCTCATGTTCTCTCTCCCCCACTCCTCCCTCTCTGCACATTTCAGACAGGTAAATATTTACCAAACACCATCAAAGTTCTGGCCACCTCTGCACTCCACAGATCCAGTTTCGTCACACTGATAACAAGCCGGAGTGGGGGCAGCCAAAGTTTTCTTCTCTTCCCAACCTCTCTAGACCTGTGTAAAGGCCCCAGACAGCTCAGACACATGGAGATCTGCCTGCTAGTGTGAGGGGCTGGCTCAAGCGAGCCAAGCTTTTCAAGTGTGTGTGTGTCTGTGACTCTCTCTCTACTCCCTGTCAAAGGCAGTGCTGAGGAAGGTGAGATATGGGTGCCAAACTTGGACAGACAAAAGGACAATGGATACAGATATTGTATTTAGCATCTCTAGGGAAGGAGTTTTCCTCCAGGGCAGATTGGAAGAGGCCCTGGAGGTTTTTCGCCTTCCTCTGTAGCATGGGGCACAGGTCACTTGCTGGAGGATTCTCTGCTCCTTGAAGTCTTTAAACCACGATTTGAGGACTTCAATAGCTCAGACATAGGTGAGAGGTTTTTCACAGGAGTGGGTGGGTGAGATTCTGTGGCCTGTGTTGTGCAGGAGGTCAGACTAGAGGATCATAATGGTCCCTTCTGACCTTAGTATCTATGAATCTATGAAAACAAGGGAATGGTGAGATTACTAATGCACGTGTGTGTATACCCCTCTGTGGGGTGGGGGAGTCACCTCTATCTGCCAGGAGCATCCAGCCTGCCAGACGGGGCTCCCCACACATCTAAAAGGCCTGATACCTGAATACAGACACCCACTGAAAGCGCCAGCACATCAAAAGGCAGCCAGGGGATATTTTTAGCAACGCAAATCACTTGCACATGGACGATACGCCTCTGCTTGGCAGAGAGAGCATTTTATGGTCGGAGATAAACTCTGGTATTTAAACCAAACCTTCCAGCCCTGATGTGCTAGCAGCTGGCACGCAACCAGAGTCAGCTCCAGCTGGGCCTGGTACAGAGGGGCATGCATCAAACTAGCCCCATATTAGCCAGAAAAACGCGCAAGCCAGAGATTCATCCCATGATGGATTTCAAGTTCTGAGTCAAACTTGGTCTCTCACTCATATGCACACTCTAGAGCAGCAGCTGGCCAGCTAAGTGCACAGAGACCATGGTGAGGGGCCCAGTTCAAGACCATGGGCAGGCTGGATGTAAGTAAGCAGGGATGCAGTCGATTTTTTTCTACCCCAATTGTTTCCTGCTAAACCCAGTTTCACGCAAGGGGCAAGAGGACTCCAGGATACCCCACTTAACAAAAGTCATGAAAAACCTCACAGTGGCTGGGTGACACTTGGGGAAGCAGGAGGCATTAATTTAAATTAGCTCAAGGGTTGTGTCTCCTTGCTAGCAACAAACATAGGCCCTC
The DNA here is from genome assembly GCF_965152235.1 of Eretmochelys imbricata. Taxonomy (NCBI): domain Eukaryota; kingdom Metazoa; phylum Chordata; order Testudines; family Cheloniidae; genus Eretmochelys; species Eretmochelys imbricata. Next base: position 18,886,047 of record NC_135579.1, read on the forward strand.
TGCAGAAGGTGTTCCAGCTACACACACTCGGGGCAAGGAGGGTGCAGCCACTCACCTTTCTTCCTGGCTTGCGAGATGAGGTCAGCAGCACTCTTGCTCATCACTTTCGTCACATACAGAGGGCAGTTGGTCTGGCTAGCAATGGTGATGGCGCGGAAGACGGCTTCTGCCTCCAGCTGAAACATAGCAGCGACACAAAGGTTGCAAACAACACATAGGGAGGAGTTGTTACCAACCACCCCACGATGTGGTGAATCCCACCATGCTGTGTCATTTCACTGGTCACGGGTGCCCTCTCTCTTAACCTCACCATAAGATCACCCTCTCCCATCAGGTTTCAACAGGAAATTCCAAGGTCTCCATATAATGGGGACAAGTGCCTATGAAGATGTCCAATTCTGTCTCATTGTTTCCTTGTGCTCCCTGGCTGGTCACTCTGTATCCACCTTCTATCTCTTATCTCATACTCAGAATGTAAGATCTTTGGGACAGTGATTGTCTTTTTGTTCTGTGTTTGTACCGCACCTAACACAATGGGGCCCTGGTCCACAATGTGCTCCTACTACCACAGTGCAAATGATAAACAACAAGACGATCAGAATGAGATCATCTGAGGCTGAAGTCTTGTAAAAAAAGCTTGATAGATCTGAGTGCTACAGAATCAGATGCCCAGCCCTGAGTCACAAACCCCAGCTTGCGTTTAATCTAGATCCAGATATTTTGCTGCTCTCCATCCAAATTCACCAGCTTCTCAGCCCATCTAAGCTTTTAATATTTTCAAGCAGGCTTTTAATAATATTTTGCACTTATTATGGTATTTCTTATCCATATAGCTGAAAGAGATTCCTATAGGGAGTATGCATCATTATCCTCATTTTACAAAAGTGGAAACAGAAGCAGAGACCGGTTAGCTGACTTGCTCAAGGTCATAGAGCAAATCAGCAGCAGGATCGTGATTCCTGGCTTCCAGTCCAGTTCCCTCTCCACAGGGCTGAGTTGCTACCACAGGCTTCATCATGCATTTATTTTAATATTAAAGCTTGGTTGTCTGTGTGGGCAATTCGCAGCTGGTTATTTTGCAGGTAGTTCTGCTCCTGTCTGAGTCTGTTTGTGCTGTTACTCTGCTATTGGCTACTTCAGCCTCCAAGATTATCAGCCCTGGACTTTTATATCTTGTTTGCTGTTGTAACGGTGAATTTTCAGTATTTCAGCATGAGGGATATCTTTAAAGAATTACATCATCCCCCTTTCAGCCCGACTTCATTCCAAAAAGCCTTCCAAGATCTTGGTCAACAGTTTGGCTTAAGGCTTCAGTATTAAAAAAAAAAAAAAATTATGGAAAAGAAAAAGAAACCCCAAACCTTAAAAAGGCAAGGGTACCAATAAGCATATAATACAAATTCCCCTGGGGAACTAGAGGCTGCCTTCTGCAGACAGCACTTCTTGCTGAATCACCCATTTATGCAAACCTGATTTCTCCCACAACTGGAAAACTGAGCAATGCACACAAACCCATTACGCTATTGTCCTTATGGTTACTGGATTCAACAAAAATGTTTCATATGGGTGGTAAAATGGTCCTTGGGGGCATAGAATGAAAAATGTGAGGAAGAAAATGTTATACAGTATACAAACTTCTAAGTGTGTGTAAGTCCTTATGCAGAGATGGGTCAACCTCAGCCATTACAAAATATTCTTACCCACCGGATATTGCAAACCACTGGGATGACATTTTGGAGCAGTTCACTGTGTAGTATCAAATGATCACTGACATGACACCCTTACATTTCAACCCTCTTCCCCTCACTGGTGATTATGGTGAACATTCCACACACACAGCTTGTCGCACTCTAGATTGACCTTTCAAACTGCAATGACACAGGACAAGCAACAACAAGCTCCAAGGAGTCCCCTGGTTAACTATTCCTAGGAGCAATGGTTCCAGAACAGTAGGATGCCTTCACAAACCACAGCCACAAACAATGGGTCTAGAGCACTTTAAGTGGGTATTATGGGTCAGGCGGCAAGGGATATTTGTTCCGAGAACCCTTGTGTCTATTTTTATTTCCAGCCTAACAAATGCTTACTAGCTTGTCATGAGGTTGTACTTCTGCATGTAACATGTTTGCACATGCTAAATGGAGCTCTAAGAGCAGAGATACCTGAAACCCTGTCACAGAGGAGCTGTGCTTGCAAACAAGTATAACTTGGTCTGTGTATATATTTTCTAGGTACACAATCAGCTTCATCACCTACTCCCTCTTCCCCTCCATCTTGCAAAATGATACTAAGAGTGCTACTTCTGCTCCTATATCATCTGGCTATAAGATCAGATGTGTCCTGAACATCCATTTGCTTATGCTAACCTCAGCCAAATACTCAACCCTTTCCCAGTGGGTCTGGATGCATGAACTATTTCTGAGTATTGGTTCCCATGATGAAGGCAGCAAGGGAAAGACCTTGAGAACTAAACCTTCAAAGCAGCGAGGAGAGGAATATTTAGCTTCATGAGTCCCATTTAGGTCAAGGGGAGCCATGCAGTTAAACCCCGGCACAACAGATACTCATTGGTATTGGGGGCTTTTTAAATGACTTACTTAGTTCTAACTGTATCCCTCATTCTCCAGATTTTTGCAGGGTTCTATAGCGTTAACCACCCCACTCAATTCCTAAAAGCCACAAAGTGGCACATCTGTAATATGGCTGCAAACTTTAAGGACCAGACGGGCTATGCTGAGTGAGTTCAGGCCACACGTGCCATCTGGACTCATGGTGAGGAGACCATGTTGGTGGTTGGTGTGTAATCCCAGCAGACAGCTCTGTGACAGAAAGGATGAGATTGTCTGTGTGGCTCTGTGTCACTGAAACAGCGGAGGCACCTGAGAGACACAGATCACGTGGACATTGGAGAGTATGCAGCCTGGGCTTCCAAACTTTGTGGATTTGGGGGGTGGAAATAGAAAGCATAGGAAGTGTACAACAATATGATTTTCAGCTGATAGTGGCAGTTAGGTCACAGGGAATAGAAGAGAACTTCCTCCAAACAACTGGGAGACACGTTAGCATTTAGAATTCTGTGGCCAACCTTTCCCTCCCATTTAAGGTGTAATTATAGTAATTAAAGCGATGATGTACAATGGCAGCTCATTACTCAACATCTCTGCTCCCTGCAGGGATCCAAATCTCATGTGAAAAGGGAGTTTTCACTCGTTAGAGCTGCACACCCTATACAGCTGTGCTGGGGTTACTTGTAGCCGGGGGATTCATTACTGCGTCATGCAGCCCTCCAATTTCCATTCACTCTATGTTCTGACTGGGGAATCTTTGTGCCTGGCAAGGATGGAGGAGGCAGGAAGACCCCAACTGACTTTCAGGTCCCAGGCTGAATTTGATGAGCCAGCAATTTGTTCTGTGTTTGTATAATGCCGAGCACAATGGGGTCATCGTTCAGGACTAGGGCTCTTAGGCCCTACCACAGGACAAACAGTAAATAATAATTAAATAGAAAAAAAGTATGAGTGTGTATTTGCTGAACCAATGAGATCTGGAGCCAGCTGGAGGGAATATGGAGCCTTCCAGTGCTATTTTTAGTCATATTTCCAGCCAATCACCCTTCAGGAACAAAACATTCCACAGCCCTTAACCAGCCTTGGACAATGAAAGCCACAACATTTGCCTTCTGATAACAAAGAACCAGATCCCCAGATGGTGTACATCAGCCTGGCTCCACTGAAGTCAATGCAACCATGTCAATTTTCACCAGCTGAGGATCTGTTCCAGTGTAGTTAACATTGGGCCTTTTTTCTGGGGAGACATTTTAATGTCCCACATCTCAAAGTGAATAAACTATACATTATATAAACCTCGTCGGTATACCATTAATTTAAGCAGATTTATTTTATTTCTGATCGTAAGTCTGAAGTACAAATCTTCTCATCTACTCCCCTCTCCTCCCTGTGACTGCAGCAGATTTCAGTTATATTTTCTCTCGCTTGCTTCCATGTGTTGTAGAAAGTTAAAAACAGTTCTGAGCACACCGCTACCGCAATCTGACATTTATAAAATAATCTAAAATTAGACTGAGCTCAGAATAATGGGCAAATAAAAAGAGTAGACATAATCCAGTTAAATGTCTTGACAGTGATTCACAATTGGGAAATCCCCCATTCCGACCACCAGAGGCTTTGTGTGTCTCATTTTAACACATTCTAGACCTTAAGTAGAGATTAGATGAGGGAGAAGCTGGAGGTACAGTCTGCACTATTTTCCTTTACAATATGAATGCACTTTGAGGTCAATGGATGATGCCCTTTTTTAAAGGTACTCTCATTTTCAGTGCACTGATTCTCTGATCTCAGGCTTCTTTCACCACTGGAATCACCTATCAAATGTGAATGCATCAGAAGTAGCACTAACTGCAGCCTGACAGCACTGATTTTCTATGGCTACTGTATTTCAGGAAGACCCATGGACTCCTGTCAATGCTAGGAAACTGAATCATTATTGAACATGCTTTATCACCAAAGGCCCCTTCCCTGAACGGATGAGGAGTATGGTTGAACTGCCAGTATAGATAAAATAGAACTGTTAGACACCAGTATGTTAAGTATGGCTGAAACTCGCGAGGAAAGAGCCTCAGTGTAACAAGAATGGTGCACTGTTTATCTTTTTTTCTTTTGTCATTTACCTCCTCTGGTCTACTCAGCACATGGCCCTCTGGGCCAGTTATTCCCATCTCCAGCATCCTGGTTTGTTCCTAGAAGAATTAAAAGACATGGGGAAGTTCAGAGACTGAATTTGATCCGCCAGTTATGTCAAAAAACAAATGCCACCTTACTCAGCATTTCGTAAGGATTTCGATTATCAAATAGCACAGCAGATCTCTGTGGATTTGCTGCAAGTGGTTCACAAGACTACCAAGACACACAGAGAATACAATGGGGAAGATACGTAAATACATAGGTTGAGAGTAAAATAATCTTCCTTTGGAAGTGATAATTCAGAATAAACAGGTCTGAAATAATTGTAGAACAGGTGAAAAACAACAAATACAATTCAGGGGAAGACATGTGTCTAATTTTCTCTGCCTTTGCTATTCCCACAAACATCCAAGCACTACTGAGGAAGAGATCAAGAAAATTAAAAGAAATCCATTTTGGGCCAAATTCTCTTCTCAGTCACACCCATGCAGCTCCATTAACATCAATAGAGTTCACTGGCGTCAATGAGAGCAGAATCTGGCTCTATATGAGAATGTTTTAAAATGTGTGATTGCTTCTCCCACCCCCCCCATCAGCAACACATTTTACTGCTATAATGAGGGACCACAACCACATACAGTACAATCAGACAGGTATGTACATGAACTTAATGGTATGCCTGATCCTTGGCATTCAGAAATTGTTCAGCTCAGTGGAAGATCAATCCTATCTGACATCCTTATCAGTGTGCTATCATCAGCCCACAAGGGGCTTGCAATCCGTTACATGGGGGATACCGAGCTTGGGACTTGAGCACCAATCTGTCAGACACCCTCAAAAATTGACCATGTCATGAATGAGTCTGTTACTGCAATGTGCACATCTGTTGCATTTTGAAATATTATCCTGTAAATGTCTTTCAGCTTTTAAGCTCTTTGGGGCACGGATTGTCCTAATTTTTGTGTCTCTCAGAGCACTGAGCATGCTGTTGGCACTACAAAATAAAAAATCACATCTAGATGAATAGTGAAGGTGGGCTTCCAGCAGCGACAGTTAATATCTGTATAACACTTGAAGAGGTAAATTGCCATATATATAATTGCCACACATTTTCGCCTCCTACACCTACCTTCTCAGCCACAACACAAAGAGCTGACAAAATAATGACTCAACAATGTTCCTTTCATTTCTCAATCTTCACCAACAACAAGGAACATACTCCACATCCCCGTTTCAGTTTCCACTGCTTGGTGCATCCCCCTTACTCTGCTCTATGTACCCCCTCTCCTCTCTCTTATGTGGATCAAACTCATACGAAACACGGGTGACCTTAGGATAGTAAAGAGAAAACAATTCATGACCCGGAATAGAGGGGTTGGGGAAAGTCCCCTAACCTTCCTCCTAGGAACAGAAGCAGGATCATTGACCAGCATCCTCACTTGTACAGCCTAATCTAATCCCATTCTGGATCAGTCACCAGTTTCTGACATTTTGTATCAATTAGTTTGGAAGGCAGAAGTAATTTTCAAGGCTGCACAGCACCAGTAAACCTTGCACACAGCTCTGGAGCTTTTGGTGGTTAGGGTGGGACTGAAGTAGCAAGAACTCCTAGTCAACACTGATTCTTCGATCTCTCCATTTTCGTAGGAAAACAGACATTGACTAACTTTGGGGATCTTTAAATCTGTGAAGAGAAATTGATTCTTGCAGTCTGCAGGGTACTTCGGAGCTTAGTTTAGAGACTTTCCTCCTAATCCACCCCCTCCAAAGAAAGGGGAAAGAAAAAACTGAGGATGTGCTACTGAGTAAAATTGAGCAAATTTGTCCCTGGTTCTTCAAAATCACAGAGGTACTATTCTCTGTATCCACGACACAAACTACAAGGCACTGTAATAGTTCAATCCATCCATTTAAAATAAAACAGTATTTTCCCCATTCTATACCCCCTCAAATCCCATGAATCCAGCTCCATAAGCTGATTGCTTCCTTGTATTGGGCAGAAATTCCCCCTTCCCCTTTGGCTCTGGTATTTTGCACACCATATTATAACATAACTGGTCTTGCGCATTGTGAGGGTCTTTTCCTTTTGCTGCAGCTTTTCAGCATTGGCTGCTGTTAGAGTGAACATACTGGACTCAATGGACTGTTCTGTTCCATTAGGATAATTTCTGATTCACTGCGTATCCATTTCTCTAACAGTGAACGGAAATGTCTTCTACTGACTCCTGGGTTTAGCAAGGAAGATAAATTAGTCTTGTTTCCACATAAGAGTGACATGCACAGGGTACTGTGTACCTTTATTTCTGCTCTTCAACCCAAGAGAAGTCAATATAAAACACGAGAAGCTCATCCAGTTGGAAAATATTAATCTTTTCCCGATAGGGGTTAGCTTTTCTATTGCTGGCCACAGCATGTCTGGAAAAACCAAACAACCTCCATCCAACACTCTAGCACAAAGGAGTCTATAGAGAGGAAAGCAGCTTCCATATAGGAAGAGCCCAGGTAGAAGCCATTTTCCCAGACATGTTTGGTTCCAATGAAGCAGACATACAATCTAAAAGCGGCAGACTCCGGGAAACATGACCAGCAAATTCCCTTCTCAGTGCCGTTCGGCTTTCTTCCTCAGGAGCAAAAGGTACCAAAGCATTTCTGAGAAACTGTCTCACTTCCTCTAATGAGAGGAGGAGGCAGACTATAGTCCAGGGTATCAAATTACACAGAGCAAATGAATAAATTCTCTGCAGCATTAGCCCCAGTACTGCTGAAAATGAAGCTAGGGACTCTGCATCATCCACCACCAGGGTGACAGGCTGGTACCCACTGATAACAAAACTTCAGAGGTAACACTATTTGGAGAACCTTCATGTTACGATACTACTAAGCTTCCTGGGCCTAAATCTGAAGATACGTTTGGAGGCATGGGAGGAATAACATCAGTTAGTCTCTAAGGTGCCACAAATACTCCTTTTCTTTTATCAGTTTCCAAAGTGCATGAGAATAAAAAGTAAAAAAACCCCACAAAAGTACAAAATTGGCTGGTGCCATGGTGTCTTATCAGGAATCACACTGTAATCGGATAGGAATTGCTGTATCAAACCATTAGTCCATTCCTCCTACAGTGACCAACACATACCGTTTCAAGAGAAGATAAAACCCTCCATAATGCACACTGCCAATTGGGCAATTCTATACAGGGGGAACACCCACCCCTTCCCCATAGTACAAGATTTCATTATCCCGCCTATCAGTACCTTAATTTACATAGTTGCAAAAGTTTTTAACAGTCAAATAATTAACCAGTCCTCTTTTTAAACCCAGCTTGTAAGATGTTTTTAAACCCAATTTGGTAAACTCCCCTGACTGCAACTCTACATTGCATAAGGAAGCAATTCCTTTAGCTAGTTTTAAAAAGACTGCCCACTAATTTCAACAAGTATTCCAGTCAATGTTTCACCAAAAAGAATTTTTATTCCGAGCATGAAATGCTGCAAAAAATTTTCATAAAAGGGCATTGACAGGCCAAAATTAAAAACAAAACAAAACCCATTTAAAAATAAACAAACAAAAACTTCATCTATTCTAGAAGTTATTGCTTCAGATTAAGTGAAAGAACAATGCAAAATCTCACTTTTCACTGTTTAATTTCATTCAGTTTGAAGAACAAAAATTGATTAGTTAGTTTGTAGGGCTGGACTGCCAACACTGCAGAGAAATGGCTATTTGTTAAGAAAATTATTACCAGGGGAATTTTCATGGAAACACTCTCATTGTTCTTCAGTTTTATAGTACAATGATGGATGGATTTTTTTGATTTTTTTTTTTAAACAAAGCCTAAATGTTCAGCTGTGTCTGAAATGGCAGTCTCCCTTAAGTAATATATATATATTCTAGACAGTAATCTTTTTGGGTCATTTAGTATGTATTTGTACAGTTCCTAGCACAATGGGGCCCTAACTTGGCTGGTCTCTAGGAACCAGATTTACGAAGGCATTTAGGAACCCTAAACACTCAAATAGGTATCCAGTGAGATTGACTTCAATGGGAGTTAGGCACCTAACCTGCTTAGGCACTTATGCAAATCCAACAAGGCATCTCTCTGCATCTTTAGATGCCTAAATACTTCTGAAAATCTGGCGCTAGGTGCCATCACAGTATAAAATATTAAATAATAATAATATATTAAGAACATAACATAAGAATGGCCCTACTGGGTCTGACCAAGGGTCCATCTAGCCCAGTACCCTGTCTTCTGACAGTGGCCAGTGCCAGGTGCCCCAGAGGGAATGAACAGAACAGGTCATCATCAAGTGATCCATCCCCTGTCACCCATTCCCAGCTTCTGGCATTCCTGCCAGAAGATGTCTGCACAGCTTCAATGCAGTATCTTTCCTCTAATGTACAGCATCAAAATCTTTCTGTCTATACCACACTTTTCAGTGGCAGCATAGGTAGAATAGTATTTACCTGTTCAATGATATCCCCATTTTCGGCATGAACTTGAGCTATTGCACCTAGATCTCCCAGGCAGCTAAATATCTCATACAGCTGAAACAGAGTGAAAGAGGAAACATTATTCTACTCAACCATTTTCACTTTGTCTGTGCTTGACCTTTAAAAAGTTCCCACGCTGTATCTTTCAACCGAAAACTAGACAGGCCTTCAGGTAAGAACAATAGAAGGTTGGAGAGAAAGAATTTGGTGTCAGCACTACACTGACCTCATTCACAGTCAGAACAAGGTGTGTGAACATCCCATGTCGCCCCTTTCAGAATGCCTCTCTGCCATCCACTGAAGCACTCAAAGATTTCGCCAAACCTTTGGAACTTGTATCTACCACCTCTGCAGGTCCTCCCAGCCACATCATCACATCTTTAAAATGGAAGTGCAGTCTGCAAAGACTATGCACCCCAGCAAGCTGCTGACAGCAAACTGAAACACTGCATTTCGGGATTGATAGAAATAGACTCCAAGGGCCATGCCTCTGGATTAAAACCAAGTGTGGCTGCAAGCTGCACTGTAAAATTTAGCAACTTGAATCATGATCATCCTTGCCCTGCTCTGATCACTCAGTACACTGCTTTGTTTCCAGCTACTGTTCTAACAAAATAAAAGGGACCCAACAATGATTGCACACAAACAAAGCAGTAATGTAGCTCTTACCTCTGTGTTTGACATCTGGTACAAATCCTTGTAGGCCATGTAAACCATGAAGGCATTAACTCCTAGGTGGAGAAGCGGGAAAAAGAAGAAAGAGTAATGATTCTATTCCAGCTCTCTCCCCCTTATACATTCACAAGGCATGTGATAATTACACAGACCCAATGGAATGGGAGCCTTTGGCAGTAGCTAGAGGTAAAGCAGACAGTTTTCTGGTTTTCTTCTTGTTTGTTTATTTTCGGGGCATTCTAATTCTCCATCTACGGCTACACCGGATCCCAAGAGATGTTAGAAAACAAGGGGACGCAGAAGGCAGTTCGCCAAAACTATACCTGCCACTCATTTTAACCCCTTCAGCACGGTCTAAAAAGGTCTAATAAAGATGGTGGAGGGAGTGTGCTCAAAGCCACAGCGAACCACTGGTCTGGAAGCACATGTGCAGAATGTGCATGAGACAGCAGACTGACGGGTGCATGCACAGCTGACTTTCCCACTGACTAGCATAAGCATAAATGCTGTTATCGTACCTTCATGTTAGGAAATTCTGTGCCCAAGTCATTTAAGGGCAAGATTTTCAAAAGCATGTGAGTGTCTCAGGCCCTTTGTGAGACCTACTCAAAAAATCCAATGACTGATGTGTTGTAATGATGAATGGACTGTAATCTGAGAATCTCATGGTGCTTTATAAATATAAGTGAAATAACTCTCATAACTTCCCTCCCCACACGAAGTATTATCTCCCTATTTTACAGATGTGAAAAACTGAGAAACAGAGCCTTGCGTAAACTCAGAGTGAATTGGTTGCAAAGGCCTAGATAGAACCCAGGAGTCCCGAATCTCAGTTCTTTAATCACACTTCATGCTCTTTCCTATGCCACACACACAATGGCCCAGATCCTCAAAGCTAATTTTCATTGACTTCAATGAGCACTAGGTGCTTAAACAATTTTGCAGATCTGGGTCTATGTGCTAACTGAGTCACCAGAGCTGTGGGTGATGGGAACATTCCCTGGAAAAAGGAGATTAATGTAAAGAGACTTGAGGAATAAAGGGCAAAGACCAGGAAGCCCCCCATCTCTCCACAAACCTTTTTCTTTGATGAGCATCTGTACTTCCTGTTTGACACTGTCGTTCCAGTGGGTGATGTCCACATGCAGGGAGTAGTCACAGCAGGTCTTCCCATCGGCCCACTCTCGCCATTTCTCATACGCTTCTGTCAGGCTAGCCTCTGGCTCAGGGATCACATGGTCAACTGGATGTGGACAAGAGAGGCTAGCAGAACTGAGGGTGTGAAAGAAGGGCTCTTCCTCCCCACGCTATGTGCCTACCATCCCATTGGTTCCTCATGTGCTCAGCAACCCAGTGACTGCTGGCTTCTCGCTGCACCCTTTACTGGGTCCTTCTCTTAATCTGCCTCAGGTCTCTGCTACCTTAGCGCCTTACTGCCCTCCCACATCCCAACCAGATGAAATCAAAACACCCTGATGGGTCCAAACTGCTCTCCCCAGCTCCCACAGAGCACAAGGGGAAATGAAAACAGCAAGCAGCTCTTCAGAACTTCCCCCTCCATCATTTTCTCAGATACATCCAAAGTGCATTTACCACAACGGAAATGCACTGAGCCTTGGCTTAATAGCCTTTGGCATTGCACCAAGGGCTTTTACAGGCTTCTGCTGAGAAATCAGCTGGAAGCAGTAGGACCCTCCTCTATCCCCACCCCTACTTCCACCCCATTAAAACTTAGTCTCCTGCTAAGATGCAGTCCTAATGCACCTTTTATTGCCACTGACGTAATCTGCTGCCGCAGTCCATTTTACACAACAGATGCTGCGACGAAGACCATTATTCCATCGGGAAGGAGAGCAGAAAGAAAACCCAAACTTTTCCAAATTTTTCTTAAATCTTAAGAAGCTATCCAAAGCACAGACAGCTGTGACCGCTGCAGTAAAAGCCCAAGTTATAAACCAGAGCACATCTCTAGCATCCTCGAGGGCACAAATCACCAATTCTGATTCCTTTTTCATTAGCGCTGTTTATTTCTTTGGACTGCATGGGATACTGGGGTATCATTCTGTCCCTGTGCTTGAGTTCATCTGGGCATGCTGCCCTATTTGTGAAGAATATTGTGTTTGTAGTTGTTCTGTTAAGTTGCCCAGAGGCCCTGGCTGTGGGCACTGGAGCTGTGCAAACTTCATGATGTGGATTTGGATTTCAGTATGTTTAAATGACCCTCACCTGAGTTCTGGGTTCAAATGAATTTACCTCCCTGATGTAAGTGAACCTCAATCAAAACAGCATGAAAACAGGAGTAAGTGCTCATTTCACCTACTGTTGGACTGAAATGATAACCCTACCTATGTCTGCTCCAAGCTGGGCCAGGGATCACTCAGAAGATTCATGCACCATGGTGATCTTTCAAAATCACTTGGCTCAGTTGCAAGATGGTAACAAAACTTCAAAGCAGGAAGTTTCACCTGGTTTGGGGTTTCACCTGCAGTGGGGCACCTAAATATTAACATGGCTAATATGTGACACTTAAGAGCAATCAGGATGAGGGCCAACAAAAATAATACTCAGCATTTAGAATGTGTATTATGGGCCAAATTTTGCTCTCAGCTACACAAATGCATGCTCACTGGCGCTGCATACCTGTAACACAGCAGAATTTAACCCCACATTCTTCAAAGCATTGTACTTTCATCAATCCTCTAGGAGAGTTTGAGGTGCAATATGTTAGGTGCTGTGGTTTATTGGTAATCTAGGGCAGAAGTGTTTCTGTGGCACTCAAGTGAGCCTCTTCTGAGCAAGGTAGGGTTGATGCACTAATAAGCCTCACATTTCAATATCCAAAGGCATATTCTGTCCATTGATCAAGGAAATTTATCTTCACAACACTCCCCAATCAATAGATTAAAAAAAATTACTACTGCTAAACTCTATCAAACAGTCTGATGACCCTGTCTGCTGGTAGCAAATGCTAGAGTTCAGGCTTGGTTCCACTTTCCATTCTAAACCCCTTTTTAATTGAAGATGTCAGCAAGACAGGCCGAGAGGTGGGATTGCATGGCAGGAGTCAATTCAGTCGTGGAGAGAGAGCGAGAGATGTGTTTCTCCCTCTGTTAGATAGCAGGTTACTACTACTGGCTGCATGGGCATGGATGCTGACAATTTGTTGATTTTAGCTGCTCAGGTGGCAAGTTTTCTGTTAGGATCTCCTAGTCCACCTAGATCCTGCTATGGTTCTCCTTCTATTCAACCATTCTTTCCTATTTTCCTTAGGTCTCCCCCATATCTACTGATGCTCCCCATTACCCCTCTTTGACACCAGTCCTTTTCCCTCAGTTCCTCCTAGGGTCTCCTCCAGCTGCCCAGCTCCTTTCCCCTATGCCCACATAGCTCCCACACATTTCTCCCCAAATCCCATTCCAACAGCTGCCTTCTCCTAATTCATCCCTCACCCTTCTTGCTGCATAACAATACCCCCTTTCCATTCTCTCTCTCGCCAAAGCTTCTTCTGCCAAAAAAACAAAACCTCCAAACCCCAACCACAACACACACCTCTTCTCAGGAACCAAGAGAGCCAAGACAGTAAACAAGCTAGTCTTTGGCAAGTATAGGATGCTGAATGTGGCAGGAACTACTCAATGGACTTACTGATCATGGTGGTTCCGCCAGCCAGGGCTGCTTTCGTTCCCTGGAAGAAGTCATCCACAGCAGTCATCCCCTTGTATGGCATCTGCAAGTGAGTGTGGACATCGATTCCTCCAGGGATCACCATCTTCCCATTGGCTTCTATGGTTTTAACTCCGCCAGGGACGATTAGATTGTCTCCAATTTGCCTGATGAGATAGTAATCAGGATGGTGAGCCACACACATATGAAACTTGACTAGAACGTACTCTACCAATAACCTACCAAAGTAGGGAAAACCCCATATCAGTACAAGACAGCAGTGGACTTGAGACAATCTGAACACAGAAGACAGCAAAAACCTAAATCATGTGAACAAGCTCTGCAGAAACCACCACACAAGGAGTTAATTCAACAGGACCACTTTACTGTATGAGTGACTGGGAAGGGCTAGAAGGGGTGAATGGTTTCAAAATCCCTAAATGCCAGCCCTGCCCCCAGTAAATATTTACCTCCCCACCCCACCCCTTAAGGCTCAAGTCTGAGGCTTACTTCTTACAAAGAATGAGAACTCTTAAGAGCAATGATACAGTTGCTGGGCCAGCCCTGGGTTTGCAGGGTTTTGCCATTCCACTCACATCATAAGGTCCCTAAAGTAAACAAAGGCCTCTCTCACAGACACGGCTGGCTGCAGCTTTTGTGAACTCAAGTGTGGTTTTCAAGCCCAAGTGTGTTCACCATGCTTCAGTGTAATTAGGGAAGATGCCTTCCCACTCAGGGACATTCCCTTTAGGCCCTGTCCTTCTTGGAGAGGAAGGACACCTTTGCTAACTGCAGTACTGCATTGTGGGCAAGCCAGCTAAAATCCCAGTTCACTAAAAATCCCCTCTAAGACCCTGTGCACCTAAACCCCTCCACTGTGTATGTACCTAGAACCTAAAACGCCCCTTCACTTCTAATCCCTACAATCCTGGAACTCCGTATCCTAGATCCACATAACATTCCCCTCCCTAAATGCACCCGAAGTATAAAATCCTCCTCCCCACGGCCATAAAAGACGGGCTGGCCTCATCAGGGAACTTTCAATCTCTTTGGTGTATCTGGAAAGGAAGTAAAATAGAACTATATCCCTGCATTTCAGCGTCAGCCAGCCTAGAACACCTCTCACACACCAGTACTGAATATTCGGTAAACACTACTTCTTTCTATGACTCCTTCATGGCACCAAACCAGTGGTTAATAGGCTGCCTTTATCTTCAGGCTTAAAACAGACATAAAAAAATGACTCTTAAAAATTATTTTCCTACTGCAGGTTTTAAAAATACATTTCCATCAAGGGAAGGCTGAATATTTTCTTTGTACCACAGGGCAAGGAATGCTTTTTTTGAAAGTGTTTAAGTTCCCTTGCTATGAACTATCCCAGGGCCTGCAATCCACCAAACTGGGATTTAGTCCCATTTCATATACTTTACACATTAGAACAATTTCAGCCTTTAAACAGTGGAGTCATTATTGCGCTCCATAACACACCCAGAAGCCAGATGAAAAGCTGAGTTCCACAGTTTTGCCTGAAATCTCTGAGAATTTTAAAGACGTAGCTTCTCAAAAGCACATATCCATCCTCTTTAGCTCTAACAAATGGGATCTTGTATAATTAGGGAAAGTGTCGTTCATGTGACATATAATCCTGCTGGATACTGGACAAAACAGAAACTAAAAGATAATATCTAACTGCGGTGGGAACAGGAATTATCTCAGCATACAATGGATACTGTGTCATAACCTATCAGTTTAACTGAATTCTATTCACTGGAGTTATTGTGCGAACATGTCATGAGATTACACACACACACACACACACATATACACGCTCCACCGAAAAAGGGGAAGGAATTCAGTGTTCCACCGGATGGGCAAGCAAACTACAGACTCCACCCAACCTGGACTGGCATACAATAGCCCACAGACCCACAACTCCTGCAGTCAAGAGGTAAAAAGACTCCTGCCTCAAAAGAAGAGTAGATAAGATAATATGGGAATCCTGTACATACTTTATGAGACCATCCTCCATGTAAATGTCAGCATAGAACGACTGGTCATCATTGACGATTCTGCCTCCTTTAATAAGAAGACGATCACTCTGTGGATGGAGAAATAAAGCAGTCATGAGTGTTAGAAAATATATACTTGTTACTGCAAGGAGCCTTCTTACTGCAATACAGCTGTGCTTAGCAAATATATTATCTTCTATACAACATATGCAGTGTGAATTAGTTTAGATAATAAATTCTGACTATTTAGTGATGTGCTGAGGTGAAGTAATGCCAAAGACTCGAAAATTCAGGTTGTATTAAGCTATTTCTGTATAAAACAGGTTTAACAGTGGCAAATAGCTTAATGCAACCTGAATTTTCGAGTCTTTGGCATTACTTCACCTAACATATAGGACAGGGGTTGGCAACCTTTCAGAAGTGGTGTGCCGAGTCTTCATTTATTCACTTTAATTTAAGGTTTCACGTGCCAGTAATACATTTTAATGTCTTTTAGAAGATCTCTCTCCCTATAAAAAAGTCTATTATATAACTAAACTATTGTTGTATTGTAAAATAAACAAGGTTTTCAAAATGTTTAAGAAGCTTCATTTAAAATTAAATTAAAATGTTGATCTTATGCTGCTGGCCTGCTCAGCCCGCTGCTGGTCTGGGGTTTCGTTGGCTGAGCGGGGCCTGCGGCCGGGATCCCAGACCGGCAGTGGGCTTAGCGGCTCAGCCCGCTGCCGCTCAGGGGTTCCATCCGCCGGCTTCTGCCAGCTGGGATCCCGGCTGCTGGACCCGCTCAGCCTGCTGCCGGTCTGGGGTCCCAGCCCTGCCCATATAGAGTGGGTACCTACCTTCTCCCTGGTTCTGGCCCATTCTCGTCCTCTCTCTCTGCACTGAGCTGAGGGTGGGAGTGCACTGAGCACAGGACTGGGGGTGAAGGAGCAGGCTGGGGGCTGGGGTATAGGGTCTGGCCAGGAGCTAGAATGAGGGAGGGGGCTCAGGGTTGGGGCAGGAGTGCTTACCTGGGCAGCTCCCATTTGGTGGGAGGGGTGCAGGTGGGAATATGGGGGGGGTGGGTACAGGAGCTCCTGTTTGGTGCTCAGGGTGGGGGAGGGAATGTGGGGGTACAGGAGTCAGGATGTGGGGGGGCTGGGAACGTGGGGGTTGCAAGAGTCAGGGCAGAGGGCTGGGGGCCTGTGAGGCGGGTGCAGGTGTCAGGGCATGGGGTGTAGGGGGCCTGTGTATGTGTGGGGGTGCCAGAGTCAGGGCTGGGCTTGTGGGGGGCTGAAGGAGTCAAGCAGAGGGCCGGGTGTGTGTGACAGGGGTACAGGGCTCAGGGCTGGGGCCTGGGGGGTGTGCGGGGCTGCAGGGCTCAGGCCTCCTGCTTCTCTGCCTCCGCCTGGAGCTGCGAGCACACTGACCCCACCCTCGCAAGGGCCATCAGCTGATCTGCCAGCAGGGAAGACAGAGAGGAGGAGGAGGGGCAGCAACCCAGCACACTGCGGGAAGAGGCAGGGGAGCCAGCAGGACCAAGCTTCTGCCCCTTGCCCCCTGCTCCCACGGGAGGGGGCTGGGGGCAGAGAAGAGTGGGCCGGGCCGGATTTTTAATGGCACGCTGCTGCTGCCCCAGAAGGCAGCAGCGTGCCATTAAAAATGGGCTTGCGTGCTGTCTTTGGCACACGTGCCATAGGTTGCCAACCCCTGATATAGGACATAACAGATGAGTTACACAAAGCACAGGTGTTTTTTCAATTGTTGAGAAAGAACTCAATGCTTCCTAAACATAGTATGCAAATGATAAATATGCCTATACTGTCCATACCACATACCAATATCTAATGTGAATTCAGCAGTAGTGATGAAGTATTGGCCTGATCTAATGCCCAACAAAAATCAATGGGCGTTTTTCCACTGAATTCACTGGGCTTTAGATCAGGCTCTGTGTCAGTAATTGGCATAAAGTTATAAGAAACACATTCCCATTTCTTTGGATATTTGTATATTATTAGACAAAGATTAGAAAGTTACCAAGATTGTGAAATAAACCCCAAAGCTCAAGGATGAAAGGTTTCTCTCTCTAGCATAATCAAGCTCACTTTTTTGTCCTTAGAGTGATATTTTGCACAAGGGGAAAAAATCACCCTTCCAAAAAGTCATACTTTTCTCTAGTTTTTCTTTTTAATATATAAGTAAAATTCAGGACTAGTGAAAAGTACAAGATAAGGTACAAGGTAAAAGCTCTAGATGCGGAAGTTCTGCACTATTTACAGTACCTCTATGGGTAGCTCAAGTCTCCATAATCCATTCAATCCTGGGTTTCTATTAACACTTCAAGACTGCCAAGAAGCTCCAGCTGTGCTGGTGGTTTTTGTGATGTGAATATGTGTGTCCAGTGGAAATGGGAGTGGGGTCCACCACACCCATTTTATATTCCATATAAGTAGAGTGACCAGACGTCCCGTTTTTAAAGGGACAGTCCCGTATTTAAGCCCTCCTGCTTTTTCTTTAAAATGGGCAAATTGTTCCGTATTTTCTGTCTCTCCCTCTCTCCCCCCAGATAAGGTTGTGGTTGATCCTTATCTCAAATGTCAGAGGTCACCCAGAGTATTAGCTTTTGAGGTTCATGGTCTTGAGAACTACTTGCCCTTTCTGTACGACCCATTAATATTTTGTTTTTTCAACGGTTTTCCCCTTACTACTGTTGTGGACATACTTCCCCAGAAGAAAAAAACTAACGCCACCAAGCCAAAAGCGACCCTTGTGTAATGTCAGGTCACATGAGCTTGTGTTGCCAGCATGGATAGTATCCTTTCAGGTGCAGATGGAAGTGGAAATGTAGGCCACCAGCTATACAAGCCCCCCTCCTCAGATTTCTGCCAAGGTTCACACCAGAATGTGGCCAGCAGCAGCCTTTCTGCACTGTGCGGGAGGGAAGGGTGGGGGAAAGGGATGACCTGGCCCTTGTCTTTGCAGAGCTCATCTCTTCTCTCCCGCCCCTGTGTGTCTGGAAGCAGCTTATCCCTTCTTGCTCGCACAGTGTCGAAAGGCAGCTAACACCTCCAGGCTGCTACTGGCCATAACCCAGCTGCCTCCGGTTACAGCACAGGCAGGAAAGGGTTAAGCCCTACGGATGATTGTGCACCAGGGCCCAGGGAATCTGACTGCAGGGGCTTTGTGGAACCTGGCCAAAGAGGTGGCTCAGCATGGTAGGGTGCCTAGGGGATGGAGCAACCCCGCGCTCCCTGGGGGTAAGACCCGAGGGGGGAGGTGAAGAGGGTGCTAAGCCCCTGTCCCGGGGGCTGCTGTAGAGCCTGCAGGTTTAGGGTGGGAACAGGCTGGAAATCACTTCCCCCCACTCTTGCCTCCAGAGCTTAGCTGACAGTTGAGTCTAACCAGCCCAGCTCCAGGGACAATCAACATGGACAACTTCTAACGGTCTTTTCTGGGGATGCCATACAAGATTTAGTCTTCTCAAAAGAAGATACATGGGATCTAAACAGTCCCCTTCAATCATCAGATTTTTTTTTAAAACTAATCTCCAACCCTGGCAATGTTCTTATCTGCCCCATCACTTTTCAAAACCAATCCCTCCCTTACTGTACTCTCAACCACTCAGTACCAACAGCAGCATCTTCCTCTATTTCCACTGGTAGGAAAGTAGCATTTTAGTATCAGACCCCCCCAGCCAACACTGACTGAAGGTTCCATCCGCACTCACCAGCCAAGGTCATTCTCAACTCTCGCTCACAGCCCTTCCTTCTACAGCAAGTTCAGAGTGTCCCCCCTATATCTCCCCACCCCCATCCTCTTCTTCAGTTAGTGAACTCTGGAAAGATCACCATAGTGATTGCAACTGGCAATCTAGCGTAAAATGAAAGAAATATCCTCCTGGGGGCCTCTTCTGCATGCAACAGCCAAATCACCTGAGAGCTGCTTGTTTGTACATTCTCAATCACATGCAAACAAGACAAAGAAACAGGATGAGGAAGGGGTTTTAATGAACAACGCTCGGAACTCTGACTGCACCTTGGCTCTGGGTCCTGGAGAGAAAAATCTTGGAAATTAGTCAAGGTTTTACCTTGCAAAGGCTCTCCATTATTGTATTGCCTAAATCCTTGATTACCAGCAGCTGAAATAGCCTCACCCCTCTCTGCACCCTAAATATGGGGCATTAAAATAGGCCTTGAACTCACATCCCACATGGAAAGTCAAACAGACACAGACTGAAGGTGTACCAGCCCCCCGCACCAAAATGGCCTTGCAGTGAGAGGCCTTGCAGCTTCCCCTGCTCCCTTTCATGATTGACTTAAAGTTCAGACAGCAGAACTAGGCATTTTAAAAGGTTCACCTGCTAGAGAAAGTATTTGGGAACTGGGGTGTGTCCACCGGTTATATATCTAGCTGTACAGGTTAGCCCAAGGGGAGTGTCTAAAGGGGCTAAACAAAAGATGGAAATGCAGCAGTGCTGAGAGGGCAAGAGACCGACTATGTTACCTCTCTTCAAAAGCAGCAGGAGGTTAAGGCAGTGGTTACAGCACTGGGATGGAGTCAGGAGACCGGCTGTTACTGACTCTCTCTGCAACCTTGAGAAAGTCACAACCTGACTTGGTGTGTCAGTATCTTTATCTGTATAGTAAGGATATTAAAGCTTCCCTCACCTCTGCAAACACTTAGAGATCTCTGGATAGACCAACTAAATATTTAGTAACCGACACTGATTTTGGTGAATAGCATCAGGAAAGCCCAACATGGAGATTACTACTGTTATTATAAACATACATTAACCAAATGTTTATTTCCCATCTCTGCTGAGTCCCGAGTTCCGTGCTGCTGCTCTGCTTATATTGCATTCTGTACAGTCCTAGCAGTTAGTGACTGAGTGTAGTAATTAGTGGGAAAGCAGAACTTCAACCTGATCTAATGGGTTCAGAATTTATCCTAAATGTAGAAAAAAATGAATGTCTGTCCCTAGGGACCGCAAGGCTCTGGCAGACACTGACATGGCAAGGAAATTCCCACCAAAAGCTCTGCCTCCTACACTTCAGTCCCCACCAGCTTGTGCCTAGGGATGCACACAATGCAGTGGAAGAGCACACACCAACACACATCCCTGGTACCCTTAGACAGGGAGTTCGGGAAGCCCCAGCTACTGCTCAGAATTGCTTGGCTAGAAGTTCAGAGAATCTGGAATAACTGAAGTTATTAAAGAAATAAAATAGTTGTAAAAATCACCTATTTTAATTGCCAAAAAAACATGCAAAAATAAACCAATCAACTGGAAAAAAAAAATCTGGTCTCCTTCCCCCTGACCCCTCCAGGACAGTTCTCCCCTACTTGCATACACTAGCAGCTTGTCTACACGAACAAGCTAGGGTTGCCAGTTTTGGTTGGACATATTTCTGGAGATTTCATCACATGACAGTCTTTAATTAAAGAAAATTAATCTTTAATTTCTGGAGATTCCAGGACAATCCTGGAGGGTTGACAACCCTTCAGCAAGCTGGGGTGTGAATCTATCCCGTATTAGCCTGTCGTGGACTAACTGTCCATGGGCACCTTCCTGATGCGTGCAAACAGTTTGTTAAAGCACTCTGATCTAGTCCTCTGAAAACAGGACTAGCTCAAAGTGCTCTAACAAACTGTAAACACGTGTCAGCACAGTACACACAGAGGGTTAGACCATGGCAGGCTAGTAGAGGGCAGATTCACACTCTTGCCACAAACTAGTCATTTATGTAGATAAGCCCTATGGTTTCTCTCCCTTCGCTACCTGTTATGGCCTGTTCCTTTCTTTTAAATGTTCCAAATCTGTTCTAGATTGCAGGAATGTTCTTTCTTTACCTGCTTGCCAAGCACACCCATGTACCTACCCAATCAGCTGTAGCTCACGAAAGCTTATGCTCTAATAAATTTGTTAGGCTCTAAGGTGCCACAAGTACTCCTTTTCTTTCAGTGAATGCTAGTGACTGTTTATATCCTGTCTGAAGCTGAATTTCCTATGAATTTCTCCTGTCCTTGCTAAATGACAGGACAAAATAAAATACTGATTGATCAGCATGTCTCTTCCAAATGCCACCACTTAATACATACACATCACGGTGCTGCTAAGATTTGTTGCAGCTGAGAGTATCACAGCTGTGGTCCTGAACCTGCAGAGTTTTACTTGGACAAAACTCCCATTAAAGCAGAGAGTCGGAGTTTTGCCTGACTCTGATCCACAGGATCAAATCCCGCCCTAAGTGCTGTGACTTGGATGTGAGCACACACAAAGCCTGAGCCCCAGTGAAGTCAATGGGAGTTTTTTGACTGGCTTGTATGGGTTTTGGACCAGTCCCATGAATGGAGAGTGTGCTGAGTGCAGAGAGCACAAGCCTGTGTATTGAACACACATGCTGACCATTGTTCAGATTTGGTAGGGTTTTCTGAAGGATACCGAACCCCCATTTCAACAGCTGCTGTGGGCAAGAAGCTACTCTGTGCTCAGCACAGTATGCCTGGTAGCTCCTCCCTACTGGAGCTGCATAATGTCACTAATATAGGTTAAAAAAAAACTACAGCATGATATGGACCAGCCTTCTCAGGCCTGCAAACCAAATGCAACTTCCATAGTCATCCTAAGGAAACCTCAGCTGTGGGTGGCAGCCAGCTGAACTGATTACAGGCAAGTGAGGAGGGAAGCAAAACACCAAGGCCCAAGGATAATACATTTTGAATCCAGATCCAAACTTTACCAGCATTTTTTCACTATTTGAAAAAATATTAAGTGGTCCCCCTCCGCTATAGGCAGTTCTCTGATGAACTCTCTTCCCTCTTCTATCCCCCATATCCATGCTCAGTTTTGGTGCTTGAGAGGCAGGGGGCTATGGAAAAGCAGAGGATTATAATTAAGGCCCTTCATTTCTGGTTTTTACTGAAAAAAATTCCAGGTTTTACAAAAGCTATTATTTGGTTTTAACCAACTTTCATCCCAATTTTGGACCACTCAAGTACATGAAAATCCTGATTATGTAAAGAAAATCCAATTCATTATATCAGGCAGACGAGTTTATATCAATGATAAATCAGTCTAAGTGTAAATGCGAAGCTGCCTACTAAAGGAAGAGAATGTCATGGAAGATACTGACATGCATACACATGCAGGTGTATATGTATACATACTGTTAAGATTCAGTTCGTGAAATAAAGCACAGCATCAAACTGCTTTTACTTTCCAGACTCTTACAATTCTCTATTTGTTGCTTTTTCTTCTGTCCTCCAATATTAGAAAAATGGTTAAGTTAATTTTTTGCACAAATTTTCACTTGATTATTTTTGTAACAAACACCAATACATTTCCAGGAAATTTTAAATAAAATAAAAAACAAAAATAAAGAGCCCCAGTAATAATGCAGGGTAAGAAGATGGAGATTAGATAAGTACATAGCTGCTTAGAAAGAGCTCAAGGGCATCCAGGAATCACCTGTTCTCTATCATTAGCAAGAGGAGGAAAAATCCTTCAACCAAATCTGAAAGGTGGCCAAGCTACAGTCCCCAGAGACAAGGGATCTGGACTTTGGAATGTGTCAGTGGGAAATTCAAAATTGCAGGCAATTGTTCATCATCTATTTGTGGAGGCAGCCCGTTCCAAAGCTGACCTTATACTTTCAAGCTGGCAGCCAGCGTTGGGGATTGTGGCTTTAGGCACATAACCACCAAATTATGCAACATTCTAATTCAGACCAGCCAGGGTGTGTTTTGAGGGGCTCTGTGCCTGAGCTGTTCTTCAGTTTACACCATGTTTACAGGCATCTGTACAAGATGCAGGGGGATGGTCCCTTTGAGTTAGCAGGTGAAAGGCCAGACTACTTTGCCTTTCGGTTCTAAGCACTTGGAAAGACTTTGCATTTTACATAAAATAAGCCAAACGCCGATGAATTGCTCAACAGGCACAGGCAGAATCTAGGGCTTTCCCTGCTTCTAATGGTTTGGGCTGAAACAATGATTTCCAGGTCTTCCTAGATATTCAATGGCATTAAATACATTCAGCTCATTTTGTTTTGCAGTGTTCGCTCTCTCATTGCCTGTAGTGCTCAAGCTGTGGTCTGAGACCCAGACTGCGAGGCAGGGACTCTGGAGTTTGAATCCAGGCTCTGACACTGGCTCCCTGTGTGGCCTTGGGCAACCTGCTTAACATCACTATGCCTCGCATCTGCACCCTGAGAAATTACAGACTAGGGCCCAAGGGTAATACATTTTGAATCCAGATCCAAACTTTACCAGCATTCAAAGACTGTTTGGATTAGAGGTTTTGAATCATGCTTATCTCTACTTATTTGCCTGTCTAACCAGAGTGTTGTGACGAGGCATTAGTGTTAAGCTCCATATATACGTGTACATGTATCAGTGTACCAGCCCAAGCTGAGGTTACTTTGACTTTACTGGAATACATGCCTAATTTTCACCCTCCTCTTCCTTGTTCCTTGAGCTCATCAAATTTCCTTAGCTGTCTGCTTTATCCACACATTCCTTATAGCTAGTCACCTCGATGCTAGCTATGCTAGACAATATCGTTAGGCTGTAGGATCCAGCTACTGCTGTTGTCAAGCCCAGAGAAAAAAATCATCAAATGCTTCTGATCTTGAGGACTTCTTGGTCATCACCTTTCCTCCCCCACATAGTGAATGCAAACACAGGTTAACAGCACACACTCCATTATAAGCAGAGCAGGCCTGGCAGCACCTCATCATACAGAGCTCATGTACAGCAGGTCTTGCAGACTGAAGCCTCTTTAGAATGGATTCTTTAAAAAAAAATAAAAATATATTTGACACCACCTGCCCAATGGCACCTTAAATAAATAAGGCATCAATGTTTTATGGGGACAATGACAATCTGGTCGGGTGATACGTTGCCTAGTGCACTCATCCTATACTGCTGGGTACCAGAGAGAAAATAAGAGAAAGAAGCGAGTGAGACACAACTGAAAAGAGAGAAACCACAACTGGAGAAGTCTTAGGGCAGACAGAAATGGGACACTCCAAAAGAGACAGTCGGATCAGTCACAGACACTAAGGGCCAAGTTCTCAAAAGTGCTCCACCCCCAGCAGCACTCACTGTGACACTAAGAGCCAGATTTCCCAGAGAGCTCAGTGGCCAAGGTGCTGAGCTCTCTTTTGAAAGCGTGTCTCCAACTGCGAGTGTTGAGCTCTTGGGACAATCTGGCTGTAAGTGCTGTCTCCTGAAAGGCAAGAGGAACATTGGAACAAGGCCAGAGAAGGGGATAAGTCAATGGGTCTACCAAAGAGGTCAGAGGAGATGTGACTCTGTAATGTATGACAGCATTTACACAGCATTGTAATAAATGCAGGTGACAATTTAGAAGAGTCAGCATCAGACACAGTCCCTGTTCCAGAGAACTTGCAGTTGCTAACCTGCTCTGATAATAAGTCTATTACATGAACTTCATAGTCTTAAGTGTATGGTTGCTCTTCTCTCATCCATACCCTTAAAACCAACAATAAAAAATAAAAATAAATACCTCACATGCTGATTAGGGGCATCATCCTAATGAGTCCCCCTCCAGAGGAGAATTTATCATTTAAAACTAACAGATCTGGTCAGTAACAAGACTCAGTTTTGTGGCAAGTAACTTATCAGCGTTTATCCTGTCCAGCTAAAAGGGACTCTGTCCAGATCCTCTGGGGCCAAAGTTTGATCTATATTTAGAATTTGATGGGGAAATATAAATGTCAATTCCACTGCTAAGAATCTGAATAAAAGCTTCGTGGCCACCATTTGTGTGTGAAATACAAAAATACCATCCCCACCCTGTTACTCCTGCAGCACCAATTCACTAACACCACACGATTAACTGCTCCAGAGCCCATTGACAATGCTCCCAGTGATTTCAGGAGCAGAGTCACTTGTTCTCTTACTCTGAGCAGGTAGTTTATCACTGCAGCACAAATATGCTACATGAACTGACGTGCTTTTTAGACACATTCATCTCAGCAACATTCAAGACGCTGGGAGGTGGAGGGAGGAATCAGCGTTTTCAGAATTGAAGAAGTATGTCCGTTATGGGAAAGGGAGCAGAGTGTTTACTTCTTAGCTTCAAACAGAAGACAGTAAACAAAAAATAAGAAGTAAAAAAACGATCTGACAGCATCATTCTCTTGAGCTATTTGGGCTCCAGTTTTGAACATTTGTTACCGTAAAAAAAAAAAAAAGGAATCCCTACAAAATACAATAACATTAATGGAAACATTTGGCATTATTTGCCAAGAAAGGCAAAAGAAAGGAAACAAAGGTTAAGTGGGAAAAAGGAATTAGAATTTTAAAACTCAGATTTGCAACCTAAGGGTCAGTCCTGTTAACACTTGCTACCAAACCTACCAAACGTTCACTAATCAGGACCTGGGCTAACGACACAGAAAAGGACATTATTTTTAAAAAATCCCAAACATGTGTCCCAATCCTGAAATCACATCCACACAGGTAGACCTATGCGGAACCCCACTGACTTCAAGAGGACTTCATTGCAAGGACATAAGGATAAACCTGCCAAGAGCAGATTGCAGGACTGGATCTGCGATTTTTATCTTAACCACATCCTTATAAATTTAATCTGACTTGTTTTCTCAGCAGGCCCCTGGGATTCATTCCTTCTAGAAAGGGGAGGGACAGTCAATCAGTGACAGCTGAAGACAAGGCAGCTGAGGTGGAAGAAAAATGATTCTACATGCCTTACTCCACTGACTTGAAAATATAAAGAGAGACAAATGACTGTTACTCAAATAAGGAGACGAAAACACTTAAACCATTAAGGGGGGATTTTATTACAATTACTGGATAAAATGATGACATAATCTGGGGAACTCTACATATTTTTTTATTTAAATGGCCATTTTGTTGCAGCTGTGAAGGGCTGCTCATTGCTAATAACTGCTAATGACCCTAATGACTTTATTTGTATATTATATGCTAGAGGATGAATGAAGCCTCAATTAAAAGGATATAGCTTTATCTGGGGTTCATCCTGGGCATTGGTGCCAGACACGCTCCCCATATGAATGAGAAAGAGGAAGATCTGCATTAGCTCCTATCCATTAGTTTCAAGAAAAAAAATGACCTCATGTCTATGGGCTCTGGAATCTGTTTAGGAGGTGTCCAGATGTAAGGGGACTTGGGGGGAACGGACTGAAACACTTTTGAGGAAATGGGCCTGAGTAATGGCCGGGCTTCTAAAGCATGTTCACTCAGAGCAGCCTCAGATTACAATAAAGACACTGTTCGCCCTGCCAAAGCTCATTTGTGCTTTTCCACACCCACCGAGTCTCCTTGCCAGCCAGCGTCAGGCTGCTACATTAGCCATTGTTGGCCAAGGGACATTTATCTGTAACGTGCAGAGAACTGTGGAGAGAGTATGGTCATAGGGTTACATGGAGAAGACCAAGAGTCTGGATTCCTGGGCTCTCTTTCAGGCTCTGCTAGACTTGCCACGTAACCTGGGACAAAAATGCACTTCTCTGCTCTGTAACCTCAGTTTAGTACCCTGTGAAATGGGGATATGGCTAGATCTGTGGAGAGGTGTGGAGAGACTTGCTATTTGTAAGGCACCATTAGATCCTCAGATGGTACGGGCTCTGCAGGTCATGTTGTCAGCCCTCTCGTCACAGATACAACTCTTAGCTGTTGCACATCTCGCTACCTCATTGCAGGCACAAGTATGTGGCCTAATTTTCAGGAGTTGCTGCACACTCATACATCCCAAAGAAAGTCAGCGACAGAATCTCTGAAAACCAATCCTATAACAAGCTTTGCACAATCAGTTCCAAGTGCATTTCTTTTGCAGGCACAGACTATGTGCCGAAACCCTAGTTGAATCTAAGCTTGGCTCAAAGTTTCCTCCTAGTGCAACTTTGCCAGAATCCTTGGTGAGACAGCAGACATCTCACTCCTCAACTCCTTTATCCTTTTCCTGCATTCTTGACATTAGCATTTTTGATTGAGGGAATACATTTTTTTTAAATAGTTACATTCTATCATGTCCATACTCAGCTCACATCCCAAAATATTGGGTATGATCGTAATGCTTCACAGCATGATGCTTCACAGCATGACCAGAGGCAGCAATTCCAGAAAGGCACGCAACCTCTAGGCAGGGGCAGCGGCGCTCACCCTGTTTACAAGACACAAAAGCATAGGTAAGCATTCCATGGAAGCAGATGTGTGGCTTTAAAATCTCCTCTCATTAAAGGAACAAATGGTCTTGCACCAGTGGTTTGATGTCCCCCTCTCATAGGCGTAAGTCCCAATTTTGTCCCCTCCTACCTATACAAGAGCCCAGTGGGTGCCATGATTTGGAATTGTAGGGGTGGTAAATATCTATCTACCTCTATCTATCTATTTTCTATGGGTCATGGGTGGTGTATGTTTCAGAGTAGCAGCCATGTTAGTCTGTATCCGCAAAAAGAAAAGGAGGACTTGTGGCACCTTAGAGACTAACAAATTTATTTGAGCATAAGCTTTCATGAGCTACAGCTCACTTCATTGTAGCGGCTGGGGGTCTGCAGAGACCTGGCTGGCCACATGGTGGTGGCCCTTCTGCTCGTTTCCACCTGCTAAATCACAGTAAAGAGGCTAAACACAGGTTTTCCACATAAGCAATTGCTGTAGTTGCCATAAAAGGTGTTAACGCAATCATGAGTGGGAGGCGGAGGATGAGTGGTACCTGCAGTTGTGAATGGAACAGGACTGGCCACAAGACAAGCTATCTAGTACAACATGGTCCATAGTATGAAAAAGTTTGAGAACCCCAATCTATGCTATCTGGAGAGGAGGATGGATCTAGCCGTCAAAGCACAAGACTGAGAATCATAACATCTGGATTCTATCCATTGCTCTGCCAAATACTTACTGCATGATTTCAGGCGAGTCACTTCACTTCTCTGAGCCTCAGTTTCTCATTATGCAAAATGGGGATAATCATGCTTATCTACCTCCTAATGGGAAGAGGAGTGAATTATCTTTCTTATATCTAAAGATAAATTTGGGGGAAGGAGGTGACCAGGAGCATCTCTGCTCATAGAAATTGAGGGGCTGAAATGACTTTCTCCTGACATAGGGTCCAAGAATTATTACTGACATGAACTATTAGTTCCTCATGGCAGGGATCATGTCATTTATTGATTTCTAAAGTGCCCTCAACTTCTATGGCATTGTATAAGCAGCAGCACTTACAGTCCTGAAGAAGGAAGTAATATTTCTGGATGAGCCAAGAATTATCTGATGAACCTCTCCAGCTGCTCAATGTTTGTCCCCACATCCTATAAAACAGACTCTCTGGGCACAACCAAATCAACTGCCCCAGGTCTCCCTCTGGTCCCCCTTCAGAGTTCATCACACTTTAGCCATCTCTAACCTCTCTACAATCCTTTACTATGCTGTCCTTCCAGCCCATGCTGACATGTACTGTACACACACACTTCACTAACCATCTACCACTCAAATGCTTGGCTCCTCCTTTGCACTGGATTCCTTGCCTATCACCAGTAGCCCTTGGAAACAGATTCACGAGGAAAACTCTGGGCCTCCTAGAAACAGTCGCTAACAATAATAAGATGGTCAATCCAAGAGACAGTTTATGCTGCAATTTTGCTGTTTGACATGGGGGAGGAACCAAAGGGCTGAGGAAGAACACGGAGTCCCACAACTAGATCCCTTTGATTTCCAAATGCTTGTAATTCCGAAGCACTGTATATCCTCTAAATCCCAACACATCCTTCTGGAAAAAACCCACTAAACCAAATTTCCTCCTGCCAATTGCTAGTGGTTCATGAGGGAACAGCTGAAGCCACTGCTCTCTTGAGAGTGAGAGATACAGTGTTATGCCCATTATTCTCTCTCTCAACAGACCACATTTCTCATGCGCAAGACTTCAAGTGAGCTACCTTGGAGCACTGACCAAGAGCTGCCTTTGCCTTCACAGCCACAGCATTCATGTGATCTTAACTGTGATGCAAGAAGGTACTTTGAGATACTTCATTTCCAAATGGTGTTATACAGCACCAAATTCTATTCTGATAAGATGTATAGCTCCACTGGTGACCACTTACCCATAGATGCTGCTATGCGCCCTGGTGGGGACAAAACAGATGCTGGGATGAGACAAATTTGGACTCTTAAAAAAAAAACAAAAGGAACTTGTAAAGTGATTGAAAGATGATATGCAGGGCCACAGCCCTCAACAGCTAACAGAATGACTGAACAGGCTCATTTCTCCCTGGGAACAGAAGCAGTTGAAAGTGGAACTACCAACCAGAGATACAAAATATGCCTACATTCATTCCTTCATTGCTTCCTCTGGAGCTCAAGGAATTTTCCCTGGTACAAGGGCCATCTGAAATCAAGAACTTCAGAAATAGTGCCTCACTCCCCTCCACCCCAATTAAAGCTGGGGCTGGCTTTCAAGAGAGGGCAAAAAAGCAGAGTCCTGGAGAGCAAAAATACTGCAGTAATTACAGAGCTTTAAAAGTGGCCAAGAGGGTTACTAGGAAAAGAAAGTCAAATGGTGCACTCACAATTGACCATAGCCTTTAAAGCTTCAGTAGTTTGATGTCAGGATTTAGTGGAGGGAAAAATGTAGCACTGTGAGATTTATTAATAATGAGTGAGACCCTGCTCTCAGTAGCAAAAATTCCTACTGAATTCAGGAGGAGCAGGCCCACCATTTGTAAAGTACTTTGAGATCCTCATATAAAAGGTTGCAGAAAAGAGCAATGGGTTGTTTTAAAATAAAGACAAATTCCCTTTGTGCCACTTTTTTTAATGTCATTCAGACAGGATTTTGTTTGCATTTGGATGTTGAAGAAAATATTTTAGCTCTCAAATGGAATTCTCCTCTTTCATCTTACAGCCAGAATCACTCCCAGGAGGAAAGCAGAGTTATACACAATTCAGGAGGAAAACAAAACATCAACTAGGTAGCCAGCTGTGGAGCCCAGGATCACCTTCACAGGAAGAACATCCACACAGCCTCTCATTTTCCTGTAGTCCAGAAACAAATGAACCTACAACAGAGATAGAGGCTGTGTCCCAAAAAGGAAGTAGCAGGACAGATCAGAACATGAAAAATCCCATAGAAAGCCCGGCATCTGGAAGTGTTGACAGGACTCCCGTGCAGCAGGCTTCCTGTGGCTTCTGAGAAAACATGTCGTCCAAGCCTCTTTCTCTTTCCTGAGAAGTGGCATGATGAAGGCACTCTGAGAGTAGGTGTGGTCACCCTGTGCTACTGCACAGCGCTTCAGACAGTGAAAGTGCTGCACCTGATGCAGCAGATAAAGGAGCAGTATAGCGAGTAATTTAGTTGATAATATTTTACATTTAGATAATACCTTGTAGTCTATGGATGAAGAAAAGCCACTGTGACTGTAAAACACACTCTGTTGTTTAAACCTTGCCTGTCTAATATACAGAACCCTTAACTGCATTGATCTTTAAAACCATTTCAAGACAATAAGAATTGGATTACGTACAAAGACATTTACACACACACACCAAAAGTGTTTTAATACATTAAATAATCTAAATTATTCTGTAACACTCAGGAATCATAGCAGTATAGACTACGAGTATCAAACAGACACCATCTCTATATTAAGTCTCCATATCATTATCTCCTGCAGCCCTAGACAGATTTCATAATAGACGACATTTAAAATTATAGAAAGGCTTAATGTGATGAG
The DNA here is from genome assembly GCF_965152235.1 of Eretmochelys imbricata. NCBI lineage: Eukaryota > Metazoa > Chordata > Testudines > Cheloniidae > Eretmochelys > Eretmochelys imbricata. Next base: position 18,917,298 of record NC_135579.1, read on the forward strand.
AGTCTGTCCCTGTGTTTAGAACTGTACCCTTCAGTGAAACTGCTTTGGAGACTATAACACCTTAGTGAAATAGTTGGGTTTCTCCCAGTGAAATTTACAAGCTTGCTCCTTTGAGAGGCTCAAAGGTACTAAAATGTACTTGCTCACACACCATAGATGTCATTAAAATTTATATACGGACACAAAAATAGATAAAGAAGATGTTCTAAATCCAAGGATCTCTCAGGTAGGCTAACAAAACAAAAGGCTCTGATCAATAAAATGTTCTGAAACAGTGTAATTTATGAACAAATAAAAAGGTAGTTTAGAGAATTAATTATCATTTAAACAAGTATATTTAAAGGCCAGGCATCTGCAAAGACTTTTTTTCATCTGCTTATGCTTCCTTTGTCTGCCTTACAAAGATGGAGTAACCTCCCATTTCCCCAATACACCCCCCATACCACAAAGGTTTAATTAAATTCACTGGAGACAAAGCACAGCTGCACTCCTTGCATGCATTTAAACCAGCAACAATAAACCCCAGCCAAGGCCTACTAGAGACCAAGAGAGTACCCTTACCACAATGCATTTCATTGCACAGACAATAAATCAGGGTAGGATATTTAACCACTGGAAAGGCACTGGCAGGGCACAGCAAGAGGGATGCAGCTACTGGGTCTGATGATTACATTTCATTGCATTTTTCCTCCCACCCTGCCCATCTGACACCTACCCCATCTCCCCCAACACAAAAGATTTGTAGTGCATCTGTTTAGTTGCAAAGGAGGGGGGAAATTGCTGCTTTTATTCTTGATCAGTTTGGCGATGTTCCTTATTTTTAAATCATGACTTTCGCTTCTGCAGATGAATCAGTTCCTATTTTCACCTCATTTGCACCAGCAAAGCACATGACGCACCCATATATGCAGTAATGAAAAGAAACTGCAAAAGAGCAAGACAGAAAATCCTGTCTCTGCTCAAGATAAGGAGTGACATAATCACAAAATAGCGATCAAGTTGTTTCCTCACTTAAAAATCCAGCCCGATCTCTGAAGTGAAAGGTCAATTCCCCCCCCCCCCTTCTTTTCCCCTCGTCCAAAAAGACAGCGGCTGTCCAAAGAGGAAGGAAAACACTGCAAAAGCCTCTTGCTGTTATGCAGTGGGTGTGTGAGGAGGGGGACATACACATGTTCCATTAACTGAACGTCAGTTAATCCACCGCACACAGATGCACAACCAGGCACAAACACACAATCCCTTTTGCTAATCACAGGGGAGTCGACTGCAACACAGTTTGCAAAGCGACCATCGGTTTATGCCATGCCTGACAACAGCATTCAGTCCAACCAACGGGAGGTGGTGGGCACCGCGCACCACAAATGGGTTTCACTCCAAGGAAAATCGGTTGCCCCCGAAAAGAAACTGCAGGATTTTAAATTCTCTCCCCAACCCTTTGCAAGCTGCAAGATTTACTGCCCCCAGGAAAACCCAACAAGTAAAGATCACATTTTACACTGGGTTCTTTCGAGCAATACGGGGACAGGGAGGAAGACAGTGGAGAGCTGATACAAAACATACAAGAGGAGGAATAAGGGAGGCGTAGGGTGGAGAGGGGTAAGGCACTCACTGTTATCCTGGGGATGTTCTTCTTGCCTTGGTAGGACATGGTGATGATCTGCTGCAGGGACAGAGCCGGCTCCTACCCTCCAACCTGAGCCCCTTTTGCAAGCTGGCGTCTGTCTAGACTGGTGCTTTACCCAAGATCAGGTGGAACAAATGATGCTTCGTGCCCCCCCCTTCCCCTCTCTCCCCCCTTTCCTTTCTCCTTCTGTCTTTCCCCCCTCCCTCCTGTTTTACACAATAGTCAGTCCTCACACACACCCCTTTTCCCCCGTGCCAGCTGGGACCCTGTGAGAGACGAATGGCTGATCAGGCGGCTCCTCCCTCCCTGAGTCTCTCCCTCTATTGATTTTTTCCCTCTCTCTGCTTGTTTCACTTGCCTCACCCACTTTGCGCGGCTGCTGCGGTGGGACGCGGCGGCCGCCAGGGGGAGCAGCGAGAGGCATGAGCCCTGAGCTGCAAAGGAGGGCGGGGGCAGTCACACAAAATCCCCAGGGATGTAGCTGCAGAGGGCGCGCAGGCGCCGGAAGAAAGAGAACTAGCCCTCTGATCCCTAACAGCAACGCATGGAGTATTAAAGACAGACCAGAGAGCAGCAGTAGCGGCTGGATTCTCATCTGTTATGCTCACCCCTCCCTTTGCAGGGGAAGATGCATCTTTCCCTCTCACCTAGACCTAGCAAAATTCCTCGTGTTCCCATTAGCAGACGGCTGGCTGCACCCTCTCTGCTGGTCCTTGACTCTCCATGCACAGGATTTGAATCCGTTTGCAATGCTAAAATAAAGTATGTTGGGGGGGAGGGGGGTCATATGTCCTTGATATTAATGCAGCAGGAATTGTTTTGCTCCAATTTGTTAAGAATCCTGTACACTGTGTGTGGATAGCTTTCTTTCTCCCTTCCCAGTACCTCTGTCCCTTGAGCATTTAATCCTGTTCTTTAGGCGCCTTCCCAAATATATATTTATTAACTGAACATTAGGGCATGTCTACACGGAATCTGAAAGTGAGCCTCGCAGCCTAGTTCTGTGATCTCACCGTATGGGGCTCGCATGCTAGCTGGCTACAAATAGCTGTGTAGACATTGCAGCTCCAGATCTCCAGCCTGAGCAGCAAATTCTACACATCTATTTTTAGTGCAAGCCCCCTTAGCACAAATCTGTGGAGCAATGCTCACTCCCAGCTGTAGTGTAGACACACCCTAAGGGCCTGGTCCGAAGCCCACTGAAGTCAATGGAAAGGCTCCCATTTACAGTAGAACCTGAGAGTTATGAACACCTCGGGAATGGAGGTTTTTCGTAACTGAAATGTTCGTAATTCTGAACAAAACGTTATGGTTGTTTTTCAGAAGTTTACAACTGAACATTACCTTAATAAAGCTTTGAAACTTTACTATGCAGAAGAAAAATGCTGCTTTCCCCTTTTTTAAAGTAGTTTACATTTAACACAGTACTGTATTTCCTTTTTTTTTTTTAGTCTCGGCTGCTGCTTGATTGTGTACTTCTGGTTCCAAATGAGGTGTATGCTTGACTGGTCAGTTCATACCCCTAGTGTTAAAAACTCTGAGGGTTCTACTGTACTTCAATAGGCTTTGGAACAGGCCTGAAATTTTTCCCCTCTGCTGACAGTCCCTAGCTCTGTGCTCTGAGGGCTGCCCAAGGCAGGGCATTTCCTGTGGAGGGTTCCACCTGTACAGCTTATCATGCCCTAGCCCAGCGGTTCTCAAACTGGGTCCTGACCCCTTTGAGGTCACCAGGGCTGGCTTAGACTTGCTGGGGCCTGAGGCTGAAGCCCAAGCCCCACTGCCAATGGCTGAAGCCAAAGCTCTAGGGCTTAAGCCCTGGGTGGCAGTACTCAGGTTGCAGGCCCCCTACCTGGGCCTGAAGCCCTTGAGCTTCAGCTATTGCCCCCCTGCCCAGAGCGGTGGGTCTCGGTCTTTGGCCCCCGACCCACCCAGGGCAGTGGGGCTTGGGTGGACTCAGGCTTTGGTCCCCCCTTCTGTGGTCATGTAGTAATTTTTGTTTGTCAGAAGGGGGTCATGGTGCAATGAAGTTTGAGAACCCCTGCCCTAGCCAGTCACTGGGATGCTTGTTGTGATTGGTTGGATCAGCACAGGGAAAGGCTGTGGGGCTGTTTGTGTTAGCTACTGCAGACAGTTCCATATTGGCAAGCTCTCTGTGGGGTGAACTCTACTGACTGCAATGGCAAAGGCTTCGAGGATCAGACCTTTGAAAACTTTGTTGCACTTCATTTTTCCCTCACGTGCCCAGCCACCATGGGGATGGTAGGGTTACCACCTTTAAAATGCAAAAAAAAAAAAGGGCACCCACCCGCAGCACAAGACAAGCCCACTGCAACCCCAACCACAAGGCAACTACCCGCTCTCTTCAAAAGCCACTTGTAGTATCTAGAAAGATAACACATAGAGATAAGATTGATAACATCGCAGGTCCTCACTCTCATGTGACTCAAACCCTCTCTCACACACACCCATGGTGCGCTTGAGTATTGGTTTTTCAACAGTTTTGATCTGTTATTGCTTGAAGTGTGGAAGTGGGAACACTGCAGCATCTTTAGCTGGACACAGAAACTTTAACATTAGATATCCCAGTGTCTTCTGATAACAATGCAAATCTTTAGACCTACGTAAAAAACTTGGCATATTAAATTATTTTTCTGGCAAATCCATAAAAAAACCAGCCATGCTCGTCAAATACCAGCCAGGTGGTAACCCTAGGGGATGGGCAAGTAAAAACAAATAAAGATTCTATATGCAGATTCTAAGAAAACAGAGACAGTGAACAACTTGCCTAACCCTATTTACATGATGAGGCATTACTCAAAAGAGAATCTCTATTTGTGAGAGTTAGGACTAATCATGCGCAGAAGTATTCAAGGGGTCAGGGTCCTGTATAAATACAGAGACCACATAAATGCAGCTAATCCTGAGATAGAAGAATGGCAATGGACCCACATATTGTAGGGTATAAAGAGAATTTCCAACCAAGCACACTAAAGGCAAACCAGGCTTCCTCCAAAAGATCTACATACACCATGACCAATGAGTACAAAGAGATCAACCAGCCCTCCAGGGTTTAAACTCAGTGTTCTAAGGAGTTTAGGCATTTCAAAACCCACTGCTAAGAGCATCTCCTCCTAGGTATACTGTAAACATACATGCACATGACAGGTATTGTCAACTGTAAACATTCAAAAATCATGAGTCAGACCCCTACAAATCATGAGATTGGCTTAAAAATCCCAAGATTTTAAAAAATAATAAATGTGGGTTCTTTTTACTTAAATTCTGTTTTTAGAGCTGTTAGGGTGTGCTTGGGTCACATTTGCAAAATTTTCTGTGCAGCGACAAGAACTACAAACTTACTTTGTCTAAAAAAACTCCAAAAGATGAGATTCTCATAAATTCACCCATCTCTTTATGTAAAACCCCAAATATCACAAGAACTGGCAGAACCAAAAGCATTTGCACTTTCTCAGCTGGCTGCAGGATCTTGGTTTATTCATTAAAAAGAAAAGGAGTACTTGTGGCACCTTAGAGACTAACCAATTTATTTGAGCATAAGCTTTCGTGAGCTACAGCTCACTTCATCGGATGCATACTGTGGAAAGTGTAGAAGATCTTTTATACACACATTAATATTTGTATTATGATAGTGGCTAGGAGCCCCCTAGTGCTAGGCACTGTACAAACACAGAACAAAAAGGCAGTCTTGCGCCAAAGAAGATGGCTGGTTTAACTCTGTGCACTGGAAAATTATTCAGTTTGTGCATTCAACCACTAGGGTAAATGTCTGAGATAAGCTATCCTGGGCCCATGATCCCAACGAAAGCGAGCCAGAATTTTTCTCTGTCAGGCCAAATGCACAATTCTTGCCTTTGCTAGTGCTCTGGATGTGCAGAACAATTTCCTATAGTTCATGTGACCTGATGACATGAGGAGGTGTCTAAAGAGAGAGAGAGAGGTGTCATCTGGGTGTTTCATCCATTAGCTTCCACACAGCTAAAAGTGGGGAAAGCCCAGTGCAAATTTCAGGCTCAAAGCTCAGAGAATAGAACATGCATTGCATAGATAAGCATCAACCTCCACCCCATCCTCTCTCATCTTTTGTTTTGTTTTCAAAGCTGGAACCACTATAAAATAGCTGAGCATATCCAAAAAGTGTTCTAGGTATTGGCATACAAATGATCAGAGAGATCCTTGTAACAGACCCCCTGATCTAACCCGTTAGGCCCCACTGAGGCCTAACCCGTATCTGCAGCCTCCTTTATCATGTTAAAATCCTGCCTGGGGGGGGCAAAGTAGAGAAAATATAGCTATGAACTGTTTGGTGTGTATGAATACCATTGGAGGGAATCAGTTGTTCAACTGTGTACCACAAACCCGCTAGTGCTAACTGATTCTCTTCTTGCTCGAGTCTCAGATACCTGGGTTTTTAACCAGACCGATCAGCCTCCTAGCCCCATTCTCACTGCAATCTGTGTTGGCGTCAAGGAGCTAGGGTCTAACCCAAATATTTTAATCATATTTTGTTCTTCTATGGGGCCCTTTGTCTGATGCTCGCAAAATGTTTTACTACACACATTAATTAATGACAAGTCAAAACATCCTTCAATGACTTAGAATAAAGGTCAACAGATGACAAAACTATTACAAGATCTACAGTCCAAGAAAGTTGCAGTTAATCAGTCAATAAAGAAGTATTCAAAAATGTAAACAATTGCTTAGATGGAAACTGATGATCTGAACACTGTCGACAGTTAAAACAAAAACAAAAATAGCATGGGGTACCCTGTGTCTCCTTGCCAAATATTGTGGTTGTACAAGCAAGTTTTCATATTTTCAATATTTTTTCTCTCCCTGTTACTATGTGACACCCACACAAACAACAAGCACAAAGTGCTGTAATATGGTGCACAGAGTAAACAATATGAAAAGAATGAAGAGTTTTTTTCCCTGTCATCTCTTTCAGTTACTGTCATCTAACCTGGTTTCAGAGTAACAGCCGTGTTAGTCTGTATTCACAAAAAGAAAAGGAGTACTTGTGGCACCTTAGAGACTAACCAATTTATTTGAGCATAAGCTTTCGTGAGCTACAGCTCACTTCATCGGATGCATACTGTGGAAACTGCAGAAGACATTATATACACAGAGACCATGAAACAATACCTCCTCCCACCCCACTCTCCTGCTGGTAATAGCTTATCTAAAGTGATCACTCTCCTTACAATGTGTATGATAATCAAGGTTGGGCCATTTCCAGCACAAATCCAGGTTTTCTCACCCTCCCCTCCCCCCCCCCCAAACTCACTCTCCTGAGTGAGTGAGTTTGTGTGTGTGTGTTTTGGGTCTCTGGATCCCGATTGGATCTCTGCTGAGATATTCATGGGGTCACTAGAGGTGGTCCCTGGGGAACCACTGGTGCCCAGCTCCCAGCACCTCCAGGAGCCCCAATATCCATAAAGGTCCCACAGAAGAGCTTCTGTGGGGTCCCTTGGAGAAGAGGGTTGATGCCAAAGAACTGTGAGGCCCCTTCTTTTGCAGCCTCCAACAGGAATCCACAGGGTCAGGAATTTCTGTGGAATTGCTTGTGGAAGCAGAGGGGACAAGCCAGCCCTAAATGATTAGCACTTCCCACCAATGTTTTTGATCATTTAGGGCCCATTGAAGTCAGCAGCTAACCTCAGATCTCTCTGCTGCCATTTTGAAATTTAGGGCCTGATCCAGACTAAGTGTGTGAGGTGGGAGTGAGGCTATTGTGTCCCACCTTCATAACACAACTGCCTAATGATCAGGCTGGCTTCCACACCATCTCCATAGTACAGGCCATCTCCCAGAGGCAACATAGAGTATGCACAGGCATCACAACCTTTACAAATCAGACTTCAGAGCAAATGCGAATGGGGAGGAACTTGAGATGCAGCCATTCATGCTCAATGCACGTGAACTCCGACAAAAGAAGGAAGGGGGGACAGGAAGGGGGAGAAATGACCCATGTTTTCCTCGGTGGACAGGCTCTGCACAGTTCTCTCCTGACTGGAAAACACTTGTATTTGCTTTGGCAGTGAAAACAAGGAGAAAGAGCAACCAATGTAATACTTTGAGCAAACTCTCCTCGTATGTCGGACTTACTGTTTTAAAGGAAATATCACCCATTTAAAAGCACTAGGGCTTTACCACTGCTAAACTCCAACTTGGTTAATATATTTTTCAGGCCAGGAGATACATGTAGATTTTGCCTGACTGCCCAATTCATTGCTCTGCAATAACTACTCCTGAGGGCATTCTGCGCCAAAAAAATTAAAATTCTGCCCAAAAAAATTAAAATTATGCGCACACTATTTTAAAATTCTGCAAATTTTATTTATCAAATAAATGTGGAGTCTCCAGCATGGCACTGGGGGACACTGGCCACTAGCTGCACAGAGGTGAGAGATCACTGTGCAGCCTCCCCCCCCAGGACACAGACTCAGCGGTGAGGCTGCACCCAACCCTGACACAGTGCAAGGACCAGGCCTGCCCCTCCATGCCAGGTGCATCAGGTGTGGGCAGGCAGGCTCAGCAAGGCAGGATCCAAGTGTGGAGGGGCTTAGTGTGGGTGAATCCAGGTGTGGGTTGAGAGGGTTCTGTGTGGGGCAATCTGGGTGTGGGAGACTCAGTGGGGGATTCGGGTGTGGAGGGGATCTGGATGCACAGGGGTTTGTTTGGGGGGGTTTGTTTGGGTGCAATGGTAATGGGACTCTGCAGGGGGCTCCAGATGAAGGTGGTTGGGGCTCAGCGGGAGGGGGGGCATCTGGGTGTGGGGGGGATAGAGTTCAGCAGGGGGTTCTGGGTGTGGGGGACTCAGTGGGGCATCCAGATGCTGGGGGAGTGGGGCTCAGTGGGTTGGGGACCGAGGTGCAACTGGCTGGGGCTCAGTGGGGTGGGGATCTGGGTGCAACTGGCTCATCAGGGTGGTCCAGGTGCAGAGGGGTGGGGTTCATGAGGCGGGGTTCTGAGTATGGGTGGGTGAGGCTCAGTGGGAGGGTCTAGGTATGAGGGGGTCTGGATGCACGGGGGTTGGATCCCTCCCCCTGCAGCTGAGGAGTAATGGGTGCAGGAAGCAGGGGCGGGGAGTTTGCAGAACTTCCTGCAGCTGGGGGAGAAATCTGTGTCATGCAGGGGAAGAGGAAGTCCTGTCCTCCACAGCCCAGACTAGCAGCTGAGCCCAGAGCAGGGTAGGAGCCACCAGCCAGGTCTTCCCCAGTCCTGCCTCCTGTCCCATAGTGATTTACCTCTCTGCCGGCTGCCCTGGGCATCCAAAACATACTGCTGGGGAGGGTTGCATGACCGCTCTTGTGGTTTCCCTTTGCTTCCTCGTCAGAAAGTCATTTTTCTGCAGGAATGCAAAGAAATCTGCGGGCGGGGAGTGGGGAGGGGGATATAAATTCTGTGTATGTGCAGTGGCACAGAATTCCCCCAGGAGTAAATAACAGACTTGATAATTGCTAAAAGCAAGGGCTTATCCACAGCTGATTTGGGGTAACTGCCAGGGAGGACAGAGGGACATGGGCGTGAACAGACCCATCAAGAGAAATTTGGGGCTCTGGTACATCATGTCTGCAGGGGCCCCACCCCTGTCCAATTCACTTTATTTATGCAGATTCTACAGATGTTTTGGGGGAGGCCCCTGATGGTGGGGCCCCAGTACAACTGTCACCCTTTCCCCCCCTCTTGTCAGCTCTGAGTGTGAATATCTTTTCCCTGCACCAGAGACAAATGAGAGTGAAACTGAACGTGACAAATGGAACAAGCTTGTGTGTGAATGAGCTAACGCTGCTTAAAGGCTTAATTCACATAGGGCTTAATCCTACAAGGTGCCAAGTACCCTTGTCTCCTATTGACTTCCCCAGCAGTTGGGAAATGCTCATCATCTCTCTCAGGATTGGGGCTCTGTCACCTCAGGGGCTCTTGCAGGCAGCGGTAGCGGGCACCTGCCGGTGCAGCAACTTACACAAGTCCGCATTAGGGCTGCGAAAAGCCATTCTCACTGTTCAGTGATACTGTTAATTTCAGTAGCGTCTGGATGAGAAATTTCACCCCTGCTGGCTTTGGAGAATAATCATCATCTCTCTCTCCAGCCCCTCCCTTTAAAAACAAGTTTGCAACAAGGAGAGTGCAGTAGATCTGAACATATGCCTTGATTTTATTAGTGACTATGTATATTAATGATTCCTGCCTTTCCCTCTCCCCCTCAAGCTCCCTGGCTTCCTTTCCCTCCCTCCTCCCCCAATTCTTTTTTCTATATGCTGTTTGCCTGGCAAGCCTCAGAGAAGGCAATCCAGTTTAAAGATTAAAACCTAGCTGAGGACATCCATCAAAATTCCCAGGGGAGCAGCTTATGGCGAGACACTGCAGATGCTCAGAGGAAGCAGAATTCCCCCTCCTCTCCCAGAGCAGGTGGCCAGCTCATCAGACTTGACACAGCTTCTAATCACAGCGGGAGGCTGACATTAACCTGCAGTTGTGGGGAGCTGCACTAAACCCCTGTTGGAAAGGGCTTGGCTGTGCAGGTGGAGCACGAGCACAACCCAAGACTGGTACAAGAGAACAACTATCACTAATGCATCCTACTAATTAGTACTATTCATTATTTCTGTAGTGTCACAGCATTCAAATCCCAGCCTCCCTGCAGCAGGTTGGCCCTGTGGGGTGAATTCCATTGAAGAACACTGAGTTCCTCCTGCAAAGACACCCTTCCTGCAGGAGGGTGTTGAGGAGGGATTGGAGAGGTGGCATGGCATACAGGAGTTTGAATGTGATGTGGAAGTGGCTCCAGAGCCAGCACAGGGATTCAGGGGAAGGCAGGAAGCTGGAGGACGCAGTCAGCACGTCAGGCAAAAAATGGAAAAAACTAAGATTGTATATTGACATTTCCTTTAGTTTGAGGGGGACCTGCTGTTCCCTCCCCTTCCTGAGAGTCCTCTAGGATCACTCAGTTCTCACACCCTTAATAGCCACCCCACCCCATGTCAAAGCACCACCAGCATTCAGCTGGAGATGTTGTGGCGGCTGTCACTAGAGAGCAGAGTGAGAGAACTCCTATCACCCGTTCCCCCAGAGGTTGAGCATGCTGAGAATGCTGCCAACCCTTGTCCCCCACTGCCATGGGATTTGATCTCAGGACCCCCACACAGTGGTGCTGTTAGACAGCCCAGGCACACTCTTACTACAGGCTTATTTCTGGAATATTCCTATCAGCAGTGACTGGACCTGAATCAGAAAGGAGCTGAACTCACAGTTCCCACTAATAGTTGTGGGATCACAGGCCCTCAGGATCAGGCCCTACATTTTAGATAGCTGGGCTTGAGCGTGCACACTATCCCTATACCTTTAAAATTAGACTACCCAGGATGACTCTTGTCCAATCAAAATATAAAGTTGCTATCATATGATCCCTCAATGAAACCACTGCGCTCGTGAATGAGTAAAGACATCACCACAATTCTCCCTCCCCATGCCCCTTGTTCTATTTTAGTCAATAACTAGCAGTTTCCCCAGGCTCAGTCCCCAGGTCCCACCAGAAACCCCAACTGTCTCTCAGTTCCCCTCTCCTCTGTAGTACCCTTCATAGTAAAGAGGAGACAGGACTCACTTATACCTAGGCTTGGAAGGATTAGATTTTTATCAGTAAATGTTGGTAAACATCAATGATGTCACCAGACTCACAAACTGACTGTCACCATGATAGTCGAAATTTACAAATAGGCAAAGTAAGAAACATGCCCCTTGATAACTTATTAGAGTCTAAGTCCCATGACTTAGACTTATGAATTAGGTTTGTTATGAATGGACTAGCAAATGAATAGTAAAAACAGGCATGATTTTTTGATTTAAGGAGATCTATTTTGTATATTTTGACAGGTGATGTTGACAATTTGTGTTTTAATGTTTTATAAAGCTTTAAGTTTTTGAATTGCAACATCTACTGTCATTAAGAAATTCTCAACCTCCCAATGTTATGCAAATGTGAAAATTTAAATAAATAAAAACCAAAAAAAATTTCTTAAATAAACATTGTATCTGCCAATTATCAAAAAATAAAAAAATGAATTCTGCCAAACTGACTTATACTGGACACAACAAGGATTTTCCCCATAATACTAGAAAACAAGGAGCCTTAGCTAAACTGAAAGATAATTTCTTTAAAACAGATCAAAAGAAACACTTAAAAAAAGATACAACACATCGTTAACACATGGAACTCACTGCTCCAGGATAATATACAATCATAGCAAATAGCTTACAAAAGACCCAAAGTAAGGAATAAGAACAGAATCAGAAGTGACACTAAGATACAGATTAAATGATACCAGTGCTTCTTCCTGTATCCCAAAGGATTTCCAAAAAATTGGTCTTGTGCCACCTTGCTGGCCTCTCCACAATATACAATGGCAGCTGAAAAGGATGTTGCAAAACCCTCCTGACAACTTTCTTCTGCTTGCTTTCTACCCCAGAAAAATATATTCCAGTTTCATCCTCCTGGCCCCACTCTACTGGCCCCCCTACCAATTCTCCAAACACTAGTGTTACCCCAAGGCAGACAAGACAAGACTTTTCAATAAAAAAAACAAATCCCAGGCAAAATAAAAAATTGCTTCTGGGAAAATAAGTCCCCACCTATCACAAAGCAGGGCACAAGCCCGTATTCTTTTCCTTGCATGTCTCCTTTGAATGCAACAAGTTGTATGTAACAACTTGGGCAGTAAATATGTCCTGAGCCAACGTTTTCATAATGCCTCATTAATTTTGGGTGCTCGACCCAAGATATTCAAGGACCTGATTTTCAAAGGTGCTGAACAGCCGTAGCTACCATCTATTTCAGCTGGAGCTGTAGGTGCTCCAGGCTGCTGTAAATTAGGTCCTTAGGGGGCATATTTTTGGTCCACGGGTCTCCATCAACGGGATCAGGTACCTAACTGCTATTTGTGCCTTTGCAAATCTCACAGGTTTGCTGTGAAGGTGCTTCGCAGTGGGCACCCCAAATTAGTGAGGCACTTGTGAACATTTGGTTGTAAAGTCTTCTAGGCAAAGGACTGCTTCGATTCACAAAAACACCATTTAAAAACTAGAGTTCCTTGCATGTTAAATCATCAGTAGACCAAAATTCTGCCACACGACTAGGAAATTCAATGCCAAATTCAGTTCATCCATTGCTTCCTTAGTGCTTATGTTCAGAGCCAGGCTTTTCACTAGCTCAGCACTCTGAGGAAGATTATGGTTTACATAGATTTCTCATTCTCGTCCACTAAAAATTCTCCATTCTGTTTTGGATCATTTCTGAAGGGTTGTTGCACTGCTCGGACTCCCCATGCCTCACACACGCAGCATGCTAGGAGTCAGGCCCCAAAAACCATAAGACTGGTGTAAAAATCTTTGGGATTCTTCTTTGCCTTCCGGTTTCTGAGCCTTTAGGAAGCACTCATGTCCTATTTTCAAGCTTTTCTCTAAAAACCCAAGGACTAGAGAATTACTCTTTAAGCTGAAATTCTCAGGTAATCATGTGACTCCATTAGCTGGGGCTTTATGAAAAGTACCAAAGAGCATGAATGATGGCAACACTGGCCTATATGCTAAGCCCAATCCATTAACATGACCTCCAAACACTTCCCCTGTATTGGCATGTGCTGCTTTTAGTTCTTTCTGGGCCTGTTCATACTCCTTTCACCCCCATCCCATTCCAAGCTTTCCATGTATGTCACTAGCACTGAGTTTGTTTGTCTTGTTTCTAACAAATATCACTCCAAGCACTCTCTGTGTTCTCTGCGTCAACTCAACGCTGCTGATGGCTTCTTCCTGTTTGGTGCAGACTCTGACTACGTGCACCTTGCCAGAGGCTCTCCAATTTGGGATAGCTCTCCGGGGACGTCCCTGAAGTCAGTGCTGATTCTTCACTTGCTTGACGTTTCATTATATTTTTGGCCAGTAATGCTACCTGTCTTCCTTCTCAAGTTAGAGGAAGCTATTACGTTTTCTACTGTAGAGTACAACAGCCCCCGGTCCTGATAATCCTGTTTTATCTGAGCCATCAGCACAAGATGTGCGGGGACCAGTGTTTCAATGGATGCTTGCTTCCTCCAACCATTCGGGGGGTGGGAGAGGAGACAGATGCCAGAGGTGGGAGGGATGGCAGTAGTGATAATAAGAGCTGTGGGAAGGTTACATGGGATCAGAAGCTAGGGCAGCAGGAGCTGGGCTGGTGATACAGAGGATCAGGAGTTGAGTGTAGGGGACAAGGATCTTGGGGGGATGGGAAGGAGAAAGATTCCACAGATGCAAGACATGGGTTGTAGTAGGGGAGCAGGAGCACAGCTGAAAGTGAAGGAGTTGGGTTGATGGATGTAGCAGGGCTGGTACAATGGGACAGCAGACGGTGGGTGTGGGAGGACCAGGATAGTACATGTCCTAAGGGACTCGTGTGTGTGTGTGTGTGCGTATGTGTGTGCACATGCAAGTGTGCTTGTGGACTCTAGAGATTTACAAACTGGCATTATAGTCGGGGGGCGGGAGAGGGATGTATGTCAGGGATGGTGCTGGAAGGAGGTATTTCAATGATTGATTCTGCCCAGAAAGTGGCACCCCTAGGTATTTCTTGCACTGAGAAGATTGGTAAGCGCAGCTCTGCTAATCCAGAGTATGTAAAAGCCTTTCTCAGCTGGGATGGCAGTTCCTAGTATTGTCAACTTTTGTGATTTCATCAGGGTCTCACCATATTTTTTCTTAAAGCCCCAGCTCTTGGAGTCATGTGACTGCATGAGGACCTCCTCAGCATTCATTTAAGAAAGTAACAAACAAGTACATTTCTAGTGTTCACGATTATGAATAAAAACTGGAAAACATGAACCTTAAAAGTTCAGAAACCAGAAGGCAAATAAAAAGAACCCAATATTTATTATTTTTTTAAATCTCATTATTTTTATTCCAATCTCATGATTTTAGGGCCTGACACATGCTCTTTGAATGCTTGGAATTGGCAGTACTGGGTTCCCAATGTTCCAGGGCATAAGCCGACCACCACATTCCCCCACTATGATATCTTTCAGCACATCCAGGTGCATTCTGGAGCTTTTACACCTCTCTCTGCAGCCTTTAGCCATGGGCAAAATTAGAGGCACAATATCAACCTAGATGGACAGGTTGCAAAATACCTTAATGTTCTGGTAAGGCAAGTGGTGCAATAAGGGGCCTGTCAGACCTCAGCTCACTTCTGACTGGTGTCCTGCCAGCTGCTGTGACTAAACAGACTAAACATGGGACTTCAGTCGGCTAATATGGGTGCTTCTGGATTTCCACTACAATAGCTCAACTTCCTCACAGAGCTAAAGGGTGACGCCAAACTGATAAGGCATCTGTCAATTCCCCCTTAATTACATGCACAATGGAGAATGTAAAGAGAGGCTGAGTTTTCTGCTCAGCGTCATGTCTTTTCCCCCTTCAGCTGAATGGAAACACATGTTATTGGATGCAAATCTATCTGTGTAAAAGAATCATGGCTATTTCCCAACTGAAGGATAGGAAAGTCACTGCTGGACACTGACTCACAGCAGCAAGGCAGCCTGGCCTTAAGAGCCAAGCGCTCCAGTTATATTTTCCAGCCTCTCAGTCCCGTCTCCAGGAAGGGAGCCTGGATGTTTGGTTTTTGTTTCTTCCTCCCATTTCCTCCATCCATCCACAGCAACTGCTCCTTAGCTGAGGAAGTTTAACAGGCTCCATCTCCCATCTCTTAAGCAGGGGTAACAGCGGAGGAACTCTGTCCAGATTCCACAATAGGTCGTCACCCTTAGCAAAGCACACTCAGGAGATGCAGGCTGAGAAGTCAGACGGTCAGTGTGTTTCTGAGGCTGCAGAACGGGAACATGGCACTCTGTTAAGAACTAAGCCTTCCTTGTCAGATAGATTCATGCCTTAGACTTTTCACTTCTGGAAACTTAGCTGCAAAACCTTGGCTAGGCCATAAGTGAAATGAGTTTGCCAGGTCTTACACCATTCCTATTGTGTGTTTGTCTGCATCACAAAACCCTTTTGTGCTTTGATACAATTCGTAATGATCAGATATTTCTGCTCAAGCAGAGCCCAGGGTGAAACAGCAGAGGTGTGCATTAGCAGAGCAGTTGGGTTGTCAGGCCTGAGTGGCGATGACAAAGTTCTTTTGTGGGCCCTGGATAAGAATAGGAGCAATGCTGCTGGTCAGGATTGAGATGCATTGGCAGAACTATACATGGGAAGCTTGCAGTGCACCTCCTTGCAGCATTTCTGGCTCTAACCAGCATTTTTAGCTTGCCACAAAAACACCAAACCCACCCATAAAATTAAAAAAGGAATCAGTCAATGCTACTCGGCATCACCCTTTACAAAGCAGATGAAGCACAGTTTAATTTAAAAAAGAAATCTTTTTGCAGATACAGATTAACACAGCTGCTACTCTGAAACCAGTTTAATTTCAGATTCTCTCAGCTGATACTATCCATTAGTGCATTGACTGCTCAGATATGCAGCCCTTTGCCATGCTGACGGGCACATGATAAGACCCTAAAGGGAAATTTGCCAGTCTCCTTCAATATTTCACACCTGTAAGGTCTCCCTTTAGCCCTGTGATACGTGCACTGGGGTCTCTTGTCACTGGTTGGGGAATCTCTTCTCTTATAAACCAACTGCAATGGAGGGCAGACAGGACAACATTTTAACTTAGGCTTGAATAGAGACTGGGAGTGGTTGAGTCATTATAAAAAATAACCTATTTCCCCTTGTTTATTCCCCCCCCCCCCTCAGACGTTCTTGTTAAACCCTGGATTTGTGCTGGAAATGGCCCACCTTGATTATCATACACATTGTAAGGAGAGTGATCACTTTAGATAAGCTATTACCAGCAGGAGAGTGGGGAGGCGGGGGGGGGGGGGGAGGAGAGAAAAACTTTTGTAGTGTTAAACACCCATTTTTTCATGGTCTGTGTGTATAAAAACATCCTCACTGTATTTTCCACTTTATGCATCCGATGAAGTGAGCTGTAGCTCACGAAAGCTTATGCTCAAATAAATTGGTTAGTCTCTAAGGTGTCAAAAGTACTCCTTTTCTTTTTGCGAATACAGACTAACACGGCTGTTACTCTGAAACCATTTTATCTTCAGACATTCAAAATACATAGTGACACCCCCCGCCCTCCCAGGCATGATTTGATGGAAACACCAATGGGAAAGCTTTTACAGTGTGGTCATGGTGGGTGAGGTGGGTGCATCTGAGGATAAAGTCCAAAGCTCTTAGGAGTGCAGAAAAAAAGTATTTGAAAAGCAATGGCAACTGCAGAAAGAATGATACTATAAATAGGGAATTCTGTTACCATGATGATGTAAAGGCCAAGAGATGACACACAGAACTGCAAGAACTTGGAGACCTTGGAGAAAAATCACCTTTTGTTTCCTTCAAATGTGACCAGACTTTGAGGAGAGTCACTCGTAGCTTCTGTTTGTTGTGGGATTAAATCCATAGTGTGTACTGAATACCCTCACTGAAATGGTACAGTTGGATTATAGCTACCTATTTTGTATTGTTTTTATGTTTTGTAGTCTCTCTGAAATTAGACGTGGGCAAGACCAATTGGGTCACTAGCCCATTCTCCAGCTAGAGAAGGATTGTTCCCTTCACTGTATTCTCAAGTGCTTTGTCTAGTCTGTCCCAGGCAATCAGGTTTGCTCCTCTTTCTTTAGGAGATGATTCCACAGCTCAACTTCATTTTTAAGATATTAACCCTCATATTCAGGGCTTGATTCTTCAACCACTTATACATTGCAACTCCACTGACTTCAGTGGAGTTGTTCCTGATTTATTACAAGGTACAGAAGGTTAAAAACAGGCTCCCAGCTCAGACCACATTTTCATGTACTCTGTTTCACTCTGCTACTCTGTTATATCTTCTTGTATCTGCCACGCCTAAACAAATCTTTTCCATCACGCTGATAATTATTCCTTTTTATGGGTCAATTAGCTCCACTCCACCTAATGAGCTGAATTCATGCCTGTTATCATGCCTCTGAAACGTATGGAGTGACATCAGGGATAAATTTGTCCCATTAAATTCTTTTAGTCTTTCCTCAGATCAATATCTCTAACCCTTTAATCACATTTGCTGCTCTTCTTGGAATTCTCTGCAATTTGTCAAGATCTCTCTAGTACTGAGGCACTCACAACTGAATGCATGTTGTAGGTTTAGTCCCAAAAGTGCCATACCAAAAGGAAAACCATATCCCCACTTTGGCTTGAAGCCCAAAATCTCACTGGACTTTTTGCACACCATATCACTGCGGAAGGTTGTAAGCAGTTTGCTCTCCACCATCATCCATAGGATTTCCTTGGCATTAGTGTCTTCTACATACACAACATCTGTATTTTGGATTATTTTCCCCTGTTGTCCTTGCATTTTTCCAAGTTGAATCTCATTTTGCTGTTTCTTGCCCATATTTCTTACCTCTCTATATCCCTCTGTATCATTACCCTCCTTTCTTGGTGTTCATAACACATCCCAGTTTACTGTCATCTGCAAATGTAATTAATGTACTATTTATCTCTCTTCCAGCTCATTAATAACAGTTTAAAACAAAACTGCCTCTAGCACTGATGCCTGCAGTTTTCCACTGGACACCTCCCCTAGCTCATTACATCGTCATGTTGTTATTCTTTTCAGCCAGTTCTCACTGAGCCACGTATCCAAGCCAATGTCACCGTGCTAGTATTCAAGCCAATATGATCCAACTTTTCCAGTAAGATTTCCTGAGGCACTGCACACACCTCTCCTGACCTTCGCTTGAGGTAAATCAAACCACACTACAATTATGTGAAAGACAATGGAAATTTAGGATGGCAGTGGGGTTGGAGCAAAGGGCCAGGAGTTTCTCCCAGCAGCTAGGACACCCCATTCAAGTCTAGGCAATGCTGGGGTCGTTCCCTTTTAATGTTTTGGGTTTGTCCCAGTCAAAGGAAAATGTCGTGGCAGCATTGTACAGTGGGTAATGCATGGAACTAGACATCAGGAGATTGGGTTCCATTCTGACTCTGCCACTTACTTCCTGTGATTTTGGGGAATTTGCTTAGCCAGCCATGCCTCGGTTTAGCCTTCTGTAAAATGGGCAATAATGGCACCTTTGTACAGTGTTCTGAGATCTAGAAATTATAGGTGCTAACATGTTTTCTCACTCCATGCCCCTTTTGCGTTCTCCTCTTCCCCTAAATTAAACCCCTTCCAACTCTGTTGTATTTCTGAACAGGGTATGTGAGTAGAAACCCCAGCATCACCAATTTTAGATCTGATATGATTGCACAGGGGGATAGCAACTGCCACAAGAACGCTCTGTGGGTTCCCAAGAGGTTTGGGTATATTCAAGATGATTCCCTTGGTGGTGTGGGACTGAAACCAAACAGTAAAGGGGAAACTCCACTAATGGGAAAAACATAGGAGCCAAACCCCAAGGCCAGTTCTCCAGGAAACCAAACCCCCACCCAGATAATCAACTTGGTGGTGTCTCTGTGTGCAACACTGACCTCTACTGGAGGCAGACTGGAGCTGACTTTACAGTTAATGGAGGGCTGGTTCCCTCCCTTCTGTCTTGCTCTTCCTACTCTGCTCTCAGCTCACCTAAGCTGCATGTGATCCTCCAATCAATGCCCCAATCTGTGAATCCTCAGTGCAGGGCCAGGAACCGCTCAGTTCTGCTTCTACAAGGCTGAGTCTGCCCCTGTGACACATCTAATCTGTGCCCTGCCTGCAGTACATGTATCAGTGCAAAGAGGAGAGTGGAATAGTGTTGATCAGAGGCCCTGCAGTTGTGGGAGCTGCGTTGCCTCAAGGCAGGCAGCTGTACAGGAACATGGACATTTTGGGGCAGGGAGCATACTCTTACTGTCCCAGAAAACAGGCCAGAACACCACTCCAGACATTGCCTTGCAGGAAGAGAGAGACTGAGTGGAGCTGGCATGGGACAGGTAGGAAGGCAGCCATTATAGGACTGGCTCTGCAAGAGGAGAAAAGTGTTGTTAGTCAGTGGGGAAAGGAAGATCCTGAGCAACTAACTAGGGCTCCTCTGTATCTTGTCACAAGGCCTGGCTCTTGACAGATGCTTGCCTGCCGGCAAGACCAAGTGTGCAGAGGGAACTTAAGCCCTCCCCAAGCCCTGATCAGCACTGCCAGACTGTATCAGCTATCCACAAACAGGGGAGTTCCATCTACTAGCTGCATCAGGAGAGCTGCTCAGAAAGCTCAGTAGGTATCTCCCTCTGGGCCGTAAGTGCTATCCCTGATTCTCCAAGCAGTTTGACAATCCTGGTGTCTGTCTGAATGGTATTGCACATGCTGCCCAATCTCACCTGGGCACTTGAAGTAACTTCAATTGCAAGCAGTAAGCCCAGCAAGAGAGAGGCCAGGGATGGGCCTAAGGAACTGCCCCTTGTGCATGGGAAAGGTTCCATCGTGGGATTTGCACTGCAGCTTCCTAACACATCCCATCTTCCTCTAGTAAAGCAAAATGACAGCGGGCGCAGAGAGCTGGTACTTCAGAACCCATCCAGCTCTCTCCTGCTGACAGCTCTCCTCCCACTTGCCTCTTGCTGTTTCTAATGCTCCCTGGTGTTGTGTGATAGATCATTGGACCCTGGGAGGGTCCGATTAATGGGCTCAGTGAGAAACTGTGAGATGTGCGGGATTTCTCCAATTTCTAATTAAAAGCATCCAGGATTGGGAGTCCCAAATGCAGATGTGGAGGGAGTCAGTCTTAGTAAGGGACTCTTCTGTGCATTCCTCAACCATCTGGGCACAATGAAACTGAAATATTGGAGTGGTTTTGCTTAGAGATTGACTGGTTGCCTCAGTGGATGTTTAGCGAAAACGAAGGCCAACGTTGGATGCATCTGCCTTTCTGAAAGATGATCTCATCCCCATCCCACAGACAAGGAATCTTGAACTGGGTGGTAGCTGGTTCCTGAAACAGCTTTGCAGATTTCTGTAAGGTTTCTTCGCTTTCCCAGGCTATAGGTCAAGAAGCACCATTTGCCCATCCTAAACCATTTGCTTCATGTTTAACCTAATGTACACAAGGGACACATCTAGCAACTGGAAATCCATCCATTGGCAGACCATCCCTTTGCACCCATGCCTTTCCTGCCCTCTGTAAAGTGATCACCTCCCTGGGTGTTGAATTTTTTGGGCACGTTTTGGCTTTCATGGAACTTTTTACTGTTCCACAGAATATTTCCCTTGCTGCCTTCTCCTACTTAATTAAAACCATTGTTTTTCTGGGGAAATGTAATTGAAAGAACATGTATTTCTACCTCTTCTTTGGAAGAAATAAAGAGCCTTCATACTTGTGCTGTTCTAGTACAACTAGGGGAATACAATAAAATCACAGCAGGACCCAAAATAAAGCCTTATATTCAGACACTGATGTACATATAGCCAAAACGTTGTGATGCTTGAAATCCAGCTCCATAGTTTGCACTTGATTCTAATCTCTAAGTCAACAATTGCAGACACTCTTTCTTTGTAACTGCAGGGCAAGGACATAGTCAGCTGCAGGTTTTTTATAGCTGGTGAAATCAGTACAAACAGCAAGAAATTTGTTTATCAAGGAAGATACAAGTATGGGAGATGGCAGAATGTATAAATGGGTTTGGATTTCAAATACCCACAAAGTTCTGGGGTATTCAGAGTATTCTGGGTTTTAGTTCAAAGCCTATCTTTAACAAGCATTTGCAAATACTTTGACTTTGTTCAGGTTTCAGAGTAACAGCCGTGTTAGTCTGTATTCGCAAAAAGTAAAGGAGTACTTGTGGCACCTTAGAGACTAACCAATTTATTTGAGCATGAGCTTTCGTGAGCCACAGCTCACTTCATCAGATGCATACCGTGGAAACTGCAGCAGACTTTATATATACACAGAGAATATGAAACAATACCTCCTCCCACCCCACTGTCCTGCTGGTAATAGCTTATCTAAAGTAATCGTCAGGTTAGGCCATTTCCAGCACAAATCCAGGTTTTCTCACCCTCCACCCCCCCACACAAATTCACTCTCCTGCTGGTGATAGCCCATCCAAAGTGACAACTCTTTACACAATGTGCATGATAATGAAGTTAGGCCATTTCCTGCACAAATCCAGGTTCTCTCACTCCCTCACCCCCCTCCAAAAACCACCCCCATACACACACAAACTCACTCTCAGTTATTTTTCAGTAACAAAATGTATGTTCAACACTGTCCTCTACTGGATGCAATCAGAATTGCTCAACTATGTGTCATAACCCTACACTGTTAACAATGACTCACCTCTAGCTCAAGTGGCTAGGGCCTGCAATTTTGGAGCAGGAGAATTTTAGTTTCTTTCTACTGCTGCTGTGAAGTTCTGAATCATGAATCGCCAAGTTCCTAGATTACATGGATTTGATCTTTCAGCTCTAAGGATTGCACTTCAAGATACTTTACAGACTGTGTAATGTACACCAATATATTGAGGGCTGGTGGGCTCTTTCGGAGATGCAGCTGTCTCTGCAGTGTCAACACAACACAATGGTTTAGATCAGGAACTGAATGATGATTTATCCAGTTCAGACAACAAGTGAGAATTTAGGTGGGAAGAGTGCATTAATCTGAGTTGGACTTTAGCCCAGACATCAGACACCAAGACTAATTCCTAGTGGAAAGAGCACTGGACTAGGACTCAAGAGACCTCAGGACTTTTACTTATATAGGTGCCTATTACCCCCCGTTCCCCGTCCTGATTTTTCACACTTGCTATCTGGTCACTCTAGAGCTAGGTGTCCATTATTCTTATCACTGAAATGTACCACGAGATCTTGAATAACCACAAATGATTAGGAGTCAGTCCTGGTTTATCATCTCACCCAATACCCAGCATCTTGGCAGCAGCACAGCACACCCTAACACCATATTGGGATATTGATTCAGTACTGACTCAGAGGAAACAGCAGACCTATTTCAGACCTATTGATTCACTGAAGCCACTTCCTGGTGTAGCTGGGTTTCTGATAACTTTCATCCAACTACTGATTCAGATTACACCTGCTCCAAGGCCAAGAGAGGAACAATCACAGGTTGGTGTGTAAACTGTTGGCAGAACATAGAGAACTTTCTTTAAGCAGCAGCCGCACATATAATGTGTGCGCACATTGGTGCACTTTATAATAACCTACAAAAATGTTGTTACAATTGGACTTGTTGTTTTAAAATAAATGTCACCTCATTTACTATTCCTATTCTTTTAACTCCCCGCTGGAACTGGTGTTATTGGAAAAGGCCATTTCTTTCTCTGTCCTCAGACTCTCTCTATGGGATTATTCTCCCCAAAGTTGCTATGTGATATGTATAAGATTGAGATGAGAGCTGTTCACAGGACAAAGAAAAGATCTGAGTGGTAGAAAAAGTGAGAATATGTGAGGGACTGAGTACAAGAAACCGTCCAAGCGAGTTATAGTTTAGGTGCCGGGCTCCCACATTGTACTACATCTCCTACGATGCACAACAGCCTCCTCCCACTTGGGTGAGTAGAGGTGGTCACATCATGGGAGTTCCTGGCCCTGGTGTATCTTGGGTGAAGTAGTTCGAGTAGGGAGCTGAGTCCATAAAGAAGAATGGCGACATGAGGAAGCTGAACTACAACTCTCATGAGGTGTCACAGCAGCATATCGAAATCAAAATATTTCAGTTTTCTGCTGAACTATTTTAGTTTTGGGACATCTCGATTTTTTGATGAGAAAAGAAAATTTGTCTATGCAAAGCAGACACTTTTTGAGAAAAACTTTGTTTAGTTAAAATCCAAGTTTCCACCAATACATTTTAGATGAAAACTTTCCTATCAGCCCTAGTATTTATACCATGCTCATCATTATGGTATCCAAATGCCCAGTGAGTGATATTTACCAGCCTTCATATTCATCCTGGACAGGGGACTGTTGGAAAGAACTTGCACCCTGGCATGGATAGCTCGGGCACTGACTTCTGCTAACTATGCTTCAGGTTTTAGCTCTCTTTAGAATGTGATTGCAGGATTCTCTGAGGCAAACACAGGCTGTATGCAGCAAAATCAGAAAATTAACTTTTGTTTTACAATCAAAATCTATGATTTAACAAGACAGATTTTTCTGTCACACCTGTGTCACATAGGCAACCTTTTCTATGGCCTTCCTGCAGGAGAAAGGGCCTGATTCTGCTCCCATTGTCTTCAGGCTGAGAAGACCCTAACTGGTTTCTCTGAAGCACTACCAATTTCTCAGAATACTGTAGAATAGGTAAAGCTGGGCCAACCCAATCCCCCTCTGTAAAATGAAGAAAATAATACTCCCTACTGTATGGGGTGTTGCCAGGGTTTACTTACTTACATAATTAATTAAATAAATAAATAATGGTATTAAAGTGCTTTGAGACCCCCAATGAAAGGCCCTATATTAGTAGAGATGTGCAAATAACAGATTTTCCAGTTCACTGGCAATTATGAAAAATTGTGGACAATAATTAATTTCAGGTCAAACCAAAAATTAATTTTTTTTGAAATTTTCAATGAATTGAAAAGTCAGAAAAAAATGTGTTTTGGGTCAAATAAAACAATGTTTTGGTTTGGTTTCAATCTCAAAATGAAAAGTCATTTTGAACAGAAAAGTTTCATCTAGAAAATGTTGAAACAAAATATTTCAACTTTTTGCAGAATTTTCTTTGTTTTTTCTACATGAACAAGTCATCCAAACCGACATGAATTCACAAACTGTTTCAGTGTATGCAAATCTGCATTTTTCAGTAGAAAAAAGTTTTGGTTTAAAAATTTTGTCCAGCTCCGTGTTTAAGTGCAAAAATGTCATGATTATCATGCTAAACCCACAGGTAAAAATCTGCTGTGGTCTCAGTGAGTCTTCTTGTAAATTATTGACAATGGAAATACAAAAACTTGAAACTGAAGTTATAAAATACTTGTGACAAAAAAAAATAGCCTCATTTTCTTTCAAGCTACCTCCTTTCTTCGGGTCTATCTGATAGTTGAGTTTGGGATTTTATCACATATTAAACATGTGTGGTGGCACACAATTGGGTTTTCTAAAAGGAATAATTACAGCAAGACTTTACTTTGTTGGTAGTCTTTGTCAGCCCCTACTAAAGAGTTGGAGCCTTCTCCCTTGCAGCCCCAGTGATCTTCCTGCCTGAGCCTTCAGTGAAGTTGTTGTTATCCTCCATTTATGGACATTACAACCAGTCGCCAAGGAAATCATGACTTCACGGCAGAACCGTGTAACAGGATGGGATGAGAATCCTGGAATAAATATAATTGGGCCAAATGTTTCTTCTCTTCTTCCTCTAACAGCAGGGAGCAGAAATTAGTGGAGCCTCAGTGTTGGGTAAGGAAGAGATACATGAAAGAGGTGACTCTCATACAAACCCATGAGCTGAGAGGGGAAGCACACTGCCGTACAAATGGAACATCACTTCCAATTGCACCTCTCCATTTCTTCTTCCCTCCTTCCTGCCCTCCCCAATGCAACTCTGTCTCTGCAGAGGCAAAACTGAAAGTCAACAGTGAAGTAGTGTACCATGTGAGAGCTGGATACGATGCACCACTGTTATTTCCTTTGGCTAAAGCGGAGTCCAGTTTACAAGGTAATAATCTCAGCGAGCATCACCAGGACATAATTTCAGAGGGCGTTGTCAGAAAAGTCAGGGGTTAGAAAGAGATGCTATTTCACTTTGTTATGGTAAATTAAATGGCTTATTACAATTCCATTAGCTGAAAAGCAGGGCTGAACTTGGAACAAACGATGGAGGCTCTGATCTCAAGGGACATTATTTATAAGGACCAGTGTTGAGCAAGATGTGTGCTCAAATTTATTGTCAATCGAAAACAAAAAGCCAATGGCAGGCTTCGGGTTGTGTGTACACCTGAAAATTCTCAGCCAAGAGGGGAACCATGGACCTGATCTGGGCTCCCCCAAATCACATTAAATTCTATAGATGTTCTATGAGGGCTCTGCATGCTGGACCATGATGGCATGTCCCTGCATCAGGGAGTGTGGTCACCGTATTTATAATATGCCTTAAACACACCTCTCTGGCTTGGATTGCTCATGCAGTAGGACAACAGTGTAACAGCAGCAATTTAATGTGGCAGATTTCTCAGGCCCTGTAGTTCGACTACACTTTATTAAAACGTGATGGGGAAGGAAGAGGAGTTCCTCTTGTTAAACCTTTATCTGGAAGCCAGAACTGTAACAGCCAGGTGATATGCAGTAAGATGTAATTTCATGATGCAGTTCTAATGCAGTTATTTCACTAGTGAAGTGGTGGTATTACTAATGCTTAGTACAGCAACTCTCATGGTGTGTTGTTAAAAAAAAGCAGCCATTTGTTGACATTGTGCGTCCAAGAATCTGTTCACAACAACTAAACGTAAGTGAGAGCATTAAAAGCAGTACACTTGCACAGGGTCTCCATCTTTGCCCTCACCCCCTCTGACCACCAGGAAAAAGAAAAGAAAAGAAAACTGACAGGTTGCAATTCTGTTCAGGGGCCCCCAATTTCCATAGTGCAGAGTGCCCCAAAATTCTTTATCTGGCCCTGATTAGGAGAAGCAATTTGGCCTAGGGTCTTGTGACCAGGACTATGAACTGGGAACTTCTGTAATCCAGTTCTGTTTGTGATTGCCTATATGGCCTTGGGCAAGTCACTTAATGTCTGTCTGATTTCTTACATGTAAAATCATTATTAGAAAAAAATCAATTTGTACTGAGAAATAACCATGTTAGGTGCTGATCTTGAAATGAGCTCTACATAAGCAACCCCTTGTGGCTCCAAAGACAGGACTGGGGCCATGTTGCGACCTTGTGCCCTTTAAAAGTGGGAGATGTAGTTGTAGGTCGCATGCTGGCTCCTAGTCATGTGCTCCACAGGAAACTGTATATAAGGCTTCCTGCCTCCTTAGGCAGAGATGCAGATAGGAGAGACCCAGGCTTAGGGAACAGACTCAAATGTGTGTGCCTGCCAGGTGGAATGCCTGAGAAGAAGAAACCTGCCGTGAGCAGGAGCCAGCTGGAGAGGGTGGGGAAGCCCTGGGACAAGGACCTAGACAAGACCCTGAGGGATAGTGAGGCTCTTTTGAATCTTTGTTTCTATATTAATAAAGAAAAGAATTGAGGAAAGTCTGCAGACAGGCTGCTCCAGCATCTCAACTGCTGCTCAGAGTTTCCCAGAGCAGGGGCAGCTTGAAATTAACAATACACTGGCCAGTTTCACTGTCACTATTCAGAATCTTATGGGCAACTGTGAAACTGACAAGAATAATGTTAATTTTATTCCTGCCTTGATAAAGCTATGAGCAGCAGCTGTAGCAGACACTTGGGAAGAGACAGAGGAACCAAAAAACAAAGGCTAAAGGACTTGGGATAGAGTAGTGGAGATATCTCAGAACATGCTCTCTGCAGGGAAGGAAGAAGAGAGCAAACGCTCCTTTCCAGCAAAAAGGAAGAGGTGGTTCAAATGTATTGGATACCTGCTAGGAAGAGATTGATATGAACAATGGAGTCAATCAGCAGAGACTAAGGATAGTGCCCCTGAAAGAATGCCCAGCACCTTCCCAACAGCTAGGGCTGTGGGGCGGGCTGGGCTTCTCACTAGGGCCCCTCCTTTCATTTTGCTGGGGAGCCTCTCAACCTAGTCAGCCTTCGGTCACTTTAAGTTCTCTGGTTCATAAATATATGTTGAATACATCAAGCCTGGCATTCCATGTTCCAACTTGAGCATATGTAAACTTCCCAAATACCAATTGTACTTCTTAATTCTTAAAGATTTATTGTGCAGCAAAATGAATTTTCCCCATTTTCTTTAAAAGCACACTTTACTTTTTCTGCCCATGTTGCAAAGAATCGTTACTGACTGGCCCAGCCCAGAGTATAAAAAGGTAAACACTTCTGGCTATTATAATAATTTATTATAAGATTCAACCCCAAGTGTTGTCACTGACCTACAGGAATAATAATAGTCAGTCTCATGATCAAATCACTTTACAAAAGAGGAGCCTGATTATGATAACATTTGCATCAAGTGTAAATTAGCAGTAAGCCCATTGAAGTTAATGAAGGTGAACTGGTGTTCAGTGATCTTACTGCCAATTTACATAGGATCAAAGCCAAGGAAGTGAACATTTTTCAACCTCTGACAAAATCTCTATGTTGCTGAGCCTAGAGGAAATTCTATTTAATACTATATAGGGCAATATTTGAGTTTAGACCCAGTCTGGAAACTTTGGGCCCAATGCCAATCTCATTGACAGCTCTTTTACACCAGTGTTACATCACTAGTTTGAGTGGAATTACTCTTCATTACACCAGTATAAGTGAGAAGAATGAAGCTCTTTTGCTTTAGATAACACTCAAACTTAGATTTGAATTTAATCCCTTTTGAAAAAGCAAGTGATTTCCTTTCATGACCAGCCCTGGTAAAAGTTGGCAGCTTTTCTTCTGATGTGCAACTTTACCATCCTTGGTAACTTAGTGGACCTTTTAAGTCAATAACTCCAAGAAATGCTGACATCCTGTTTCTTAGACAGGAGCTTTGTACTGTACAAACTGACAGCAAAAGGCTTTTCTTTCTCTCCCTCTTTTTCTAAAGAAACACAGGAGAATGCTGTAGATCCTCCTCTTGGTTAACCACAGATTCCATGAAAAAGATTAAAGTTACAGTATGCACTGTCTGCAGTTCCTCTGAGTAAGAGATTTCCATTGCAAATTATTATCCATCATACTGGTGCATAATAATTATACTATATCCATTTGGTCTCTGCAGTCAAGACCTGGAGAGGAACAAATGTCTGAGGAGTAACAGTATTTATCTACTGCTCTTCTTGGCTCCCAGTCTGAGCATCTTTTTTGAACTCTGAACCCTCCGACTTCCAAGAACTACAAAGGCACCATCAGAAACACAAAACAAAACAGGGTTTAACTTCTGTCAGTCTTCTAAAAGCCAGAAATTTCAGAAAAGAGCAAATACAGAACTGATCTGCTTAGCTTGTGCTAAAAAGTAGACTATGTTTTTTTTCAGTATTTATTATTTTTAAAATACTACAGTAATTCCAGCAAAGAACCCAAGTCCTGCAGTAACTCTAGAGTAAGCTGTAAAGGTTTGGGCCAAGTACGAGAGTACGCCTTTCAGTAAAAGTAAAAAGTTTAACACTTTGCAGCAACTCTAGGCAACAGTTCATTAGGGCAGGATAATTGCAGCTATGTAACACACACTCTTTATTTAAGATCACATGAAAGCCCTAAAGTGCCTCTAGGTAGCAATTAGCAAAGGGTCATTCGGGTGTTTATATAAGCGTTTCTGTAACGAGGATGGTGGAGTCCTGCCTCTCTTCCCTGCATCCCCGTGATGCCTGCAGCCCAGCATGTCAGTTTCAGAGGCTCCAGGCAGAGACACGGCTGTGGGACAGGAGGGATGGCTCAGCCCCAGCCGCGGGATGCCTGCAGCACTCCCGGTGCCCAGCTTTTCGGATGCCCGCTGGCTGCTGGCACCTTCACGGCGGAGAGGGGCGGACCCAGCCCAGGGAGCTCACCTCACACTCAGCATTTCACATCGCCCAGGATGGCCCCTCCAGGCTGGCTCTGAGGGGGCCCCACCCCATCCCCTGTGCAGAGTAGCCTGGGGTGGCGCGGACCCCCCCCCCCTTACCTTGTCCGGCTGGTGGCCGAGGTTCTGCAGCCGCTCCTTGTCCGAGCCGCTCCGGATCTCCACCCCGGGGGCGGCGGCGGGGGGCTCCCGCGGGGGCTCGGGCTCGGGCGCCGCCGGCTGCGGCTGCCGGCTGCCCCGGGCTCCGCGCTGCCCCACGCTCAGGGCCCCGAAGTCCAGCGTCTTGCTCTCGAAGGCGCCCTCCACGCTGCAGAACATGCCGCCGTACTTCTGCCGGGGGACCTGGGCCGTGGTGCCCGGCCGCGCCAGGTACACGGGCAGCTCGTCCTCCTCCCGGCCCCGCCGGCCGCCGCCGCCGCCGCCGCCCGAGGCCATGGCCGGGATCCGGAGCGGGGAGCCGAGCGCCGCGTCCTGAGGCAGGGGCAGCAGCGAGCGCCGCGCGCGGAGCTGGGGGGGGGAGGGGGGGTCTGAGGCGCGGGGGGGGGGCTCTGCTGCTGCGGCGCCTCCGCCCCGGCTGGGAGCGGGACACGCGGGCTCAGCAGGGGGCTGGGCAGGGCGCGGGGATTCGGAGCCGCTCGCGGCGGGCTGGGCACGGGGCCGGACACTCACACGAGAAAGGGGCCGGGCCCCTGGCGCGCTCTGGGCACTAGCACTGGCCGGGGCTCCCGCTCGGCAGGCCGGCCGGGCACTAGTGCTCACAAGTGCTGCCCCTCAGGGCGGAGGGCTGTGCGCTTGCACTCCCCCCACGCTCGCTCTGGCAAAGAGCAGCTCTGTGCACACACTCCCTCGCACGGAGCAAGGGGCTGCACGCTCCCTCGGATCTCCCCGGGCACCCGCCCTCTGTGCACACAGCACACGTATCAAGACGCATGGATGCACGCGGGGAATGGGGCTGGATCCTGCGATTTCACTGAGACTAGAGTTCTCTGGTTCTCAGTGTGAATGCTCGTGCCCCTAGGCTGCACTGGTGACAGCCCCACTCACTGAGTTTGGGGGCTCGTGGGCAGCTGTGTTCCCTGGCTGTGCTCCTGCACAGCCCCCTTTCTCAGCGTGGCTGCTGGGGAGTGCTAGAGGACTGCCCCACCACTGCGAGTGGGAATGCGAGTGCCCAGCTCTGCAGCCTGTGACACATTGCTAGAGCAGCTTTCCCCTTCCTGAGTGTTCACACGGGTGAATAGAGAGCTGATCCGAACCCAACTACCGGTATGGTTTCTGCTCACCTCCTCCTGCCCGCGGGCCAGGGTCCGCCGGGCGGTGGCTGTGGGCCCAGCTCATGCTGGTCACTGCCACCTTGCTGCACTCTGTGTGTGCAGCAGAGTGAGTGTCCTGATGAGTTGCAGCGTCTCCCACTCCAAGCACACTCAGCACTGCCAGGTGGTGGTCACCGCCATGCTGATCCCACTGGTAGGAGGCAGCTTGAGGTGGATTTCAGGCATGGGGAATGGGAAGGTCCCACTAGGCCGAGCTCCAAGGAAGTCGGGGGAAGTATTGGGTTTGGGTCTGGTCAGTCATGAAAATGACTCAACAGTCTCAGGGCAGGTCCAGATCGAGGTTGGGCTTTAAAATTAGGCTCCAGTAGACCTCTGCTGAGGAATATTAGTAGTGCCCAGCCCTACTCTCTAGGAAATGCTAATGTGCAGTCCTCACTCTGGAATGAATACTGGAACTACTCATAGACTATACTCACTGAGCGGAATAATACTTAGTTCTTACACTGAACTTTTCATCCATAGATCTCAAAGCACTTTACAAAGGAGGTCAGTATCCTTATCCTCATTTTACAGATTGAGAAGCTGAGGCACAATGAGGTGAAGCGACTTGCCAAAGATCACCCAGCAAGGCCAATGGCAGACCTTAGTCCCAATCCAGTGTTCTGTCCGCTAAAGTGGCAGAATCTAGCCTTGATTGGGGCAATCCACTGTTTTTATACTGAGTGGGCTGTGCATAAGCACTTGTTTGCACACTCAGGAAGTGGTCTTGTGCACTTGTACACACTCACAAGCACTCACCCACACAACGATCATACCTGTGCACTCATAAGTCACTTCGTCACACTATTGCATAGTCACACACACAGGCGTAGTCATGCACATAAAAACACTTTCACACTCGTCAGCTACATAGAGACTTACAATAGACTTGTATTCACGCTACAATTGCACATAGGCACAAGCTCATAAACACACCTTCAGCCCCATTCGTACCATCTCACTCGTGCACGGGCACATACGTGCTTGTTTACATTGCATTTTGATGATCACAGTGAGGCTTTTGTTTAAAAGCATAGAACTTAAGGACAGTTGTATGGCCAGGATTGGGGTTTACATATTTCAGGCGAGTATTTAACAGAGTAAAGCAATAATCTGCCAAGTCTCTCAAATTCTAGCAATTGTGGTCAAACTTGGTTTTTTTCATTCTTTTTCTGATCAGTGATCACTCTATCAGGTATGTTAATGTCTATACACAGTACCAGGGCTTTACATCAGATCAGCTGACTTCAGACATACTGAGAATACACCTATATGTGTTGCCAGTTATCATTTCTCCAATTTTTCACCACAAAACCCAATAGTTTTATCTCTCTAAATTCATAAAATGAGCCCCAGGTCTCAAGGACCAGGATGTAGGGTCCTTAGTAGCAAAACATCCACCTCGAGGGGGAGTGCTGTGATGCAAAGCACCTGCAAACCCCACTTGGTTGCAGGACCCAAGTCTGATGACACAGCCCTAAAAGTGGAGGAATGTTGATTCAACACGTCCCCTGTGCATCCTTCCCTGTGCTATCCACCTTCCTCCAGGATAACACCTTCCCCTGGACAGACAGGGCTTGACCTCCCTTGAGGATGAACACATCTTAAGGTGCAGCAGTTCCCATTAATGGAAGTGCAATTTATAACACCGCCCTCTGGCTTGCGTGCCAGCAGGGGTGACAGGAGCCCACTGAATGCAGAACCATTTCCTTATGGAGATGTCTGCAGCTCCAACAAATGCTGCTTAGGAGAATGGGGGCGGGGAGAGTGGGGAAATGTTTTTAGTTCCTGGTGTTGAACAGGCTACTGGAAAACTCGGCAAAGCCATAGTGTCCGTGTGATCAGTAATGCAAGAGCCGAGGGTGAAATCGCTAGGGACAATCCAAAATACTACAGGATCAAAGAGATGCTAAAAACAAATATGAAGCCAAAAGGTTTTGGTGAGCTTAGGTGAGCTATGCTCTCAGGTTCACATTTCTCACTCAGTAGTATGCACTATTGGCACAATTCTACCCTCAGTTACACTAGTGCAGCCCTGCAGAAGGTTGAATTTGGTCTTATTTGTTTCCTGATCATAGCTACCTTTGAAATCAAGCTACATCTAGCTTTGTAACTCTGTGGAAGGTTATCCATGTCTCTTTCATCTGTGCAGCTTGGTTAAACATATACATGCTCTTTTGATGGCAGGAACAGCTCCCTGGGAAAAGCATTCTGTGGTGCTTTTGCACATATTGTGCTATCCATCACATTATAGATAAGGTGACAGCAACAGTGCCTAAAAGTCTGCAAGTGACTGAGAATGAAGGATTGGTTCTGGGAAGCAGCATGAAGAACTTCAGGATTTTGCTTTATAGCTAATATCCATAACAAGCACATGACCTTGGAAGGCACTGTGGTCCACATAAGGGGTTCTCAACCTTTTTCTGAGGCCCCCCAACATGCTATAAAAACTCCATGGCCCACCTGTGCCACAACAGCTGGTTTTCTGCATATAAAAGCCAGGGCCAGCTTTAGGGGTTAGCAAGCAGGGCAGTTGCCTGGGGACCCATGCCAGAAGGGCCCCTATGTAGCTACATTGCTCAGGTTTCAGCTTCAGCCCTGGGTGATGAGGCTCAGGGCCCTGGGCTTCAGCCCCATGCAGTGGGGCTTCTGCCCTGGGCCCCAGCGAGTGTAATCCTGGCCCTGCTTGAGGCCCCCTAACGGGCCCTGACCCCTGGTTGGGAACTACTGGTCCACAGGACTAGGAACCAGGAGAGCTGGATTTTATTTCTGTCTCTGCTACTGATTTTCTGTGTGCCCTTGGGTGCATCATTTCACCTGTCTCTGTTTCCTCATCTGTAATAATGGGGCTACAATACTTACTTACTTACAGTGTTGTGAGACTTAACCCACTAACATTTGCAATGTGCTTTGAGATACTCAGCTGCAAGGCACTATGAAGGGCACTAAACCGTTGTTATTACTATGATACTTAAAGTGTTGTTACTACTATTTTACTCCTGTTCCTCAAAAAAGTTTTCAGTAATGTCATAGCCCATCTGTGGCTACCATGCAGCCAATGCACTTTGAGGTCTTACTAACCCTTAAATAATATGTGCTTATGATCAGTCTGACAGAGGGACCTCTGAGTCCCAGTGTGCAAAGACTTCTGAGTCCCAGTGTGCATCTCATTGCAATAGTTCAGACCAGTATAATTGGAAATACTGATCGTCCCAGGAATGGTCATGAGAAGATGGGAGACAGGGCCTTTTCTGTTGAAGGGCTGTGACTTTGGGGTGCTCTTCCCAGCACACAGGCCAAGCACGAGAGACTAAAGAGGATTTAGGTTCCGTTTCAGATTTATTTGCTTTGGGATTGTTTTATATTCTGTCAGCTGAGATCTGACCTGGCCTTTCACAGGAATCAGGGATGGATGTAGGAACCCTTTACTCTTGCGTATGGGATGCTGTATTGGCTTGGCTAGCACAGAAGGGGCTGAAGAGCAGCTCTGCTGCAGCCTAATAGTTGGGATCAAGGATGTGGGCACAGAACGTTCCCCCGTGAGAGATGGGGTGGTTGGAGGTGATTACAGAGTTGTGCTGTTCTTTTCACCTCCTGATTGCTCAGGGTTGGGGAGCTCTTCAGCCCCAATAAGCTCATCTACTCCGTGCTCCATTCTGGATCTGCTTACTGGTAAGAGTAAGCCATCTCAGCCAGCCAGCTGGGGAGACCAGCTTCCACCTCTGTGGAATTGGAGCAGCTTTGAGCATATGCAGAGCATCTCTGGCATCAGCCCCCAAAGGCCAGGAGTGGGGTGGGGGGGTTGGATGGCAGGGGGGTAATGGCAGTGGATACTGCCCCCCTGCCATCCGACCCCCCCACCCCCTGGCCCCACCCCACCCCGCATACTCTGGCTCCCTGGCAGTGGGCTGGACGCATTGCCATGCAGTCATCATATAGCAGCGTCTGGGGAGGGGAACCTTTCTCAGGATTGAAACTGATCCACAGCCACACACCTCCAGGCAGTTCTGCTGTTGACAGTAAAGTCAAGATTTGCCTCTAAATTTGGGCTGGGTGTGTAGCATCACCTAGCCCTAGAATGTAAGTTCTTCAGAGCAAGAGAGCCATGTTGTTATGAGTCTTAACAGAACCAGACACATTTTCAGTATTGTATATACATTAATTAAAAACTATCTAGTCCAGATTCTAATGTTCTTACATATATTGAGTAGTTCCTTACTCCATGAATGGGCTCATTGAAGTCACTGGGACATCCATGGAATAAGGTGCTATTCAGTCAGAGAAAGGGCATCAAAACATCTCTTGTATATTGCTCAATACCGTGTGGGGGACAATTCTTGGTTTTGTTTCTATACCTTCTTTAGTATTAGTTCAAGTTGCCATTCACTTTTAAGATGTATTTTTGTAACATTGATAATAGGTGCCCTGAGGCTTTTAATTAGAAGATGCCATGGAAATTAAAGTTTATTATGATTAATATTTAGTATTATATGTACATCAGGGTACTTTTTATTGAGCCCAGCAAAGAGTGCTGTCTAAAGTGCTGTATATGTATACTCCAGACCTGGTTAAAGGCTTTTAATTACACAGTTGTAAAATTACCATATTAATTAATTAAATGGATTTAATTTTATTTAAATAATGTATTGCATGCTTACTGCCAGAAACAGATAGTTAAAATCATGAGTCAGGCACAGTGGCCAGGCTACAAAGCCCTATCACCAACCCTATCTCCCCTGTGTCATCTGCACAGGATAGTTGGAAACAAGGGAAGTGAAATGATCATGGATATAAATGACCAGTCCCAACATGTTTTGACAACAGTCATGGGGGGATACTTACCAGTTTCTATGGGGAGAGAATTCCTCTGAAAAAGCCTTGTTTCCAACTTGAAGCCAAATGAATCTTGACATGGCAAGGAAGGACTACTCAGGTGATCTCAGTTGTCTTTGAGTTCATAAGGTTGCACAGTTTAGGCACCTTAGTCCTAGAGTATAGTTTCTTAGTCCAATAAATGAACAATTCCTTGGTCCTAGAACAATAGTGCCTTTGTCCTAGTGGACAGGAGTCTAGGTCTCAGCCTGCTAGTTGGGCCATTTTGGTCATCCATTGAAACAAATAAATGCAGGGAACAACATTATTTTATGGGAAATGATCCCCTGTATTGACATGCATATATCTGATTTTATAATTGATAATAAGTAGCCCTTTTAACTGGGTAAGAATAATATTTTCATTAAGCCAGACACTCAAAGAAGGAAACTAGTCACCAGTTGTGTTACAGGGCTAACGCGATAATTATGAATGAGGGATGAGGTGCAGCCTTCTTAGAAATGCCCTTTAGGTAAATCCCTTTCAGATGCAGGATTAGTTAATGAGATAGGACATAATCACCCTGCCTGGTGTGAATATTTTCTAATTTTGCATACTGGGCCCCTTTGTTTGTTTCCTTTGTTGTTCTTGTCCTCTGCTGTCAAAGCAGCAGTTAGTACCGAGTTAGGGAAATCTCTGAGTCATAATGATTACTAACCAATATGCTGAAAAGGTCACTGTGATCCACAAAACACAGTGCAACATTCATGTGTATTTTTCATTTGCACTAACCTGTTTGTAGAGTGCAATCTTTTAAATAACTATTTGAAGGGGGGATACAGCTGCTTAGTGAATCATACAAACTGAGAAGTTATTCATAAAGAAGTTTTATTAGGTCATCTAGTCCATCTGCCTGCCAAGACAGATTCGTTCCCTGACCCTGCTGTATATTTTCTAGTGTTTTGTCTAATCCATTTTTCAATGTTTCACGCTGTTGGATGATTAGCTGATTCATTAAACTATGCACTATCAATCAACAAACTTTTTTTTTTTGGTAGCCCTTTTTCCCAAATGCTCTATTGAAATGAAATCATCTATAATAAAAGTGGAATGGCACTTTAAAAAAAGACATTTCCAAATCATTAGCTTCCTCTTTCCATTACCATGGTCTCTTGTCTATTGGAAATTGCTAAATGCACCTGGAGGTTAGGATCTGATTTTCTTTTCCATTGTCTCATTAACAAAATGAAATACATGTCAGCCCTTGTTCTTGTTTTAAGGTACAAGCACATTTCTGTACTGAGAAACAAAAGCACTTCATTAAACTATAGTGCTGAGCACTATAGCCAGATTTTATAAAGGGAGGGGTCATTTTATGACCTATGAGACCATCGGTAGTTCTTTAATGAGATGATTTTCTCTGTTATACCGTGATCAAGTCACCCCTTACATTTCTCTTTAATAAGCTAAATAGATTGTGCTCCTGGAGTTTCTCACTACAAAACATGTTTTTCAGTCCTATACTCATTCTCACAGTTCTGTTTTGAACTCTCTCCAGTTTATCAACATCCTTCTTGAAGTGTGGATACCAGAACTGGACACAATACTCCAGTGGCAATTGCACCAACAAGTATAGCGGTAATATAAGTTTCCTACTTCTACTTGATACACTCCTATTAAGCCCTTTTAGCCACAGCATCACTGTGCCATGCTGGCACTGAAAGAATTAACTAGATCTGGAGAGCTCAATTAGGGCACCTTGTTGCACCTGGAGGGTGGGCCAAGTCCAATTAAAGATGAGTCACAGCTGGTGGGGTCACAGCTGCTGGAGGGAGGGGACAAAGATGAGTCACAGTTGCTGTCTTCTTCATTATTTACTACTTCTCCAATCTGTGTCACTTACAAACTTGATCAGTAATGATTTTATGTTGTAGTTTTTTTTAAATAATTGATAAAGGTCATTGATAAAAATATTAAATAATGTAGGACCAAGAACCTAACCTTGTGGGTTCCCATTAAAAATACAGGTTTCAGAGTAACAGCCGTGTTAGTCTGTATTGGCAAAAAGAAAAGGAGTATTTGTGTCACCTTAGAGACTAACCAATTTATTTGAGCATGAGCTTTCATGAGCTACAGCTCATGCTCAAATAAATTGGTTAGTCTCTAAGGTGCCACAAGTACTCCTTTTCTTTTTGCGAATACAGACTAACATGGCTGCTACTCTGAAACCTGTTATTATGCAAGGCACTGCATTTAGCCGTATGGAGTGGAAATCTATCAACTGCATCCGATGAAGTGAGCTGTAGCTCACGAAAGCTCATGCTCAAATAAATTAAAAATACACTTACTTGATGATAATTCCCTGTTTACAGCTACCTTTAGAGACCTATTAATTAGCCAGTTTTTAATCCATTTTAGTATGTGTCATGTTGATTTTGTATCATTCTAGTTTCTTAATCAAATGTGGGTATCAAGTCAAATATCTTATGAAGTCTTAGGTATATTACATTAACATTATTATCTTTAGCCACCAAACTTGTAATCTTATTTAAAAAAAAAGTTAGTTTGACAAAATGAAGTTTCCCCCATGTCGATTGGCATCAATTATATTACCCTCCTTAATTCATTATTAATCGAGTCCTGTGTCAACTACGTATCTTGTGGCTCAGAGTGCTATATTTCTGCTTCTAACAAGAAGAGTGATTTTTGATAAAATGTCTACTAAATTGCTCCCTTCCACAGCATCATTGCTTCAGCCAGTTGCAGACTTTGCCCTCTGCTTCTCCCCACAACAAACTCTTCCTTGGGCTGTGTATACCCATGGGGGAAGGAATGTGGGTACAAGCAGTGGCTCACCATGCTGAGCATAAGGTGCATATCACGATTGCATATCACAAACTACGTAATTGTATGTGTATGACATTTTGCAGGTGCACATCTCCCAAAGACACCATTTAAGCATCTATAAGGTTACATTTATTTTCATGGTAATTTTTTAATTGTTCTGGGGAGGAGAAGGAAATGAGGCAGCTGGGCCATGAAGTAACTCTCCCACAAGAAAGTGGCATGGTTTTCTAAGAGGAACTTGAAGCACCTTGGTTCCAGTTCTGGAAATGCATGAAAATATGCATTGAAGAAGCTACTAGACTATGGGAAAGGCTGCTTCTCCAGCTGTGCTGTAGAGGCATATGTGAGGAGGAAATACTTCCCCACTGTAATGATTCCCAAGATGATTTGACATCTAAAAAGACGCTGCACTGGTCATGTTCACTGCAGGCTCCAAAATCTGTATTGAATTCAGTGGGAGAAGGAGCAGGCCCGTTATTGTTTAGTTGTATTGTTGTAGACATGCCAAATATGGCTAGATATATAGTACACACATAGAATGGAAAAATGGTCCCTGCCCCAAGGAGCTTTCATCTGGTTCCTGTGTTTATATCAGGAATGTCTCATTTCTTTTTACCATCCCTGCTATGCAGGGCCGGCTCCTGGCACCAGCGTTCCAAGCAGGTGCTTGGGGCGGCAGTTCGAAAGGGGTGGCAGTTCCTCCGGCCATGGTGGCAATTCGGCAGCAGCTTCTCTGTGCCGCCCACTGTGGTGGCAAATCGGCGGCAGCTTCTCCCCTTTGCGGCCGCAGTGGCAAATTGGTGGCAGGTTCTTCCTTTTGCCGTCCACGGCGGCAGTTTTTTTCACTGCTTAGGGTGGCCAAAACTGTAGAGCCGGCCCTGCTGCTATGTCTGATACTCTCAGAGCTGGTCAAAGTGGGGCTCAGAACATGTTCCACCATTAGAGGTCTCCTCCCTTCAGTGCTAGGGAAGCGCTGCCAGAAGCAGCTTGCTAGTGTAGAGTTAAGTCTGCTTATCTTTGTTGTTTCATTCAACACCTGGGCAAAGCACTGTAGAGGAATCCACCAGCTGGTAACTATTGTACTGAATCATATTAGCATCTGTTCTGACTCAATCATCCTCTAGATTATTTTCTGCATAAATGTTCTTTGATGTTAATAATGCTACAGTATTTGAAAGCAATGACCCAAACTCTGTTGCCCAACGATGTTACTACAGGGCTTTGGTTCATTACTGTAGAACAGTGTGCTGGGTATGCTTTTTTTTTTTTTCAAATAAGGTAATGTCTTGCTCAGTTATTAAGGTTCAATCCTGCAAGACTTTGATGTTAAAGGGAGTTCTTGCATGAGTATGAATTATTCCTGTGAAAGTATTACCCATGAGGTTACGAGTCTGCAGGATCTGGCCCTTGATTTGTAAATTAGGTTAGTTAATGCTATGAATTTCAGCAGCAGACCCTGCTAGTGTTGTTGTGTTCATTATATTGTTATTACAGAAAGGTCTGAGATGCCCTGAACCAGAGTTTGGGGAAGTTTGAATTCAGACTTCCAGTTCAGGCTTGTTATACTGGTTGGAACTGTACATCAAGCCAAACTCCCTCAAAGTCCAGGGCACTTGATACAGGTTTCATAATTGTCATTCCTTTTACTGGTTTCAGAGTAGCAGCTGTGTTAGTCTGTATTCGCAAAAAGAAAAAGAGTACTTGTGGCACCTTAGAGACGAACCAATTTATTTGAGCATAAGCTTTCATGAGCTACAGCTCACTTCATCGGATGCATTTACTATTACTACTTCTAATACTGAACACTTATGCTGAGGCAAAAATGTCCTCAGGCTATACAAAACAGAAATTAGTAGACCTTCCCTGCCCAAAGATCTTATACTCTAAGAGCCTCTTTTACCTGCAGCTGAAGTCAATGACAGTTTTGCCTTTGACTTCAGTGGCTACAATGGACAACACGCAATAACTTTGGCTTACTAATAGTAGCTGCTGTGTGACTAAGGCCTGACTTTTTCTCACAGCTGTCATATGAGTCTTTTTTACAGAGATCCCATGCTTTTCATATCCATGGCTTTAGCTATTTCTAAGTTGCTTCATGCTGGCTTGCAATATTTGGATCCACCCTAGCATTTCCTAGCTCCCTGTTATCACAGAATATCGGCTGAGCTTGTCCTTTACATCAAAATGAGAAAAATAAAGGTTCTGGCAGGTAGCAAGTCATGCCTATGACATGTAACTCTTTATTTTTGAGTTTTAAGTGTCTTTCTGCAGTTACTCCCTTCTTTAGAGGGTTTAGGACAGTGGTAGGCAACCTGCGGCCCGCGGGCTGCACGTGGCCCATCGGGGTTAGCTGATTGCGGGCCGCAAGATGTTTTGCGGACGTTGCCTGTTTGCAGGCATGGCCCCCTGCAGCTTCCAGTGGCTGCGGTTCGCCGTTCCTGGCCAATGGTAGCCGCAGGTTGCCCACCACTGAGTTAGGAAGTTACATGGATGCACTTTACAGGCACCATAACTGTTTTTTCACAATGATCATTTGACTCAAAGAATCTTGTATTATTTAAGGGAAATAGGCTGTTGACATTAGTTGAGATTTGACCCCTCCCTCACCCAGTCCCCCAAGCCTGAGCTCCTGACAGTCAAGTCCTGAGTGAGGATGTTTTCCTTGATGCCAAATCAATGTAAAATGGTTTTACCCTGGTTTTCCTGTAGGCCTGGAGACAGCAGACCTTTGTAATTGTGCATGGAAGGAACATAATGATGACATAACCTTGTTAGCATGGTTGTTATACATCTGGCTTCATAGATCATTTGCTGCAGCAGTTTATTTGAAAATGCAATAAAAAGAAATTGGGGTAGGTAGGAGGAAGAACCATCTCCTCTTCCATAACTAGTATGGGACTATTTCTAAAAATGCCATGGAAAACTGTACCCTACCTGTCAGTGTCACTATTAACCATAATAAAAAAGAGAGTTATTTCATCCAATTCTAATTTGGAACCTTCTTTGCAGTGATGCATCCCTCACCATATTATTTTGTGCAACTGGGTGTCAGGTTCTAGGAAACTGCTTAGATAAACAGTACTGTTCTGCTGACTCACTCTAGCAGCCAGACAGAAGACCCTTCAGCACTGGGTTTTGTGTGTCTTAGAAATCAGAACTAGGGAGAGAGACAGGAGTCCTCTAGGGAGCAACTCTAAAAAAAAACCCAAACAAACAAACCAACAAGCAGCTAGGAAGTCTGTTTGCTGTTATTTAAGTTAAAAGTAAAGCAAATCCCTGGAAAGGGGTAAATTTTGACCCTATCCAGGCTAAGTGTGAGTCCATCTGTCCTGTGTTAGGAGCAGGGTGGGAATGCCACTTACTTAAAGGCCTCTTGCCAGATCCTTAACAAGTGTAAATCAGCATCACTTCACTGCCTTCAATGGGGCTACTCTTTGTAGCTGAGGGTATGTCTACACTACGAAATTAGGTCTATTTTATAGAAGTCGATTTTTAGAAATCAATTTTTATACAGTTGATTGTATATGTCCTCACTAAGCGCATTAAGTCGGCGGAGTGTGTTCTCAATACTGTAGGTAGCATCGACTTATGGAGAGGTGCACTGTGGGTAGCTATTACACAGTTCCCGCAGTCTCCACTGCCATTTGGAATTCTGGGTTAAGCTCCCAATGGGCAAAAACATTGTCGAGGGTGGTTTTGGGTACATGTCATCAGTCACCGCTCCCTCCCTCCATGAAAGCAACAGCAGACAATTGTTTCACGCCTTTTTTCCTGGGTTACCTGTGTGGATGCCATACCATGGCAAGCATGGAGCCTGCTCAGCTCACCACTGCTGTTGTGAGCATTTTAAACACCTCGCACACTATCCTAGAGTATGTGCAAAATCGGGCTAAGAGCACAAGAACAATTGTGATGAGGACATGGACACAGACATTCCTGAAAGCATGGGCTGTGGCATTTGGGACATCATGGTGGCAGTGGGGCTGGTTGATACAGTGGAACTCCAATTCTGGGCCCGGCAAACAAGCACAAACTAGTAGGACCTCATAGTGTTGCAGGTATGGGATGATTCACAGTGGCTGCAAAACTTTTGCATGTGTAAGGCCACTTTCCATGAACTTTCTGAGTTGCTTTCCCCCCCCCTGAAGTGCAGGAATACCAAGATGAGAGCTGCCCTGGCAGTTGAGAAGCGAGTGGCGATAGCCCTGTGGAAGCTTGCAATGTCTGACTGCTACCGGTCAGTCGGGAATCAATTTGGAGTGGACAAGTCTACTGTGGGGACTGCTGTGATCCAAGTAGCCAATGCAATCACTCAAGTTCTGCTATTCACCGACATCAACGTGGGATGGCTGGGAAAGGTGCATGACACTCGCATCTTTAGGAACTGTTCGAGCAGTTGCAAGAAGGGACTTACTTCCCAGACCAGAAAATTACCATACGGGATGTTGAAATGCCAATAGTTATCTGTGGGGACCCAGCCTACCTCTTGGTCCCATGGCTCATGAAGCCGTACACAGGCAGCCTGGACAGTAGTAAGGAGCAGTTCAACTATAGGCTGAGCAAGTGCAGAATGGTGGTAGAATGTGCCTTTGGACTTTTAAAAGCTCGCTGGTGCTGTTTGCTGACTAGGTTAGACCTCAGTGCAACCAATATTCCCATGGTTATTGTTGCTTGCTGTGTGCTCAACAATATCTGTGAGAGTAAGGGGGAGACGTTTATGGCGGGATGGGAGGTTGAGACAAATCGCCTGGTGGCCGATTTTGAGCAGCCAGACACCAGGGCGATTAGAAGAGCACAGCTAGGCATGCTGCGCACCAGAGAGGCTTTGAAAACCAGTTTCATGACTGGCCAGGCTACGGTGTGACAGTTGTGTGTTTCTCCTTGCTGCAAACCCGCCCCCTTTGTCGATTTTAATTCCCTGTAAGCCAACCACCCTTCCCCCTTCAACCACAGCTGGCAAAGGAAAGAAAGTAACTATAGTTTTGAAACCATGCATTCTTTCTTTATTAATTAAAAAAAAAAGTGAAATAACTGACAAGGTAGCCTGGGTGGGGTGGGGTGTGGGAGGAGGGAAGGACAAGGCCACATTGCTTATTGTAGCCACACTACAAATCAAAACTGTTTGAATGACAGCCTTCTGTTGCTTGGGCCATCCTCTGGAGTGGAGTGGCTGTGTGCCCGGATCCTCCTCCCCCGCCCGCCGCGTTCTTGGGCATCTGGGTGAGGAGGATATGGAACTTGGGGAGGAGGGCAGGCAGTTATACAATGGATGCAGCGGGGTTCTGTGCTCTTGTTGGCTTTCCTGCAGCTCCAACAGATGCTTCATCATGTCCGTTTGCTCCCCCATTAGCCTCAGCATTGCCTCCTGCCTCTGCTCTTCATGTTCACTTAATGCTTTCCTGGCCTCTGCCACTGAATGCCTCCATGCATTAAGCTGTGCCCTATCAGTGCGGGAGGACTGCATGAGCTCAGAAATCATGTAATCGCGAGTGCGTTTTTTTCGCCTTCTAATCTGTGATAACCTCAGGGATGGAGATGATAGGGGGAGCATAGAAACATTTGCACCTGGGGGGAGATAAAAAGGGAGATTAAAATTTAAG
Source organism: Eretmochelys imbricata (assembly GCF_965152235.1). Taxonomy (NCBI): domain Eukaryota; kingdom Metazoa; phylum Chordata; order Testudines; family Cheloniidae; genus Eretmochelys; species Eretmochelys imbricata. Next base: position 18,961,120 of record NC_135579.1, read on the forward strand.
ATGATACATTTTTGAGAACAAAAGGGAGACTCTTTCACAGTGAATCAAGCAATTCACAGCAGACAGCACATGTGCTTTAGGTACAAGGTCGCATTTTTCCTTTTATATTGAGTGCCTGCCGGTATGGTGACACATCACAAATGGTGGGCAACAGAATTTGGTTTCCAGGCAGCCATGGTAAGCCTTTTGGTACACATGGTTGGCTTCTTATGCCTTCATAACATGTGGGAATGGTTTCAAACTGCAGTGCCATCCTTTCCCATAGCAAGCAATGCCGGTTGAGTTTCACATTTAAAAGAAGGGGCTGCGGTTTTCAGGTGGATGTGCAGCACACACCTCCCCCCACCCCGCCATGTGGCTATTCTCTGGGATGATCCCTTTTAGCCAAGCACAAACAGCCAAGCATGAATGGGGTCCTTTTACTGTTCCCTTACAAAAATTCCCCTATTTCAACCAGGTGACCATGAATGATATCACTCTCCTGAGGCTAACACAGAAAGATAAAGACCGAATGTTGCTTGACTGCAACCAAAATCCAGGACCATTCGCTGCCATGCTTTGTGCTGCAATGATTCCAGACTACTTGCTACTGACTTGGCGTGGTAAAGTGTCCTACCATGGAGGATGAAATAAGGCAGCTCTCCCCAGGTACCTTCTGCAAAGGCTTTCAGAGTACCTCCAGGAGAGTGTCATGGAGATGTTCCAGTAGGATTCCTGCTCCATCCCAGACACGTTAACAGAATTTTCCAGTAGCTATCCTGGCCGCGAACGCATCCCAATTCTTCAGGACAAATCAAACATTAAACACTGTCGCTGTTAAACCCTGTATTGTAGTTACAAATGTGCACTCACCAGAGCTGCCTTCTCTGGCTTCAGGGTCGGGGATCCCGCCTTGGGAGGATATTGGCTCCAGGTTGAAGAAAAGGTCCTGGCTGCCGGGGAGAGCGGATTCACCGCTTGCCTGCTGCGTATTCTCCTCCTCCTCCTCCTCCTCTTCCTCATCCACAAAATCCTCCTCCCTGTTGTGTGAGACTCCCCCCTTGCAGGTGTCCACGGACAGTGGTGGGGTAGTGGTAGGGTCCCTCCCTAGAATGCCATGCAGCTGATCATAGAAGTGGCATGTATAGGACTCTGACCCAGAGCGACCATTTGCCTCCTTTGTCTTTTGGTAGGCTTGCTTGAGCTCCTTGACTTTCATGCGGCACTGCTGTGTGTCCCTGTTGTAGCCTCTCGCCACCATGCCCTGTGAGATTTTGGCATATATATTAGCATTTCTTCTTTTTGATTGGCCTGTACAGATTCTTCTCCCCATACAGCAATTGGATCCAGTGTCTCCCTTTCTGTCCATGCTGGAGCTCATTTGTGATTCTGGGGAGACTACATGGTCACCTGTGCTGCTGAGCTCGCCACGTTGACCAAACAGGAAATGAAATTCAAAATTTCCCAGGGCTTTTCCTGTGTACCTGGCTAGTGCATCGGAGTTCAAAGTGCTGTCCAGAGTGATCACATTGGAGCACTCTGGGATAGCTCCTGGAGGCCAATACCATCAAATTGTGTCTGCACTACCCCAAATTTGATCCAGCAAGGTTGATTTCCGTGCTACTCCCCTCGTCGGGGAGGAGTACAGAAGTTTGACTCCAAGAGGAGATTCTACCATCTTTGCTATATGCATACCAGTTTTCTTCCAATAATAACTCTTCAACTCAAATACTAAAGGATGTGGGGGGCTTCATTTCCAGTGTGTGCTGACCTTTGGCTTAACTTCATTATTAGGTTTACTTGCTTAAGAAATGTCATGCTCACAAAAGGCAATGGACTAATAACCCCAGAAACTGTAACCTTCTCTTTATCCATGAAAAAGCAGCGGTGTAAGTTTTCTCCAGCATGCTCCAGACTTCACTTCTGACTTGAAGGAATCTCTTTTTGAGATGACAAGAGAAGTTCATTCTCCATAGTCGATCCAACCTTCTGCCCTCTGGATGAGATTGCCAACTAAAGGCGGTCAAAGTGTCTCATCTAACCTTTTTTAAGCTAAAAGTGGCTTTTTTTAATTAAATGGAAATTTGTGGGGAAAAAAATCAACTTTGGAATTTTTCGTCAAACTGAAATTTCAACATCCAATACCTGCAAATGTTCCCGTTTTCAAAACTGAAAAAAACAATAATGGTTTTGGTGTTTTCATCAAATTCCTCAAAAATTTTAATGGAAAATCAAATGGGCCTTTGGAACAACTCTTTTGCTAGCTGTCATTCTTGTATCTGTCAGTTTCTTCAAATTATGGCCAGAGTCATTTGATAGTACAGCAGATGCCATTCAGGCTATTTTATAGCATTAGGACACATAATTGAAACAAATTCACTAGGATTAACACAGTTGTTAGGGGTGTAAACAGTGTCTGATTGCTAGGTGGGAAAGAAAATTAAGGACCTCTAGGCTACAGTATGGTTGCCTCAATCTGAGTCAGTATTTATTACTTTCTTAACAGAGTTCAATAACTGAGTCAATATATTATGTACGTTATTGTAGTCAGATAACACATGCATTGGTATATGCCAATTTTATGTCATTTTAAAGTTTTGCTTGAAAATACTTTAAAAGAGTCTATATGGTATTACAAAGACTTGTCTTGAGGCTAGAACACTAGATTTGAGACAAAAGTAGAGGCATCTGCCTGGCTTTCCAGATTCCAGTTCAGAGGCCCCAATCCTGCAGTGGGATTATTCCCATGAGTTAGAACAATTTGCATAATTGAGGATTGCTGGATTGAGCTATCTCATGACTGTGATGAATTTGATTCAACATCTGTGTAGAAAATGTACCTAAAATCTATTGCATATGTATAGCACATGAGTTTAAAATACATATGATTCATTCAAATCAAAACCATTGGAATGCTCAAAGGCATGTCTCAGTGAGGAGTATTTCCATGCCAAATTTCAGTTTTCTACCGCCAGCCATTCAACAGTTCAAAAAAAAAAATCACAATTTTTTACATTGGAGGAAGCTTTTTGGAGTTATTCCAGATTTACACGGAGAATCGTAAGAACTCCCATTCAACTGTGTCAAATGCTTTATTCAGCATCTAGTGTCAAAACCACAGGGGAATGTGCGTTGTTAGCATGTTGGCTTATGTAGCAAAATGTTGCTGGGCTAGCCACATCTAACATTTTTTCTCTTCAATTCTATTTTATCACATTGTACTCTTTGAGTATTTAATACTGACACATTTGCATAGATTATACAGACTTGATGGGCAGTAAGTTAGATCTGTGACAGGTTGGTCCAAGAAAACTCTATTGGTGTTTCAGAAATGGAGCAATGACTCTTCTTCTTTCCAATGGGAAATTCTGTCATTTTAACATTTGTTCCCAAACTGGATGAAATGTTGAAATTTTCTGTGGAATGGAAATTTTGAAGAATTTTCTATTTAGAAATGTTGAAACGTTTAATAGATATAGATTTGAGGCCAAAATGGACATTGTGAGCATCTAGTCTGACCTCCTGTATAATACAGGCCATAAAACTTCTTCAAAATAATTCCTAGAGCATGTTTTTGAAAAACATCCAGTCTCTGGTGCATTGCCTTGTGGAACTTGTATTGTGGCCCCCATTCTCTTATAAGCCAGGCTTCCTGGTTAGACTAAATCTCCCATAATGCACTGAGAGTCATGTAACTCCTCAGAGCTCAGTCAGATGGAAATCAACACATTACTTTGAGCTGTTGGCCTCCAGGGAGCCCAGCCCATAAGAGAAAATATGGACCTCAACTACAACTCCTATAAGGTAATGTGTGCAAGGAAATGCAGTTTAATGGTTTTTTGGAGCTGATTCAAAACAAAACTCTCTGGGTCAGTTAAAAACAAATGAAATAACCTGTTTCAGATCAAACCTACCAAAAATGAAATATTTAATTTCAATTTTCCCAATAGAAAATCAAAAAATTTCAGCAAAATCAAAATTTTGGAAAATTTTAATCTTGTGGAAACTGCATTTTATGTCAGAAAATCTTTGCAACAGGAAATTCTGGACTAACTCTAAGTGCTAAATAGTAATTTATAAAGCTAAGGGGTCATAATGTAGGGGAATTAGTCACTTGAAACTCAAATTGAAGAAACTTTTGTAAAGCTTAATCAGAAGGCTGATTTCTCCTATAAAAAAAGCCCAAGTTATTTGACATTCTGTATAGCCTAAGATAAAGGACTCAAGACTCTGCCCATGTTGTTAACTAAATTCTACTTTAAGAAAGCAAGAAATCAAAAAGCAGATTATATTACAACACAGTGCACTTTTATGCTTCATACATTGCCCTGCCAGGCCTCCAAAATTCATTTTAGGGAGCATTTCACGTTTCATTCATTTACAGCATTCATTGTAGGTACAGAAATAACAAGTTCCACTTATGTAAAAGTTCCTTACTGTATTACTCAAATGAGACTTAAAAGTTGTTTATTTTTTAAGTTTCTCATGCAGGCTGCAATGGCTTTCAGATTACAGCTCTATATGTTTTAAAGGATTATTAGCTGGAAAATCTTAGCTGTTACTTCAGGTAGGCTTTTAATATTTAGTCTGTGTCCAGGTGTAGTCCCAGGTACAAGGTGAGGCAAGTGGCTGAAGATGTCAGACTGTGTCTTAAATTTGGCTAGACTAAACTTTCCTCCCCCAGCTAGTCTCAGGAACTAAGTGTACAACTTTCCCCCTCTGGATTTAGTCCTGGACTCAGTAAGAACTATTGGACACCCTCAGATGCTCAGATAAATTTGCCAAGGTGCCACAAGTACTCCTGTTCTTTTTGCGGATACAGACTAACACGGCTGCTACTCTGAAACTAGAGACAAGGAGGGTGAGGTAATATTTTTTATTGGACCAACTTCTGTTGGTGAAAGAGACAAGCTTTTGAGCTACAGAAGAAGAGCTTCTGTTTCAGTCCTCTCAGAACTAGCTCTTTGCTCTTTTCCTCTTCCCCATGAAACACTGAGTTATTCAAAACTGATAAGGTCTTATTTCCTGTGGGAAAGGTGCAAATGGCCTTGTTTTAATCTAGGAACATTCCATCCACTATACGCCTTAAATTTTGCAGGATAAACTCATGCTCCTTGTTCTCTGCTAAAACCAGTTTATACTAAACCTAGGGTCACACCGATTTCATTCAACCCAGCTAAAATTATTTTAAATTATCATTTTGCTAGTTTTGATACTTTTTTCATTAGTGTTATTCACCACCTATAATAATTACATTTTATGTCATACTAACTAGAAGGTCCAGATGACTCAAGATTAGTAATGGGTTACAGAACCTTTCACCCCGGATTTTTGGTTTGAATTTATCCCAAGTCTGTAGCAATCAAAAGTGTGACTGACTTTATATTAAGGTTTCACTAGCAAATAGTTTATCAAGGATAAAAAATTATTAATAGGTATTATAAACATGCTACAGATACAAGCAGCACATGTTATAGGTACCTATATGCACATCAGTATAGGGTGCTTTACATGGTTATAGGCAACCTGTTGACTTCTATAATCTATAACAATTATCCATTTTTAACACATCAGCTAATTATGTATTAACCCTTTATAAATTGTTTATAAATGGAGCCTTAATGTCAAGTTTGATCCAGAAGGCATTACCAATTGCTGGTCTACGTAGAATCAATGGGCAATCTACATAATAAAATCCCAAATGGCACCCTTTTGCAGTCTCAACAGAGTGGCCAAGGGATGAACTCATGGACCCTTTCACCAATGCAGGGCAGCATGTTGATGGTTGCAATGCCACTCCCTTTGGTATACATTTTTGGCCCAGCCTTGCATTCCTCAGGCACTGAAAACTACAACTAAATTCAACAGGTATATTGGGTGTGTAAGGAATGTAGGATCAGGCTGTAAATCCTGCATTAAATTCACTTCCAAATAGTTTAGAGGAAAACCATTTTCTATAAAATAGAAGGATACATGTCACAATGGGGTTAGACTCTGTGTCTGCAAGGAACAAGATTCCTTGTTAATTAGCCAGTAATTCAAATGAGAAATTACTGGAATGGGAAATAAATAAAGGGATGTTATCTGATAACATCCAAAGCCAGACTACACTTACTTAACAACACAGTACCCATTGTGCCAACAGAGATTAATCCACTGTCCGTCTGCATTGCAGTGGTATAAATTTCAAGGTGGAATAAGAACAGTCTGCCTGCCCTGGAGTCTTCAAGCCTGGCTCAGTGTTCATGACATGTGAAGTCACTGAGAACAGCTGAGAAAAGCCAATCCATTTGAGAGGAGCAACAGTCCACACTACTGTTCCCCGGTGCTGAGCATTTGTTATGATTAACTTTAATTGAAAACATAAATGAATGGCTAGCGGTTGGCATAGCACATGCAGCAAGCAGGCTTGTCATAGTAACAACTCTCTTCAGAACAATCAGCAGATTAGAGCCAGTTCTTTACTGAATAGAGTGACTCAGAAGACTTCTTGAATGTCAATACAATATCACTTCCTTTCAGTGAATGTCCTATGCCTTAAAAGGAGTTCATGTTATCAGGGAAACTCTTGTAGCAGGAGGAAGCAATGTTCCTCACAATCTGGGTTTGATATAGGACGAAGCCATAACAGACTGTATAGTGCATTCCATAGAAAACATGCTGGTGAATTTCAATCACTTATAAAGAGTGGGGTATGGGAGTGCTGTTTAATGGTTAAAGCACAGGACTGGAGTCAGGGTTTCTCAGGTGAAATCCTGACTCTTTTGAGTCTATGGAAGAACTCCCATATTTTAGTGGGGCCAGGAATTCATCACTGGGCTGCATTTTTAGCTCTGCTGCTGACCCACTGTTTGAATTTGTGCAATTCTTTCAATCACTCTGTGCCTCAGTTTCCAAATCTCTAAAATGGGATTAATTATAATGACCTTCCTTGCAAGAGAGGTTTAAGCAATAAATAATTATTTGTAGAGATGAGTTATTATTAACTTGAACTATTAATTTATTACTAACTTATGAAAATTATTAACTTTTTTGAAGGGCAGGTTCCTCCAGGATTCGCTCTTTCTTTCTTCCATTCTTTCTCTTAGGCTTCATATTATAATCAAACCCCTGTCCTGCTCAGGAGGGTCAGTGACAGCTGTTTCAAAAGCAAACATAAAGGATGGCTCAAGTATGAATCACTCCCTCCTAAACGGGCCAGCTACACGCTGGCCCAACCAGTGAGCGTCCAATCTCAAGACTGGAATTTATCCACATGACACATATTATGCTGTCTCTGGACAACCAATCTTGCCCCATCATGTACTATGTTGTGACATATTGATTTGCCATACTGCTGTCTAAGCTTGTGTCTCAACTCTGCGATAACTCAGCTGAGGAGCTCAGTCAACCCCTCTGGAACACTACATAGCAATGTTAAGGCCATGATTTCCAATGACAACTGCTCACGAGTATTGTGCAGTGTATCAGGAACGAACAAAATACCCAGTTCTCTATTTTAATTTGCTTTTTTAAATTAAATGATAACAGCAAGCTGCAGTATTCCCTATGGCAGGCCACTTATGGCAATTGCCTGTTACATCTCTAGTCACCTCTTCTCAGGCCATAAGCCTCTCTCTGTCTTAGTGGAACAAACTACAGGGCAGGGGGAAAGAAGATTGATAGGAAATGAGAAATATGGGCCCTGTCACATCACCAATAATATGTGTGCATTCCTTGAGGCAGCAACTGTAAGGGGGTAAAACAATGCCTGCACCACTCTGACTATGTATATGAGGGTCAACATATTCTTTATGGGTTATTTGCTTTTACTAATGACTTAGGGTTAGGTCCTGAGTGGTGTCCAAGCTATGCTTGGTATTACTCAGGAATGGAAGACAGTGGAGCAAAGGTGGCTTTAAGGATCGTCATGGCTCCTGATCCTGGAGCTGGACCTCTCCCTGGTGAAGATAGAGCAGCATTCAGACTGCTCTTACTAGTTGCCCACTATTTCAAGGGGTGTCCTAGCTGCAAAGAATTGCCTTGGCATAGGAATGCCCCGCTACACCACTTTTCCTTTGGGAATGGTCCCTGCAACAAGGACATGGCAGGAATTGGCATAGGGGCATACGCAAAAGTCTCTTTGATTTTGGGGGTAGTTGGTTTTTAAAAGAAACCTAAGATTTTCTTAGGATTTGTGGAGTTTACTTCCACCTACCTGGTGGTGGTAGGTGGAATGTGAGGAATATTTTGCCAACAAGCATTATTACCAAAATAAAACCCTATGTGACGTGCAATATGAGGCCCTTAGGACTGGGATGTAGAGGATTCAATACAACCAGAGGTAATAAAAGCAAAGCCTGTCCCAGCTTTAAAACTTGCTACTGGATCCAAACTGGCAAGAATTAAGATACTTCAGTCTCTTTCCAAACCCTGCAAGGGAATCATATACTTAGCACTCTGGTTTTGTCTTCTAGCCATATGAAAGCAAAAAGAAAAGCAAACACAAGAGATGTTTATACTTGCTTGGCCAGAGAATGAACCTAAATACTGGCTGAAATTGCTGTTTGCTGAGATAAAACATTGCAGGACAGAGTCATCACACATGAAAAGAAAACCTTTTGGTGTTGTTATTTTAAAGGAAAGCAGAGTCTTTGGGAGATTTATGTATTAAGGAAAGCAGAAGAAAAAGAGAAAAAAACAGAAGTGATCCTCCTTTTAGAACCTTAAATCTCAGAAATGTTAATCTCTGATCAGTGGGAAGTGCTACAGAATTTTTCCATAGTGTTTTGTTTCATGTAGCTAGCTGGCTGAGGGAACTTAGTAATAACATACAGATGCTTTCACCTTTAAATCACTGGTTCAAATCTAACCAGCTCCGTAATGATCACAAGACCCTATAAAAATATTTTGCACTCATTTACTGAGCATCTCTCATCTGAAGATCTGAAGTCTTTTGCATATGTTGTTTGTTAAGCTTCATGAGACCCATGTGTGGCAGGTAAGTCTTATTATTGCCTTTTTTATGGATGTGGAAACGTGGACACACTGGCCCAGTTCCTCAAAGGTATTTAGGTATCTAATTCTCATTGTTGTAGATGGGAATTAGTTGCCTACATAGCTCTGAGGAAGTGGGTCAGTGTGACTAAAACTATGTCTACACTGCAATTAAAAACTTGCGGTTGGCCCATGCCAGCTGACTGGGGCTTGCAAGGCTCGGGCTAAGGGGCTGTTTAATTGCTTTGTAGACGTTCAGGCTCAGGCTGGAGGTCGGGCTCTAGGACCCTGCGAGGTGGGAAGGTCCCAGAGCTCTGTTTGCAGCTGGTCTATGTGGCAATTAAACAGTCCCTGAGCCCAAGTCTTGCAAGCCTGAGTCAGTCTGGGCCAGTTGCGGGTGTTTAATGGCAGTGTAGATATACTCTAAGTGATTTGTCCAAGGTCACATGATGAGACACTGGCAGAGCTGAGAAAAGGACCCAGGAGCCCTCACATGCTGCCTCCAACTTTGGTCACTAAGGGCATAGCTCCACCTAAAACACTACATGGCACAGTCACAGTGCTGCAGCTGCACCTCTGTAGGGCTTCAGTGTAGACTCACTCAACAGCGATGGGAGGGGCTCTCCTGTCATTGTAGTTTATCCACCTCCCCAAGAGGTGGTAGCGAGGTGAATGCATAGGCGCTGATTCCGTGGGTACTCCGGGGCTGGAGCACCCATGGGAAAAAATTAGTGGGCACTCTGCACCCACCGGCATCCAAGCTTCCCCTTCCACACCTCCTTCTCCCCCCAAAATGTGCTGCATCCCCGCTTCTCCCCCTCTCTCCCAGCGCTTCCTGCCCTCCCCCCCCCCGCTGTATAACAGCTGTTTGGTGGCACTTAGCATTTTTCTGGAGAGCGGGGGAGGAGTGGGGATGTGGTGCGCTCAGGGGAGCAGGCGGAGAAGGGGCAGGGACAGGGACTTGGGGGAAGGGGGTGGAATGGGGGTGAGGCTGGGGTGGGAAAAGGCAGGGTGGGGACTTTGGGAAAGGGGTGGAATGGAGGTGGGGCGAAGGCAGGGCAGGGGCGGGGCTAGGGTGGGGTGGGGGTCGAGCACCCACTGGGCAGAGGGGAAGTCGGCGCCTATGGGTGAATGGAAGAATTCTTCCGTCAACCTAGCACTGTCTACACTGGGGGTTAGGTCAACATAGCTATGTCTCTGAGCGGTGTGGATTTTTCATACCCTGAGGGACGTTGCTATGCCAACGTGAGTTTTCAGTGTCGACAAACCCTAAACAACATCTGTTGATGCTGATGGCTGGTAGGTGGAATGTGTGGAATGAGCTCATAGGTCTTAGTCCAGTTCTTAGAGGGCAAGTGTTCATATCAGAGAGCCCACCATTGCATTTGGCACCTTTCTTGTCAATCTGACCAAAATGGCCAATTATTTAATGAACCCTGGAGGCAGGGCTGGTGCAAAGATATTTTGCGCCCTAAGCGAAACTTCCACCGTGCGCCCCCACTATATATCAAAATCTACTACATTTTATTCTACTTTTAGAATATCCAATTATTGTTATTAATAACATTTATAAAATTAGAATGGCAGATACTCCATCATACAACAACTGACAATATCAATATGACAAATTTCAACAACCTACACACGCATATTCACACATGATAAACATGTACATTCAAATACTGAACATACACATGCAATTGACACAAAGTATTAGTGAAATGATGCAGCAGCAACTGCCAGAGTCTTAGATCTGAAACAACTCAACAAAAATAGTTAGCCTCAGTCGACAACCTCTGAAAACTAGTAAATTTAGCCCTATAAACAGCCTGTCAGAACGGGTAATTTCTGCTCGCGACGAGAAAAACGACGCCCTTGCTATACCATAGTGAAGCAGTACGCTTGTGCCCGCAACGCAGAGCTGGCGTAGGCTATAGCTATAATGTATGAGAGAACGACAAGTTAAAATGCAAGTTCAATGACGTTTCTCTTTTCTTTATTAATTTGTTTTCCAGCAAAAAATTTTGGGGCACTGCTTTTTGGCACCCCCAAATCTTGGCACCCTAGGTCGCCGCCGAATTCACCTAGTGTTACATCAGCCCTGCCTGCCTTAGACTTGCTCTAAGGCAGGGGCGGGCAAACGTTTTGGCCTGAGGGCCGCATCAGGTTTCGGAAATTGTATGGAGGGCCCGTTAGGGAATGCTGTGCCTCCCCAAACAGCGGGGCGGTGGCCTGGCCCTCTGCCTCTTATCCCCCCCTTCTTCTTGCCCCCTGATGGGCCCCTCCCCAGGACCCCGCCCCATCCACACACCCCCGCTCACTGTCCCCTGACCGCCCCTGGAACCCCCACCCCTGACTACCCCCTGCTGCCCCATCCAACCCCTCCTCTCATTCCTGACTGCCCCCCCGGGACTCCTGCCCCCATTCAACCCTCCCTTCTCCCTGTCCCCTGACTGCTCCCAGAACCCCTGCTCCTGACTGCCCCCCGCTGCCCCATCCAACCCCCCCCCTTCCTGACTGCCCCCCCGAAACCCCTACCCCCATTCAACCCCCCTGTTCCCTGCCCTCTAACCATCCTGACCCCTATCCACACCCCCACTCCCTGACAACCACCACAAACTCCCCTGCCCTCTATTCAACGGCCCCTGCTCCCCTGCCCCCTTACCGCGCTGCCTGGAGCACCAGTGGCTGGTGGCATTACAGCCGTGCCGTCTGGCCGGAGCCAGCCATGCCACCGCGCCGCACAGAGCACCGGGTCAGGCCGGGCTCTGCAATGTGCTGCTCCAGGAACTCGCAGCCCCCCCTCCCCGAGCATGGCGCCGGCGGCGCAGTGAGCTGAAGCTGCGAGGGAGGGGAAACAGCAGGGGAGGGGCTGAGGGCTAACCTCCCGGGCCAGGAGCTCAGGGGCCGGCAGGAGGGTCCCGCGGACCATAGTTTGCCCACCTCTGCTCTAAGGGATGGTCCCTTCACATCAAATCAGAGGTACAACGCTGTAGGAATGCAGCGCTCAGGCAGCTGTCACTGCCTCTGCCCATGTTATACTTGCTTCTTGATTAAATACAAGACCTCGTTCTCAAATCCTGGCCCTTTGACACTTTTCACCCCAAACTAAATTCACTTAAAACCGCACTTTGAAATTTTAAAAAGCCTTTGATTAAGAGAAAGGAAAATACTGGGAAATGTAAGTGGACTTTGACACTTTAACCAAATCATATCCTGTTTTTGTTTTTTGAAAACTCACAAATGTACTTGGTGCTCCACGGAAACCATACAAAAGACTGGTCTCTGCCCTGGGGAGTTTACAGTCTCAGGTCCCAATCCTGCAATGGGATGTGTGCCGGGGTAGGAGTCCAGCTGTGCAGATTACATCACAGGATAAGGGCCTCCCTCCTGTAGAAGCTAATGACAGTGATTCCCAGAATGAAATGACAGTCTCCTTTTGAGGCACCAGGACAACAATTTGTCTTGGTTAGTAGGTGTGATCTCTACCTGAGAGAGGTGACAGTTCTGTAGTCTGACAAAAAACAATGGCTCTAATTTCGTTAGCAGGACACAAAGAACCAAAGCAGAACTGTTGGATTTATTCTGATTGGATAGTGGCGGTTTTTTACTCCCACTGCCACCATTTCCTAATGGCTTCTTAATGAAGTCCCTCAACAACCAGCCGCCTGTTTCTCTTGTGGCAGGACCAAGTTGGAAGAGGATGCTGCTATCTCTGAAGGAGCTGACTTTTAAAATTCATGCTGAGTTGTAAGACTTACCAGCCAATGTTTTACTTCCATTTTGCAGCTTAATGATTTACTGTCAAAAGAATACATAATCAGAATGCAGCCTGGGTAGGAGAGTGACAGTCTTGTAGTTCGCTGACCTGAGGAGGGGGAATTCTGATCTTATTTACCTACTGGAATGAAGTAAGAGTTTGGGGAAGATTCTGATTTCACTGGGGTAAATCAGGAATAACCCCTTGAAATCCCCATTCATTGAGCTCATTCCTTTCCAAGGAGTCACTCCAGATTTATACCAGTGAAAGTGAGATCAGAATCTGTCCCACTGGAATTACACCAGCGTAAAATTGGTGTACATGAACTCACAATCAGCCCCTCTATGTTTTATGGGAAGCTATGGTAACATTCACTGGCTTCTGATTATAGCAGCGGATGAAAGCTGTTTGACTTCATCAGTCAAGCACAGCAAGGAGGCTCTGAGATGCAGTGAGAAAGCACACAGGGAAGAAGTGAATGAGCTCAAGGTTCCTGGGCATCTAGGGTCCTCCCTTTGTGTTGTACCACTCGATGCTGGGCACAAAAGCTTGAAAGATTTTACGCAGTATAAAAAGCAAAGAAATAAAGCAGAAAAACAAGAGTTCACCCAGCCGATCCATTCACAGCAAGCAGCAGCTCTGTGTTAAGTTTGTCCTTGTTTTACTTGTGTTAGTGTTCTTATTTATTCTGTACTCACTTTCCATTGGCGTCTTCTTTTGAAATGGTTACCAAAGGAGTGCTAAGGACATAGATCAGTGGGTCATCCCTTCAGAGACGTTCAAATCAGGACAAACATAGACAATTCCCCTTACTTTACCTGCAAGACAGGTAGTGGAAAGAAGTGAACTCACGTCCATCCAACTTATGGAGTCTGCTTTTCAGGGAACACTGGAAATAGGTGTCTCTGATGCCAAAAAACCCCCCTAGTGGGAGCATGTCTTTCCCAGTCTCTTCTTTATAAGTTCCTTCTGGAAGGATTTTGTTCCCCCAATTACTTCTTCTACCTCCCACACAAAACTCAGGCCTTTCTCACATTGTCAAATTCTAGTCTCAGTGGCAGTGGAGTGAACCTGGACTAACTCCACAGAATTCAGTGGAGCCACTGCAGATTTCCTCTAGGGTAACTGAGTCCAGTATCAACAGTGTATGTTGGGAGCAGGTGGAGTAGAACAGGCTCTGCCAGCTTTATGCCACCAGGGGATTCCCACATGCCAGGGAAATCCTCAACTGTTTCTTTAGGAAAGCTTTCCAGCTGCTTTGTGCCACTCACAGTGGCTAAGGATTTGGCCCAATGTGTATGAAAATAAGATCTGAACAATACATTAGAAAAGAAGCAGGACAAATGCATAGGATCATACACCTAAGATCTGTTGTTTTGGGGGCCAGCAAGGAGCAATATACTATTATATTCAGCCAGGTGGCCCTCTTTTTGCTTTTCACCAGTCTCTGTTCAGTTAAGCTGTCACTCAGTTGCTTTGCCTGTGATTGCAATATCCACTCCAGCATTTTATCTCAAATCATCCTCTGATGATAGCAGGTTTCCGTGAAGAGACAGGGAGCTTATGTCACCTGGAGCCTGGCACCACATGCGCTTTCCTATCCCCCTATGGGTGGTGATGTTGATTGTGTTTAGTGGGCCTGATGCTCCGCAGCTTCCCATTCCGTCATTTACTCCAGTGCCAAGTGGGTGTAAAATGCTCTTCAGATCAGAATATTTGGATTTTACTCCCACATGGCGCGAGTGTAAATCACTGCACATGTGGGAGGCTGAAGCGAATCAGTATGCATTTCAGGACTGGTAATTCAGCTTACAGTAAGGTAAAGTTAATCATAGGGCAGGCTCTGGTCCTCCAGAATCTCCATGTCCCCTTGCCACATAACAAATAAAGCTCTTGCTGCCTGTGTGTGCTCTTCCGTGAAACTACATGCCTCTCTCTGTACCCTCCTTCCTCTTCAACTGAAGGGCCTCCTCATAGATTCCTGCCTGTCGTTGTCATCACAGCTGCTTTTATCCCTGCACCAAATAGCTCATCTGTATACTATCATCTGCAGGCTGCAATGAAGGGAACTAACCTAATTCACCATGCCACAAACCTGGCCCCATTTAGTAGTGGATTGCGCGGGTCACCACAAAATACCATTATGCTGAGCACCATTTCTCTGTAAATGTTCTTGTGTGTGGGATCCGATATAAAGAGACAAGCCCTTGCTTTGAAGGTTAGAGCCATATCCAAATTGGAGGGGTTCTGAGCTGGGATTTTGATTTGGGCTCATTACAGAGTGTGTGCAAGCTGCAAATTTCAAATGTGTAACTGGATCTGGACTTTGAAAATATACGGTAGGGCGAGGGGTGTTGTGGATCTAGAATTCTGGTTCATGTAGTAAAGTGGTTATCAAGGGGTTAACCTGTTTAGTTAACAGTGAATCCCTCGCATGCACACACACACTCTTCTGATGCAATAAAGCAGCAAGTTCTCAGCCTGCAGTAGACATATGTTTGTTGCACTGAGCAATCCCTTCACAAAATTGGTGAGGAAAACATAAGAATGTCAATTTATGGGAAAATTTAGAAGTTTAATGAAGAAAATGAGGATTGGCAGCTATATATTGAAAGACTGGGCCACTACGTTCTTGCAAAGGAGATTATGGATAAGGACAAATAACAATTTTCCTCTGTGTCTGTGGCAGTAATATCCATGCCTTCTTAAGGAGTTTGTTACTGTCTCAGGGCAGGTCTACACTACCACTTATGTCCATATAACTTACGTCGCTTGGGGTGTGAAAAAGCCACCCCCCGAACGACGCAAGTTACAGTGACCTAAGCCCTGTCCACACCAGCACTATGTCAGTGGGTGACGCTCTCCTGCTAACGTAGCTTCTGCCTTTTGCAGAATTGGAGTAATTATGCTGATGGGAGAGCTCTCTCCTGTCAGCATAGAGAGTCTTCACCAGATGCACTATAGTGGCACAGCTGCATCAGTGCAGCTATGCCGATGTAGCACTTCTAGTGTAGACTAGCCCTCAGAAACCAGGACATAAAAGTTCAGAAGACCTGAAAATGATCTTAACAGAGCATTATGCGCCAAAGCCAAGGATTACTGTAGCATGTTTCCAACTTGTATAGTAGGATGAGGACACAAGGTGAAACTGTAGCTATGTATGTGGCAGTACTAAAAAGATTAACTTAATATTGCTAATTGGGAAATGTCCGAGAGGATATGTGTGAAGTTATATGATTTTATGAAAATATGCTAATGAGTGTGAATATAATGTAACTGAAATATACTTCATGCAAAAGGTCTCTTGTAAGGTATCATTACAAAGCTTATAATCTACTGAGTGTGGTCATCCTATTTGTATAAATGTATCACTCTTGTATCTGAAACTAGAAATATGAAATATAACTCTGAAGGCCTATTGTAATTATGCAAAGTGTGGGCCATTAATGGTGGTTTGGAATCTTGATGGCTCCCATCAGCCAGGACAATTGACTGTGGATGACTCTGTTTGCAGGCAGGCCCTCCTGTGAGTCAGGCTGGGAGGAATGAATGCTTGGAGTCTCACAGGAAATGTGACCATGTCATGTGGTACTGAAATCCATCTTAAACCTGGTGCTTTTCCATTTGGGGCGGGGAGGGGAGGGGAGGACCCAGAGAGACAAAGGATTCCCGCCTTGTGCCAAAGCCATATAAGGGGGTGAAACAGAACAAAGGGGGCAGCCATCATGAGGAATCTCCTAGATACCACCTGAGCTGGAACAAGGGCTGTACCAGGAGTAAGGATTGTGCCCAGACTAGGAAGGTGTCCAGTCTGTGAAAGAAACTTATTGTAACATCTCTAAGGGTGAGATTTTATCTGTATTCCGTTTGATTAGACATAGACTTGCGTGTTTTATTTTATTTTGCTTGGCAATTCACTTTGTTCTGTCTGTTATTACTTGGAATCAGTTAAATCCTACTTTCTGTATTTAATAAAATCACTTTTTACTTATTAATTAACCCAGAGTATGTATTAATACTTGGGGGGGAGGGGGGACAAATGGCTGTGCATATCTCTCTATCAGTGTTATAGAGGGCAAACAATTTATGAGTTTACCCTGTATAAGCTTTATACAGGGTAAAACGGATTTATTTAGGGTTTGGACCCCATTGGGAGTTGGGCATCTGAGTGTCAAAGACAGGAACACTTCTGTAAGCTGCTTTCAGTTAAGCCTACAGCTGTTAGGGGACGTGGTTCAGATCTGGGTCTGGGTTTGCAGCAGGCTAGCAGGTCTGGCTCAAACCAGGCAGGACACTGAAGTCCTAAGTTGACTGGGCAGGAAAGCAGGAGCAGAAGTAGTCTTGGCACATCAGGTGGCAGCTCCCAAGGGGGTTTCTGTGATCCAACCCGTCACAATATGCTGCAGGACAGATTCATTTGTTGTATGAACAGAGAGAGAATTCAAAGATGAATGGTGGCTGAAGGGAACTTAAGCTTGCCCAAAGCAGTAAAACTGACAACAGCAATGAAAGCTGCAGTGAAAAACTTACAACATTTGCACTTAGGTTGCAGGGACAATCAAACATTCAGCTCCATCCCAGAATCAAAGTCAGCATATCGTACTGGAAATCAGCCTGCGCCCTAGATGTGATGAAGTCAGACATATTCTTCTTTGCAATATGATATTCAATAAGTCATTCAGTTCTTCAAAAAGAATCAGAATCATAATTTTGAATGATCAAGAATCTGATTCTGCAACCCTGTCTGCTGAACCAAGATCACATGAAGCTAAAGTCACTGTTTCATCTACATTTGATTTGGTATTGCTTAAACCTCTTGGTGGTAACTAGGAATAGGTACATACCAGTCCTGAAGCCCTAATGTCCTTACTCCCATAAAACTCCCATTGATTTCAGTTTCAGATTTGCTTGGCCAAGAGCTGAGTAAAAAGCTTCAGGAATGGGCCCTATATATAGAAACCCTCCAAAATAATTCACAACTGATTACTTTTTGAGTTTGGTCTTTGTATCTAGTTGTAAAAAGAAAAGGAGGACTTGTGGCACCTTAGAGACTAACAAATATATTTGAGCATAAGCTTTCGTGAGCTACAGCTCACTTCATCGGATGCATTTTTTCTTTGGACTTTTTACCATTTCTCATGTGTATGGCCATATATATATATAGGTGCCAGTGTGTCCGTTTCCATCCCCTTGAGTGTGTGTGCTTTTACAGGTCCCAGAACTAGAGAATCAATCATTCAACCATTCAAATCCTTCATCCCATGGTAGGGCAACTCCTTAGAAGTCAGGTGGGGATACCACAGTGAATTTAGGATGTTTCGACGATTCTATATTCAGAATGTAGGAGAATGTGAAACAGAGACTTTTCTTTCTTGCCAAGCCAGAATTTCTGAATTCTTTTTCACAACCCATGTCTGTAAAACAACTGCAACTGTGCTGGCCTGTTAACATTAGGCTTAGAGAGGAATTTTAGGAGAGCTAGTTATTTTTAGGTTCTCCCCTGTCATATACAAAGGAATCCAAACTATTTAACTATTGTAGGTTGTTGTTGTTTTTAATATAAATATTTGGCACATATTGCCATTGCTAGGAGCTTAAACAACATGTTCCGAAGATTTATCATCTCCTTCGTTAAATCTGTATTCCCCATAGTTATAAAGAAAGCAAAGACCGATGCTTTCCAGTTATGTCTAAAAACAACAGTGCTGTCTGAAAGAGTGTTTTGACCCTGAATGATGGGACTTCAGAGAAGAGCTTTGTGAACTTTAGTCCTGGAAGTCATAACATCTCAGGGACATATGAACTCCAACTCAGATAACTAATCACTGCTCTCCTGTGGCCCATTTTAAAAGCATGGAATATTATACAGTACCAAAACCACATTAAATGATCATGTACATTTTCTGTATTTCTCCTCATTGGTGACTGCAGTTTATTTGTATCTATATCTAGAAACTTATACAGTGATAATAAGGTACACTTCAGTAGTGCCTTCCATCGAAGGATCTCAAAGCACTTTGCAAAGATGGGTCAGCATTATTATCCTCAGGACAAAATGGAAGTACCGAGGGCTG
The DNA here is from genome assembly GCF_965152235.1 of Eretmochelys imbricata. Lineage (NCBI taxonomy): Eukaryota > Metazoa > Chordata > Testudines > Cheloniidae > Eretmochelys > Eretmochelys imbricata. The sequence goes on from NC_135579.1 coordinate 18,979,909, forward strand.
GATTAGTTCTCCAGGACCTGAGCAGGAGGTAGTCCTGTAAGGGTGGAGGTTGTGGCAGTAGGTGGGGTGGGGAGTATGGTTCAAAAAACTGCTGGAAAGGGGGATCTGGTTGTGGCACCCTGAGGTTCTGCTGATTCAGAGAATTATAAGAGACTAAGGCCCTGATCTTGCAAACATTTATGCATATGTTTAAGCACATAAGCAATCCCACTGACATCCATAGGAGTATGCCTATGTTTTATGTTAAGCATGTACATGTGTGCTTGCAGGATTGAGGCCTAAGAGCTGTATGTAACCAATGTTACCTCTGGCCAAATGTTCACACTGGGGTGTCTGAAGTGAGGCATTTAAATCCCTGTTTAGGCACCTAAAAATGGCATAAAATGGCCTGATTTGCCTTCAGGCCCCTTGATTTCAATGGGAGTTATGTGTGTGTGTTTCAGTACTCGAAAAGCCACCCCCTTTTATTTAGGTGCCTGGACAGGGATTTAGGTGTCTACCTTTAGGCAGCCCCACTGGAAAATTTTGGCCATTGGCAGTTATATTTTTGCAAAGTCAGTGAAGGGTTTATGGTGGAGGGGCACTCTTCTTTCAGTTCTTTTGCTTCATTCTTCATAGCTGATTCTGAGGCTACATTTTGCTCACATGGAATCTTGCAAAGCAGATCAGTACTTGTATCTTTTTATGTGCATTTTGTATAATGTTAATATTACTGAACTTCTGTGGTGGTCTAAGGGTATGTCTACACTACGAAATTAGGTCGAATTTACAGAAGTCGGTTTTGTAGAAAGCGTTTTTATACAGTTGATTGTGTGTCCCCCCACACAAATGCTCTAAGTGCATTTAGTCAGCATTTAGTCGGCAGAGTCTGTCCACAGTACCGAGGCAACCGTCAACTTCCAGAGCGTTGCACTGTGAGTAGCTATCCCACAGTTCCCGCAGTCTACGCCGCCCATTTGAATTCTAGGTAGAAATCCCAATGCCTGATGGGGCAAAAACATTGTCGTGGGTGGTTCTGGGTACATATCGTCAGGCACCCCCTTCTCTCCCTCCCTCCGTGAAAGCAATGGAAGACAATCGTTTCACGCCTTTTTTCCTGGGTTACCCGTGCAGACGCCATACCACGGCAAGCATGGAGCCTGCACAGCTCATCATCACCGTATGTCTCCTGGGTGCTGGCAGATGCAGTACTGCATTGCTATACAGCAGCAGCTCATTGCCTTTTGGCAGGAGACAGTGCAGCATGACTAGTAGCCATCGTCGCCGTACTCCAGGGTGCTCTTTTAGCCGACCTTGGTGAGGTTGGTCAGGGGCACCTGGGCAAACATGGGAGTGACTCAGCCAGGTCATTTCCCTTTTAAGTTTCGTCTCATGGCGATTCAGTCCTGCCGGCAGTCCTACTGCACCGTCTTCTGCTGAGCACCCAGGAGATGATGATGGCCAGCAGTCATACTGCACCGTCTGCTACCAGCAAGATGTATAAAGGTAGATGAAGTGGATCAAAACAAGAAATAGACCAGATTTGTTTTGTATTCATTTTCTCCTCCCTTCCTCCCTCCCTCCATGAAATCAACAGCCTGTTAAACCCAGGGTTTTGAGTTCTATCCTTGAGGGGGCCATTCTGTTTCTCCTTGATGCAAAGCCACCCCCTTTGTTGATTTTAATTCCCTGTAAGCCAACCCTGTAAGCCATGTTGTCAGTCACCCCTCCCTCCGTCAGAGCAATGGCAGACAATTGTTTCGTGCCTTTTTTCAGTGCAGATGCCATAGCACTGGGAACATGGAGCCCGCTCAGATCACCGTGGCAATTATGAGCACTATAAACACCGCACGTGTTATCCAGCAGGATATGCAGAACCATAACCTGTAAGAAAAGCGAAACCATGCGAGGAGGAGGCAACTGCAGCGTGGTGATGAGAGTGATCAGGACATGGACATAGACTTCTCACAAAGTACGGGCCCTGCAATGTGCACATCATGGTGCCAATTTGGCACATTCATGGTGTGGAACGCCAATTCTGGGCCCGGGAAACAAGCACAGAGTGGTGGGACCACATAGTGTTGCAGGTCTGGGACAATTCCCAGTGGCTGCGAAACTTTTGCATGCGTAAGGGCACTTTCATGGAACTTTGTGACTTGCTTTCCCCTGTCCTGAAGCACAAGAATACCAAGATGAGAGCAGCCCTCACAGTTGAGAAGCGAGTGGTGATAGCCCTGTGGAAGCTTGCAACGCCAGACAGCTACCGGTCAGTCGGGAAACAATTTGGAGTGGGCAAATCTACTGTGCGGGCTGCTGTGATGCGAGTAGCCAACGCTATCACTGAGCTGCTGATATCAAGGGTAGTGACTCTGAGTAATGTGCAGGTCATAGTGGATGGCTTTGCTGCAATGGGATTCCCTAACTGTGGTGGGGCGATAGAACCCATATCCCTATCTTGGCCCCAGAGCACCAAGGCAGCGAGTACATAAACTGAAAGGGGTACTTTTCAATGGTGCTGCAAGCACTGGTGGATCACAAGGGATGTTTCACCAACATCAACGTGGGATGGCCGGGAAAGGTACATGACGCTCGCATCTTCAGGAACTCTGGTCTGTTTCAACAGCTGCAGCAAGGGACTTACTTTCCAGACCAGAAATAACCGTTGGGGATGTTGAAATGCCTGTAGTTATCCTTGGAGACCCAGCCTACCCCTTAATGCCATGGCTCATGAAGCCATACACAGGCACCATGGACGGTCGTCAGGAGCTGTTCAACTATAGGCTGAGCAAGTGCAGAATGGCGTTAGAATGTGCATTTGAGTGTTTAAAAGCGCGCTGGCGCAGTTTACTGACTCGGTTAGACCTCAGCGAAACTATTATTCCCATTGTTATTACTGCTTGCTGTGCACTCCACAATATCTGTGAGAGTAAGGGGGAGACGTTTATGGCGGGGTGGGAGGTTCAGGCAAATCACCTGGCCGCTGATTACATGCAGCCAGACACCAGGGCAGTTAGAAGAGTACAGGAGAGCGCGGTGCGCATCAAAGAAGCTTTGAAAACCAGTTTCAGGAATGGCCGGGCTATGGTGTGATAGTTCTGTTTGTTTCTCCTTGATTGAAAACCCCCCCCAATCCCCCCGGTTTCACTCAACTTTCCTGTAAGCTAAGCACCCTCCCCCCCTTTGATCACCACTTGTAGAGGCAATAAAGTCATTGTTGCTTCACATTCATGCATTCTTTATTTATTCATCCCACAAATAGGGGGATAACTGCCAAGGTAGCCTGGGAGGGGTGGTGGAGGAGGGAAGCACCGGGTGGGGTGGTGGAGGAGGGAAGGACACAGCCACACAGCACTTTAAAACTTATTGAATGCCAGTCTTCTGTTGCTTGGGCAATCCTCTGGGGTGGAGTGGCTGGGTGGCTGGAGGCCCCCCACCGCGTTTTTGGGCATCTGGGTGAGGAAGCTATGGAACTTGGGGAGGAGGGCAGTTGGTTACACAGGGGCTGTAGCGGCAGTCTGTGTTCCTGCTGCCTTTCCTGCAGCTCAACCATATGCTGGAGCATATGAGCTTGATCCTCCAGCAGCCTGAGCATTGACTCCTGCCTTCTTTCAGCAAGCTGACGCCACCTACCATCTTCAGCCTGCCACCTCTCCTCGCGGTCATATTGTGTTTTCCTGCACTCTGAGATTGTCTGCCTCCACATATTTTGCTGTGCTCTGCCAGTGTGGGAGGACAGCATGAGGTCAGAGAACATTTAATCACAAGTGCGTTTTTTTCACCTTCTAATCTTTGCTAGCCTCTGGGAAGGAGAAACACATGCAGCTGGTGGAGGAAAAAAAAAGGGAGAGTGGTAGTTAAAAAGACACATTTTATAGAACAATGAGTACACTCTTTCACAGTAAATCTTGCTGTTAACATTACATTGCACATGTGCTTTCATTACAAGGTCGCATTTTGCCTTTTATTGAGGGTATGCCGGTTTGGTGTGAGAGATCACTCACTCAGGGCTGGGCAAGAGAATTCGGCTTGCAGGCAGCCATGGTAAGCCACAGTCTTTTGGCTCCTTTAACTTTCATAACATGTGGGAATGGTTTCAAACAGCAGCGCCCTCATTTCCCATACGAAGTAGCCATTGGGATGGCCATTAAAAATGGGTTGGCAATTTAAAAGGAGGGGTATGTGTTTTCTGGGTTCATGTGCAGCAGAAACCCAACTCACCTCCTCCCACACACACACCCAATTCTCTGGGATGATGGCTTCACCCCTCCCCCCACCGCGTGGCTAACAGCGGGGAAGATTTCTGTTCAGTCACAGGCAAACAGCCCAGTGGGAACGGGCACCTCTGAATGTCCACTTACTAAAGCCACCCTATTTCAACCAGGTGACCATGAATAATATCACTCTCCTGATATCACTCTCAGAGAGAGAAAGAACGGATGTTGTTTGAATGCCAGCAAACACTGGGACCCTACGCTGCAATACTTTGTTCTGCAATGATTCCTGACTACGTGCTACTAGCCTGGCGTGGTAAAGTGTCCTACCATGGAGGATGGAATAAGGCTGCCCTCCCCAGAAACCTATTGCAAAGGCTTTGGGAGTACATCCAGGAGAGCTTTATGGAGATGTCCCTGGAGGATTTCCGCTTCATCCCCAGACACGTTAACAGACTTTTCCAGCAGCTGTACTGACCGTGAATGCCAGGGCAAATTAATCATTAAACAAGCTTGCTTTTAAACCATATATAATATTTACAAAGGTACACTCACCAGAGGTCCGGGAGTCTGCCTTGGGTGGGTTCGGGGGGTACTGGGTCCAGGTCCAGGGTGATAAATAGATCCTGGCTGTTGGGGAAACCAGTTTCTTCGCTTCCTTGCTGTGAGCTATCTACAACCTCCTCCTCCTCATCATCTTCCTTGCCCCCAAAACCCGCTTCCATGTTGCCTCCCAGTCCTTGGACAGAGTCAAAGCACAGGGTTGGGGTAGTGGTGTCTGCACCCCCTAGAATGGCATGCAGCTCTCATAGAAGCAGCATGTCTGGGGCTCTGAACCGGAGCGGCTGTTTGCCTCTCTGGTTTTTTGGTAGGCTTGCCTGAGCTCCTTAATTTTCACACGGCACTGCTGCGGGTCCCTATTATAGCCTCTGTTCTTCATGCCATTGGAGATTTTTTCAAATATTTTGGCATTTCGTCTTTTCGAACGGAGTTCTGCCAGCACGGATTCGTCTCCCCATACAGCGATCAGATCCCGTACCTCCCGTTTGGTCCATGCTGGAGCTCTTTGGCGATTCTGGGACTGCATGGTCTCCTGTGATGATGAGCTCTGCATGGTGACCTGTGCAGGTGAGCTCGCCACGCTGGCCAAACAGGAAATGAGATTCAAAAGTTCGCAGGCCTTTTCCTGTCTACCTGGCCAGTGCATCTGAGTTGAGAGCGCTGTCCAGAGCGGTCACAACTGAGCACTCTGGATAGCTCCTGGAGGCCAATATCGTCGAATTGCATCCACAGTACCCCAAATTCGACCCGGCAAGGCTGATTTCAGTGCTAATCCCATCATCGGGGGTGGAGTAAGGAAATAGATTTTAAGAGCTCTTTAAGTCGAAAAAAAGGGCTTTGTCGTGTGGACGGGTGCAGGGTTAAATTGATTTAGCACTGCTAAATTCGACCTAAACTCGTACTGTAGACCAGGCCTAAGACTGGAAGCCTTGTGAAAACAAAAAACACCTCCTTCTGGAAGCTCCTGGACCAAAATGCATCTCAGCACATAACTCAATTAGGGCATTATAAATAAATAGAAGTAGATGGAGCCCTATTATATGGTCATTATTGAGTTAGTTTTGCTGTTTGTTTATATAATGAATGGGATGTTCAGTTCTGAACCATCAATGCACCTGGGATTCAGCAGTCACTAATGACCAGATGTGCTGCTAAACTGAGAAGATTTAGTAACCCGCTGGTATAGTTCTCTTAAAGCCGGAGCCTCTTCAAGTGTTCTCAACTTATGAATGCAGGCTCCACTAAAGGTATTGTGTGTTTGCCTGCATCCTACATTCAAACATTTACATAACCATGTGTTGGACCAGCCTTGGTCATTAACCACTGGAATTATTCTCTGATTGCTATGAAGGACAGTGACTTGTTACAATCCGGATAAGATACACCACTTCATAGTCAGACCTAATTTATTACCCTGGTTTCTAGCTTAACTGATATGGAATTCCCATGCTGGCCTCCCATAAGACCTCTTCTTATTTGGGTCACTTTTCAGAAAGTCTAATTAAGGTACTGATATAGCAAGGCACTTAAGAGCCTGCCTTGCTTGAAGTGCATGAGCACTTCCACTAACATAAATGAGACTATTCAAATACTTAAGGTTAGGCAGATGCTAAATACCTTGCTGAACTGTGGCCTAATTGAGGGAAATTTGCCTTTTTTGGTGTATGATATGTGCCCTTCAAAAAAGTTGCACAAAAATCTCAAACTCTTTCACCTAATGATCCAAATTCCTGCAATGATCCCTTGTTGTGCAGAGCATTTCTGTGGATTACTTATTGTAGTGATGTTAGTATTTCCTCTGAGGACAATAATAAAAGCTCCTCTCTGGAGCTTTTTATTTTTAGCTTAAATATTCAGCAGAATTTAGAGTAGATGGAACGTGGCTAGTTTCTGAAAGTCCTGGATACTGAAGTCCTATGTTTAGGAACATAGGAATTGCCACATAACATTAGACCAGTGCCCCATTTAATCCACTATTGTGTGTGTGGGACTGGGAAGAACTAGAAAATTCAAAGGAAGGTACAAGCTTTCCATACACACCACTGGTTGACAGGGTGCTTCAACCTTGATCATGGGCAGCCAAGGGATAGTTCAGAATGTGTAGGCTAAAATTAAGAACAAAATAATTAAAACTTTGAGATAGTAGAGGAAACTAGTGACTTTAATGCCTCCAAGTAGAAAACATAGAGGCATTACAGGTCCCTCCAAAAACTGGAGAGGGGTATGAGACAGGATTTTGGAGTTAGGGTTGGATGCAATGTTTGATGATGTTTCAATCCAGGTTTTCATTTGAGGCCAATGTCTGCTGGAAAGGTATAAATAAGAAGGCAAGCAGTATGTTAAGGGTGTACCGTTCATTTAGCACTGGAGATATTTGATTAGGTGACAGGAAGGAAGAGAGTGAAATGAAGAAAGCATACTGCCCAACTGCTATGCAGTGTTTTCTGAATTCTTTCCCAAATGTTCTGTATGCAGTAGGCCAGTCCCTGCAAAGCATTCAGTAAATGATACTTGGGGGATTCTTCACAGAACTACAGATGTGTCTAAGCCACAAAGTTTGGAGGTGAACTTCCGCAGTGCTTGGGGATGGCAGAGTGTTTGGATCCAGAAGTTGGGAATAGGCTGGTGTCTCCATAGATTAGAATTTAGATTGTAAACTCTCGGGAGCAGGTATCATCTTTTTGTTCTGTGTTTGTAGAGCCCCGAGCACGAAGGGGTTCTGATCCATGACTAGGGGTCATAGGCGTTACAGTAATACAAATTAATAATAATAATGAAAGAAGCTGAAGGAGTTGGGACAGGAGCAACTGGGAAGAAAAAATTGGGCTGGACTAAGATATTTCAGAAGAAATTCTCTTTTTCTATGCAAAGAATGTTGAGGCACAGGAGTTCTGTGTCCTACTCCATTGGCCTCTTACACCAGAGGAGGAATGAATGCGTTTTGTGAGTAGGTCCCTGACTGTGCATTTGTAGCTTAAAGAAGTACTAAAGCAGTTAGCTCATCACGGTGTGGTCTGGCTGCAGGAAGGGAATTTGTGTGCATGGTGGTAATGAAGTCATTTCCTCTACTGCAGGCTAATCTGTGAGCTATTTAGGAGATCATTGTTAGTTTGATGAGAGTTGGAAAATCAGAGAGACTGCAAGGGCTCCAGATGTCATTGGCATGAGAGGATGCCCTATCCTATCTATTACGGGGGATGGGAGGGAAATAACTCATTTTACAGTCTCGTTTCTTGTTTTGAAATGAGAAGGCTTTGAGTTAACTGGCTCATCATAAACTTGATTCCTTTGCTGTAGTGTAGGAGTTAAGAGAACAGTTAAGAAAAAAACTGTTGAAAAAACAGTTAAGAAAAAAACTTGAAAACCCAATACAATTTCATGGGAATTCGTTGACACTTTTATTGGTTTATTTTTTGAAATTTCAAAGTGTACAAAAATGTCTAAATATCAACATTTTTGAGTTGTCATAAAGTTTCAACCAAATCCATAGCTCTCTGGAAAATCCAGTGTCTTTTGAGGAAATAGGAAAATTTCAGCTTTTATATCTTTATCTTTTAATAAAAAATTGAAATTTTGCCAAAAAATGTAATCAGAAACACTATTTCGGGAGATTTCTACAAGATATAATTATTTGTCTCCTAGCACCTCCACTCTAAAGGCCAGATGGAAGCCAAGATGTCATTCTCTTTTTCCCACCATGCCCCCCTTCCTTCCTTTCCCTCCCCTCCCCTCCCCTTTCTTGTTCTCTTATTTTTGGGGGTAAATCAATAACATACAAATTAAAATAAAATAAATAAATACATTATGTATTTTAAAATGAGGCTTAACTTGGCTTGTTAAGGTGAACACAGTTTTGAACATTCAATTATTTTTAGGGCTCTCGGTTAATGGCAGTTAACTCATGCGATTAACTCAAAAATTAATTGCTCTGGGGCTGGGGAGTTTGGGGTGCAGAAGGGGGTGTGGAGTTAGGCAGAGGGGTTTGGAGTGAGGGAGGGGGTGTGGATTCCGGCTGGGAGTATGGGCTCTGGGGTGGGGCTGGGGATGAGAGGTTTGGAGTGCAGGAGAGGGCTCCAGGCTGGGGCAGGAGGTTGAGTCCGGGGGCGGGGGTGAGGGCTCCAGCTGGGGGTGTGGGCTCTGGGGTGGGGCTGGGGGTGAGGGTTTGGGCTGCAGGAGGGGGATCAGGGTTGGGACGGGGGTTGGGGTGCAGGAGGGGTTCGGGGTCCTGGTGGCGCTTACTGTGGCTCCCAGGAAGCAGCCACCAGGCCCCTGCCACCCCTAGAGGCAATGAGTGGCCAGGGAGGCTCTGTGCGTTGTCCTCATGCCCATAGGCGCCACCCCCACAGCTCCCATTGGTCATGGTTCCTGGCCAATGGGAGCTGCACAGCCGGCCCTTGGGGCGGGGCACCATGCGGAGCCTCCCTGGCCACCCATGTGCCTAGGGGCTGCAAGGACCTGGCAGCTGCTTCTGGGAGCTGTGCAGAGCTAGGTCAGGCAGGGAGCCTGCCTTAGCCCTGGGGCCCTGCTGCGATACCGACTAGACATTTAAAGGCCCGGTCAGCAGTGCCAACCAGAGCCGCCAAGGTCCCTTTTCGACTGGGCATTCCAGTCGAAAACTGGCCGCCTGGCAACCCTACAATCAGATGTGTAACTTGGGCCTTGTCTACACAGGAAACTTTTACCAATTATACCAGTATAGTTATACAGGTATTCACACCATGTGGATACTTTTACTCTGATATAACTATTTCAGTTTAAATTCATACTTAGATTATATGGAAACTTCCCAATACGCAAGGTCTTTCTGCCTCTTCTTTCTTCATCAGAACCATCATTCCTGTCTTTCTTCTCCTTCTGGCTCCTATTGGCAATCTAAGCTTTAGAGCACCCAAGGAGTCAGTGTCCAAAGGCAGTTTAAATTGTCTCAACAATAACTCATGGAAGAAGCCACTTGTTTTATGAAGGGAGGTTTTCTCTTCCATCTGGAGAGGGAGAATTATTAAGATTATGAGCAGGCCAGTTCTTGGAGGTTAACGAGACTGTTTGTGGGAGTTGCTGTGGTGACCATGAAATGCTAACCAGGAAGCAGAGAACAGTCAGCTGTGTCTCTGGACTTAATATTATGATTTCATGTAAGACATCAAAGAAGAATGCAATAACTCAGCAGCTGTGCTTTGTGGATCTAAGGGAAACCAGATGAAGCAAGGCAACATAGATCCCTTTTGCAAGTCACCTTGTTTTATGATGTACTGCTCTTAGGGTGCATCTACACTGCAATAAAAGACCTGAGGCATGGCTGTGGCTAGCCAGGGCCAGCTGAGTAGGTTTTGCGGGGCTTGTGTTAAGGGGCTGTTTATTAGCGATGTAGATGTTCCAGCTCTGGGATCCTCCCACCTCACAGGGTCCTAGAGCCCAGGCTCTAGCCCGAGCCTGAACATCAACACCACAGTTAAACAGCCCCTTAGCCCAAGTCAGCTGGCACAGGTCAAGGGCAGGTATTTAATTGCAGTATAGACATACCCTTTGCGTCCTTTTAGCATCAGGCACCAATGAACTTGTATGAATTCATGCTGGGCTGAGAGGCCTGAATGCTGATGTTCTCAATACAGAGAACAGGCACAGCATGCCCTACATGCTGTCCCAACAATATGCTTTGTCCCTGATTTGCAGCGACTACCTTGTGCTGGAGGGGGGAAGAGAGGAGTGCAGTATACATAGCCCATACAGTCCTTGGCTGACAGTGGGGACAATTTTGCTGGTCATTTTCTCAATTGATCTTTATCCATTGGGAAGTGGCTGGAGATCCCCACGCTCCCTTCAGATAGAACAGAAGTAGACAAATACCAGATAATATTACTTTTATTAATATTCGTTCCTATTTTTAATTTCTAACAGTCATTTTCATGTCCCTTTTGTATTTACGTTCCTCATATACTCAGTAGAATGAACTTTACTATTACAAATACTTGTCTTTTTATGTAAGTCTGAATGCTCAAATGTGAATTGCAAATATTTAATACGAAACTCAGATATGCAGCTTGAACAGCTCAAATTTCATCATATAAGTTTCCAGTTAGGGAACAGAAATAAATCCATGTGATTTATGTAACTAACCTACTCTGCACAAATTTCAGTTTTCAAATATGTGCAATGAATGGTTCATGAACAGTCTGCAAGCCAAGAATTATTTGTTGAAGAAACTCACACTAATTTTGAACAATGACTACATCCATATGTGAAGAATTCATGAAGAGTAAAAGAGGCAAAATTTGTCATCGAAACTATTCTTTATGAATTATTCTCTCATCTATACTGAGCAACAATCAGAGGATAACAACTTTGTCACTCCTGAGCATGACTAGATTTGAAGAGGTGATCAGAGGTAAAAAATATATATTTTATAGTCCTTTGAACACTTGAGTGTTTATAAATCCAAACTGATTACTATTCCTATTTACAATTTTTTAATAAACACAGAGAAATACCATTTATGAAAAGCATATCCACTGTCCCTTTTGTAATGCAGTACCATGTCATTGACATTTGGACTACATTTCAGAGTAACAGCCGTGTTAGTCTGTATTCGCAAAAAGAAAAGGAGTACTTGTGGCACCTTAGAGACTAACCAATGGGTGCCACAAGTACTCCTTTTCTATTTGGACTACAGTAACTCCTCACTTAATGTTGTAGTTATGTTCCTGAAAAATGCGACTTTAAGCGAAATGATGTTAAGCGAATCCAATTTCCCCATAAGAATTAATGTAAATGGGGGCGGGTTAGGTTCCAGAGAAATTTTTTTCACCAGACAAAAGACTATATTATATACACAGTATAAGTTTTAAACAAACAATTTAATAAGATACATTGGAATGATAATTGTGAAGCTTGGTTGAGGTGGAAGTCAGAGGGTGGAAGAGGGTAGGATATTTTCCGGGGAATGCCTTACTGCAGGGGTCAACAACCTTTCAGAAGTGGTGTGCTGAGTCTTCATTTATTCACTCTAATTTAAGGTTTTGCGTGCCAGTAATACATTTTAACGTTTTTAGAAGGTATCTTTCTATAAGTCTATAATATATAACTAAGCTATTGTTGTATGTAAAGTAAATAAGGTTTTTAAAATGTTTAAGACTATTTAAAATTAATTTAAGATTATTTAAAATTAAATTAAAATGCAAATCTGATCAGTTTAGTGTGATCCTTGCCCTTGCTTTTCCTTGCTGAGTTTCCCAATGTCTGGCATGTATTTGGATACTTGAAGCTGCACACAAGCTTCTGAGTGATCAGTTGTTAACCGCTCCGAGAGGGACAGAGGACAGATTTCATGTGTGAAAATACCTGTTCACACAGCTATGTGGATCCAAATGCTGAAAGCATTGCAAATGCAATTTTCTTCAAACAATTAAATTTCACTGGCAGGGACGTCCAGCAAGTCAGAATAGAGGCCCCATGATCTCTCTCTGTAGCTTCAAGTGCACTCCGCAGATCTCCAAACTTTGATGCCCACACTTCTGAGCTTTTTAACTGAATAAGATGCATTTCAAAATCTTCAACACCCATCCACTGAAATACAGACAAATCCAAGGTTTCAAGTCACTTTCATTGAACTTTTCAGGTTTAATTAGAAAAGAAAGCATTGGGCCAAATCACTGGAAATCTTGAAATCTGTCAGAAGATTGTGATTCCAGTTCTTGCATGTACATTCTAATCTCAGCGTCAAACGTAGTGCGCTGTTCCACGTGGCATGAGAGTGATGTAAGCAGCAAATCAGGACTTAAAAATATCCCAGTACAGTGGTGCTGGAACAATTGTTAAGGTGGGGGTGCTGAGCTGTGCCCCTTCTTGCCCCTGTCTGCACCCTTCACTGCCCCAGGCTGGGGCCAGTGGGCCACAGCTGGGGGTGGCTGCAGAGCCCTGGGCCGGCAGCCAGGACCCCAGGTCAGCAGCGGAGCCCCCGGGACAGGTGGCCAGGACCCGGGGCCAGCAGCGGGCTGAGCAGGGACAGCGGACAGAACCTCAGCTGGCAGGGGGCTTGCGGCCAGGACCCCAGGTCAGCAGCAGAGCCCCCGGGACAGGTGGCCAGGACCCGGGCAGTGTGAGTGCCACTGAAAATCAGCTCGCGTGCCGCCTTCGGCACGAGTGCCATAGGTTGCCTACCCTTGCCTTCCTGCTAAATGACCAACTAGCACTCGGCTGAGCCCTCATTGTTGTTAATGTAGCCTTACACTCTACAAGGCAGCAGAAATGGAGGGAGGGGAGACAGCATGGCAGACAGAGACAGAGACACAAACCCTGTGTGTGTGTGTGAGAGAGAGAGAGAGAGAGATGCGCATTGCTCCTTTAAGTACGCTGACACCACTCTGAGTACATTGCCTTTTTATGTAGATCAGCAAGTTGAGACAGCAGCTGCTGCCAGCAAACTCCCTCTGTCCTGAGCCCTGTCGTGTCCCCCCCTGCTCTATGGAGGTGGGGTAAGCGGAGGGGGACACCCTGACATTAACACCCCTCTTTCCCCTCCCTCTCCCCCCCCCCACAGCAAGCAGGAGGCTTCCAGGAGCAGCTCCAAGGCAGAGGGCAGGAGCAGCACATGGCAGTGGGGGGAGGGACAGCTGAACTGCTGGCATTTGATAGCCTGCTGGGTAGCCGCTGCACAGGGAACTTAGGGGAGCGGGGAGCTGATAGGGGGCTGCCGGTCCACCCTGGTTCCAAGCCCCGACCAGCTCGCTCCAACAGGCTGCTCTTTCTGCAAGCAGTGGACAAAGCAGGCAGCTGCCAAACAACATTATAAGGGAACATTGCACAACTTTAAATGAGCATGTTCTCTAATTGATCAGCAACGTAACAACATTAACCGGGATGACTTTAAGTGAGGAGTTACTGTACAGCTTATTCCAACATCATTTTTATTATTATCATTTATTATTTGTAGTATAGTTGTGGCCTGAAACCCCATTTAGGATTGGGACCCCGTGGTGCTAAACAATAGGAAGAGGCAATCTATATCCCGAGGAGCTTACACTCCTGAATCTGAACTGAGCTCCATGCAGACGAACCCCTCCTTGCAGATATGCAGAGCACCATTGACTTTGGTTTAAGACAGGGTGCAACAAACAAGCAGAAGGATTGGGGAAAGGAGAATGAGGAAAACCTTCCCTTTGCTATAAATTTGTATGATGCTGGCCCTAAAGCACAATGGGGCCCTGATCTCTAGGTGTCAGTGTAACACAAATAATGAGGTCAGACTAGATCAGGGGTTCTCAAACTGGGGGTCAGGACCCCTCAGGGGTTGCGAGGTGTGAAAGTAGAATGAATTATATTGAAATTATAATTCATTGGAGAAATGCTACTTGAAGGGTTTGTTGAAATATAGTTGTCAGGAAGAGAAACATTAAGGAGTGTGAGACAATGGGTCCTCAAACTAATTAACTTAGCGCTCCTACTGAACTAGGAGATTGGTAAACGTTAGTATGCAAATAAGATATGTATGTATATTTGTCAGTTTCTGCTTTCTTTTGTCTCTTATGTTAAATTGGCTTTGGCTTAGCTGTATAAATAAGTTATCTTGAGCCTCAGAGAGGGGCTCACATCTGGGTGCATTAGCAAAGCGCTTTGCTAATAAACAGAGTGGTCTGACAAATTATGTGAGTCCTGAATATGACTTTGACAATTTGGAGGTTCCACCGAGATGGCAACCGACTTCTCTGGGGCTGTGTGACTTCTGACTGTTCTTAGGACGGCTGTGGCAAGCCGGCACCTGGGCATTTGGCCCGAGCGGTCCTCTGCCAGAATGGAAGGATGCATGACCACAGTGAAGTCTACGCCATCGAACCTGTTGGTTCCCACTCTGTTCTGGTAGGGATCCCGGGATCTGACATCAGGAATCTGGTCAGGTAATTATTTCTGTGTTTTGTCCGGACTGAGGACTGTCCTGTCTCTGTGTCTATCCGTCCTCCCGTGGTGTGTTTGAGTCTGGGCGCCATCTTCGTCTGGGGATCGGCTGACCAAAGGGTTCCTGTCTCCACGATCTGAGTGAGTGAAATCTGCACAATCGCAGCCGCACCGCGCCTTGGGTAAAACTCTTGATGTGAAAGCCAGGGCGATTGAGGCAGTAGCCTGTGGTCTCCTTTTGTGTGTTGCACTGGGCATCACTCTGACGAACCCGACTTTCCTTCTTGTGTGATTGGTGTGTAAAGTCCTCCTGTATGGGTAACCAGACGTCTAAGTTGGGACAGTTCCCTAAAGGAATGCCGGCTCAGTTTATGTATTTTAGGAAGAGTCCGGACTCCTGTAAATTTCTGGAAAAATGGTCTAGGCTAAGGGGGTCAGGTAGAGTGGCTACTACCAGCACTACGCTTCTGTCCCCAGAAGCCTTTACCGCTATTCTGAGGGAAAATGGGCCCTTTTCCCACAGAAATGGTCTATAAGGGACTGCTGCAGGCAGAGAGAGAATCTGATCAAAATTGTTTGACTATTGGGTAATGTAATCAAAATCACTAAAGGATGTAAGGGGTTTCTATTGGAACTTAACTTGGCTGCTCCTGGTTGTGTCTAGTTGTACAAGATGGAAGTGTAATTGGGGTACAGTTGTGTAAAAGAGTAATCACAGTGCAAGGAATGTTAGGCAAAAGAGAATTTTGTGTGTGTGTATAGTTGTCATAAATATAAAGGGAAGGGTAAACCCCTTTGAAATCCCTCCTGGCCAGGGGAAAGCTCCTCTCACCTGTAAAGGGTTAAGAAGCTAAAGGTAACCTTGCTGGCACCTGACCAAAATGACCAATGAGGAGACAAGATACTTTCAAAAGCTGGGAGGAGGGAGAGAAACAAAGGGTCTGTGTGTCTGTCTATATGCTGGTTTCTGCTGGGGATAGACCAGGAATGGAGTCTTAGAACTTTTAGTAAGTAATCTAGCTACGTATGTGTTAGATTATGATTTCTTTAAATGGCTGAGAAAAGAATTGTGCTGAATAGAATAACTATTTCTGTCTGTGTATCTTTTTTGTAACTTAAGGTTTTGCCTAGAGGGGTTCTCTATGTTTTTGAATCTAATTACCCTGTAAGATATCTACCATCCTGATTTTACAGGGGGGATTTCTTCATTTCTATTTACTTCTATTTTTATTAAAAGTCTTCTTGTAAGAAACTGAATGCTTTTTCATTGTTCTCAGATCCAAGGGTTTGGGTCTGTGGTCACCTATGCAAATTGGTGAGGCTTTTTATCCAACATTTCCCAGGAAAGGGGGGGTGCAAGTGTTGGGAGGATTGTTCATTGTTCTTAAGATCCAAGGGTCTGGGTCTGTAGTCACTTAGGCAAATTGGTGAGGCTTTTTACCAAACCTTGTCCAGGAAGTGGGGTGCAAGGTTTTGGGAAGTATTTTGGGGGGAAGGACGCATCCAAACAGCTCTTCCCCAGTAACCAGTATTAGTTTGGTGGTGGTAGCGGCCAGTCCAAGGACAACGGGTGGAATATTTTGTACCTTGGGGAAGTTTTGACCTAAGCTGGTAAAGATAAGCTTAGGAGGTTTTTCATGCAGGTCCCCACATCTGTACCCTAGAGTTCAGAGTGGGGGAGGAACCTTGACAATAGTGCTAAAATCTGAAGCTGTGTCTCAGCTATTACATGAGAATAAACTTATAGTTTGGTACAGCAGAGAAACTATTGCAAACATGGTCTGTCGCACAAGAGGGGAAACTGAGGTACACCACCTCATGAATTTCATAAATGATCAGTGAGTGGGGTAATTCACTAGCCTGACTATAGAACAGCCTGACTATAGAACAAAATAAGTACAGCCTGGAGGTAATTCTTCTGTTTTTCCTGCAATTAGCAAGGAAATTTGAAAAAGAAAGTGGTATTATTATTAAGCAATAATCTGTCCCCACCAGGGGCGTGGAAAGTGTTTCTTTTGTTTTTAGACTCTACAAGCAAGCTGGTGCCAGCGGAAGAATAACTCAGAATACCATGGATCTATGTTTTGTGTTGTTTGTCTGTGGTGTTTGTCTTGTTGCTAGCATTGTTGTGTTTTAATGAACAGAAAACCTCATGACATGGGTGGGGGATGGCTTCAAAAGGCTGACCTGGCGGAGGGGGGGGAAGATGTGTATGGGAATGCAAAAGGCTAACTCAGGAGAATCCCAAAATTCAGTGGCCACTGTTAGGATCTTGGGACAAAGACTGAGTAGACGTCTTAAAAGACAAACTCGGCCAACCTAAAACTAAATTGGCAAAATGAGATGTTGATTGTTTCATGCAGTGGTGGGAAGAGGCAAATCATAGGTGGACAGAATCAAAACTTGCCTCTCAAAGATTCTGGCTTCTATCCCACCAGATGCAACTCATTTTACTGTTGTTGATTTGTGCTCTGCTTTCTTTTCTGTCCCGGTTCACCCTGACTCCCAGTTCCTGCTTGCCTTTTCTTACAAGGGGCAACAGTACACATGGACCACACTGCCCCAGGGGTATACTGAAAGCCCGTCATATTTTTCCCAAGCATTAGCCCGAGACCTTGCTGACCTTGTTTTCCCGTCCAGGTCCACACTAGTCCAATATGTAGATGATCTACTCCTCTGTTCCCCTTCATTGTCTGCCTCTGAAACTGACTCTTTAGTGGTCCTTACTGCCCTAGCAAATAAGGGTCATAAAGCTTCTCGCTCTAAACTACAACTCTGTCAAACTTCTGTCACATACCTTGGCTTTCTCCTCTTCCAGGGTTCCTGTGCACTTTCTCCCACCTGCATCCAAGCTATCCTTAGCTTTCCCAGACCCAGCTCCACACGCCAGGTCCGGAAGTTTTTAGGCATGGCTGGATTTTGCAGACAATGGATTCCCCAATATGCCTCCCTTGCAAAACCTCTCCAGGAACTCACTCCATTCTTTGTGTCTGACCCCATGCCGTGGCCCCCTGAGGCCAATTCTGCCTTTGTTTCCCTCAAACAGGGTTTGGCTTCTGCCCCTGCCTTAGGGCTGCCTGACTATTCTAAGGCTTTTACCCTTTTCTGCCACGAACAATCTGGGTGTGCACTTGGAGTTCTCACTCAGATGCACAGAGAAAAGAACCGCCCAGTGGCTTATTTCTCTGCCACTTTAGACCCTGTTGCCCAAGGCTTACCCCCCTGCCTGCGTGCTGTGGCTGCTGCAGCGTGCCTAGTCGAAATGTCTGAGTCCCTTGTTCTCCACTCTCCTCTTACCCTCCTGGTCCCCCACTGACCTCACCCTGCTCCAAGACTCTGCCCCAGAAACCGAGAGAGAATCCTGGGTTGCCCAGGGGTTGCTCTCTACATCCCGATTCCTTCTGGCGCTTGCCTACTGGCACCTTTGTAGCCCCCTTTTCACTCTACCCATCTCTGGCCACCCTGCTACACGGTGTTTCGCACGTCGGAAAGGAGGGGATGGTCTCTGCTGTAACAAAGACAGGATGGTGGGCCCCAATTTTAGTTCTTTTGCAGCCCGCTACTGTGCAGCCTGTACCATTTGCCAAAGTCATAATATTGGTAAACCTGTAAAAGTGGCCCAGGGGTTCCGGGGCCTGCCTCAAGCACCGTTCTTGCACAAATGCCTAAGTGTCAACAATATGAATTTATATTGGTTATGGTATGTTTATTCTCCGTTTGGACTGAAGCCTTTCCTTGTCGCAAGGCTGACTCACTGTCTGTTGCCAAATGTTTGTTAAATCATATTATGCCTGCCAAGGGAATTCCTGCTTCTCTGTCCAGTGATTGGGGTACACATTTTACTGGACAACTTGTTCAACACCTGGACGGTATATTGCACATCAAACACCTGTTGCACTGTCCCTACCACCCGCAGAGTGCAGGTGCAGCTGAAAGACAAAATGGTGTACTTAAGAATAAGCTTGCTAAAATTTGTGACTCTACAGGATTAAGCTGGCCAGTAGCCCTTATGGACATGAGATCCACGCCATTCCAAAGGCATAAATTAAGTCCCTTTGAAATTGTTATGGGACGCCCTATGTGAGCTATGATTACCATTACTCCCGTTCCAGATTTGAACTTGACTCACAGTGCGCTCCTTCAGTATTGCAAGGGACTTATGCAAGCTGTAAGTCACTTCCATTCACAGGTTCGAGTCGCCTGGCCCATGGAACCCACCTCCGATGCTTGCCACAACTTCAAGCCAGGTGATTGGGTCTATGTACGGCGCCATCATCGAAAGCACACCTTGGAGCCCCAGTGGAAGGGTCCTCATCAGGTACTGCTTACTACACAGACGGCTGTTAAACTATCTGGCATCGCAGAGTGGATACATGCTTCACAGTGTAAGAAGGCACCATCCCCAGAGAACCAGTCATCACCTCAAAACAACGCAGAGTCAATTTTGACTCCAGAAGAAGACGTAGAGGAACAGTCTGCAATACCTTACAATCTACGCTCTCGTAAGGGATTCCAGAAGCAGACGACCAACAACAACAAAAAAGCAGTAGCGAGCCTAGCGCCTACTGCCTGGTGGGCATAAAACCGTGACTGTGGTTCCCTCAGTTGAGGTTGTCAGAACCAGAAGAGCCTTGCCTCCAACATGCGCCTCTGCCTGTTCCTCGGCTGCTGGACGGGGTCTGGGGAGACCACGATGACAATTCTTTTATCCAGCAGCAGGTGTGGATAGCTCAGACCCTTAATATTTCTAATTGCTGGGTCTGCAGCCACATCCCAGCCCACCCTCAAACTGGTGTTCCTGTCCTGGGTATCCCACTCAAGTCCCCAGACCTCACTGGAGGGCCTTGTCCGTTTAACAAAATATGGAACAGCAATGACTCTTGGGAAGCGGTGGGAATAAATGCATCTAAATGGATAAGTATGGTGGAGGGAAAAGGTCATTGGTGTTGAGTGTGTAATGGGACAGGGCTGGATCTGGGGAAAAGCCGTTGCCTTCAGCATATTGTGGCCAATGGTGTATGGGATTATTCAAACAAAACTAAAAAATGGCGGGCCGGGTATGGAGATATGAATTTTTTTCTCAACCTGGGATCAAACAGAGAAATCACTCATGTTCCCTCTACAGTAACCTTAGTGAAAACAATACAATCTTTCAATGTCATGCAAATAACACCACTCCTCGTAAATACCCTGTACCCTTTGGGGGATACTACTCCTCCTTTGCAAACACCTATATGACAAATAGGTGCAACTGACCCTTCCTGGCCTTAATAGGCCATCACTGGGTGTGTGGGACCAGAGCTTATACCGCACTACCAGCTAATTGGTCAGGAATCTGTTATCCCGCCCAACTCTTCCCACAATTCCGAGTGCTAGGAACCTTCCCTCGAGAACGCCTCCGCAATTTCAGGCGAAAAAGAAGGGACTTAACAGATGCCCAATGGTATGTAAATAACATAAGCCCCTTAACCTGGGAAGAGGCCATTGGCGGTTCCTTAATACCATTACGGGGAGTAATACATCATGCAAAAAGGCTCCTAAGGTTACAAGCGGTAGTTGAAATAATGGCAAATGAAACTGGAGAAAGTTTAAGAGCCCTGGCCAAAGAAACGGGCAATCCGACAGATGGCCCTCCAAAACCGTCAGGCATTGGACATAGTGTTGCCGGCAAAAGGAGGGACTTGTGCTCTCATTGGAAAAGACTGCTGTGTGTAAATACCAGACAACACCAATGAGGTAATAGATTGTGCTAGCCACTTAGAACAAATCGCATATCTTCCCCATGAAGAGCCAAGTTCTTTATGGAAGTGGCTAAGTAACCTTTTCAATTTCTCTGGCATAGGAAACTGGTTGTTTCAGGGAGCCTAACTCTCCTGTTTGGAATCCTAATAATTTTTGTATGTTTTCAGTTACTTTCCTGTTGTATCCAAAATTGTGTCAGGCATGCTACACAGATAGCTGCCCCAAACCAGAGTGCTAATTTGATGATTTTAAATATCTCTGATGAACAAAGAGATAAAGAACGATTGATATGTGGAACCCAGTCATTGTTGGTCATTGCGTAGCTTGACCAAAAGGAGGGATTGTGAAAGTAGAATGAATTATATTGAAATCATAATTCATTAAAGAAATGCTACTTGAAGGGTTTGTTGAAATATAGTTGTCAGGAAGAGAAACATTAAGGAGTGTGAGACAATGGGTTCTCAAACTAATTAACTTAGAGCTCCTACTGAACTAGGAGATTGGTAAACGTTAGTATGCAAATAAGATATGTATGTACATTTGTCAGTTTCTGCTTTCTTTTGTCTCTTATGTTAAATTGGCTTTGGCTTAGCTGTATAAATAAGTTATCTTGAGCCTCAGAGAGGGGCTCACATCTGGGTGCATTAGCAAAGCGCTTTGCTAATAAACAGAGTGGTCTGACAAATTATGTGAGTCCTAAATCAGACTTTGACAGAGGTTATTACATGAGGGGGTTGCGAGCTGTCAGCCTCCACTGCAAACCCCGCTTTGCCTCCAGCATTTAGAATGGTGTAAATATATTTTACAGTGTTTTTAATTTTTAAGGGGGGGTTGCACTCAGAGGCTTGCTATGTGAAAGGGGTCACCAGTACAAAAGTTTGAGAACCACTGGACTAGATGATCTGATTATTCATAGATTCTAAGGCCATCTAGACCAACCTCCTTTATAATGCAGGCCATAGAACTGCCCCAAAATAATTCCTAGACCAGATCTTCTAGTTAAACGTCCAATAGTGGTTTAAAAATCATCGGTGATGGAGGATCCACCACAAGCCTTGGTAAGTTGTTCCAATGGTTAATTACTTTCACCTTTAAAAATGTATGTCTTATTTCCAGTCTAAATGTGTCCAGTTTCACCTTCCAGCCATTGGACCATGTTATACCTTTCTCTGCTAGAATGAAGAGCCCATGATTAAATATTTGTTCCCCATGTAAATACTTATAGACTGTAATCAAGTCATCTTTTAACATCTCTTTGTTAAGATAAATAGATTGTGCTTCTTGAGTCTTATCACTTAGGTTTTCTAGTCCTTTAATCATTCTCCTGGCTCTTCTCTGAACCCTCTCCAATTTATCAACATCCTTCTTGAATTGTGGACACCAGCAGTGGATACAGTATTCCAGCAATGGTCAAACCAGTGCCAGATACAGAGGTAAAATAACCTCTCTACTCCTATTAGAGATTCCTCTGTTTATGCGTTCCAGGATATTTTGGCCACAACATCCCAGTGGGAGCTCATGTTCAACTGTTTATTCACCATGACCCCCAAATCCTTTTCAGAGTCACTGCTTCCTAGGGAATAGTCCGCCATCTTTTAAGTGTGGTCTACATTCTTTGTTCCTTGGTGTATACATTTACATTTAGCCCTGTTAAAATACATTGTTTGCTTGTGCCCAGTTTACCAAGCAGTCCAGATTGCTCTGAATCAGTGACCTCTCCTCTCCATTATTTACCACTCCCCAATTTTCGTGTCCTCTGCATTTTATCAATGATGATTTTATGTTTTCTTGCAGGTCATTGATAAAAATGTTAAATAGTATAGGGCCAAGAACTAATCTCTGCAGGACCCCACTGGAAACAGTTTTGAGTGTGTTAAGGTGTATATCCTGGACTTTCTCCTCAGAGCATATTGTATGATACCAAGTCAAATTTTATTATTTATTATTTAACTGTAACAGAAACATATAGTTTAGCTACATGTACATCAAGTGATCTTTTTAAAATAAATGTTGTGATATCAACAAACAAACAAACACAATATTTACTAGTAGTCCTTACTAGTTTACAGACTTCTATGTCTGCCTTTAAGATTCTTAATGGATGCTGTCATAAATATAAAGGGAAGGGTTACCACCTTTCTGTATACAGTGCTATAAAATCCCTCCTGGCCAGAGGCAAAACCCTTTCACCTGTAAAGGGTTAAGAAGCTAAGGTCACCTCGCTGGCACCTGACCCAAAATGACCAATGAGGGGACAAGATACTTTCAAATCTGGAGGGGGTTCTGTTCAAATCTGGAACAAAGGGTTCTGTCTGTCTGTCTGTGTGATGCTTTTGCCGGGATCAGATCAGAAATGCAAGCCTTCCAACTCCTGTTAAGTTAGTAAGTAACCTAGCTAGAAAATGTATTAGATTTTCTTTTGTTTAATGGCTGGTAAAATAAGCTGTGCTGGAGGGAATGTATATTCCTGTTTTTGTGTCTTTTTGTCACTTAAGGTTTTGCCTAGAGGGATGCTTTATGTTTTGAATCTGATTACCCTGTAAGGTATTTACCATCCTGATTTTACAGAGGTGATTCTTTTACCTTTTCTTTCATTAAAATTCTTCTTTTAAGAACCTGATTGCCTTTTCATTGTTCTTAAGATCCAAAGGTTTGGGTCTGTGTTCACCTGTACCAATTGGTGAGGATTTTTATCAAGCCTTCCCCAGGAAAGGGGGTGTTGGACTTGGGGGGATATTTTGGGGAAAGACATCTCCAAGTGGTCACTTTCCCCGTTCTTTGTTTAAAACGCTTGGTGGTGGCAGCATACTGTTCAAAGACAAGGCAAAGTCTGTACCTTGGGGAAGTTCTTAACCTAAGCTGGTAAGAATAAGTGTAGGGGAACTTTCATGCAGGTTCCACATCTGTACCCTAAAGTTCAGAGTGGAGAAGAAACCTTGACAGATGCTTAAGGCCACTGGAGTTTCAATGGAAAGTGCTAGAAGTGCTAGCTAGAAGTGCCACAGCGCAGCTGCACCGAGGCAGCTGTGTGGCTGTAGCGTGTCTGATGAAGATGCTCTATGGTGGCGGGAGAAAGCTCTCCCATTGGCTTAATAACTCCACCTCCGCAAGAGCTTGTAGCTGTATTGGTGGGAGAAGCTCTCCCACCAACATAGCACTGGCCACACTGACACTTAGGTTGCTGTAATTTATGTCACTCAGGGGGTATGGATTATTCACACCCCTGAGCAATGTAAGTTATCCTGAAGTAAGTGGTAGTGTAGACAAGGTCTAAGAGGCTAATTAGGCAGAGGATACAAAAGGCACAGGAAGGAAGAGGGAAAAGAAGCACAAAGAGAAGTAGAGCTTTTTCCTGCTTGCCTCAGGAGGCTGCCTCGGACTAAAAGGCTATATAATGTATAAGGGGGGCGCGGGGGTAGAAATGAATATTGTAAATAAACTGCACTAGGTGCTTTACCAGCAAAACGGTGTTTGCCTGTCTGTGGTCTTGAGCGGAGGCAGGAGCGAGTGGGTTTAGTCCACGTCAGAGATTTGCAAACCAGGCACTATTAGTCCCACATAAGTAGGCAATAGAATCTGATTTCCTTGATAACGAGACAAGATTTCAGTGGCTCTGGCACCATTGCTATTCTTCCACTGAGATTTCAGCTCTATCCTGGCATAGACATGGACTCCTTCCTGGAGATGTGATACACAGCCATATTAGTGCAGATGCAGGGAGTCCTTAATCTGTGGATTATTGCCACACAAGAAACTGTCACAGCAGTGAATCGGTGTGTATTGAGGAAGTGGTGGATCCACAGGACCTTCCATTTGGATGGTAGTGTATCACAGAAATGATAAGTACTGTAATGTGTTTGAAGGATCTATGTAATTAGAGAGTCTCTAATCCATAGATTATTGATTGTTAATTGTAAAGCCACTCTCATAAATATAAAGGGAAGGGTAAACCCCTTTGAAATCCCTCCTGGCCAGGGGAAAGCTCCTCTCACCTGTAAAGGGTTAAGAAGCTAAAGGTAACCTCGCTGGCACCTGACCAAAATGACCAATGAGGAGACAAGATACTTTCAAAAGCTGCGAGGAGGGAGAGAAACAAAGGGTCTGGGTCTGTGTCTGTCTGTATGCTGGTCTTTGCCAGGGATAGACCAGGAATGGAGTCTTAGAACTTTTAGTAAGTAATCTAGCTAGGTATGTGTTAGATTATGATTTCTTTAAATGGCTGAGAAAAGAATTGTGCTGAATAGAATAACTATTTCTGTCTGTGTATCTTTTTTGTAACTTAAGGTTTTGCCTAGAGGGGTTCTCTATGTTTTTAATCTAATTACCCTGTAAAATATCTACCATCCTGATTTTACAGGGGGGATTTCTTTATTTCTATTTACTTCTATTTTTCTATTAAAAGTCTTCTTGTAAAAAAACTGAATGCTTTTTCATTGTTCTCAGATCCAAGGGTTTGGGTCTGTGGTCACCTATGCAAATTGGTGAGGCTTTTTATCCAACATTTCCCAGGAAAGGGGGGGTGCAAGTGTTGGGAGGATTGTTCATTGTTCTTAAGATCCAAGGGTCTGGGTCTGTAGTCACCTAGGCAAATTGGTGAGGCTTTTTACCAAACCTTGTCCAGGAAGTGGGGTGCAGGGTTTTGGGAAGTATTTTGGGGGGAAAGATGCGTCCAAACAGCTCTTCCCCAGTAACCAGTATTAGTTTGGTGGTGGTAGCGGCCAGTCCAAGGACAACGGGGGGGAATATTTTGTACCTTGGGGAAGTTTTGACCTAAGCTGGTAAAGATAAGCTTAGGAGGTTTTTCATGCAGGTCCCCACATCTGTACCCTAGAGTTCAGAGTGGGGGAGGAACCGTGACATGCTGGCATAGTGGTGGGATTAACCTGAAATCATTTTGAGATCCAGTTGAGATTTTTTGAACTAGAAATACAGATTTTAAAAAGAAATTATTTTTTCCTTTGGAAAGGAAGTCCAGAAAGCAGTTGAAACTGAAAGCAGATTGTTTTTTCTCTGCTTTGTGGCCAAGCAGAAACAAAAGGGGATTATTTTGTGAATTGCAGGTTTTCTTTGCCTGGAGGCAGGGTACTTAACTCCTGCAGGGAAATTCACAGTCTTCCAACCCAGAGGTTTTTTTTTTCTTTTCTTCCTAAAAGTAAATAGGGGGTGTGTGCTCTACCCATTTGCCTGGAGACAAAAGTGGCAGGGTTTTTTTTTTTTAGGATTTTGATTTTTTTGTTTTACAAGGAGCACAGGTTTGAAAAGGAATTTTTTTTTCTTTGGGCTGGGTAAGCAGGTTTCCAAGTAGTTGGAGGTTTTTTGCTTTAATTTGGGCCCAGAGCAGAGACAAGGGAATTGTCTTTTTCTGTAGGCTGACAATCACTATTAGAGAATAGGTATTCTATTCCAGCACAGCAAAATTTTACAGCCAAGTTTTGTTTGTTTATTTCTAAACCTCGGGTGTAAAGTTAGTTAAAAACAGAGAGGTTAGAATGGCAAAATCCGCGGCTCGACTACAGCTCGAATTAGCCAAATTTCAGGCTGAGGAAAGACAAAGGGAACATGAAAGACAGATAGAACTCATGCGGCTGAAGAAGGAACAAGAAAGGGAGGCAGAATAACACCAAGCGGCTGCTCACAGGAGAGCTATGGAAGCGAGGGACAAAGAACTGGAGGAGAAGGAAAAAGAGAGGAAGTATGTGGAGGAGATGGAGAAGATAAAGGCTCAGCAGAATATCCCAACAAACCCTAGTAATCCTTCTCCAAGTACCACTTCCCATCCCAGAAAGTTCCCCACCTACAAGGCAGGCGATGATACTGAGGCCTTCCTGGAAAACTTCGAAAGGGCCTGCCTTGGGTACAACATCTCTACTGACCAATACATGGTAGAGCTGAGGCCGCAGCTCAGTGGACCCTTAGCTGAGGTGGCAGCTGAAATGCCTAAAGAACACATGAACAAGTATGAACTGTTTAAATCCAAGGCGAGAGTCAGAATGGGGATAACACCCGAGCAGTCTCGTCGGAGGTTCAGAGCCCTAAGGTGGAAACCAGACATGTCATTTACCCGACATGCCTACCACATTGTGAAACATTGGGATGCCTGGATATCAGGAGCAAGTGTTGAATCTCCAGTAAATTTGCCCTTCCTAATGCAAATGGAACAACTCTTAGAGGGTGTTCCTGAGGAAATAGAAAGATACATCCTAGATGGGAAACCCAAAACTGTAATTGAGGCAGGAGAGATTGGAGCCAGATGGGTGGAGGTGGCAGAGAAGAAGAAAACTGGTCGCAGTTGGAGCGGAGACCAGAAGGGACCACCCCAGACCACACCCTATTACCGGGGGCCGCCCAAAGCCCCACCTACCTCCCAAAGAACCCTCCAGACCCCTTATCGTCCCACCACCCCGTTCTCCAGCAACCCTCCTCGCCCCAGTGACCCGTCAGCTGGACGATGTTTTAAGTGTAACGAGCTGGGGCATGTAAAGGCCAACTGCCCCAAGAACCCCAACAGATTACAGTTCATTGCACCGGAATCACACCAGAGGTCCACAGGCCCAGATACCTCCCAGATACCCTTGGAGCGGAGGGAAACTGTGAGTGTGGGCGGGAAGAAGGTCACCGCGTGGAGGGACACCAGAGCACAAGTGTCAGCTATCCATGCTTCCTTAGTGGACCCCAATTTAATCAACCCAGAGATCCAAGTGACGATTCAACCCTTCAAGTCCCACTCTTTCAATTTGCCTACAGCCAAGTTGCCTGTCCAGTACAAGGGCTGGTCAGGAATGTGGACTTTTGCAGTCTATGATGATTATCCCATCCCCATGCTGTTGGGGGAAGACTTGGCCAATCATGTGAAGCAGGCCAAGAGGGTGGGAATGGTCACCCGCAGCCAGGCTAAACAAGTCGTGAGGCCTAGCTCTGTTCCGGAAACTTCTATCAGGACCCAGTCAGAGGTGATGGACCCGGACCCCAGGCCAATGTCTGCAACAGCAGTAGTGGATCCAGTCCCAGAGACCCAGACGGAACCAGTCCCAGAACCGGAACCAGCCAAACAACCAACACCAGACCCCTTGCCAGCACTGAATCCAGTACTTGCAACCTCAACACCAGAGGGCCCCACTGAACCTGAACTGGCAGCAGCCGATAACCCTACACAAGAGGCTCTGCCGGAGCCTGAATCCCAACATAATGCACCAGCGGAGAGCGGTTCACAGTCAACAGAAACAGCTCCATCCCCTATATCGCTTCCAGAGGGATCAAGCCTAGGTCCACAATCCAATGAGGAACTGATGTCCCCAGCATCAAGGGAACAGTTCCAGACCGAACAGGAAGCAGATGAAAGCCTCCAGAGAGCTTGGACGGCGGCACGGAGCAACCCACCGCCTCTCAGCTCTTCTAATCGATCCAGATTTGTTGTAGAAAGAGGACTTTTATACAAGGAAACTCTTTCTGGTGGACACCAGGAAGACTGGCATCCTCAGAGACAGTTGGTAGTTCCAACTAAATACCGGGCCAAGCTCTTGAGCTTAGCCCATGATCACCCTAGTGGCCATGCTGGGGTGAACAGGACCAAAGACCGTTTGGGGGGATCATTCCACTGGGAGGGAATGGGCAAGGATGTTTCTACCTATGTCCAGTCTTGTGAGGTGTGCCAAAGAGTGGGAAAACCCCAAGACCAGGTCAAAGCCGCTCTCCAGCCACTCCCCATCATTGAAGTTCCATTTCAGCGAGTAGCTGTGGATATTCTGGGTCCTTTTCCGAAAAAGACACCCAGAGGAAAGCAGTACATACTGACTTTCATGGATTTTGCCACCTGATGGCCGGAAGCAGTAGCTCTAAGCAACACCAGGGCTAAAAGTGTGTGCCAGGCACTAGCAGACATTTTTGCCAGGGTAGGTTGGCCCTCCGACATCCTCACAGATGCAGGGACTAATTTCCTGGCAGGAACTATGAAAAACCTTTGGGAAGCTCATGGGGTAAATCACTTGGTTGCCACTCCTTACCACCATCAAACAAATGGCATGGTGGAGAAGTTTAATGGAACTTTGGGGGCCATGATACGTAAATTCGTAAATGAGCACTCCAATGATTGGGACCTAGTGTTGCAGCAGTTGCTCTTTGCCTACAGAGCTGTACCACATCCCAGTTTAGGGTTTTCCCCATTTGAACTTGTATATGGCCGTGAGGTTAAGGGGCCATTGCAGTTGGTGAAGCAGCAATGGGAGGGGTTTACACCTTCTCCAGGAACTAACATTCTGGACTTTGTAACCAACCTACAAAACACCCTCCAAACCTCTTTAGCCCTTGCTAGAGAAAACTTACAGGATGCTCAAAAAGAGCAAAAAGCCTGGTATGATAAACATGCCAGAGAGCGTTCCTTCAAAGTAGGAGACCAGGTCATGGTCTTAAGGGCGCTCCAGGCCCATAAAATGGAAGCATCGTGGGAAGGGCCATTCACGGTCCAGGAGTGCCTGGGAGCTGTTAATTATCTCATAGCATTCCCCACCTCCAACCGGAAGCCTAAGGTGTACCATATTAATTCTCTAAAGCCCTTTTATTCCAGAGAATTAAAGGGTTGTCAGTTTACAGCCCAGGGAGGAGACGACGCTGAGTGGCCTGAAGGTGTCTACTACGAAGGGAAAAGTGCTGGTGGTGTGGAAGAGGTGAACCTCTCCATGACCCTTGGGCGTATGCAGCGACAGCAGATCCAGGAGCTGTGCACTAGCTACGCGCCAACGTTCTCAGCCACCCCAGGACTGACTGAACGGGCATACCACTCCATTGACACAGGTAATGCTCACCCAATTAGGGTCCACCCTTACCGGGTGTCTCCTCAAGCTAAAACTGCTATAGAATGGGAGATCCAGGATATGTTACAGATGGGTGTAATCCGCCCCTCTGAAAGTGCATGGGCTTCTCCAGTGGTTCTAGTTCCCAAACCAGATGGGGAAATATGTTTTTGCGTGGACTACGGTAAGCTAAATGCTGTAACTCGCCCAGACAACTATCCAATGCCCCGCACAGATGAACTATTAGAGAAACTGGGACGGGCCCAGTTCATCTCTACCTTGGACTTAACCAAGGGGTACTGGCAGGTACCGCTAGATGAATCTGCCAAGGAAAGGTCAGCCTTCATCACACATCTCGGGCTGTATGAATTTAATGTACTCCCTTTCGGGCTGCGAAATGCACCCGCCACTTTCCAAAGACTTGTAGATGGTCTCCTCGCGGGATTAGGAGAATATGCAGTCACCTACCTTGACGATGTGGCCATATTTTCGGATTCCTGGGCAGACCACCTGGAACATCTACAAAAAGTCCTTGAGCGCATAAGGGAGGCAGGACTAACTGTTAAGGCTAAGAAGTGTCAAATAGGCCTAAACAGAGTGACTTACCTTGGACACCAGGTGGGTCAAGGAACTATCAGCCCCCTACAGGCCAAAGTGGATGCTATCCAAAAGTGGCCTGTCCCAAAGTCAAAGAAACAGGTTCAATCCTTCTTAGGCTTGGCCGGTTATTACAGACGATTTGTACCGCACTACAGCCAAATCGCTGCCCCACTGACAGACCTAACCAAAAAGAAACAGCCAAATGCTGTTCAGTGGACTGGAAAGTGTCAGAAGGCCTTTAACAAGCTTAAAGCGACACTCATGTCTGACCCTGTACTAAGGGCCCCAGACTTTGACAAACCGTTCCTAGTAACCACAGATGCATCCGAGCGTGGTGTGGGAGCAGTTTTAATGCAGAAAGGCCCTGATCAAGAATTCCACCCTGTAGTGTTTCTCAGCAAAAAACTGTCTGAGAGGGAAAGCAACTGGTCAGTCACTGAAAAAGAATGTTATGCCATTGTCTACGCTCTGGAAAAGCTACGCCCATATGTTTGGGGACGGCGTTTCCACCTGCAAACCGACCATGCTGCACTAAAGTGGCTTCACACCGTCAAAGAAACTAACAAAAAACTTCTTCGGTGGAGTTTAGCTCTCCAAGATTTTGATTTCGACATCCAACACATCTCAGGAGCTTCTAACAAAGTGGCTGATGCACTCTCCCGTGAAAGTTTCCCAGAATCAACTGGGTAAAATCGTCCTTGAGATGTGGAAAATATTGTTAGTCTTTATGTACTTGGTAGTATATTTAGAGATGCATGTGTCTTATTAACTCTGTTTTCCTAGAGCTCCAGGAAGAAATCCCAGCCAGTGTTTCACCCTAGCTGAGATTTGGGGGGCGTGTCATAAATATAAAGGGAAGGGTAAACCCCTTTGAAATCCCTCCTGGCCAGGGGAAAGCTCCTCTCACCTGTAAAGGGTTAAGAAGCTAAAGGTAACCTCGCTGGCACCTGACCAAAATGACCAATGAGGAGACAAGATACTTTCAAAAGCTGGGAGGAGGGAGAGAAACAAAGGGTCTGGGTCTGTGTCTGTCTGTATGCTGGTCTTTGCCAGGGATAGACCAGGAATGGAATCTTAGAACTTTTAGTAAGTAATCTAGCTAGGTATGTGTTAGATTATGATTTCTTTAAATGGCTGAGAAAAGAATTGTGCTGAATAGAATAACTATTTCTGTCTGTGTATCTTTTTTGTAACTTAAGGTTTTGCCTAGAGGGGTTCTCTATGTTTTTAATCTAATTACCCTGTAAAATATCTACCATCCTGATTTTACAGGGGGGATTTCTTTATTTCTATTTACTTCTATTTTCTATTAAAAGTCTTCTTGTAAAAAAACTGAATGCTTTTTCATTGTTCTCAGATCCAAGAGTTTGGGTCTGTGGTCACCTATGCAAATTGGTGAGGCTTTTTATCCAACATTTCCCAGGAAAGGGGGGGTGCAAGTGTTGGGAGGATTGTTCATTGTTCTTAAGATCCAAGGGTCTGGGTCTGTAGTCACCTAGGCAAATTGGTGAGGCTTTTTACCAAACCTTGTCCAGGAAGTGGGGTGCAGGGTTTTGGGAAGTATTTTGGGGGGAAAGATGCGTCCAAACAGCTCTTCCCCAGTAACCAGTATTAGTTTGGTGGTGGTAGCGGCCAGTCCAAGGACAACGGGGGGGAATATTTTGTACCTTGGGGAAGTTTTGACCTAAGCTGGTAAAGATAAGCTTAGGAGGTTTTTCATGCAGGTCCCCACATCTGTACCCTAGAGTTCAGAGTGGGGGAGGAACCGTGACAGCCACCATCTGTTATGCCAGTGTGCACATTGGTTCTTATAAGGATTTTATTGGTCATGCAAAATGGCCTGTTGTGTCTGCCAGAGTGGGTAGTGTCCAATCCTCCCTCCCCAAGGGCTGTGCTAGCTGGAAGCTGAACCATCACTGGAGGGGAAGTTGCAAATGCCTTACAACTCCAGCCCTTCAGTTTGACTGTATCTGACAAGGCCCGGCACACAGGATTATGCTGTCAGATGATGGTGTAATCTAGGGCTGCATCTAGCTAGTGGCAGCATTACACTGAATATAATTAATTAACTGGTAAAAATGAGGAGTCCAGTTCTAGATGAACATTCAGAAAAATTCACTTTAAAAATAGGACAAAACATTTTTTTAACAATAAGAGCTGGTCAGATTTTAAAACTGTTTTGGAAATGCTGACAAATATTTTGAAAGAAATATTTCAAAATTCTTTAAGAAAAATGTTTGGTTTACTGTTTTTGACAAGCATACAGAGTGGTCAACATTTTGAAATTTTAAAAGAAAGCTTCATGAACTTTATGTGAAAAATTGTCTGCATTTTTAACCTGCTCCTCTTTGCTCTTTTGTCTGTATCAGCTGCTGAATTTCCAGGACGGCTAGAAAAGCTTTCACAGGTTTCCTCCTGGCTTGAAGGCCAATACTCTTCTGTAAGTCGCCATCTAAGACCTCCTGGGATGATTGACTCTGCATCGTCTTGTCCTTTGAGTGCATCCTTGTTCCAACAGGACCTAGGAGCTGCCTTGACTTTTGTTTTAACTGCCTCACTGTTGAGGAGTAGTGCAACAACAGCTTCGCCAACCTCAAGTAGGGGTTTCCTAACTAGTAGAGGGGGGTCTAGTATCTACTTTGAGAATTGAGATGAGCTTTGCTCAACTAATTATCATGTTTGAGGGCATGGACAAATGGTCAAGTGACAAACGAAACCTGCCCCTGGCAGTGAAGGCGATTTCTATGTTGTGTTCAGCCCCAATGAGGACTGGGGGTGGAGGTTCCATCTCTCATGTCCTAGGCTGATCAGAATGTAGCATGTGGGCCACGGGTCTTGCCTCCACTCTCCCACAAGTCCTCTTTCTTACCCATTTCTTCATGTGTCTGTCAATATTTTCACAGATAGACTGATGGATACGCTCTAATTTGAACACGAGTAAGCTACTAAGGCTTGGAAATCCATTTCTTTTCAGTGTTAGGTGGTTCTTCCAGCCCAATCTAGATGCATAGCAGATGGCCCATTGACAATCCTTAGGGCATTTATTATATTCAGATAAACATCCAAACAGTGGAAAGTCATTGCAGTCAAAGTTAGCTGGGGAGGCAACACAGAGAAACCTTTTATCGCACATAAGGAGTGACTACACTCCTTTTTACACAAGCTCTTTATATTGCTTGTCACTATCCATGACAGACACACTATTTACTTTGATAAGTTGTGGTGACTGGGCTAGAGCTTAGCTATTTAAGGACTTGCTCTCAGGCTTGCTACAGGTTTCTTTATCCTTGCTATAATCCTCCTGTACCAGGACAAGACTTGGAAATTACTTGTTGCTTGTAATAATATTAGGGACACACCTGAATCAAAATCCTGAATCCAAACATCTCTTAACTCGAGTTGAGGGTTAAGAATCTGATCCTGACTGGATCTGAATTGCATAGTTGTTCTCGGTGTCTGTAAAGACCCAAAGCAAACCTTTGGATCTTTTCACATCCAAGCTTTGGGGAATTCAAAATTGGGCTCCATAACAAACATTGGGACTTACGCCCATCTTTAGGACTTGATTCTGATCTGACTCCTGTTATGTTTGTATCAGTGTCACCTGTGTACTTCAGTAGACGTACTCCTGATTTACACTGATGAGCAATCAGAATCAGGTCCTTAGTTAGAATAATACCTACACTCAGCTCGGGAGTGGATTATGAGCAAGAGAACTCTGCCCTAAAAATATTTCTGTTTTTATCATACCAATCCTATGTGACAAGAGCAAATGCATTTAAGTATATTGATATCCTAGGCTGATAGGTGTCTGGTTAGCTGCACAACATAGCCCATAACTTGACTAACAGAGTTGATGTTTCTTGGCACTGTAAATGTTGGCTTGGAAGCTGGAGTCTGCTGCCTTTTCTTGGAAGGCACTGCTGAGTCCTTCTGCGCAGCCCATGCTATGTGGTAGCATGATGACTGGCAGCTTGTTGACTGGATCTCTGGGGAGGAACTTGTCCGCTGTGCTTCTGCAGCATCCATGGCAAGGTTCCAAAACTGGTGCTTTTTATAAACGTAGCATCTGGCTGGTATTTTAAGTGAAACAGACTGGCGAAGCAGGGCAGTCTGTAATCATCAGGGCAGCATCATGTTGATTCATAGTCAGAATCTCTGGAACTTCAAAGTTCCTAACCTATCTTTTCTGGTCTCTTGTATATTCAGATGTTTTAAAAGTGTATTCGATGCTCTGGAATGGGGCCAGATTTACAGTCCTGTAGGCTGAGGTTCTCTTTCTCCATAGACAGGTACATCATTGACAACAGTGTGAGTTTCCTCTACATCCTGCCTCTGTATACCACCAATGAGTTTCTACTGTGACCTGGAGGGATAAGGTGGAGGGATTATACGATCGTTCACTTTCCAGGCCATCCAATCCTAGATCTTCTTGCCAAGATTGTCAGCAAGGGTGACAATGCTTATTGTGATCTTTCCCTTATGCAGATATTTGCCCACCAGGATTTAGAGAGATGGAGAAGATCACATGCATTTAAAATATCAGGGGCCAAATTCTCCTCTCACTTACATTGGATTAAATAAAAAATAACTCCAATGAATTTAGCGGAGTCACCCAAATGTGAAACTTGCATGAAATCAGAACCAGGCCCTTTGGCTCCTGCCTGCAGCACAATGCATCCAGTATTCAAGGTGTTCATATTCACTACATAGAAATGATTCCAAAAAACTATTGATAAAACAATGCTTCTCTGTGGATAAACAGTGAGAGTTGCTTCAAGCTTCATCAAGTTAGAACACAGGAAGTAACATACCAGAACAAAGCAATGGTCTGTTTAGCTATGCTGACACAGAATAATAGTCCATCCTGGCCAGTATCCTGTCACTGAATAATGCTCCTTGATGGATGCTTCAGAAGAGGGTTACAATATCCCTATATTGCACCTAACCTGTGTAATCCATTGCAGCAGGATTGCTTGCAAGATTAAGGATTGGGGGTTTGGGCACTTGAAATGTAAACTCTTTAAAACAAAACAAAAAAACAGGAGTACTTGTGGCATCTTAGAGACTAACCAATTTATTTGAGCATAAGCTTTCGTGGGCTACAGCCTACTTCATGGGATGCATGCAGTGGAAAATACAGTAGGACGATTTTATATACACAAAGGACATGAAACAGTGGGTGTTACCATGCACACTATAACGGGAGTGATCAGTTAAGGTGAACTATTACCAGCAGGAGAGAAAAAAAAATACCTTTTGTAGTGATAATCAAGATGGGCCATTTCCAGCAGTTGACAAGAACGTGTGAGGAACAGTGTGTGTGTGGGGGGGGTGGTGGTGGAGATAAACATGGGGAAATAGTTTTACTTTGTGTAATGACACATATCTATTCAGGGGACACCATCATTGGGCCTAATCACATCAGCCACACTATCAGAGGCTCCTTCACCTGCACATCTACCAATGTGATATATGCCATCATGTGCCAGAAATGCCCCACTGCCATGTACATTAACCAAACCAGACAGTCTCTACGTAAAAGAATAAATGGACACAAATCAGTCGTCAAGAATTATCACATTCAAAAACCAGTTGGAGAACACTTCAGTCTCTCTGGTCACTCGATTACAGACCTAAAAGTCGCACTATTACAACAAAAAAACTTCAAAAACAGACTCCAACGAGAGCCTCCTGAAATTAAATTAATTTGCAAACTGGACACCATTAAATTAGGCTTTAATAAAGACTGGGAGTGGATGGGTCATTACAAAAAGTAAAACTATTTCCCCATGTTTATTCCCCCCCGCTACTGTTCCTCACACGTTCTTGTCAACTGCTGGAAATGGCCCATCTTGATTATCACTACAAAAGGTTTTTTTTCTCTCCTACTCACCTTAACTGATCACTCTCATTATAGTATTTATGGTAACACCTATTGTTTCATGTTCTCTGTGTATATGAAATTGTCCTACTGTATTTTCCACTGCATGCATCTGATGAAGTGGGCTGCAGCCCACGAAAGCTTATGCTCAAATAAATTGGTTAGTTTCTAAGGTGCCACAAGTACTCTCGTTCTTTTTGCGGATACAGACTAATATGGCTGCTATGACACCTGTCTTTAAAACCAAGTACACTTCTGAATGATAGAGAGATAGATAAATAACCTGTACACCGGGGGGAATTTATTTCTGTCCACATTTGGTGATCAGTTCATGCTCTGAACCATAAGTATTAATAAAATATGTCCTGGCTGCAAAGGCTATTCTTATTCATGTCTGTATAAAGAAGAGGCAGTTTTAGATCCAGACATCCTTGAATTTCCTTGAAGAGCCCACACCAGGATCAAGATTCAAATTTAACAGCTAGCTTCTAATGAGCCCAGATCTGAATAACCCCATCCATTGTTTTATTTTAGGAATATTTGAAATCTGACTCCAGATACCACGTCGTAAATCTGTGGCTTGGCTCCATTTCTCACTCATAAGAAATGTCACATATAGTTCTTTTAAAAAAAAGTACTAATTTTTTGGCCTGAAAATCATGCAGCCGTGAGTTCCACAGGCCCTATTGTACATTATGTGCATAAAGGTTCCCTTTCATTCCATTCTAAATTTGTTACCTTTTAATGTTGAGTGCCCTTGTGCTCTGGTATTATAAACAAGGGCAAAGATGAGTGCATAGCTCGACTTTTTTGTTCCATTCATTATTTTAAGAGTATTTTGTAGATGGGTCAGAAATACATACCTTTGAGCTTTGTGGAAATTTGGATTTGGGTCCAGATCTGGATTGTTCAGGTTGGATCCATTTAATGTATTTTGTTATCTTTATACAAAGACACCTTTTTTACTTTAAAGATCCAGTTCCCAGTGGTTTATGGAAAAGAATAACAGCTTAAGTAAACAGGAAATTCTTGCATCAGGATGTGCTGTAGCTATAGAATATACTTAATCTAGGTTTGCTATGGATTTGAGTATAAAAGGGTGGAAAGATTGTAAATTGCATGAGTAACTACATCTGTGCACTTTAAAAATGTGTTTTCCATTGCTCCTCTAAGACTTCCCTGGCAAGCATCTACAAGGGCTCTATTGTGGTGCATGCTGTTTGCACTGCCCTTCCGCCTATGGGATTACGGGTTTCCCCAAAAAGACAGAATAATATTTGGTCTCTCTGACAACAAATGCAGTGAAAGCATCACTATGCTGCTGCCCTGAGTAGGAGCATGAAAAGGACTGATTCTCCTCTGTGGAATGAAAACCTCAGCAAAAGCCTGACAAGCCCAGTTTGTTTACTGGAGCAGATGAGGGTTGTGGAACCTCAGGAGAGCAACACGCCCTGGGAATTCGTGGGAGGAGATGCATTTTGAAGTGCCAACTGTGTTTTGAAGTTAGAGGCTTTGTCATATCAATGTTTTGGAGTTACTGTGTTGCCGATAACAAGACATTACTTGTGACATGACCAACACAAGGCTCAATAACTCCAGCATGTCCCATCAAGGATTAATATGCTCAGGGTGAACAAGCCTAAGGAAAGAGTCTTTTTATTTTTCACTGTCGCCCTTCTAAGTGTCCAAGTATGAAAGCATTAAACCTCACTATCTGATAGATGGGGAAACTAAGGAACAGAAGTGAAGTAACATGCCCAGGGTCAAACAAAGAATCAGTGGCAGAGTGAGGGTTTCCCCAGGTTTCCTGGTGCCCAGCCCAGCCCTGTGCTTTAGCCAGACCCATTATCAAAAGGAATGTATTCTTCAGTGTCTGCATTCCCTTGGCTAGTATTTCAGGATTCATTTTGGAATAATGGCCACTCATGCCTGCTCAGCTCAGCATCACATCGTTCTGTTTGGTCCTGCAGCAAAGTCATTATTGGTGTTTGCAACCTGCCAGGTCTTTGCCATGCAAATATGGATGGGCAGTAAGATGACTGTGCAGTGGCGTTGAATAGAAAGGGAAGATGGACTGGGGAGGAGAAAAACCTTGTTTAACCATAATACTACTGATAGTTACTAGAGATAGGTCATGGCCCTGGAGTTCAGATCAAGGTTTGGCTTCAAACATGAACCTCCTTAAAGTTTGATCAGTCACATGCTGAACAGGGAGGGTCAGGAAATTTTTGATGAAATGGTTTTTCATTGGAAAATGCAGATTCATCAAACACAAAACTTGTGAAAAAATATCAGTTTTGAGTAAACTTCCTTAGGTCCAGTGGAATTCCTGGTCAAAATGAGAGAGAGAGAGAGAGAGAGCTCCCACCCACCCCCAAAGAGTCTTTAGCCCCATGGTAAGGCCAGATGGGGGAGCCCAGCTACGAGTCCCTGCTCTGAATCAGAAAAAATGGACTGAGGCAGAGTAGGGAATTGAACTTGGGACTCCCACATGCTAAGCAAATACCTTAGCTACCAGGCTATAGAGGCACTCTTTTGCTAGCCTCATGACTATTTAATTATTTATTCAAAGTGGAACAGCTGCCACAGAAGCCATTGAGAAAGCCCCACCCCAGAATAGCCTTATCCTAGCAGGGAATCAGGAAGAGCAGGGACTAGAACCTGAGTGAATGAACAAGAGACCAGCTCTACTGGGTCAGACCAAAAGTCCATCTAGCTCAGTATCCTGTCCTCCGATAGTGGCCAATGTTAGGTGCCCGAGAGGGAATGAACAGAACAGGTCACCATCAAGTGATCCATCAAATTCCCAGCTTCTGGCAAACAGAGGGTAAAGACACCTTGCCATATTGAACTCTATCTCTTTTTTTAATTAGAAAAAAAAATCTTGGTTACATCCTGATGTGGAATGGGAAAATTTTTTTGAAATCTCAAACATTTTCACAGGACAGGAAAACCATTTGTCGCCCTGCTGTAATGCTGATCCAGTTCTGCCCATTACAGATATGGGTGCAAGCTGTGAAGTTGGGATCTGATCTCTCTCACAGTTCAGGGAGGGTAATGGCAGTCATGAGGTAGGGGGAAAAGGTCTGTTCCAATCCATTTTTTTGATTCATGCCCATCTTGTAAAATTTCTATTTAAATATCTTAAATGAGTTCCCAGTGCATCATAGAGATTTTAATCACCCACTGCAGCGCATCAGCTCATCTGAGCAGCACTCAGAGAAGGAAATATAGGTGAAGGTTTGCCTCAGTCCCTTTTAATATTGGCTTTGTGTCTGAAGAGCCTTACTGTTTAAACAGTAATACCTGTGAAATCAGCACAGTTGATAGCTGGCTCCTGCTGAACTCAGAATGAATTATATTCCCTTTAGACTTGAAGGCAGGATTGTTTCAATGTGTTGCCATCTGCAAACTGTGTGGCAC
The DNA here is from genome assembly GCF_965152235.1 of Eretmochelys imbricata. Lineage (NCBI taxonomy): Eukaryota > Metazoa > Chordata > Testudines > Cheloniidae > Eretmochelys > Eretmochelys imbricata. The sequence continues at coordinate 19,018,980 of NC_135579.1, forward strand.
AGTTTCGGGTGGACATGGAAGTCTCTTGGGTATCCGTAGTCCCACTCGGGTGGAAGGAGTTAAGGTAGTGAGGCAGGGCTCATGGCAAGGCCCCAATCAAGAACCCAGGGCTCTGGAGAAAGAACCCTATAAAATGGCTCCCTGGGAAGCAGCTGGGAAAATTGCTCATGTTAGCAGGGAATGAGCCAAATATAACTGCTATAGAGTAGGCTGAGCTTTGCTCTGGGTTATTAGAGGTTTGCTGTAGCTTGATCAGGAACTTCTTATCTCTTGCTTGTTAATGAGCATTCAACTCAAACTCCTGGTGATAAGACTGGAGGTGATAAGACTGGAGGAGTTTCTCTTTGGGAAACATTTCTCCTTGCTGAATTGCCCAGACTGACTTAGTAGCCTAATTCCCAGTTACAATTAATCTTTGCTCAGTGAGAAGCTGTTGGGCAGGGAGGAATAATTTTGCTCTAAGAGGTGGAGTATTTAGCATCTCGTGTAAAGGGTCAAGACATCTTTTCCTTCTTCCTTGATTGCTTTGGTAACAATTCATGGAGATATAAGACAAGGTTTTTGACAGCACCCAACTCTCATTGACTTTTAATGGAAGGTAGGTACTCTTGAAAATCCTCCCCATAGTCATCTCTATTAAATCCTTTTCTGTTTCCCATAGGGGCAGTCTGGGAGATGCTAGGGTTCTAAGGGTTAAAACAGCAGAGAAACTGGTTTAGTCTGCTACAAGGTTTTTATACTTCTGGGGCCCCAAATAAGGTCACTTTACAATAGTATGTCAGTTGATGGCAGGAGATGGTTATATAAACATTTTAAATAGGAGTGCTAATTTCAGAGCATGTGTGACCGGATGCCCAGGGGAGCCAGGTGAGGTAACTCAATTAGGATGAACTGCAAAGAATGGGGTAGACCACCCCAAAGCTGGTGGAAATTTTAATACTTAGATTTACCAACCCAGCACTAAACAGCTTCTATTATAACTCACTGGTTACTCAGAAGCCAACAACACAGTTCCCTCAAAGTAACCCAGCCTCAGGCCTCCACCTAGTTACCCAAGTCAGACATGATGAAGATTAATGAAAATCTTATTTCACCATATAAAAAAGTTCTACCAATCCCAAAGGACTGGATACATTACCTCCCAGTTTAATGAATCTTCCAGATCTTACCCAAATACATGTATATAGCCAATTCTTATTAACTAAACTAAAATTTATTAAAAAAAAAAAAGAGAGAGTGTATACTTAAAAGATCAATATACATACAGACATGAGTTCAATTCTTGAGGTTCAGATTTATAGCAGAGATGGTGAGCTTTGTAGTTGCAAAGAGTTCTTTTAGAATTTAGTCCATAAGTTATAGGCCAATGTCCAATATTATATCCAGGGTGTACCAGCTTAACTGGGATCTCACCTTGCTACTTAAACTTCCCCTGATGAAGCTTAAGCAAATCTGAGATAACAGGTTCAGGACCCAAGCCATTTTTATATAGTGTTCTAGCATCCACTTGACAATACAGGCTGAGGTAAACAATAGGCTTTTGATGTAACCTTCCGTTTCCTAAACACCACCAGTAATTAGTTACACAAATTAACATAGGGCAATTTATTGTTTAGGCAGTCTATCACAAACTTCAAAGAGACATATTGACAATGATATTATTTCACCCAAGATTTATCTAAATGTTAATATTCCCTTTTTGATCTCTGAATCAATAGCTATAGTGACAGACAGGAACTGTTTGTTTACATGGGTAATGTTTATGAGTACACATATACAATTACAGGTTTCAGAGTAGTAGCCGTGTTAGTCTGTATCCGCAAAAGTTCGATGAAGTGAGCTGTAGCTCACAAAAGCTTATGCTCAAATAAATTTGTTAGTCTCTAAGGTGCCACAAGTCCTTCTTTTCTTTTTGCAATTAGTATCACCCCTAACTTCTAACACTATAGGTTTGCATTTCAAAGTTCTAGCCTATCTACCATGAATGGCCCTAATTACCATTTGCATACCTTCTAACATGACTTTAAAGGTTGGCTCTGGGTCATCCAGCCTGCAAGCTGCTTATCCCTTTCTGGCCATGAGTTATATTTTGTATAAGATTCGCTGCAATTATATAGCAGTGGTAGCAACAATGATTTGCATGATTATATTTCAATTAGACAACATCACAGTATGTCTGGTGCTTTGTGCAATGTTCTACAGCACAAGAAATCTCAATCTCGCTCTGTTTTCTCCCAGCAAACCTGGTCCAGTTCTTTCATTAACCCAAGGGGGTGTTTTAATCATGAATGGTGCAGAATGATAGTCTGTAACAAAAACATAAGTACATCCTTTGTTCTCCTTCATGGAAAGAAGTAACATGCCAACAGAATGCCACTATTACCATTTCTAATGCTTACTTTAAGCTGGGCAATATATCACTTCCACAGGCGTTCCTATGCAGGGGGTAAAGGCATTAGAAGTATCTAAATCATAAGTCTGCTTTTTTTGGAAGATTAGTAACAGATGAAACGTACTTGTCCACTGCTTGCAAGTGATAGTGGAAAATATTATGATCTGCACCGTAGGCTTGTGAACTCCAGCAGGAATTAGAGAAAAATGCAACTGTTTCCCCTCATTATGAATATTGGTTTTGGTTCAGGTATTTTTAGAGCTGGATGAGTTACTGCAAAACATTTTCCCATCAGGGTTCATTTGAATTGTATGTAAATTCAGCTATGTTTATGCCACCTTTGCATTTATTTTTCATGAATATTCTAGAGAATGAGTTCACTGGTTGGGATGTTTGCAAAAAAAACTGTGAATTTTTAGAGTATATATTCACAGAAAGAGAATTTCAGATTCTTAATTTGTGAGTATTCACACAAAACTTGATTCTATCAGTTATGCTCATCCAGTGAGGAAGAGAAACAATAGCATCTGACAAAAGTGTGCAATCAAAGTAGCCATAATGCTGATTATTGAATATTAATATGAACTGCTTGTGAACAAGCTGCGGGCCAAAAAGCATTTGTAGAAATACTTTGGCTTTAAGAATTTTACATTACAAATACATTAAAGAAAATTGTGGTCCGTTTGTAGACAATTCACAAACTCAAATGGGAAATTCACTAAACAGATAACTAACTACATGTTAATTGCTCAGCTCTTCATGTTTGTAAGATGAGCAGGCCAGATTCTGCTGTTGTTGATAGTGGTGTAAATCCAGAGTAACTGAAATCCATGGAAAGGAGTACTTGTGGCACCTTAGAGACTAACCAATTTATTTGAGCATGAGCTTTCGTGAGCTACAGCTCACTTCATCGGATGCATATCGTGGATACTGCAGCAGACTTTATCCACGATATGCATCCGATGAAGTGAGCTGTAGCTCACGAAAGCTCATGCTCAAATAAATTGGTTAGTCTCTAAGGTGCCATAAGTACTCCTTTTCTTTTTGCGAATACAGACTAACACGGCTGTTACTCTGAAACCTGAAATCCATGGAGTTACTCCAGATTTACACAAAACACAGCTGAGATCAGAGTCTGGCCCAAGGTACATGAGAAGCTCAAGCAAATGAGTCTGAGAAAAGTCCTATGTCTGCTGCAAACAGAACCCCACAGGGAGAAAAATGCTAGACACAATAAATAACTTTTTATATCTATAAACAGAGGCAAAAATACTTGTGTTTTCAAATGCTGAAAATTAGGGAGTGATTCAGACTGACCTTATCCTGTGCCCGCCCCGGCACAAGAGTGAGACTGAATTGGTGTGTGTGTGTGTAAAATTAGTTCCAAGGCTGACTGTGAATGCTGAGTCTGTTAGATCTCTAAGTTAATTTACTGCATCTGCCATTGCTTAGCTGGCCCAGTCTCCAGGATGAAACACAGGGATTTCTTTTAAAAACGAGTACATTGAGTGGGCTTTGGTTTTTGTAGTTGTGACCCGGTGTAGCAGCAGAGAGGGTGAGACTCTTGCTCTCCGATTAACATCCCTTTTGTGTGTATGTATGATGGAGGAACAGATATTTGGGGAAACAGAATGAAAATGGGGCACAGAAACTCACAAAGGAAAACTGCACTGACTTCCTCAGATTTTCTAGTGACCCAACCCTTGTCTGGGTGGGGGAGGGAGTCTGGAAGAAACATGCTGCCATCTTGTGATGAGACTCAGGAACTTCATCAGCACTGAGGCAAAAAAAAAAAAAAAAGTGTATATGGCATATTGGAACTCTAGCTTGAGGTTTAATTTAGTCATATTTAGGGTAGTAATTAGAGATAGCAGTGTGATGCTGGAGGAAACGCTAAATGCTCGAGCTCATTGGGATGCTGAGTCTCTGGCTGCCAAAGAGAAAGTGTGTGAGCAAGTCAATGTGGTTTTGGAAAATCTTGAAGTAGAAATGGGCACAAATAGACAAAGATGATGCCTAGATATTGTGGTGATTGGCGAGCTGTAAGCACCTGATAGAGGGAGAGAACCAAAAAGCTAATACATAAAAAATCCAGGTCCTAACATCCCTGAATACTGTGGACGTTGAAATGTTTGAAATCCAAAGACAGATCTGGATTTACATTTTCTATCTGGCCCCAACATTACAGTGGCTTGTGACAAAATCCTGTATCTCAGTGCCCAAATGCTGTGGCTTAAGCCCATCACTACCTGACAGCATCCCTTTAAACAGGATAACACCTGCTGAGACAATAACCTCTTAAAGGGTGCAGGCAGCTACCTGCCCATGTGGATTGTCTGGGGATTGGGCATTTTAGAAAAGGAGAGAGAGAGTATGTACAAACTTTCTTTCCACATTTTTATCACTTATTTAAGTAATTAGTGCCCTTGTTTCATACTTCATTCTATCACCTTACACAATGCTAAACGCTTTGAGATAACATAACATACTTACAACATCTTATGTAATAGATGCATGCGGATATAAAAAGTTGCCACAAAATATAATCTAGTAAAACTGCAGTTATACTTCCTGAGCATATACAACTGTGTGGAATTTATTCTCTTCTAAGGGATTTACCAATGTAATGATCACTGGCTTACTGGGAGATTGCTGCACTTTGTGATTTCAAGTTTTCTTTGTAGCCATTCAGAGTAAAGTTGCGGAACTCATTGCTATGCAGGCAGAGGTAATTCAGTGTCTAGAACATTGCATAGAAGCCCGGCTGCAAGAGTAACCTTGGCCACAGTGGAATTTACTCTTTAGAAGGAAAGTTTTGTTAACAATAAAGTCTACCAACTTCCATGGACCTATTAAATATAGTCCACTGGAGACTTGAGAAGCTTGTGGCTGATTCAGTCAATGTGAAGAGCTAAGTTAGATCAGGGTTGTGGTGAACAGGAACCTGACATATTATGGAGGATGATTCTGTCAAGTGAAATATGCGAAAGAAAGGAGTGCTGCGTGGACAGGAACTTGAAATGCCACTTCCAGCCCCCATCTGATGGGGTTACTCCACTGCTCCCTGCTTTTTGATTTGTTTATAAAATGGGCCTAATTGTTGACATCTGAGGTGTATGTACAAAATAATAATAGAAAAATAAGCACGGGCCCCGGTTTCAAACAGCTGCTTCTGTTTGCGCTTCTGTGACATATGAGCAGCAGATACCTTACTGTGCATGATGCTGTTATGTGCAGGTGACAGGGTGTTCACTGACAGGCGTTAGTGCTTGAAAACATTGGGTGGTTGCGAGCGCATGGAGAGAGCATGCGTAAGGTCCCTTTGAAAACCGCGTCCAGATTCTACAATCACAACAACGCCCCTCCCCCGCAGCTATTCTCTAGAAACAAACTGATCATCAACCCCCTTCTGCCCGTCTCCTCAGTATCAGCCTGGAAGGAGAGGCAGGATTTACCCCTGCTCTAAAAGGTAGCAAATCTGGCCTCGGTCTTGCTACTGGGGGAAGTGAATTGCCCCCCACCCTGCCTTTTTTAATTGGTTAGCTCCAGTATCTCCAGTCCACTACAAAGGGGAGTGGAGCCTCTCATAAAGTCAGTACTCAGAGTATGTTATGTTACGACGAGACGTTATCTGCCTTGCCCGCCTCTAGTAGTCGCGTCTGCGTGTGTATGTACCTGTGGTGTACTGCTCTCTCCACTTCACCATAACAGTCTTCAAATAGGGAAAAGGTTATTATAAAGAGGATGGAGATCAGTTGTTCTCCATGGGTAGGACAAGACGTAATCAGCTTAGTTGGATATTGGGAAACACTTTCTAACTAAGTCTATACGGATAGTTAAGTATCGGGACAGTTACCTCAGGAGGTTGTGGAATCCCCATCACTGGAGGTTTTTACAAACAGTTTGGACAAAGGCCTAGCAGGGATGGTTTAAGTATACTTAATCCTGCCTCTGTGCAGGGCGGGGATGGACTAGATGGCCTCTTGAGGTCCCTGTCAGCCCTACATGCCACCTTCACACAGAATCCAAATAGTCTCTGAACACATCAGTGAATGTAAACTGAGCTTTTTAAAAATGCTGCTGTTTTATTTTTTATACAAACTAAAACACCAGAGGTCATTGAATCCTATATTAAATACATAAATTAAAAAATAACCATTCATAAAACTTTACATACAATAAGGATTCTCATCTACACATTAATACATATAGTACATATACATATACAGAGTTTATCAAAGGGTCATTCTGCCAATTCATTTACAGTTCTCTTCTGGAATAGACACAAAAACAGGAGCAAAATATGTACAGGTGCTGATGCGAAAGAGAAAATAAACCCCATTGGGTTGCCAAAGATTATGAGGCAGTTTATTGAACGTAGTAGACTCAGTGAAAACGAAGGCCTGGCCAATTCAGTCTACATGGGATGCAATGGAATTGGAAGTTTTGGTGATTCAGAGGATACTCCCACTGAGTTTAGGATAAGAGACTGGAAAGCTCAGTAATGCATCCTGTAGGCATTGCAAAAGGAGAGCTTGGAGTTGTGACCCATGTTGATATTAATACTGCTGAACTGTGTGGGATCACCTATTGTCCTTTGGAAAGTCCATGGATATTCACTACTTTTGTTTGTTTGTTTGTGGGTGCTGTACAAGGCTAATTTGAGGGAGGCATCTCAATAGTTTGCCCAGTGAATTTCAGGAACAACATGGAGAGAGCAGGAGTAAAGCTGCAGGACAGTGGTCGTAAAAAAGACACCAGTTGTCAGTGAGATGCAAAATTAAACCAGAAGGTAGGGTTGCCAACCCTTCAGGATAGTCCTGGAGTCTCCAGGAATTAAAGAGTAATCTTTCATTAAAGATTATGTTGTGTGATGAAACCTCCAGGAATACATCCAACCAAAATTGGCAACCCTACCACAAGGAGTTTAATCAGCCATGTCATCCAAACAACCCTTGGCCCAAGTCCTCATTCCTAGGATTGGAAGTATACTTTTGTAAGCTATAACAACATTCTACTATATACACTGGGGATATATATATATATGTACAGTTTGTGTGTGTGTGCATATATATATATTTGTGTGTGTGTGTATATGTATATATATACACACACACATACAAATATATATATATATATACAGGTATATGAGTGCGTATATATATATATATATATATATATATATATATATATTTTAAAAGGTGAACTCATTTTGATCTAGCTGAATGTAGAAAGTTTATATAGTTGATGTCAATGGGCATGTATTAGGCACGGTTTGTGTTACACTGCGGAGGGGTAAATGTTGTTGTTGTTTTTCAAGTCTCCGGAGGAACTGGCAATCCACTCTAAGTGGTATCTTGCAGGATTTTCACAATTTGACATACAGGTGACTGTGGATTATCTGTCCCACCTCCAGAGCCTTAGCAAAAAGGATGGAGTGAGTGTGTGTGTGAGAGAGAGAGAGAGAGAGGATGAGCATGCACACACACATAACCTGTTGTAATAACCACAACTGTCTTGAAATACATACGCTTTTACAGTAGGTTTCAAGTGCTGGGGAATTCCATCTGGATTGATCCCAACTCCCTTTGTTACATTGTAAGGCCTGAACCTACTCCCATTGCTGCCAATGGGAGTATAGCCACTGAATTCAGTGGGAGCAAGACTGGTCCCTAAACATGGTTTGTAATAGTGCGATGTCAGGCCCATATAATCTCATTGACCCAACTAAAGTCAATGGAGTTGCACAGGTCTAGGGACAGAGTTTGATCCATTCAGTCATGAACATTTCAAACAGAGACAATGTATTAAGTTGAAGCAAACACATGTAGATAGCAAATACATGGTAATATCTGGTAACAGATCAGAATTGGACCATTTTGTACACTGTAAATGAATAAATGACATCTGCATGGATTGCACTGAAGGAAGGGTAAGGGACATGTGAACCTCCAACAAGTCTGCTCAGGTAGGGTTTGAATTTGCTGCAGTTCACATGGAAATACCCATTGCACTACATTTTCAAAGGCACTCCCACTCCTGCCTCTAAATTTACTCCTGCAATTTCATATATGCAGTAGCTTGCATAACCCACAAAACAAATTTGCACCTGGCAATAACACATGCAGAATTGGGTATTTAGGGCTCAATCCTGCAACAGGCCCTTACAAAAAGGAAGTACCACAGCATGGTGCAGTAATCGTCCAAATGCTATGGCATGCAATAGTGATACGGCAGTAACTATTACTGTAGTAATCTGCAGTAACTTTTTATAAGGATGCTCATCATCTCCAGTACAGGAGCTAGGAGCACTCAGCACCTTGCTTGGTTTTGCTTTTAGATATCTATCTTCTTGATTTGAGTGTGCAAGTGCCATTTAAATTGTTTTTTAAAAATGCTCTATTTATGGAACTTCAAATTTATCACCCCCCCAAAGGTTGCATAAGTTCTTTTATAAAGACAAAGAGGAGAACGAATGACCGATGCGGCACCTGTCAACTCTGCCAATACAGTTGTAAGGGATGAGACATACCAATCAGAGACAAAAACCGAAGCCAGATGCATTTCTGAGTGCAGAAGGGAGCCAAAGACTCATTGGGAAGTGCAGTGTATTTCAGAAGTTCTAAATAGAGAAGTCTGTCCCAAAGGAAGTCAAAGGTTTATTCTGAAACTGGACTTTTTCTCTGCTTTACAAACCCTTGCTTTGACTGACAGAAACCAAATGGTCTTGTGTAAGACAAAAAATCATTTTGTAGAAAACTGAGGCCACGGGTTATCATGAGGTAATGCAACATCGCAAAATACAGAGCAGGATCTGGTAGCTCTTACTCATGTGAGCAGGCCCATTGACTTTACTGGGACTACTCACCTGAATGAAGGCTGATGGGGTCCAGCCCATAATTTGCCATCTTTAACTAAAGCCTATTATTTCTGTTGGCAATAGTGCCTGGCCTGAGATTTCACAGGACACTGTGGGTAGTTCTATACTGCAACTAGACACAGGCAGCTGGCCTGTGCCAACTGACTCGGGCTAAGGGCTTTTGGCTAAGGGGCTGTTTAACTGCAGTGAAGATGTTTGGGCTCAGTCTGCAGCCCAGTTCTGGGACCCTCTGCCCTTGCAGAGTCCTAGAGCCTGGGCTCCAGCCCAAGCCCAAACGTCTACACTGCAATTAAACAATCCCTTAGCCTGAGGCCCACGAGCCTGAGTCAGCTGGCGTGGGCCAGCGGTAGGTTTTTAATTGCAGTGCAGACATACCATGTTTGACAAATGGGTATGAAATTAACTTGTGTTGCCACAGAACAGAGGAAACAGAATCAGAGAGAAAACTGTCTTTTGTAACTGAGAAGATTTTGTAAAGGTTGTTCAAGAATACAAACAGGGCATAATTGTGTGGGAGACTCCCCATGGTTCTGGCTCTGGAGCTACAATACTGTACTGCTAGCAGCACCTCTGGAAAGCACATACGGTGCCTGCTGCATAGACTCTTCTACCGCAGGGTTTCCTCTGAACAAAGAACATGCAGTGAAATTGCATTTTTCAACGTGTCCATCTACTGACCGGTAACAAACATATTCCTGATGCAGAATTCAATGGACTCCTTTGCTAAAACAGAATCTTAAAAAGATGACGTGGTTTTGCAATTTAAATTATTTTAAGGAGAAAAAGCCATGGACAAATAGCTTCCAAACTGGCATGCAGCAAACAAATGAGCCCCCTGTAGTAGAATGGAATACAATACCGCAATTACTCGAATGAATAGCGCTTACACATGTGAGCAGCCCCAGCGGGGTAGACCCTGGGAGATGCCAAGTACCTGAAACTATCTACGAAATTCACATGTTGCAGAAGCCCACAAGACCTGTGCAACGTGGCGAAGTGGATAGAACACTTGACTGGGACTCTGGACTTCCCAAATCTGCTACTGGCCAGCTGGATGACCTGGGGCAAGTCACCCTATCTGTGCCTCAGTTTCCCCATTTCTAAAAGGGAGATGATAATGATACTCACCTCCATTGAAAAGTACTTAGAGATCTACTGATGCAAAGCATTGTATAAGAAGTAGATATTATTTAAGTCCAATTTAAGACCTATTTTGAGGGCTTAAGTAATGCACAGATTGTGTGCTGGTCCTTACTATTTTTTTGTATTACAGTAGCATGTGGAGTCCCCAGCCAAGATCATGGCCCTACTATGTTGGCACTAGACAAAAACATCGTAAGAGATATTCCTTCCAACTGAGATAGACAAGATAAACGAAGGGGAATGGAAACAGAGGCATGGCATTAGTTGTCCAAGTCATATTGCAGGTCAGTGGTAGAGTGGGGAATAGAACTCAAATTTTCTGATTCCCACTCCCGTGCCCCAGCCATTAGATAATGCTGCCTTTCTGTCCCCCCCGAAAGGGGTGAATTTAACTCTCCCTGTGAGTTGCAGGTGTTCAGCACTTCTCAAGGTTTGGCCAAATGAATAGGACTACATGTGTGAGTAAGAGCCTTATTCAGGTAAGCAGATATGTCTACATGGCACACTCACTGGGGCATGTAGTGACATGCCTCAGTGAAAAGCAGACTGCAACCACACTACAGTTAGCTAGCCTGATGCCTCCTCCTGCATGAGCCTTCCCTCGCTGCTGGAGTCTTTCTCTGGGGTGGGGAAAGGCTCCAATAGCTCTCTGCTGTCAGAGCTTCTCCTCACCACAAGGAGCTGCAGGAGCCTGTTCCCACTGCCTCTCCCCTGACAGAGCCTTTCCTGCCTGCAGCAGGGAAAGACTCTGCAGCAGGATGGCAGCAGGACACTACAGTGCTAAAAATAGGAGTGTAAATGGGGAGACGCTGCCTGGGTGTGTAGAGATCCTTGTAGGGTACGTACGCTAAAGTTCTGGCATATCTTTACTCGCCTAAGCAATGCCTCACTTACACTGCTATTGACCCTGCACCGGGGCGCATGCGGTCATGTATGTTCACTGCACACCGCTGTAAAGAGCGTGCAGTGTAGACATTCCCTAAGGGTAGTAAGATCAGGTCCTGTGCATTGTAACAGGGAGATAAGTGTTGCATTGAAAGGCAAACTACTTCTACTGGTCCTTAATTGTGACAAATGACAAGTGATACATTTGTCCTGTGCCTAGTAAAGATGCTTTTGCCCAACTATTACCTATTTTTGGTTCATGCACCATTTGTCAGGAAGCCCGCTGACAAAATCACTTTGACAAACAAAACCGAAATATTCGTAACTGTTTCACATGTTCATTAGCATACAATTTTAGACAAGCTTGGAAATCAGTGTTCTATGGGATCAGATAACATAGGCATTCTTCCCTCTCCCCCTCCCCCCGACACATTATTTCTTTCTTCAGCCCCATTCCAGTGATCCTAGATACGTTAGGAGTAATTGTGAAATCAAGTGTGGTCGTTTCTTCAGTGTGTCAGTCTTTAAAATGTATGAAAAGTATCTAACAATGTACGTGCTGTTCTTTATGGAGCGATCAATAAGAAAGATAAGGCTACAGCATTGTCAGAAATCCTCATCAGGTCCATCACCCACATTCTTCCCTTCGTCTGCCCTGCTAGCTGGTGGTATGTTAACATCCCCACCACGTACGACATGACGCCCAGTTCCGCCCATCATGAAACAAAACAGAGTATGTTTTTCTTTTTGTTCACATTGCAGCTGTCATTGTTCCTGAGTTTAAACCAAAAAGAGAAAGAGAGTCCCTGTTGTAAGGAAGCCGGATGATTCAAATTGAATATTTTATTGTCAATATCCCCTCACAGTTTTCAAAAGCATTTCTCCTGCTCTGTCCCTTTAATATTGATTTATTTTCCATGGGGTGTCATTGTTACATTTAATATCCCCCTGCACAGCAGGGATAGATTGTTCTGTTGTAACTTTGGTTCCATGCCCAATGCCCATTTGTACTTCATCTGCTGATTCTGTTTAAAATTTTTTTAATATGTTCACAGTTTGTTTCTCCCCCCTCTCTTTTTTCTTAGTTTGACATATAGAACTTCATTAAATGCAGCATATATTGTAGCTTTAGACAGGAACTGTCAAGTAACAAATCTTGAATAATGGCTTTAAAATACATGGTGGTTGTAGTCTTGGCTACAGGTTGTATTTTTAAATCGGTGTAAACAATGTTCTCTTCTTCATAGGTTTGGAAGCATTTGCCTTTCTAAGGACTTATCTGTGTAGTCTGGCACTCTACAAAATAGAAAAGAAAAACATCTGTATTAGCTAAATGGAGAGATTGCATCTATCTGTCCATCATTCCCTCCCTCCCACCCACGCACAGGGTTTTGGAGATTTTCCATTGCTGGAAAGGATTTAGTCAGGAATCTAACACATGGTATTCCTCAACACAGCAAGCTATATCCCCCTGCTACCACAGGCCAAGGATTTAGAACCCAAATTCTACACCCTAGAAGTCAATGGGAATGTTGCAATTGATTTCAGTGGAGTAGGGCTTAAGCCAGGCCACTCTACCAGAGCTGTCTAAAACTTCTACAAGGAGAGAGAAATGAAAGCAGGTGGAACTGTCCTGGTTAAAGGACAACCCCCAAGCCCTTTGTTCATGAAACTTTGAAGTGAACTTGGACTGTGTTTTGGATGAACCAGGACCAAGTTTGGGGCTGAGTTTTGAGTCCCAAAACTGATGGGGAAGGATTATGGGCTTTGCTTAAACTAGGAAAAACTTGGCATTTTTCTTCTGAGTTTTGCTTTGGGGTTTCAGGTCTATTTAAATTCTGAAACAAATTCACAGGGTGCAAAATCCAGGCAAACCGAATGTCCTTGCACATACACATCTTTTCCTCCCAAACCCTCTCAACTAGGGGAATCTCATATCAACAGACTCCCGAGAGTTTTGCACAAATGGATTCTACAGTTTTTCACCCATTCAAGCACTTTATTTACTTCCTTTGTAACCCTGTCTCCATCGTTCCTGAAAGCAACAGCTGTGATAGCTGTACTGACCCTAGGAGGCCATGAATCGTCATCTGAAATTTCAGCTCTGTATGCCCCCAGCTGCTTAAGGGAAGAGGAGAGGATAAACTGTAAAGAGAGGTATGGAAAAAGTACTCTTTTTGAACATAAAATGGGTCTCCAGCTACACTTCAAGGAAGATTTACAAATGGATCTATTTAAAGTCTAAAAATTACAGCATCTAAGAAAACTGGCATCCAGGAGTACTATGGCAATTGGCAAAGACACTGATCCATTTGCTTCCTGTGCTTCCCCCACCAAATTATAAGAACCATAAAATGTTGATGTCATATGACTTTTTTTTAGGACACTACTTTGGGACTCCTTACTCAAATGACCCCAAATTTGCACCACTAACCCTACCCTAAGCCCCGATGAGGCAATACAAATTTCAAGGCAATCTGGGTGTGCACGTGGATGTTAGAGCACTTTGAAAACCAGCTGTTAAATAGTATGCTAGACTGAACTATAGAGATGCTACCATCCGATGCTGATGCAGAGTTGTTTGGCAATGCCTCTCTCAAGGCTACCTATACCTCTCCCAAAATGTTCATGTGTTACCTCCCCTGCTTGCAGTAAGGAATGAGCACATCAGGGTGGGGGAGGTAGATGAGTTGGTGCAAATTGCACCCATGGGATTAGACAGAATTGGAAGATGCCCTTTCATTATGTTCTGCATTTATATCCCTGTGTACTTTTGTAATTTTTCCATTGTCATGGCAGCTTTTCTGTTCTCTACACAGATTTAGCTGTAAAATTCACTTCGCCCGCCCTCCCGCTGATCTAAATCCCCCTCCCTGCTCATAGGAAGGCAGGCAGGCAGGGCATGGGTCTGAGATCCTAATTTTCTGCATGAAAAACAACAAATGAACGAGTCTCTTCTTTGGATGGAACTTCAGCTATCTGACAGGATAGCTTAGAAATGCCAGATTCTGCCAGCTAGACATAGCTCCTGTAACTACACTCAGGCACAGAGAGGAGCAACAGAAGGAAGATGTGAGCATAGATATCTAATCATATTAGACAATCTAGCACGTACCTTTGAGCATCTGGGCCTGAATGACTACCTAGACTTTTATGGTTCCCTAAGGCAGGGAAATGTAAGCCTGATTCTCATATCGCAGCCTTGTAAATCAGGAGTAACTCCACTGGGCAAAATTCTGCTGTAGTTACACTGGTGTTATACATCGAGTAACTCTGATTATCTCAATAAAGTTACTGTTGATTTACACCAGTGTAAATAAGAGCTGAATTTGGCCTTGTTGTAAAATCAGTTAAAGGGTATGGGAAGAGATGTGTTGGGATAGAGGTGGGTGGATCCTGATCCAGTGGAATGGTTCCTAGGTAATTGTTCCAGCCACTATAAATTAGATTGGCCTTAACGCTGCTCTGATTTACACTGGGTGCCCACTATAATTCCAGCCAATCCATTAGATTGGGGGAAGCATAAAAATGGTTTAGAGTCACCCTTGACTGTCCCCTGGCTCTGTGAGTTCAGTACAGCTGAGAATTCAAGCCTGAGTCTAGCAGACATTCCATTATGTCCTAGAAATCTGAGATGGGTCACTTAAAGGTTAAAGGACGACTGTGTGCAAATGAACAGAAATGATAATCTTCTGCATGGTCTTTACTGGTCTGTTAATGAGGAGCTCCAACCTGAAGCACCCTCATCAGCTTTCTCTAGCCAGACATTACCTGGATGGACAAGCTCTCCAAATAGGTCACTCTGGCAATTACCGAATATGGTGGTTACAATATAATCAGCTTTGCTTCTGATTTTTTCTTCCCATGTGACTGTGCTTTCATCTCCTGCTCTAAAGCAGAGGGAGGAGGTGGCACGTCTGGGAGCAGGAATTCAGACTGACTTTCAGTATGTTTTGGAAATAATTAGGAGACTGTAATTTGAAAGTCACCATGTAACCCAGGCATACAAATTCTCCCTGAAGAGTTTCTTCTGGCAGGCAGCCACTCAGTGTTAAAGGGCATGTTTAAAATATTTCCACAGGCTCTCAGACAATAAGGAGTCAGGAATCTCATTTAGAAACTGTAGGCAGTTTTCTAATTTAGGGAATGTGTATTTCTAAAGATGCTGGTTTACACCTATGGCTCCTGAAAAGCCCTTCTCTGAAACTCTAATTCTGTGGCTTTTCCGTCTTATTTCTGTACCTGAAAATCCCCCTTTCCTTCCTCTCTGGCACTCTAATAATATGCATGAATTCTCATCAAATATTCATGAACCAGTCTAAGCTGGGACCTGGAATTTTCCTGTGCTAATTGAAATGAAAATTTTCAACCAGCTCTTCATGTTTTTTCAATGAAAAAATGGCTTTTTTGGGGTCAATGTTGAAATTTCTGTCAGCCATTTTGATGACATTTGGGGGGTTTTGTTGAAAAAATGAAACATTTTGGCTTAACATTTTTGGATTTTTTTTCTTCAAAAACCTGAGAACTTTTGAACAAAAATTTCAGTGCAAATGAAAACTTTTTGATTTTTATTGAAAATGTTGCTGACACAAAGTACATTTCCTGATCAGGGCTAATACTGGTGCAAAATGCAATTAGGTGCACCACACTGCAAGTCTCTACAGTGTCAAGGCATATTGTGTACAGAATAGAAAGGGAGAAAAAGTTGATCATAGCTATGTACTCTCAGGGACACATTTATAAACATAGTTACCTGAACTGAGCCCCTGAAGTAGACTTTATGTGGTACATTTGCAAAAACTAATACCAAGTTTTCTTTCTCCTGGGTGCAATTTGCATTGGTAAAATTAGAGTGCTGGTGTCTCTAACTCCTGCTTTAATCCCACAATTGGGGGAGGGATAGCTCAGTGGTTTGAGCATTGGCCTGCTAAACCCAGGGTTGTGAGTTCAATCCTTGAGGGGGCCATTTAGGGATCTAGGACAAAAATTGGGGATTAGTCCTGCTTTGAGCAGGGGGTTGGACTAGATGACCCCCTGAAGTCCCTTCCAACCGTGATATTCTATGAATGGTGTATCTGGAGGTGCAAATACTGAGATTTGTATCCATAGCTGAAGTGATTTGTGCCCAGAGGAGCAGAAAATGCAGGTGCAAGTTTTGAGGAAGCAAATTGCACTTGCACAAAAAGAATCGTAGGATTGGAAGGGACCTAGAGAGGTCATCTAGTCCAGTTGCCTGCACTTAAGGCAGGACTAAGTATTATCTAGACCTGTGGCTCTCAACCTTTCCAGACTACTGTACCCCTTTCAGGAGTCTGATTTATCATGTGTACAGCCAAGTTTCACCTCACTTAAAAACTACTTGCTTACAAACTCAAACATAAAAATACAAAAGTGTCACTGCACACTACTACTGAAAAAAATGATTACTGTCTAATTTTTACCATATAATTATAAAATAAATCAATTGAATATAAATATTGTACTTACATTTCAGTGTATAGTTAGTATATAGAGCAGTATAAACGAGCCATTGTCAGTATGAAATTTTAGTTTGTACTGACTTCGCTAGTGCTTTTTATGTAGCCTGTTGTAAAACTAAGCAAATATCTAGCTGAGTTGATGTATCCCCTAGAAGACCACTGTGTACCCCCAGGGTCTAACTTGCTTTTAAAAATCTCCCGTGACAGAGACTCCACAACCTCTCTGGGCAATTTATTCAGTGCTTAACTACCCTGACAGTTAGGAAGTTTTTCCTAATGTTCAACCTAAACCACCTTTGCTGCAATTTAAGCCCATTGCTTCTTGCCCTATCCTCAGAGGTTAACAAGAATAATTTTTCTCCATCTTCTTTGTAACAACCTTGTATGTACTTGAAAACTGTTATCATGTTCCCTTAGTCTTTTCTTCTCCAGACTAAACAAACCCAATTTTTTCAATCTTCCCTCATAGGTCATGTTTTCTAGACCTTTTAATAATTTTTGTTGCTCATCCCTGGACTTTCTCCAATTTGTCCACATCTTTTCTGAAATGTGGTGCCCAGAACTGGACATAATACTCCAGTTGAGGCCTAATTAGCGCAGAGTAGAGCAGAAGAATTACTTCTTCTGTCTTGCTTACAACACTCCTGCTAATGCATCCCAGAATATTTGCTTTTTTTTGCAATAGTGTTACACTGTTGACTCATATTTAGCTTATGATTCACAATGATTCCCGGATCCCTTTCCACAGTACTCCTTCCTAGGGAGTCATTTTCCCGTTTTTCATGTGTGCAACTGATTGTTCCTTCTTAGTGGAGTACTTTGTATTTGTCCTTATTGAATTTCATCCTATTTACTTGAGACCATTTCTCCAGTTTATCCAGATCATTTTGAATTTTAATCCTATTCTCCGAAGCACTTGCAACCCCTCCCAGCTTGGTATCGTCTGCAAACTTTATAAGTGTACTCTCTATACTATTATCTAAGTCATTGATGAAGATATTGAACACAACCGGACCCAGAACTGATCCCTGAGGGACCCCACTCGACATGCCCTTCCAGCTTGACTGTGAATAACCTCAAAACATGTCCCAGCTGCTGTGCTGGGTCATCTTTCAGAAGTCCTGTGTCAGGAACTTCTAGTCAGTGGCAGGGATACCACAATGCAATCCCCTAAAAAACTGTTTGCTAGAGCCAGGAAATATATTTAAAATGTTGGTAACTCCAAAATGGGACAGTCTATTTGGAACTGTTTGGAAGAGCCAGGGGTATAGACCTATCAAAAAACATACTGTGGATTGGGATGTGCCCTGAAGATCATCCAATTTGGGTTCTGCCTGGCCAGTGGAAAGGGAATGATGACAGAACGAGGAGTAATGGCCTCAAGTTGCAGTGGGGGAGGTTTAGATTGGATATTAGGAAAAACTTTTTCACTAAGAGGGTGGTGAAACACTGGAATGCGTTGCCTAGGGAGGTGGTGGAATCTCCTTCCTTGGAAGTTTTTAAGGTCAGGCTTGACAAAGCCCTGGCTGGGATGATTTAACTGGGAATTGGTCCTGCTTCGAGCAGGGGGTTGGACTAGATGACCTTCAGGGGTCCCTTCCAACCCTGATATTCTATGATTCTATGATTCTATGAATCCCAGTCAATGTGGCTCCTTGTGTGAGTTAGCACTCCTCACATGAGCAAGGAATTGCAGGAACAGGACTATTCTCTTGAGCTTCTCAGTTGATCTCAGCTGCTAGGGCTGAGCATGAGGCTTCTCTCAGCTACACAGAGGTTGAGAGAGGCTTTTCTCAGACACACAGGATTCAAGGCATAAAGGGCTTATAAGTTATAACCAACATCTTGAATTGCACCTGAAATGAATTATGTAAGGCAGTGCGAAATGCGGAACTGGTGAAATATGTTCCCTGTGCAGTCCCACTTTGAATTTCTTCAGGTGGTGTCCTGAACAGTGCATTGCAGTAATCCAGTCTGGAGGCAACAAAGACATGGAGAGCAACCAAACATGATAGCTGCTTGATAGTCCTGTACCTTAAGCACAAGACTGCCATCCTTCCTTCTGTGATCTGGAGACCGTTAAGTTTAAAAACTCAAGGCAGACCCTCAGCTAGTGTAAACTGACATAACACCACTGAAGTCAGTGTACCCAGATCAACTTATACCAACTGAGGATGTAGCCTTCATTTCATAAGAATCTATGGGACAAACACTAGTTTCATGGAAATATGTGAAGCGACCTTACCTTTCCAAGAGGCACATTGACATCAAGGCCAAAGAATAAAGGCAAGAGAGAAGAACAAGAATAGAAACAGAAACTGCAGAAGAAAAAAGAAGATTATGTAAAAAAAAAATCTTGCTGTACTGTCTTACGGGTCAGAGCTAGTTCTCTTTGCAATTCATATGACAATGATAAACTCAGTTTAGCATGAGACCTGAAATAATTACGCATGCAGAAAACATGTTTTCCAGTTGTGTCTGCAAATACCAACCCCTCTTCCTGGTGTGAAAAAACTAGACTGTATCATTTTTTTTTAACTCATCAGCAAAATGAATGCATCCAACACCACATGGCAACACTGGGCCAGATCTTCTGCTGGTGTAAATCAATGTAGAGTCGCTGAAGTCACAAACTGGTGCTGATTTATACCAACTGAGCATCTGGCATCTGGTTTCTAAAATGGTGCCCACTATCCATACTAGTAAACATGCTAAGATCATGGATACATGATGTAACACTGACCTTAATCAGACATGTCCCTCATACTGAACTATTAATAACTGACTCTTGGATCTCTTCCATCATGATCCTTGCTCTTCTAGTGGGAGGAGAATTTTTGTGGTTTGAAAATGTGGCCATCCTAATGTCTTCCATCACAGTTCTCCATTGAAATTCTCACAAATTTTGTTTTGTTTTTTAAATCAAAGGTTACAACGTAATACACTCCCAATTTTTGATCCATTTTCTGCTTGTGAATGTATTATATACTCTTGCACATGCCCTTGATTTCTATTGAACCATCACTGAAACTTTGGCAGCAAAGTGGAAAAAGAAGAATGTGTGTAGCTAAGGGGTTAAAATATATGTTTATTCCATTATTAATCGGATTACTGTTAGACTAGATGTTTTTTGGGGAAGAACTGGCTACTGTCACAGTTTCAATGCCCCTGAGATTTTTTCTTTATTATGCTTTGTTTTGCTTGTTAAGTAAATTGGTCATGTTCCTTTAGACATAGTTTAAAGGAAGTTGTGAAGGCAAAAATGAGCATTAGATCCACAAAAAACTTTATTTAATCATCAGGCACAGGAGGTGGGATCATCTTCTAGCCGTTTAGCAACTTTTGAATTAGTTGACTGCCTACTGCATTCTGGGTCTCAGTTGCTTTGACTGCAGTGAGCCTGTGATTAGGCCCATTGCATTTCACTTCAGGAATGTATAAACAAAGTCAATAAGCAAAAAATCTTCAGTTTCTTTTGATGTCACAGTTCAGTAATGGGGCAGGATTCTGGTACCCTTAGTCATATTGTGTTGTATCTTACGCTAGTCCCCACTGGTTTCAACATGGGTAATGGTATCAGAATCTGGCCCTAAACTTGTATGACTGAGGGGTACAATCTGGAAATCTTAACTCAGTTTCATTCAATTCTTAATGTTGGCAAAACTCACCTTGGTTTCAATGGGAGTTTTGCCTGCATATAAAGAGTCTTGTGTAATGACTGAGTAAGGGCCTCAGCATTTGCCTCAACATAATTTGCTACATAATCATATTTTAAATAAGATGTTTATAATTTTATAGAAAAATATTGTTTCCTAAAGGGAGTAGAGAGTTTGCAGGAAGGGGAAAAACAGATCTGAGATTGTCTAGATATAATGAAAGACATAAAATGGAAAGAAAATGAAGTGGAAAGAGAGACACTAACATAGTTCAGTTAGGTCAGCAAATACTTTTATGATTTTTAGTCTAAAAAAATTGTCTCAGACCCAATAAAGCTGATCTGATTCTTTTAAAATCTGTAAAACAACCAACCTTTTCCTCTAGGTCCTTGATCTGTCTCTTCTGGACATCAGTTTTATCTTCTAAATCTCGGATCCTCTAGAAATAAAAAGCAAACAAACCAACTCCAGACTCTGAATGCACAGACGAGAAAATGTTAACTGTTTTGCTCAGCTGAACAAATCACCCAGCTGGGGCAAATTTTAAAGATCCTGGAAATGAACAACTAAGAAATCCAGCCAGTTCTGCATTGGCATAAAATCCTTTGTCACCACTATTCCTCCTCTGCCACCCCTTGATTTGCCATGGCCCACATCAGTGCACACTGATCTCTGAAAATGAAAGGCGTTAAATGCAATGATTATGTCCCAGAGAGATTAATTAGCAACTGCCCACTTTGGGAGCGGAGGAACAGAAGAGATTAGAAAGAAAATCCCATTCACCACCTATTTGAAGAATGTCATCAAAGTGCTGGAACAATTTTTATTGTGGGGGGACTGAGAGCCATTGAACCAAACTGTAACCCCCGTATATAATGGAAACCACTTCAACCAGGGAGTGTGACCCCTAGTTCCAGCATTTATGCAAGTCGGTCTTATCTGTGCACTGTTCATAGCTGACACTGATACTGTTACGTATCGTAGGATACTCTTTAAAATCACTTTTGATTTTAAGGCCAGAAGGGGCCATTAGATCATCAGTCTGACCTTCATAACAGAGAATTTCATCCAGTCACTCCTGCACTGAGCCCAATAACTTATGTTTGAGATTTGTGCTATGAGGCTAGATTCATGAAACAGTAAATCGGAAGAGAGAGTTGTTAGGTTTTGAACTTTAAGAGGCAACATATTCCCACAGCCTCCATAAAGAAGATAGTGAAACCTGCATTTGCATGCATAGCGCAGGTATTTATATGCCCTAGACAACCTCAGCAGTGAAAACCAGGCCAACTGAACCAGGATCTCTCATAAACTAGGGAGAAACATTAGACCATAATCTGAATTCTTACACAGCAAAACAATATGGACGTATTTGTTCTAAGATCTTGGTCCTTGTGCACTACCTGATGTGCCTGCTGTAGCAGCTCCATCCTCTCCTGAAGAATCTGGCAGTCGTATTCTCTGCTTTTCCTCAGCATCTGCCGTCTTAACTTTTCTACAGCTGTCCTCAGCTCCTCCTGTTGCTTTTCACTTAGCAGTTCCCCAAACTTTATCACCGTTTCTTGCTGCAAAGCATTGTACAAGGTAGCTTCAAGCTCCTGGATTCTCTAGTTGATGGAACACCAAAAGTTGGTTAGAGATGGAACATTGTACTAAATATAGCTGGGATTTTTTCTGGTCGTAGATTCAGGCGTCTACATACATACAAGAAGCTTCCTAGGTATACGTGTGTGCAAGATTAAAAAGCAGAGCTGCTCAAAAATGTTTCAATGTTTCGGCAAAAAATGTCCATTGAATGTTTTCATTGAAATTCATAATTGTGAAATGTTTCAAACCGCTATGGTGCTGGTCAAAACTGGGATGGAATTTTCATGAGCATTTTCACCAGTTTTTTCTAAAAGCACAAATCAAAATACTGAGGAAAATTTCATTGACATTTACATTTTGAATTGTTTTGACCATCTCTGTTAAAAAGGAATAAGGGTGAAAGATCAGCATACAGCCAGGATACAGATTTCTCTCTTGAGTCTTAGTCTTGCTAATACATGAACATGTTCATTAATGCAGGGTTGGGTAGCTCATCACTTTATCCTTTCCTCTTATACACGAAACACTTCAAAGCTGCACTCAGCAGGTATAAACCCTGTATACAACAGATTTTGCTGGGCTGGTATTTTCTAATAAAATCGGTTGCAATTTGGTATACTATCTTCTCACTATGACAGGGATGGCCAAACTTATTGACCCTCCAAGCTGCATATGACAATCGTCAGAAGTCCGAGACCTAGGTGCACCTGCCAGGGCTCAGGGCTTCAGCCCTGCTCCTGCTGAAGCCCTGAGACCCCCCTTCCCCTACCCCACCATCCCACTGCAAGGCAGCGATCCCGAGCTCCCGCCCAGTCTGGTAGATGGAGAATGGGGACGTAGGGGGCTACGCGAACCACATTTTAACTGTAAAAGAGCTGCATGTGGCTCGCGAGCCGCAGTTTGGCCACCCCTGCACTCTGACTTTCACTAAAGGAGATATTTAAATATTCCTGCACATGTCTAGTTCTGGTTGTCTGCAAGACTCCAACTGGGCAAGGTGACTCTAATGAAGGACATCTACTGTTAACTAGGAAGAGTTTCTACTTTAGAGTATCCAGCTTCTCATGATGTGAAGAGGCCAAGTACCATGTTGAGGCTGTGCAGACTGCAAGGTGGTGGTTTAGCAGCATGGAGAAAGGCAGATATGAAAAAGTTAGGAAGGATGTGCAAAACCCTCTCTCCCCCCAGAATCTGTGTCGTGTTATGGTGTGTGCTGTAGCATTTTCCTTGTACATACCATGTATGCCTGGTCAAGAGCTTGCTTCCTGTAGTCTAATTCTTCCTCCAAATAACCTTTTATTTTGCAAAACTGCTCCTACAATGAACAATAATTTTGACAGAAAAAATGAATTTGTTAGTTGACATGCCATGGAAAGTATTATTTGATCAACCACAGATGTCTGATGGGAGCAAGAATTTATGAGATCTGTCAGTAATGGAGACTTTGCATGGTTGTTAATATCAGATTACTATCTAGCGAAGTCTGAAGGAAAAACAATTATGTTTGCTTTGGTAAGGTAATAGAGTAGAAATGTGCTCTGGTCTATACTGGAGTAACTCCAGAATGACTTTGTTGTCTTCTGTGGAATTGCTCAGAATTAGACCAGCGTTACTAAGAGCACAATTTGAACCATTATGATTACTTTACAGTCCATGCAAACTTGTTCATCTTTTAGGTATATTACTTCCTCCAGTTAAGGAGACTAAGAGAGAAGCCAAATCCTGACCTTGCTGTAGTTATACTAAGCACAATTCAGCTATGAACGCCTTGCCTTTAAAATATTAAGGATTTAAAGCAGGAGTAGTCAAGAGGCAGACCGTGGGCCAAATCTGGGTCACCAGATGCTTTTGAACATACTTCAAAATCTTTTTATTTACTTATTATTATTATTATTATTATTTATTATGTATTATTTTCTCTAGAGTCTTGACCTTGTCTATACCTTGACCAAGAAATTTGGACCTTTGCAAAAAACAATTGATAACCCTTGATTTAAAGTGTGTTTAAACAACATAGTGTTACAATTCAGGGTTTTTTTTCTACTTAAATTTCTCAGTGCCAGTTGATACATGCCATGTATTTGTCTGTAAACGCTGTGAGGCAAGAATCATGACTATTTGCCTGCCTGAAAAGCACCCAGCAAACTCTGGGCCCTATATCCATAATAATATCCAATTAGCACCATGTAAAGGTGAAAAAAAGACAGGATCAGAGATGAACATTGATAGCATTTAATCATGAAAAATCCCACTTCACGCTCTCACAATTATTAAATGCAAAGAAAATTAATAACAATGTTATGGATTCACCACTGATCAAGAAGATATAATTCATTTTATTTGCTAAAAGATTATTTTTTCTGACTCTCTGAGACATCAAATATTTTGAAATATTCAGTGGTTTGTTATAGATACATATCAAAAACGTTTGCCTACCATGTCACTTTCCAGTTCCATCATCTTCTGGTGTAGAGCTGCTTCAGCACCTTCAATCTGCTGGATCCACTAGAGGGTGCAAAACACAGAGCTGTAACCCACAGCACTTGCAACTAAAGTGCCCAGTGACAAACAGGACCCTGCCGAAATGCTTCCCCTCTATTTTGCCTGACTTCAGTAACCAGAAGGCCAGAGCCCCTTACTAAGGGTGTGGCACAAAATAGCTTTACAGATGGCTTTGACAGCTACTTGGAAATTCCATAGGCATAGGGGGAACTCCTGAGTGGCATAGAGCTGGCTATGCTCGAATTATACCTCTCTCTCCTTTGTCACCCCTTTTATCTGAGCTGCAAAAACAAATCAGTTTAAACAGAAATATTTCAGATGAGATTTTTCAGAACCAAGTAGGAGGTTTTGACACACAGTTCCTATTTACTTCAATGGGAATTGTGTGTCTATATTCCTTAGGTGGCTTAGAGAATCCCAGCCTTCCAGTCCATTGCTAGTTTGACCATATATGGTTGATGGCTTTGCATAACTTTCCTCTATAAAGTTTACAGTCACTACTTACATATAGTGTGGAAGCTGCATTTGTTACAGATCTAAATTCATAGCTTAGGATAGAGATAGACTAGAAACTTCTTCAGGTATGGTAATGTCAGTGAGGGTGTGATTCTTTTATATCAGTTCTATACAGGCACCTTTTCTAGTGTGGATGCAATTATACCCGCAATAAAGTGCATTTGTTGGGACAGCTTATTGGCTTTGGGGAAACAGTATAAGCTATGCCAGCAAAAGTATTCCAGCAAGCCTTTTTTACTGTAGAATAGGCCTTAAATAGTGCATATACTTGAGAGACAAGCACCACAGAAATTGTACCTTTTCTGCCAAGGATAACACAGTGCTAGCTTGAATTATAGCCACTTGCTCTTCATTTCTTAAATTCTGTAAAGTGAAAAAGAAGAAAACCAAGCTAAGGAAGGGATAGCAGTTTTCTAAAAGCATATTTATATTGTTAGAAGAAAATCCACATTCTGTTCTCACTTTCCACAGTTTGCATGGAACTCTGTCGTGTATTGCACAGAGCATTACACAAACAAACAAACACATTAACAGGTGTCAATAAATACAGAGTATACAGACTATTGGTTATTTATAGCTAGGCTCTTCAAAGGAACCTGACCAAGTGAGGTGTCCAAATCCCATGTAAATTCAATAGGAGCTGGGTGTCTAGCTCCCTAAGGACCCTTTGAAAATTCTATCCTACCTTGGGAAAGGTGACGACTCTTACCTTTCTGCATAATGCTAACCTGTGCAGACTGACTGGACATTCCAATCCAAAGGTATGTGATGTGAAATGCAGAATAAAACTAGACTCCTTATTAGCAGGATGGGCTGATTCTCCCCTCAGTTACATTGGTTAATTTACACTGGTGTAACTTCGTTGGAATTAGTGGATTTACTTCTGATTTACACCAGCATGAGTGAGGTCCACAGCTGAGTAGGTACTGATATTGCTTTCATTTGAATTTCCTATACAGTTTCTTAAAGTGAATTTAGTGCTGTCAAAAGGGGCTAGTTTGACAGTCCTGGGAATTGACGTCTGTTTATCTATATAGCAGGGACTAAATAGGCAGCAGCACTGTGACCCTCCTTTACAAAGCCCTTTGAAAACACCCTCCTCCATGTTCTGACAGGCTCAGGGTCCATGGTATAATGTATATTCCTGCCCATTTAATTCCTGGTCTGTCTCCTGAAGTTGCCAGTAGGGGTACCATAAGGCTAATTGAGATGTGGTCAGCTCAGACCACCAATTCAATTCACACAGGCTACCAAATGACTGTCAAATACCAATAACAGTTAGACTGGAGCTATATTCAGTTTGGTGACTCAGAGATTAAAGGCTCAATATCCAATTACCAATACCCAGATGCCCCAGCTCCCCCAAACCCTTAACTGCTGGAAATTAACTAACAAGACCCTTTATTAGAATGATCCTTATAACCTGACTCTTTAACACATAATCTTACAGTAAATATACTGTCATACTTTTCTCCAATTTTACTGGTGCTACTTTACAGCCTACCAGGAAAGCTAGCCAGGACTCTGACTTACCCCGTTGTCACCCAAGATGTCTAACTGCTTTATGAGGTCTGGAATGCTGACATCCTACAACACAGAATAACATAAAGGTGTCAGATGCATGTTTAATCATGGTGGTGGTATCTGGCCCCTGGGAACAGGACCGAGATCAACAAAACATTTTGTAATAGCAAATAGTCAGCCACGAGATAGTAATGATTTTCAGACACTGCTGATTTCAGCTGACTCTGAACCAGTGATTACCAATATGGGTCTGGATCCTATTCCCCCTGAGCCATCTTGAACTCTTAGGGCGTGTCTACATGGGGACATCCAGGAAAACTAATCCAAATTGATGAAAAGTATGACTTTGAAGTGGATTAGTTAAAACCCCTGTGTGAACACCGTCATTCAGAATTAAGTGAATTAAGATAAACCATAATAAATTAAAGGACACTTTAATTCTGAATAATAGCATCCACAGAGGGATTTAATGTGGTTTAACTAACCCACTTCAAAGTCACATCTTTAATTAATTTTCCTGGATGTGTCTGTGTAGACAAGTTCTTACTTAATACTCAGGCCACATGGTTAAAGTTTGGCAAAGTAATAAACAACAGAAAACAGGGTCTCATAATGGGAAATGCTGGGCAACCTTAGTTAAAGGTGGAGCTGAAAGCTCTGCCTATAGTAATGTTAACATACCTTGACACCTTCCTTCATACAGTAGATCTGCAGAGCGCTTACACCATCTGAGAATGGGTGGATTTGGAGATTAAATGGTGGGGACCGTCTTTCTCTTTCCTTTAAACATATTGGAAATGCACAGGAGAATGTTTTAGAATGAATAAGCTATGTAGAACATCGAGTGATCAGATAACACATTCACTGTCTGGTTTATCATGCCTTGCAGTGTGTCAATTCTTTACCTCATAAAAAAGTCAAAAGTAATTGCATTATAATTTAGCTAAGGCTGAAAAAAATGCAGTGTGCTAAGTGGTATGGGATTCCAGTCCCAGGCAAATATTTGGCAGCAAATAATGTATTTGATGGATTTTGTCTCTTTTGTCTGATTTCAAATTGCTTGGGAGCAGCTCATTATCTCATTAGATTTATTTGTAATCCAAAATTATTTTCCAAATAATGGTGGTGAATAATTCTTGGTCTATAGGTTCTGAAAATATTCAAAATTCAAGCGGTGCTGATTAATTTGGTTGGACATGTGATCCCAGGCTATGTTGCTAACCCCTGATTAGATGAGTGGAACTCTTAGGGTATGTTTACACTGCAGCTGGAAGGGCGCTTCCCAGCATGGCTAAACAGACATGCGCTAGCTCTGCTCAAGCTAGCGTGTTAAAACCAGCAGTGTTCTCCCGGTAGCCCAGACAGCAGCTGGGGTGAGCTGCCCAAGTACAAACACACTGAACCCCTTGGGTACGTACTCAGGTGACTGGCCTGAGTCACCCCCGATTCTGCAGTGGCTGTATTGCTATTTTTAGTGAGTGAGTTTGAGTAGAGCCGGTGCATGTCTGTCTTCCCATGTTGGGAAGAACCCTCCCAGCTGTTGTGTAGACATAGCCCTAGAATCAGGTTTCTGGTGAGAATACTCACATTAAAACTCCATTACTTTGTTAAAATTTGCTGTTCCTGCAAATATTCCTCCCTGCAAACTCATTCCCTATAATGTTTGTGGAAAGTAATTTCAAAGTAAGCATGAACACAACAAATTGATCCATTTAATAATTTGTATGACTATTCACTGAACATATTTTGCAATACTTGTCCAGCTCTATGGGACTCAGGCCAAGAGGAAAAAGATTTTATATAGATGTCTTATCTGGTTTCTGTGAGTCTTTCAATCATGCATAGGAGGGAGTGGAGTGGGCCCCAAATTTAACTTGCAAACGTATTTTAGTTTATGGGACATTTAATTGAGCCATTTGTCAATTTAGTTTTATATCAAACAGAAACACAGCTGACAGCTGAGGCTGTCTGTAAGATTTATCAGAAAGGATCTGTCACAACTCTTCTTTGTGGGAGTTAGGAAAGGATTGAGATACCTATAAGCTCTGATTTGTGAGCAAATGAAGCCCTAAATGTTACTTGAAAACCACAGCAGAAGAATAAAACAGGGATGGGGCTGGAAAATCAAAGCAAGGCAGGATTATTTTTCTTGGACTCCAAAAGCAGAGTAAGTACAACTAAACCCAGATCCAGGCACACTAATAGAAAGGGCAGAATAGGCTCAGAGTCACCCTCCTCATCTTCCCACGAGTGACACTGAACCTGAACTTCCATGGCCTATCCATGGTCAGAGTATCCCCTTCAGTAAGTGTATAAACTTGGGTGATTCTTGTTAAAGTCATAATAAGAGATGATCAGCAAGTGGAGATGGCCTGAGTGGGGGGTATAGTGCCTCTAAAATGGCAGAGCATGGACTTGATTTGGCTAGTCTGGGTACTTTCTGCCTGCAGACTCTGTTGTTGTTGTATTAGTTATTATTTGTATTGCAGTAGTGCCAGGTAAGGACCAGGACCCCATTGTGCTAGGCATTGTACCAGCACAGAACAAGACATCACAGGCACTGTCCTGGTTTTGACACTACTATCTATGAAACACTAATGACAATAATTTGCATTTGTATAATGCCTTTTATCTGGGGATCTCCTTATCCTCATTTTACAGATTGGGATACTGAGACACAGAGAGGTCAAGTGACAAGCCTGAAGTTACACAGTGAATCAGAAGTAGAGACAAGACTAGAACCATACCTCCAATTCGGGTGGGGGGTGTCAGAGTGAGGGCACTGGCTTTAGCAGATATTATTAAGCACGCTCAGTCCATGTGAGCATGCTCAGTACAAGCCAAGCAGCAAATCTGTGTGGGGTGGGGGGAGGATGTGACTCTGCATGCCCCTGCCCTATGTCACCTCTGACTAGAACCTATGTCTCCTGACTCTCAGTCCCCTGCTCTAACGATAGTCAGACACTGCTGCCTCTCAAACAGTTCATCCGAGAATGAGAAACTGCAGTTTCTTACTTCAAGCTCTAGATTCCGGAACTCCAGCAGTTCATTCTGGTCCCTGGCATCCTGCAGCTCCTGTTGCAATCGGCTGTTGTCTGCCTCCAGTTTTTCTATCTAGTAGAAATATTTGAATTAATGGTTTGTGCTGCCATTTCAAAACCACTGATTGTTCCAAAAACAAACCAAAATGCAAAGATAGGAACTGGCAGCTCAAAGAATAAAGAGGGTTCAAACGGTGCAAAACCCCAAACAGGAAGATGTTTCCAAAGTTGCTGTTTTACTTGATCAAACTTTATTTTACAGATGAACTTTGAAAACAAACTCTATAAAGCTCATTGAAGGCAATGGCTGGAAGTTTCAAAGGAATTATGTACCTCGCCACTTTTGAAAATCTCAGTTTAAAAGATTATAAGTAACATTTTCAAAAACACTTAAGTGATTTAGGAACCTATGTGCCATTGAAAGGCAATCACATAGGTTCCTAAGTCACGTAGACATTTTGGACAAATGTACCCGATATATATCCCGTAGTAAAGAGTACTGATGCTACAAGGAGGGATGCTTTTTATTTCTAGAAGCACTGTTTTGTCACTTTAAGCACAGGATCAGAATCTCCAGCCTTAGATAGCAACAGTAAAGACGTAGCATAATGTAACATGATTGGCAGTCCCTGTCCCAGCCTTGCAGTAGTGATGTTGCCGTAGGGACTGTGCCTGTCAGACATGGCCTATCTATGAAGACCTGTGTGACTAAACCTAGGAATAGAATAGCAGAGCCTGTCCATACCATTCAATACATTCATAAGCACCAAATTCTCCATCCACAATGTGTATGCATATTGTACCCCCTAAAAACCTCTAATACCTGAGGCCTTAAAGCTTACCTTTTCCAAAAGCTCCTGGTTCCTCTTAATGAAAAGCTGTTTATCTTCTACCCAGTGGGAATCCTGTTTGGTAAAGTAACACTGTTATATAATAATCGGGTAACTATTTCAGTGCTTAGCCTGGGAGTCCACATGAAATTGAACATGATTAACAAATGTGCAGTGTTGGATATTACTGTGATAGGCTTTTTTCTATCTAACAGAGGTAGAATCTATAGTAGCTGTATGTTCATAACAATGTATTAATCTATAAATGAGTAGCAAAGCTTCTGAACCCATTAAGTCTTTTCATTAGAATGTGGTGCTCCTTCCCTTTGAGCCAGTATAGAAACAATGCCCCAGGATGGAGTCACAGACATGCTGTAACAGGTATTGGGATGTACAATGGGATCATGAGCACTCATGGTTCCTATGGCACATTTTGTAAGAGTACAGATATTAATCTCATTGTCCCACCCAGCCTTCTACCAACCTAAATTCCCACTGAAGTTTCAAATATTGTCAATGTTAATTTCCTGTCCTCAGTTGTTCTGCAGTGATCCTGTGTGGTGTTAAACAGATGTGAAATTCTACCCAGAAGTCTGCATTTTAGTGGTGGGTGAAGTGATTCCCCCTCTCCCCTAGCTACTTTGGGATTTTGAGGTTTAATTAATATGTATTTATAAAGGACTTTAAATAAGCTGTAATTAGGCTTTGTAAAGATCTGAAAGTCAAGGGCCAGAATCCGATCTCCGTTACATCAATATAAATCTGGAGCAACTCCATTGACTTTGATGGAGATACCAGCATAAAATCAGACCCAAAATTTGTTATAGAAATGCGAAATATTGTTAATAATGTCTCTGCCTCTCAACATGACAAGAAAGGATGTGATGTGTGTTCTTTGATATCTTTTCTCTGAGCTGGAGTGGGATCACAAAGCACTTATTTTGCTAGCGGCTACCATTACGAAAAATTCTCCAGGGTCTCTTGAAGGACAACTGTAATCTAATCCTCACCTGTGCACTAACAAGTCTAAACCCAGCCCTGGCAGCATCAGTACTCCACAGTAGTAACTGCTTGCTGAGCTACTGTCCTGCAAAACTTGTGAAGCAAACAAGATACTATACCCAGGACCTCTGATGGCCTGCATTCATGCCTATGTGAGCAGAAGCAGAGATTAGCTACAGTCCAAAACAACAAAGAAAATACCCACTATGAAGCATCTACCTGTCCTTTTTGTGCCAAAGTTGTTTCCAGATCTTCTATTTTTGCTTTATACCTCTGGACTTCTGCTTGGAGCTGCTCCTGTGCCTGTTAAAGTCAGTTACATCATTAAATAGGAACAAGCAGAAATACAGTTTTTTGGATTTTCAATGCATAGGAAACTGAGCACAGCAGTCTGGCCTCCTACAAAGTGAATGTAAAACACTACGAGTCTGACTTGTTTGCATTTTATGCCCATTTTACACTTGGTTTACACTGGCATAAATCATGACACAAGGGCCGAGGCAGTGGAGAATCAGGCCCCAAAACTTATAATTGCTGTTCATTGTATTGCAGTAGTACCAACCAAGATCAGGGCTCTGTTGTGCTAGATAATGTACAAAACCACAGCAAGAAGCAGTCCCTGCTCTGAAGAGATTACATTCTAAATAGACAAGATAGGAAAAAGGTGGGAGAAAGAAATTATCCCCACACTACAGATGGGAAATCTTTTAGTCTTGGAAGATTTAATATAAACTGGATAATTAGCACCTTTTACAGAATAACTACATCCACCTGTTAAAGACTTTCAAACCCATGTTCAAAAGAAGATGAAATGTTTGAACCCACAAAAACCTACAGGTGTCCTTTGTGCCTGCAAAAACGTGCACCCTGATGCACAAAATGGGGAATTGTCTGTACCAATTACAGAATCACCCATTTTTCCTGGCTCAGCAGGTAAATAGTATATTATGGGTCCATCCATTGTGTCCATCTTAAATAATGTTGCCCCTTTAAATATGCTCTGCAAAATGAGTGAAACTGTCATTTAGCAACCATGTCTTAGATGCCACTTTGATGTTCTCTTTGGGAGGTTTGTATGCACTAGTTTCTAGTTGCAGTTGAACACGCACCCGCCCCTCCAGACAAAGACTGACCTTGGCTTCTCTTTCAGCATCTATGATGCCTCCAGTCTGTTCCTGCAGTAATGCATATGCCCTCTGCAGGGCCTGGTATTCCTTTGTTAGCTGCCGAAATCGCAGCTCTGATTCTTCTGCTGCTAAACTCTGTATGAACAGAAAGAACGTGCTGTACAAGCAGCAGACACAGGAGCATTGCAAAGGAGAGAAGTGCCTAAAATGTGGCTTATTGTGGCCAACGTAGGTTTCCAACTTTACCATGTATTATAAACCAAAGTGCTTGAGTCAAAACAGATTTGTAATGAGCGTGTTGTAGTGGTGGTAAAGGTGTGGAATTTCGAAAATGTTTATGGATTTTTAATCGGGGTCTGGAGTTACTTTTATATCAGATTTAGCAAGTTGTCAGGAAAACAGACCAGGGCTGCTTGGATCACAAGGTTTTGTAGATTTCTACCATGTTTCTCAGTGGCACTGGTGTTAATCCAGAGTAACTCCACATCACTAAGAAGGTTTGACTCTCCCGTTCAGGCACAGGAAAATACAATTTGTCACTCTATGCGCTGAAAGGGCATCTAAATCTGAGAAGAGATTCACTCCTGGAGGGGGACTGCCATTGCCTTGTGTCCCGGAGCATAGTGTTAGAATAAGGCTGGGGCTTATTCAGCTGAATTAGCACATCCGTTGGGTGTTCTGGCCCTGCCTCCTTCCCAGCTAGCCCCTCCTACTTTCTGGCTGTACATCCTGGCAGAGCAGGAAGTGTGGGCAAATTATATTACTACCCTCCTGCACCAAGTTTGACTTGCGCGTGCCAGAGGGATCTGGGTAGTAAATATGGCTCACTAACTTCCGTGGAAGTATTCCAGATTGACACAGACGTAAGTGAGAGTAGACTCTGGCTCAAGGCCTGTCATTACCTTTTGCATCAGCAATGAGACCTACAGATTCAAAAAAATGTTTTTGTCTCCAACATCCACCCTGCCGCACAATGCTTGAAGGACTGTGAGCAGACAGGAAGTTTTTCTACCTGGGTATCTTTTCCCAAGAAGTACTAATCACTGCCCCATTGTTGGTGCCTTCTGGAATGACTGCATCATTCATGTTGTGGTGCATGGGCTTGCTTGTGCATGGGATCATGGCTTCCTCTAGTGGATTTTCCCCTGTCTTCCACTACCGGGCAGGCAAACGAACTCTACTTTCGCTTAGGTGGTACGTTCTCTGCTTTTGGTGCTGAAGGCCCCTGTGTTCTGTCCCTGATGAGGCTCATGGTGTCAGTACGTGAGTGTGTCTGTGGTTCATTACTAATGGAAGTACAATGCTCAGTTAAGGAACTTTCAGGGCCTGGAGAGAATTGTGGACTCTGAAAAACTGATGGGGGAGTATTGAGCCATGGACATTCAAGGTGAACTGGGAAAAGCAAGGCTTGCGGAACTACCCAGAGGGACTGATTCAGGGCTCAGTTTTCTGCCTGGTGGATGTGACTGATGAACTGGTTGGCCAGACTAGTACCAACTACAAGTACTTTTCAACAAAGTAATTGGAAAGAAATGAAACCTAAGCTTAACAATACAGATAATTTGCATATTTAGTGATTCTTATTGCAGGTTCTAGGGGATAGATTTCCAAAAAGCTCAGGGCTAGATTTTCAAGATCTCCATGTCTAAAACTGAGGCCAAATTGACAGAAGAGCTCAGCACCCATTGTACACCCAATGTCTGAGGCCCTGGCTGCTTGTTTTGGGAACTAATTTCTCTTCAAAATCTAGCTCCAATTATAGCGAGGCAACCAATTCTTACCTCATCCAGGTCATCGTCTGGGGTTGCTGGTGTTCTGTCTGTTCTGAATGAGGCCATGGATGAGGTTTCAGAGTCCAAGGAGTCATCATCGTAGCCAAAAACAGTATCCACTATATGTCTCTAAAACAGGAAGAACATGTGGTTTCTGAACCCCTTTTGGAGGCAAACAGCATGGGGTTATATATGGGGCAGTGTTAGCCAGTTCCAAAAACACTTTGGTAGGCACTTTAAAAGAACCACAAGACATGAAAGAAGAGCCATAAGTTGCATTTCCAAACACCAGATCCCTCTGAAAGGAACCACACATAGGTCCCTATAATCAGCTGGTGAATTGAGGTCCATGGAGTTGTGCTAATTCATTCGCATCAGTTATGTATCTGGCCTGTAGTCTAAAACTATCAGACAATGTAGCGTCAGAGAGTATCAATATCCCAAGAGAGAAGCCTCCACCCCCATCTGAAGGGAATAGAATCATATGTTGTTACTACATAAAGCTGTTCAGAGCAACCATCTTTTAGTCCTGTCTTAAAGGACAATGCCACAATACCAGAGATGTCCTGTTGTGCAGAACTGAGATGATGAACCTGATTCTCCTATCACTGTCTATCTTGAGTAAGTCAGTGGATTTACATGAAAGTAAAACTGGTGTGGTAATTGCTACCTCAGCGAGAATGCTGTTCAAACTATGTGTTTTGGTTAAGGTTGAATATCCTGCCACCTAGACTGAATTAAACACATCACAGAAAAAATGTGAGTCACATTCTATGATGGTAGAACTGCTTAACCAGCAGGTTTGGATTTCAGGATTTAATGCTTGGCACACAGTAGAATACTTATGCAGACAGATGGATCAATAAGAATTTAAGATGCACTGTTGCACTACAGTATTTTTCTCTTTTAATGCTGTCAGATTACAGCCCTCTAATAAATCCCCACTGTTTGAGTCATGCAGAAGGGATGAACTGAAGATGCTGAGAAATCCTTGTGTATGTGTACTTTTTTTAGAAATGAAGAGCACTGCTATACCCTGCTGAGCAGTACAATTTCTGGTTGCTTATTTAGAAATAAAGTTAAACAGGGACATGTTGGGCTCATTCCTTAGCCTCAGTTCTGCCTGTTGTGTGCAACCTTAAAATCCTTAATGAAATTATGTGACAGTACCTCAATTTACCATAGGACTTATTGGGCCTGATTCTGCTGAATGACAGGACAGACTTGCATGACTCTGGTGGAGAAAAGTTGCCCTAACCTGGTGAATCTGGCCATTTGAGAGTCCTCTGGTGGCACAGAGCTAACCTAGCAGTTTCTAAGGCACAGGAGACATGGCTGGGGGTTCCCTAAATCCAGCTGATGGAAGCACTGGCAGCTGTCATAAATTAGCTCATCCCTCGGGTTGCTCTAAATTATTGCAGGGACTGGACTAGATTGAGGATCAGAGCACCACAAATGACTTAAGACCTCTGCACCCTTCTTCTCTTCTGAGCTGAGTGCTGCGTAGGATCTGGGCCAGGGATTTCAGTTTACGAGAATATTAAAGTCAATGGAAGTTTTGCGTGAATAAGGATTTCAGGATTGGATTAGTATTAGTATTAACCAACAGCAGCAGACAGATTGAAGAGTCTTTCAGGACAAAAATATGATCCCAACAGGACCTGAAATTGGTATCTACAGAAAAGCAGATGGTAAATAATTATGTTATTATTTTAAAGGAAAAATAGGATTGAAAAGCTTTTCCAAAGAAATTCAGATTCCTTTGAACCCCATTGCTAAGGGAGCTTACTGCAACCAAACATCATCTGTTTCCTCAGGTTTTCACAGATTGTTTTCCTGAAAACCCCACTGGCATTGTTACAGTAAGACAGAGTAGTTTTCCTCTTACCTTAATTGGCTTTGAACTTCTTTTATGCTTCCTGCGACGAATCAGCTTTTCCCTATCCTGGAAAATACAGTTAAGAAATATGATCCAATATTTCATAGTTCCATTGACTTTAATGGAGTTAGTCTTATTTACACAAGCTGAGGATCTAGTTCTTTGTGCAGAACACTGCTATTTAAGGTTGAAAGGGTGACCAGAAGTTATGACATCTGAAAAGAAGCTCCAGCCATTTACTCATGTCGTGTAGCTGTCATTTCTGTTAAACAATTTGTACAGGGCCTGGTCATCATGGGGAGTGGGATGGGGCCATGAGATTTGAAGTATACTATTTGCCTTGTCTGCAGATGCATCGTTGATATCTGTCTATCTCAAAGTCATTGGGCTGTGTTATTGTTGACTTCATGTCCGTTTCCCAAGCAGGATGTCTTAGACGATGCAACAGATTTCTGTGGAATCTGATTTTGTTCATATTATCTTGCAAATGTCCTGGAAAGGGGCATTTAACATGAAGAGCTGTATCCAAATTACTAGTGAACGGCTGTCTAACAACATCTGCTTCTGTGTCACATCTGAGGCTTCTTAAGGGGATTCTAACATCAGCACTTCTTAACCTCACTGATGTACCCAAGATTCAGACGTACAGTATTATTGATGAGGTGAACAGTGCAATGAAGAATGTATCCTTTTGGCAAGACTAAAACTGGGGAGAGGCCCCTGTTTTCTTAGTTAAAACCAGTCTTCCCGTGGGGGTACAAAGTCTTCTCACTCTTCAGTTTCCAAAATCTGGAACAATCCTCTCTCTGCGTCACTTTATTTCTCAGCTGCAAACTTATTTTTTCTCTCTTCCCTATACAGAACTCTGCATCTGTATTCTGTACTACATTGCATATATCTAATTGTATAAGACATTCTGCAACTAATGTATATATTTTAGGCTCGCTGTTTTCTATTTTATTGAATCCTGGAACTATATTACTGTTTTACATGTTAATTTTTAGGATATCATTTTGTGAAACACACTGGGGACCTGATTTTGAATAAGACATCATTCTTCTTTCTTGTAACTATTTTTTCTTACAGCTAATTGTCATTTAGACATCTAATTACTGGATTACACATATCTACAAAATGACACAAACTGTGCCCACACATAATTGCACCCACAAAAATTGTACTGTGAGACTGTATTTTAAAATTCACATCCTAGAAATAATAAAGCATCATTATTATTAAAATGTTACCACTCAAATCCTGTCTGTTATGAGATGAAGATGTCAGTTATATATGATTGCTTTTAATTCCTGATGGGCTAGACATACCCTTGTTAACTCATCAATTATGTTCTGTTGTTCTATAACTTGAAGCTTTAAAAACTCAGTTTCTTGCTCTTCGTTAGCTTGATCTAAGTCATTGAGAGATTTTAATTTCTTCAGTGGAGGGTGTGATGTCATTTTTTCTCTCTGTTTAGAAGACAAAACATATATATAGAGAGAGAAATAAAGAAAGATAAAATGAGAGTCAGTACTTTAAAGTCCCCCCTTTAATCAGGCAATGTTTTCATGTTCTTTTAAATCTGCATCAGTTGCAAAATTGTCATGACATTACTACTCTTTACCATCCCTTAATTGTAAAAAGGAGAGAATGTCAGGGAGTTAAATTGTAATTTATTCTGCATGAGGCTATGCAGTAGGGCTGTCAAGCGATTAAAAAAATTAATAGCGATTAATCGCACTGTTAAACAATAATAGAATACCATTTATTTAAATATTTTTGGATGTTTTCTACATTTTCAAATATATTGATTTCAATTACAACACAGAATGAAAAGCGTACACTGCTCACTTTATATTTATTTTTGATTACAAATATTTGCACTGTAAAAAACAAAGGAAATAGTATCTTTTCAATTCCCCTAATGCAAGTACTGTAGTGCAATCTCATTATCATGAAAGTTGAACTTACAAATGTAAAATTATGTACAAAAATAACTGCATTCAAAAATAAAACAATGTAAAACTTTAGAACCTACAAGTCCATTCAGTCCTACTTCAGCCAATCGCTCCCACAAACAAGTTTGTTTACATTTGCAGGAGATAATGCTGCCTGCTTCTTGTTTACAATGTCACCTGAAAGCGAGAACAGGCCTTCACATGGCACTGTTGTAGCTGGCACTGCAAGATATTTATGTGCCAGATGAGCTAAAGATTCATATGTCCCTTCTTGCTTCAACCACCATTCCAGAGGACATGTGTCCATGCCGATGATGCTCGTTAAAAAAATAATGAGTTAATTAAATTTGTAACTGAACTCCCTGGGGGACAACTGTATGTCTCCTGTTCTGTTTTACCCCACATTCTGCCATATATTTCATGTTATAGCAGTCTCAGATTATGACCCAGCACATGTTTGTTTTAAGAACACTTTCACAGCAGATTTGACAAAACACAAAGAATGTAAAACAGAACATACAACTGTCCCCCAAAGAGTTCAGTCACAAATTTAATTAACACATTATTTTTTTTAAAGAGCATCATCAGCATGGAAGCATGTCCTCTGAAATGGTGGCCGAAGCATGAAGGGGCATATGAACGTTTATCATATCTGGCATGTGAATACCTTGCAACACCAGTTACAAAAGTGCCATGCGAATGCCTGTTTTCAATTTCAGGTGACATTGTAAATAAGAAGCAGGCAGCATTATCTTCCATAAATGTAAACAAACTTGTTTGTCTTAGCGATTAGCTGAACAAGAAGTAGGACTGAGTGGACTTGTAGGCACAAAAGTTTTACATTGTTTTGCTTTTGAGTGATGTTATGTAACAGAAAAAAAATCAACATTTGTAAGTTACACTTTCACGATAAAGAGATTGCACTACAGTACTTGTATGAGGTGAATTGAAAAATACTATTTCTTTTTATAATTTCTACAGTGCAAATATTTGTAATAAAAATAATAATATAAAGTGAGCCCTGTGCACTTCGTATTCTGTGTTGTAACAGAAATCAATATATTTGAAAATGTAGAAAAACATCCAAAAATATTTAATACATTTCAATTGGTATTCTATTTTTTAACAATGCGATTAATCGTGATTAATTTTTTTATCGCAATTAATTTTTTTGAGTTAATCGCATGAGTTAACTGAGATTAATTGACAGCCCTACTATCTATATGTCATGATGTTGCCCTCTAGTGACTGGCACACAGAAAGCACAAGGGAGAATTCTTTGAGTGGAAGCGGTAGAAGTCTGTAGTGCTGTAGAACAAGTGTTGTAATGTCTATAGTGTCAACACTGATTTGCCTGTTTGCAGGACATGGATTGGTTACACTGTTTTAGGGTAGATTAACCCTGTAACTTTAACCTCTGTTAAGCTGGATGTCAAATCCCTGCTTGCAGAAGAAATTAAAATGAATCTGATAGTCTCCTAATCACCAGTGGAGCAGGACCCATATGGAAAAGCAACCAGCCTGCTCAAGCGATGTGCAGTGGAAATCACAAATCAGGGATGAGATACATTAGCAAATGCTATGTGGGCAAGGCTGCTCAGCACCTGGCTGCATTATTCCTGGCTGTAGCCATAGATATTACTTGTGCATTTTGTTAATGCCAAAACAACACCAAAATGAGTGTAGGAAAGTGTTATAACCCTTTTGAAAACTGCAGCAGTTCCATGTTAATGGATTTATAAAGAAGAGAGTTTTTCCCACATGTAAAAAAGCAACCACACAAAATAGAACAAATATTTCAGGTGAAATTTACAGTTCCAGGTCTCCCATTTGTGGTGCAGTTTACAGCTCCAGACATCACATTTGTATACCCACTTTTCCACATGCATCTAGTTATGCCCACAGATGATGCATGCACCCACGCTGCCCAAATGCCTGACATGTGGGGGTTCTGTGAAGCAGATGATGCTCTTTATCTGCCACAGATGTGCACATAAAAATGCAAACGCAAAGACCAACATGAAGCTGGCTGAAAATGTAGCTCTTAATATTTTCCCTTCCATAAAGTATTTACAGCCAGGCCTGGATGGAAGAAAAATGTCAGAGTAAGACATGAACTGAGGGCACAGCTGTTTTTCATGGTGAAGGCCTGTAAATCTAATTTATGAAAGACCACGTTGAAGCCTGTGGAAGTGCATATATATACAGATCTTTGCTTGGTGTTCAATACCAACCATTTCTACATTTTCTTTAGTGATTGCTTTGAGTTTCTCCTCCATGCGCTGCAAAGACTGCATCAGTTCATCGTTTCTCTTGGTGAGGCACTTGTTCCTTTCAAGGAGAGGTTTGCATTGTTTTTCAGCTTCTCGAACACGTTTCAACTGTAATAATGAATAATAATGACAAGTTAAAAATGGATTTTCCTTCCTTCACTGCGGGCTCTTGCCTTCTCTCTCCTTCCCAGGTGACTATTGTCCCAACAAAGCCCTGAACAAAAGTATGAAACGGAACTGACAGAATAATATCATCTAACTCTCATATAGCACTTTTCATCCATAGATCTCAAAGCACTGTACAAAGGAGGTCCCTTTTACACATGGGGAAACTGAGGCACAGAGAGACAACATGACTTGTCCAAGGTCACCCAGGAGGCCAGAAGCAGAGGTGGGAATAGAACCTGTCGACTGTGTCATACTGACTTCCTTACCAAAAGAAAGAGTTGGATTGGTCCTTGAATGGCCCAAGTTACGCTGATAGTAAATATCACATCCATAGCTTGGGCTCTTGATGGACAACAGAACAT
The DNA here is from genome assembly GCF_965152235.1 of Eretmochelys imbricata. Classification (NCBI taxonomy): domain Eukaryota; kingdom Metazoa; phylum Chordata; order Testudines; family Cheloniidae; genus Eretmochelys; species Eretmochelys imbricata. Next base: position 19,059,954 of record NC_135579.1, read on the forward strand.
ATATATATTTGTATAAAACAGTAGATTTATTTTAATCAAACCATTGCTTAACAGTGAGAAGGCATTTTTGTAGGTAGTAGCATGTTCTAATATATCAATGTCTATATTCTTATCCACTTAAATGTCCTCCTTCCTTACAAGATGAGTTCCACTGAATAACACTCAATTCCTGTTTAAAAAGACAAAACAAAACAATCCTTTCTGGCAGGGAAGGAGGAATCTCAAGTTGCCATTTTAGGCATAAAGCCCTTTGTCCCTTTTCCATTGTCCTTTGGGCGTTTTCCTTCCATGGCACAGTACTTAGTCATACTATATTATTTAATAAATATGCCCATTATCTAAGGTCTGTTTACAGTCATTTTCAAAGAAGTGGCATTTTCTCATTAAAAAATACTTCAGTAATTTAAAAGTTTGTATCCATAAGAGCAAAGTAGGGTGAATGTTAATGGTATAATCTTTTAGAAGCCAAGTTTTTGAGAGAGATACATAATCAAATCAATAAAAGTAATGCATTTTGCTGTGTTACTGAAACGTTGGTAAGACATCATTTACAAGTATTAATTAATACCACTGAGGCACACAAGATATCTATATTAACACATACTGAGTTAATCATGGTTATTGCTTCCACAATGAACGTAATGGAAACAGCACTGCTTTTCAAAAACTTAATCTTTTACTACAACTGCAGAAATGATGAAGGTCAAAAAGCACTGATGTTCACTTAAAGGCACACCTATCCTGTTCTAAGAGTCAATCTGATAAAGAAATGAATTTATTGTTGTAGCCTCTAGGGCTAGCCTGCTTGCTTGCCTATATATCTTTTCTTATAGGTTTCTTATTTTCTTATGACTTTGATTATTTGTTTTATTATAATAGGTTTACAGGTTTATATTAAAGTAGTTTGGCTGTAATGCAAGGGACCTACAGGCCACATTCTGTATATTGAGCTAAGGCAAAGTTAGCACACATATGTCTGGGACCTTTCACCCAGATAGCAAAGTTAGCACACATATGTCTGGGACCTTTCACCTAGGTAAATAGTGATGAGTTAAGGCATAAGGTCCATATATGGCTGTGATCTTTAACATAGATAGATAAAGGATGTGTTGAAGCAGGTTGGCATAGGGGGCTTTCCAAAGTTCATACTCTCTGTAAACAGGTACACCACAAGGAAATAACCGAAATAACCGGGAGGACAAAAATAACAAATGTAAGAATGATCTAATGTCATTAATATGTATGTATATGGCATTAATATGTACAAACATACCAGCCTATGGAGTAAGTGTACCCCAACATTTCAGTGGGTGAGGAAACTAAGTTTGGACATAGAAGGAGGGCCTGAGTGCTCAAGCCCTATAAAAGAGGGTGACCCACCTTGCCAAAAAAGTGTCTAAGCTTCTAAGTTTCTGAGGGTTTTTCTAAGTTTTGTGCTTGGGAGCTTGTTCTCTAAGTTTCTAAGCTCCACGCTTCTTCGTTCTTAGTTTATTAGTCTGTTAATTTAATTTTAAGTTTTAAGTCAGTTAGTTAAGTAAAACTCTAAGTTAGCTGCAATAGCTCTTAGCTCTAGCTTCTTCTAAACTCTGCACCTCCCTGTCAACAATTAAGGAACCTGAGGGGAGGCTGGGCCTTTGTGTCTTAGCACCAGGTCATCAAGAAAGGGTGTGAGTATATTAATTAAAAGCTTTATAGTGTATAATATCATGTGTATCTTTAAAATACTAGTATTGCATTTATAACTCTAATTATTTTACCAAGTTATTTATTGTGACACAGTGTCCTTGTTGGAGTTCAGGGATTATGGGCTGTTCATCTGTAGCAGAACTAGAAAAAAGGTCACCAGTGAAACAGGAAATCCATCTCAGATTGGCTGACGGGGTTACTGTGAAATTTCCTGGTAAACTCCTCAAGAACCCTCTGAACTGTGGCAGATTAAGCCTCGACCCCTATGAACTGTGGATCTGAGACCTAGACTGGCATCATCCACAGAGCCCTCTGAGGAGGCCCCAGGGCTGGGGCGAGTGGGCCAGGAGATGCAGGAGCTGGATTCAGTTGGCAGCCGGGGCTGGCCGTGGCTGCCCACTGTTGCCTCGTGTGTTTAAATGTAATGCGCTACCATGTTGTGCTTTATGAGGTGTTTTCTGAGGCATTCCATGATATACAGAATGGTAGCGTGTTAAATTGAAACACAAGAGACAGAAAATACCAGGAGGGCAGTGAATGTGGTGGACTAATGACCGAGGGCCTCATCCCAAGCCCCTTGCCATTGCCTTCAATGGGCTTTGGCTTAGGCCTTGAGGCAGCTGAGCCTTCCTGAGTACCACAATGCCATTTCCAACCCTCTCATGCCCCTGGGCCCTAGAGGTAGTGGGTGGTCACAGTATGAACTTTCTCTGCCTCTAACACCCTTAGAGGCTCCTCTTCTTTCCTTTCCTTTCTTTACAGCTCTTGCCTCCCCAATCTGACACAGACAAGAGCACACACCAGTTCATTTCGTTCATCTACAAGCAGTGTGTTCCTGTCCTCCAACTTCCGGATAGTGGCATTCAGCTCTGCCATTCTCTTCTGATTTCTGCGTAAATCCTGTAAATTGAAAGAAAGAAAATTTAGTTTCTAGGTCCTCTGAAACTGTCCATTGGACAAGAAACAAATGGACTGGAATGCTCACAAAAAAGACGAACACATCATCATTTTCTAATGAAACGAAACCCATTTGTAAGGTTGACATCATTTACGTCTGTCACAAGTACCTGGATGCTGGGTAAAAGTTAAAACAGCATGGACCTCATTCTGTACTATCTAATGCAGCTTTGACTCGTGCAACATGGGTGCAAATGACATGCCATTCTGTTGGTAGCAGTTTACATTCAGTATGCACTGGTGCTGATGACCACATAAGGTACAAGCTCAGGTCATTAGTCTGAACTCATTAGCTCAGGAAGCATTAACTGCTCAAAGCAAAGGGAAACATAAACATTTGCAAGGGAGAAACTTGGATAGGTCTCAACCTGAGCCTTCAAGGCTGCTTCGTTTGGACTTTGAAAGCTATATCTGAGGAGGAAGATTCATAGAAGGGGTTTCTGGACCGAGGAACAGAACTGGTCAAAATTTTTCCATTGGAACTTTTTTGATGGAAAATTAGGTTGTTGATTTAAAATTTTCTCAGAAAGTGCCTGCTTTCCTTGAACATTTTTTCCATGGGATTTTTTTTTCAGTTTCTGACAATTTTCAGATGAAAGTTTTCATTTTTCAGTTGTTGGAATAAAAAATTCTGGTTTTGTTTTTTGATTAAAAATTAAGTATTTCTGATGAAAATTGTGACAAAAACTAAAAATGTTTAATTTTTGTATAAATTTTCCTCAGAAACACTCTCATCCCCCTTCTTTTCTGAACAACTCTACTTAGGAGGGTTTTTTCAGAACAAAACTCAGGTTGGAAAGCAAGGAAAACACTGTCATTCTCAACTGCCTTTATCTTCTTATACCTGCTTTGCACAAAAGTGTAAGTAAAGAAATAGGCCCTGAATAGTTTAGTCCAGTAGACATTTCCTGTGCCAAGAACTATTTCCTGTAATTAGAATTACCACTAGAAGACACTTCACAGAGTGAGGCTTAACTACTATAGCAACATGAAAATGATGCAGGAAGTGGGCAAAATAATTTTGCAATCCAAATAAAGCCCATTGTTTGTATTTTGGATTACATTTAAGCCTACTTACAGGACTGCTACAGTGTTCTGATCCATCTCCAGCTCTTCCTGGGATCTCTCGTTTGGGACTGCTCATGTTACACTCCGCCTCCTTCACTAAGAAGAGCTGTTCATCCAGAGCCTCCTTCTGCAGCTGGAGCTTCTGTACATAGCCTGTCTGGGTCTCCAGTTCTTTCTCCAAGGAAAAGATGATTCTGTCTTTAGCCTTGATTTCATCCATCTTAATTAAGAAATAAAAGTACAATGTTACTGCACAAGCCCAACAGAATGTCAGCACTGCAGGAGTAAGGAGAGATCACCTTACCGTTGTTGTTCACTGCTGTATCTGCTGTTAAACAGTACACCAAACTCATGGATTACACACTTCCTCAACATCATAAAAAACAAATAGTTATTGCATCGGATTAGTAAGTCTATGATGAGCAAAGGCCATAAATTGAATGATATAGAAGTACATCTATGCACAAAATATGGACTAATTTTCAAAGGTGCCCAGGTCTTCACTCCCTGCTGATGTACATAAGAGATGCAGGTGCTCACCTTCTCTGAAAATCAGACCAAGGGTTTAATCTATAACTTCATCATCATCAAACATGCACAGTCTCTGGAAGACCAAAGCGCCAGCCAGAGTGACCACAGTTGATGGTGTTGCACCAGTACCAGTTCAAAGTAAGTGTAAAACAATCAAAATTAATATGATTGGGCTAGATCCCCAGGTATGGAGCTATGCTGATTCACACCAGCTGAGGATATGGTCTGTGTACTCACTTTGCACAGATGTAAGATCCTCAGTTGGTGTAAATTGGCACAGCTTCATAGATTTACATCCGCTGAGGATCTGTCCCCTCTATTTAGTAGACTTGCAGTCTAGGGGCCTCATTCTCCGCTCCCTATTGGCAGTGTCATTCTAATGAATGGAGAATCAAGTCCATAAGTTTCATTAGCTGCATCACTCCTGTCTAATGTTCCACGCAGATCCAGCACATATTGAAGTGTCTCATCCCTTCCACTAGAATCTGGATGACTGATGCTGTCCAGGCAGCTACACTGGAAGACTAGAAGAGAAAGGGGTAACTAACGTTTAGAATAAGATCACTGCACGTAAGCCCTGAAAACTTTAAAGATAGGTATGAGCCAGCTAAATGCCATTGAGCCTAAGGAAATTCTGTGACTCAGAATTTGTAAAACACTCAGGGAAAAAAATGCATGTTAATCTGTGAAAGTTACATGAGTCATTTCCCCAAAACCCGAATGCTGCCTGTGTTGAATTTTGCCCAGAGCCTCAAAGATATTTACTGATCCTGTCGCCTTTCATGCATACTGAAATCCTCCCAACAGTATATTTTTCAAATTAATGGGCCAGATGGTACTCAGACACAGAAGCCAAAATGTGGACTGTCCAGGTAAAACCCGGACGGGTGGCAACTCTAGGCCAGATTCTAATCTCTATTACACACTTGTCAATCTGATGCAACCCCATTGATTCCAGTGGAGATACAGTGGATTTACACTGGCGTAAATGAGATCAAAGTCTGACCTAGTGCATGGCACTTATACAAACAAAAGCTTTTTAAAAGGGACCATTTTTCTGTTTAAAATACCATTTCACTCACAAAATATTCATCCAGGGCTGAGTTGACTAGTGTTGCCAACTCTCACAATTTTGTTGTGAGTCTCATGCTATTTAGTGTTTATCTTAAAGCCCAAATCCATTGTCTGAGAGTTTGAGCTTCCAGTTAAGAAAAAAAGGAAGATCCTAGCCCTCAGGATTACAGAGCGAAGCTTGAAAATATGACACAAGAGTACCATAAAGGCTCAAAAAAGCAAAAGGCAAACCAGAAAGAACCCAACATTCATTCTTTTGAAACTCTCATGATTACTAAACCAGTCTCCTGATTTCGGGGGTCTGATTTCCCACTTTTTCTGAACTCTGGGTAATGGCAATATTACGATCTACACCATTCTAGGGTCTAGCCCAGCAATTTAAAAATGAAAAAGTAATTAATTTGAATTTTTTTTCACTTACCTGCCAAATCGTGAATTCAACTTTCCAGACCAAATTCGTTGCTGTTGCAAGTGAGCATAACTCCTTTGAAGCCAGTGGAGTTGTAGCCACTTACCCCAGCACTGAATTTGACCTTCTGTGTTGTTTCTATAACTGTTGATGACACCATAAAGACTAAAGCAGAGAGCATTGCTCCCCTCTGCTGTTTAAAATCTTTCCATACTATCATTTGTATTAGAAAAGCTGGTAGGTAGCAACTGCAGACGGAGACATAATCACAACATGCAGTAAGAACTCGTATAATATCTAATACAAATCTTCTCTTATCCTGACACTAATGGATCAAATACATGTTTGGGGCATAGCTCAACTAGAATTTCAATTTCCTTTTAAATTAAATTAAATTTATAATAATAATAAGGGCTCTCAAGCGATTAAAAAAATGAATCATGATTAAAAAAAATTAATCGCAATTAATCACAGTGTTAAACAATAACAGAATACCATTTATTTAAATATTTTTGGATGTTTTCTACATTTTCAAATATATTGATTTCAATTACAACACAGAATAGAAAGCGTACAGTGCTCACTTTATATTTATTTTTGATTACAAATATTTGCACTGTAAAAAAATGAAAGAAATAATATTTTTCAATTCACCTAATACAAGTACTGTAGTGCAATCTCTTTATTATGAAAGTTTAAGTTACAAATGTAGAATTATGTACCAAAAAACTGTATTCAAAAATAAAACAATGTAAAATTTTAGAGCCTGCAAGTCCACTCAGTCCTACTTCTTATTCAGCCAATCACTAAGACAAACAAGTTTGTTTACATTTGCAGGAGATAATGCTGCCCGCTTCTTGTTTACAATGTCACCTGAAAGTGAGAACAGGTGTTTGTCCATGCGTCCATGCTGATGACGGATTCTGCTCAATAACAATCTGAAGCAGTGCAGACCAATGCATGTTCATTTTCATAATCTGAGTCAGATCCCACCAGCAGAAGGTTGATTTTCTTTTTTGGTGGTTTGGGTTCTGTAGGTTCCACATCAGAGTGTTGCTCTTTTAAGACTTCTGAAAGCATGCTCCACACCTCGTCTCTCTCAGATTTTGGAAGACACTTCAGGTTCTCAAACCTTAGGCTGATTAGAAATCTCACATTGGTACCTTCTTTGCGTTTGGTGAAATCTACAGTGAAAGTGTTCTTAAAATGAACATATGCTGGGTCATCATCTGAGACTGTATAACATGAAATATATGGCAGAATGTGGGTAAAACAGAGCAGGGGACATACAATTCTCCCCCAAGGAGTTCAGTCACAAATTTAATTAATGCATTATTTTTTTCCGAGCATCATCAGCACGGAAGCATGTCCTCTGGAATGGTGGCCGAAGCATGAAGGGTCATACGATTGTTTAGCATATCTGGCACGTAAATACAAAAGTGCCATGCAAATGCCTGTTCTCACTTTTTGGTGACATTGTAAACAAGAAGAGGGCAACATTATCTCCTGTAAATGTAAACAAACTTGTTTGTCTTAGTGGTTGACTGAACAAGAAGTAGGACTGAGTGGACTTCTATGCTCCAAAGTTTTACATGGTTTTGTTTTGAGTGCACTTATGTAACAAAAAAATCTACATTTGTAAATTGCACTTTCATGACAAAGAGATTGGACTACAGTACTTGTATGAGGTGAATTGAAAAATACTATTTCTTTTATCATTTTTACATTTGTAATAATCATACATAATTGTAATAATCATACATTTGTAATAATCATTTCTTTTGTTTATCATTTTTACATTTGTAATAAAAAATAATATACACTTTGATTTCAATTACAACACAGAATACAATGCATATGAAAATGTAGAAAAAATCAAAAATATTTCAATTGGTATTCTATTGTTTAACAGTATAATTAAAATTGCGATTAATCGCGATTAATTTTTTTAATCATGATTAATTTTTTTTGAGTTAATCGTGTGAGTTAACTGCGATTTACAGCCCTAATAATAATAATAATAATAGTAATAAATAATAATAATAATTTTATGGCCAATAATAAAAATTGTAGATATTGTACACAGCTCAGCTAAGGCTTTGGGATCTAAGCTCATCAGTACAGAGTTTAGGAGGAGTATCTCTCTCTCTCTCTCTATCTGAAATAATGAAGTACCTATCCCTGGCAGATCTAAGTGCTGCTTAGTGTTGTGCATTTGACTGGGTGCCTGGGCTTTTTGTTCCCATCTTCCTCTGCAGCACAAGGTTTGGACACTGATAGAGGGAACTGATGGTCCAGTATTCTGAGCCAGCAAGATAAATCCTCTGCTTGCTGAAAATCCAAACCTGAGATTTATTAACATGTAGGAAACCTCATGGAATATCTGGAGGAAACCGCAGTGTGGCAAAACCCAGTATTTCCTCTTTGCTGGAGACCTTCACATTGCATGCTGCTGGCTTCTGAAGATTAATTTGATTTTATGTTGCATATGAATTAACAATTATAGATGGGCCCCAGCAACAAAATCTGGATCTAGATTTCCATCACCCGCCAAGTTCTGGGGTGTTTGGATCCAATGGTTCTGTTCAGTCCACTATTAGGTGTCGGACTGTGCCTGGTGACTGGGTCACTATTAGGTGCCGGACTAGCACTGGTGACTGGGACAATGTTGGTAGAAGAAGGAAAGCCCATGAAGCCTTTTCCCTCTGTCAACATGCTGGGCAAGAACCAGGAACAGTCAGTCACAGAACTCTGTGCACCCCAGGGGTGTTATTTGCCCAAAAGAGGCTGAGGGCTTTGGAGAGAGGGGCAGGACCACGGCTGTGGAGAGGGATCCCCACACACTCCCTTTGCACTTCCTGGCACTCTCCTGAGGCATAATCCATCCCAGAACTGTCCCTTGGGGCTGCACAGCTTCCTACACAGATAATGGCTCAATGGCACAAACTAGCCCTAAGGCAAGATTAGGATCATTCATGTCTACAAAGAGAGAGTCTTTTGAGCTGGATTTGGATTTCAGGGATGTACAGCTGAGGGCTTTCGTTCAGTCCCACTTCTAGCTAAAACACCCAGCACCTGCAGTGCAGGTGGTTTAATTTTGGAAACCACGATTGCTAGAAAGACAAAGTCACTGCAGAGAAGAACATCACAAGGGGGAGGGATAGCTCAGTGGTTTGAGCATTGGCCTGCTAAACCCAGGGTTGTGAGTTCAATCCTTCAGGGGGCCATTTAGGGATCTGGGGCAAAAATTGGGGATTGGTCCTGCTTTGAGCAGGGGGTTGGACTAGATGATCTCCTGAGGTCCCCTCCAACCCTGATATTCTATGATTCTATGATCACCACAATGTTCTTTGTGATAGAGCTACTTCTTCTGCACTGCAAGCTGGAAGGAGAATGCCACTTTCCCCTACATAGAACATTTGAAAAAGAAATGCACATGGGCAAGCAGAGAGGAAATAGAAAGACTAATAGAAAGAGTTATGCCATGTTTGGGATGCAAAGGTGTTACATCTATCAGTCTGGTAAAGCTATAAATCTGCATGTTTTATGCCCTATACTGCACAATGAAATTCTCCTTTCACCCAAGTGCTGGGGACCTGTGTTTTCGGGGAAGGAGGGTCTGGGGCCTATTCTGGCTGCTGTGGTGAAGTTTTGAGTGGCCATGGATAGCACAGTAGTAACTGACGACTCCTGCTGTAGATGGCAGGTATAATATTTATGCAGTGAGTCCGCTGACAGCCTCCTGCTTCCAAAGCACAGCCCCTACCACTAAAGCTAAAAGAGAATTCCTGTTAGCAGTATAGGGCCATAGTGGGGAGACGCTCTGATTCCATCCCGAAAAGGCAGCAGTGGTGTGGGTGCGTATCTATTTATACACACACAAACTACCAATTTGTTACAGAATATACCATTAGCATATTTCCTCCTGGGTTCCAGTAGCCCCGTGAATAGCTCACATCAGCAGCTCCCGCCAACTTCATCTCACCTAATTCCAAGAGAGATGTGGTAACTGGGAGTATTTTAATCTGTTTGCAAACTAATTTGCACTGCCCGGGTCTGACTGAACAGGAAACCTATCAGCACTAGAGGCAAATCAACAAGGCTGTAAGGAGTCACCCTGGCTGTTTGGTGCATAGGGAGATTACTAACCAGTCTGCGAATATCCCTTTCACTCTCCCATTTGATCTTAGAGATGGCTTCCTGATGGGACTGATGCTCACTCCGAAGATCACCCGCCTTGATCTTATCGGCTTGAATCATGTTGGTAAGGGCCTCGTCCACCTGCTTTTTGGCAGATTTTAGTTCAGTAATTTCCTGCAAAAGTTTAAGGCGCTCGGAGTCAAATTGTTTCCTGGCCTCTTCACGAGCCTCAATGGTCAGCGCTGTCCTTACTTTGTCACTGCTCCCATCCCGCAAAGCATACAGTGCTGACTTGAGACGCTGGATTTCACTGTCTCTCACTTTAACCGTCCGAGTAATTTCCTGCTCATGCTGTTTGATTAGGTTCTCCCGCACTGCCTGCAGCTCTTTCATTTTCTCCTCATGGAGTTTGGCTTTAAGTTCAGTGATCTGCACAGTCTGCTTGCGTTGCTCCAATTCTCTGATCCGCTTAGTTTCTTGAATCTTTTCTCTTTCAAGTTTGCTGACCTACAGGTTGAGAAGAAAAGAAAATCAGCTGCCAGAAATATGTTCTAAACCATGCCCATTTGAAGTACCCATACACTCCAGCAAATCAGGGAGGGAAATCACCTGAGACACTCATCGATTCTTTCACCCTCAGTATGACAAGATATGGGCCACATCCTAAAGCACTTACTCAACTTTATCCCGTCTTTACTCAGGCAAAAAGTCTCCTTGACCTCATTAGGAGTTTTTCCTCAGTGAGGACTTCAGCATTTGTCCCTACATACTTTTTCTCAACACAAGTGCTTCACTGCTGTTCATTAAAATAAATGACTGAAGCCTCTTGCCCGGGCAATGACCCACCCTGCAATAACAGAGCAACCCAACAATCTTCACTAACCTTATCTTAGAGCTCGTTAGCAACCCTACAAATCAAACTCTTGTGAACATGCAATGAAGGAATGCAATTTGATGAAGAAAGAGATTTCAATAAGAACGGAATGTGACAGGCTTATTATTTACAGTAAGAAGGGAAAAGAAGGATTTTAAGATGATAAAAACTCCCGTGGCAATTTCCTTTAAAAAATACCATAAAGACTCAGAGAGTGAGCAAACCCTTTAAAGTGAGAAAGACAAGGAAAGATAAAAAAATGAATAATAATTAATAAAATACTACCTCAGTTGAAAGCCCCCCAGGAGACACGGGTGGTGCCTTCTTACAATCGTAATTGATTTGAAGGATGGGATTTGCTAAAGCTAACGAATGCCATATGCAATATGCATTGAGGTGACATGTTTCTCTTGCATTCTGTCCTCAGGTGGTCTCAGATATACTCTCAACCAAAATATATCTCGAAGGGGGAAAAGAGTCCTAAAAGTGCAGTTTCACTTCAGTTTCAGGTCACCAAAGTTATCCTGACAGATCCTAAAAATGAGCAGTGTGTTTCTTAGGGCTTCTTAAAAAAAAATCCAATGAGCAACGTATAGAATCATAGAGTGTAGGGCTGGAAGGGACCTTGAGGTGTCATCAAGTCCAGCCTCCTGCATTGAGGCAGGACCAACTAAACCTAGACCATCCCTGACAGGTGTCCAACCTGTTCTTCGAACTTCCAATCAAGGGGATTTCACAGCCTCCCTTGGATGCCAGTTCCAGAGCTTAACTACCCTTATAGTTAGAAAGTTTTTCCTAATAGCTAACCTAAATTTCCCTTGCTGCAGATTAAGCCCATTGCTACTTGTCCTACTTTCTGTGGCCATAGAGAACAATTGATCATAGTCCTCTTTATAACAGCCCTTAACATATCTGAAGACTGTTATCATGTCCCCCCCATCAGTCTTCTTTTCTCAAGTCTAAACAGGCCCAGTTCTTTTTAACCTTTCCTCTTAGGTCAGGTTTTCTAAACTTTTTATCATTTTTGTTGCTCTCCTCTGGAATCTCTCCAATTTGTCAAGATCTTTCCTAAAGTGTGGTGCCCAGAACTGGACACAGTACTCCCACTGAGGCCTCACCAGTGACAGGTGGAGTGGGACAGTTACCTCCCATTCCTTACATATGACCCTCCTGTTAATACACCCCAGAATGGTATTAGCCTTTGTCACAACTGCATCACATGGTGACTCATATTCAACTTCATTCTTAGGGCACCAAGCTCTGCAACAGCCCAGGTCAAAGTTGTCAAACTTGGCTGTTTAAAATTAGGCCCTAAGCTCTGTATTTAGGCACATAAATACGAGCGCTCTGTTTTTCAAAGGGCTGAGTGCTCACAGCTCTCCCTGACAGCTAACAGCATACCACAGTGGTGCTACTGTACTATTAGCCTATGGTTACAGTGGAAATAAAGACAGAGAGGGTCAGTGAGAAAACAAAGTGGAAAGCATGAGAGAAATTCACTACTCCTTCAAGTTCCTGGCAGCCAGCCTATGGTTCCTAAGAAGAAAAGCTAATCCCTGCCTGTCTGCTAAGACATCAGTGCCAAGGCTTGAAAAACCATTGTGCCTTTCCAGGTTCTGAGATCAGCCTGCTGTAAAAGTCTGAGATGCAGGATGAATTAGAAAGAATGACTGTGTCAGTTTTCTTGTTGCTTGCGAATCCTGCCATGTTAAAATGGGTTTCAATTAATGACTATAAATCTCACTGGAGGGTGAGGGGAGAAACCCCCCCACAGATTATCCCAGACTGTCTATTTGTTCTTTCATCTTATTTCTGCTACAACTAAAGAAACCGATTTCCACTCAACAGGCCAATGGGCTTCTGAGATTGCCATTAGCTTTGATATGTGGATAAGAAAGCCTTTCATGATAAAAGACCCGATGGAAACTAAAGCACTTGCTGTTGTTCAGTTTTGGAAGCTCCGAGCAGCCCAGCCTAGGTTTGTTTTCCTGAGGCCATGCTTATCCGTGAAGGAATCAAAGAATTTCCATCACAGGCTTCAATTAAAATCAACTGGGGGAAAAAAACCACATCAGTAAGTGCTGCCCTTTGAAACTGCTACTGTGGCTCAGTGGCAGATTCAGAGTCCTAGCATGTGGACAGCACTGGCCATAACTTCAGGATTCGGTGAGAGGAAATCAACAGCAACTATAACATGGGACTTCTGTTGTTTGCTGCTCATAAAGAACATCTTGTTAAAACTAAAGAGTGCCGCTATCTCATTAGCATCCAGGAGACACTTAGCTCTCGCTGTATAAGGCTTTATAGGACAAAAGCAACACTCTTGCACCTGGCAATGCACGGGAGACTCCAGGGCACAGGTGTAATGTCATGGGCTCCTGACTAGAAGCACCAGTAAGAAAGCAGGAAGTGATGCAGTGGGAAAAAACCCATTTCATTGCAAAGCAACTTCAAAACTTGATGACGTTTTGCCAGCCTGAAACTATCTACTTCTTCAGGCACGACCGGCAGGAAGTGGAAAGGCTATCTGCACCTTCTCTGCAGAGCAAGTGCACAGTGACAGCTAGAAATTTACACTGTGGGTGACATCCGTCACCCCCATTCCGGTTCCTTTCAGTTGGAGCGGCATGAAGAGTCCTAAAAGCCCCATATTCTGCCAAGGAAGAATTCCCTCAGTCAGCTGTAAAGCTGCTTCCTGAAGACGTCCTGCAGGCCTCAGGGGGCTGTTGGGTTGGGGCAAGAGGCAATAGACATGTGTTGGGGTGGGGTCACAGCCTACAGCACTGAAGAGATCTGTCCCATAGAGATCCCTGGGAGGCTGCTGTACTTTAGACTCTGAGTGCTGGGAACCTCTCCAGCCTCTTAGGGTATGTCACATGGCAAGAAAAAGATGCAGGGCAGAGAGGCTCAGCCTGGGTCTATAGACTCAGACTTGTGCAATGAGGGTGAAAGTAGCAGTGTAGATGTTCCCAGTTGGGCTGGAGCTAGGCTCTGACTCCCACCCCACTCGCTGGGTTTCAGAGGCCAAGCAGGAAAATCTACACTGCTATTTTTAGCCTGGTAACGTAAGCCCATATCTGTAGACCACAGCTCTGAGACTTGTTGCCATGGGTTTGGGGTTTTTTGCAGTGTAGACGTACCCTAAGGGTCTACACTGAATAAAAGACCAGCAGCATGGTTGCGGCCAGCACAGGTAAGCTGACTCAGGCTTGTGGGGCTTGGGCTTCAGGGCTAAAAACTGCTATGTAGATGTTCAGCTCAGGCTGGAGCCTGAGCTCTGGGACCCTTCCCCTTGTGGATCCTCCCCCGCTCAAAGGTAGGGTCCGTAAGGAAGGTCTACACTGCACATTAAACTGAGGCTCTGACTCAGGGTTGAGCCCAAGTCAGAAGGTCTGACTCTGAAGTGCTGCATGGATGCTAGCATGACTGTGAGACCTGGGTCTAGCAATTTACAATGCAGAGTAGAAGTTCAAGTGTGGGCTAGGAAACACCAACTCCACAGGCCTGGGTCCTGTAGAGTTGGGTTTACAATGCAGTGCACCTAGCCTTAGAGGTACAGCACAGAATCACACACTATATATTTATGGAGCACTTCACTCACTAGTGAAATGCAACCGTCTTTGGAGTGGCCGAAATAAGTCCTTCGAGAATGCACAGCAACACAACACAGTAGGCAGAGATAAATGAAAAACATGGTAGTCACAGAACTAACACTGAATTTAAGGGTGTCAGGATAAATCTAACTAATTGGAACGTAGCCAGGATCTTGAGGTCAACAATCCTTTTCTTCATAGGCCTGAGCCTCCTTTAACTTACCCCCATGTAAACAAAGTGTAATTCCATTGAAGTCAGGATAAAAATGGTGTAAGTACAGAAGAATCAGGCCCTGTCTTCTGGTTAAAAAACATGTGTGCCCGCCTTGATTTTCTGTTATACAGCTTTTCCAGATCTTTTTCTCCTTTGCAGATACTGTCATTTAATACTGACTCTTCACTCACCTTCGATTTCTCCTGATGCAGCTCAATTTGAATGTCTGTGAGCTTGGTCCTGAGCTCTTCATTGGCAGCCTGCAGGGCAACAATCAGTGCCTCCGGCTTCTCGCCCTTGCTGCGTCCTTTTTTTGACATTGTTTCTTCCTAATGAGAGTCTATGCGTTTAATTCCTTTCAAATAGGGACTGCCATCTTTGTTTGTTCCGTTCAGTGCAAGTTGTCTCAGCACCTACTGTGTGACATTCCTTAAGGTCCTGTCCTCAGCCGCTTTGGAAGCCCTGCGAGAAATAAGACACACTGTTATTTGTCAGTGGGTCAGTGGCATCACAACGGTTCATATGGTTACAAAACATTAAGACAATAGTTCATTTTTCCAAACACTGTGACCTCTGTCCAGAGACTTGCAAGGGGGATTTTAGCACAATCAAATTGCTATGTGTAAGCTTGGCATGCCTAATGGCTTTCAAAGCAATGTCCTCCCTCTTTCTTGTTTCCTCCAGGGGGCATTCCGCAAAGAAGTAGGAGGCAGTTTGTTTCTTAAGGATTTCTGTAGCTGAGCAAAGAGATTTTTAAAAATAATTCTGGTTCTGTTAGTTGCCACTGATTCAAAGCCTCGGATAAAGAGGTCTTCTGTGCAGAATAAGCACAGCATTGGCAGTAGCGGAACAAGCTTCCTCCACACTGCCTTATCAATCAGTGTCTCCATCCTGACCTGGGACGGCTACCTTCATAGGCATGCTGGCAGTGCCAGATCCATGGCCATTAAATCCCTAGCATCTCCAAGTCCTACACGACAATTGTTCACAGCAGAAAACCAACATACACGTTGACATGGTTGGTGATCTGGAGAAGTCCAGGACTATCATAGCAGAGTGTGTACCGGCTGTGTTTCTCATCCTCCCCCGCGTATCCTTTCTCCTGGTCACCTGTGCAAGGACCAGGGTTAACTTTCCCCGTATGTACTGGAGAACAGGTAGTCCCACTGCCACTTCTCTAGATGGATCAGAGACAAAGACTATGATTCCCAAGGATGATTGACACCTTTTGGGGAAATAACCCAATCCACATTAGTAATTTTGTCATACAGTGAACAAACTAGCATTCTTTCTTGTTACCTTGAATTAATTTTTATTTCCACTTGTATATTGTGAAATGTATCCTGAAAATGTCATCCTCTAATTCCATTTAACTAAGCTTCCATATACTGCTCCCAGTTATGCTGTTATAACTGCTTTGAAATCAATAGAGTTACTCTAGATTTACGTTATTGTAACGGAGATCAGAATCCGGCCAGTATTTCCTCCACAATCCCCATGCAAGACAGAAGGTCTAATCTTGCTCGCAGTTACACCAGTGCATTGTTTCCAGTGGAGTTGCAATGGTAAATTGGTTAGTCTCTAAGGTGCCACAAGTACTCCTTTTCTTTTTGCGAATACAGACTAACACAGCTGCTACTCTGAAACCTGAGATCAGAGTGGAGCCCAAAGATTACAGTAAATTGAGACTCATGTTTGTTTTAGGAGTGGGCGAATATTGTGAAAGAAAATCTACTCTGGAAGCGGTATAGTATAAGTGGCCCATTCTTGTCATCTGTGTTGTAATGCAGCAGAGCAGGGATGACATTATAATGTCCAGCTCAAACTCAGAAAATGAGGCGAAGGAGATGGGAATGGTTAAGAATGTGAAAATCTGACTGCCTATGACATATGAATGCTAATGCCTTAAGACTTGCTTGGGTTTAAACAAAGGTTGAATTTTCTCAAGATTAACCATGCAAGGTTTTGAGCTGGAGAAACAAAACAATGTGTGAGCTAAGCAGGAAAGAAAATAGATTAAAAATTCACAGGAGAGGCTTCCCTGCAGGGAAGTGATTGTTTTAAAGACCTGAACTACAGTTACAGTAGTAAGTACTTTTACTGGCTGTACTACTACAGAACCCCAATGAGCAGGGGGTACAAGAGGCTCTGAGCCCACTTCAGTTCTGATTGGCTGCAAGTGATCTCATGACTGAAACACTCTAATAATACTGCAGATGGCATGCATCACCGACTGCAGTCCTGCAGTAGTAGCCCTGGGGTGTGCTGAGCTACTTTAAGGTTAGCCTCCCATAGCAAGGCAGCAGGCCGTAAAAGATGGATGCTTTTAGTTCAGGAATGAGATACTTTGGATATTTATGCTTGAAAGCATAAAGCATGAGGATTAAACGTATCATTGCTACACAGATGGAATGTCTCAGTGTTACCCAGATAGCTGGTGCGTATGAAGATAGAGCAGGCTGGAATCACAGCAAGAAAAATCATGTTAAACTGCAACAGGAGCACCACTTGAGGTTAGAAATGTGAAAGTAAAGAGAGGATCTAAAATGAGGCATGACAAAATAAATTCCTAGTCTCCTCCAAAAAGGTAATTTACTCCTTATTAGTTTATCAAATATGCATTATACCTTTTTTATGCAGATAAAAACATGGGTTTAGCATCTGGATAGCAAGCAATTTACAGAGGCTGCTATGACACACTGAACTGCTGAGATAACAGAAGCTTTAGCTAATGCACTGGGCCACTTTGCTTACAAATCTTAAAATGCTGTCTTAGCATTATTACCAGCCACAGGGCTGAGTTTATTTGATAGTATGGGTCTATAAGGTTGTTTCATAATGGATTATGAACGGGATATAAAAGACCAAAGCAATGACAGTGGATATAAACCCAGTATAACAATAATACAATACACTCATATAATCAGCATTAATACAAATATTACAAGCATGTGAACTAATTGCAATTCCTATGGCCAAATTCTGTTAAGGGTTACTTGACGGAATTACTTTGAATTTGTACTTTGGGGCCGAATCCTTCACTAACTGAGAATTGTGTGTAGTGCTTACTGTGGGAAATCCCCACTGAAGTCAGTGGGGCTCAGTAAGCACTGAGCCATGAAGTAGGTGTGTGGAGTATTGTGTCCCAAGACTCTAATCACTAGTAAGATCAGTAGCATGTTATGGATTCTTAACAATCAATAGACTTAATGGGCATTACGCTAGATGGTTTAGTAACATCCATACTAGAATCAGTAAACTTAATAAATAATGACCAGATGGCAAAGTACTGCTTATTTTTGATCTTTCACAGTAATAACTTTCTCTCTGGAATGGGCAAATGTGGACCTTCAGAGATTGAAAGGTACATGACTATCAAAAAGAAGATAACAAAAAGGGTATGTTATTTCATCTTGGGATTCAGTGTTAACTCTTAGCAGCACAATGGACATATTCAGTGAATTATTACAGTCCTGAGGTCTTTTGCATGTGCAGTTTTATCATCTCTCCAAAGACCGTTATCCTGGGCTGGACGGATGTTATATCTTTAAAAATCGAGATGAGCATATAATTCAAAACAATGTGTTGGAGGGGTTTAGTCTGTCAGTGTGTGCACGCCATAGTCAGTAGCAGATCACAAGTTCCTCAACTGTGTTCTGAATTTGATAACTTTTTATTTTACGTCTACTACTGGTCATAAAAAGTGCTCTGGGATTGTTTGTTCTGCACCCACAAATCAGGTGAAGTATCTTCCACAAACTGGTGCAATTGTAAGCATAGTTAAGAGTGCCTGCAGGTTTGCACCTGCAACTGTGCATGCTATTTGGAGGCCCAGCTATAAAGATCTCTCTCTCTTCCCTCAGGTGTCCAGCTCCATTATACTCTCCTGATCTTCCCTCAACATGTAGCAGGCCCCAGACTCTTCCAACATGCTGCGAGCTCCTTCCAGACCTCCTGCAGAGAATCCCGTTGTGTTGCTGGCCTCTCCAAGACCTTTCATTTTATAGTGACAGGTCTCAGAGTAGCGGCCGTGTTAGTCTGTATCCGCAAAAAGAAAAGGCGGACTTGCGGCACCTTAGAGACTAACCAACTTGTTGGAGCATAAGCTTTCGTGAGCTACAGCTCACTTCATCCGATGAAGCTGTAGCTCACGAAAGCTCATGCTCAAATAAATTGGTTAGTCTCTAAGGTGCCACAAGTCCGCCTTTTCTTTCATCTTATAACGCTCTCGGCTCCCTTTCATCTGAGGCTATATCTACACTACCACTTATGTTGGTATAACTTATGTGTTTCAGGGTGTAAGTGAGGCACCTACCTGAGCAACATAGGTTATACCGACCTAAGCACTGGTGTGGACAGCGCTATGTCGGCAGGAGAGCTTCTTCCACCGACATAGCTACTGCTGCTTGGTGGGGGTGGATTAATTAAGTCGATGGGAGAGCTCTCTCCTGTTGGCTTAGAGCGGCTACAGTAGAGAGCTTACAGCGGTGCAGCTGCATTGGTACAGCTGTGCCTCTGTAAGCTCTCCAGTGTAGCCATAGCCTTAGGCTCCAACATGCTTCTGCTTGTCTCCATCTTTTAAAATCTGTTGTGGCCTCCAGCTGCCTCTCTGCTGAGCCAGTGGTCTGTGGGCGTTCGCAGAGTGGAGTCTTTTACTTTACAACAAGGAAAACAACAAAGAAAGAACAACTATAAAGTCTCCAAGATTGTGTCCTGCTCAGAAAAATGATTTTGAATCCTCTCACAGCCCTGATCTATTGCAAACAGGCAGACAGACTTCTTACATTTAGATGTGCATTACCCGTATTACCAAAACATACTTAAAAACACCTCTTTCCCTACAAACAGATAATTATAATATGTGGTAACTGAGATTTCAAACTCCAGAAGTACTCCAATAGAATAACATTCAGAAACTACCTTATTTGCTATAAAATAGTATTTATATTAGTAAAAATAACAACCCCCTGGAAAGGAAGCAGCCACCTTCTGTCCACTTTACAGCCTTACTCTGAATTGGATTTAGCTGGCATGCCTACTGGTGGTGGAAACAGTTTGGTTGATAATGTGGACCTTCCTTTGGAGAACAACTGAAATATCTCTGGAGACATGGATATTTGGGGCGTGGAGACACGCAGTTTAGCACTTGAACTGCACAAAATTCTTAGCGTTCAGTGATGACCTGTTGCCTTTTCTTGTCTTAATCACCCTAGAGACAGTTTTCAGAGACCTTGAATACATAATCTGTGATAGTCACATGCTCTGCTAGAAGAGAAGTTCAGAATAAACAAATAAACTACCAGAGACGTAGCAGCATTTCTGATACAAACATTTGTACCCTGGTGAATTTCACTTTCACTGTTTTCTTAATGCAGAGACAGATTAGGGTGTTGAGTTGTGCTATAGTCTAATCCACAAAAGTAGTTAAGAATATCCATTGAATACATATTGCAGATAACCTTGTGGCTAGACTGTCTGTCTGCAGTAGCACTTAAGAAAACTTACAGTAACATGAGCCAGGTTAAAACTGACCTCTCCAGATCAAAGGCAGTTCTGAAGAGAGGCAATGTGGTCTTGTGGTTAGATCAGGGATTGTGATAAATGATTCCTGTGTTCTTTTCCCATCCCTTCCACTCAGTGCTTTACTGTATGATCTTGGAAAGTTCACTTAATTCTATGCCTTGCTTTTCCTATCAGTAGAAGGGGTATTATAATAATAATTAATTAATAACCTGTCTCACAAGGGCCTTGTGAATAGAGCTGGTTGGGAATTTTTCAACAAGTAATTTTTTCATCAAAAATACTAATTCGTCAAAATTGAAACTGTTTGCAAATCTGAGCTGGGCTTGATGAATTTCCCAACTCAAAAAAATTTCAAAATGGTCAAAAATGTTTCATTTTGACATTTTCTAAGTGAAAAGTTAAGAACGACTTTTCATTTCAAAATGTAAGCTAATTAGACTGGGAGGGTGGGAAAGGTTAAAAAAGAATAAAGGTTAAAATCAAAATAAACATTCTGAAATTATTGAAATGAAATGTTTCAACTGACCTGAAATGGAAAAAAAACTGATTCATGAATATTTTTGATATTTTGCCTCTCCATCCCTATTCAAGATGGGAAAAAGCTTCAAACTCTTGAAAATATCCACAGGATAGAAAAACCATTTCCCACCCAAGTCTAGTTGTGAGGCTTAAATAATTAACATAACAAAGTACTTTGAGATTCTTTAACATAAAGCTTTATGTTCCCAGTAAAGGCCTGGTGTTTTGGACCTAGTGCCTATGAATGGTCTCATTGAATTAGGTGTACAATATTTTGAATGTGACAAATCCTAGCTCAATTTTTACTCAGGTAAAACTGCCAGTGAAATCAATGAGTGCAAATTCAGAACCCGGTTTAGAGAAATTTGCATCCTGTTGTGCCAAAGAATGTAAGAGCATATGTGTGATAATATAATGCTAGGTAGAGGACTCTGTGTGATGGTGTTCACCTTTCAATCCATGCGAACGAGATTAAGAATAAGAAAGAGTCAAGTTTGTCCAGACCCAATTACAAGAAGATGTGATAGGACAGGTCTTAATTACAGCCCAGTCTAACACTTCCTTTGTCAAAAATCTTGAAACATTTGTCTCTGGTTGCTCGCTAGCTGGACTTTGACAAAATCGTAGGTAACTTCGAGTCCGCTTCAATTCATCCCATGCAGGGATGGAGACAAATGAAGACTTAAAGCACTTGTTAAATCCCATTAGCTCATAACTCCTGTCTGTGCTGCTCTTTTCATTGACCTCTTTCATGTTTTCAGTAAGGTGACCACTTTGTATTAACCAGCTCAGACATCATCTTGATGTCTTTCAAGCAGAACTCAATGTATAGCCACAGATGAGCCTATCATACAGTGCTTTAATGTACCCCAAAGTGTACCACAGGGTTTAATCCAGGGCCCTCTGTTAGCACATTTTCTTGTAGTGGAGCCCTGAATCCCTCTCTAGTTAAAGTCTGTCAGCATTTCCATTTCAAGCTCTATGTTTCAGGGGTTTACAGCTCACTTGCTAACATTGATAGGATGAAACATTGCATGTAAGGTCTGAGCTACAGGGTAAAGCATTTTAATATAAATAATGCACACCAAGGGTCCCATTTGCAACACACCTCCTTAATTGTGCCTCACATGGAAACCATCAGGCGTTCTGATCAGTTTTAATTCTTGAATTACTGTAGAGATCACCAATAAAACAAATCTGACAAGCTTACAAGCAACGCTTTATATTTCCACAGCACCTTTCATCAGGGAATCTCAACGTCCTTTGCAGACATCAATTAACAACACTTCACAACAGCCTTGTGAGATCGGCAAGAATTAGTATCCACATTTTGGGGCAAAGATGGGGAAATAAGTGATTGCAGAGGTGCTGAGCAACCCTAACTCCTATAGAAGTCAGTAGTAGCTGCAGGAGCTCAGGACCTCTGGAAATCAGGCCATGTAAGTAGGTGCCTGAATATGGATTCAGGTGCCTAACTTTAGGAAACTAAGTTTAAAAAAATTGTTGTGTGTGGGTCCACAGTTATACTGGAGTCAGTGAAAGAGATGAGATTAGAACCTGAGTCCTGACTCGCATTTCACCTAGTACATACCACTGGTTCAAAGGTTTTAAGACCAGAAGGGACCATTAGATCATCTAGTCTGACCTCCTGCATAACACAGGCCATAGAACTTCCCATTTCTCCTGTATGGAGCCCGATAACTTGTATGTGACTAAAGCAAGTCTTCCAGAAAGGCAATGCATCATGGTACTCTGAATCAAAGCCCTGGGATGGAAATTCCATTTTTCAAATAGCTCCAATGGTGAGTAATGGGACTATTCACAATGTGTAAATTTAAACATGCACAAAAATCTTTGCAGGATTGGGGCCTAAATTAGTGTGGGCGCAGTGCTTCACTCAGAACATCTTGGGCTTGCCTGTGATATTATGTTTACCCTACAAGCTTAGCTGTCCTCTTGATATCCATAGGAGCGCTGCACATATCCCGGGGGCTAAGCCCCACCCTACGTATCTGAGACTGAAATACTTTCCTGTATTTGCAGCATATAAAATCCCCTTCTTAAAATAATATTTCAAGGCCCCGTTTCTTCAGAGATGCTGCGTCAAAATTAACATTGTTAATTGGGCCACTGAAATAACCTGGCTACCCACAGCTCAGCTGTCTCCCCAGTCTCAGAAACCCCTTTTGCTTTACACAAACAAAGTAAAAGCATATGGCCTTGCACTAATAATCACTAACCAAAGAAATCTGATTCATTCTATTCCCCACCAAGTAGTCTCCATAAAGTAGTCTGGATGGTGAAGCAGGAATAATTCTGGGTGTGAAATAGCAGCCTGCCAAGCTGTCTTTGTGGCACCCTTTTTTCCTCATCCGACAGGCCAGAATGGCAATTAGCCTATCATCGTGCGCAGTTTGCTATCAAAACGAAGCTGCAATCTACCAATAACAAGGAAATTATCTCTCTCACAGGCCAACTTAGTACATGTCAGATGTGCCTAAGAAAAGGAAATTATTGCTAAATGAGCAGCAACTGGCAAAATTCGCAGCAATGCTTGACATGACTACGGTACAATGGAAAGGGTATTCCTTTCAAGCTAAAAAATAAATAAATCCTTATTTCCTTACTGCTGTTCATCCCATAGAGGACTCAAAAAGAATGGTTTCTTTATAAAAATTCTTTCTCTACTCTTGCACATTCCGACTGGATTGTTTATTATAAGGTTGTCAAAGAGAGTTAGCTGCTGGCATTCAACATTGTATTTAAAGAGAAAAAAACCCAGCAGAAGCAGCTGTTTTGGAGGGGGGAAAAAGCAAATATGAAAAATATTACAAGGACATTGGAAAGAGAAATAAGAACATTAGGTAGGCAGGAAATTAGTTAGAGGTCAGTTTGGGCCTACAGTATCTCTCCCTTGTGATATTTTGAATTACATGACTATCCCTGGAGCTTTGGGTTCATTACTTGTAGCTGCTGTCAGACTTGTTCTTTGCCTCACTTGTTATACCCTATGTTGTGGGGAGGACTGAGGGATGGATAACTTTGTAGGCTTAAAGCACAGCACAGGAATCAGGTGATACTGATTCTGTTCTTGTCTTTGCCAGTCGTATTCTGTGTGACCTTTGGTAAGACGTTCAACCTCTCTCGTTATGTCTACACTGCAAAGTAAGCTCAGGGTTAATAGAACTTGAGTGAACAGACTCTGGGTTTGTTAACCTATGGCTTGAGCATCCACACTAATTTGTAACCCCAAGTTAGGAATTGTTGAACCCTGGGTCCCAACCTGGGGCTCTAGTGTCTACACTACATTATATGGGCCCGAGTCCAACTGCCCATAACCCATACGTCCTAGAACTTTCCCCAAATGGGGCTGCCCTAGTCCTTTCTTCATGGTGCAATGAGGGAAAACTTGACTGTCCACCAAACTTGACTCTCCAGAGGACAAAAATAGCTGGCCCGTGGAATTCTGGGATACTTTTGGTGGACTCCCAGAGCACGAATCGAGTGGGGCTGCAACTATACTGCAAAGGAACAGGGCTTGACTAAGGGTATGTCTACAAAGGGGTAAAATACCTGTGGCAAAACTGCAGCTGGCCTGGCTCAGTTGACTTGGGCTCGTGGGGCTTGGGCTGCGAGGGCTAAAAATTGCTGTCAAGATTTGGGCTTGGGCTGGAGCCTGAGCTTTGAGACCCTTAACTGGAAGTTTTTTATCCCCATATAGGCGTATCCTCAGGCTTAGACTCTCCATCCCATGGGTCCTAATTCTAGGTTAGCGCAATTTGTGAGTGGAAGAGGTATGGACATAGATGGAAGGGTATGGACATACTCTCTGTGCTTGAATTTCTGGATCTGTAAGAAGGGGTGATAATAATCCTCTATCTTAAAGGGGTCATTAGAGAAGGGCACAGTATTATTTGTGAATAAAATGAGGGAAATTGGAATGTACATTCTGCAGGAAATTCTGACATTTCAAAATTTGTTTTGTCAAAATTCAAAATTTCAAAATTTACTGTGGAATGAAAATTTTGAAAAATTCTGAAACATCAAAATATTTCATTTGTATAATATTGAATTGCTTCATTTTGATAATAATATAACATAATTATAATTAATATGTTATGATAATTATAGTTAATATATTATGTTTAAACAACAGAAAACAAAATGAAAAAGTCTAAACAAATTGTTTTGTCTTCTTCCTGTTGAAGATTTTGTCAGAATTGACAAGTTCCCATAAAACATTTCCATTTTGATGAAACTGCATTTTCTGACAGAAAAATGTTTTGTGGAACATTTTTCAACTAGCTCTGTCTGTCTGGAGTTTTTTTTAATTACAAAATGTAGGGAGAACTGATGGTCTTATTGAAATTAAGACAGTCAGAAATAATAGTTCCAAAAGGCTACAAAGTGAGGGGATTTGTACCATGAAGGCATAAGCTTACAGATCTGTCTGTGTACCTTGAACCTGCCCTGTAATACCCGTGGGATTCTACTGAGTTGAATCTGCTAAAAAAGATGTATTGTTTCACTTTGCATGGTGTGCTGGTGACATGGACACATATCCTCAAGGGACTAGCTTGAGACTGTCCGATATGTTTATACTACAGCTAGACTGCAGTGCTGTTCTGATCTTGTTATGTTTACACATATAACAAAGGCAATCAAACTCCATGGGTCCCAAGCCGTATTTGAACGCAGGCTTCCAGGAGGAAGGATATTGTAATAATCCACTGTACCAGCTAGGACATGTTTGTGATTCAGGTCTTGATCCAACACTGACTGAAGTGAATGGGAGTTCTACAAGGTAAAGGATGAGACCCTCATTGTCAATAAGAGTATGTCTGCCCAGCAAAAGTTGTGCATGGACTAGTTTCCCCAAAGCTGGGAGCAGGAGAGATACAGATGGGAGGAGGAGGAGCCAGGAAGGCAGGGACTGGGACTGGCTGTGTAAGGGGACCAGGGACACGGAGCTAGGTTGGAAGAACTGATAATCGTTTGGGTGGGAAATTGGGAACATGTTCAGGAAGAGAATGGGACTGGTGGGGGAGACTAGGACTGTGCCGAGAAGCCTGAATAGTGAAAACCTTATTTGGGCTCCCTTGTGTGTATGCATTATGACACAATCTTTAATTACATGGTTACATACCCTCAGTACCTTCAGTACACCACACTGACTCATGAAGTGAGCTGTAGCTCACGAAAGCTTATGCTCAAATAAATTTGT
The DNA here is from genome assembly GCF_965152235.1 of Eretmochelys imbricata. Taxonomy (NCBI): domain Eukaryota; kingdom Metazoa; phylum Chordata; order Testudines; family Cheloniidae; genus Eretmochelys; species Eretmochelys imbricata. The sequence goes on from NC_135579.1 coordinate 19,085,766, forward strand.
TAGTCTCTAAGGTGCCACGAGTACTCCTTTTCTTTTTGCTAGAACAGAGTACTCGTGGCACCTTAGAGACTAACAAATTTATTTGAGCATAAGCTTTCGTGAGCTACAGCTCACTTCATGAGTCAGTGTGGTGTACTGAAGGAGAATGTTCAGTGTAGGACCCCGTTTTCATTTGTTGCACAGTGAATTAGGCAGGGGAATGCACGAAAAGAAAGGATGGTCTCATGCGTAAGGAAGTTGAGTGGTGCCCTGGAGAACTGTGCCTTTGCCACCGAGTTCCTGTGTGATGCTGGGCAAATCTCTTGAACTGAACTTTTCACAGGTGATCACTAATGGTGTGTTCCTCATTTCTGAGTGTCTGACTTGAGACCCTGGGGCCTGATCTGCAGTACTGACCACTCACAGCTGCAACTGAAGTCAGTGGAGACTGAGCTTTGACATACGAAGTGGCAAATAACTATAAGTGCTCTGAAAAAATCAATTTATATGTGTCTCAGATTGGGAACCCAAAATCAGTGGATATTTTTGGCTCTAATCTCTCTGTGCCTCAGTTCCCTTATAAAATGGGGATAATAATACCTCCTAATCTCACAGAGGTGTTGTGAAAATAAATCCATTAATATTTGGGAAGCGCTTGGATACTGTAGTGATGAGTGCCATTGAAAAGGCCATGAAGAAATGAGTAATTCTGTCTTTTGGACAGGGTTTGAGTAGTGTGCAGTAAATGGGATATGGGGCCACACCGTGAACATGAGAAGAAAATAAAAAGTTGAATACTACTTTGCAATACTCCCTCCCTGCCCCCCTCTCCCCATGGAAGCGAGTTTCAGAGCCTGGGTCAACTGGCGCTACAGGTCTAAAAATAGCAGTGTAGCCATTCCTGCTTGGGCTGGATCCCAGGCTCTGAGACCCCTTTGCTGGTTTCAGAACCCGGCCCCATAGCGTGAGCCCCACGAACCTGGGTCAGTTTGCCTGGGCTCTGACCACTCACAGCTGCTGGGTGTTTTTTGCTGTGTAGATGTACCCTCAGTAAGTACTGTCCATTCTGTGCTCTGAGTGAAGCTATGCAACTAAAGCCTTTACCATGATGCATATGCACAAGGTGGGTCAAATGAAGGCTGCACAAGCAATCTTAAATCTGTCATTTCCTAGCTTTGGAATGCTTGACTGCAATCTGAAGAACTTTCTTGTAATGTAGGAGGATTTGATGTATAAGTACATAAAATAAAATAGTGGGAGAATAGACAAAAGAGCTACTATAATTGGCTTTCAAACAGCAGTTGCTTTGGGCATGTCTTGCAGATGCAATTTAAAAGGTCCTAACATAGCTTGATATTTTGTAACTGTGAAATCATGAGAACATATGGAGATGCAAAATCCATGATGAAGTTGCTTTCACACAGAATAAGGGAAGATTTTATAAGCACTTCACTGTTCTTACATGCCTGCTTTGGTATGTAGGATATTGCTGTGCTGTAGGCCTGCCGGCTGCCAATGCCTGTCCTTGTATGGCTGAAAATGTATACAATTCTTAAATATTAATGTGAGACATAAAAATGTTGTCAGAGAGTTTATATAAACTTTTAGGTTGGAAGAGGGAAGGGCTTAAGACTTAAAGAGAGCCACTCATTATGGGTCCAACTGGAAAGTATCCCTATCAGGAAAACACCCGTGCTCAAAGTATGTGCTTAAGAGCTTCCTTGAATTTGGATCTGTTATCTGGTGTTACATGATAGGACACTGATATGTGTGGTAAAGCTGGTTTTGCAAGGATTCAGTGTTTTCCAGACAACAAATAGAAGAAAAGTACTGGCTAAGTGGGGCGGGGGGGAGCCAGATATCTCCCAACGATCCTTTTTTAAGATTGATAATGAAATATCCCCATTCAAAATGATTCTAAAAAGAAGAAAACATCTGGACAAAAATGAACGCAGATCCCATTTGCAGATGTCTGTGAAAGGCTTTGGTCCTCTTGTCTCCTGGTGTTGGGGGCTGACAAATTGCTGCAGTCTTGCCAATATCAGACAATGAGCCCATCAGGGAGAGTTTGAAAACACTGGAATGGAATGTCCCATTTGGCTGCCCTGTCGTCCATTGTGATTTTTACACACAAAACAAATGGAGGTGATCGTCACTGCCTGCCAGGCTGCAGAAACATATTGCTGTGGTGGTGGTGGGGGGTGGGCTTCAGAGGCAAAGGGATGGAATCTGCACTTCAGCTTGACTAGGCATATTTTTTCCCTCTTGAACTGCCTGGAGTGGAAGGCCAAATAATCATAACTCTGAGGGACCGAGACCCTGGAATTGATTCTGCTTCACAAGCAGAATTTCCTCATTCAAATAATTCAGTGGCTGCCCAAGACATGTTTTGTTTTCTAAAGGGAATTGGTTAAGGCAGAAGGACTCCAAATATAACCCCCCACCCCTTAAAGTAACAGCAACCTTTACCTTTAAAATCTGAGTGCCTGAGTCTCTTCTAACTTACACCAGTGTAAACTGGGAATAACACCATTAAAATTGCTAGAGCTACGCTGGGTGTATGTGGGAGGAGACTCCGGACCTGAATTTCTAGTGCACATGACACTTCCCTGCTGAGAGAGGCTGCCCCTTTTTCAGCTAAAAGGATGCAGTGTGTGCTCCCGGCTATGCTGTCTGAGCTCTGCTAGCCACTGAACGTTGCTGTTGGTTCTAGCGTTTGGCAGTCCTTGAAATCATAGAAGATTAGGGATGGAAGAGACCTCAGGAGGCAGGCCCACCAATGAGGGAGGGGAAAAGGGGGCAATTGCCCCGGGGCTTGGGCGATTTAAAAGGGCGGCCAGCACATCCCTGCGGCCCCTGAGGAGGGGGTCTCCACACACTGCCCCCACCCCTGGCGCTGACTCCGCAGCTCCCATTGGCTGGGAATTGTGGCCAGTGGGAGCTGCAGGGGTGGTGCCTGCGGGAAGTGGTGCGCAGAGACTCCCTGGGCCCCCCGCCTAGGAGCCACTGCCAGAGGGGTGTGCCGGTCACTTTCGGGAGCTGCCTGAGGTAAGTGCCAAACCCCTGACCCTCTCCTGCACCCCAACCCCCTGACTCAGCCTAGAGCCCGCACCCCAACACCATCCCAGAACCCGCATCCCCCCCCACACCCAAACTCCCTCCCAGAGCCTGCACCCCTCACCCCATCCCACACCCAAACTCCCTCCCAGAGTCCAACCCCGCACCACCTCCCATACCCAAACTCCCTCCCAGAGTCCAACCCTGCACCTCCTCTCATACCCAAACTCCCTCCCAGAGCCCACACCTTGCACCGCCCCCTGCAACCCAACCCTCTGCCCCAGCCTGGTGAAAGTGAGTGAGGGTGAGGGAGAGCGAGCGATGGAGGGAGGGGGGATGGAGTGAGCAGGGGACGAGCAGGTGAGCCAGCTTTCTATCTACCGTATAGTCTATTCATCCAATCCATACTTCTTTAACTTGCTGGCAAGAGTACTGTGGGAGACCGTAACAAAAGCTTTGCTAAAGTCAAGTCCACCACTTTCCCCATAGCCACAGAGCCAGTTATCTCATCATAGAAGGCAATCCTGAGGCCCAATCATCCTAGGAGGTCAGTAGGAGTTTCAGGCATGTATCTCCTGGCACGATCAGGAGCCTGTGGGCAAGGGGGGTTCAGAAGAGCCTCCTGGGCACATGCACAAGAAAGGAAAGCACTGTCTCCCCTCTCCCTGCCCCCAGTAAACTTGCACATGGCAACTCACAATTTAGCTCAATGGGTCTATATCTACGTATATATAATGTCTTTTATCCCAAAGGATCTCAATGACACTTTACAAGCATAGGAGGATCCAGCTATCCATCTCTAAAATGCAGCCACCTGTGATCTGATATGCAGCAGCTGTTTAAAAACACACATCAACACCACAAAACAGTTTAGGGGAGGAGCTAAAGAAGAACACCATATCCAATTGCAGCTAAAGATCACAGTTAGTCAAGACCTTGGTTTTAGATCACCTTTACAAATGCCATCCACTCTAACAGTGTGCTGGGACAATGGTTCAGTGTTGATTCAGACAGAAGAGTGTCAACTACCACATCATCAGCATTGCTTTGTAAAGCACACCTCACTATTCTAGGAAGGGTGCCAGCCACGTATCTTCCCAATATGACCTTGCTTAGCTTGTGAGATCTGAGAAAGTCAATGTGTGGGTTGGGGAAGGAGGGAGGCATTTTTGGGGTCTGTGAATTTTGACAGTGTCCCTTTTAAAAAAGGCGTTCCCTGGAACTTGATTTTAAATAAGCAATACCAGGAAGGTGATGTACAAAGTGTTATTCTGACCTTGAGGACATTTCTAAGAATAGAAAACTGAAAGTCTGCAGAGCATCAGAAGCAGAACTAAAGTGGGAAAAGGAAACTATTCAAGACATACATATAAATTACATAAAAAGGAGGTCACAGGTAATCTTGGGCCTTTAAATTGCCTGACCATTTGATGATTTCCTGCCTTGCAGGATGAAATTAATTGAGTAATACTGAGTACCTGTAAAGAAAAGAACACTCTTTTCAAGCAGGACTGGTGGAATTTTAACAGATATACCACCTGAGGTCTGAAGAAAGATACAGCATTATCAATAGGCCTCATCTGGGTCTCTGTCAATGTATGACTGTTGAAATCTACAAGTAATTATCTGAGGTTATTCTGTACATAGCCCAAATTTAGCAAATGGACCCCGGGGTGTGTGAGCTCATCCCTCACAGGGAGTCTTAGCACGTTTTGAGTTAAGCAATTTGTGCATCCTCTTTGTGGAAGCTTGTAAAAGTCTCAGTATATATTCAAATTACTTGCTTTCACCTAACTGAATTATTCTCTCCTTTTGTAAAAAGTGATCTGATTTACCATGGGGTTTATCCTGTTTTGCCCTGGTGTGACTGGAATTATTATGTTACAAAACTGGTGTAACTGAGTGCAGAATCAGGCCCCAGGTCTTTAAAGTTTTATCACCCACTGTGCATGTGGAAGGAGGCTGTCGCATGCACATATGGCTCCCTCCCCCCAATCATAGCACCATTGTGCAGTGAAGTCAATGGCACAGAGGAATCCAAAATATCTCTTAGTGTTTTTTTCACTCAAGGTAATTACATTCTGCTGAGATGACAATTCTAAAGGGCTTTCAGAGGTGTCACCAGCATTACAATGAAGCCATGGATGTGACAGGATGTGTATCCCAGGATACTGGAGCCCACTGCAAGGTGCATAGAAAATCGAAGTGCTTGCGGCTCAAGTGACAAATTGGTGTTACTCCGGTGTGATGTGTGCCAGGGAGCTCTTGTTATTAGGGATTGTGCCTCATTTCAGACATTGTAGGATCCATGTTCAGCTGGAGCGCTACCATTATGCAGCTTAAATGCTGCTTAGGGCAGAATGCAAAAAGAAGTAGCTGTGTGGGACAGGTGGGAAAAATATCCAATGAAAAAATAGGGCAACCAAATCCTTTTTTGCACTGATGTGATATTTCCTTTGGCAGCTTTTCCAGGTACTTACGTAAGAGATCACTCAGGAAGAAGCATATCAAGAAAGAGGTCCTCATGGTGGGAGAGTGTCCAGGTGGGAAGACAGGGACCCCTTGTCAGGTAAGTAATTTGAAACAGGACTGGTCAATATATTTGAGAGTATAGTAAAAACAACACCGCTGCATGGGTGAAGGAGTAGATGGGACGTAACTGATCTTTCTCATCTGTAATTTCTGTGCTTCTGTGATTACTGAAAGAAAGTAAGTACCTGCCAAAATGCCAGCTCAGCATTTCAGCAAATTGGGAACAGTGTTAGGACTAGAATACATAAATACCGCCTGGTGTTAGAGCAGATAGGAGCAGAGTTTGTGTATACACGTGCATGAGCACGCACGTGCACACACCAATAGAAAGGATAAGACACTTTTGCGTTTTCATCTCCTCTCCTCTCCATATCTGGGTTGTGACGGGTGGGGTCACAGAGACCCCCTTGGGAACTGCCACCTGATGTGCTGAGACTACCTCTAAACCCAGTTTCCCTGGCAGCTTGGGACTTCAGCACCTTGCCTGGTTTGAGCCAGACCCGCTAGCCTGCTCCAAACACAGACCCAGGTCTGAACCACGTCGCCCACAAGCTGCAGGCTTAACTGAAGACAGCTTAAGAAGTGCTCCTGTCTCCAGCACCCAGATACTCAGTTCCCAATGGGGTCCAAACGCCAAATAAATCTGTTTTACTCTGTATAAAGCTTATACAGGGTAAACTCATAAATTATTCGTCCTCTATAACACCGATACAGAGATATGCACAGCTGTTTGCTCCCCCAGGAATTAATTACTTGCTCTGGGTTAATTATTAAGTAACAAGTGATTTTATTAAATATAAAAAATAGGATTTAAGTGGTTTCAAGTAGTAACAGACAGAACAAAGTAAATTACGAGGCAAAATAAAACAAAAACATGCAAGTCTAAGCCTAATACAGTAAAAAGCTAAATGCAGGTAAATCTCACCCTCAGAGATGGTCCAATAAGCTTCTTTTACAGACTAGACTTCCTCCTAGTCTAGGTCCAGCAATTACATGGGGTACAACATCACATGGGTGTCCACAACAAAGTTCTTATCCTTGTCCTTGTCCTTAAGGTCATCAAATAATAGAGTTCATCAAACTCTACTCAGTCAATCAGAATATAGGATTTGTAGCCTCCAGTTTCAAACGTAAGTGATCCTGCAAACGGGGAAATTGTCATCATTAGTCTCTTGATTTCTTATTTTGTCAGGGTTATTTTCTCAGGGCTCATTAGACTTCTTTGGGAAGTGATTTTGAGAAAGCCAGTTCTCCTTTTTTGACCAATTCCAGTACTTCTCCTAGATCGATGACCCTGGGCAAGCATTTGTGGAAATGTGCCAGAAGGGCCCCAGAGGGGAAAGTCCTTCTTGCTGTTGTATTCTGATTTTAGCCCTGGGTCTCTGTGTCACTTCTGACCCATCTCAGCCTGTGGTCAATGGCTCCAATGGGCACATACATGATCATGCTGTATCTCTCAGATTCACTTACTGTCTCCTGACCCAGTGCACTGAATTCTCTCTTTGCTTCTCCCATTGCTCTTGCTTCTTCTTTACCCGCTGTTTCAAGGAAGCATTGAAGCTTCTGTGTGCTATCAGCTTTACCATCCAACCCTGTGGGACAGCCTCAGAGGGTGAGGTTTCAATGTAGATGGATGAAATTGAATCAGAAAGGCACTGTTGATTCTTTCGAGCCAAAGACACTGAGAAAATGGATGCTTATCTCAGGCCAAGCTGTGGCACTCTGATGTGTCCATACCATGTACTGCATTGCCCAGGTTAAAGACTTCTTTTCTTTGTATGATTTGATAGCTCTCTTGCCAACAGTCACTCCAATTATCATGTATTATTTTGCTGCTTATGATCTTGGGCCATTGTATAAATTGTGTTCTGTTTTCCTGTTCATCTACTTCCTCTCCACCACCTTCGCCGCTATATTTTAGTTATTACTTGAGCTTTAAAGCTTGTATCCATATTTCCTAAAAGTCTGTCCATCTCTAATTGTGATGTTACACCCCATATTCTTCATAGAAATATTGTTATGATATGAATATGGCATAACTAAGATTTGTTTTATGCAAGATGGGTCATGTGAGGTATCATTGAAAGGTTATGATCTACTGAATGTGTTTATCCAATTTTTATGCATGTATCATTTCTGTATCTGAGGTTAGGAATATAGACTTTGTAACAATTACAACTGTGTGTGTATTTGGGGGAACACCCACCAGACAGTAGGCAATCCCCCTGAATGAGCCAGTTAAGAAGGACAATAGAACTTTGAAGATACTAATCTCCCACCATCCTGAGGAGCTTCCTGGGATGTTGCTTTGACCCTGCAGGGTCAACGGATGATGTCAACTGGTACAGAGTACCACCATGGACACTGCTGGTATTTTTCCACGGGAAACAAAGGGTTCCCACCTTATGTAAATTCTATTTAAGACTGGGGAGTAAGGTGAACAGGACTATTCTCTGTTGACTCCCTGTCCAAGAAGGAAGATTGTTAAAAACATCTGAAGGGAAAGGTGGGGGCTGAGTCCAGACTGAGACAGGGGTCCAGTCTGTAAAGAGAAATAACTGGAACTTGCCTAAAACAACATTTAGGGAGAGAAATTACATTTGGTAACCTCAAAAAGAAAAGGAGTACTTGTGGCACCTTAGAGATTAACAAATCTTTCTGAGCATAAGCTTTTGTGAGCTACAGCTCACTTCATCGGATGCATCCGATGAAGTGAGCTGTAGCTCACGAAAGTTTATGCTCAAATAGATTTGTTAGTCTCTAAGGTGCCACAAGTACTCCTTTTCTTTTTGCGGATACAGACTAACACGGCTGCTACTCTGAAATTTGGTAACCTGTTTCTTGAGTGTATTAAGCTTAGTTTGCATGTTTTGTTTTATTTGCTGAGTAATTTGCTTTGTTTTGTTTGCTACCCCTTATAATCACAAAAAATTACCTTTTGTAGTTAATAAACTTATTTCATGTTTATTTCAAAACCCAGTTTGTGCAATTCATATCTGGGGCGCGGGACCCAAAAGCTGTGCATATCTCTCTCCACTTTGAGGGAGAGGGCGAATTTTTATGAGCTTGCGCTGTGCAGATCTTTCAAAACAGTGCAAGACAATATTATTTTGCGTTTACACTCCAAAGGAGGTGTGCACATGAGTGCTGGGTAAATCCCCGAGCAGAAACTTCCCACACAGAGCTTATTTCAGTCTGTGTCTGCAGCTGGGTGTGGCCCTACCTGTGTGTGTGCTTGAGGGCCTGGCACAGCTAGGAAACCCAGGCTGGTGGAAGGGGTGGAACCAGTGGGACCCCAGCACACCTGGTGGCACTCCGGATGGGGCATTCAACCCATCACACCAATGTTATACATATCTGAGTACTTTCCCCTCTTCATTTTCTCATTCAAATCCTTCCTTAAGACTCACCATCCTCCATGCCATCCTCAATATATGAGACAATTATTTCAACTTTTGTACAAATATTGAATCCTCTGTTGCAGAACAACCATGTCATGTACATGTACTAAGCTGAGTAACTGTGTGATAGTGTTGCTGGTGACTCTTTTCCTTTGTCACCTTAACTCCTGCACTGTTCATTATCCCCATAGGATTTTCGTGTCCAATATCAGATTGTATGCTCTCCAGGGCAAAGATCCTCTCGTCCTAGCTGTGCTCTGAGGTGCCTAGCACTGTAAAATAATAAATAGTAATTAGTAAGTAAGGAGTGCATTATTTTGTGTGGGAATTTCTGACATAAGTTTGAAGGATTGTTCCAGCAAATACTGTGTGTCATCCATTCATTGATCTCACAGTGATAATTCCCTGTTTGTTATTTTATTTCTGTTTCACATGCAAAATACTGAGAAAAAGTAAATGTCATCAAACCAAAAGTGACTAGCAATATTAAAAGCCCTTTAAAGGACACACATGCTTTAGTAGATCTGTAGATACTAAATGGGGAAAACATGGGTATGGTGTTACAGTAATGGACGATCAGTGTTGTGTGCGCCTTCACTGGCGACAAAAAGAAGGAGAAAACTGTAAAACATAAGGATGAGACAGATGTCAAGCGTGGCATGTTGACTGATGAATACTCAACTGTTCTTCATCCATCAATGTAAACAGTGTACACTGAAGGGACCCAATCCGTTTCCCATTGAAACTAATGCTGATTACCATGTGCCTGTTCTGAAATGCCTGCAACGAAAGCTTTCAATTTGCCAAATTAAATAGAGCTGGGGATGTGGCACTCCAAGGGGTGTATCACTTTTCCGATGGGTTTCTAAGCAGGAGTTGGATATAACAAGTTATTCTCTTGAGGTTGATGCCCTAAAAGTTTCTGAAGTTGCTGTATACCCAGGAAGATAGCAGAAGATTAGTGGAATTTTGCAATTACAGCACCGCCATCATCACACATCTGAGATGGTTGCAGGCAGGAGGTTTGAAAAAGGTAGCAGAGATTAACCATTTCCAGGTCATAAAAGAAAATTAACTCTGCAAAATAAATTCAACCCTAGTGTTGTATGTGGTTCCAGCACCACTGAAATTAAAGAACATCCTTTTATGCCAGGGATGAATTTGAGCCTAAACCATAGTCATGATTCACCGATGGGGAGTCCTAGAGAGGAAAATGGGAGCATAAGACACCCAAAATACAATCCCACAAGGCACTGTGGTGGCATTTCATAATCAAAATATTTTGGTTTTGGTTTTTTGCCAAAAACTCAAAATTTTCCCCTGGAACTCCCTTAGCCTCCATATTCTGACCAGCTCTTTCTACCCATCTGCTAATGAGGGCAATGTTGTCAGCCAGTTCAGTGGCTCACACTGCTCTCTCTGTCTCATATTGTCATTTGCTCTTTCTTTGTTGATTGTTTTCATGCATATACAAATAAAAGCTGTGGTTGGCTTTTTTGGGTATGGAAAACATAATGGTTACCAAAAAGGTCAATTTCTAGATACGGTTAGGGGTGACTGACTTCCTCCTCTGGTCTGACAGCTGATCCATGGAGCAGTGTTGCTGTTGTCACTGTTTCAGAGTAGCCGCCATGTTAGTCTGTATTCGCAAAAAGAAAAGGAGGACTTGTGGCACCTTAGAGACTAACCAATTTATTTGTGACTGTAAGATGGTTGTTTGGTGTACGACCTGTTTGTCCCATGTCCTCACAATAAGCCCAAAAAGAAAAGGAGTACTTGTGGCACCTTAGAGACTAACCAATTTATTTGAGCATGAGCTTTCTGTAGCTCACGAAAGCTCATGCTCAAATAAATTGGTTAGTCGCTAAGGTGCCACAAGTACTCCTTTTCTTTTTGCAAAGACAGACTAACACGGCTGTTACTCTGAAACCTGACAATAAGCCCAGAATTTCAAAAGTCCTCAGCTCCCAGTCAGGCACCAAAAACAATTGCCAGTGCACTTTTGAAGACCTGGTCCTTATTTTGGTGCCTAAATGGGAACTGAGGACCTTTTATCATATGGCTGCATGTGTACGGGTGTGTTTTCTACAGCATACTCACATTCCCTCCCCAGCACCTCATTCATTAAACTGCTTATTTAATTTCCTGAATAAATACCTTTTAACATCTAGCAAAGACTGAAAATATTACATTTTAGCAGTGGGTTAACATAGGTGAGTTAACAAAAGCCAGCTGAACCATTACATTGCTGAAGCATTGCTTCCACCAGTAATGAGTCTCCATTAGCTAAACAGCAATATTTTAGGAATACAGTAAAAACAGGAGCAGTAATAGACACCGGTTTTTATTCAGGATACTGGGTGAATGGCAATTTTAGTAATACGACTCACAATTCTTGATAAATTTGATTATAAATCTGTCACCCTGAGCAGTTTCCCCTTCTACAGAAACATCTGGCCATTACTTTTTATTAAAGCTTCTGTATTTTGTTACTTGTAATCACCTTTATCTACAAGGTCATGCTTCAGCAATGCAGCTGGCTATTGTTTAGGAGAGAACATCCGTTAGCTAGACATAAATATAAGTTTCTCCAAATAAAAGGAGCAATAATACATATTCTTTTCAATAGATGTGTATATTAATAGCACCAACAAAGGCAATGTAGCTCGTTATCTTTAGTGAAAAAAATTTAGGTTTTGAATTCTCAGGCAATCAAATGAAATTTCAGTTTCTTGCACCAAAAAAATGGGCTATAATTTCAGAGATTTATAGAGAGACACAAAGAACGGGAGTTAAGATGCAAGTAAATATTTTCTCAGTAGCTTAGACTATTCAGTACAATGCAAATAAAAATAATCAGCTGTAAGATATTTCAAGGACTCATATGCCAGCTTTATTATTTAGATGTACAGCCCAATTGCATTTCAAACTAGAGTCAATTCGATCATTAAGCTTTAAGGGAGCAGGATTGAGCCCCAATTATAAAAGTACTGTGAATAATTACTAGTGTATATGTTCACTACTGGCCATTACAGAATAGAATTAAAACTAATCCAGTTTGAGCCATAGGTCCTATACTATTTATAGTAGATTCTTCTGTGCTTTTGAAGCAGGTGGCTCTGAGGTCTATCCCCTTTGTGAACTTCTGAGTGGTACTGGTGTGCAGCACAGTGACAAAAAAACAGTCAACATGCACAAGGTATTTAGGTGCATTGAACTCCATGGGAATTAGGCACCTAAGTATCTTTATGAATCTGGGCTGTAATGTCTTAGCTGGCCACAGATTTGTATTTCTATCATGCCTTCCTTCGTAGGATCTCAGAGCTCTTTGCGAGCATTATTTAATCACGGAGAGGTGGGTAAATATGATTGTGAGAGCCACATGAAACTCAGTGAGGTTGGTTCACTGGAGTTTTTGCAAACCTGATCTTCAGTTTCATCCTGCTGTGTTCTGCTTTGAAGGGAAAACTAGTTGAAACTGCAGAGTTGTTTTTAACCTGATTTCATACTGGAATCATGAAAAATCATAAATTGGTTTCACATTGCTCAAAATCAGGTCTTGATTCCTTCAGAAGTACTGTGAACCTTGTAATGAAACCCTAAACCACGTGAGTTCTGTTAGATTTCAGGTTCCATAACTAAAGATTTACATGGGTTGAGTACTCATTTGACAGAGGGGAAAGTGAGGGACTCAGTGGTTAAGTGACTTGCACAAAGTTACTCAGCAAGTAACCTTGAAATAGAACTCAAGGATTAGATCCCGCTGGATCTCCAAGGGCAGGGGCTGGGAAATGTTATGAGGCTGACCTTGTGTATGTCCCAGGAAATCATCCCTTCTATGTTTAGCAGTTTGAAGGATGCAGAGTGGCCAGTGACTTCAATAAAGTGACTCTAGATTTACACTGGTAATTGAGAGCAGTTTGGTTCATTATTAGGGCTGTCGATTAATCGCAGTTAACTCATGCGATTAACTCAGTTTAAAAAAATTAATCACGATTAATCGCACTGTTAAACAATAGAATACCCGTTGAAATGTATTAAATAGTTCTGGATGTTTTTCTACATTTTCAAATATATTGATTTCTATTACAACACAGAATACAAAGTGCACGGTGCTCACTTTATATTATTTTTATTACAAATATTTGCACTGTAAAAATGATAAAAGAAATAGTATTTTTCAGGTCACCTCATACAAGTACTGTAGTGCAAGCTCTATCGTGAAAGTGTAACTGACAAACGTAGATTTTTTTGTTTCATAACTGCACTCAAAAACAACAACAAAAAAAAGTAAAATTTTAGAGCCTACAAGTCCACTGAGTCCTACTTCTTGTTCAGCCTATTGCGAAGACAAACAAGTTTCTTTACATTTATGGGAGATACTGCTGCCTGCTTCTTATTTACAATGTCACCTGAAAGTGAGAACAGGCATTTGTATGGCCCTTTTGTAGCCAGAGCTGCAAGGTATTTACGTGCCAGATATGCTAAACATTCATATGCCCCTTCATACTTTGACCACCATTCCAGAGGACATGATTCCATGCTGATGTTCATTAAAAAAATAGTGCATTAATTAAATTTGTGACTGAACTCCTTGGGGGAGAATTGTATGTCCCCTACTCTGTTTTACCCACATTCTGCCATATATTTCATGTTATAGCAGTCTTGGATGATGACCCAGCATGTGTTTGATTTACAAACGCCGTCACTGCCGATTTCACAAAATGCAAAGAAAGTACCAATGTGAGATTTCTAAAAATAGCTACAGCACTCGACCCAAGGTTTAAGAATCTGTAGTGCCATCCAAAATCTGAGAGGGATGAGGTGTGGAGCATGCTTTCAGAAGTCTTAAAAGAACAACACTCAGATGCGGAAACTACAGAACCCGAACCACCAAAAAAGAAAATCAACCTTCTGCTGGTGGCATCTGACTCAGATGAAGAAAATGAACATGCTTTAGTCCGCTCTGCTTTGGATCGTTATTGAGCAGAACCCGGCATCAGCATGGATGCGTGTCCCCTGGAATGGTGGTTGAAGCATGAAGGGACATATGAATCTTTAGCGCATCTGGCATATAAATATCTTGCAAAGCTGATTACAACAGTGCCCTGCGAACACCTGTTCTCACTTTCAAGTGACACTGTAAACAAGAAGCGGGCAGCATTATCTCCTGCAAATGTAACCAAACTTATTTATCTGAGCGATTGGCTGAAGTAGGACTGAGTGGACTTGTAGGTTCTAAAGTTTTACATTGTTTTATTTTTGAGGGCAGTTATTTTTTGTACATAATTTTACATTTGTAAGTTCAACTTTCATTATAGAGAGACTGCACTACAGTACTTATATTACATGAATTGAAATATACTATTTCTTTTGTTTTTTTACAGGCAAATATTTGTAATCAAAAATAAATATAAAGTGAGCACTGTACACTTTGTATTCTGTTTTGTAATTGAAATCAATATATTTGAAAATGTAGAAAACATCCAAAAATATTTAAATAAATGGTATTCTATTATTGTTTAACAGCGCGATTAATCGCGATTAAGGTTTTTAATTAATTAATTTTTTTAATCGCTTGACAGCCCTATTCATTATGGTACTTATCCAAAGTCCATTAAAGTCAAGGGGAATTTTCTATTGGCTTTAATACCGTTTAGATCAGGTTCTTTGTCTATTTATACACAAGATAATAATTCAATATGCGTCTGAATAGCTGCTGTTCAGATTAAGCTACACAGAAACAATCAATTTGTTGTTTAAATTAGAATAATCATACAGCGCCTACAGTACCTTGTCAAGCAAGCCTGAGCAATTAGCATTTGTGCATTGCTGTGCCTTCAAAATCAGGCAACTACTGTAAAGTGAAAAGCATTCACATAAGCTGCCACAATTTCATGTTGCCCACTTCTTCCTGAAATTATCCCCTTGCTATCAGACTCCAAAGGCCAAAGTGACCATGCTCTGTAGTTACCTATCATAGAGGCTTTGTACTGGTACGGGGGCAGCTTTCCACAACAGAAGGGAATATATTATGCATTCCCTCAGTAAGGTGGCCAGTCTACCATCGAGAATCTAAAGTCGTTTTTGTAATTTGCAATTCCAAATGGCTTCCCCTAGGCACTATTGCCTGCTTTGTGAATTAGCTTGAGCAAACTTATAAGTGCATTGAAGAGGTTTGATTAAGAGTTCATTAGAAGTGTAATTTATGTTGTGTGTGTGTTTGTGTGGAATAGCTGCCTTACAGTGACTCCTTTGGCACCCAGCGTAACTAAAGAGGATTAGTCAACTCTTTCATTTGGAAGCTGTTCTTTTACCTGTCAAACTGGCCTATTCTTGTCTGCGTGGGAGTGGGGGAAGGGAACTGTGAATTTTCAGCTCTCTGTTGTAATGCTCTGACTGCCTTAAACTTGAATTACATGCCAATATCCTGAAAAACTCCAGGAGCAGGATTTCCAAATTCTTGCTTCTCCTAGGCTTCCTTGCTGACCCCTTTCTGCAGCTTGGAATGTGTTGTGCTGAATTATGGGTGAGGGGGCTTGACACAGTGCCAACTGAATTATTGAGAAGTGCTTTCTCAGCAGTCTGTAGTTGGGGAAGAAGGTGTTTGGGGCTGAATCCCCCCCATTGCTGAGTACCTCCTGAAAAATGCTAAGTGCCCTCAACTCCAAATAAGCCAATGGGAATTGAGGGTGCACAGCAACACGCAATATCAGACCCTTGGTTTTAAGCTTGTTGGGGAAGGGATTTAGCTCCAGACTCTCAAAGGGAGTTAGGTGCCTAAAGAACATTGAGTCTATAGCCCTGACTGTAATGTACCCCTCACACTACAATGTTGCCGTTATACAAATAAAATAAAGGGAGTTAAAAAATCTTCACTACGCTCCCTTCAGTGTGGGACCCTCACCAACATTTCATTGTTTTAAATAGAGGTAACATCTCCAGCAATTGAAGGGTCTGCCAAATCCCTATAAGGAAACTGACTAATAACAATAACTTCTACTGCAGCCAGGAGCATGCAGTAGCACTGAAAGTTGCTATAGATCAGCTGTGCCCTCTACAAGTGTGTGTCACAGTAATCAGTGGGAATTACTCCAGGAGCCCTCTGGAGACATGAGAAATTTCGGCTCAGCAAAATAGAAATATTTGTGTGCTTCCAAAAATCCCGTGTGGACATTTCAGTCCAAAATTACAGGATTAAGCCCATTCCTCAAACCATGATAAATTCAGTTTGGACACAACAGCAAGCAGCATGATTCTGTTTTAACACAGAATTTACCCATAAAGTGCTAGACTAAAAGCAAGTCCTGGATCTGTGGTGACACTAGCATCCCTGGAAATGGAAATGAATTCCCTGCAGCATTTGCCGTGCTTATTATGAGACATATTAACACACTGCTACAAAGCGTGGTGAATTTATCGGTGAGAGATCATGGCTGCACTTACAGTTAATTAGAATTGCTAGTGTATTAGAAGTCTCAGACTTTTCCTGGATCAATTCACATTCCGCTGCATAATACAAACAGGCAGGGGAAATTTATTTTTATTCACGTTTCCAGAGGTTTGAGGAAAATATTAGTCCCACAGTATGACAAGCACTGAGTGTGCAGACAGTGCTGTGCCACCTCCCAGAGCAGAGTGAGCCATAAAAAAGGACGTGCCTGGATGAAAGTACATTGTAATCTTCAGCATTAAATGTAAAAGAGAAATATGACTGGCTGAGCAAATCTACTGCCAGCTTCTCTCCAGCCTCCTGTAATTTTCTGTTCTCTTCGCTTTCTACAGATATCGCCCACCTTAGTTATTTTCCTTCCTATTTCTATTCTTTACTTTTTTCTTCTTCTATTTGGCAATTGGTCTATTCTATTATTTTTTACTGTGGCTTTCCAACTTTAGCTCTTTGTTGTTTTTGTAATGTGCTGACTGGTGCACATACAGAAAAAATGCCTACTACTGCTGCTAGATCACGGAATTACTCCCTTAGCTTAAGTGGTAGAGTCTGTACTGTGCTGCTAAAATCCTGAGTTCTATCCTCAGTGATAATTTGTGATGGGTGAGTTGTTATAGTCAGTTGCTGTTGGTTGTGCCATCTTGGCTGCGCCTACTTATAGTGTTTTAAAACAAGTGGGTTTTGTACATTTGAGAGAATAAGGGGCATATCACCCCAATTTGGGAGAGGATGAAAAACTGGCAAACCCTAATGAAATGAATGAAATGGGAGAACACCACTTGTGTGGCATTGGCTCTCCGCTCTCAGACCTCAGAAGATCCTCTGCAGGCAATTGTTCTCCTTATTTGCATGGAGATGTGAGGGCCTTTCCACATCTTGTACCTCACTCTGTGGGACATTAGTGACTCAATTAGTGATGATCTTCTCCTCATAACTTGTATGCTTTTTCTCACTGCTATTTGAATCCTGCACTGCTCCCTGGCAGGCAAGGAGCTGGATGCTAGTGCAAAGCCAGAGCCTCTACAGATTCCTCATAGACCTCAGTGGACTCTGCTGGTTTGAGGGCCAGCCTTATGTGGGGAGACAATCCACAGCCTTGAAAAGGTAGAATACGAAGGCAACTCACTTCCTGTACCCTGTGTTGTACCCTATCCCCCAGCCTGCATAGGAGATGATATCGCCCTAAAACACTTATGATTTCAATGCATGCTCTGGAAGGGGGAGCTAGGGGGAGGCTATGGTTTTGTTTTGAGTAAAATACAATCGAATCTTTACCTCATTCTGAAAACTGACTCTGATCACCCCTTTCTGTGTTCGTGGCTTCCATCGGTATCCGGAGGTCACTGTAGCATTATTGCTCCATTTTGAATTACCATCTGTTAAGCAGGATGTTTCTTTTCCAGGAAACCCATCTAATTGCATTTTGGGAGAGGTCTGAGTGGCTCGTTGATATGAAACACTGTCCTGTATGCCAAGTATCAGACGCGTAGCTGTGTTAGTATGTATCCACAAAAACAAAATCTGTTAGTCTTTAAGGTGCCACCGGACTCCTCGTTGTTTTTGTCCTGTATGCTCACTCAGCACATATGAAATGAAGCAGAGCACCTTTGTGCTGATGTACAAGGAGGCCTGCTGTATGACTACTAACTAAGAGCTAAATTCTGACTGTGTGAACCAGAAGCACACAGAGGCATGGGCGGTTTCTGAATATTGCTACTTTGGGACATTTCTGCCTGCACAGGACAATTACAGACAAGTGACCAAAGGAGGATGCAAGAGGCAACTTGCTGAGTAATATACCTTGGGCCCCCCCATATCTGCCACTGGCTACTGTCACAAGATAATGTCCCAGGACAGATGGCTTCAGGATAAATGTCAGTAGAGGCCTTCTCCTCTAGGCTCAGATCCAGCCCGAGTTCGGCTTGTTTAGTGGCCTAGGTGAAAGCATTTCAATTGTGTCTTTAGTGGATAGGTGCCCACATGACAAACATCACTGCTGTTGTCATTAATTAGACTCCCTTCTTAGCAGTATGCATAGGCAGACTGGGGACTGAATGGGTCATGGTTACTGAACTATCCTTTTAACCTCCCTTGGTGGTTTCTCCAGCAGGAAGTACAGTAGGGGAAGCAGGTACTTCCTTGCCTGGTCTCTGAATAAACAGAGGATGCTCAGTCACCAAAGCTGCCAAGCTGTCAAATAGCAAGTGTATTAAAAACTCAGCAAAAATAAAATAAAAATCCAAACCAACATGATGGCAGCACAAGACTCTGTGCACCTCTCTAACTTAAGATACAGCAAGAAGGGGCTGCAGCTGAGCTAAGTGAGTGTGATTAACATTGCAATTGACAAAGCTTATTTTCCCTTCTCTAATTAAAAAAAAAAGTTAATTGAGCCCAGAAGTAGGAAGAAAGACTGTGAGTGTCTTCTGCACGAAAGTCTCATCACACTAAATGCACTGAAGATGCTGTTCAGGATCCATTCCTTAGTGAGAAATGTGGATCTTAGTGAACAGTGGATCTGTAAGTATCAGACCCCTTGTCTCAGTCCCCTGAGAAAAGGGATGCACAGGACCCCAGTTAACTTCATGGGAACCTATGCACATGTGAAGGATTCCTTTTCTGCCAGCCCATAGTGGCTCACCCATGCAATGCCTTCTGTTTAGCAACTGTATTAAGCACTCTAGTTACTGGCCTGTCATCTCCTGTTAGTATATAACAACTGATATTACAACAGTGAATATTAATTTGGCAACCCAGGGTCTGGATAGTTCCTTCTGTGCTGCCCCTGTGGGGAAGGTCTTTATTAGGTGCTTGAGATTGGCTTTCCTTTTATTTTATTTTTATTTTATTTTATTTTATTACAAATAAAACAGGTCATGGGAAATGCCTCCATGCTCCCGCTTTGAAAACAGTATGGGCACAAGAGAAATGTGATCACGTTAAACTCTTTGTGGATAAAGTCTAGTTGAGCATGAAGATGCATGACACTCACTAATCCAACAGCCACAGGGCAGCATGCTCTAGTTTGTACATGTGACTGATAAAGCCTATGTCTGTATGATGTAAATTGTTTGGGGCCTTGTTCAAGAAAAAGATCTGTGGTCATCATTTTCTTCTACCACTTTTGCACAGACCCTTCTTGCCTCTGCCCATTCCTTCTTTTTTCTTGTCCTGTTCTAATAAAAATAAAGTATGGTAAAGAAAACCATTGACGCTATTTTGTCGTTTGCACAGCGTGCTAGCTTTTTTGCACAGCTCAAATGCAAGGTCCATTTTTAAAGGCAGATATTGATTTTTGCATGCAAAATTATCTGTGTGCAGGTGCTAAGAAGTTACTGCACTTGCATTTGGTGCATACGGTTGTGTGCTTATAACTCACAGAAAGTTATGAGTGACTGGTTTTGTACTTACCTGTGTGTGCAGATGCATACATGCAGACACAGAAACAGACACACACACACAAATATCTTAGGCATAAATTAAGGGTTTATTTTTAAAAAATGTAGCCTTAGCTGTCACCAATTTTTGGCTGGTGGGAAGTACTTGCTATTTTTCTTTAAATGATTTCATATGAAGACACTTTGCTGCCTCCTTTCCCCCAAATCTACCACCATTGATCAAAATAGTTTCAAGAATCTTTAAGAAGTGTCCAGGCCTAAAACAAGCTACTGCATGTTTTTTTTCCATGTACCTGTTGTTCTCTCTTCCGCTGCCGAATACCCTGCATATAACCAGTTGAAACTACTCCTGCAGAGGCCTGACTCAGAACAACAGAGGCGTATCACTGATTTCCATTTTAAAATCATGCTGTCTGAATAAAATTAATTTCCCATGTGCAAAGAATGAAGCAACAAAGAAAATAAGGATATAACATATAAGCACCTCAGGGACTTGTAATCCCAGTAACACGTTAGGTGAGGATCTGGTGACTGAATTATGATTTCCTGATGGCTCTGAGTCTTGTTTCATGAGGGGATTCAGTATCAAATAGAAGATGGGAGAAAGCGATGCCTACACTCCGTCCTCCCCCTCCACACCCAGTTTCTCCTGTGGGATCTGACACCTGAGCCTAGGAAAAGATTCCTGCTCAGTGCCTTAGTGGGAGATGAAACCATGCCAATTTGCGGTTGTCTACGGGGGAGATTTTAGCCTCAGCCCTCAGTATTTAATCCCATTTATACCTTGCAATGGGAACACGAGGACATAGACTTGGGTATCCAAGTGTTTTTAAAGCAAGCAAGCTTACACATAGAGCACTTCAACCTTTATAGGAGGTTTTAGCTTTGCGGATAAATGAAGGGAGCCCTCCAGTCATGCAAACACGTTTATTGTCATCTCATCACCCATATCTTCTCTCTCCCAGACACTTGCTGCCAGTTAACACCTCTGCACAGCGATTTCCTCCAAAGCCAGCGCACCTCATTATCTTCTTTAATTGGCTCTCCAAAACGTCAGGCTGCAGAGAGCTATGAAAGCCCTGATGTGCGCCGAAGCAGGGTCTTGTGCTGACAAAGCAGAACTCTGTGCAGCTAGCACTGGTCTCTGCTCTCACGTGAGAGAGAGAGAGATGCAGCTAACAAAGACTATTCCAAGGAAGAACAATATAAACCAGTGGCATGTTTATAGAAATATGTTCATTCAGTCATAGAGGGCCAGCTTCCCTAAGTATATTATTCCAATGACACTATTCAACGAGTGAGGTATTTCTCACTGTTAAGTAGAGCTGGTGAAATTTTTTGTTAGAAAATTTTTTTCAGCTCTGACTCTAAAGAGATCGCAATATAATCCAGAGAAAACTCTGATGTGGAACAGCTGCAGGCAAGAGCGGACCTGTGTGTTTCAGGGCGTTTTCAGAAAACACTAGTTTTTAGAGTTGTAAGTGACCCATATGACTGTTCTAAAGAAGACAGGTGCAAGCCATAGACTGGAGCCCAACTTGGATATGGATTTAGGAAATCTCAAAGTCTGAGTAATATTCAGGTCCAGAGTCTGGCCCATTATGGTGTTAGGAGTCAATTGCAAGATTTTGGGTTCAGCTCCAGCGTTGTTGTTGTTTGTGGTTGTTCAGATCTGAGGTTTTTTAGCTCAGAGCTATCTCCAAAAACTAGTCGACTCACTAAAGAACTCTTTCTTTAAAAGAACAACGGGCCTGATTTTTAAATATGGCCCCTTTTTAGCACATATGTGCAACTGCAGGAACAAATAGTCAGTTTTAGATATGTGGCTGACTGACTGTGCCCACAAAATTGGAGGCTGAATTGAGAGCCCTATAATATGTAACTGCAAACAATAATCCTTTCCTTAGGGTAAAGCAAAGCGTCTGATCAGCTAAATTTAACTCTGAATGCTACTAGGTTGATTTGTTGAGACTCAATATAGTCAATCAATAAGTCTCTGCTCATAAATAGCACTTGCAAAAGTGCTGAATAAAGTAAAAAACCAAGCTCCATTTTTCTGCTCCATTTCAGATAAACAGAAAAACCATGAGAACATCCACGTTAATGTCAAACTAAACTGGAAAAAACCCAGTGGAGCTTTTAAAAAATGATAAATAAATGCTCACAATAGCCATGTACACATACTAAGAAGTCAACTGTCCTGTGATTCTCTCATCGTCTAGACTTTTAACAGAATTTGAGCCAAAAAGACGAATACTGTATATCAACCTCCAGTTACTGGATTTCCCCCCTCCCCCCCGATAATTCAGTGGGATTGATCTGGGCACCAAACTTCCTTAGGCATCTTTGAAAATCCCAAATATAATATTTTTCTTTAAACAAATCATTGCTTGAAATATCCTTTTTCTCATCAGTGCATATTAGCATCCATTAAAGCATTCACTATTCAGTGTGTACGATGCATCCCTTTCTGTGCCTGAGCTCCGGAGGATAGCAGTCCTTTATAGCTACAATCTAGGGAATTCAGGGCCAGAGTTTCACCTAAAGCTGCAGATTGGCACCAAGTAGGATTTGCAAAAGTTCCTAAGTGCCTAACTCCCATGACTTATTTTTTAAGGTGCAATATCTTAAAATCTGTCACAGAACTAGTAATGAAGTCTGTACACCATTAGAAGGATAAGCTCCTACATTCCAAATACTGCAAGGCATTGCAAAATGAGAGACCTTAATCACTGGAGATGTTTTCACCTTTAATCCTGGACTGCATATAGTAAATTCTGGATTTTAGACAACTCTGAGTTTCATTCCTGGTGTGCTATTGCATTTTTGCCTGATATGATCCACTGTTACCATTCAGGGCTAAAACATGCTTAGACTGCTTTGGGAAATGGGGAAAGGGTTGAAAGAGGAAGGATAGGGAATTGGGGAGTGGACAGAGCTCAAGGAATAAGGTCAAGAGTGGGGCATTCAGGAGCAGTAATCATTGTGAAGGCAGATCCAGGTAAGCTTTCCTGGATTACTACTCTTATCCATCTGTGTATGCTAATGTAACTGGGTTTCAGGCCAAAGATTTTCTCCCAAACTCAGTAATGAAGCACATATGAAATAATAATAATCTGATGCTCTAGAGCAGTGATACTCGGACTGTGGCTCGTGGGCCCCAAGTGGCTCTTTAATGTGTCTCTGCAGCTCTTTGTGGCACATGATATTAAAACACTGTGTGATTTCATTATTAACCAATCTAAGCTATTAACCAATCAGGATGCTTTTACTATGTTATTAACCAATTAAGTTATCAACTTGCACTAATATATAATATATAGATATAGCTGTATAGAAACTAAATATTTCCCCTGTCATACTGCTTAAATATTAATAGTACTGTAGCAAATGAAACAATGAATTTGCCCTTCTGTGGCTCTTTTGGGTAATGCCACTGAGGTCTGAAGATCACTGCTCTAGAACATTAATATAGATGACTCAAAACATCAAACAAACCAGTGAGATTCGTTTAGGTTCCTGTTCAAAATCCTACGTGTCAATATTTTGTTGGCTTTATTTTTTCTTGTTGTTGGTTCTGGGGTAAGAGGAGATTCTTTTCTGGATCTGACCAAGTCCTGTCTTGAATATTTGGCCACTTTTCTGGCCCGTTAATCCTCCTTTCCAGAATTCCACCACCATGGCATCTGAGATAAAAGCAATGTTCAGGAGTCAGTCAGCAGGAGCAGTCCACGCCCTGAGCACTAGTCACCCCACCAAAGCAACCCCGTCAGGCCACCTCCAAACAATGGGCTGGATGCTCCAGCTGGTTTGTGGTACTCTGGTGCCACAAAGCAGCCACAAACATGATTTATCCAGAAAGTCAAACTGGGATTACAGTCACCAGTAGAGCTGGCTGGGAATTTTTAGACAAAAGTATTTTTTTAATCAGAAAATGCCGACTTGTCAAAACCAAAACTTTCCATGGGAAAGGCTCAGTTTCAACTAATTTCTGACCTGGAAAAGAATAAAAGTTTTGAAATTGTCACTATGATTCATTTCAATGTTGTCTAAATGAAACATGTCAGTTTTCCAATTTGAAATGATTTCTCTATTTCAAAATTGAAAGTAGTTTCAGTTAAAAAAATAAATGGTCAAAATCAAAGCATTCTGTTTCAGTTGATCTCCCCCCGCCCAAAAGAAAGGTGCCCCATATTTTCAGTTTGTGATTTTGTTTTTAAGATTTTGCTTTTCTTCCCAATTCAAGATGGGAAAATTTTTCAAAATCTCAAAAATTTTCATGGGATAGGAAAATAATTTCCTGTCAGCTCTATTTGCCAGTGCAATGCAAAGGGGACATGGATGAGTCTAGCCCAATATATAGAGAGAGTAGCTTGGGCTGAAGAATTCAGATCCACATATTAAGCACCCTGAAGCTGTGACATTTGGATTCAGTTCCAGATTTGAATTCCAACCCCACGTCCCACCAATTCCCAGACATTCAAGGAGGTTCCGATAATAATTCATTTATATATCTTCCTAGGTGTGTACGTCAGAGCAAATAGAAAGATAAGGTCCATGCCACAAAGATCTTAAAACCTGCCCAAAATGTATATTAGTAAAGCATTTTAATTGATCCAGATAAGAACATTCAGAGATGATGGAAAGAGGAATCCCCCTGTTAGCCCCAGTAACTCCCAATCCATTTATAAGATTGCTGCAATGCACATTATTTGTATTTGTAAAGGATAAAGCATTAGTCTCTACTGGACCCATCATACAGTCATTTAATCTGTCTTGAATTTATCTCCCTGCAGGCCTCATTACGGGGGAAAGATGTAAAGCACTCTTTCTAAAACAGGCAGAAAAGGTGTCCTTAATTATGCAATGGCTGCCTAGTTTGAAGGCCACTGAACATGAAAGATTCCCAGTATATCAAAGTCACAGAAAAAGCAGGGCAAAATAACCTGGCACTAAGCCATTGTAAAAATGAAGGGTTCAACTTTCCTTCTCTGCTATAGGTTTGTCCAGTCTAATAGTTGCTCACTGGGCTGTCAAAGGGTGGTTTAAAATCTCCACTGGAAATGTCATGAGGCAACTTGAACCTTTTAGATTAGGCACTTGATTCTGTACATTTACTGGTGCATGGAAATGTTGCCATTGACTTCAGTGGGGGCAGGGGTGGGTTGTGTGGGAACAGTATTTCTCCTAGACTAAGTGAATATACAGTGTTGCTTACTGCACCAACCTGGGGATCTGGGGAAGACTAATACAATAGCATTCAATCACAGAATATCAGTCAACTATACTGCCTATCACCTTGAGGAATGAGTCAGTTAATTCTTTAATGTTCTTCTTGTTCTTTGAATGGTGCCCAAAATACCACAGTGAATGGTGGGTAGAGAGCCTGAGAAATCACAGCTCCCCAGATTGAGTCTATATATTTCAGCAGTCCTAACGAGCACTTGACAAACTCACTATAACCCATCTTAATTTCCTTTCTCAGTGGAGTGCCACTAAAACATCATTTAGCACAAGTGCATTTTAATCTAAACTAAACATACTCACCTCAGTATATATCAAGTGCTTGTTTCTTTTTTGTGAGTGGTGTATGCTGAAAGCACATTGGTACCCACAAGCCACCTAACCTTCGAGAATCATCTCTTTGCATTACATCTCGGCTCTCTATTCAGTAGCATTCAGATTTCTGCAATTTGACTGCATCGGAGCTCAATCATAGAAGATGCATGTAACCACAAACATGTTTTGACAGCTAAGTTTGGATACAAACAGGAACAGTTCGGAATGAGAAAAACAAAACCCAGAGACAGCTAGAGGAAGTGATGAAGAAGCCCGGCCAAATAGGTGTTTTCTCTGTTATCAAATACAAAGGGAAATATCTCATCAATGTACAAAGATTTTAAAAAGGCAATTTGCTAATTCTAGTCATAATTTCTCTACTGAATCCCAGGTTATGAAGAAAATGGAGAGCTCCAAATCCGGACTGCTTATTCTTCTCCCAAAATACAAATTCTTCCTCAGGTTCAGATAGGAAAGGAACTTGGGGTCTGAGCTAAGAAGGCTCGTTGGAGAGATGGCATTAGAGAAGTGAAATATAAACAGAAGACTCCTGCAGTCCTGAATCAGGCAGAACTCCTGAGTTTTTCAGGAACGAGGAGAACAGGATGTGGCCATATACACATTTGCTGGACACCACTATAGTAAAATGCCCAACTCTCAGATCCTCAAAGATATTTAGGCACCTATCTCCCATTGATTTTGCTTGTGTCTGTGACATACATGTATTTGTGGAAGACAAATAACGGCACCAATCTCTACATTCTGTAACAGAGATGGCATTCTCTGCAGCTGGAACATGGCACTGCATTTAAAGTGAACCCCCAAAATCGTTCCTTCCTAGTTGTTTAATGATTTCTTACTCGTGTTGCAAAAGGCGCTTAAAAAGCACATTCCATGCAGTTAATCACAAGCACTAAAGATTCATGCAACCTTCAGTTTATAACACAGTTTTATACAAGGAATCGCCAACCAATATGCTTTGAAAACCGTTCTCAGTAGGTTTTCAGTAAATAAATTCTGTTGAAATCCAGATTAAACAAACAAGCAATAATCCACTTTTTGCAGTTTAGGGCTGATGTGTAATCTCACTTACACTGGTGAATCATCGGGAATTGCTCCAGTATTAACCAGGTGTGAAATCGGTTTCTGCCCTCGCTATGTTTCTTCTAGCCTTTGTATTTTAATAGCACATTATCCTTGCAGGCAATGGAAAGGGCAGGCGATGAGAAAAAAAATAAAATAAAAAAGCCAATGCATCAACTCCACTGTCATTAAACTGATCCCAACCAAGAGAAAATGCCCAGGGCAGACCAGCACCTATCCAGATCTTATCTAATGACAGACACTGTAGAGGTGCTTATGAACGCTGCCAAAATGGAGGCATGGTTTGGATTACAAGATATTGGAAATCAGACCAGAGAAAATACAGAAGGACTGTGAATTCAAGATCATATGAAAGGACTACAATTGTGTCTTGACTCTGTGACCCACTAAGGTACAATACCAAAGTATCCTATGACAGAGGACAGACAGCTAATAAATCTCACCCCTGTATATATATATTACTCTACTGAGATGTCATCAGCTTAGAAGGAAATTTTGTGGACTTCCCTCCATTTGAGACCTGACCTTTGCCATGCATCCTATGCTGGGGGCTCTGTTCATCCATTTGAGTTAATCATTGTAAATGTATTTACGACAATGATGATAAATCATCTTGACATTTATAAAGTGTTTACATTTAAATAAAGGGGTGTGTGTATATATGTGTATAGTATTCAACATAGATATTGTATTCAGCAATATGCTGCATTATTTTGGATAGTCACCTGAACACTCGGGTAGTAGTTTGATTTTAGAAGACATATTAAAGTCCTTCACAAGCTCCAGCAACCAACTCTCAAGTGGAAGGTCGCTCACAAGCAGTAACAGAATGCTACAAAGTCGTTGTATTCTCAAAAGACACCAGGGTAAACTCTTACAAACAGAAAGAATAACATCCATATGGGATGAGTCCCTGGCTTTCAAGGACTCATCCTACACAGATCACATGATGATATCTCAAGTACTTTGTTTTAAACATTGCTCAATAAATAGAACATTTTTGCATTTCAGTGTGGCAAATAATTATCATTGATTATCTCACTGCTCCCTGAAAATAACAATACCAATTATTTTATAATAGAACTCGGAGGGCTCATGTATTGCTCATGATCAGAGCTACTCTCTGTAACTAGAAAAGGAAGGCTAAGTACTATTGCGGGGAAATTTTCCTCTCAGACCTTATGCCTGACCACCCTTCCTTGGTATGTAGCAAGGTGTGCAAGGTAGTTTCTTTCCAGCACAGGTAAAAGT
Organism: Eretmochelys imbricata; assembly: GCF_965152235.1. NCBI lineage: Eukaryota > Metazoa > Chordata > Testudines > Cheloniidae > Eretmochelys > Eretmochelys imbricata. The sequence goes on from NC_135579.1 coordinate 19,113,497, forward strand.
GGGATGCAGGTAATGCTAACGGCTAGGCATAGTCCACTGAACTGAACAACAGTAAGTCTCAAGCTACTTGTGCACCCAACTCATATTCAATGGTGAAGTTTCATGCTGATCCCAGATACCAGTCTCAGGACTGTCACAGACAACTTCAGGTGATATTTTTTCCCATCAGTTTGACTCTGCGATATGGGTGCAAATATGTAAGACTGATAGTGACACACACAGAATTGTTCCAGTAATGGTCTATACTGTTGAAGAAACAAAGCTGGGGCATGTAGGAAAAAGATGAGTAGAAGGCACTATGATGAATATTATTTTTCATGGCAAAATATCTGCTCTTGTAGTGTTTTTGCCATTGAAGAGATATTTGAGTCACTGAAGTATCATCTAATGCTGCACCCCTCAAGAAGTAGGATTTTTCCCCCATGGGTCCAGGGAGTCTCTACTTATTCTTTGCACATTTCTAAAGATGCATGGGCAGCTCCTCAGCTGGTATAAATCAATAGACTTCAACGAAGCTACACCAGTTCACAACAGCTGAGGATTTAGCCTGTAGATTCAGTTATCAAAACATGTAGTTAAGACCATTGTCAGCCCAATCTTTAGTTTTAAGCCATTACTCTTGTAATAGGCGATACCATAGATCCTAGCTGGGTTGTAATTTTGGTCCGTCAAGTCAGTGTCCTGTCCTTAGCAGTAGATGATACCTGATTCTTCAGGGAAAGGCCCAGTTCAAAATAAACTTGGCCCAATTACACAATACTGTATATAGGAGGAATCCTTCATGATCCCTGTATTAATTAACTTATTATTACACCAGTATAAGACCAGAGTCTCTCTTCTGAAGTCCATGGAGTTACTTGGTATAAATGATGGTAGAATTTGTAGAAAACAAAATTAAAGATGGGGTTGCATGAATTTAGATTGAAAATCGAGTTCAGTTCTATTATCCAGACAATGTGGGTAGTATGTGCACTTACCAAGTAGCATCTACACCATTAGCAAATGTTAACTGTTGGCTTTGCTTCTGTTTCGAATGTGTGTTAAATTTCTTTAGTTTGCTGGTAATGAGCAATGTTTCACTCCATGCAGCTGACGAGACCCAAATAAGCCCAGGAGGCTTAACAGATTCCTGGTTCAGGTGCTTTCATTTTTGACCAGTTCATTTCTGCTTAAATTTATTATTTCAAGAATGTAGCTGTAGAATTCACTATACCAAAAAAGAGAGGAATTGGAACATGCCATCTGACTGTAACATCTGGTGAAATTGAGTTGCTACCTATACGTGTTCATTCAACTGACTTAAATGTAAACAAAGACAAAAGTATTCTTCTAAAATGACAGTAGCTGAACTGTGACTCCCTTAAATCTGATACTGTCATGGCATTTGGAACTAATGTGAAAAGAAGGACCTACCTGACGCCTCTACATGATTTAGATGATATCACAGCTAGTTCCAGTGTCAGGTTTAGAACCTTCTTGACATCCCCTTCTGCCTCTTCTGTTTCTGACACTTATTTCAAGGACATAGATCTAATCCCAAAGTCCTAACCAATTTGAGCTGCTTCTGGATCAACTTCAACCTTTGGTGAAATGTTACAAATCCATATGCATTTCACAGTTGTCACCATGCAGTCCAGCTTGACCACTCAGAACTTCAGGGCAGCAGCAGCAGGGGTAGAACTCTCGAGCCAAAGATAAGCTCCCCAGTCCCATACGCTATGACCTAATGGGGAATTTTCATTAGCTGATCACAGTAAAGAGCATTGTGACAGATAGTTGAGCAGTTCTGATTTCACCCACTAGAGGGCAGTTTAACACATACATTACCAATCTCATAGCAAAACGTTCCGTTCATGAAAAATAAAATACAACAATCAACAACACTGAAATTGGCTAGAGAAGGTTGAATTATTAATTCAAAATAATGTAGACAATTAATTTGGCATTTTTCTTTGAATACATTATCATGAATACATTTTCCACTCTTCAGCCAGTTCTATAGATTTTTGAATAGCATCCAGCGAATAATTTGACACATTTTCCCCTTGAGTTGTCAAATAGATGGTTCACAAATACATTTTCCCATTCTTCCATCAGCTATGAAGGTGAGGAAGACATAGTTGTAATTTTGACCTTGCTGTCCTTTGATCTTTTCCTCTCAGTTTTAATACTGAAATAACAAGCACATACATTCTTTGCTTGCCTGCTGCTCTTACCATTTTACAAAGGGTACCTATGACTCATAAATAAGGCTAAGATTTTGTCACAGATATTTTTAGTAAAAGTCAGGGAGCAGTCTCCAGCAATAAAGAAAATGTACGGAAGCTGTGACCTGTCCCTGACTTTTACTAAAAATATCTGTGACAAAATGGAGATCTGTGGGTCCTCAGACTGTGCAGCGGGGCAGCTACACAACAGCTAGGATCTCTGGGGGCCCACTACATATGGTGCTAAGATGCCATCAGTGATCTACAGTGATGAGATGGTAGAAATAGAAGTGGAGGTTGTGATTTTTTTCCTACTAGGTTCAAAAAGGTTCACCTAACCCTTTGTGTTCCCCCTTCACTATTCTGGATGTTTTCATGGCATTGGCTGGGTCGTTCTTCATACACTCTGTTGAACAGGATTACTGCTACTTTGTCACCCAGTCAAAAGTAATGGAGATGGAAAAGATGGAAACTGGACCATTCATTCCGTTTACTTGCCGTTGGATGGTTGTGCCCTACATTTTCTTAAGATTTGGTCTGCCGAACACTTCCTAGGCCATTTGTGGCAGCTCTTTACAAGTTCAGTGTTTAGAATGGCCATTGCTTGACATTCTTGTCTTTCTCCTGTGCACAGGGACATCAGAGGAGGGGGAGGGATTGGCAGGAGGTGGTAATCAGGGGCTATAGATTTTTCTTTTTTTGAATCTCATATATACACCCAACGTGAATGGCTTGGATTGGCTAGTGATTGTCCCTTTGTTGGGCTCCATTTAAATGGCTACAACCTTCACCTGAAACTATAAAAATGCCTTTTTGTGGGAAAAAACTGTCTAGGTTAGCCAACAAAGCACTCTTGTTGGACAGCTTATATGTAGCTCTCCCACAGACATGAAATGGATAACTGGACTCAGTTTGCCAGTAAATACCTTCTTCATGTCTCCTTCTCTTCAGACTCAAAAGAAAATATATGGCCCTTTTGACGAGCATGTATCCTCCACCCAGGGCTCTCAGTGGTATGTGGTGTTTTAAAAACACATCTGCACACACACACAACAAAAATAAATCGCTCCACTGGCCATTAACTGCTCTTCCTTGGCATATCTCGCAGTCATTAATGTGTCTCAGACATGCACACAATGAATAAATGACTTGACAGCAAATAAATGCCCTTTCACTGGTGTCTCCGAGAGAGCTGCTTGTTCACAGAAGAACACAAGAGAAATGGTCTTGTTGACCAGAAAGTGCACCCAGTTGCCCGAGAGAAGACGAGAAGGTTAGTTGCCTTTGTGGCTTTTTGCGTCTCTAAACATGAAACAGAAAAAAGAACCGCATGCTCTTTTATATATGATAGTGCCTTTTGGATTAAAGCCATCCTGATGCTGGCAGTGCAGTGACTACAATACTAAAGAGAGGCCACCATGTGCTCAGTAATGACTCAGGCTAGATTTGGGCGTAGAAAGGGTTAGGAAACAAGGACGCATTATGCTATATGTTAAAAGTAAATTCACTTCCATATGGATGGTTATTAGAGAAGGAGCAAAAAGCACTGCAGTTTAACATTTGGTAACATCTCTAGTAGTAAGAGCAAAGAGGCTGGCAATCAATAGATTTGTATTCTATTCTCAACTCTGCCAATGGCTCACTGTGTGTGCTTGGGCCACTTCTCTGTGTCCCCACTGTAACAGGGAAAATATTATAGTACCTTCCTTTGTAAAATGAGGTGAGATCCTCAGATAAGGCTATGTAAATTCAAGGTATTACTTTCTCAGCCTTTAAGAGTACAGCACCTACCCTTAGTATTGAACCTAATACTGTGACACCACTGGGTCTGACCCCATAAGTATGCACTTCTGGTCAACATCATGTGTTCACCAGATGACTAATACTGAGAGACCAACCCTTCCCCCTTTTCGCCCTCTTTCACAGGCTGATGTTAGTGTTCTTTGTTAAGGCCTTTTCTTAAACTGAGCTTTTGAAAACACTGTTTGCAAAAATAAACCTTTATAATGAATGTTGCTCAGGGCTCTTCCCTTTTTTTCCTTAAGAAATAAGGAAGCCCTCCAGGGCAGGGGTCAAACCCAAGAGGATTTTATGAAAGCCTCAAAGTTAGAGCTAGTCAAAACAGAATTTCCATTCTATAGGAAATGCCTACATTTTGAAATTTCCTTTTTGGTCCCAAATCAGAACAAAAAGTAGAAATTTCCCACAAAAAAGAAATTTCCCCAGATTTTTGTTTTCTATATATTAAAATGTACTTAACCAAAGGTTTCATTTTTGATAAGCGTGAAGCACTTCATTTTGACTTTAGCATTTTGGCTAATATAAAATATAATATATTAAAAGTCATAACACTAGAGTCTAAATGAAGCACTTTGACCTTATCAGAACAGAACACTTTGATGATATTTTCATCAAAATTTTGACTTATCAGTACATACCCATCAAATGTTTAAATTTCTGAAATCTCTATTTTTCTGCTGAAAACTCCCATCTGAAAATTTCCAACCAGTTCTATTCTAAATTCCTGCTATTTAGATTTTGGATCTAGTTTTCTTTGGCAGGGTCTTATGGTTGGGTAAAAGTCACAGTGAATGCCAGATGGCATCACGTGGGCTCAAGGAAACACAGGACCCGAACAAAGTTGAGTGGATTTTGTTGTGAAGACACATTAACATATTTCTTAGATTTGGGCTGAACGTGTCAATTCCTTAGGAACACTGTCAGAGCTAAAAGGAGAAAATGGCAGGTATGTTGACTAATCTTCCCCACTTTTGCTTCCTGAGGTTTTGAGTCGCACTTGACCCAGCCACCTGTAAGATATACATCATCCTTTGTTGATGATCAAAATGAACTGGAGGATGCTGGGCTCATTTAATAACATGGACTGTTGTGCCTTACATCATGATGGCAAACAGTAAATACTGCTCAAAAATGCTCAGGGTCATGCTCAGCTTTGCCAGTGATGACTGTCCTATCTTGAATATCCTGTTTTCAGGGAAAGTTATTGAGGTGGCCTTGCTACATTTGGATTCCAGAGATTTCTCCAGGTTCGGGCTGGTATGGGATTGTGCGGTGTTTATGCAAATACTGATTTTCTCCTTCCAGTGATGGACAAGGGTAATGTGTACATGATCCTACTAGTTTTTTAAACCAATGTGCTTGGTTCCTAAGGGGGGAAAAATAGATTCTGATGGAGTCAGAGGATTTATTGAGGAGGAGGCCAGTTTCAGCTCTTCTGTGTGAAGGAATATAATATCAACAGCACAAAACACATCTCAGAGTTCAGCATGATTGTCAGTCCCTACTCCAGAGTATTTAGAGGGTATTAACTCACTGAAGGTATTAATCCTTTTCTTCAACAGTGAAAGATATAACATGACACAATACAATTCTGCATGATGTGCATATTCTTTCCTGATAAGTATATTTGAAGGCACCCAACATTTTAGTGAAAATAATTTGTTTTAATTCTTCCTCCTTCTAACGTTTCTATGTGAGAAGGTAACAAAGCAAAGAAGGGCAGGGGAATGGGAGAGAACAGCTCAGTAATTGCACTGATGTCTGAACCAAGGGACAATAGAGCAGAAATGCAAGCAGTGGGCACCAAAGACTCGATGTTCTCATTAAACACTTGGTGACTATATTTTTTTTCCATTAAAGGTTTAAGCTTTTCTTCTGTTTCTGCACTGGAAAAAAGGATGTTAGCGGGAAAATCAAAGTGAAAGTATTTCCTAATGGAAATTAGATCAATGGTGCACTGCTAATTTTTGCTGTTGTATTTTCCTGTGTAACATAATGGTAAATCTACACAGATTTGGAATTAGCCAGTCCTAATATTTCAGAAGCAGAAAATTATTTCTAGATACACAAAATACTGTACACATGAAACTGTAACTCCATTTTCTGATTAATCCTGCAAAAGGTACAAACTTCCAGGAGGAGTATTGCTTAGGGTAATTCAGCACCTTAACCACTCTGGTGATGAATGCATTAGAAATTCTTAAGTTAGACAGGCAATTAGATAAGTATTTCTGATGCTCGTTGATCTATAGTCTATTACAGTGGAACCTTCTTGTTTTATTTTCACTGAACAAGTGCACTATAACTGGATTGTAATTAAAAACTGGGGAGGGGCGTTTTATTTTTCTTCCATATAAATGGGGCTTCACTCCATCTGAGCTCAGTAGAAGCAGGATCTAGTTCAGTAATATTTTAATTTCCTGCTTCTGAAAGGAGGCACTGACATGAGCCAGGTATAGTGGAGGCAGGCTCTGTGCACGATTCCTCAGACACAGCTTTGCCAAATTACTTCAGTCCCAGTCTGTACCTCCTGTTGTTTCAATCCTGGGCCTCTTTGGAGCACAGATTGACATTCATACTATTGTGAGGTGGTTTTTTGTAATGCGAACAAATGGGGACTGTAATGAGACCAAATTCATTTTCCTTTGGGACTTGAGCCAGCATTTAAACTCCTGTCAGGCTAATGACTAACACGCTAACCCAGAACTCCACCTACCAACCTTTCTATTGTGCTGTTCTTTCATGGTTCAGCTTGGGCATCCCTCCCATAAAAGATATGCCTGAAACAAAACCCTGGGTCCAAATAGTGCCAGACTTTATAATGATCCAAACTAAAATTCCCAGATTCAAGCTGCTCCACCATCCTGATCTTTGGGAAAGTTTGATTCCAGGTCCAGAATCCAAATTTAGCAGTTCAGGCTCATCTCTGTGTCACACCAAGCAAACTAAGTGCTTGCTTCTGGAGACTTTATTCGGGCAAAACTCTGAGGACATTCAGCACGAGTTGTCCCCCATGCCTGCAGGATTTGGCCTGAAATTAAACATTCCATGCTGCAAATGCTGTTAATCCTTGATAAACCCACTTGTCACCTTTGCAAATGTTAACGTCTAAGCTTCTGCAGTTACAGCCATTGGTATAAGGTGCATCATTTTATAAGTTGAAAAATATTAAAATTTAAACATTTTATGGGCCAAATTCTCTGCTGGCACAATTGTGCAGCTCTATTGAAGTCAGGGGTGCTACCTCAATCTACACCATCAACGAATTTGACCCTACACATTATATAAATCCCCACCTCAGATTTATGGTTATATATTCATTTGGGCTCTAAGTACTATGTATATAAAATAAACACCTCCCCAGCGTGTAATATTCCACTAGTAACAGAAAGGTTCTTCTTGGAACCAATGCCGCAAATGCAAATATATCATGAAGACAATGGGGTTCTATCTGGAACTCTGGAAAACTGAAGGGCAGAAGTGTTAATTTGATTGTCAGGTTTGAATGAACCCACAACCCAAAGCAAAACTCAATCTAAACTACCAAATCTCACCTGGATTTGCGTTCAACCTCTAGGTGCTACACCCCACTGCACATGTGCTCTGCCTTATAATGTTTGTCTTTAATGGTGCCTTTAGCCTGTCAGAACATTGCGACAAAGAACTATTAACTGGTTTGGCACTGATCTTCCACTGTAAGGTGCGATAAAGCGATTTATGGATATAATTAATAAAGCCATGATCTTTTATAATTTCAGCGGGAAGCCATAAATCAGTCCCCCAAGGTCCCCCCAGAATCAGCCCATTGTCACTCTAAAGGTCTGCAAACATTTTGGCAAATCTGTTCTGCATTTTGATTTTGACAGGGAATTAAAAGGAGATTATACCCAGAACCGGGCAAATTCATGAGTTTACAGGTTACATACATTTTACTCAACTAATGCAGAAATACAGATCTTCAATACACATATTTTCACAACCTCTCACCCCAACATGCAAAATCTTAATTAGCCTCAGTTTCAGGTTATTAATTATTATTATCGCAACATTTCTGTGCTTGAGATGCTTTAATGTTCCTTCAAATTCACAACTTCCTGTAGTCTAATTTCTCACTAAGTTCACGGCTCAGTTTAAAGAAGACAGTTTCAAATACAAATTCCCTGCCACAGACCTATTACACATGCCAAGATTACCATTGACTCCTGCACTAAAATTTGAACACAAAATTTCCAAGTTGCTTCTAGCTCCATGGAAACTGTAAAAAGAGGACAGAAGCATTATTGTTACTAGAAGCAACTCAGTAAGGATATGCTGAATCAATACTCTAGTATTCTCTGGGGATAAAACAGCAGCCAAAATGTTATCTGCATCTTTTCAGAGGGCATGTTGGACACAGGTCCCTCCCCTCACCTGGCAGTTACAGTAGCATTAGATACATTGAGAAGTGGACTCCAGTCATTCAACATATAGAAATGTGACTTGGTTACAAAAAAGGAAATAAAAAGTTTCCAGACTCCGTGTGTGAAATCATGTTGGGCCAGACTTTCAACTCAATCTAAACTACCAAAGTGTAGTGTAGTGTATAATAGAAGCACATGTTCCTCTTTACAGAGTATTTAGATGCTTGCTTGGTTGAAGTGCTGTTCTAATCTGAAATGTGACTATAACAATGGCATAGTAAGGCTCCATGATTTTTTGTCTTTCATTGACTACATGTTAAGTAGTCACCTTACAAATGAGGGTGGGTTTTTTAACTGCCAGCTCTGCAAACCCAACCTAAGCTCTGAGAGCCAAGCTGGTGTCTTTCCTTATCAAGGATCATCACAAATAATCAAGGTAAATGCTGCCTTCATGCACAGTTGTGTAACCCTGTTGAGGTCAGTGGGTTTGGACAGTGGATTTTCTCTTAGGAAGCAATCCCTTTCCCTGCATCCCTTTCTCACATACATAATCCTTGTTTGTGTCAGCAGTCCCATTGACCTCATTGGAACAATTTACCAAGTCTTGTGGTGGATTCTCCATCACCGGCCATTTTGAAATCATGTTTGGATTTTTTCCCCCTAAAAGAGAGGCTCTGGTTCAAACTGGAATGATTTCAGGGAAGTTCTGTGGCCTGTGTCATGCAGAAGAGTAGCCTAGATGATCACAGTGGTCACTTCTGGCCTTAGAATCTATTCATCAAACTCTCAAGGTTTGCAAGATTGGCCCCAGAGTCCCTTTTTATAGTTGAACCACATCTTGTTTTTCAGCCTCTTTGACTGAAAGGTGTTATAGAAGCACGTGAATAATTGTTAGGCTAACCCCAGATAAGACAGGATGTTGGCTGGAACTTATCCATGGCTGTGAAACAAAAACGCAAAAGAAAAAATATATTCCAGCTTTTTGTAATAAAAAAATGACAGTCCTGCTTGGCTCTACCCAGTGCTATAAGTCAATTTCATTAGAACTAAAATACACAGTAAAAGTGTAGTCATCACACTGAGGTTCTGTAGAGTTAATGGGACCAATCTAACCAACCAGCAAGAGAGCTCAGTGCTGCTACAGCAGAGCAAATCCATCATGTCGTGAGTTTATTGATCTGCCTTCTTCGCTGATTCACAGGCATCAAGTAAACATTGATTAGTTTATTTTATAAAGAATTTTTGAGAATATTTGCAAACTTTTTAGGTTAGTCTTTCTAAAATGCTCCAATCAAGGCCCAGTTTGTCCAGCTGGGATTAGGACAGGAAGGGGACTCTCTCATGTAGTACTCCCTGTTTCTGGTGGTTGGGCTGATGGAGGAGGAGTGGTGAGGTGTGGGTGGGACCAGGTGGATGCACATCACCCTCATTCTGGGCCTGTGGAAATATGTTAGAAAAAAATCACAGCTGCTGACTGTATTATCCGCCGTGTGTAGCCTCCAGCAGAGATCCTGGGGGCAGCAGAAACCAGAGGAGTCTCTGAAGCTGTGTTGTCAGGAAGGTGGGAGTTTAGTGGGAGGCAAAGTCATGGTGGAGGCACAGAACACTCATGAATGTGGCCCTGGCATCCTATGGATCTCCTGGGACCACCAAGTTTATGGACAACCTTGATGATAGGGCAATGCAGGAGATCCCTTCAAGAGAATCTTTGGGGTGATTTTCTCCTCTATCGTCTTCTCCCATGGGTTTTACCATGGGACTGGATGATCTGATAGACATTATTCCAGTCACCCGTCTGACATCACCCTGGCCTGGAAAATGTGGGGGCCACCATCTGAAATGTCACAAACCTGACAGAAATACAGCAATTAGTTTCAAGAAGACTATGCAAATGAGAAGAAGTGCTGGCTTCGAAATCACTCTCTCTTATGTAGCTACTGTTGAAGGTGCATTCTTAGTTTATCAAGACACTGTACTTGGGAAGACACTTGAACTTAATTGGGCTGTTCTTGACATTAGGGTTCCACATATTTCTCTCATGCGTGCCAACCTCTAGCAACAGCACTGTTCCATGCAAAAAGGACTTTCTGCTCATGGATCTCCCCCTTCCCACATGAAAAGGGGCATCCAATGCTTCTGTCTATCCCTAGGCTCTAAAAAGCACTTCACATAGAGAGAGGTGGAAAGCCAGGAGTAGGCTGGGGAGAGGGCTGTAGGGATGTACATTATCCACACCCCTGCACTCAGCAGAACGGCTGTAGGGAAGTTAATACATCCAGAGTATGTTCCTGCAAAGGCTTCTCCGTGCTGTAGCATTCCCATAAATAGGGTTTCCAAGGGCAAGCAAGAGCTGGGTCAGATTCTAAGGCGGCCCAGAACTAAAGTGGAGGATTCTGTATGGGATCCACTAGATCTCTGGGGATCCACTAGATCTCTGGTATGGAACCTCTGGTTTCATCCATGGGGAAGGGGAAACAAGTCCCCTATCCCTGATGAAAAGATGCAGTGGAATCTCCACAAAGGTGACATCATGGAATTTTCTGGCCCCTCTGCGGAGTGCACTCTGGCCCAATTGTCATTAGTTACTATGTCATATAGCGCCTGTCAGCAGGTGCCTTTCCCAGGCTGCTCTAAAGCAAACACGCACACTGCCAAGTCAATGACTTAACCCCTTTCTGGGTTTTGGCTTTATTAATGAAGAAACAAACAAACGATAACGGAACTGAAGTTCAGCTCAAGGCTTCTCCCCATTTTTGGTTTCTCTTACGGTTTCTGCTTCAGGGCAACCCATTCCCCGAGAAGCCATCCCCAGTCCTTTATGTCTAGAGAAGGAAATGAGCCACCTGCCCAGGGAGAGAGCAAAAGCCACTTATCTCTTTCTCAGCAAGATAACAGGAGTCTCAGTCAAACAAATCCTGTTGCTGGTAAATAGTGGGCATGTACACTCTTACTTTGTCTACATCTGATTTTGATAGATATGCTGTAGTAGGAATACCCTAAACTGAGAGAAGCACTGTGAACACTGGAAGGAACAGATTCACTAGAAACGGTCAATTTATTTGTTGTGAACACATTATTTATTGGATTGGTCTTTTTTCCTGTTCTTGAATTGCTGTGATTTTTACTCATTTCTTTGAAAAAAGTATTCCCAAAACAATTAAATAACAAACACCCAACAGACAGCTCTCAGAAAAAGACCTCCACCAAATATTTGATAGTAGGGAGTCTTTACTCAACTAAGGGACTTGTACAATTTCATTGTCCAACCAGAGAAAAATCCAGTACCATATTATGCCACCTTTACTTTCAGTTGCACTGATTTGGTGAGTAAGAACAGCACAATTTGGATGTCAACAAATAAATAATATAAAGTGGTACATGAAGTGGTTTTACAAATCATTTATCCTTAATAGCATGTGGTGTTATTTACAAAATAGGTAAAGACATGTAGATGATAACAATATATTATATGTATTAGTCATCAAGAACATCTTATAAACAGATTACCAGTCAAATGCTCAGTTGGCATAAATCAGCATAGCTATGGAACAACACTTATTTACTCCCACTGAGAAACTGGTCCAAACATGTAATGACAAAGCATCTAAAATCAGATTTTAAAAAGCAGTCAAGACAAAGTTTGCATGTGCCCATAATGTATTTTTTCTTACTAGCTGCATCAGAAGCAAGAACTCCCCTTCCCGTCTCCCACATATGTACAGAAGAATTTAAATAGGAACAAAGCTTATGTACATCAATCTATACCAATAGCCAAAGAAGCTATTTACACCATCATTGAGTTCCCTGTAGCAATACAGGCCACCACCCAGATCACAGATGCTGACCATATATTCCAAAACAGAGGTAACATGTAGGTCATGCTGTGACCTACAAAAAATATATGAAACCGTTCAAAAGGGAACTGCTCACAGAGAAGCCTGTGAATATGGCATGAATGTCACTGGGTCAGTAAAGCTAGCCAGTGAAACTGGACGGGTGTCTACTTACTATTCAATTGCACCAGTGAAGTGCTTATTAGCTATTCTTTTAAATGAAATTGTACAGTTAAAGTTTTACAGCTTAATTAATTAATGCAATCACTCTTTTAGCTATAAATTGCTGAACACTGTCTGCAAATTTAGCTGTTCCTATATATGTGTAAAATTAGTTCCAGACTAATAAAAATAATCTGACACTGAGGCTTTTGTTATTTAGTGGAATTATATATTTTCTCCTACTAAAAAAGGAATCATGAAAAATATGGCAGATTTTCCTGGCGGATCATGCAAAAATAACAATTCAGTTTGTCTCTGATCAATGCCAGAGGCAGAAAACATCAATACAACAGCAGTTCAAATATAAAATGAGTGACTTGTCTATGAATGACACAAAAGTATGGTAACCTAGGAACAAAAAATATGTTCCTGGATCAGAGAAATAATAGGAAGCTAATTGCCTGCTATCAGTCTAGGTTCTTATATAGCCCTCATCACTCTAAAACAAATACATGCATAACAATAATAAAATAAAGATATTATTATAATAATAATTTCTACCTAACACCTGTGATCCTAGGACCTCTAAGGATTTTAGAAATAATAGTTAAGACTTACAGAGAAGAATCTGGGAAGTAATATTATATCCATTTTAAAGAAAAGTGGTTCAGTGAATTTTAGCAAATCAGTGGCAAAGTACAGATGGAACCAAGGAGTCTTGTATCCCAATATTATTGCTTAGTGCTAATTAATACCAACAGTATTAGTTCGGAACATGGATCCAATATGTTCTGTGCACAAAGCATTCAATCGTAGCCTGAAGTTAAATTATTTATTTTACTGTCTTGTAATTTTATTTATGCATTCTTATTACTCAGCACCATAGTGGCTTTACCCCTTCTTTCTCACATGTGAGGCCCAATTCTGCAACCTTTGCTCACATGAGTAGTTTTTACCTCACCTTAATACTACCAGAAAAGCTTGTCCACCATTTGTGGAGTTTGATTCAGCATATTTTTATCTGAATCTTTAGGCCTGACTCTGCTCTCAACCCAGTGTAAACCAGGCATATGGACGGAGTTACACCAGAGGTGAAAGTAATTTAAAGGATTTTGAAGTCCTGAGCGGGGGGGGCGTGGCCTCAACCGGAAGAGGCATGGCCTCAACCAGAAGAGGCGGGGCCTTTAAATACCTGGGCCCTTTAAATCAAGATTTAAAGGCCCCAGGGCTCCGGCTGCGGCTGGGAGCCCTGGGGCCTTTAAATCACCCCCAGAGCTACCAGCTGCAGAGGCGGCTGGGAGCCCCGGGACTCAGGGATGATTTTAAGGGCCCCAGGCTCCAGCCGCCGCTACCACAGTGGAACTCTGGGCCCTTTAAATCACCACCAGAGCCCTGCTGCCAGTACCCCAGGGGCTCCGGCAGCGGGGCTCGGATGGCACTTTAAAGGGCCCAGGGCTCCAGCTGCTGCGGGGAGCCCCGGGCCCTTTAAAATGCCAGCCTGGAGAAGCCGGTCTGGTCCGGCACAGCGTACTGGCTCTTGCTGGTACGCCGTGCTGGACTGTACCGGCTTACTTTCACCTCTGAGTTACACTAGAGTAAAACTGAGGCAAATCAGAAAGGAAGCCAGCCTCCATTATGTCAGTAAGTTAGCAACCGCAGCTATTTTAGAGTCAGACCATGCAGCTGCAAAGGGTAGCTGAGGAAGAGATGAAAGCACAAAGTGTGGTAAAAACTTTCAAACAAAAATGTCACAGGTACAGTCATTCAATCAAAAGAACTTGAAGCTTTTACAATTCAAGGTAAGTTTAACTTTTCACTTTATTTTGTTCACTCATTATGATTTCTCTCTAAACAAAGCTGAGATTCTCATGCAACTGTCCACGGATGTTTTTCCGCTTTAGAGTTTCACTTTCCAGGGTGACAATAAGACATCTTTCTTGACCCTAGTCCATGTAACATAAGGCATAAGCCTTTACCCTAGATATTCAAGGAAATCATAGTAAACATAATTTCAGTAGTGTTCAAAATGAAGATTGAGAAATGAAGCATGATACTAAACAGAAATTAGAGCATATTAGCTCATTTGGGAAAATGAAGGCTACCAAGTTAGGCAGACTGAAAATGGAAAGCAATGTGCATTTTACCCTTAGTTATTCTAAATAATTTTAATTCAAAATATTTAATTGCTCTTGGTCAGCAATTTTATTTTCTATAAAATGAACTCAAAACAATTTTGTAAATTATAAATTTAGAAAAGAACTAGCATAATGCAATGTCTGTCCTTTCCAACAGATGATCTCCAGTAAAGGTGGATGAATTATTATTCCATTTAAAGTTATATTTGTAACAAAATTCACCCCTTTTGGATTACCCAATTTTGAGATGTATTCATTGTTTCTAAATATTTGACAAATAGTTTATAGGAATAATTTTCATCTTCTGGATCATTCATTAATTTGTTCCTTTTTTCCACGTTCCTGTTACTGGTTTATTCTTTTCTTTTGTGATTGGTTACCTAAATGACATGGCTTTATTTATGCTCCCAGATTGGATTACAATGATTTTCTATTATGATTTTTTAGATGAATGAAAAATTATTAAAAAAATTTGTAAAATTTGAGGATTTATGACATTCTCTCAATTCTTCATCAACCAGCTAAACACTCATAGATTAAACAAATATGATTCCGCAAATTGTGGTGAACTGTGATCAACGCATTTATTCATGAAGAGATTTGAACTTTTCATCTTTTTTACTAGTCAACTATCCCAGCTGTTAGCTAGATCAAGGTCCCAAATTGTGTGCTTAATTCTGCACTATCCCTTGTGTCATCATTTAATCTTGCTTTGCATAGGTGTAAAAATACCACAGTTCTGGTTTGGTAGCATTCAGTTTTGCCAACTCCTGTGATTTTATCATAAGGCTTGCGATATTTGGTGTTTTTCTGAAAGACCCAGCTCCTAGAGGCAAGTGATTATGTGAGAATCTCAGCTTTCATTAAAAAATATACTAAATGTTTCTAACCCTAGTGGATATGGAGAAAAGCCAGAAAATGTGACCTGAGAGAGCGTCCTCAGGAAACTGAAAGAATCCCAAATGAATTTTTCTGTTAATATCATGATTTTTAAGCCAATTTCATATTTTGGGGGGGTCTGAAAGATTTTTGGACAATTCTGACAGTATTGAGCATTCCATCACCACTTTGCTCAGGTTTAAATGTTGACTAAAGGGACCCCGCCATGGAAAGATAAACATGTTAAAAACCAACACGGGGCCAGATCTACAGCTGGTATAAATTAACAGAGTGATTTCACCATCTTGGGATGTGGCCCAATACCTTGATGTAAGGAATTCTGTTTTAAGTTCAATGAAAACAATTACCTTGTCGATTTAAGCATTCTCCTGCTTGTCTTGAAACCCAAATATGGCAAAAGTATGTCCATGAATCAGAATGTGAAAGTGAGCAGAAATCAAAGTAACATTGACAAGTCAGCTTGCATTGTGCACTTCTGGATTACACAAAGTCAACAGAAGGCATACATGTGAACAATGAAGCCAAGAGATGATCAAATAGATGGCTTCTTCTGTGGAGAGGAGAAATTATTGTTAGCATTCTCAAGCTACTTAGCTTTCATCTCTTCAGTTTTGTTCTTTATTGTACAAAAGAACTCTTACTGTACTGAACACTTATGAAGGAGATGTGTACCACGTGTGTCATTGAAATAACAAGTATCACATCTTTTATGTTAATTTCTTTTGGTCCTATGAGCCTTCCAATTGTGTGTTGTGACAGGTAGAAAATAAAAATGAAGTCAATCAATAAAACGAATGCTAATATAGAAAATTATAACTAAAAGTAGGATGGAAGCTCTGCAAGGAAGCTGTAATATGGCCATTTGCTTTTCATTTGGATGCAAATATTTTATGATGCCAATTTAGATTAGATTCTACAAGATGGAGACTTACTTAAAATGTTTAGTTTTTCTGCGATGACTCCTGCTCTCTCATCTTGCTGGCTGTTCACAGCTGAACACCAGCAAGTCAAAACCATGTGAGAGGAGGGGGCATAACATTTAGTTCAGCCATAGATAAAATTATGTGCTAAAACTCTTTGTAAATAACATATGGGTTATTGTGGCATGTGAGCGGGACAGCCACCAACATACCAAGGCGAGGTACTACCAGTAGGTACTGGTGAGACCTCATCTGGAATATTGTGTGCAATTCTGGTCTCCCATGGTTAAGAAAGATGAATTCAAACTGGAAGAGGTGCAGAGAAGGGCTTCTGGGATGACTGGAGGAATGGAAAATGTACCTTAAAAGGAGGAATCTCAAGAAGCTTGGCTTGCTTAGCCTAACCAAACAAAGGCTAAGGGGAGATATGATTGTCTCTATCAATACATCAGAGGGACACCTCCCAGGGAGGGAGAGGAGTTTATACAAGTTAAACGCCAGTGCTGACACAAGAACAAATGGATATAAACTGATAATCAGCAGTTTAGGCTTGAAATTAGATGAAGGTTTCTAACCATCGGAGGAGTGAAGTTTGGGAACAGCCTTCCAAGGGGAGCAGTGCGGACAAAAAACCTAACTTCTTTCAAGACTGAATTTGATAAGGTTTATGGAGGGGATAGTATGATGAGATTGCCTACAATGGCATGTGACCCATTTGCAACTGCTAGTAGCAAGTATCGCCAACAGCCAGAGATGATACACTAGATGAGGAGGGCACCGAGTTACAGAGAATTCTTTCCCAGGTGTCTGGCTGGTACGTCTTTCCCAAATGCTCAGGGTTCAAATGATCACCATATTTGGGATGGGAAGGAATTTTTCCCCAGGTCAGATTGGTAGAGACCCTGGTGGTTTTTCATCTTCCTCTGCAGCATAGGTCACTTTCTGGTTTAAAACAGAGTAAATGGTGGATTCTCTTTAACTTGAAGTATTTAAAACATGATTTGAGGACTTCAGAAAGTCATCCAGAGGTTATGGGTCTATTACAGGAGGGGTGGGTGAAGGTCTGTGGCCTGCGATGTGCAGGAGGTCAGACTAAATGAGCAAAATGTTCCCTTCTGGTCTTAAAGTTCTGAGTCTATGAGATAGCGCTGGATGTCCCCAGTTCTAACAAGCAGGAGCTGCTACAGCTTGAACCAAAGAGCAAAGTCTCATTAACTGTGACTGTAATAGACTCATGTCCTCTGTGGATCAAGCACAGTGGCAGACTTTTAACACATGCTCACCAGTGGGTTACATAGACTTAAGCCAAATAGCTGAGGAAATGCAAAAGATGCACTGACCCAATGGGAACTGCAGGAATTTGTTCACAGCATGAAAAAGACTCTGTCTCTGGGAGCACCAGGGCATCCATTGCTAGGGAGTTCTGAGAAGGCGCACATCACAATCCCCTTCCTGTGTCTCTGAGGTGGCCAGCATTTATATGGGGCTTTGCCAGAGTAAGTGCTGAAGGATCAGACTTTTCACTGGTGTCTTGTATTATAATATCCTCAACATGCTAGGATCCAATCTCAACCCACTTTAAGATAAAACACATTGAAATGATTGTGATGTCACAAAGGGGCCATATTCTGTTCACAGGAGCAAAGCCTGAGTAAAAGGGCTTTTTTCAAGGCATCTACTGGCGTGATGAGTGTTTCCCCTTAACACACAACAAAGGACCAGTAGAACCTGGGATGTGGCTGCTACTAACACGTATGGAAGAAGAGGAGGATGCAACCCACCAAGATGTGAATTTGGGTCTTCCCTGTTCCCAGGCTGTACTTTCTCCATATCCCTGGCCTGCCCACATTCCTCTCTCACAGCAGGGACTGGCAGAATTCCCATACATGGTATCTCTGCCTGGGCCTCATTGCAGCAGAAACATGAGATTTGTGTTGCAATTGGAGCCTTGAAAGCTAATGAAGAGAGGCCGAGATTTGTCTCAATATTTATACAAGACAATGGTTGTGGGTTCAGATTATTTCTTTCCTTTGACAACTGTATTAATCATTTCAGAATCAAGAGCAAATCTGGTCTTGCCTGCAAAGCTATTTGACTGAAGTCCCATGTGCAAGGCCATGATTCACTGTGTCCTTCCCTCCTCCCCCTGCCAGTTGGGCGATGGGGTTGTAAGGGTCAAGTCCAAGAACCCTTGGGGGAGAACAAGAAACGTGTCAAGAACTGCTGTGTTTGGGGAGGGATTATGGGAAGCAGTAGCTAGAGATGGGCAGTTGGTGTTATTTCTCACCCAGGGTGACTGTAAAGATGGAGATATCCTGATTCTCAAGTTATCCCCACAGAGCTCTCTGTCAGCTTAAAGCTGCTAGTACTCCACACGACGTGACACTGGAAAGTATGCAGTAAACATAGCATTAGCATTTCATCCTGTTCCTGGGGTCCCCATCGTCTGCATGCCCTCTGCAGATGCAGGTTTGGCAGTGTCATAAATATAAAGGGAAGGGTAACCACCTTTCTGTATACAGTGGTATAAAATCCCTCCTGGCCAGAGGCAAAACCCTTTCACCTGTAAAGGGTTAAGAAGCTAAGGTAACCTCTCTGGCACCTGACCCAAAATGACCAGTGAAGGGACAAGATACTTTCAAATCTGGAGCAGAGGGGTGGGGGGCGGAACAAAGGATTCTGTCTGTCTGTGTGTTGCTTTTGCCGGGAACAGATCAGGAATGCAGCCTTACAACTCCTGTAAAGTTAGTAAGTAATCTAGCTAGAACATGCATTAGATTTTCTTTTGTTTAATGGCTGGTAAAATAAGCTGTGTCTTCTTGTAATTTAAGGTTTTGCCTAGAGGGGATTCTCTATGTTTTTAATCTGATTACCCTGTAAGGTATTTACCATCCTGATTTTACAGAGGTGATTCTTTTACCTTTTCTTTCATTAAAATTCTTCTTTTAGGAACCTGATTGCTTTTTCATTGTTCTTAAGATCCAAGGGTTTGGGGTCTGTGTTCACCTGTACAAATTGGTGAGGATTCTTATCAAGCCTTTCCCAGAAAAGGGGGTATAGGGCTTGGGGGAATATTTTGGGGGAAGACGTCTCTAAGTGGTCTCTTTCTCTGTTCTTTGTTTAAAACGCTTGGTAGTGGCAGCATACGGTTCAAGGACAAGGCAAAGTTTGTACCTTGGAGAAGATTTCAACCTAAGCTGGTAAGAATAAGCTTAGGGGGTCTTTCATGCGGGTCTCCACATCTGTACCCTAGAGTTCAGAGTGGGGAAGGAACCTTGACAGGCAGCATTGTTCAAACTGCACATGCCATTTCACCTGGTTCACCTGCTAGACTGCAGCATTCCCCCGGGTGAACTAAGCAGAGTCGGTTTATGAATCATCCTCTGAAATTACATGTTTATTGGTTACCCTTAAGAGCATGCTCTGGACACATCACTCCACACTCAGTGTGTCACAGGAAGAATAATTTTCCACGTACTAGCCCCAGCTAGGGAGATTATCTTTAAGCAAATCAAACTAGATGCAAATCAAAATAAATTAAGATTGTTTTACCAACCCCCATGTCAGTGTGTAAAACAAATGGTGAATACACAAGCTCTGTAACAGTTAGCACTTTTCTGTGCTTTCTGTGTTCAAACGCTCTGTACCCACTAGCTGATTAGTTCTCACAGCAGTTCTCCCAGTAAATTTGTCATTGTTATCTGCCCATTTCACAGGCAGCAGAGTTCATGAGATAACCAAAGCCACAGATGGAGCTGGTGTCAGTTCAGGGATTAGAACTTCCTTTTTTACTAATTTCTAGGCTTAAACCACTGGACCACATTGGTCCGCTAATAGGCTTGATTCTGCTCTCATTTACACTGATGTAAATTAGGAGTGACTCCATTATACTGGGAGTGAAACCAGAGTTAGATCCATTGACTTCATTAGAGTTATACCGGATTTAAACCCGCGTTAGTGGGATCAGAATCTAGCCTATTATCTTTTTATGGTAAGAGGAGTGCTTTTATGCATTTGTAAACTGTGATATTAACTGGATAAAAGGAATAAAAGGAAAAGGATGGGTAATAGAAACCAAAACCTGAAAATGACTCTGGCATCATACTGTCAGTAGAGTTACACAGTGTTTCTTTGACTTGAATACTATGAAGTCAGTTATCCTTTGTAATAACAATGGAGAAATTATGCATCCCCTTTCCAGCTGCATTAAAGTTTTGATAATAATAAAAGGTCAAGATGGTTCCACCATGCATTTGTAAATGATAATAGCCTGTTGTTTGTTCTGTACAACCACATTCTAGTGCTGCACCAGTGTTATCTTCCCATTAAGTAGAGGCTAAAACAAAAGAGAGTAGGATAACAGAAGACCTGTGTTTAAAAGCTTACTGAGCTAGAAATAACCACTGGAAACAGAAGGACAGTATGACCAGAGGCCACTGAAAGATGCTGGGGCAAATTCAGCCAAAGGCAGTTACCTATTGTTTGTATTGTAATAGCAGCTAGAGATCCTAGTCAGGGTTGTGTTGGGCACTGCAGAAACAAGTGGACAAATTCAACTCCAAGGCTAGTGCCAGCCTCAACCAGTGTAGACCCTCGCAGAATAGCCAAGCCAGCAAGTCCAACAGGAGGGAGGTTGCAGTGATGGAGAGCTCCAGAGGATCCACTTATAGGTGGTGGAGTTCCAAAAGTCAACAAGGCTGTCCTGGGAAAGGGTATGGTCAGATGCATCAAGTCAGCAACTCCGCTCAGCCACCTCTGCTGGGGGGATTCCCACTAATTTCCCAGCAAAGATGAAGTTGCCCATTCCCATTGGAAACGCCTCCTGCTCTCCCCTGAGGGTGAATCTCCCAGAGGTGCAGACTCACCCCCTTTAAAGATAGGATTGATTCTGGCTCAGTGGGTGCAACATCCATTGACTTAATTGCACCTGCTTGTGCCAGGGCTGAATTTAGTCGCCAGATCCATTTATGTGACACTCATTTTTTAGTCCCAATGCCAAATCACTGCAAGCTACGTTACTATATACATATGAGTTCACCCACACCAGGTGTAAACCTACTGAAGTCAATAGAATTACCATGAATTTACACCAGCATAAGAGAAATCAGAATTTGGGCAGGCATGTAAATCATGTTAACATTTAGAGCACAGCTGATTTTGGCCTGGCGTTTGTACACTGGTGGAATGAACACACAACAGCAGGCCTGAACAATGGGAATTTTGCCTGAGCCAGGATTGAAGGATCAAATCCAGTATTATTGGACAAAATGGACCCTACGTGACACTAACACGCTTCCCAGAGTTCAAGCTGTTCATGGAGTGTACATCAAGGCAGAATTTAGCACAATGAATGCAGGGCATTTAGAAAGGAGAATCTGACCTTTCCTGGTACAATGGTGCATGGGGCATTTCTGAGTGCAAATCCATAGGTTTAAAAATATGGTTTGACATTTTTTCTCCCAAGATCTTAATTTAAACTTTTAATATCTATACCTAGAGCTATCTATGCATCCATCCCCAGGCCATAAGGTATATGTTCAGTATCTTATATCCATTTATATTAATGGAAACAAATTAGTATTTAGTGCCATAAAACAGACCAAATGCATGATATAGGTCTATCCTAAGTGCCATAATGAAACCAAGGGACAATAATTCAGTAACTGAAGAATAAATCTTACACCACCCCAACTGGAATGTTTCTTCCGTTACTGGCAGTGACAACAGCACATGTACTGTACATACAAAGACATGCAGCTCAATGTTTGAGAAAATTTATACACATATACACACCCCTCTTCCATAACAACAAGATCTATATAGAAACATTTTTAAAAAGACAGTCTAAAAATGAAAGCTCACACAAAGCCACAGCAAAACAAAATAGGTAAATCTGTGCTGCAAACAAAATTAATCAGAGTGGCTTCTTCTACACTGCTCTTGGCTTAGCTGCACTTACTACCCCAAATGCTATTTCACTAAGGCCCAACCCCAGTATCTGGGAGTTACTGAGGCTCAGCCTAAGCCCTTTGAAAAAATACATTCCTTTTTTTTGATTAACAACCATCTTCAGTGCATCCCATTTTGTAACAGCAAAGGAAAGAAGATGACAAATAAAAAAAGGGATTTGAGGGGTGTTCAGAGCATGAGGTTAGCTACGATGAATTCCTGGAATATTGTTTTACTAAGACTGCTCCTAATCAGCCCACCTGCTCCTCTCTCCATCTTTCTATATCTCCAGCTCTCTCACTCCATCCCTCCCACTTCTCCCTCTCTCCAGCCCCCATGCTCTCTCTAATAGCTCAGATGGAAGTCATTGTTTCACAGACATATTAAAGATACTCAGAGCAACCGGATCAGAAAATACATCATCAGCGTGAGAATAATGACCCTCCGCCACAATCATTAATAACAGCAATAAAGGCAGTGCTGGCTCTGCTGCTCACCATGTCGAAACCAGGAGAAGATGCTGAAAGGCAAGGGATGTGCAAGCTGAATCCATTTTCCCTGTTACTGAGGCTGCTTCAAAGCCCAACATCAGCAGCTGCTGGGATTTCCCCCCCCCCCTGCCCTCCGCCGGCCCTCTGCTTGGTGATGCTGAGGATGTAAACCACCCGCCCACCCAGAGCAGCAGCAGCAGCAGCCAGCCAGCTCCCTCCTAGGAGGAGGAGGAGGGTGATGAGCTCAGTGAGCGAGAGCCTGGACTTGCAGAAGGCACTGCTGCTCCCTCCTCCCTCCCCAGCTGCAGCGCTGAGCTCTCTCTAGGCGCCATGGCAACAGCCATAAAAGATGGAGGGAAAAGGAGGAGATGGGGGAGGGAAGAGCGGGGAGAGACTGAGGCTTATTCCCAGAAGCTGCTTCAGCCAAGGGAGAGACACTTCAGTGGCCATTACAGCTAATCAAAAAGGGCGAAACTTGCCCTAGGCTAAGCAGGGCCCCCTATAGATGCTAAAGGTCCCGTTTCGGAGAGCTTCCTTAGCTGAGTCAGCAGGGCTGACAGGTGTGAGCTTGTCAAGGGCATGAATCCCTCACGTCAGGAGGGGACAGTGGGCATTTGCCTGCCCACAACAAGCTGTTCTGCATTGGGAAATGCAGGTGTTGAGGGTGCAGCAGAGGAGGCCAGCGGGAAAAGGCAGCCTTGCAAAGGTTAAACGGAAGGACGTGAAGAGTGGTGAGGAGCTGGCAATTTCATTAAGCCAATGAACCGAGCCACAACTATTGAAACATACATAGCGAGAGACAACCTGTAAGACATCTAGTGTAACAAAGTCAAGCTGGACAGCTGCAAGAGGGTCCTCATAGTGGGTCCCAGGAAGTGGGCAGGCACCCCTCCTGCAGCCTGTGAGGAGGATCCACAAGGTCCAGGAACTCAGATAATTACGGGGGACAACCAAAAATGTAATAGGGACAGGAGTGAAGGTCAAAGGGTCAAACAAAGGGAACTTGAAGGGGACACTGAGCAGAGAACCCCGGTCAAGGGAACCAGCGGATGCTGCTGAAAGGAACCTCTGCCCGGATACGTGAGTGAAGGCAGGATCGGAAACAGGCACCCCCAGTTGCAGGAAACCCCCTCAGCCAACTTCCTCTCCCTGGCAAAAGACAGGCAGCCCCACATGCCACCTCCACTTCAGTAAAATCTGAAGTACCCTGTATTCTACAATGCTGGCCAAAAACTGTACAAAGTAAGGTGTAAATCAGGGACAAGTACTACAGGCTGCTGGATCTTATTTATAACTAAGGGTTTCTTAACAAAGACTTGTGGGTTCTCAACCAGGGGTCACAACCCTCAATGCTGTGGGGAGAGTTGCAAACAATTATCAGGAGGTCATGAACACCCTGCCCTTCTTTATTGCTAAGTGGGAGGGGAATCACGAACCAGGAAACTCTGAAAGCCGCTATAACACAATTAAAACCAACCTATTACATTTGTTAGCAAAAAGCCTTGGAAAAATGCAGTATTTACTTGTACATCACCCTGCACAACACCTACTAGATGGCACAATAATGTCCTAAGAAAACTTTTAGGCAAATAAATCACATCAGTGTAGCTTGTTGGTCCCTCACTATATTTAATGGGGCCACGCACTAAATGATGAGGATAAAAATAAATAGTCCATTCCGTGAGCACCGTCCCTCCCTGGGCACTGAATGAGGCAGGGGTAGTATGTGACAAAAGTAGTATGTGATCATGTAACTGTTTCATAATATATACACATAAAGGAATTAAATTAATGTTGAACAGACAGCGTTAATGCTGGCATTTCCTAATTTTAAGAGCTTGACTTTGCATCTTTAACATTTTTAATATAGTTTTTTGGGTGTAATATTTATGCAAGGTCATATTCTGAATAGAGACTTTTTCTATGTTTTTTTCTTTAGTTACTACAGTGGTTGCTATTAAAAAGTGCCTGTTTACTCAGGTACCATACTATGGTATCTAAGATACCACCATTAGCTGTTGCCTGTTTTAAGCACAGACATATTTTACAGTAACTCAGGTATCACCATGGGGTGTCTCTTGGTAAATATTGACTTTCTGATGGCGACCACTGCACTCTTACTATTCCAGGTCAGTCTCTACTTTTGAGCAAGGGATTTTTTGACATCATGTTATACAATATTCATTCTTACACTGACTCTTGGTACATTTACAAGATGTTTTACTAAGAATTCACACACAAATAAGGCACACAATTAAGTAAACATTAAATCAAGAGTAAGGGAGTGAGCATTAATGTCCAGCATGTGGTTTTTGTAATTCATCCATGAGCTAAGTGCATACCGATTGTTAATCCCTAGCTGTAAACTAAAGAATCTTATAGCTAAAAGGACAGTGTCCAATTTCAGTGGAATTCAGAAATTAGTTCAGTGGAATTATTCTGGATTTACACCAGTGTAACAGAGTATATTATGACCCAGGTACTATTGTTTTGAATAAAAGGTCTTGGGTGTACAAAAAATTGAGCTATAAAGACTCAGAGTAAATTTTCAAGGAGTCCCATAGCATGGAGTCCACATGGCTAAACTACTAAAACATACGCCATCAAAGTTGGCTTTGGAAAAATAAGACACTGTCATACTTCAGGCCTGATTCTGCACCTATTGAAGTCAAAGACAAAACTTCCATTGACTATCTTGGGAATCAGATCAGACCCCATGATTGAAATCATGCTAGCTGGAACTTGCATAATAAATTGCAAGTACAATTTGAACCCATCTGGTGCACATAGCCATAGAGATTTCTTTTATCCTGTTGTGGATTTTCAGTCCTAAGATAACATTTTGCAGGACAGAATTGCAATTTGCTTTCTTTTTAAAATTGTTACTTCTCTAAAGCAAAGGCTCATACTTCAGATTTTTACCTGAGAAACCAGGCTTTTGGTTATTGCATACATAGCACCCACTATGTGTACTTCATAAAGTCATAATGACAGGTATATACAGGATGGGAACGTTTATTTACGTCAAAATGGTTCAAGGGAATCCAGGGCTAAATTCTGACTTCTTGTATAATTGGACAATTCTGCAGCCTTGAGGGTAGAACAGCTTCCACAAGAAAAGCTTGTTGGGTCGAGTGGGTAGTGGCTTCTGCCTCTGTCTTTATGCATGTCCCATTGTCCACATGGATCATTGCCAACCAATTCGCCCCACTGTGATTCTTCTTAGAATAACCAGGATTTAGTGACTTGGAATGAATTCTGGTGCAAAAAACCTGTGACCCAGAGGTCATAAAAAGTAACGTTTCTAGCTGTTGGCAGTAAAAATCTAGCCATGAGAAGAACGGCATCTGCCACATTTACCAACATATAAAGGACAGCCAGGAACCCAAATTCTACCCTGCCTTTTATCCATTAACAACACTTAGCATTTGTATGGAGCTTCACTTTAAAGCCTTTGTATAGATTAATTCACATTAACTAACAACTTTCATAGCAACCATGGGGTAAAATCCAAGAGGCTGTAGTGTTGAACAAAACCTGTTCTCCAGAATACTCATCTGTTGAGGGCTTGATTAGGGTTATACTAGTGTAACCTAACTGATGTCAGTGCAGTTACTCCTGACTAGAGCTGGCGCATCAAACCATGAGTCTACTACCATCATTGTAACCAGATCTGAAGTAAGGGCTACAGTCTACAGGGAGTTGAAATATCCAGCTGAAGTATTCCCAGAGTGGCAGAGGCTGCTAACATCTGAAGGTGCATAAGAAAAACAAGACAGGGGATGTTATACTGGAGTAACTGCAATTTGTTCTCTTTCCTGTGCCTTACATCCCCAAACAATCGTTTTTAAAGCCAACTATTTGGCATTTTAGGCCACAGTAAGTCATCCTCCTTGGAACAGGAGTAACTCCACAGCGAATTTGGTCGTATTCCTAACTGTGTCACTGCTGGCATTTTTGCAAACAATGCCACTACTGCACCCAAGAACAATGTGGTAAGCAGTTTTCCAGAAAGCACCCAAGACTCCACAACAAACTCCCTTGACCCCGCTTATAGCTGAGGGTCCAACCAGAGGACATTTTTCTGGGCAGCCAAGAACTGTATGACCTGGTAGATTTGGAGAATACAAAAGAACCCCATACAGACAACTGAATAGGGGGATTTCAGAAACATTTCCCCAGGTACTGGCTGTCCATTGCCACGTTGGGTGGAGCTAGGAGCCTCTCTCTGCCTATACAGCTTTTGACCTCTTCCCCACAAGGTTCTCAAAATGACATCCATGCTGGAGACCTAAAGCTATAAAGTTTTATGTCCTTGCAATATTAATATTACCACCAGTAGCCACATGTGCAGCCTCCAACCCCACTCTCCCTCCGAGCTGCTTTGTCTCACTCCCTCCTCTGTCCATCCCTCACGCACCCCCTTCCTGTGCTCAAGATGTAGGCCCCACAGGGGCTAACAAATCAAATGCTTTGCATGGCAGGCATGTTTCTTGTAGTAGCAGAAGCTGAAAGAGAAAAGTAATAGAAAAAGTAATTTGTCTTCACAGTTTCATAAGTGCCCTCAGCTTTTAGCTAATGAGGTTTTGTGTGTAAGTTACCTGAATCAGGCTTTGGAAACATTTCAAAATGCATAGGTATTTTAAGGCATTGTCAGGCACTCACGGCTCTCTGAAATGCTTGGGCTCAGTGGGAGAACTTAAAGCAAAGATTGTGCTCTATTTGGGCATGCACATTGCAAAGCAGTGCAGCTATCTCAGGACTGCCCATCTACCTAGCATGTCCCTTCCATTCTTGCATTAGCATGCAATTACTAACCTGCCTTCTGCTGCCGCCACCCACCAGCCCTCCACTCACCTCAAACCACAGGCCCCCATTCACCGGAAATCATCACAAGCCCACCTAAACCCTCAACCATCTAACACCACCGTTGCCTACTCCACCCCCGCAGCCTCTTTACAGGGGGCCTATGTGAGGGGAAAATAATTTGCAAAACTTCTTACCATCTTGAAGCAAACCCCAGAGTGAGAGGAGAAGATGGGAATGGTGAAAGCAACATTTTATCATTGTTGGCATGGAAACTAGGATTGGGGCAATTCGTACTTGTGTTTTTTCTGATTTCCCTTAGCACCTGCAATGCCACAGTCCAGGCATATAGGGGACTTGTCACCTGCAGAGAGGCTGACAAACTGCTGAAGAAAAAAAGAGGCGAGAGAGGAAATGTTCAAAGAACTGCAGCCCAAGATGGTTGGGAAGGCAGAAGCGTGAAGGGAAGGTTTTCTGGAACACTCAAAAATGGAGTGCACGGACCTGGAAAGGGACACACATGATGCAGATGGTGCAGAGTCAAACAGTTGTGATGCAGCAGCTTTTGCTACAAAGGTCAAGCCCAGCATCCCATTCTACCAAACTATGGAGGCCATCCTGGGACCTCCCTTTCAATCAACCAAATAGCAGGCCCTTCCCATAGCATTCCTTCCCCTCCCTCCCCCGCCTACTCCCTCCCCGGAGATGGAGAACAGTTTACAGTGCCCCACTTACAGGCCTTTGTGAGCACTCCACACTCTGAGCATGCCCCAGTTGCATTGGCTTTAGCGCTGTGTTCTTGTTTACTATTTTAAAATTCAAGCAGCTTCATTACTGCTGTTATTTATAAACTCAGTACATTTTTTTTTACAACTCAGCTGAAAAATTTCACAGAGGAGCAGCTCCCCACCATCAGTTATATAACATCCCCGCTGTCATATTAACTCCTAACAAAATCAATACACAAATGCATTTCAGCCATGTCCTTGGTTATAGCACATTCATTACCCACAACTGCCCCGGCCTCTAACATAGGAGGACAATGCCTGCCTGATCCGGTTTCCCTCATCACTTGGGGCATTTTGCAGAGGCACCCTATCTAGCTATCCAGAGCGTTCTGAAAGGCCTTCCCCTGCTCCCACCCCACCTCCAGGATTTCTCCCTCACTCACATAGCTGTTCTGAAAAATACACCAAGTACTTGTCATGCTAGGTACATAATGCTGAGAAACATCCAGCCCTGTCATGAGGCTCTGCCACCTGCCTTTCAGTCTTCCAAATGCATACAGGACTATCATTCTGCAACTATGCAGGGGATAGTTAAACTGCTCCTTTCTCTTGTCCAAGTGTCCGGTGTATGGCTTTGTGAGCTGGGGAAGCAGAGAGTAAGATGGGTCTCCGAGAATGACAGGAGGAATGATAACTCCATTAATGTTCATAGTGGTCCTGGGAGCAAAAATTCCATTGCTCATTCCAGCAGACAGGCCTGAATTTTTAACGATCCTGGCACCATGGACCTTGCCAGATCACCCAGATTAATACTGGTGAAAAAACAGCCTTACAGTATCATGACGAAATATCCTATCCTGTTGATAAAGTCTTTGGCCTGGTGTGGGGACAAAGAATAGGTGTATATGTCCCATCAATAGCCCTGTGCAAAGCCACCAATAACCTTCTGTGCATTGCTAAGCTTAATGACCTGCACAGCTGCATCCTCCTCATAGCATCACAAACCTCCATGACAACAGCCTCAACTGTTGATCTACCAACACCAAACTGGTTAGCTACTGACCAGTAGCAATCAGGGGTAGTGAACTTTAGACAGTGATAGTTCCCTACACTGTGGGAAAGCATGTGACTGTCATGATGGTGTTCGGCCACAACACTTCTGAGGTGAGCTCTGCACTGCTCTTTAGGAAGGCAGTCTTCCACATCCTGAAGTTCTGAATCACTATCAGTGTTTTCCCCAGAATTGCAATTAGGGTGTGTGTGTGTTCAAAAATATGGTGGGGGGGGGAGGGAGCTGAGGACCGATGAGGGGTGAGACCATTAGGGTGAAGGTGGGCTGCTGTATGGCACCATGGTAAAAACTGAAAAATGTTTCACGACCATTTTATTAGATGTAACTCATGTTTTTAAATCATCACACAAATTAAAGTTGGCTACACAAACCTACTATGAAGCACTATATTTATATCTTTCTTGTTGTAATTTTGCACAACTCAGTTAATGAACTCTCCAATGCAGTGCATTCATTTTTGGTGGCTTCTCATGTGTCTAGTCCTTCCAGTGCTTCATGATATGCTCATGATCAGGCAGCAGGTGACTTCTTTCAGAACACAAAATTCTATTCAATGAGGAAAAAGAATGCTCAACTGTCGCTGTTGTGACTGGGAGTAGAAAGAGATGAATTCCTACTTCTTTAATCCCAGGAAACATAGCACAAAATTTGGGTGGAACCACTAGTGATGATAAAGAAGTTGAACAAATGAAGATTTGACTTCATCGTATGATATTCCACTCAGTGTTCAAATTCTCTGTTCTGTCCTGATCCCATTGCAGCCCCATCACAGGTAGTACCTCACTCCACTCAGCTGTTGGTGTTTTATAACACAGGCATCTGTAAAAGCTACGTAGAGATTGATAGAATCCAGAAATTGCTGTTGTAGAGATGTAAGAATCAAGTCTGTGCACTTTACTTTTTCAGCTGGCTTAACAAACACTTCTTGTCCTCTTCATTTGAGGAGTTAATATAAGTGCCCTAATTAGTCAACTTCTGAACTGAAGTCTTTGCTTCTTCCAGTACATTTTCAATTGATAGCTCTCTGATTGATCCAAGTATAGCTTCCATTGCTGGACAGAGATCTACTACTGTTGTAGCAGATGCCTGGATGGTATTGTTTAATGACCCAAGTGGTTTCAACAGTAGACTTACAGGAGAGAATGGCAATTGTCTTCTCTGAACGAAGGAGTAAAAGTAGTCCAACAGCCTCACTACTTAGATCTGTCCCATCTCAGTAGATCCTTTCAAAAGCCAATAATTATTGTTGCAGTAATTTTAAGACAACAGCCAAGGATCGCTCATGAGAAAGCCAGAAGGTTTTCCCAGGTTGGACTACTTTGAACTTCAGTCCCAGCGTATCTTCTATATTTTCCAAGACATTCAGTCCTTTTGGACTCTTGCTGAAAAAAGAGTATAATGAAGATGTTAAATTTTTGGTTTTTTAAATGCCTTTTGAAAATTCTGTAGCTCATACTAGTGCTAGTTGGAGTAGATGGCCTCTGCAGTGTGTATTGGAGAGTTTAGAGTTACACTTTTCTTTGACAGGTTTCAGAGTAACAGCCGTGTTAGTCTGTATTCGCAAAAAGAAAAGGAGTACTTGTGGCACCTTAGAGACTAACCAGTTTATTTGAGCATGAGCTTTCGTGAGCTACAGCTCACTTCATCAGATACATACCGTGGAAACTGCAGCAGACTTTATATATACACAGAGAATATGAAACAATACCTCCTCCCACCCCACTGTCCTGCTGGTAATAGCTTATCTAAAGTAATCGTCAGGTTAGGCCATTTCCAGCACAAATCCAGGTTTTCTCACCCTCCACCCCCCCACACAAATTCACTCTCCTGCTGGTGATAGCCCATCCAAAGTGACAACTCTTTACACAATGTGCATGATAATGAAGTTAGGCCATTTCCTGCACAAATCCAGGTTCTCTCACTCCCTCACCCCCCTCCAAAAACCCACCCCCATACACACACAGACTCACTCTCCTGCTGGTAATAGCTCGTCCAAACTGACCACTCTCCAAGTTTAAATCCAAGTTAAACCAGAACATCTGGGGGGGGGGGAGGAAAAAACAAGAGGAAATAGGCTACCTTGCATAATGACTTAGCCACTCCCAGTCTCTATTTAAGCCTAAATTAATAGTATCCAATTTGCAAATGAATTCCAATTCAGCAGTTTCTCGCTGGAGTCTGGATTTGAAGTTTTTTTGTTTTAAGATAGCGACCTTCATGTCTGTGATTGCGTGACCAGAGAGATTGAAGTGTTCTCCGACTGGTTTATGAATGTTATAATTCTTGACATCTGATTTGTGTCCATTTATTCTTTTACGTAGAGACTGTCCAGTTTGACCAATGTACA
Source organism: Eretmochelys imbricata (assembly GCF_965152235.1). Taxonomy (NCBI): domain Eukaryota; kingdom Metazoa; phylum Chordata; order Testudines; family Cheloniidae; genus Eretmochelys; species Eretmochelys imbricata. The sequence continues at coordinate 19,145,247 of NC_135579.1, forward strand.
TGGCAGAGGGGCATTGCTGGCACATGATGGCATAAATCACATTGGTGGATGTGCAGGTGAACGAGCCTCTGATAGTGTGGCTGATGTTATTAGGCCCTGTGATGGTGTCCCCTGAATAGATATGTGGGCACAATTGGCAACGGGCTTTGTTGCAAGGATAAGTTCCTGGGTTAGTGGTTCTGTTGTGTGGTATGTGGTTGTTGGTGAGTATTTGCTTCAGGTTGCGGGGCTGTCTGTAGGCAAGGACTGGCCTGTCTCCCAAGATTTGTGAGAGTGTTGGGTCATCCTTTAGGATAGGTTGTAGATCCTTAATAATGCGTTGGAGGGGTTTTAGTTGGGGGCTGAAGGTGACGGCTAGTGGCGTTCTGTTATTTTCTTTGTTAGGCCTGTCCTGTAGTAGGTAACTTCTGGGAACTCTTCTGGCTCTATCAATCTGTTTCTTTACTTCCGCAGGTGGGTATTGTAGTTGTAAGAAAGCTTGACAGAGATCTTGTAGGTGTTTGTCTCTGTCTGAGGGGTTGGAGCAAATGCGGTTGTATCGCAGAGCTTGGCTGTAGACGATGGATCGTGTGGTGTGGTCAGGGTGAAAGCTGGAGGCATGCAGGTAGGAATAGCGGTCAGTAGGTTTCCGGTATAGGGTGGTGTTTATGTGACCATTGTTTATTAGCACTGTAGTGTCCAGGAAGTGGATCTCTTGTGTGGACTGGACCAGGCTGAGGTTGATGGTGGGATGGAAATTGTTGAAATCATGGTGGAATTCCTCAAGGGCTTCTTTTCCATGGGTCCAGATGATGAAGATGTCATCAATATAGTGCAAGTAGAGTAGGGGCTTTAGGGGACGAGAGCTGAGGAAGCGTTGTTCTAAATCAGCCATAAAAATGTTGGCATACTGTGGGGCCATGCGGGTACCCATAGCAGTGCCGCTGATCTGAAGGTATACATTGTCCCCAAATGTGAAATAATTATGGGTAAGGACAAAGTCACAAAGTTCAGCCACCAGGTTAGCCGTGACATTATCGGGGATAGTGTTCCTGACGGCTTGTAGTCCATCTTTGTGTGGAATGTTGGTGTAGAGGGCTTCTACATCCATAGTGGCCAGGATGGTGTTATCAGGAAGATCGCCGATGGATTGAAGTTTCCTCAGGAAGTCAGTGGTGTCTCGAAGGTAGCTGGGAGTGCTGGTAGCGTAGGGCCTGAGGAGGGAGTCTACATAGCCAGACAATCCTGCTATCAGGGTGCCAATGCCTGAAATGATGGGGCGCCCAGGAGTTCCAGGTTTATGGATCTTGGGTAGTAGATAGAATATCCCAGGTCGGGGTTCCAGGGGTGTGTCTGTGCGGATTTGATCTTGTGCTTTTTCAGGAAGTTTCTTGAGCATATGCTGTAGTTGCTTTTGGTAACTCTCAGTGGGAGAGTTACCAAAAGCAACCAAAAGAAACTTGGAGAGTGGTCAGTTTGGACGAGCTATTACCAGCAGGAGAGTGAGTCTGTGTGTGTATGGGGGTGGGTTTTTGGAGGGGGGTGAGGGAGTGAGAGAACCTGGATTTGTGCAGGAAATGGCCTAACTTCATTATCATGCACATTGTGTAAAGAGTTGTCACTTTGGATGGGCTATCACCAGCAGGAGAGTGAATTTGTGTGGGGGGGTGGAGGGTGAGAAAACCTGGATTTGTGCTGGAAATGGCCTAACCTGACGATTACTTTAGATAAGCTATTACCAGCAGGACAGTGGGGTGGGAGGAGGTATTGTTTCATATTCTCTGTGTATATATAAAGTCTGCTGCAGTTTCCACGGTATGTATCTGATGAAGTGAGCTGTAGCTCACGAAAGCTCATGCTCAAATAAACTGGTTAGTCTCTAAGGTGCCACAAGTACTCCTTTACTTTTCTCTGAGCAAAGCTTGTACTCCACTATGTCTTCCAGAGAAGTTTGCAGCTGCATCAAATGCACAAGCAGCTGTCTCTCTGGGGTTCAATTTACAAGCATTTAACTCTTCTAAGATGTGGGTTGTCATAGATGCAGCCAATGTGTCTTCTATAACCTGAACATCTAGAAGTTCATCTATTGGCCTACCACTGATATCAAGATCACCATACGCAGTGACAATACTTGACACCCATTTGCATTGGTGCATTCATCAGCCATGTATGCACATTTTCTGAATGAGGTGAGAGAGTTCTTCACTTTTTCAACTGCTGTCTTTCACGGTTGCATGGCATGCTTCTAATCAGTCAGTTGAGTTTCTTGCAGAATGATAGTGAGCATTTGCTAGTCTTGGCCGGAACTAGTGTCCAACTTCAGGATGAACAAATGACAATGCACTTAACATTGGCTTCCAGTTTATAACGTGTGGTATCTCTTGCTTAAAGAGAAAGTATGATGTGACAGCCATGTGTATTTGAATAAACTGTGTTGTGTCTCCAGCATTTTTAACAGACTCATTAAGTACTTCTAAAATTGGCTTTGACAATGACTGGCTTATAAGGCTTTCTGCATGTCGATGCAATCCAGAGGATGGTGTTTTGCAGTCTTTTCACATAGTTTGTTAGCATTGGCTTTACTGATCAGTCTGGCAAACCAAGCTCCTCCACTTTTACTATATAAATCCACAGTATGCTCACATCTTGAATCCTGGATGCAGTTCTGGTCTCCCCCTCTCAAAAAAGATATATTGGAATTGGAAAAAGTACAGAGAAAGGCAACTAAAATGATTAGGGGTATGGAACAGCTTCCATATGAGAAGCGATTAAAAGGACCGGGACTGTTCAGCTTGGAAAAGAGAAGACTAAGAGGGAATATGCTCGAGGTCTACAAAAGCTTGACTGGTATGGAGAAAGTGAATAAGCTCCTTCACATAACACAAGAACTAGGGGTCACCCAATGAAATTAATAGGCAGCAGGTTTAAAACAAACAAATGGAAGTACTTCTTCACACAACACAGAGTCAACCTGTGGAACTTTTTGCCAGGGAATGTTGTGAAAGCCAAGACTAGAACAGTGTTCAAAAAAGACTAGATAAGCTCATGGAGGATATGTCCTTCAATGGCTGTTAGCCCGGATGGGCAGGGATGCAACACCATGCTCTGAGAGCCTCTGTTTGCCAGAAGCTGGGAGTGGACGACAGAGGATGGATCACTCAATAATTGCCCTGTTCTGTTAATTCCCTTTGAAGCACCTGGCATTGGCCACTGTCAGAAGACAGAGCACTGGGCTACCTGGAGCATTGGTGTGACCCAATATGGCCAGTCTTATGTAAAAATTAATTATAATATAATAAAAATGTTTAGTACAGAAACTCCCAACACCAACCAAAATTGATCACTTGAGCAACACAGCTCTGTCTGCTCAATATCTAGGCAGAGTAGGTGAGTTCATGTAAATACTGTCTGGTCCTGAAGCCTCCCCCCCCCCACATCCTGGCTCATCACTAGGTACCAGGGGAGAGCTCATTCAGACCTTGCTTACAAATCATAATTTGAAATTATAAGGTTGGCCAACATTGTTAAAATAATGCGCCAACGTTGTCATAAAAACAACAGCTGTGTGAAGAAGCTGGTCTTTGTTCATACTTTTCAAACCTATTATACTTTTCCAGGTACAAGTATTTTATCATACATTGTATATGCTTTTGAAGTGTGTATTAATGTTTCAATTTCAATTCAAATTTCTAACCAACGACTAAATTGGCAACATTGCACTAGTTGAGCACTGGGCGGGAGGGCGGGGTGTTGGGGAAATTCGGGGGGCGGGGTGGGGGAGCGTAAGGAAATCCCTGATCACTATTCTGTTCCACCAGTCACTGCTAGTTGGCCGAGCCCAGAAGCGGCACTCGACCAAGTGAAGCTGTTCCAGATAAATGCCCAGCAGAAGTAACTGCTCAGTTTCATTCTCTTACGCCTCCTCTACCTGTAGTTGTATTGCTGCAGCCTTGGAAGCCAGAGCCATGTCCATCTGGTTGCACAAATGACAACTGCTGTGCCTCACCCGGTTTGTATTAATGACTGTCACAACTGTGGTGTTCAGCAGTGGGTCCTCCATGCTGCCTGCCAGCAGTTCAAACATGGCACTGGAAAAATATGGGTAAATTATTGGATGCCAGGAGAGGAATCATGGAAGTTTGTTAGTCTGACCACAAGTCCCAGAATTCCTGAAGGTTCTGGCAGACAACCCACAATGCACTGCCTGAAAACTCCCAGAGCTCTCTGGAACTGAGCAGTAGAACATTGCAGCAGGGGATAAATGCCCAGAACGCTGCACAGTTAACTCAAACAAACACAGTGCTCTGTGGACTTAATCATTAATAAGGACAGTGCCTCAAGCCAGCATAACAAAGTGGTTTGAATGAACTTCAGTTCAATATAGTTAATTTGTTGCACTTAGCGCAAAGTGATCCAGTGTAACATCCTCATGTAGACAAGCCCTAAAATGTGCTCAGAGCTGGTTTACAGCTGCAGACACTGATCCTATTTTAACTGATTTAAGCAAGGTGAAAGCACCACTTGTCGACACCCTACGGAGATACATTTAAAAATCTTGAACCAAGTATCTCAGTGCCTTCCTCTGAAAAAGTAGTAAGTCTGGTTTGCTTTCCTCCTCCATTTGTCCTGCACTGTGTTCTCAAGGGAACACTGCCTTTCCCTCAAGGGAGTTGCTTTTGTGAGGGTCATACTTTCTAGGGACCTGTAGCATTCTCAGTGATCCCTGTAAGTGAAGGCTTCATTTCTTTGTCTCTTTTATTTATTAGAATGACAGAAGACATTTCTATGAATGATGGCATTCTGCTACTTGGATGAGTTCTCAAACAGCATGGCCAAAAACACACTGCATATAGAGACAGAACATTCTTCGCTCCATCTAATAGTTAGTGTAGTGTGTGGCTGGGAAGTGTTCTGTGATTCCAGTGTTGACTGTAGGCTGGGGTGAACTAATTTAATCTTTCCTGTTGGTTAATTGTTTTCTTCTATAAAGTAGAAGTAGGGCTGTGGGAAATATTTGCTTGGAACCCTGAATCATCGAGTGAACTTAAATTCTACTGATACCCATAAATCTTTGTGCACAGCACACTTGGGACCCTTTCCTGAAGCTGGACTGTATTATATCCTTCTCCTCACAAACTCCCTCCAGCTGCCTCCCTTCCCTATCATACCTTGGAGACCTGTACCAACAACTTACTATTTGTCTCCTTGAGGATAACCCTTATCCTGTTTAGTCCTATGGCTTTGGGTCTACTGCCACATATGGCTTAGGCAGTGCCAGATGGCTCCTTGCTCTAGAGGGGGCACCAGGTAAAGATCCCCTCAATCCTTAACAGTGTTCTAGGGGATAGTATGCGCTTACTTCTTGCTCACCTAAAATCCTGCCAACTAGATCCTCAAACACCATCCAGACCAATGTTGAAGCAAAGAATAGACCACAAAAGCCACATAAAGACATCAAAACATGGAGAAAAGGCTTGACTGACCAGTGGGGTGGAGCGGGAAAAGGGGGTTCTTGAATGTGTAGAACTTGATCATCTGCCATGGGAAGGCTCACTACCACGCCCTCTGAAAAGGCTGTTATTAATTACTATTATTCTCATGGTGCAAAGCACCATAAAGTCACATTACAATGAGCAGTAAACAGCACATGGGATCATTGGTCAGCAATCTTCCTCCATTTTTTGTGATCTTCAAACAGCCTTGAGAAGAGTACTGTACTGCATCCTGTCCAGTGAGCCACATCATCAAACCACACCCGCTGTGGCATCCCCTGGGCTGGCACCCGCCCCTACAAAATGTCTTGCAGCAATCTTCCTCATCCAACCCACGTGTCCCACCAACTGACGTTTTCTTCATCTGGTCACCCTGATATCAGGTGTCACTCCAGTTAATTTGGGAAATTACCTCTTAGCCACGTATGATGTAACATGGAGCAATCACTTGTGGCACTTCAGTTCAAAAGGCAGAAAAACCTCTTAATGCTCTGTTTCCTTTGCCCCATGTCTCGCACACATATATCAAAATGCTGAAGGCAAGAGACTGCAGCAATTTCATTTTCCACTTCAGAGTAAATATGTTTGCTTCTCCAAATGTGGCTGAATGTCATTAGAGTAGCAGTTGCGAGCCCAATTCTGTGTGAGATGTCCAAGGTTATGTCGACACTTGGAGCTAGGGGTGTGATTCCCAGCTCATGTAGACGTACTTACACAAGCTCTCATTGAGCTAGTGGTCTAAAAGTAGAGTAGCCATGGTACTATGGGCTTCAATGAGTGGTGGGCTGGCTGGCCCTAACCCAAACCTGTCTGGACCCCATAGGGCAGCTAGTCTATGCCACTGTTTGCCACTGCCCATGCTACTGCCACTACACGACTATTTTAGCAAGCTAGCTCTCAGTGAGTTAGCGTGAGTATGTCTATGCATGCTGGGAATCACACCGCTGGTTCCAAGTGCAGGTGTAGCCTAAGTGATGTTTAGCATCCCTTATAATCATGCTACCCAGATAGGTGAAGGACTCAATGCTTCCTCATATTTCGGTACGAATATCTTCACTGTTTTAACAGACTTAGATCTTTTGTCTTGTCTTTTCATGTGAACAGGCTGGATAGTGGCTTATTTGTGTGGCCCATGCCAACTTCAACTTCAATGAACACTTCAAGAGCAGCAGCTGCAGGTGCGGGACAAAGCAATACCAACTGGGTCTGAGGATTTGGCCCATATTCTAGACAATGACTGTAATGTTCCAGGTTTATGAATACCTCTCAGATTTGTTCTGTTTACAAGTAAAAAGACAGTTTCTCTAGCTAACAGCACTGCAAACACAGGATGGGGGGGGTCAGAAAGACAAGCTGCGTTCTTTGACAACAGCAATGACAAAGGTTCTGCAACTGGAGCGTAACAATGGACAAATCATACTCGCGTCTAGCACTCTTCCACAGCACTCTAAGATTTGCCACGTGAACAGCAGAAAAAAATTGCGAAGAATAATTTGTCAGAAAATTATACAGATTCAACTCAGTATACACCTGAAGAGCAGGTCTGTTGAACAGGAAGTTGACATTCTATGTCATATTTCTCCCAAAGCTACACTAAATAGAGAAAGTTAGATTAGAGAAAATCTTAGCTTGATGCAAAGGGGCTGTAGCAGTGCGCAGGTTTCAGCTCTCTCTTTGGCGATAAATTTCATCATCTAGTACATGCGTATACACGTCAAGATTTAGAACACTTTTATTGCTATGTTGCTGTAGCACATTAAACACCTTCCTGAATCTGCTCTGCCTTGCACCTTCTGTGTCATCAACAATTGTGAAGAAAGGATACAAAATGCAGCAGAATCAGAATTCTTCATCCATTTTGACTGATGGTAGCACCTTTGCATAGGAGGAAGTGAAAGTGCAAAGCACAGGACTGTTGGGCCTTTCTTTTATTTGGATTATTTACCATTATTTTGGGGGGAAGGGGCTTATTTTAAGCATTCCAATGGAAAACATGTTGTATAGGCAGTGAAATCTGCACTAGCAACCCCAGTTTCAAGAGGCAGACCCCCAGTCATTGAGCGCTAAATTATCCTTTAGGTTTCCAGGGCAATATAACTTGACCTTTAACTAGAGACCCATCTCTATCTGTATTAGGAAACAAGGGTTTTGCAGGTCCCTGGAGGGATCTTCAAAAGGGAAGTTTCACTGCGTTTTGTTTTTCAGTGTGTAATGTATGAAAGACATTTTATGAAACAAAATAGCCCGAAACACTGCTAAGCAACATGCTATATAGTTTTATTTCAGTTTCCTTTCATTTGATATATACCATTAATAAATGTCAGTTAGAGTTATTTTGTCTATTTATTGCGCATGTTATTTAGGTCCTTTCCCTATCATAGCTCAGTCAATACACTTTATTCTTCCAAACACCTCACGTTTCAACCTGTCCATGCAGAACGTATGGGTGCAACTTCTGATTTTCCTTTTAATGTCACTCCATCTGAGCTTTGTTTTTAAATCTGGCACATTCTGACTAGGGGCCTGATTTTGCCATCGTTTGGCATTTGCCATGACTAAGGACAGCAGTATTAGGCTCCGTGTATTCAAGAAGCACATTAATTTTCTCTAGAAGACCCCATTTTTAAAAAGTATTGATCTCAGATAGCAGCTTAATTCAATTAAGTAATGTAATTGCAGAATGGCCAACCAATGCTTCCATGCAAATAAGGAATGCCTCCATCTGGCAATCATTGTAGGCGGGAGGTATTGTCTAAATTGTTACTCTTGCTTTGAAAACAACTCTATAATAGTGATATATTAGGAACATTTGCCCTCTGAAGAAATAATTACTATATATTATCATTTAAGATGGAATAAATCAGATTTATATTGCTAAGAGCTAAAGGAAACTACCAGGAAAATTCTATCCATGTTCTGTTTACATATTAAGTACACAGAATTTAGTACCAAGCTGGTCAAATACTACAGCTACCATGACCGTGAACCTTTGTTCAGATTCTAAACAACTATTCCATTTGACCATGTTATTTTCCCATCAACATTTGCAATTTGGGAACAAGAAACATGCAGTAGTCCTGCACTCTCCTTCAAACTCCCTTTGAGTCTCTGCAAGAACAGTCTGGAATTTGTAGCAATTTTAATCCTCTTCTTCTTTCCCAGTGGGGTGAGGGAGACTGCAGTCTAAATCTAATGAACTGACCATGTCCCTAGAATACATTCTGTTCAGAACCACCCTACTGCTGAGATTCTCAGTCTGTCTCCCAGTTTTCCTCTTTATAAACTCCTCCCCTTGAGTTCCCACTGGTTCAGCATTCGGAGAGTGACTCTGAGTGTGTCCTGCCAGGCTCTTGCCCACAGTAGAGATCACCCAAGTAGCTTCAAACAGCTAATGAGCATGCCCAGTACTGGCCGTGCCCACTTTCAGAATGATTCTGGAATTACTGGCTCATCCAGCAGCATCTGCAGGCACAGTGTCTGCAACCACACAGTCCTGCACAAAACCAAACCAAGAAATTATATTGAGGGTGGTGGTGGTGATTACTCCTTTGGGGGTCAGAGGAAAACATGAGGTGACATCACCAATAGCAGTACTGTAATTAAAACAAAAATTGAAAAAGCAAAAAAACAAAACAAAAACCGCACCTTTATTTCAGAGCTATTGTCATAAGTAAGCCCTGGAAAAAATTAATGATGCAACTGAATGATCGGTCTTTTCCTGGAGTCGGAGAGGTGGTTTTAATTACTTCAGTAAAGTATCTTTTCAGTAGCATTGCTATCTTTTCACATGTATCCAGAGCTTCTAGTACTGTAGAGTATGGTCAGTCTCTAGATCAGTGGATCTCAACCTTTCAGACTACTGTACCCCTTTCAAGAGTCTGATTTGTCTTGAGTACCCCTAAGTTTCATGTCACTTAAAAACTACTTACTTACAAAGTCAGACCCAAAAATACTAAGCAATTTTCCAGTTAATAGTGTGCTTTCTTTCTCATTTTTACCATATCATTTTAAAATAAATCAACTGGATTATAAATATTGTTCTTACACTACAGTGTATAGTATATAGAGCAGTATAAACAAGTCATTGTATGAAATTTTAGTTTGCACTGACTTCGCTAGTGCTTTTCGTGTATAGCCTGTTGTAAAACTAGGCAAATATCTAGATGAGTTGAAGTGCCCCCAGAAAGATCTCTGCATATCCTCAGTGGTACATGTACCCCTGGCTGAGAACCGCTGCTCTCGATGCATGTGTAACTCACATGCTTACAATGCAGCATTTACTGGTGTAAATATGGGAAAAAATAATGCCCAGTGGAGAGAATACATAGTTTTCCTTTTCTGCTCCTTTTATATCTCCTCCATTGGCCACCCCTCCCTTTTACTTAAGAGGAAAAAACAATTCACAGTCAGTATTCTACATATTAGCTTAGTTTTGTGGAAGATGATGCCCTCTAGTGGGCCTCATGAACAAGCCAGTATTGCTTCTAAATTTCAGTAGCAATTCAGCATGTAAAAACTGAAATATGGGTATATGCGATTGTGACTTTTTCTTTCTAGTTGCGAGTATACTTAGAGAGTATCTTAGTGTATTCTATTGCTAACCATCACTGTGGTGTCTGTCTGCCTTCGAGAAAAGGAGTACTTGTGGCACCTTAGAGACTAACCAATTTATTTGAGCATAAGCTTTCGTGAGCTACAGCTCACTTCATCGGATGCATACTGAGGAAAGATGAAGTGAGCTGTAGCTCACGAAAGCTTATGCTCAGATAAATTGGTTAGTCTCTAAGGTGCCACAAGTACTCCTTTTCTTTTTGCGAATACAGACTAACACGGCTGTTACTCTGAAACCTGTCTTCCTTCAGGCACAGGACAAATATTGCCCCCAAAGAGCTCTGCCAACACATCTCAATCCTGACCTCCAATATAACTCAGCCAGCAGTGAGCAAGATTTTTCTGTTCCCGCCCTGGGTGGTAGTTTTGTGACATGAGAATAGAAAGGGAGTTTGATTATTAATTCCTATGTGACCCAATCAAGCATTTTAACCAAATGTCCAGAGGGTAAATGTGAGTGCTTACTCTCTGTTATACCCACTGTAATTTTTAAAAAAGAACTATTTATGATACTTATATATACACCATAAAGCTGCACAACAGTGTGATATAAACATTAAGGGCACATGTTGCTTTAACTCCACGTTAGCATTATGTGCTTACTGTAATGGCATAGTTCATGTTCCGAATAGGGGAGTTATGTTGATTTTCTTTCAGCCTGTCTCTATTAAGCGTAAATGGAGGTGTTCATTGAATGTACAATATTCAGCATAATAGCTGCAAAAATACATGTAATGTGAATATAGATTTGAGTTTTTTCCAGTTTTTATATAAAAAATATATATATCATCTCTCTCTCTATATAGATAGATACAACAAAAAAGAAAATGTAGAGGTCCACAATAAAAGAATGCATTGCATCAAACACACAAATGAGAGAAAGGCCCCTTCTATAAAATGATAAGCAAGTCAGAAGTCCCAGTTAAAACTTGTCGTGTTGATAAGGTTCAACCACATATATTTAACTGAGCTAAAGGCTTCAACAGTCCAAGATTTTAATCTTATATAGAGACTGGTTAGATTCCATCGACCTTTCAACGTAACTGTGTAACCATGTCAAGAGACGACTGTTGTAAATGAGTCATCTATCTTAGTTATAATTGCACTGCTAACGGGGCCAGAGAGAGAAAAATCCAAAACAAAGTAAACTACCACTAGTCCTGAAAGAGATACTATTTATTCCCTCCATTTTAGCATTTCCATGTGATCAATGAAAGGGCTCTACTTAACCCCTCTGTATATCTAGGTGGGTTCTGATTTTTCTAGTATCTTAATAACCGAGATACAAAGCTGACTAAATTCTGGCAAAGGAAAGAAAAAACTTAAAAAAACCCTATGCATAAAACTTACGAGTAAGTGGCAGATCATATCCTACATTTGCCCTAACAGAGTATGTTCAGATCACTTGCTGTTAATGAAGGAACACAAGTTAGTTTTCATGCAGTCTCTTCTAGATGGCACAGCAGAATTTATTTAATTAGGACACATCAGGTATCTGGACAGGCCTATTATTCACTTGTCCCCAAAAGAGAAGAGATTATTTTGTTAAAAAAAGCTGAAAGAACTGGAGGAAATAAGTAACCGGACCAAACAAAATGACAGAAAATATTGAATGCAGTGAATATTTATTACCAGTACTTCCTCTTGTGAGTTATCTTTGGAAACCTTTGTAGTACAAAAGCCTACAATTTCACACCTCTCCAACACATGGTTAAATATCATTTAACCTTTTAGCACAAGCCAAATGCATCCAACATGAAATTTTTTTGAAAGTACTATCTCAGTTAAGCACCAGTCATTGCTATTTACTCTCACTAAGCAGGTTCCCTGGTAGATGTCCTGATTAAATGGAGTATGTTGTATTTAAAGCATTGCAGGATCCATTCAACTGGTAACCTAATAGCATGACATGTCTGTTTAACTGGATGTTTACCAGGGAACAAATTCACTTCAATGAATTGAAACTACTCTAAAAATGGCTCAACTTGTCCATTGAAATGGTACAGCTGTGTTGTCTGAAAATCTAGAATATTCACAGATATATATGGGTAAGAATGGGCCTTCTAGCACAAATGGCCCATAGGAGTCTTTTTAGTTACCTCTTCTTAATGCTTCACTGCTGGACCGTTACTGCTAAATTATTTTTTAATTCTTTCCACATGCTATTTTAAAAACTTTTATTTCATCAGTTGCATCTCCCAACACAAATGATTTCTAAAATCCTTGAATAAATGGGATAACTGGCAAATTTGTTTTGGGAGGAGCATCCACACACAGTGTAGATCTGGTTTTACAAAGTTATACAAAAGACCACTCTTTGCCTGTGAAAAGCTTCAGGGGATAGTTATTTTCAAAATGAAGAGGGACAAAAGCCACAGTTCACCCTGATATGAACACAAGATTACCAGAGATTTGAAATTAAACAACTTGATTGTCTCATATATAGACACTGTTTACACACAAACAATACATGCATCATACAGAATATCTGTCATTGGCAGAGGGTCAGACTTGATGATCTGATGAGTGAGTTTTCTTCCATGGTAGCTTCTATGATTAAGAATTTATTTAGATTGTAAACATTTGGGGCAGGGATAGTGTTTTTGTGTGTGTGTAGTGCAGTGCCTACAGCAGAGGGGCTCTGATCCCTGATGGGGTGCCTTTAGGCCAGGGGTGGGCAAATTTTTTGGCCTGAGGGCCGCCTCTGGATATGGAAATTGTATGCCAGGCCATGAATGCTGGGTGAGGAAGGGGGATTCTATGGGGTGTAACGGGGGGGATGGAGGGGCTCTATAAGGAATGGTACCGAGGTGTGGGGAGAGAGGACTCATGGGGTGTGTCGCGGAGGGGGGAGCGGGCTCTACCGGGGACTCCTAGGGGCCCTGCTGGCAGTGACACCAAGATGGCCGTACCAGGCACAGCCATGAGTGGAGGCACTCTAGCTGGGACGGGTGCGGCCCCTGGGCTGTTTTGAGGCTCTCGAGGGTGGGGCCGTAGGAGACTGGGATTGGGCCCACTGCCGCGTAGGGGCGGGGTTGCAATCCCGGAAACAGCGCAGTGAAGTCGTGCCTGCACAGTGTGGCTCTGCGCATGCCGGAAGATGGTGGAATTGTGAGTCGGGGGTTGGGGAGTGCTGGGTGGGCGGAGTGAGGCAGCCCCTGATCCCGCTCCCTGGCGGGAGCTCGAGAACCAGATAAAAACATCTGACTGGCTGGAAGCGGCCCGCGGGCCGTAGTTTGCCCACCTCTGCTCTAGGCACTATCTGCAATACAAATATACGTATCAGTTACACAAACACAATTGCTACCTCTTCAGAAAATCATTTTCTTCTCTACCACCAGATGGGAGTAAAGAGTAAAACCACAAGAACAGTTTTCACTCCAGAGGTGAACCTACCCACTCCATCCATTGTTAGCATTGCTGCAGGACCTCCACCACCCAGAGCTCTGTGGAGGGGCTTCTTCAGGGTACCAGGAAAAGAGGAAGTTTGCGATGGAGATGGTGTTACTCACACCACAGACATACCCCAAATATGCCCAGGATCAGGGCAGGTGCTTGAAATCACATATTAAAACATCTCCCTTCTGTACAGAGAAGGAATGATCAAGCTCATGATTAAATTCATGAATTTTCATGAAATTTAGGATTGGAACTTCCTTTACCCCTAGCAGATAAACAATTGTATGTCTTTGAAGTAGGCATTTATGTACAGGATACAGGTTTCCATGGGAGAAATTCCACCAGCCATAGAAATTTTGCCTGCTTAAGGACTGCTTAACATTCTGCAGTCCCTCCATCCATCCTATGAATACATACCAATTGCAAAGTCTACCTAAGGTACCATGCTATTAAGGAAGATTAAAATCCTAAGAAACCAAAGTGGAATGTCTGGGTAACATCATGCAGACAGGAACTTTTGGTTTAGTATTGTAGATGACTTCTAAGTGCCCTAAATTTGACTTCATTTCTTGGTACTCAGAGATAAATATTCCTGGGGCAAAGTCTGTTTGCACACAATGAAATGTGACAGATTGAGGGAGGAAAAGACTAGACATATCAGCAAACATGCCAAATGGATACATGGTTATACAGAGTCTGCTATTTTAAACTGAAAGTTCCAAAATTTCAATTCACTGTGCCACTTGAAAATTTAGAGCCTCCAACATGACAGCAGTAAATATGTGGGCTTTTTTTGGTGCAAGTACTGTTGGCATGAAATATGCTTATATATCGGTAGAGGGTTGACAGCCCAGGAATGAACGTCTAAGACTGCCACTGAATTTCAAAGGCATAGCTAGGAGTTGTGCATCCAACTTCCACGGACTTTCACCAGGAGGTGGGTGCCCAACTGCCCTAAATGCCTTTGAACCCCTCTCCACCATGTGCTTTTATTGCTTAACATTGCACAAGTATGTTTTGTTTTTAAATATTAGCTGAAAGATCCCACATGTTTATTTAACTATGAATCCACATACTGTCAATATTAATTTTCAGTTTTTTTCCTATGGCAGATTTACATTAGAGTTGTACCTGCCTAAGGCTGTTAAAGGAGCTGTGAAACAGTTATTTATGATGGGCCATGCACAGGAAGTTTTACTGATTGCTTTATTATGAATTTTCAGACATCAGCACTCAAAGCCTCTGAGGTGCAAAAGATGATGAGCTAGAGTCGACTGCACCATAAAATTAAATGTACAAAAATCTATATTTAGAAGACAATACAATAAGAAAAAAATCAATTAATTTCAGTCTGAGTTTATTTAATATTTTATCTAGTTCACTTTAAATAGAACATTAACTCCATCAATACTGGCAAGACATTGTGATAATACTTAAATTAAAAATGTAGTCAGTCACTGCATCACTGAAAATTATATTCCCCAAGTGGAAATATAACTATTCTATTTTTCTAGTTTTAAGTAAGGGTTTATTGCACTTTACTTGGAAATATTTTTTGAAAAACATTCTATTTCTAGCAGATCAGTATAAATTGTCTGATCTTTATACTATTTTGTTCTGCTTAATAATATCATGAAACTGTACAGATATTAGTTCTGTAGAAAAGCATTAATAGACTGAAGCTTCAGAAAAGAAAGTTAACAAAAAAATATATACCCATGATATTTTTTCTCCTCAGATCTATACTTTGGTCACTGAAGAATCTCCTTTATTTAACTGAAATCTATCAATAACATTCTTTAAACTAGGCTATATCATTTTTATAGAACATTTGCACATTTCAGATTTTTCAAAACTGAGTAAGTGAGTTCACATAAAATAATCTGATTGCAAGAGTTCAAAAATCAATGGGTGGAGAAATGGCATGTTTAAAAATGAGACAAGCTCCTTTAAATAGGAGATTGTAAAAATTAAATAAATTCCTTCCTGGCTCCTCTGCAGATGTGTATACACTTCTACATGTATTTCGAAAGCATTCAAGCATAACACAAATCTTTTGGAATTTATGTTTTTCATTTCTTCTCATGCAGAACTATTTATTGCAATAAAATATATCTAGAGTCAGAATTCACTGGGGAAACCAGCTCACTCCCAACTAGAAAGGTTAAGACAAAAATGTGAAGGTAGGTAATTACAGAAGAAATGCAGGTAAGGCTCAGTGGCATTTAAGGGGACTAAAGCTTCAGATCTGTTAATCCTTTTAGATCAAACATAAAAGTAACAAGCCATCAAACAAATCTCCGCTTTATGAGAAAATTCACTCTGATCACAGTCAAGCAAAATCTGCCACTAGACTGTTCTCTAAACTGCCAGACATTAGCTATGTTATATAGTCACTGCATAACAACATACTGTCAGTAAAACACTCACCAGTCATTGTGTATATTACTTTGAACATCTAAAAATGTGGGACAAAATTCTCTGCTGGTGCAAACTGGCACAGCGTCAGTGGAGATTCACAAATCTGTCCCAGTGGAGAATTTGGCTCTTTAAGTTTAAGCTTTCTAATGTTACATTAAGTATACTGTATATTAAATATAGGTGGGCCTGGGTAATACAATGGGTGTGTTATTGGATACACTGAGAATATGATGAAATGTAATAGAAAGCGTTCAGTAATTTTGTGCAGTAATTGATTAAAACAGCAGCATACAATATGTTTCCTTTGTGCTTTTCCAGGAACAGAGAGGTTGGCCAAACAACCATCATATGCAAAAAAGTTTGGCAGATTGTACTGCTGCAATACTGATTACTCAGAAAACAAGAGCACTCTTAAAGGACTGAACACAGCAGGACTGTATGTGCTGAATGTAGTTAAAAAGGAAACCCCAGGAACTTTCCATGAAGTTTGAAGATTATAAGACACAAGAAAATAAGGCAAAATAAAATTAACTGCTTCTGTTATTTATTAGCAATGGCAAATGAGGCTAGTGGGGCATGGCCACAGTATAACTGTTCTTTGGAGTTATTACTCTTATAACGCTAACATTGGACAGGGAGGGCCTGAAGAAAAGGATTTGTGGTCACAACTTGAACCTTGGGGCCAAAGACATTTAGAAAGACATTTCCCTACGTTGAGGGAAAAATGAAAATTTGGATTCCTGCCCACTCACAGTGGAACAGGTAGGGTCGCTAACCCTCCAGGATTGCCCTGGTGTCTCCAGGAATTAAAGATTAATCTTTAATTAATGATTATGTCATGTGATGAAATCTCCAGGAATTCATCCAAACAAAGTTGGCAACCCTAGGAACAGGTAACAAATCTCAGAAAAGATCATCTGATTTTCTTTGTGTGCTTGATTTTTTTTCTTTTTGAGGAGTTTTGTCTTTAGCTGCTTGCAAGCTAATGTAAACATTTTTGGATATGTGCAATTAAACTTTCAGTTAAAAAAATGATGGTTACAAAATGGGCAATACAACAGTAATGAGTTTGTGATTTAAGATAATTTTATCATAATTTTTTAAAATATATTTATATAAAATAACATGGATGGTCAAAATTGTTTAACAATAAAAGGAGAGGCCAAAATAGAGTTCTCTTCACCAACATTGGCACGCAATTAAAAAAGGAGCTCAAGAGATTCTCCTCGAAGGGCATTCTACCTTCCTCGAATTATAATCCTTTATTAAAGTACACACGTTCTAAATCAGGGCTGAACTCTTGGATCTTGGCTCGCAATTCTGGCTCCAAACGTGTTACGGACATGGAACTGAGCAAAAGAAAGATAGTAAAATGAGTACACATAAAAATGCTTGGATCTAAACTAAAAAAGATGATGTATCTGCTCAAGGCGTTTTGGATTAGGAAAGGAGGAGGTTCTGGATCTATTTTTTCCCCCAAGATGATGTTCTTACATCAGAAGCAAAATAACTTAACTTGCTTGGTAATGAGATGTTCTGCCTATTCAAGAAATAGCTGCTGTTCTAGTACCTTGGACTTCAACCCTGCTGGTTAGATTCTCATGTAAATTTAGTGCTGGAAGAGACAAACTATACCCTTTTACGAGACTTTCAGAAAATATTGTATTTGGCTGCTTCTGACGACTGTGTTATTTTATTCTGTTGAATCAAAGGAACTATTCTGTAGATGCAACATTTATTTCTCATTTGTAAAACGAATTCATCTGACAAGTCATGTAACATCTACAATTTCTTAAATACATTTAAAAAAATTAATTTCCCTATAAAATTAGAGAGTCAACTCAGGACACATGAAGATGAATTTCAAGAAGCACTGATCTGACTCAGGAAGAGTGCAGTGCTCACTACACTGACTTGCCAGTACAACTGTGCCAATCCAACTCAACATAGCCCTGCCGTGTTCCTTGCTATTGCAACAATTTGGCCTTTTCTTAGCCAGGAAGGCAAACAATGTCATAACTGCATTGTTGGAATCAAGGGAGTTACACCGGTATAAAAATTATGTGAGATCAGAATGAGACCCAGGGTTTCCAGAAGAGAAAAGCTAGTGAACTCACCCACTAACTTTGATAACCAACTAATCTCCAGTTGCAACATTTAAATCACATTAAGTATTTTTTCCACTTGATGCAGTAATCATGACTTCCATTAATGACAAAAGGAAAGAATACATATCAGTGGAGTTTTTACACCAAGTTTACATAATTTATTGCATTTGAGCTGACCTTAATGTTTAGTCTGCCCAGGCTCCTTTAGGATCTCATGGACAATGAATGTCAGCTCCATATTTATTTTCAAACAAAGCTAATGGTTTTGAGACACATTAACATGGATGAGGCTCTTACCTGGGGACAGTCTTATTACCCAAACTACAAATAAAGCACACACAGTTCAGGTGGCGAACTCCATTCCGTGTGAGTTTCCAAATGAAAATAAATGGGATCTTACCACTTTTTTGCATACATTAAAATGACGCCACCACCTTAAGGCACAAAAATGCATCCTTTTGACCACGTTATCTCCCCCTCTTTGAATCCCTCTACTGGCTCCTCACTGTGCTGTGTATCAAATCCAAACTCCTTGTCCTGACATTCAAGGCCCCACGTTATTCAACCCCAATCTATATGTTCAGCTATTTCCTTTTTTCCATTCACCCTATTCTCTCTGTTCCATTACTTTAACATCTCCTTTGCATCCCCTCCACTCCTGCTTCTGTATCTTCTTCAGAACTGCCCCTGCCAAAGGAATGCCTCTCAAACCCCAGGTCTTCCCCTCTCATTCAAACCCCTCCTAAAACTCATTTCTGACACTCAGCCTATGAGATGTTAAACCCTGCTCCCCAACTAAACGAAACTATTAATATGCACACCTGCCTTACTAAGTAACTGTGGCACCTGTATTTTCTTTCTTCCCTTATGTGTATGACCCACACTTGTCATAGGTGAATTTAGACTGTATGCTCTTTGAGGTGGGGTGGGACACTTATTTACTTTTTGCTGTGGAATGCCTTGCGTGCTTCTGGGCTCTCAACATTAAAAGAATAAAAAAACCCACATGTACCTTTTTTGAGGAAACAATGCACAGCATAGAGGTGTAGCAAACACCAAACTAGAAAAGACAAAAATAAGATTACAATATTTAGGGTAGAATCCTACTTTTTCAAAAGGCATTGCTAGACACACAATTCAATCATTTTATTCTCTTTCCTTCTCAAGGACGGTAGGGCCCAGTCCTGTGACGTGATTAGTGAAGTCAATTCTCCACTGCCTTGCACCATGTGTGGTCATTTACACCTATGCAGAGGGCAAAGAGGGCGCAAAGCACTATCACCCATATAAAGCAGTGAAAATCTCATTTGGTGACATTTCATACCCACTTTGCATAGATGTAAGTGATGCACAAGAGGTTTGGCAGTGAAGAATCAAGCCCCTCGTTGACTTCCATGAAAGCTTATGGTCAAATAAATTTGTTAATCTCTAAGGTGCCACAAGTCCTCCTTTTCTTTTTATGTGAGTTGAGGGCATTCACAACATTACAGGAATAGGTTCTACATTATCACCTGTTTAGGCAGTGGTTAAAACAGCTTATTTTAATCAGTTGTAGGCCTGAGCCACCACGCGCACCCCCTTCCTTTGCTGGTTATATCTACATTTGTAATTTCTCCACGCTGATGGCTACCATAAAAGAAGCAATGGAAGCAAGAGATTTGTGATTCATTTTTAAAAAACGAATAAGTAATACGACATAGAATGAGCAGATGTAAGCGATATAATCTCGCTAACACCTCACCTCACAGAAGGAATGAATCGTTTCTGATGCTCATTGGCTTTACTGCCCAAAAACATACAGCCTTGATTTTTTAAAACATTTGCAAATTGTTTCTCTTTACATCTTCCAAGGAAGCTATAGTCACACCTGTTAAAAATAGTAGACAAGAAACTCACTCACCAGACTCCAACTAATCCAACTTGAATGGGGGCACTCATCCACGGGAACCGCTGTGTTAAAAATAATTATTACATAGTGAATGAAGTGTGCTTTTCCCTCCCAACATTTTTGGAGATTTTGTGTACTCATAAGCAACGGACTGACAGCTGTTAAGAGCTAAACATGGTGCAGATATATGGTGCAAGTTCTCCCCACTGCTTTGCCAGCACACTTCAATCCTGACCTCTAACACTGCTAAATTTGAGGGCCTGGTCCCAAGTCCTCTGAAGACAGTGGAAAGACCCCCATTGACATCAATGTGCATTGGATCAGATCTGAATAAGTCTCCACTAGGAACTAGATTAATAGATGGCTGACAACCCATTTTGCTCATGACTGGATTCTGATTTGAGTCTAGGGGCCAGTTCCACGGTGAGACCACTTTGTGTAGCACTGACTTCAGAATGTAGCAGCAGCATCAGTGAGAGGTTCAGCCCAGTGAAAAAGAACCATATGCCAGAATAGAGGCTCATATGCTGCCCACTTCCTTGCCAGCATAAGGAATTTGGTCATGAAGACAGCCCTATGCTGTACTGAATCCTGACTATTGTTTCAATCTGTCTGCACCCTCAGGTTGCTCTAACTTATGCCTGAGGACTTGCCAGCAGCTGCTTAAGGATCATGGGAGTGCCAAGGTAAGGTTTTGCACCAACCTCTCCTCACCCCTTGATTTGCTCTGTGTGCTTCTCAGCTATTGCTGAGGTTCTGGCTCTAAATTCCTATGGATAAAACTAGAACTGTGCAACTGTGTGAGGGCCCCACTCCTTTTACAATTAAAGAAAAGCATAAAATAGAAGCTGTGATTTGTTTAGCAAAGCAAAAAAAATTTTTTTTTATACAAATGTGATATTTATGGCCAGTTCATCTCTATTGCACTTTCTTTTGCAAATCGCATCAAATGTACTTAGAAAGAAGACAAAACTTTTATTGCAGGTCTTTCGGCGATTTTTTAAAAAAATACTATGTTAGAATTTTAGTTGAAATTAAATACTAATGAAAGAAGACCAAACATTTTAATGAAACTCTGCTGTGATGGGCTTTTTCATTACCATCAAATGAAGGTCTCTGAAAAGCATGAAACACACAATTGCTATCGTAACATGTTGATTTGAAATAAAGCAGCTAATTAGTTCAGATTACACACTACAGTAGGTAAGTATAAAGAATGATGTGTCCACAAGAAGCATTCCTCCAGCTGTAGGAAACTGGTGAATCAACAACCAAAGTGAATGTCAGTATTTTAAAGGGAAAAATGGAAGCAATAGGGAATGAAGGCAAAAAGGAATTTAAGAAAGTAAGTATGACAAGGTTGGTGCTAAAAGATCACAGCAGAAACAAAGAAGTGGGAAAACAATACAGGAATTAGCTCTTTCTTCAGGGACAGAGAGAGAGGAAGTAACATAGCAGATTGTGCCCTTCCTTGTTTGAGGCAGTCTGTAGTCCAGAAATGGTTGCAGGAGAGAACTGTCCAATTCATCTATTAGCTACCAAAGTAGTCAACAGATGGAAAAAAGCAGCATCAAGGCAATAAAGGAGGATGAATTCAGTGGTGCTGCACTGTTCTGACATTCCACTAATGCATCTTCATCTGACCTTTGCCCCATATAGATTGGTTCAAAAGGCTTTAGTTTCATACAGTGGGAGAGTTAATGACAAGAGACGGTGGGAACAGCATCACAGGAGCAGAAGTGCTCAGGGACTGTATGCTTATCACAGTTTGTGTACAAGCAGCAGAGGACTGTGGGATTGCTATTCTCTTTTGGGAATGTTAGTCAGATTCCTTACTGTGAAAGGCTATGATCAAGGGGAGGATTATGGCTGAGAGATTCCAAGTATTGAACACTGAGGGAGTTGAGATATTCTCATAATACAGAGGCATCAGGTCACTTGGGGTATAATAAGATAGAGCTGAGCTTTTATCACAGTAAAGCAGAGTGGTATTCAGCCTTCATCTGAGTGGGATACTATTCAGAAAAACACAGGTGTGTCTAACAGCCTAGGCAGCATCACTGGCATAAACTGGTTCGCTTGATGAAACGTTTTTTCTTTCATGACAGTAGGATGTAAAAAATGCCTGTTATGCAGATAAAGTTCTGACCTTTATTTTCCAAGAATACTGCTGGACTATGCTAATATTAAAAAGAGTAGGAGGAAGAAGCCAGCATTAAAGATCAGTTTTAAGAACAAATATCTGGAAGGGTGAAAAAAATCCAACCAAACAAGGAGGCATAAGTAAAATACACTTAACTAAAAACAAGTTAGAGGCATCAGATGCAGAATGTGCATCTGGCTGGAGAGAAAACAAAAACAAAGAAGCACAAGATAACAAAATAATTTGGTGAATACGAATTCTCTCTTTGAACTCATGAAGACAGTAGTTCTGAATGTATCAGGACTTAGCTTCCGGATGGTTTGTGCGGCAGGTGTCATTGTTGGATAGTGCACATAACGAGGTTGTAGAAATGACAATTAAATATGAAAACTTGGTATTTTAGTTACTGCTTCTATTCACTGTTAGAACTTTTGAATCTGCCATCTTGCCCAATGTGACTATGCACTATTTGCAATTATATAAATAAATAACATTACTGGAAGCAGTTAAGGAATTAGAGGTATATGGAAGGAACTTGAATGCGTCATAGGATAGTTCTTTGAAGAGCAGAACTATATGAGAAAAGACTGCAGAATAGGCTTTCTTCCTAATTGGGAAAAAAAGTTTGTAATGGTTGTTACAGTTGCAGACTAAGAAAATCTGGTTAGATGGTTAGATGACATGAAAGGGGAAAAAATGCTCAGGAATCAATCTGAGTATCAGAAATGATGTACAGAGCAACAAGAGAAAGTAGGATGTGAACTTATATGAATTTATGAACCACGTTAGAAGTGGTTTAAAAATCTCAAAGTTCAGGTGGCAACAGGAATTTTCAGAAGTTTGTATGGAAGAAGCATCCAAAACATTCTAATGGAAGGGTTAGATGAGATGGAGGTGCATCTATAAATTCTGCATTTTTATACTTATACAGTTCATGGCTCCTGCCACTGGCAGCAGCTATTGTGACTTGGTTTTCAGACATACATACCCAAGCATGAGTCAACAGAGATGATGAATATAAATAATAATCATATAGTCATATAGCCTTTGTTTTTAATTCAAATATCAATGGAGTTTACCATGATACCATTAAAACTGTTAGACATGAAGAAACAGAAAAAAGAGAAGATGTTCGATGGTAGGATATAAAGAAATGAAGGCTTGCTGATTGACATGCATTTGTTTATTTTCTGGCTTTTTGGTCTCAAAGGGTATGTCTTCACTGCAATTAAAAACTGGCAGCTGGCCCATGCCATCTGACTTGGGCCAAGGGGCTGTTTAATTGCAGTGTAGATGTTCAGGCTTGGGCTGGATCCTGAGCTCTAGGACTCCCCAAGGTGGGAGGGTCCCGGAGCTTGGTCTGCAGCCCGAGCCCAAACGTTTACATCATGGTTAAACAGACCCTTAGCCTGAGTTCTGCGAGCCCGAGTCAGTGGGCACAGGCCAGGTGCAGGTTTTTAATTGCCGTGTAGACATACCCAAAAAGGTTTTTACAGGCACGTAAGAATTATTTTCTGGAATGCTGGTGCGCAAAGCGAAGACTGAGGGACATGTGTTAGTAAAGCAGATTGTAGGTGGTGGTGTCACAATACTGCAGATGGAATGGTGCTTCTGGAAACCTCAAGAGGACATGCACAAGCTGCTAGTTAAAAATGCAGCTCATTCCTTAATAGTTTTAGAACTAATCTACACCAAATGTTACCACTGACTAACTGCAGAGCAAGGTTTCACCTGAACTCACAGTCTGTGAGGCTGAGAGGAAGGAACAGGAGAGCATAAACGATCATGATGGTACCAAAGAACATTGAAGAACTCTCATGTGTGCTGATCTGCAAAATTCACAACACCCTTATGTTGATTATACAGCACAACAAATACTTGAAGTTTGACTCCAAAGACACACTGATTCCTCCCTCACTCTTTTTGTCATAAATGTCATGTTTCTGCCATGCCAGTTGATATGACACAGGACAATTTTTTCACGCCGTGCACATGTAAAACCATTTTTGCTCTACCTTTGCAAACCCTTTGATTTCAGAAAACAAATGTCCTTGCTCTTTATGGACAGTAAATTTTCAGGTTCACTGCTGTAGTTATAATGCCTCAAGTAGTCTAAAGGTCAAAGAAGTCCATGAATAAGAGGTAGGTCAAATCAATATATATCTCTTTTATACTAGGGAAAATATGATGTGTGTACATGGGAGCTTCACTCCTATCAGTTAGGAGAACCATGCAGTTTAAGTCTCCTACAGAGTACAGATTTTCATTCCAAAATTCAATAGCTATATTCCCTGTTTTAGCACTGTGAGGAACACAATTTTCTGAAGAAGTGAGCACTTCAGGAAAATGTAGTTTTCTAAATTTGGGGACAAAAGAAAATAAAAATTAAACAGTCTTACGAACATGCATATTCACACACACGTAGGGTGACCAGATGCCCCGATTTTATAGGGACAGTCCTGATATTTGGGGCTTTTTCTTACATAGGCATCTATTACCCCCCCACACCCAGTCCTGATTTTTCACACTTGCTATCTGGTTACCCTACACACACGTGTATATTTCAGCAGTGTAGTTGTGAAATCTAAACCCAACAATATAAAGACTATGAAGAACAGAAATATAAGAAGAAAAGGAGTACTTGTGGCACCTTAGAGACTAACCAATTTATTTGAGCATGAGCTTTCGTGAGCTACAGCTCACTTCATCGGATGCATCCGATGAAGTGAGCTGTAGCTCACGAAAGCTCATGCTCAAATAAATTGGTTAGTCTCTAAGGTGCCACAAGTACTCCTTTTCTTTTTGAATACAGACTAACACGGCTGTTACTCTGAAACTAGAAATATAAGAAATAATTCCTCAGAGACAACTAAATGTGTAATCTAAAAACTGATTACCCTAAAAATATACCTTTCCAAGGAGTGTCGGTAAGTTTATACACAATACTTCTTTTCTGCTTCTAACAATAAGCATGCTCCTGACTCAACTTGTGTCTTTCCCATACAAAGATATGAGATTGTCCATAGCTACTCATGCAAAAGGAAGCCAGGGACATTAATGGGCAAAGAAATTCTATCTTTGTAACTGAGATACAGCCCTGGCTCAGGTCTCATGTGAAATCTGTATGATGTTTTATTCACAATGTTATTGATGCTGATTACAACCTCATGCATACACACAATGTAAAAGTTAACCAAAATACCTTAATAGATCAGAATTAGATTTATACCAACATAATATGAACAACTGGATAAGGATATCACACTACATTAGCTTAAATAAAATATGAGAATCATATCATACTTGCTGAAACACGCACACCCAATATTTGGTTTGCCCATAATGCTAATGGGTCATTTTCAAACCACATTTTTTTCCACTTCAAGATACTTTTTGATTGCAGCTAAGCAGAACCTCTCTTTATTGACCCAAACTTAAAAAAAACCCTAAAATGATTTGCATTGTATTTGTAATAAATTCAATGTTTACAAGTATTGCACTGAAACAAGCAAATCTTGCTGAACAGAGAAGAATTGCATATTTTGGATTTTTTTAAAAAAACATAGTTATTGTATTTTATAATACGGTAGGCTCATTCATTTTTTGGGGTGGGGGGAACTGAGGAAAGGCAGGTGACACAAACATCATTTGCAATCAGATTGCAATCTGTGCGCAACCCACTGTGTTAGCTGATTCAGATAAATGTTCCCTAGATTTTGACCAAAATGTCATCTACACATACATGATGCTATGCAGAGTAATATACTCATTCCTTTCATAGAATTTTTATTTAGACAGTGCTGAGGTGAAGGACAGGGACTGTTCAAATGAATAATTAAAATATTTCATAATACTTCGATAGCACCTCTGATCAGAGCGATATATGAAAGCACTCTGCCAACCTTAAGCAAGCATAACACCCTATTATTTCTGCTTTACAGATGGGGAAACTGAAGCACAGGCAGGTTAAAGAGCTAGATCCTATTTGGTGCTGAGCAACTCATTTGAAGTACATAAGCACATGTCTAAGACCCACTGACTTCAATGGGGCTTCTGCATGTGCTTAACGTAAAGCATGTTCTGAACTGCATTCGTGAACTGGGGCTTAGCTCCCTCAACTCCCACTGTCTTCAACAGCAGTTGAGGGGACTGCATATCTTCAAGGAGCTGCCCAGCTCCTCACAGGATTGAGCCCTAAGGTGACATGACAAGAGTCATGACTGGCAGACCGACCTTTAACCATTAGACAGAATTTCCGAACTATTCAGTAAAAAATTTAATCATTTAATTGGCAAAACCACATTACTGAAAATATTCTAAATGTTTCTTTATGTATATTCAGAGATAAAACTTTCCCTGTACTAGGGAATATAATAGTTAGCTGTCAGATCATAGAATCATTTTCATGTAACATTTACTTAATACTTTGTATATGAAATACATGTGACTATATCCGATATGCATATATTTAAGCAACTGAGGCTTACCTTCAAAAAGGCTTTTTTTTCCAAACTATTCATGATAAAGGGAGGAATAGCTGAAAGTGAGAAAATAAAAAACAAAACAAAACAAATGCTTACATCTTAGCAAACAAAAACTAGTTTTCCATAAACCTTTTTGCAGTAGTTTAGAACAGTAGTTGGAAATCTTACGCCACCTTTAGAATCTGGAATACTTTTCTGTGACTTCTTGCAGTGTGAACAAACCTATTCAAATAGCTTAATTATGACAGTTTAAATATTTACACATATCTCTATCAATGTGTGCAAACATTTTGCTTGGACAATTCAGTCTATTGTAAACTTTCCTCATTCTGGAGCAGACTCATCTTCTCCCAGTGCTCCTTTCCCATTGTGTAGGCACCTGCACTGTCCCCACAACTTCTGGTCAAAAAGAGCACCTGACTTTCAGTAAGCTGAAAGCATTGGTTAGCAGAACCTATTAACAGCAGTAAGGAGGTGATAACACCATAAACAACCATTGTCTCCTTGTATCTCTTGGGTTTTACCAGCCTGCACACAAATTTTAACATGCACATCCATTGTGAGATTACATTGTCAAGGTATTAGCAGCCTAAATTAGTGTAAAATTAAGCACAGAAAAAATATGTCCCTTACAGTAGAATCATCTTAACTGAGACACCTCAATGGGTGATCTATCATCCTAATTAAGCACCTGCCTTGATTAAAAGGAGGACACTTTAAAGAAGTCAGTTAAGATTTCAATTGAACTGAGTACCATAATGAAGATTTCACTGTTTTTCATTTTGATTTGACTTCTCTTTTCCTGCTCCCCTCTGCCTTCCACAATCTCTCCTTATCTTTATTTGACAACTTGTCTTCTAAAACATTGGAATGGAGAATTTCTCACCTATTTAAAATCTGGTCAAGCACTCAGCAACCTGGCACTGGTTAAATATGTCCAGAATTTTAGCTACTAATTCTGTTCCATTTGAGTAGAAGTTACCTCCACTCATTGACAGCAGCCTAAGACCCATATTTACAGCAGTATTTAGGCAACAGTTCCTATCGATTTCAATGGCAGTTAAGGAGCCAAATATCTTTGAAGATCTGGGCCTAAGGCTCTGTCTACACCAGGGGTCTCAAACATATGGGCTGCGGAGTTATTTGCTGTGGCCTGCCAAGCTCCTCGTGCCCCCCCCCCCAAGTTATTTCCTGCGGCCACCAAGCTCCCCTCACCTGCCGCCCCCCATCCTCCCAGCGCGCTGTGTCACTGCTCCTCTGCCTACCTTCAGGCGCTTCCCACTGCCAAACAGCTGTTTGGCGGCGCTTAGCGCTTTCCAGGAGGGAGGAGGAGGAGCGGTGAGCCGTGCGCTCAGGGGACAAGGTGGAGAAGAGGCGGGGCAGGGGCGGGGATTTGGGGTGGGGACTTTGGGGAAGGGGTGGGAAGAGGTTCGCCGTTCTCGGCCAATGGGGGCTGCGGGAAGCGGCATGGGCCGAGGGACATGCTGGCCGCCTTTCCCGCAGCTCCCATTGACCTGGAGCAGCGAACCGCAGCCAGTGGGAGCCACGAACGGCCGAACCTGAGGACACAGCAGGTAAACAAACCGGCCTGGCCCACCAGGGGCTTTCCCTGAACAAGCGGCGCCCCTAGTTTGGGAACCACTGGTCTAAACAGAGGCGAAACTATTGTCTCTACAACCTTAGGAGGGTTTGATCTAGTAGAGAAACATTTACACAGAATTCAGAATCTCTCTAGCTGTTTATTCTAACAACTGTAGGACAATCATTATGTTTGACTACAGTTATACTAACCCATGCCAGGGGCAGCCATGAGAATCCTTGAGACAACCACCTGAGTAATGGCCTGCTGAGCAGCTTTGGCTGATTCACCTAACCTGTTCCCATTTTCGTCTGTAACAGGGATACCAAATTTGAGTTCCCTGTTGAATTAAAAAAAAAAATGGTTTAATAACAATTAGTGGCACTCATTTTTATCTTTTTTTGTCATCTGATCCTAAATGCTTTTTTCTCCTTTAACTGTGTCAAATCGAAAAAATACTTCCAAGCAAGTGACGTAGGCCATGTGTGCTCTGCTTTTGTTGTTCAAACTTTTGTTGTTCAGGGGTGTGAAAAAAACACCCCCCCGGAATGATAAGAGTTTTGATGAAGGAAAGCACCGCTAGGGACAGCGCTCTCTTCTCTGGCGACGAAGCTACCGCCCCTCATTGGGGGCGGTTTTATTCTGTCCCCGGGAGAGCTCTCTCCTGGCGACAAAGAGCGGCTACACTGTGCACCTTATAACAGTGCGGCTGCAGCGGCATAACCACGCAGTTGTAAGGTGCGCAGTGTAGACGCAGCCTTCGTCTTTTATGAACTTTAAATGAAGACTTTCGAGAGCTTTTAAAAATTAACTCCTTTGGTGCCAAACAAAAATATTTCTTTTGTAATCTTGTAGGCCAAATATAGGGATTTTTTTTTTGCTGGGGGAATAAACACACTAAAGAGTACTTCTCTACACAACGCACAGTCAACAAAAAAGAATTAGATATATTCATGGAGGACAGGTCCTTCAATGGCTATTAGCCAAGATGGTCAGGGATAAAAGCCCATGCTCTGGGTGTCCCTAAACCTCTAACTGCCAGAAGCTGGGACTGGATGACAGGGGATGAATCACTTCATAAATTGCCTTGGGCTGTTCATTCCCTCTGGAACCATCTGGCACCGGCTACAGTTGGAAGACAAGATTCTGGGCTAGATGAACCATTGGTCTGACCCATTATGGCCATTCTTATGTTCTTATAAGTCTCTATATGTCAGCTCTTGAAGGACAGGTACTTGGCTTTTGAGATCCAAGAGCAAAGATCTAATGGGATACATATCTTAGGAGAACAAAGATGTTCTATTTTATACCTGTGATATTTAAGCAAATGCCTTTAAAACCTAAAAAAGACTTCCCTTGAAATGCCATACACGACATTGAAAACAGCTAAAATATGTAGAAACATTACAAAACTGATAAATTAACTAAACAAAACAAGTAGTTCATCGGCAAGTGTTGCCACAAAAATTACATTTCTTCTAGAATGAATGTATCACATTCTCTTTCTTACCTTTGCCTCATTAATGGAATATTTATGCAATTAGCAGCAGCTACAGCAGCAAAAGGAACAAAACGTCCTATAAGGGGCGAGACATGCTGTGAAAAGGGGAGGAAAAGGTTTTCAGGTTTCACAATCTTTTTTAAGAGTCTTAAGCCATTTTTTTTTTACATATAAAGCAGATTGTTCTCTCTGACTTAAAATTCTGAAAGAACCCACTGTGAAGTCAAGGGGAAAAATATCTGACATAAAACTTCTAACTGACAAAACTGACAACCCTCTCTGTCAGGGTAAGCATTGGCAGGAAGGTTGAAGGGGAGATAGTCTTGACTATTAGCATCACCCTTGCCTAGAAGTGTGAGCTTCCTGACATACCTATCAGCATAATAGCAAGGAGTGGCACCAAAGAGACCTTACATTTAATTCCATCCACTGGAAAGGTTATATCCATCAGACATCAATATTAGTAGCTTTGTAACTAGGCGCACTGACTATACAGAAGCTATTGATCAAATCAATATGTTGTATAATCTGTTATGCTCTACTTAAAATAGATTTTCTTGAACATTTCGTCATTCCTGCATTTTATCCAAAACTGAAATTTGACAAAAATATGTAAGACATGCTATTAGTTTTTGGGGGGAAGCGAGTAAAGGAAGAGGAAAAAATAAAGAGTCTTCTTTCATGGTAAATCTGAGGATTAAGTTAAAGAATTAGACAAATTTTTAACCTGAAATCAGTTTAACTGAAACATGCAGACATACTCCATAGCAGCTTCATGGACTCTGTAATGCCAGTCTGAGACAGAGTTGCAAAAAACTGCTAAAATCGCAAGAAAAGAAATATGTATCTTCACTCATCACTGGAGCGCTCAAGCACGTATTAAAATTAAGCATTTTGGGAACAAGAATATATAAGCCTTTCAGCTTGAAAGCTCAACAGAATCCCTTGTGCAGGATCAGGGTGATAAGAAAACTCCAATTCCCTACATTTTAAAAGTGAAAGCAACATAAATATAAAAAGGGAGGTAGTGAAAACTGTTGCAAGTATTGCTACTGCAAAATATAGTATTCTTGCCAATTTTAGAAGTTTTAATCAAAGATTTTGATACAAGTACTAAGTTCATTGGCAAAAGCTTCTGACAAATTTTCAGGAGTTTTGACAATAACAGTAAGTAATAGAAGATAAATAGGTATATGAATAACTACAGCCTACATAATTATTATTTTATGCTTAAATATCAAACTACTTATTTCACACTTCAGCTATGTCTACACTGAAACTCAACTGCAATCAAAGGTATGATTGCAGCTGGAGGAAGCATACCCACACTAGCTTTAATCTAGCTAACATGGCTAACACCACAAGTACATACCCAGGGTCTCAGAAGGGCTCGTACAGCCTATGCCAAGGTCTGTGTCATCATGTCTTCACTGTTATTTTTAGCCATGTTAGCTCGCCTAAAGCTAGTGTGGGTATGCC
This sequence comes from Eretmochelys imbricata, assembly GCF_965152235.1. Taxonomy (NCBI): domain Eukaryota; kingdom Metazoa; phylum Chordata; order Testudines; family Cheloniidae; genus Eretmochelys; species Eretmochelys imbricata. The sequence goes on from NC_135579.1 coordinate 19,176,331, forward strand.
TACTTGAGCCACATCTTTGATTGCAGTTTGACTGCAGAAATAGCCATAGCCTTTGACACATATGGCCAAATTTTCAGCCAGACTGAGGTTCAGCCTCCATGTTTGCTGGTGCAGTTTTGCATCTACAAAAAATGTTCCTGCATATTTTGTCACATGAATGGATTATGAGCATATATATCTTAGTGGTTACTTGTCTAACTTCCTGATTTTCTTCCAAAAGATACTTAGACATGTAACACTGCCAGTGTAAAAATGGAGTACATGCAATTTGCACTAGCAAGAGGGAGGGACGGGCCACTGAAAAATCAATCCGCAGTTCTAAATGAGCAGTAGGTGATTATAGTTCCATAATGGGAATTGAGTTTAACAAGACATAGAAGTACCAGAGGATGACTCAGCCACTAAAATTCTACTAAACATAAAAGTTTAACTAAGAAAATTCAATACCTTGGTTAGTGCATTAAGTCCTAGAGCTGTTGCTACAGCACCTGTAGTGGCAGAAACATAAGCCGTTCCCAGCTGGCTAAAACAAAAATAAAAATGATTGCACTTGCACAACCTGCGTTTGTATTAGCTTGTAATATCTTCACATTCTAAAACAACGTGAATCAATACTGTACTAAAATAACTTAGTTTAAAAACAAAGCTGCATTTTATTAATGTGGAATCAAATTTCTCTCTGCATCTCATCCTGTTCATTCCATTTTAGCTTTTGCTCCTATGTCCAACTCTCTGAACTAAGGCTGTGAAGGATCATATGCCCTATATTTAACCTGTTGATGTCCTTAATTAAAGACATGAACCAAAGCTTCTGACAAGGTAACAAGCTAATTTAGCATTTTCAAATGACTGGTTAAAGAGTGCAATGAAGATCTCTATTAGAGATTATGTTGGCATTTAAAAGATTGTTTAACTCATGGCAGTTATACTCATTTTTAAAAGGTTAAACATAATTGTAATCTCAAATCAGTCTCAAGCATCTCTTTGCAACTGTTCTAACTTGTTAGCACGCACTCACGCTGATTTGTGCAGTGACTCATGTCCACATACTGTATCAGAAATTACTGAAGCTCAACCATCTTCAGACAGATGGCAGTGCTGGTTACAAAGTTATTCGAACTGTTTGGTTAAGCATCTGACCTGACAGTAATTGGAGCATCTCCACTCCTGTTGGTGTAATTTACAATAGCGTTGAAGGACTGGTTAATCCACTGCCAGAAGACCACTGCTGGACTAGTTCTTAAAACAAGAAAAAGTGTGTTTTTAAAATGGACATTAACAAAAAAAAAAAATGTTATACCAAGCAGGGCAAGTATGAACCTAAAGAGCTGCTTGACTGTTCTTATTTATCTGAGCAAAGTTATTCTGAAGTACTTCAGCCAATCAGAAACTAGTTTCTTACAGAATACTTTTAAAAACAAACATAGAAACACAACTAAAAACCATAGCAGCAGGCAGTATAATAAAGCACAACCTTAATTAATAGACTACATTTACAGACCTGGTTATTTCTTGTACACACACACACACTCCTGCCTTTTAAATCCACTTACTCCAAAATGTTCTTCAGTCTGCTACTGTGACATAATTTTTAACATGTCCTATGAAACTGAAACATTTGTTTGAGTTCAGGAGTCAACGGGTGATTTTTTCATTATTAGCTCAAAGCATAAGCAAACATTTTTGCCTCAACTAACAATAAAGATTGATGTTGTACAGGAATGAATGTAAAATCTGTTTCAATATAGGCTCAATGACAGATTCATTTGAAAAAAAAAGTCTCTGAGACCTCTTCTAAATTGCGTGAATGCTAGTAGGTGATGCCTCAAGACAGAAATCCTACCTTGAAAGTATTTAAACACTTTAACTGTTGGGGTAGCAAGAAAGCTAAAGATCATGCTCAAGTTCCAAAGCTACTGTCTGAAAATCTGATATGACTGCTATAATATTATCAAGATGGGTGCTTTAAAAATGCCTGTGTGGGGGAGGGGGGTAACTGTTCCACTGTGAATTCTGAGATGGAAAACATCCCATTTATATGAACAAAGAATATAGATTAGAACATTCTTCCTATTAAATTCAAGTCAATTGCACTTGTGGGGCCTTTTTCAGACAACTAAATATTATGAGTACCAGGTTGCTCAGTGGAAAAGCTCCAGAAGACAAGCCATTAGCAGCGACAAAGGACACAGAGATCAGCAAATCTTTTCCGATTCTTAATATAGACTGCACCAATAATATTTGTTTTCATTGGTTTGGGGTTTTTTGACTGATAGATTCTTTTTATTATCCTTGCAGGGGCTCAATCTTGCTAGCTGACGAATACTCTTGTCCTCAATCCAATAGAACACTTATGCACATCTCATTTGCTTACGTGGGACACATCTCATTTGCTTACACGCTCAAAAATATTTTGGGGCCAGAACACGAAACACCTTGCAGGATCAAACCGTAGGTAATTTGCTGCTTTCAAATTTTGATCAGAAAGGTCGGGCTATCAAAGGGAATTGCTATTATTGAGGACTAGTTTTTGTCCACAGTGATTCCTTTCAGTGGAGCATGAAAGCGCAAATTTATTTATTTGCTCGGGCATGAAAATAAGGACAGAAAGGAAACCTTGCATTGGTGGTCAGTATGGCTATTAATAGGGTCCAAGACCAAAGACTGATGACAAGCTGTTGGGAAGTACTGACACAGCAAGTCATTTATACCGATTGAATGGACAGAGAGACAACGCAGAGATGCTACAATAAAGAAACTATATTTGCTGAAGATTTTCAATCCCAAATCTAAAGATCTTTCTTGGATCTTTATTTTTTTTTCAAAAAAATCTTAAATCAGAAATCTCAATTTCAAGCAATTCAAATATGCCTCATTATTCCTGCTGCTTTCTAACATCTGATTCAGATCTCAAAGCAACCCTGAACTAATAGCTGGATTCTCTCCATCTCTGTCACTTCTCTTTCCTTTCTCATGTTCATGCGTATCCTTTTACCTACCTACCTTATCTCCCTTTCTTTTCTATCTCATCCTGTTTAGATCTCAGCATGTTGAATGCATGTGCTCTGCTCTCTGTTATTCAGTGACAGGAAGCATTGCACCTGGATTTAATGACGACAAGGAGATACTATACCCAAAACAGCCACTTCAGCCGGTGTATCACCAGGAGAGGTAGACAGACTAACAATACCTAAATGGTATTTTTGAACAAACACATAGGCTCTCCTTCCATTCTCATGTATGTTCCAGTGGTTCCTTTCTATTCTGAAGGAAAAGTCTGCAAAAGACAAAGGTCTAGATCCTCAGGACTAACTAGTTGTGCTTAGAACAGGGGACCCAAGAAAAGAAGGGGAAAATATGGATAGGGCTGATTCAGCCCCAGGGGAAGTTGGAGCAACCTCAGAGCTGTTCCATCCTATACCAACTGCAACAGTGCCCTAAAAGATGTTTCAAGACCAATGGCCCAAGACCCCTGGAGTGCAAGACACTCCAACCATGCCTCTTCTTTCCCCTGACACACCTCCTCCTGCCTTCTATGTTGGGAACAGGGAAGGAGTGGGTGCCGTAGAAATGGCTATACCTGCTTTACATCATCCAAGGATTTCCCTTCTGCAAGAACACTCTCCAGCTGATTGTTTAAGAAAGCTTTCTGATCTCTTTGCACTGTCTAGGATCTGGCCAAATGAGATCAGTGTCTTCTGGATTAGTAAATAACTATTGATACAACCTAGTTTTGAATCAGACGGTGTCTCGTAAGGATATGAAGAAAGATGGGAATTAGGAAAAGGCATAAAGCAGTGTTCATGGTTATTAGTTCTGTAGGTAAGAATATAATGGAACCTGCATATGAAGAAAGTTACCTTTATTTTTTTCTAGACAACTGCTTTGCGGAAGCAGGATGTATGACACTTTCTGGACTACCCTATTTATAGATTCTGTGCCATCTGCTTCTTCATATGCTGTAACAGGCTGCTAATATTGTGAGCATGTTAATGGTTAGTAACTTCTTCGCAAAGTTCACGGCTTTGAATTTTAATATAATGAACCAACACATAAGCCTGTCAAGAGACAGAAGTGTCAGCGATCAACAGCAGCACTGATGGATTTCTCTGACATTCCTAGCTGGGGCTTGGTGGCTAAGATCCTTTTACACAGAACTAGGATATCTTGCAAAACGGCTCTTGCCTTTTCTTGAGGACATAAGATAAAATGAGGATAATTTTGGAATCCCTGAATCAAATACAATAATGTTATTGCTTCTAACTCCTCCACTGGTTCTTCTAAGAAAAATAATATTATTTCAGAAATAAATAAATAAACTAAAATAAAATTCTAGTGCAAAGACTACTCATAGAAGTTACTAAGACTAGCCTTTGAAAGTAGACTCCACTGAATTTGTGAAGGTTTGGGGTAAGGATAATTCAGGTGCTTTTGAGGAAAAGAGAGGTAATAAAAGGGACATGGGACTGGACGACTGATAGACTGAAGGATGTTTAACACTTACTTTGCAGAGAGCATCCTACATGCCAGATCTCTACAGTGAGAATTCTCAGACAATCTACTCCTCTTAGTTCTCCAGATAAATCTCCTATATGGATGGGATTTTGGAACATTCAACTTCCTCAGTTAAATGAGGAAAAGCAGGATATTTGGTGAATTATTAGAGTGGGATAAAAGGCTCACCTCACAGCTACTTCTACAGGAAACTAGCAATAAATGCAGGTAAAAGGGATACAAGGACAGAAGAGAAAAGGAGGCAAAATTTTATATTAAAAAAGTATTTATAAAACATCTTTTAAAATATTCGGATGAGCTAACTACATTAAATATTACCTACTTAAGTTACTGACAATGTTTGTGTTATATTGGCATCACTTACCTATAAAAGGTCATCATACAACCTGTGATAGTCATGTTCATTGGCACCTGAGCTGACATTCGGCCAATCAAAACCATCTTTTCACCAGTGTCCGGGTGAAAAGCTGAATCATACACATATTTTGCTCTCCATAGTTCATCTTCTGTCAACCCAGGAGCCACAATGCCTTGTCTTGGAAACAAATACAAAAATGTGGTTATAAAATATAGCAATTAGTAAAAACAAACAAATATGGTACCAAAGGACTTTTGGATCAACAGAATAAATTTAAAAAGATAGAAGTGAGTATTGTACTTTAGCTTCTATTGTACTGCATGTTAAGAATCCCACTGACAAGTGCATTTGGTAGACTTGCCTTTACATAGCTTGCTGAAGAAAGAATCAAAATTCCCTGCAATGGTTAGGTACCTTAGGTACCTGATACTGTCCATAACAAACTTCTACCTGTTCAAAACAATGTAGAGATTTCAGCTATATAACTTCCATTAAAGTCACTAATAATCACACAGACAAAAACCCATGCCCAAGTCTGAAAATTTACCTTCAGGTATCTGAGAAGCTATTTATCTCAAATAATAGAACAAGTAGTCAAAGTTAGCTCTCAGTATTGCTGCCATACCAACTATTTATTGGAATCAGACAGCTCATCCATAGACCAGAGTGCTTTCTTAGCATGGGCTCTCAGACCATGTCGTTTGTTGATTCATAACTCTAGATGCTAATTCATAACTCCAGAAACATAAATATCACATATACTTGGCATTACAAGAAGATACAATAGAATACCTAGAGGAAGCGATATTGCTTTGAAAATGTTTTAAATATTTCATTAGATGGATATAATCACCTGTTGATATGAGTGACACTTAGCAAACCACAATCACTTAAGGTCCAAGAAAAAAACTGTCATTATTACTGATGGCCAAAAATATCCAACTATCATACCTGTAATCATGCACAATTTTTCTTGCATTTTCTAGTTGTTCATTAGGTAATAAAATATTCCTGGGATCTGTTACAGTAAAGAAATGATTGGCTCTTCCAACAAAAGTGCTTTGATCCCAACGGGGTTCCTTGATATTAATGTTTAATGGTATATCTGCTGACATTTTCATGAACTCTATGTGCAAAGAAAAAAGATTTCAGTTTGATAATTCTTGTAATAATGTACCGAGAACCTCTAAGGGTGTAATCTTGCCAGGTGCCAAACACTCTAAAATTCCATTAAAAATCCTAAATGAGCAAGTACATACTTTGAATGCAATGCATTTATCCCATATGCTTTCCACAAACAACAAAGCTGTCAGTCACACGAGGAACAAGTGCAAGTTGATCTGAACATACATATATATTTCTACATTCCTTCTCTTAAATAGCTGCACAGTAAAAGAATGGTTCTCAGAAGATGAGTAACTGAAGAGCAGAATTTTACTGATAATAGCCTCACAAAATAATGGATAATGCAAAATACTAGTTCAGTATTTGCTTTACTTGAATTAATTATGTATTCTCGCGACACTCCACCAGACTGGAATAAGGGGACTTAAAGCGAATTAAAAATGAAATGTTTTGAGAAGACATGCTTTAAGTGAGTTGAACTATTCTTCTACCACTGTATTTTGTGAGAAAGCCTGTAAAAAAATTCTGGAACAGCAAAACAAAATTAAAGTTAGAAACACACAATACAATATCTTTTACTGTAGATTATTCTTTATTTTAAAAAGTGTTACCCAGCAATCCATAATACGAAGAAGGTGTGCCAGTTTTCCTAGGCATAAAGGCCGGGAAGAGCACCTCTGCCAGTTAACCTCACAGACCTAGCAGTGTTCTGCCACCTCAGTAGAACAGGGTAACTTATTCATAGTTTGCAGTAATAATAGTTGCTTCCACACCAAGACCAAATATCATCTGCTCAACCATTCATTCTGTCTAATCACTAAATAAGTATATGGAAAATGCTAATGAATAATGATTGGTTGGGGTTAATAAACAAATTTATACATCTAACTGAGAAGTGATGTTAAAGACAAACCACTGTGTTTCTTAAGGGCCTATATGGGACCATAAAAACAATGTTTTTTCAATACATTTCTAAACATGAATTTTTAAACTGTACGATATTCTGTCTAGTATTGAAAACAACCACAGACTTACAGACTTCAGTGAAAAAGAAGAGAAAAGCAAACAGATACAATCCACTATGTGATCAAACACAAGACCTTGAGAGAATGACAGTTTCACTGTAGAGACACTATGGCAAAAGCAGACAAAAGATCATATCAGCAAGAGCACATGCTCAGCTCCCACTGATGTCACTGGGAATGGAGCATGCCCATGTCTATAGGGGCTAGGGCCCAGAAAATTAAAAGTTTTCTGACTGTAAAACAATTTTAGCATCCTGATGAAAGAAGGCAGTTCCTAGTATAATACAGGCTGTATCAACTATAGCATTGTTAAAAGTGGATTTCTACAACCTGTTCAATGTTCTGAAACAAATAAAAAACCCAAAACAAACCACCAAAGTTAATTAGACTTAAGAAAAGGAAAAATGTTTTGTGAGAATATTTGTACTGTTGTCAGGAGAAACCAATACACTGTGTACCAGTACGCTACCATTAAGATCTAGTTAATAGTCCAGGTGAAGTTCCAAAAGTTAAGACTTTTAATTGTTAAAATGCCAAACTTGAAGATATTTGCATCCCTGTTGGGTTCATTATTATCTAACTGGAGCTTCAAGATTCTATCAGATGAAAATTAACTATATAGTGTGATTTTGATTCAATAATTGTTCAAAATTAACTTGTACAGGTAGAGTAAATATAAATCTATATTGCAAAATCCCATTAAAGAGAAGACACACCATTAAAGTTCATGATAGGGCCTTGTTATTTGTATGAATATTTTCATAGCCTGATCTACAAACACCTTTTTAAGGGTCACTCAAGAGCCATAAACATAACCAGATATGGATAAGTTTTAACAGGATTTATATAGCTAGAGAATTGATAAAAAGAAATTTCCAAAGTTTTGTCTGTACAGTAATTTATATCAGTCTTCCCCCTCTGTCATCATAACATGAGAAATGGAGAAGTTTGGTATTAGGACAAAATCTTTAAAAATATCAGATCTAGGTCAGTTAGAAATATTCTAATGTTAAAGCAGAATTTAAAATAAACTAGATAGGTCAATAAAAATAACTTTTAAAATAGCATATTTTAAACACTGATCTTCAAATTATCCCTGATATGGTGCAACACTGAAACTTGGCCCAAATATATTTTAAAAGACAAGCCTTTTCTATACAGATCTTGGCAGAGTAATAACCTAGTGTGTTTTATATTTTGTACTGTATGAGACATAAAGCATAGGAAAAAAGTGATCCCCTTGCGACAGAATGTACCCCTATATTCACATGCCTACACACTACTGTAATAATTGTTGTACAAGGCATGTCTTGTAAGGTATCATTTGAAAACTCATAATTTGCTGGTGAATATTGACCTGATAAAATATGTGTGGCAACATTGTATGTGAAGTTATAAGATTCCACTGTATGGCGTTATTAATACGTATTCCAAACTGAGGTTGACAAATAGGTCTGTCTCAAAAATACTTAATTTGCATTTATATAGTAAACAGAGTCTTCAAGCAGGAAGGGAAACAAAGGAAGCTCAAACAGGTGAGAAAAAAGCAGCAGGGAACATCCTTCCCCCTGGACATTTTGTCTCCAGGTACCCAGCTGGAAATGTTTTTTCAAGTGGGGGACTGGCATCATAAAAAGGAGGGACAAACACTCCATGGCACCCCTCTCGCTCTCCCTGTCCATTGCATTCAAAGCACCCGAAGTACCAAAGGAAGCAAAAGTTGTATTCTGGGAGAAGGGGTCCTGACCTAAGAAGTCTGGTCAGTAAGACTGCTGAAAGCATGTGGTGAGAAAATTTTGCTTTGAATTTAACATAGCTTGTTAAGTTAGGCATCAGTTGTGTTTTACTTTTATTTCTCTTGTAACCATTTCTGACTTTTATGTCTCATAACTTGTACTCACTTAAAATCCTTCTCTTTGTAGTTAATAAACTGGTTTAATTGTTATATCTAATCCAGACTGTTTAAACTGAAGTGTTTGGAAAACTCCATTTGGGGTGGTGACTTGCGTGCATATTATTTCCATTAAAGAAATAACGGATTTCATTTAAACTTGTATTATCCAGGAGAGAGCTGGGCAGTACAAGACATACATTTCTGGGGGGAAATTTAAGACCGGGAGTGTGTTGGGGTCACCCTGCATTACAACAAAGGCTAGTGAGAGCCAGAGTGTAATTCAAGTGTGGCTGGCATGCTGCAGTTACACACAGACACTCAGGAAGTGACTTGCATGCCGGAAGGCTGTTTGTGAGTAGCACAGATTGGAACTGCTCCAGCAAGGCATCATAAAGCACCAAAGATTGCAGAGCAAGGGTGGCACAGCTGCTCATTAGTCTACACTGTAGTAGAGTATGTCACAAATTCCACACGGCATTCTTTCATATTCTGATCAAAGACAAGTCAAATACTGATTGTGAGAAAATTAGTGAATTCACTGGAGTTCAGCAATTAAACTTGGGTTGTCGTGTCACTGAACCTGGATTGTTCTGTGAGAACAAATTCTGATGAGTATTTTCATTTTAACTTAGCTTCTTTTTTTACTTAGTTGATGCTTGCTCGCTAATGGATAAAGATCAGGCACAAATTATGAAAGCTGTTTGAATTGCATTTGACTATTTGATCAAAATTAGATGTGTAGAGAAAAAAGTATAAAAAGAAGCACTTTATTACACAACTTCTAAAAACGTCTTCAACATACGAATTTTACACCAAAACAGAACTAGTCCATTCATGAAAGGTGGAGAGGTTAACACATCCCACAGACATGAACGGTTACTCAAAGTCCTTTTTTCCACCTCAAGAGCACTTTGGAAGCCTTTGGAAAAGCAATTAAGTTATCTACAGATAGAAATTTCTTGGTCTTCTTCCTATCCTAAGGAGCCCAAAACAGCAAAAGGTTGTGAGAGATATAAAATGCCATCCATATTCATATTGGAGATTAGGAAGCTGATTTAGACCACTGATGCTATTGGTTAAAAAACCTCAGAGTTCTTGGAATCAAGAAATTAACCACTTGCGAAAGTCAGGCCTGGATCCACAAAGGGACTTTTAGGTACCTAGAAAATCACTGGAATCTACAAACCCTGGGTTAGGCCCCTAGACTCCCTACACAATAGATGAGGAAACATAGGTGGGATCCACAAAAGCCCCAGCACTCTAGGTCGGAAGTGACCTAAGCTAGCCAAAGGGAGATACCTTTCCTTATAATCTTTAAACCAATGGTCAGAGTACTCACCCTGATTCAATTCCCCCCCTCTGCCTGAGAAGATATTTGAAAAGGTGTCTCTCACCCCTCCTCCAGGTGCCTCACTAAGGCAGCTAGGTGCATGCCCAGAGGCAGAAACTTGGGTGCCTATGTAACTTTTACAGTGAAAATGTTGGCAACAACTGAGCCTAGGCACCCAAAGAGTTAGGCAGCAGCCAAGTGCGGGTTTTGTGCATCACAGTAATACCTAAATCTGGGGTGTAGGCCCCTAAATCCTTTTGTAAATATGTCATGGGGACTACAAATTTATTTTGTAAACAAAGTTAATACTGAGAACTGATGGCTGTGACAAAGATATTCCCTCTCCATGCACTTATGTCGAAAAGATTTTTTAAACTATAAGATATTCAGGGAAAGGGCTTTGTCTTCCTTTATGTCTACACAGCATCTAGAACCTTTAGAATGCTTTTATAATTATTTATTATTTAAATTACAATGAAGGCCTAGTGGTCACACACCATGCATAGCTTACTACATTTCACATATTATGAAAGACACCATACTTTTCTAAGCTTTAATCCCCACAAGACCTGTCACTGAGATTCTGCCCACGTTTATCTCCTACCAAAATCAATGACTGTTGGCACACACGTGAAGGCAAAATTGGCTCCAACTAATCTTACCAAGTATGCAGAGCAGCTGTGTTATACATGACATTTAATAGTGGAAAAAGAAGAATTGGCAAATACAATTCATTTGGCTTTCCAGAACAGAATAGACAAAGTCCATCAGAAGAGGTTTTGAAGGAAACTAAGTAGTCAACGGAAGCAAAGTTCTGTCATGGATTAGAAAGAAACTGGTTGAAAGACAGGTAACAGATTAGGAGTCACCTTCCAGCACAGTAAATGGTTAACAGTGGAATGACCCAATGATCCATACAAGGACCAACACTGTTAAATAAAACTTGTTAATGACCTTGATGAAGTCATAGTTTGTTCCCACTTACCTTGATACTATTCCTTTATGCATGTCCCTGATAATTATACACTATTTCTTTCAGTTAAACAGCCATTCTTTAGAAGAAAAAAAGGTTTGAGTTTATAGTGTTTTCAATCTAAATAAAAACAAATCATCTCCTGTCATGATATAATATTTTTACATTTAGTCTATACTGTCAAACACAGAAGATTGAAATAACAAAGCCATTACATTAAAAAGATTTCTGTTTTCAGCCAGTTCCAAGATTATCCTTTAACAAACATTCTACTGTGCTAGACAACAAATCTTATTACTGACTTAAACATCAGTCAATACTTGATTGCTATCCTGCTAAAAATTCATAAACAAAGTTTACAGTATGCATACATATTTCTCCTTGTCAGGAACCACATGTATTTTTGTTTCTAGTCTCCTAATTTATTCTGGCACTAGAAAAACTGTAAATTGTATAAATAAATTGACACTTTTTTGTCCTGGCGGTGCAGAGGTTAGCAGTATAAAGAGGTATTCACTCAAAGGCTGCAAACATCTGACTAAACAAAAACAAAAAGCACAAATCATGAGTGCATATTGTAGCCAGTGAACACTACTGTCTGATGCTTTAAGCCTGTTTTCCTGGTTTATACTCTTAATGTGTTAAGATCATTTAAGCATCTAAATGTTTCTCTCGACAAGTGTTATTAGCCTGGCTATTTTACTACAGGAGGTCTGTGATGCACTGCTTGTGCAATGCTGTTTTAGGAACGTTGTTACTGTCTCAATAAACAGAAGCCTCTGCTGTCACAGGTCATTTCAAAGACTCGCAAAGCAGTTCATGTTCTCACATCTTTTATTTTGACAATTGCATTGGATTAAGAGGTTGGATTATTTGGCAATAAAGTCAAATGAGCTATTCTGAATGCTGGCTTTGTCAAAGCAAAGTGTGCCAAGGTCCTTCCAACAGATGGGACTTGAAAAAAATCACATGACCTAAATGTGAAATAGAACACAAACTTGTGAAACCTGAAAACATAAAGATGAAATAAAGACAAATAGTTTCCAGTACTGATTAGGGCACATGAAGAGTTCCCACTGACCTAACTGGGAGCTGCTCACTTGCAGCAGAATTCACTATTGGTCCCCAGATAAAAAAGGTTTATCTACTGCAGTTGATGCCCAACACCTATTAGCCCAAGAGCTACATCTTCTTGCCAAGGTTAAAAGTACTAGTGCCACCACTCCTTTTCAGGCCAGAGCCTTGCAGTTTAAATGGCACCTTTATGTGCTGATTGTTGTTGCAATTCTATATTGTACTCATAATAATCAACTTTCTATTTAATACAGTTTTATTACCTAGCTGAATAACAGAAAACAAAATTTGTTGTATATAATTATTCAGTGGCAGGTTTCAGAGTAACAGCCGTGTTAGTCTGTATTCGCAAAAAGAAAAGGAGGACTTGTGGCACCTTTAGTCTCTAAGGTGCCACAAGTACTCCTTTTCTTTTTATGATTATTCAGTGAATTTCACAAGTAGTCATCAAATGATATATTCACTAAATATCCTTTGACTAATTAAGGAGTCAGTCTAATACTGCATAGGAGTATATGTCAACCGAATTATTCAATAATTACCAGTGAACTTTTAAAAATATAGTCACTTATTATTGTACCAGCTCTACTTACTACCTCTTTCTTCCTTTCTGTCATAACTTCGTTCCATTACGAACTTCACTTTTTCCTTTTCGGAGAGAGATCCAGGAAAGTGGGGATTTTTCCAAGTACCGTAAATATATTCAAAACTACTGTATATTTACTAAAATAAGTAACCATAAACCAGGGGACTCAAAGAGCACTAACACTGTTGGCCAAACGTACTGTAAATATAGTTTCAGTACATGTTAAATATACAGATAACTTACATTATCTCTCATATTTCAAAGTTCCACAATCAGCTTACACAAGAGAAGCTCAAAGTCCCCCAGGATACTAGAAGGATAATAAAACCAATTCAATATGGGGGTGGGAGGTTGGGGACTCTACTTCTATTATTATATTGAAAGGGAATCTTAGTTAGGAGACAGCACTGTCTATTTGCATTTTTTTTAGAGAGAGGTGGCAACCTTCCTTCATCAAAAAGCGGAACACCTTTCTAATTCATGAACTTCAAAAGAAACAAGTTGGCACAATGACAGGCTATTTACAAAGGTACTTTGAAATGCTGAAGGTACTCTTCATGATAACTAAGTAACTGCTAATAGACCAGTAAAATCTAATAATACTTTACTTTTATACAGTGACTTTCAGCAAGGTTCTCAAAAGACCTTTGACAACACTTATCAGGTTTCTCAACACCTCTGTGAGGTATCATTTCCCCCATTTTAAAGATAAGGACACTGAGGCAAAGCAGTAATAACTTGCTCATGGCTACAAGGCAAGTCCGAGCCAAGAACAGAATCCAGAATGTCTGAATACTAATCTTTAACCATCTCTGCTACAGCAGTTACTTACATACTCTATGACAGTGGTTCCCAAACTTATTACACTGCTTGTGCAGGGAAAGCCCCTGGCGGGCTGGGCCGGTTTCTTTACCTGCCACGTCCGCCGGTTTGGCCGATCGCGGCTCCCAGTGGCCGCGGTTCGCTACTCCAGGCCAATGGGAGCTTCTGGAAGTGGCGCGGGCCAAGGGACGTACTGGCCGCCGCTTCCAGCAGCTCCCATTGGCCTGGAGCAGCGAACCGTGGCCGCTGGGAGCTGCGATCGGCTGAACCTGTGGACGCGGCAGGTAAAGAAACCGGTCCGGCCCGCCAGGGGCTTTCTCTGCACAAGCGGCCGAACAAGTTTGGGAACCACTGCTCTAGGATAGTGTAGTAAATAAATTCTCACAAATTATCCTGTTGGGTGAGGGAGGGAAGGAAGAAAAAGAATTCCCACTTGTCATCTAATGTGCTTTACAGATTGTTAATTAGCATGTGGAAATAAACTGAGTCAGCCGACAGGGTGCATCAAAAGCATCTTATGCTCTCTTGGTCCTGCCTTACTCAAAAAGGGCGCACACATTAAGCGTTAGCTGAAACTTCCAAGCAATTTTCAAGAGGACCAAAAGTAAATAAGCAAGACTCAGTGCCACTGATATCATTAGGTATCAATTTGATCTCTGGGAGATGTATCAATTAAGCATAAACTGGTACTTTATTTTAGGAATTTTAGTAGGTAGACTATTGATACTGATGCAGGTGATTCTACCAGATCCATGTAGGTAATGTTTGATCATATGTGAGAAACTTGTCTGGCCAAATCATTATACAGTAGGGGCAGATACATTTTACTAAGAATAAAATACTGCTTAGTAAAAGAGAGGGGGGAAAAGAATAAATCCTGCTACTTCCATATGTTGAGACCCAGCACGTTGTGTATCTAAATTGTAATCTTTCCAAGCTTCCTGGGGCATGTGCTGTACCTTCCTTTAAATTCTATATAGCATCAACAATATTACCAGCATTCAAATAATAAATAAAAATGTAAACCTACATTAATATGAAACACAATTATCTGTTCATTGACTAACAGTTTAGTACAATTTTCAGATTTTGTTAGCTTGTAATGTACAGTAAATTGAAAGAAGCCAATTTGACCTGTTTCATATATTTAAGGTAATGAACTTTTGCTTTGATTCACTGTTGCAAATAGCTCATTTTTAATCTCTAACACTTAATGTGATCAGTTCTTCCACAGTGCTATATAATCTTTCCCATATTTAAGAAAGAGGTCTACAAAGAGAAGCTGTATTAATTTCAAAGTGTCATTTTGTTTTACAAAGGTTTTGACATTTACATAAGGTTCACACAGTGCCAGGGACTGTACACAAAATCTTCTGCTGCATGAATGCTGGTTTAATCATCAAAGTAATGCTAACATTGTAAAGTTATGCATTCATTTAAATATTAGTGTTTCTTCTGATCATACAACCAGCACTAAAGTGACGGGAAAATATCTAGAATTTCCTTGAGAGGTGTGGAGCATGTAAAATTTTAAGTCAGCTTCCATCCTGCCAAATTCAATAGGCCAAATTCAGAGGTGAACTGTAAGTTACTGACTGATAAGTGAGAATAGGCAAGCCTGAACTGCTGTAATTTACACAAGGAGGGTAAGATCTATAGTTGTAAAAGAAATTAACAAGGGGTGTAATGTGTCTGTTAAAGTAGGACCCTCTCTGTGTAAATTACACTCAGACACTTTTGCACCCACAAACACCCTTCATATGGGAATGAGCCACCTCTATCAAAAACAAGTGTTTACATTTTCCTTGAGGATGAATGTTCAAATGACTACAAATTAAATAAGATGAAGAGGGCCAACAACATTGTTTCATTTGATAGACTGATTTAAATCAAGGCTATTGAAATTGCAATTTTAATCACCAAGTGGAAAGCCTCGATAAATCATCAACTGGAAATGGAAAAGTGGATTAAACTTATTTTCTAAAGAAAGACGCACTCTCATTGGTTGATCTGACCATTAAAACATATTGATTTACAGCTAAACAGAACCTTTACACTAGATTTGGTCCATCTTTTTGCTACCTAGGAGGGTACACTATAACTATATATATTTATTTAAGCAATTATATAGTTTAATATTTTCAGATTCTTATTAATACATACATTTTTAGTATGTTAGAAAATGGCAAATGATATATTGCCTATTTACTAGTTAATTAACATTTTGATCATGATTTGCATCAAGCTGCATTAGGATGGTAACTGGAATTTAATTAAACACACAAAACAGCATATAAGATTATTTTGATTAAACAAACTAACCTTAAATATTTTGGATACATAAACATCAGTTTTTTTTCCATGTGCTGGAGAGTAAGTTTCCATGCTGGGTGGGGTTATAAATATTCATAATTTGAGAACTGAGTCAAATCAGAGCTCCATTAGGGCGAAGCCAAAAAAACAGGAGTATGAAACCACCCAGGTTGGCTCAGTGGATGATCCTAATGAGATACCTGGTGGTGTTTCCTGGAATTAGAGTCTGGGCCCCTATGATGACATCAGAGTCTTGTACCCACCGGCACAAGGTCAAACTCTACTGTCTATTGTGCCATATTCACAAAGCTTGACCTCAAAAGTTAAATGTTTTCCCCCCTGATTCTTTCTTTACATAGAAAAGAAGCCTTGAACTCAAAGTTTTGATAGATGCTCATGGATTCAGCATATTTATTTTTTATTTAAAATGTTTAAGAAATAATAATAATAATATTAGGCCCTAGCATATTTTAAAGAGGTGTATTTTTAAAAAGAAAAAATAATTTAACAAATTAAAATAATCTGATTTAATAAAAAAAATCTGATCTTTATGATTTTTTCAAAAAAATATCGATTTTTATTCACCGTCACATTAATTTAATGCACCAAGGAAAGAATGATAAATTTCATGGCAGAGAATGTTCATTACTTATCTTTTAAAAATTATTGTAACACCATATTTTTCATTACTACAGGTAAAACATTTCAAAATGTTAAATGATTCATGAACAATGAAAACCAATGACAATTATGTTCACCATTTTTAGCCCCAATCCTGCTTGGAGCTTGGTGTGGGCACAACTGTCAGTCCACATGGAGTTCAGTGAAAGATGGGGAACTTAATTAGCAGCTGCCTAAGAAAACAAAGTTTTCTTCCTCCTCTGGATTTTTTTCTGTATATGGTATATTTGGCAGATGCACAAATCTTGAGAAAATAAAAGCAAGTATGAAAAATCTAAAATACATCGTATCATCCAGTAATGTGATGGATACAATCCAAGGAGCAAAGAAGACAGTTTGTATCAAGTGAAAATGCATTGATTCAAGATAATTCTGTATACTTCAGACAATAAATTTATCTGAGTGTAAGTCCTCTTAACACATAAAGTGTAAGTCCTCTTAACACATAAAGAGCAATAGTGTAAGTCCTCTTAACATCTGAGTGTAAGTCCTCTTAACACATAAAGAGCAATAGTGTAAGTAGCCCACACATTGCAGTCACCTAAGAGTTGAAAAAGAGGCTGCTAAGCTTTCTGATTTCACAGTGGAAAGCACTGTTAAAATGGTATACACCTAACAAAGAGCAAGGATATTTCCTTGTCTTGCCAAATTTACAAACTTTTCACAGAAATATTTTTGACATAGTAGTATTGTCCTTGGTGCTACTGGGATTGTAAAATCCCAATTTTTGTTTTGTTTTGCTGGTTGGTAGACCATCTGTTAACAACAGAGAGGTAGATGCCAACAGTCTGAATGGAAAAAACAGTTCATGTATTTCTTTCCTGTTCTGCATAACTTATCATCCACGGTTAGTAAATAGTGAAGATGTACATAAAATCCCATACAAACTAAACTATACAAGCAAAGTGTTTTAACAAATACTTTGGAAACTATCCCTATACTTAAAGATACTCCTATATACAAAAAATACTTCAACTGTGAAACAAGAAATGGGAACTGTCCACAAAGGTATTTTTATCATGGCTATTTTTAAATGTACTGAAGATGCCCTACTTAACTGGAAGGCATAATTCTCTTTTCTGGTGAAATAATGAGCCTGCAGCCAAAGATCCTTTGAACTGGTACAATACCTTGTATTCATGCGGTCTTGTAACAGTATTTTAATCAGCTCTATCTTAGTCAGATACATTAATTTTCAGAAGCTAGTTTTAAATTACCCTAGAGGAATGCCAGACTTAACCAGTCTGAAGGCACAAATATCCAACACCAGAAGTGATCAAATAAATTTTATAACAAATTATGTAAGACCTGATTCTGATTTCACTTACACCAGATTTCCATTTGTTTAACTCCACTCCAATGGAGTTACTCCTGATTTATACTGTGATCAAAACTATGTCTTTAGTGATACAAAATCTGTACCTGAATATTACGACTAATAAAATTGTCCAAAAAAAGAAAAATAATGAACATTTTGGTTACATAAAATTAAGATAACTCAGGAAATCAGATAAATGCAATGAAAAGTTTTTAAAGGGAGCATGCATGGGAAGTAAATGAACGAATCTTGTAAAAAGATTTCAGCAGCTACAGCCATCTGATGAAGCCAGAGCTCAACAGCTATCAAATCATCTACTGCTCTTTTTTTTGGCATCTTATTTTATCACCTCCAGAGATTACATTATTTAATAAACACCATCAGAAGTGGAATAATCTATTTAATAAGAGTATTGAATCAATAGCGCCACAACATTTTCATCCCTGAGGCTTCAAAATCTGAGAAAATTAAACACAAGCAGCACAATTATCTCATCAGGTATTCAACTTCCAGTTATTGTCAGCATTCCTTTTCAAATAGCTCACTAGCAGAGATGCTGAAAAACAAAATTAATTATGCAGACATGTCAACTATTAACATAATTCACACTGAACAGTCAAGCTGAAGTGATTGTCACAATGCAAGGACATGCACTATGGGAAAGTATTAAAAACCCCAAAGATATTTTTGTATAACACAGTTAAACAGTTGCTTCTGCTGTGGATATATAAACATGTATTTTTTTTATTTGTTACTTTTTGACAATAAATTTTTTTCACTGATTCCAGAAACACAACACATCCACCATTTGAATTCAAAGTATATTTACTTTTTAATAAAACTCAGACATATAGATCCAGATGGTTCTAATCCAGAATTCAAGATTATGAGGAAAAATATCATAAACAACAATATTTATTAAGCACTTTTCACTTATAGATCTCAGAATGCTTCATGAAAGAAGGAATCATTATCTTGAATTTACAGATGGCGAAACTGAGTCACAGAGAGGTTATATGGCTTGACGGCGTGTCAAAGGACAGAGAGAAAGGCAATGACAAAATTGGAAATATAAACTAGGTCTCCTACAACAGTTTTATCCAGTGGTCAGGTCCAATGTCCTATCCACTGGACCACATTGCCTCCAGATTAAGTTAGTTGGGTAAAAAAACTTCTCCTATGTCAGTTTAGTCTAACTTTAATACAGTCTTAAAGATGTTGTTAAGAAAGAAGTCAGATGCATAAAGTTATGTATAACTTTCTCTCCTGCATCTCTTCCTCCTCCTTTGTCTACATTATGTTCCATTTAGGCCCAGGTCTTGCAAATACTGACAAACAGACATAATTTTAAGTGTGTGAGTAGTTTCATTGGTTGGGACGAGGGATGCCATAGTCCTGCAAAAACAAACAAACAAACAAACAAACAAACAAACAAAAAAAAAAAAAACCCCAACAACAACCCATGCCTGTGCTTAACTTGATGCACTGTGAGTAGTCCATATGCAATTCTTAGCAGAATCATGGCCTCAGATTAGACTCCTCAGACATGGGCCCTTATCTTCATATATAGTTAGGTGTGCATGGCACTTTAGAAGACATTATAAAAGATGTTTGTGCATAACAGATAAGAACTCTTTAAGGGACACTCTCAACTCATTTTTTAATTGGCTAATTTTTTAAAATCAGTTTTTGACAGAAACTTCATTTAATAGTTTTTGTCTTTTCTGATCCCCTACTGGTATTTAGGAGGGTAATTTGAAGGGGCATCTAAAAGCAATACTACCAAACACACTCAAGTTTGCCCCTTCTTACTTACTCTCTGATAAGATGGAAACATCTGCAATTTTTTTTCAAGTGTCCTGTACCAAACTTAATGGGGAATAAATTTTAAAAATATCGTAAGAAGTGACAGCGTCCTCCGCTGAAAATGAAATCACAAACCAGAGCAAAGTCTAAACAACAGTTTTTAGTACAAAGGCTACTGTTAGTTTTACCATGGGATTAGCAGCAGTGGGAAGACTTTAAACTTTGTTTAAAGGATAACAACAGTAGCTGCAACGGGTCTGAAAACTGCACGTTCAGAAGTCGTCAGGAATTAAACTCTCAACTGTAATGTTTCAAAGTCCACTTTTTCCTTTATTAAATGTAAAATGTTCTATAGCTACTTTGTAACCTGAAGCAAGAGTCACAAACGAAGCAGCAACTATATGTGATTCAATTAGTCACAGATTAGATGAGGTTTCGAAGGGTGATACACTTGGTAACTTTTTTACTCACATTAAAATACAAATGAAAAGCACTGAATTTAGCTGTAGTCAGAATTTAAGATTTTAGAACATTTTAAATTGTACTGGTTACTAAAATCACAGTGACAAATTCATTAACTCCTGGGTGAGCAGAAAACTTCTCTGTACAAGTGTTATCAGTTTCTGCAGAATCCAAGTGTTCATTGAATAAAATAAAAATAAAATAAAGTTTCCAGACCGTATAACTGTGAACATAAACTTCTAAATGTGAACCAAGTATAAACTAATGCAGTGATGCCTTCCTAACTCTACAGATGGACATCTCTAGCTCCAGAGTAAAAAGGGGACAGCTAATGTTATGATGGGTGGGCAGGACGGTTCCAACACTGCTAATGATTGAGGAGGCAGCGTTTATGTACAATGGGGACTGCCACCTCCAAAACCTTAGGCAAAGGCACTAGTGGGGGGGGCAATAATCCCAGACGAGGGATCTGCTGAATTGGTGTCAGCAAAGCCTCCTCCCCCCCAACCCTTCTGCTTTGTAGGGCCTCCTTATACAAGCATTCTCTGCTGTGCTGGCAGACAGGGGACCCACTGTTTCTCTCCTTCACTCTATCCAACATCCCCCTGATCCTCAGCCTGATGCTCCCTGGTTTTGAGCAGAATGAAGTCCAACAGAATGGCCCCAGATGCCTGTCACCATAGCAGCAGGCTTTGTTAATAAGCCAAGGGTCCTCCTGCCACTCCAGCAGAGGACACTGTGCGTCTGACCAGCATAAATTGAATGGGGAGGAGGCAGGTTGTGTGGGAGGTCCAGCTTTAACTGGAGAAGCAGAGTGCTTCCAGAGAAAGACTAGCAGGGATGTATTTGACCTGCATGAGACAGGGAAGGAACCTGCATGGAGCATAATAAAAAGCAAACATTTCCCCCCTTGAACCTGCAACCGGTGTCCAGTGGCAGCGCTACAGGAGGCAAAGCGTCCCCTGACCTATTATACCTGCCACCTATGATGCTAGGTACATTTTTCAAGCCCTGTGCAACCTCGCCCATCAGAATGGGAGATGGCATGAAAACAAACTGCTGTGATGCAAAAGCTCATTTAAGCTAATAGCAGTAGCTATTAATTTGAGCCAACACCCTTATAATTTATTATGATGCGCCAAACATCACAGCATGATTTATAAGGATGCTAATGCTATAAAAATTTGCTAACCATTCTCAGTAGCTTAATTTTGAAATTAACACACTGCCCTTTCAAGAACATAAGAACGGCCCTACTGGGTCAGACCAAAGGCCATCTAGCCCAGTATCCTGTCTTCCGACAGTGGCCAATGCCAAGTGCCCCAGAGGGAATGAATAGAACAGGTCATCATCAAGTGATCCGACCTTGGTCACCTTTTTTGCGTATGTCTACACTAGAATTAAAGACCTGCGGCATGGCCATGGCTGGCCCAGGTCAGCTGACTCTGGCTTGGGCTGCAGAGTTAAAGATCGCTGTGTAGATGTCCGGGCTTGGGCTGGAGTCTGGGCTCTGAGACCCCTGCTCCCTACCTCATTGGATCCCAGAGCCCAACACAGCAATTTTACATCCTTGCAGCCTGACCCCGAGTCAGCTGACCCAGGCCAGCCACAGGTGTTTAACTACTGAGTAGACGTACTCTTTTTGGGTAGTCTCAGTCTTGTCCCCAATGGATATGGATTATCCTTCCCCCAGACCTGAAAATGCCCATCACAATGACGTGTCTTTTGACAGTTTCTGTGGAGTAGCCAAGCCTGAAGACCCTGGGGACCGAACTACTCCCTGCCACCTGGAAAAGGTGACCCCTCTACCTCAAGGCTGAGGCAGTCTGACAAGGCAATGATGGGGTGGCACACACTGCAACTACTCCTACTGTAACTGTTCTGATGATAAAAAGACTTCAGGCTCCAGAGACATCAGGCCAACACCTCTCATTTTAAGTATCATTAGTGCTAGATTGTTTTAAGGGAGGATAATTTTGGGGAGAGGAGCGTCTTTACATGATGCCAAATTTTCAGCATATTTCAGATTTATCTCTGTCATTTAGCAGTGCTGTTCCCTCTCTGCGTTATGCTGGCAGCCCCAGTTTAAAAAGATGATAACTGGGAGTCAGCAGCAGCGCAAGATAGTGAGAAAGAAAATTACAAATGAGTTGCCAGATTTTTTTCTCCCCTAAAATAGCATTTGCTGGTAAATATCCGTAGAAACCAGAAAGCTGTGATTGCAAATGTCTACTTTCCCAAGGGCATTAATAAAAACACATCACATGCTAGCACCAGCCCCTCCCATCACAACACCACTACCACATAGATTTATAAGGCAAAAAGTCAGTCCTGTTTGTAGCCTAGCAACAAAAGCTGTAGTCTGTGTTAAATGGATAGGGCCTGCTGCTGAGACGGGCTCCTCAATACAGCAGCCATCTTTGGTGTGTAACTTGGAGGGAGATTTCATCATTCTGCACTGAAGCCACTTCCAGATGTTAGAGGTTTGCAGCAGCAGCAGCAGCAGCCAGCTCGGCAGCGTGCTTTCAATTTACAACCCCTCCTCTGATCCCTGCCGCCCCTGAACCACGGGCACATGGGCATTCACCACACATTTCTCCCCTGTTTTTTCAAAGAGCTTCTTTGTTAAGGAACAGTTATTTCAAACTCTTCATTTCATCCCCAAAGGCAACTATGATTGCCTCTTCCGGAGGGTTAATGCGTTTTCTTCCCCTTATCTATGTCAACAGGAAACTGAAGCAAGGGTTATTTCTCTTTATCTAGACACTCAGGTGGCCCTCATCATGGTACTTTTCCCCATTATAACGCATCTTTTCCGGAAAGGATTGAAACTGAGGATCTTTATTGTGCCTAGGTATAAATCTGTGTCCCCCCCCCCCCTTAATGCCCTCATCTTGATTATACATCCCTCCCCAAGCCGGGTGCATTAGTCGAGTCTGTATAGGTGGGATGTACACGAGGAGCAATAGATCCAGCACAGAGGAACCCACTGGTCCCCCTGGGCATGCTACTAGCCAACCCTGGAGGGTACGGGCCAAACACGGACCCCCCCCCCCCGCTCACTCTGCAATGTCATGCCTGTTTATTAATTGGAGGGGGGGTTCCACTCTGGAGGGAGGTTGCTGCATTAGGGGTGACCCCCAGGCCTCCCTCTTGCTTGGAGGGGAGGGACTCTGCATTTGGACTTACCCCCCCCTTCCACCCGGGAAGCTGCCACCCAGTCACCGGTCTTTTGGGGATGCGATTGCCCGGGAAGGGGCTCGCTGCAGTGGGGGCTGCCCGGCAGAGGAGCCCCCAGTCCGCCGCGCGTGGAGGGGGCTGCGGCAGGAAGCTTAACCCGCTCGCCCGCCCCCGGGAGGCTGCCCCAGCGCCCCGGGGATGGGGAGGGCAGGTGGCGTTAACCCTTGCGGGGTTCCCGCTGTCGCGTACTCACCGCGCCCGCCGCTCCGCACAGCCCGCCGCCGGAAGAGAGTCAGCCAGTGCCGGGCAGGCGGGAGCGGGAGGCGGGCGCCCAGCCCGGCGAGGGGAGGAGACGAGACGAGCGGGGGAGGGGGCAGGCCCCAGTGGAGACGGGGGCGGGGGGCAGCAAGGCCGGAGCAGTGGGGCAGGAACGGGGAGGGGGAAGCGGATGGCGGGGAAAAGCTGGGCGGGGCAGGCAGCCGGGTGGGTGGGGGAAATCATTGGTATTAGCCGTAGCTTGTTATATCTGTTCTGTAATGAGGCCCCTCGGCAGCCCCGGGGGGGGGGGGGCACTGCCCTTCCCCCGTTCCCTGCGCCGCCCCAAACCCAGTGAGAGGTTGGCTAAGCACAGTCCCTGCTCCGCTCCCCGCCCGCGGGGCTGGAACAATGGGTAGAGCCGGGGTGCTGGGAGCCAGTGACCCGAACTGTCAACCCTGTGGATGATGTAAAACACGTCAAGCCGGGGGGTGCGGCGGCACCCTCAGCATCCCTCGGTCCAGCACCTACCCTGCCCGCCCATCCCCGTGAGGGCTGAGGTGCCTGTAGGGTGCCCGGGTCCGAGAAGTGCCCCATTACAATCATCTTTCCACAATTAAAGTTTTGCAATTTTGAAGGTGTCATTTCAAAATCTGACACTTGCCTCCAAAGCAACGCTGGCCTGGGAGACCTGGAACAGCCAGAAACCTCGCTAGTTTGTTGTTATTATTTTTTTTAATACATGCAATTATCTGTAATTAAAATGAACAAGGTAAATTCAAAATTATATTTGTAGGCCTTCAGGTACTTGAAGCTGTGCTAAACAAAACATTAATTTTCGTTAAACATTCAAACAACAGATTAATTTTCAACTGATTTAGATGACAGGTTTCAGAGTAACAGCCGTGTTAGTCTGTATTCGCAAAAAGAAAAGGAGTACTTGTGGCACCTTAGAGACTAACCAATTTATTTGAGCATGAGCTTTCGTGAGCTACAGTGAGATACAATGCATCCGATGAAGTGAGCTGTAGCTCACGAAAGCTTATGCTCAAATAAATTGGTTAGTCTCTAAGGTGCCACAAGTCCTCCTTTTCTTTTTGATTTAGATGAGTTACTCACACTTCTGTGAAGTCGTGTGTGTTAGCTTTTCTTGAAACATTTGCTTCTAAGATAAATCAGATCTAGATATATAGGTCCAGGATCCAATCAACACTTCAGGTGTTCAAAGCTCATACAGTGAATCCCCAAATATGTATTTGCACTTCTGTGCTGCAGCAAATCAGGCTTTCTATTGCAAGGCATGGGTATCTGCCTAGCCCTTCCACACTCATCAGCATGGTAGCTGTGTGCGCTGGTATGGCATTTTAAGGCTGCTCAGGAGGAGACATGTTCTGCCCCCACTGATTTCCTATTGTAAGTTTGCTCATAAGGCCTGCATTGCATTCACAAGTTTCTTATTGAATTCCTCCTTGATGTTAAGTAGTCTGAGATTGCCAGTATGAAAAGGGCAGAGGGGACATCAGGACAGTTCACCTTGTGCCAGCCCTGTCAGGCAGAACACTTACAGGCTAGCAGATTTCAGTTTAACATAACGTGAAGCTGCTGGGATATCACATGTCACGTGTAATGCTCATGCAGGGGTACTTCCAATTGTGAGACACCTCACCACCTGCTCTTAGTGTGGAGAGTCTTGCCTAATGCCTGCTGTCGTTCTGTTCCCTGAAACCAACAGCCTCTGGTCACAGCCAAGCACCCTCTTGCAGGCTAGTGACAGACACATATCAACATCCTACCTCTGCTGTTGTATCCAGCCAGTGTCACAAGACACTCACAGCAATAACAAGGTAAGCTGTCTTCAAAGAGAAAGCGTGCACACTGCTTAGCTGGCACAACTCAGGATCAGATCCTTTATAACAGCACAGCACTGGAATCTACTTAAAGTGAAAACAAATGTAACCCTTCTGCCCGTCAGAGTTGGCAACAACAAGGGCCGGGTTCAGTATCTAGGGGATCCATTCCAATAACACAATGCAAAACAGGCTCGAGCCCCCACCCAGTGACCTGGGACAAATATATACCACCCCTGCTGGGCGCCTCTAAGAGGCAATACTTCCCCTCTCGCAAGCACAGAGTCTGAGTGTAGCAAGAGCCTTTTAATAACAGAGAGAAACAATGTGGCATTATGTTGGGGAAACACCACCAACAGGATTCATAACACAACCCATGAGCAAAACCCATCCCAAGCAAATTTGGGCCGTGTTCTTTCCCTTTGGTTCTTGAGTCCAGCAAACCAAAAGTCACCCAAAGTCCCCAAAGTCCAACAACCCAAAAGTCTCTGTCCCTGGTCAGTGCAGAGTTTGAAAGTTTATCTGCAGAGCTTTACCTCCCAGCCTAGGTGGAAATGGGAGGGTTAAGGGGCACCTTACGTGGTCTGAAGCTGATTGCCCCACCCGTCCGTGGGGCTCTGCTCCGCTCTACCAGCTGACCCGCGAATCACTCTGCTCTGCCAGCACCCTCCCCCCTGGGAGCTGCTCCAGCCATCCCGCAAATTGCTCTGCAATATATCTTCAGGCCCCCCCTCACTACTTAACACAACAATCAGTGATTTCAGCTTTGTCATGATTTCAGCTTGTAGTAGGGTAGCCTCAGTGCTGGTGCAGCATTGGCCCAAAGTGAATTGAGCTCAGCAGCCTGTAACTAAACTCCTAATGGAACAATACTGGCTCTGAAATTCCACAGGGGGGGAGGAGGGGAAGAGTGGGGAGAAGAGGGAAGAAAGGAAAAGGAAGAAGAGCAATTGGCATGTAGGACCCTCATCAGGGACTCATACCACCATATTAATACTTGTCCCCAACCTCTCTCTCCATTCACAGAGTTTTGGAACCCATGTCCCTTGCCTAGCGAGTGCTACTTAGTTGATGGCGAGTCCCTCCACCATAACAAAAGGCCAAGTACAGTTCCACTGTCTTTGATTCACATAATCAGGATAATAACAATTTATTCTTCCTGCCCCAATAACAGAGAAACTGGCGATCCCACAGCAGCGAAAGTGACCATTTCGGCAGCTATGGGCTCATGCTAGGCGAGGTGAGTGTGCCTATGCAAATGAGATCAGCCCCTGAAGTTCTTTTCCACAACTTGCCACAACTCACCACCAGATGTCAGGGTGGAGTTCATCCTGACTCTGCTTACACAAATATGAGTTTATGTGCTGTGATAATGCACTTGTTTCATCACATGAGGGCTCAGCATTTCTCTCTCTGGCATTGGAGTTGTGGTATTACTTCACATTGGTTTGTTTACAATATGGACAGGGTTAGCTCAAGGGACTTCTTTAAACAAACAAAAAAATACATTTCCCAAATCCCACTGGGTTTTCCCAAATCCCACTGGGTAATAAGCTGGCTATTAATTGCCAGCCACCATCTCTAACCCACTCTGGGCCCAGCTACGTGGGGAACCTCTCCAAACAGAAACAAACACAAGATTTCCCCATATGGAGAAGAAACATCTGTTTACCTAGGAGAAGCCCTTTTCCCCTCACTGCAAACAAGCCTTCTGTAGCTTGCTTCTCATCCTTCCTCTCACCCCCCCACTAAAAGGGGTTTTTAAAGGTCATTGTATGCCCTTAATTAGATGCAGATGTCCATAATTTACACCTGCCCACTTCCTGGAACCCAACAGGACCATTCTTCCAGATCGAGGCGCTGGCCAGGGTTCTCTGCTTGGTGTCCCCGTCAGGTTCCCTACTTTTGACCCTCTGACCTTCACACCTGTCCTTGTTTTTCTTCTGTTGTCCCCCTTATTTATTTGAGTCCCCGGCTCAGTGGCTCCTCCCCTAGGCTGAGGGAGGGGCATTTAGCTGTGGGCGGCCCTGTGCCCACCCATCTCACGGAATCCAACAGGAGCACTCTTCCAGAATTGTCGGGTGTGACTCCATCACATTACAAAGATTGAAATGTAAGAGATTGTAAGCAAGGATAATAAGAACAACAGGTTACATGTAAAACACAAGGGATAATATGCTTCTTAGAGTCTAAACTTAACTGTAACATGCTAAATCCCTTCTCCAAAGCAATTTCTCACCTAAAGCAATCTCCCCGCATCGCAAGCCCATATGGCCAGGATGCAATTTACATGAACGCAAAAAACACCCTCTTTTTGCTTTCTTTAGTGAAGGATATGAAAGGGGTCCTTTTTTCTTCCTCTAATAGTCCAGTAAACCTTTTTGATGCCCCTCCTAAAGTTCATCCCCAGATAAGACTCTTCTCCCCTGTTGCTTGTTCTCTGGTGTGCTTCCCCCATTGGTTTCACATGCTCTCCCCACTATTTTTTTGTTGACTTCACATACAGACAGGATTTCCATTGTGTTGGCTTTACAATACTTTATTTACATTGGATACAGGGATAGGTAAATAGACATGCTTTTGTGTGGCAGAAGATTTGTTTGTCTACTCTGCCTTGTTGTAGACTTTAAAGCATGATTTCAGTGTATAATAATTAATTTCAGTGTCAAATAATTCTTTATATAGTGTCAGTACAAACAGTTCATAATCATATTAATGACCAGTGTGACATTGGCTTTCATTTGCAACCTTACAAGATACTTTTTGGATAAGTACTATGAAAACAGTGTGTTGGGTGTAGTGACTTTGTAAGGCCTGATGGGAGTTGCTGACACAGAATAGTGAACTTTTCCTAGCTGGCACCAGTGGTCTTCTGGATCACATCATGAAGCTAAGTGCATAATGAAAAAGCTGACATAACACTTAACAGTATTACTGGTCACTTCTGTAACGGGATAGTTATATACTTCATCTGGATGACAAGCAAATTGGATCATCAATCAATTTCATGAAAACTTCAAAGGACAATGTGTGGTTCAAAGGCCAGTCCTGACAATAAAAATTGACTTTTTAATTTACTTTATCATTTTCACTTCTGCTTTTATAAATATTGCAGAAAAAAGGAGCAACAGGGAAATGCTCACAGGAAAGCAGAATGAAAGAACCCATGACAGGAAAGAAATTTACTCTCAGTGCCTGGTCCTAAAATGTAATTGAAAACAACTCAACATCATTGGAGATATTTTTGCACAGTGGCTTCTTCTAAAAACAAAAATGCCAATGTTTGACATGATCATGTATGAATTATTTGGCTCTTTGATTTCAAACATTTTCTTGATCTTTAGAGCTTAACATCTGACCTATAGCATATCATAGCTTTTGTTTTTAAATTAAGGACTGGATTGTTCATGAGATTATTGAAAGTTAGGGGAGATACTCAGTTGTGCTGCTCCCGCTCTTTCCTGCCCCCTGTTTCAAAGTGATCACAATGGAAAACAGACAAACTGTCTTGCATCCTGGTATAGTTTTAAAGAAATAGCACAAGTATCTTCACATACACCCTCTCTCCCCTCCTTTTATTTTAAGCTAGGGCTGTCGATTAATCGCAGTTAACTCACATGATTAACTCAAAAAAATTAACTGCTATTAAAAAAATTAATTGTGATTAATCGCACAGCTAACCAATAGAATACCAACTGAAATTTATTAAATATTTTTGATGTTTTTCTACATTTTCAAATATATTTATTTCTGTTACAACACAGAATACAAACTGTACAGTGCTCACTTGATATTATTATTTTTGATTAAATATATTTGCAGTGTAAAAATTATAAACAAAAGAAATATTATTTTTCAATTCACCTCATACAAGTACTGTAGTGCAATCTCTATATCGCAGAAGTGTAACTTACAAATGTAGATTTATTTTGTTACATAACTGCACTCAAAAACAAAACAATGTAAAACTTTAGAGCCTACAAGTCTACTCAGTCCTACTCCTTGTTCAGCCAATTGCTAAGACAAACAAGTTTATTTACATTTACAGAAGATACTGCTGACTGCTTCTTATTTACAATGTCACCTGAAACTGAAGAATGCTTTCAGATGTCTTAAAAGAACACTCTGATGTGGAAACTACAGAGCCCGAACCGCCAAAAAAGAAAATCAACCTTCTGCTGGTGGCATCTGACTCAGATGATGAAATGAACATGTGTCGGTCCGCTCTGCTTTGGATCATTATTGAGCAGAACCTATCATCATCATGGACACATGTATTCTGGAATGGTGGTTGAAACATGAAGGGACATATGAATCTTTAGTGCATCTAGCATGTAAATATCTTGTGATGCTGGCTACAAAAGTGCCATGTGAATGCCTGTTCTCACTCTCAGGTGACATCGTAACCAAGATGTGGGCAGCGTTATCTCCTGCGAATTGTAACCAAACTTGTTTGTCTGAGCGATTGGCTGAAGTAGGACTGAGTGGATTTGTAGGTTCTAAAGTTTTACATTGTTTTATTTCTGAGTGCAGTTAATTTTTGTACATAATTCTACATTTGTAAGTTCAACTTTCATGATAAAGAGATTACGTTACAGTGCTTGTATTAGATGAATTGAAATATACTATTTCTTTTGTTTTTACAGGCAAATATTTGTAATAAAGATAAATATAAAGTGAGCACTATATGCTCTGTATTCTGTTTTGTAATTGAAATCAATATATTTGAAAATGTAGAAAACATCCAAAATATTTAAATAAATGGTATTCTATTACTGTTTAACAGTGCGATTTATTGTTTTAATCTCTTGACATCCCTAATATAAACATATATAGATAATTTCTTGTATTTACTATTTGTCTAGCTCTGGTCATCTGGTTTTCAGAAGGATTTTGTCCACCTAATATGTATGCATTATTAAATTACAAAGATGTAAATTTATGCTCTGTAGGTTTGTACTCTTCTCAGTATGGTTATTCTCTCCCTTCACTAAGGCTGTATTCTGTTTACCATTTCAATACTCTTCTAATGTGTCCTCAAGGATTGCTTCCAGGTCACCCAGTCTGCTGGTTGCTTAACCCTGTCTGGCTTAGTGAACTTTTCCAGTTTTGACCAAAAATTTTTGTTTTTCAGTTTTTCAGTGAAAACTCAAAATTTTCTGCATAACATTTTTACAAAAGTATTTTTTCATTTTCATTGAAATCCATCCCTCTATTTGTATACCAGTTCTAATTCTGGGCCTTTTCCCAGCCTAAGCCATACCCTCTAGAACACTGGTTCCCAAATTTGTTCCGCCACTTGTGCAGGGAAAGCCCCTGGTGGGCCGGGCCGGTTTGTTTACCTGCTGCGTCTGCAGGTTTGGCTGATTGCAGATCCCACTGGCTGCGGTTCTCTGCTCCAGGTCAATGGGAGCTGCTGGAAGCGGCGGCCAGTACGTCCCTCTGCCTGCGCCGCTTCCCACAGCCCCCATTGGCCTGGATCAGCGAACCGCGGCCACTGGGAGCCGCGATCGGCCGAACCTGCGGCTGCGGCAGGTAAACAAACCGGCCCGGCCCGCCAGGGGCTTTCCCTGAACGAGCGGCGGAACAAGTTTGGGAACCACTGTTCTAATTCAATGTTTATAGAGTCCTTAATTAAGCATAAGCCCATTGAGACCAACAGGAGTTTGCCTGCGTAAGGATTAAATAAACACTGAGTAAGGATCATAACAGATGGCCCCAGATATTCAAGGATTTAGACTGTGGTAGCCCATTTTTATAGCCACTCAAGTGGAAAGGAAAAGCTTTCTGTATTCTTTCTTGTCATGTTGTGTACCTATATAGGGCCAGTGACAGTGTGGTCTTAGACCTTTATTTTGGAAGTAGCCTCAAGGTAGCATTTTTCTTTTACAGGAGCAATTTTACACTTGCATTTATCTATGGGAGCAACTCCTATTTAGAGGCCTAATTCTGCATTATTGAAGTCAGTGGGAGTTTTGCCACTGATTTCAATGAGTACAGAATCCAGCCCTAGGTGCGTATGTATCTGATTTCACCTGCAGTTCAAGTATTTAAACCTGTAAAGGTTAGTATTTGCACCCACAAATAGCAAATACAAATAAATAATAACACAAGAACTCTACAGTTGGAGGCTGCAACTGTATTTATTGAATTAGGATAACCCTCACTCCAGGTAGTGTAAAACTTGCAGTCCCCTCACCCAACAAAGACTTGTTACCAATGAGGTCCCTGAGGAAATCAGATGTGAATTGAGCCCATTGACTTCTATGGAGTTACACCAGTGATGAATGTAGTCTTCTTTGTATTGTTACAGAATGAGTTTCTTCACTATCGGAAGCAAAATCTTCCCTTCACTCCCTAGAATACCAAAGATCTCTGCTTTTACACAGCTCTCCACACCTCAAAAAACAACAAAAAAAAATACCCCCCATACTAGATTCTTTATTGTATTAATAATCACAGATACCTTAAGAAATTAGTGTATTTATATCATGGATTGGGATCAAGAGATCCATTTCATCTTGCTAGTTTATTATTCGCAAAAAGAAAAGGAGTACTTGTGGCACCTTAGAGACTAACAAATTTATTTGAGCGTAAGCTACAGCTCACTTCATCGGATGAAGTGAGCTGTAGCTCATGAAAGCTTATGCTCAAATAAATTGATTAATCTCTAAGGTGCCACAAGTACTCCTTTTCTTTTTGCAAATACAGACTAACACGGCTGCTACTCTGAAACCTAGTTTATTATTGATGCTTGAGAAAATCTAATCACATAACTGCTGCATATTACATTATGGCTCGCCATTAACATACATGTCCTGTAAGGGGCACTGCAAGACTAGGTTATCAGCAGCACAGTGTCATATACAACATATTGAAACAGGCTAAAGGCAAAGCCTGGGATATTATGTCAGGTTTTTCTGATCTTTGTGTAAGGTAGGTATGCAGCAGGTGGGAAATGAAGTATGCTTACCTCTCTGAAGCGATGTGGATGGCATTAGAAAGTGCTGAGCTGCTGACTCTGCTCGAAGATGAGTGTTATGGTCTATTGCTTTATACTGATTTGTCCCTTTTCAGAGATTTCCCAGAAGGAATCACAGAGGGTCCTAGGAGCAATCCATTAACATTCAGGTAAAGGGAGGGTTGGGAATGATTCTCTGGTGAGTGATACAATTCTTCCTCTCTCTGGATGCTGCTGAGTTACACCTGCCAGACAAGATCTTTATCTCTATAGCAAAATCCTTAAAAGCACAGTTCCCAATACCACATCTTCCCTTTCAACACAAATCTTAATAAAAATAACACTTAAAAACAACACTGTTATAGCACACAATGACAAACACTTATAAACAAACTCATAACTGCCACTTACTAACAATAGTCAATTAGTCTCTGAGGTGCCCTGTGCTGTCATGTGGACCCACAGGGCTCTCCCAGAACATCGGCACTATGGCTGTGAGGAGGAGGCAAGTCCACTTGTTCCGGTTGTTCCATGTCCTGGTGCTCCACTGTCTCAAATCTGCACTGGTTGTTGCCTGTCTGAAACCCCCTGAGGCAAAATGGCAGATTCAGTACCCCTTTATCTCCTTCCCTTCTGGGATTTGGAGAAGGTGTTGTCGCCTGTTCCTCAGTAGCACATGTCCCTCTGGGGTGACAATCTCATAGGACCACAGATCAAGCTTTTGTGACACAGTGCTGTTTGTAACCGTTGTGTCCCATCACAGAGATTTTCATGAAATGGTGGCAGCTCCCGGGCCCCCAAATCAGACTGAGTTTCTTGTTTTGCCTTATCTGTCTCGTTACAAATCTGCAAGTCCTCAGTGACTCTGACATCCATTTTTAATAGTGCAAGCATTCTGTTTTCGTGTGAACAAAATGTCAGCAGGTGACAAGCTGTGCTTCATTGATGCCATTCTGTAATTAACAGTGCTAAATACAGATCAGAGTCTGACTTCCCAGCCATTTTCAGTAGGCACTTAATTGTTTTGACACTGTTTTCCACCAAACCCATTGGATTGCAGATAATGGGAACTAGTGGTTACATGCCTAAATCTGTACTTCACTGCAAATTGTGTAAACGTATGCCCATTAAACTGTGGCCAAACATTACTATGTCAGGTATACCATCACTAGAAAAAATAGATTTGGTATGCACAGTCACTTATTTAGCGGTAGTAACTTCTAGTAAGGCTATCTTGGGGAAGTGAGAACAACAATCTAGGACAAGTACATATTCCATGCAGCAAAAACAAATCTATGCCTACTTTGCTGCAGAGGGCTAATTTTTCCTGTGCCACCAACATGGGCACTTTTGCTTGACTTGGCCTGTATTTTTGGCATATGCAACAAGACTTAACAGCTTCCTCAGTGTCACTGTTCATTTGACATTAAAATGTATCTGGCCCTTCTTTTAACTTTTTCAATCCCTAAACAACTTTCATGTATCCCTTTTATTTCTAGTATCATATGGTGTTCAGCGATCACTCAGTGGCTTAAGGTGCTTGCAAGAGATCTGCTTTATTCTGAGTCTGGTTCCAACTGGTTGTGCATAATAACAAAAGCTTCCCAGCACCCCATCCAGACTCTTCATCTACGAAGCTCAGCCCACCTCCAGTACCACAGATTAGATGGATCGCTGGTCTCATCTGGTATGGCAATATATATGTTCCATTATCTTTTGAGGACCAGACATTGTTGATTGCAAATGGCTTTCTGCCGAGTCTTTTCACTCGCTTACAGCAATCTCAAATACAGAAAGTATTTTTATTTAGAAATCACCTCACAATTGTTTTCTATGCAAAGCACTGTAATGTTTTTCTTACTTCTAGTTATACTGAAATTCCCTTTTTGAGAACGGGTATGCCCTACATTGGGGCCTTTTCTTGCAGACCTTACTCATGCAATTATTTCCATTGAAGTCAATGGGATTATTCACCCAAGAAAAGTCGACACCAGCGGTTCTCAACGGGGGTCTGTGGCCCTCTGGGCGTCCATGAGCCCTTTAAGGAAGACCACGGGGTCCTGCGGTTGAAACCCGGTGCCCCAAGCCCCGGCGTCTTCCCCTCGCCCCAGGCTGAAGCCAGGAGCGGGGCTGAAGCTGGCAGGCCCCCAACCCCCCATCTGAAGCTGGGACAGCACGGGGCTGACAGCAAGCTGGGAGCCACACAGGACTGGAGTCCCGGCGCTCTGTGGGCAGAAGCCCTGAACCCATGGCCAGAGTTGGCGGGGCACCACGGTGTTGCCCCCCCACCCCCAAACTGCAGTGCCTTACTCAGAGTGGGGCAGTCCAGGGGCAGCTCCTCCACTCCTCCAGCCCCCCTCAGGCCCAGCCCTCTGGCCAGGTTGTACGTGGGAAGCCAGAGCCAGGCAGTGTGGGGAAGCTGCTCCTCTGGCTGGTGATGCCATGGATTGGGCAGGCGTGGCATTCCGCCTTCTGCTGCTGGTCCCTGCTCCGCAGCTCACAGCTCACGCAGCCGGTAATAGCCACCTGGGTGGGGCTGGCAGAGCCCTCGGGGAGCAGCCACCGCAGGGGGAGCCCTCCTGGCACACAGCCCCTAACTATCCTTCTCTCTGCACTCTGAGCTAACCCCCTGCCCGCGCACAGCCCCTTGCTACCCCCTGCCTGCACCCTGAGCTACACTCCTCACTGCACATGGCCCCTTGCTACATCCTGCCTACACTCTAAGTGGTTTTCAGACTTTTTGAGCTGAGTTCCCCTTTGAGTTATATTTTTTGGTTGCGACCCTCCACAAGCCAGACAGGTTGGATGGCCTGCTGAGGTGAGTTGGGGGTGGAGGCGGCGCTCCCTCCCTGGACCGCGCTGTGCAGAGCTGGCCCGAGCCCTGTCAACCCTTGCTTCCCCCCCCAATAGAAGTCAAACGAGCCTATGCCCAAGGGGTCCCCCCAGCCCGGAGCCCCAAGTCCCCTTCAGCCCTGCTGGGCCCTGGAGTTTTTATAGCATGTTGAGGCGGGCCTCAGTAAGAAAAAGGTTGAGAACCTCTGGTCTACACGATCAGGCCCATGTCTGATTATTTATAAGCTAATAGATGGGAAATACATGTTAGAAGTTTGATGCTTTGAGGAAATGGAAAAATTATGCAAATTAGCTGTAATACAATAGAACTAATTACACTGCTTAGAGAAAGACAATATTTAATTATTACTTTCTAAATGGCTGACCATCTTGTATGTGTTCGCTGAAATTGTTTAGGACACATTAAAGCTGCCCATTGGCTTCTGAGTTATAATCACTCCAGGGTATGATTAAAAAGCACTAAAACACACACATGGGGATTGCCAACAAATCCTCCCTGTACCATATGCTTTTCAATAAGCTTTGAGAAAGTATTGCTCAAACTAAGGCTGGATTCCCCAGAGAGGTACTGAACTCTTGTAGGAGGAGGCACACAAGCCCAAGGAAAATTGCAAAAAGTTTTATTTTAGTTTTTTGCTTTCTCGTTGGAATATTTTCACTGAGGAAAGGACCCAGCAGGCACAGAACAAGCGGGAATGAATAAATCATCAAGAGAGGACCTCACTGCTCAAGCTTCATGTTTTACATATATAACCTGCCTCCCACCTCCTTTGGAGGTTACATCATGGGAGGGCAGATTTAAGTTCTGATGAGGGTTCTTTTACAGTTAGTATTTGGGGATAGTTTCCCCAAGCTCCATTTGTATACGACTGAGGATATCAGAATATGTAGCTAAAGAAGGAGATGCAGTGATAAAGTTAAGAGCCTCTTACTTATAGATAGTAAAAAGTAAACAAAATCAATAGCTACGTGAGCTAATTCATATAGATATTTGAAATTTTAATTTAATTTTTAATTTTTCACAACAAATACTGTATTAAGCTTCACAATTTTCTGAATTTATGGATATCCTTGAAAAAGACATGTTAAAATGCAATATGGGAACCTCATTACATCTGTGTTTCCTGTAAGGGTTACTCTGGTCCCTGCTTGGAGCTTTTTCTATAGTTGACAGATAGCCATTTTGTTCTTCTTCCTGTAGCAATGCACAGAAAGTTCAAGGTGGCTGACGCTGAGCCAGGAACCATCTGTGAGTGGGCAGACAAAAAACTATAAGAGACTGTCTGTAGAGTGTGATTCATTCTGGGGGTTAGAAGGTGCTTGGGGGTGGTGAGGGAGATGGAAATTGCCCAGAGTATTCTTACTCATTTGAGTTTGGGAAAGGGAGTAGAATTAAATAAGAGGACATCAAGATAGTTTGGGATAGAGCTGGCTGAATTTTTCTTTACCAAAACTTTTTTGCTGTCAGAAAATACGGTTTCATCAAGATTGGAATTTTCTTCAGGAAATTGTTGATATTTGATGCTCTTCCACCTCCCTCTCTGCCCAAATCAGGAAAATCTAAACGAAAAATTTTATTTCAAATTGACATTTTGAAATGAAACTTTTATTTTTCATTTGGAAGTGTATGTTTAAAATGAGAAATTTCATTTCAACCAGAATATTTTCTTTCAATTGGAAATGTCAAAAATTTCCATTTTGATTTGATTTGAAACTTTTCAGATTTTTTTGGTTTTATGAAAATGTTTGCTATTTTGACGTTTTGCCTAGATTTCGAATGGAAAGTAATTTTGAAATGTCAAAATTTCCCCTCTAAAGAATAATTCCATTTTTCAAACAGCTCTAATGTGTATTGTGGGCGCAAATAGATGCACTTTACTATTTGATGGATGCATGTTTGTGGGCCAGCTGAAAATTTGACCCCTAATCAGTAACCCATGGTCCCCTTTTTCCTGTGAGTGCAAGGTGAAGACATAAATGATCACTTGTAGATTGTTGCAGGTGAATTCAAACCAAAAATTAGTTTTATTAGTCTACCGAGGAAGATACACAGAGTAAGAAATATTATGCTAATATGCATTTATTTTGATTTTAAAGTTCAGGAGCAGCACAGTTTGCAGATAAAAAGGAACAACAAAGATCTGCCCATCTCCTCTTCAAAATGGCTGACCTGACCATTCTCCAAGATACCAAAGACTCCTGAATAAGAATAAATAAATAGAATGAGGTTGAGCATGTGTAGAATTGTAAGAAGAACTCCTCAGTGGCATAAATAGTGGCTGTAGCATGGGTCATAGACTCCTTTTATTCCTTGGAGGTCTCCCTTCCAAGTATTCACTGGGCCCTATTTTACTTAAATTACAAGCTCTGATAAGGTTACAGCCCTCAGGAGTCAGCGGCTGCTGCTATCAGAGATAACCAGAAAGCCTAGAGCATTAGATTGCCAGCCATCCAATTAATTCACCAGGCCCATTCCAGTTTAATTCTAAAAATCATTAAGGTGAAGTCTGTTTACACAATTTGTTTTGAGGCATCCTGACACTGCCCTCTGATTTTCAAAATTTACTACGACTCCTATAATTTATTCATCCCAGGATGCACATATACATCTTTAGTATCAAAATGAAGTTTGAGCAGTGATCTTCCTGAGTAAGATGTCCCGCACTTTAGAACATATATATGCTTCAAGGATCACCATTCAGTATATCTGAATGACTTCCTGGACAAAAAGCATTGCTCGCCTTCCATAATGAGAATTATATAAGGAGCCTTTTTAATCTTCAAACAGCATTAAAATATTAATTCATCTCAATAATACCTAGTTCTTATATAGTGCTTGTCATCAGTAGATCTTAAAGTCCTTTACAAAGGGTATCAACATCATTTCCCCCTTTTTACAGAAGGGAAAACTGAGGCACAAATAGGTGACATGACTTGTCCAGCATCACGGTGGCAGAGTCAGGAATAGAACTTGGCTCTCCTAAATCCTAGTCGAGTTCTTTGTCTGATAGACCAGCAGGGCCACAAGCAGATTTCAGGGGTGTCCACCAAGCAGGGCCAACATTAGACTTGCTGGGCCCAGGGCAGAAAGCCAAAGTCCCATTGCGTGGGGCTGAAGCCCAGGGCCCTGAGCCTCACTACCCAGGGCTGAAGCCGAAGCCTGAGCAACGTAGCTTTGTGGAGGCCCCAGGCAATTGCCCTGCTTGCTATCCCATAATGCTGGCCTTGGGTTTTATATGCAGAAAACCAGTTGTTGGGGCACAGGTGGGTCATGGAGTGTTTATAGCATATTGGGGTGGGCCTCAGCAAAAAAAGGGTTGAGAACCCCTGTGCTAGACTGCCCTACCTCCCTATTTAACATTCACTCTTTTGTACGTTTCCCAGTGTCTGAGTGATTAAACGTCTTTGTGTGGCAGTTCAAGGTATTTCTATCACCATTTTACAGACAGGGAAAGTGAGAAAGAGAGGTCTGACATGTCCAAGGCCAAACTGGGAGTCAGTGTCAGCAGTTGCTAGCTCCTAGTACTATGCTGAGACCACTAGGTTATAGCTCTTACAGAGCATGGGACTGTCAAGAAACATTGTAAGATGTGGAGGCACTAGTGAATATTAGAAGGTTCATTATCATGAACGATCAGAGTTGACACACCTAAATCAGCTAAGGAATTCAAACGTTAACAACAACTTTCTTAGCTCCAAACCAAATGTTTCTGAACATGTCACATTGACTTCCCCTCACTGAAGATGACAGGTCTGAACTTTCCAAAGCAAATAATTATAGTCATGTAAGCAAATAAAAAAATAGTAGCACGTTAAATAAATAAGATAAAAAAGTAAAATTTTCATAGGTGAGAAACTCTAAAGCAAGATGTCGGAGCTTGTCGAAATTTTCACCATCAAATTCACCTTTGGCTGAAAATAAGCATGTGAAATTTCAGCCCCAAAGATCTATTTTTGGTAAGTTTAAAGGCATGACAAATAGGAATCAGCCTGGAATGTCCACTGAACCTTTAAATATGGCCTATACTGAGATCCCATAATATACTATAGCTCAGAAAAGGCCCAGCCCCTTTATAGGGTCCTTTTCCCATCTGTTATTCCTCACCAATCCACTCTGAGACATTCAACATGTTTATCTTTTAGCTAAAAGTAGTTGAAGGCTTAGATTCTTCTAAAACTACCAGAGGGATTTTAATGTGATTTTACTGCTCATGGAATGGGTGAAATTGATAGCCCTGTGGAGTAACATCCTCTATTTATCTTCTATACACAGCTAGGATAAGCAGCAGAAAGCGTCATCCCGTTCCTTCACCACCATGTCTCAAAACTGGAGGGATCACTTCTAGGGATGAGAGAGGCGCTCCAGTTGATCCTTTGCCTCTCTGCTGAAATTTCCAGTCTGTGTGCCAATCAGTGCCAATTGTGGTGGTGGATTTTGTGATGTGGATGTCTGTCTACTAGCAATTCAGGGTAACTGATTTTAAAAATGCCAATATATGGCCTACTCCTGAGAGGTATCCAGCCATCACTGGCTTCTCTGGGAGTTTTGGTTCTCAGCATCTTGCAGGATAAGAAACTAAGTGCATCACCCCTGTACATCTCAAGATGAACATATGATAGACACAAAAATGTAATTGCAAACACATTTTAGCTTTATTCTGCATTAAGTATCAACATTACACATTTAATTTCTTGCTGAGAAACTGATCATGCTGATAATCTACTGAAAATCTTCCTGAAGCTTCAGGTTGAAATTTAGCAGCTCTCTGTGTATTTTACCCCTTGGAGATGATTCTCTACCACCTCCTTGCAGTTAGTAAAAGTAGTGGAAACACTGACAACGGAGTACCTGGGCTTAGGGGCTTTCCCACTTGGCACAGAGCCTCTGCAATAGATCTACACTGGCTCCCTTGTGTAAAAGAATGCCAGGAGCCAGGAAGGGAAGGAAGACGGCATGGTCAGGGTATGTTTTGCTCTTGCTATTCCAGGCTGGTGGAGACAGCCAACTGGGAACTGTCCCAGCCAGAACAAAATGAGCCTTATGTTGCTGTAACTTACACCAGAGCTGAGCAGACCCTCAGTCTCAAAATTCAGGAAGTACAAAGGTGGCTTAAAGCTTTGCCCCCCACTTTGGTCCAATATTCAATGCAGGAATGGAGAAACAGAAAACCATGTAGATCATTATGTCTATATCAAATCACCGTATAGCACTGTAGGAACACTATCAGGTCAAATTTGATCCCAAATTCTGGTTCTACAAAAACACATTTTTAGAATACCTATAACAAATAGAATTGGTATTGTGGCTTTAAAAAAAAAAAAAAAAGGGGGGGAGGGAGGGGGGATACTTTTTTAAAAAAAACCCAAACAAACCAAATAAACAAGCATTCCCTTTTGTGTTTGCAGCCAAAGCATTGGAACATTTTGCCAGTGCAAGACACCAAGAAAATGAAAGTGACTAAAATGTGAAATTGAATTGACCAACCTATTTTCATGGCTCAAATTGGGAGAAATGCAAAAAATGTAAACAACCATTGTAAATAACGAAAAATCAAGTAGGTGGTGTCAGGTTTAACAACCTGAATTAATTAGCAACATTGTTAAAGAAAACTGCTCTAAATTTGTCTGATTTTTAGCCTGAAAATGCCCTTTTTAAAAAAAACCAAAGCCAATTGTACTCCTCATAGCTGCAGAGGACCTAGCCAGTGTATCCTTAGAGTGGTATAAATACAAAAAAGACATTTAGGTTTTATAAGGTTGCCATAGCTGAATATAAACATGCCCTAAAAATGACCTTGTGCTGTTATAACTAAGCGCACAAGACAGTTTTGAGACATTAGAGGACACTGGCCCTGAGACAGATTTTTACAAATCTATGATGAATTGCAGAGAACATTTCCAGACGAGGAAAGCACCACCCTTCAGAGACCGCTCTTCTAGTTCCACTCACAGCAAACAAGTCACATAGCAATACAGGGCAGACAAGGAATTAAGGGTATCAAAGCAGACTGTGACTAGATGAATGTCATGAATTTGGGATCAGAATGAGGCAATGATCTCATCTGACATTGTCAAAATCAGCACTGGAACCACTGCAGTGAAGGCTGTGGTTGGAATGGCTATCCTAATGAGGGAAGCAAGAGGAAAAACGGAGCTGGGATTTTTTTTTAATAGGTCAGAACACTGCGTTAATTCTTTAATTTTCACCTGAACTTCCAATTGAGGCAGAAGGGACCTTTGTTTAATGTCTCATCTGAAAGACAGTGCTCTAACTCTGTTTGTTTGTCGATGTGTTTTACCCCTTGTTGTGAACACCATCAGGCTCAGATTGATCTGTTGTGGCAAAGAGGCCCATAGCCATATTGCTGCTTCCAGGAATACTCTGTTTCCAGGGCCTGATGGTCAGAACCTAGGCCTATACAGCTGTGTCATCTCTATGGAGCGCAGTGGTCTTGGGGGATCATGAAGGATAAGTTGGTCTCTTAGGTAGCAAGCTCCTAGACCATGAAATGCCTTGTAAATTAGAATCAGCTCTTAGAACTTTGCTTTCATGAGAATGGAAGCTGTGGAGCATAGGCGTGATGTGACCTTGTTTGCTAATGAGGTATGATGTTGCATGTTGTATCAGCTTCAAGTTTTTTTTCCAGTGGGGTTGTACCCAACTCTTAGTTAGATCAAGGACTCCATTTAGAACCTGCCTGGTACTACACTAGATATGAATCTAAATCCTATTATGAGTTCTAAACCACTTGGGCCATATTCTTATCTGCAGCTCAGCAGTGCTTCATGCTGAGTTGGTCCTGTGATAAAAACTCTGAACAATGCAGGGGGAATAGCCCCCAAACTGGGGGAACACAAAGAGCACTTTGCTTCCTTCCTTCTCAGGTATACTCATCATTGAGGATCTTGCCCTGTGTATTTTGGACTATGCCCAATATAATAATAGGTAAACTACAAGGCTGAGTACTAGGTCTACCTATGGTTGGGCACAACTACTATAAAAAGGCTGAAGCAGGTACAGTACGCAGCATTTCAACTCATTGGCAATAAGTCAAGTCCATGAAAATGTACATTTATTTTTATTAAAAATAGGCAGGATACAACATAAAAAGTGTGATGCCTGTTCTAATGTTTGCCAGCTGACAATGACTCCAGGGATCCTTACAGGAACTGGAAATCAGTGGGGTGCAAAGGGGTTCCAGACATGCTCCATCCTCACCACACATCCGATACCAGCTACTGCCAGATGTTTGTCATTGGAGCTGCTATGTCAGCTCTTTGCTATCTGATGATTCCTCTACGTAGGAGAGGATCCTTTGGGGATTGGATCGATTGGGTTTAGGATCCACTTTGTGGACCAACACAAATGGCTGGGATGCAGCTTAGGACTGGGGCCATAACCTCACATCAAGAATGCCACTTACTGAGGTATTTTCTGGCAAACCATGCTATTACAGATTCCATTTGCTGCAGTCATAAGTCAGTATAACACACATCAGTGTATGAACAGTTTTGCTGCTAACATCACTGTTTATTTGTATTCCACCCTTAGCCATCCACTCGGGATTGATTATGTCTCAGATTAAGTTCATTTTAATGAATTATCCTGTACCTTTGGCTTTGGCTATTCATTTTATATTTGCTAATTAATAAGCCAAAGCCAGCTTTACAAAGAAAGTGCCTGACATTTTATTGATTACTTCATTTTGATTCATGTGGTCATGTTTCTACTTCTCTGTATGTTGCTTAGCTGGGGTGAAAACAAAAGAAAAGTCTTTAAGCAAACTGCAATAATAATAATAATAATAATTAATAACAATAATGTTGCCCCTCGCCCAAGGTGTAGTACGCTCAGACCTCCTCACTGATGGTTGCTCCTTGAGGTGGCTTTTCCCTTCGCCGGGCATGGGTTGAATCCTGGGTTCTTTTTTGTGACACCTGATGCCTCTATCCCTGGTGACTCCTCGCTGTGCCTGTGATACAAAGGATCTGTCCCTTGGTAAAATTGAATAATCCTACCACTGCTGGCAAGGGGTATAAAACTCAGTACAAGAAACAATCAAATACATCAACACAAACCCCAACAAAGAAATGACACAGCCCAAAATAATAATATAACAAAGGGGGGCTTTACTGGGGCTCGTCCAACTGGCAGCCTGTGGACCAGATCTGTGCTCCCCTGTTAGGTGGACCCTTTCCCTTCCTGGTTGCAGAGCATCCTCTGAGCTGGCAGGTGCCAATCTGGGTGGGGTGGATGGAGGTACTCAGAGACAAGTCAGCATGGGGATGCTGCAGCCAGGATGGGCCTGGGCCAGAGCCACCTGCAGCCCAGGGTGGAGCTGCCTGTACAACAGAGGCCCCAGTGAGGAGAAGGACAGAACAGCTGACACCTGGTGGACCAAATGGAAGGCCCTCTGGCCCACAGGTTGCTAACTGAAGAACACTGCCCTAGAGGCTCAGTTCAGATTTCGAGGAGCTAGCAGACACCAAATGGGGGTTACAATAATAACCACCCTTGGTCCTACATTAATGCATAAGAGGAGGACTGGGACCCATTCAGTATTTTTGGTCTGCCATCATCAGAGGGCTAGTCATACCATCAGTGCTCAGCATACCCATCGGTTATAGCCCACACTTGTCTGCATTCATTTGAATATAAAGTACAATGATGCATCAAGTGTATATTTTGTTTCTTTAAATAATCAGATGGTTTGTTTCATTTATTTTTTATTATTTCACTTTATTTTTTTAAAAGAAAGGATCTTGGCTGCAGGATTTCCAGAGGTGGGGCCCTATTTTGCTGCAGCCGGAACAGACACGAGCCTTGTGGTTCTGGGAAGAGGGGGTGCTGAGGGACCATTGCTCTGTAGCATTATTTGCCTCCCTACAACCTCTGGATCATTAATGGGTAAGGTAATGCTGTTCTTATCAGCATTAACTTACATTGCCCTTCTGCAGTTTGATATCCCATCTCTGCACGCCCCTGGAGAAAAGAGGCAGTAGGCAGCCCTGGTCATTTAGCTGCTGAATTATGTCATCT
The DNA here is from genome assembly GCF_965152235.1 of Eretmochelys imbricata. Classification (NCBI taxonomy): domain Eukaryota; kingdom Metazoa; phylum Chordata; order Testudines; family Cheloniidae; genus Eretmochelys; species Eretmochelys imbricata. The sequence goes on from NC_135579.1 coordinate 19,220,749, forward strand.
GGAAGGAGAGTTGTAGAAGGCTGGAGCTGGGGGAATCACAGGGCCTTAACATCTCTGGAAAGCCAGTGATTTTTGAGGGCTGAACCACATCTTCATTCCCTGGGGGAGGAGGCAAACTGAGCCTCTTGTCCAGCTGTGGACCAATAGCATGGAAACTCCATGAAGTGATCCTTGAGGAGTTTCAGAATTCCCTATGTGGATCATTCCCAGTGTGGTGTAGCCCCACTCTGATTCGACTGAATGTATGAAGCAGGTTTGAGCTTAGTTTTAGTGTGCTTATGGAGAAGTACTTTTCTTTCTGTGGAGCTGGGGAATGGGCGAAATCTAATGAAAAAAGTAAACGGTGACTGTATAGGACCAGCAGGTTAAATAGCATCATTCTCTTCATATCTATTTAGGCTGTTTACAGCCTACAGGGCTCCCCTGGGCTGGAGGGATAGGGAATTGTTTTGGTGACATCTGCTCTCAGAGCCCAAAGTATAAGTTCTATTGTTTCTCCCTCTCTCTCAAGTGCTTTTGTTCAGCTTGCTGATCTCAGAAGAGAATCAATTTGTTATAAAGCACTGTGAGCTACATTTCAAAGGGATCCTTGGTGGTTTATATTCAATGAATCCTTTCAGAGATCAGCAAGCTGAATAAACATCTCCTGAGAATGAGAAGAAAAGAACTTTAACTTCGGACTCTGTGCATCAGCTATCGCTCACTCCCTGTCACTTCTATGTGCGATTGTAGATCCTTTTGGCTGTGTAGGCAAAATCATGCAAACAAAGATGACAAGATTTGAAAAATCTGGTATCTAAATCTCCAAATGAAGTAAGTTCCTTTAATAAAGTGATGCAGAGTTTCCTAGTGTAAGTTCAACTAGGTTGGAGTATTGTTTATTGATTAGAGCCAGACTGCGGGATTAAATTCTCAGCTCTGTCACTGACATACTGAGTTGCCCTGGGCAAGTCATTTAGGCTCAAACTTTCATAAACTTTCTATTTTTGAGTGTCCAGTTTTAGACATGAAAGCTGTGGGCATTTACTTTAAAGTGGCCAGATTCCACACCCCCCATTCTCGTTTTTCAATGGGAGCAGAGGTTACTGGGCACTTATGAAGATCCAGCCTTACCTATTTAACGCTGGGCCACCTAAAAACAGAGGCACCCAAAATTTACCACTTTTGAAAATTTGAGCTTAACCTCTCTGTGCATCTAGTTAAACATCTGTAGACCAGCCATAACACCAGCCTCACTGGGATATTGTGTCTTAGTTGTTTGTGAATTATTTTGCCATCCCTGGATGCAAGAGGCTTTATAGTACAAAGTAATTAATAGAACTGTCTATCACCTTTGTATAATATCTATGATTTGTCATCATGCACTTCCTCCCACTCCACATCTTTTTCCTTTGGAGGTGCCTGACTCTGATAATATCAATTTAACTGATGTGGCTCCTGGATCTTTAAGGAGGTTTTTTGTTCAATGTCCGACAACCACTGATTTCCAAGTAGGCAACGCTAAGACTTATGTTGTTTTAGCTTATTAATATAACAGTTATTTGGAAACTTGGAAACTTGTTTAGAGTTTATCTCTGCTAACATTCCCATGCTGATTTCATGTCTGATAAATTCCATGCACATGGCCTCATTCCCAGAGTGAAAAGAGCACAATGTTTAGCCACACACTGTAAACAATTTTTGTAAATGAGCTGCCTTTCTCCCAGCTTTAGTATGTGTGCAATTTTGAAGATAGGAGCATATTTATCTCTGGATGAAAAATTCACACCTCATTCAATTCTGACTCAGTTTTCCAAAGACCTTGTGGATTAAAACCATTTGTGCCAAGGTGCTACACAATATAGTCAGGGACCTGTATATTTAACCCTTCATGCGCTTTATTACTTCAACAGGAGTTTGTGGGAGCTGTGTTTGTCTGAGGTGATTGGTAATGGTGCTAAAAAGGATTTCAACTCTTGGGCACTGGTTTGATGCTGGCATAGGTCAATAGTGATTTAAAGACATTAACTAGCCAAACAGCTGTTTGGTAGCTTAAGTGACATGGGAACGGGGTGATCGCTGGTCTTGTTCCTGAAACTCATGAAACACCATTATAACTGCTCCCTTGCTGGTTGTTTCAGTCAGGTCCTGACCTGGAAGAGAGCTAATCCCTCCATGACAGGTTAAAGGCACATGAGTGGGGAGATGAGTCCAGCCTCTGTTGTGGGTAAATGATTTCCAAGGTTGTGTCAGTCTGGCACCTTACACCAGCACTAAATTCACTTTAATAATACTGGGGTTTTAATGGCTTTCATTTTATTACTCACCTGGTTAAAACACTATTAAATCATACAGGTTTTAAAAGCCTGCAAATTATCTGCAGTGATGTATGAGTACCACAGGGCTCACAGTATAAAATGCTAGATTTGAAAACCTGCCTCGATATTTACAGGGCTTTGTTACTCCATCCAAGCCTCTCTTGAACCAAACACAGTCTTCATCCACAGATTTGCCACTGGAGAACATTTAAGTTTATGCTAGAGGTTGGGGAGACAATTTCCAGAACTGAAATCCACACCAATTCTGGCTTCTGAAACCAACCACTGAATCACTAACCAAGCAGAGAATGTCACATCTTCAGTGGTTCTAGGAGGTTCACAGGCTTATTATTCTAGCTTTAACTAATTTTTTCAAAAATACCACCCATACAAACAGCTTTAGGCTTCATAACAATTGATTAAATTTATAGTTCCAAATGAATACCATCCAGCAACAAAAAATAATCATACAAAAATACTGAATTAACTCAGCCAACCAATAAATTAAAGAAACAAAACAGAACCTTTCCCCTCTGTAGGAACATATCCTCATCCTCTCCCCCAAACCCTGGAAGATCATCTAAACTATTTTGGATCAAAGGAGATACCAGTTTATAGCCAACCTTGGGTTATACTGGCTTCTCCTGGAATATTCTAGGGCTGAATGATGACAGTGATGAAAAGTCCACCTGGAGGAGTTACTCAGATTTACAGCAGTGGAAGTGAATTCAGAACCTTGCTCTAAGTTCCTATATGCAGCTACGATTCCCTATATCGGGCAGGCTGTCCAATGGCCTCTGTTGCAAGATGGGAGTAGGAATTTGGAGAGTTTTGAAGGCTAAATAAATGCTCTACTTTTGTGTTTTGAAAAAAGATTAAATATATTTTAAGAGAGAAAAAAAGAGAAAATGTACAAAGAATTTTGTTAGAGTGACTGCCAACCTCGATTACCAAACACTACAGTATTTATTTTCTTGTCTATTTTTTACTCCTTCCTTCAAGGATGATGGTTAAAGGACAGGATAATAAGATGTGGGAACGAGAACTTGCTAAGAAGCAATTTCAAAAAGACGAAGAAGAAGAAAGAAAGAAAGAAAGAAAAAAGGAAAGAAAGAGAAAGGCAAATACAAGCATTTCAGTTAGTTAGTCAAGGTTAGTTTCATGTTATCTGCTATAACTGACATTATGAAAAATTATAGCTGGCATAAAACCAACTTTACTAATGATAAACCCTAGGACATTGTCTTTGATAGTACTTGGCAGCTCAGTGATTTGTTCTTTTTTGAGACTAACTCCCTCCTCGAATTGTCTATGATGTCTTATATCTTCATTTACTGGCTTCAGAGGAGTAAGGTTTTTGTACAATGGAGATTTACATGCAAAGCAGCATTTTTACCTTCTTTCATTGCATAGACCAGAGCTGAGCTCAAATGCATCATGGGAAAAAGGGCATTTCTAGCCCTAACTCTCTTTTGCTCCTAGCCAGAACTCTGCCTCATAATACTGAGTTGAGTTTGTGGCTCCAAGGGTTCACCTGGAAACTTTTGCAAAAACAAAATTGTGGTTGGAAAACAGCAGATTTTCGCACTACAGAAAATGGAGTCCTTTGGATTTTTAAAACAGACATAAAGCCAAATGACCAAAACTCAAGTTTTTGGAAAAACTCTGCAGCTTGAGGAAAGATGTTCCTTATGCGTAAAACACTGGACTGCAAGTCAGGAGATCCGGGGTTAATTTGTACTCTGCCAGAATTTTCCTGCGTGACCTTGGCAAGTCGCTTCATCTTTCTGTCGATGGGATCTGTAAAATGGGGAGAATTAATGCTAATGTTTTCCCACCCTTTGTCTGACTTGTCTAGCCAGATTTTAAACTTTTCAGAGCAAGGACTGCCTTCCTGTAGGTATGAACCGTGCCTAGCACAGCCATGGGTGGAGGACTGCCTGGTGTGCCACCTTGGCCAGGTAGAGGCACTGGTGTGAGACACAGCACCTTGCTGTAGTTTCTCATTTTCAGCAATAGCAGGCAAAAAGGCTGAACCTCTTAAGAAGAGTCAGACGCAGCATTTTGTGGCAGCTTGGGAAGCAGTTTTTTTGCTGCTCCCCTTCTCTCCAAATGCCAGCTTGGCTAGCAAGCAGTCTCTGTGGGCAGCATTCAGTGCATCATTAACCCACAGGGCAGGACACAATGTGCAAGTCAATAGCAGAGCTGTCAAGAGGGGAGTGGAAAGATTTAATTCTATGATTTGATTAAGATTGATTTAAAATGGTAAAGAGTGTGTGTGTGTGTGAGTGTGTGTGTGTTAACCTAAAACTCCATGTTGATTCCATGATTCACTTTCCTCCTAAGTATGTGTTTGCACCTGTTGTTTCTGGGGTGAAATGGTGAAACTTCCTCCCTTGTATTTTGACGGTGTTTTTTGAGGGGAAGGGGGAATTTTGGCCAGAAAGTTCAAAAGACTGGTCTGAGCCTCCAATTTACTGTGGAAGATGTGTGCCATTTTCTGTCTGTTCTGTAACCCAGTCTTCAGCTGCGTAGAGCTAGCAAAAGGAATTCACTTTCCTTTAGGGAAGGTGCCCTGCATGGTGGTCTTAATCTTTCCTACTTTGCTTGGCTGCCTAAGGCTCCTCTTACATAAATCCCTCCTATGCTATAAGGAACTGGGAGCCAAGGGAGAAATCACCATCCTCCCTTGTTCTCCTTTTCTATTCCACCCATCACTTCGCCCACACACAAGGTGCTGTCAAATAATGTGTGGAAAAGAAACCTGGGTTCATCCAGCAGGGGGAGCCAGGCTCCCACTGACTTGCTGCACCCCTGGAATGTGGTGAACAATGAACGTCAAAGAGTGTGTGGATGTGGAGTGAAAACCGCGAGGTGGGAAAGAAACGAGAAATAAACCAGCAGGGAAAGATGAGGCGAGTGTCCTTTCGGCTGGGATCCCTGCCTCATCTGCAAGCCATAACAGCCAGCCTGTGGGATAAATGACTTCTCCCCTATGTTGGTGAGTACATGCCACAGGGGAAAGAGTTTGACTAGGTCTTTGTGTCAAGTCCAGGTGTATGTGTTGTGTCTTTTGTTAGTCTGTGTAAATGTGTGTGTGATTTGTTTGTGTTTAGTGTGTCTGTGCATTTTTGTGGCTGTTTAATTTGTTTGGGAGTTTTCTAGTTTTTTTGAAACTCTTCAGTGCTTGGTGTGTGTGTGTTTTGTGTCTGATTATGGGTTGCTGAGCATTAGTGTTTGTGTATAATCTTTACTTGCACAGTGAATGTATGTGTGTGCACATGGGTGTTGTCATTTACATTTTTTAGAATATTTCAAAGAGGACAAGTTAATTGCATCTGCTTACTTTTCATGTCAATTAATTAACCTTATCTAGTTTTAAATGGTGAAATACTCTGTGTCACCCCGTGTGCCACTGAGATGAATGTCATTTAGGACAGCTGAAATTAATACCCTTTGCTCAATCAAACGCCAGGGTATTGGCATTTATTACCCTTTTTGTGTCTCCCTCTGTGTGTGTGGCTTGGGTGTGCAGTATACAGCCTACTAAGCTACATAATGATCGGGGACAATGAGACAGGAGGAAGTCCTGTGGGATGCTCTGGAAATGCTTCTTTATGGAATCACTCCTTGGATGCCAGAGGGAGTGACTGGGGGGCTGCTGCGGCGTTTGGCCATTGCATAGTCCCATGTCTGTCTTTTCCCTTTCTTAACGCTTTAGGAAGGAGACCCAAGTAAAACAGACACTTCCTGGAGAGGCAATGTTGCCACCCGATACCCCAGGCAGAAGGAAGTCTTTGCTATCAGGGTCCCCCACTCAGCAAGACGGAGGGAAAGTCCCTGGGACTGGAGATGTAAATCCCAGGGCAGGGTGCAGGAGATCCTGAAGAGCCTGCTGCACCTGGGCTTTGTGTAAAGGGAAAGGCATGTTGCTGTTGGACCTGATCCCTGGAATGCAACTGTGAGGAGCAGCAGTTGGAAAGAGGATTATTCCTTGATGATTATGAAGAACTAGCTTGTCAGCAAAGTGTCAGAGTAAACTCTTTCCCACAGGAATAGTAACACACTCCCACAACGTATGGTAGCCACCGGCCTGAAAGCTACATCAGTGGCTGAAGGGAGCTCCGCTCAGGTCTTTCCCATTTCTTCCTCCTCTTCCCCTTATTTCTTCTTCCAGTGAAGACTGAAAGACAGAAACATCACTCAGATCTTGCTAGAGTGTTGGAAATACCGTGCCTTTGTTTGGGATGATTTGTACTGATGTGCCACTTCAATGGGATGTACAAAGTGTGACTTGGGTGATGACCGTTTAGCCAGGACTGAGCTGGTTAACAAAGTTTGGAGGCTGAGCACAAAGACTGGGTGGAATGGAAGCAGCCTGCCATGCACTTATAGGACTCTAGTTTTAAACAAGAGATCTTTATGAAGGAGCTTGAAAACCAGACCTATTGTTTATCTGAAAATTAATTCCTGCCGATTAAACCATTGGCTTTTATTTTTTCCCCACCTGATGCAATGCAGTGCCTCTCTGTTGGTTTTGTATATGTGATTTGCTATGCAATTCAAATACTAAATAAGAAGGAGAGACAAACTTTCATCCCAGGACAAACAGAAAATCAAAGGTGAAAGGTAGGATTCAGATTTTCTCATTTAATTAAAAATAAATAAAGTAAGCCATTCTTTACTGAAAGCCTTTAAACACACACACACACACACACACACACACACACACACACACACACACACACACACAATGTAAATTTATTTTCTTTGCTTCTAGGACTGTGAGACCTAAACAATGTGGAACAAAATGAGGAGTTGCTCCCTGAAGCTTCCCATAAACAGAGAATCAATGTATTTTGTAGCTGGAATGCACTGAGGGTGAAAAGGGGAGAAAAAAAACGTCTCATCAGTTAGAGGTTTGTGAAATTAAATTAGAAACAAAAGCACCTAATGTAATACGCTTCAGTAGATCTGAAGGGCTAGTCAAATGGACACTGGAAACACTGGATCAATAGCCTATTTAAGTGGGAATATATGCGAGCTTGAAAAGTGATTGCACTCTTGTCTGTTGGGTATTTTTGTAGGGGACTCAAACAGGACATATGCAGATGGCCTGTTTTAATTGGGATATTTTGTGCTTGAGCAGTACAATGTAATTTGAAAGGGATTACTAAAAAAAAAAATCGGTGCAGAGTTGACTGTGTTTGTAAATTTCAGCTACTTGCCACACTGCTTTTGATGCCTCTTGATGTGATTCCTAAGGAGTATGCGGTCCACGCAAGGGTGAAGAGACTATAACACAAACCTTCGGTCTGCCTGGCAATGAGTAATTAATGGACGCCTGATGTATCTGTAGTCTCTGCAAGCAAAGGAGTTGATGTCATCATGATTTTCATGATATGATTTTCCCTCAGGAAAAGCTATGACTTGGAACGACACCACAATGGACGGGGAAGGGTTGCTCGTTGAAAGGGACTCCTCCTTTCGGATCCTTACAGGTTGCTTCCTTTCTTTGCTGATACTTTCCACGCTTCTGGGGAACACATTGGTGTGTGCAGCTGTCATTAGATTTCGCCATCTGAGGTCCAAGGTGACCAACTTCTTTGTAATCTCCTTGGCAGTGTCAGATCTTTTAGTGGCAGTCTTGGTCATGCCTTGGAAAGCTGTTGCTGAGATAGCTGGTTTCTGGCCTTTTGGTTCATTCTGTAACATCTGGGTGGCATTTGATATTATGTGCTCCACGGCCTCAATCTTAAACCTTTGTGTCATTAGTGTAGACAGATACTGGGCCATCTCTAGTCCATTCAGGTACGAGAGGAAAATGACCCCCAAGGCAGCTTTCATCATGATCAGCGTGGCATGGACCTTGTCTGTATTGATTTCCTTCATTCCTGTGCAGCTGAACTGGCACAAGGCTACAACCACAAGCTCTTTAGAGCTAAATGCCAGTTTCCAAGGCATAACTATGGACAACTGTGATTCCAGTCTAAACAGGATGTATGCCATCTCCTCTTCTCTAATTAGCTTTTACATCCCAGTGGCCATCATGATTGTCACCTATACAAGGATATACAGGATTGCTCAAAAACAGATAAGACGCATCTCAGCTTTGGAAAGAGCAGCAGTGCATGCTAAGAACTGCCAAAACACCACAGGGAATGGAAACAGTGTGGATTGCCAACAACCAGAAAGCTCCTTCAAAATGTCCTTCAAGAGAGAAACAAAAGTCTTAAAGACTTTGTCAGTGATCATGGGGGTGTTTGTATGCTGCTGGTTACCCTTTTTCATATTGAACTGCATGGTGCCCTTTTGTGAGCCCAGCCCACCATCCAAGGGAGCAGAACCCTTTTGCATTAGTTCCACCACCTTTGATGTTTTTGTTTGGTTTGGATGGGCTAATTCCTCACTGAACCCCATCATTTATGCCTTCAATGCTGATTTCCGCAAGGCATTTTCAACTCTGCTAGGATGCTACAGACTCTGCCCTACTTCCAACAATGCTATAGAGACTGTTAGTATCAACAACAATGGGGCAGTTGTTTTTTCAAGCCATCATGAGCCCAGAGGGTCTAGCCCAAAAGAGTGTAACCTGGTGTATCTGATCCCACATGCTATTATCTGCCCGGAAGAAGAACTTCTGAAAAAGGAAGAAGAGGGTGAACTATCTAAGACCTTGGAGAAAATGTCTCCAGCACTGTCCGGTATCTTGGATTTTGAAGCTGATGTGTCTTTGGAAAAGATCAACCCCATCACTCAGAATGGGCAACATAAAACATGAACACTGAAGTTAGCCCAGCAAAATCTAACAGTCAAAAAAGATATACAAGATTTTTTGGTAAGAAACCAAGCTCTAGTGAGAATTATACTGTCATGCAAAGTTCAGATTTGATTACTGGGTGTTCAAATCAAACATAAAATTTTAAACAAAAAAGATATTGAAAACCTAAAGGTATTTCTGTGTTGTTCATACTGAATAAAACAGAGACACAAATTTAGGTACAATGCAGTGTCAAAGAAAATATTTCCTCTGCTCTATAAGTATTTATAGAAACTGGTTTCTATCTTAAATTGGGCCAAGAAAAAATCCATTAACAACTTAACAATTAACCTTTGAAGAAAATGAGAGGATTTAATTTGCCATGTCTAGTACTACTGGGTGCTACCAGGTTCTAAGTAAAGTTTGAGGGATTAAAAAGGTAGGTAGATGCCTTCTTAAATTATTTCTGAAAAACAGCTGAGCCTTACAAATGAGAATGGGTATTTTTAAAGATTTGGGAGATAATATGTTGATACTGGTTTTATTTATTTATTGTTTTAAATGGATATTTTTCATATGTTATAACAGATCTAGCTTTATTTAACTTATTTAAAATGTCTAAATAATGGGATATTTCAAGGGTCTCACAACTGAATTTTGACCAGTCAACAAGTCAGCACTTTAATAATGACCATTAAACACAAAACAAAAAACCCACTCTGATAGTCTGGGTAGCCAACGAAGTAAATAAAGAAGAAGCAACCATAAAAAGCACAGCAAAAGATGGGGGAGTTCATGAAGCTGAAGCTGTGTAGAATTTATTTATTTTTTGTGGGATGGCTTAAAAAAATAGGACCAGAGTTGACTGATTGACAAGTTGAGAAAGCTCTTCCCCTATAGAAATAAAAGGAATTGCTGCTATTTATTTTAAAAAGTTTCATGTTACAAAGACTTTGCTAGAATGTCAGTTTGTGGATCTGTAAATACCTTAAATATGAATACCACCTTAAGAAGAATCCAATTTGAGAAGAGAAGCTTCTTATATAACAATCATTAGTATATAATGTTTTGTATTTATGTAAGATAAACAGCTTTCTCAGACTTTTCTTATTTCAAGTCTTGGATATCTTTTCTGAATAAACACAATTGATTATAATAGTAGTAAATATGACAAATCTCGTTACCATCTGTATTATTACAGAAACACCAGTAGTCAAAAATCATGCTGTCTGTCTGCTAATGCATCACAGCCAGAATAACTTAACAAGTGAGGTACTTTAGTGCTTTACCTTGAAAACTAGAATGACATTAATTTTAGTCTTAAATATGTTAATAGTACATTGAATAATGAATAGTGCCTCATTTCCATTTTGGATGAAGACATTTCTAAATGTGTATGGAGCTTCAATCCCCATTTCCCGATGTCTTGTGAGCTCCATAAAATTTGCCAATGTTTATTTTGACAACTGCTACTTTTTCATTGTACTTTGAAATCAAAATTCCTGCCGTTTTTCCTTTGTAATGTCAAAAGTAGTCAGTAAACATTAGCAACAGTCATTGGCAGGCATTACCATACGGACACATTCCAAGAGAGCCATTTGTTTTTGGAATGTTAGCAAAATATCCTTCAGAGAAACTCTTCACAACCTTTATCAAAAAGTGTTATCAGGAAAAGAAAACTGAGAGAAAAATTAGAAGTCTAATGAAATATATACATCCTGCATCAGGTCTGTGTTATTTATGTATTGTGAATGTTTTCATAATTTTATTGCCTGTATGCTGCTTTCATACATATAATAAAATTATTTTGTGAACAGAAGGTCAAATAAAACAATCTACATTGCATTTATTAAATATATTCTGTTTTTTGTTTCTCATATTGATTACATTAAAGACAAGGACATATTAACGTTTTCCTACTTGCTCTAATGTGGAACTGTACCAATGAGGTTAATAGGAATTTTCCATAGGAGCAGAAGAAAGCCCTTTGTATTGAGATGGCTTCATGTTTCTATTTCAATTGGCTACTGCCATTCATTCTGGACTGGAATTTAAAAGGGCTCAGATGTCTGATTTTGAAATAGCTGCTTCAAAATGATGGGTCTGAACCATTTAAATGCATAGGGCCTGATTCACTGGTGACTGATTGATATCAAAGATGTTGGACTGTTGTAAAACAGGAATAACGTAGTGGTGAATTACACGCCTGGGGCCTTTTTGTTGTCCTTCTTTAAAACTCTGTGATACTCTTCAAAGTGATTTGTAAAAATAGCATTGTAAGGTTCCATCACTATTGTCTCTCAGTGTGTTTCTGTTCAAAACTACTCCATTTACAAGTAAAAAGAAGATGGACCAGACCCTCAGTTGGTGTATATCAATGTTGTTCTATTGACTCCAGTGGAACTATGCAAATTTATCCCAACTGAGGGTCCAGCCCACTGGCTTGTCTCTTCATCAGCCTGTAAATCCATTTTGAAAATGGAAAGTCAAGCTCACTTCTTTCTGCTTCAAGTATTACCAGTAGTAAAGATTCTGCAATCAGGACTGAGCCAGAGTAGAATGCAGCTCGTTCTCCCCAAGCTGTATTGGCTCTGCAATTCTAACATGAGTAAAAAGTAATACAGATTTATTTCAGTCAGTAAAACCAGCAGACCTGATTGTGAATGCACATTTCACAGAGCAAGGAGGTGTAGGTTGATAGTCACTTTGCAAAACAGAAACCTACTTTGAGTCTTTTTTAGCTTGTTGGCCAGAGATTCTCTCTGCTCTGGGGTGATGCCTGGGTCCTGATATTTGTAATAAATTTGAGACGTATGAAGGATTGGCTTCCATTTCAAAGAGTACATAAGCAAAAGGACTTTCTATGGTCCTCAATTGGGCAAATCTCTCCTTGACTTCTAGACTTTGGCCTTTTATTCCCCAGACCTCACAGTTATGAATTTTGGTCTGGAGTATAATGGCGAAATAGAGTTTAAACATAATACTCAAAGTTACTTCACATTCATTATTGTCCCAATTATACAGTGGTTGCTTGTGCCCAAGCAAATGGAGAGGCTGCAGGTAACCAGAGCCACCCCAGTGCCTCCTTGCCCACAGATTGACCAGTTTTTCAAAGTGAAAGACTGGGCACCCGTGGGAGTGCCAGGGGCACTGTCCATGGGGATGTGGCATAACTTGCCTCTGAGAGGCAATCTGGGTTCCCCCTTTCAGAACAGGCATTGGGACACTTCAGAAAGGGCAGGAGAGGAGAGAGATTTACCCCTCTGAGACAATGCTACTGTTTTCTCTCTGTCAGCCCTTCTTTTCTCTTTCTACCTCCTCCTTCAAACCCTTTCTTACCTTCCTTGTTCCTACCACCCACACATCTCATTCTTAACACTACCAATTTATCCATATCCTTAGTCACCCATTTACCCCATTCCTTTATTCATTTGTCAGTCTAACCTGTGTCTCTCTAGCTCAGATTCTATCCTGGCCTATTTGTTTCTCAGTCCCTTCCAGCAGTTTCCAGGGCATATACAAGGGGACCCACCCTCTGCCTCTGGGGCACTAATCTGAATTAGCCTCTCAGAAGCCTGTATTACCTGCTATGCACCTTGCTCCCTAGCTCTCAGAAAACTCTTGCAGCTAGAGTGCAGGTGCAGAGCAGGGTTTGCGAGATGCACTGAAGCCATTGCACCCTTCAGGTGCTGGATAAATTCCAGCCCTAGCCGGCCCCCTGGCACAACGGATAGCAGGAATATTATGGATGGGTCATAGCCTGTAGTGACCAGCTACCTTCAGGTAAAATGCATCTGCTGTGCTGCTGGCAATACAAAGATTCCTAAATGCTGGAGTGATTTGAGTGGAATGTGAAAGGATGGCGGCAGCCCACTGGTACACTGGAGGGCTAGCATCACAAAGATTGACAGCACATAGCACAAGGCAAGCTTTTTAGTTTCCATCACCTTTGCTCTTATTACGCACTAGTTAAAATGGCTGTGTGTTTGAAATGTCCCCAGTAACACATAATCTAATGTAGCCTTTCTTCCTTATAACTTCGTTGTGACGGAAGATTGTTTTAACCTCTTCCATTTACAAACGAATGGTGGCCCTGAAGCCATTATGCTACTGAGAACAACCTACACGCAAATGAACCATATCTACCTTTGTGCTCAAGGTTAAAACTTGAATGGACTTGCCCATTTCCCAGGCAAAAAAGAGTGAAAACTATACAACAGACCTGAAAATCGTCTATAGCAATCACACATTAAAAAAAGGGGAAGAAAAACTTAATCTTTGAAGATAGACAGGATGAATAAACCAGTTCTCAGAATCCAGTCCCAGTCCTTTTGGCAACAACAATGGCTTCATTTTCAGAAATGCTGAGCATCCACAAAGCTCACTGAACTCCAGAGGAGCTGTTGGTGCGTCACCCCTGAACTTCAGGCCATTTTAAATGTCTTGCCATCAATTTATCTGAGAACAGAATTTGTCGCTGTAAATTTCACTGAACTGGTCATACAAGAACTCATTTTCTAATCCAAAAGGTTTAACTGTGGCATCTCCCTGACAAACTCTTTTTTTTACTCTGGAAGTAAAAATGTCAAATAAGAGTTTCCTGTAATGTTGTATAATACTAGAGATGGGCTTAATGGTAGAGATGAATACAAGCTACACAATTTGGATCTAACAGATATGATCTTTACGAACGGGGCTGCTGATAGAGAGCTTTCCAGCAAAAAAGTGGCTTCTAATTTTTCAGGCCTCCATTTGAGGGTCTTAGATTGGGTATCTTCCACCAACAAATGAAAGAACTCAAAATCGGTGGCCACTTTTGTAAATTTAGCCTATCTGACTTCTTAAATGAGATGCAGCGAGGTAGAAATGGAACCCAGGAGTCCTGTCACCCAAACCCATGCTCAAACCAGGTAGGCATATTCCTTCCCAGAATATCAGACAACTGTTATTAAAAATGTGTTTCCTAGGATTTCTATGAATTCACTTTTGAGGCTGAATGTTTAGACCAAATGGATTTTACTTATGAATAAGTTGATTGTAATTGTGATCATGAGCGTGAGTTTAAAAAAATGCATTTAACATGGTTCTGTTTGTTTTCATTTTATAGTCGGAAACACTGGTTAAAATATAGACGAATGCTGTCTGTATTGGCTTTCTTGTGACTGTGGCTTTTCTCTTTTGAAGATATTTTCCTTGTTTAGGTCCTGTCAGGCTGTAGCTTTCACAGTCCAGAAGAAAAATTCCTGCTGCTAAATTCTTTTGCAAAGTAGCTGCTGACTTTCTTATAACCAGCATTGACGTCATTAGTGACAAATGATGTTGGCTGCATCAGGCAATGGCTATTACAAGTAAAGTTGAACAGCAACAACTATCCTTGGCTCCAGTCTCCCTATAGAACCATGTGACGGGAGTCAAAAGCAATGCTCTTGTCCCGGTAGCTTTGAAAGAGATCACTGGCTGTTAAAACAGACAGGTAGAAACTGAGAATTCATATGAATCCATTGTAGTAATAGAGATTCTGGGTCTGATTCTTCATTGCCCTGTGGCTCCTTTGCGGCAGCTAGGCCAGAGTAAAGGAGATATAGGACAGATGAAAGCCCTTCCCCATCTGATTGTGGGATTGTGGGGGCCTTTATGCCAAACGCAGAGCTGGATCTGTAATCTGCAGTGTCAACACAGAAGCCCTGGCAGAAAGAGCATTTCAGGGCTGGCTGGAGGTGGAGATGCAGCATGGGCAGTTTGGAGAAGGGACGAGGTGTGGCCAGGGCAGTCCTGTGGTTTGGCCATTCTGCACCCTTGCAATAGCTCATAGGGGCTGGTGAAACAGGGGAACAATTTAGGGCAGCACTCAGACCGCCTTAGCCTGAACCAGGGACTAAGCTGCCTTCCCCCTCCCTCTGCACCAGTTCCTGTGCTAGCCCAAGGATGAAATTGGATCACTACCACTATGGGCCCAATCTTGCTAAATGCTGAGGACTCAGTTACCGCCGAGATCAATGACCCTTGAAAGCACTCAGCATCCTCAGGAGGTGCTCAGCACCTTACAAGATCAGGCCCAACATAGGTCGTGAAACCAATGGGAATTTTAGGAGTGCTGAGATTATAATATCTGGTTTATGAGATTCAATCCTGCAAATTGTTGAGCACCCTCAAGTCCAACTGAAGTAGTAGGAGTTGAAGGAGCTCAGCTGTTTAAAGGATTGCGCATTTACATCATTACTTCTGCACAATGTACTCTACAGTGAGGGGCCTCATCCTTGCCTCCTTTGAACTGAGGATTTTTGCTGTTGACCTCAAGAGGAAATATTCAGTGACTGGTATGCAATTAGAGTTTTAGCACCCCACACATGAGAAAAAGGCCATGAAGCAAGGACACAGGGCCTGCCTCAAAAGTACAAAATTCTTAAGACCGATCAGTCTTTAATTTTAGAAATCCTTTGTATGTGACCCAATGCTCCTGGCACCCTACAATAACAAATGCAAGATGGTACTCACAAGCAACCCTACAATAAAAACAAACAACAAAACAGTATATGCAATCGAGTACTCAGAGGAAGCTCTACAATAACAAACAAGTGTGTGTGTGTGTGTGAGAGAGGACAGAAACAAATTGCTAAACAAAACAGTTAGAAATAATATGCTTTAAGATCTTTAGCTGAAAAACGCTATATTAGTACAAAGAATTATTTTTTATTTAAATCTTTAGCTGAAAAACTCTATATTACTACAAAGAATTATTTTTTATTTATTTGCTATTTATTATTACTTCAGTTTCTAGATTTCTAAGGGTTATTATAAATGGTAGGGTTATTGAAAACCGTATGTGTAATGATTTCTAATGCATAAAAAATATGCTGGCATTTCCATGTCACTTTGCTTTTCTATGTTTTTGTGAGACTTTTATAGCTAAATCTTTCTATAAATGTATCATCTTTATAACATTCTTGTTGAAGCAGCTTCTCCTCCTAGGCAGAGTTAGAACTGCATCCTTAATTCTGTGTGTACCTCACACTCTATGAGAATGGGAGAGAAATGGAAGATTGAGCCCTAAAGAGGCTGTTGCTAATTGGAATATGGGAAAACGATTTTGTGAAAAATTTTCAAATGTCAAACTCGTTTGCATTTTCTGAGGTTCAAAATGAACCCATTTTCACTTTTTTTGAAATTTCCTGCAAAACTTTTAATTGAATTTTTAATTGACATCATCAGCAATGTTTTGTTTACTGAAAGTTGGATGATTGGGAAATTTTTAAAAGTGATGATTTAAAATGATTTTGATTAAAATATCAATGAAATTTCACAGAAAATAGAAAATTTCCATTACTGTTGATAATTTTTCACAAAAAAGGCAATTTTTTTGGCTTACAGAATTTTGTGCAAAAAATTTCAACCAGCTCTACTCAATGTTTGCTTGGAAGGACAAAATATTGTTGATACCAAGACATCACTGATAATCTACGGAGCGTGGTTGAAAGAAAGAAATATTTGCCATGTAACAATGGAAAAGAATCCCCTAAAACTGAAAAGACTTTTTTATTAGAATGAGGAATCCCTAATGCATTATCCCTCTCATTCACTCAGACACTTTGGCTTAGCTCTTACCCCGGCCTTCTTCCTGTTTAATGGGTGAGTGTTTTCCAAAGGGATTTGGAAAATGTGCCCTGTAGGTATGATTGTTTCATGGATAGAGTATGAGACTGGTAGCCAGGATTTTCTGGATTCTAATCCCAGCTCTTCCACTGATTTGTTCTGTGGTCGCAGGCAAGTCATTTAACTTTGCTGTGTCTCATTTTACTCCATCTGTAGAATGGAACTAATAATCTGACCTCACAAGGGTATTGTGAGGTTTGAATTCAAGGTTACAAAGTGATTTGGAAAAGAAAAGCTTTATGTTAGTGCTAAATATAGTTATGATGACTGTCCTAAATGCCTGAAACATGCTAGATTACTGGTCAGCACTTTGCTCTTATGCATGTCACCTGGATTTATGAGGCACTAAGTAATGCAACGTGCATTATTGAGTTTTACCTGCTGTCAGGGGATACCTTAAAATGCTGACTGCATTAAAGAAATGATTGAACCAATAAATCCAAGTGATAGTTTTCACCATTATAACTTGCATTCATTGGCCCCTCATTGGGAGTCTCAGCAGACAGGCCAAAAAATAGATCCTAGGCCAGTGACCTGCTCTCTCCCCTCAATAAGTAGCTTCTTCGTATCAGGATAGGGGAACATTAACTAGAGACTAGACAATGTGGAGGAAGCTGCTGCTGCCTATGTCTTGTCATGTCCTCTTTCAGCAACACTACAGTATCCCTTCTTTGGTCAAGAATAATTCATACTTAATAACTATGAACTTTGCTTCTGAGCAGGTAAACTGATGTAAGCCTGAGTTAAACCAATGCAGTGTGTCCACACAGAAACTTGCACCAATTTAACTAAATCAGTGCCACACCAAACCCTTAGTTAAACCAGTGCAACTTCTGAACAAGCCCAAGGCTTTAAAATTTGCTCTCTCCTCCAATATTCCGGCCAGTGAACTCATGAGCTAGAATGCTCATGTACACAGAAGTGGTGCAAACAATACAAATTTGAAAGGGGTGTGAACACAGTGAAAGGAAAGACAGGAGGGCATTTTAAAAAGTGCCTAAGGAATTTAGGAGCACAAATCCTGTTGAAAGTCAGTGGGTATGATAGTCAATGCAACTAACTCTAACACACTAAGGCACTAAATTCCTTGCAAAACATCAAAGGATTACATCTGGAATTTATTTTGCAGTATTTTCTCAACTCTAATACAAACATACACACAATACATATACACTTACATAAAGAAAATCTAGTCAATAAAATGCAGAGCGGAAAATAACCTATTGTTCCTGAGCTTGGCACTTGAAATAATAGTTGACAGACATAAAGGGCTTGATTCTCTTCCCCTTTACACTAGTGTATAAAAGGAGCAACACCACTGAAATTAATGGAGTCACACTCACATAAAAATGGTATAAGTGAAAGGAGAATTGGGCCTAAGGTTCCTGCTGTGTAATACTGTTGCCAAATATTTTGCAATTTTTATGCACTAAAATTATGAAAACGAGACAGAAGGAACAAGTTGCTGTATATGCCACAGACTGCAATCAATGAAGCATTCAATATTTCAGTCATTTCCTTTTTTCAAAATGACTGCTGATTCCATTTTATTTGTATTTGTTTGTGCGTGTTCTAAATTAGAACTAGGAAATAGCTACTAGTGAAAAGGCCTCTGAGGTTTACAGTATAATAGCATCACTCATGGAGCGTGGAGGGGTGGGAGATGTAGATCTAAGGATCTGAACTGCATGCAGTTAATCTGTTCTGTGTGTGTTTGTATGCGCGCGTGCATATGCCGAGAGAGGGCCTTACCCCTTTTTGAATCACACGTTCTCTCTATTTCCATGTAACCTCTTGGTGCATTTATCTGTGGCTTCCCCTCACTCCAGGCTTACACGGAATATAATATTTAATGTATTTTACTTGTCTTTTGTATGATTTAGCAGGAGGAGGAGCCAGAACTGTATGACGAGGTAGCTGTCTGCGGACTACCAGCCAATGCTCCATGGACAACCAGTGTGTCACAAACCAGTTTGGGATTCTCTGCTTTTTTGCCCATTAGCAGTCACTGGATCTATCCAGTTCTTTCCTCTGCATTATGTAAAATGCTATGCAGATTAGAAGAATTTCACTCAAGAATATGAGACATATATCAAGACAACAACCTTGATATTAAGACAACATTACCAGGGTGAAGCCTTGGCTTCCTTCATCTTTGTGGCAGCCAGTTCCTGGGCCTTTAACATGACATAGGAATTCCTCTTCTGACCACATGATTTAATGTAGGGGATTCTGCTACCTTGCCTATCCACCATTCAAATGTTTTTTGGCTGTCATTCCCCCCCGCCCTTTTCCCCACTCCATTGACCAACCCAAGGACCTTTATCACCTTGCTCTAACAGATTCCTCTGTTAATGCCAGCAAATGGATTTATAGCTATGTCAATAACTCAAGTGCTCACAAATTAAAATAAGCCATAATTGTTATCAATGGTAACATTGAATTTGTACCATAAAAATGCCCCTATATTTTTCCCTTAAGAAAAATAATGTGATAAGACAAAATTAGCCACTTGCTGTATAATATAATGGATTCCTGGGATCTTGACGTTAGCAGTTAGTTGCACGTGAGTTATAGCTTGTAATCTGAAATGCAGTGCATCATTTTGGCATGGCTTGTCAAGCAAGTATGTACAGTATATGCCATAAAGATATGTACAGGAAAAATAAATAAACAAACAGACCTTGTAATACACAGTTCTGCCTCATTGCAGACAAACTGGGGGCTATTTATAATGCTTAGATGTACTCCAACATAATGGCTTCTGTAATCATTATGTGAGCTACAAGATTGAAAAGACTATAAGTTTTAAGTCTCAGGATGTCGGGGAAGACCCATTTATTGTTTATTATAGCAGGTTCAGGGAGCGATGCCATTTTATACATTTTATTGCAGTTCATTCAAATCTATCACAGCATGTTTTAGTGCAGCTGGAGGCTATGAAAGACACATAGAGCTCTGGTTTTGCTTTCCTTTGTCACTCTAGTTTGTACCCCCTGGAGGAATCTTGGCTAATATTATCACAGCATCACCCATTAGTGCAAAAGGAATTTGGAAGTACTGGCATTAAGGCTGTTTCACTGTTCTCAGGTTTATAGGACAATGTACACCTGCAGTGCTGTCTACCCACTTTTCATCACAGCTGCTGAGTTATCTGGCCTACTTTGGACTGCCAAACCATCTCCCTCTGCACAATCAGTGAGTCAGTTTTAAAAGTTCCTCAGTGAATGAACCTCTAGTCTCTGAATCCCATAGATATTTACATTTTCCTTCTCCTGTATGCTACAAAAACAACAATTCTTTGTGCTTCCTTACAACCTTCCATCCAAGGATCTCAAAATGCTGCTTTCTCTCATTGAGGAGTGAGGAGTTATTCACATTGGTGGCTCTGCTGATGTTAATGGGACTATATGTGTGAGTAACTGCTCACCAGTATGTATAAAAGGTTCTCTGTCTAGCCCAGAGAAATGTGGATTTAGAAGCATTCATCCTCTGCTTGCCTTAGGAGGTATTATTAATCCTATTTTCTAGATGAAGAAACTGAGGCACAGGGAGGTTAAGGCTCGGATTTTCAAAGGAGTCTAAGAGAATCGGGCACCAAATCCAATTGAAATTCAGTGGGAGCTGGACACTGAACTCCTTTGAAAATCCCAGCCTACCTGTCTTGCCTGAAACTACACAGCAAGTCCATGGCAGAGGCAGATTAGATACGAAAACCCCACCTCCCAAGTGCCTGCTTGAATCACATGACCTCCATGCCCACAGAACCTCCCCAGCTGAGGTCCAACAGGGGCAAGTTGGACTTTTATTTATTTGTTCATTCTGTGAACTAAAATCATTCTGTGAGCTGAAATGAATGCTGCCTCGAGGCATGCTTTTTTGCTTTGTTACACAGAGAATATATTTTTGATGTCATAAGTGCTGCTCTCGCCGAGTGGACTCCCCATGTGATGGATAACTGCAATCCGAGCGCCGCAGGAAATGCATTTCCACTCGTGGATGACAGGGAAAGAAAAACAAATAATATTGTCGTGCACCCCATGCTGGTTCAGCAGCCAAAGGGTTAATGAAGCAACTGCCTGCCTTTTCAGCCAGAGCTGATTAGCAGCCGCATAGCAGCTGTCAGGATGAAAGGCTGCAAGGCGGAGGGTGGGGTGACTACCTGAAAGGATGCTCCAGCTGGCTGGTGAGAAGCTGCCAGACAAACCAACACTCCAATGAGGGAGAAGCAGGACAAGAGGCTGGGGAAGCCTTCAGAGCAGGAGCAGTAGGGAGTAGCTAGGGGGCCCCAAAGGACTGGCTCTGGCTGTTCCAAACAAGGGCCCTGAGCTGGAACCCAGTGGAGTGGGCAGGCCTGGGTTCCTTTACCTACTCAAGCCAGGGGCTTTTGGAGGAAGTCTTAAACGGAGGAGACCTAGAGCTGATTAGCCCCCGCTAGAGACATGGAACTACTGACTCCCCACCATCCTGAAAGGGACAGAGATTACAGAGGACCCGGGCCAGGGTGGCTCTGGTCATAACAAGGACTTGTCAAATGACTGACTGGGCATGGTGACATAAGGGGGACAGAGCCAGGTTGATGTAGCTCCCCATTTTGCCACAAGGGGACACGAACAGACATGAGCAGCCCCCGTATCACAAATATATTTTCATTAAAATAAGAAAGCACAGGTGCCAAAGTCCATCCCCCCCACATTGAAACTAAAAGAACAATCTCTGTTTTTTCTCAGATGTGAGCCAGGGACTGCGAATACTGCCCTATCGGTCTCTGAACCGAAGAAACAATTGTTTTCTAATTTAAAAAAAAAAAGCACAGGAATATTTCGGTGAGGGACATTTGGCATAGCTGAATAGGGGAGCGTCCTATTTTCCTGATCCTTGGCTAGCTGAGCACAGGATTGCCCCCCACCCAAAAACTGGAGGTGCCAGAAGGTTTGGGATTAGCACAGAGATCTGATGGCTCTGAGTCCTAGGCCACCAGATTAGAGTTGGGGGAATATGGCAAAAAAAGGATTTAGAAACATTTGTTTGAATAAAACTCACATTTTTGCTTCTATTGTATTCACAATTCCTTCTACATGCTTCTTGCAAACTTTCATATGGGCAAATACTGTTTGCAGAAATGTTCATGTCAAGACAAAGTGTCATGAATGCTCTTCCCAGTATGTGTTCACATGGGCAGATCAGCTGAGAGCCTGGCTGCACGCCCATTCAGGGGACCAAGGGTTTTGTGTAAAGAACCCCTTATTCTTCTGCTTCAGAACTGTTGTGGGGGCCAGAGCAGTTGCTAATGCATGGCTGCTCGTCTCCCGCATAAGGGACTAGGGAGTAGATGGAGCCTTGCACTCCCTTCTCCCCTCTCCAACTTGCTGACCAGTGCATCGGAGTTGGTGTGGATGTGACAGTAAGTTGTGCAGGAAAGGGAGCAGGGACTCCATTGTGACTCTGAGTCATAGTTTTGTCCCTGCCCTATTCCTAGGGCAGCATAGCTATTGGCTGCTCCTTACTTGGACTGGTTCGCAGTGTGCCACCAACCCAGCCCTACGCAAGTGTTTGCCTAACTATCTTGGAAGTTCTTCGTGTCACCCAGTCGGTGAATAAAACAATTCTGTGTGATGTAAGTGTGAATTGCACATCATGCCTGGCAATTGCTCAAAACAACAGTCATTGCATCTCATTTGTGAGCATGGGCTGTAATAATGTTTCATAAACCCTTCACCAAATAATCGTGAAAAAGACATAAATAATTAAAAATCTCAGTCTTTTCGTAGATAATTCATTAACAGAAAAATGGCTGTGCTATTTGAATGAATTATTCACTGCAAATAATTCACTCAGCTATACTTAAGACTATCATTCTTCCAAATCATGCACAGCAACTGGGAGCAACTTCTTGCTATGAGATTTTTGGATGGAACACTTAGAACGTAGACCCATGCCACAGGTTCCTTGTTCCTAGTGCTGGTCCCAAACCCAGATAACGTGGTAGCGTTGGGCAATGGCCTGACAAGTCATTGCAATATAACATCTTTAGCTTCCACACATGCAAGAAAAGAACATAAAACTTTGGCAGTTTCATTCTGCTACTCATAATGGAACCAAGCTTCAGGTTTCACCTAAATCTTCTACTACATGCAGAGAAGTCAGACCTTATAACAATGGCTCTTTCATAAACCAGACATGAGGGGAAGTGCTGGATATAAAGATGGTTAATCCACTTATGCAGTGACGTCAGTCTCAGGATGGGATTGTGGAATGTTCAATCATTAAGAGCCATTGGAAAAATGACTCTCCTGGCTGAAGAATTGGAAAGGCTGGTATGTTGAGCATGCAGGAGACATGGTAGAATTTGAACACGGAGAGCACAACTCTGACTTATAGCGGTCAGACCTTTGAATTGTTGCATAACTATGATACAGCTGATGGGCACATTGGTGTTGCTCTGGGTTTGTCCCCATGGGTGATCTGCACTACTGATTTGGCAGGTGTATTCTCCATGCCTGATGGCTGTCATTTTCAGTTTGTAGGATGTGTGGTAGTTATTAGCTCAAGTGCGCCACAAGATGCAAAGCCTGAAGCTGAAAAAAATGCTTTCTCTGCCGTGTTAGATGACATTATATCTAGTACATCATCCTGACTTCATATTGTCATCTTAGGAGAGCTGAATGGGAGAATTGGCCATGGTGGAATTGGATTTGTACTGGTACTGGGACCACACAGCTTATCAGAAGAGAGATCAGATAATGGTATGCGTCTGTTAGAACTTGCTTTCACACATAGACTGTTTTTAATGACTACCTGGTTTCAGCACAATATTGCCATAAGTATACATTTTGATATCCACGGGGTGACAATGAAACCTTGACTCATGTTCTAGTTTGGAAGCCCTTGACTAAACTCACCAGGGATGTATGGGTATTTAGGAGTTCTGATCTTACTCCAGAATCTGATGATTGACTCCTAATAGCAACAATTCAATTCAGATAAACTTCATGATGAAGCTATTACTAACAGTTAAGCAACAGTGATTTCCACTATATTGGAAGACCAGCTGTCTACAGTGGAGAAAGAGTGGAAAAAGAAGTGTGGTTCAGAATTGATGCACTCTAAGGCCAGAGTTAAGTCAGTGAAGAGAGGAGGAAAGGGCAATGAAGGAAAAGAAATGTCTCGAATGAGCAGTGAAGAGGGCCTGTTGGAATGATCATAATCAGTGGTGGAATAGGATGGCACAGTGTACTGAGAGAGCTTCCGAAAGACATGACCAGAATTTGAGACTTTGATGATCCTCACTGGATGTTCCATTCTTGCAGCTTGTGCACTCACCTTATAGTAGGTTAGTCTAGGCTATATTTCTCTAATTTGTTTATGAAATCGTGTGAGATATATCTCAACTTCAGTAAGGCTTTTGATACTATCACATCTACTGTCCCTCCATCTACAAGGCTTGTTACCCTGTCAAAGAAGGATATTAGGTTGGTTTGACCTGATTTATTCTTGACAAATCTATGTTGACTGTTACTTACCATTCTTCTAGGTGTTTACAAATTGATCGTTTGATTTTTTTGCTCCATTATCTGTCCAGATACTGAAGTTAAGCTGACTGGTCTATAATACCCTGGGTTTTCCTTAGTCCCCTTTTTATAGATCGGTACTATATTTGCTCTTTTGCAGTCCTCTGGGATCTCTTCTGACTCTGGCTAAAGGAAGTAGATCTGCATGGGACAGTGCAAGGTGGTAATCCGTGCCACCATGGCTATGTCATAGCTATGTGAATCTGCTGCTGCTTAACACGACTGGCCCATCTGTTGGTACTGCTGCTATAGATCACAAGAGTTTTGGTTCAAAGTGGCCCTCTGCCACTGTGTGAGATGGCAAGGGCAGTCACCGTAGTTGACTAGTTAATGCCACTGGTTAATTTCACTCTAATATCTGCTTAGTTTGCAGCAACAGGATTAGAAGCAAATATATGGCAATCTCAGCTCTGCTTGAGAGCACATTTTAATCAGCAAGGCCAGGGAAAAGGCTGAGGCAGTTGGAGGGAAAAAGCAATTCATTTCTGATACTTCATGAGGCAGCAGAGACTGTGTGTGTATTTGAGGAAACCTGTTGCTATTGGTCTCTTTCTGGCCTAATCAGATATCGGAATTTTGTATTCCCAGGAAAGAAATACAATCAAAACTTCAGATCTGAAATCCTAGCAGTTTTGACGAAATCCAGATCCAGAGCTTTGCAGCTGTACCATTCCAGCAACGTATCGTGTGTGTGTGCGTGTGTGAGAACAAACCTGAATTCTCATGAGACTAGAGGCCCTCTTAGAGCAATTGTGTTGTAACAAGTTTTAAGTGCTTGAAATGCTCCTTTCAAGCTGAATGCAGCTTGTTGCTTCCCCTGTTGTCACTTTTACACAAGAAATGCTTCTTCCCAAGGGGATGCATAGTAGTAAAGAGGCTGCATGCATAGAAAGGGAGTTTGGGAGTCATGCAGGGGTGAATTCTGTTCTGCTATACCAGCTAAATCCAGGCTAATACCATTTATTTCACTGGCCTTGCTCTAGGTTTACACTGGTGCATGTGAGATCAGAAATTGGCCCTCAAAAGGCATGAGTCACCATCCGTTCATTATTGCAATGTAATGCACATGAAACCCCTCCAACCTGATATTATAGGCGGGCTGGTAGCACTACCTAATAAGACTCTGTTTTCAGTTGCTTATAACTTTGCCAAACTTTAACCATTCAGGCTGACATGCTCCATGGTGGGTGTCTGTCTCAGGCTGTGTTTGCTCAATTAAAAGAGTTCAGCCATTCTTGAGAATGAGATTAGGGGAATGGGTATTGTTTTACTCATGTTAAAAAAGTTCTTACAGCAATTTTGTTGAGAAGCTCAAGTGCCTCCATGCTTTGGAGCAAGGGCTTGAAATTTGAAGAAGGGTCACATTGGTGTCAGGGATGTGCCTTTTGCTATTCCTGTGGAAAAACCGCCCAGATTTGGCCAAGTTCTGAGCCTTGAAAAAGCTCACTTTGCACATGCTCAGTAGAGTGTTGTTAGAGTTTGGCAACTCAATTCTCCAAAAATTCCATCAGCACTGAGTATGTTTCAGCCTCTCACAGCTCCTGCCTGCCAACTGGACTGTAGTTGGGGCATTCCCACAGTGCTACAGAGCATGCTTTAAGCCAAGGACTGCAGTGGCTGAGCAGGCCTTTCCCTCCAGTTGCTCCTCCTGGTTGCTGTAGGCCATTGTGACTCCAGTCACCAGAGCTGAGGGAAGGGATACTGTCTGTCCTGTCCTGTCAAAACCCCTCTGCTGGCACCCAGGCAGCATAAAGGCAAAAGCTGCTTTAGTCTAATGCAGAGGGGACAAGAGCAGTTATCCTTTCTCACCGAGAAGTGCCTTATTCCCCAGGTAGTACTATGGAATCAATTACAATATTTTCAGTTATGACTGAGGATGACAGAACTGGGCCATTGGTGATTTGATTTATGTAGCACTAGTAGCCACATTCAAGGGGTTTTCATAGAGTCACAGATTCCAAGACCAGAAGGGACCATTGTGATCATCTAGTCTGACCTCCTGTATAATAGAGGCCATAGAATTTCCCCATCATAATTCGTAGAGCAGATTTTTTAGAAAATAAAATCCAATCTTGATTTAAAAATGGTCAGTGATGGAGAATCCACCATGACCCTTGATAAGTAGTTCCAATGATTAATTAGTCTCACTGTTAAAAATGTATGCACATTTCATGTACAGCCCAACACATCCTGTTCTACAAATGAAGAGTTGGTGAATTGTGTTCTCTGATTGATTCCTGAACTCCCTTCCTATATGTGAAAACTTTTCCCTAGTACTGCCTCCCTACGGAAAGCAACAAACAGGGGAAGCAACAAACTGCATTTGGCTTGAAGGAACATTGCAAGCACTTAGAGCTTGCTCTTACAGCTTACACAATTGCTCTAAATTTCATGTGGCCCCTTCACCCCTACCCCAAGATACACTGCTAGAAATCGGTAACTGGCTCAGGCTGCAAAGATCTGGACCTGAACCTCCTCAGAGCTCAACGGGATTCAAACCTGGGACTTTGCTTGTATTTCTTTCCTGGAAGTATAAAATTCTGATGTCCACTTACTCCAGAAAGAGATCAATAGTAACAGATTCCCTCAAATACATATCTAGCTACTGCTGCCTCATGAATTATCAGGCTATTTACTCCTGCCCTCTGCCCCACCCTCTTTCCCTGGCTTTGCTGATTTACAAATGGTCTCAGGTAGAGCAGGTATTGTCATATTTCTTCTGATTTCCACAGCACTCCTTGCAAAGTAAATATTACTACTCCATGTGGTCAGATCTGGCCCAATGGAAACATAGAAAGCACAAAAAATATTTAATTGCTTGATCTTGTTATGATAGTATTTATAACGATAATAACGCTTCACCACCCCGCTGGGAGGTATTGTTACCTCCATTGTACAGATAAGGAACATGAGACGCATGCTGATTGGTTGGCTTGCTCGTGGTCACCAAGAATAGACGTATGGAACCCAAGAGCCTAGGCTCCCGGTCGCTTGCATTAATTATTAGACTGGATCATCTCCCTACTATAATAAGACCATATTAATTGAAAACCATTAATTACTATTGATAATAATAAATAATAATATAAAAAGTGACTTTTTTTTTTAAATGGAAACACAAAAATCCAGGAAAGGCCAATTGCGACTCTCAGGGATTCCGTGAATGAATTTGATGGACAGCTGTGTGCTCAGGGTAACTCTAGCAGTTGCCATCCAGGAAATGAAATCAGCAGAAGTGTTTTCTATTAAAGCTGACACAGCTCAAGGGGGGTGGGGGGAGTAAAAAATGAAAATGAGCAGCTGGCATTCCACATGGTCTCTGTTGCCTCCGAAGGGAATAGGTGATGCAAAGGTTTCTGGGATTTGGTAAATTGGAAAATGATTGTGGCCTGCTGGTACTGTGGAAGCAACAGCAAACAATTACACTGATGAAGTATTGGAACACTGCTGAACTATTGTTCAGTGCTGTGCAGGTCAACACAACAGCGCTCCCGTGAATGGTAGCCTATGGGAGAAATTCCTAGCCCGTCCCCAAAAGGCCAGCTGAAGTGCTTTGCTGAGCACACTAACTTTATTTCATCCTGAAGAGTCATCTGAATTGAGAATTCTCTGCCCATCTTGTGCAGCGGTTCTATGACCCAGCTCCAGGTACTGCAGATGCTGAGACTCAACTTTCCAGAACTTGTGCAGCTCTTCAGTCTCTGGTATTTTTGCTAAGTACAGTCGGTTAAATGATGTGTGATTTTAACAAAGACGCTACCTCCAGGCATTTCTAGGCATCCCCCAGGGGAGTTTTGCTGGCGAGCAACGTGCAAACTGGTGTGGAATGAAATAAAAAACTAACCTACGGTTCAGCTCCATAATCAATTTGTATCCATTTTTCTGGTGCTTAGAAAGGTTGGAGGTGGGGAGGATATTGCATCAATTAATTTTCATGTAATTTTCATGGCCATCACAATGAGATTTAATTTTTCTGAATGGTCTGAAATTAGGAAGTTCTGGAAATCTCATGATGGCCCCTGGAGTTTCCAGCCATATTTCCAAACCAAAGAAGTTTAAAGAAGTGACTAAACTTGGTGCTGCTTATCTGAACCCCAAGAAATGGAACCTTTAAGATTCCTGCATCACCACAGTTGATTGGCAGTAAAAACATGGCGACTTCATCCGGTCCTGGGTGGTACAACTGTCTGCAGAATTAGGAGAACTTTCATAACCAAAAGTAAAGCCAGACACAACTTGCCTGATTTGGGGCCTTGTTACAAATGATAAAGCTGGGTCATATCTGAGTTTGCAAGCCTTTGGATGAAGCTGGGCTGAGTTTAGCACAACCCCTGTGTGGAGTGGTGCTTGTGGGTGAATGTCAAACCATATATGGTGGTTTTGAGTCTTAACCAGAAAAACCTAGTTGGATAAGTTTAGCTTTCCAATTTTGCATTTGTTTGAACCTGAACCTCACTAAGAAACTGAGGGGGTGAGGAACAGAACCCATACAAATGGAAACCTGAAAGGAATTTCCCATGACCCTGGGTAAATGGATGAAAGGCAGACAATAGAATCTGTTAACTTGTGTGCACACACACCTGCTTTGACCTGCAGGCCAGATCCTACTCTATTGAAGTCAGTAGCAAATTTCCCATTGACTTCAACGTGAGTAGGATAGAATCTGAAGCCCTCCAGAAAATCCAGCAGGTATTCAGCTATAATGAACGCACTGGTCCTGTTTCTGACTGATGCAAGTTAAAGTGAGCACATTGGACAAGCAATTGCAATCTCTCTGTAGTCTATACTCTAGCAGTCCCTGCCTGGAATTTCATTTATGTCAAGCTATGTTTTACATATTGGTGCACAGAGCTGTCGATAACTTATATGTGTGGTGGCAGAGCTGATAGGTTCCAGGTGATCAAGATGATACCTCATAAAAGATTCTAAAAAAGACTTATGGATGATTTAGGAAGTAATGAGATAATGTTTCAGAAACACCAGGGATCTTGGATCTGCAAAGTAATCACTCTTGGCTCAGGCATTCACTCATTTAACCAGCTTAGCTGCCTGGGAATCCCATGTAATGTAACAGTATATATTACTGCTCGGTCTGTGAAGCAGAAACTAATAGTCTCACCGTTTTATCCCTCTTCATTCTGCTGTCAGTTAACCTCCGCTTTCTCCATTAAATAATAATAAAACTGATATACTTTTTACCTTGTTCAGATATATTGCTCTCTAAATGAAAGGAAATTATTTCAATTTAATATCAGGCTCCAGTGACAGAAGAAACGAACAAGAAAAGCAAGTATCCTTTTGAAATACTGTTCTCAGGGCAGTCAATGGTGTGTTGTTATCACTGTCAAGGTTCCTTCCCTACTCTGAACTCTAGGGTACAGATGTGGGGACCTGCATGAAAAACCCCCTAAGCTTATTTTTACCAGCTTAGGTTAAAACTTCCCCAAGGTATAAACTATTTTACCTTTTGTCCCTGGACTTTATTGCTGCCACCACCAAGCGTCTAACAAAATATAACCGGGAAAGAGCCCACTTGGAAACGTCTTTCCCCCCAAACCTCCCAAGCCCTAAACCCCCTTTCCTGGGGAAGGCTTGATAAAAATCCTCACCAATTTGCATAGGTGAACACAGACCCAAACCCTTGGATCTTAAGAACAATGAAAAAGCAATCAGGTTCTTAAAGGAAGAATTTTAACTGAAGAAAAAGTAAAAGAATCACCTCTGTAAAATCAGGATGGTAAATACCTTACAGGGTAATCAGATTCAAAACATAGAGAATCCCTCTAGGCAAAACCTTAAGTTACAAAAAGACACAAAAACAGGAATATACATTCCATTCAGCACAACTTATTTTATCAGCCATTTAAACAAAACAGAATCTAACACATATCCAACTAGATTGCTTATTAGCCCTTTACAGGAGTTCTGACCTGCATTCCGGCTCTGATCCCGGCAAAAGCAACACACAGACAGAGAGAACCCTTTGTTTCTCCCCCCCTCCAGCTTTGAAAGTATCTTGTCTCCTCATTGGTCATTTTGGTCAGGTGCCAGCGAGGTTATCCTAGCTTCTTAACTCTTTACAGGTGAAAGGGTTTTTCCTCTGGCCAGGAGGGATTTAAAGGTGTTTACCCTTCTCTTTATTTTTATGACAATCACTTGTCTTTTCTCACCAGCCCTTTGTACAATTGGGGCCAAATCCTCAGGAGGTGTAAACTGCTGGCTTTGATTGAGTTATGCTGATTTACACCAGCTGGGAATCTGGACCTTAAGCCACCATGTTAGGATTAGTGGCATTTAAATGTGGGTGTGAGTAAAGTGAAACAGTGGATGCTGTTGTAAGGATCCTTATTGGCCATAACCTATTAATTGAAGATAATTAGATGAAGAGGTTCATGGACAGGCTAGTTCTAAAAGGAGGGACAGATATTTTGTTTCTCATTTCAGCTACGTCTACACTGCATGGTTCTTTTGGCAGTGTGTAGCAGGGGGCTGGAACGATTTGTATAGTGGGGGTGCCAAAAGTCATTGAACCAAACTGTAAACCCTGTGGATGATGGAAACCACTTCCAGCCTGGGGGTGCAGCTGCGCTCCCCAGCACCCCTAGTTCCAGCACCTACGGTGTGTAGTGTACATATACATGTAGCCCCCCTAAATAGCAGTGTAGCTGGTGAGGCCCGGCTTAGGTGAATAAAGACATGGCCTACACAGCGCTCTGCTAGGCTAACCCGTATTTCTCCATCTACACCATTATTTTTAGCTGTGTAGTATCCTGCTGCTTCCCCACTACAGGAGCCTTTCCTTACGACACAGAGAGACTCTGGCAGTGGGGAAAGTCTCCACCAGTGGGGAAAGCCTTTCCCCACTGCCACCCTACTCCTGGAGTAGCTACCCGGTGGCGGCATGCAGGGTGTGTAACTACTCATACCCTACACACCACCACCAATGGTATGTATGGTAGACACAGCCTTGGTTGTTAAAGTTCAAGTCCCTTAACCTTTCCTCTCAAGACATATTTCATACAAGTTTTATTTTAGTTTGTATTAACCTTCACACAGTTATTATCTGTTATTTAGGTTGTGGTAGTGCCCGGAACATGCTAGATGCTTTCCAAATGCAGAGGAAGACATAGGTCCTTTCCAGTTTATGATTTGTCCTAAGGTTAGTTTCAAATATAAGAAATAGATCTGATCTTGGGGTGATGGAATACAGGAGAAAGAGACCAAGGTAAACTGAGTCAAGAGACTGGAGAATTATTTGAGGCTGGGAACAAGACACAAAACAGGCTTCAGATTTAGAAGGCTGTTTTATGAAAAGTCACTTATTTCCTTGCTATAATTGCAATTTTGGGGAATACGGGGGTGGGGTGGGGTTGAGCAATCATTTGGCTGGGTGCTGAAATAATCATAAGGAGATATTTTATCATGGTTTAGTTCAGAATCTGTGTTCTAAAATGTATGGGATTAATCTCAGAACTAACATTGCCTGTCAAGAGAAGAGGAACTCAGATGGGACTACATACTTGATTTCTTTCCAAGATATTTTCTTCTTAAAGCTTTTCTTAAATAAAAACATAGGTCCATCAATGGCTATTAGCCAAGATGTTCAGGGATGCAACCCAATGCTCTGGGTGTCCTTAAGCCTCTGACTGCCAGATGCTGGGACAGGATGACGAATCACTTGATAATTCCCCTGTTCTGTTCATTGACTTTGAAGCATCTGCCATTGGCCACTGTCAGAATACAGGATACTGGGCTATATGGACAATTGGTATGTCCCAGTAATGCCATTCTTATGATTATATGCTTGATTTGTTTCCAAGATATTTTCTTCTTAAACCCTTTCTTCAGCATGTTGAGAGCCAGTGAGATTAGCATGTGTGATGGAGTATAATCTTCAGACACAAGCAAGAACCTTGAAAACCAAATGGGCTGTGGGTTGGAAAACACACACAGCAGAAGCATTCTGTACTGTAGCAGTTTGTTTCCGATGCAATCTGCTAGAGAAAAAGACAGCTAAGAAATGGCTGAATAAAATATACTATTCCTTCATGTATCTAGAAGAGATGGTACCCTAGGGCATAAATTGTATGCTTCAGAGGGAGGGAGAAGACAGGAAGTGAATCACCTGCACTCAGAGCAAGGTCAAGAAAATATAAATATCCTGAATTAAGTCTATTGTTAGATGTGGGAACTGTAAGTCCATGAGAAGTCCATGGGAAGCTAATAAGGAGGCTCAAACCAAATGAAAGATTCATTCTAGAATATGATGTGAGGTGACTCACAGGAACTGAAGCATAAGCCTAAGAGAGAGAAAATGAGCTAGGATTTTCAGGCAGTCTGTCAAGGCAGGAATGGGTCATGGAAAAGATACTAGAAGTTAATGATTCCAGAGAGAAACTGTAAGACTTGAAATAGCTAGAGCCACAGCTTCAGTCATGTTACTGTCTAATTTGGGGTGCAGTAGACATATGTAGGGGACTGCATGGATTTAAACTGAATACAGCCGGTGTCTTAGAGTTGCTTGTTAAGGACATTTGGAGAGAAATACCCAAGGACAGACTTAAATTGTTACTTATTTCTCATGAGTTGTTTTTGCATGTATTTGCAGTAAGACTGTCTTTCTTAAGCTCAATAGCAAAGATGGGCCCAAATCAAAACCCTGGATTTTAACACTCCCAATCTTTGGTGGGGCTTAGAATTCAAATACAGACAGGGTTTTGATTTCATGGCTGGATCTTATCCCTGCAATGGTCCAAATCAAACTCTCAGGTCTGAACACCACTGAAATTTCATGAAGTGGATTGAGTTAAAATCCTTGTCCAGGCATGAATTTTGTAGCTCAGGCCCATATGTAATTGATTGGTTAGGCCTATTCCGCAAGATACAAGCGTGTGATTATAGTGTCTCATCACGTGGTTTTTGCTTAGGTTCAGTTCTGAACTAGAGTTAATCAGCTTAGCACTGTTGCTTAGCTGTTATTTCTTAAAGTATTGTATCCATGATATAGTACTCTCTATTGTGTTACACATTCTATACAACAAAGGAAGAACAAAGGACGTGGGGTGGTTGGAGGTGGATTTGTTATTCCGGTATGGTAATTCTAGTTATTATTTAAGAAGGACTTTAATATAATATACCACTAGGGAAAAAGAAAAAATTTATATACACTACACACAGAAATAAATTGCCTTGGTAGTTTTGTTCCAGTATTTTCTTTTGCAGATGTTGGAGGTGTTTGTACGTGAAATAGAGCCTCTTCTACTCCATCCATGAAGTCATGATTCTTCACTTCACAGCAAGACAGGATGGCAAGAGTGATTGTCCTTATGGGTCAGATGTTCAGTCCTAGCATCTGAGGGCTGGAACTTGCTAGGTTCCGAGTGCACTGAACTCCCACAGGCTGCAAGAAGAAAGGACAATCTTTGTTCATGCCAATCATTTGCACATAGTACATCAATGCTGGTAGCCAGGGCTGAAAATTCAGCCTTGAATGACTTTATTGCACAGTCATATAGGAAGATGATGGACAATAAGAGAAACATCCCTAGTTTAAATACCAGCAACTTTAGGACCAGACTGAGCCTTTAGACTGAGTATATAGAAGTGATATAGAAGTGATGAGATGGAATTCACAGTCACAATTCCTTCCCTTGCTCTTCCATGCTCAGGGTGAAAGTAATTTTCTGCAGTTCTGAAAAGGGGGCTGCCTAATTCCTCCCTCACGCCAGCTAAACTCAGTGGGCTGGCATCTCAGGGCAGTGCCACCCACTCCCTGCTTGGGAAGGTGGGGAAGCATTGCACATGCAGTCCCTACTCACCCCCTCATGCTCAGGCCCATAGTGCAGGGAGCCCTAATATGCCCAGACAGGAGGTAGGGTCTGATTTCCCACTGTGCAGTGGTGCCAGGTACAGTCACAATCCCAGCTTTAATACTTGGCAAACTGCGGAGAATACTTGTTAACATGAAGTGGATGCTGTAAGTCTGATCCATTTTAAAGTTTTCCCAGTGTCAAAGTCCTTCTAAAATAAGAGGTTTTTTTAACCATCTTCAAGGCATTTCTACGAGAATATGCTGCATTATGTAACCTCTGCTATTTTTCAGATACCAAAAACCATTGGGAAAAGAAGAGTGGGTGTGTGGGTGGTGAGTCAAGGAATTATCGTAAGAGATGGTCATGAACCAAACCTCCAGTTCCAATTCATACCACAGATTTTGGGGGTGGAGGACTGTTGGCATCCAAATATGGGTCTGGATGAGAATTTCATGAATAGTTCCTATATCTTACCACCCCCACAGATCAGAACATCCTTGAACTCTGGAGGGTTTCACAATATGGATCTCAATCTAGATTGCAGCTCTGGGTCATATATATTTGTCATGTAGACCACATTCCCATTGCTGACTCACTTTATACTGCAAGCACAGATATGGAGACTATGGGATGGTTCAAAAGAACACTATGTCCCCAGCCCTAAAGGAGGAATGCACGAGGATACAGATAAATTAACTCGTAGGAAGTTTCAGCTTCTGATGCTTTACTTCATACACACACAAAACAAAAATATTGACTGCTTTTCCTGCTAATACTGCATTCTTTTAGTGGTAATAGAGAAACACAAAAGTGTAGCTGATTGTATGTAACTTAATTTAGATTCTGAGTTTGGATGAGGAAATTATCTTCATACAGAATACATAAGAAGCGGGCTGATCTAATCAGCAGAAATCTGAGCATTTTTCACATTTTCCTGAAAATCGGGCTGGTTTTGTGAGATTTTCAGAGGGAATGGGCTCCTTTTATGAGCAACATTTTCACAGCTATTCCATGTGAGAAGTTGCTCTTTTGCATGTTTTTTGTAGCAGAGGGACCATTTGCACAAACATGGAATTTCAAGGGTGCACCAAACAAGCAAAATAAAGTTGCTGCAAATTTCACACACACATCCCCAGAAAGAGGACCAGGGGACTCAGAAAAGAAAAGAAAAGAAAAGAAAAGAAAAGAAAAGAAAAGAAAAGAAAAGAAAAGAAAGAAAAATGGTTTATAATTCCCACAGACCTTATTTGCACACAGGCAGAAACTGAAAGAAAATAATTATTAGAACAGTACCTGGTTAAAAGCAATGTTACCAGCACAAAGGGCTCTGAAGGTGTCTGGATTATTAATACATTACATATACAAACTGTTTAAAAAAGGTAACTTGAAATTTCTGTGAATGGTATTTTGTGTTTTCCTTTCTTTCTATCTCCTCCAGCATAAAAAAACTTCCCAATTCAGATCCAAATGAAAACATTTCCCCTAAGTATCATTATTTAACAATCAGCTAGAAGAGTCCGCTTCGTTCACAAGGATTATTTTTGTTTTTATGTACCTTAGTTTGTTTTCAGCTCTGCTCTGTTTCAGGTAGTAATTCCTCCTGTCCCCAACACACACCAATAAAGAAGGAGAATTTATTTACAAGGCCAGTCTTTTTCTCTACCACAAGGGAGATCTACTGTTGTATTCAGTGTATAACAGAAGGGAGTTTGTGATTACACTTTCCTTGAAAACTGTAGTTGTAAAATGTCTCTGGGATACTCATCATTTGGGGCTTCAATATCTCTAGAACCTAAACAGTGTTCTCACACAGACGCACATACACACACGCCTGTGACCTCCAATACACCTGTTCAGTGTCAGTTCAATAAATGCACTTCAGTCCTTTAGGCTTGGATCGAGCAAAGAATTTAAGCACT
The DNA here is from genome assembly GCF_965152235.1 of Eretmochelys imbricata. Taxonomy (NCBI): domain Eukaryota; kingdom Metazoa; phylum Chordata; order Testudines; family Cheloniidae; genus Eretmochelys; species Eretmochelys imbricata. The sequence goes on from NC_135579.1 coordinate 19,256,758, forward strand.
TGTTAATCTTTAGTTATGCTAGACTAGGCCACAGTGTTCTGTATCTTGCAGGATATTGTTTCTTAATATTTCATCTACTATTGAAGCACTGTTTGGGGATTCCAGCCTTGGAAACTGTAACAGTATCTTTAAAGAACAGGTTGTACATTGATATAACATACTGAAACCTGCACAAGAGATTACCTCCTGTCTTGAGAGGCCACTCAAAGTTATCCCTAAATGTACCCAGTGCAATTCTGCTCTCTTTATTAGAAGACCAACTCACATAAGCATGCATTTTTGTCAGTTCTTTGAGGAGCATCTGTAAAATAAGCTTCATTGTATCTTCCATTAATATAGCTCCTTTCACCCGGAATGATCCTCCAAGCAATCTATATAGAAAGGAAGTATTTTTCCAACTCACTGCAGTATAGAGAGGCAGGAAGTAATTCCTTGTAAGCCCCAGTTTCTTGGTCACATTCGAGGTTTGGCTAATTACAATATACCTTTCCTTCCATTTTGAATACAGTAAGGCACTGTCTTCACTTCTGCTCCTAAAGCTCTTGTGAACTGTTGTAACATGTCAGATGGGTCAAACTGTGCCATCTCATTGTTCTAGTGAATTTTGAATGCACTCACTTTGTGAATTTCACAGTCGTGTTTGCCCATTTCCTACATCTTGTTGGTGATAACTAACCATCTGTCTGTTTCCTCAAAAAGTGCAAAACATTTTTTTACCCTCAGCTGAAGCAGCTCTTTTGCTGATGGCAACTCCCCCCACAAAAAAAAACAAAAACAAAGCAGAAAACAAAAAACATCCCAAACTACCACCACTGTCAAATAACTTAAATTTTTTTCAAACCCACCAAAAATCCAAAATGTCTGAGTTTGCCCTATGTTTGTCACTTTCAATACATTTAGTATTCAGAACCATGCTGCAATCTGACTGTGTAACGTCTTTTATTATGGGTAAACAACTCATTCATCCACTTCACTTGAATAATGTTCACAGCTGTTTTTCTAAGCTTTAGATCTGGAAAGTGTATTAATTTTGGAGAAAGTTAGATATTAAAACACTCAATAGAACATTGAATACATCTCCTGTTAACCCATCACCATGGGGTTTTTGTAGTGTCTTCATATAAATCAATGGTATAACCACACCGGAATATTGTGTGCAGTACCAGTAACCTCATCTCAAAAAAAATGGCAGAAGAGAAGAAAAATGAGGGAAGAGAAACAAAAATGATAAAAGGCCTGGATAAACCCTCATATGAAGAGAGATTGAAAAGACTAGGATTGAGACCTTTAGAAAGGAGACGAATAAGAGGAAACATAATAAAAGTATATGAAATAATGAATAGTCTAGATAGGGAGAACATAAGCTCCTGATCTACCTTATTTCATAACACAAGAATAAGGGGACAGTAAATGAAATTAAAATGTAGGAAATTCAAAACTGATAAAAGGAAACACTTTTCCATACATCATATAATTAATCTGTGGAACTCATGGTCACAGGAAGTCACTGACGCCAAGAACTTGACAAGATTTCAGAAGGGACTGGATATTTATATGGATATCAAGAATATCCAGAGTTATCATAATTAACAACAATCACAATTTTGGAACATAACATAACAATGGCCATATTGGGTCAGACCAATGTTCCAACTAGCCCAATATCCTGTCTTCTGACAGTGGCCAGTGCCAGACACTTCAGTGGGAAAGAAAAGAACAGGCAATTATCGAGTGAGACATCCTCTGTCATCCAGCCCCAGTTTATGGAAGTCAAAGGTTAGAGGCACCCACAGCATGGGGTTGCATCACTGACCATCTTGGCTAATAGTCATTGATGGACCTATCTTCCATGAACTTATCCAGTTACACTTCTGGCCTTCACAACATCCCCTGGCAATGAGTTCTACAGGTTGACTGTGCATTGTGCGAAGACTTCCTTATGTTAGTTTTAAATCTGCTGCCCATTAATTTAATTGGGTAACCCCTAGTTCTTGTGCTATGTGAATGGGTAGATAATACTTCCCTGTTTACTTTTTCCACACCATTCATGACTTTATGGACGTACACATATCCTCCTTTAGTTGCCTCTTTTCTAACCTGAACGGTTCCAGTCTTTTCAATTTCTTCTCACATGGCAGCTGTTCCATACCCCTAATCATTTTTGTTGCCCTTCTCTATACTTTTCCCAATTCTAATATATCTTTTTTGAGATGGGCTGACCAGAACTGTGTGCAGTAATCCAGGTGTGGGCGCACTATGGATTTATATAGGGGCATTATGATATTTTTTGTCTTATTATCTATCCCTTTCCGAATGGCTCCTAACATTCTGTTCGCTTTTTTGACTGCTGCTGCACATTGAGCAGATGTTTTCAGAGAACTATCCACCATGACTCCAAAATCTCTTTTTTGAGTGGTGACAGCTAATTTAGACCCCGTCATTGTGTATGTCTAGTTGGGATTATTTCTCCCCTGTGCATTACTTTGCATTGATCAACAATGAATTTCATCTGCCATTTTTTTGCCCAGTCATAGTTTTGTGAGATGCTTTTGTGACTTTGCAGTCGGCTAGTTTGGCCTTAACTATCGAGTAATTTTGTATCATCTGCAAACTTTGCCATCTCCCTGTTTACCCCTTTTTTCCAGATCATTTATGAAGATTTTGAACAGCACTGGTGCCAGTACGGATTCTTAGCAGACCCCACTATTTACCTTACTCCACTGAGAAATCTGACCATTTTATTCCTACCCTTTGTTTCCTATCTTTTAACCAGTTATTGATCCATGCGAGGAAAGGATATTAAAACTTGTGCTTCAGGGCTTAATGCCAGATATTAAAGAACGACATCTCAGAGACTTCCCCCTCTAAGTCATAAATTGATATTCAGCCCAGGAAAGTAGGAACTGAAAGCTGTTTGTTTGAATCCCTAATCAGTGGCCCATGCGCAATAGGTTGGTGGTTTCATTTCAGTTCCTAGTGATTAGATTTGTTTATCACAGAAAACACCACTAGCAATTAGCATCCTAATTGGCAGTCTCAGTAGAAGGGTGAAGTCTAAACGGCTCGTGGAGACTGAACTATTCTGTCACCCCACAAAAGGAGTCTTTCCAGGTCCAGGTGGTGTCACAAGGGAGGTAACATAGGCAAGCTTGATCCGCTGCTACCCTTGCTTTATCAGCTTGGAGAATAGGGAAATTCTGTCTCATTTTAAACAAGAATAGAAGAAACTCTAATAGTCAAAAAGTCATTCATTCATTCATATTATTGCTCTGGATTCCTCTCACTATAGTTCTGTTTCTAATTCTGGATGAGTTACAGATTGAGAGATTCCTCAGATGACGAAAGGGGCAAGGAAAGAACAGGACAAAACATGGCTCAGAGAGACATGCTCTTTAGTCCCGTCCCCGCCCTTAAATCTCGAAATTGGACTGAGTGAAAACCCTGGATCCAGACACCCTCCAACTTTGGCTCCAGGTCTGAAATTTGTGGCTCAGACCCACCTTCACACAACACCAAGGGTCTCGGTGAAGTCGATGATTAAACTCCAGGAAGAACAGGATTGGTCTGTGTTCATTTGGAAACTCAAACTACCCATAGTATAGAAAACGGGAGCCTGTTATGGAAATATGGCTCTAATTAATATACATGTTTATGGATCAAACTTTATCCACACTTATTACAAGAAGGCTCTCATCTTTGTGCACCTAATGTAAGTGAAAATGAACCATCTGTTTGAATGGTTTTGCAGCACAGAATAACAGATGTATAAATGAAGTGTCATATACAGCACTGATATTAAATAGTGCTGGAGGTTGAAAACTCCTGTAGGAGGCCAGATTGTTTTAAATCTTCATTCTCATGGAATGATTAATTGTCCCATGTGTATAACTCTGGTGTGTCTCCCATTTTAGCTAGCATGAAGCAGATTACATTGAATTAATAGATTTTAAGACCATTACAATCGTTTAGCCTGGCCTCCTGCATAACACAGGCAATAGGATTTCACCAACCGCTTCCTGCAACTAGCCCATATCTTCTGCTTGAGCTAGAGCATATCTTTTAGAAAGATGGATCAAATACACCCCCACTTTTCAGTGTTTTAAGGATTCAGATGTATTTCTTTGGACGAACTAGACAAAATAGCCTCAGACTATCCTTAATGAAGTCTGAGCTCTGAAAACTAATCAAACTATTGGGATCAGTTGCCATCATTGGCACATTTCAAAGGAATATTTGGGGTAATCATATATTAGGACATTAGTCTAATTTCAGTATTTGTAAATGAGACTAGACGTGTATGTTAATTAAATGCCCACAAGTCAATTCACCCTGAAGAACTGGAATGCAACCCTGACGTGTATTCTCAGTCATTTTAGATTACCTGCTTGCCCTCTCCCAGTGTTGACACCACATGACAGAGATGGTGGAATAGGCCCCCTCTTGTCTCTCTCTCAATGGATTCTTCGCTCTCTTGTTATTTATCAAAATCAGCCCATGAACAAACTCAGAAGCATTGTCTGAAAGGATAGACACGCATTTCTCCTGAGCCCCACAACCAATGTACATCACTCCCCAAATCTCATTCCTTTTTTTCGTTTCTTAATTCCTTGGTGGAAATACTATACACTGTAGAACATTTATGTTCACTGGTTAAACTTCTGCAGGAAGCCAGTTCATTTTTCCTTTAAAAGAGTTCTTGTTTTTCAGACGTAAATATAATTGATTTATTGAAAGTGTCTTTTTTTGTCTACTGAGATTCTTAAAAATCACAGAATATTTATTTAAACCCCCTTTCCAAGCAAACTAAAAATACAAAGAAAATTCCAATAGAGATTAGAGAGAGTGCATAAAAAAATCTTACTCTATCTTGGAAATTGCTATGGCTGAAATTGTCAAAGAAGATGAATTAGGTGCCCAGAGCCTATTAAACCTGTGGGTGGGCATTTAATTCCCTTGGCTTCTTTTATAATCCCAGCATCTGTTGTTCAATGTTGAAATAACTTTATAGACATGAATTATTTGATTTTTTTTAAATATAAATTTTTAATTTGATCTCCTAAGGAGCCGACTGATGCACTCTTGTGTTGATTTGTTAAAGCCAGTACTCAGTTAAACTTTTGTGTAAGAAATATCCCGTTGCTCTAAATGTGTTAGAGGACTAAGTGCCTGATCTGAAGCCCATTGAAGTCAATTGGAAGACTTCCATTGGGTTTTGGAGCAGGCCCAAAGTGTAGGCTCTGGCTGACTACTAGCTTTTCATCTCTAGAGACATTTCTTCAGATCTTGCTTTCAGTAAGTCTCTCTCTCTCACACACACACGAAGGGGTTATGAACGAAGGGGTTATGATCCTGTTCATTCACAAAACCACAGCTCATTTGGCATGATCACCAGTATACCTGCTCAAGTGAGGCCCAGTACTGGAATAAGACATTTTTCAATTTGTGACTGCGGTACACTGCCATAGATGTGGGACAGAGGACTGGAATGGTAGCCAGTCTGCACATCAAGATTGAGGTACATTAGCAGCATTAGGGGTGGGATGGGGATAGGTTAGAAATAGAAGGGGTGAAAAGAATTGAGGAACAATGAAGCCTACACCTGTAGGACCCCAAGCTGCAAACACTTCTGCATGTGAGTAACTTTATACTTGCAAGCACTGCAGTTGATTAAGTTACACACATATCAAAGGGGCTACACACAAGAGTTGTACGGTTTTAATTGTACAGGTACAGTTACACCACTACAACTCCTCTAGCGTACATGCAGTTATTCCAGTATAAATTTGCTTATCCCTTTATAGCTAGTCTTGGAAGGATGAGATTGTTATCAGTAAATGTTGGTAAGAGTCGATTGCACCGCACACACACAAACCCATGAAAAATATTTCCATGAATAATAATCAGAATTTACAAATAGGCAAAGTAAGAAAAATGCTGCTTGAGAACAGCGTAGCATTTGATTTAAGGTTGTTTACATTGTATATGTTGACGTGCTGTTGGCAACTTGTGTTTTAACGATTATGAAACTTTAACTTTTTGAATGTCAACATCTAGTCTCATTCAAAAATTGTCTGACTTCCTCCTCCATTTCCTAAACCTGTGAGCACTGAAATTGATACAAGTAAAAAAAAAAGTTTAAAACCCATCATTTTGCACAACTGTGAAAATGTAAATGGATAAAAATTGAAAAAAAAAAAGATTAAAAAGAAACATCGATATTATCCATCAAAATTATATAAAAAAATTAATTCTGCCAAATTTTATAAGCTTGACTGATATAAGGCACTATTATACTAATATAAGTACATCTAGTTGAGGGGTTGCACCAGTATACCTATTACAGTAGTAAATCACACCCTTTACCAACACAGTTATATTGCTACAAAAACTACATGTGGATAGGCCCAATGTCTTCAGGATCAAAGCTACATCTTGATAATAGGAGCCTGATCTATTAGTTGTTGTGCTCCCAAAACTCCCAAGGAAGTTAATGGTCATTCTGAGTGCAAAAGGACGGCACAATTGCAACCTTATCTGGTATCTTAAGCAGTTCATTATCAGTCCCCAGGGATAACATCCTGAAACTGTATTCTGCAATTTCTCCCAAAAGATCTTACCTTGTTTTTGGTTTTCTAAAGTTTTGCAGCTCATGTTCAATTACAATCTTTCCTAAGAAAAGTAAATAGCATGTTTGTAACAGGTGAGTTTCAGATATTGCGTTTGCAGATCAGACAAACCCAGGCACACTAGACACATTTAATACTAAAAGAGACTTCAATATTTTAAGAAGGTTCGTTATTTTCCCTGCCAGAAGTATTTGGCAAAAGCAGAGTGTTAAATGCAACTGAAGTAGAAAGCAAAGCTTCTTAAATGTCAGGGGAAGATTTAGAAAGTGTCTAAGTACACCAGAGGCTGACATTAATTTCCCAGCTATCAAATACCCAAATATGAACTATACTCCTCATCAGCCTAGCTCTTCCTCAAAGCTGCAATGGGGAACTGATGGGGTTAAGCATAAGCCAACTCTTTCAATTTACTAAAATTTACAGTAACAAAGGCCAGGGACTTTAGTAACGAGTGCTGTAAAAGCTCAAGGCTTGATATTAACTTTGTACTGTCAAAGAGAAACTTTATTCTGTGACGTTTACGACATGGTAGTTTCCTGAATATTTTTATAAACTCATGGTCTTGTGTGTATCAGATACACAAGAAGTGTATTGCTCATATTTTATTATTCTTTTTAAAGTAAAGTACCCAAAAAGTTGCAGAATGTTTGAAAAGGATGCAAATAAACGACTACTTGGTTTGGACAATATTGCTAAGCAACAATTAACATATTGTAGCAATCTAGGAATTCACAATAGTCACTGGTTTCAGAGTAACAGCCGTGTTAGTCTGTATTCGCAAAAAGAAAAGGAGTACTTGTGGCACCTTAGAGACTAACCAATTTATTTGAGCATGAGCTTTCGTGAGCTCACGAAAGCTCATGCTCAAATAAATTGGTTAGTCTCTAAGGTGCCACAAGTACTCCTTTTCTTTTTACAATAGTCACTGTGCTGCTTTCAGAGCTTCACAGTAACAGCGGGGAGAACTCCTAGACCTGCATCCTCCAAAAGGACAATCCACTTCCACTGGAGCTAAAGAAGAATTCCCATTAATTGCTAACCGTTTGAGGCCTGTGGCACATAGTTCACCTCTTCTGATTGCATCCAGGAGAGGGGAGGGGTACAGAGACATACTAGCCAGTACACTGTGTGACATTGTCTGTAATGAGTTGCAATCAGGAGAGTTACAGAAGATAGCACAAGTTAAATGGGAAAGTGTTGGAGGCAGGCTAGTCTCCAAGAGGGGACCTCTGCTCCTGAACCCTAACGTGTTCCTCCGATCCCCAGTAGTCTGCTACAGCCTGGATTTGATATGCTTCAAGACATGCTACGACTCACCTATTTTCCCAAGCATTATTTGAAAAGGGAATGGGTTTAACTGGGTTTATGGGGCGGATGATAATGGAATAAATTTGCTTTGAGGCTTGGAAGGTCTGTCTCACCATGGTATTTGAAATGATGTAAATTGGATCATTGTTCATGTCAACTGTCTGCATATGCCTACAGAGCTATGTCAAAATGGAAGTTGTGTGTGTTCTGTTTCCAAACACAATGTAATGGCAACGCAGCATCCATCATATTCTTGCCACTCCGGTACTCACCAGCAGCATGCTATTGCATGGACAGAGGACTATTTGAAGCAATGGTACTCTAATGGGTACTTGGCTTTAATTCCTGGTAAACAGCTAGACAGGTTGGTATGCAACTGGCAACATGAATACTCCTCGCTAACAGCCATAGTCCTCTCTTCATTAGATCCACAGTGCTAAACTAGAAAGGGATTCTGAATGGAAGCTTGGCTGCCATACAAACCAGAGCAGAACAAATGCCTCAGATTGGTATAGAACTTTGAGAGTGAATATTTGCTCCTGCTCTGGTGCAGTATTGCTAATACTAAGTGGTAAAAACCCCATTGGGGTTGTCTTAAAAACCACGAGATTTAAAACAAAAAAACCCTCCAATCCATGTGGTTTTTCATTTGCCTCAGCAGTTAGTTACTATCTGTCCCAGGGACTGCAGTTTTGCCAACTTTCATGATTTGACTAGAAGTTTTGTGACAAATTGGTGTTTTCATTAAAGCTCCAGCTTCTGGAGTCATGTATCAGACCCTCTGCTTCCATTTTTTTTGAAGTGTCTAGCCCTCCTGGTAGCAGAGAAAATATTTCAAAAAGAAGCCTAAAACCTAAGAAAACCCAGAACCCCAAATATATTATTTTTAAAATAATGATTTGTGGGGATCCTAGACACTTAGGGTTGGCAATATTGACTGCATTATGCCTAGAGCCTTGGATCAATACTCTTATACATTTAAATAAATCTGTGAAATGAGGATATTAATACCTACCCATCACAGTGATGAGATGATTCACTACTGTAGTTACTGTTTATATAATAATTTGAAAATATCAAGAACTGTATATGGAAGAGATGATATATTCAGACACATGCATTATAGAAGCCTTGGGTATGTCATGCACACCTGAGAATTACTCATGTTATAAATCTAGCCAAAAGAATCACTCCGTTCATTCTTGTATCTTGCACTCCCATATGGTTAGTATTTGAAATGATAAAAGCAAGCACAGTTCATGTGGCAGCTTTGGAAATTGGAATCAATAGATCATCTAGTGACCAGTTATACATCACAACACAAAATGTACAAAGGGCCAAATCTTGCTTCCACTGAATTCAATGGGAGTTTTACAGCTGATTGCAGTGGAACTAGGATTCGGCCCTAAATGAAAATATTTATTATTCAGGAGGGGTATTCACTGAATAAATGCTCTGGGAGTTAACAATGGAACAACCTCATATTTACTGTTCCTTAGTTCTGCTCCCTCTTTAACTTGCATTATTCTTTTCACACTTATCTCTGTACCTTCCCTCCTGTCCCTGTTACTGAATTCATTAATCATTTTTCTGACACATCTACTAAGTGATCTAAGCCCCATTATGATTAGCTTCAAAATATGTTAATCACAAAGCCCACTGTATAAATATTTAAATTTTATATTTTAGTAAATCTACCATATCAAAAGGAACAGGAAAAAGAAAGAGAAGGAACTGTGCACATTTATTATGTATGCTATTATTACAGGGGAGCATGACAATGCCTATGCAGAAAGATCTCGTGGCTAATACAAAAGAAAAGAACCTACCGAAAAACATTATCCAAGTGAGTAGATAGATGGCCCATACCCAGACAATGATGATTATTGCACTGAGGCCTCGCTATTACAGTGATGAGCATACTGATCAGTAGATAGATAGACATGTAGATATTACATCTGACAAATTAGAATGCGCTAATCCTTGCTTTCAAAGTAAACTTGGAAGTAATTTTTAAATAGTTATTTGCATTTTTGGGTTCGTACAGTATTTGTGACCAATGCAGAAGAAACAGAGCTAGTTCTAGAGAAATGCAAACCATAAAGTAGCACATTCTGCTCCACTCCCCGTGGTACCTGCCCATCAAGGCCTGATACACAGGCAGCTGGGACTATCAGAAATGAATGTAGTCCAGATCCACAATGCAGCTATGCCAATTTGCACCTGCTAAGACTCTGGTTCAAAGATGGAAGGGATATGAGAAAGGCCAGAATCCAAAGGGAAGGAGGATAAGGAGATTTGCGGGGAGGGGAATGAGCAATGGGAGCCTCCCAAAGGAAGTGGGAAAGAGAATAAACTGTTGACCCCTGCAGGAGATTTTCACATTGTCTGCTCGAACAGCACTAGAAAGAAGAATGAGTGATCTCCTGGGGAAGCCTGTTTCCATGAAATTTCCATCCCAGGTTTGCCTGTTCAAGAGCTACAGACAGTCAATATAAAAATCATCCAAACTTTTGTGTTCTTCTCTCTTTCAGATCTGCAATTGCTTTAATAGTCTATTTTTATTTGCTTTAAAAAACCAACAACCTGTAGCTTTTGTGTCTGGGGTATTTTGAGTTTCCAGACTACCAGATATTTTGCACGTTGGCACTGACATTAAAAATTCCCTCGATCTTTGGGTTGGTAGATCCTTAGGCCTCATTTCACCATAGCACATGAGAATGCTTACGCAGAAAGATCTTGTGACTTAAGCATGTCCTGAAGATTAGATGCATGAGTTGTTGCTACTCATGTGCCTAAAGTTAAGCATGTTCCTTTGGCTTGAAGCTGTAGAGGATAAGAATATCTCTGCTCCCATCTCTCGTGGGGTACTGGGGAAAGCATGAACACAGAGCAACATCATCTGCATCAGTTATTTCCCTAGAACTCTAGATGGGCAAAAGCAGCAGAGTGGAAGATGCTCTGTCCCCATCCATTGATTTACAAGGGAAAGCGTGTCCAGAGAGAGAAAGCTTCATTTAAATGAGCTGTCTGCCCAGATTCCTCCACTGACACTTCAGAACCAATACGTGTACACATACCTGGAACTGATGAGCTGGTAGAACTGCACGGAAAGACCCAGGACTCAGGGTTCTGCGAGCTACTGGCTCCCCTTCACTGATGATTTTAAGTTAAGAGCACGTTGCTGGGAGATCCACTGCGGAGGACTGCAAGCTGGGCGGTGTCACAGAAAGGACTTGCTAAAGTCACTGAGGAGCGTAGCAGAGCTAAGTGAACTCCAGTGAATCCCCTCCCTGAGAGTGGGGAAGTGTTGCCTATTAAGGGTGTCCAAGGGAGGTCTCAGTGATCCCAGAAATTCTGGGTCGGGGCTTGAGCTAGTGGTGTTTGTTAGTTTTAAGAGGGGTCCCTAACTGTTTGAATCCTGCTGCTGCCAACGTCTGGCAAAAGGGTTACAAGGCTTTTCTGATCTGGAACCTTGGAACCCTGGAGACATGGCTAGGGCAGCTCCCCGCTATGCTGATTGACCCGGGCTAGAGGAGTACTGCTGAGCTGCACAGGAAGGGTTCACCACTATCATCTGAAGAAAATAAATTCCCTGTAAGAGGGGAACTGCTGCTGCTTCTCCAAGAACAAGCAGTCATTAGCTCACTCCAAGAATTCAAGCCAGAATCAGAGGCAGAAGTCACAGTCAGCAACTGGCAAGGAAGGAAGGAGGGTAGGGCAAGGAAGCAGGAACCAGGCAAGGTAGCAGGAGCAGGAGCCAGGCTGGATCTGGATCTGGATCTGGATCTGGATCTGGATCTGGATCTGGATCTGGATCTGGATCTGGATCTGGATCTGGATCTGGATCTGGGACATCTAGGCAGCAACAGGCCTAACACCTAATTGCTCAGACACAGGATAGGACAGGAACAGGAACCTTTATACCTGGTGGTGTCCAATCAGCAATCTGCTGTAAGCCATCTGACCCTGCTGAGTCATGGATTGTGGCTTCTGGGGTGGGGTGTTAGCAACAGTTCCCTTATCAGCCCTGGCAGTTTGGGGGTGCAGTGGATAAGGCTCCCCTTTAACAGGCCTACTTGCCTGGGTTCCAGACCTCTAGTACCTGATAGCAAACTACTGAGGGCTCCCATTTGGTAAGGTGAGATCAAAGTAGGTTTCTCTTGTGGTGAGGACATGACATAGAGGTGTTCCCTTTCTGTAGGGGACCATCAACCACCTCAAAAGGAATTTCTTTTCTGCAAAGTAGCTAAACAACCACAGAAAGGAACAAAGTGCAGTTCCTGCAAGTCAGAAACCTGCTTCCCTAAGGACCCTCTCTCCTCTGCTGGATAGCTGTTTCTTATTGAGCCACAGCTGATGGCCCGTCTCATCAGGCCTGGCAGCTCATACATCCTTCGCAGCACAAGGCTGAGCATTGATTCATGACAGAAGCCACAATGAAATCAGTGACACCTGGACATATAGTTTTGTCACACAGTCTTCTGTCTGATTCATGAGAGACCATTTATTTCATCATGTCCTGGACAATAAGTATTTGGACCTAAAAGTTAACCGGGTACTCAAATGTGGGCACACAGTTTTGCTTACGGTTGAGTTGCATGTGCTACCCCCTGGTGTACATGTCCAACCCTGAGTTGTGTGTGTTCATCAGGAGCCCAAATTCTCAGCTGATGTAGTATCTCAGTGTAGCTCCAATTAAATCAATAAATTTACTTCATCTGGCAGTTTTGTATATACATCTTGTCTCATTTAAAAAATCAGCATGCATGCTTTGAAAATATGACCTGTAATGAGAAAAGCAGCTCTGTCATCCTTATATTGGGCTATTATTTTATTAGCCTGCAACATAAGGTAAAAAAAGGGAATTACAGCACAAAATTCTGTATCACTCCTATGTATAATGTTAAAGGTTCTTATCTATCCAATACAACTTTTACACATCATTAAAAAAGGAAAAAGCCCCAATGTAATTTGATTATATTTTCTAAAAATATCTCCGCAAATAACCACCATACTTAAAAAACCCATATCAACTAGATCAAATCAGAAATTTGACATGGAGTATTAGTTTTTTGTAAAGTAATATTTATTATATTGGTGTAATTCTTTTCAGAACACATGAGAGAACACAGATATCCCCAGGTCCCTACCCACTTGGAATAAAAATATACAGAGAATGACTATATCAGCAATCAATAACTCCCATACTGGCTTCCATCAACTGCCATGCAAACCTGTCAAAACACCCGAGGACAATTTCCTGCTGAAAACCCATTATGTCTAAAACAAGTGATTAAATGAGCCAGTGATGGTAATGCGCTTTGAAAGTTAAGCCGCCATGGGTGATTAAATGTCTGTGGGTAATCAACAGAATTATAAACATACAATTGTTTGGAGATTATTAGTTGGGACAATATAAATGTTCTTTTATGAGACAGTTATGGTGTAACTGAGAACAAAATTTGGCCCATTTATAAACCAATTTACTCCCATTTTAGGTACACCATAATTTACGTCAGCACTGAATGTGGCTATTAAAGTCTCTTGAGAGTTGAACCTGAGAACATCAGCTTGCATTTTGGCTCATTCATTTGTATGGTATTTTGAGGAAATAAAGGGTAGCACTCAGGATTTAAACTTTGATGGCTTCAGATTGCTTAGCAACCTATTTAGTAAAACCTGATTGTTTCATCAGTAAAGTTTAAATCACTGCTTGGGGATGGAGAACAATTGAGTGATTAAGAGCTAAATGTGTTGCAAAATTAATCTTGGTCTTTTGTTTAAATTTCAATCCTGTACAGTACGCACATCTTATTGGACAATGGATTAGTTAACATCCAGTATAAAGGGTTAATCTGAGCTGCACAAGGTGATTGATGTACTACAGAGGGAATGTGAAAGACTACATTAGTGCTTTTTCATGTACAGGCATTGGTGTGAAGGCTGAAGGAAACAATCTATAGTGCTCAACTGAGTATGGGCTAGAGAAGGAGTCAGCATCAACAGGTCCCCATTGTTGTCAGTCAGATTTACTGATTACTTCTTTTAGTGTCGCTAGATAGAGCCACTTTGAAACCCAGGGAGCTCTGCTATAAATATGGATACACCCCCGGAATTCTTAAACTCTTTTAGAATTCTTGAGTGAACACTGTCCGATCCTAGTGACTTGTGGCTCTTTTTTTAATCAATTTGTTCAAGTTTTCTTTATTTTGTTAATTTATTTAGATTTATAAACAGTAATGAAAAAATGTCTATCCTTAATTCTAGGTGCCTTTAACTGCATTTTCAAAATACTGCATTTTCAAAAAATTTCAAAATATAAAAAAAGTAGCAGCGACCTCCCCAAAACAAAAGGTAAGGAAATACACAACTGTAGATCACAATTGAACCAAGCATCCTGCTGCAAATATCCTTCCAGCTACACACATATCACTAGTTTATCACATCCTTCCTCCTACAAAGCCTGGGTAAAGAGATGGGGCTTGCAACGAAAAGTCAACAAACTGTGCTAACTGCACCAACTCAGGTCAGAATCTTCCACACACCTGACCTGACGTTTCTTGACGACCCCTCTTGATTTCTGATGAATTTGGAGTCCAAGTCAAACTTTGTGCACAGTCAGCTGTAAATACCACTCCTGCGCTGTGCTAATCTCTTTCTTTCTGTATCTTTAGTACAGTCTGTTGACTTTCAGGGCAAACTACAAGCCCCATTTCTTTACCCATGCTTTGTGGGAGGAAGTATGGGATAAACTGCTGGTATGTTTGTGTCTATGTTGGTTGTAGCACATCACTGGGGAACTTTCCTTTTATATTAGCATCATCCTACACTATGCTAATCGTCAGCCTCTATACATCGTAGACTTTGCTGATCCTTACGTTACTCATCCTTGGTTATTGAATACCAAAAATGAGCAGACAAGATTGTGGAAGCTTTCATCTCCTGGTCACTAGCTCAGATCTAGCCTAAGGTTTATAGTGACCAAAGACTTGCCATCTGTTCAGTGGTGTTGGTGAAAAGAGTTGCTGAACCTCAGCTCTAGTTTCTAGTGTCCAGATGTTCCGGTAACAAAAATGTCCATTGCCATTGGTCCTTGTTGATAAACTCAGCAGAGAGGCCAAAGACTGCTTGGGAGTGAAGACAGACACTATTTTACTCTTTAGAGATAATCACTGCAGAACAGAGTTGAGACACTGAAGGGAAGGAGATTAGGGGACACCATGGCAGCTTGCACTGCTCCTGCCTTTGCTTTTCCTGTTCCTTGGATATAAATAGATACATCGGTCTCTAGGGCTGTCAATCCAGCATCCTCCACCTGCACTAAATTCACTTTTAAAAAGTGAAATGGTTGTAGAAGTAAAATGCTTTATAATTTTCATGTAAATTCCATTTTTTTCTCTGCTGAGTCTGGAGGTGTCCAAAATTTGAGAAGCAGAAAATAGAAGACTTTTAAATGAAGCATTAAACCATTTTGGCAGTTTCTCTAAGAGGTACTTAAATGTTCTGAGTCTTTGCATGCTCTGAATTTGGTCTTACATTTTATTTTTCTTAAGACATATCTATGATTCATATGCCAATAAATTGAGTTGTGTTTGTTATTTTAGCACAATTATATTTTCTGTTCCCTCAAGTGACAGTCATCATCTCTATAATAGACAACTACTCTTTCACCATCCAAGCCACCTGATAAATTAATTACTGGTACATAAGAACAATCATACTGGGTCAGGAGGGATAGCTCAGTGGTTTGAGCGTTGGCTTGCTAAACCGAGGGTTGTGAGTTCAATCCTTGAGGGGGCTGTTTAGGGATCTGGGCCAAAAATTGAGGATTGGTCCTGCTTTGAGCAGGTCCCTTCCAACCCTGATATTCTATGACACCAAAGGTCTGTCTTTCTAGCCCAGTATCCTGTCTTCCGACAATGGCCAATGCCAGGTGCTGCAGAGAGAATGAGCGGGACAGGTAATCATCAAGTGATCCATTCCCAGCTTCTAGCAAAGTGGTACTGAAGTCTATCATGTTTCTGCGTTATTCCATCCAATAAGACTTGTGCTGGAACATTTATTATAATCTTGATTTTAGCTGTTTATTGTAAGTGCACAGGAATTGTACAATTGTGCGAGATACAGAGATGAATAATTAAATAAAGTACCCTTTTCACAAATAAATACACTGGGTCAGAGCCTCAGCCCTTTCTTAACTCTCCTTTGTGGTGCTGGCTGGCACAAAGAGGATTTAGTGCATAAGGGAATCCTTAGCTGGTGTAAGACTGTTTCCTCGTACATACAGCGCTGTGAGAATTCTGGAGCAGAGAATGGGTCAGGATGAAGTAGGGTGACCAGATGTCCTGATTTTATAGGGACACCCGATATTCAGGGCTTTCTCTTATAGAGAGGCCTATTTCCCCCCCATTCCTGTCCCGATTTTTCACACTTGCAATTTGGTCACCCTAGGAGGAAGCAAGTCAGGGGCTGTAGGAGGGTGGAGGGCTGAAGTACATTATATGAAGCCATTTGATCTTGGCCAGTGGAACAGCTTCATATATCTCCACACTGGATTAAACAATGGGTGGTGATACTGGGTGTGGAGACTGTAAAGAGATGTTGTGAAAATATTATGTACATGAGTTTCCACCACTTGAGTGATCCTTTGCAGATTCCATTTTCCTGCTGTCTTTACACAGGGCAGTGGTTCTCAAACTTACTCGATAGCAACCCTCCTTCTTTGTGGCTGTAGTTGTTTATGCCCTCCCCCACTGCCACACAAGTACATCTATCGCCACCCAGCTCTGACATCAGAGCAGAGAGCGGCGGCTGCTGGTTGGGCACCCAGCTCTGAAGGCAGGCTGCCGCCAGCAGCAGCGCAGAAGTAAGGGTGGCCAGGTTGGCATTGCCACCCTTACTTCTCCACTGCTGCTAGTCGCTGTGCTGCCTTCAGTGCTGGGTGCCCAACCAGCAGCCACCGCTCTCCTCAAGCTTCTCACCCCCCCACCAGAATACACTCTACACGCCCCCCAGTTTGAGAACCTCTCACACAGGACATTCCCGTGAGCCCCTTGAAGCCAATCAAAGTCAAGGACGCACAATACCTGCCGGGGTCACACATCACTTTGCAGAATAAGGCCAATAACACCTATAGGGATTACTATTCCTGTAGTACAGAGGCCATTCCTGTACGGCACCCTCAGAGGAACTGGAAGAGGCCTCATATGTGTTTGGGACCTTTTTTCACTAATTTCCAGGTTTTACCACCTGAATAACACAGCTAAGAGCTTTGAGTGGAACAAAGCAGTGTGGGCAGCAATATAACACATGGCAGCACATGAAGCAGCTATGTCTATTGTGACTCACTCGAGATTCCACTTGTGAGTTATTGTTTCTTTCTTCCAGAAGGGTCTTTGGAAGATTTTCTTTAAATCCTCAGTGAAACACTGCTATATATGCATCCACATTCTGTTTTAAAAAAGAAAAGGAGTCCTTGTGGCACCTTAGAGACTAACCAATTTATTTGAGCATGAGCTTTCGTGAGCTACAGCTCACTTCATCAGATGCATACCGTGGAAACTGCAGCAGACTTTATATATACACAGAGAATATGAAACAATACCTCCTCCCACCCCACTGTCCTGCTGGTAATAGCTTATCTAAAGTGAGCATCAGGTTAGGCCATTTCCAGCACAAATCCAGGTTTGGAGGGTGAGAAAACCTGGATTTGTGCTGGAAATGGCCTAACCTGATGCTCACTTTAGATAAGCTATTACCAGCAGGACAGTGGGGTGGGAGGAGGTATTGTTTCATATTCTCTGTGTATATATAAAGTCTGCTGCAGTTTCCACGGTATGCATCTGATGAAGTGAGCTGTAGCTCACGAAAGCTCATGCTCAAATAAATTGGTTAATCTCTAAGGTGCCACAAGGACTCCTTTTCTTTTTGCGAATACAGACTAACACGGCTGTTACTCTGAATTCTGTTTTAAATATACAATAGCTTTATTTCATCTGATGCAGATGGGAAATTGAGTTACAAAAATATTGCCCACCATTGTCTACTTACCAATTCTGATTTAAGAGAAAAGGTTAAAAGAAACATGTGGATACAGATCCTTCGCTGGTGAAAATTAAAACAGGTCAATTGAAATTAATGGCATTAAATGGGTTACCCCATATCTGGATCTGGCTTGTATAAAGTAGCCACTGACTAAAGTTGAGGATATGAAACCACCTACAAATAACTGAAGGATGGGGGGAAAAAGGAAGTAGTGGAATATTTTTAGGGCATTACAAGGGGACATATCTAGGAGCAGTGGGCTAAAATTAAGAAAAGGAATAATTTCCTAGCAGTGAGACTGTGGAAGCGTCTCTTAAGGGAAACATTGAAAATCCTTCACGTGACTGGTGGGCTGATGTGTCATGATGTTCTGGGACTTCCCCACTTGATTCCTAATCAGGAAATCTGGAGCAAACAAAGCAGAGACCAGCACCTAGAAATCCATCCCAGGTTATACATTGAACCCGGTTTGAACTTTGGGAATTTAGTTATACTGTGCCAACTCAGGGATTGTGTTCATGCAGTACAGACAAAAGCAGTCTATCTAGGTTGCTATGCCTTGCTCATCATCATGATGTCTGAATGTCTGCCAGATTATATACTTCACTGTTATGTATCTAGGCTTTCATCTTTCATTTAAAGACTGTCTAGTAGTCTAGAGATAGATCTTGGTGAATAATTTGTAACGAATAATTTATTCAATGAGTTTAATCTCTTTTTTGCTGTTTGCAAATTGTCAGCAGGAAGATAATAATTTCAGGTTTATTTGCTATTTGTCAGCATTCACTGAATAATTTCTGTGAATAGCTTTTGGTTTGTAGCTCATTTGTGAGCATCCATTGTGATTATTTGATATACGAAAACTGAGGTGTTTTGATTAGATACATAAGTTACATTATATTTTTGTGTTCCTTAAGTGAATATGCAACGCTTAAGACTTCCAGGGGAACTACTCCCATTTACAAATTCAGGATTTACTTTTGTTGAATCTTATCCAGTATTTAATTAAAATGCCCTCTTCTGGTGGATATTCCAGCTGGCAAGCTGGAACACAATTGTGGCAAATTAATTAAAAAATGCAAATGAATATTTGAAGAAATATATTCATTTTGCTGCATCCACCTGACTCACCCTGGGACACTGTGGGTAGAGAGAGAGTGAAAGCTGTTCTAATCCCCACTAAATTTATTAAAGTCCCGTGGGAGACTTTAATAAGAGATGGCTCAGGAACTCCATGACCTAATAAGATTTTGTCATTTAATTATTCAATTGATATATCCATGTGCATTACTTCTAATTTCTATGACATAGGGAAAGAATCCATCACATCTGGAAATCAAATCTATATTTGATTTTCGTGATTTTGGTGTGCTCATTAGTGAGTTGCTCATTAGGGCTGTTCAAAAATTTCTCATCAGAGAGGTTTTTGACAGAAAATTAGGTTTTTGGCTACATGAAAATTTCGGTGGAACATGTTTTTTTGTGTTTGTCAAAATTTTCAGTGGGGGGAAGGAAGAAACCATTTTCTGACCTAGTGTATTGTTCACCCTTGTGATGGAAAACTATGCTATTTCACCAGAGAAGGTAAGGCCATTTTATCTGTGCAGAATACAAGTTAAAACTCCCCCACCAATTATCATGGAGGTGGTTTTTGTATGTAGCTATATTTGTGGCAGGAGGGCTTTGGGAGTGTGCGTGTTTGTGAATGGCGGTAGTTGGGACCAGTGGTGCGGTGTCAGGGAGACATTGCTTTAATGGGACGTTTCAAACCTAGTGATGGAGCCAATGAAGGCAAATGATTTGGGTTTGTGATACAGTAAGAATATGTACATAAGACTATTTTCAGTGAACCTCAGATGGTTTCACAGGGAGAAGAGTGAAGATGACCTTTCACATTTTTAGAGTGTTCAGATCCAGGGCATGTTATCAGACTCATCTCTAATTAAATTCAGGAGTTTAGGTTATGGAAAACTCTTCAGGATAAAGAATGATCCCGAGATTAGTAATTTTTATGAGTTGTCTGGTACTTTCTGGTTCTGTTTAGGATGGAAATGCATCAAGGACAGCCTCATTTGCGGTATTGCAGTATCTCTGCTTCTCATCATGGTTGAACACAAGTGAAAAGACCTGCTATAATCATCTCTGTTAATTCTCTAGCAGGCAAGTAAATAAACAATTCCACTGAAATCCAGGGCTGTCTTAATTCCACTCGGATGGTAGCTTGATCTTTTCTGGAACTGCAGCCGCCTTGAAGCTATAATTACTTGATCCCCACAGAGTTCTTTGCTACAGATTTTCTTGTTTCAAGTAGTCCTGATTACCTTAATAAACAGCCACAGGGGTATTCTTTTGGAGAGGAAAATAGATGATGCTGGTATCAAAGGAAAGGGGTTTAAAGAAGGCAGTGCTGCCAATGCTTACCTACTTTGCTAGTTTTCTTATAATCGTAAGGGATGCACTTGGGGTTTCTAAATGCCTGTCCCTTTGAGATTTATTTTAGATGCTTGGCTGGGCTGGCTTTAGGTTTTGGGTACCTCTAGTCAGGTCGGCTTCGAAGGAGTTTGTGAGACCCACACATGCCATGACACTGTCATACAGCAATATTTACATCAAAATGCTTTGGGGTTCTACATCATCATGGCTCTGCAATGCCTTAAAGAAACTGGGATAAGTAACACAGGCAACACAACCAGGCTTCTTCCTCCCATCCTGGAGGGTAGGGGACAAAGCTGAAAAGTTAACCTGGGACACAGGACTAATGGGAGACATTGATGTTTTCTCCTGTGGCCATGTGTCTTCTACTGTGTACTAGTGTAAGCCACACACCTCCTGGGTGTGGTGTTCTGTCCCCTTGAGTGGCACCAAGACCACTTTGAGATTAATGAATCTGCCACAGCCATAGCTAAGGGCCATGTGGCTTTTAGCTCCTGCAGTAGAGGCTCATGCACTAAGCTCCAGAGATCCCAGGTTCAATCCCACCTGACGATGACTGGGGGTCTGTCAGTGTTACCCTAGCACCTCAGATGAAACTCGGCAGCTCTGATTTTGACTTATGCATTCAGAAAGAAAAACACTCAAAGGGTTTCAGTCTGAGCTCTCTCGTGATTATGATTTACACCACGGATCTCTCATTGTGATGTCCCTTGGGTAGTGGTGTAAATCAGGAGTAACTCCATTGGGGGACAATCAGACTACAATGCATTGGTGTAAAATCAGTCTGTGATTAGAATCAGGACCATAATTACTAACATTACCAGCAAATTTCCCTCTGAAAGTTCATAGATGGTGAGTGGGACAATGAAAAAAAACAGGTATTTTGAACTTTCTCACTTCAGGGGGGATGTTTGCAGGCCTGTCTATATTGAGTTATTATCTGTACCAGAGCAGTGCAAAATTGACACTTTTTTGGGAATTTCCACACAATTTTTTTCATTTATTTTATCCCTTCCTATATTTCTTCTTTGCAATTAAAAAAAATGACTCTTTTCAATGCAAAAGCTATATTAGATGGAAAAATTAACCTATTTTCATTCATAAATGCATCTAGTTTGGCTTGGAAACCAGCCCTCTTTCCCTGGAAAATTGTGTCAAGTTTTTTTGGAAAACTCTGTGTGTGTGCACCTCTTTGAAATTTGCTATGAAATGTGCTCATTTTCAAATTCCTGATAGAATATTAAAAAGCTTGAACTTTTAGTAGAGCTGGGTTGGGAATTTTTTGAAGCCACAGTTTCTACAGTTCTCCCCCCTTCTCCCATTTCTCATCCAAACCTAATTTTAAATATTTCATGTTATTTTACAAATGTTCCCCTCCATTTTCCTCCTATAACATATTAAAATGTACTGTTGAAACAACAGCAGAAGTCTCCAGAGATGATAACACTGTGCCCTTGAAATGCTTTGTGCATTGACTGGGTTATCAAGATGTGAGCATACAAACCATATTGGTAGGACACCCTCATTATGGCTGAAAACACCCCAATTACCCCCCTCTCTTTCTTTAGAACCATGCTGGCATTTTGTGTTTGTAGTGACATTAAGTAAATCAAAATCCACAGGTATATGGGTAACAGCTAATCTTCGTGATTTCGATGCCTCTGGTCACAAATCAAGGTTGCCACCGAGGACTAGTGCTGGACAGCACGATATTAACTAACTCCTCATAAATCACTCTCTTTTCTCATGCTTCTCTGTGTCCGCTGAGAATGTGCCTCACTATAATACATCAGAGTTTTCATACAGCTAGGCCTAAACACACACTGCTGGTGGGAGCAAAAGGGGAGTAGTGTTGGTACCGTAGTGACCTGATCCTGCCACTGAGCTCAGAGGTTGATCTAACTTGTGCTGAGCCATGGATGGCCCCAAAATCAAAAAGGTAGAGTGAAGCCACCTTTGACCCCACTCAGGACCTGTGCTGAGCATGGCATAGCCGCGCCCCATGGTTGAGCCTGATATTTTGAGTGCTAGACTTTCCTAAAGCATTTTAGAAGCAGTTCTTTGATTTTTTATGCATCTTCAATCTGTAGGTTAATCTGAGTTAATATTTTGATGCGTAAGGCAGCGTTTAACAACAGATTAGATCCCTTTCTGAATTTCCCTACTGGTCCTGTGAACCAAATTGTATAATGCCTAATACTGTTCTTAACCTCCTTGGGTCTTTCACTTCTGAGCTGTTAACAACTATTTAACAACTGAATGGCTTTGATGCTCTGCTAATGTGCCCTCCTTAGCTACTGTACAGTGGGTCTTTTCCAGTTCCCTAGACTGCTTTGCTGGCTGAGTGAGCCAGTAGTTTTACCATTTTGATGAGAAAGGAATGGTTCACTAACCTCAGCTTTAAACATACAAATAAATTTGCCTTGTACATGTAAGTAGGCTGGAAGGAACCCCCTTAATTAGCACTCAGAGATGTTTGGGAAAACTTAATACATTTATTTAATTTCTATATATGTGTAAATAAAGACAGATTCAATTAGCTTGTGAAACCAGGGTGAGTTTAATTCATCCAGTGAGAAATTACAATATAGAAATGAAAACCCCAAGGCATCAAGAACCCTCTGCTTAACTATGACAGGAGGGGAGAGAATAGAGACTACCGTAAAATCAAACAGCTATGGCCAGAGTCTGCTCTCTTTTAGAAAAATCTCCGTTGGCTTTAATATCACTGGTGCAACTAAGAGCAGAATCTGGCACTGTGTGTGTGTGGAATAGTTAATTGTACAAATATGTGCCTGCAGGGTAATGTTACAAAATAATACAGGGTCTTAGTCATAAAATAAAAAATTATGACCTTGGAAGCTTTCAGAGTAGCAGCCATGTTAGTCTGTATTTGCAAAAAGAAGCTGTCTACCAAAATCCAGAAAATGATTTCACTGGGAGCTGAGGGTGCTCAGAAACTCACAGGAATTCTGCATCTTGCACGGTCGGGATGTATCCAGAATGAAATGAATGTAACCAGTTCTCAGCAGTCAGCTGAAAAGATCATTGCACTCTTGAAGAGTTTGGGTCATTGTAGTAATGTGTGTGTGTGTGTGTGATCTGTTCTACAGTAATGAATATTTTGGCTCTGTGATGAAGCCTCCTCTTCTAAGATCTCCCCCCACTACCAACAAATAAAGATTTTCCCCAGGATTTTGTGCAATGTGATACATTATTACAGATCTAGGGAAAATTGCATTTTGAACCCTCCAGGCTTTGTTTCCTATTAGTGGAGGAAGATTGTGTCCTATGAGTCAGCCATTCAGAGTCCCCCAGTTATACTAAGTTATACTATACTATACTGTATTTTATTGATTTCTTCTGGCTCTCATTTTTTTCTAATGACAGTTTTGGGGTTTTTTGTTTGTTTTTGTTTCTTGCCTCATTGATCCTTAGCTGGCATAAATGGACATAGATTCATTGACTACAGTGCTGATTTATGCCAGTAGAAGATTTGGCCCATCATTTTAACCCACATACAAACGCACATGCTTCTTGGTTTCTCTTTTTAGTTAGGTTTCCCCAATGGCTTTCTGCTCCCATGTCTTGCCTTCATTGTACATGCTGCAACAGGATCAATTGTCCCTTCTGCAGAGGCCATAGAAGCATCCATGCTGTTAACTAGATGACACTTTACATGTCACCATTTCAAATTCTGAGCCTTTTTCCCTGGTCGTGTCTTCCATGTTGTTCACACGATATGCCTCTGTGTCTCACGCTACATGTTGTGCATTTATTCCTCTGAAATTAAAAGTACTTTGGATCAAAAATAATAAACAAGTAGGGCAGGGCAGCTAGTTAAAAATAAGCTGGAGCAACCTTCAGAGTTCTCTCATATACAGTTACACTAAATGACCGTACGACTAGCAGTGACCACTGTCACAACCATTTACCTGATGACTGCTGGAATTCCTAATATAGGAATGCCCACACCACCAGGCACCAGAGCTGAAATTGCACAGCAAAATGCAAATCTGCATTGTCCTTGCTAGAGTGCATGCTAACAAATGATCTCTCTGTTAGCATCTCCAACTTTCAAATGCTGTATTGAAAATGTTACTACATTATTTAGAAGGAGTGGGTGCAGCATGATGATTTCCTGCCACCACTATTACTGATGTTCTAGAAGTTCTTGAAAGAGACAAGCTGAAGGTACTCTGTTATTAAAAGTGATGCCATATTTTATTCATTCTGATGACAAGCATATAGGGCCTGATCCAAATCCCATTGAAATTAATGGGAGCCTTTCCACTGACTTCAATGGGTTTTGGGTCAGACCTATGATTTTCAGCACACCAAATAGCTGAAAGGAAAGAGAGATATTGTATTGCTTCATGAAGTGAGGCTCTGCACCTTCAATATCACCCTTTCCATTGGACATCTTTTCTACTAAAATTTTTAAGTAGCCTCCAAATGCATTTAGTATCTCCAAGTCCTTCATTTTCCATATGGGGGGCTCTTGTCATCATTCCTGTAACATGTTCCTTCTCTAAGAGGTCTGGTATGTCCTTCCAAAGCTTTAATATCACAATGAATTAGCTAGTATCTATGTCTACCAATGAAACAGAACTGCTTAGTTGTGTCCTAGGCTTTTTACTGCTAATAGCTAGAGAATCTCCTTTAACTTGGGCTCGGATCCAGCAAAGCACTTAGGGCCTGATCCAAAGCCAATTGAAGTGACTGAGAATCTTTCTATTGACTTCAGTGGGCTTTAGATCAGACCTTTAAGAACAATGTGTTGCTAACCATGTGAGTAGTTGCATTGATTTACTTGGGATTACTCATTTGCATGAGATTAAATGTTTTGATGTATCAGGGTCCTGGAACATCAGAACAAGGGTTATATTATCACTGAAGAGTGGATGTTCCAAGACATCACGGTGTACAGTATGGTGAAATCCAAGGTGGTCATGAATTTGTCACAATAATAAATAGTGACAATGTCCAATTAAAATAAGGACCTGAAAACTGACATAAGGTGCTCCCCTAACTCAATAGAGGTATACCCAGAACTGACATATTACTGTGCTCCAGTGGTCTGGTTGAGAGAAGCCTCTGGCATGTCCCAGTCAGGCAAGCTATACCTACTAAAGGTAGGCGTCAGTTACACAGTGGGCTATGTGTCGTGACCATCACTGCCTTAGGAAGCATGTCGATACGGACCATACTGTTAAACCCTCAGCCATATCCTATAATACCTCTCTGTGGCTTTTGTCGAGGTGAGTTTGTAGAATGTCTCCTTGGGATGTCTCTTAGAAGTCAATATGTTCTCGTGTGTTTGTGGTCACCAATCACCAGAATTCAGCCCATAATTTTAATGCAATCAATTCCTCAGAGTTAAATTATTGCAAACATCTCTCCTTAAATCATGAAGGGACAACTTCTACCTTAGTTTGCAGGAAGAATATAGTGCGTCATCAGGTGAGATGCTGGTACCGAAAATAGCTCCAAAATAAAATGAGCGTTAAGAAATAAAGGCTGTAAATCTGTTGGAAAGGTAGTGCTGGTGACATTAATCTCCAACAGAAAATATCCAGCTTAAATGAGTCTGTGAACATTAGCAGCCGCAGCAGAACTGAGGGTATGAACAGAAATGCCTCTGATTATATACTGCTATTTATAGATAAGGAACAAACTCTTAAAGAAAGAGGGGTGAGGAGTATTCATTGCTTTCAAAATGGAATGACAAATCACCACTGTGCTTGCCAGCCAAATGCTTAGATATTGTTGTGTGATACAGGCTGAAAAGAGAAAATAAATCCACTCCAAAAGGAGAAGTTTGGACAAGGCACTCAAGAAAAGCAAGGATTTTTTCCCCTTTGTCAAACCCTCACACACTAGCGATGGGCAAACTAGATTATAAAAATAAGTGTTTCACCAAAAAATGGAACAGATCCCCAGATCATTTTACAGGTTTCCAAATGCTGTGAACTTTTTTTTTAATCCTGTTTTTTTTTTATTTTGTCCCATTTTCATGCACTTTTCTTCTCCTGCGTCATGGGTGGGACCAGAAATATTGAAATAATAACACCACCACATTGCATTTCCACAGTACTACCCATCCAAGGATCACAAAGTTCTCTGCAAACATTTTATGGTATTAAGACTCAAAGAGCTCCATGAGATGGGTACTTTATTATTAAATCCATTTACACATGGTGATACTGATAAAAATGAAGAGGTTTTGGCTGTAATCGCAGAAAACATCCATGGAAGAGTTAGGATTCCGACCCAGATCACTTGATTCCCAGCTATATTCTACTTGGAATAACTTTACACCAATTGAATTCCAGGCTATAAAGTACTGCAGGGGGAAATTGGAATGGAAGTGAGTAATCATATTAATATTGAGAACAACCTTGTGAAGAAAAAGATTGTTTGATATTCAATTTTACTATTTGTGATTGTGAAATCATGATAATGGGAGAGATTATTAAAGGCACAAGCAATAGATAGGCACCTAATTCCCATTGAAAGTCAATGGGAGTTATGCATTTAACTGCCATTTGTGCCTTTGAAAAATCTCTCCCTATTGTCACTATGCGAAAACAAGTGGGGCTGAGTTAAGGTTGAATAGGGTACCTATATTTTGGTATTTACTGAGCTTTGGTGGTTTAACTCTGCAACCTAAATGTTCCAGGAACAGATTTTTTTGCTATGGAATTATCCAACTATCAAAGAAGAAATAAACATATCAGAAAGGACAGAAAAGCTGAAGGTTCCACTATAATTACCTACAGGAACTTGGGATACTGCCGGGGGGGAGGGGAGGGAAGGACACACAGGGATTATCTCCAAAATTCCATTTCAGCTAAAGAGAAATTGCTAATAAAACTTAGTTGGTGGTAATTGGCCCAAATTCTTTTAGCCATATGCAGTCTCATGCAAGGATGCATGAAAACTGATACCATCTGTGGATGGCAGTTTATAATTCTTAATGAGTCAAGGTTTATCCTTACAACCAGCATGTTCCAGCAGACACTGTCCACGCATACCAACAGGAAGATTTCCTCTTGATTTGCCCCCTTTGGGGCCAGAGGAGGGGAAGGGAACTTTCACTTAGAACCCAAAAAAGGGAGAAAGGAAACAAGAAGGAGAAAAGGGAGGAAAAAAGGAGAGAAGGGAGTTCTCCCTGGCATTAAAATATGTGCCTCATTCCTGTGATATGATGACTTTTCGATCAATAGGAACGTACTAATATTATGCCTTTGGTATGTTATCTTCTCTGTGACCCACTTAAAGCTGTAGAGAGCACTTGAACTTTACAAATATAATGTGCATATACATTTTAGTGCTTATTAAGGTGAGGTTCTAAGAACAATGGTTTGAACAAGCATGCACAGAGTCTTCTGTATATCCAAGGCAACAGTAGGTGATGCAGAATGACTCGGACGCCTGGAAGGTAGAACGAATCTTTCTTGACTCCAACAGAGGTCTCAATTTACTTGGACTCTGATCAGGACTTAGCTTTAGTAGTGTATAGTCACTTTGTAAGATTCCCTACCATGTCCACCACAGCTCAGCCAAGGCTTGAATTCAGGTCTCTGGAAGGGGAAAAACTAATGCACTCAGCTACTGTAGTGCCCCCCATTTCCAGTTAACAGCTTTCTCTTTCATTTGTTCCATCCCAATCCAGTATGTGGGTGCTGACCAAGCTAGGCCAGTGTTTCACTTACAGCAACTGAGCTGAGAAAATGAGATAGCAGAGGGTTTAGCTTGGAAGGGACCCAAGGGTCTAATCCATTGGAAAGCTGCGTGACCATAGCAATGTAATGTTCCACCTCCACTATGACAGCACTGGCTATCTTGCTGCCTCATGTTGCTGACTGATAAATGGAGCAAGTGCTGGTTTTAGGTCTGGAGGCAGATATTGTCCTATTTTTCCAGATGGAGGTTAGAGCGAAGAAGGCAGGGTGCCATCTGGAGGGAGAGTGGTCTTGCCTTGCAGGTGCACAGTAGGAAAACTATAGGTTTGAAATAAAAACATGTATATTATATATAGCATATGGGGTCCTTTGGAGCCCAGCTCATCATGTTATTAAGAGTCCTGACTTTCCAAAGGGTGCATTCTTCACAGCAGCATGAAGGTCCATAACAAGGTCCAGAGCAAGAATCTCTCAGACATTTAATTGGTTTTGGAATAATGGTTTATTTTATAGCTCAAGGGACAGCCAGTTTTTGCTTCCATTTATCTGAATGGCTTGGATTTTCCAGAGCTGTTGAAAATGATAAGCCCTTGAAAACTTGGGGGAAATTTTAGTGAGATGCTGTGATAGCAGACCTGCCAAACAACAGTTACAGACACCAGGGTGCACGCAGTGCACAGGTGAGACCAGAGTACAGAATTAAATTAGGACATATTTATCAAAAAGCAATATTTGGCTTCATATTGGACTTATTCTTTCCTAATACATTAATGTAGGGTTGGGAATGGGTATGGAGGTGTCTGGAAGGAAATGAGGCTTTGGGGAAACAGACTGAACTAGTTTGATGAATTCTAGGATCCTCAAAAGCAACAGAATGTCTCTTTTCCCAAAAGCCCTGAAGACTGGATAGATTTTAAACTACTCAAAACCATGTGGTATGAAGTACTTGCACTGTGTGCATGTGATCATGTTGCCCCATCATGGCTGATCTACAGGCAGGATAAGAGACCCATCACTATTACCAGCTGAAGGAGATCTCCAGGTGCAGAGGGCTATGTTTTTCTGATGCTAAAGAACCAGAGTTCTAGTCCTGCCTTCATGGAGTGGTGGCTGTGGATGTGTGAGATTTATCTGGAAATTGTGTCTATTATTTAAAGTATATGAATTCATTGCAATGTGAGTAGATGGCTTTCTGAGCCAAGTCTCCATCCCAGCCCAATGTGTAGGTCCTTGAGTATTCTTGTATTCAGGGACATCAATTATCAGACAAATTATACAAACCACATCACATTTTTTAAATATATATTTGTTCTTATTAGCATATCTATGACAGAGGTCTTTTAAAAGCAGAAATAATGCTTATGTCCATTTCAGTTAGTCCTAAAATACTTTAATTAACTGGCTAGTATGTATGTGCATCCATTATCTTCTACTCGATGAAATCAGAACTCATCAGCTATGTGTTATAGGCCCTGTATTTCTAACCTCTAACGGAGTAGTTCTCAACCAGGGGTCCAGGGCCCCCTAGGGGACCTTGAGCAGGTTTCAGGGAGGATTCCAAGCAGGCCAGCATTAGACTCACTGGTGCCCAGGGCAGAAAGCTGAAGCCCCACTGAATGGGGCTGAAGCCCAGGTCCCTGAGCCCACTCACAACCTGTAGGCTGAAGCTGAAGCCTGAGCAATGTAGCTTCATGGGGCCCCATGTCGCATGGGGCCCCAGGCAATTGCCCTGACACCCCTAACGCCGGCCCCGGCTTTTATATGCAGAAAACCAGTTAGTGCAGCACAGGTGGGCCGTGGAATTTTTATAGCATGAGGGTGAGTGGGGGAGGAGGGAGGACTCAGAAAGAAAAAGGTTGAGAACCTCTGCTCTAATGGTCATTCTTCTTTAGGAAGACACGGTGGGTGAGGCAATATCTTTTACGAGACCAACCTTTGTTGGTAAGAGAGACAAACTTTCACGCCACACAGAGCTCTTCTTCAGGTTCTTCAGTGCAAGAAGTGGGAGAGTTCCGCTTTTTTGTGTAAGAGCATGCAAGTTCTGTCCCCAGTTGTCACCATGAAGTTCCAAGTGTCCATGGTTGTGCATCATAGTGACATCTGAGATATTATAAGTGCCCGCTAATGTACATTTAAGAAACTCTATTTGTTATAATATCAAACTCTGATAATCCCAAAAGAAAAATGATATCTTTCATCTATATTCTGATGCCAGGCGAACAGGCTAAGAGGAAAGATACAGGATATGTATGTCTGGGGTAATGGCTTCAGTCCTTCGAGATAGAGCTCTCAAGTGGAATATGGTATGTGACTGCATGTGTGACACTGACAGACCCCAGTTGTCGTTGCGGTTGTCGTTGGCTGGCATCAAACTGGAGACCTCTAGTTAATGCATGAGCCTCTACTGCATGAGCTAAAGAACAAATCTTTCTTAGCCAAAGCTGTAGCAGGCTCATCAATCTCTCACTGGTCTAGCTGCCATTCGAGACAGAGTGGCACACTAAGCACGCATGGATTGCACATGCAAGAGCGTTTGCATGATTTGTATGTAATTGAAATATGTGTTTATTTTTTTTAAAAACTAAGAGAAAGTTGACATATTTCAGGGCTAACTCCACCTGTGACCCCTTCTCTAGTCTCTCTGAATGCACTTTCTCAGGTGTCAGGCCTTGTGCCCGGACTTTTTCTGGGCTGGAATTCCACGATTCTCCCACCCTTATATGAGAGTGCTCTGTATTTTAACCGTGCTTACCTCAAGAGGTCTGACTTGACTTGGTACCTGTGGTTCTCTCTTTTGGGAGGTTGTACCAGCAGTGAATATTGTGATCCCAAACTTTCTTCTTAAAACAAAGTATAGTTTGATTTTAACAGTAGGAAAAAAAACACATAAGAGAATGGGTTTTTAAAACAACAAAACTAGCTTAACTAGAGCCCAAAGTGGGCCTCTCTTACCCCAAACCCCAACCTCTGGAGTCTGGATTCACCTTGTCTCTCCTCACCCCCTCTGCCCTGCTTTAGGGAGTGTGTTTCTTTAAATCCAGTCTAAGTCCTCTGGTTTCCTGTGCATTCTGACCCTGGTTATATTGGTTTGGGTGGCTCAGCAGGAGGCGGGGGTACCATTATTAAGTAAGGAGTTGTGGATATTTGCTGGGGGGTGTTATCTGGGTTGTTGTCCTCCTTCCTGCCCAGGTGCATCTTTTCCCTGACAACCCTACTATTGACTCATGGTTGTGTGTCTCTCAATACGTCTCTCATCAGGAAGCACCACAATCACCCCACTCATGATACAATAGTCATAAATTAGTACAGGCGGCTCCACATCCATCACAATAGTAGTGAAAGATCATCATTTTTTTTGCACTTGGGAAGTGATTCATTCATGCTAATCTTTACTTATATAGCTGTGTGACTTGCGCGATACCAAAAAAAAAAAAAAAAAAAAAAAGGGAACATGCTTATGACAAACAAATGAGCACTATAGCAAGAGGCCTCACATATATATATGGGACCCTGAAGGGAAAACTCTCCATCATCCAGAATAGCCAAGTAAATCTCCAGGAATTCATGGAGAAACACACAAGGATTTTTTGCTACAGTAGCCAAAGCAATACCAAAGTGAGGAGACAAAGGATAGAGAGAAACTCTGAGGAAACTGAAGGGAGAGGGGCCATTATGCCTCATAAAAATGACTTCACCGCACATTAAGTGGTGGGGTCCATTGTCTGGCTTGTTGGAAAAGGTGCGTGACCCTTTAAGGGCTAGAGAGCCAGAGAGTTACTTTCGACTGCAGCGGCAGATCAGTGTGGGGACGCTGACCTCTCCCCCCTCCCAGGTGATTGGAACAGAGAGGGGAATATACAAGTCCATGGTGGTGCAGGAGAAGCCTTCTTCTGCCTGGATCACGCACAGCAGCATCCACCCTCCTTCCCTTGAAAGTGGTGACATACTGGGTTTTGTAAGGATTCACTGTGGGCATTGCACTAGTGCTCTTTTCTTGGGGGGCTGGGAAGGAATTTTTCCCTCACTACAGATTGGCCAAGGGAAAGTGGGTTTTTTTCATCGTCTCCACAGCAGGTTCAGGCTTAGTTGGGTGAACATGAAATGGGAATTAGGCTATGATGTCACAAGTCATTATATAAATGGGGGGCAGATGTCCAGTGCAGGTAGTTCATGGGGAAGGGATACAGTGATCAGACAAAATGGATTGGTAAAGGATTTAAAGGAGAAGTTCTTTAAAGGAGTGGAAACAGGGGAGTTCAGGGCTCCTATGACTGGTACAGCAGGGAGCCAGCTCCCCACCTCCTTTATTGCCACCCCCTTAACCCCTATTCGATGGGGAGGATGGGGAGGTTCCAGCAGTGGTTTGGCTGGGTACCAGAATGGATAAGGGGGAGGACTCACAGAAGTCCCCTGGGTACATATTGAATGATTATGAAATTACCTGCACCGTACACTTTTATCTGCCAGGTACTCCCAGACATTTAAGAATAAAGTTGCAACCTAATTAAATCATATCCAGTGTCTCCTGTCCATCTTCCGGGATAGCCAGACAATAGGCACAGGTTGCACTGATGAAGAGTTTTTTGAAACGGCTCTTGATGGAATCTTAATTCCATGTGAAAGCTCTTTATCACATTATGATGAGAACCAAGATGGCTGCTAACATTCCACTTATACTGTCAGGTGACCCTTCCATTACTTAAAATTGAAAGCGAGCACTATTTCTAAAAAGAAGAAACAAGCTAATGTCTTATATCAGTAAAGCCATAAAAAAAATCTGTGATTATGTTGTGGAAAATGCAACTTTTAACTCACCCAGCAACTTTTTATAGTAGCCACAAATTTGAATGGCTTTGCAACCCTGTGCACCGGAGTGCAACATTACTCACTTAAATTTTGCCTGGCTGCCCCAAATTTCAGTGAATAGCATTGCAATGCCACTCACATTTGGCACTTGTTTCTATTTTGTGTTTATGCACATGCATGTGTGTTTGTTTTATAGTTCTTGAAATGATGGCATCAAAATTGCACCTTGAAACAAACCGTGGGTGTAACTTCTGAACCAAAAAACCATGACTTTGTTATTGCCTTAAATAAAAGTTATGGTTAGAAAGGAGCCAGCAAAGGTGGAGACACTGGGTTGTTTATAAGGCTTGAAATAAAACTCATCATTCAGATTAAGGAAAACAAACAAAACTCCCATAAAATATACTTAAAGCAAGAAAGAGAGTCAGGAAACATTGTCATCGTTTAGTGTGTAATGACTTCAGGTATCTGTACGCCAGCATGTGAAAGTTTGAGACCTGTGCTTGAAATTTTCAGGGAGTCTCTGTCAAGCTGTTGCTTTTCCATAGACGGACAAAATTCAGGCCTGATGTTAAGCAAATTAAACTTAATGGAAAATATCCATCGACTTCAAAGAGCTTTGTATAGCCTCTTAGTGGAGGATCAACACGGGCCAAACTGGAAAGAAATAAGCAACTGCGCAAAACTAGTCTTTGTCCACTGGCGGAAAGGACTAAATCAGTCTGGAACATGTAGATTATTGCCATGCATTTTAGCATACTGCACCATGCTGGCCAGATACACAAAAATGATCAAGGACTAAACAAGTCTCATTTATTTGGAATAGCATCTTCCTGTAACTAATACCGATAGTTGCAGAACAGAGCAAGTTCAGCCAGTCACATAAATTTGTATAGTCCTGAATATAAATTACATGGAGGGGTAAGTTCACAAGTACAGATAAAACCAGACTTGACCCTACCCTTTGTTCATAACTTCAAATTAACCACTTTGTGGTGTTTGAAAATATTTTAATGTTTTTCATTTGTCTCTGCATCTTCTGACTCCAGATACGATCTGAAATACAAGGAGTGAGTGAATGACAAATCGCTTTCTTGCAATACTTTCCACATAGACAAAAACAAAAAAGACCAAATTCTGTTCTCTGTTACACTAGTATAAGTCAGTGTCAATAAAGTGAGTCTGGATTTAAACTCCTGGATTTAAACCCCCTGGAAAGGAGTCCAAAATTTGGCATTGGCTGTTTGACACCTTGGTGGAAAAGGTATTCATCCAAGATCTGAAGCTGTGCTGAGTATTTTAGTAACACAGCGGTTTGCTGTTGAGCTATTGGGAACGCCCAGCAATGACAGTGGGAGACAACCCTGAAAATAATCGTGGCAGCATGAGGGAAAGTGAGACTGTACATCAGAAGCTGCTTAGGGAGCCACAGGCACTGATCAAATAAAAGCCTGTCTCCCACCCAGGAAAAAAGGAAATGCATTGAGTGCTCTGATTTTGATTTCATGTCTCTCAATACCTGCATCCTGTCAATAAATTCAAGTTACAGGGAGATCTGTATGACACACATGTTTTCATCCTGTTTTTGGTCTAATCATTGGCAAAGAGTTGTCAGCATCTTCTCAGCATGAACTGTTAGAGCTGAGGCAGAGTCCAATGGCAAACTCTGCCTACTCATCAATGTGGATCCCTTAGGGAAGTTGGTATTGTGGCTGTTGGGGTTACAACCCAGTTTGGTTCTAGGGAGTTTTCATTTTCATTCACTGTAATACGATCCCTATTCATCCCCTGTCCCTACAATAAGGAACATTACATTCATTTTAAATATTAAAATACGTTTTTCTATATGAAAGGTGCATCAGTGTAAGTTCTATTTCTTCTCTGAAGGTTCTTTAGGGCTTCAGTGTTTCCATGGCACTGGCTGTATAATGGATTTAATGCCAGTATAGATTATAGGAAACTGCCCAGAGCAGAAAAAACATTAAATACCATAGAGATATGAGGTTTTCTTGCAACTCTGAAAGAGTGCACATCCAGCATTATCTCCTTTGTTACATTAACAATGTGCTCCATATTTGCAAGCTGAAGGTCTAACAATGCCCTTACAGCATGTGGAATATTATAAATCTGGAAAATACCCATTGAAACTCAACTCACATTACTGTTGGCCTTTAATTTGTGCCCACAGCATCCACACATGGGATTTATAGCACAGCCTGCTAGCGCTCCCTGCAGTTCACACCCCGCCCCCAGTGCGAACTGCGGGGCCATGTAGATGAGCCCTCAGTGCCCGCAATACATTGTAAAAGCTGTCAGTGTCAATGACCGTGACAAGCTGCCAACCCTCGGGCACGTGCCTAGCACATCAGCAGCACAGGCCAAGAGTGGGCCGGAGAGCTCTTTTGCAAGTGCTTCAGATTAAAACAGGCTCGTGTGGCTGGAATGGGGCGGTGATCTGATGGTATTGGGATAACTCAGATTGTTAACAGGGAGCTAATATACTCAAAGCAATGACAAAAACAAAGGCCATTAGGAGCGGTAAAGTAAATTGCCTCTGTACAACAGCAATCTATCAAGTGCCTTTTGCTGTGCTTTATGCTGTGAAGTTAATGGGTGAAATCCTGCCACCATCGAAGTCAATGGGAGTTTTGTTACAGACGGGAATAGGAGTGGGGTAGCCCCTTTAAATTTTGTGAGCTCTCTAGTGGCGCTCACCATGTTCTGTGTTTTAGATGCCTCCAGCATTCAGTAGAATAATAGGACTTGCATTGCATGTTTGTGTCTATTGAATAAAGATGGTTATTTGGGACCCAGCTATATCCAGTGACTTCTTCATATTATTTTTATTTAGAGCAAAAGACACAACAGCCATTAACTTAAGTGGGCCAGAATGTCACTCAGTTTTGTTTAGAACAGTGGATATCTGCAGTATAAAAGGGATAACATACAAAATAATGTGTAACATAAAAATGTTAAATATGCCTCTGATGGCTGAAGAATGGCATTAGTCACACTTTCACATTCATGTCCCTGGACTATCCAGTACAGTTGGTTGGCAAGTAATTAAAATTCTCTCTTCTGGCTCTTGGATGATTTGATCACTAACAGACTTGTATGTTTCTGTTTTGATGTCTCACCGAATCCTGGAGAACTCATGTAGTTTCAAAACAGAAAGAACTCAACATATAGCTGGCAAGCCTTAAAATTCTGCCAGTTTTGCCTTAGTTATCCTTATATTAATTTAGAGGAAATTATTTTTATGAAGCAGGGTGAACCTTTATTATGCTATTTGGGTTACATGCACTGTCATAGCAAAGGAACATGTATAACTTGTTGCGGTTCAATGACAAGACAGCACAGAGCTTTAAGCAAGCAAACAGGCTGGTCTGCCAACGGACTTCTGCCTGTCAGCTTTCCACCCTCTCCTTTATTCTTTTCTCTCCCCCCGCGCGTTACATTCTCCAACAGATAAAAGGAATACACTGGCTTTGTTTAACATTCTTATTTACCAATTTCTATCTACGCATTCCTTGCTCTCGGGCCTTGAGCCCAGTCCTGGGAGGCTTCCCACGGTTCATGTCATCTGGGTGAGATTCCAAGGTTCATGCCCTTGAGAGGAGGTGTGTGTGCACAGCTCCTATACAACACTCCGGGTGTGCCCTGAATGTTGCCAAGCGCATGAACCCTGTATGAATCCTACATATAACTTTTCATTTATGATCTAAAAATATATTATTAACAACTGCTTCAAATTACAAACCAGCACACGATCTAATAATTACTGCTCTAAAGTGACTGGACTACCGTGTAGCCACCTGATGATCAGGGTGGCTTAAACCCACCTTTGTACATTCCCCTGCTAAGCTGCAGGAATTCATTCAAAATTGGTGCAGCTGTGCAGAAAATGGGTGAAAATGGGTGAAAATGACAAAGGACTCATCCCAGGAACCACTTCCACCATGCTTTTAATCGCCAATGAAATTAGCACAAGTTGTTTATTTTTTAGGCCTCCCAACCTTGCCAGAGCATCTTAAATGAACAGATTTGATAGTAGTCAAATTGTATATTAGTGGAAGGCAGTTTCCCAAAATTAAGAAAAAGCTAGAGCTAGAGCTGTCTCCTCCTAGATTGCAATTCTGTAGCGTGTTCTGTGCAGCTGAACTCTGCCTAAATGTTTGTACAAGGAGTTCCTGAGTTTACTGGACCTCTGAGTAATGCCCGTAATAACCTCAGTTACAACTGTAGCAAGTAAGGAGGCTGAGGTAATATCATATCTGATTACTTCCCCTTTCTTGCACTTCACTTTACTCTCTCGCTGACACACAAGCCAGAGTTCAGTCCTTCTAGGGCTAAGATTTAATATTATATGACGTTACACTTCTGAGGGAGAAAGACATACAATTTCTTAACAAATAACATTTAATAAGTATAAACAATCTACAAGCAATATTAGGATTAGTTATGACTATTTCTTTCAAACCCCTATTATGTGGTAGCCATTTGATGTTCCTAACCAAAACTTCCACACCTGTTGCTATTACAAAACATTGAAGAAACAAGTACCTTGTACCCACACACATACACACACTTCCCTCCAGCTTTCTCATGGAGCGAGTCCTGCGTGCAGTTCAAAACATTCGTCTCTTGAAATTCCTACAACTAGAGATGGGTATCAGCTCCACCGTCTGCTCCCACCTCCTCTGCATCTCTTCAGCAACAACAGTCCCAGACTCTCACAACTGGTGGTAACTTCCAGTCTCCTTCGCTGGTCCTTCATCTGGTTCTCCCTTTTATTGCTTCTTCTCTGGCTTGGAAGATACGATTAATTTGTTCATGAGACTGGCAGAATGTCTTACCTATTTGTTGGTATCTATTGTTATGCATGCTCATATGGGTGTCTGGAGGCTGGTATAAATGCAGATCTGGATTACTCTATGTGGGACATAATTATATCTTTAAACAGTGCCTTTCATTCTGAAGGATCTCAAAGCTTAAACTGAGCTATTCAGACAGTACACAAGGATTACTTCTTCCACTGCTGCAATGCAGCTCCCTATGGACGTGCTGATTCTAGAGTACGTGGCATATCTGTAACATTTTTGCATTTCATTATGAACTCAAAACCAAGCCCGTCTCACAGAAAACTTTACTGGGATGGCAAATATTTTTGAGAAAAAATGTAAGATAAACCAAGCCAGTAATGGGGCCCAGACTGATGAAAACATTCAAATCCCAAATGTTTATAGTTTCTGGTACAAAAAAGCCCTTAAATGAGATGGGAATCTAAGATATGGGGACAGAAGTGTCATCTGCATAGGGCATTGAGACTTCACATTCCCTGACAGATGGTGCAAAAATAACAGCTTTATTTCTATTAATTCATTATTAATTATTATTATTAATTTGTATAACAATAGTGCCTAGAAGGCCCAACCAAAGTTGGGGTCCCATTGTGCTAGGCAGTGTACAAACACAGAGTAAGATACTGTTCATGCCCCATGGAACTTACAATGTAAATAAACAACACAGAGAAGCAAAGTGATTTATCCACTGTCACACAGCAGATTAGCGGAAGAGCTGGGACTAGAACCCAGGTCTTTTGAGTCCCAGTTCAGAGCCTATCCACCAGACTACAGCAGGGCATATTTATTATGTAGCCACACAGAAATAGCTAAAGTTTTCATGCAAAAACTGGGAGGTTTGGACAGCTCTACGCAATTCTCAGCTCTCCCTGCTCTCTTGACTCTCTTTCCATTGTCTCTCCTTCCCCCGTGTCAGGTTTTTAATCTTCTGTCTTTTTTTATTTTGTTTTGTTGTAAGGGTGGAACATGCACGTGCTTGGTGGGGGAGAGATGGGCTATTAGGGAGCACTGGAAAAAGCAAGGCTGTGTTGGTCCTTCCAGTCACTGAAGTGGAGAAGGCTGCAGGTTGTCAGGCACTGAAGTAATGCATTCTCATGATGCCTTCTGACTCCAGGCTGGAAAGGAACCAGCTGTTTGTGATATTGAGCACTGAGCCCGTGCTGTTGGCAATCATCTGGGCTCAAGTGAGGCTAGCTAAGCTTTGCTTTGGGGATTGTATGCAATGGGCTGTAGTACAGATCTGGAGCTGGTGGAGACAGGACCAGTACAGATACATTACACAAAGTCCTGAAAAAAACTAGCCTG
Organism: Eretmochelys imbricata; assembly: GCF_965152235.1. Lineage (NCBI taxonomy): Eukaryota > Metazoa > Chordata > Testudines > Cheloniidae > Eretmochelys > Eretmochelys imbricata. The sequence goes on from NC_135579.1 coordinate 19,295,833, forward strand.
CTGCTGTACAGGAGCTAAGTGGGTCACTTGAGAAAGAGCAGTCGGGCATTCTATTAGGGAGAGAACAGGGTTGCTTGTGATATTTCTCTTACAAGAAGGCTCTAGGGCAAGAGCTGTGCTCTAGATAATGCCAAGCGAGAATATACTGTGGAGAAGACATCCGCTGGGGGAAGGGAAGAGATGCAGCTCCAGATCACAGTCGGCAGAACAGATGCTGCCATGGGACAAAATGAGGCCAAGCAGAATTCATTTCAAGAGATGGTCGCAATAGCTACAGAAGAAACCCATGTGCTTATTAAGTTTCACAGGATGCTTCATATTTTAATGTGTGTAACTCAACATGTTGCATAATTTAATCAAGCAAGCCACATCCTACCCTTAAATGAGATGGGAATCTAAGATATGGGGACAGAAGTGTCATCTGCATAGGGCATTGAGACTTCACATTCTGTGACAGATGATGCCTTACTCTCTAAAAGTAATATAAGCACTACGTCTATTGTTGCATCATGCCGAGGAATTTCTCTCTCTCCCCCCCACCCCATCTATCCTGGCATTTGCTGTGACACTAATAGCTGTGGGCCAGTGGTGATTTCAGTTAACTAAAGCTGGTATTTGATTAATGCTAAAATGAAAATGCTGCAAATACTCTCTCTGCAAAGATGCTGCTTAATTCCCATAGAATAGAATCTGGTCCAGCGAATCTTCCAGGCGACCTTAGTGCTAAATGACTTTCCTGGTAACCTTTCAGCAGGGAAAGAGAGTGTGGACAATCATGTTGACCTAGACGTAGACTGTGATATAGGTGACAGCCAGGCATATGCCATCACACAGACAAACCAGAACATTCCTGTGACTCGTTAGTAAAAGAAAAAGTTATATGTCATGGCTGTGATGCATCAAATATATACAATCCTATATAATAAATGCATAAAATGGACAGTGGAGAGGGAACCAGGGTAAGTCTTTAAGGAGGAGGGAGGATGTGATTGTACTTCTCTGCATGGCATGCTGCGGTCTTCTGAACAAACTGGAGTTGGGAGGTGAGGAACTCAGGAGATTCATAGAGATAGGAGCGGGAGCATTTGAGGCACGGAGGGACACACGCATGCAGGATCAGTTTAGCAGAGTAACTGTTGAGGGTGTTTGCTGGATGTTGATGATTTTGTGGAGGAGGTAGCAGGTAGTCTTGCTGAGTTTAGTGTAAAGTGCAAGACAGAACGCAGGTCTATAGATGACTGCAAACTAAGTTTGCAGACCTGACAGGCAAAAAGCACGAGTAAAAAGGAGACAGGATTTGGCTCAGCTGGAGAAATGACTGAGGGAATAGATCTTGCTCAATGAAAAGCTGTCCAAAAAGGCAACATTCAAAAGAAAAAAGTCAGGTGTTGATATATTCACTGTGTATGTGTATGTTTGAGGTGTATTAAACCTTTTTTAGATTCGGCTTTTACAGTCTGTTTTATTAAAGCAAAAAATCATTCATTACTGAGATACTAGTGCAGCCTTAACACAGCAGCACCAGAGATGCCACTCCTAATTAGGGTGATAATACAGAGCTAATGATTTATTTTGAAACAACAAAGAATTATATAATTGAGTGACTGGACTCTAACCTCTTACTCACACAATAAATAAAAGACCTAGTGGTTAGGCTCATTTGCTATGCCATTACATTTCTGCACCTGTACTGCATTCAGGGAACATCCAGCCTGGCTTTAATACAAAGCCTTAATTAGAAGTCTCATTAGCTTTCAGGGATCAGCTGAAATGTTAAAGGCCGGACAACAACACTGAGTAAATGGGTGTCTTTTAGAAAATTATCTTATGATCTTATTAAATAGAAAAATCAATGCTTTGTTGAATTTTTTCTTAACCTTGCTACACGGAAGGAGACACTAAATAAGCTCTATAATTTAGGATCTAAACCAAGAGAGTCTATAGGTCTCTAAATAACCTCAGCTATATGAATTTGGGCTAAAGTTTAAAGTCTTCCCTGTGGCTTTAGGCACTGAAAAGGGGAGAAGCAATGGATAAGGCACAGGGCTGGGAATCAGGAAATCCATATTCTATTCCTTTTACTGCCATTGATGTACTGTTTGACCTTGGGCAAGTCTCTTCACCGCTGTTTTTCCTCCTACCCTTTGTCTGACTTGACTGGTTAGTCTGTAAACTCTTTAGAATGTCTCTTACCATGTGAGTGACAGAGCTGGCCTTACCATGAGGTGAGCTGAGGTGGCCGCCTCAGGTGCCAGACTGTGGTGGGGCGTGCCACTAGGACCCAGAGTGTAGAAAATTGTGTCTGCTGCTTGTGCATATGTATTCTCTCTGCTCGAGATGCACAGAGATGGTGGAGTGCTGTGCTGGAGGAAGGAGGGCACAAGAGACATAACAGGCAGGCAGGAGAAAAGGTGAGAGGGAATAACAGAAAGCAGCAGGAGCTGCAGGGAGGGAGAGGAGGAGGAGCCTCTTATGTACCTCTCTAGCACCCCCAGGAGCCTGGACTGATTAATACCAGCTTCTCAGGGAGCTTCCTGTTTCCTGCTGCTTCCCTGAACTCACTTGAGGAGAACAGGCAGTCAACTGAAGTAGTCGGAGCCAGTTAGGCCCTTAAGACGCTGATACCTTCCCTCACTCAGGCCTTGCTACCAGCCTGCTTATTTGTCCCTTTCAACTGAGTGTTGAGAGCCACTCTAGCTGGCACAGAACAGCAGTCATGAGTGAAAGAAGAAAACGTCCCTCTGGGGCAGCATTCAGAAAAAGAAAGAAAGCAAAGGAAGCTTTTCTATCTAAGCAGGAAGGAGCTCTCCTGAGATACATAGACACAATTGTTCACGGTGAGCCTTGCAGCCCCAGTGTGGATGTAAGTGGTGAGGAGATGCCTGATCTTCCAGTTAGTCAGATTGCAAGTGACCTAGCAGCTACTTGAGCATCCATTTCTCCATCTCAAATGGATGTAACCATGCACATTCCTGAAGAAAAGTGTAGATCAGAGAAAAGTGTGGTGGGGACACAAGAAACAGCTACTGCTGAGTTTAGTTCCTTAAGTCTAGATGATCCAGGACTGTGGCCCCACTTGAGCAGTAGCCTGAGGGATTTCCTTGTACTGCATGGGCCACAGCAAGTGAAAAAGTCCATGTTCCCCAAAGACAATGAAAATAGAAGTTTCCATCCAACACATTACTGGCGTGAAATCCCCAATGGTGACAAAGTGGAGAGGCCACGGCTTATGTATTCAAAAACCCAGAATGCTGCATACTGTTTTTGTTGCAAACTCTTCCAGTCTAATGTTCCAGCCACATTGGGTTCCACAGGAACAAAGGACTGGAAAAAATCTGGCTAGAAATCTGGCATGCCATGAGAAGGCAGCAAATCACCAGAGAGCATACCATAGGTGGAAAGAGCTTGAGATGAGACTAAGGTTAAAGGCCACCATAGATCAGCATCAAGAGAAGATTGCATCAGAGTCTCTAGTGGCAAAATGTTCTGAAAAGGCTCATTGCCATTGTGAGAATGCTTGCTACCCAAAACCTAGCACTGCATGGCACTTCAGATCAGCTGTATGTGCCAAACAATGGAAACTTCCTTAAAATTGTGGAGCTGATGGCTGAGTTTGATGCTGTACTCAAGGAGCATCTAAGAAGAGTCACCACCCAAGAAATGTACACATAACACTACCTTGGAAAATCAATTCAAAATGAGATCATATAGTTACTGGCAACAAAAGGCAAACAGAAGATTGTGGCAGATCTGAAGTCAGCAAGATATTACTCTGTTATTTTGGACTGCACACCTGACATCAGCCTTACGGAACAAATGACCTTAATGGTGCGTTTTGTAACAACAACAGAACCAAGTGAAAATGTCCCTGCAATGGTGACTGTCAGAGAGCATTTTCTAGAATTTATTGACATTGATGATACTACAGGAGCTGGTATCATAAATGTGCTTCTTAAAAAGCTGGAAGATATGGGAATTGCGATAGCTGACATGAGAGGTCAGGGCTACAATAATGGTGCCAATATGAGAGGAAAGAACAGAGGAGTGCAGACACGGATCCGAGAGTTAAACCCTCGAGCTTTTTTTGTCCCATGCAGTTCTCATTCATTGAACTTGGTGGTCAGTGATGCAGCATCAGCTTCTAGTGAGGCTGCTGAATTTTTTTAATTTAATTCAAAGCATCTATGCATTTTTCTCTGCATCAACTCATCGATGGCAAATTTTGAAGCAACATCTGGGAACATCCTCTCTAACACTGAAACCACTGAGTGCCACATGATGGGAAAGTCGAGTGGAGGCGATAAAGCCTATCAAACACCAAATTGGGAAAATAGATGATGCCACAGTTGCCATTATGGAGGATAATGCTATGACAGGAACTCTTCGTGGGAGAACAGTGGCAGAGGGAAAAGGAATCACCAGAAACATACATAACTTCAAATTCTGTGTGGCTTAGTGTTGTGGCATGACAAACTGTTTGAAATAAATGCTGTAAGCAAGAGACTCCAAGGTGTTGACCTTGATGTATCTGGAGCAATGGAACAACTGGACAAAGCAAAGTCATACCTACAATCTTACCGGTCAGATGAGGGATTTCAAAACGTTCTGAAGAGTGCACAGAAGTTGGCAGAGGAACTTCACACTGAAGATATTTTCCCACCCATTCAAGAATACAGGAGTCACTGAAGAAGAAGACATTTTGATTACAAGGCACAGGATAATCTCATAAGAGACCCCAAACAACAATTCAAAGCTGAATTCTTTAACCAGGTGCTCGATTGTGCAATACAGTCAGTTGAAGAACATTTCATGCAGCTCAAGGAACACAGCAGTATATTTAGGATGTTGTATGATATTCCAAAACTCCTCACTATACCTGAACAAGACCTACACCAGCAATGCAGGGCACTAGAGACAGTGTTGACACATGATGACATGCGCGATATTGATGCGAGTGATTTAGGTGATGAACCGAAAGCCCTTTCAAGATACATTTCAGCAGGATCAACTCCAAAGGCTGTTCTGGAATATATGTTCACAAATAAGATGACCACCCTCTTTCCAAATGCTTTTGTTGCTCTGCGCATACTTCTAACACTTCCTGTAACAGTTGCCAGTGCAGAACGCTGCTTCTCCAAGCTGAAGTTAATTAAAAAACATCTACGCTCCACAATGACACAGGAGAGGCTGGTCGGCCTTGCAACCATCTCAACAGAACATGAGCTGGACCAGACTGTGGACCTTCAGGAAGCAGTTCAAATCTTTGCAACCAAGAAGGCACGGAAAGCACCACTTTGATTATTCAAACAGATAATGCCAATGTTTACTATGCGGACAAGAAAAGTTACATTTGCTGTTCAGGCGTTTGAAAGTTAAGTGTTACTTAAAATTTTTGAACAGGCATTTTAAGTTGTTAGTTCTCCTTTATTGGGGTAGGTAGCAGAGCAGTACCATAAGAGTAGAACAGGAAGAAGGCAGAATTGAGACCTTTCAAAGTTTTGGCCCAAGTGAGGGGGTATAGGGACGTCATTTGACCTCCCCGCCTCAGGTGCCAAAATGTCGTGGGCCAGCCCTGTCAGTGTGCAAAACTTAGTTTAGTGAAGCCCTTTATCTTGGCTACCATAAGGGAAATAATAAAAAGTATGAGCTATGCAAAGAGCAGTTTCTGGTTGCGACAGGTTTAACACAGCACAGATGGATGCTCACCTCGTAGGATTGCTGTCTGAGGACTTTGAGGGTTGAGCATTCCTGGTTCAGGTCTCAAAAGCAGTAACATGGAGGCTACCCATGTCTGGGTGACTGCTAAATAGTGAATTTCACTCTTGTCCATGGCAGACAAACACACCAGAAATTGCTTAAACAATAAATTCCTTTCAATGCTCTTCCACGCATTAAAAATACCCCCACAAAATGAAACATCTTGAGCAACCAAAGATTACAGTTTCAAAGGGTGATGGAATTCAATCCAGATATAATCACTCATGCTGTCAAGCATGCTAGGCTCAAATTTGATCTGCCTTACAAACCCAGTGAAAAACATCTTCTAGACTTCAAGGATCTGAATTTGAAACCAGCTTCAGCCTGCAACACTATAGATTAAATTATATGTGCTCTTTTGTACCGACAATTGTTTGCTGTCTGCAAACCAGGGCCAAGATTTTCAAAACGAGCTGCCTAAAGTTATGATCCTAAATTCCTATTTAGGAAGTTATATAAGTAACCTGGTTTTTTAAAGTGTTGAGCATCCAGTAGCTGTCACTGACTGTACTTCCACCAGATACCAACCAGATTACAGGCTGTAGCTCCAATGAGAGCTGGTGGGTGAAATCAGAGCACTGGCAGTTAGATAGCTAAGTGATCTGAATTATGGGCGCAATTAAAATTGGACACACAAAGGGAACACAGTTTGCAATATCTGTTACTAAATATCTTTTCTTTTTGAAATCCATCACTCTGCAACACAACTATGTATGAGGAAAAAACACCTCACTCCTAAAAGTCATGAACTGAGAGGGAAGGGTATTTTTTTTCCAGGCGGGGGTGGAGGGGGGAGAGAAGATACAAATATGTCAGAGGTCATCCAAAAATCACACTAAAAATAACAATGATTTTACATTCAGAAGACACATCTTTCATCTGTACTTAAGGAATCCTAAATACCAATTCAGACAGGCTAATATGCTGTACTTAATTTGTAATGAAAGAGGTGCTGGGGCTTAAGCAATTAAGTTCTGGGGCTCAAGTAGGTTTTTTAGATTCATAACTGATGCAGGAAGCCCAGAGGTGCTGGGGCTATGAACTGCCAAGCCTATCGGTGCTGGGGCTCAGCCCTGGCACAAATTAAGCACTACCAATCTATCCTAAATGTTGAGATTATTTTGGTTAATTAATGAGCAAATGGGATAGATCCAAAAAGAAGAACTGCAGGTTCTGTATGTCTACTACCAGGGGAAAAATGCATTGTTGAAAAGCGCTTGAAATTTCTCTCTCTTGTCACTTGGTGACCCAGGCTGGGGGACTGAGCCATGCTTTCCTTTCTGCCTCTGGTAATAAAGGCTGGGATTATTCTCCTGGCTTCTGACTGAGACCTTATTATTGCAGGGCAGCTGTCATCCTGAGACAGTTCATGTTCAATTTGACAGATTATGCAATCGCCCTGGTTCTGACATAATTACAGTATATTTGAGAAACTGGAAACACACAGCTGCAAGAATATTTGATAGGGGAAAAATTATTTCTGAAGGGGGAAAAAGAAACCTGACTTGAACCTCCTGGAACCAAACTGCATTCATTTTTGATGCATCCCTGGCTCTTTCTTGCAACTCTTCTTCATGAGCTTCTCTTTTGGGTATTTTTCTCAGCGTAGTGCTTATGAGCTTAGGCTTGTTGATAAGCCTCAGAACTAGACTCTTCCATTTAGAGACAGAACAGATGCAGCAGAAGGGAACCTCCATAGCAGAAATGAGGCTGAATTTGCATAAGCAGCTCTGCAGCAGAGCCAACGCTTCTCAGCGGCAAATGGACACTACCTGCAAAATCTCTCTTTCCTGATGTGCTATCTTCATTTAGGCTTCTAGCACGGTTAGCATTGGAAAAATCTCTCCTCCGCTATGGCCAAGGAGCACACAGTGCAGTTGAGAAGGGGAGACCTTTCGTACTCCTCAATCCTCTGGGCTGTCCCTCACTATAATGCTGTGCAAAGTGTAGGCTACTGTAAAGTGAGGCTGGCTGCCAATGGCCCCAAGAAGCCCATGCAGCGGTGACATTCGCAGGTTGTAGGGAGATCACAGCCAGGCATCCTTAACTTGAGGGCGATGTGGAGGGTGTGTAGCAGTGTTAGCTCTGAGAGAGGTATGGCCCTCCTGTGGCAGGCTAAGTGGACATAGGGAATGGGCCAATACTGCTATAAAGCACACTGAGGTACTTACATGGAAGGCCCCAGACAAATGCTGTGTGTTCCTAAAAGGATAAGGTAAGCAGGTCTAGAAAAGGCATGCGGTAGCCAAGAGCCGCACTACCTCTGAGGCGCTGAACACAAGGAACCCAGATTTTCCATGGGCATCTGAAAAATGGTCTGAACATTAATTCACCGGATAATCTATAAATCTTTAGGATACACTGGTCTGCCAAACTGCTTCTCCTGTATATTATACTCTACATAATAAGGATGATTTTAACTGGGAAGCCTCTCTAGGACTGTGTGTGATGTTACACCCCATAATAATATGCTTATGAATGTATATATGACATAACTGGAATATGTTTTATGCTACATATGCCATGTAACATATCTCTGTGAAGGTTATGATCTACTGAATATATTCATCCTATCTGTATGCATACCGTGACACTGTGAACTTGGGTTCTTCAGAAACCCCCAAATTTTACTATTTGTATTGATGTTTTTTCTGTCTCAGAGACTAGAATAATGCAAGAGCTGGTCTTCTCACCATTTTATTATTTTGATATTTATATCACAGGAACCCCAGAAGCCCTGACTAGAATTGGGACCCCAACTGAGCTAAGCACTGTACAAACACAGACGTGGTCCCTGCCCCAAGGAGTATGCAATCTAAGAAGACAAATGAGTCATGAATATTCCATGAAGTGTGGAATATATTCACTTTAAATATCCATTTTTTGCAAGCTTGTACATACATAAATCTGTTTCTTCTTTCTCTATTGCCACTATTGGGAACTGAAATACTATGGATACCATATGAGCACTGTCACACCAATAATGTGTCTTATGGGAGCACAAAATAACAGCTCCTGCTACAACCAATGACAGAAATGCACTCTAAAAGGCAAAATGAGATTGCAGTGCACAATTCCATGTGCTGCTTCATCGCCCCAGTTATGAAGATGTCATTAATTACCCAGCAACTGGGACAGTTTTATAGACATAGCACCTGTACACACTTAAGAATGGATTTGAGATCAGCTGGGGAGCTAATTCTGCTGCTAACAGCTCTTTCTTGAGCATAGAGCTTGTGTTGTCTTCAATTAGTGCACAGAGTACTACTATTCACAAAGACAAATTGCATGAGAATGTATGGAAATAATTCTGCTGGATCTATGGGTTTGGAGACTGTGGTAATACCCGCTAGAATAATATGGAGACATAAGAAGAATGAACAGCTTGATTATTATGAGGCAAAGAGGAAAGAAAAGTTGTATTGTCTGTCTAGTGGCTCGGACTGGGAACTGGGAACTTAGACTCCTGGGTTCTATTTAGATAGGTGCCCAAACTGGAACCTGTCATGCATCCTCTCCCATCTTCCCCAACTCTGCACTTTAGCAAGGGGTGGGTTTATTTCATCCTCTTTCTAGTTTACCAGAAAATAACTGTCCCAGTTTTTTGATCTTGACTCCATCTCTGACTCATTACTTGACTTCATGCAAATAGTTTACAGCCATATTTTCAAAAGTTGCTAGTAATTTTGGTCACGTCAATCTGTCTTTTAGCGCTCAGCATGAGACAACTTAGGTCTGATTTTCAGAAGCAGTGGAAAAATGAAAACCTGTTTTTGTGAAAAATCTCAAAAGGCCAACGCTGTTTTCGTTCTAAAGTGTTTGAAATGGACCTATCTTTTCTATTTAAAAATTGTTTTCATGATTTGTTACCCCAGTGTTGTTTTCAAGTATTTTATTGAAAACTGTCACATCTACTGTAATTTTCCATTTGCCAAACTCAGTTTTTGATAAACAAAAAATTACACTATTTCAATAATATTTTATACTGATTTTGACCCCCCCCCAAAAAAAGAATTTTTTGTTTTTCCACACAAAAAAGTCAATTGAAACGAAGAGGGCATTAAAAGACAAACTTCTGGGTTTCAAAAATTTTGACCAGCTCCAGCAAAAAGCCCCTGCAGATCACGTAGATTTCAACTGGAGCTGCAGCTGCTCAGCATCAATGGAAATTAAGTGTCTCAAGTTAGACACCCAAAATTAGTGGCCACTGTTCAAAATGTTGACTGTGACAGGATGAGGTCCCCTCCCAGCCTCCACAGACTTGGAGACATTCGGCTGTATCTTTACACTTCCTCTTCCTATCACCTTACTGATCCACATGCTGTATTATTTACAGTTATCATTTCCCCTCAGTTCTCTACCAAAAACAAGTTCTCTCCACCCAGCTCTTCCTTTCTGTGCCTTTTTTAACTTTCTGGGTTAATTAGCCTTGTAGCTTTCTCTCACCCACCCCCTATCTATCAATAAAGCACAATTTTGCCCCTCACATTTACCCTGGGGTAATTTAATTGGTGATCAGGGTTCTGGGATAGCCGTAGTTGCTCAGCACTCTATTGCATTGATCTTAACATTTCTGTACCTCAGTTTCTCCATTTGTCTCAGTGTAATGTTTACCAACCTCTCATGAGGTGCTATTCACTTATGAATATATGTAATGTATGAATGGTTGGTTATACAGAAAGCATTTTGAGTTCCTCAGATGCACCTGTTATGATTGTTAAAAGTTAGTATTAAAACCCCTGTTCTGACCCAGTCTGTCTAGGCTAAAGATTCCCAGCATGAGTTTGATCAGTTGTCCAGCACTTGAATTGAGAATCCCTAGGTCAGATCCAAGGAGAGCTGACAAACAAAACTTCAAGCTGAATTATATGGGCCAGAGGTTCCTATTTTGGGCCAAAGTCTTGGTCTTCTCAGCTAACAGCAGTTCTTTCAAGTGTTTTGGAGGGAATAGGGGGCAGATGGAAAAACTCATGACCTGGCTGACCTTGGTAAAACTTTCCCTGGGATTCTACAAGACTTGTTTTTGCCAGCAAAACTACCTCACATCTTATCCTCTTGCCTATACAGTATGGGAACTGCTGTCAGACTTTGCTACGTAAGGGATTAATTTGAACCACTGAATTGCAAATATGAACACAACATACTATGTGATTTTGTGTAGTGTGTGGGGGTGGGGGTGAGGTGAGGGAATAGCTAGTGATTTACTACACACACTAAATCTCGCTCATTTATTTCATTTACCCATTACATCTGGATTCTGAAAACATGACCAGATCTTTGACTATCAGCCTTTTGTCTGGTAGACAAGTGGTTTTTCCTTTTCTGAACTTAGCAGAATGCTGTGCTAAGAAACAATCAGCATAAGAGCAGTGCTAACACAGAATAATGTGCCATCCTTTACTTTAAAAAATACTGCAATATTCACTTCATTATTCTAGAGTAATAGTCCAGAACAATGCAGTAATGCTATCTATGTAAGCTGTACAATTTGGAACAATAGACTTCCCCCCCCCTTTTGAATGAGCCCTCACTCCTCAACATCAGTGAGCTGGAAAGGGAAACTATGTGGAGACAGTGGAATAACTATGTGGGAGAGGAGAGGAAGAACAAAATTGCTCTTTAGTGACTCCTTCTGGCTAACCAAGTAGTACCTTCACTGTTTGAAAGACAGATCAGATGGACTTCAGGAGAATATGATAATAAGGGAAGACCCAAGTCAATAAAGAGCAAAGACACAACATGCTGTCAGTACAAAGTGTCTCACCCACATTGCTTATAAAAGCTCTAAACTGAACTTAAACAGCCATAGGTAAATGTTACTTGTGAAAGCCTGAGTGGTGAATGCTGATCATACTGAAGTTTTTACAGATTCTGTGATTGCCTTGTATTGGGTATACATGAAGATGCATTTATCTTTCTTTCAGTCTTCAGACTTTAGACATAACTCACAGGCTTTACGGTCAGAAGGGAACATCATCTAGTCTGACCTTTTTCACATTGCAGGCCACAGAACCTCACCCTCCCACTCCTGTAATAGATCCCCAACCTGTAGCTGAGCTCACATAACATGTTGTCCTAATTTCAAGTTGTCCTGCAGAAGGTAATTGAGTTTAATCTTTTATTTAGCTGTTAAGGGTCCATTTCAGGAGAAGTTTGTTCTTTATTTCCCATGTCTTAGTTTCATCAACCTGTTGGTTATTTTTAATATATTCAATTTTTAGTCGAACAGCTGGTAACAGAGATTAAAAGAGCCCTTAACATGATTATTTTGACTTGACTACGTTTATTACCCCTTTGATTCCTGTGTGGTCCTTTGAAGTACAGTATCTTCAGTGTTGCAAGAGTGATTTCTCATCCCTGTGACATCCCTAATTTTCATGGTTTCGTTTTTTGGAAATGACTTATTTATCAATTATTATTTTGTGAGATCCACTTTAGACTCTGCAAACCCTTTCTTCTTCTTAATGCACTGGCAGAATGTTAAATCCACTGGAATGTGATAACCCTGGAAACCACATGTCATTTGGGGGATGAACTCTTGTCAGTGTCATGCTTGGATGAACAAGTGAGCATTTCTCTTTTCTGGTCTAACCTACATTTGGGAGAAACACCAGCCAGACTAACATCTCATGGCAAGTCAGGAGGCAAGCTTGCTTGTCCTTATTTTTAATCCTTCCACAACAAACGTTTGTGTCAGCAGGAGACTAAATACAAGAAATGTTTCTTTTTAAAAATTGTGGCTTCACATGAAGGACTAATCACAGCTGCCAAAGCTAAAGTACATTTGTGTGTATGCTTTTGCCAACGCATTTCAGCCTTGAACCACAACCTCTTTTCTATCTGCCAATGCATCTCAATCTTTTTCTGTGATATGCTATAGTATCTTGTCCCTCAGAGTTCTGCCAGTTAACCTTAAATCTAATTTACAGCAATTTTCGTCATTAAATTTCTGGAAATTTCTTTAAAAAAATTCAATCCTAATCCACATGTGCATTGTAAAGCTATAATAGTATCAAGGGATTCTAACAACATGGATGACACCTGGGAGCAAAACTTGAGATGCTTATGAGGAAGTCTCCAGAACCCCATACTGAAGTAACAGCCTTTATATACACAATGGGCCTCTTTACTTCTCACATGGCTGTAAATTAGACGTAACCCCATTGACATCAATGGAGTATCACTAAGGCAAAATCAGTGTTGGTGAAAGGAAAGCCAGGCCTTCTGAGTTTGCGTTCATTGTAGTCTTTGGTGAAAATTCAAATAAAATGAGGAAGGTTCGCTGCTTTGCACCTCCTGTTCTTTCTGCTAGAGCAATGCGGCACAGCTTATAAGAGGCATGAAGACAAGATCATACGGTTGGGTAAATAATGTCCACAAGTAGCATTCTCAGTGTGCTTTAATTTCCCAGGAGATACTGAAAAGATGGAAGACTGAAAAATCTAGAGTGTGGCAAATGCACACACACACCTGTATGCATTTAGCCAAAGAAGCTAAGGACCAGATTTCTAAAGATATTTAGTATCTAACTCCCATTGATTTAAACAGGAGTTAGGCACCTAAATACCTTTACAAAACTGACTTTGAGAGACTAAGGTTAATTCTGATCTTACTTGCCCAGGATTTACACCAACGACCTTCATTGATGTCAATGGGCTTACTTCTCATTTATCCTGGTGCGAGAGGAGAATTCAGGCCTAGAAGATCAATCTTGGTTTTATGGATAAAGCACAGAACTGAGAATCATGAGCACTTGCTTATTCTCAGGCGTGTGACAGTCTGCGTGTTCAACCCGGGGCAAGTGATTTCACCTCTCTGTGCCGGAGTTTTCTCATCTGTAATGAGAAAACATTCCTGGCTCATGGGGGCATTGAGAAGCTTAATATTTGTGAAGTGATTTGAGCTCCTCTGCTGGAGGGCACGAGAAGTTATTTGTATTACCAGTGTGGTAGGAACCAGTATCAAGATAAAGTGTTCACTCTTCAAGTTAGGGAGAATTAAAGGCAAATATTTGCAAAACTTTTGCCTCAATGTGAATAGATTTATTGCTCCTGCTTTCTACTACCAAACAGCATGGGACAATGTAAAATTATGCTGAACTGTTCAATGCCATTTCCAGTGAACTAATGAAAATCAATTACTGTATTTAGCTGCAATATAGTCAGTAAACAGACATCCTGATCTGTTTTCAAGGTCACTGCACATCAGGCTTAATTAAAACTGCTTGGTGTATGGCCCTTTATTATTGAACATCCTAAAATATTCTACAGTGTTTTGTACGTCTTTAGTGTGCAGAGGAGCTACATAGAAAAGAAACGGTGTTTCTGCATTGACCTAACAAATCTATATTAAAGCCTAACAGGACCTGAAGACATCTTATTACTTCATTATCAGTTAGGGTTATTTTTAAGTTTGTATTTGCATTCCCCGATGGGCTATTTTTACCAAGTGAAGAAGAGCTGAAATGTTATTTTAATTTTGAGTGTGTCAGTACCTAGTAAGTGTCTCTCTGTTGTAGCATCTTAGATCTCAGCTGGATGATCCTGAGTTCAAATCTCACAGTAGGATTGTATCATACGCAGTGCTGACACTGATTATATAGTGTGTGTGGAGGGGTGTTGCACTATAACAGGTACTGTTCTTCAGATGGGTAGTACACAGAGGTCCCAAGGGCTAACCTAGAGCAAGTTTTACAAAAGAGCAATGAACAACCCTGGTCTTCTATTAACATTCCCTCTATTAATAAAACAACTGATACACACACACACACGGACATTACAACTGAATGTGGAATGTGTAATAACTGCTCCGTTTGTCTCATAGCCATCATAATATCAAAGGGATCTGATTTTCATCTCACACCCATTTTACAACAGTGTAACACCACTAACTTTAGTGGAGTAACTTCTGATTTACACCAGTGTAAATGAAAATCTTCCCTTCATTTGCTTTTCTGCTACACCCACTGAATGCCAAACAGATGCAAGTTTGCCACTTTCACCTATTTAGCCAAAACCTGGACCATTGGAGTCAATGGTAAAGCTCCCGCTGACTTTAATGAGATCAGGATTTGACTCGTCTTCTGAGTGACTTGCAGTAGTCGTGAAATGATAACACAATTTATATAATCCTTTGGTCCTATGGAACTAACGCTGTCCTGAGATATGAACACACAACTCCCATTGACTTTGATTCCAGTGGAAGAATTTAACCCCTTGCATTGGCTTTTACATGCATTGGTGTATCAAATAAGTTTAGAGGACAAAGTTATTCAATTTCTCAAACTAATAAGCATATGAGCTAGTCTCTCACTTTGAAATATTCGTTGTTATATTTCTCATGAATATTTATGTGTCATCAAATAAATTGTATCCCTACTGAGAGCAGAGATACTTAAACAAATGAGGACACACGCATTGCTGTATTGTATTAAGATAACCATTACTATTATGACACATTCTGGAAAAGATTTATTTTAAAAGTTTCTTCGAACATTTATCATGCCACCAGGATGCCTGCTCCAGACATATCAGTGGTTGTTTGCAGTGTAATAACATTTAAGAATTGAACTACCTTCTGTATAAGACTCAGTACTATGTATGTCTCCCTAATGTATACACAGTTACACTGTAGTAGATCACATGAATCTTAGAGGCAGCTGAAATATTTGTAATAACATTCAAAGTGCTTAAATTCAGAGCATTTATGCCTCTTGTGAATTCAGAATTGGCCCCATTTTCAACAAAATCTTTGTGGTAAAACAGGACCACTTTCACTGAAAGTGTTTTTTTTTAATGTTACTTTAGATGAGACACTAACTGGAACTATAAATATAATGTATTAGAGGATTAAATTAGATTTCTTTGGCTCCTTATCTTCAGATAGAGCTAGCCAAAGGAGCTAGCCAAAGGATAATTCTGTTTTGCAGCAACTTTTGAGGTTTCAAAATTTGGTTTTGTTGAGTGAAGACAAAACTTTTCATACATTTTTGTGCAAATGGAATTTTGTCAAACTGTCCATTGGTGGATCAAAACCTCAACTTCTGTGTTGGGGAGGGTGTGTATGTGTTGCCTGGTGCTTAAAGCACTGACCTGTGATATAGGAAACCTAGGTTCAAGCCCTTGCTCTGCCTA
Organism: Eretmochelys imbricata; assembly: GCF_965152235.1. NCBI lineage: Eukaryota > Metazoa > Chordata > Testudines > Cheloniidae > Eretmochelys > Eretmochelys imbricata. Next base: position 19,311,723 of record NC_135579.1, read on the forward strand.
ACGTTGAGCAGAGCATTTCACCTCATATCACTCTGAATCAGGTAGAGCAGGGACTTGAATCTGGGTCTCCAAATCCCCAGCCTTGTGCCCTAACCACCAGTCTGCTGTCTGTGACCAAAAAAACCTTCCAGATGAAAACGTTGTCAAAACCAGGGCAATGAAATTTCATTTAATCAAAAATGTACTGACCAGCTCTAGATACAAATCAAAGCCACTTAGCTTTTGAAATTGTTAATGGTGGAGGACGGAGAGTATACTTAGGGATCCTCTAGGGTCAGACAAGCATTAAGAATGAAAACAGAACGGCAACAAAGTGCCAAATCCTACCCTTAGCTACACTGCTGCAAATCCAGCTTAATCCCTTTAAAATCAATTGTTACTCTGCATTCACATTGGTGTAAATGAGCAGAATTTGACCCCAAACAGCTATGTTAAATTTCACTACAAATTTGTGTCTTATAACCATGGCTTTTTTCTCAGTGGGATCCAGTGGAATGTGTCCAATCCAGCAATTCATAAATGACTGTAGTAAAGCAGTAGTCACAGAGGAGCTGTTCATTACCAGATGTTAACAACTTATTTGTTGATTAACCATCAGAGGTTAATGAAAACTGGTAAATCAGATCTGAACCACGTGTCTTTTAGGAAATACCATCTTTCTCTCATTGATGTTATGTGGTACATCAGAAATAAAACAAATCATGCATTAATACTTTCTGCTTTTGATTGAAAAATTGTATTTCTCCATCAAATCCAGACCCTATTTCAAATGGCCAAAAATTGCCATGGATAGGAACATGGAACACCTGATTTTAGAATGGAGAAAGGCCACCTAGCTCTCTCCTACTGTAACTGTTTTTCAGTTACATCCCCTGCAGTGACATTTCAGGTAGAATACAGGGGGCAGCAGTGAGTTTTGCTCTCTCACAGTTGTATTGAGTTGGGTCAAGTTCACAAGGGCAGAATATCTAGTGATTAAAGCAGGGGGAACTGGGAGTCATGACTTGGAAGTTCTTTTCCTGGTTTTGCCACTGATTGTCTCAGTAACTTTAAGTAAGGACAATCACATTAAACCTCAATGCCCCTATGAGGTACAATAGATTATATATCCATTTTATGGATAGATAAACTGAGGTTCAGTCTGTGATTTCAAAGGATCTAGAAGCAGTTAGGAACTCAAATCCTATTGAAATCCAAAGCCTGTTGGGTGGCTAAACTCCCAGAGGCTCCTTTGAAAATCCCAGCCTTTATTAATACTAGTCAGATGAAAGACACCACCGCTATATACAGTATTATTTTTTGTACCCCATAGTTTATGATCTTTCCATCTCTGGAACCTTCCCTGTGGCTGTCTTTGGTAATGTTTGAGCAGGAGAATCTGGCGAACTGAGGAGACAGTGCAGATTAAATTTTAAAGACAGTTAGAAAAGTGACATTCTAAGACTCGTGAGTCCAAGCTATAAACTGTTAGTCTGACTCTGGATCTTACAAGGCCACATTCACAATACTGTATGACCTTTGGCTCCTTATAAATACAATATTATTTCACCGATGGAGAAGGTACAGGAGGAACCCTAACACAATACAAAGAGCGGTGGGCTTTAGATAATCAACAGGTTTTCAAAACTAGTTCTGTATTCTGGGGAACTAAAGAGTGAATTCCCTGGGATATAGAGAATTGAATTCTGAAGGAAAAAGACTAGACACTCCATGGGTATTTAATGAAGCATCGGTTGCATGAAGCAGGAAGGAGAAGAGAAACCAAGGCGATGGAAGGAATAGATTTTGACTAAGAGATTTTGAAAGAGAGTGTTTCTATACAGAAAGAGACAAGAGGGGATCACATCTTTGCTTGCTAGAATATTCATGGAAAATTAAAGGAGAGAGGGTGAGCGAAGGAAAGGGAAGAAAATTAATGTAAAAATTCAAACAGATCTTTGTGGAATTTTCTTTTACTCTCCTTTATCCATCCAGCTGTATTGGGAAGTAAGTAGAGATGGCTTGTTTTAAACTTGGTTGTTCTGCATAGGCTCAGTTGTGCACAATTCATACCGGCAAGCACACACACGAGCAGTCGTACCAAAGCCAATGGGCGATCGCTGACATAAAGGTTCTGAAATTGGGTCCTGTCATCTAGGCATCTGATAATTTTCAGTGTCCAACAAAAGAATCACTAGCACAGCTAAGCTGAACCTGTGACAATCACCTACCTCAGCAACCTTGTCATTTCCTGCTGTGATGCTCTGCTAGCATGGAAAGAAAATCTATGACTGAAAAATACACATGCCAGCAGGTTCCTTCCTCTTGGACTAACCACACAAACAACACAGAAATTATTTAAAAATGAATTACTAGTGAGAGGTCCCAGATTAACATCGACAGAACTAAAGCCCCATACCTTCTACGTGCACAGAGAACACTATGCCCACAAAGCTATGTACCCTGCAGTTTTTTCTGCAAGGCCACATAGTGGGCAGGATGGGGACATCTCATGGGTCCTAGTGCCCTCTAAGGTAATGGGTCTGTTCTGTACATTTGCACAGTGCTGGGTCCAGAGGGTGCTGGAGGGGAGAAGTGGCCCCTGGCTAGGCCCCAGTGGTCAGTATTTACAGATTCTGTCCCCGTCCCCAACAAAGGAATACGTTGGGTTGTTAGAAGTCCACTTTAGAGAAGGTTCTTTCCCCTCAGAATCCAGCTGCAGCTGTAGAGCCCAAAGGTGCTGAGGCCTCAACACTATAGAATAGGGCTGGAGTTTGTGCCAAGGAGTCTTAAATTTGACCTGGATGGATCATTCCGGTGGCCATGAGGTGAGGAGCATTTAGTTTCCACATCATTTCAATCCTGAGGCTCTCTGCTGGGATTGTGCTGCACATTGTGATAAGGACCTTTATTATGTGGACTTTTGCCCACTTGAGATTGGAGTGAGATCACAATTTTAGGTTTCCTCTTCTTAGAAAGCAAACAAAAGGTGGAAACAGGTGAAACCTCATTTAAAGAGATTTTTTGATTCATTAAACTACTTCTACCTGCCCTCTCCAGACTCAGTCAACACCAGCTGGGGCCCAATTAAATGAAACTGCTCACAGAAATGGATCTGTTACAAATGAGCGCACAATGGATGGATTGTAATAATTTCAGAGGTCATAGCAGCTTGGTGTTTGTATTTCTTGATTTTCACATAAGATGCAGAACCAAAGTCTGTCTGACCCACTTTGAATTGTTACGGATCCTGTCACACTTTGCACAAAGGAAGGAGTCTTGGCCTAATTCCAATCTAATAAATTGCATCTTGCCTACCTAAAATTCCCATTTACAGCTTTATTGGGAGAATGGAAATGTTACTCCCCTTTGTATCCTCTCCTAAGCAGTTGCACAATGCTGTTACGTGATGTTTAAAAGCGGCGGTGCATTTCACTAGCAGCCAAAGTGATCCCTGTATACTGAATATACAGGGCCCCATCCGGAGGCTATTTATGCAAGTAAGCAAAGCCCTAACGCAGTATTCCTGCTGCACTGGGGCAGAGTAGTGGAAAACCTGCAAAGTGGGACCGGGCAGCTGGCATGGTTATTGCAAGTATAATATTCATGATGGTTCTCCCCAAGAGATGTGGGTGGGTCCCCCTGCATAGCTTGGACCCACGTGACCAATATCTTGTTCGGAAGGGTGCATCTGGTAGTGGGCTATATTGCAGAGCCTGCCCATGTGAACATTGCCTCTTTTATTCAGGCTTGACTCATTTCTTCAGAACTGGGCCCAAAGGGTATAAATTCTCTGGGTGTTGGAGGTGTTACATCAATGCAAGCCAATATTCTGACTGTGATTTCTACTTGTTTTCTGGAATGACTCCATTGGCTCTGCCAACTGAGATACAGAAATTACAGAAACCGAGGGCAGCCCATTTTCCTTTTTGTTGAAGAAGTTCTTTTACGAAGAAGTTCTTCCTTTTAGTGCCTATCCCAGCCTATAATCCGTAATGCCATCTGCTTTGTTAGGCCACAAGCCAGGTTACTTTATTAAAGCAGCATTGAGTATTTTACAGCATTGTTCTTGCCTTGTGACTTTATTCTATTGGGAAACAGAGACAAGCTATGTATATGCTAGAAATGGATCATCTGCTTCCTTCTGTGCGTTCCCCTGGCAAAGGAAAAAAAGAGTTTCCCCTCTTCCCTCTGGTGTGATTAGAGCTGGTCATGAAATGTTTCAACAGAAAATGCAGAATAGTTGAAACAGAAACTTTGCAGAATGTATCGGTTTCAACTAGAAGGTTTCTCAGGTCCAGGATGGAATTTCTGGTCAAAATGAAAGAGTGAGAATCTGACTGTAGAATAGCCTAATACTTAGAGCCTAGGCTGCAGAAGACCCAGGTCCAATTTCCTGCTCTGCCTGATTCAAGGACCTACTTGTGATACTTATGCTGCATTCTCCCACATCCAAGGGGCTATCCTGGGGTGGATGGGTCTCTCTCACTAATGTTTGTTACAAAATTTTCAAAAAAACCTTGGTTTCATTCCAAGGCAGAACAAAAACAAATGTCAAAACCTCAACATTCTTCATGAAATGGAATTCTTGTTTTCCAGCCAGCTCTAGCTGCAATTTTGGAGACAATGGAATTGACTGTGGTATCAAAAAGAGGATTGTGTGACCTTCCTGAGCAAATCAGGGACGAGATGATGGCTCCTGGAAGGCTCAGCCTCTGTCTTCAACGTGATATCTTAATAATCAGCAAGGCTGGGATTTAGACGTGAGAGTAGCCGTGGCTCTACAAAGAGGTGGGAGCGACCGGGGGAAGAAGAAGTTAGAAGCTACAGCGTGATGGGGCTGTGGAATCAAACAACTGTAGATCCATCCATTAAGCATGAGTGGGGAAAATAAAATAATAATTAATAATAACAATAAAGTAAATCTCTTAATAGAAACTTGTTCCAAGCAGGAAACTGACTTTGCTCTGCCTCACTGTCCTTTCAGTGAAACTCATGGGAGGCTATTGCTGTTGCTTTGTCTGGACAGGACAAATCTGAAGTGACTGCTGAAGAGCCAGAATTTAGATTAGGCAGAGGGATTCTCAGAGCTGTCATGCTCAACTGTCTGAAAAGCTGTAAGAAAATAGCTGCCTGGTGTATTAGTTCCAGTCCCTCCTTTCTTTTTCTGAGTCTCTTCAGAAAATAGAAAAGAAATTGACCAAACCATATTTTCCAGTAACATGCTATGAAAATCCACTTGAAAGAAAGAATTTGATAATTGCTTCTGAAGTCTTGAAATGGTTCAATTAAAGTTTTCGTTCCTACACAGTAGTTTTGTCAATTTTCACATTGGACTAGGGGCTATTTTTTCCCCTTATCTTTTCTTTAGATTTAATAGAAATCAACACATTTATTAGATCTCTGGGCATAACATGGGTGGGTGGGTGTGTCTGTGGAATATATTATTGCACTCCTTGATGGTGTTAGTGTTGAAAATTACTTATCAAGTCACCTCTTGTATCATTCATGATACTATTCCAAACCTTTGCTGGAGCACTCCACATATTTTTTATGTAAGAGGCTTTCTGGAGATAATTTGCCACAGATTAATTTTCTATCTGAAATTGCAAGCAATGTTAAAAGGAGTTCTGATCAATCAAATGACAGAAAATGCTAACAATAATACTTTCATATACAATGCCTGCATGCTGTCACATGTATTGTATCAATCTCGGAATGCAGAGATTTTGGAGATGTTGTGCTCAAAAGAGTTCTGCTCAATACTATTTCAACATTATTTTTAAATTGCTAACTCCAGATTTGACCCACCAATCTCATATATGTTTGCAAAGTCAATGTATCTGTTTCAGCAGCTCCAGTGATCATGATCAACCCTGCAATAGCACACACCCAATGCTTATGAGTAAGGAGCCAATAACAAATCATGAGGGCCCTGACAATACCTTACAACAAAACGTAAGAAGCCTATAGCTACATTAACAAACTTTTTTTGTACCCATCGTTTATGAACAACCCCACAACAACAAACTAATCTGTGTGTGCCTGCTGGAGAAAAAACTTTATTAACAAAGAGAATATTTAAATGCCAAATTTCTAGACAGTTATTATAAATAATAGTGAGGAAGAGAAAAGATGGGGGAAAAATCTTGACAGTGCCCTTTTAAGTTAAATATATGATTGCACAAAACACATCAGGCAATACAAGCTGTCAAGAACAGAATTAGGAAACTTATATGTAGTAATTGGTTTTGCTTCTCTATTTTTGAGGGTTTTTTTCTAAAAATGAAAAGTTTGAAGTTCTCACTAAATAAAATTTCCAGTAACATTGTAAATGATCTGAAAGTTCTTTAGTTTGCTGAATAATAAGGGCTTGGAGAAAAAGGCTAGCTGGGGTTAATTGCCTGATGTAGAAAAAGCCAGGTTCTTTTGGCATCGTTAGGTTATAATGATTGTAGCCTTCTTCATGAACCCTTCTGCAGCAAAGGGTTTGCTCTCAGTAGTGTCTGGTAAATCTTCCTTCTCATGGAGGCTGATGGTCTCCTAAGGGTATATCTTCACTGCATAGTTAATCTGGGTGACTGGTGTCCAAGTTAGCCTAACCCGGGTACTAACATTCCCACAGCAAAGTCCTACACTGTGTCCTCACTGTTTCTGCACTCGTGTGTGTGTCTGGGCATATCGCATGCTTCTTTGTGCTGAGACACTCTCGTTTTCCTTCCCAGTCTATTGTGGGAGAACTTATCTGTCTTTCAGGAAGGACATTGGAGGACTGGTAGCACTTGAGTGATTTAGCTTGTGTCCTCACTGCAAAGTGAATGGGTCCTAACTCAAGGGAAAGTGGATCTTGGGCTCTCACGCCCTCCCCTTTCCCATATGAAAAAGCTAGCCTGGGCTAACAGCACCTGAAAAACTGGGTCAGAGATTTTTCTGTATGGATTGTAGGGGAGGGTTGGGCTAACACCCAGGTAGGACCCTGGGTTAACTCTGCAGAGAAGACATACCCTAAGGCAGTGATGAGCTGCCAAAATCTTAACAACCGGTTCCCTATAAAAAGTTCTGATTTAAGGGATGTGTCACAGTATGTATTTTCTGTACTAGTAAGGTTACCATACGTCCGTATTATCTTGGAAGATGGCGATTTAAGAACCAAAAAGTATGACCTGTCCGGGAAAATACGGGTGTATGTTAACCCTACCTAAAATTCTTTTTTAAAAAGATGGGCCTGAACTAGAAATGAGCTCAGTTTCACATGTGTGGGTCCCTGCCACTCCCTGGGAGTGTGCTAGGGTGACCAGATGTCCTGATTTTGGGGTCTTTTTCTTATGTAGACTTCTATTACCCCTCACCCCCTGTCCTGATTTTTCACACTTGCTATCTGGTCACCCTCGGGTGTGCACATGTGTGGGTCCCAGCTGCTCCCTGCCCCCCTCATTGAAGCAGGTGTGCAGGGTTACTGCCCTGGGAACTGCAGGGCACCAGTGGAAGTAGGGCCAGCTGCAGACAGGGGCGTGGGGCAGAGCTAGCTGGAGGCAGGGGGTGCAGAGCTGGCTGCAGGCAGGGCAGGGGGTGCGGGGTTGGCTGGAGGCAGGAGGGTGCAGGGTTGGCTGGAGGCAAGGGGGTGTGGGGCTGGCTGGAGGCAAGGCAGGGGCTGACTGGAGGTAGGGGCTGGCTGCAGGCAGGGCATGGGGGTGCGGGGCTGGCTGGAGACAGGGGTGTGGGGCTGGCTGGCTTCGGGCAGGGGGGTGCGTGCGGCAGGGGTTGGCTAGAGACAGAGCAGGGAGTGTGTGCGGCAGGGGTTGGCTGGATACAGGGCAGGGGGTGCAGCAAGGGCTGGCTGCGGGCAGGGGGTGCGGGGCTGGCTGGAAACAGGGCAGGGGGTGCGTGTGGCAGGGGTTGGCTGGAGACAGGGCTGGGGGTGCGTGCGGCAGGGGTTGGCTGGATACAGGGCAAGGCAAGGGGTGCGTGCGGCAGGGGTTGGCTGGAGACAGCGCAGGGTAGGGCAGGGGGTGCATGCGGCAGGGGTGGCTGGAGACAGGGCAGTGGGTGCGTGCGGCAGGGGTTGGGTGGATACAGGGCAGGGGGTGCAGCAAGGGCTGGCTGCGGGCAGGGGGTGCGGGGCTGGCTGGAAACAGGGCGGGGGGTGCATGTGGCAGGGGTTGGCTGGAGACAGGGCAAGGGGTGCGTGTGGCAGAGGTTGGCTGGATACGGGGCAAGGCAAGGGGTGCGTGTGGCAGGGGTTGGCTGGATACAGGGAAGGGCAGGGGGTGCATGCGGCAGGGGGTGGCTGGATACAGGGCAGGGGATGCAGCAGGGGCTGGCTGCGGACAGGGGGTGCATGGCTGGCTGGAAACAGGGCAGGGGGTGCGTGTGGCAGGGGTTGGCTGGATACAGGGCAAGGCAAGGGGTGCGTGCGGCAGGGGTTGGGTGGATACAGGGCAAGGCAAGGGGTGCGTGCGGCAGGGGTTGGCTGGATACAGGGCAGTGGGTGCGTGCGGCAGGGGTTGGGTGGATACAGGGCAGGGGGTGCAGCAAGGGCTGGCTGCGGGCAGGGGGTGCGGGGCTGGCTGGAAACAGGGCGGGGGGTGCATGCGGCAGGGGTTGGCTGGAGACAGGGCAAGGGGTGCGTGCGGCAGGGGTTGGCTGGATACGGGGCAAGGCAAGGGGTGCGTGCGGCAGGGGTTGGCTGGATACAGGGCAGGGCAGGGGGTGCATGCGGCAGGGGGTGGCTGGAGACAGGGCAAGGGGTGCGTGCGGCAGGGGTTGGCTGGATACGGGGCAAGGCAAGGGGTGCGTGCGGCAGGGGTTGGCTGGATACAGGGCAGGGCAGGGCAGGGCAGGGGGTGGCTGGAGACAGGGCAGGGCAGGGGGTGCATGCGGCAGGGGTTGGCTGGATACAGGGCAGGGGGTGCAGCAGAGGCTGGTTGCAGACAGGGGGTGCGTGGCTGGCTGGAGACAGGGCAGGGGGGGCGTGCGGCAGGGGTTGGCTAGATACAGGGCAAGGCAAGGGGTGCGGCAGGGACTGGCTGCAGGCAGGGGGTGCGGGGGTGGCTGGGGGCAGGGGCTGGCTGCAGGCAGGGTGGTGGGTACTCACGGGGAGAGCAGCTCGGAGCAGCCCGAGCAGCAGGACGCAGCCCAGCCCAGCCGAGCAGCCGGGGACCCACCAGGCAGCAGCGGGAGCCCCAGGGCCAGGGGTCGGAGGAGGAGCAGGAGCAACAGGGCTCACGCCCAGGGCCAGGCGGCAGCCCACATGGCTCCCACAGTGCAGTGCCCCCAGTGGCTGGAGGAGGAATTACATCACTTCTCCGCCAGAGCCCATCAAAGCCTCAGCGCCCCCTGCAGGGAAGCGGGTTAACAACCGGTTCTAAAACTGCTTCAAAATTTAACAACCAGTTCATGCGAACCTGTGCGAACCGGCTCCAGCTCACCACTGCCCTAAGGGAAAGCTCTCAGAAGAGCACTGTTGGATGTTGATACCATACCAGGCCAACGACTCGGCCAAGCTGCTTTCTGTGGTGACAAGGAGTGGAATGGAGTGAGGTGGAGCTAGAAATAGAGGCTTAGTTGAAGTCTCACCACCAGACAAGAGGCTGATTTCAAAAACCAATGGGCAAGATTTTCAACTGCAGACATTGCTCATGCCCTGTTGCAGTTACAAAGGGTCACTAAATTCAGGAAATTAGTAATTTCCATGTTTTTTTTTAAAAATCCTGGACTTTTGACACTTGGGGATCTTTCTCTGTGGGTGGTTGTGATGTTACAGAGATGAGCCTATTTCACTGAAAGCTTTGAGATGTCCCAAGCTTAATTTTGAGCTGCATGGGGGACTAAGAGAGATCAGGAGCTCACCAAAAACATTACAGCAACAAAAGGACTATGCCAAATAATTTCATCCTCCAAAGGTAATTAATGAGTTTTCTCCCTCCCCAGAGGTATAAAAACACCACAAAACAAAAAAGAAACCCACAAACACTTTTGGCCAGCATGTCCTATGGTATAACATGACATAGTTCTACTGAAGTCAACATCACATGGAGCTTAGATTTGCCCTTTTCATTCTGACCACCCCGTGGGCTTTTGGATTCTAATTTAATTTTATTAAAACTTATTCTGCTTGGATAGCTCATGAGATCAGGTTTGCTTTTGAAATCTCCCTTCTTTCCTGTTCTCAGCTGGGCCAGAAATACTGGGAGATAAGCACTTTCCAGCATAGTTAATTTTGAAGATTTCATTGAAGGAAAAGTACAAGAATTCTGAATCATGTCACATTTATTTGTTAGTTAGTTAGTTTTAGGGGATTTTTCTATGCTTAAGATTTTGTGGACTTGAGTTGTGTCAAATTTGGAACCTTAGGAGGTCTGAGACGCTTTGAATGTTGGGCACGGAGAAGGATTTTAATTTTCAGCTCTGGACCTGCCAATATAGATTTGGTTCTGGACTGGATGGAGCGTATCATTTCTGGTTCTGGTGTACATGCAGCTGAAATCTCATGAGAACAGCATTTCTCAATATATTTTTGCCCAGGACAGTGGAGATCTCATTAGATCGATTAACCTTGCCAAACTTCCACTGTCTTGGGTTGAAAATTCACAAAAATAGCTTGGATCCACATATCAGTGCCAACATATCAGAACTTGATCATTGACCCTGATTCATCTTGGAATCCAAATGCTAGCCTAAACCTAATCTAGATTCAACCTGGATCCAATAATAATTTGATTCTAATCTGGAACCACTCTTAAAACCAACTCCTATTCTAGTCCTGAACATTGTCTCCTCCAATCAATCCCTACTATTGGCTGAGAAACAGAAAGTCAAATTGTCAGTCCCAGGACAGTGACACAACGGGTCCCTTTGTGTTAATTTAACCACTCTTTTGTTTTAAACTTGAAGTAAACGTGAATCCTGTTCAGTTTTGGTTGGGAAATGAGTTTTCAAGATCATGCTATTGCCCTTGGAATCCAAGCAGTTATGCATTCCAAAATGATATTAGGAGAGTCACAGGAATGGGTTTGATTGTGTTTAAAGGAGTCACATTGCTATGGCCTTATTTCAGCAGGGATGTGATTTCAGCTGGTATTTTATGATGAAGTCAATGTTATAGAATTACAGTAAAACAGATGCATACTGTAGAGATCAGAGTTCACTGTCATTCAAATAAATAATAAAGATAATATCCCCATTAAAGCTCCAGATATGTGCATCATACATCAGCTGTTATATGGAGAGAATGCAATGATGCAATACATCTTAAAAAATGAAAAGTCAAAGGATGGCAAAAGTAAATTGGATTAGTATAGATTATGACAGTCATTTATCTGTGGCAGAAACATTTGCTGAGCTGCGGGATTCTTATTATTAAATTTGACTTTTGATTATCACCATGTCTGAGGCCTCTCTGAACTCTGAATAATCTCCTCTCCAGCTGCCTTTCTTGGAGGTTAAGGAACAGCTCCCAGGAATTGCTACTCCTTCTGTGAAAACCACCTTGTAACCCAAACACTTCCTGTTTATGCTTTAGCCACTGATCATAGAATCATAGGACTGGAAGGGACCTTGAGAGATCATCTAGTCCAGTTCCCTGCACTCGTGGCAGGACTAAGTATTTCTAGAGCATTCCTGATAGCTGTTACCTGCCTAACCTGCTCTTAAAGATCTCCAAAGATGGAGATTCCACAACCTCCCTAGGCAATCTATTCCAGTGCTTATCCACCCTGACAGTTAGAAAGTTTTTCCTGATGTCCAACCTCCCTTGCTGCAATTTAAGCCCATTGCTTCTTCTCCTATCCTCAGAGTTTAAGAACAACAATTCTTCTCCCTCCTCATTGTAACAACCTTTTATGTACGTGCAAGGTACTATTTCCTCCCCTGTGAAGCGCTGAGCTCCCGAAGCTCATAGTTCTCAATGGAAATCAAGGGTACTTTGCATCTTCCAGAATCAGGCCATTTTATTTCTAAAGCATGAATTCCTAATTTTTTCTACATTTCTACAAAAATTCAAACACCAATGGTATATTTTTTATATTAAAATACTCTCATAAGCCCCCATCAGAATTAACATATTTTCAAAAAATGAAAACATTTAACATTGTTTTTTGAGTTGAAATGCTGAGGTCTTCTTGTCACCAAGACTTTTTGCCACTGTGAGATTATAATGCCAAGTGCACTGAATTGGAAATTGCATATTTCCAAAGGTGTCAGTGAGCTAGTGAAGGTTTGGGATTGAAAGAGACAAGAGAGTAGCAAAGTTTAAAATGGAAGTCTTTATTGATGGCCAAAAAGGCCAATGCCTATTGCTTTAATTTGATGGAGTGATTATCTGGCTGAAATGAGGGACAAAATCATCTTCCTCCAAAGCGAAGCGAGGTGTAGGTTGAGACCTCGGTCTGCTGCATTCAGATTCTCAAAAGTCTGAAATCGCTTTAGCAGAAAAGGCAGAATTACCAAGGCATCTTCACTCAAATAGCTATAAACGGCCATGTAGTCAATTCAGACCATCTGGTACAGAATGTGTGGCTGATCCCTTTGCTTTTAATGGGAGCAGGATGTGGGTACAAGTTGGGAGGCTGAGTGGAAAGGAAAGAGGGATAGCAGGACAGAGTTGCCTTCTATCTTTCTAACATCTATTATTCTATGTCATTACAGATTTGTTTTTAATCATGTAGGTATATAGATTGCCTGTTGATTCTTAGTTCCCTTTCCCTAATCTCTGTTTGATGTTCTGTCCCTAGATTGAGAGTGTCTCATAGCAGAACCTGTACCGGCCTGAATGTGTGGAAAGCACCTTGCAGCATGTAGTGGATCCTGTTAGGATTTAGATATTTAGGCCTGTCTGTAAAGGCCTATACTCTAAGAATTTAGGTGTATTCTTGTCACTTACGTAGTTATAGAGGTATAAAAGAGAGAATTAAAATCATTGACTGTATAAGGCCTTTACTCACTGTGACAGCCTGAGGCCCTGTTCTTAGGCTAAGATCTTTGGCTAAGGAGCAGAGGCAGCCATAAGCTGGGAAGCCAACGGTCACATCCTCACATTCCAAACTAGTCACACTGAAATAAGGTGCTATTGGGTTGTTAGGAATACAGTCTTGTCCTGATAATGCCTATCACCTCCAGAGAAAGGGAAGTGCCTAGAAAATGTAAAAGGAAACTTAGTTTGATAGCATCCTGTCTGGCAAGAACTCACTTATCAATAGCTGGGATGTGAAATCCTCACTTCTGTATTGTTTTGTCATTATAGTTCCCACTTTGCTATTGTTTGTCTGTATAATCTCTGTCTGGTTCTGTGATTGTTTCTGTCTGCTGTATAATTAATTTTGCTGGGTATAAACTAATTAAGGTGGTGGGATATAATTGGTTAAATAATCATGTTACAATATGTTAGGATTGGTTAGTTAAATTTCAGGAAAATGATTGGTTAAGGTATAACTAAGCAGAACTCAAGTTTTACTATATAGTCTGCAGGAAGTAAGGGGGGAATGGGAACAGGGAATGGGGTGGGGAAATTGGAATCATGTTTTGCTAAGGGTGGGGAATGGGAACAGGGACACAGGTAAGGCTCTGTGGTGTCAGAGCTGGGAAGGGGGACACTGAGGAAGGAAACTGGAATCATGCTTGCTGGAAGTTCACCGCAATAAACATCGAATTGTTTGCACCTTTGGACTTCGGGTATTGTGGCTCTCTGTTCAGGCGAGAAGGAGCAGGGAAATAAGTGGGTGAAGGCATAAGCCCCCTAACAGATCCTACCATAGACCAGTATTTTTCATAAATAATACTAGCAATAGCAATAACAATAGTAGTAATAGTACTAGCAATAATAATTAATAATTAGAGCTGATGGAAAAATGCAAAAGTGATTTTGCAAGAAATGTCACCATTTCAGAAGAGTTTCTGTTTGGCAGGGTTCAAAATTCACCAGTTTTCCTTTTTTCCCCAGGAAAATTTTCCTTGATGTTTTAACCAACATTTTTACTGAAGTTTTTGTTCAAGTTGCTTTTTAGATGTTTTACTTACTGCAACCTTGGGGTTTTCAATAAATGATTTTTTTTCTGTGTAACTTTTGGTAAAGATCACAGAATTTCATGAAAAACAGAGAATTTCAATCACATTGGAATTTTTAAAAAAGCCATTTTTGAATGAAAACTCTTCTTACATCTAATAATATAAAGTCCATTTGATTCAAATGAATTCATCTAGAATTCAAAATTGGTTTAACTGGGACATAGACTTCATGAAAATGTCAGCGATTCCCTGAGACCTTCAGTGTTTGAGCTCATATTCTTTTTGTGTGTGTGTGTTTATATTTTCAAATTGAATGTAATGGAGCTAAAAGCTAGATTAACCACCCTGTAGAATGATGTCTTATATCCACACACTATGTACCCCATGGACAATTGCAACGATTTTTTCTCAGTGCTCCTAACTAATGCACATCTACCCTGACCTGACCAGACCACCTGCAGTGGTGATAGTTGATTCCCTGTGCTTCATTCAGTCCTTCGCTTCTCTGCTGGGTTATCGACAAGAGGGTCAGCTCTGATGGTGTTTCATTGTGATGCTGTCAGCAACTGATTTGGAGGAAAGTGCTAATCACACTCTGCTTCTCAGTGTGCCTACAAAATTTGTGACACCTTCAGCTTTAATCAAATGCCATCGCGAGACCCGTGTCCCTCATTTATACGCAGCTAATGAAGAAACACTTGAAACAGGACACTGTGCAAATGGCCGCAGTGCAGTGTTAATGCCGGACGCTGACTGAATGGGAAAAGACTTTGTAACATAGGGGAAGGAGGGGAAAAGATGCCTTTATTATAAGAGTGATGCAGCTGTGCTGCTGTAAAATCTCTAGTGCAGCCGGTCTAAGCTGACAGGAGAGAGCTCTCCCATCGACTTTATTCATCCACCCCCAACGAGCGACGGTAGCATGTCGGTGCGAGAAGCTCTCCTGCTCCCGTATTGCTGTCCACACCGGTGCTTAGATTGGTGTAACTTGATGTCGCTGAGAGTGGTGGATTTTTCACATCCTTGAAAGACATAAGTTATATCGACATAAGTGGTACTGTAGCTATAGAAGTCTCCTACTCCACACCCTCTTCCAGTTGTACAAAATTGAACCACCACACAATTGACATGAACAAGCCTCGTGGAAGCTGTGGTGTCTCATCCAGGCAAAGCATCTTTAATGACACTGAAAAAGTATTTTTTTTTCTTTTCAGTTCCTGGCTCCAGCTTCCATGAGTTGCTGAGTGTTTGTAATTCTGTCAGGGGGTCTGTTCTGCTCAATCTGGGGTCACTGGGGTTATACACACCACCCTGGATCACTTGGTAAAGTGGGCTGATTTGTAGTAAGATGGACTCATTTGGGCAACATGTATTTTAACACAGCCAAATGCAAGGCCATACATCTAGGAACAAAAACACACTTATAAAGTTAGGGGTGGTACACTGTAGCCTGGAATGTAGTGACTCTGGAAGGGACTTCAAATCATGAAATATAACCAAATGAACATGAGCTCCCAAAGTAATGCTGTACCTAAGAGGGCAAATATAATCCTTGCATATATATGCAGGAGAATATCAAGTAGGAGTAAGGAAGGGATATGACCTCTGTATATGACATTAGTGAGACCATTTACTGGAATACTGTGTCCTGTTTTCATGCCTACACTTCAAAAAAGAAGTATAAAAAAATGGAGAGGGTTCCAAAAAGATCTAGAAGAATGGGTTGAGGTCTGGAAATCATGCCTTATAGTGAAAGACTAAAGAAACACAATCTATTTAATTTATTCAAGAGAAGGTTAAGAGGTGACTTAATCACAGACTACATATGGACAAGAGAATTTTGACAGTACATGGCTCTTTAAATTAGCAGAAAAAAAGGCATAATGAGAAAGAATAATTGGAAGCTGAAATTAAATTAATTCAGACTAGAAATAAGGCATACTTTTTAACAGGGAAAGTAATTAATAATTGGAGCAAGTTACCTAAGGATATGGTGGATTCTCCATCACTTGAAGTCTGTATGTAAAGTCTTGATATTTTACAAAAAACATACTGTAGCGCAAACAGAATTTACGGGCTTTATGCAGAAATTACTGGATGGGGCTGTTTGCCCTATGTTACATAGGAGGTCAGTCTAGATGATCACAGAAGTCCCTTCTAGCCTTAAATCTATGAATCATTTTATTTTTTTATTAGAGGAGTAAAGAAAAAAGCCAACAGAACATGCCAGAGGGGACCAGGGAGTTCTTCTGACACATTCAGTCATCTAAAAAATGACTGTAGTGTCTGAAATCATACATGACCAGCTGATGAACTTTAGGTTTGTGAAGGAAGGCACAGCCTGTTTAACTTCTTTCCAGAGCTCTGACATATCTGACTGCTATCATGGTCATTCTTTTTCCTTACCTCTTTGTTACTGCTGCAGCACACATCCCAAAGTCAAAGCAAGTTTAAAATAACTTATGTAAGTTTAACATTCTCCTAAGTACGGCACCCAGTAGAAAATGAGAGCCTTGGTTTGCAAATCAAATCTCATAGGAAAATTCAGGCGCAGACTGTGTTCATAAGTCTTTCCCTATGAAACCTTGGTGTTCCAATTTCAGTCTCTGATGCAACCAGCATGGGTCATTTTCAGGCCAAGATTTATGCTGAGCTTTGGTATAGTGTCTTTTGGGTTTTGTTTCGTCAACCTATGCATTCATCTCTATGTAGGACACAGTCACATTGCCATTTGTCACATAGCTGGAGCAGTTTATTAGTAGAATTTGTTTTTATTACGGCACCCTCCAGGGGCCCCAACCAAGACCCATATCCCATTGTACCAGGTGCTGTACATACACATAATGAAACAATGAAGAGTTTGCAGTCTAAATACACAAGGAAGACAAAGTGTGGAAGGAAAGGTAATTTTATTATCCTCATTCTGTAGATGAGAAAATGAGGCACAGAAAGACTTGCTCAATGTCACACACAAGGCCTGTGACAGAGCCAGGAATTCAACTGAGGTTTTCTGAATCCCAGTACAATACCTTAACAACAAGGCCATCCTTTCTCTCTGTTGGCTCTTGATGAGCCCATTGGGGTGGCCTGTACTGATGTTCTGATATCATGTTCTTACATACAGCATGCTTTGCTTTTGGAGTTGCATTTCAAGGAGTGAAACAGAAATGCTGTCCTTTTTGACCTGTCTTTTATAACCCCAGCATAAAGAATCCCTGCAGCTGAGATTGATATTTAAGAAGTGGGGATGGGAGAGGAGACCTCCTGGTATGAACAACAAGGAAGTTAATAAATGACCACCCATTTTGTGACATTATGTTGAAGGACTTCCATGGGCTAGATGATGGAGCCTGGTAGGTGTACATTGCTTGTTCTGCTATGCCATCTTGATAGCAGTACACCCCCCTTCATATCCTGTGCTTGAGTTTTCAAACTTTTGTAATCTGCAAAGTGTCCTTTTATCACTCATGCAGAAAGGCTACGTCATACTGAGCAATCTGGAGCAGTAAACATGCCTCTTTACTCAACAATCACAGATAGAAATAGAAGGGCGGGAAGAAGACAGACGCTTGCAGCTCTTTGACAGTTGGTCCCTTGGAAGTTGCATAGTTCTATATATAGCAGCTGGAATACATCTTTTCCTTTGCTCACACCTCTCACCAGCAAGAGGAAGGAAAAAGCTTTGGATTCTGCTTAGCTGCAACTGCTCCAGAAAAAAGGGTCCTAATGCCCAAATGCTGAGCACTCTCAACTACCGTTGACTTTGTACCATTATTTTTGATACCTACAGATCACTGTGATGGGTACTTTATATACATGCCACCATCCATAATAAGAGAGTGATAAAATAGATTCAATTACCTAGTGTCAGTCACAGTGCTTCACAGGACTGTGCCTAATGTGAGCCCAGCACATCCTAATTTAATTGGCCCAAAGGAAACCAATCACCCAAAAATCTTAAATACGTCAAAGTACCCTTGTGCTGATTAAGGGATAGGTGAATCATGCAAGATATTATCTTTCCAAATGTATAATGAAAACGAATTCAGAATTAAACCTTTTTTAACACCAGAAATGTTCAGAAAATATTACCCTTATTTCCATTTTGCCCCCTACACATCCCTGGGATATTTCTGAGCTATCCAGAAGCAGGAATACTGGAAATTTTGCACAAAATCCTGATCCCAGTCTAGTTTTGCATACTCCAAAAATATAGACAGTGCAGGGAAGCACTTGAACATTTGGGAAACTATCCAAATTACCTTTGTCACCTCAGAACCTTCAGAGGTTCACCCATAAATAGGCATTGTCAGCAAGTCAACTGTGCCTATTTCTGTTACTATTATACAGCTCATGCATGCTTCAGGCAGTGGCTAAAAAAATCATACACAATGCCTTTTACTCCATTGCTAGTCACTACAAATCTCCGCACAGGTGACCAGGAGGTGAACCACAGCTTTCAAACTATCTGAGCTCTCCAAAGAATAGCTTTGGCTTTGAACTTCACTGAAGACTACAGTTGGTCACAAAGAATTATTCTCTGCAAGGATCAACAAATTTAGTCCTTTTTTTCTGTCTGCCAATTAATTCACTGTAAATCATCTGAGGTTTTTATGCATATGTTTGTTGTTTGAAATTACTCTAACATTATGCAAACAAATTTCAGATTATGGGGCACTCGAACTGTTTATTGTTAAGAAAAATATTGCTCATTCAATATTCAAGCTGAAGGCAGATGCTTCTGCCCCCTGCTTGTATCTCTGATAGTTTTCTGTTTGCACAGCTATGCCGATTCATAAGCAAACAAGAGTATCCACACAAATAAGGGAATCTCTCCAAATGTCAGTGTGAACTTGAAACCTTCCTCATTTGACTTTTCCATGAACAGAGACTAAATGGGGGTTGCAAATACCTTTGAATCTAATTCACCGGTTTTAATCATAGAAATGTTTGTCAATATTTGGCCAGTTCTTCCCAGACACTAACAGGCACTACAATCATTGTTGGTACTGTGATAAGCAGATGGTAATTTTCCTAGTCTGCAGTATAATTAGAAATGGCACACATTTGTGAGAAGGGGGAGTCGTTAGCCCTTGTGTAGAGGAACAAAGAAAAAGAATGAAAGTGAAACACATATCCGCAAAACAACTAAGTATGTTTGTTACTTGAACCTGGGTCTGCAAAGTTTGACATAGTTGACACTCCCACATCACCACACAGACCCACGTCCAAGGAGCACAGTGGAGATTAGGCACCACAGGAAGTGCTACCCAAAGGGTCCAGTGTGACAACACCCTGAGGCCTTCCGATTGGCCCATGGCCACAATTTAACACTGCAGTGTACAACCACACAGACTTTTAGCCTGCTGCAACTCCAGGCCCACCCTCGCTTTCTGATCTCCAGTTTCTGACCCAAGCTTGACTTTGACCCTGACCCCGACCCCAGCCTGGTAACTACCTCTGTTCTCCACCTCTGGCCTGACTCTTGCCTATCGATCCCAGCCCTAGCAATTCCTCTGATCCCTGGTTGCTGACTACTGCCTTGTGGTGGTCCTTGACAAGTGGATACCAACCCAGCCAACACAGCTAGGCCAGATTGCCTACACCCCAGTCCCTTACAACAAAAGAGCCAAATGCTGACTTCTACTGCAACTCACCCTCTTTTCTGTAGTTTGTTTGCTTGGACAGGTGAGAATACTGTTCATTTGAGTGCTTTTCACAGGTTTCACTGGAATTCCTATCTCAGCATCCCGTTGGGAACACTTACTCCAGGATGTCTGAAAGAATGAGCATCTGTGATGAACTCTCAGTGTGACCTCAGCTCATTCTCCTTAGCCGTACCTGGTACAAAGACACTGTACTTGTTATCTCAGAAGAATAAATCCCAACAGCCAGTTCATTTTCTGAGATTGCTAGCTTGAAGCTACTGTCACTCATTGCTGAGCTCAGTGGTGTCTCATCCTCCTTTTATTTTCTCTGCTTGCTTCACATACACCCTTCATTCCCTTCCCACAGGTCCTGAAACAATACACTTCACAGTCTATGATGTCTATTCTAGAGACAAGAGACACTAGAAGATGACATGGAAATTACGGGGTGTACAAAAACCTTCAATTTTAAACAAACAGTATAAAATACACAATTTTACCAGGTGAGATAGTTCATTAACTGGCATTAAAGGTAATAGAATCTATCCATTTTTGCCAAAACTTTTACAAAATACAGTAGTTTTGCAAAAAACCAAAAACATTAGCCTGACATTTGAGGACTTTGCACTACAAAGAACTCTCAAATCACTGAATTTCTCCTATGTTGCTTCTTTAGAACCACCCTGAGAACAATGAGAAATCCTGAGAATTTTATTCATACTTTTCACATGTTCATCTCGTTAGTGGCCACAAAAATGTTAATACCTTACTTTTATCTTAATGAGCCTATATGATGGATGGATTTGCTTGTCACAGAGTTTCTGGCTATTTAAGTGCTATTACACATTTTTTGTCCATACAGAATGGGCTTCCTGTTCAGAGATACGCCAATGCTCTAGAAAGAGTTCGAAAAGGAACTAAAAAGGAGAGTGCAGTAGTAGGAGTTTAGCTTGAGGATCTGTCCAGGTGAATAAGCTTTCCAGTACCCAACAACAATTGGTCACCTAACAGTGACAGGTTTCAGAGTAGCAGTCTGTATTTGCAAAAAGAAAAGGAGTACTTATGGCACCTTAGAGACTAATAAATAAATTTGTTAGTCTCTAAGGTGCCACAAGGACTCCTTTTCTTTTCACCTAATAGTGTGATCTTAGTAAAAAATTGCAACAGTTGGAATGGAAGACCTTGGGATCCTTAGCAGTGGTTGACTTGAGAGAGTTACCTGATTGGAGGTTTGTCTATCAATATTGACACATGGTCTCAAACCAGGGAATTTCTTGTGTGCATGTATTCAGATTTTATCATACCGAAACTGTTACTTTTTTTTGTCCCTGAGGCTTTTAATTACCCCCTTCTCTTTCACACACCCTTTCCCCATGATTATTTAATTCCATTCTCTCTCTTGTATTAGGAAGAAGTTGAGCCTGATTAGGGACTCCCCACTTCACTATTACATTTCTGAAGCTTTTATTAATAATGGGAAAGGTAATGAAGGAGGTAGAACACTATAGATGGCATCTAAGGGGATAATTCTTTTCACCTTGCTGTGTGATAAAACTTTAATAGCTTTAATGGGATGATTATTCTTTTTTTCTCATCAACTTCTTTCTTTTCATATTCTTCAGGGAATTAGATTTTCTTGAGGACTTCATTACCCCCCGAGGCACAGTGTATTTTTCAGAAAGCTATTAGAAAGAATAGTATGGACTAAGGCTGCCTTCAGGGGTCCATCAGTGGAAACTGCTACAGGAATTATACGCACCAGGTACTGGTGGACTTCGTTTCACCATTTTTCAGGACTAATTTGGCAGTTTGCACTCTTCTGATACAATTAACATTTGATGTGCTATTGATGTTAATGTCCGTATCGCTTTGCTTTCGCAGGGGCTGATTTATATTCTTTGCTCTGATAAAGGGAACCTGTATTACTATTACTGGACACGGGGTTGAACCGGAGCTGGGAAGTTTGGATGCAGAAGAAAAAGTCTCAGGAGCCTACTCTGACCACAGAGAGGAATGGATCCTCCTCCTGCTTTAAACTTTTCTTTTAAAATCAAAACTGAGTTTTTACTTTAGTGGAGCTCCCCTTTTTAGATATATACACAAACACCAAGTGTCTTCACATTTCCAGTGCTCTAAACAGTGAAGAAGAACTTAGCCCAAACTGGAACTTAAGATTTGAAACTGTGCCCCTGCCCCCACCCACAAACTTTGGGAAAATTCAGATTTGGATCTGAGCCGTGCTGTTTGGGCCCTTCTCAAGCCACAATGATTTCCCCAGTATTTTTAGTGCAGAGGGCAACATACATGTTGATCTTCCCTGTCCCATGTGGAGAGACCTCCAGCTTCACAGCCTCATCTCCTTTCCCCTCCTTTCTCTGTAGAATTGGGGACCTAGTGCTGGGAATAATGCTTCAAACATTTTTGTCCCTGCTCTGTGCCTGGAGATGTTTTATAAGCGGGGCTCAGTGGGCAAATCCAAACTCAAATTCCTCCCAGCAGCCTAGCACCATGGGTTCTGGTCCCAGGGCATGGGGCTTTTCTAACCTTGCAGAAATATATGATATTTTACCACATATGATCACGCCGCCAACCTTATCAAACTCAGTGTTATGTTTACATCTGCTGAACCTGAACTCCCAGATGTTTCAGGTCTGGTCTAGGATAGCAGAATGCGGTCAGCAGGGGAAAAGTGGCTTCATCGTTGTGTAGTTATGTAATACGAAGAACGAAGCTTCATTTAGCAAGCAATACATTATTTAAATCATACTTTTCCCAAGGAACATTTTTAAAGAAGTCTTTGTATTGCGAAAAATCCTCCAGCACTTTAATTGCTTTCTGAAAGTCAGTCTAACAAAGGGAGGCATTGTTGGAATCAAGGTCTATGTGATATGTCACTGACAGTTCATCATTAAATGCATATCTTATTGGGTTTGAAAGATCGAGGGGATACTGACTGGGGAATGATTAAATGAAAAACCCAAAGTGAATATACAAAAAAATACATCAGAACACCCACGTTCAGCCAAGATAGCAAATAGCAGCAAACATCCTCCCGTTAAACAGGAGGAAAGCATGTATTCAATGACCATGCAGACAGATGTAGACAGACAAGGATATTTTAGGACTGAGCCATAGAAGTTTGCAGTGAGCAGGTTTGCCTTCGCATGCTGTCTTCACATGCAGTGGAATGACAGCTTAACGGACACATGGGACAGCTCAAGGGAATACAACCATACAGAGGTTTATAAAACAGATTAAAGCTATGTCTATGCCAGCTGCACGTTACACATTTCCACCAGCGAGGAAAAAAATGTGAGTGTACTCAAACTCAGAACTCAACTTGTCAGCTTCAAGTGGCTCATTTCTCAATAAGTGGGGGGAAAGGCTTGGAGAAGTTCTGGTTCTGATTTAGATAAACAGGTCTGGTAAAATGTACTGTGATTTATGTAGCTGTTTCCCTGTTATGGTGTTTATCATTATTTATGCTTCCTGTAGGCTCCCTGTGCTAAATGCTATATATGCAGTCCATCTCCCAAAGAGCTCACAATCTATTTAGATAGACAGGCAAAAGGTGGGAGAAAAATCAGCATTCTTACCCCCATTTTACTGATGAAGAACTGGGGCAGAGAGAGTTTATTAAATGTCTGGTGCAAGTGTAACCCACACACGTTCTGGGTGTGGTGTTCTGTCCCATCTTGTGGCACTGAGACCACTTAGAGACAGAGAGATTTATGAGTCTGCTCTATAGCCTTAGCTAAGAGCCATATGGCTTTTGATTCATGCATTTAGCTCCAGAGGTCCCTGCTTCGATCCCGCCTGCTGATGGCTAGGGTCTGTTGGTGTTACACAAGGTCAAACAAAGTCTGTCACAGGTGGAGGAATTGAACCTGCATCTCCTGAAGGCAAGGCCAGTACCTCAACCACATGATCAGCCTTTGTCCGCATTCTGCACTTCTACATTTCTAGGAATGTGCTTCCCAGAGAGGCAGAGGCCATTATATTAAATCGTGCTGATGCAGCCTGGCAGAGATCTGACATACTGTGCTGTCTGTCGCGAAGACTACTCTTTTTTTTCTTGTGTTGATTTCTGTTAAACTAAACTAAAAATCAGTGATAGTGGGATCATATGGTGCTTGTTTGTGTGTGGAGAAATATAACATAAGGCTTCTGGAATAAAAGCTATGGGGGGGGGGAAGTACAAGATGTCTAATTGTTGTATTTGGCCACATACTGCATAAGTGAAAATGGTGTTTAGCTGATTCTGAATTATCACCCAATTGGTGACTAGAGGAACAACTGATGATCACATGTGCTGCATTTGATTAGTTATTGTATCAGAATATTAGTAACTATATCATTACAAAAGGTCAGTTAACCTCATAACCATACAAAGCCAATTATATTCTCTGCTCCTTGTAGTCTTTAAACTACGATTTGAGGACTTCAATAGCACAGATATAGGTGTGAGGTTTTTTTTTTTTTTTTTTTTTTTGTAGGAGTGGTGGGTGAAATTCTGTGGCCTGCGCTGTGCAGGAGGTGAGACTAGATGATCATAATGGTCCCTTCTGACCTAAATATCTCTGAATCTATGTAACAAAATAAACTTCCCAACAACACCATTATGCTTCAAGAGAAAGTGTGTCTTTTTTTAGGTTTCCAAATTGTCCTCAAACAGATTGTAAAACTCTCAGAATTACTCACCATTTGAAGTTATTTGCAAATTCCTGCAGCGAATTATTCAAGAGTATCAGATTAGCTGAGTGGTGAATTTTACAGTCAAATGTACCACTTGCAGATTGCAGTGTGCTTTAAACTACAGATGGTGAGAAGGAGATATAGGTCAAGTGAGCATTCCACTAGCCTGCAGCTTCTTTGTTTACTCCTGTGTAATAATATGGTCTGATAGTGGGACAGGAGCAAAGGAGTGGGCCATTCCATTGCACCTAATGAATGCAGATCCTCCTTCCAACCCATGTTATGACACTCCCAGAACTCCTCGGGGGAAAGAAGAAAAAAAGGGATTGAGTCAGCTGTATTAGAGGCGCCATGGGGAGGGGATGGCACCTCTTCCTAACTGTTTGGCTCCAAAGAAGAGTTTGAAAAGTATTGAGCCAAATCTCAATATAAACATTTTGGCTGGAATTTGGCTGAACTGATGAATTAAAGACAGGAAAATCCATAACATTTGTGGGCCATGGAGGCTATGTCTAGATATCAACTTTGCAGCTGTCCCCTGTCTCTGGAATTGAGTACCCCTGAACTTTTTAGGGAGCTTGAAATCTGGATCCAAATAGTGCAGTTTTTGACCCAGCTCTAATAGAAGCAAAAATGTGGTTAAACATCAGAACAACAGGGTCCTTGGATCTATCTACCTAGGCAATTAAACAACCCACATCACATGTGAACACCTCCCACTTATGGATTTCTCCTCACAATACTCCCTCAAAGGCAGGGAAGTATGGTTATCCCCATTTATGTTTTTAAAAAAACAGGGAACTGAAGCACAGAGAGACTAAGTGATTTACAAGGTCACACACAGTGGCTCGAAGAACAGAGTTGAGAGCTGAACTTAGCTTTCCAGAGAGGCAGTCAAGTGCTGTAACCACAAGACCATTCCTTCACCCTGGATGGGAATAAAATTATTTCCCTTGTGTATATGTTTGTTTAAGAATCACCCGTGTGACTCTGAGGTGTCAGTGAGGTTGCTATGGTAACTTTTCATTCTTTATTGAATATCACTGTAAAATGCTGCACATAATCACTACACAAATGAGAGGATTTTGGAACGGTGTTAACTGCCATGTTCTCATTTTTGCATATTTTAATCTATGAGTTGGATTCATGGCTTGAGCTGTAACATACACAATAATTATATAACGCTCATACAGCTGGGGGTAAAACTCAGGGTCTTCAGCACTAAACACACAAATAGCCACAGTGTTTGAACTTGGGTACCTAAGGTTAGGCACTCAGTGTTATGGTCACAGAATACAAACAGAAAAGTTAGATTAAAAAACCAAACAAGCAATGCTCTTTGTGGAAGAGTATTCGGCAATGTAACAGTGCTTTCTGAGTGTGGTCATGAACCTGATGGCTCCTTTTACTGATCAAGAGCTCAACCTGGCTAGACATCAACTGTAGCCTAACAAGGCTCCTGAGTTTGTCTCTTGCTGTGGGACAATCAGCAAAAGCTCGCTACTTCAGTTTTTGAATTGTTGAACCCAGAATTGCAGCATCCCAAAAGTCTGGTGCAGAGCAAAGATCACAGCTGTTCCCAAGCCAGAAAAAACACTGACAGACCTGACGAGCTACTGACCGATTTCCCTGCTATGTGTTATCTATAAAATGATGGACAGAATAATCCTAATGCAGATTAAGGAGGTATCTGATCCTCAACTGCCTCATGCTTAGGGTGGATTCAGGAATGGATGATGCACTCAAGATCAGGTACTTTGACTCAAGACATAGAAAATGCATTTGAATCAGAAAAGAAAGATCTGACTGCAGCCTAAAACTCTGTGTGGCATATTCGACTGACTGCCAGTTAGGCTGCTGCAAGTTAGGCTGCTAATGTGGTTCATTCAAAAAATGATTAGCAACCAAAGCTTCATCCTGAAATTGGGGAGAATATCAGTAACCCTAAATGTCCCTGCAATGGCGTTCCATAAGGGTCAGTTTTGGCTCCCCTTTTACTCAATATCTACATATATGACCTTTCTGAAATGCAGACTGAGAATTATGTCTATGCTGATGACATCTGTATTGCTGACGTTGGAAATTACTTCCATAGGAATCGAGGAGAATCTCAACCAAGACATGGATGCTTTGACCCCTTACTCCCACCAATGGAGACTAATTCTCAAGGAAACAAGACAGTGGCAACTATTTTCCATCTAATCAATCATCTTGCCAATCAATCCATCTCAAGCCATGTCCAAGGATGGCTATTGCCATTCCATCCAGTTGTCACATGCCTGGGAGAAAAACTGGTCTCTCATACCAGCCTCACCAAAAACACTTGAAAATGGATTTCTTCCTGGGCTGCCTTGATATGAAAGTACCAGAAGTCTCCCAGGGAGCAGACCCTTCGGGTCCTTTGCACATCTGTATTGGCTCTGGTGTTTGCTCCAGCTGAATACTGCTCTGCGGTCTGGGGGCACAGCCACCACACTCAATTTGTCAACACTTAGCTGAATTCGCCCACTCCTATTATTAGTGGCTGCTTCAATTATACACCAACTCCAGTCTGTATGTGCTTGTGTGCATCACTCCACCAGACCTCCAACAAGCTGCCATTACTGTTAAGTCTGCCTAGAGAGCTGTGATAGATGAAACCAACGTATTTTATCTGATGCCCCATTCTCAGACAGGAAACAACATGCAGTGCCAACTAGAAGGTCTCTTTGTATCCAGGGCAGGAATGCAACCCCTGAGGACCAACTTGTGACACTGCAGCTGATCTCTTGATACTCTTTTGCTATGGCAGCTCATACGCTCTTGGACAAGAATGCTACTGGCCTTTACCATGCCTGAATGATCAGTGCCTCCACTGAATGCTTCGTCCTTACAGAGTGGAAGCAACAGTGGTAAAGAGAGTCAAACAGACTAAGTAAATTCAGGAGACCATCGCTGCAGTTGCATTTTTGTCCAATTGATTGTAAATCCTGGAGCAGGCTCCAAAGGCTAATCTCTGGTTCCTCTGGATTTACCACAACTATGCACTGGCTTGGCCTGGCTTCACCCCACACTGTGACTCTGGGGCAGCATTGCAGACAATAACGCATGGGGTGGAAGAGTGGAGGGTGGTTTACAACATTCAACATCTAGCCTCCATTGATACAGAGGCCATCCTCTGGTCAACGAACCTGCTCATTGAGCTCTGACATCTTGGTAGGAGAGAGAGAGAATGAGTAAGACAGATGCACTATCCATCACTGATTGGACAGTGAGCTGATAACACTAGGTTAGTGTTAATGCAGCACAGAGACAAAGATTTAAAGGGGATGAAAAGACTAATGCACAACTGGCCTGAACTTTTGAGAATTGAACAAATCCACCTACTTCAACAACTTATTCTTGTAAAGAGAAGACCTGACTAGAATAGCTCCTTTTTTCTGTGTATATATACTATTAGATACCATAAATCTATATACACTAACCTCCATACATCTTCCCCGTGCAGCCCCACTGTGCCCAATGAGGTGGCAAAGAATTTAATCTATTTAAAATAAATAAATGGTAAGAGTTTGATTTGGCCTTTGTGTTCACTAAATGGAGTACATTACAACATGTGGAGACAGGAAGAAAACAAGGGAGCCAAATTCAGCTCTGTGTAAGTTGGCACAATTCCACTTACTTCAATGGAATTGCACGTGTTTATATTAGGTTTGGGTTTGGCCCAAGGGCAGAAAAGGAAGAAGTCATTTAGAGAGTGAAGATAGAAAAGCCTGGATTTTGGCTTCAGGACAGAGCACCCTAAAAGTGATCAACAGAACTATACGCAGTGTGGTCCAGTGGAAGGGCAGAGAACTAGAAGTCAAGATATCTGGGCTCTGGTGCTAGCTAGCCCTCTGACTCACTGCGAGATCATGGGTAAGTCACTCCACCTCTCTGAGCCTCAGTTTCCTATTCTGTACTATGGGGATAACAATACTGTCCTCTTTTGTAAAACACTTGGAGACTGAGAGATGAAATTGAAAAGCACTAAATATTTAGGGTCAGGAAGGGATTTCATCCTCCCCCAGAGCACATTGGCCAGGAGATTTGGGCTCAGATGGATGATAACCTGCATAACCTTCTTCTTCATAACCTATTTTGCAATAGTGGGGCTTAGCCTTTTCTCTTGTCTACTGTGTTTCTGTGTTGCAGGTAATGTTTGAGAACCCTTAGTTAATTGGACAAACCTCTTTTGTGTCTTTAGCTGGGGGAGCAGAGGGGCAGCTGTCACATCATCTGCCTGACAGGTCTTCAAACACTGTGAATAAGAAACTGATCATACCTCAAATGGTTGTTTTTGTGAAGTAGCCCACATTACAACTGGCAGCTGCCAGCAGTGCACTTGCTGGTTAAAAAACATTACATCATTCCTCATTAATGCAACAGTGGAATTAATTTTTGCCTCAAGTCTTGTCCTACAATAACTCTCTAACTGGCAGCACTGCCACCTTCATAAAACCTTGGTTATACTGTTAAAAATAGACACTAGATGGGAATCATAACCTTCAAATGTTTTCTAGAGCTGACACTCATGTAGTGCAGGTAAGCAAGGATTAATAGAATTCCACCCTAATTAATTCCTGTTGACACATGTAGGGGTTGATCCTGCAAGGCACCGAGCGCTCTCATGCCACGAATCACATAAATAACTCTCATTCACGCAAAAAAAGACCCATTGGTTCTCATGGGATTACTTGTGTGAAAGGGTTTACGGGATCAGGCCCCTTAATACCGACAGGTATCTGGTTCTCTCAGAAATATCATTTTCAAGTTCCCACTATTAATTTAGACCCAATGACATTAAGATTTTAATTTACATTGGTGCCTTTTGTTTATTTGACATTTTCCAATAGAAGAGCAAAAACCATTCTGTGGTTGGTAGTAGAAAGAGCTAAGAACATAAGAATGGCCATACTGGGTCAGACCAAAGGTCCATCTAGCCCGGTATCCTGTTTTCCAACAGTGGCCAGTGCCAGGTGGACCAGAGAGAATGAACAGAACCGGTAATTATCAAGTGATCCATCCCCTGTCGCCCATTTCCAGCTTCTGGTTCCACAGGAACCCAAACAAAGCCAAAGAAGGGAGCTGGGATAAACCCAAATAAAATGAAATATCTATATTTTTCTTGGACTTGGCTCATAACAGCTAATTCTAATAACAGATAATTTTTCTGAATAATAAATAATCACTCCAATTCTCATCTCACATTAGCTTTAGACATGTACAACTCCAATGATTTCAACGGAATTGCACCTGATTTACACTGAGTTTTATGAAATAAGAACAAGGCCCAGTGACTTGGACTTTTATATTTTGCTGGCTTACACAGGGCACAATCCCTCAGAATGTACACAGGCAAAACATCTCTACTTTAGAGGAGATTTTTGCCTGATTGAGGTCCTAACCCTGTAGCCATTGGGACTTGTGGAAAGCGATCATCTCTTGAGATTAGGCCCTGAGTAACAGTGGTAGGATAGGAAATAAAGAAGGAAAATTAAACTGTTTTCAGAACATGCTGTTCCTGGGAAATTCATCTTATTTCCAATTACCCAGACTATTTTCAAATCTCAGTGTGTGCCATTGAATCTAGGTTGTTTTGAAGATAGTGTCTAATTATTTCTATATGTTTGGACTTTTACTTTTGGCTTTTCATTATAGCATGTCAGAAAAACTGTTGCATAGAATGTGAATACTTTAAAATTCAGAATCCCAGAACTACATTTCTATTGAATAGACTAGAAAAAGATTATATATTTAAATATTTTAATACGTTTTTATCCAGTGAAGCTGTCTGGTCCTTTAAATAAAGGAGATTAATTACAAATTTTAAATTAAGTTCATGATCCCATTTTTCCACCCCCCCCATCAGGCTCTAAAAAGTAATTGCCATTATGTCACCATGTAGTGGGATAGATGTTCCATATGCTGACTACAAGAGTTTTCAGACCAATACTATGCCAGTAAAGGCCATTCTTTGACAATTCATAGATTCCAAGGCTGAAGGGGGCAGTGTAGTCATCTGGTCTGAATTCCTGCAAAACACAGGCCCAGGACTTCCCTGAAGTAATGCCTGTTTAAACTAGAGCAGATCTTTTAGAAAAACATCCAACCTTGATTTCAAAATTTCCAGTGATGGAGAATCCACCACAACCCTTGGTAAATTGTTCCAATGGTTAATTATCCTCACTGTGAAAGATTTGCAACTTATTTCTAGATTGAATTTGTGCAGCTCTAGCTTTTAGCTACTGGAAGAACAAAGCAGGATTATTCCAAAATATACTCTCTCCCCCCCATATATTCTGAAGTCTTTTCCTTCTAATTAATTGCAAAAGTATTTTCTCACTCCTACTCATTTCCCTTTTCACCTAATGCAGCTTCCATTGTCAATAAGATGTCCCCGTGGTGGGAAGAAAAAAGTAGCTGGATGATTTAGACTTAATCCAGGGAAATTAGAAATGATGATGGTAGGTAAAAGGAAAATAAACTCTATATGATATCACTATTGACTGATCAAGGGCTATTCAGGTCCAAGTCTGCAAACCTTTGCACACATACATCACATTACATACAGGAGTAATCCTCTTTACTTCAAAGAGTCTGCTTGTATGAGCAAAATTACACACTAGCATAACTTTGCAAGAGCAAAATCCACGGTGGTACGTAGCTTTAAAGTTGCATTGGACTCTTACATAAGAACAGCCATTCTTGGTCAGACCAGTGGCGCATCTAGCTCAGTATCCTGTCTTCCAACAGAGACCAATATCACATGCTTCAGAGGAAATTAACAGAACGGGGCAATTATCAAGTGGTCCATCCTGTTGCCCACTTCCAGCATCTGGCAGTCAGAGGCTTAGGGATATTCAGAGCATTGGGTTACATCCCCAACCATCTTGGCTAATAGTCGTCGATGGCCCTATCATCTATGAATTTCTCTAATTCTTTTTGGAACCGAGTTAGAGTTTTAGCCTTCACAACATCCCCTGCCAATAAGTTCCACAGGTTGACTGTGCTTTGTGTGAAGAAGTACTTCCTTTTGTTTGTTTTAAACCTGTTGCCTATTAATTTCACTGGGTGATTCCTGGTTCTTGTGTTATAGGACACACATGCCCATGTCCTCTAGAGACATACACATCTACATAATTTTCCACAGAGGAGTTGTCATGTTGACCTCAGTGTTAAATGTAGCAGAGAACGGCATGGTGGTTAAGAGACAATGCAGAAGAGGGCCTTATGTTGGGAGGTACTAAGCACTATAAACTCCTACTGAAGCCACTCCCGCTGAATGAAACTTTGGACCAGATGCTCTCCTGCACCAAGATAATAAGTGCACTGGAAAATGGGACAAGGCCATCAGGAAGCCAATTAAGGTTCCCTGATTCTAAATTTTTTCCCCCTGGCCCTTGCCCTTGGCCTAGCTCCAGCCCTAATGTATCTTAGAGCAGACTAAGGGTTGCTCTAGATTATGACATGAGGCCATGGCCCCTATAAAGCCACATACCAGGGTGTAATTTAACTCTGCTCTGTTCTGTCCCCTCCTACTGCCTCCCTCCCATGACACACCTCCCAGACAAGCTGGGAGATGGAGTTGGTATAGGAACTGGGTCCTCTGGCTTTATGGCAGCTGACAATTTCCCGAGGGAATTATCTTCAGTGGCCTGCTGACATGCATAAAGTTAAATGTGTGTCAGCCTTTGCAGAATGAGAGCCTAAGACATTACATTTTACATTCTTTTGTCTTGGTCCTGCTATCCTTCCTCAGGCAAAGCTCCCACGGCTCCATGGGAGTTTTATCTGCCTAAGGGTGCAGGTTTAGGTTCTCTGTTTGGCTGTTTTGTTCATGTTTAGCAGTGTTAATTAAATGTATCTCTACTGGGTCAACTCTGCAACAATGAAACCTGGTCAAATGGACATTTCAAGAAAGACATTTAACAGAGACAGTAGCTCCAGAAAAGGAGCAAATGTTAAGATTAACAATTCTGTATGCATATAAATTACTGTAAGTCTGACTTTTGCTTAGCTCTCGCCTTGTTTATAAGTTAATTTGTAGTGAAGTTGTAATCTTTATCATAAGAAAGCTTATGAATAAGACTTTCAGTGTATATGCTAATATTTCATTCCATATTTCTTTTGGCTATGTGAAATAACTGAATGTATGGAACTTGGGCCTCGATGACTGACAACTCTGGCTTTTAATAGAGCTGCAGGGGAAAGAAAAGGTACTCTATTAGTCTACATCGGTGGTTTTCAACCTTTTTTCATTTGCAGACCCCTAAAAATTGTTAAATGGAAGTGCAGACCCCTTTGGAAATCTTAGACATAGGCTGCAGACCCCAGGTTCAAAAGCACTG
Organism: Eretmochelys imbricata; assembly: GCF_965152235.1. Classification (NCBI taxonomy): domain Eukaryota; kingdom Metazoa; phylum Chordata; order Testudines; family Cheloniidae; genus Eretmochelys; species Eretmochelys imbricata. The sequence continues at coordinate 19,344,415 of NC_135579.1, forward strand.
GTCTAGATAAATAGCAAAGCAAACTACTAGAAGAACACAAAGGCATTTAAATGACACCTCTTATACTGTGCACACACCCTGGGAACACAATAGGAGGATCATTAGGGATGAAGACAAGCTTCAAGGCTATTGTGGAGTAAGACAGGGTCCATTTTTATTGGCTAAACAAATCTATTTGGATAATCTTCTCTTTTTCCAGCAAAATCATTGTGTTTATAGAGCGCTTCACCCACCAGAAAACAGGCAAACATTTAATATTAGTATGCAGGAAATAGCAGCAGCTCATGAAAGATTATGCATAAAAACTATAGGGAATGTGCCCTCAAGTAATGAAGAAAAACCTTCTTTGGGCCTGATCGATGAATGCAGGAGTTTACAAAGAGCTCAGTCATAAATGTTGCTGAGTTTATTTAATGAAAGAGCACTTCTCTGGGTCAGGCCCTCTTACCATTGTCTCTGAGCCTTTGAGCTGTTCCCTACTGGATTCACTCCACATCTACTTTTATAAGCATCACTCAGTCCTCATGTGTTTCCAGCAACTTCAGAGTCATGCATTCCCACGGGTGACTATGCAATTATTTTTATTGGCCAGAAGGAGGCGCTTCAAGTATCCTAAACGAAATAGCCACTTTCGGTGACCAAGTGAAAGTTAGTTCTTCTTCTCTGTAAGAAAAAGAAATACTATCCCCAATGCTTCCAGTGGTGATCGCACTTGCGTGCCCTTCATCCTCTTTATCCAAGAGGGAGGAATATTATTTGAAGTGTTCCTGCAGGTATTACATGTTTCATAGTCCCACACAGTAGCGTATGTTCGTTAAATTCAAAACCACTGTGTGTTTAAAAAAATGTGCCCTGCTATGGTGCTGTTTAATATACAAGATACAGCAGATGAGGCAGATAAACCTCTTTAAGCCAGGGAGTGTCCTCACTGTGGATCTCATATGGTGCTGAACACATCACTAGCCCTTAAATAATAAAACTAATCTCCCTTTCTTGTACTTTCTTAGGAACATGCCGGTATTTCAATGGAAAGCTGGAACTTGGAAGAAAGCTGCTGTAGTTTAGCGCTGCAGAGAAGCTTTGGCTGAGTGTAACCTCCAAGGTGCTTTAAAACATTCAGGAATTTGCAAAATTAAGGCAGGCGTTCCATCCGCAACTCCTGCAGTCACGTCTTTTTAAATCCCTTTATTGCATATTGAAGACAGAGCACGAGCCTTAACCACTCTGTCAGTTTGTGTCACAACAGTGCCATTTACTGAACATAGTGTTCAAGGCTTTAGGATTTGATTGGTAGTTCAGGCATAAGTCTCTCTGAGGGCCAGCACGCAGCAAAAGGGATGGTGTGAGAACTCTGTGAATGTTGGCAAGTTGGCAAGTTGTCCAGCAAGCCGTGTTTGCATTTTCAAGGGTAAGCAGGTCTCTCTGAGGAAGGATCATCATGTTTGTTATGTTTTCCCTTTGCTTGCAATTAGCTGGGAGGGGAACACAGATGTTTTGCAAAAGACCCATATCAAACTGAGAGCTCTCAAATCATTGGGATGGCTTTAATTAATTTTTGCACTAAATTAAATGACATCATTATATTGTAACACAGTGCTGGAGTTTCTGAACCTATTCAGCCAAAATCATCCCTGGTGGACATTCCCTATAGTCAATGAATTTAACTCAGTCCTTTGACCATGTTTGCTGAAGAATTTAGATACAATTTTGATGAGTCCTTAGACTGAAAAATGCTTGCCAGAACATATTTGTGAAAAGTCTGGTGCATTTCTCTGTGTTTATTTCTCTCTTGATTGGTTCCTAATTTATTCTTATTGATGTTAGTGGAAGTTAATGTGCTCTCCCAAGTCCTATATATTACACACACACACTCCATGCACACACCCCACATGCTCTATATATGAATATATATATAGTCATTCTGATATCTATCTATAAGATCCACATTAGCTGAATCTGATCTGCCTGGTCCGTGTGAATCAGAAAAAAGTTTGTTAATCCCACTGTAGACTAAGGGCCTGATTATGATCTCAGTGACACTGACAGAGGGAATTCCACTGAGGCCAATGGAGTTACACCAGCATAAACTCAGTGAGAGAGCAGAATCAGGACATGGCTGTGAGGCCTTGGTAAATCACACAGGGATAGTAGAACCTTTAATTCACCACTAGTGCAGCTCTCACAGTGATAGAAACCATGGAGGCTGTCGTGTAGTTAGGGCTCCGGCATTTTTACTACTGTACTGTGTAACCTTATTCAGAATTGTATTCAAAATGCCTATGTCCTGTCTACACTAAGCCTTGACCGTTGTGAGCCTCAATGGAAATGCATGGGTGTAGAATGAGAGGACCCAATTTTTGTAGTGTAGATGAAGCCTTAACGTGAAAGTCAGTCCCCTGTGGAAGGTTTATATTATGCCCTCCACATCACAGGGGCAACTCTTTAGCTCTCCATATAGGCTGGCACACAGAGGGAACTCATTGGGAGCTACTGGCTACATAATTATGCTCTGATGGAGTTACACCAGTGTTAAGTTTGGCCCAGTGATTTCAGGACTGAGCCCTGTGTATGTGCAATATGTGGTCATAGATTATTCAAATAGTTTTCAGCTGCATCAGAGACCTTTGTAAGTTATAATTTATAACCCACTTATGTCACTATACTATTCACCATGAAGATTGGTGCATCCACTGCTGAAAGCAGATGAAAGAGACAATCCTTTCAGCAGAAATCTCCCTCAGCATGATTCAAATATGACTAAGCAAGCTCCTTTCCCTATGCAACTGGGGTCAGGAGGAGTGCATCTTTTGGTATCAGGTTTTTAACCCAGCCTGTTCAGGGTTAACACATAAGATTTATATAAATAGCACAGATAAATGCTCATGTTCTTAAAATGCTGCAAAATTTCACTTGAGGTGATCCTTGAAAATCAAGAGGAAAATGGCAGCGGATGTTTTGCCTAGAGCTGGAAAGTCAGTGTTCCGAAAGAGAGTGGCAGAGGAAAAGCGAAAAATTAAACAAATAAAGGAAAACTAGAGTCCAACTGTTCTGGATTTTACAGTGCAAATCCTGCCAAAGCTGGCATTCCCTACATGACTGCTGAAAAAGATTTGTAATGGAATCTATTTTCCTCCATGTAGATGCAAATAAGAAGTCATTTGCTGTCATTGTGAAGTCACCCTTTAAGAGTAAGCCTAGAGGGGCCTCCTGAACTGCTCGGAGCAGCCATGCTTCGCTGCCTTGCAAGTTGATTAGGTAAAGGATGCTGCGAGACTCGCCAGTGCAAAGATCCTTGCAGCTGTGGTCTGCTCTGACCCAAATGCATCACTAAGAATGCTAAATATAGAGGCTAGAATGCAGAAGAAAGCCAGGCATGAGAATAGCTGTGCATGGGTCACTGCCTCCTGGAGGCTGGTTGGTCTGAGCCACAAACAGGAGAGCAACCTGCTGTACTTTCTTAGAACCATGAGTTCTTAATGGAACATCTAATGAAGCGGAGAGTTTTGGAGTTAAAACATGTTGTAATCATGCATTGGCTTGTGCCATGCATTTGAGAGAGTGCCCACCAAAGGGAACAGACTAGATTAACAACACCTGTCAAGAATGGTCTAGTTATTTTGTAGTCCTGCCTTGAGTGCACCGGACTGGAGTAGATGACCTCTTGAGGTCCCTTCCAGTCCCACACTTCTACGATTCTATGAAACTGAAAGACAAAAGGCTTTAAGCCTTTCTTTAAGTGAGGATTTGGTGAAGATATTACTGTGTGTTTTTATCACAACAGGAAGATATTCGGCCTTGACTATTTATGGGGAAAGGAAAACAATGACCACAATATCGATTGCGTCTCTTTAGTCTGCCAAAACAAGGCAAAAGGTTTTGCTCTGCCAAACTTTAGGATGAATATGATGCTTCAAAAACTTTAAAAGCCTTGTGCTTGATGGCTCTGGGGGCAGTGTTGACAGTAAGAATGCAAGACCACAGAATTTTGAAATAGAAGTGTTTACAAAAGCTTTTCGTCCTCAAGTTCATATATAATTAAGGCCTAGATAAAAGAAAAGGTTTATCAGCAGCAGACACTGTCTGTGGACTTGATTTAAGCTAGCCAGCAAACGCTAGTGATTTATTATTCTTAGCTAAGTCCTTTCTTTGTTTAACTATCACAAAATATGGAAATTCTGCTTCCTAAGTCACCAATGACTGCTGATAAACAAAACCAAAGATGTCAGAAGAGAGACGTGACCCTCTTAATGATGGCATCAATTTCTCAGATTTATAGAGCAGCCCTTCCTGATGAACAATGCTGTGAAGGAAGGGACAGCAGGGAAATGAAGTTATTGTTTGTGTTAGATGTTAAAGAGAACAAGTACAGTATGAACTGCAAAGAACGGCTGTGGGCTCAGAAAACTCGACATGCCTGCTGGCTTGAATTTCATGACATGACAACACAATAAAAGATTATTTAACCTCTTCTAACTTTGTCTCCTCGGAATTAGCCAGGTATAATTGTTGTCCTTGAACTTTTCTGAGTGAAGGGACTGATACATACAAGTCACCCTACAGAGTAGTTGGCAGGGTTGTAACTCTACTCCATCTACACTAGCCAACCAATCTGGCTGGATACACTGGAGTGGAGCACACTATATATTGCCACAATGTTACATACTCCTTCAGTCCTCCCTTCCTGGAGATCCAGGAAGGTTTATGGTGCCCTGAAGCACCGCGATTCCTGGAGCTCCTTGGCTGTGATTGTGCATCAGCTCCAACACACAATCTGGTCCAAATCTTTGGGCAAAATTTTCAAACTGCTCACTGAAAATTACCCAACAAAATTTCAGTTAAACATTCCAAAGACAGAAATGCATCTCACTGGCATGACAAGTAGCTTCAAGCACAGTTTCATTTCCTCCATTCAAATCTCCCATTCATTGTCACTGTCCTTGGTTCTGAACTCGTGCTACTGGCCCCAAATCTCCTACGTCTACAAAACTGTTTAACACTCTCTTCATAACATCGTCCATGTGCACCACTACTGCATCGGGGTCTCAGAAATGTGCAGTGACACACATTCAGGCTGTGCAATGTTAATAACAGGCAGTGACTTTTTAGGATTGTGCACACTGAATATTAAATGAACTCTTGAAGCTCCCCATGCCTCTGCCTGAAACTAGAACGGGAGTCTCTAAATGTTCAGGGACTTTTACAATATTTGTAAGCCATGCATAGACTAGTAGAGCTTAGATCCCTGAGCAAACTCTCAGGGACATGAGTGACTGCAGGATCAGATCCACAGAGAAGGTTCAGTGGAGGTATCTTAGTTAACAAGCACAATGTGGGAGGATTGCAGAATGACTAAAGGACCATGTGCCATTGGCTCTTTGGTTTTCATAGTGTCTGAAGCCAAGAGAATACCAAATGATGTCCACGAGTACAGTCACTTGACCTAGCCCCCAGACACAGATGGCCATGCAGAAATACATGCCAAACTGCTTTAAACAGACAGATGGAGATTAAATTAAATGATAACAGCTAACTCACTCCAAAAGCAGTCACTACGTATTAAGTTTTGCACCGTTCTCAATTTTCAACTATTTTAATCAGCATCTTTGTAGAGTCAAGGTGAGTGAGGTTATACCTTCTGCTGAGAAAAGAGACAAGCATTGAAGCTTACATAGAGCTCTTCTTTCATGTCTTTCTAGATATTTGTAAAACAAAAGGCTAAGGAATTAGGACTATCCTTCATTTTTATGGGTAAGTGCAGCAGCATCCCCCGTACATTCTGGTTTTAGTGGGAAAGGCGAGCACCCCAATTTCTTGCTTTTGCAGGGAACAGCTCTGTGATAGATAGTCGCTGAGGTTGTTCTTTCACTTAGTGAAACAAAAACATATTGTAATTGAGAGCCAGAGCAGGCGTTGTATTTTTTATGGAGCATAAACAAGCTGCTTATTTAAACAGAAAAAGAAACCATTTGGAAATTTAAATGAGCTCTCCTTGGTATTTCAAGAATTTAGAGAGTTTAGGGCCTCTCTTCATAGAATCCTAGACTCTGTTCTGTCATGTTTCTTGGTCCACTCCAACTAATGTCTGCATCTTGTAGAATCAGCTCTTGTGTGATGAGCTCCTCTGATCTGTTTCTGTCTGATCAGGTTTCTTTTAAGTGAAGCAAGTGTCCCATTTTCAGATAAAACCAACAAAAGTTGTTTTAATTAGATTTTAAGGATTTCAGACAATGTCTATGAGGGCTCTGTAAGTAAGATGAAGGAAGTTCAGTCATCAACTACCTAATTGCCCTCATACCAGCTACATCAGGGGTTCTCAAACTGCTGTGAGGTTGTTATGTGTGGGGTTGTAAGCTGTCAGCCTGCACCTCAAACCCTACTTCACTCCAGCATTTATAATAGCGTTAAATTTAAGAAGTGTTTTTAATTTATAAGGGTGGGGGGTCACACTCAGAGACTTACTGTGTGAAAGGGGTCACCAGTACAAAAGTTTGAGAACCACTGAGCTACATCATCCCACTTCCTTTTACTTCATAGGGGCAGTGGGTTAATGCAGAACTGTGCTTCCTCTTACAGATACAGACATTGTCCTGCCAGTAACGGGGGGAAAGATCCTTGATAACCACCATAATAGTCATAACACTGTTTGTACTCTGCTATCCATGTCCTAATTAGATGACAGCAAAAGTGATTCAGAATAGCTTCTGAACAGGGCAATCACTGAACAATTGTTGAACTGAAGAGAGACAAGTTCTTCTGAGAGTTACAGCCAGATGATGCTGGAGCTGGCTGATATTTTTCTTTATTAATGTTACTGTTTGGAGTGCAATCTTTGTTGTTCAGAGAGTTTAATGCTGGAAGGGACCATTATGATTATCTAGTCTGACCTCCTGTGTAGCACAGGTCGTAGAATCTAGCCAAGTGCTTACTGAATTAAGCCCATAACATCTCGTGGAGCTAGACCATATCTTTTAGAAATACACCCAATTTTGTTTTAAAGACGGTGGGGAACCCATTAGGTGAGTAGTTCCAATGGTCAATTACCCTCACCATAAAAAATGTGCATCTTCTTTCTAACCTGAATTTGTCTGGCTTCAGCTTCGAGCCACTGGATTTTGTTATGGTTTTGTGTGCTAGATTAACGAGCTGCCTACTATCAGAAATCTTCTCCCCATGTAGGTACTCACAGATGGTGGTCAAGGCACCTCGGAACCTTGTCTTTGTTAAGCTAAATAGACAGACTTTCTTTAGTGTCTCACTGTAAGGCTGGTTTAGAAATCATTTTTGTAGATCATTTCTGAACACTTTCCAGTTTGTGATTGTCCTTCCCCCCCGCAAACTGTGGACACCAGAGCAGGGGTGGATTAGGGTTTTGTGGGGACCTTGGGCCAGAGCAAGTGAGGTCCCCTCCCCACCCTTTCTGCCTGCAGTCATTCCTCCCCGCTCCCACCCCCCCACACCCCAGCGCTCCTGCCAGAGAAATGGGGTTGGGGCAGGCGGGTGGAGTGAGGCAAGCCCCCGCACTCCAATCGCGCTCCTCAGCAGGAGCACCAGGTGGGCAGAGTGGCTTGGGGCATGAGCGGGTTGGGGCATGGGGCACCCATTTTTCCGGGGCCCCACAATTGGTTGGGGGCCCTGGGCACAAGCCCTGTTGGCCCAGTGGCTAATCTGCCACTGCACCAGAGATGGACACAATATTCCAGTAATGATCTCATTAATGCCATTGTGAAGGATTGGGGCCTGTCTTAGAGTGCCCTCTTCCAGCTGGACGCAGGCTTGTGCCTGCTGAGCCAGCTCCCTCCTTGGGAAAATCCTGTTTGGGGCCCTCTCGAATAATCCAGGCAGGACAGTTTCCAGTCACATTCATTGCTATGGATTTTATTTCAAGACTTCTTAATGAAAATTTGGATCACTGTTTCATAACTTATACAGACTTTGTGGGGAGAGGCTAAGTTCCTTTCTCCCTAGTCTGTCCCTCACCCCAATGAGTTCATCAACCCACAAGTTCCTGGCTCTTTCCCCAGAGCCTTTTTTGTAATAACAGGACTTTCCCCACTCTCCCTTCGGTCCATCTGTTTCCCAGACCTGTTCTTCCAGCAACTGCTTCAGCTTCTGGCAGGTATTTCAGCTCCCCTCTTCCATTTCCTGCTCCTCCTTTTAAGAGGATCAGCCAATTAAATTGCCATTTTTTTCCCAAGGTACACCAGGTGGGGCTACTTAGCCAGCCAGCCAGCTGCAGGCCTCTGACCCCAGAGGAACACTATCTCTTATACCTTCACAGCCATATACAAGTGATGATACCACCTTCCTACTTCTACTTGGTATCCCCTTATACATCCAAGGATTGCATTTACCGTCTTAGCCATCGCACCACACTTGATCAGTTGGTTATTCACCGTAACCCCTAACTCCTTTTCTGAGTCACTGCTTTCCAAAATACAGTCCCTCACCCTATAAGTGTGATCTACACCTTTGATTCATAGATAGATGTTGGTGGGACAGAGAGACTGTTCAACTGTATGGACCTGCTCATTTGTCCAACATACAAGGTAGTTTATGAATCTCAAGAAGTCCGGATGCTTATTTCAGATGAACATGTCAAAGTTCAGTTGCTCCTGTGAAGCTTTCCGGAACCTTTTTCTTTTCTTTTCTTTTCTTTTTGTTTGGATAGCTTTTTATGACTTTCAGAAAAAAGTTTGCATTCATTACGAATTATTGGTCCAAATCAATGGAATTAAACCAGAGATTAATTTAGCCCTTTTTATCTAGATGGGTTTGTCTGTAAGTGAATCCGTGTGGCAGTAATAACAGGTCAATTATCCTCTGTGTGAGGAAGCTGCTAAGGGGCAACATCACTTGCTCATTCACTTATGCACACAAAGTCGGCACATTAATTCACAAAACTCCAGTGAGAGAGAGTGTGAGTGTAAGTGTAAGAGAAAAATAGAGAGAAGAAGAGACTCTGAGAGAGAATTCAAGAGAGACAAGGTGGGTGAGGTAATATCTTTTATTGGATCAACTTCTGTTGGTAAGAGTTGATCCAGTAAAAGATATTACCTCACCCATCCACTTCATCTCTTTAATATCCTGGGACCGACACGGCTACATCTACACTGAATACAGAGAGAATTCAAGAAAAGTTTCACCACTTTGGTTATGAACCTCTGCAATGCTCACCTGCTCACCACCTTTAGGCATGGTTACTTCAAAGCCCCTGCTGAGCCTACTGGCCCCCTGGAAACATTTCCACTTTTCTGGTTTTTAAGGCATAGATGCAGTTCTACTACAGTGAACTCCATTTATTCCTGATGTAGATCCAGTAGTCGGTGTAGTTACATCATGGATGAGCTTTGTCCACTGACTCTACAGCTACTACTATAAACTTCTGTATCATAACATACCACCTGTAAATACAAGTGATGCATAAATGAACTTGAGGATAAGGGATTATCAACACTCTTTCCAATACACTTTCCCATGCTCGTGTACTCTAATCTCCACTTTTCTGCTTGTTGGCAGATTGGAATGCACTTGATTGCAGTGTGGGAAATCCCCTTACTGAAGACTGCCTTGTATCTTCTCTCTTTTCTGTGGATTTCCTGCTGCTATTTACCTGCTTTCCCGTGGCTCTCAGAATTATGTCGCAAGCATTTCATTAAGTCTGTTTTGCCTCCCCCGGTTTAAATGGACTAAAGCATAAATGCCAGGGCTGGTGCACTGGCTCATCAGTTTATTGTTTTGAATTTTCAGCTCAGTCCCTTGCTCCTGGGCAGCTGAGTTGAGAGAATTACAAGGGAACTGAGCACAGCTGTTCTTGAGCTATATATTTACTTGGCATAGAGGAGAAACAAACCCCTCCTGCAGTTCATTTCATCATGTGTTCTTTTGTGCTTCTCATTGTCTTTGCATCTGGGCATCTCAGGTCCTTAATATTAAACAGCTACAAAATAAGAGCATTTCCATTAAGAGGTTCAGATAAGCCCTTGCCCTCAAGAGTTAATAGCTTGATATAGTAATTGGAAGTCTTAGCACACAAATAATTATAATGTAAAAAATGTCAATCAGTCATGGTGTCCACAGCCCTGTGCCATCTCCCCTTGCTTGGCACTCACCAAGCTGCTGTGTTTGGACCCACGCACTGGGCCCATGTACTTTTAAGCTTCTGTTTGACTTGGCAGGATTCAGTCACAGTCTCTTTCTTTGTCCTCTCTGGCAGCCTTCCTGGCACAGACTCTCTGTCTAAAACTCCTTTTGGTAGTGTGATGCCACAGCCCAGCAGAAGTTAGGCTGCTAGGACCAGAGCTGACCCCCCAATCTGCCCAGTAACTTAACTACACACTTTCCCAGAGCTCCACTTCGTGCTTACTCTGGTTTACAATTTAACCTTTCAGTGAAAACGTGTTAGTGAAAACCAGTAAACATGGACTTTGTAGGATTTCTAAAACGATCACACTTTAGGCAGCACATGAGGTATACAGACCAATCTCAGTAAAATAATAAATGCCTACATAGCATTCCCTGCCTCAGTTTCCTCACCATTCTAGATCATTCTTTGGGATTTGATCAGTGTCCTTTCAGAATTCTAGGCCCTCTCTGCTGGGCCACACTTCCCCAGCTTATGGCTTCTCCTCCGAAACATGGAATCACTCCCTTTAATTCCTGCAGTCAGAGTTTCAGCTTTGACTGGTCCCGTAGTCCACAGGTCCCCTCTCCTTCCTACAGCCTGTATTTGTTGTTCTTCTTTCAATCCCTCAGTCTTTTTTAAGGACTTTACTAACACTTCATTCTTCCTTCTGTGGAAATTCCCTGTTCCCCTCCCTCCAGCTGAGTCAAACTGGTTCCCATACGTTTCAGCCATTCTCTTGTTCTACAGTCATCTAATTTGAATGGAAATAATTCATGTTGATGACTCTTCATTGTCCCTAGTATGGGAAAGACATGACACCAGCCCTGACACTAGATGGCTGATTCCACATATCTGGACATTCAATGATACAGAAATATACAAAAAAGAATTAATACATTATACATAGACAGGTCCTCCAAATCATCACACGTAGCTCTCTAGACAGCTAGACCCTGCTAAGCATCTATCTTTAGGTTTTATTTACAATAGGGATCATCATACTTTGACATCAGTACATCCCAGGTATATTACTTTTGGATTTAGTGCTATAAAAAGATTGTGTAGGAGTTCACTGGTATATTTATACCAGTGGGAACTGTACTTAGACTTTTGTTTTGTGTGTTGCATATAAATTATGATGATATGATATAGTATCAATAAGGAACCTCCCAGGGAATCTCTGCAATGAATTTTCAGCCATTCCCAATAAATGCAGAATGAACTATTCTTTTCAGGATTTTGTTTTAAATATAGCTCTGTGTGTGACAGAGGGTGAGACAGAGAAAAGCAGAGCTGGGGAGGGGAAAGGAGGAAGACAGAGAGGGACAAAAATCTCTCTCAGTATTATTATAGTATATCCAGGTACTGCAATTTAATTTCTTATTTCCTCATTAAGTCCCAAAGCACACACTATCTCCTTAGAGCTTTTAAATGGAAACTTGTGCCTAGTCTGTAGCAGGAGAGATAGCAGGATTCATTTAATAAAAGTTCCTTGGGAAGACTTATAGAATTTGAAATCTTTTTACTTAGAAATATTAACACTAGTTATAGGCCATTTTTTAAAATACAGTAAAGGTCAAAAACTGTAACAAGGTGAAATGTAGAGAAGTGATTAATTTCCTGCTTTCTAATTCCTGTCTCTTGGCAGGCAGCTTCCTTATCTGGTGTGATTCTTGGTGGTAGATTCATTTAACTAGTTGGCACAATAATTTGGCAGGATGTAGAGAACTGGGTAATAATAAAATCATTCCTTAAGCATGCAGAGAGACAGCACAGAGATTTGCTCATGTAGCACATATGGCATGTCCACTGAGAGAGAGAGAAAATGTGGTGTGTGTATAAAAAGGTAGAGAGGGAATAGTGGAATTTACAATCACTTGTCTCCGGTTCAAATAATCTAAGTTCAGATCCAGCATTATGACTTGGGCTGATGCCTGATGATGACCCCTGCAGTGCAGTGTTAGAGGGCATAGAATTAGTAGTTTTGACTTTCTTTGAAGAGATTCCCACAGACAGTAGCTAACTGTGCTACTGCCCATTCCCTTGATATGAAGTGGCATAGAATTTAGGAAGGAGTGTTCTAGAAAGAAACACCTGTGCCAGAGGTCAGAACTGGAGAATTCAGTACGTGGTGGAAGGTTTTGAGCAAATTCATTTATCTTTCAAGCACCCATTGCCATGGTATCTATGCACCAATGTGCACCAAGGACCTGACCAGTTTACACAGACCTCAATAGATTTTGGTGCAAGCCCTACACTTATATTATGTAACTTTCTGTCCAATAGGGAATTGTTATTCTTGTAATTTGAGTTGTGCATTATTCTGCAGAATGTTTATCTGAGACATAATAGTTTCCTGTTTTACTGGATAATTCTTTCTTAATTTTGTCCCCTTATATTGGTCATGCAAATGAAGGACAAATTCACTCTGGCTAGAGCCTGGGATAAACTTCCTACCACAGGTGTGGGAAAAAATGTGAAAAGAAAATAGAAAACCTTGGACATTGAGGTTCCGTGTGGTTTTTTCGTATTTCTCAAATAAATCCTGTAACATTTTATTTTTCAGTGAACATTTTCTTTACTTGTTATGTGGAAATGTGCCATTTGTCACTGAAAAATGGTTATTTTGAGTAAAACAGTACTTTTAAAAATTCTGGATAATGTCATTACAGATTTCTTAAACATGAAAATCAATTCACACTAAAACAGGCAACATTTTGTCATTTCACATGCTTCTTGTTGCCTTATACTGGAAATTCCATGTAACATGAAGTTTCTGGATCATAAAAATGGCCTGGAACAAAATGATGACAATTCTTTCACAAAATTACAAGGGGGGGTGGGGGGGAATTGTCACTTTCATGAAGCTCCTGTTCTCACACACAGAGCTCTGCAAACACACTGCAGCCTGCTCTGCAACATCCCTTAATGTTTGAGTGCCAGGGCTTTACGGAATAGACAATGCCAATCCTGAAGAACTGTGTGGTCATTTTGTGGATAAATGTCATTCTTTTTTAATGTTAACTAATTGACATTTGAAATACTGACTCATGAGACTGCAGCTAATGGAAATCTAATACATGTTAACAAATTAGTCCACATCTTTTCAAGCTTCCTTCTCAGCTATTTTTGGATGTGCCCCTCCTTTTTGATCTTTGTCACACATGTGTGAGGTCAGTATAACATATTTAGGTCATGACAAATTGAGAACTGTGAAATGTCTAATATTTCTTTCTGTGTCCCATATTAGTTACTTTCAGACAATGAAATATATTACTAATCAGATCATGCGCAATCATCACACGGATAATGAGCAAAATCAGAGTCAATGTAGTTACACGGGGAAGAATTTGGCCTACTGTATTTAGTTAGTTATGATATAATATGACATCAGGCAAACAGTACTCTATAGAATAGTACATTTCTTAAACCCTAATGAACCCTGACACATTGAGTTGATGGGTTAAGGGCTACGTCATTTAGACCAAATCTACCATTTGCATTAAATTCTTGGACAGAATGCAGTAGAACCACACGCCTCATTTTGAATCTGAAGTACGCAATCAGGCAGCAGCAGAGACCAAAAAGGAAAAAAAAAGGCAAATACAGTACAGCACTCTTTTTAAAACTTTCCCTTTCTTTTTTTAGTAGTTTATGTTTAACAAAGATATGACAAAGTAAGCAAACTGTTTCTGTGCTAGTTTCATTTAAATTAAGATGGTTAAAAACAGCATTTTCTTCTGCATAGTAACGTTTCAAAGCTGTATTAAGTCAATTTTCAGTTGTAAACTTCTGAAAGAAAAACCAAAATGCTTTGTTCAGAGTTACGAACATTTCAGAGTCACGAATAACCTCCATTCCCGAGGTGTTAAGAACTCTGAGGTTCTACTGTATGAGCAAATTTTCTAAAAGCCATACCAGTAACACTTTACTAAACATACACTGGTCAGCAAGGGCTGTTTGAAGTGTGATAAGATGTGTACTAAAATGATAGTTAGTTGCCATTTTCAATGGCTCTACTGCACAGAAGTAGACTAATGGTGTGAAAAACACATGATTTATTTATTCACACATACATTCAGTTTTCAACTGTGTTTTCTCAGCAGTATTTTGATCAGAACCTGCCTGAAAGGTTAAAAACTTTCAAATCATAGCACTAAAAGTAAACATGAGAACATTAAGATCAGAAACCTTTAGAATATGATTAGATGCTACCTTCTGTCCTTTCTCCCTCAATCATTACCAATGATGATATTTTAAGGGCTGGAAGATCTCACTTACTCATCTAAAAATAGAGTGTTCACAATGTCAGTGCAATTATCAGTTGTTTCAACACATAGAACTCTATCCTAACATTGCAGTTGGAGAACTTTGTTTTGTTTTGTTGGAGAGCCCTCAAGCATGCACTGTACCATTATCTGCTTTCATTCCACTGTCGTGTTCATCCATTGATGTGTGGAACTCGCTAATGGGAGTTGTACCCTCAGTGTGTTTGCCGATAATTATCCCCTTTTGACCGTCATATATTAAATGGATCAGGCTGTAAAATCCTTGCTCCCAAGTTTCCTGGCTTGAAGTCACTTATTCTTTTGCAGATGAACATTATAAAGAAATAAGAAATTGCTGTTGAAAGCTATAGTCACTGAGGTTCAAATCATCCTCAGCTGATCTAATGCAGGAAGTTCCATTCTTGGTTATTCTCTTCCTCAGTCAAAGGGAACTAGCAGGCATTATTGCAATCAGACATTATTAACAAATACACATATAAAAGTCAGAGATTTATCAGATGGTGATTTGTTTCCCTTGTGATTGGAAATAGATTCAAAGTACAACCCTAGAGGGAGTTACTGTCAAGAAAAAAACATTTCCAAAGCAGCCTTTTAAAAATGGTGTCAGAACACTGTTACTGTATGTAACAGTGATTTTAACCTATTGCCATTAATTTTTGCTATACTCCTATGTGACCTCTGACCCTCCCATCAAGACCCCTATTTTAGTTTCAACCAGTGGATGTGACTTGCAGTGTTGCAGCATTTGATTCAAGAGAACTCTGTTAGTTTAGCCAGTAGCATCAAGAAATTAAACTACCGTAGAGCCAGAGTGAGAGAACTGTGGGGAAGATGGGAGTTCCGTTTCATGAAGAATTTTGAGATTTTAAAATTTGGTTTCATTCTGAATTGGAGTGAAAGTGGAACATTTTGAAACTCTCCATGAATGGGAAAAAGAATTATTTTGGGTCAAAATGTTTCATTTTGACAAAAATGAGATGATTCTGACTTTCTTTTATATCGCATTTATTCATTACTTATCATTTATTATATTATATTATATTACATTATAATATAATAAAGTTCTTTCTAAAACTGAGGACTAAGCCTTTATATACTATGTGTGGGCTTTCCTACATCCACCTCTTCTCAAGTGGATTTTATCTTTAGGAGCTAAAATGCAAGAAGATGATATCTCAGAATACATTAGTATTACACACCTGAATTGCAAAACCAAGATAAGCTCCATTCTTTTCTGTAGCACCGGTTTCAGCCCAAGTACTAATGCCATATGCAGCAGAAGCAGTATTCTGTCTTGCAAAATTTCAGGCGGACAATGTAAAGTCTTCTTTTTTTTTTGTGCTGACTTCTGCAAGGGCGATCCCCACAAAACAAAGAAGTGTGGAAACTTCTCTATTGTGCCATTTGTCTCTTAGAAACACACTGTTGAGAGAAACAAATCCAGATTTACCAATCTCCAAAATGTATGAAATGAGGTGGGGGATTTTTCAAAGTAATTCCAGCAATGAGCTCCAGTAGAAATGGCCCCTTACATTCCCTATTAACTTTAGTTAGTAATCATAACTCACCTATAATACACTACTGAGAATATATAAATTACCCACTTCCACCATGATGTCTACATGAACCTATCTGCTTGTGTGGTGGGGTTAAAGGGAACTCTCTTACAGAATAACAAAGAAGAAGAAAATAAAACCTTCCTCCTATTAATACACTGAACAGTCATCACATGGCCAATCACCACCTGGCCACTGGTATATTTTGCCCCTCTCCTGTACCCTCTGACTCCCTAGGTGCTTTGCCTCTTTCAGCACCTAGCACACTGTGGGGACTGCCAGAAATGAATAAGAAATGTCAATAAATTCACCAAGAACTCAAACTTGGTGAGTTTTTTGCATTTGTACAGTTAAAGCCCATCTGTTAGCTTGGCATCATACCCAGACAGAAAGCTATTGTGCGTCTTACGTATTTAGAGAAGTTGCCTAAAAAGCACAAGAAACTTGGTTTCTCCTGCTATTTCTTCTAGGTAATTTCTGGCTGGATATTTGCATCCAGCTCTCACCTTTGCCTTGCAAATTTTCTATGGAAATTTTTATTTGCCCAAGAGAATTTCAATGAGCTGGGAAATGTTTATAAATATTAAAAGCATGGATTTTCAAAAGGTGGTTGAGGGAGCTAGGAGCCCAGCTCCCATGGAAAGTCAATAATTTAGCCCCTCAAAAGGTATGAATCCTCACTGAAAAATACCCACTCAGTCCCGAGGCCCTCATCCAATCCCTTGTTTGAAAGGGCACATAGTTCATGGAGCCTAACACAAATATATTTGAAATCAAACCATTTGAGACACAAAACTGCCATCACAGGAAATGCAAAGCAGTAAAGTAATTCTTAATATTAAGGAGGTTGGCTATGTTTGTCCATTTTCCTCTCCATAGGGAGCACTGTGATGACAAGACGCAGCAATCCTTTTATTCTGCACAATCAATGCAGGGGAAAAAAAGTTCTATTTTATTTTTGTCTGAGCCTACATGCAGTGAAGTCATTTGGCCTGATTCTGATCCGCTTTACACTTGTGTAGATCAGGAATAACTCCACCGACTTCCGTGGAGTTACACTGATACAAAACCAGAAAAGGGAAGAGGAGAATCAGGCCCCTAGACTGTAAAGACATATGTAAAGTCTTTCACAATTCTCTCTTCTAAAGTACAGCTGGTATAATGCAGTAGAACGTCTGCCTCAATAGCTAATGTGCTATATACTGCCACTGTAATAACTATGTACATTAGGTGTTTTCATTAAAAAATAATACAGGATGACAATAAAATATGTGGAGAAAATTATACATAGTGACAGGATTTGGGAGGTGTTAACAGAGTAGCTGTCTCAGTGACTGGCAGTTCATATCTAGCTTGAAATCTACATACTGTAGAAGCTGGAAAGTATGTTCCCAATGCAAAGGCAGAGTTATAGGCATTGCAAAATTAAAACACCCACCCTTTAGGAATGTTTTATCACAAGCACTGTTCATAAATACAGAAAAGACTCTAGTGCTTCATAGCCTGCTTTCAAACCCACATGTGTTTATGTTAGATTATTGCAAATAGACTTTTAAACACTGCAAAAGGGACATATTCTTTGCCCAGTCTCTTCTGGGCAAGACACCACTTCTCTGTAGCTCAGTTTCCCCATCTGTGAGAAAGGACCATTATAGTCAGGTGTCTTGTATCTTAAATCATTAATGCACTTTGAAATTCTCATACAGCAAATTCAAAGTATTATTTTTAATAACCCTTTATATGGATGTTCTCCCAGTCATTACACAGCAGGCAGCCTTGTGCCTTATTCTAAGAATGAAACTGGCATTTTCATTTATCAGCTCAGTTGCAGATAAAACTATACAAACTGAAACCAAAAGGTTTAGCATTTTTGACACCCAGGGATGATAAGCACATATATTACTGCTTTCATCTCTTACACGGGATTTGTTTGAATACAAGACAAGATCAGATCATATTCATCTTCAGTAAGAACGGGTAGAGTAAAAGTCAGTTTTGTTCCTTAAAATATTTTAGCACCAAGTGTGACAGATATGGCCATTTCCTGCAATATCCTTGAAAAGCCTTAATTAATTAAGTTTAAGTAGCTTTGGAGTCCATTGTATTAAAAATACAGTTACTGTGGAATTGTATGTAACTTCTCTAGGGCAGAGACGTGATCACTGTAAACCCTGGAAAGTGTTATGAGCTTCAAAAGGATTATTTATAACAGTGTCAGGCAAGAATGACCTTATGGCACAAACAAAGTTAAGTGGGTTTCCCAAGGAAGCCCTAGGGGGAGGTGTATGCAAATATATCTCCTCTGGTGATGCGAGAAGTCAGCCTTTTGAAGCTTCAACTCTAGGAGGGGATCTTTGTTTGTTGATTACCTGCTCCCAGGGTCCCAAAATCAAACACCCAAACTATATAAAGCAGTGACTCTCTGATTCAGGTGTGTTCTTGTTCTGAGCAAAAGCTGTGATGAACTTGTGACCACAGAAAGCCCCCCTTGGTGGGGTTTGAAGGATTGACTCTTACCACAGCTCTTGTTGGAGTCCAGGGTGATCTCTGGTAAATCTATTAGCATGTGTGTAGGTTCTTTTATAATTTATAGTACATTTTCTCTGTAATGCTTTCATCTTCAAAATAACTGTGCTTGCTCAGAAAGGGCTGTGTAGTAACTTTTAACTTTGAAGAGAAAGCAAAGCTTGCCGAGGAACTTTGAGTGTAAGCATAAAACTGCAGCCTGGAAATTCCCTTGTCAGGAGGGAGTGAGATGTATTTTTCCATCCAAGAGAGGGTTTTACTGGGGAGCCAGAAGCCTAAAAGTGGGTGCTCTTGCTGAACCCAGAGGGGGAAATACCAGTGCAGTTGCTCTGAACTGTCACACCAAGAATGACTTATCTTCTTGCGAAGGACTTGATTCTGCAAAATGTGAAGCATTCTGGTCTGAAGCATTTTTGTGGTGCACATTTTTGTCTAGTACAAATGGAACGGTATAACACACTGATAAGGCAGAATATTGTTTTAAGGCCAGCATCTAGCCAGAGAAATAAATCTCCTCACAACTACTGTGCCTTTAAGATAAAAGAAAATCAAAACAAATATCACACTTTGGAATACGTCTTGTCAAGGTTAGTCTTGCCAGCTGTTTTGCTCTATAGGAGACACTAGGGGAGGAGAAGGGGAGAAAATAAGAGGTGGGGATGTTTCTTCCTGCTGCTGCCAGCTTCTGCTGCTCTTTGTAGGGAGCAAAATGGCAGCCATTTTATTTTGCCAGGAAACTAACTGTCTTGCTTTTAATTTGTATGCATGACATACAGTTAAAACTACTTCACAACTAGGCCCAGAAAAAAAGAAAGAAGGAATCTTGCAAGGTAAAAGCTGTGCATCAAGGAATGCACTATACAAATACATGACAGTAGAGCTTCTCTTCTGTGCCTTCCATAGTGAGACAGCAATGACCCAGAGACAGCTATCTGCCTTTCTTGGAGTTCATGTACACTGGAATGCATTACCTGGGGAGGTGATGGAAACTCCTTTCTTAGAAGTTTTTAAGGTCAGGCTTGACAAAGCCCTGGCTGGGATGATTTAGTTGGGGATTAGTCCTGCTTTGAGCAGGGGGTTGGACTAGATGACCTCTTGAGGTCCCTTCCAACTCTGATATTCTATGATTCTATGTACACTACAATCAATGATATAGGCAGATAAGAAGGTTGCATGTTCCAAACTAATGCTGTTACTCATTAACCCTGCTCTAATGACTTCCCTGACAAGATGATTTGCACAGCATTTAACACTATTGTTTGAAAGACTTTCTTGAGTCAATTATATGGTTTAGTCTGTTATTATCACCTATGAAAGTGAGCATAAGAGACGTTATGTGGCTGATACAGCAGCTCATGCTAAAAAGCAGGAAGTGTTTTATGTGTCAAAAATTCCCAGCTCTCATTATGTCAGTAGTGAAGGCTCCATGGCTCATCACGAACCTTCTTGTGATCCACACACTCAGTGTT
The DNA here is from genome assembly GCF_965152235.1 of Eretmochelys imbricata. Lineage (NCBI taxonomy): Eukaryota > Metazoa > Chordata > Testudines > Cheloniidae > Eretmochelys > Eretmochelys imbricata. The sequence goes on from NC_135579.1 coordinate 19,364,378, forward strand.
AATGTGGCATTGATCCTGGCCAATTTGACCCACTGCTCGAATCCACTGCTCCCCAAATGACCCTCTATAACGACGTCATGGCGGGGAACTCCACTGTGCATTGGGGGCATGCAGAAACTTCAAGTAACCCTTTGAACTTGCAGCCTGTCCCTTTCAAATCCAGTTTGAGTTCCTTTCTGGAGTGTTTGGTCTTCAACCAAGTAAAGAAACAGAGAGGGACAGGTTGATTAACACATAGGAAAGTAGCAGAGAGGGTTGCTGTATTGTCTTCTGGGAAATAAATACAGGAACTGATTCAGCACTCTTTTATTGGCAGAGCACCAGTTGGTAAAACATGGCAGAGACCTGAGGTTTCCCCTGCTGGGAATCCTGGAGAAGACGACTAGCAAAATCTGGAAAAGACTCTTGTCATCCTTTTCCAGGGCTTCTCACAAGAAATAGAATGGAGAGCATTAAACAGTGCTGGCCTGGGATGTATGGGAGGGGCCAACAGGCCATTAAGCACAACTGCAATAATTCTTGTAAATGTCATCTCAGCACTTTCAGCCTTTTCTCTAGCAAAAATGGTGTTTATTAGTTGAAGGCTGCTCTGGATGTTTCCAGCTTGTATTGTGTAGTAAACAGAATGCAAATACAGTAACAGGCCTTTTCAGATCTCACTGCCCAGGTTTAAGAGGTACCTTTAAATATGGACATTACGTTCTGACTTGTCCTCACAGATGGGATGATGTTTTGCAGTATATCTCATTTCCTATGTACATAGTGAGAGATACCATTCATTCCACTGATGCTTTATTCCTTGGAAATACCCCTTCCAGAAAAGTTACCTTTGCAAGTAGCATTAGAGACCGAAGAACTCACCATCACATCCTTATATCACACCCTTAAGCCCACTGTATGGCACACAGATACTAACACATGAACAGAAATGCCCAAGAGATGACTCCAGCCATTGGGAAGTGGATTTATTATTAACGGAATCCAATTTGGTGCCTTTCAATCTTCATGAGGAAAACCAACACTAAAGTAATAGCGCCAGGCTAATTAATCTAATATCAGCCTGTCAATATCTCATGACTGTTTTATTTTGAACTTATTTAATGGAGAATGAACAGCTGGAGCGTGAATGGCAAGAAACACTCCAGTTTTGTACCATTCATTGCAAATTCATATTACTTTAGTCCACTCAACAGTACTCTGAACTCTAGACTAGTTTTTCATCCTGACAGCTCCATAACTCTGATTCCCCCTCCCTCATCCTCCTGAAACACTGAGAGTTGTCTTGCCTGGTTGACCATAGTAATTCTATACATAGAGACCTGCTGAAATTAATATGTGCAACAGAAGTATTAATAGCAAAATTTGTTAGGAAACTACAGTGTATGCATGGAACTGAGAGATGTGATGTCTAGTGGTTAAAGAATTCTAATACTGACGATATGCTGCTATAATGCAGCTTTGCGGGCAATTCCCTTTATCTACACAGCCGCAACAAAGGTACGTGAAGTATATTCGCCAACATCCCACTCCCCTCAGCGATAACATCACACACCTAACTGGGGCAATTTACATTCTAATACAATTAAACTCTTCAGTTCCACAGCTGATGTGCACAATTTTCAGATGTCTCTTGCTGCACTACATGAAATTCTTTAAAGTAAATAAATAAATAAATAAATACTGGAGACATATGGCATATAAACATAGGCTCTCAGATGCACCAGTTTGATGGCCATACATCAAGCAGAGAAGATCAAGCACAAAAGACGGTAAAGGCAGTAAGCAATATCATCTTATAACAAGTGTATAAAATAAATTCCTGGTATCCTTTGCTTTTCCCATCATAACAGCACACCTGTGCAGGGCTCCAAGTCTAGCACTCACATTGAAACGATAGACGAACAGATTTCTACCATGACCCACTTTCAAATCATTAAATATTCTCCAAGTAGGATTCCTTGGTGCTAAATCTAATGTTAAACAACAGCAGGGAATTTACCTCCATTTAAATCAAAAGGACTTGAATTAGCAACGGACCCAAGCAAGGACTTCCTTCTGTCAGAGATTTGGTTTAAGATGCAGCTTGCCTGTTAACATTATCTCTCTGAAGAGAGGTGGAACCTCCCAGCCATTTGTCAGGTGGCTGCCTGGTTTTAATTGTGGACTCGAAACAGATGTTCCAAGCTTGCAATTAACTAAATGAATATCTTTATTAAACAAATCATTCTGCCTTTAAAGAACTCTTGGAAATTTGTATATTGAGCATGTACTCGATTTCAAAGAACGGGGGGGGGGGGCGGGTATTATTGTAGTTGGAAGTGGCTGACTATCATAGAGCTGCAGAGCTAGGCATCTGGATTTTGCTATTTTCCTTAAGGAAAGCTATATGTACATATATATTAAACAGACATACAACTTAAGTAGTTCACAGGCTTTGTGTGGGCTCATGCTTAGGGATGAATTTCACCCATAGAAGGCTGGTGAATCCAGTTAGTAATTATCATTATTAAATATTTATAGGATTGTCATGCCCAGATTCCCCAATCAGGATCTGGGCACCATTGTACCTGGCACTGTACAAATACATATGACAAGGCACTGCAGAATTCAATATTTATTTTTTATTAATTTTGATGCATATTGATGTTTATTTTTAAGCACTTTTATCGATCTAAATTTTCAGAGTTACAGGAACTCATGGGGTCAGACAACAATTATTTTATGACAATAGAGATTGAGATTCAAAAAGTTTAAGTTTTATAACTGTTGAAACACAAATTGTCAACAACACACGCAAAATATACAAAGTAAATGTACTTTAATCAAACTCAGTTCCCCAATCAGGATCTGGGCACCATTGTACCAGGCACCATACAAATACATATGACAAGGCATGGCAGAATTCAATATTTATTTTTGATTAATTTTGATGGGTATTGATGTTTATTTTTAAGCACTTTTATCGATCTAAATTTTCACAGTTACAGGAACAAATTGTCAACAACATATGCAAAATATACAAAGTAAATGTACTTTAATCAAACTCTACTAATTTCGCAAGCAGCATTTTTCTTTTTTTGCCTATCCAATATTTTTGATTATTATTTATGAAAATATTTTTGTCGGTTTGTGTGTGTAAGGTAAAAATCAATGTTTACCTACATTAACCAATAAAAATCAAATCCTTCCAAGCCTCCATATGAAGATATGGTCCCTATCCCAAAAGCTTACAGTCTAAAGCCCTAATCCTACAAAGATTTATACCTGTGCTTAACGTTATGCACTGTGAGTAGTCACATTAGCTTCATGTGCACGTCTTTGAAAAATCAAGCCTAAGTAGACAAGCAACATAAGAAGGGAGAGTCCATTTTATATATATTTGTTAATTTAAAATTTTTATTTTTATTTGGGGATTTTTTTAGCTTTGTAATGATACATAAATATCAGCTTTCCCCAACTGTCCACAGCCAGCTGCCTCTTAGCCTAGCCATTAAGCATTGTCTGATTTCTTGAAGGCATCACAGCAGAAATTGCTCTTGAAAAGAATATAAAAGAGGAGAGGATAGAAAGAGTTCAAGAAAGGCGTTCCATAAGAGATAGCATGTAAGTACTTGTATATAAATTTGTATCCTATAAGATTAATGGTAATCTGTGCTGATAAGTAGCCTGCATTTTTGAGGGTGTTAGTTTTAGGTGTTCCTAATATTTTTCTTGTTTGGGATTTTACTTTTAATGAAGTCATATAGAGAGAGTTGGACTCCTTGTAATATGATAGCAACAAGTTAAGTATTGGGATAAAGATCTAAATTGACTCCTGTTACCAAAGTTACCAGACAAGTTAACTGCATATCCCTTCAAAGCTTACTGAACTTTAATAATTACTAGAGGTGTGATAATAGACGTACCAAGACTGGAATCATTTACTTGACTGCATTCTCATTGCACGGTGGTTATGTCTTAGGAGAGCCACTTGCTTCGTGGGGTAGGAAGATTTCTATTCTGGTGCAAACCTGGGATTTATTTCTGATAAAAGATTGCAGCATCTGTGATTCCATTATTTGGGTTCTGCTTAACCTTGAAGATGAATTAAAAAAACCAAAAGTTATTCATTTTTGGTTACATTTATAGCCAGGCAAATCAAATTTATGTGCCTTCTCCCCATTTCCCAGCTGCCTACTTTACTTCTCCCTTAGTCTCTCATCATATTTTCTCTTTTGTTTTCAGTTTTACACTGAGCAACGATGTTAGCTTTCTAAACTGCTCAGCAATCTCAGCTTGCACCCGCAGACTTCCAAAGGGTTGATTAATGCAGGCTGCCGTCTTCTCCATTTTTATAGCTCCTGTTCCATAACACCCTCACAAATGACATTTCCGTGGTAATGGTGCACAAGAGAAAAGCTTGAAACAGCAGGTATATACAACTTAAGTGGATGCAGGTTTGTGATTTAAAGTTCCTTCCTATATCACCCAATAAAAACTATTATTATTTCACACTCCCCAAACCATCTATCATAGAGATGGAACACCCTGACAGGACTTTCTGATATGATACATTTGGCACAATGTTGCATAATAAAAATGTTTGCATCATTATGAAGAAGATATATGCTGAATCTGACCTGCTATCCTGGAAAAATACCACAATACAAAAGAAACAAAGACGACACACTTTTTTTTTTAATCATAAAACAAAAGAGATTGTCTCAAGGAAGCAGCAGATAATTCTCTCCAATGACATAGGTGGCAGTGAAGGAAGCTTTGGGGGAACATTTATCCCTCTGCAGCTGTCTCTGGTTGGTGCACAGAGTAGTTACACATCCTGCATTCTTTGTCTGGAATGAGTGTTCTCTAGGTACAGAGTCTCTTATGGTAAAAAACACGCTAAAAGATAGCACTACGAAAAGTAGAACCTCAGAGTCCCAAACACCAGAGTTTCGAACTGAGCAGTCAACCAAGCATCTCATTTGGAACCAGGAGGATGCAATCAGGCAGCAGCAGAGCGCCCCCCGCCCAAAAAAAGCAAATAGAGTACAGTACTGTGTTAAATGTATACTAAAAGAATTTTTCTTCTGCATAGTAAAGTTTCAAAGCTGTATTAAGTTAATGTTCAGTTGTAAACTTTTGAAAGAACAACCAAAATGCTTTGTTCAGAGTTATGAACATTTCAGTGTTACAAACAACCTCCATTCCTGAGGTGTTCATAACTCTGAGGTTCTAGGATACTAACCAAGGGACTGAGCATCTGTAGGAAATGTATATAGTGCATTTTCGCCTGTTTATTTCTTGGGGTGTCATGATTAGGCTTTAAAATATATGTGTACATTTAGAATATAAAAATTACACTAAATAATCGCTTGCACTACAGAATTTCTGAGTTAACTTGTGATGGCAGAGAGAAACTGATATGTTCTATTCTCTTATGTTATATTGCTATGTATCTTGAAAGTGTCTGTTACTATTACTTTTATCTCCATCTCCCAGATAAAACATATATCTCAGAGTTGTACAATCCTGCTCAGGCTCCAGCTCACCAGCTGAGCCAACAAAAAGAACCAAAAGGAGAACTAGTTTCGGCCATATGGACTCTGCTCTTAAAATTGAAAATACTTTCACTGTCTTTTCAATATTGTAGAGGTAGGTGATGGATTGACACAGGAAGTTCAGATCCCATATTCCCAAATTTCAAGGTGGCTTTCAGTTCTGGTTTTGACTTCTCATGATTAGTATTACCTTGACCCATAGAAATTAATGGGAATTTTGTCACTGAGTAAAAAAGGAAGCGATATTGAACTTGTTTATTTACATGGGACATCTATCTAAACAGGTGCCTTCAAGCAACATGGGCATATGTGAGAACAAATCTAAGCGGAGGAGGATAAGGGTGAGCATGATTTGAAATGGAACCTTGTTTTATTAAAATGAGAGAGAAGCCAATCTGTAGGCAAAGCGTTTTGGGGACTTCTTAGATAGCAAAACCTTGATCAACTCCCTGAGCATGCCTCATGTGGACTAGATGTTTCCAAAAGCATGAGCGGAATCAGGCTGGAGTGCTTGTAGTTAATAAAAAGTATGGTTTCAATTCAGAATATTAGCAACTGCCTCTGAAGAAGGCTGGTTTTAAGGTTAAAGCACTAGACTGGGACTTAGAACTGGATTTTGTTCCTGATTCTGCCACTGACTTCCTGTGTGACCTTGGGAAAGTTATTCAGATCACGGTTTTCAAAGAAGATCACTTTGGGGACGGAAACATTGAAGCACCCTAAATCACTAGGTGCTTTTGAAAATCTTGGCTTCCATCTCTCTGCACCTCAATTCTCCATCTGTGAAACTGAGCTAATACTTCCTCCTTCTGTACTACTGGAATACTTAGATTGCAAACTCTTCAGGGCCATGGTAGGGTCGTATTATGTATATGTAGAAATACCTGCCACAGTGGTCCTGATCTCAGCCAGGGCCTCCAAGTGCGACTGAAATAAATAATAATAAATAATGATCAATCCACAGGCTGAATATTTGAAGAGATTTATTAATAAAATGTGTATATTCTTAAAGCAGAAAACAAGTTGAAATGTGTGAAATTAATTATTCATTGTGAATTGTTCCCTGAGCTCTAGTGATTTGTTTTTTAAATTGACAAAAAGTCTGAAGGTGGTGTTATTCACAAAAATGTAAGGTCATCTTCAATCTGCTGTAGGGGAAAGAACTAGAAAGTTAACACAATTTTCACTTTTCTGCAGAGAAAAACTCCACCCTTGGAAATAGTTGTTTATTCTAAACTGGGTGACTAAATTATTGGGGTAGCCTCCACAATAGATTTGGGCTGAAATCAGGCCCACCGACAGGAGGTGGGGGCAAAAGGGGCAATTGCCCAGGGGCGCGAGCGATTTAAAAGGTCCCGGGGGCCCCTGGCTGCCGCTGCCAGCAGCACAGTGGGGCTAAGGCAGGCTTCCTGCTTGCCCTCGCTCCGCACTGCTCCCGGAAGTGGCCGGCACATCCCTGCGGCCCCTGGGGAGGGGGTCTCCGCAAGATGCCCTTCCCCAAGCACCGACTCTGCAGCTCCCATTGGAGCAGCAGTGGCGCACAGAGACCCCCTGGGCCCTCCACCTAGGAGCCACTGCCAGAGAGGCGTGCTGATCTCTTTCGGGAGCCACTTGAGGTAAGCGCTGACTCCCTGGCTTCCTCCAGCACCCAACTCCTGCCCTAGCCTAGAGCCCGCATCCGACACCCAAACTCCATCCCGGAGCCTGCACCCTACACCTCCTTCCGCACCCAAACTCCCTCCCAGAGCCCAACCCTGCCCTGCCCAAATGTCAGGCAGACCGTGTCTGCATGGGCCCAGCTTGTGTGTGCGAGAAGGGCCCATTGATTGTTCTGCCCTGGGGCCTGGAATGGCTGTTGGTGGGTCTGGCTGAAGTGATCAGAAGTGAGGCTAGTGTCCCCATGTTTGGCTGCCCAGTCTGAGACACCTAAAAAGAGCCTGACTTTCAGAGAGTGGGAATTCACTGTATATGCTCCATTGTGCAATTTCTCTCTAAGGTTTTCCATCCAGCTGTTTTGTTACTAGGGCTGCTTTCCCCCCAGTTATTTTCTTTTACCAGAAAGCTACTTTAAGCTAGTTTTTATTTTTTCCATGAATACATGTGGAAAGTTGTTTCTCCGAAGGTTTTTAAGCTTTCTGAAACAAACCAAAGACTCATTTGAACTTAGTATAGCTTGGATTTCCCAGGAAAGCATCAGTGCAGAAGCTGGTTTGCAATTTTAGTGCATCTAATTTTGTAACAACTCTGATGCTTCACAAGAGTCTGGTTTTTGTGTTTCATTTCGAAATGTGTCAGCATTAAAGAGTTGAATTCACACTGAGCAAACTTTAAAAAGAAAAGGACAACAAAAGAGTCCGGCATTATACGATTATAAATAGGGTGACCAGATAGCAACTGAGAAAAAACAGGACAGGGAGTTGGGGGTAATAGGTGCCTATATAAGAAAAAGTCCCAAAAAAGGGACCGTCCCTTTAAAAATGGGACATCTGGTCACCCTAATTATACATAATTATACTTAGTTCTTAATTAGCACTTTTCATGTACAGATCTCAAAGTCTGTTACAGAAGGTAGGGAAGTGTTATCTCCGGTTTTATGGATGGGGAAACCAATGCACAGATTGGTGAAGTAACTCACTGAAGGACATGAAGCAAGCCAGTGGAAGAACCAGAATGAGACTCCGTCTCTCCTGACTCCCACGTCAATGCTTATCCTCTAGTGCATTAACACTTAGCAAGGTATTGGCTGAGACACCCTTGCAGAAATGAGTGTGAGAGCTATGATGCCTGTTCTAGATTAAGAAAAAAAAATAGACTCTTCCTTCTCAACTAGTAACCATGTTGGAAGCTGTAGTGCAGATAGGAATCAGTCATTTTTACCACTTGACATTTCAGTGAGTCCAGTTTACAGGGCAGCTTCCCCTGGCAGAAGTTGCACCTGTGCCAGACTCTGGGTCTAAATTTTGTCATTGTACATGTAACCCTGCTGGGTAATCATCACCACTTTCTACAGCATTCTGAGTTTTTCATGAATGGGAGGATGCCCATTCAAATACAGAGGAAGCCAAACTCCATTTACTTTTTAAGATGTGACCAGATCAAAGCCCACGCAGGCATGGCTTTTGGTCACATCTCACCCTTACAGGATGTGCACAGTATCAGCTCTTGGTATAATATTTTAAAGTGATTTCATATTAATCCTCTTTGTAAGTCTTAGTGATAATTAAGAAAGGAGATTCACTTTATTTCTATTGACTTTATGTAACATCTGTTGACATGAGGAATGCCCCCTTTTCAAACCACAATTGCAGTGGTCTTACACAAAGCCTGGAATCGACTGGATACGATTGATTATGCTAAATAATACGTTGGCCTAGATAGGATTGAAATGCCTGTGACATAAGCAGGTCAATACTGTTTGATTCAACATTGAGGCTACATGAAGAATTCATCGAGCTGGTTAGGACCATGTCATAAGCACAGCAAAAATTTACCGCCACCCGCTGCAGTTTAGCAAGAGTTTCTAAATGTACATACACAAGTAAATGAACCATTAGGACCCTACTGTGCAACTCATTTTCTTTAAAAGGGAGGTTGGGATGGGAGTAGAATTGTGCTATCAAATTACCCCTCTTCAGATGATGTCTTCATTTGCAAAAGAGAGAGATTATTAGTGTACAAAGGCATACAAAATGCAGATAAGAGAGACACATTATAGTGTTTTCTCCTGGGTTTTATTGTAGATGTAAACAGGGTGTGGAGAACTGACATCTGTGTTCTGAGAAGAGCAGTAAGGATAAAAGAATAAAAATGCTGTTTGAGAAATTAACCACAGAACAGGATTTCTATGGACACACTCTTCCCACATGTCTTTGGCCTCAGTTACATACAAATGAGTTATAAATAATTACATTAATGGTATCAAAGCAAGTCATAATGGGCCAAATTACCATCAAGTTCTGACTTCAGTGGAGTTACCCCAGATTCATATCCATGTAAATGACATGAATTTCAATATATATGTGTGAACTTGTAAATAAACCCTAAAGCAACTAAATGTATACAGACAGGTTTCAGAGTAGCAGCCGTGTTAGTCTGTATTTGCAAAAAGAAAAGGAGGACTTGTGGCACCTTAGAGACTAACCAATTTATTTGAGCAAAAGCTTTTGTGAGTAAATTTGTTAGTCTCTAAGGTGCCACAAGTACTCCTTTTCTTTCTACATGCATACAGTTTGTGTTTTTCCAACCACAATGAACTATAGACATTTTCAGAGCATGCCCACTGAGATCACCTCCATTATTTCTCAAAGACTCTTTGAAGTTAATAGGCCCCACTTTCAGCCCCAAAACCTAATCAAAAACTTCAAGACTATGTAGTTCAATTTTTCACAATGTGTCACAAGTATTGATCTGAATGCATTAGGAAATCTGAAAAATACAGCAGTGTTTATGTTTTTCTTCCCCCCCCAATACTTAAAAATAGACTGACACTGCCTGGAAGTGTACCTGTGTCTGCAAGCAGGAGAAGGTCTAGAGAAGGTGTAAAGGCGATAACCCTTCCAGCAGATTTTGTTTTTGAATGGTCTAAAGGTGATTTCTGCATTAGCTAATATTTAACAACAAAATTGCCCATTAGGGAAATCCAAGGTAATCAATCATTGAGCACTAGATCAACACTAAGGAGAGACTATCAGACACGGGCCAGGTTCTGTTCTTACCTACTCTAGTATGAATCTCAGCCACTCCATTAACATCAGTAGTTAGAGCTTGGATTTACTCAAACATAAATCAGATTCTGGCCCAATATACCATGTGTGTTTTGTTTCATGAACACAGTGAACAGCCAATCTTTCTCTGGCTTTATGTATTTTGGTTTGCTCGAACCCCCAATTTACTTAATTTCATTGGATTAATCTTGGGGGGGGGGGAAGGGGAGTGGGAAAACAAAAACAAAACAGGTTTCAACTATTTCAGTTGTGAGCAAAGGATGTCTCCCACGCTGTGCTCCGAGTAGTTTTTATACTTTTGGGTGTGAATTGCCACTAGAAACAACAGCAACTTGCACACTTGTTACTTTTTATTCCCAACCTAACAGTATAGCAAGTCTGCAAGATTTTGTGAATTAGCCTAGTAGGATGCAACACTTGTTCAGAGAATTGAAATTGTGTGGTGCTCCCTCTAATGTTATCAATTCTTCATAATTGTTTTCTATTTATATCCCTTCCTCTAAGAGATAAAAAAATGCAATTTTCTTTAGCCATATGCATAAGCAACTAGCCCATAAGCCTCTAGTATTTGCTGGGAAAGAGGGTATTTGATATGAGGAAGTAGCACTAGTGAGAATGGTAAATATATATTTGTGGCACACAGTTTTGCTTTCTAGCTAGCCAGCTAACGTTCTCTACTCTCCTTTCGATTCCCACCTTTCTTTTTTTCCTCTGCAGACCAGGATTTTAAGAGGACTGTAATGCCCAGATAAATAATGAACAGAGTTTTGACCCTACTAGTGTTTGTGAAATACCACTCCCTCCTCTAGGCTTGATTGCAGGCCTTTTAAAGAAGTGGAGCATAGGTGTTCTGGAGGCAGTGCTAATGAGCAACACATGTTAACAGTTAAAGCCCGGATTTAAAGGTTTGCCTGAGTGAGAGAAAGGCTAGGAATAATGTGGAGATGTGAAAATGGCCTTTTAAAAACTAGGCATTTTAGGAAATCTAATTTGAGGGCCAAAGGCTGACCTCTTCTGACTGCTTTGGGGTTGTAAAAGAGGAGAGGAAAATAAAATGTATTAAGCAGGCCGAGTCTTTTGAGAGTTTGAATCTGATTTTGTTTGGCTATTTTCTCCCATAGTTTTTCTATTGTGTATCTGTAAGGATAAACCCCGCATAATTGGGATAATGAGGACTTAGAGTGAATCTGTTTGTCCTGAGCAGACTATACCCTTCACAGTGTGTTTCAGAAAGGGAGTAATTACAACCCTGCAGCAGAAGCTGCAGGCAATTGCTTTTTGAAAAAGTAACAAGCATGTTATTGTACCACTAGGAGAATGCAAAGCTTTCTCCCCAACCCCAGGCCTTTAAACCTACAAAAGGCTATCTCTGGAACTCTCCAACCTGTGATCATCACTATGCTATTAGGTCTAGATTATCCATGCATGAAAGCCTGTCATCAACTAAATTAACACAAACTCCATGCCAAGCCTGAATTTAAAAAAATCATCAGCTTAGAACCACGACTGCTTAATGCATACAACAAAGGCTAATGGGAGAGAAATAATCACAACAAAGGAAAAATAGATTCTGGACACAACTACATGAGTATGGATGAATCACCCCAAAGCTAATATGAGATGTGGGAAAGAATGCATTTATTCAAAGTACTTACTACATATAGAGCCAGATAACTTTGGTAGCTTTAGCCTTGATGCACAGATACTAACCATCAAATCTTTCTCTCTGTTCCATTCCACCAGTCTAGAGCGTCTCTACTGATTTCTGTGGAGAGAAAAGTTGGGTGAGGTAATATCTGTTATTGGACCAACTTCTGTTGGTGAAAGAGACAAGCTTTCAAGACCTGAAGAAAAGCTCTGTGTGAGCTTGAAAGCTTGTCTCTTTCACCCGCAGTAGCTGGTCCAATAAAAGATATTACCTCACCCACTTTGTCTCTCTAATATCCTGGGACCAACACAGCTACAACTACACTGAAAACAATTTCTATTGAACCACCCCAGTTAACTTAACCCGGTTTAACTGAGAGCAGAATATGGCTCTAAGCTTCTAATTGCTCCATTTTAAAACATTCCCCCTTATTTTTCTTTACAGGCTCAGTGCTTCCAACTCCCCCAGGGCATTAATCTCCTTCCCTCCTCTCTTAAATCTGACTCACCATAGGATTCTTTATTGTTCAGTGCCCTTGGATGGGAGGTTGTTTTGCCTCTAGGTTGGCTAGCTGTTCATGCCCTTTACAAAATGTCTTGATCTTTTTTAACACAGGAACAGACAAGAACATGAGCTGGCAATGAGCACTGATGTTAAGCTACCCTTCATGATGTGTATTTTGAACTCTGGAATTATCCGTGTTCAGAGGAATCCAGAAGCCTCCCATTAGGCACATAATTTTGAGACTACTATCCCATGAAAGAAAATTTCTCCTTTACCCTAGCCAGCGATTAGTTTATGACCTGGCCTGTCAGCATTAATAGACTTTATACTTTTACCCTAGCTACTATGACTGATGATGCTATTCTTAGCACTATAAGTGTCTCATCGTATTTTAAACCAAGGCAAGCTATATGCCTCCACAATACTTCAGTGATTGGTCTTCTCGAATTCACCACTACGAACACTGTGATTGTAGTATTATTTTATAGTTGTACAGTAACAACACCCAGTACCACAATCAGAAGCAGGGCTTCCTTGAGAGGAATGATGGCCAGTGATTAGGGCACTAGCCTAGGACTTAGGAGACCCATGTTTAATTCCCTGTTGCACCACAGATGTTTTCTGGGATCATAGGCAAGTCACTTAGGCCCAGATCCTCACAGATATTTAGCTGCCTAACTCTCATTTGGGTGTTGTGAGGATAAACCTATTAAAGACTGTGAGGCACTTGGATACTGTGGTGATGCGGACCATATAAGTACCTTAGATTGTGCAAGCCATGGCACAAACACAGGCTCCAAAACTGAAAAGAACTCTGCAGGCAGATCCATTCCCCACTGAAGGCAATGGAGCTCCCTGAGCGTGTGACTCTGCTCATTTGCAGCACCTTGCAGAAACAGAGTCAGAAAAGTAGATGCTGTGATTGTCACAAACAGCTCACAATTCATGAAGGTGGGAAGCATAGAAAGGGCAGGGGACAGACCAATCAGATATATACAATTGTTATATAATAGCAAATGTACATATGTTCGTATTCAGATTTGTGATGACACAAATATTGACTTTCCCCCTATTGCCATTCAACCCACATCCCTCACCCTAGTTATTAACACATACTAGCTTGCTTTTCTTTTGAAGAGAAGGGGGTTCTGAGAAGGGACTTGAAGGAGAGGACAATAGCCTTACATGTAGTTCAGAGAGGCCTAGATGGAGCAACAGTAGAGATGGTATCTACAGCACCATATCCTTCTCCACACAAACCCACTTGCAGGAGCACAGGTTCCTTGTTGGCTGCCTTGTTACATGGATTTTATCCACACTGAAAGCAAGGATGTCAGACTGATTCCATAGGATCCTGCTGTATTAGCAGGAGTGTGGTAAGCAAGACACGGGAAGTCAATCTTCTATTCTACTCAGCACTGATAAGGCCTCATTTGGAGAATTGTGTCTAGTTCTGGGCACCACACTTCAGGAAAGATGTGGATAAATTGGTGAAAGTCCAGAGAAGAGCAATAAAAATGATCAAAGGTCTAGAAAACATGACCTATGAGGAAAGACTGAAAAAATTGGGTTTGGAGAAGAGAAGACTGGGTGGGGGGGGGGGGAGGGGGACATGATAAACATGATAGCAGTTTTCATGTACATAAAAAGTTGTTATAAAGAGAAGGGTGATAAATTGTTCTCCTTATCCACTGAGGACAGGACAAGAAGAAATGGGCCTAAATTGTAGCAAGAGAGAGATTTAGGTTAGACAATAGGAAAAACTTCTTAATGGTAAGGGTAGTTAAATACAGGAACAAATTACCTAGGGAGGCTGTGGAGATTTTTAAGAACAGGCTGGACAAACACCTGTCAGGGATGATCCAGATAATATTTATTCCTGCCTCAGTGCAGGGGATTGGATTAGATGATCTCAAGGTTCCTTCCAGTCCTACATTTCTATGATTCTTTCCATGGGCCACCCATAACTCTACTCAGATGGCTTCAAGGTCATTCATCACAATTCATGATATGGCAGTTGGGCGGAAGAAGGATAGATTGTATTTTCAGTTCCAGCAAATTTTATCTAATTCTCTGCCAACGTGACTATGGGCAGTAAAGTCAAATGAGACCATACAGATGAAGGAGGAGGAGAAAACACTAATAAACACTTTAAAAAGAGAAAAGAATCCTATTTGGGGAACTGCTGGCTCCTGAGTTGGATGTGATGCGACACTGTGCCATCTGTTTATCTCAGTACAGTACGGATGGGAGTAGCTGAGGTCCTATAGTAACACATGCATAAAGAGAAATTGGGTAGCAGGATGATTTATTACTTCTCTGCCATCTGATTGATGGATGTAGCAAAGACAAGCTTTTCCTTTCTCTCCAGTCATTTTTTAAGCTGAGTTTAGTGATCATGAAAGGTGCCAGAATGACAGCACAGAAACATGGACTCCTGGACTTATCCACATAATACTTACAGACCTGACTAGTTGGGACCCCCTGTAAGGTGACAGTATAATTCAGGGGTCAGGTTGTGGCTAGCTCCCTGTATATGCAAATATGTGGTGGGGATGGTAGGGTGCAAGGAAATTATTTCAATGAGTGTTAGCCACCAAACCTGCTGAGGCACTTTTGAAATTCCCACTTAGGGCCTATCTGCATCTTTAGGTACCTTTAAGTGCCTTTGAAAATCTCCCCTACATCCCCACTTTGAGCTCCCACTGCAGGTTGACACTGCCTCACTGCAAGATAGTACATTAAAGATACAATTACCCTACCTCTTCATAGTCATTCAGTCCCTAGACTCCCTGATGAGATTGCCATCAAGGGGACAATGGTGACAGCACCTCTAGGAATTGTTCTAAGACCATCACTTTATTTTACAGGCTGTAAATCACCAAATAGCCATCAGTGGCATTGAAGTAGTGTGGAGCTACAGGGATTGGGGTGCACTAGATTATAGCTACTTCCCAGCTTCTAGTTTGATATCTAGAAATACAGCAATGTCATTCTAAAAAGAACCAGAGAACCTGGAGGATATCATTTACATAGAGAGAAATAACTTTAGATGGGACTGAAATTAAATGACAAAATAACCATACAGGTCTCTAACATCCTTTACTCACACTTACAACTTGCAATACTGAAAATAAGTTACCGTTGTATTTTTCTCTTCTTCTTTTCCTGGAGGCATATAACTGTCATTGCTTTTAAATTTTTTTTTAATGTATTGATATGTCTCACATTAGTCTCGATCTCAGCAAGATGTCTATTTTCTCTCACTACCTACATTTTTCTTCACAAACTCTAGTTTAGCCCTTGTGTTAGATGATGCTTAAAAGTCCTGTGGGAGTCATAACAGATGATGCTTAAGTACCCTAAAGGAGACGTGGGAATGCATTTCTACAATCCCTCTCAAACATTTTCCTTTCAAAGGCGTTTTTTGCCTCTCTATTAAGTGAACGTCTTTTATGGTTAATTTTATTTTTACAGCTTCTCTCCCTTTACTCTAGTGGGATGAAAGCATTTAAAGTGGACTCCTGATTCAAATCAGAGGAATTGACAATCAATTGAATATATAAATCATTTCAAACAAACCTGGTAAGTACTGCCCTTCACAGCTATCTTTGATACTTACCTGGCCCTCATTACATTACCATAGTATCTGAGCACCTCATAATCTTATCCTCACAACAGCCATGCAAGGTAGGAAAGTCCCCATTTTACAGATGAGGAACTGAGGCACAGAGAGACTAAGGCCCAGATTCACAAAGGAACGTAGGTGCCTAAATCTCAGACATTGGTGCCTAAGTCCCAGTTTTGGCTCCACTTGTAATCCACAAAACTCCCATCAAGCCCAGTAAGCACCTAAATTCTCTTGGCGCCAAAGTTAGCAGGATAAAGGTTCCCTCGATGCCTGTGTTCCTGCCTCGGGGCATGCACACTGCTTCCTCCCTCTAGGCATCCAGATGCCTACCTCCTGCCTAAGTTCCAGAGCGATTCACAAACCAGGGATGATAGGCAGCTGAATGCCAAAGTCACGTACAGGGCCTGATCTGGAGGGTGCTCAGAGGCTGCCTACTGCATCGGGTCCATTCAAAATCTGGCCATTGAAAGAGTTGGCAGCATCTGTGTCATAAATATAAAGGGAAGGCTAACCACCTTTAAATCCCTCCTGGCCAGAGGAAAAAACCCTTTCACCTGTAAAGGGTTAAGAAGCTAAAGATAACCTCGCTGGCACCTGACCAAAATGACCAATGAGGAGACAAGATACTTTCAAAGCTGGGGGGGTGGGGGGGGAAACAAAGGGTTCTCTCTGTCTGTGTGTTGTTTTCGTCCGGACCAGGGCAGGAATGCAGATTAGAACTCCTGTGAAGGGCTAATAAGCAATCTAGTTAGATATGCGTTAGATTCTGTTTTGTTTAAATGGCTGATAAAATAAGTTGTGCTGAATGGAATGCATATTCCTGTTTTTGTGTCTCTTTGTAACTTAAGGTTTTGCCTAGAGGGATTCTCTATGTTTTGAATCTGATTACCCTGTAAGGTATTTACCATCCTGATTTTACAGAGGTGATTCTTTTACTTTTTCTTCAATTAAAATTCTTCTTTTAAGAACCTGATTGCTTTTTCATTGTTCTTAAGATCCAAGGGTTTGGGTCTGTGTTCACCTATGCAGATTGGTGAGGATTTTTATCAAGCCTTCCCCAGGAAAGGGGGTGTAGGGTTTGGGAGGATTTTGGGGGGAAAGACGTTGCCAAGAGGGCTCTTTCTCTGTTATATATTTGTTAGACGCTTGGTGGTGGCAGCAATAAAGTCCAAGGGCAGAAGGTAAAATAGTTTGTACCTTGGGGAAGTTTTAACCTAAGCTGATAAAAATAAGCTTAGGGGGTTTTTCATGCAGGTCCCCACATCTGTACCCTAGAGTTCAGAGTGGGGAAGGAACCTTGACAATCTGTATTGTAACTCTTTTCCCAGTGGGTAGAGCACTCACCTGGAATGTGGAAGAGTTAGGTTCAATTTCCAACCCCTGTTCCGTGAGAGTTGGAGAAAGGATTCAAACAGGGCTCTTCCACCTTTCAGGAGCATGCTGGAACCACTTAGCTATGGGATATGTTGACATGGGGCTTCAGTTTCTCCTGCTGCAGCTATTCCACCGTAGAGAAATAATGAAAGAGTGATTAGAGCAGGAGGACTGGATCCAGGGTCTCCCACCTTCCAGACCCTGGGCTACAGAGTCATTCTCATTGTCACTGGCTCAATCACTCTTTCATTATTTATCCACAGTGGAACAACTTCCACAGGAGAGACCCGCTGAGGGCACCCCACATCAGAATATCCCATAGGTCAAGTGGTTAGAGCACTCTCCTGAGAGATCCCTGTTTAATCGTCCCCTCTCCCTCCCAGCAGAGAGGGAGGAATCAAACTTGGGTTTTCCACAGCTCAGGTGAATATTCTAATCACTGGGCTAAAAGTTATAAGGTAGGTGGTTGTGTGGAGCAAGTCAGTGTGGCTAACTCATTCCCACAAGAAACACTTAAGGTGCCTAACTCCAAGTGGCTGGCTACTGTTTGAGGATCGCTAAGCAGAGCTAAGTGCCTCCCTGCAACCCAGATATAGGTTCCTATCTCAGAGAGGGACAGAGCTTAGCACTCACCCCCATCATTGCAATCTCCCCACCTCACACGCTGCCTTTTGTGGTGCCCATCTCACTGAAGCGGGAACCCAGCCACCTAACTCAGCTTTGCGGATCAGAATGTTCGTCCCTGTGCTTTTCTAAGTTCTGTGGCACACTGTGTTGCAACACCTACGTCCCTTCCTGGATCCCATTTTAAGGGACTTGTCCAAGGTCACACAGGAAGCAGAGCAGGGAATCAAAACACAGGGTCCCCAGTCCCAGGGTACTACCCAAACCACTGGGCCCTCCTTCTTTTTCCTGAACATTTCTTAGCCCCAAACTTCATCTGTTATATCATATTTTATAAATACATTTGTCCAATGGACAGATATGACTCAGCTGCACAGTGCGCACATTCATATACTCAATAAAACAAAGCTGCAATTTCCTGATAATGACTGGCCATATATTTACGTGCTATGTGTCACTGCATGCTAATAGAGTACTTTAAGTACATAACTATTCATGTCTACTAAACAAAGGGTGTTCTGAGGGTCAACAAGAGCTAAGTTACATGATTATTAGGAACTTTGTCTTTGAAAAACCGCGGATGCATTTGAGAACAATGCACTACCAGTTATGTTGTCTGTATGTACTCTCTCATTTTACGCAGTGTGAGGACATTTGCATGGAAATGGATTTTTATTAGTAGTATCATTTTAGAGATTAATTCCAGTCAAAGTCCCGAATCTGAATGCCAGGTGATGTTCAAAACCTTAAACCCGCAAGGGGATCAAATGTTCCAGATTATAATGGATTGAACCAAAACTCCAGATCTAAATGCTTTGTCTCCTAAGCTTTGGAGTGTTTCAAATCCGGAACCAGATCTGAATTTGGTGGCTGAAGCCCACTTTTGTTCTTAACACGTCATTAGTTCTGACTGCTTATTATCCATGTGAATCACCTTCCTGGACTTTCAGGGCCTTCTGATCCCCAGGGAGGATTCATCTGGATAGTGAGCAGGCAGTGCTACCATTGAACCCATTCCTTGGTAGGTTTTGAGGACAAGAGGTGAGAGGAAGGGGAGAATCTTTATTTTTGTGGGCCAGGCTTCCTAGAAGCTGTAGTGACAGAAGCTGTTTGGAGGGAGGTCTTGATTCAGGCATTCCTCAGCTGCCCTGGTCTTCCTGGCCCTCTATGCTCCCTTAACCTTCCCATCCTAGGGCTCAGCAAAGGGAAGGTTGCAGCCAGTTTCCACCACTGCATCCTCCCTTTCCAGATGATCCAGCACAGTAACCCTATATCACACAGTCTGGAGTGGCTTACGACCGTGAGCCACCCCAGACTGGTGGTATGTTCTATAGTTAGATTTCACCAAGCTAGTAACAAATGTGAACTCCTGGATCACTGTATTAACAGTCTTACCATGGAGTCACAGACAGTCCTCCTAGACCAGTGGTGGACATGCTGGCCATTGGATGGAAGAACAGCGAACCGTGGACATTGGGAGCTGTGGGCGGCTGTGCAAATGTAAACAAACTGTCTGGCGGCCCACCAGTGGACTACTCTGACTGGCCGCGTGTGGCCCACGGGCCACAGGTGGGCCACCACTGCTTTAGATTCTCCTGTCTATCTTGCCACTCAGTCAAACTGGACTTAGTGATAAATGGTCTTTAACACCAAAAATCACACCACATTCTGGTTGCTTCCAGTCCCAAGAAACCAGTCACTTACCCCAGATCAATTGGTACCCTAGATCTTACACCAAAGACAAATCCAGTAGCCAATCCTGTTATAAACTATCTAAAGATTTAATAACTAGGAAAAAATGAGAGTTATTTACAGGTTAAAGCAAGCAAACATATACACACAAATGAGTTACTCATCTAAATCAGGTTGTAACACCTCCAGAGAAGTATCCCCACGTGGGGAGCCTCCCCTATATTGGTTCAAACTGGATTCTCAAGACATCAACCGCCAAAGAAGACTTTTGGTTAAATAGCTTAAGGTTAAACTGACTCAGGGCCTTCTTTTTGATTCAGCAAATGGACACGACCCACTCTCCTGGGGAGGTGGGGTCCAAATCCTTCCTGGGAACGGTTGGAGAGACTTTGACCTTCTGAGGCTCAATCAGACTGACGGGTAACCTCTGGTAAGGTTTTAGCATGTGTATTGGAACTTCTATTGATTTTATATGTTTTCTCTGTAATGCTTTCACCTTAAGAATAAATGTGCTTGATTATAAAGAGCTGTGTGGTAACTTATAGCTGTGGGCAATTACAACTGTGCATAGCCTCTGAGGAGAAAGCAAAGCACAGACTCAGGCCTGTGCAGGCAGCCTGGCATGCTAGGGAACTGACAGTGTAGATGGGAACTGTGTAGCCTGGGAAAACCCCATTCAGGAGGGAGAGTGACGTAAGTCTTCACTCAAGAGAGGTGGTGGTTAAGGAACTAGGAGCCTAGACTGGGTGTCATTACTGGACCTCAGAGAGGGAATACAGGTTCAGTTGCCCTGAACCGTGTTAGGGAACACAGGAGGAGACATGCCTCAGAGAGGTGTCCCCGATGTATAATGCCTTTTGGGACTACTTCTGGGACAGTGCAATTTCTGAAGTGCCCCTGCTCAGGGCTGTGTCTTACAGCAAAATCTAACCCTAAAGAAGCAAAGCTCATGTTTTCACTGGGACTCTAGAAATGAAGAGCAAGTGAAATAAAAATACAGAAAAGAAGTTATACACAAGCAACATCATTTCCAAAGCTTTTTCCACTTTCCAAAAGTTTTCCATAAGGTGTCAGTGGCTCATTAATTACCAAATTGTAATCTCTGAGGCAGCATTTGTCATCTTCTAACACAGCGTTTGTTATTTAATTGAAGAGCAGTGGTCTGTAAAACAAAGAGTGTGATATCAGGTAAGCCATGTATGTCCTAATCCATATGCTCTCAACAGCTGTTCTGTCTAGCTTGATGCTTTTGGGGAACTTGTTGCAAGACAGGGGAAGCTGTTCACTCCTGAATGTGGAGTGTTTCCTGATACATCAATAATGACTATACTTGTCACTTGCATAGTGTTAAGTCTTCAAACACTTTACCAGCATTGGTCAACAATGAATGAAGGTATTTTAATTATTGATTCACCTATCCATTCATCCAGCTACTGTTTCTACCATGCTCACAAAGCTCATATCATCTTGTTATCTAAATGCTGCTTTCTAAAGCAAATGGGACTTTTTTAAACATTGTTTCACTGCATCTAGAAGAAGGCTGTCAATCTGTGAAACCAAAGAAATCGTATATATTATAACAACACTTCACAATGCTGTGGTACTGGGGCTCCTTCTATATTAGCACGCACTCTCAGACCCCCTCTATGATATTCCTTTGGGCAAGGAGCACAGACCCTCCAGAACCCTTTTCTCTGTAACCCTACCACCACTAGATGTGTGGACTCCACCTCTTTGCTCTTAATTGTCTCCTTTTCCAAAATATGTTAGCTGAATGTCTCTCTTTCTCTTTAGGTACCAGGATTCTGCTCCCATGTCTTCCTTTTTATGGTCCAAATGCAATGAAAGGTTTAATCTGAAGCATATTCTCATCACTGAGGGTGAGATTGCTCTACTCAATTTCTGCTCAAATTACTTAACTGCATTAATTGTGATTTATAACACCCTGTTTTGGGGTCCCTAATGTATATTGAAATGGAATGTGTGGGTGGCCTGCTTGAAGGGAAGGTGAGTTTTAAACACATTAGGAGGCTTCTCCTGCACCCCAAAGTTACACTGTGTACTCTGCTTAGAAATGTTCTTAAACATGGACTATTCTTTGCTGACTCTTCTGTTTTAACTCTGTAAAAACTTTTCAGCCTCATATGAAAAGCTAAACTGGAATGGCTACTTATTTCCAATGTTAACACTGGCATTTGCTTTTTCTTGACATATATGTCATAGAGTTTAAGGCAGAAGGGACCACCAGGGCTATGCTGACTTCCTGTAGATCAGAGGCCACCAACACCGTCTAGTATCTGCACACTAAACCCAACAACCAGAATGAGATCAAAGTGTCACAGCCCAGAGGAGACTAGACTATTGTGCGCAACAGGCAGAGAATAGAAGGTGCACCAATGTCCTAGGTCCTTGCAATGGCAGAGAAAGGTTAAGTGACAAATACCCAGATGACTCTGGGAAATGACTTGAACCCCACGCTGCAAAGGAAGTGAAAACCTCCCCCAGATCACTGCCGATGTAACCTGGAGGAAAATTCATTCCCGACCCCACATATGATAGTCAGTTGGACCCTGAGCATGTGAGCAAGAACCAGCCAGTCAAGCAGGTGTGAGAGATAATGCTTGGTGATATCTCAAAGCACTGGCCTTCCTGTGATGTTTTGAAGGAAGGAGACAAAAATACCTAGAATACATTGGGGAAAAACCTTCCTGGATCCTGTTGGTGACAAGCTGAAGCCCTGAATGACAAGATTATAGCAACATCTGACTGATCCCTGCCCCCGACCATCACAAGCAACCTTATCATATAATCCCACTCATAAATTTGTGCAGTTCTCTCTTAAAAGTAGTTAGGTTGTTTGCCCCCACAACTCCTATTGGGAGGCTGTTCCAGAACCTCACCTCCCAAATGGTTAGAAACCTTCTAATTTCCAACCTGAATTTGTTCATGACTAGTTTATGCCCATTTGTTTGGGTGCCAACACTGACCATTACCTCAAATAGCTCTATGAATTTGAAGGACCAAAATTTTCAAAGTTTTTCACAATGGGTGAGTTACGCAAAACATTCCTCCAGCCAGAGTATGGTCATAACCCCCCATTTCTCCATACAAGCAGGCATGTGTAAATGTCCACTTTGTCTGAATGCAGAAATGCGGGGTATTGCTCACATAACGGGTGCATGGGCACTTTGCATGAAAAATCCCTTGCATGGTGTTTTGAAAACTTAGCAGTGAATAGGTTTACTTTGCAATGTTACTGCCAGCCATTCAACATTTTCCTGACCTCACCCATAATCAGCATTAATATACAACAGATATATCTGTTTCAACAATGCAATCCTAGCTTTTTATTAATAGTTGACTCACAAACAGTAACAACTAACTACATGTTTATCCTCCCACTCCCAGGTCTATTACCTCAGGTAACTAATAACCCTAGCTTATTTTTTATTATTATTTTATTTTAATGTTAACAAAAAAGGTTCCATCTGTTTGTGATAATAGCAATGACTGACATTGTTTCAAAGCAGATTTAGAAATAAGTTTGGTCCTGACATTTATTCGGCTTGTGGGTGTTGTTTATTGCCTAGCAATTAGAACTTATATTAACATAATATAACTCCTCAACTTCAAAAATCTTTGAGAGCTTTCCGTGCACAGATTCCCAAGAGCTCTCCCCTGCTCTCTTCCCTTTGTCTTTTCGCTTTCCCACCTCCACACCCATCCGCCCACCTTCCTTTAAATGTGCAGTTTCAAATTTAGAGTTCAAGAAACTTTGTTTAAATCTAAGTCATGACAGATATTTTCTTCTAGGGCAGAAGCAGCCCACAGCACCTGTATTTTAAACCAAGTTAAAACACAGCTTTTTAGTCTTCAGAAACTTTTGTTCCTCTAAAAGTATTTTGTTTAATGTGTAAGCCCCAACTGGACACATTTATGTCAGTTTAAACCAGGCCTGTTTCGGCTTAGTGCAAATTGATTAGAAATTGGTTTAAGCTAAATTGAAATAAGCCACTATTAAACTTCAATAAGAGTGTCCACACGGGCGTTTCCACTGGTCACTAAATTGGATTAAAAACTTAGTTGCACCAGTTCGATTTAAATTTCTCATGTACATATGGCCCAAGTCAATGCTGAATCCTAGGGCCCAGTCCACCACTGGCGCAATGTGTTCAGATCCCATGTAGTGGCATGTGCTATGCACATGATGACTTTGTCCCGGCATCTCCAGAGATGGCTACATCACTGTACCCATTTTGATTAGTCTCTACGACTAGCTGCTGAGTTGCAGTTGCTTTATTATATTCTGCTCCCTGTTGGCCAGAAAACCTAACACCAATAGCTTTTAAAAAAACATTGCTATTGATTTGAAACTCCTGCCTCAAGTCAAAACATTCTGCTCTTCAAGGTCAAATATTCACTAGGTGTCTATCAAAGGTTTTGCTCAGAAAGTTAAATTAGCAAACTTTTAATAGTGTTTAATCAATTTGAGCACAAATAAACATCAACCCCTCTTGTTGAGTTCTTGTTGAGCGTTGATAGCTCTTCAGATCAGTTAGCAGATTCCTATTTCATCAAACTGTGCACTTTTACTATTTGAAACCATGCCCAGCTTCTCTAAAAGAGCCTTGAAGATGAGAGATCAGTACTGGTCTTTATCTTCAAACAACTATAATTTATATGAGAACAAAGTGGTTTCCAGAACAAAGCAGCCCAATAGCCTAATCCTAGGGCAAACTCTGCACTATCAGGCAGTGATTCCTTTCACAAGTAGCATCACCACAAAGTTATATACAACGACTCTGAAAGGCACTATAAGCTTCAGAGTCTCTATGCCCACCAGTGAAGTGACTGTCAAACAAGCTTGTTTTCTACCAGACACAAAGTCGCTATTCAGTTTTGATCATATTTGCGGGATTCATTTTAGCTCAGCCCTTTGGAGGGAGGCTAATAAGATGGGAAAGTCACAAGTGAGGGATCCAATTTTTCTGTCAGAGCAAACCTGAGTTTTATTGTATTAGGAAGTTGTCGCTCTTTCCGTGTCTTTGGCAACAAACTAAAGTAACTTATGCGGACACAATTTGATGTGAAAGTGGCTAACGTGAGGCGATTGTGATACTGTGTTGCATTAGAAGGAAGAGTGACAGCAAATGGATAATCTGAATGGTGGTCCTTCTACTTTGGCTTCATCTTCAGAGCCATTCCCTTTCCTGAGTTCTAACTCTATGCTTCTGCAGTTGGCCAGCAGGAGTCTGAGGTACCTGACATGCGAGTGATATCAGAGATATCACAGCTGTTTCCTATCCTAAGTACAGGGGAAAACAGAGATGTCAAATAGCTCTATACAGTAACAAATATAACATACTGGCATTTTAATGGCGACCCCCTAAACAGAAAGAATTGTTGGCAAGAATGGCATAACTGAAAGCTATGGGAGTTTTTCTGAGTAAGGACTAAAGCCCCAAGCTAAAAATTAGAGATCCAGACTCTTAATTGGTGTAAATCACATAAATGCATCCAGGTCTGAGTTATGCTGAGGTTCTAGCTCAGAGAGAGGATCTCAGTTCTTAGTCTGTAGTTAGCAGGCTTGATGAGTGCAACATCAGCCACTTGCAAGTATTCTTTGCCATTTGTGCCTGATGATTTCTCAGGGGAGCTCCACCCTACTTCTTGATCATGAATAAATCATTACTTCCTCACCAGTCTCTCAGAATTAACGATCCTTCATCTATACAAAGGACTTTATTTTGCTGAATGTTGTAAATTGCAGCTCTTGGGAAGTGGATAGCACTTGTTTGTCTCTAGAGTAGGTTTGTTTTGCTCCTTAGGGAATACTATAGGGGTGGAAAACTGTATAGAATTCTACCCTGGGGGAAGAAAATATTTACTGTAAATTGATGTCATCGGGGCTACTCTTGCAGAATAAAGGCACAAGCTCGTGCTAGGTGAACCAGTTCTGATAAAAGAGAAAGCAATCATGTTTTACCAAAATCTCCAAACAACACTAGTTAAGACTTTCTGGAGATTCAGAAAAGTTTGATTACATTATTTGTCCATGTTGGTGCTCCTCTGCAATTCCTGCTTCTAACTGGGAGTGGAAGTGCTGGAACACTGTGAGTAAAGCGATTATTGAGACATTTCTGCTTGGATTGGAACCAAGAGGCACTGGAAATCTCTTGTGAGTTTTCCAAAACAATTTTGCAGGCCCAAGAGGCGTGAAGGCTTTGGAGAGTGTTGTATAAATACCAAATTAACATAATCTCGCAAATTCAGAGTTTCACTCACAATTGGTGGAATCTGATTTGTGGTATAAATGCTGAATTGGATTGGGCAGCACTTTTGCTCATGTCTCTCATAAGATGAAGTAACAGAAAAGTAGAGGATGGATCCAAAGTGCAAAGTTTAGATTCCAGATCCAGTGTTTGGATCCAGGGTTTTGTGAATAGTATTTCCATACACAAAAAGCAACCATACATTTTCATCCTAAAATGACTGGATAGGTCAACTATTGTCAACTCTAGCAATTTTATTGAGAGACTTGCAATATTTGATATTTTTCTTAAAGACCACTCTTGGGGTCATGTGCATACTTGAGACTCCCAGGTTTAATTGTTTTTAAAATAAGTTTCTAGCCCTTATGGTTGCAGAGAAAAGCTTAAAAAATGTACCCTAAAGGTTCAGAAACAAGAAGAGTACCAGAATCCAAAATGTATTTTTTTAATCTTATGATCTTTAAGACCATCTTATGAGTGTAGAGGACCCAATTCATGATTTTTTAATGCATAGGGGTGTTAATACTGAAGAAAGAACAAAAATAAGGTTTCCATGGGAGAGCACAGTATGTATGTCTCCTCTGTAACAGGAAGCAGCAACTCCGAGAAAAACAAACAAACTGCTGTCTTTGCAAGCAGGAAGCTATTAAAAATATAAAGGTGCAATACACAGAAAACAAAGGTATTACAGTTTTATAACTATGTGTGCATGCCACCTGAGTTCATTAGAAAAGCAGTTCATTACCAAAACTAGAGCCATCTCAGGAGTTTAGACCTTTTCCAAAGGTCTAACCTTTTCCAAAGTTCTGAGTTGTTTTTATCTGGGGTTCCTATGCAGCCAGTTTAAGGTCTAGTTATAAAGTGCGAACCTGGATTCAAAGTACAGTAGGGGATGGGAGGTGTTTGAACCCAGGGTTTTCTTTAATTTCTATATAAAAGGTAATTCAGTAGATTGAAGTTACATTTTAAAAACCAATACAGAATGGATAAAATATTCAGAACAAACACTTTTGTGACTGACTTCTGTAAATATAATATCATGTATGTCCTCTAATTTCTATATGTCTGTTTTATAAATCTAAACCTAGATTGGAGTTTGAATGACATAAATCTCACCTTTGATTTGTAAAAATTGTCATTACCTTTAACCACACAGTTTTGAAATTATTGTTTTAAACACTGGATTTAGTTAAGAGATTCAAATGATTTATGTCAAGAACTGAATTTACATATCTAAAAGTAATTTGCATATCCAGAAATAGATTTGCATAACCTGAATGCAAATTTGCATATCCTAATAAGAAATTAACATATCCTAAAATGAATTTATAAATTGTAGAAATATATTTTAAAATCCTGCCTCTAGATACTTAATAAATAGCTTTGATTTGCATGTCCTGACTTTGCTGTTAAAATAGAATTAACGAGTGATGATTTATAAATTGGCCCTTTGACATTCCGCCATTGTAAACTCTTCAGATGCAAAGGAGCATTAACTTTGTAAAAAGACAACTGTATGTTTTGTCCTCTGGCCATAAAATTAAAGCTAAAAGTGGAGTTTTCTATGGTAGGATATTTCCTGGGTTTTTAGGATGCTCTTAATCTAGAATCCTGGCAGATTAAACATTCTAGAGAGAGGACAGAACTGCAAAATTCAGATGCAAAAGTTTGGACCTATTTCTAAAACATTCAAAATGTGACTGATACCCAACTCCGAAGCATATTGTACTTATCTATCCTAAGAAGGACACAAAAGTGGAACAGAGACTACAGGTGGATATTTAGGACTAAATGGTGTAAATGTACATCCACAAAGAATTTGACCCTCACTCTGAAGATTGGAGAAGTTTTTACAGACACATGTTGAAACAACATGGCATATTGTGAATTCAGTAATGGATATGTGATATTCAAACAGTGGGGGCTTCTTTACAACTGAAGAGGAGCAGCTACTAACCACAGACAATGAACGAGTGCTAGAGTCTATGGCCACGGCTGGATAAAGGTCCTGATTCAACAAGGTAGTTAACCATGTGAGTAGTCCTACTGTTGGGCACGTGCACATGCCTTAGTAACTTTCTGCATCAGCGTCATAAACAACCGCCACTGAAAGTCACTGGAAGTTGCTCATGGGCAGGAGGTGCAGAATAAGTTGCTGAATATACATGGGAAACACAGGGTAGAGAGCAGGAATAAACTGTGGTCTGTAATCGAAGCCGTCTACACGTACGATGAAGAGGGGGTATTAGGAGGCCTTGAAGCAAACACGAGGGTGAGGCAGATGAAGGGAGGGACACACACACACACACACACACACAGAAGGAATACCATAGACCTTGCATCTGAAATAAAGAGGCTCATTTCAGAAGAAGGTAATTTCCCTCCTGCCAGGCAAAAATAAATCAAAGGGGCTCACTGCATCACCAAACCTGTCGTGCCATAGGGCTGGAACTGGAAGCTATGAGGTAGGGAGGCCTTCAATATTTTATTTGCATAAACCACAGGATGCTAAAAGGTATGCTGAGAGTGAGAAACTCAGACACATAATCATGCGTGGCATCTATGCAGCAATATTCTTCCTTAGATCTCAAAGCACCGTATAAAGATGAGGGTGGCTGTTTAACCCCACATTTGTTTATGACATGCCAGAAAATTATAAAAAGGAGCCAGCCACCTTGCGGCTAGAGGCCAGTCAAATTTTCCCCTCAAGTCGGACTCTCTAGCAGTCTAACTGTATCAGCCCGACGCTCTTCTGCCAGAAAAGACGGTTCATTTGATCATTGTGTGGGCTGTGCTGAGTCTAAGAAAATAAAGGCTTTGTGTCAATTGGTACAAGTCCATTGAAGTCAATGGACCTGCAAACATTACACCTGCTGAAGATTTGGTTCACGATTTTCATATGGGGAAGAGTGGCTGATTAGCTCAGCAAAGTGGCTATGTAAAATGACAGGTTTCAGAGTCGCAGCCGTGTTAGTCTGTATTCGCAAAAAGAAAAGGAGGACTTGTGGCACCTTAGAGACTAACCAATTTATTTGAGCATAAGCTTTCATGTGAAGTGAGCTGTAGCTCACAAAAGCTTATGCTCAAATAAATTGGTTAGTCTCTAAGGTGCCACAAGTACTCCTTTTCTTTTTATGTAAAATGAAACCTCCGAACCTGTTCAACCTCCCTGCTCTCTGTGAGCCTTCTACTTCACTTAACAAAGCCCGTTGCTGAACTGCCAGTGTATTTCATCAGTCAAATTGTCGGTTAAGGCTCTGATTACTGAATATTCCTGGTGCTGATGCAAAATGCAGAAGAACACAGCTTGTTTTTCACATCCGAAGATGAGTTTGCATAGCTGTAACCAGTTACACAGACCATCTTTTAAATGGTAAACTGAGCAACTACTGCTTGGAAGCCACTGAAAGAGAATAAATATGGAACTCAGTGAGGTTATTTATTGTAATTACATTTTCAGAGCATTATCAGGTCTTTTAAAAGACCTTTGTCTTAATTACTTAATGCTATAGTCCTCCCCACATGATAGTTTTGTCCACCGTTAAGTGCCAGCAAAGCATCCCTTTAAAAGTAAATTGATTATGATTTGAAAAACACAGTAGGTGTTCTGAAATGGCCAAGATACAACAACTGCCTGTGGCTGATTACCACAATGCACATGCTCCCCTTTTGAATTCCTTTTGGAATTCACACACAGGGTCTGATCCTGAAATATGTTGAGCCTCCAACTCCCGTTTAAGACAGTGAAAACCAACACCACTCAGCACCTACTGAAAATGCTAAGTCTCTAGCAGTATTAAGCCTCTATACAGACACTAAGTGGCCAGACTGAATATCACACAGTAAAACAATCAAAGTGCTTTCTAATCCTTGGTGTAGTTACAGTGCATTACATTCTAAACATTGGTTTCAGAGTAACAGCCGTGTTAGTCTGTATTCGCAAAAAGAAAAGGAGTACTTGTGGCACCTTAGAGACTAACCAATTTATTTGAGCATGAGCTTTCGTGAGCTACAGCTCACTTCATCGGATGCATCCGATGAAGTGAGCTGTAGCTCACGAAAGCTCATGCTCAAATAAATTGGTTAGTCTCTAAGGTGCCACAAGTACTCCTTTTCTTTATTCTAAACATTGTCACCCATCCAAATTGTCACATGCTCGGGCAGATCTCACCTCTAAGGCATATTCAGCTTACAGCACTGCTCTTGGCTAGATGTGGGTTTCATATTTCCTATGAGTATGTTTAAAGCACATTGCATATTCCACATTGCATTGCAATGCAGATGGAGCTGTAATGACCATATTAACTATTGAAACATGCATTACTGGAGAAAGTCCTGTATCACAAAGTGAAATAAATAGATGGTCTGTCTGCTGATACGCAACAGCACAAGGCGAAATAGGTGCAGCATATAAAAGTAGATTCGTCTTTCACTAAAATACATATTCATAGCATAAGCTATACCGAATCATTAATCAAATCTGTCAAGCCAGACACCTATTGAATCAGATATTTTTCCCTGCAAGCTTCTGAGTTTTATTGCATGCAAATAAGGGACAAAACTCATTAAAACAAAATAAAGAATAGTCCCTGGACACTTGATGCTAAATAGAGCTGTGTGAATAATTTATTTAATTACTGTTCCCTCTTTTTTTGAATAGCTTTTGATTTCCACAAATTTATTTTATTTTAAATCATTGGCTGTCCAATTTTGAGGGCTAATTCTGGCTCTCTAGCTGGTTTGCATATAGTGTACTGTGAATACTGGAAATTTGAGCTGTAATACTTCATTTTATTGGACACGTATGCTCCATGATATGCTTCTGTTCCATGATTAGCTAAGCATTGCTCCTGGAATCAGGTTCTAATTCAAGAATATTGTTACCAGAAAATTCCTTCACTAAAGTATTTGTGGGGAATTGGACACACAAGGTGTTTGAACACAAAGAGGATTTACAAATAAAGACCCCAATAGCATGAGTGGAACCACGGCAGGTAGTGCTAAAGGACCTCAAGTCTAGAAGCTGGACACAGGCGCTGACTTTCCAATGCACCCAGGGGGTGCTCGACCCCCGGCTCTGCCCCAGGCCCTGCCCCCACTCCAACCCTTCCCCCAAGACCTCACCCCCACCCCGCCTCTTCCCATCCCCACCCCACCCTACCCTACCTCTGCCCCTCCCTGAATAAGCCCCATCCCTGCTCCTCCCCCTTCCCCCCAGAGCCTCCTGCATGCCGCAAAACAGCTGATTGCAGCAGGCAGGAAGTGCAGGGAGGGAGAGGGAGGGGGAGTCACTGATTGGTGGTGTACGCCGGTGGGCAGGAGGTGCTGGGGGGAGGGGAGAGCTGATATTGTGACTGCTAGTGGGTACTCAGCACCCACCATTTTTTCCCAAAGTCAGCTCCTATCAAGCTGGATGCTCTTTGAGGGGTATTTGGTGAAGACTGAAGGAAGAGTCATAGATTTTAAGGTCAGAAGGGACCATTCTGATAATCTAGTCTGACTTCCTGCATACATTGACAACAGAATTAATTCCTGCATCAAGCCCACAAGTTCTGGCTGAGCTAGAGCATACCCTTCAGAAAGACTTCAAGTGGTGGAGTGTCTATCGCATCTCTAGGTAACTTGTTCCATGGCTAAAATTTGCACCTTATTTCAAGTCTAAATTTATCTACCTTCAGCTTCCAGCCACGAGATCTTGTTATGCGTTTGTGTGCTAGATTAAAGAGTCCTCTAATATCAGAAATGTTCTCTCCATGTAGGTAATTCTAGACTGTGATCAAGTCACCTCTTAACTATCTCTTGAAAAAGCAAAATAGATCAGGATTCTTTAAGATAAGGACATTTTTTTATAGTGTGTGAAGGCACAAAACAAACTCGAATCACAGACATGTTAATCCTTTCTCTGCTGCTCCCTTTCTCAGCCACTCTGGAACAAATCACTGAAGGATCAATTATGGCTTTACCACAAGCCTCGTGTTTGGAGCGGCATGCAACTGCATTGCTCCAGGAGCAGTCTGGGAACCAGATTGTGACTCAGAAGGGTTGGAGCCTTCCCCACCTCTTGGGAAAGAAGGTACACTGCTAGGAGTAGTGCAGGGAATTAAGGGGTTTTACATCTCGTTACTCAGTCCCAAAATTTGCCATTTTCAAAAAGACTTGAAGTACAACTATGAAGACTGTTTTGTGGGGTTTGGGGTTGGTGGGTTTTTGTTTGCTTTTTGTTTTTCAGGTAATAACAAAAATTCCTTGTGGAACAGAAGTTTTCTTTTGGGCATTGTGAAATAAATGTTTGCCAGTTTCATCTTTGTTTCGGTTACTGGGGGAATATTGTTGACCTTTTCCCATAAACATTAAAAGGAAAGCTAACAGATGAGCCAAAATGATGAAGCAATGTTTATGTGAGCATTAGTCAAATTAAAATTGGGTCATGATGGATATGAGAATGTGGAGAAGGGATTTTCATTACGGAAGCAAAACAACTGGGTGCTTTATGCTCTGTGTGGGGAACAGGGGAATCTCCCCTTCTCCATCCTAGGTAGGAAGTAGTAGTATTTAACAAGCATCAGGAATAGCATATGGACTTTACACTGGTTACAACATTTTGAATATCTGCCTCATACTAGTATCTATACATCTTTGTCCTTATATATTGCTTTTCCAGCCTTCAGCTTTAAAGTACTTCACAAAGGTAGGTCATTGTCAATATTGTTATATTATAGGGGAGGAAAATGGGGCATGGAAAGGTTAACTGACTTGTCCAAGGTCACACACCAGGAAAAGAGCAGAATTGGGACTAGAACCCGTACTCCCTGACGCCTAGGTCTGTATCCTAGCCAATTTTTACACACACACACACACACACACACACACACCCCCTCTGAAAGCAGAACTACAACACAAGGGACTGAAACACTGATTTGTGCTGCAGGTGGGGTAACAGCAGATAAGCCGAAGGAGGTTTGAACTAAAGCCATGCTTCATTCTGTGGGGAAAAAGAGGCCCAGAGTGCCATCCTGGACTGCTTTGACTCCCCTCTACTTACTCTGTGAGCTACTGTCTGTGTGAATGCAATATGCTTCTGAAACACCTCATTACATAATGTTGTATTCCTTTTTCCAACAATTCTTTCCCCTGATTCTGTCTGTGGGAGTGGGCCTTCTGTCATGTGTCATTAATGATAGTAAGGGCCAGGATCAGATGATGGCTGGGGAATCCATTTTCAACAAAATGACGGGCTTGACTCCCCACTGAAAGCCTTACCCTCTTCCAGCACTTAACATTTAACATCCTGGGTCAGTTCCCCACTGACAAGCACTCAGGAGTCCTGGGGAACATGGAACCAGAAATGCTTTTTATGTAGAAAAAAAAGATAAACATCTATTTACATAACAATGAAATTAGCAATCCCAAGCAGTATATTGGCAAATGGCTGGCCCCACAGTCCCAGTTATTGATTGCTTGGTTTGTTGACAAATCC
This sequence comes from Eretmochelys imbricata, assembly GCF_965152235.1. Lineage (NCBI taxonomy): Eukaryota > Metazoa > Chordata > Testudines > Cheloniidae > Eretmochelys > Eretmochelys imbricata. The sequence goes on from NC_135579.1 coordinate 19,397,864, forward strand.
CATTAGACTCAGGGTGGTCAGGCACCCACCAGGAGATGGCTCTCCTCAGCCTGTCTACCGTTATCCTATAAAGTCCTCTACCATTGCCAATCATCTGCCATCAGAAAAGTCAGCTCCCACAGCTTTGCTACTAGCTAGTCCTGTTCTGCAAAGTCAGATAGACCAGCTCATCTTCTGCCAGGCTCAGCCTCACAAAGTCAGCTACACAGATGATCCAGGATCCCTGGGATGGAAACCCAGAGTAAAGCAACACCCCTGTACAAAGCCCTGCTTGATCTAACAGTTTCTTCTCTCAGACAGTCTCTCATCCTTCTTGTTGAATTTGGGCTCACTACCAAATCAGAATCCATAACTTGTCAGGTTAGGGTGACCCACGTCTTCCAGGATCTACCTTTCTTAATTTCTCCTCCCTTATTTAAATACACCATTTAATACCATTTCCAAAACTAGCACAGAAACAATATAACACAAAACGCTGTACAGAACTATGCTAGGGCAAAATGATAGTTTATGTAAATTAGGCCTGCCAGTACTACTTCCTGCTACAGGGAGAGCAGAATGCTTATTTTCCCTTTAAGCCTCCTCACTTTAGGGCTTACATTGGCAACCTCATCTCTCTTTCCCTTAGGGCCCCCACTCTTCCTCTGGTTTCCCCATCATCACAGCACTGTCTCCTTGTCCAATATATTGGTTCAGGCACTCACTTCTTCCTGACCACTGCCAAAAACATCCTTCTACAGTTTTTGCCTCTAGGGGAAGCCGGTGACTCTGTAGCATGTATCAAGTATGTCACTTTTGTTACATACTGCCATTGTACAACAAAAATTCTTAGCAGGGCTTATACAATCAATATGTAACACATTTATTTGATCAATGATGTGTGAGAAAATCCAGAATCATCTGTGATATGGTTTATGCTTAATTCAAGACAATCACTTTCTTTCTCTTAGAATCCATCTCTTTTTTCCAAAGGACTTTAGAATGAAAGAACCTCCTCGTACAATGAATACTGATACCGAGACAATAAAACAGGATGAAATAGTATATGCAGAAATTGCAACTGAGTGAATTAAAATCAGAGGAGGCAGAGAATAAGTTACCTTGTTTCAAAGGATATAGGTTACTCAAGTGCTATCATTTTTTGTGGGTGCTGCTCTGCCTAATTAAGGATTCCACCCAGATGTACAAATAAAACATGGATCTGCTTTTTCCAATCTATACAATTCTTCATGCAAAAACTATCACTGTTCCATTCACTATAAATATAAATATGGCAGCTAGAAACTATTGCTAATTGATAATAACAATTTTCACTTAAATAGTGCCTTTTGTGCTAAGTTTCAAAGCATCTTACAATGATTAATTCTTACAGTTTCCCTGTGAGGAATACCCATTTTTTAAATCTGGAAATCAGTGATTCACAGAGATTGTAAACTTTCTGAGGCACAGAGATTGTAAAGTTTCTGCAGTGCTGTAGCAGTGACACATTCACAGTTTAAGTGCAGACATAACCTTACGGTTTGTACCGTGTTTAACACAGTGGTACTCGGACCCTTCGCTGGGGCCTCGAAGCTCTCCCACAATACGGATAATAACGAATAGAAAGAAATAATATATCTAATATGAAAACAGGTAATTTCCTTTAATGTTTTCTCTATGCAAAATGGCCATCCATCCCTTATTTTAATCTTATATCTTTACTATGAAAAAAGCTATAAGAGAACAGATCAGAACAGATAACTGGTATCAGGGAGTACCTGGATTCTGTTCCAAGATGAACCACTGACTTGTCTTGTGGCCTGAACTAAGTAGCTTAATCTTCTTATGCCTCAGTCAACTCCTACTGAAGACATGGGTAAAAGGTAATCAAACCAGATATGATCTGTGAGCTCATCTTGCTTATGGAGACAAATTGTAGTCCTCTCCCTACCCAAATACTAGCCTATATATATATAGGATATAATCCAGCATACGACACTCCTCTCTCCCTAAGAGCATAAACTTCTTTCCTATGTATAGCCAGCACTAAGTGTTGTGGTCTTTTCAGAGATTCAAGGGTGTCGTCCTTCTAGAAGAAGGTGCCAGTATAATCTTGGTCCATGGGGCTTGACACAGATTTTCTGGCAGGCAATATATTCTTTGATGTCTTTGACTTTGGAGTTGACAAGATTTGAAGTAACTGTTGACCCAAGTAGGAATTGAAGATATAAGGATTATCACTAGATCTGGGTGGGAAATGGTTTTCCTGTCCCACAAATATTTTCAAAAGTTCTAAAAATTTTACCACCCTGAATTGGGACAAAAAGTCAAAATATAGTGAATCAAAAAACTGAAAAAACCCATTGGTTTGGGTCAATCAAAATGTTTAATTTAGATAATTTTGAACCATTTTTTTTTTAATGGACCTTTCTCCCCATGTGTTAACCCTTTATTTTAGTCTAATTAGCTTGCATTTGAACAAAAAGTCATTTAAACTTCAAGCATGAAATTTTTCATTTCAAAAAAGTTTAAACTAAATGTTTTTATAATTTTGAATGTTTTTTCAAAAAAAAATTGAATCGGGAGATTTGTCGGAACTTGACTCTGTTTCATGAGTAGTTTCATTTTCAACAAATTGGCATTTTTTGATAGAAAAAACATTCTCTCAAAAAATTCCCAACCAGCACTAGTTATCAGAAAGGGTTACTTGGGATGTGCAGCTAGTCAAGGGAATTGTTCTAAGACTATTTTCCAGAAAGAAGAGGTACACAGGACAATCACTTGACACAATTCACAACAGCCTAGAAATAAACAGCATGTTTGATATGTCAGTCTGTGTGCCATACAGAGAAAACCAAGCATTTAAATTGAAAACTAAGTACATGAAACAACGGAAACAACATACAAATGTGCACTCACACACCCCTTATAATAGTAGTAAGTGAAGGGTGCCCACATTATAACAATGTAAGACTTCCACATACAAACATTTAACGGGAAGTGAAATCCCTATTCATTACCACTATATTATTTTAATAAATTCTCCATTTAATTCTCAGTTCTTATGCAGAGTCAAAATGAGAACCAGAAGCATTACCTCCTCCAACTACTGTATAGAAAGATCTACTGAAGTCTAATAGCTACAGAATGATGACACGTCACTGAATTAGCCAGAAGAATTTGATTTATAAAAAAGAGTGACCCTAAGTGGTATAATAGTCATAGAACAAGCGAGATCAAGTTTGCCACATGCAGAAACTGCAAATGTAACTACCCCAATAAAAGCAGTCTCTCTTCCCCAATCTTTCCCCATTGAAATCAATGTCTTTCCACAATGTGCAATTACGTTTAAGGACCCAATGAACTCTGTGATAGCATGACTGGGTCTTTAGCAACTGAACATTGCAACTGTGTTGTTTACTATTTAAGAAGAGTATGATTCCTGTACTCTGGCTAAGAAATCAACTAGCACAAAGGAACTGAAGATGCTAACTTTTATTCTGTATTTGCACTCAGTTTTGTAGTATTCCACTCCAGTTATAGTACAGATCATCGTGATTAAATCAGTCAGCAGTAGCTCAAAGCCACCACTGGTTATCTTTCTGCCCTGATAAGCAGAGATCTCCAAATATACAGGCTTTGGAACAAATTCGCCCTGGATCACTTGCTTTGCTAGCAAGGACACTGCAGTATTTTTAAGAATATGTTTTGTTTTGGGAGGTCAGTGATTCTCGCCTGGGCATTTATTTTCTAACTATAACACCTAAGTAAATGTTTTAAAAAACCCAAAACATCAGTGCCTGTTTTACACAGCGCTTGTAAATAACAAATTTCTTGCTGGAATCTGAAGTAGGAAATGCCCTATAATTTCCATGGATGAAACAGAATTAAGGTCAAGCATTTTTGTTATTCAAGGAAATAAGTGCAGAATAACCAAATATAATTTTAAAGGAGACAGAGAGATATCTGTTTCTACATACGTTCTCATCACAAAACTCTGTCCATCTAAATCCCTTTTTAATAGCTGTGTTGCAGACAAAATGAATGATGTTGAACTGTTTGTGGTTTGTTTTGTGAACTGTATGCTTCTGATTATGTGTCTAGGGCCATTATGTACAATTCAGTTCCCCTCTACCAAAAAAACAAAGGTTGGGGGGAATTCTGTTACTGCAATTAAAATAGGTTTCAATCAGAATCATACCAAGCATCTCAAAATCACCCCAAGGAAGTATTGCTTTATCATCTTCTCGAAAATGTTACTTGAATAGAATGGAGTCTCTCTCTCTATTTGACTCAAGCAAGTTCAAGTACCATGGAATATTATACACCCTTTTCCCTTGGCCAAGTCCAGCTGGAAGACTGGAGCATACAGAATAGAATCTGAATTTTCCCAGGGCAAACCAAGACCTGTTGGGTGTATAATTAATAATGGGTAACTTATTCCATGATTTTTGCCTTGATTTATTATCTGGAATTATTCATGAGGAAGGAAATGGGACTTTCTCCCAACTGTTTTTGTTATTTAAAATTATTAGAATTTCAGCAAACAAAAAATTGGCTTTATAGTATGAGCATTAAAGATACAAAATTCGAGCTTATTTGACTAGATATATATAATTCACATTGTATATTTCTGTCCTCGGATTGGATGAGAATAAAATTTAGAAGGAGATTTTTGGAGCGAATACTCATGCTTACAAACTTTAGCTTTCTGCAAACGTATCTAATCATTCAACACTGGCTGCCTTTAGAATGCTGGGACCAACATGCTCGCTTTATTCTGTTTCTACCGGAAGTGTCAGAGAGCTCTTTGGCTCACAGAGCACTTGATTTTTCGTAGCACCGACATACTGCCACATTTTTTGCACTCACAAATAAGTGCAGTTTAATTTTACAGCATTTAGGTGCCTTAATGACCAGACTGTGGTTATAGATCACGCAGATACCCAAGTACTAAAACTACAACTCTCACCCACCAAATGGCATTTACAAATAATGGCTGGGGTGACAATGCAGGTACAATGTCAGAACTAAAGCTGAGCCCCTTTAGAAATCTGGGCCTATGTATTTTAGCATTATAAAGCTATTCTCTTTTCAGAGTCACAACACATACTTCTATCGGACCTATTCAGTTCTAAACATCTACACCTCCCTTCTTCTTCCCTGCCCATTAATTACGGAATCCCAGTGGGGACCCTAGGCTAAGATTTTCAAAAGTGAATTTGGGCACCTTACATTTTTGGATGCCCAACTCAAGACACCTTCAAGGGCCTGATTTTCAGAGGCTGGGTGCTAAAGTCTCAAGTTGGGCACCAAAACCTGGAGGTCCCCAAATTCACTAGTCACTTCTGAAAATCTTGACCATGAGAACTAAGGCCCCACTCCTGTGGCGAAGTGTGTGTGGACGCAGAAACCCATCCTCATGGAGGTAGCTTTGGAAAATGGGCATAAACAATTACTAGTCCCTCCCTTATGCAATGCAAATATTAAACTTCATTATGAATGCTCCTGAAAGCAACATTAGTTTTGTTATCAGCCTCATTATGCATGGCCTTAGAGCATTACATGTGCTCTGATATAACATGGAACAATTCTGCAGTATTATTGGTTCCTTTGCAGAGAATGCCTGCAAAGGCCAAATTCTAAAGAATGTGCCAATCTACTGTATGAAGTAGCGCATTTCAGAAAAAGCTCCGGAGAATAAAGAAGGCATCGTGTCCATATATTTGCTCCCCTCCTTCCCGCTATTTCAGTATTGCCAACCCCAACCATTCAAAAATCATGAGGCAGACCTCCAAAAATAACAAGATTGGTTTAAAAATCATGAGAACCTTATAAAAGTTTAAATCATGATTTTTAGTCCACCTTCTCCCCCTGCCTTCTCCCAGTATCTATGTGACTAGCACAGTACTACCTACTCGTGCATATTTATTGAAGGGAAGAGGATTTTGGCTCCTGCTGCAGGAGCTTTCGCAATAATTCAAGGCTTAGAGGGGTCGTCGTGTTAGTCTGAAACCACAAAAACATGAGGAGTCCGGTGGCTTCCCCAGATTATTTGGGCATGCCCAAATAAATCTGTTAGCTTTAAGGTGCCACCAGACTCCTGGTTGTTTTTCCAATAATGCAAAGAGCTCTTACCTTTATGCAATTATGGAGCACAGCCTGTGTGTCCTACTCCCTATCGCTTGCCCTCCCAGGCCATGGTAGTCACCTGTTCCCAGAACCGACAGTGTGTGCATCTCCATGCAGGACATTTTGCACCAGTGTGTGAAAAAGTCATGAGTCTCTCCTAAATGTTCCCCTCTCACTGTTTGTGGTGGGGACAAACCACATGAGGAACATTAAAGACTCACTCACTGATGAGGAACATCACACGTGGAGCTGCACAAAACTTTACTCCCTCCACCCCAAATAGTCAATGAATGCTCCATACTTTTTGTGGCCCTACTATTGTTTCATATCCTGCTGCTCTCTGGCAGGAAGCCCTCACTCAGGACTGGGGGATGCAGAGGAAGATGATGGAATCTTGACTCTGTCTTGCTCCTGGTCAGAAGCAGCAGCAGTGCCCAGATCAGGGAGGAAAACCCTGTGGAAATGAGAAGAAGGTGCTGGTGGAAGCTGAGCAACCTGGGCAGCACTGCTCCAAGCAGCTGTCAGGGGAGGCAATGTACAGCCATGGCATAGAAGGTGTATTGAAGTGGCTCCCCAAAAATATGTGCGCCCCAGGGCAGTGGGAAGAGGTGGGGAATGGAGAACTGAGCCATGGAACTGAGGTGAGCTGGGAAAGGGAAGAGAAGCTTACCTGACAGCCTGAGCCGGCCACCCAGGGCTGACAGTGGGAGCCCCACTGCCAGAGGCTGACAGAGGGAACCCCACCACTTGGGGCTGAAAAAAACAATCCTGCAATTTGAGTGTTCTATTGTGAGATCATGACCGAGGCTTAATTTTACTTAGAAATTGCATCTCTCATGATAAATTTGCGAGAGTTGGCATGTCTGCTATTTGTCTTCTTGCTAAAATAATAGCTAGACATAATATTTTGATCTTGTGAAATGCTCCTTTGTTATGAGATATTTATAGTAACACTTTTCAACAAAAAGTTGATTAGCTGTCAGTCATATCTATATCCATTTCCTGCTAGGCATAATAGTTTTTGCTAGCCTTCACTTTTCTTTTCACAGTCAGGCTTTCCTTAGTTGGAAGAAACCAAGCCCATGGTGATGATGTTAATGTTCTTAATACCTCTAGGTGTTGGATCTGTTAGTTTCCCCTTCAAGAACAAATATTTGATAATGGACTTTGCAGTCTAGCAAAGAAAAGTGTAACATGATCCAATGGCTGGAAGATGAAGCTAGACAAATTCAGACTGGAAATAAGACATAATTTTTTAACAGTGAGGGTAATTAACCATTGGAACAATTTACCAAGGGTCGTGGTGGATTCTCCATCACTAGCTGTTTGTAAATCAAGATGGGATGTTTGTCTAAAATATATGCTCTAGGAATATTTTCCAGGGATGTTCCATGGCCAGTGCTACACAGGAGATCAGACTAGATGATCACAATGGTCCCTTCTGGCCTTGGAATCTATGAAGATAATCAGATCTAAGTGTATAAATCTCTTCTGATAGATTCTGCTTGAGAGCTGCCTTTCTAAAAGGGAAAATTGAAGAAACAAAAATGAATGATGAGTGAATGGGTTTGGGTTTAACTTGTCAATATGAACATTATGGATTGTTATTAGTCTATTATGAACATTTTAAAACCACTTTGTGGTTTAATCCAGACAATGTGAACACAAGATTCCTAAGACATCATAATGAGAAATCCTGTAAGGAAGTAATTCTGAGAATTGGTTTCAAATGTTTCAAGTATAGCCTTGAGAATGATGTATTTCTATGCTCGTAAACTGAGTCTCAAAGATAGTTGCACAATGCTGAAAAACTATAATGGAGAGCTTTGCTAATACAGAATTACTGCCACGTTAACTTAAACAAAGCCCTTTATTGTTTGTTAATTAGGTTATTATTAAATTATTATTATTAATAATGAGGTTTATTAGGTTAGTGCCTAAGGTCCAACCAAGAATGGGGCCAGTGTGCAAGGCACTGTACAAACACACAGTAGTAGACAGTCCTTGCCCCAAAGAGCTTACAGTCTAAATAGACAAGTCAGACCCGGGGTAGAGGAAGAGGTGTAAGACACAGGCAGAATGAACACTGGGATGGCAGCTAAGTTAGTTCCATGATTTTATTTGAAAAGGGAAAGGTGAGGGGGACCAGACAGGGGAGAAGAAGGTAAGAAGGGCAGGTGAAGCTGAGGTGAAGAGACTGTGAAGGAGGGGGAGGGTTATGCTCCAAGCCCAAATGCTCCATTAGCATCTGTCCATACTCTTTATCTTCAAATCCCTTTCCAAACATAAATTAACAATCACAATAACCTTCTGAGACAGATAAGGCAACTGAGGCAAAGAGGGAAGAGACACAGATTCAGAGGACATTAAAGCATTAGAACTGGTAAGATAAAGGAAGGTCCCAGAGCTGTGCTCAGATCACTAGACCAAGCCATTCTCTCATTCTATAATCTGTCATTTGGTACCTCTTCTATTGATCAGACTGATGTTTAAAAGCCTTGTCAAGACAAGAAGATGGTCCTAGAACAGTAGGAAACCAAAGAACTGAACACATCTCTGGGTATGTTAGAATGAGGTAGCTTGGTTTATCACACTTAGAGGGGGAAGAGAAAAATGAAACTTGAGTTCAAGCCTAAAGGGAAAGCAGGTGCTTTCCCATTAGAGTTCTGGATTCATACATGTCCACAGTTCCTTCTCCTGTGAACAGACAGCATTCAGACAGCACCTGCTTAGGGGTGCCAATGACAGATGGGCAGCTTGTGAGCATAGGACACACAGGAGCAGAAGAGAGCACCTCCCAGTATGTTCCATGCTGTTTGTTGGGCAGGGGCGTAGGTTTAAAGAGCGGGTAGCATGTGCCTGGATGACTGATATGGAGTGAAATTGCTTTTTGTCAAGACAAGACGTATGGTACCAGTTTTAGGTCAAAAGTTGAAGCTTAACAAAATGTAAGTGGAGAGAAGGACATGTTATTTGTTCTGCCGCTTTCCAGGACCTGCAGTCCTGAGGTCTTTCCCCCACAGTAGGAAATAGCTATCTCCCTCCCGCCTTTCTTTGTCTTCTTTGGAAAAGGAGGGAATGAAGGATCCCTGATATCTAAGCTCTCAAGCTTTCCAGATGGCTGGCTGGTCTCGTGGCACTGCAGGCAATGGAAGACTATAAGTATGATGACTACTCCCCAGGTGCAGAGTTGGGGGCAGCAGGCTGACCTCCACCAGAGGTTGTCTCTGAGGCCTAGAGTCCATCCAAAGGGAAGAGGTGGGAGCTTTGTGAGGGACAGACCAAGTACATGGCTGGGGAGGCGTGAGCAAAACGTTCCAGCTGAATTTGCTTTTCTTGTGGATCCCTCAATGGAGTTAACAAGAGCCACCTTGGCTGGGGGGGGCGGGGTGGGAGTCTCTGTAGAGCAGCTCCCACAGAGCTACCAGGCACCTGGGGCCAGAGCAGCTGCAGGGATACAAGGCCTCTGTGTGGATCCTAGGGTTTCTGCCATGGGGGAAAGGTCCCACTGTCTTCCTGCAACCCTGATGGACTTATGCAGGAAAACTTGGAGAGAAAATCCTTTTGAGACACCTTTGCTAAAAGCCCCTTCCTGCAACTTTATGTGTTTGTGGCAGGAGGGAAAAGAGAGGCATGTAGGACCCATAGTATTAGCTGTCAGTCTTATTGATGTACATGACTAATGACAGGATCCATCTGGTTCTTTTGCTCACCAAGGCTCCCCAGAGGGATACACGGGTGATTTGTTTCATCTTTTGTATTTTAACAAATAAATGGCATTTTTCTACCTGTTCATATTTTTTAAAAATAGGCAAATAGATAATAATTACTAGCATGGAGATATTGATATGTTAGAAAGTTAAAAGACATGACAAAAATAAAATCCGAATGTGCTCATAACCACATTTTATAATGTGTCTGAACAAATAAGGGAGCTGTTCAGAAATACAGTCATTTAATTAAATATAGCAAAGAATTAGAAACCAATTAATTGCTTAGCTACGGAACTGTAAAGTGCGTTTCATTAGTTGAGATGTCACTAACCTACTGTGCTACTGTGCCAACTGAATTTATACTTCAAGTAAATTCAAATGGGTTGCGTCAAATTCAAGGCTCTTTCAAGTGGATTAAGAAGAAGTGTTATGTTGAGATGACAAGTTTAAAGCTTAAAATTATTTTTTTAAAAAGAATTTGCACAATTTGCACGTCAAACAGATGGATGTGCACAGAATCAATTTACTTCGGTAGCCTATGATCAAAAATTTTGGGGGAGGGAGAAAGAATGAGCCTCTAGAAAATGTTTGCTCCTTTTCTAATGAAAATTGGAGACATCTGAGTACATAGATGAAAGCATTTCCCCCTCCTCTTTAATAATAGCCCTGGATTCAGAAATTAAGCATAGCAGGAAGGAAGATCTTGTACAGAAGAGCATATCCCTGAACTAATAAAGCATGCTGTCTAAGTTTTGAAATAAGTAGACACTTCTCATAGAGAAAGTGAATATGTTGCTAGTCTGTAAGCAGATGAGATGGGAGTGCAGTGAGGTTAAATTTCATACAAAATCAAGGATCACAGTTTAAAGATTTTCCTGTAGACCTCAACCCATTAAAGTTCAGCTGAGAATCATGTCCCTTTCCATCTGAGGCCAAAACAGCTACCTACATTTTGTCTCTGCTGTATATATAGAGATCATTCTGTATAGCAGATCTTTCATCGTGGTTAACCACAAGAATCAGAACCCAGCACTGATATTTCATGTGTATTTCCATTCCACACCTTTCACCTTTTCTTACTGGTAGAGCCAAAGAAGGAAAGAAGCTAAGAAAATCAAAAGCACTGAATTTGAGAGATACAGTGAAAATGACAAATTAGGAGGGAATTCCTGCCTGGTGCTGAGAGCTCTTATCTAATACTGAAGTCACCAGGAATTGAGGCTGTTCAGTCCCTGTCAGGATTATAATCAGATGAGATCAGTCATTCAAACACTGGATTCAGTACAATGGTGCCCTGCACAGCAGAAAATAAACTTCAAGAGATTGTGAAGGTCTGTTTCATCATTTAAAAACACCTTTCCTTTTGCCCTCACAGGATGTGACTTCCTGCTTCTCAGCTAATAGCTGCTGCTTGGCTGCTCTTTTAATCTGGCTGCAGACGAAGGCCTTAGGCTTTAGGCCTTACAATATGGCTGCAGACAAAGGCCTTATCCTTAAACCCTGAGTTTTAATCCAAGCTCTGATACTGACTCAGAGGCCCTTGAGCCTATCACTTAACCTTTCTGCTTCAGTTTATGCACCTGGCAGATGAAGATAATTTCTTATTTACTCACAGGCTTGTTTTGAAGATTATTTAGATAACATCAGTAAAGAACTTTGGATATTAAATAATGCTATGTAAATGCAAGGTGTTTTTGTGATGATGATGATTGATTATGGGGTTGCTCTTGGATTTTGGGCTGTGCATAAAGTTTTGCTATAATAGGGTTGAAAGCATTTTTTTAAGGAAGACAATACATGCATCAAACTAAATGAAGCTTGCAGACAGCTAGAATACAAAGGTACATATCCCCTCTGCCTGGTAATATTTCATGTTAATATAGCTTTTTTTTTTTTTTTTGCTCACTATTATCTTGGAAAAATATTAGCTTTTATTCTTTTTAGCTGCACTGAATCACCCAATAATCCACATTGTATAAATTCTATAGCAGAGCAGTTCGAAACAATGTGAAGGTGCATAATAGAAGTCAAGATCAATTAATGAAGGGGAAAAACTGGAAAGGAAATCAGGTATGACTATTAGCATGTGATAGTAACACCTTTCAGAGTTGTGTTTAATGTTTCAAATTGCTAAATCTTTTCAGATAATATTGTTGTTTTGGCATAGTTGCCATAAGGGAATTTTTAAATAGGGGTTTGCCATGTCATTAATTGTTTAAATATGAATCCCTTGGGGACTGAACAGTGCTTGCCCATTAGATTAGAAACCACTGATCTTTTCATTTATGGAGTCCTGGGTTCAAATCCTTGCTTCAATCCAATGTTAAAAAAAAGTTTGTTGGTCCCAGGCTAATGAAAACTGCAAAGTCGCTACAGATTTATGTTCTCTGTTTAGTTAAGGAGGGTGCACCGGCAAAACTGGTGGCTGTGGGGTGATTTTGCAGACCTGACTACTGTGAAATGTGAAGTTGTTTCCTCTTGATTATGTCAAGAGAGGAACCTTTCCCCTTTAAAAAACAAAACAAAAAACAATTAGCCAGGAAAGGCAGATTTGTCATCCTTTTTCAATAAATTAAATTACTGAACATAAAGACATTATACATTCAATCAAAGACTCGGGTAGTCCTCTTGCAACTGTGCCATGCTGGTGACTGGGAGTAGTGATACTCCTTAGAGCATGCTGGGACGCTCTCTTGTACTGCAGTCACAGAGGTGTTGCCCATATTCTCCCAGTGCAACATTCAGGCAGAGACAAGACACCTCTCAGACCACAGGCAATCTGGGTAGTGCTACAAGCCCTGGTTTGTGCTACATAGCAATGGGAGCCAGATTAGCCTGTCCCACGTGTGACTGGGTGGGGAGGAGCAGAAATAGGGCTTTCTGAGTCCTCTCCCTCTGTAGTGCGCTCATTGAGGGAGACATCATTTTTAAAAAAATTAGTAGAAGAAGAAAAATCTAGTGGGCCAGATTTGGCTCCCATTTACACTGCTATAGATCCAGATTACGTCCATTCACATACATGGAGTTATTTCAGATTTACCTGCTGTAAGGAAGAAGAGTCTAACACACTCTCTTTATCTCAAACTAAAGCTGAGTGGGTTGTGTGGTTTGATGATTTTTCTTTCCAATTGCTGGTTTTAATTAATCAGCTAGCACCACTGATAAATACTGTGACAGAATGGAAGTGGACAGATTTTTGCTACAGGATAACATTTATTTTAGTAAGAAGCCACACTGTTAAATTTGGTTTGGTTGACTAGGTAAAGTTAAGCAACAATCAGTGCAGAAGAGAATGAAGAAGTCACTGAAAAAAAACACCCCACCATGAAAATAAAGGATGACTCATTTAAGAGCTAAAGGTGGAGTGGGAAAGAGACTGCCAGGCCAGCATCAAAAGTAGGAGGGTATTTATTTTAGTAATAATAATTCTTTAAATCTCCATAGCACCTTTCATCCAGAGAGCTTGCATTTTGTAAATATTAATTTAATGCTTTCATGAGCACCATCACAATTTAGAACTTTTTTACTATCCACACAAAGAGATCATTAATAGACTCAAGTATTTAAACATAACAGTTCTCCTGTGATATTTAGGGCCAGATCCTGAGCTGGTGTAAATTGGCATAGCTCATTTAAATCCTATTTCTACTAAGGATTTAACCTTTAAAATTAGATAGTGGTAAAAATCAGTAAAGATACTGGAGAGAACAATCTTACGATGGGCAGGGAGATGGATTAGATGATATAGCTGGGTCTTGTGTAACATTTCCACCTTATTATCTTTATTTTACAGAAGCCTTTGTTGGGAAGTTATGACACAGAGAGGTTAAGTGATTGAGACAAAGTAGCTCAGAGTCAAAACTGTAGCTAGTTTTTTTTTTTTAAGGTAAAAGACATCACCCAAACAATTTTTCAACATTTTTTGAAATTCTATTTTTTTCTTAACTATCTCTGGTTAGGAGCAAGACATAATCCCAGGAGTCCAGAGCATTGTGTTTATTTTTATGGGGTTGCAGACATTGTTCTGAAATGAACTTGCAAGTTGTTGGGATTTTTGTGTGTGAGTTTTTTTTAAAACCATTTCCCCTGTTTCTGCCATAAGAAAATGATCATACAATAAGGGAAAATTTGCACAGGACTAAATATAATTGGATATTTATCTATAGATAGATATCTATGTTTAGAAAATAATACTGGCTGCTCACTTAACTAACAAAAGTAGATGGATTTTCGCATTTGAGAAGATTCTCTTTTAATGCTGATGGACAGATATACATTAAATTAGAATTGCATATGAGTGGACAGAATAACTCAATTTTCTCTGCTGTAATTTCAGTAAGAACAAAAAGGCATTCAGTAATAAATAAATAAAAAAGGAGAGCAGCAAAATAGCTTAGTCTAAATTTTCAGCTGTGAATGTTATGTTCACACCATGCAAACAGAGAGTTTAGATGAAAACATAAAATACACTATCCGGAAGGTTGCAGCATAACACTACTGTATTTCTTAAAATCCAGAACCATAACACATGAGAATCAAAAACAGAGAGAGAGAAAGCAGGCTGCACCCTGAGGCAGAGACACACAACTGAACCCTTCTTGCTCTAGGATAGCTTATTTTTTTGCAGACTGGCTGCTGAAAGATGCAGATCACATGCTTCCCTGTAGAGACCCCTAGCTTACAAGCAGGACCAGGAAAATCCCATATAATTTAGAGTGATAACATATAATTTTAACACAGTTTTCAATACATCACAATTGTTAGGCACACAATTACCTGAATTGCACGCACAAATGGAATAGGCATCTATTTTTGCATATAAACTTGCTGTGCCCAGTGCTGAAAACTTGCTTGCACATTGCAGGCCGTCCAAGTTACTCTAACTTTTTTGTACTCGTACATTCAGTTGATCCTATTTTGCATCTCAGTTATTTAATGTTGTGTTAATCTTTTGCTGACAATTTACAGTCAAGCCATCCCATTCAACATGGCCTGCCACATCTAACACTAGAGATGGAGGCTGATGTCTTCTATTGCATGGCTGCTATCTTGGGTTGCAAAAATGCCCATGCCAGGGGGAAAAAAAGAAACCTTTGGAACACATTTCTAGTCCAACATGTAAATGCTCCTTCACAGTATGCAGCAGTCTTCTTATATTCTTATTGTGCAACCACATTCTAACTGCCATTAGGCTCCCACTGAGACTGTTCCTTGCATGACTGTATATAAACTTCATGGGTGGATAGCCCTGGGGATGTTGCAGTATAATGGACATTCACCCTACAATTATGAGACTCACACCCCTTGACCTCTATACTCTGCCTTAGAAAACCCTTCTTTGCTTCTTATTGTAGAGGCCTGGCAAAGTGAGTTCTATAGGGAGCTAGGATTGGATTGATGAAACTCTGGCCCATCATTCCAATGCTTCAGATGAACTTTTGCACTGATGCTTATATGGAATGCTCTTGCAGAATCCATCCGCTCCTCCACCCCCAATGCAGTTGCCTTTATATCTGTTTTGTGGCATTTTCAGAGCTTTGTTATAGTCATCTCCAAACTAGATAAAGGTGACCCAAATTATTATGTAGATTTGAGCCGATTACTGCTTCAGTCTAAGCTAGAAGCCACCATATTGGCTTCTGTATAGCCACCAAGCTTTGCCTTCTCTCCTTTCCCCTTTTATTTATCTTGATATTATCTGCACCTCGCAGATTTGCTACAACATGAAAAGGAAAGTAAAAAGGGGTTGCTGTGCATTTTAGGGAAAAATGGATTCACACCATGGGCATAGCTTAGGGGGAGGGGAGGGGGCAAGAGGGCATTGACCCCCAAACTGCAAGCTTCAGGCAGGCATGGAATTTGTCCCTCCTGCACATATGTGGCCACATTGACCTGACTAGAGCTGCCCCCCACCCAATATAGAAGTCAAACTATGCCTATGATTTACATTAAATTTAGCTTGATGTTTTTCTGCATGATACCCTTGTCTTTTGATGATATAATAGCTAGCCTGAAATTGAGTATAGCTGTAATGATTACATTACAGCCCTGAGGCACCACAGCAAGGAAACAACAATCTGTGAAGCTGAATAAAGTCAATTCTCTCACATTTCAGAACTGCTGTATGGGCCTTTATTATCATTAAATGAAATCTGGTAAGCTTGGTAGAAAACAATTTCCAGCTGAGACAGGTTTATCACTGTTCATCGAAAGGGAGGATCCCTGTCAGCCTAGCTGATGCATATAGATTAGAAGGTCCTGGTGTGAATTCTGGTTGCATTTATATTCGGGATATGTGCTGTTCAACATTCCTTCCAGCTGGAAGTGTCCCTTAATTGGTGAAGTTTGATCTTGTACAAGCCACAAGAAGATTCCTTGATCAACCACTTTACCCTGTAACCTATGTGTTCCCCTCTGTGCCCAATCCCTAGAAGATATGCGTCTGTTTCAGCTCCTGGCTTGAGAGCCTGGCTCTTGGCTCCAACTGTAGAGACTGCTATTCTATCTCTGGTCCTGGAGGTGCCAGGAGCTGGCTGCATTGAGGCTGCTCTTTCAGCTGATGTTGGCTATCCTGAAAAATTTGAACTTCCCATATGGTTAGGAAGTGAAAGGAAAGTTTGGGTGAAATTGTGAGGTACTAGGGCACGATCCAGACTAATGGAGGGGGGGACTGTGTCAACCCTGCCCTGCAACCTTGGTGCCTTACAATGCCTTGCTGTATTAGCTCCCATCTGGGCCTTTCACAGCCAGCCTTCCAGCATGCAAGCCACACCCCGAGTGTGTGTGCGCGCACGCAACTACAGCCTACCAGCTATATCTTGGCTTTCACAGCCCTTGGTTATGGTGCAGGGGGACCCCAGCACAACCTCTAGTCCTGTATCTTCCCCCAGATATGTATGTCCTGTACTACCCAGCCCTCTTCTGGACAGTACAACTATATTAAATCCATTATTCCTTTAATCTGCCATTTTATTACCTTAAATAGTTACTCAGACACTTCAACTTAAACACACTGGAGTAGAAAAAAAAAACAGTAAAACAAGTTTATTAACTACAAAGAGATAGATTTTGAGTATAAATAATGAGGCATAAAAGTCAGAAATGGTTACAAGAAAAATAAAAATAAAGCACTTACAAGTATCTACTTAAGAAACTACCTTAGGTGCAAAGCAAGCTTTCTCGCCATATGCTCCAGCAGATTACTGACCAAAGTCTCAGGTCAAGATCCCACCCACAGGGTCCAAAGGATATTGCCTTTTGTCTTCTCAGGTGTGGAGAATGAGGAGGGCAAAGAGTCAGAGGGGTCTTGGTGTGTCTGCCCCTTCTTTTTTTTAATAGTTCTGTCCTTGTTCTGAGAAGCATTTCCAGCTGGGAACAAGGTGACAGGCAGTCTAGTGAAGAAAGGAAACTCCATTTTCTTTCTGTGCTAAGATGTAGATTTTTGTCCCTGCCTTCTTCCTTGCTGAAGAATGGCCACTTAGCAGGTAATGGTTCATCAGCCTTGTTGACACCTGGCTGAGGCATGAGCTTGCCCTTTGTCTCTGAGGAACTGGTTTAGCTACGCCCCAGATTTATCTGGACAACATACTTCAGCCATGATTTCAGCTTATGTTCATAACTGTACATATAATGTTGCTATGTACATTTTGCCATGACATTATTGATCAGCAAGTTATGAATTTTTAAATGATACCTTACAAGGCATACCTTGTACAAACTTTATTACAATAGCCGGTAAGGTATGAACACAAGTGTATATTCTGTCACAGTAATATCAGTTTAATACATGACATTATATCTAGGCCTAGCTCATGGATCATATTCTTCTGTCCAACTGGTGAAAATCAAGATTAACGGCACTGATGTCACTGGACTCACACCATTCTAACACTGATCCAAGTATGAGAAGACTCAAGGTCTATGTCTGTTAGCTGCAGGGGAAGGGGAGTGGGGGAAGGGGCTGGATGAGCTAACTGGCCATCTCCATCTCTAATGTCTGTGTTATGTGCATTCAAATTAATTAAATTACTAAATGGTATTCAGTGATGGATTAACTTTTGGTCAATACTAAAGATGTTTCAGACCAGGTCCACCTAATGCCAATTAATAAATAAAATTTGACAACCCCCCAAAGCCTAAAGTATGGATGTTGAGTTCAGCAAACAGACATGATGTTAAGTCTATGCAAGACTGCACTGGATGTAGTGAGCAAGAGATTGCAGAGCATTCAGTGGGCCATAGAGAAACTATACGTAAGTCACAACAAAACAAGAATGGCGAAATCTGTATGCCCCTTTTCTCTCTTTCAAACATATGTTTTCATAAAACTACCATTATATTGTATATTATTTACATAATGCTAGTGTATATATACATTTACCATTAAAGGGACATGGAAAAAAGTTTCTTTTGTGGCTACAGAACCTGCAGGAGGACACACAAACTAACAGGACAGAGGTGTGGTGTAGGGAGAACGGCAGGTTGTAGTGCTGACAAAGGTCTCCAAACTGTACAATTACATAAAGCGAGCTGGGCATAAGTGGTGGAAGCTAGAAGATTACAGGCTCAAACCTTTACACATGGCTGGTTTAACAAAGAAATACGGAAGTGGAAGAATCTGATGGGGATAGAGAGAATTATGGGACTACAAAATGAGTGGGAATGAAAGGAAGAAAGCAAATACTGTGAAGTGTAATTCATGACAGTCTTTTTTGTCATAGTATTTATCTCCCACTGCAGTATTTATGTACTCACTTCACTTGATGGCTTTTTCATAAGTATTGAATTTGAACGATGAAGAATCTGTGCTATTTGGAGAGTTTGTTCAAGACCAGTTTCATGGCTGAGCACAGCTGCTTCTGAGTAGAAAAAAGTTTTTACAAGTTACATACTGAAGAAATTGACAATGGAACAGCATGTGTATAGATTATGCAGGCAAATATGTTCCAGCATGACACTACTGGAAATCTTATTTATCTACTAAATCAGGCTGGGACTTTTTCAACCAAACATTTTTTCCATTGAAAAATGTTAAATTGTCAAAACCAAAACTCACGGAAAAGGGTTGGCTTCCACAAATTTCTTGACTTGAAAAAATTTTGTTTTTCTGGTTTGAAATGACTTTTTTGAAATTTTAGTTACTTATAGTTAAAAAAATTATTAAAAGTTGAAATCAACTGAAATGTTTCAAAATTATCAAAATAAAAGGTTTTGATTGACTAGAACCCAATTTGTTTGTTTGTTTGTTCCTGAAAATTTGAGAGAGATTAACTATTTGTGCCAATTCAGGGCAGGATAATTTTTCAAAATCTTGAAAAGGTTTGTGGGACAGGAAAATGTTTCTGGGCCAGCTC
This sequence comes from Eretmochelys imbricata, assembly GCF_965152235.1. Classification (NCBI taxonomy): domain Eukaryota; kingdom Metazoa; phylum Chordata; order Testudines; family Cheloniidae; genus Eretmochelys; species Eretmochelys imbricata. The sequence continues at coordinate 19,417,041 of NC_135579.1, forward strand.
ATGTTCTCTCTCTTCCTCTAGCTAACCTTAATCATTCCAAAATCATGGGTGAGGCCCTACAAAATCATGAGATTGGCTTAAAAATGATCAAATATTAAAAAACAAAATTACAAAATGTTGGGTCCTCTTTATTTGCCTTCTGATTTCCAAGCCATCAGGGTGCACTTGGTTCATGTTTTCAAGCTTATCTCCGCAACCATGAGGGCAAGAAACTTACATTAAAAAAAAGCCGAGATTCTCATTCACTCTTGATGTCAGAAGTTGGGACATTAAAAAAAGACACGAAATATCATGAAACATGAAGTAAAATAAGAGAGCTGGCAACACTGCTGGTCTATCTGTCATTCCACTCCCTTCCATTAGAACTGCAAAATGTCTTGAGGAAGTAAGTGCTCTGATAAAGAATGAGTCTTCCACCGGCATTCCAGGTTTCTTCCATGTTGCTTCATATGAAATAGGTCTCCATATCATGGTAACTTCCAAGAAGAGCATTTGAAGCTCTCATGCTGGTGGCATGGCTACATGAATAGGTATCGGTGTGGAACAGCTTCTGGAGCTGGCATGTTTTTTAAGGACAGCCAATTTTCTTTCACAAGTTCTTAGTCAGCTCATTTTCCATGGTTTGGTCTGACATCCTGTCACTGGTCCTAACTAATAAAGCAGCAGTTGCCTTCTAAACAGGATTTTCAAAATGTGTGCAGTTGTGTCAAGAGCTGATAGTAGGGACACAACCACTTTCACTCACCTGTATCTCCCCAGTATCACAGGGGAAAGCAGTATCACAATCCAACTGCTTTATTGGAGTGGTCGTGCCATTCAACTTGCAATCTCATAGCTTTTGTAGAACAGTCTGACCAGTATGGCAATGTACATTATTAATGTATGATAACATACATCTGTCTGGGATGTCTCTATTCAAGGTGATAGTAGAATATTATTGGGGTGTATCTCTACTTGGAATATATTGGAGAGTTCTCTTAGTGAGCATGCTCATTGCTCAGTTATGTCCCCAAGTGGTTGAAATTAGTTAAAATCTGTATTATGTGTAGCCAAAATGACACTCTTTGTAGCTAATTCCTTATTATTAGGGCATAAACATTGCAGACTCAGGGTCTGACTCAGTAGAAGTTGGCATGACTGCAGGCGTAGAGTGTCTAGCAGTGAAAAGCCTCGGTAGTGACATTATAGCAGGGCTCCTGCAGGCAGGCAGGGCAACCCAAAAAAGTAGAACCTCTGGAGAGATTAAAGGTCCCCTCTTCTGGCTGCAGTGTCAAGGGATGGTCAGAAGCATCTCCCCCTTTGGGTGAATGCCCTCTGGGGTACAGCAGGCCAGGCTAGGGTAAATTATGCCTCCTTGCACCAATAGGAGTAAATATGACTCCTTGTCTGTGGAAACAATCTCTAGACCAGTGGTTCTCAAAGCCGGTCCACTGCTTCTTCAGGGAAAGCCCCTGGCGGGCTGGGCCTGTTTACCTGCCGCGTCCACAGGTTCGGCCGATCACAGCTCCCAGTGGCCGCGGTTCACCGCTCCAGGCCAATGGGTGCTGCGGGAAGTGGCATGGGCCGAGGGACATGCTGGCCGCCCTTTCTGCAGCCCCCATTGGCCTGGCAGTGAACCACAGCCCGCGAGAGCCAGGCTCGGCCGAACCTGCGGATGCGGCAGGTAAACAAACTGACCCCGCCCGGCAGGGGCTTTCCCTGAACCAGTGGCGGACCAGCTTTGAGAACCGCTGCCCTAGACAGTAAATTACAACATTTGTACAAGAGCAGTTTTGATTTTCCATTCGAATGCAGTACTTGTGAGAAGTGCTGTACTGACAGTGTGTGTGGACCTAGACTATTTATCCACAAAAGGGGTGTGGCAATGCCCACTTTACAGACATTGTGCGTCCTGTGGATGGACCCTCTGTAAGTGTGTGAGAAGGAGGCCAGAGTTTCCTTGCCTATGTGGCTGAGACTTTTAAAAAAAGCTCCAGCGGAAGTAGTGGATTTTGTGCTATGGACACCTATCTTACTTAGTTTGTAAGGTCTTGTGGGCAGAGAACATCTTTGCGTTCTGTGTTTGTACAGCACTTAACACAGTCGGGTCATGGGCCATATCTGGGCTCCTAGGTGCTGTCACAATACAAACAACACTATTAACTTGGCCGAGACAGCCAATTCAATTAGCGTAGGCCACCAGAGAGTAACAAGTTTTGGGTCACTACTGACCTGGGCTGATTTTGAACCCATAAACTAGAAGTGAAAAGTTCCATGGTTCACTAGCAATCCCCCTCAGATCTCCAGTCCTTCAATGTGTTTTTAGCTGAACGCTTCATTTTCTCAGTCCCCGACAATCTTATGCACTGTATAATAATTACATACATTTGACTCTGAGAAGGAATTCATGCAGGGACAGCAAATACGAACCATTAAATACAAAATTACTTAAACTGACAAAAGCAATATCAGACATGGAAGAGAGGCAGAGCTGGCTGGATAGGAAAACACAAATCAAAATCCAAACAAACTAAACCACTCCAGGTTGCTGCCTGCCTCTGTTATTACATCAAAAATTCAGTTAAAATAATGGGACAACATCTTTCTTTGCTATTTTCCAAAGAGCTCATTAATATAATAGGCATATCGATACCGAGAACGTGCATCGCTATTGCCATAAAAAACCTGTTAATGTCAAAGCTCTGCTTTGTGGGGATGAACGGAATGGGGCAATAACAATGATAAATGATTTATAAAGCTTTTCATTGGTAGATCTCCGAGCACCTAACAAAGGAGGGTAATCAGCATTATCTCCATTTTCTATAGATGGGGAATCGAGGTGCAGTGGGGTTAATGTGGATAGTGGGGTGCTCAGCCATTTTGGGACATTAGATCCTGGATCTCTCAAAGTAGACACACAAAAAAGGAAGCAGCAAAATGGGTGGGCAGTGCTGAAAATTTAGACCACATAGTGGGCCTGTGACAGAGCTCCGAATTAGAGCTTTCCTGAGAACAACAATGCCATTTCACAATAACTATCAAGGATTTCAAATTTTGTTTTTGTTGCACATTAGAGAAAAATTAAAACTTTTTGAATGCTTTTGCAAAATATTTTGGTACCATATCAAAAAGGCCAGGTGTTTTGAGTCTCGGTCTGCCTCTCTTTCTGGAAGTGACTGAAAAATCACCCTGAGCCTCAGAAACCATTCCATCGAAAACTTAGTTGAAATCAGTGCACTTCTGCTCAATGTTTTGGCTTCAATGAAACAGCACTTTTGACAAAAAAAGGCTGTGTCGATAATATGCCAAGCAGCGCCACTCAGAATAGAACCTAAGCTGTCCGAGACTGGACTAAACTCCCAGTCCATTGCTCTACACTGTGATTTAAATAGTGATGATGTCACTGCAGAATCCTGACCATCCAATCAGAATATAACTTGAGAAAATGAGGACTTGGAGCTAAATTGAGCCTTTGCTCAATGTTCTGAGTGGTGGTGGAGCACATAGCTGTCCCAATCTGAGGGGAGTGCTGGACGGGGGATGACAATACACAGAGCCAAATTTCTCCCCTGGCCTCCTTTGCTCTCAGTGAGGAGTAATTTACTTCAGCACTTGACATGGTGTTTTTTATCCCTACTCTCTCTACTAATGAAGAGAGGGGAGTACTAGGTGCAGACTCTCTCTCCCCCTGCCCCTAAGACTTATCATCAAGGGAATCCGAATGTGGAGACCCACAGGGACTGAGAAGGGTCTTGCTTCCCTGCATGCATATGTTAAGACCAGGCACAGTCTGGCTCTTTATTGTGAAATAGGGGTAGGTGTGCCATTGCATTCACAATAATGGTAGTGCGCACCAATCAGGTACTGGTGCATGTGAACACAAATGACTAGTGTGCAATCAAGCAGTAGTGCCCCTCATTATATGGAAAAGATGGGAATCAGGTGTAGCGAACACAAAGAGGATATTCATAATATTGGACACTGTGATGGGGTATACCAGCCCCGCACCAGTAAGAAAGGGGTTAAGCAGCTGCTCCGGACATAGGCGGCCTGACCCCACCGCACCAGCAAAACATGCAAGGCTTGGAGGAGGAGTGCAAGGGCAGCTGATAGCAGAGGTGAACTGACCTACATTTTTATCAGGTTTCAGTTTAGTTAGATAAGTCTTTTTGCAGCAAAGCCAGGGCTGACAGTCTTAACACCGTATTATAGTCTCTAGAATCTACAGTAACTACCTGCTTTCCTTTTACCCTGATTTTTTGGGTGTAAATTGGATAAAACATTTCATCTTTGCAACAGCTGCAGTTCTTTTTTTAAAGCCACATATTTTAGGAATTTCCCTGTAATTGACCTTTTTTTTTTTAAATGCATTTTAGGGAGCACTTTTTAGCTTCCACATATATAAATCAACAGTTTCAGAGACCAAGTTTGTTTACCAGCAGAATAGTTTCTCTCTTCAGTACAGTGTACTGTTTGGTATGATCTAATGGGTCTAAATTTGGTTTCTCTCTAAATAAACCTCAGTGCAATTTAAAGAGACTGCTAAATTAACTTGATGTAGCAGTTTAGTGCTCTGTAGAAGGAAGCCAAAAGCAAAGATGTTTTAGATTAACAAATCAGGTGGAAGTGACTTTTCCTTCAAGGATTTGTCTACCATGCACAAACTTGTTTCTCAGAAAAAAACGGGCCCTAAAAATAGAGTTCGGAGCCAGTCTATAAATTCCCTGCTCTCCTCCATGGAAGAACGAAATGCAGCAGAGTGGTTTGGTTGCTGTGAACGCTCAAGCAACTCGGATAAATTTTAACAATTCAACAGTAACAGCATAGGTGGAACTGGGGGTTCAGAAGAGATATAGCACAGTGATATGAAGATCAAGCTACTGTGGATATGCAGCTTAACAGAGAGCTAATTAGGCTGTGAACAGAGATAGAAAGTATGGAAGTTCAGTTGTCTGGTGAAGGGGTTTGTTAATGGGTGAAAGGATAGTATACATGCTGCATTCTAATCTGGAATGAATAGGATGGATTTTATTTCTCTGCTCTGTTGTCTTTACTATGACAGTTAGGAAAAATGGTTAATATCGAATTCATGGGTCTCAAACACACAAACTATTTCCTGCGGCCCACCATAGGTGCCGACTCCGCCCCTTCCGCCCTCCCACAACCCTGCAGCGCACCGCGTCCCCGTTCCTCCGCCTACCTCCCAGCGCTTCCTGCTACCAAACAGCTGTTTGGTGGTGCTTAGGACTTTCCAGGAGGGAGCAGGGAGGAGCAGGGATGGGGCGCGCTCAGGGGAGGAGGCGGGGTCAGGGCAGGGATTTGGGGAAGTTGTTGGAATAGGGTCAGGGAGGGGGGAGCATGAGCTGTATGCTATTCTGGTTTATGCATCATCAACAGAACTTTTGACTAGGAGTCTAATCCAATCTTTCCATTGATTTCAATGGGAATTAGACCAGACCCTAAATTCCAGTTGCAGAATACAGTACTGATGAAGAAGCATAAGTGAGAAAGAACACTGCTGGACAGAATTACAAGGTACATTTGCAGACCTGTGTAAAGGGGTCCACTCACCGCAGGAGCACCTCCTTGTGGATACTGCACCCTTTTAGGCCTCTTGTAAGAATCCCTGATCCAGGACAGAACTACAGGGTTTACTCTCCTCCTGACCTCCTCTTTGTCTCTAGCCAGCTCCCTTTCCCTCTAGGGACTGGTTGTAGACCTCCACCCTGCAGCATCCTTCCTGCGGTCACTTCCTGGCTTTATCATCCTAGCCCAGGTCTTCCCCCTGCTGGGCTTCATCTTCCATTAGTTCTTATCAATCCCTGGCTTCCCTCCAGGTGCAACATATAAGGTTAATTGGCCCTTTCTGGCCCACATTTACTCACTCAGGGCTTGTGTGGGATGGACACTCCATCACAGGCTGACAAAAAAAATCTCTCTCATACAATTAACAAATTAACGCTGCCAGCTAACTGGCCAAAAATGAAATGACTGTCAAAATTAGCACTGACTTTTCACAGCATACTATATTACTCTTCATTTTTGACCATACTTTTGTATGAAAAGGTTTCAGTGATGTGGCCCTCGAGCCAATGTACTAGTCCTCATGTGGCCCTCTTGGTGATTTGAGTTTGAGATCCCTGATCTAATTAATGGAAAGAGTAATGGATTTTCCCATAGTCAAACAAAAGTGAAACCACATCTTTTAATTCTAACCTAAAGATATAAATTGTTTTTTCATGTCTGCAACCTCCATATCCCATCTCCCTCCACTGTTGGCTAGCTTCAATCCATCCAAAATTTACTCAATTATTCATATCCTGGTGAGTTTTGAAGATGAGCCAAAGATCAATCTGCAAGCGCCCTTAACTCTTCAGTATCACCTCTGGGTAGTGTATTAGATGGAAAAAACAAGCTTCAAACATAGCCAGTGCCTATCTCCTGACAAATCCGACAGTCCAGCCTCCTGGTTTTGACCTTCCCTGCCATCTTTGAGTGAAGCTCAACTGCTTTGGATGTGGACTGATGAGATGTGCTGCTAATGACTAAGAGGTCTTGTGATTCCCCCCTTTGCTGCTGTGGCCAGTTAGAAGATGTATGCTACACGCTTCCAGGCTGCACCCATAAGCAAGGATTACTTGGTTCCCTCAAGAACTTGCACATTGACTTTCCCTCAGCTATTGAATGGTTAAGACACTTAGAATAAATACACTTGACTTGACTGGCTGCATAGATACAATCATAATATACATATATAAAATCTCCTTTTGAAGCTATTGGGAGCTGAGTGCACACAGCACCTCACAGGAACCCTCAGTTGCAAGATCCAACCCTAAACGCCTAGAGCAGTGGTTCCCAAACTAGGGGCGCTGCTTGTTCAGGGAAAGCCCCGGTGGGCCGGGCTGGTTTGTTTACCTACTGTGTCCGCAGATTCAGCCGATCGCAGCTCCCACTGGCTGCGGTTTGCCGTTCTTGGCCAACGGGGGCTGCGGGAAGCAGCGCGGGCCAAGGGACGTGCTGGCTGCCCTTCCCGCAGCCTCCATTTCCTGGAGCGGCGAACCGCGGCCAGCAGGAGCCGCGATCAGCTGAACCTGCACATGCGGCAGGTAAACAAACCGGCCTGGCCCATCAGGGGCTTTCCCTGAACAAGCAGTACCCCTAGTTTGGGAACCACTGGCCTAGAGAGACACGATAAGTACTCAGAACTAGAGTCAAATCAGATCCATTTTAGACGAGGGTTAGTTTGGTATCAGTAACAAACAAGGTCTATAGAGTAAAATTCCATAGTATGTGTGCCAAGCACTTAGGACTTATTCTCCTGAGGTTTTGGCCTAAAATAGAAGAAATGTAGGGATAGTACCTGAACTTGTGAAATTTCCTCCACTGTAAATGGAAGAAATCTCTCAAGAGTAGTGATATTCATAAGATTTCTGCCATCCTGGGTAACATCCAAACTGGATCCATACAAGAGGCTCCCTTTAGTTTTGGATCTGACACAGGTCAAATTAGGGTGGTTTCAAATTTGAGACAATCATGTTCACCTAGTACTTAAGAATGTGCACATCTTGTCTTCACTGCAGTAAAATTGTACTTACTTTAGGTTTAGCATCTTTCATACAAACTGCAACCCAAAAGCTTTCATGGAGTTGAGTAATCCACTTGCGTAATTAAATAAGAGAGGACTGGAGAAATTATGAAATGCAAGCAAAAGAACAAAGATGTTTTTGGTTTAAATCTGTAGTAAGATGAGATGAGACACTGGATGACTGATCCAGACAGCTTTAAGAGAAAAGGGCTCTTGCACTAACAGTGGCAATAGAAATATTGTATTGATGGAAAAACAACTGGCACAGATGTTCCACTGAAAATCAGAGAAAGATATTCTGACGTTTATCCATAATACTATATAAATCCTATTAAATAGAAAGGGATGTTTGTGAATCTGTGGACACTGAGGGTTTTTTTGCTAGGGAATTGCTGGGAGAACTACAGCATTGCATCTAGAGAGCAGAATGTTCCAGAACGTTACTTCATAGACTCATAGGGCTCCAAGGGGCCTCAAGAAGTTATCAAGTCCAGCCCCTTGATCTGAGGCAGGGTCAAGTAAACCTCGACCATCCCTGACAAGTGTCCAATCTGGTTTTAAAAACCTCCAATTTCCTTTCTAAGGAAAAGTTTTCTGGGCTCTCCTCTGGCCAACACTGATCTTCAGTGAGCCAAAGTAAGTCACTATTGAGCAACACAGTTCCCTTCCCTCTCCAGAGTGTTCCCTCTGCAGAATTCTCATCCACTAGTGGGCAGGACACTGGAAGCAGAAATTGATCCGCAGTCTCCCACGTTACAAGGTCTATCACTACCATGAGGCCATTGGTCCAGATATAGTTGTTGCTTTAATAGTACAGCCTTAGAAATATCTAACGAGGTGAGCATCAATACTTGAAATCAATCAAATGGGAAAAGCTAATATAGGGACTCTGAACATTTTTGGACAAGTGTGTCGAGAAGACCTGAGTGACAGGAAGAGGTTATGATATTCACAGCAGGTACATTCATCACTGAAAATATCACAGGTTTGTTTACTAATGGGACATGTCATCTTTAGCTTTCTTCAGAATTATCAGCGGTACATACAGTAAATGGATTGAGTGCCTTTCTGAAAGTTAACACATCAGTCTTTCATCTCTAGTTCATAATTTAGGAAGTCCAAAGTAGGCAGCAAAACAGTAAAGCACCCTTGGGTACTACGCACATCACCAATATGTTCTAATGCACTTGTTGGCAAAGTGTCAGAATCAAGTTCAGAAAATCTAAAAGTTTGGGTGTAGGGGAGGCTGCCTTTGATTGAAGAAAATTCCACTAATGTCAGAAAATAGAAGACCCAAAATAGAATGCATCAAAAAACACTGTAAAATAAATTAAACGTGGTAATAAAAAATGAGAAACCTAATTCTACACACCCCCCTCACAAAAAAAACCTCTCAGTCATTGCCCTGCAAGTTGTTCCTATCTAGTGATGTGTTGGTTTGTTCTATCACAAGTTTATACAATTTAATAGCTGTATCAGGCAGAGTTACAATAGTTAGAGTAGCAGTCTAGCAGACCAGACATGTGGCCCAATGTGCAAGGCATAGTTTAGGCTCCGTCAGTGAAAATATTTTAAGAAAGTTTGGGCTCAACCAAAACCCTGAATCTCAATATACTTCGATTTGTGTAAATTTGGCTTGAATCCAAACTTTAGACTGGCCCCTACGAAGGGATGAACAGCCGCCCCTGGACTTTGTGATAGTTTGGATTTGGATCCTAGCTTTGAATCTTGGGCCCATCTCTAGTGTTGAAAATTTAACACTGTTTTGATGCACCCTAATTTCTCAATAAAATGATTTCTCATTCCCCTAACATCCTCTCATTTTGATCAAGAGAGACCAGGATTCCAATCCAAACTCTGTGGGCCAGATTTCCTCCAGCAGCCAGGCTGTCCTGAGGATGAGACTGCACAGGACCCAGCCCTAGCCCTGGAAAGAGTCAGAGTAGCCAAGGTAGGTCAAGGGAGGATAGCTCTGCTCTTCCACAACCACTCTTTGCCTTTCCCTGCATCCTTCTGCCCCAACACCTTTACACGGAGGGTGGGAGAAGAAACCAGCAAAGAAGTTGCCTCCTCCAGTTTTATCCTAGTAGCCTCTTTCAGCCAGATTCCAGCCCCTTTGTACCACCTGAATGGTGCAAAGAGGCCAGGTTTCAGTAGATAATCTGGACCTGTGTCTCAGTCCATTTCTGCTCATTATATATTGGACCATTCTTGTGTTACAGAGCTTGCTTGAAAAGGGAGATAAAATGGTGGGAAAATTCCACTAAATAGATAGCAGTACTCCTATCTATCTGGTACTGTGAATGAATACCACACAGGCTGAGGTTGAAGCATGAATTTGTTGTCTGGGTTGTAAGCAAGACATGAGAAGTAATTCTTCTGCTCTACTCTGCGCTGATTAGGCCTCAACTGAAGTATGTGTCCAGTTCTGGGTGCCACATTTCAGGAAAGTTGTGGACAAATTGGAGAAAGCCCAGAGAAGAGCAACAAAAATGATTAAAGGTCTAGAGACATGACCTATGAGGGAAGATTGAAAAAAATGGATTTGTTTACTCTGGAGAAGAGAAGACTGAGAGGGGACATGATTACAGTTTTCAAGTACATAAAAGGTTGTTACAAGGAGGAAGGAGAAAAATTGTTCTTCTTAACCTCTGAGGATAGGAGAAGCAGCAATGGGTTTAAATTGCAGCAAAGGCAATTTAGGTTGGACATTAGGAAAAACTTCCTAACTGTCAGAGTGGTTAAGCACTGGAATAAATTGCCTAGGGAGGTTGTGGAATCTCCATCATTGGGGATTTTTAAGAGCAGGTTGCACAAACACCTGTCAGGGATGGTATAGATAATACTTAGTCCTGCCTTGAGTGCAGGGGACTGGACTAGATGTCCTCTCAAGGTTTCTTCCAGTTCTATGATCTAAAATTTCCACTTAGAGAACCCGCTTCCTCTATGCCATTAAAGTAGAGCACATATCCCATCTTTGATGTTTTAACCTCAAGGTATTTTAAAAAGTAAACATTTGTATTTGTCAAGACATAGTACACAATATCAACATACAACATGTCCATTGGTGAGTGAACATTTTCCACATTGTCATCGAGCTACAAAAGTATATAGCTGCCCGTTGAGTAAGGCAAGTAATTGTCAATTTATATTTTTCATAAATGTGCCTTTGCTCTGTGATATCCAATAACTGCACTATTTTCAAAAAGCTTTTTCAAAACAGATTATGCTAATTTTAAGACTATGTCTGTCTACAGACAGTGCCCTGTGTTCACCAATTCAAAATAAATCTTGAAGCCAACACAAATGTACATATCATATGTCCTGTTTTAGGTTTTTCCAGCCTCCCTCCAGCTCATTTCTGGATCATGAGGTAGAGGGATGATGTCTATATTGTCCATCTGGCCATTCATACATTTTCACCAAATGGGATTACTTTAGACTATATGACCACACTGAGTGACAAAATGGAGGGTGTACCAAAGAACACTTCTTCCATCACTTTAGTGTGATGCTATGTATAGTGCTTTACATATGATGGAATACACTTCCTCAAGGTGCTTGGGGGTGGAAGAGAAGATGGAGGAATGGTCACTGCAGGTAGAATCAGGAATAGAATCCAGGACTCTCACATGGTAGATCCAAATCTTAGCTATTCAGCCATACCACCTTCAATCACACCACCTTCCACAATGAATGTACTTTCATTATCCTATCTCTAACCACTAAACCACACTCTTCTCCCAGATGCAATCCAGAATTCCTAATCTCTGGTATACCTTTGCTGTCCCTGCAGACAGTTGCATCGCCTACTGGGAAAGTGTGCATCAAGTTATTCTTTAGTGGCTGAAACGAGTAGTTGCTAGCAATTACTTCTGTAGGTCAAGTGATACCTTAACGGTGACCTGTGTCCTAATGTGCTGCAGGCAGATGTGCCAGTAAAAGAGATTTTCAGTATAATATCTGTAGGTATTTGATGAACTTTTTCATTTACCCAGCTTTATTGGGTCAGATTTCTTCCCCACCCATGAGACATAATAGCCAATGTAATTTTATCCCAACTAGCAACTACAGCAGAGGCTATTGTAATTGAATCTTGCCCATATGCTCAGGGTTTAGCTGATCGCCATATTTGGGGTCGGGAAGGAATTTTCCTCCAGGGCAGATTGGAAGAGGCCCTGGAGGTTTTTCGCCTTCCTCTGTAGCATGGGGCACGGGTCACTTGCTGGAGGATTCTCTGCTCCTTGAGGTCTTTAAACTACAATTTGAGGACTTCAATAGCACAGATATAGGTGTGAGGTTTTTTTTGTAGGAGTGGTGGGTGAAATTCTGTGGCCTGCGTTGTGCAGGAGGTCAGACTAGATGATCATAATGGTCCCTTCTGACCTAAATATCTATGAATCTATGAATCTATGAATTGGTAAATTCCAACACTCTGAGTTAAAAGCTGGTACTAGAATTACAAGTGGACAAGACATAAAAAGGTTAATATAAAGGTCAGCATCCCCATGCTCCACACATCTCCATATCTCCAGCAACTGCATTACAACCTTCATATCTGACAGGACAATCAAGCATTAGATCTCCTTTGGCTGAAGGCTGCAGAATGAACTTCGGTGACTTTCCAGCCACAAATCTTCACTGTCAAGTCTCATTGCATATTTCTTTGAATCACGTTCACTACTTTGATGGTAATATGGATTTTTTCCCCTGTGGTGAAGGTTCATTTAGTGAGTCATTTTGTTCTCCTACGTAAAATAGCTTCTACTTTTTTTTTGGTAAATGCATAGCTGATTAAATCACAAGTAATTGCTGCTCAAAAAGAACAGTACTTTAAATCTCTTAGACTTTCTGTCTTTCAAATCAAACAGAGTTCAGTGAATCATTAAGTAGTTCAGTATATTAGAAATCTGGACAAAAAATGCCTATTTCCTCCATTTTTGTTAAGTATATAATAAGTAAGAGCAAAAATAACTTTAACAGAATTAATGTTGCTAACTCTCGCAGTATGGCATATACTAATGATTAAGTATGATGCTATCAGAATGTGGCACTGTTTTCTATTTGTTAATGCAATGAAATCAGAGCCAGGATACTTGGGGTTTGTTCCCGAGGCTGCCCCTGACTTGCTGACCTTGAGACAGCCGTGTAAGCACTTCTTGCTTCAGTTTACTCATCCACAAAAAGTTGGAACAGTATAGAATTGGTATGAAGAATTCTGATTAATACATTGGTCTCAGAGTTGTATTTGTCAGCTTTTAATTGGCTATTTACTTGGAATAAGATTGTAGGCTTAGACTTAAAAGCATATGTATTAAAGTGCTATATCTTTAATTATTATAGATACCTTGATTAAAAGGACATTATTCTTACGTATTTTCAGTCTGGATTACTTTTATGTTTTAAATTAAGTCTCTTATTCTATAAGATCTCAAAATTGCATCCCAGCACTGCTCTTCTCAGCTAAGCAGGACAACAGCTTTTGGGGCCAGATTCTGAGCTGGTGTAAGTTAACACTTGAGTTACACCAGATGAGGACCTTGCCAAGTTATTTTTAAGAGGCCAGATCTTCAGATAGTATAAATTAGTGAAGTTTCTTAAAAATCACTGTAGCAATACCAGTCTACACCAGCTAAAGATGTAGGCGAAAACATTTAGAGCTAGATCTAAAGCTACTGAAGTCAATAGACACATTTCAGTTGGCTTCAAGAAACTTTTGGTCAGACCCTTTTACCCTACAGTGATGGGTATTACAGATAGATGGATGGAAACAGAATCTTAATTTCTACACGGTGGCAAATTTGCACAGTTACCTATACCACATTTGCTAAGATTGTTTAGTCAGCAAATATGCTCCCACCTATATAGCTGCCCTCCTCTTTAATTCTCAACTTGCTGAGAGTACAGATCTCATCTGTCTATACTGCTGCTTGATTTAAGTAAAGCTGAGTGGCCAAAGGACTAAATGGCCATGGAGACCAAACTCTCCTCTAGAGATGTTTCCTCCAGGTGTGGGGGGGCAATTGCACAAGGGAAGAATGGTATGGAGATGTTTGTATCACTACTGCCCATGCTGTACTTCCATTTTGGATAACAGGCCCAGTACTCTGAGATGCTGAGTATCTCTTGCAAGGTGGTTATCACCCTCAGTGCCTATTGATTTCAATGTTGAGCAGTAGCTCTTAGGCGGTGCTCAGCCCCTTGAAGAACATACCCAACACTTCTCAGGATAACACCCAAAGACCTGTCTCCAGGACTGTCAATCCAGCATGTATGCTCAATATTGTTCACTTTTATGTAATAAAATGTACCATTAAAGAGCAACATTTTAAAAATTATATAAATAATTAAATCACTACTTGACTCTCTTGAACTCAGTTCAGAGGTTTTGTGCTATTAGGATAATATGCCAAGCTGGGTTGCACTCTGTATGGTTCTTGCTGCCTGCTGTGATCATTTAGCTGTCTGCTACTCATTTCCGTTGGATGGGCCGTTTAATTAATTGATTTTGGTTTTCCCCCTTTAAAAGGTGTCTTACTTTACACTTTGTGACAAGGAGCTGCCATGGCATTTGTTTTTGCTTAGCCACACATCTTGTTACATGAGGTGATTGTTCATAATACTCTGAAGCACCACAAAGAAAATCAAATTAAAGACCACATCCCTATTGGTAATATTGGGATTAAAACGGATTTCCCTCCCTGCACTCCATTTTTATAAGATGTTTCTCATAAAGGAAAGGAAGCAGAAAACTCTCATACAACCAGCTTTGGAGGAGGAAGTGTCCATAATTCATAGTTTTGTAAGTGCAGTTATATGACCCAGTATCTCAATTACTCAGTACCTAAATGAACCTCCACTAATGAAAAATAAATAACTCAATAAAGGGACAGATTCTGCCACACTTACTCACACCGAACAGTACTCTATTGAGTGAGTAGTCTTATTGATTTCAGTGGGAACGTGCAAGGAGTGGGGTACTATTCAACATAAATAAGGGTAGCAGAATCTGGCTCTGGGGGAGGCCCAGTATAGAATAAATGTAAGGAACTTGCTGATTGGTGCATTTTACCCTCCCCTCCCCCCCCCACTTTACCTGATCCATAGAGGATGGGAGTCTTTTTACTGCTGTCAGCTTGAGTGCCTGACTCTTCGGCTCCACCAGTAGAGACTTATGCTTCTAGCTGTGGATATCTCCAGTTCAGTCTCTGATGTCAGACAAGATGATGGCCTTCACATAAAGGAGGTAAGATGTCATACAGGACTAGACCACTTTTGGTCAAGAATCCTATTTCCAAGAGAGACCAGTGTTGGATAATTCATAAGAAGGTGTAGGACCTCCATCTTGCACCTGTTTTAGATGGTGGTTAGTTTTTGCCCTGAAGGATAAAATGGATTAAGTGATTTGTACAAGGCCAAGCAGGGAGTCAGTGGCAGAGCCAGTAACACAATCCTGATTCCCAGTCCTCTCTGGCAAGAAGTAGATAAAATATCCTTTCTTGTTACACACTGACATTATTAGTTTCTGTTTTTATGTTCTGCTGCCAGAGTTCACCTCACTGTTGCTTATTCACCTCTTTATATGCTTCTATGTAACTATGCAGAGCAAGAGTTGCATCTGGCTCAAAGAGAAGGTAAGAGGGCATAGATCCCAAGAGAAAGAGATGGCTGCATAGTAAAATTATGAAAGGCCTTTGCAATACTGAATTTATGAAAGGAAAAGAGCAATAACTTCAGAGGCTTTGATACCGTTTATTTTCTCTCCTTTTATCTAGTACATTCTTTTCTTTATTGCTTCTCCATTTCCTTTCCTCTGTTTCTAAGATTTATTTGTCCCCTCTGTACATTTCCCTTCTACAGTCACCAACCCACCTTCCCTCCCATTCAAATGAAAAAAAGTGTTTTGAAGCTAATTAATCATGTTTTGCAATACACGCAGAGGTAGGAGGATTTGGGGCAGTACTAACTGGTATCAATTTGGTAAAATTAGGTAGGCTGAGATTTTCAAAGGGGCTGAAGGGAGTTAGTTGCCCAAATGACATTAATTTTCAGTTTGAGTTGGGTGCGTTACTTCCTATAACCCCAGTGCTTGTGACTATATCATATTGTTCTATTATTGATGGCCATAGAGTATTCTGGATGAGAAGTGACACTTTGACAACAAGTGATGGATAGAATCTGTGCTTATTCATATTTCTGAAAGTATTCCACTTGAGCTAGCCTTGCTTGCATGAGAATAGCCCCACTGCAAAACAACGCTTGAGCTACACGGTGTGGTGGGGCTACCAGAGTGACTAGCTTAGCAGGTGAGGAGTTGTGCTAACTCGAGCCCTAATTTGGAGCAGCGTCCCCACTGCATTACTAGCTCACGGGGCGGCAATGCTTGCGCTTCAACCCAGACCCTGAGGGGCCAGCGAGCTTGAGTTTAAAGTACCACTTCACTCAAGTTATGCCTCGAGCTAACACTAAGACAAGTCCTTTAGTGTATGTTAACGCTGCAAGTGCGTGTGTGATTGTAGCACGCCACACTAGCTTTAATCTAGCTAGCACAGGTAAAAATAGTAGTGCAGATGTGACAGCACATGCCAGAGTACATGCCCACCCATGCTACAAAGACACCTTCACTCTGCAGGGAAGACAGACCCCTGGGATACGTCTACACTGCATCTTGGAGTGAGCCTCCCAGCCTGGGTAGACAGGCCGGGATCGAGATAGCAATGAAGCTGTTTGTTTCTTTTTTTCTTATGGCCTCTATTTTATAGTATAGTAGCTGTTTGTATGTTTGGCCTGCATGTATTTTCCTTTACACATTCTCTTTCTTCTCCTCTTTAATATGGAGTTAGAAAATACCTGGAGATGAAAAAGGAAGTAGTTTGGTAAAATGGTAATAGAACCAAAAGGCTGAATGGTTCAGGGAATTGGTAAAAGGATATTTATTCACCACTAAGTCACTAGTTTAATGGACCAAACTCATTAGCATCTGTTGATTGTTTGATGGCTATCATGCATAATGAGTGAGCTGGTAGAATCTGATCAGTTTGTAGTGGATGGGTGGCTTTATCCCCAATGGCAGTGCTTGGAACCTTGTTTGACAGTGTCAGCAGAGAGGCCAAGGACTGCATATGTAAACCATACACCTCCTGGGGGTGGTGCTTTGTCCCATCTAGTGGCACCAAGATCACTGAGAGAGAGATTAATGAGTCTGCTACAGCCTTGGCTAATAGCCATGTGGCTTTTAGCTCATGCAGTAGAGGCTCATGCATTTAGCTCCAGAGGTCCCAGGTTCAATCCTGCCTAACAACGACCGGGGTCTGTCAGTATTACACAGAGACAGAACCTTTCCAGAGGTGGTGCCTACAAGTTAGGGTTGAGTCACCTGGTGAGACAGTGTCTATGGACAGCTTCCATAGATTGTACTTATTCTGTACATAAACAGAGGACATAAAAGTTTCTCCAACATTTCATCAACACAAAACTTACTCAAAACATGTTCTGAGAAGGCAGAAGGAACTCACATGTTAGTAATTAAAAAGAACTGATTCTGCAGCATTGTAACTCCCTGGACCACATGGCTTCTGCCCCATCTCATATTCCAAGCTATGCCAATTGCTTTTCATTCAGCCCACTCAGGTTGCTTTGATTTCATTTTGTGTCAGTGAGAAGCACCATTCATACCAGTCATCAAGAAAGAATGTCTGCTTTTCTCATAGTAAAACTGAACTCATTTAAATTGCAGGACAAAAGCCACTTCTTGGCTCTGCTAAAACACAAACTGGCTCATTAATTATGCTGCATCAAATTAGACTGCAGATGCTAATCAGCATTTTGATCTAGAAATAAATGAGTATTAAAACACAGGCTGGCTCACCATTAGGGCTAGACAAAATTTAGGGCCAAATATTTAAGAGAACTCATTTCAGCTTCTAAGTTTATAACCAGAATATTATTCCCTTAATCAGTAAGATGTTATTAAACGAAGGTAGAAAGGACAGCACTTAGATACCTAACTACCTAATTTTAGGGCTGAATCAGGTAGTTATAAATGTACTGTAAATGGGATGAAATCCTGGCTGTGCTGCACTCAATGGGGCCAGGATCACCCAGTGTCTTTTCCACCTACCGTAATTGCACCTTCAATTGATTACAGGAACCAAATTGTGGGAATAAAATTAGAGGCTGTTTTTAAAAGGCTGCCCCATAATACATCCCATGCAGAAGTACAAACCAGATTCATTGCCCACCTCCACCGCCATCCCCTAGAAGCACCAATGGAAGGTGCTGCTTAAGGGAATGAGGTCATCAGGTCAATAATTCCAATATATATTTATTAATTAGATATTAATAATATCTAATGTACCTATCATTAGTGACTAGAAGCCCCCATCATGGATCAAGATCCCTTTGTGCTGTTCAAACACATCAAGACTCCATTCTTCGTGGTCCCTAAGATGTGCTGCTTTGTGGGCACTTTGGGCTTTATCCCAGGGGTTTATGATCTGCTTTTAATTTTTTTTAAATCTCCTTGGTTGACAATGGTACCTCATTCCAGTCAGGAAGACTCAGTCTCTGCTGCGTTGTCATGCCAGAGCCATCCCTAGCTGGTTTTTTTTTCAGCAAAACAAACACAATATATCTTGAATCTTGACTGGCAAATGCAAGACCATTTTACCTTGGTATCCACTCCATTCCTGCAATTTGATTTAAAATTAAAATACTTCCCTGCTCTGCACAAAGGAAGCTACAGCATTAGAAATGTAATTAAATATCATGTGAGCTCTAACAGAGGAACGAAATGCCATGGTCTAGCACAGAAAGCAGGCATTTCTCTCAAACCTCTTCAAGCCCTGGAGGGGGAGTCTGTGAGTATAAATATCCCACACTGTATTAATGGATCACCCCTTTCTTCTCTGCATTTGTGATTAGTACCCAATTCCTCATAGGCACACAGAGGAAATGCTTGGCCTGATTCTGCTCTTCCTCACACTTTTGCAAACCAGGCTTAACTCCACTCCACTAAATTCAGTGAATCTTGCTGGTATAAATGAATGAGGGGAGACCCAGGTCCGAAATCAGGTCAGATTCTCTGTCACATAGGAAGACTGATCTTCAGTACAAGAAATGGAAGGAGAGGAGCACTGACCCCTTTGTTCGTTCTAGCCGCAACAAAGACGTTTCCTGTCTGCCTTCATCACAACTAAAACCTTCCTCTTGAGACAACAAATGACAGAGCAGCCTCTCACAGGCTACTAATGAATGTTCTCAGCACCCAGAAAAAATCAATACCCAGACAGAGAAAAGTAACTTTTCAGACTGTTGGGGATTCTTTAAAGAGTTCACTTTTTGCAGCCACGGGAGGGCTGTCACTTTTATGCTCTTCTTATTAAGAGTTTAGCAGTGAACTAGGTGGAGAGGGAGGAGAGTCCAACTCTTCTGCTGCAAGTGCCCCGTTTGGTGGGAGAGGCTGACTTCTGTGTGGGTGACAGCAGCACAGCAGTTAAATGGGTTTCCTGTCTGTTCTTAGCTCAGTGAAAAACTACAAATTTCCTGTGGTTTTAACTGTTGTCTCTTATGCACACTAGGGATACAAAGAAAGCCACCAAAACAGCTTACAGAAGCGTGACACACTTGCTTCATTGAGAGCACTACCAGGGAACTGATCTAGGGCATTGCATTTCAATGAAGCCAAATGATGGATTAAAAAGGTACAAGTAGTCCACACTTTAATGACCTGCTTGGCTGTGAAAGAAAACCGCCTTGCCTCATGTGGCCTGCAGGCTAGTCACACCTAGCCGACGTAAATTGATGTTCTCGAGCATTAACTTCCCTCTGTGCAGCCCTTTCCATACACCATATTATTTCCTGCACTTTGTTTTGGCTTGACCCTAACGCAGTGAGGTGGGGTTTTTGCTTTGTTCATTATTTTGCACCAGGCTGATTTATAAAAGTGATTCATGCAAGAATCATGGTGACCTCCCAGCACAATTTATATTTATGAGACTGACTGGGAGGCCCACTGTACTGGCACATGTCTTATGCCCAGGGCTGTGACAATTAAGACAATTGTGCTGCAATAACTGCTGACTTTGCTGTACTTGCTCCAAAATAACTAGGTGCACAACATAGCACTATTCATTTTAATCCTGTGCATACATTTTGTTCTTTGGCTTCTTAAAGAGCAGTTGATGTATAATGAAAATAGATTATATGAGTGTAGAACTATCATCCAAATCCTGAAATATTTACTTATTTCGTACTGTCTTGACTTCTGAGACGTCAACAGGAGTTATGCCTGAGTAAGAACTGAGTTACCATTGAGTGAGGACCTCAGGTTTTGGCCCAGAGGCACATAAGAAGGGGGTAGCTATGAAAAAAAATGAAAACTAAAATTCACAGGTAATGTACTGTAAATAGTGGTATATACACTTCTTGACTTCAGTGGGAGTTTGGTGCTTTTGAAAATCTAGTAGGCAGCTATATGCATCTTTAGGCACCTAAATACCTTTAAAAAAATCTGTCCCTAAGTGACTTCGCTGAAGTCACACAGAAAGTTTGTAGCAGAGCAGTGAATTGGATTCTCGACACAAACTCCAGGCTAGGGCCCTAGCCATTGGACCATTCTTCTCAGTATATGGCTGGATCAGCTGTCAGTTATACCTGCATAAATCCAGAATAACCCCATTGAAATCAATGGAGTTATTAGGAGTTATTCTGGATTTACCTTTGGATAACAGAGATAAGGATCTAGCTCATAATAGTTTATCTGTGAGAGATACAGTTATTAGACTTCCCTGGATTGGTTCTAGGGTAAAACTGGGAAAAATTTTCAATCACAGAAAAAAATATTTTTTTCTTGGGAGAATGTGGGAAAAGCAGAATTCTTCTTATAAAGAGATGTGGGAAAAGCAGCAAAGAAAGGGAAGATACCCAACTGGAGACCTAAACACACAATGCACTAGGAAGTCTGAGCAGCCATTTGTGAGTAAGAGACACAAAACACTGAGATGTAGGAAGCTCAGAAAAAAAATTGTACATTAGAGAATCATACAGACTACACTGCACTGCTTCTTATCCAATTATCCAAATCCAAAGTGCAAGGTTAGACACCTGGGTTATAAAGAAGATCAATCCTATACAAATCCACTACTGAGTTTCACAGAAAAATGCAGAGAGTGTGGATATGGAAGAACAGCTTCCAGAAATGAGTGTACCTCAAAGATTTCGCTCTTCTACAGCTACTTAGCATCATTTTCAAAGAGGAATCCCCTAGCTTCTGGGGCTGAGTCCACTATTATGGAAGGATGCATAAAAAAAGGCAATGATAGTCTCCCTTCCTCCTCCAACTCTGCGGCTTTCCTAACATTTTCTTCATGGGTCTAGAGCTAGACAGGGCTTTGTTTGAAGTGTTATTAACGAGCAACCTCAGTTAAACCATGCCCAGTCAATTACATCATAATGACTGGGGGGTAATTTGAGCAGCAACATGCCAGTGCAGCTACCAGCAAAGCCAGCCGGCAATCCAGCCACAGAACCAGATGATGCTATTGCTAGAAGAAAATGTTGCATAACTTGAGAGTGCAGCTGGGTTCAGCAGCTATTGAAACTAGCCCCCATATGGTGCAGCAGAAAGAGAAGAAGTTATCCTGGGTCAAACCGTTACTCAGGAAAAATCGTGGTGATTTCCAAAGGAGTTTTGCTTGAATAAGAAATGAACAAAATCTTATTAAGAATTCTGGTATTTGGCCCAGTGGGTAAAACTCACCCCTGGGTTTAAGTAGGACTTTAAGTGGTGCATAGGCCTCATGTACAAGGGTGAATATCTCACAACATGCATAACTCACCCCCTAAGTCACCACCAACAAGGATGAGTGTTGCTTTAAGCAATAACAGACCACAGCACATGTAGTCCTTTTTGGCTGGTTAGTTCAGACTACATTGTTAATTGATCTGAAGAAAATAAAATCCCATCCTGGCCCTTTGCGGTTTTCTGTTTCTAGCATGACCAGAAATAGTAATTACCAAAGATTTCAAAAGAAAACCTGTTGTCATGATATTCCCAGCCAAATTTCACAGCCTCGGGAAACTCAGATATATTATATTTTCCATGTACAAAGAACAGCATAAACTTTTGCTCCAAATTACTTTTAGTTTAGATTAAGGAAAACAAGAAGAAAAGAGTGAAAGTGAAGACTCCTCAAGCTAGAGCACAATGTGTGTATCTTACTCTGTAGAAGCATATTACTCCTGGGGGAATGCTGTGCCTAAAAATTCTGTGCACAATATTGTAAAATTTTGCAAGTTTTATTTGTCAAACTTTGAGGAGGCTCCAGCATGACAGTGAGGCCACTGGCTGCCTGAAGGTGGGAGATCACCCTGCAACCCCGCCCCTCCCTCAGGACATGGACTCAGGGGTGAGGCTGTACCTGACCCCGTCCCAACACAAGGGCTGGGCCTGCCCCAGAAGTACCCTGGAGCTCTGCCCCTCTGTGCTAGGTGCACCCAGTGTGGGGCAGTCAGGCTCAACCAGGCAGGATCCAAGTGTGAAGGGGGTCATTGTGGGGGGATCCAGGTGTAGGGTGAGAGGGTTCTGTGTGAGACAATCTGGGTGCAGGCAGCTCAATAGGGGTTTTAGGTATGATGGGATCTGAATGCACAGAGTCTTGTTAGGGAGGGGGGTCCAGGTGCAGGGGCAATGGGTTTCTACAGAAGCTTCCAGGTAAAGGTAGCTGGGGTTCAGCAGGGGGTCTGGGTGCTGAGGGAGTGGGGCTTGAGGGGGTGGGGATCTGAGTGCAGGCAGTTGGGGGTCATTGGCAGGGGGGTCTGGATGTGGGGGCTCATGGTGGTGAAGAGGTGTGGGGATTGCATGCAGGGAGCTCAGTGGGGGTGGTCTGGGTGCAGAGGTGGGCGTCTGGAAGCAAGGGGTCTGCAGCTGCAGGGGTTGAGGTTCAGTGGGGTGGAGTTCAGGTATTGAGGATGGGGAAAGATAGGTGTACAGGGTGAGGTTTGGTGGGGGAGTGAAGGTCCAGATGCATGGGGGTTGGGTGGATGGGGGAGCATCTCCCCATAGAGTGACCTCTCCCCCTGTGGCTGAGGAATGATAGGGGCAGGAAGCAAGGGAGGATACTGAGTTTCCTTCAGCCGGGGGTGGTTTCTGGGCATGGGTCTGACACAGCCCCAGCCACTCCTTGCAGGGGAAGAGGAAGCCCCATCCTCTTCCACCTCCAGCTCAGCAGGACTAGCAACTGATCCTGGTGCAGGGTAGGAGCCATTGGCTGGGATGTCTCCAGCCCTGCAGTGATTTACCCTTCCACCGACTGCTACGGGTGCCTGAAACGATGTACCTGCACTGCTACAGAAGGGGTGCATGACCGCTCTTGCGACTTCCCTTTGCTCCCCGGTCAGAAAGTCATTTTTCTGCAGGGAAGCAAAGAAAGCTGTGGGGGACATGAATTCTGCACACACACGGTGGTGCAGAATTCCCCCAGGAATAGCACATTCACTGCCTCTCTAAAGAGAGGAGCAGAGAGGCTGTACACTTACAGGTGCAGCGGTAGATATTTTGCTACTGGCAGCACCATCTGCTCACAGAAAAGCGATGGCAGATCCTGAGATGCAGTATAATGGTAATGCCAGGAATCCCATGCTTCAGTATGTCCACAAATTGTATTTTCTTGGGGACATGGATTAAATGGATATACATGCTAGACAACATGGGTAGAGGACTGTCTCTTTCTCTACCTTCACATCTTCTTGAGCAGCACCACCTCCCACCCCTGCTCCATGATTACATTGTCAGAGCATTGCCATTTGGGCTCATCTCTGGCTTTGTGACAGACAACCTCATGGCATATCATCCAGAGAGATTTAATGTGGTGGAAATTGAAAAGATGTGTATGGACAGGCCTGTTGAAAACTGCTGTTTTTTTTTTAAAAAAAAAAACCTGAATTGCCTGCCATTCAGTGTGTACTCAAATTGCACAGTCAGCATGTTGCCATTGTGATATGCAGAAGAGCCCTACTGAATGAACGAGGAGATGCCAGGCATCTCATCTTCCCTCAAAACAGATTTTTATCAGATTAAATATCTGCCTTGTTTCAACTTGTACATGGAGCAAAGAAGAAAAGGAAGATCTTAAGGAAAGTTTCAAATAATGGTGTTCCTGTAACAAAGGTGAAATTCCCCAAAATGAACTCTTGTGGTTGAAATGCTATAGATTTTAAAATGTGGGTGTAATGCCTGCCTGTGTCTTAGATGGGAGCATGACAAATTTAGCCAGTTGTAACACACAACTGCTAAACTAGGCCATATTTTCAAGACACTTATTTGCACTACCTCTGAGGAAGAGTGGTCACAGTGTGCAGTGATTGCAGTAGGAGGAGAAGGGACTGTAATAGTGGAGGCAAATAGAAGGTTCAGTAGTTCTGATGAAACTATAGATTGGCTCTGTTCACCCTCACTCCAATTTTAGTTATAATTCCATACCCAATAAGTTGGCATTAAAATGCCTCTAAGCCAGAAAACCTCCTCTGGACCTGTCCGTAGGTCCAAACATTCTTCTGTAGGACATTTTCCGGTTTTGCTTCCATGTGTTTTGTTTTCCTCCCAATTTTCTTACTGGGTGTGTAGTTCAGCTACAGATTTATGCATATCACTGGGCCTCCACCTAATGCTTTCATCAAACTGGTGGGTTTTTCAGCATCACAGAAGAGAAGCAAAGTCAGCATTAGAGATGACTGTTGAGTGTTTCAGATTTCTTGTGGCTTTGCCTAGCATAATAAAAATCCAGCAACATTGGAACCAAACCAGAAGCCTCAAGTATTGTCTCTTTTATTGTTTCTGGCCCATTCAAACTGCACCCCATAGCAGTTACAACTTTGTTTGCTGTCAACCCAATAATCTCTCTCTGATCTTGAGGGAAAAGTCAATAGATGTCAGACCAATAACAAAACTTATGAGTTGATAAAACTTATTTTTATTTATACTGGTTAGTGATTTAAGTCCATAACTTAAGTTGTGGTAGGTAGGTCATTTACTAGCCCAAAGCAGCTAGAATTGCATTGAGCTAGTGCATTTTAATTAGATATGACCCTAGAAATTTTGATGCATTGGAGGTTTGTTTAAGTTTTTGGGGGTAGCTCATGTCTGGAATGGAATTTTGCAAATGCCCCCCCCCCCCATCTTAATCAGCTGAATGAAACTCTGGGTGTGAACAAACACCCTCTAACTTCATTCTAATTGGAATCAGGATGCTCATCTGAATTTTGCAGCTTGAGCCATCTGTATTTTTCACATGTTGTTATAATCATTCCAAAATGTACAAGCTTGTTTCTTCTGCCCTAACAGGATTTCAGGCTGAGTAATAACAGAATTTCAATACGGTTGTTAATGTTCAGAGGAGCGGGGGGAATAATAAAATTAGAGGTTTAAAAAAATAAAAATCCCAACCATTTCTTTTTGTTTTATTTCCAAAGGAAAGTATGTGCCTGGTTTTGTATGGATTTCCACAATGCATCACATCACTTGTAAAGCATTCACTTTCTTTCACATGTGATGTGCTGTGGTGGAAGGAATCTAGTGGGGAATGCTCAGGTGCATTTTGGGATGAACACATTATACGAGCAAGGGAAGACTATTTTGTGAAATGTTTATTAATCCATTATTAACTAATGTAACAAGAAACAGAGCGAGAGAAAGAACTATAGAAGTAGCCAGACACCAGAAACATACAATAAACACAGACCTGTTTAGTATTCTACTGGAAAGGCAAAAAAGGAGAAAGGAAGCAAATAAATGAGTCCCTTCTAGGATTCTACTTTCCTTTTACAAATCTGTCCCTTCTAGGGCAAAAAATGAATCAATGAATGTTTTCCACTGAAATTCCGGGAATCAGAAATTGAATTCTGTACAGCTCCAAATAGCTTCCCTTATCCATAATTTTTTCCTTTTCAGAAAAATAGAAGTTTTGCAGAAAATTACAGATGTACTGAGGGCCAGACAAGAAGAAATAACTTCAGCATCATAATTAGCGTTGGGCAAATCTGAAAGCTTTCTGATATTTATTTTGCTTAACTAGAACAGTTCCTGAAAGTTCACCTTTGGAATGATTTATGTTACATGTTCTTGAAAACTCCCTTTGAAAAAAGTGACATAAGGAAGCAGTCTCTCAATAGCAACTTATACATGTTGTTACATGTTATTAAATGGGCTAAACTTTAGCTACATCCTTTTTATAAAAAACCCATATAGTACAACTGCTTTACTTCTAAGTTCCATTGTCTGCTGATACCACATTTGCCTATCTTTTTCATATGAAAATAAAAGTTTGGGGCTGGAAGCCACAACTCATACTGTTAACAATATTGGGTTTGAGTAATGAGACCTTTAGATTTTCCTGCATTAAGAAGAACAGGAAGCCTGGTGAGAAATCACTCCCCTTTAAATATCTTTATAAATGGAGAAAAAGAATGAAAGCCCTGGGAAGATATGTAACTAAGCTCTCTCCAATATCCTATTTAAAGGCTAGTTGTTCATGGGAACTAGACAATTACGGTTACTATATATGTAGAGAGACTGCTCTCCCATGACTTAAGACTGCTATTATTTTCTTTCTTGAAAATTATGTTCCCATAACCTTAACTGGCCTTATTAGAGGCAAAAGGGGAAATATATAATTATTCCACTTGCTTCTGTGATGTTTTATGATGTCTCCATTAAAGACATCCTACAGTTCTTTTCAATGATACTATGATGCTTAACCTTTCAACATAGGAATGAAAATAAGATAAAGAAGAAAATATTGCAAGACTACCTGCTGGAGCCTTATAATTGTTTTTTTCATAGCAAAATAATTCAATTTTAAACTTGTATCCATTCTGAGCTACTGGGAAATCAACATATAAAATGACCAAGGAACAACATGTAGCAGGGGTTCCCCTCCAGTGTGACTTCTTAGTGTCTTGTTGATATGTTCTCAAAATAAGATTTTTAACCTCTAATAAGACAACGTATACCTGAGTCAGACCAAACATTTAAATGAAAACTCCAGTTCAATTGTCAGCTTTGTCCCACCAGTCTTTGGCACTGTATAAATCTATCAATTTGGCAGCTGTTCTAGCTATTAATTCTTCTTTACTGAGCTTTTTAAAGGATGCCCTTCAAAAGCAGGTTCTTCTCTGATAGCTGAAAAGACAGGCTGATTCTCAGCTGCAGGAAACAAAGAAAATCAATCTAGAAAAGTGCTTCTTCTATACCTGCATTCAGCTTCAAATCTTTTGCCTTCTGAGCCTTTTAGCGGAAAGCAGCTTCCTTGGCATGGTTTGAATTATTAGCACAGAACTTTGACTGTGATGCACTTTCCAATTACTGTACTTGCATGGGTTAAAATGGCTGTGTTCGCCTTGCATGATAGTTCACATCATCAGAAAAGTGTATCTGAAAACTTTTATCTAAGCTGTACACTCATTGTATATACCCTCCCACCTTGTCAGTACTGGATACTGAGTGAATGCAGTTTTAAAGGTACTGTGTTGCAGTTCACCTCTGTATTACATCACTGAATGACATTACAGAAAGTCAGTCACAGAGAGAAAAGAGAGGCAATGGGGGAAATTTGAGAGAAGTGACTCAGTGGCCTGGAAGACAAAGAAGGGGTAGAGGTAACAAGAACAAAAGAAATATCAGCTGTGGAGAAACACTGTTGGGGGTAAAGAGGAGTCTAAACTACAAGGGAGGTAGGTGGCTATGAGATCAGAGAGGTATGGAGAGTAAAACAAGTCCATGTGGAGTTTTGAAAACCAGTAGGAGAATGTGAAATGAATTTACACAGTAAACTTAGATTGTGGAGTGAAGAATCAAAACACTATCACTGCAGAATATTAAGAAGCCATTGCATAATGTTCTAACCCAATCCTCTGTTGATCCCACCTTCTATGTCTGAGTGGTTTATAACTTTCTAATTGCTCCAGTGGTACTTTATAGCATCTATTGAATTTGAAATATGTAATTGCCTCTCATGCTCAGATCCTGGGGATTTTTACAGGCATTTTGGAAACCTGGATGGAATTTTTTTTGTTTTAGTTCATAGCCAAAAGCAGAACAAAACCGTAGGAAAGCATGCCTGTTTTATTGCAGGAAGGAAGACAGATTGTAATGTTTGTATTCATCATTTGGTTTTACTAGCTTTAGTGGAGAGGAAGGTCCTTTTCCCCCTCTGGTTGGCTTCAATAATTAGTAGAGTACCTGGCTGTGAACAACATGCATAGAATCATAGAATCTCAGGGTTGGAAGGGACCTCAGGAGGTCATCTAGTCCAACCCCCTGCTCAAAGCAGGGCCAATTTCCAACTAAATCAAGAAGGAAAGTTGCCTACAAATGATCTTCATATTGATTTAGTTTAAAGTACCCCGCTTTGTGTTTGCCTGCCTGCCTTTGTGTAACAAGCATCTGCTGAAACTCAGTGATCATTCTAATATTCAGGGTTATCAGTGGCCTTCAGGGGCATGATCAGTACACTTCTAACAGAGAAAATAAAGCTCCAGTTCCTCTCCTTGTTGGGGTAGAAGTACATTTCACACAGAAGTTTTCTATCCACTATATATTGAGAGCTAAATAGGATAGAAAAGATTCTTCTTGAGTCGAGTCCTCTCTCTCCCTTCCCAGATTAGCCACAGCTTTCTTCTTCCTCCTTTTTATACATGGCAGCTGAGTACTGTAGGCTGATGGCCTCCAGAAGCATCTGCTCCATAACCATTTAGCATTTCCCCATCTAATTCCAGACCTGAAAAAGTTTGGGCCTTGTCACCTCCTGGGGAACATGTCACAGTTTTGCAAGAGAATCACCAGACTCCAGTGGATCACACAGCCCATCACAGGGGAATTAGCCAAATCTATTCCAATTCTAAGTGGCTTTTGGATGCTAAATGAACTGATAACAGGATCCTTGACATCCCACAGCAGTCAGGACCATTTAACATGCTTGGACCACATCTGCATTCCTTTAAATATTTAGTTGTTGGGTCTCAACTGGACACAGACTTGTTGCAGTTCTCCCCGAACAACAGAACTTGGAAATCCATCTCAATATTTTCCTGATTTTGAGAAAGGGCTATTGAAATGTCTCAATGCTGTTTCAAGGCAGTGTAATATTACCACGTGATGGTGTGGCCATACAGATGCTACACCATCCTGATACATCAGTTTTGTCAGCTCTAGGTAACATTGAATGGCATGGAAGTGAATAATATTCTCAGTTTTATCCACTTCACTGCATACCTACTCTTCCTCTGAACTCCTTCATTGTTTATCAGGATTTTTAATGAAAATTAATCTTTAACAGCTGTTTTGAAATCTCTAGAAGGGATTCTTTGAATTCTCTTCAGCCTCAGCTTTCCTAAACAATGGCAGCAGTGGTAAAAATAATAAATAAACTATCATTTTGTGCCTTTTAGCATCTTTCATGAACTATTAGTTTAGCTTCTTTCAGATTCTCTGAGTAATTGAAGGAAGTGAATAATATGCAAACCAATGAATGCCTGGCCCCTGTGGATTAAAATTTATCATTAGTTATAGCAGTAGACATCTGTCCAATTAATGCCACTAAATTGGACAAACTACAAAGGTTTCTCCTTCAAATGAAGGAGATTTTTATTCCAGCTCAATTTACAAAAAATGACTAAAATTTAAATTAACTCTTTTGCTAATTTCCAGTAACAATCTCTAAATCACCTGCATTACAAGAACTTTCTATTGCAAAACTGTATCTAGGGTCACATGCAGTGGTGACAACTGTACATTTGCAACCTGACAATTGCAGCTTTACTGCTCCTGTGAATTATTTTAGATGGCTGAGGTACTGTGCACCATAACAAGATGAGGCTTGCAGTAATTGCTATGCAGAATAAGAGTTTCAAGCTTGCTTTGCTATAGTTGCTATAGGGAAGATTCTTGTCACCACTTTTTCAGACACATAAAACCATGGGCAAAATAAACCCTATATTAGAGCTCAAGTCTGTTTCCATGGAAGTCAAAGGCAAACTTCAGTGGGAGTCGGGTCGGACTGGATTGGATTTGTAGGGCCTGATTTTCAGAGTCAGAAGTCCACTTTCTGCTACTTGCCCCCCATGCAAAGCACTCTTAAACTAAGCAGATATAGCTCCTGCTGATTCTCCTGCAGTGGGAGAAATGTTTTGGTGGCTTGGGACATCATAACAACTTCCTCTCCTTCTTGTCTTCATCAGCATGCATAGGAAAAAGGGGATATATTGCAGTGTCTCTTGCTACAGGGCTACCATGCAGCAGCATGGTGTAACAGATGTCCCTGAGGCTGCTCTAAATTATGCCATTAATCAGATCACTCCCTGGATGAGCCCAGGTTTGGGGGTACTCAAAGGGGACATAAAAGCATTTGAATTTGGTGGTATTTAAAACTAAAAAGATTTTATTTAAACTGACCATACTGCAGAACAACATAATTTGTAGGACATCGTGTTTATACATTCTAAACCAGTTTCCCCACTCATTTTAATATAAGTTTAACAACTGCAATGATAACTTAACTTCAGTGGAGAGTGGTTATATATCTGAAAGTGAGTAGCAAAACTGACATGTAAAGGTGGAGATCAGACCTAGTTTACCACAGTGGGTAAAGAATGAGTTAATCCCTCATATATTCCACATACATTTGTGTTTTTCTTGTAAGAACTCTTGAAAGATGTAAATGTTTTAGGGGTGAAAGAATTGCCTACTGGAGTTGAGAAAGTCTTCACAATTCAGGCAAAATTTGTAAAAATAAGAGGCCCAAGTCCCCAATATGGAGGCACAAAAGTACAGCTGCTCTTTGTACATGTAGTGGTGCTATTATGGATGCATTTTAATAGATGGATCTAGTCTTATATCTTTTAGAAATGTCACTAGGTATGTTTAAGTAACTCCCTATAAGTTATTAAGTGATTACTATTATGTTTATTTCATCTTTGATCATTATAATGGCTGAAAGGATTAACAGGATTTCAATAAATTATTTAAGAAATATTTAAGCAAGTATTACTAAAATGAATTTATGGAGGGGGGGAGTTGTCATTGGGAGGAGCAATGGTGAAGAATTTATGGGACAAATAATCCAATGAACATTTTAAAGATTACCAAAATCAATGGCTCAAGGATTTTCATGGGAGAGGTTTGTATCTGAATCAGCAATTTGTCCATAGACTACTTCCTTGGATTGAGGTAAATGGTGCAGAAACTACAAACTGCTGAGTTTACAGTATTGTGGCCAGCCACTGTTAAATCCTAGATTCAGAGGTAAGGGTGAAATTAGTTGAACCATTATGGATTATCTCCATTTCCCCAATTCTAGAAGGATAAGGAGGACTTTGGTAGCAGTCTTCTCACCAGCAGCATTCGGTGAGAAAGCAGATGTCCTTTTGAAAAATGGAGATTGTAAATCAGGCAAGGGGGGGGCACAAAATGCTTTCCCATTGGCCTTGTGGGGAGGGAGACCTGCATTCACTCAGAACACACTGCTAGGAAAGGCTTTTAAAAATGCAAATATTCATTTTTGTTTTCCTCCAAAGCTAACTGTTTGGCATCCTACTAGGGGAAATTATCCAGCAGCCATCTCTGCCTGCCCTAACAGACTGTGAAAGATTTAGTCCAGACTTCTGTTCTGATCATGTCATGTCAGTTTTCTCCTAGCATGAGGTGGCATAGACCAGGAAAGACAGATGCTTCAATCTGCCAACCAATTGTCACTTCATATAACAGTCACTTCAGAGACTTGTGACTCTTCACTACAGCAAATGCTTAAAAAGCATTGATATTATTAATACCCTGGTCATTGCTTGAAAAACAAAATTATTCTCCCCATAGGATTCCTTAATTCTTTGGCTGTGAGTGAGGTTAGAAGACAAGGAAAAAAATGAATAAGATGCACTAAAAATCTTACTCAGCTGATCTATACATTTTCCCAGTTCACATAGAAAGCAGTGCAACCTGACAAGTGCACTTAATGGCAGGTGCAGCAAAACTAAGGGAACAAATGTGAATCATAGCCAAGATGTAATAAGCATAATACCTGCTTTGTGCTTGTCTATATACAGAGCACTGCACCAAGAGATATTTCTTTGTAGCTTATTTGTCTAGTTTAACACAACATGAATTTCTGTGTCTGCGAGTTGAGATGGAAATAATGCAGACATTCTACACGCACACATGGACGGACGGCAGGCAGTTTCCATGGCAACAGAAATACCATAAAAGCTATCTAAAGAAATCCTTAGGGCTGTGGCAACAAATAGAAACATAACATGCTGAGTCCTAAATATAGCTGCATTTTGGTACTGCTCATCGAGTCTTTACTTAGCTTCAACATGTCTCTGGAACAAATGCAGCCAAGGATGTTTTCAATATTTTACAGTGAGAGTGTTTTGCTTTAAAATAGTGCAAGAAAGGATGGTGATGGGGGTTTTTCTTATAAATGTTATTACCCAGCACTTGACTGGAGCGTTTTAGTACCTTACCCATCTTTAGATTGAAGGTGCCTTTGGTTACACACAGAAAGGGTCTTAATTCCCAGGAATATGAGCTGATAAAGTATCAAAATACTACCCACACTTAAGTCCTGCCCATCAGGATCCACTGTGGCTGGGCATCAGTTTTGAAAGTAGCGATGCTGGAAGATGTGTTCTGTCATTAGAACTATATGGACCATAGGGGCTTTCATGCCTGGGGAGAATAGATCTGACACTGCTACTTTCCTTTGGCTTTTCAGTGGAAGTGCTCATTGCGCATGATTTTGATGTAAATCCATTATTCAGACCACACGTGCTTTAAAATGAATCCAGCATCATTGGACATTAGGTCCAAGAGTGCTCTAAACTGGTTCCATACTCATTAAAAAAAGTTCCTGAACTTCAGCAAAACTGCTCACAGAATTGTCCAAATTTCAGGTTTCTAACAAATCCTAAAACAAGGTGTGTCTCATGTGACCATTGCCCACTACATTCCATATATAATACAAATGTCATGGTTTGGCTGGACCTCTGTTTCCATCATTCATAGAGAAGTTTAGCTTTGGTACTATGGGTAGGGCACTGGATTGGGAGTCAGAAGATAAGTGGCAGGACCAGAAATAGAACCCCTAACTGCTTTGACAAGTAACTTCTTTCCTCTATGACTCAGTTTCTTCATCTGTAAAATGGCTATAAGTAAGCTTACCCTCCTTTGTAAGATGCATGGAGATCTAAGAACTAAGCATTATTTAGGAGTTGTGATACAGATATCAGCTACCAAGTGTGGAGTTCTTCACTCCAGACTTGATCCAACTGTCATTGAAATCAAGGTGAGTTTTGCTGTGCACCTCAATGGGAGAAAGATTGACTCCAAAGATCGAGAACAAATGGAATATTTTGCTAAGGAAATTTCTCCAAGATCCAGACTTTGTAATGGTTACTCTATTATACTCTATAGGAAGGAGAAGAAAGAAGCAGCCTGATGGCAAAAATATTTATAGTAAAAAATATGTAGTTGAAAAATGCCTTTAGAGAAGGTGTCCTTAAATGGGACCTTCAAAGGACAACCCCTAAGGAAACTGAAACAAACCTAGTGCCCTTATGGTAAAGCTACCATAGAATACATCCAGTAAGTAGGACATTCTAAGATGTTAAGTCTCAACTAAGAGTGTGGGTGCCTGATGAAAGATTCTAGCTGATAAATAGAGCACAAGAGCCTATGCTAATTGTACAGAAAAAAAATTTCTTCAACCAATTCTGGCACATGGGGAAAGAAATATTCAGGATGCTAATACAAAATAAAATACTAGCTGAACAGAAATGTTTAGAAGTCACTGGAATCTAAACATTTGAGAGATGTTGAAGTCTGGATTCTTTTTGTTACATTTGTCTTAAGTTTTTATATATGATATACGTTCAATGGGCCTATCACTGGGTCAAAAAAAATTACATGTCCCCATGAACAAAGAGGTTAAAAAAAAAAGTGCCAGGAAAGATAAACAAGATTTTATAGACAAAATGGCAACAGATGCACAGACACTGTTCAGTATCACTAGATAGTTGTGATACAGAATAAACACCAGCCAACTAGTCCAAGATGAGGATAATTTAACAAAGACATCAGAGCAATTAAATATACGGAGGCAGTATTTTAGTCAACTACTGAATGAGGAAGGAGAAGATCTGGACATCGAATTAGGGCCTATAACTAGAGTAGAAGTAAAGAAGGCAGTCAAATTGGTTAAAAAAAGTGGAAATGCACTAGGTCTGTACAACATCCCCATGGATATCCGTAAGGCAGACACGAAGAACACAGTAGACATTTTGGCAGGCCCTTACAAAAGATATGGGAAGACAGAAAAAACACCAGTCAAGCAGAAATGTGGTCATATAGTGAAGCTGCCAAAGAAAGGAGACCTCAGTTAGTGCAAAAATTGGAGGGACAAAGAATTGCTACCCATCCCCAGTAGAATTCTTACATGCAGGGTCCTAGACAGACTAAAGAAAGCAGTAGATTCAAGGTTACAACAAGAACAGGGAGGGTTCAGACAGGAGAAATCATGCACAGATCAAATAGTAACGCAATGTAACATCATAGAAGTGGCAGTCACTGTGCTACATGAATTTCAAAGATTTCTAAAAAGCCTTTGACACAGTGGATAGAAAGGTGTTATGGTACTTGCTATGCCGCTGTGGCATGTCCCAGAAATTTGTGAATATTTTCAGAGCTTCTAAGAAAGTGGCATGCCCAGTAATACAAAATAGCAAACTGACTAAGCCATTCCAGGTAACTACTGACATCGGACAAGGATGTCTTAGATCACCTATGATCTTGCTAGTAGTAATAGATTGGGTAATGAGCGAGACCACAGAACAACCAAGATGTATACAGTAGACTTCCACATAAAAGCTAGAAGATCTTGACTTTACAGATGACATCAACCTGCTGTCCTTTACCCATCCAGATATGCGAACTAAAATATATCATCTCCAGATCTATGCAGAGTTAGTAGGGCTGAAACCATGAAAATCAACACAACAGGAAACACCAACAACACTTTCTGGGACTGACATTGAAGAGGTCCAACATTTCATATATCTTGGCAGCATTGTAAGCTAAACAGGTGGAACAGATGAAGACATTAAAACCAGAAGAGCAAAAGCCAGACATGCCTTTGCAATGCTAAAGAGATCTGGAGGAACAGAAACCTTGCCCTCCAGACTAAACTTCAGATATTTAACCCCATTGTAAAGCCTTTCTTACTATATGGCACTAAAACATGGAGACTTATCAAGACCTTATTATCTAAACTCCAAGTTTTAACAACAGCTGCCTTGGACAAATCATTAATTTTTTTTCTGGCCTGCTGATGCTGAAGAACTTTGGAGAAGGATGAAAGAGAAACTGATAGGACAGGAAATTATGGAAAGAAAATAGACATGAGTAGGACACATATGGAGGAAAGAATCAAACAACATAAGACGACAGGCACTGGACTGGAATCCCCAGAGCAGAAGGTGATGAGGTAAACCAAGGACCTCTTGGAAACAAACAGAAGTACAACTGAAAGCTAAGACTGCAGCAAGAAACGACCAAAGATGAAGGCAATGCTGAAAGCCCCATATTCTACATGAAATAAAGAGGCTTAAGTCAAGTCATGTACAAAGAAAAAAACCCTACAAATAACCAACCCTCCGTTGCTTGCCTTTCCCCGCCACTGCCTTATTTATTAACTATTCTTCTAGGCCCCTGTTCAGAAAAGCATCCCTCTTCAGGAAAGCACTTATGCATGTGCTTAAGTCCATCATACTTAAGTGCTTTCCTAAATCCGAGCCCATACCAGAACTGGAGCCCCATTGTGTTAGTGGCTTTACCAAATGCAAAGTAAAAGACAGTTCCTGAATCCAAAGAGATTACATTCTAAGACACCAATCCTGTAAAGGCATATGCATCCTTAACATTATGCACTATGATTTCAAGCTGTTACAATTTACACCAGTTGGGATTCTGGCCCTGTGAGTGGACTTCACTGGGAATATTCATGGCATGTGCACAAGCTTTTATAGAATCAGAGCCTAAATCATCAAGTCAAACAGAAACAAACAAAAAGTAAGAACCAAAACACATACCATCATATGTAACATGACAAAAGTTTAGATCAGATGAAGCTACAACTTTAATGGATGCTTTTTCCAGAATTCTTCCCTGGAGTAAACCCATTATAGCTACATATGGGATGAATAAGGGTCACCAAGATCTAAATGTATCTAGTACAACATGTGCATGTTTGAATACTCAGGGCTGATAGTGCCTTGAATTAATTGCCTTTAGATTAATATTTGCTTGTTAATGAAATATCAGTCAATTACAATAGAGTAATGTGGCATAATTATTTAGAGGGATGTCTTGCATTAGTGTAAAGAGCTTTAAAATTACAAAGTAATTTGGCTCCCCATCCAATTGCTTGTGTAATTTCAGTTAATTGCATATCAAGTAGAGGTACTGAAATATTAATCAATGCTTGTTTTTATTATTAATTAACATTACAAGGATATAGTTAAATAATCCCCCAACAACATGATAGAAAAATCTGTCAGTAACTTGGTGCATGACAGAGACATGATCCAAAAGATTCTGTATGTTTATTCGTTGCTAACATATCTAAAATAGGAAGAATACAATTTCCATTTTTTCATTTGGTTACAATCCTGATGATCACAGTGGTATTTCCTTCTGATATACCATTGTAAGCCTTCTGTTAGATACTATCTTTTGGGTGATAAGAACTAGACAGGACTCTCTTTAGATTGCATTGGTGTTGCTTTTTAACGTATTAAGGAAGCACTGTAGAGTGATGTGATGCATTCCCTTCTAGCTACCCTCAACTTTGCCCATGTTCAGCTCAAGAAATGGAGGGCAGGAGCCAGCACAATGGGGCTCCAATCTAGCTTCTAGGTACTATTATAATTCTGCTACTACTACTAAATCTCAAGCACCTCACAGACAACAC
This sequence comes from Eretmochelys imbricata, assembly GCF_965152235.1. Classification (NCBI taxonomy): domain Eukaryota; kingdom Metazoa; phylum Chordata; order Testudines; family Cheloniidae; genus Eretmochelys; species Eretmochelys imbricata. The sequence goes on from NC_135579.1 coordinate 19,453,620, forward strand.
ACTGTAAATAACCAGGCCAGCCCTATAACCATTGTTTTCTTAATATCCTTGTTACTAAACTGAATCATTATTTTGGGATATTCAAAATGGATTAAAATGAAGATTTTATGAAATGTTGGAAGAAAGTCATGGGTTTTCTCTTATTCTTTTGAAGCCCTTTGCATTCTGTCAAATTATATTGCTTTAACATTATTCAGAGGTCCAGGATTCATCGTGTTGGATGCAGGAACTAAAAGATAACCACCCACTGATTTATCAGATTAATGTTGCAAAATCCAATAGTCAAGGTTCTCTTCTATAAACAATCCCCTTTATCTTATTTTAAAGGATAGGGATCTATAAACCACTTATTTCTGCCACCCAAACAGTATAAAAGGGTCTCCCTCACTGGCTGCATTAATATAACTTAATCCTTGCTGTATCCTGTTTCAATCTCCAGACAAATAAAAACCTCCTTTGCTGCATGTGTCAAGGCGCTGTTGCTCATAACAGCTGCAGAGCTTCCTCCCCCCCCCGCCATGTGATTTTTAGCTTTTCGAATGCAGTCTGAAGGATTTTCTTCTCAAATATCTGTCTTCTGAAGTTTTCTCAAATGATTAACTTAATAACAGCACTGACTCACTGGATTTACGAATCTATTTATTTTAGAAGAAATTTTCCTTGATTTTGAAGGAGAAAGGGAAAGGAAATAGCTAGAGAGATGGATCAAATTATGAATTTAGGATCTTTCAGGAGTTCTGCTTACCCTGCAGTACAGCACTTATTATTTTATTGCAAATTTAGAGCTAGATTGTAACAAGTAACACCTGCTGTCCTCTCCAAGGCTACAATTAGAATCTGGGCATAACAGGTGGGGAGGGAGCAGGGGCATCATTTACCCCTACTTCTCTTCAAGGACAAATAAAGTCTGTGACAATCTTAATATCAGAATATCATCATCAGGCAATAACAGAGAAAAATGTTAACAGCTTGATTACTTATGCAACATAAAATACTAACCACCACCACCACCGACTAACTATTATGTGGCTGTCAAAGGCCATTGGGAGGTGGATATACTGACAAAGGCAAAATGTCTCTAAGACTGAGGGCTATTTTATTTTAGCACGTTTTATGTGCAAGAAAGAAGCCAGATAGAGAGCATTCAAGACTGAAAGTCTCCCACACAGGGGTGAGAAGGCCATTCAGTTCCTGAACTCATCACATGGTCTGGTGATTAGGGAACTAGCCTAATATTTGAGAGATTAGGGTTCGATTCCCTACTTTCCTATCTGACCCTGGGAAAGTCACTTACCCTCTCACTTCCTCCTCTGCAAAATGGGGAAAACAGTTCTTTTCCTCACAGGGGAAGTTTTGAAGATACATACATTAAAGATTGGGAGGTGTTTAGTTATTATAGCAATAGGGGCCACAGTAAAGCCACAGATAGTCTATGGTACCTTCTTAGCCAAACACTGTATCTAAGACCACTAACTTATTCCACATAAGCAACTAAAGAGTTTAGTTGGTTACTGCAAATCTGAGCCGTATTCAAAATACTAAGGAGAAAGAGTCTTATCCAAATAGAAGTCTCCTGAGGTATTTAAATCATAGGGCAATTTCTGCTTCAGTAAGTCAAATAGCCATATGCCACTCATTAGAACCAATGAAAAGCAAGACCAACAACAGCAATAGTCACAAAAATCTGCCAAATATTGTTTTTCTTTTTAAAAAATTGAGGATGTCTTGAAGAGTCCTTGCAACCTAATACAGTACCTCTAGGTCCCCATTTATTATGGCAATTAATTGTTTACTCTGCCTTATTTCTTGATATTTTAGGTTCTATCACACCATTTTGATCAGAATCACAGCAAATTTCAAAACCATCTGCTGTACTTGCAGGTCAGATAGACATTCCCATAATATAATTTGGTACCTCAATTATCAGAATAGAGTACCATTATTCTTTCCAGCACCACTGGGTTGGAATTTTATTGGTAGTCTGATTCTGATCCCACATCTTCAGTTTGACTTCACTGATTTCTGTGGAGTTACTCCTGATTAACACCAGTGTGAGATCAGAATCAAACCCATGTCCAGGCCAGTACATTGAAAAGACCCTTACTTAGCTGTGTTAGCTGAATTATCCATAAACTAGGGAAAGATTAGAAGAATTCTGTATCACCCACGTGGGTTTTCTGTGGAGTTCAATAAGAAAAAGCATTGGAGGCTTGCTATTTTTGACTTAACTGCATACTTTAAATATTCATTAAACCCATTTCCCACTTGCATACAATAAACCAACTCAACATGATGCACTTGTAAATCTCCTACAGGGGGAGAAAAAGGTCTTTCCTTTTTACATGCAGAAATTGCCACTCTCAGAAAACACACAGAAAGAACAACAAATTGTTAAGATTCAGTTCTGCAAAGGTGAATTCTGTATATAAGTTAACACTTCCAAGAATCATGGCCAATTTATATTCTCTCCATTGCTGCTACATGGTTTGCAATTATTTGCACTTCCCTTTAGTGATAAATAAACTCTTATTATATGCTGTAAAGAACACCTAGACATAACATGCATGCACAATAATTACATGTTGTGACAGATGAGCGGCTATGTAATAATCAAATACTGACATGTAACTATGGTATGAACACCGTTAAGTGACTTGGTCAGAGAGGTAAAGTTACCTATAACTATGGTGGTTTATTAAAATGTCTTATTACTGTATTGATCTAACTTAACAGGGGACTGTTGGAAGAACAAACAGAATATCTAGATACCAACCTTCAGCACACACTTCAAAGACAATGGGAAATACTATCAGCTTCAAGGAGCCTCCAGGGTGAGGCAAGCCTTATTTTGCCAGGCTGGGACCATAGAGATAAAAACAACGCAAAATGGTTAAAAAGCCCCCTCTGGAGGGGTCAGTTGTCAGAAGCTCTTTAGGAAGACAGGCTGACAGAGAAAGACTTTGCAGAGGGAGTCTAAAGAAGTTGGTTGTTCTAGATCCAGGGAATTATGTGCTGTAGGGAGAGGCAGGCATTCCTAGGTTTATTGTTTCTCAGATCTCTTTTCTGTAACTAAATAATATTTTGTTTTAAGAAGGCTTTTTGTTTACTCTAGCAACCCCCCAAAGGGAAGAGAACTGCCAGGTCTGAGCCTAAGTCAGACCTGCTGAGGTAATGACAGTTAGTAGCAAGGCACTGTAACCTAAGACATGATCTGGAAGTGGGAGAATTTCACGTTTCCACCCCAAGACAGGTGCTGGTTGGAGGACCAAGAAGGCTATATTCAAAGAGACCAAGAGAGGCCAGAGATTTAGTTCACCCAATAACTGACACACGTCACAAAGTTTTACAGTTTACCTAATGTTCAGAGTGGAAGTTTCATAATTCACAAACACATTTTTCCCTCAGATTTTAATGACTTTTCCTTGGAAGCAAATTATAGAATCAAAAAGTGAAGGCTCTACACATGGCTCTGAAACACAGGGCATCTGTTTTTATATGTAAAAATGAATTCAGTGCTGAAAGGTGCCACACTATGATAACGCCATGACTGAACTCCTCTATTTGAAGGCAGAAGGAGCACTGGCTGTGGAAGATCCTGCTGCAGCCTAACCAATGTGCCTCAACATTCTGCTGAAGGGAGCGCATCTACTGGGGAGCTTATTCTCTGTCCCTGCTTGATTCTGGGCCTTTCTGTCCTGGTTGTCAGTGAGAGTGCGCTAGTTATTACCAACTGTGATGAGGCTTTGCATGTAGACCCCTGACCCATAACCTGGGCTGAGACTACCAAGTCTTTTCACCCACAGACCACTAAATAGCCATTAAAGGGTAAAAGGGATTTTCATTTACTATCAACCATAGGAGGACTTCATCTAAGGCAGGTAAGCTGAAAGGCCCCCCAACATCTCATAACTAAATCCTCTTAATAGCTTTCTTTTTTCTGGTCTAGTTTGTTGCAATTTAAATGGCTAGTAAATTGTGACTTTCTTTAAAAAAAGAAAAGGAAATTGTACTGAAAGAGGGGAGGGTTATTCAGATACATGGGCAGGACGTGTCTTGTATGTGGATTCAGGACCATCATTCTGTTCAAGAAATAGAGCAGGAGTGGACCCTGTTTTACAAATAGTCTAGTTTGAGAGTATTTGGATAAGGAACATTACTGGCCTACTTCTTGTTAGGATATAGATATTCAGGCCTGTCTGCAAAGGCCTGTACTTTAAGAATTTAGGTGTATTCTTATCGCTTGGCTAGTTCTAGAGGTATAAAAGAAAGAAATCACTGTCTGCCGGTGTAAGGGCCTTCTCTTACTGTGACAGATTGAGGCCCTGTTCTTAGGCTAAGGCCTTTGGCTAAGCAGCAGAGGCAGCCATAAGCTAGGAAGCGAACAGTCATCCTCACATTCCAAACTAGTCACATTGAAATAAGGTGCTATTGGGTTGTTAGGCACTATCAGGACAGGATTGTATTCCTATCACCTCCAGAGAAAGGGAAGTGCCTAGAAAATGTAAAAGGAAACTTAGTTTGATAGCATCCTGTCTGGCAAGAACTCACTTATCAATAGCTGGGATGTGAAATCCTCACTTCTGTATTGTTTTGTCATTATAGTTCCCACTTTGCTATTGTTTGTCTGTATAATCTCTGTCTGGTTCTGTGATTGTTCCTGTCTGCTGTATAATTAATTTTGCTGGGTGTAAACTAATTAAGGTGGTGGGATATAATTGGTTACATAATCATGTTACAATATGTTAGGATTGGTTAGTTAAATTTCAGGAAAATGATTGGTTAAGGTATAGCTAAGCAGAACTCAAGTTTTACTATATAATCTGCAGTCAATGAGGAAGGGTGTGGGTGGGCATGGGCATGTGGGTGAGGGAAATGGGAGCAGGAAATGGGGGTAAGAAAATTGGAATAATGTTTTGCTAAAGTGGGGAATGGGAGTAAGGAAGTTGGAATCATGTTTGGCTAAGGGTAGGAATGGGAACAGGGACACAGGTCTAAGGCTCTGTGGTGTCAGAGCTGGGAAGGAGGACACTAAGGAAGGAAACTGGAATCATGCTTGCTGGAAGTTCACCCCAATAAACATCGAATTGTTTGCACCTTTGGACTTCGGGTATTGTTGCTCTCTGTTCATGCGAGAAGGACCAGGGAAGTAAGTGGGTGAAGGAATAAGCCCCCTAACACTTCTCCCCATTCTCTCCCAGGCAAGTGCTATTATACCTCTCTGAAAATATGAGAGCTGTGTATTAAGTATGTGGGACTGTCTTCCTCAGAAGACTAGATGAAGTTTCTGGACCCCCTGTTGGCAGGATCATTGGGATTCACTTTTACTATCCATCTGAGAAGCTTTGCTACAGTATAACATAGGTGGTAGTAACTGGTGGCATTTAAAAAAAAAAAGTTACTTACATGATACGAAACTACTCAAGATAGTTAAGTCCCAGGCAGACTGCGAAGAGCTACCAAAGGATCTCACAAAACTGGGTGACTGGGCAACAAAATGGTAGATGAAATGTAATGTTGATAAATGCAAAGTAATGTACATTAGAAAACATAATCTAACTATACATATACAATGATAGGATCTAAATTAGCTGTTACCACTCAAGAAAGATCTTGGAGTCATTGTGGATAGTTCTCTGAAAACATCCATTCCATGTGCAGTGGCAGTCCAAAAAGCCACCAGAATGCTAGGAATCACCAAGGAAGGGATAGATAATAAGACAGAAAATATATTGTCTCTATATAAATCCGTGGTATGCCCACACCTTGAATACTGCATGCAGATGTGGTCGCCCCATCTCAAAAAAAGATATATTGGAATTGGAAAAGGTTCAGAAAAGGGCAACAAGATTATTAGGGGTATGGAACGGCTTCCGTATGAGGAGAGATTAATAAGACTGGGACTTTTCAGCTTGGAAGAGAGGCGACGAGGGGGGGATATGATCAAGATTTATAAAATCATGAGTGGTATAGCGAAAGTAAATAAGGAAGTGTTATTGATTCCTTCTCATAATACAAGAGCAAGGGGCCACCAAATGAAATTAATAGGTAGCAGGTTTAAAAAAAAACAAGAGAAAGTATTTTTTCATGCAACGCCCTGTCAACCTCTGGAACTCTTTGCCAGAGGGTGTTGTGAAGGCTGTACTATAACAGGGTTCAAAAGGGAGCTAGATAGGTCCATCAATGGCTATTAGCCAGGATGCGCAGGAATGGTGTCCCTAGCCTCTGTTTGCCAGAAGCTGAGATTGGGTGACAGAGCATGAATCACTTGATGATAACCTGTCTGTTCATTCCCTTTGGGGCACCTGCCAATGGCCACTGTCAGAGGATAGGATACTGGGCTTGATGGACCTTTGGTCTGACCCACTATGGTCATTCTTATATCTTTTCATTATTTCCAGGGCCATATTAGGAACTCCCCCCCCCCCCCCATGTGTGAGGGGAGGTTACATGACAATTACAAAATAATGGAAGAACTGGCATAAAAATTACCTTGTTTTTCTAATGGGTTTTTTGTTGCCCTTTGATTTCAGCGATACAAAATAAAAACAATCCTTGAATGCAATTGTATTTAGGATATATCTGAGCAAATTTATACTGGTTGTTGTGCAATTTATTATATAAGGAACCATTACAAAATGACATCTTTGTCTGTGTGAAAAGGCTTCAAGGAAGGGAGAACTCAAAAGCAGAGTTTTTCGGGTGTCACCGTGATCTTCAAAGATCAATGTTCTAACTAATCAAGACCACTCCAGACATTTACCATAATCTTTAATTCCTTGCACCCTGCTGTTATTTTCTTCAGCTTGTCTTTAGATAAAATGGTATTTCCTAAAGATGATTGGGACTAAAAACTATGGGCTTGATGTTTCTCCCTCATATTCATGCCAGCGTTACCCTAGTGTGACTATTAAGTTGAATGGAATTATTCCAAATTGAAACCAGTGCAAGTAAGAGAAGAATCAATATATAGCTTGCTTTCCTCTCCCTCCCAGATCTATAACTGTAAAGTCTGGTTTAAAAACCAAACTGATGGTGAACAGTAACAATTATGGACATGGATCTGACTGAGGGATTCAGTTTATGTGTGTGCAGCATGAAGATGGGGAGGTATTGTGAAAGTGGACAACATTCTAAACTATAAATAAAGGAAAGAAATCCAGCAAAAATCCCAGGGGTGCATGAAAAAAATATTTACTCTTCACTAATTTTATTCAAACTTGGCTTGTTTCTTAGATTCCAATAAAAAATGCATTGAAAGCTACATTTGACCAAAACCCTGTTGAACTTAACTGAGTTAAGCATGCTGCACACATTTTCTTCTTGGAATATATAGGACAAGTCAGGTTATTTTACTGTGTTGAGGAGGGATTATTTTAGTGTGTTGGGTTATTTTTTTAAAACACGGGCAGAATTAAAAAGTGGCCCAACAGATTTGGCTAAAATTTCTCTCTCATATACACAAACACCCACAAATTGCCTTTTGTCAAAGGCTAAGGGGCTGATCCAAAGCCCGTTGAAATCATAAGACTCACATTTACTTCAGTGGATTTGCACAAGGCCCTAAAGCAAGGGCAATTTCAACCTAAAAGGAATTTGTTTGAAAAGGTTCAGAGTAACTGAAAAAATGAGAGGGGGCAACAAGACTGTGTGTCATGGAGCACAGACTCACCTGGCAGCACCTCCTGCTGGTCATCTTGGGGAATTAGTGTCCAGCCTCCAGAATACCTCCTCCAGGCCAATGTCTCACCACTCCTGGCCTCCACGTCCCTCATCTTGGGTGCTGTCCCCTGGCAGTACCCCCACAGTTCTTGGTCTCCCCCTCCCACTATCCCCACCTCACCTCAGTCTTAGGCTACTGCAAGTCACCAACTAGCCCCCACTCCCTGGGGAAAACCACAGTATAAGTGCCACTCATCATAGGCAAGGGGGTTTGGACCTGCTGCCTCTGCCTACCCATGGTTGCCCCTGCAACCCCTGTACCTAATAGGCCTTCCCAGGCCTACAGCCAGGGGCTTTCCTAGGCCCTAGCTCCCTTAGCCTTTACCAGCCCTGCTCCCAATCTGGGCACTTTCTCAGCCCTTACAGCCAGGTCCCTCTCTCTCCAAGCTAGAGAGAGTCTCTACTAGAGCTTCTGGCTCAAAGCCTTTATAGAGCCAGCTAGGCCCTGACTGGGGCGTGACCCTCAGCTGCCGCCACTTCCCCCAATCAGCCAGGGTTTTGCTCCCTGCCCCAGCAGGCCTTTTCCAACCCCTTCAGGGCTGGAGCTGGAGCTCATCCTGCTACACTGTGGTTGTTGCTGTTCTCCCTACAATACAGATAGAAAAGTCATTTACGAGACGCAAATGATGATGAACTAGACAGCAATAGCACAGAATGACATCTTGACAGTGCGGATTTTTCAGAAAGTACAAGCAAATAGCAATGACTGATGATCTTCAGGCTTCTACTGAATTACAGAGAAGTGCTGAGACCAATAGCTCTAGAAATGCATGTCAAAGATCTGAAAGCAGAACCAAAATAAATGGCAAATGTGTTTGCTGCTGAACTTCACAGTTTAGATTTAAATGCAGGACTACTAATTCGGCTAACCATTGTATAGTTTTCTGTCCCACTAAAGAAAGGAATGATATAACTAGGGTAAGGCAGGTATATGAGAACTATATTCATAAATGTTATTTAGCAGATGTCACTAGGACAGCAGAGGAAGGGAAATTAATAGTAGAAGTAGTATATTGCATTAATGGCTAAGAAACAGAGATCAGGACAGTATTGTGCTATGCACAAAGAGCAAAAAGATACTTCTCCCCTTAAATACCTAAATGTGAATGATACTCAGAGATATACATACTTTCAAGAGAACAAGGTTTTCTGATTTAGCAAACTTGGCACTGCTTCTAATTATTTGCATTTCTATAGTGAATCTGAAAATACTTTGTGGACATTAATTAAACCATTGTTTTTCATTGGTTTTGCACTTCCAGGATCTGCCTGGGACTGGAAATGATGGAATATCTTGAGAGCGACTGTTCATGCAGGATTTCTGGCTTCTTCAGAAGCAGGAACTACAAGAGGTCAATTCTTGAAAGTTTTCAAGCTATCTCTGGAAAGCCCCAGTGGTTTGGATGGTTCAGATAAGGTATGGATCCCAGTGCCAAATTCTGCTCAGTTTTATCTGTGAAATTCAGAATCACTGTATTAAAGGAGTGACACTCACTCCAGATTTACACTGCTGGAATTGAGATCTGATTTTGGCAGAGCTATCTAATGGAATGAGCACATATTTGTGAGCCAGGAACCCCTGAGATCAAGCCCTTGCTCTGCCGCTGAGTCACTGAGCCAGACTCATATTTCAGTAATATCAGTGTGGAACCAGAGTAACTCCATTAAACTTATTGGAATTAATTTCACTCCCACAGACTTAGCTGCACCATAAATTGCTGGGAAGACTTTAAGAGAAACAAATGTAGAGATTGCCACTCTGGGGTTATTATTCAACCATATTAAGAAAATCATCGTGTTTTCAAGTTCCTACCCGGGTGGTTCATTCTGCCTAGGGAGCCCTCTCAGGCGCATTCTGAGTATTCCTAATTGCATGAACAAGATGAGAATGCGGCTGTATTTTTCCCCACAGTGCGAAACTAAACACTTTAGTTGCGTGCAGTGTTGTTGTAGCTGTGCCAGTCCCAAGATATGAGAGAGATAAGGTGGGTCAGGCAACATCTTTTATTGGACCAACCTCTGTTGGTGGGAGAAACAAGCTTTCAAGCGACACAGACCTGAGGAAGAACTCGGTGTAGCTCGGAAGCGTGTCTCTCTCACCAACAGAAGTTGGTCCAATAAAAGATATTCCCTCACCCACCTTGACTCTAACACTTCAGTTGATATTTTCAAATAATTAGCATCACAGTTGTGCCTGCAAAATATGAGCTTGTGCTAGTAATTGTGCACACAAGTATCAGTTTGCACACACAACAACCTATTTGGTTTGAAAATTCCACATTGTATCAATAATTGCCAAGTATATGCATGAACTAATTAAGTGTTGCTAATTCACCCACCAGAGCTGCATGATGTTGATTGGAGAGTACTGGAATAGGAAACAAATCCTGTACCTCTCATAATATTATATACGTATTCTCATAGAAATTGCTGTACAAGGCTGTCTAACAGCCTAATCAAATAAACCTCTTTCATCAAATGTACAGTGAAGCTGATCTCCTTCAGAGTGCCATCTTACTTTGTATTTAGACAGCACTGAGTTCCTGACATATAACATGCCTTCTATGAGCAATTTCTGTGTAGGTATTTTGTAATTTGTGTCGTTTCTTCTTCTAGATCAAATGTGATTGGATAAGTTCGTTGAGCAGAAAAGATCAGAATGCATTAAGGAAGCAATGACAGAAAATGCAAATGTCATGGAACAAAAAATAACTCCTGATTCAGCCCAAATTAAGGAGACACTGAGAGATTAGAGAAAATTGATAAAGAAAGAGTAAACCTTACCAAGGAAAAAGCTTGGGGCTAAATCCTCTTCTGTGCCACATGCTACAGAGCACAGGAAAGGTGGATTAAACTATCATTATGCTTCCTGACTCCTAGGGCAAGTACCACAATTATACATCAAAAAGGGGTATTTGGGTGTACTAGCAGCCAGTTAGAAACACAGATGGCCATTTGCATATGAAAATATCTGTACGAATGCTATCTGCACAAAGATACACACAAAGCTTTGAAAAACAGGACTTAAAGTCCCTCGTGATTACAGCTAGAGCAGGTCAGGAATTTTTGGACAAAATATTTTTTCACCAAAGAAAATGCTGATTTGTTAAAACCAAAACTGTTCATGAATCAGCGTCAGTTTCGACAAATGCCCTAAATAAAAAAAAGTTGAAAAAAGTTTCAAATTTGTTGAAACGTTCTGAAATTTACATGAATTGAATGTGAGCCCACAATATGATGCAGTTTTGAAAAAAACTGATATCATTCTGGGGTCAAACTAACAGGGGTGTTGTATGGAAGCCCTGGCGAGGCCCCAGCTGTAGTAGTGTGTCCAGTTTGGGGCACCACACTTTAAGAAAGATGTGGACAAATTGGAGAAAGTACAGAGGAAAGCTACAAAAATGATAGCATATTAAAAATCTGACCTGTGAAGAAATATTAAAAAAAACTGGGCAATTTTAGTCTTGAGAAAAGAAAATGGAGGGGGGACCTGATAACAGTCTCCAAATACGTTAGGGGCTCCAGGTCCACAATGGGTCAGACAACAAGTAATGGGCTTAATCTGCAGCAAGGGCAATTCCGGTTAGGAATTAGGAAAAGCTTTCTAACTATAAGGATAGTTAAGTTCTGGAATAGTTTTCCAAGGGAGATTGTGGAATCCCCATTTTTCGAGGGTTTTAAGAACAGATTAGACAAACACCTGTAAAGGATAGTCTGGTGGTTTACTTGGTCCTGCCTCAGTGCAGGGGGCTGAATTACATGCCCTCGAGGTCCCTTCCAGCCCTACATTTATTTTATTCTAATCTGACCAAAATAAGAAAAGAAAAGAAAGTGGGTTAAAAATAAACAAGGTCAAAAATCAAAACAAAATGTTTCAAAAAAATTTAAATGAGAGGTTTTGATGGACCCAAACTGAAAATTGTTTCGGTTTTATGGTTCACAAAAAGTTTGGAGATTTCAACTTTTTGAGATCAGAAAAATTTTGAACCTCTTGAAAATAGTTAAAGGATAGGAATACTATTTCCTGTCCACCTCTGATTACCTCATTCAGTGATTTCAATTTCCCAAATAACATTTTTCCTTCTCCCCCTGGCCCAATCCTGAAAGTCTGAGCTTTGTGTCCCCTGTAATGTCTCCTTTGTATTATATGTCTTTTGTCCTACTTTATCAGACGAGCTCCATCTCAGCTGAGATGGTTTTAGCCTCAAAATCAAAGAGCTTCTGCATCTATCTCAAACAATTTACAGAAGTACAAGATTGCAGCATCTTCAATATATCCGTTCAATAGTGCACCATATTTACAACTGGGTCAGCACCAACACGTTTGACGCTGACATTTCAATTCGGTCTTTGATGTGTCCTTGAAAGTCTGGCATAGCAACATGGGCAAAACATAAAATAAAATAAAAAGGTTTTATTGTGCTCTGAAGCACTTTTCTGTATACTTGTGTAAGTGAATCCCACCGAGAGATTTTAGAGCCTGTAAACACTGTTACGCAACATGTATTGATTTTCCCACTGCATGCTTACGCTCATCAGCTGACACTGCATTTGTTCTCTTTAAAAAGTCTGAATACCACATTTCTTTGCCTCTGAGGCCAAAACAGGGCCCATGGGATGAATGACACAGAGCCCTGGTGTCTCAGTTAAATCAAATTTCCTTTACATTGCTCTGGCACTGTCTAGGGGCCTTCAAATGTTTGTTTAAATTAAATGTACTGCCCACCAGGTGAAAGAGACCTCAGTAGAAAGGGGAGTCAAACCCACATCTGCCAAAATGAAGTCTTGAGTTCTCACACCAAATATTAGACTTTTTCTTTACTAGCTTGGCATCATGATTGTTTTAGGAAGCAGAGCACGGGAGACTGGCTTCACACTGATCTCTTACCACTGGAGGCGTAGGGTCAAGTCCTAGGTCAGGTCACAAGTAAAACTGAATTTGGAAGGTTTCATCCTTGTCCCTCTCAGGCTCAACACAAAATCACACAGTATGGAGGAATCTGACAAGATCAGTAGATGCCTCTGAGAAGAGCGTGGAAAGGCAAGGAATTGGCTGCAGTATACTGCTGCATCACCATGGATGGGCTCATTTTAAAAATCTGTAACTCAAATATAATCTAGAGAGCTAAAAGGGTAAATAAATAGCAATTCCTCACATTTCTGATGACCAGTCACACCCTCATATTGGAGGAGGGATCAAAAACAACAACAACTCTTCATGTTCATTCTCCCCATCTTCATTCTCAGCCAAGTGATGCTATTAGCCACGACAAAAGAAACAAACAAAAAACAAACAAAATTATCCAACTCTGCCATGTGCCTGAAAATGGCATTTAACTCTTCGAACTGTTAAATAAAATTGATGCTTTAAGAATGATTGAACACAAAGGACTTTTTCTTCATTCCAAATGCCTTCTGAATTAAACTCACCTCCCATTTTATTGTGCTTAAGAAGTGCAAAGTGGGAGGATCCTGCTGATCCTTTCTGATTTCAATCCCTAAAGGTATGCACTTTTCTTATTTAAATAATGGCTGCCCAGCACGTCTTTGATTTCCAGAACTTTTCACCTGCCCACAGTCTTCATACTGGAAGCAAAAAAAAGGGCATTTCTTATCCTTATAATTAACAGCATGGTATAATGATGTTAAGAGGGTAGTTTTTACTAATTGGCTCCTTTGCCAGAGTACAAAAGAACTAAAAGAAAAAAGCTTGTTTAAAAAAAGAGAAAAGTTAAAAACCCAATTAAAGTATGAATATCAACTCTGAATTCAATGCATTATCTAATTACTCATTACCATACAGGTTCTATATACATAGAAAGAGAGAGCCAGTAAAATGTCCTGAGTGTTAAAGATTTTTTAGGCATAGTGCTTCAGAACACTTGTTCTTGTCAAAAGGTAATTCCACCATTTTCTGGTTCACCCTGAGAGTGGAGAAATTGATGGAATGAGGAGCTCGTTTCAGTATGACAGAAAAGCCATGCAATGTGCTTGAAAAGAAAGCTTTGAATTACACTTGGCATTGCTGAGCCCAGAGCTGGTGGCAGCCACCACAGTAAAAAAAAGCGGCATAGCATCAGCTAGCAGATAAAAGCAAACAGAAAATAGAAACTCCTCTTTCCACTGTCACTTGTTGCATTTTTCTTGTGTACATCGCTTGTTGACTCAGCTAGAGCGAGGGAGAAAAAGGAATGTTTCAGTATTGTTATTCCCATGACATAAATGTGCATTCTGGCTGCATACTACTGTGTATGACTCATCCCTATCTTTGGATGCTTTACCAAACTGCAGCATCCATATCCCTTTTTGTTTAAATTTTTTCGGTTATTGTAGTAAAAGCATATCTGTTACCTGTAATGCAACACCAGCGACTTAGTAAAGTGATTTGAAAATGTGAACCATTATACAAATGCCAGATATCATTATTATTTTACTGAAACCATCAAAGACAACTTGAAACAATTCTACAATCTGGAACGTCTCTAATGAATATATATATGTATTAAACAATGGATCACAGTTTGGGCCAGATTCTGTATCTTGGCTACAGCACCTTTGCACCATTCAGGAGGCATAAAGGGGTATAATGCATCAACAAAATCACCAGCACAATATTCCTTGTGCATAGGAACTCCCTGCTGGTGGCCCTGTACCACAGCTGGGCCCTGGACCTCTGTCCCTGTAACTCCAGGAAGGGATGTGGAAGAGCTCTACTGCATTACATCAAACCCTCCCTGGCAGAGGGCCCATTGAGGGCAATTTTTAGCATAGAATCATAGACTTTAAGGTCAGAAGGGACCATTATGATCATCTAGTCTGACCTCCTGCACAATACAGGCCACAGAATCTCAACCACCCATGTCTGTAACAAACCTCTAACCTATGTCTGAGCTATTGAAGTCCTCAAATCATGGTTTAAAGACTTCGAGGTGCAGAGAATCCTCCAGCAAGTGACCCGTGTCCCACGCTGCAGAGGAAGGTGAAAAACCCCCAGGGCCTCTGCCAATCTGCCTTGGAGGAAAATTCCTTCCCGACTCCAAATATGGTGATCCACGAAACCCTGAGCATGTGGGCAAGACTCACCAGCCAGACACCCAGGAAAGAATTCTCTGTTGTAACTGAGATCCCACCCCATCTAACATCCCATCACAGGCCATTGGGCATATCTACCGCTAATAGTTGAAGATCAATTAATTGCCAATATTAGGCTATCCCATCATATCATCCCTTCCATAAACTTATCAAGCTTAGTCTTGAAGGCAGATAGGTCTTTTGCCCCCACTGCTTCCCTTGGAAGGCTGTTCCAGAACTTCACTCCTCTGATGGTTAGAAACCTTCGTTTTAGGTGAGATGAGAAATTTCAGTTGCATCCATCTAAGGATTTAATTATAAACAACAGTAAAAAAAATCATAAATGAATCATTTTCACATATAATAAGGCAAATTTTCTGCTGAGAAATGAGGTGGGACAGTGCATCTGCCTTGAGAATTTTTGTTTGAAAGGGCAGCCGATGCCACCTAGAAAACATAGAAGAATAGTATATTGGCAAAGGTTTCTTTTTTATTTCTGTTCTTTATTTCTAAGAGGATGGGCATGAAAACAGGATCCATCTGAAGTCACAATGTCCATAAAGTTTCAGTGAATATGTCTTCACTACAAAACAAAACAAAAAACCCAGCTTTGGCAGTGAGTCTCAGAGCCTGGGTCTACAGACTTGGGCTTGCGCTATGGTGCTAAAAGAATAGTCATGTACACATACCTGCCCAGGCTGGACCTCAAGTTCTGGAGCCTGGGGAGGGAGAGTGGGTTTCAGATCCTGAGCGGGAATGTCTACATTGCTATTTTTAGCACCATGGAGGGCCCAAGTCTGTAGACCCAGGCTCTGAGATTTGCTACCATGGGGGTTATTTTTTTTCCAGTGTCAATATACCAAGTGTATATAATCACTGGAAATCATCATAACATGACAAAGAGGAGCATCAATGCAAACATCTGTAACTGGCAGATTCATGAACATCTCTCCGCAAAGGAAAAATGGTTGTGAAGAATATGTTGTGGTTACCATAGTATCTTTAACAATGGGAAGGCAGGTGGGATGAGTGTTGCCTGGCCAGACTGAAAAGATTTTGAATACCCCCTTTTCCCCTGTTATTAAGATAACTATTACTTACACAGCTAGCCTAATGATAAAGTGCCATTAATAATGGGTTCTCAAGAAGAGAGCAGTGAAATTACAATACTATGCAAGGGCTGATTTCCCACAACAAGATGCTTTTAATTTTAAATATGGGCTTTAGAGGCAAGAAAGCACAGTCCCCATGCACTGCTGTTTTGGAACCATTGCAAATTAAACAGTTCTAGCTAAGCATTTTGTGACTACAGTCAGACAATCTTTCTATTTTAGGGCAATTGGGAAATATTGGTGGGTGCACCTGTTGTAAATGTATATATCCAGATTTGCTCATGGAAATGAAGGCTTATGTGCTCAACTACACACGTTAAATGCCAGATATAAGGTTCTGTGCATGAAAATAGAGTTTCCACAAATGCTGTGGATGTATTTTTGGAGAACTTTTACTTATGAAACTCCTAATGTTTAATTTAGTGTGACTGAAGGAGCATGCTGTCTCTCAACACTGTATTCTACAGTATAGGCTATGGTAGTTTGGGATAGATGCACAGCTTGCTCTAACCACATCTTGAAAAATGAGCATACAGATTAAGACCTAGATATTTGAAGTTAGATATATTCAATTGTATGCATGTATTTGCACCTGATTCATGCTGCAGATATGTGATATGCACACACTGATTGAGCAGAAGTGACCTGTTACCTGACATACACAAATCATGTATGTACAAAGGCCAAATTTGCACACTGGGTATTTGTATGCATAATTTTATGTGTGTGCAGATACACCTCTACAGTTGTGCATACCTATTCTTGAAAACCTGGCCCTGATTTACTACACAGTCCAAAATAAATAAACAAATGCATAAAAACTGGCAGTTTCCAATCCAGTTCTAATTTCATTTGCACAGGAGTGAAAACTGTCGGGAGGCCAGGCTGTGAAAAGAGAGGAAACAGGCTGTGAACAGGGAGAATTTAATCTCCCTTACAGATCCGTTTGTACCCTCAACAAGCTAATAAATGTTATCAATTTTTAAAAACATACACAAAAATCAGGCTGCTTGCTGGGAGACAATTTTCTATTGCTTTTTATCTCTAAGTTCAGTGGCTTGTTCTCTCCTTTTGTCTCACATTTATAATTAATACATTTGAATAAAAGAATTAACTGGTAACCAATATTTTCACTCTGAAGGTTCAGTTCTTGCGTTTAAGGTTGTGATGATCAAAGTGAAAAAGTTGCAGAGGCTGAGCTATAATAAACCTGGAGAAGCCTGAATCCTCATGTAAAAGCTTGTGAGCTTTGCTGTGTCCCCGCCTCTTCCCAAGCCAACCCAAATACATCCATTTCCCTTCTCCTTCTTCCCAATCCTCCAGGTTTTTATTCTCCAGACTGCATTGATGCTGGAATGAGAGGTGCTGGGGTGCTGCTGCACCCCCTGGCTTGGAGTAGTAAGAACAATCCAAATACATGGTTTCCCCCTTCAGCACCCCCTACTGTAAAAATTGTTCCAGCACCACTGTTTCAGAGGCCAATTCCTTCCTATGATCCATGACAGATCCCCTCACAGGGGTGAAGAAAAATAACGGAATTTTAAAACCACTAGCCTATTGGATTCTTATGGTCTGCTGCCTCCTGTAGAAAAAAAGGAAAAAGCTACTGTGGAAAGAACATTCTCTAATGATCCAATTTCACACTTGCAATTTGAAACCTCAGACAGCCAGCAAAGGCAGTCTTACCACCATCAGCAGTTTATCTGAAAGCAAATTGCTCAATACATGCTATAAAAGGGGGGGAATCAGCTATATTTTTTGCTAAGTTTTATATATATATATATAGCAAACTGCCTTCCAGAAAATGACCTGATGCCGGGTCAAGCGTATGCTTTTAAAATTCAGACGGCAAGCAGGCTGCGCAGGTGCACTTCAGTCACCTGAAGTGCTAGCACAGCTTTCCACTTTGTTTGCATCAATTTTAACGGGTTACGGAGGTTTCTCAATATACGCAGAGTGTTCAGGCGGTTCAGAAACATGTTCCTAAAATATCTGAACCCAACCCAGTGAGGTGGTGAGCACCCTCATGGCCCATCAGGCCTCAGCGACTTACAATAGCAGGTCTTGGTTTTCCTTTATGACCCCTTGTCCACTGCTGAATGGAAATGCTTACAAGAACTGAATTCTTCTCCCTGATAGTCCTCCCTTGGACCTGATTGGTCTGTTATCCATTAACATTCCATCAAAATCAATGGCTTATAATTGGGGCGTGCCTGGAACATTCACCATGGCAGCAGGTGAGTTCTAACAACCTGGAGATAAATTCTTCATAAGCAGAAAGCTCATTCAAAACACAGCATCCTGTTCGCCCGCTGTCTGACAGGGGTGTGATCATATTGCATCTGCTCTGAGTTCTTTACCTTGGCTGCCACGAAGTAGCAGATTGGTTTTAAGCTGGCACCGCTGTTCTTTTAAAACCTGGAAATAGTGCTGGCTCTGGCTCCAGTTGGAACCTCCTCCACAGAGCCTTGTCATAATGGATAGCTGCGCTCAGATTCTATCGGCCTTCTAAGAGAAGCAGTACAGGACACTCAGCCCAGGGGAAGGGGACTAAAGTGGCTTTACTCCACCTCTGTATCCTCCCTGTCCTTGGCTGCTTGAGGGTGGGGAGAAGCCCCTGTCTAAATTATGGCTGGCCTTGGGGCTACCCTACATACACAGCACTGCCTTGAATTGCTGCAATGCAGCATGCTATGGTTCTGCCCCTAACACACCCACCCCTCAGCATGCTCTCTACCCCAGGGCTTGCAAAGGAGTCCTTGGGAATCAGTTTTACAGCATTCTTCCACAATGCCTGCACCAGGGGATTTTCCCTCCAGCTGGGCACAACACTTTAAAGACTCCTTTATGTCACACTCTGGCTTTTTGTAAAGGGGCCAGAGCAGAATTTAAGATCTGAAACCAAATCCTTGTGGTTATATTGCCTGGGCCTGGGGACTGCAGGTTAATGGACTGAGTTAATTTGTGATAGATGGTATCTTCCTCTGTTTTAGTTTATTTCTGAGAAAGACTTTGGAATCACTCTGACTTAATCTAGGAGACCTACAGTTTGATCAAAAGAAAAAGTAAAGTGGGAAAAGAGGAGAGAAAAACCTAATTAGCAATATTTTATTTGCAAAGAACCCATCCACTGAAAAAGTTATAGACAGACCAATAATCTCAACTGTGGGCACTGAACAGCAACAGATGCTATAAATTAGAAATGGACTCAGCCCACCATTTTGGGAGCCAGATTCAGATTCTGAACATCCCAAAGTTAGGAGGTGTGCAGAACCAGGCTTTTGTTTCAGTCAGTAATTGAGATGGGTCTGGTTGGGAAATACAGATTGCGACCCATGTTCAGATGCTGAAATCCCAAAAATTCTGGGGAGATTTTGATCAAGGGTTTTGTTTGGGTCCATCTTTTTATAGTCAAAGGATGCTAGTGAGTGGCAGTAGTGATCTTTCAAATTCTCCAGATGCCCTGTTTCTATGTAGTCACCTAGTCATGGGTGGCAGGTATAATAGGCTGTGCATCCCCAAACAGCCAGGTGTGGCCCCGCCCACACTCTGCCCCCAGCCCCTCCCCTCATCCTGCTTCCTACTTGGTGCGGCTCCAGTCCCCTGTGCGATGGCCCTGGCTTGGGCTGGGGTCACGCTGCCCGCCCTCCTGGGCTGGGCTGGGAGCCGGCAGTTGCAGTGCAGGGGGCTCTGGACTAGCCTCCCCCAGCCAGCGCTTCTCGCACCGCCCATGCACAGGGTAACTAAAGAGGAGTAAATTTCAGAGGAGTTAGTTATTTAGTTTGGATGCACATGCAAAGCTCAGATGAAATTGATCCAAACCTCTCAGATCTAGAAATTGAACTGAAGATCTCCTTAGATTTCCAGTACTGCTTTGTTTGTCTAGGTCAGTAATACCATGAAAATGGCCTTGTGATATTTTGATCATTTTGCTTCTGTTCCCTGATGAAACCAGGAAATGGAGAGAGAGGTGTGTGTAAAAAGGATGGGAGGAGGCAGAGAAATGCAACAAAAGTATTGTTTGGGGTTCATAGTGAAGATTTGGGGCAGTTGTTATTTGATCAGAACTAGTTCATCTGTCCCTAGTAGTGACATTCTGGGATCTGTGCAATATAATGGGGCATGACTGCAAAGTTCTTCTGTAATCAAATTATGCACATGTCACTATCGGTGTTAAAGCAGCTAATTTATTATTTGTATGTGCAGCTTATTATTTGTGCGATGCACTGTGAACATTTCCTTTAATTAAGAAGATGCCCAGCCTGCTGTGTTTAATTAGGTGACCATAAAAACCCAATAGCCTGGTCTCAAATTTGAATTATAATACACATAACTTGTTTTGATTCGTCGGTCATCTGAAAATTGATTTGCCGATGAGTCAGTTTTTGGTCAGACCACCTGGAGACATTATTAATAATTCAATACGCAGAGTGCTATATACACCACCTCCCGCTATGGACCTCTGACACACCAGTTAGAAATGGGAACAAGTAATGCCTGCTTTTGGATTTTATCCCATACTTGTCTGCTTTTGGGACCCAACTCCTTGAAGACAGTTGTAATAACTGATACTTTGCTTAGTCAGTGCTACATAAGAAAATACCTATGTCTGAATGTCTCTAATGCCCCTTCTCCCCACTCATGCCAGCTTTTATGAAAGGATACCTCCTTTGTCTATTTCAGATAATAATGATCAATCTGATCCTAAAACCCCAGGTAATCCTTATACATGTGGGTATTCCGATTGGTCTTAATTTGACTGCTCATGTGAGGAAGAATTTGTTGATTTGATTTCAGTGGTACTGCTCGTTATAGGTAAAACACAAAATCCTGAACACAACTTTGGCAGGTCAGAAGCTTCTGATTTCTCCTCTAATATTTTATAGTGCTATTGTGCACAGCCCTTCACCACACATCTTCTCATTCAGAAATGTCAGTGTTTTATTCTCTCCTAATTGACTGTGCTTTTGTTTTATGTTATTTAATACAATATGTCTAAACTTGGGTATTTGAAGTCAGTGCCTGATGGCTGATATTAATGTTTAGCAAGAAGTGTCTATAGGCTTCATATCTGATCCTGCCTTCAGTATCTAGGGCATTTCTTGCTCTTCTCTTTCCCCTCAACAGGAGGTACTGCTTTCCGCCGAGCTCTGGACAATGTTATGTGGAACCGTCAGGAATAAGGAACATAGTGTAGTTATGCTAAAGATAACTGCTTTCTTGTTTACTTCATTTACATATAATTAGGGCTGGGCAGAAAATGAGAAATCTATTTTGTGAAAAATTCTGAGGGTTCAAAATTTATTTTCATTCACCATAGGTATGAAAGCAAAACCTTTTGAAATTTTTCACAACAAACAAACAAAGAAACCTTCCCCCAGCAGAAAATAGTCAATAGCCCAGTGGTTAGGATACTTTGCCTAGGATGTGAAAAATCCATCTTAGGTTTGTGTCCCTGTTCTGAGTTAGGCTGTAGTGTTGGTCTCTCTATCTCTTCTGTTGGAGCTGTTTCATTTTGTATAAAACATTAAATATTCATTGGGCCAGAGAGAAAGAGAGAGATTAAGAGAAGGGACTTGAAAATCCTGCTCCAAGCTATGAGGATGACAGAGATTTTCAAAGCAAAGGTTGCCAGAATTTTCTAAAATGGACTAACAATATCTTTCCCCCTATCCTTTTTCTTGAAAATGCCTGTACTATTTTGACTGAGATTTTCCAGAAAAATTCAGCCTGAGGAAGACATGGACAATTTCAGCCCAACCCATTAAAGTTTGGTAAAGTTACAAGCAGCGGAAAAAAGGGTCTTACCATTGGGCATGTTGAGCACCTTAATAATAGGTAGCAGCCACCTTTTACACACACACCTTTTCTTCTACAAACAGAATTTACAATCTAACACTTGGACCATTACAGTACTGGGGAAAATTGAGACCACATCTTAACGTTTTAATACCACCTAATGTCAGTGGTATTGATTGACAAAAGTTCAATTAAGGTAGTACTTTTTTAATGTATGTTCAAGGGATTCATTCATTTTCCTATTATATATATATGTATAAAAACAGTCCTCCACAAAATCTGCTGTCATTTCTGTAATCTGTAGTGTATTCTCTTCAAACAAAAAATCATTATAGCTGAGCACTGGAATATTTGTGTTGTTCAGGTAGTCCTAGCATTTGATACTTGTTCCATCTTTCGACTTGGGATGCAATGCTGACATGCTCTTACAAATTGCGTCCTCTAAGGCATAAAATTTACAGGATTTACATAAAATAATCCGGAGGAAAAAAGATTCCTTAACTGCTGGTGCCTGATACCAGTTGCTACACAAGTTATATTGTGCAATCTTGTTCTGTGGTTAGCATTCTTTCCCTTTATGACTCTACTGCACTGTTACAAATCTGCCAGTTAAACTCTATGCATCTCCAGAACGTATTGTCTGGAATGAAACAACCAATTATTTCTTCAGGTTTTGTGGCATAATATCCTAGGAAACCAGCAATTACAGAATCAAAGTGGCATCAAGTGGCGTAGAAAGGAGTTAGCATGTATTATTCCTTAAATAGCAGTTACATGAACTCATAATAAATAGGTATTAAGTGCTAAATGTATGATAAGTAATTTCTGACAATGCAATTATCCAAACAGTACGAGAAAAAGCTACAAGAAGGCATTGTCAAAATCATTTGTGAAAAGTCTACTTGGTTAGATGAAGATACTGCAGGTTTGTTTCTGTGCACGAACCCACTGGAAAGAAAACAACGTAAGTACATGTGTACAAGTCAAAAAGCACATTGTCTGGACACCCAGTAGGCCTCGTCTAGTAAATGTCACCAGCTGTTTTGAACCCTGCCCATGGTTGAAACCTTAACTTGTCTAGAGTGGGTGAGAGGTAGCAGGATGTCATTTTAGCCTAGGAACATGTTAAGTAAAAAACAAAACAAAAAAAGTCACTGAAAGAAAGCACAGAATGAAATCAAAGAAACTGTGCAGGCTGGGATTGTTTGGATTAAAAGATTAGGGTTTTCAAGGTTTCTAGTGAGGTTACACAGTTGCCATAGCAACAAACCAGAAATGTCTTGAAATCAGCGGAAGTGTCCATATATGGACCAATAGTAATGTGGTGTGATTGGATACTTTTGATGGGAACAAGACAGCTAATGCTTTGGGACATTTACTTTTCTAGAGCCCACTTGGTAACTTGCTTGGCCTAGCAGAGGACATTGCCACAAGTTTGGTTTTGCCATGTTGGTTTATCTCAGCAACTCCTGATGTGTAGACCTAAGGTTCCTGCTATTTCCCTTCTCCCACTCCACTGCACCCATCACAGTGTGTCAATTTTCATCTCTGCCTTAATACTTATCTCTCTTTCCTATCTCTCCTCTTCGTGCCTTATGTTTAATAAGAATCCAGCATAGCTAGCCAGATGTAGTATAACACTGGAATTCTTTGCAGTGACCAGACTAGCAAGCTAATCGTGATTCCTGAGCAGCCCGGTCTCGTTAAAAATCATTGCCTTCCATAGACTGTCAAGAGGAATATAAAGGCAACCTAGCCAAATGCTTTCCTGAGCGAGGAAGTAAAGCTAGTTTTCAGGAGGTGCTAAATGTGCCATATGCTGTGCCTATGCTCCTTCAGCATCTTAACTATAATCATGAAAGAGAGAGAAACTGGACTGATGTATATTTTCCAATCTCCCCCGTTCCCCATTGTGTGCATTTGACTTGTTTCCATTTAAGTAGTAATAGACATGTACGTCCCAAGCAGAGCTTGCTCTGCCAGGAAAGGGAGAGAAGCAAAAGTACCTCACCTTGATTTAATTTATTTGGAAATCAGTAAGATACTGTGGAGGTGACTGTTATAAAACCCCTTAGACAGAGACAGACAGACGACAAAATAATTGGATGGTAAAATTGCCATGGCAGGGATTGACTTCATATTTGTGAGTTGTACAGTACCAAGCATATTCTTAGTTCTTAAAACTTAATAGCACTAAATTATGTTTTAGGAGGAGTTTCTCCTTTCATCCCCACTGAAAACAAAATTTTACCTAAAAGCGAGATTGTTCCAGCCTTATTGAAGATATGAATAAAGAAGGATTCTCTATTCCATATTCTCAGTTTTTTGTAGATATCTCATTTAGAATAGTTCAAAGCACTCAAATAATAATGTCAGCTTATGTCCCACATTTCAGTATTTCCAGCTGCAGAATCATGTATTCCGTAAATCCAGATCAGGGCATTTCCCGCATCATCCAGAGAAGACTGGTAGCTTCATCTTGGGCAAAGAGTTGACTAAGGGATTCTTATTCCAATGATGATAATATCTTAGAAACTTAATTGAAGAGCTCTTTCCCAGTACTCCAGATATTTTGGTTGTCTTCTCTTGAGATTTTTTCTATGTTTCTGGCTGCAATAATGCCTGGCACCATATGTTCAAATACTCAATCTCTCTAATGAGTCAAGAGACTGAGTTTTATAATTAATTTTCAGATTTCTCATCTTCAAAACAAAACAAAGAACAATCTTTTTCCTGAGCTCTCCCCATCTTCGGAAATCTTCCAATGCACCCAGGTCACGGTCTGCAGCACTTCTTGCTATTCTGGTCCTGATCCTTTTTTGTGATGAGACCTAATCCGAGAGTTGCAGTAGATTAATAAACTAGCCTATCGGATCTAGAAATCTGGACTTAAATCCTGTTTAAGGCCCCCAATTCAGGCCATTCCCTCAGCATAGGTTTAATCCTATTGATCTCAGTAGAACGACTCATATGCTTACAGTTAGGCATGGGCAAGTACCTTGCTGAATTGGGTCAGACATAAAACTGTATTTGGTGATTTCATCCTCATTCCTGGTGGAAATTGGTTCCTATCACAAAACCATCAAAACACAATGCAGAATGACTGCTCAGAAACAAACAGCATAGGGCCAGTGAGCAGTGCAGGAGGTAGGGTGGCCAGATGTCCCTATTTTATAGGGACAGTCCCAATCTTTGGGGCTTTGTCTTATATAGGCGCCTATTACCCCCCATCCCCTGTCCTGATTTTTCACACTTGCTGTCTGGTCACCCTAGCAGGAGGTGAGACACTAGGTGTATTGACAAAGTAGTCCGGAGGAAGCTTGCAAAACATCTGGCTACAGATCACACTTCCAGCAATAGCAAATTCAGGTACAAAATGTAGAAGATAAATTATTATAGATAATGAAGTCCAATGATTATATAATTCAAAAACTGAACTGAAGAATTCCTAAGAATTAAAGGCCATCATTGTGCCTCTGCTGTAAGATGTGGAGCTCCTGGATCTTTGACTATAAAAGGGACTGGCAGCTCATGTACTCGTCCGCAGCATTATGAAATATCAGTTGCTCAAGGAAAGATATGGGAAATCTATCAGCTAGCCCCCTCCCATCCAGGAACATCTAAAACAACAAAACATCATGGTCTGGACACCCACTCGTCTAGTCACTGGACACCCACAAAATGAAAAACTTTACTTTTTGTTTCCATTTTTTAATTGTTTGACTCACAACAAGTTGGACTGAGTGAAAGAGTTGAGCCAACCAAATATGAACAACCAGAGAACACAGAGTCTAGGAACCAAAGGTTTTTCCATTTTAAAAGAATCCTTCTTTCTGGTATCTACCTGTGATAGAGAATGCATCAGCAGATTCCACCTTTATTTCTGAGGTGGGGGAACAATGTCTTGTGGTTAAAATGGTACAAATGGAGAATTAGGAAATGTGAGCTCTGTTTCTAGTTCTGCTTTTGACAAATCCACACTTAGTGACTTGCCCAAAGTGTCTCAGTGACTTATCAACATCCGTTCCATTGAAATTCAATATGGTCCTAAATCACTTAGGTGCTTTTGAAAAATCCCACCTTTAACCTTTCAGTGTTGCCTGTCTAAATAGGGTGCCAATATGTGCCTATGATAAGGGAAAAGCTTTAGATTCTCAGGTGAGAGGCATTTACAAAGAGCAAAGCAGAAGTGCAGCAGAAACCTCCGAGGGCTTGTCTTCACTACTGTAAACTTAAGATGTAACTCAAGTGCTGCCCCTCACTCAACTCACCTACACACACAAAAATCTCTAGCCCAAGTTAAGTGGTGCTGTAAACTCAAGATAGATGGGTTGGGGCAGTGTGGGCTGGGCTGGTGTGAAGAAAGGGTGAGGGGAGGAGACATTGAACCTCAAGTGCTGCCGACACTAAAGCAAGTAATGTAGTGAGGATGCAGCAGCAGGCTACAGGTCAAGTTAGCACAACTCATCACCTGCTAATCCAATCCAGGCACTCTACTAGTTTGACCACTCTGACTTGAGCTAGGTTAGCTGGAGTGGAATAACTTGGGTGTACAAACTCGAGCTAACCGTTGCAGTGAAGACAAGCCCTTTGGTACAGGCGTACCAATGGAAATGCTGCTAACAATTGAGCCCATAGGCGGGTGGACTCACCCCTGTGGCACCTCCTGCTGGTAGTCATAGGGTATTAGCTCATCCAGCCACCAGAGCACCCTCTGCAGGCCAGTGATACACCTTATTGCCAGCCCCCGTGTCCCTCCCAGGACCTGGTGCCCCTTTCTCTGCAGTGCTGCCTGCCCTGGCAGTACCCCCACACTCTCAGGTTCTGGGTCTCCCCACCTCACCTCAGTCTGGGCTACTGCCAGACTCTGGGGCAGACTGCAGTATAAGCCACTCATCACAGGCCAGGGGGTTCAGACCTGCTGCCTCTGCCTACCCATGGGCTGCCCCTCTGCAATCCTGCACCTATTCAGCCTGTAGTCAGGCCAACAGCCTGGGGCTTTCCAGGCCAGAGCTCCCAGCCCTGCTCCAATCTGGGTGTCCTGCCCTGCAGTCAGGCCCTTCTCCCTCTACAGGCAGAGAGAGACTGTCTGGGCTCCTGGCTCACAGCTTCTTATAGGGGCCAGCTGGGCCTGATAGGGGCATGGCCACAGCTGAGCCTACCTTCCCCAATCAGCCCAGGCTTCTTGCCCCAGCCACAGCCCTCTCCAGGGCTGTTTTAAGCCCCGAACGGCAGGAGCAGGTAACCACCCTGCTACAGAGCCAAATCCTGCTCCCACTGAAATCTATGGTAAAACCCATTGGGTTCAACTGGAATAGGAGCTAGCCTATTGAGAGAAGGAGCTGCCAGGCAGATGTTTGGCAGGATCAGCCCCATCGTCTGCGATAACAGTTTAGGCTCCTTTTTCGCTTTGTTTTTTTTTTTCCATTTACACCCTTATCTAGTCATTAAAGATATAAATCTGTGCACTAATCTCGGATCAAGGGAAATACAGGACTGGAATGATGGGAGTATAGTGTGTGAAGAGGCACTGGCAGTAGGAGCCAGAACTATTATAATGATTGATTTGCAATCACAAATCTGTATGGGGGAAGCTTGCATTGTGCTTGTTCACACTGTGCCTGGCTCTGACCAGAGCTACTGGCCTCCCCTCCTTAATAGCATTAAAATCACTCCAAGATTTTAAGAATGAACAATCACAGTACCCAGCACATGCATCTTCTCCTGGTTACTCTCCTTTGGTGGTATTCACAAATGCAGTATCACACTTCAGTCATTGGGGAGGGAATAATGAGGGCTGAAAGAGCTGGCCCTCTGTGGGTAGCTGTCAGGTACAATTGCCTTCTTTGCTGTCCCTGCTGATATCCTTAATAACTCAGAACAGTTGTGCTTGAAAACTGAAAGTATGACGTTACTTCCAAAAGCTACTGTATGACAAGGGTGGTCTTCTTTGGACAAGAAGGTGAGACATGGAGAGAGCTGTAACAGTTTTAAGGACTAAGGGTTCTGCTCTGGCTTATAACGAATCCACCTGTGTTAGGGAGTGTGGGAGCTGCATCACACAAGTGGCATGTCTGCCACAGTGCTCAGGGGGATGCTTTCACTGTTACAGCCTCATGGGAGTGGAGGGGGATGCATCACATGCTTTTCCAACACAGCTGGGCAGATGTGCTGAATGGAGTGGACGGTATGGGCTCATGGACCAGCCTCCTCCCAATCTCACCCCCTGCTGTCAGGGGAATGCAGGGACTGAAGTCCTGGCCAACCCCTCCACAGGCTTCTTATGACATCGCTTTCCCTGGCACACCCACACAAAGGCTTAGACCCATTCTGGCCCTGTAGGAATTCAATCAAGCATTCCTGCAGTATATGAAAACACAATGGCACTCAGAGGGAACGAAGGAGCTTCTTTTCCTCCATGTAAATTTTTCATGAGTTACTTTTCCAGATTCACTTGTACAAACGGATAATGGATTCTTCATGACCACTATTTCTGTCAGGTCATTTGATCTTATTGGCACAGCTCTGTGGGAAGAGGACTTGTATAGAAGATAGCATGATGCCACAAATCAATTGTAAGACCGGATGTTTAGGGCGCTGCAACAAACCTAAAGTCGTACCATGAAAATCACTTTTTATACTATTTCTAAAACGCCTAGCACTTCCTGCAACACAAGCCTTGGGACTAAACAGATTGCATAATGAATTTCTCAGTGGAAATTCACAAAGCTGTCAAAATGTATGTTCATTACGGATTTTGAAATCAACAAACAAACAAAAGTGATTTGAGTTAACTGATTTAATTAATTGTCCATATGGCAGTTAATTGTTATGGAGAATATTTCTTTTAGATAATAAAAATAAATGTTCTTTGTTTACATTTCTTGCTATGGAAAGAGACAAAAGATGTTCTTGGCAAATTTCCTGTATTAAGGGTAGAATATGAATAATATATAGGCATTAGGGAACACTTTATGTAGCTTCAAAAATTGTATGTGTGTGTATCTATAATCTTGAATTTAATAACTGCTCACCTAGGGAAACCTCTCCTTTGTATTATTTTGCATGTAATTTGAAACATAGGTCCAGTGAATATCATAGCATCTGAATATACCACTAAGCCTCACACTTTACCAAACTTTTAATGGGAACAGCATTAGCCCCTCAAGAGCAGAATATGGCACAGCATTGATTTATCACACATCACAGTCATACCTAAATCAATAAACTTTTTTCTTCCTTCTTCCTCCTCCTTGCCAGACTCCAATGCAGTGACAACCACCAGTTCACTAGAAACCAAAATATTTTGCTAACTAGGAATAAGTCCCTACTGGATAATGAACTCTTTGCTGTGTCTACATCCTCTTTTGAGGAGTCAGAAACTTTTCTTTCTCCAGCGTACTCCGCTGGAACATGAGATGTACGTCCTTCAGTACATCATCATTAGGAGAAAATGAAACCTTTTTCAGTTCATTTCAACAGTGATTCTCTTTATCACTTACCAGATCTGGAAATATATGCAAGTGTATTCAAAATTGGTTTTTTGCTATAATTAAAAGTACAAAGTTGCCCTTCAACAAGAAGTGAATTGAATGTGCCTTTCCAGAATAATATTCTCTCCATATCACTGTTCCAATATTTACTTGTTACTAAACAGTATCTGGAATCACAACCTGGGATTGAAATTAGTATGGAAGGAAGATATACCATAACCCTCAGGGAACGGAGAAATGTTCTCCGAAGCATCTGCTCCGAGGACTATCACACCAGAATAATGAATACAATAATACAGTTGCTCATATAGTGGACACCCTCCAAAAGGTTTAGAATAAACATAGATGATAATGATAGGTACTGGACATTCAGCAATGGGGATGATCTTTAAATACATAAGTTATGGTCCTATTTGGTTAGAGTTCCAATCTGGGGTGATTCTTTCAACCAGACAGTTCAGATCACATCCTACAGTCATAGTTAAATACTGCATACATAGGCAACACATACTAACTAACTCAATTGTCTACCATTTACTGCCATTATAACAACTGTAAAGTTGATTTTAGTACAACGGAAATACAAAATAAAGCCCATTGCAAACAATGACATTGATTCATTCCACGAGGTCTCCAGATTTGAATATTTTGGGCCAGATCTTCTCATGTGGGATGCTTGACCAATTTGCCCTGTACTGCTAGTGTGATCTGACTATAAAGATGGTTTAACTGGCTGAGGAAGCACCATCCCAGTGTCTGGGTGATCCTTTGATGGCACACAGCTGATATCAGGATCCAAGCACTCTCTGCTGTGATACAGAGAAAAGAGGCAGTGGTTGAGGGGAAGGGACTATGGCCGGGGAGACTCTATGAAAACATTGATCCTCAGATGCTCTCTCAGTACATTGTACTGTCCAGCCATTGTAACCCAGCATTACTTAGCCCATAAGCTCTTTGAGGCAGGGACCATCTTTTTGTTTTGTGTTTGCACGACTAGCACAATGGGCTCCTGGTTCATGACTGGGGCTCCGGGGCACTAAGGTAATGCAAATATAGATGGGAGCAGGCAGTCCACACGGTGCAGAGGAAACTGCCATCCAGAGAGAGAGCATCGCTACAAGGGAGGGAGTGCAACCATGAGCTGAAAAGCCAGTTGCACACTAGCCCCTACCAAGTGCCCTGTTCAAGATGGCTGCATCTCAACATCCAGTCCATGATGCTCACAAATAATGACAAACTAAATAGCTTCAATAGAAATGGGGCATTATTTTTCCTTAGAATTTTAAAAAGAAGGAAAACACTTACATGAGGTACATTTTTCTTGCTTCAGAATCTTACTCTGCTATCTGGAGCACTGTTGGAACTGGCTTTCCCAGTTGGCCAAACATCCCTGCTTAGCTGGCACTTTTAATACCTGTCTTTCTTATCTCTTTCTTCCCAAGTACTGTTTTTCTTTTTTTCATTTATAGCTAGGAACTGATCACTATAATATGGCACTTTGGTCCTGTGACAGGCAGCCTACTTACCACTGTAACTTAACACAAGGAATTTGTTCAGATGAGCAATACAACTTAGTAGCAGAGAGAACTGTATATGAAATTTCTCTATCACTGCTTATTTTTCTCTCCTTGGCAACTGCTGCCTATATACTGGATTTCATTAACATTTTGCATCAAATAACAATTACCACACAATGATACAGGAGATGGCAAAAGCCAGCTGTTAGAACAGAAAATAAATGTGATAACTGTATGGTATCTTGTACCAAATGATGGTTTAATAATGGTGACTACTGTGTATTTTCTGCTACAGGACTATCTTTCATTTTTAGATGCGCTATTTGATTCCATACCTCAAGGCCTGTGTTACCATCAACAGGAGTGTTATATATATATTCTTTAATTCTATATTCAGTAATCTTAATAAAGTAAAACTATTTTTAAGAAAGAACTTCAGTGAGAAGTAGTTTGTGATGCTGTGTCTGTGCATCTTGACTGGTATGAAAATTTATTTTTACTGATTCCATGAACTGTTTAGATTAGAGCAATAACTTAATTGCATGCTAGATGCTTTTCAAATACTATATGTAGAATCACCATTTATGCTCACTAGGATGGGTTGATGTTAAGATACTGCATAAAACAAGCCCCCACTACATAGTGAAGAAGGGTACAATTTCTTTATACAAGTCCTCCAAAGCCCGTACCTATGGAACTGCGTTTTGACTCTTCTGACAAATCCATATTCAGTTCAGTTGCAGGTCCATTGATTTCAAGGAAGTTATGTCTGATCACATAAGGGTTGAATTTGCCCTAAAACCTCTGTTTAAAATTATTCAGTAAAATGGTAAAAGTCACGGTTCGTCCTTCTGAAAGCCCTATGATGCATGGGGGAGATCATCATCCTTAAGTTTTAGAATAAATGATTTTCTTACATTCATTATAAATTCATTAAGGGCCTGATCTAAAATCCACTAAAGTCCCTTTAATGGGCTTTGGATCAGGCCCTAAATGCATGCTACACAGATTAATACATTCCATTACTATGTCTCTTGTTAATATGTTATCCACTTAGTGCTGTTCTGTCAATATCATACATGCATTATATTTAATCAGATTGTTTTCAGTGTTCAGTTGCTTGATTGCATTTTGCAGGGCTGAGTACTTCAGCTACATTTCTTTTTAGTGGCAGCATCAAGTATAAACATCCTGTAAACTGTAGGCTGAATAGCTAAGTGGTTAATTTATTTTGGTACTTACCTGGTACTAGTGACAAGAGTCATGGCAGAGCAGTATACTGACAAGTAGGCTATCTATCATGTTGCTACAATAACTAAATATTTCAAAGTAACTGTTATAAATGTTAAGAGAAACTATCATCTGGAAAATACACTTTTACTTATTATTCTCAATTCATTTGGTGATACTGTAGGCTCATATTCAGCTTTCATTCCTTTTTATTATTATTCATTTATTCTTGATTATCTGATAGTAATTTGCACTATAATTTTGTATTATATTTCAGCTCCACAGTTACAATGCAATTTCACTTATGGTAATTCATTTACGTAGGAAAGCTCAGCTAAGTTGCAGCATCTGGACTCGTATTATGCCATCATTTATTAAACAGGACTCTTCTTTGCCCCGGTTCTGATTTTCTAA
The DNA here is from genome assembly GCF_965152235.1 of Eretmochelys imbricata. Taxonomy (NCBI): domain Eukaryota; kingdom Metazoa; phylum Chordata; order Testudines; family Cheloniidae; genus Eretmochelys; species Eretmochelys imbricata. Next base: position 19,485,975 of record NC_135579.1, read on the forward strand.
ATCCACTTTTGCAGTGGGATTGACTGACACAGCTGAGAAGAGCAGTGGGGGGAGGGATAGCTCAGTGGTTTGAGCATGGGCCTGCTAAACCCAGGGTTGTGAGTTCAATCCTTGAGGGGGCCATTTAGGGATCTGGAGCAAAAATTGGGGATTGGTCCTGCTTTGAGCAGGGGGTTGGACTAGATGATCTCCTGAGGTCCCTTCCAACCCTGATGATCTATGAGGATCTATGAGCAGGAAAATTTGCACAAAGTCACGGCAGTGAGTCAGCTTGGAGTCAGATATTACGGGCCTCATAACTCCATTGCTTTACTTCAACTACTTCTTTCACTCAGTGGTTAACACACACTGATGTGAATTGCAATGCTGGTACTGATGCTTCTGTGACTTGTAATCTGGGCTCCTTGTCTCTAATGACAAGTCTCTGTGCTGACCCCAGTGCAAGACTGTTGCCATTTAGTTGTATGTTCGATAGTAATCAAGGCCATGTCCTCAGGAACTGCTCCAAACCTATCTTGCAATCAGAACCCGCCCAAGATCCATGGAAGGCAAAACTGAGCAGAACCAGTGCTAGCTGGTTGGCATTGGCTGATACCAATGGTTCTTAGCCACTGTTACAACCTCATTTAGTTGCCTTAAAGATGGGAACCTAACACATTTTCCCAGAAAAAAAATGGTACAGTTGCCTTAAAACAATGGAAACTACATCAGTAAGGACCCAGCAAAGTACTTATGCATATGCTCCACTTTAACTGCATGGCTGAGTCCATCCCTATTCAGCGAAGCATATAGGCACATCCCATGGAAGTAAAACCCCTTAATGTTAACATGTGCTTAAGTGCGTTGCTGAACTGGGGCTTTATCCACACAGCTTCCTTTATTCACATTATGTAAACCTAGACAACATGGGGAAATATATGGAACTGTTAATAAAATTTAGTGCAGTTAAAAAAACATGTCAGTTTTTATTTTACTTTTGCATAAAATAGAATAGGACCACTTTTTTTCGCTACTCTTGTATATACAGAGAGCATAACGAGATAGAAGAACCAATATTTTTTGGCAATACTGATTCTCTAAGTATGTCTGTTCATATTTGATCCTGGGAATTTTCTCTTATCATATGTTTGTCTAGCACCAGAAGCTATTATTTAGATGTGTGGCAGCTTATATTTAAATACAAGATAAGTGTTTTCAAAGCTACCATGACAAGTGTTGATAGACTTACTTGCTGTTTGTTTCCCATACATTAGCGTTATTCTTTAATGCGTTTACCTAATTTGAATATGAACCATACGTTCTTGCCACAACCAAATCTCCATCACAAAGCTCAGAACCCCATAATAAGCTCTCTACATTTTCTTTTGTTTTATTGGCAATGTTTTACTGCAACATAAATTACTTGTTCCTTACTGTGGTGCTCTCATAGTGCTTCATCAAACCTTGCTGAAACAATAAAACTAATTGTAATATATAAAGGGTGTTTCTCTGTAAACTTCTCTCTGCATGAGTTATTTAGTTTCATTGCCCATGAACATGCTGACAAAGTCATTTCAGCTCATTAGTAAAGAAATCCAGATTGCATCAGTGCTATTGAGATCACTGGAGTTCTTTTATGGTTTCCTTTATTAAAACAAAACATGAAGGGCCACATTCTGATTTCATTTGCACTGAAATAAATTCAGAACAACTCCATTGACTTAAGTGGATTTATCCTGGTGCAAAAGAAATCAGAATTTGGCCGAAATGATGGTAAAAATTATATATATATTATATATTATTATATATAATATAATATATTTATTATATTATATTATATATTATATATAATATAATATATATAATATATATAATATATATATATTATATATATATAATATAATAAATAAATATAATATAATAAATAAATAAATAAAATTTATAATATAATAAATAAATAAATAAATAATTATTTATATTATATATATATAATATATATAATATATATATAATATAATAAATATATTATATTATATATATATAATATATATAATATAATATATTTATTATATTATATATATATTATATATAATATAATATATATATTATATTTATTTATATATATTATAATATATTTGTCAGTCACAGAATAATATTCAATTTTAACAGAATCAATTGTATGTGAATAGTAACATTATATTTACTAAATAACTTATCCTCAAGCAAAATTTAAAGTGAATTGTCTAAACGTAAGTTACTGCTTAAACTCTAGTAGACATTGCATTTTATTTGATTTCATGGAGAGAGACATTAGCTGTCCTGTCTTGGGAAATGAATGTTTTATAAAGATAATACAGATTGTGTGTTGTTTTAAAAATTATAGAGCACTGAATAACATTGTTTAATAATTAATTGAAGATGAATAATGGTCAATCATATATCAACCCGTAATATCTATTTAATCTTTCTAAAGACAGAAGGGATAAATAAAGATCAATGCAACTGCTTAAAATATTGAGTTATCTTTCTTCCGACACTATTCCCCCCTATTTTTCTCACAAGCATCTTCTAAAAAAAAGAAATGAACTTTAATTAAAGTAATATCTAATGTCATTAACACTGTTCCTGGATATATGGATCAGAATCTCAAAAGAGCTGATGGTACCCACAGCTGGGGCCAGTTCTGGAAACGAGCACCATGTGTTGCCCATAAGTGTCACAATAGACTGCTGGGCACTGAGCACTTTTGATCATCTTGCTGTTTCTGTCTTCTAAATGAGAGTGCAACTCTTGATATTCTTGCTTCCATTGCTCTTGCTGAGCCTTTGAAAACCAGGCCTTCAGCTCTTTTGAAACTCTGGCCCTAAAGGACAAGTTCATCCCTGGTTTAACTTGTTTGAAGTAACTGAAAATTCACCAAGGATGAAATGGATTCTAGGGGAGTAAATTAGATGCAATTCCCAAAATTTTCAGTCATTTTCCAAGTGGTTAGTGATTTTGGGTGCCTTGGTGTTTGGCTCCTCAGCTGGAGGCCCCCTTGAAGGTGTTTGATTTTCAGAAGTTGGGTGCTCAAGCACTTTTTATAAGTCAGTCCCCTTTAAAATGTCTCAGGTTGGGCATTCATAACTCGAAACACTCTAAATCACTACCCACTGTGAATATTTAGGCCATGTGCTTTAAGTACATTTGTAGCTGAGTGACTGATTCAGAAAGGGGGAGGTTTCTTTCTTCTTATCTTTCAGATTAACGTAATATATGAAACCAACTATAGAGTGAAGAGAGAGAAATTCTTTGAAATGAGTCTAGAACAAAGTTTATCAACTCATCTCCAGCAAATCTGTATTGAGGAAAATGCTACTACTCTTCTGCAACGCTCACTCACAGGAATAATTGTTGCTCATAAATCTAATCCCATTGAACTCAGACCTGTAGCCTTTATTCACAGGCAGAACCCTTTGAAGCTAATGGGACTGCTTGAATGAGTAGATTATAACTGAATCCAACGGTGAGACACTGGCTCAATGGAACCAGAATTTAACCTTAAGCCGCTCTTTCCAGACACCAACTGCACTAGCCATATTTGCACCTGAAAATAATGAATCATGGACACAAATTTGATTACTTGCACCTTTAATTAACTCATTTGTGACCACAGTTGAGTTATTGGTGCAAACTGTTGTGGCAAATTGCCGGTACGATTATGATGGGTCCCACGCTTCCTCCTCTGGGGGGGCGGGGTTTCAGGGCGCAGTTTCCTGCCCCTGAACTAGGGTATCTACTGTCCCACCACTAACGCAGAGAAAGGTAGTGGAGAGGGAGGGACCCGGGCCCGCCCTCTACTCCGGGTCCCAGCCCAGGGGCCCTAGGGATAGTGGTAAACCACTTGAACTAGTGCTTCCTTCCCCCGGGCTACTTCCCTCTCCTGCTCTTCAGCTTGTGGGGCTTCCTGCCCCCTCTGTCTCTGCACAAGCTGGGTGTCTCTTTACCTAGGGTCTTGGTCTTCTAGCCAGCCATGGCACTTCTCCAAACTCTCCTCTACTTCAACTCCTTCCCCTGGCTGATTGAAGCAGGGGGTTTTTATCAGGTGACTAGCTTCAGGTGCTCGAATTGGCATCAGATGCTTTTAATTAATCTATAGAAACCTTTCTTCCCTCTACAGGGAATAAGGCTTCTCCTCATCCTGGGACTTACATTTCTCTCCTATATCACTCTCCTGCTGCCTTCTGGCCATGCTGTATCACACTGCACATATACATTGTGTGGGTGCAAATTTCTTACAATTTGCTCCTATGCCGCTTATTGCTGAGGAACTGTCCAGTTCAACATTCACCCAGAATTGCTATTGAGGCATTTTTCAACAAAAAACACCTCCTGACATGTCACTTGGCAACAGTTCAACAAATACCTACTTGTCTTTGGGGCACTATCCAGTAAACACCACTGCCTGATAAACTGATTTCTGCCAGAGCTGATGTAGACCTGACCAAACCGGAGATACAGTGTTTTTATTATGTGACAGACCTATGGGTCAAACTGAAGAATTGTGCACTTGTTCCTTAGGATCCACCAAGTCAGAACCACCAAATCTTTGTGTGTACATGTATATCTATGTATGCAGTGTTGTTGTTGCCACGTTGGTCTCAGGATATTAGAGAGGGAGGGTGGATGAGGTCATACATTTTATTGGGCCAATTTAAGCTGGTGAGAGAGATAAGCTTTTGAGTTTACATAGAGCTCTTCTTCATGTCCGACCTGAAGTTGGTGCAATAAAAGATATCACCTCACCCATCTTGTCTCTCCTATATCTGTATATGCACATGCACTTATAGAATTTTGAAATGAATATTTAATACATAGATATAATAAAGCTTTATACATGGCGACTGAAAACTCAATCCTCAGCATCACAATTCAACACATTAGGCCAATTCCCCTGAGCAGTGCTCCGTGTACCTTGTGGGGGCCTATAGGTGGCTTTCTACTAGCTTTCCATCCCACCAATCTTGGAGAGCTGGAACCATGATCCTGCCCTGCCACCTCTGACTCACTGCTTCCCCATCCCCAACCCACTCTGGAAATATCCTCTATTGCATTCATGTAAGGGGATGGTGGGAGAGGAGAGGAAGAGTAGCTGTTGCACCCAGTACCATTTAAGGATCATTTCACTGCCTGAAGACAATGATAAGTCCGAAATGGGTGCAAAGGGGACATCGGAGGAGCCAGGAATCTGACACATTATCATTAAGTGTCCCATGAAAGTTTCGTCAAGTCCCAGCATGCAAAAATCTTGCTGGAGCCATTCCTTTTAAATTACCAGCTGCACAGTGCATAAACTTCAAGACAAGGTTTGTTTCCTATGTGAATCTGAACAGCAGTTTTACAGATAAATTCCGTACAAAGATACATTTGTAATTTTGAATGTGCTGATTAAATAAACCAATAAAAGCAAGAGAAACAGTGGTGAAGTTTCATAAATCCCATACTGATTTTGTGTGTATGCTTGCCAATGCCAAACTCTTGCTGATGCTGTGAGGAAGACCATCAATATACATCTCTGGAGGTGAAAAGTTTAATGCAGTTAATTTGGTAGCAATTATTCCTCCAGCCTAACTCTGACAATGAATTGACACCAATGTGAGCTGTGATTTACTGTGCTCAGAGAATGTCTTTGGGTCATTTAACACTGAGGGGAGGAAAAGAAGCTCCAGCTTTGCTCTGACAGACTGAATGGAAGTCCATGCAACATCTTAGAATCATACAACACTTTAAAATATATTTACAATCTGAGGTTTCTGATACAGACTTCTCTCTTGTTGAATGGATGTTCTCATAAGCAACATAATACCAACCTCAATCACTTGGCTTCATTCCACATTTGCTCTGAACCTATTTGCAGCTCAGTTATATTTTCTCTCTCAAAATTAGTTCTCTGAACAGAATTCAAAGCTAACCAAAACCTGAACCAACATAGAACCTGTTGGAGCTTAATAGAAAGTAAAGGAGCTATGACTATGTTTGAAGTGGGGAAGAGAAGCAGTGAAGGTGAAGAGAACGTGTCTAGATCTGAAATGATTCAGAGTCAGTTTGGGAGACAGGCAAAAGTGTGGTCTAGTTTTTATATCATCTGAACCAGTCCACTCACCCTCAGGGTATGTCTACTCTGCAATTAGACACCTGCAGCTGACCTGTGCCAGTTGACTCAGGCTTGCGGGACTTAGCATAAGGGGCTGTTTGAATGCAGCGTAGATATTCAGGTTTGTGCTGCAGCCTGAGTTCTGGGACACCTTGCAGTGTCCTAAAGCCTGGGCTCAAGCCCAAGCCCAAATGTCTACACTGCATTCAAACAGCCCCTTATGCTAAGTCCCGCAAGCCTGAGTCAACTGGCACAGGTCAGCTGCAGGTGTCTAATTGCAGTGTACACGTACCTTTAGACCAGGGATCAGCAACCTTTGGCCCGTGGCCCGCCAGGGTAAGCCCCCTGGCAGGCTGGGCCGGTTTGTTTATCTGCCACGTCCACAGGTTCAGCCGATCGCAGCTCCCACTGGCTGCGGTTTCCTGCTCCAGGCCAATGGGGGCTGTGGGAAGCGGCGCGGGCTGAGGGATGTGCTGTCCACTGCTTCCTGCAGCCCCCACTGGCCTGGAGCAGTGAACTGTGGCAAGTGGGAGCTGCTATCGGCCGAACCTGCAGACGCGGCAGGTAAACAAACCAGCCCGGCCCGCAAGGGGGCTTACCCTGGCGTGCCACGTGCCAAAGGTTGCCGATCCCTGCTTCAGACTCACCATTTGATCAATCAGGTAGGGCTAAGCATCATCACACAAGGGACTATGGGCACCCACTTCAGCAACAACAGAGATGACAAACAAGGCCTTTCAAACCTTGGCCTCACGGAGTTTTTTGCTGTGTAAAAGGAGTTGTGGGAGCAAGCTTTCTTTCTATATCTTTCTTAGGTCTAGTAAAATGGATGACCCTTTCAGTTCAATGAGCTTTTTTCTGATTAGTAACTTCAGTGAGCAGTTTAAGTAACCCTATCAACTTGTGGCACCAGGTTTCATTTTTTTCATTTCAAATTGACTTTTTGTTTAGAAATATAATGTAAATTTACACTAAAAAAGGGTTTAAAAAGAGGGGGAAAAAGGGTCAAAATCAGAACAAAATATTTCAAAATTATATAAAAAACAACAACATTTCAACTGATGCAAACCATAGCTAGTAAATATCTGTGAGCATAGGTAGGTAACCACTTTTATCAGATGTGGAGGTTCTTGAAATTTAAAAAACTCATGAGGCCTCTGTTTAGTGAGTACCACAGTGCTTCTTGGACATTTAAATATACCTAGATTTGGAATTTTGTAAGTTGCTATGGTTTCAATATTCTCATCTTCTCTGAAAGTCATTAACATTCCATTGCTGTGCTCAGACTTCTTACATTTGCACAACGGAACCCTCTTGCTCGTAAAGTCAGCACACTAGCATTCACAAGTGAAACCATGTGAGCTGGGCAAATACCACAGCCCTGAACAAAACTGGCGACTGAATGGCAAAATATTGATAACGCCAGGTTTGTTCAGGCTTGGATTTACTGTATGTTTTTCCTCAAGAGTTTGTGCTGTAACATGTGAGTTACTAAAGATCTATTCCGCAGGAAAAACATGGAATCCTGCAGTGGGTCTTTTATAAAGACAATGTTCTAAAAGTTTCTGGAAACTTGTTAAAGAAATTAATTTGTTTAGTGGAGCCATTTACAAGGAATGGAACAGTATCTAAAGGATGATTTGCCCCTTTTCCAAAGGCTCAATATTGGGATTAGCACTGAACGGGAAAAGTTTTTTCTGTTTTGTGAAAATTTCTGAAAAAAACTTTCCCATCCCAAATTGGGACAAAAAGTCGAGAATTTTTGAAAACTGATGAACCAAAAAAAAAAAAATTTTGTTTGCATCAATTGTTGCATCAAACTTTATTGTTGTTTTAATTTTGAAATATTTTGTTCTGATTTTGACCTTTTTTCTCTTTTTAAATCCTTTTTCATGTAAATTACATTACATTTCTAAACAAAAAGTCAATTTGAAATGAAAAAAATGAAACTTTGTTTCAAAAATGTTGAAACAGGACATTTCAACAATTTAAAATCTTTTTTTTTTCAACTGGATTTTGTGTCAGAAAATTCACTGAAACCAGCCCCTTCTCACAAATAGTGTCCGTTTCTATGAATCAGCTTTTTTCAGTGACAAAAAACTTTTTATCAAAAAATTCCTGACCAGCTCTAGTCTGAATGGCTCATATTTCTCACCAAAGAGAACTCAACCCTTTGGAGTCCCTTTGGTCATCTAGAAACAGCCTCTTTAGAAAGTCAGGAGACACTCTCTATCCCTGGGATCTGTGAGAAAAAGAAGCAAACCCCTACACCTTAGCTTTGCCCTTGTGTGAGTAACTCAGAAAGTATAACTAAGCACACACTGTTCTTTCCACAACCAGTCTTAGTAAAATCCCATAAAGTGCCTGTGATTAATTGGATGGTCCCTCTGATCACTGTTTGTGATTTATCTGCTGACCGCAGTGCTTATCACTCCCTTAAATCAAAATACTCCCTGTTGATTTTCCCTAATAAATCTCTTATGGCCACCCAGACAGTCAAGCTAACTGAGTTTAATAGTGAGTCATAAAACACTGAGAAAAAAAGTTCATTGAATGTCACAGTGATAGGGCTAGCTGCACCTCTGTCCCCTTCCTGGTCTCTCTGAGTGCATCCCCTCAGGTGACAGATCACATGCCTTTACCTCTCCTGAGGTGAAATCACATGATTCTGCCATTCCTAGGCCAAGCCCTGGGCTACAGTACCATGTGTATCAACTGTTTTCCCCCAGCAGGTCCGTCTGAGTTCAGCACCTGATGTTCTTCCCTTAGGGAGTCTGTGACCAGTGGTGGAATACAGTAACCAGTAGGAACAAAATATAACATAAGAGAAAAAGGATTTTAAAACCAACAGCCTATACATGTCTATATTATCTAAGGGCTTACCATCCCCTGATGGGAACCAAGGAAGGCCTAATTTCTTCAGACAGCTCAGGAGGTGTGTCAGTCTGTTCCTCCAAACAGCTCCCCAACAACTGCCTCACCTCTGGACAGAGAGTGTAGTTTCTTATGGTCCCTTTGATTTACTGGCCCCCAGCACTGACAAAGCAAGCAATGTATCTTGATTGGAGCCCAGAGGTAGGATCTTTACAACTCAGGCACTGTCTCTTAACCACCCTGAAGTATTTACCAGGAGGAGGTTTATCTCTAACTATTGTTTTGCTTCATGCTTGTTTTCCCAAGAGCCTGCTACTAAACTGAACCAGCTAACATCCCAATAACCATGTCACATACAGTATTCATAAATTATTACAGAGCAGCCGCTCATCCATCATGGAATGTAACTGCTAAGAGCTCCTTCCAAAGTAAATGACTAAAAATCCCAGCCCACTTTATCTAGCCAGACAGCCTATGCTTGTCACCTTGGTATCCGAGTGCCTTTCAAAAAAAAATTATGCAGAACCAACTAAATCTTTATTTCTCTCTCTCTCTTCCCCGGCATGCCAACTAACATTTAGCAGGTGGTTGTGGGGGGCTGGGGGGGGGAGCGAGGGGTGGTTTAAGTTGCTGCTCCCTAAAAGATTTGATAACAAATGAAAAGCTTAAAAATTATCTGTAAACTTCCTTTCATGATTTCCATCCCATGCTTAAAACTAATTTAACAAAGACGTACTGAAGTGTCTAATAAATTAGTTCATCTTTACTACACTAATGAAGATGCAGGAGAGGCATTTAATATACAGATCTATGGTTGTATTTGGAGGCAGCATACTTTAATGGATAGGAGACTGGACTGGACTGAGAATCAGGAGGCCTGGGTCTGATCCCTGATTCTACCAATGATCTGATATCTTACCTTGGGCATAAAAGCCTTCACTCTACCAGCCTCTCCAGCTACTACCCCATCAGATGTACTCAACAAATATGCCTCTTGCAAACTTAGCTTCGAGGTCTTCTTCAACCCCATCCTGGATCCCCTTCAATCTGGCTTCTACCTAAACTGCTCTCATCAAGGTCTACAGTAACCTTTTCCTAACCAAATCCTGTAACCTGAAGTTCATTTAAATCCTCTTTGACCTTTCTGCTGCTTTTAATATTGGTAATCATATCCTCCTTCTTGGAATCTTGTCTTTTCTTGGCTTTCATGGCTTGGTTTCCCTCCTCCTACCCCTCTGATCACTCCCTCAGGCTCCTGTGATCTTCAATCCTCCTCTTTTCCACTCTCTGTGTGGCATCTCAGGTGGTTTCCTTTTAGGTTCCCTCCTCTACTCCATTTACAGTCTCTCTCTGCATGACCTCACCCACTTGGACAGTTTCACCTATCAAAGACTCATAGATCTCTCTCTTAAACTTCTGACCTGTCTCCATCCAATCCTACATCTCAGCCTGTCTCTCTGAGATCTACTTCTTATTGCCTGTTAATTTAAAGTTAACGTGTCCAAAACTGAATTCCCGATCTGCTCCCAGATGGTGTGCATCCTTTCTCAGGCCTGACAATACCACAACCCTCCCTGTCATTCATGCTTCTTGGGAGTTATTTTGAACTTTTCTCTCTCTTTTGCACACTACATCCAGGGTGTGGTTTGCTGCTGCTGCTTCCTTCATAATTTTTCTAAGGTCTGTCTCTTCAAACACTCAGTTGTTTCCTGTCTTGATATCTCCCTGACATGCATATCACCCTTCTCCACTCTATTCAAACTGCGGCTGCTAACATCATCTTTTTCACCCACTGCTCTGACCATATCCCTTCCCTCTTTGAATCCTTCACTGGCTGTCCTTGTTTCACTTCATCGAGATCAATCTTCTGGTCCTCACATTCACAACTCCACCCCTTTCCACTGGTCCAGGCTTGTATCTTAACACTGAGCCCCCTGCCACTTCTGGTTATGAGAGCAAAATATCACAAGATCTGTTCATCCCATTACATTAAATTTCCTGTATGATTAAAATACTGTGAGGAAACTAGATCTTGCTTTGATCCAGCTCCACAAATAACTCATTGAAACAAAGCATCCATGAAAAAACACAAACAGGAATTCTGAAATAGTTGGGCTTATTCCCATTTACCCAGATTACAACATTTTGGAAGCTAGAAAAGGGTTTACACAAACACATGTGGGGGAATACACAATATAAGAAGTATATGGCAAACCAATTCCCTTATTTACATAAAGAATTTACAGCCTCCATGCACTTCTTTCCAAACTGAACACAAATTTGTGTTGTGTTTCACTTTGATGGATGTTCCTCTGGTTTTACTGGGCCAGATTCTCAGTCCTAAACAGAAGTAGAGACTGCCCCATACCTTCATGCTAGGGATACCTTTGGTGTGGAGGAGATCTCAGCAAGGATAGAACCAAAGGAACCAACTCCTATGTCTCCCTTCCCACAGTCTCCCTGCACAGGGAATGTGTCAGAATAGGTATGGGTGGGCAGGCTGAGTGGCCAGAGCATGACCATAGCCAGCTGGCAGAGTTTAGAGCAGCCTCCAAGATGCTGTAACCTGCATCAGAATGGCATTTTTGGCAAAGAACCAGACAGCCCAATCAGCTCTCTGATACTCCCTGTTCCATGTACCCAGCATAAACTGAACACAGCAGAGAATCTGCCTAGTGAGTGTGCAAATGTGTGTGCTCAGATTCCAAAGTGACAGGCATGGTGTGTGTGTGTGTGTGTGTCTCTCTCTTTCTAAATCTATATGTCTGAACATGCAGAGTGTGAGCATCAGTGACATTGTTTATCAGCATCCAGGATCAAGCAGCAGAGAGAAAATTGACTTGCGATGACTCACTCAATGATATTGGATTGCACTGGCTTGTTTTGATGCGCTGTCCATTTAACTTTCCACCTATCAGCCATTGTTCTTTCTACAGTCAAAGTCATTTTAATTGCCTTCTGAGATAAATAGGGAGACACCATAGCAACTTCCCCTGGATGTGGCAAGGCTGCTTCTTTTGTAATTAGTCCCCTAATTAGCTGTTAATGTCAGTAATTGCTTTTTCTGCTGATGAAATTATAATTGAGTTCTATCACTGGCCCCAATAGATTCAAGACTTTATACAGTATTCTGTGAATTAATACCTTTATAATTGCTCTTCATTGAATAGTGTACTCTACTGCTCAGAAGAAATGTATAGGCTGGTATTCTTATTCACTGGGGGCCAGATTACAATACCCTTGTTCACACTGAATAATACCTGATGCCAAAAGAAATCCTGTTGAAGTCAATGGGGCTACACGTGGAGTAAGACGATTCTCCTTGTGAGTAAGGGTTTCATTAGCTTGTCCTTGACTTCATTGCATTCTTACTCCTTTGACTCTGCTTAAATGTTCTTTCTAGCAACTCCTATGGGATGTCCCATCATATGGCAAAACCACAGCTGCTGTGCTTTGGCCCTCAAGTTCTCCCCTGCCCCTTGGTGCGATGTGCTTGTTGGATATGGCCCAGAAAATTCTGAAGTATGCTGTACTTAGATTGGAAACTCTTTGGGGGCAGGGATCATCCTTTTGTTTGGTGTTTGTACAGCACTCAACACAATGAAGTCCTGGTCCATGACGAGAGCTCCTAGATAGTAGTGCAACACAAACAATACAAAATATTAGTTCGTTCAAATGTTTAAACCTGTGAATGCACTTCAGCAGTATTTGCAGTCTCTTATTTGTTTTGCAGAAACAGTGACCCGAGTAAAATGTTGCTGATAAGAATATTTGCAGAAGGGGAGTTTATTTGTATGGGTATTTTTACTAGGAGCATTTACGCACATGTCTTGAAAGCTCGTTGTGGATTTTGGAGCTAGACTGGGAACAGAAATGCCATGTCAACTTTGGGTAGCAGTGATCCTTCCTAAATAAAGAATTATCCATAAAGAATATTCAAAGCAACAGGTTGAAATTTAACCTGTACAGAGAGTCAGTGTGGGGCCTATTCAGCAATTAAATCCCACTTAAATCCTGTTTTGCAGTTATCAGGGGCATAGAGTATGGGCTTGAGAGCTTGTGTGATTGCTCAGAAAAGGCTTCCACCCACATGAAAGAGCTTGTCAGCAATTTTATTGTCTGAAAAACATGGTTGCATAGTCATTTAATTGACAAATGTCAAACAATAAATGAATTTCTAAAAGTCAACGTCTGCTCCCAAATAATTTGCAATAAAAAGGAGAAAAACGTATTGGGGTAGGGGGTGTTTTCTGCAAGCAAATAATTTGCAGTAGGGCTTCTCAGACAAAATGTGCAATCTCAGAAAAACCCACCATGAGCACATTTGAATGAATGAATACCAGTAGTCACACCCCGCCTCTCTCTCTCCCACCAACTACTTGAAGCAGAAATGAAGAACTGACGGGTTATGGATTATATGGGGACTAGAAATGTGTTCTGTTGCTTCCAGCCGTTTACCATCCTCACTCACCTGTACCTGCCTTGTAAACAAAAGGAATTATGATATCACAAAGGACCAGACGGAGCTACTACTCATTTCTGCCTGACAAGCCAGTCATGTATAAATGCTTGCTGGCATTATAGTCCTGACTGTTTCTTTCCCACAGGTGATGATAATATTACAGGTATCCCCCCTCCTCAACCTTAATTCAGCCATTGTATTGTTGTTTACTCTGTCTTGTCATGTATTGACTCCCTTTTCAGGGTTCAAGGCAAGGGATGTAGAGAAATTACACCCCACCGCAGGTGCTTTATCCTTATTTAATTTGCCCGTTAGTTGACATTTGTGGCTTACATGTGCTGGGCCACTTCCAAAGACAAATCATAGTACCAGGTAGAGAGGACTTCATGATGATGCAGCTGGAGTGCATGGCTTAGTGACTGAGCCACCAGGGTTGAAGCACCTACTTCTCGGGGAACCCCAAGTTCAAATATGGGCAGCAGAAACTCTAGTAGAACAACCCAGTTAAATAGATCACACCAGCTCTCTGGCTGTGCTAAGCTTTATTTGCACTATTCTGGAGGCACAAATGGAACTTAAAGCTGCCCTATATGAGCTGCTGGAGGTTCCTCCAGTGTAAAGTAGTCCCAGAGTGGCCTAAAACATAGGTGGCATGTCTGGAGTACATGCACCCTAGGGCGTGACTGGAGCGTGTTTTGCTGTGGCGATCCATACCAGCATAATAGCCCCTAAGAGGAAGCTACAAGCCAGCAAAACTTAGAGCTACCATTAGGCCGGTTTAAGTTGTGCCAGGGACTGGCAGTCCATGGGTTGCAGGAGGGGTCGGGGGTGTGTGGAAAAGAAGCAGAAAGCCACCCAGTACCCCCACTCTCGCTCCTGTGCTCAGCACTGCTTTGATGCATCTGAAGATCTGGCTCATAGACTCAAACCTCCACCCATCCATCCATCACAGAAAAAATGAGTCCCTGTCAGTTTGCTGTGCAGATTCTTTCTGACAAACTTAGAAACTAAGGTGCTATCTCATGTGCATGGACTTAACGACCACATGGAACTTTTCACAGAAGCAAGTGATTTCTACAGTGTCCTTGGTCACACATTTTCCCTTCCGATATTTGCTCTGCGATTCAATGTGCTATGAACCCACAGTTTGGGAATGGAGGTCACCAAGCAGCTGATGAGGCTCTGTGACAACAGTGGAATATTTCCTATGTACATGTAGATCCTTTGACAGCCTTTCAGATAAAAAGGGCTGTAAATGTATCTCAATTACACTGGTGGAAATCAAGAGCAATTCCACTGAGGTTAATAGAGTTACACTTATGCAAAACAGTTGTATGTCAGAGGAGAATAGGACTATTGTCATCCATTGACATTTCCAGACCTGAAGTGGAAACTAGAAAACCTGCATCTTTTTTAAAGAAAAATTATTAGCTGTTTGCAAAATTATTTATTTTTGCTATTATCAGCTTTTCTTTTTTAAACGGCGTCAGCAAAACCTTTTCAATTTGTCAGTGAGTGCCCTTGATTTCCACAGCACAAACATTCGTCTGTGTCCCTGTTAAAAATAAATAAATAAATCCGTCAAGGCTAAGCCATGATCAATCACTTCTTTGGCTGTTCGATGTTACTGCATCTGGAGCACTAGCCGCTAGACGTTGTAATAGTCCTTTTCAACTCTGAAAAGATCTGTTTATTTCAAGTTTTAACCTTGTGTATCCTACAACTGCTAAGTGATCAGCTACTTCGGACCCTGGATTGGGAGCAAGAAGCATATTTATGTCTAGATTGTTGTTGTTCCACTGCTTTGAAATAGCTACACTGTGCTTTCAGAAGTGTCTGTTCACCAAAAGCACCCACATTGCTGGACAGTCTATTGCATAGAAGTGTTTTATTGATAACATTGTGCCCCTGATTAGCCAGTGACGTCAGCCTTGATACCCATCTTGTTCATTTCTTTCACAACGCCTTGTACATGTGGTGCTTCCTCCCTGAACTCCCCTCCTTCAGACCCATCTCTATTGTGAGGCCTACAAGAATGGAGACAGCTAATAGTGACTAGAGGGCCAGCTAGGGACAGTTGATTTTTGTTTATTTTAAATGTACATGCTTTATGTCTCTTCGTCGCTATTAGTCACTTGTTTTCTCATACTGTGAGCTCTTCAAAGCAGATACTTTTAAAGAGCACCAAGCACACTATCAGAAATAGTCACTATTATAAATGATTAATGACTACTATTTTTCCCAGCCCCAAACCAAACTAAAACAAAAAACAAAACCAGCAAACAAATAACCCCACAAAGCAACAACATTTAGATAGCATTTAGGCCTAACAGGTGGCATAACAGAATTTTAAAGTTAAAAAACATTACCCCAAAGTTACCCAAAACCAAGAACAATAAACTCAGGAAATTCAGAGTCAAGGTTACACTTAAAAGAAATCCAAATATTTTAAGATAAGAAATGACCAGCCGAGGCACCCAAAAAAAAATCTTAATTCTGTCCTTTGTTGATATCATGCAATAACCATACAGTTATGAAGGTTTTTTAAAGAGATTTTTAAAGATGCATTAGATTGTTTCATATTTTCCCCTTGTATCACCACCACAGGGCAGATTTAAGTGTGTGGGGTGTCCTAACTGATTGTTTTTTACTTTAGCTGGTGTAAATTCAACCAGCCCTGTGGCTACACAGTCCTCTGGGAAAGTTTGGACTGCTCAGGGTCACAGAATATGTAGCCCTTCAGCTCTGTCCATCTACAAGTCCTATGTCTGAGAGCTGAAGAGCAGGTGGAATCCTGCCATCTATTCTGGCTTTATTCAAGTCAGGGCTTTCACCATGCAGCTGTAATCCTCAGATGGCTATAGAGGGCTGGTATAAAGTCCCCTTGTACCACTCTAGCATCACAATGAGACTTAGCAGGTGCTGAAAACTGATCCATAGACTTCATGGGATTCCAAGTGACTATTATCCTCATGAGTAAGAGCTGCAGGATAGACCCTAAAGGTGGGATTACAGACTAAACATCTGGGCATTAGTTCTAAATATTTTATCCCATTAGCAAGAGTGTGGGTTTCATCTACTGATATCCAGTTACTATTAGCTAACTGTACCCTTGTCCTACTTAAGTCATTGTTTTATGGGTTCTTAACTAGCAGGCTGTGCCAAAGATAAAACCAGAAATGTCCCATTTCCAAGGAGAAAACTCTGGATGTCTTCTTGCCTTTTAGGAGGGAAACTGGCCAATGCCTGAGGATGATGAAATCAAAAACTGCTGTCAATGGGCCAAATTCCATGATCCTCACTCAAAACCAAACGGAAGTTTTGCTCACATAAGGACTACAGTTTTTGGCCCAGTGACTCTTACAACTACTGTTGATGCTTTAGCTCCACATCTGACAGGGTCAAAGTAGAACTGGGTCTTTTGCTTTTAGTACACATGTAGTCACTATAATAGACCCAGAGGATAGGCTTGGAGGAAAAACACAATGTGCCAAAAGCTTATCATCAGTCCGGATCCTCAGCCCTGCTCCACCCATTTTGTATCATTCAGGCAGCATCAAGGGAGTGGAGATTCTCAGCAGCCATTCTGTGGAGATGCTCCCAGTGTGTTGGAGACCCAACTGGGCTCCTACACCTTGCTCCTCACAATCTCTGGTGCAGGGATTGTGTCGGGGGCAGGCAGAGGCATGTTGGATGCAGGAAGATCCAGCCCGGGAGAGTGACTGAAGCTAAAAGTGCTCTGTCAATTCACAGCTGACATATGGCCCCTCTGGGCTGCTCTAACCTATGCCTGGGGCTAGAGCCAGTCAGAGGATCAGGGAGCTATAATCAGTTCCTTGACTGACCCCTTGCTCCCTCCTCCATACCTACCCACACTCTTCCGCATCCAGCGTAAGCTAGATGCAGCAGAAAAGCTGGTCTGTCGTATCTCTGTACAATCTTTTTTCATTAGGACGTTCTTTCAGCTGTGCATGATTTCACTGCTGTGGAGCAAAAAAGAGACTTCTGCACAAAAGGTTTGCATGCCAGCTGTTCCATGCAGTTTCACTGATACATTTGCAGAAGACTAAGGAAACAGCTACAAGATTTTTTGTGATTTGATTTCCCGAGAGTTTGGGGTGGGGGTTGGGTTTTTTTAAGGCCAAATGTAAACAATCAGTTTTATTCAAAACAAGACAAACAACAGCACCACATTCCAGCCTGTAAAACCTGGGACTTATTTTCACTGGAAATGAGTGATTATTTCTAGTAGCTGCAGATAATCAGGGGGAAAGAGAAATTACCTTCAGCAGAATAATTAAAGATCAGTCATTACATAATCGCAGGACAGCATTCAAAAGGCTTAAAAGGAGGTACTAAACCTTCCACTTTGTTAATTAAATACTATCCAACTAGCTGGAATGCTTTAATATTTGCAAAGATATGTACTGGGTTTGGGGGTAACCAAAAACATTTTTAGTCATATTTTGTGAAGCACCACAATAAAAACTCTCCCATGACTATATCTAGTGAACTAGATCTTTGCAGTACATAAGGCTGAGAAGAGGGTGCAGGGAGTCCTTCTCCCCAGCACACCCATGCAGGAAGCTGCTAGAATGCAAGTGAGCATAAGGAAGATCGGTCCAGTGCAGCAAACAATGCTTAGCAATTTACAGGAAATCATCTCCTAGGCCCAGTTAATCTCCGATGTAACTCTATTGACTTCAGCAGCAGAGGTTTGCATGAGCAGATTTTGCTTGCAGTGAAATACTGAGAGAGGTGGGAGGAATGATCCTGTATTTCCAACCGTTCGTTTTGACAGTACAGATTGTCACAGGTTGCAATTTGTTTGAAAGAAACTTCTTAAAATTAGTAAATGATCAACAGCAGACCCTGTTCTTGGGTGTAATTTTTGCTGATTACACAGTGCAGCCTGTTGGTTAGGTAATTATGCAAATAATTATTTTTAAAATCTCTGGTATACAAAAGCTCTGCCACATTCACTGGAAGAGTGAATGTTACACACAGTGGAGCTGCAGAACACAATGCCATTTTACAAACAATAAATGAAGCAAAACAGGATTTTTCCCGCTACAAGAGTTCTTACTAATGAGTAGAAGTGTGAAAAATATCCCTAACAAAATGCAAAACATTTTAAAAATGGCATTTCATCATGAACTTGAAAGCAAGGATGGGATCATAATGAAACATTCACAGTGTCATCTTATTCAGGGTATAGATTTACAAACTCTATGACAGTTCAAACTTAATCTTGTTCTCATTCATATGAGTCAATAATCTCAGTGGAGACCTAATGACATGTAATTTTCTTTTAATGACCCTAATAGAAGTGGGTGAGGTTTATTTTGTTTTAACCTTAAGAATCATGATCCCTGTATATTTTACCCAGTATTAAATATTTAACACCTTACAAATGACTCCTAAAAAAAAAAAGCCCGAAGCAAATCAGATGGTGAAATTGGCTAGAAAAATTTTAAAAAAAATCTTCCACAAGATCAGAACAACTGTTGACAAATCCTGGCAAGGTATGTTGCTTTCTCTCTGTTATATTATAACCTAAAAACAAAAACAAAAACAAACAGAAGAGTTTGTCAGAAAGTAGATTTTCCCTTTTAACTATCAGTTCGCTGCTGCCTCCTGTATCTGGTTCATCAAGGAATATGGACCGTCAGTGGTGTCTCATATCTCAAATATAGCACCTCTGCTGTGCTGGTATTCACAGTAATGACAAAAAAGCCACATCGAAGACCAGTAGTGGTTAATGGGCTTGCTAAACCCACAACCTCTCCAAAATAATATCCAAGGCATCATCCTTTAAAAAAAATCTATTTAGTTGCATTGCTCTGTTTTCTCTGGCAGCTCTGGTACCGATCTTCACATTTAGCTTTACAACTTCACCACCTAGTGGAAGAGATGGTGTTTTCTTCCAACGGTACACAATAGAAGCTGGTGGAATCTTGTGCTAAGTAAACTCAGCATCCTCAGAGTTTATTGGAGAAGAATGAGCACGTAGAAAGTCACCGTGTTCTAATTTCTGCTTTGTTTGGGTTTCCATACTATGGTATTTTGAGAATATTTGGTGAGAGCTTTTAACAAGTGTCATGAGACATGTAGTAGCAACAGAGCACTAAAGCAATAGAAAGGGGTAGTGCAGGCAGAGATACACTGGAATTCACATTCTGTACCCATACCAAAAGGGAGGAGACAGAGTCCTCAAAGAATTAGAGGAAGTGTGTTGGGAGGACCTAGGTGTTTCAGGTAAATACATTTCTGTAACTAAGCAAGGTTGTTTTTCTAGTCAGAAATTTCTCCTTCTCTCATGTTTTCTCTGGCTGTTTGGGATGAATGTACTGGGGGGGAAAAATCTGAACCTGAACATAGTTTCTGAAGAGCTGAGAATACCTCTATATAGGCGCAAATTATGGGATATACATACCTGACTCCAGCCGGGCTGTGGTCATTGTAGGACCAGAGGAGGAGGAGGGGAAACCGGGAAACTGGGTGCAATCCACCCTTCTGCTCTTGGATCCTAAGGCTTGCTGGAGGCCTGTTTGGCATGTTATGGAAGTTGTGCTGACTAGAATGGTTCCCTGGGGATGTTAAACGAGCTGGGGATCACTCAAGTGCAAGGTACCCTTTCCACACTTCCTGTCCCCTATGCTGGGGAGTGACAAGAGAACAGGAAGAAGAGGGCATAGAGCCATTAGGGGCAGCTTTCCACATAATATGCAGCAGAGGATCTGGTCTTTGGGTTGAAAGACTGCTGCATAAATTTTATAGTATGAAACCTTCTTTGGGTTTTGTTCCTGTGTGTGAATTCATGCATGCATGCATGTTTGGAAACGCACATGCTTTCTAAGACAAACTTTCCACCTGTGACACGGTTTTCTTTAGCAAAACGGAAAAATTCCTCTCCCCTTCTAAGAAAACTCAGTTCTGCAGCAATCCACAAATGTTCCCTCGCCCACACACAGCAACTTAGTCCCCAACCTTTTTGTCATATCTATAAATAAAAGTAAACACTAAAAGTTAGTGCTAGTCAAAACTTGGAGAGAGTTTTCCCATGGAAAATAACTGCTGGAAGAAGTGATGTCTGGTGAGTCATTTGTTCCAGCAATTCAGGACTGAACTGATGACCCAGCATGGTGCTAAATGACCACTGCACTCTGCATCTCTTTGAAAAGAAGATCTGTTGAGGTACAGTTCTTACAAATTTCAAGATAGTTTTCCCTTAAGAACAATGTTGTTTACAGTGGTGTCTTGGTTGAATACAAATTGGATACTTACATGCTACCTGCCTAACATTCCAATTGCTATTCTGTTAGAGAGATTATTCTTTATTTTCTGTTTGAAGTGCTGTGCAGAGTTTTGATGTGTGCAGTGCTGTTCAAAGACTGCTGCCTTCTACACAGGAAGTGGCCACATTTCAGTGTAATGGGTAAAGTACTTCTATCATCATTTTCATTATCATCATCATCATTAATTAGAGGGGGGGAATGCCTGAAATAGATAATGATTTGAAAATGCTGTGTTCCATGAAACAATTTTGAAAGAAATGAATCATTTTCAATAGTTCAAAAAATTCAACTGAAATATTAATAACCAAAAACTGCTTTTTTTTTCATTTTTCATAGAAAAAATGGAAAATTTCAAAAGCAATGAAAAATTTCTGCATTTATAAAAAGGGCCTTTTTTCATTAAAACACATCAAAAATATCAACCAATTCTAGCCTCATGAATGTTTCTGTGAATATTTACACATCTTAAAATGTGATTAAAATGTTTTCCTTTTGCTCATGCTCCTTTTGCATTTACTTTCCATGAATGCTCTAGTGACAGTTTACTGGCAGGATGGTTTGTAGAAACAAATGAATTTTAAGCTAATATTCTATATATAACAAATACTGTAACTTGGGTGAGTCAGTATCTTTAGTATGAACATAGAAACATTTCCACAAGAGATCTCAATGCTTTTGTTCAGATGTACTGTACTTTTTCAGGAAGACCAGCCTAAAACACCCACTTTATTTCACTTTTTATGCTGGTGCTCGGCTTTGTGTGATTAGACAGTTGGCAACCCTACCTGTTATCTTTCAGCCAGCATACTTAGAGCAACTGCTTGACCAGGGATCCCATCAGCTATAGAGAGAACTTACCTCAAGGGATCTTCCAACATGTTGTGGGGTGTTTTTGTTTGTTTGTTTTTAATGTAGATGGTGTCTGGATTAGAGCTCCCTGCCTAAAGCACTAACAAGCTGGCTTCCAGTGGATGGGTAGAGAGAGCTGAAGGCACCAGAGAGGTATAATTACAAAATTAAAACTTGCTTCAAAATTAAAACATTCTTCTTCCTTAAGTAAGGATATTGCAACTTTTAAGTCAGATGGGCTTTTTCTTACGCTGAACGGGATATCGTGCATCTGGAGAACGCAAACGGCCCAGCAACGCTTGCACTCTATTGCCAATGTTCTTTCTGAGCAATGAGCAGAGGTCATTCATTTCTTATCCCTTTCACAAGTGTCACAAGCATCCCCGAAAGTAGTACAGATCCATCAACACAGAGGAGAGGTAGTATAAGTTATGCTGGAAGTTGGCAAGATAGCAGCACCACCGACTCAGATGCTCATGTGGCTGTCTGGATTGCAATGGATCTTGCTGGGCAGGAGATTTTGGAAATATATACAGTTCAGCTGTCCCAGGGAGAAGGGGAGGGAAGGTTGATGGGCTGTCTGAAAAAAAAAGCATCTCCCGTTTGGAATGTTAAACGCACTGAGCGCAAAACTTAGTTTTTGAGTTCTCTCCCCTTGCATTTCAAGAAGAAAGAACCTATTTACATTTTAAATGAAATCATAAACATGTTCCACAAACCACAACTAAAGTTCCTTACAATAGTTTAGGTTACCCCAGGGCCTGAGAGACATCTCAACAGCAAAACTAACAGGTCCCATTCCCACGACACAAGGAGCAGCTTTTCATAGGTGAGCAGCCAGCCTGTGCGTGTGGATGCTGTTGAGTGGTGGGACTGGGACATGAGTGAAAAGTTACCCATCTTATTTTCCTCCCCCTTTTTTGCAAAGTGAAGTAACCATAATAATTAAATGGAATTAATGAGTTCTAAAACTCTAACTTTAATGATCTGTTAAAATAACATTACAGGAAATCTGATCTAGGCTCCTCTTAAATACTCCCCAGGAGACCAATGGCCTGGTAAAATCATGGCACCAACATATGGACACACTAACAATAAAAAGACGTTTTATATATTGGTACAAGAATCATTTCACCTACCACTGAAGTACGGCTACCTCTGGGGTGGAATGAAACCAATGCTTAAAAGCTAGAACTGATCCCAAAAAATGCTGAATGTTTTCCAGAAAATTCTCTTCTGAAATATCAAAAATTCCAAAATTTTTTACTGGCTCTACTGAAAAGCCCTGCAAATCCATACAACAGAGCAATGGGGAGTTTCCTTCTGAATGGGAAGCTAAGAAGAGCATTATATCTAACTGGAAATTGGAGGAATTTACATAAGCAGAATACAGGTTATTCAAACTGGAATTGCAACAGAACACTGGAAGGAACACCCCTGGTACTTGAAAAAGTATCATAGGATTTGTTTCAAGATGTGTGGAAAATATGTTCAGGAACCGGAGTCATTTATAAGAGGTGGATTCAGAAATTTGAGTTATTTTTCTGTGTGCAAAATGCATCCATTGATATCTAGGTTGCAATTCTTGCTTCTTTTTAATATTCAGATAAGGCACATTGCCATTATCAGCTGCTTTTTAAAAAAAATCCTAGCACTCAAATCCTAAAATATACCCCCACTGCACACAAATGTACAGGAATTTAAAAGTGGAGAAAGCTTTCTAGTGTACCAGCTTTGTGTGTGTGCATGCATGTACACTGCCCTCTCATGTCAAGCTTATTTATTTTTAACATGGATTAACTCTGATTTGCTTATTGTACCTATGGTAAGTCCTATGTCTGGCATCTAAGGTCCAGTTTGTGATACTTCTCTAAAGGAGAAGCAGTGTGGTCCCAGAGTAGGGCACAGTACTGAGAGTCAAAAGGACCTGTGTTCTGTTCCCGACTTTGAAACACGGAGAGATCATGTGACTTGCTCAAGGTTCCATAATCCATCAGTGGCAGTTTCCTCCTCTTTGTCAAGCACTTTGGGGGGGGCTCAGATGAAAAGTGCTAAGTAAAGGTTATTACTCTGCAAATGCTTCTATAACTAGTGACAACTAAGGGAAATCCTTCTGGCATTTAAATAAGAGATGCCTATAATCTGGTAGAAGGTGGTCATGGGTAATATTCTCCATACATGCAGTTAGATACCATGGTAGCTGCGGGTGCACAATACAGCTACCATTTCCACCATCTCAAGTATAATTTCATCAAAACATCTGTGAAATATACTTTACAGCTTAAAATGTGACTATCACTTGAGACATCAATAGAAGAAAGACATTGAGGTTGTTAGTGAACTTTGGTTAATAAACAGTGCAATCAGAGAGACAAACAATCAAAAACCTTTAAAAAGGAAAACCAAAGCCCAGAAACTCATCTATCAGAAAAAAAAAATAATATCTATTCAAGTCTCAGCCACTAATCTGTGCTGTTAAAATAGATCTTAAGTGCATTGAGTATCAGACCGCATTTCTGGCAGATGAAGATTAGGAAACATATTCAGTAAGGATTTTTGTGATGTGAACAGCTAGGAGACCACCAACTCATTTCACATGTGCCAATAAAAGCCATCAGAGGGCAATGATATGTGGACATTAAGAAACCATAAGAACTACTTAAGAGGGATATTTGACCACTATCCATGTAGACTGGATTTAAGTCAGTGGTTCAGAGGCAAGAGGGTCTGAATTCTATTTCCAGTCACTGAACCACTTAGAACCACACATTTTTTGAAGGGTGCTTTCTTTTGCAAGCTGCTTAATCCATTAGGGTATGATTTTCCTCCTTTGGAATTCTAAGTGGTTAGAATGCTGTTGATACATGAGAACAGTAAAGATACCAGAACTAGTCACTGCCCTGAATTCTGCTGAAAATACTGTACTGTCCTGTAAGGTATTTCTTTAATCAAAGAATAAGGACTGTTAATATCAGAAACTGTGGGGCAAACTCTGGTCCCACTGGAATCAGAGATTGGGATTTGGCCCTGATTTTTTTTTTTTTTTAGCAGAATCAATGGGGATGGAAGGTGGCAGTGTTTTCAGACAGCTCTGGCTCACACAGCTCCATTTTACCTCAACTCCCACTTCCTCACTCTTTTCTCAGGCAGTTTTAAATACTCAGCACATGCCCTACTATAATGAAAACAATCACCCATTACTTAGATTCAGAATAAAAATGGTGAGCCTGAGTATGATTTCACTTACATTGCTGTAAATTACAAATAACTCCACGGAAGTCAATGGAAATATACTGGTTTAAAATTGGCGTGAGACAGACTCAGCCCCATGTGCTGAACTGTGTTGGTCTGAAATACTCTTCCGCATAAATGATTATAACAAAACCATGCCATTTGTAAATGGAATATCCTGTATTTTCCATATGGTAGCTTAGGGCTCTATAAATGCTCTATATACAATAGATATAGTTTAGTAAGCAAATATCTGCTAAGCACTCAGATATCAACTTTGTAGGCAGCATGTGGTTTGGAACAATATGAAGAAAAATAGCATATGACTCAGAAAGGCATTTTTAAGGACTTAGACCAGGTGTTTTTGGTATTTCATTCTTAGCTTAATGGCTTTTAATTTGATACAGAAAAAAGTACTTGCTCTTTATTGTTCATCTTATCATGTCATGCTTTCTACTATTCAATGCATTTCTGATGTGATCCTTAAAACAGCCAAGCAATCCAAACAAGCAGCAATCTATTTTTGAATTGTGCACCTTGATGGATCACTTGAGATATCAACAGGGCTGACAAAAGGATGTTGGAACTGCTTCTTTTTCAGAGAGGCTTAATGATCACTTCATACAGAACTCAGGGCAGCAAGATGATGAATTGCTAGCGAGATTAAAGACACTGAAGTAGCAGACATGCTGGCAGACTGTATTTGTTTGGTTGAAGAGCTTCAGGATGAAATAAGTTTATCTGAAGAGCAGGAGATGTAGGGATTTGCTCATCTGCATCATTGCTGAATGCAAACACAACCAACATAACCAGCAGAGAGGGAAACACAATCCCTCTTGTAAAAATGAACTGACCATTAGTCATAGTTATCTGTATCGTAAATAATTCACAGATTAGTGGTAAGCTGTTCTTCCTCTCTTCTCTCCTTTCTTTCTCCTTTTTGCCTTCTTTAGGTTTTATCCCCTTAGAAGGCTGCAGCGCATGATATGATCAAGTGAGACAATAACATTTCATCCAGTGGAGAGCAGTGTTTGGGACAACAAATGAGGCAGACAAACTTAGCATGTTCTGTAAAGAGTGGGTCCACTGATCCCTGGACCACATACGTAATAGGACTACACACATCATAAGGCAAAGCACATCCTCTAGGTAGGGTGTAACCTGATCACCATAGGGATCAGTAAGGAATGTCCCTTTCATGGACAGCATTGTGTAATTAGTTAGGTGCATTACTGTGGTGGACATCTTCCTCTAGGAAATTCAGATATCAGATGCTGTGCTGCAAAGTACAGCAGATTGGAAGGACTAATTTTCTTGTCTGGTATGGAAATTCACTGTTCCTAAATAAAAAAGGGTTTGATGCCACTTAATGAAAGATTGGGTCTGAGGCCTAAGTGGATATTAACGCCCTCTTTTTAGCATATATATAGTCCCTAAAATGAGTAGTGAATTTAACTCTCCACTTGCACAGTTTGTTGGTCACAAAATCAGTCTGCAATTTTCAAGATACTATCAGCAACAGCAAATGTTAAATGTGACTGTACCCTCACTGTGATGAGTATCAAGCTTTGAGTTAAAAGTTTCATACTGCTCCTTGATGCATAATTTCTGTGATCGCTGTTACCTTCCACAAAATGCATACCTACAGCATTTAGAAAGCCATTTGTACAATAACTGTATTTCAATATGAGAAGGACAAGGAAGGTGCGGTAATTTCTTTTATTGGACCAACTTCTGTTGGTGAGAGAGACAAACTTCTGAGCCCCACAGAGCTCTTCTTCAGGTTTGGGAAAGGTAGTCTGAGCATCACAGCTAAATACAAGTTCAAACAGATAGTTTGTCATAAGCAGTTACAAGATCGAACAGATTGTGCTAACTACTTACGCTAAACTATTTATTTGATCTTGTATTTTGCTGTGACATGCTAAGTACCTTTCCCAAACCTGAAGAAGAGTTCTACATAGCTCGAAAGCTTGTCTCACTCACCAACAGAAGTTGGTCCAATAAAAGATATTCCCTCACCCACGTTGTGTCTCTAATATTCTGGGACCAACAGGGATACAACAGCACTGCATTTCATATGAGAAAACATTTCATTTTCCTCTTGTGTTTTAATTCTATAAAATAATTATGACTGATTTCAGAAAAATCAATACATCTATGAAGCTTGGGTTGTGATTTAAAATCAGTTAGGTTCCTAGCAAGCTGAAACACTAGAAAGAAAGAAAGAAAGAAAGGTAAGATTGGAAATAAATTAGATATTGCATTTGCTAGTGGTTTGCAACAGTGAATCTCTGGGGAAGGTCACCCTAATCACGCATTTCCAGGTTTCTGCTTTTCATGCATCAGCTGAGGAAAATTTCTAAGATCATATTTCAGAGCAATCAGTTACAGCGCTTTCTAGTCAATTAAAATACCCTTCCATATAACCTCCCTTTTAATCAATAAACACAAGTGGGCATAACTATTTGCTTAAATGCCACTGAACCGTAAAATTTCTTTATCAAACAAGTGTTTAGCTTAACGTAAAGTATATGTGTCAGCTAGAGGTCAACTTATTTCAAAACATTTGACCCATTTTCTTCTTTCTATACAGAAGTGGAACATATAGTTGTTCCATTATTCAGGCAATCTAGAAGTGAAATTAAACATATAATTCATTATGTTGCAAATCATGTGAACTTTAACACTATTCTCTCTGGCCTCATTCACACTCATCCAAATTCTGAGGTCCTTAGTGAGGTTTTACTCATTCCTAATGCACACAAGACTCCCATTGACTTTGTTGGGTCAAACGCTGAGCTTTTTACTCAGTTCATTACTCAATCTTTATGCAGGCAAGAATCCCACTGATGCGTGAAATTCTGGCCCTATTCAAGTCACCCAATATCTCTACTGTCATTCTCTCTGGTCTCATTCACATAGAGTCAAATCCTGAGGTCCTGATTCAGTTTATATTCACTCTTTACTCAGGGAAACCTGAGTATTAAATCAAAACTTCAGGAATAACATCAGGCCATAGAATTTTGACATAAAGCACCAGAAGACGGACTGATCACAGAGCCAGGCAGGATTTTTCTTTTTATGTACAAGTGTTACTACCTGTCTGTCTTTGGTTGATGAAAATGGAGAGGGTTTAGTATAGTTGGAAGGTCCCTCATGTTCCACATTCAACTCCCGCCTTTCTTCCAAAACGCAAGTGGGCAGAATTTGCACATGGACAGAGGAGAGATATCCACAATCTACTGGGCTCTGGTGGTCCATCTTCTCACTCAGAAGAATGGAATCCAAATGTTATGTCTCACAGTCATCTAAGTCTAAAGGGGAAAAAAAAGCCAGCTGATCTTGTACATAGCTAAATTGGGAGGAAGGGGAGCTAGCTCCTTAGTTGCTATGTAAATCAATATAGTTCCACTGACTTCAGCAGAGCTCCACTGATTTACTCCAACTGAGGAGCCGGCCTATAATTTGTGTCATAAAAAACCCTGCACCAACAATTTATTCCTTAAGATTTTAGATTGGCGATTCTGAAAGCAGGTTAATATGAGCTGCATAATCCCTGCAAGAATACCTTTAGGCATTCAACAAACCCAATGAGGAATTCACAGCGTTTATTAAAAAGTGACTAATTTTTTTCACCCAGTGTACATTGACCAGATGTTTTGGTCAAACTGTGATAGCCTTAGATTCTGAAACAGGCTGCCCTTAGCCTCCTGATCATTCCACTGAGCAAACCATCTGCTCCAACACTTCCCCCCTCTTCTCTTCCATATCTATGCAAGCTCCCATCAGCTTTCTGTTACTATGCACCTCGAGTTTAATGAGCATGCTTTAATTTCATCTGCTTTAGAAAGCTGGGCAGACAGGATCTGTGTTTGCTGATGGAACTTCATGAAAACAGCACAGATGCTTTCCCAAAGTGTCAGAGAGACATCTGTGTTCCCTTTCCCACTGGGCACTCTCACGCCTCAGACACACCCACAGAAACCAATGAAAAGTGGAGCAGCTTGATCTCCTCTAAACACCCCAGAGGACACACTATGACATAATTCTCATTGGACTTTAATTAAGGGCACTAAGATCACAGGGAGATGCTGGAGCTATCAATCTCTAGATTTGTTCATCTAAAAATTGATAGCATGGGGTTCTCACTGAAGGGCCTTCACCTTTAGAATTTATTTCCACCCTTGTTCTGACAGAGCCTGAATTAACATGCTCTGCAGGGCATATTGCAAGTTTTGTAAGGCTTCTCCTGATGGAGTGGTTGGTGAGATGTCCGAGAGATGGAAGCTTGTGTTTTTGATGTGGGCAGGGGGAGGTTATCATGATTATTTGATATGTGGTTGCAGGTGGGTGTTTTAATAAAGTTGGTACGTGCTTCTAAATTAAAAAAAAATACAATAAAGTAATTTAGGGAGAAATGACCTGAAATATGCACATAATGAATTTGTGCACAAAACCATGCTATGTGTAAGAATCCCTGCTTTGCCCACCATTTTAGAAATGGAGTGCTGACTGCCTCGTACAAAGAAACCCAGCACCAATATGATCTACAGAGAGGAGAAGAAGCTTGAAAAAGCTTTCTGAAGGAGAAGGAAGGTTGAAGAGGCCATTGTAATGTCCTCCTTAATATTCCTGAGCAGGATTTTGGAACGGTCAAAGAGAATATCAATGCCAGGTTTGACAATGAGCCTAGTACAAACTGAAATGGGGCTGAAATCCTGGCCCAGGTGAGTCAATGAAAGTTTTGCCACTTACTTCAGTTGAACCAGGATTTCGCCCTAGATGTTAAGTTAATGCCATGTGAATGCTTATGCAATGCCAGCATGTGTGTATATAAATCTCCTCACTGTATTTTCCACTGAATGTACCCAATGAAGTGAGCTGTAGCTCATGAAAGCTTATGCTCAAATAAATTGGTTAGTCTCTAAGGTGCCACTAGTACTCCTTTTCTTTTTGCGAATACAGATTAACACGGCTGCTACTCTGAAACCAATGCCAGCATGGTCAGTGAAGCTTGTCATTTACATGCCTCACTAGCTAGTCTCAGAGCTTGGATTTAAGGAGCTCCCTTTTAACCAGGATCATAACAGCCATCACCACGAAGTGACATAAATTTAACCAGAGGCATCCAGAGCATTCATTGTTCCACTTAAAAACCCCCACAAAAAAAAAAAAAACACACCCTTCAAATAATTGACTGGAAGTCTGAATAATCAATCAAAAGTTCTGACTTCTTTTGAAATTCACAATGTACATTTCATTGCATATTTTTCTTTTCCCAGTCACTGACTCTGTCGGTAAAAATTGTCTATGTTGCAACTCAGTGTTTCAATGCTATTGTTGACAATACTGTAGCCCTACTGATTATTACATTTAATTATCATGAAGTGCACGGAGGGAATGAAATTAGTTGTTCAGTTTCATTACAGTCATGGCATAGTGGGATCTAAGTGTCAATAAATTACCATTCTTCTTATTAAGCAACTCCTTTCTTTATTAACTAAATTACACACACTGCATCACTAGGAATGCAAAAAATGACTTGCACATTAATAAAGGGACATAACAGCATTGTCACTGCAAGGTTGCTGGGGAAAATGTTAATCATCTCCTCATATAACATCACTGTTGGCGTATTTTATTTCCATCCTGAAATGAGCCACTCACATTTAACCTCCTTGACAATATAAATTGAAACAAACGGATAATCCAATGTGACAAGACACTCCATTTGTAAACAGTTTATTAAAATCATCTAGGTACAAACTAATGAAAAGTTACACAGTGTCTCTGCTAGTGACCTCTGTGTATGGCCACATTAGACAGATAGGTGTCACTTGATTTGGAACTTCTCTTTAAGGGGCTGGAATGTAAGCTTTTCCCCAAACGTTTTTGACTTTTCAAGTGACACCTGGGTTGGACTTCTGGTGAGCCCAATTCTCGCCATGATAGATGTGGGTGGTTCCAGCATGAACAGAAGAAAAGCTGGGAAACTCAGGCCAGTATAATTATATCTTCAAGGGCCTGGTCCCAGTTCCTATTGAAGCCAATTGTAAAACTTCTGTTGATGTCAGCAGTAGGAGGATTGTGCCATAAGATTAGAAATTACTCTGAAATGTTCAGGATTGATTCCAGGGGATTCCATGTTCATGTAATTAAGTTTTTTAAAGTATGGAGGAAGCAATTATTTGCAGGGGCAAAATCTCACCAGCAAAACCTAAGCTAGGATGAGGCCTAGTTGTAAATCAGGCCCAATATATACTTTATTAGTATTAGCAAACTAAGGCACCGGTGTGACTTTATCAATCAACTCAAACAATATTCAAGAACTTTTAAAGATGTGATATTGAATCTGAAGAGACTGAAGCACTGTTTTAACCACAGAACAGTCCCACTTCCCTCCCACAACACTTCCTAATAATGTGCTCTGTGGCAATGACCTGGGGTGCTTTCCTCTGTGCAAGAGAGGACAGTTCAGTATTCATGGCCTCTCTGCTTTGACTAACAACCACCATGTGGTGGTGGTGTTTTGAAAGACTAACAAAGAGAGTTGTCGACAAACTAAATACATGTTTAGTTAGATTACTCATTTGAATAATCCTTCCCCATGAGAAACGCCATTAAAATCTATGGGACTACTCAGTCTAGGGGACAGATTTGTAAAGGTATTTAAGCACCTAAAGATGCAGATAGGCACTGAGTGGGCTTTTAAAAAATGGCACCTATCTACACCTTTAGACACCTAAATACCTTTGAAAATCTAGCCCTATGGAACTAAGTCTATGGAACGGCTCATAGGAGAAAAGATTACTCACACAAGTAAGGATTTGCAGGATTGGGGCCATACTTTGGTATATGTTATCTATTTTCATATACAAATCTTGTATTTAATTAAATGTGTATATTCCTTGGTGGATTACAACAATCCAGAGGTATATGTGGGTGTCAGTCTACATGATATTTTTGAAAACATCTTTATTTCCCCTCCCTGCAACGACATAGTCAATGAAAAGGAGAAAGCTTCTTGAAATAATCTGGTCCTAAACTAATTGAAGTGAGTATACTGTTTCTCCTCTTTAAAAACCTATGTTAACCACGATTAATTTGAAATAGAACTACTTATTTGTAAAATCAATTATAAATAAGCTAGATGAAGAGTAACATTAACCAGCTCATATAGAGAGGAATGATCCCTAGAGCGGAGTCTTGAGAAATAAAAAATGACACTTAATAGATCAACGCCTGTTACAAATGACGTTTAATTTTCTCAGTAACTTATAATTAATCAATTTAATTGCAAGCCCAACAGTGAGTAATGTAGAAGCATCACTTGTAGAGGCTGGGTGAGTCAAATAAGTCTTCCACCTTGGTTCACAGCCTGTTTCAGACACGAGGTGAAATGTATTTGATTATCTCATCCTACTCTCTTGATGCACAGCACAAAAACCACCAACAAATTTGGCAGGTTACTAGTAGCTGCCTGGGCACAGTCTAAGTGCGGAGTTTGAAGGGATAAAGATTGAGGTAAGTCAGGTAGAACTGCCCATAGGAAGCTTGTGAAGGCCACTATCACCATTTAGTCTTCAGTCTACATTTCAGACCGCAAAATTTAGAAACTTTCGTGGAGTGCATCGAGAATTTCAAAGGCTGACTCCACATGATTTCATTTCATCATTTGCCTCTTGCATCCAGCGAATGCTTAGAGATCAAGCCTGCCTTATCAAGGCACTGGCACAGAGTGGTGCAGAGCTGAACTAACTGAGGAGGCTCCAGAGCACGTTTTTGCCTGTTGGAAGCATAATTAAGGACTTTTACAAGGGAACCATGCCTGCTCTACAGCCCTTCAGGGATGCCAGCATGCTCCCCCTGCATGCCTGGACAGCTTTGGCAACCATTGCACAAGAGGGGCAGGGCCTCATCCCTCCCCTCTTTGGATTGTGTGGCATCCAAGAAGGAGTAAGTCCCTGCACTCAGGAGAGTGCAAAGACTGCATTTTTCCCCAGCCAAAATGGAGATGGGTGTCCTATGTAGGTATCCATATCTGAACAGTAATAAGAATAATTAGCATTTATGTAGCTCTTTACTTTTTTCAAAGCATTGTGCATTCACACCAAATTAAACCTCAAAAAACTGGGCTCACAATGTGTTGTAAGTAACGAAGCACCCACCACATGAGACATTTAAAATTAGACTGGATAGAGCACTGGACAGTACGCTGTTTGAAGAAATTCTGCCCTGGCAGAAAGCTGGGCTACTGTACCTAATGGTTCTTTTCCATTTCACTTACTAGGCAAAGCCACAGGTGTATATGGCACTAACTGTAGGGAGGGTGTGTGTGTGTAAATACCTACACACATCTCAATTGAGGCTGGCCCAGAGAGAAGAATACCGCAGCAGCATTTCTGCATAGAAAAGGTCAATTTTTGGCTGAAAAACTTAGGTTTTTTACTTTGTGCTGAAAAGTCAACATTTTCCATGGAACACCCCCCCCCCATATTCTGACCAACTCTAACATATTAGACTTTGGTGGGGGTAGGGGGGGACATCAACAGTAAAATAGATACGTGGCATAATCTAAGATAAATGACTACGCATCCAAAACAGCAGAAAAAGGCACATGAAGTTGCTTTTAAGAAAAAAGTAGACTCCTTTCAAACTTTGTTACATTTATTAACTTGCAATATACTTCAGAAGGAAATGTAAAAGACTCCTAAACTCCCTGCAGATTATAATAAGCTTCATTGATTTGAAAGAAAAGTATTTTTTCCATAGGGCACAAAAGTGCATCTTTGCAATCAGCTGATGAAGCATCTGTGGAGTAGATAGGCTGTTAACTTTCTTCCTTTTCCTGTGATCTCTTGGACTACATACAGCAAAATGAATTCATTAAAGTAGCACCAGGTCTACTGTAATTCTCATTTTCTTATCATTTAATGGAGTGGGGGAGAAGCTACATTCAAACAAGTATCATCCAAAGTTCAACATTCTAAGCAGTCTATGGTTTAAGATCC
The DNA here is from genome assembly GCF_965152235.1 of Eretmochelys imbricata. Taxonomy (NCBI): domain Eukaryota; kingdom Metazoa; phylum Chordata; order Testudines; family Cheloniidae; genus Eretmochelys; species Eretmochelys imbricata. The sequence goes on from NC_135579.1 coordinate 19,519,815, forward strand.
TTATGAAACACATAAAGAGAAAGATGCTTGCACTCACTGTGTTTGGGTCAGCATAATTACTCTAAAGATAATTACAAGCACTTTTTCTCCTGCATTAATTCAGTTGATGAGAAGATAAACAACAAAATGTTGTCATCTCTCTTTCTAGTTTCTAGTGCAAAACAATGGGTATGAAATTCAAATCTGATGGACAGAAATCATCTCTGCAGGAGGATCAGATGAGTGATCATATACAACCTTTCTTTTTAAAATACATGTAATATGTATTTATTGTAGATTGACATTCAGCATGACTGGAAAGCAACAAAAGTTTTTATAGCTAGCTCCTGTCTACATTTTAATATCACCGGGATTTAAGTTAGAGATTGGCCTGCATGAAACACTCCAGTCATTACTAATATTCCCTGACTTTGGGAGACTCTCAGCTGCCACTCAGCTCAGCTGTGATGTCTTTTAGGAAGTGAGGGGGTGGGGTGGGGAGGTGGGGGGAGGATGGCATCTAGTGGTATCTGACACTCACCTTCTTCCAGAAGTAAGCTTTTCATTGGACACAGATCCAGCTTTCACAGCTGTTTCTTATTGCATCTGGATGTGAATTTAGTATGGGTAAAAATCTGAACATTCCTGGTTTGGGGGTGTGTTTGGGATTTTTTTGTTTGTTTATTTTATTTTTGTGAAGGGGAGAGAGGAAGGAAAATTATTTTAATTCCAGAACCCAGAACTGTAACAATCCTTGCAATTTTGAGTATTCTGAAGAACCACCACATCCACCAAGGCCCCACCTGGACAGATTCACCACCCACATAGGCACAGTACACACAGCTCCCACTCCCCTTTGATGTCTTTAGGGAGAAGGCACTGGTAGTAGTCAGCTTTGACAGTCTCCAGCAGTAAATATCCCACTGATTTAAATGGGAATTGTGGGAGGTCACGGGGAAGTGTCTAGTTTATAGGTATTGTTAGAACAAGGGACATTTCTTTAGAAAAAGTTGGTTTTCTTCTTTTCATACAAAACATTCTGAATTGGTGTTTCATGAACAAGTAGAACTGTAGCAACAAGCAAGAATCTCCAAAGAACCCCTTTGAAGAGTGTAGAAACATGTTAGAGGGAATGGGAAGTCTCCTCTAATGGAGTAAAGGGCCTAGACCAATAACCATTGAGAATAACAGAAAGGCTTCCACTGATTTCAGTGGGCATGGGATAAGACTCATTGGATTCAAGCGTGTATTCTCAAGCACTGAAGGATGCCACAGGGCATGACCACTCTAGCCTCATATTGCTAAATGGGAGGAAGGTCTTTGTTAGTTTTAGGTGGGAGGCATGGTCCTATTATGGAGAAAGTTGAGAATCCCTGTGCTAGAGAATTCAAGTCTACAGTTTCTTTCCCCCTTTCTTTACAGGATTTAACAGTGCTTTGCAAACATTAAGTAATTATGCCTTACAGCACCCTGAAAGGTAGATTTTATTATCCCCAATTTGTAGATTAGAAAAAAATGGCAAAGACACATTAAGTGTCTTGCTCAAACTAACACTAGTCAGAGAAGTTGTAGTCACTCGCTCTTACCACTTTATTTTGCTCTGGTAGCGACCAGATTAGGGTAGTGTCCGTGCACCTTGTGCGTGACGTTAAGAATAACTATTGGGGAGTGAAATATTGGCTTTATAAAGTTATGTATTTTCAAAAGCTCTTTGCATCAGATCTACCAGCAGAAGTGTATCCAAGCTACCTTGTTATAGAGAAAGAATAGGTTTGTACAGGAACAGTCAATGACTAGCATCTCCTCTGAACCATATTGAGAGAAAACAGTCTGAAAAAACAAACACTTCCTTCATTGCATATTGGATAATATGTGGTCATGGGCCAAAAGAAAGTCAAATCAATTTCTCTCAGAATTATCAGATGAATAATATCCAGGTTTAACAGAAGGAGCAGTCAAGAGAAACAGGAAGTAGTTCAAATAACAAGCTAAAGGCAGAAATGAAAATGTCAGGAGATTTTGAGTTTCATGGTGAATGCAGAAATCGTGTTCAGAAATATGGTCTAGATTTATTTAATTGGTCACCAACCTGGAATAAGATTTTTGGTGAAGAATATGGCTGATGGTACATTTAGAAATGTAACATTTAACAGTGTGCACACTTTATCATGAGCCTGTCTCTTTCTTTCCCTTTAATATCTTACTATGGATATCTAATAATGGTCCAGACTTTGAGCAGGCTGAATATCTACGTTTCATACTTAGCTGCCACAACACAGACCACTCCCACTCTTAGAGAAGTAAAACTGACATTGGGTCCAGATTTTCAAGCACTGACTGCTGTTTTTGCACCCATAATTACTTACAGATGCAAGTTAAATCATTTAGACACATAAGCACAATGCAACCACATAACTTAATGACTTCTAAATTCTTTGGGTGAAGAAGATACAGGAGAGCAGAGCTCGGACTAGCCGAACATTCTGCATTTCAGATTCAGCTTTCAGTCTGGACACCTGCTGCATGACAGCGGAACAGCATGAAGAAGTTCTCACAAACTTCTTCCCAATACACTGTTTCCCAGACGGGTGCCAGTTTCAAAATATTATTGTTCCAAGTCCAGTCTACACCTTAGGTTTAACTTTTCCAATCCTTACTTCTCAGAATCCTCTATGCTTTTATTGTGCTGAATCTCATCTCTGGGTCAAATGCTCTCAATAAAGCCAGAGGGAATGTCAAAACCCCATAATTTCATTGGAAAACTATGGGAGATGTAGGTAGTCAACACCTCTGAAAAAATATCAGGCCTTGTCTATGCTTTTGCTTGAAATCCAGCTTATGCTAAGATGCAGCCATTTTGACCAGAGAATTAATTTTAAAAAAACGTAGGTGCCTTGGAGCCTTTCAAGGAGCCTAAAATTAATCCTAAATCTCACACAAAGTCAACAGAGCCAGAATTACCCTGGAAAGCAACTGTATCAAGACAGGAAAAGAGAGGAGTTTGCAACAATTATTGATCAGATAATTGCTGTCAAAATCCTGCTACCACAACTTGCCTTGTTTATAACAGGAGGCCAGCTGTTTTTCCTTCTCTCTTACAATGTATTTGGACCTACTAACTTGACAAGTTACATTCATATATGGTTTGTGGTTTAATTTATCCACGTTCATCTATCTTTTTTTTTGTGTGTGTGGTGGGATGGATGGGCAGATGCACAGAAATTGCTTGTGTACTATGTAAATTTTCCACTACTCTGTTGAGCATCAGAATACAAGCATGTATGTTGTGGGTAATTCAGTAAGAGCCCCCAGAGTGAGCCTTATTCATTAAGGTCTTAATTATAAAAGGGAGTTTTCAAAGCAACACGATGTAAAATCTCCTCCTGTGACTAACACTGTGGAGCCCTTTATGCCCAATTTCACTGGGAACTAGGGGGTATTACTCACTATGGGAAAGCCCTGTTTTCACTGAACAGGGGGAAAAGTGGAAAAAGGACAAAACAGGAAAAATATCAGTGGAAATGCCCAAACAATGCAGAAACCACAACAGGAAACATAAGAGGGCAGGTGGATAAAAAAATATCAGTCTGTGCTATGGAATATCACCTTTATGAGATAGCACGGGGAGCAGAAGGATGCCCTACATGCATTTTTCATCTGAAGTTACAATTAGTTTAAACAGTTCAATTGTGAGGAGAAGTGGGTCTGAAAGGTTGGTTCCTGAACTTCTTTCCCCCACCCTGATTGACACTGGTATAAATGCTGAATTTGGTAATGGGCCCTCAGTCTGTGTCCTTGGGATTGGTTTGGGAGGGGTTAGGTAATATACTCCATCCCAGTTAAAATGAGTAACAAAAAGGCAAGGACAAGGGCCCTGAGAAATTAAATCTCAATTATCTGCTATTCCTAAATGCTTCCTGTTACAACAATTTGTAAGTTGACATCCTTAATTAACTTCTTTACTAATATTTTCCAGATGTTAGGAGTTTTGCTAGCCACTGCCCAAGACATATGTTTTCCATATTTAATCATATGGCTCAGGCAGCCACTCGGAATCATGAACAGACCTATAGGCTATGAAACCTTAGCTCATCCAAGCAAATGATACAAGATACAATGCAGTATATCACATACAGATCTTCAGAAAATTATGTTCTACTATGAAATCATATACATGTGTATGAATATAACTGTGGAAGTGAATAACTTATTAGCTGGTACAGTTAAAGAAGCAAAGGCTTAAGAGCTCAACCCTGCTTCACTACAGTCAATGACAAAAACCCCATTCACTCAAATGTACATTGTTGTACAAAAATTATAGGCCTTTAAAATTGACCTTGTCTATATTGCAATGTAAACCCCAGTTTAGTAGAATGTGAGTTAGCAGATCCTGGGTTTGTTAACATAGTATTTCAGTGTCTACACTCATTTGTAGCCCCAGGTTAGGAATTGCTGAACCCTGGGTCCCAACCTGAGGCTTTAGAGTCTACACTGCATTATGCGGGCCTTAGTCCAACCATCCATACCTAGACTTCCTAGCAATCTCCCAAAATGTGGCCTCTCTAGCCATTTGTTCATGGTGCAGTGTGGAAAAACTTGACTGTCCAGAGGACAAAAAAGGTGTGCTCTGGGAGTCCACAATCCCACGGGACAAGTCTAGTGGGGCTGTATCTACACTGCTAAGAAATAGGGCTTGACCCCTGGGTCCCAGCTTAACTCAAGGCTCGGACCCTTCGCCCAGTGGGGTCCTGGGAGCCTGAGTTAGAGCAATTTGTGTGTAGATAGAAGGAGAGTAAGGTCTGAACCTGAGTTTAAACCCTAGGCTTACATTGCAGTGTTGACATACAGGGATGAACTTGTTAACACAATATTTCCTTTTAGTGCACTGGACATTTAGGGCAAAAATTCTGTCCTTGTTTCTTTGTGGTGCATGTTGGTGAGCAGAGTAGAAGTTTTGAAGCAATACAGAGAGTCCAGAGATTTTATCTTCCTCCTTTAGTAAATGTAATATTTCTGAGAGAATCCCAAAGGACTGCTTCTGATCTTACACCACTTTTAATCTATTGTAACTCCATTGACTTCCATGACTCTATCCATGAATCTAGCATATTCCAGTGTGGTAAGATCAGAACTCAGCGAAAGATTTCCAAGTAAAAAAGAATCTGTTGGAGTTGACAAAAAGCACTCACTGGCATGAGTTCCAACTTTATCCAACCAATGTTATGCCCAGATGGCAAATCAAATGAATCCAAAATATTCAAACAAAAACTATCTGGGTTGGTGACAAATATCAGAATGTTAGTAACATACAACTGAAGTTTATACTGCTCCTGCTTGAAAGAGACCCCAGGAATCTCTTGCTTAGATTATATGGTGATAAAAATTCCAAAGCCAAAATGAATAGTAATGGAATTAAGGGGCATACATTCCCCATACCTTGCTAACAGAAATATGTATGTTGCCTTCCTCACCCATCATTCAAATTGCATCACAACCTTCTTTGAAACACTCTGCTGATCCCCCTTGGACCACCATATCAAATTTAGACCCATCACATTTAAGGTCCATACAGATTATGTATCAGATCTTGTAGTGTTCCTCCCTTCTTCTTTGACCCTTTTTCACATAACCTAGGATGTCAACTTAATCACCTTTTCCCCAGTCTCATCTTTGTGCTTTCTTCAATAGTGCCTCTCTTATGTAAGTGTAAATTATACATACTAGTCAAATCTGTCATAGACCTCCTCTAATCTACATAAAGAATAGAGACTGCTACAGCTACTAGCTAATGAAGTTATTCCTTTAGTTCAAGTGTCAGAGGCTCTTGGCTTTTAGTACAGAAGAGTCAGAGTTCAATCTTCTCTAATGACCCCTGCTGGAGGGTCATTATCTGTCTAACCTAAGTGCACCAGTTCCACATAATTTACTCATTCAAATCCCTTTTAAAGGCTTGTTCCTCCCACAAACTCCACAGAAAGTAGTGGTTGGCACCTTAAAAAGTAAATATGTTCTAAGTTACTCCTCTGGATGACCCAGTGCCTCTTCTCTTACCTCTGTTTTATAATTTGTAGGACTCCTGGAGCAAGAACTGTCTGTGTGTATCTTACACAGTACCAAGCACAGAGCTAGTGTTTAACAGCTAACAATAGTAAGAAAAGTAAAAAGGACTCAGAATTATGTTGATGAATTTATGGCACCATTTATTTTCATATCTGTTTGTGTTTTTTTTTCCATTCATACAGGATGACTTATAGCTTTGCACTTTACTTCATGCAAAATTTTTCAAAAATTTCAAGCTTCAATTTTTTTGCTATTGATTTCAAAATGTTTGTTATAAATTTAACTTCTGTGGAGTTCTACCAAACCTACACAAATAATTAAAGTAAAAGTACAGCAAAAATGTTAATGTTTTTGGTATAAATTATGCAATAGAAATGATTTACATAAAGAATGGACCAACACAACACACTTCAGCATGCTCCTTCCAATCAGTCAAAGTGGACTCTCATTAAAGTGCAGCCTAGAATGACGAAGGCTTTAAGCTATCTGAATCAGACTGCAAAAGTTCCTGCTGAGTTTGATACAATATCTTAAATTGGCATTTGAAGAGAGAGTGACACACAGATGCAAGAAGAACTATTTCTCTTACTTAAAAAAAAAAAAAATCTTACATAGGAATCTAAGGAAATAAAACTTAGAGTGGGACTATTAAACTTATAGACTTTGTTTTTCCACGCTTCTTTTTCTCTATTGAAGCTGCTAGCAGCTAACAAAAAGTGTAAAAAACAACTGGCCTCATCCATCACTAAAAGACTTTTGTGCATTTTGGAGGCATTGTCATTTTCCAAACAAAGAATTAACTCCTCCACCTCATCTTGGTAAAAATGATTAATAAAACCTGCAGGCTAATCATATGCAAATTGCCTCTAAGGTAGCATGCCTGATTTTCAATCTTTTATCAGATCCTGTTTTACATATACCTAAAGAACAGGGTCTTCCCCTACTCCTCTTTCTTTTGATTAAATACATGTGTAACCCTTGTGCCAGGCCAAGTTGATAGCAGCAAGGGCCGGGTTCAGTACACAGGGGTTCCCTCTCATCAAAGCAAATGCAAAACTGGCTCGAGCCTCCACCCGGTGACCTGGGAAAATCTTACACATACCCCTGGGTGCCTCAAAGAGGCAATACTTCCCCTCTCTCAAGCACAGAATCTCGGTGTAGCAGAGAAACTTTAATAACATGAGGTAAACGACATCAGCATTAAATTGGGAAACCACCACAACTAGTGTTCATCGACCAAACCATGAGCAAAGACCCACCCCAGCAAATTGGGCCACATCCTTTCCCTCGGGTTCTTGAGTCCCACAACCCAAACGTCTCTTGAGTCCAGCAATCCAAAAATCACCCAAAGTCCAAAAGTCCCAGCCCCAGAGTTCAAAAGTTCATGTGCAGAGTATTACTCCCCAGTCTGCGTAAAAATGTGCGTTGGGGGGGGGGGGAGTGGTAAGGGGCACCTTACATGACCTGAAGCTGACTGCCCCACAGGGCTTCACTCTGATCCGCTCACCCTCTCACGAACAGCTCCACTCCTTGTCACACAAGCAGCTAACACCGTCCCATGAACTGCTCCACCAGCCCATCCACTAACAGCACCACTGCACTCTAGATCTTCAGGCTCCCCGCTACTTGGCACAGTGCTCAGTGATTTCAGCTCTTAGCAATTTTAGCTCTTCAGCTTGTAGTAGTGGGAGCCTTACTACTGCTGCACCATAAGGCCAAAGTGAATTCAGCACAGTACCTGTAGCTAGACTCTTAATAGACCCAAAATTAGCTCTGACATTCTACAGTGGAGAGAGACAGAGGTGCAATTGATGTTTCAGGCCCTCACAAAGGGGCCCACACCACCAGGTACTAATACCGGTCTCAAACCTCTCTCTATTCACAGAGTTTTGGAACCCATGTCCCTTGCCTAGCGAGTGCTATTTAGTTGATGGCAAATCCCTCCGTCATACGAAAGGCCAAGTACAGTTCCACTGCCCTTGATTACCATAATCAGGGTAATAACAATTTATTCTTCCTGCCCCAGTAACAGAGACACTGGGGATCCCACAGCAGCCAAAGTGACCATTTGGGCAGCTATGGCCTCATTCTAGGTGGGGTGAGTGTGCCTATGCAAATGAGATCAGCCCCTGAAGTTCTTTTCCACAACTTGCCACACCTCACCACCAGATGTCAGGGTGGAGCTCATCCTGATTCTGCTTACACATGTTTTTCTTATACATGTTAATAGTCAGGTTTTTATTCCCGGGCATATCTCTGAAACACTTCCAGGGCAAATTTGCTCATCTGCAAGGAATGATGTAGTGATTGCCCTCGTATGAAATATACTGTCTGTCAAGGTTCATTCCCCACTCTGAACTCTAGGGTACAGATGTGGGGACCTGCATGAAAACCTCCTAAGCTTACTTTTACCAGCTTAGGTTAAAACTTCCCCAAGGTACAAATTAATTTTATCCTTTGTCCTTGGAATATCCACTGCTACCACCAAACTCTAATTAGGTTTACTGGGAAACATAGTTTGGACACATCTTTTCCCCCCAAAATCCTCCCAACCCTTGCACCCCACTTCCTGGGAAAGGTTTGGTAAAAATCCTCGCTAATTTGCATAGGTGACCACAGACCCAAACCCTTGGATCTGAGAACAATGAAAAAGCATTCAGTTTTCTTACAAGAAGACTTTTAATAGAAATAGAAGTAAATAGAAGTAAAGGAATCACCTCTGTAAAAATCAGGATGGTAGATATCTTACAGGGTAATTAGATTCAAAACATAGAGAATCCCTCTAGGCAAAACCTTAAGTTACAAAAAAGACCCACAGACAGAAATAATCATTCTATTCAGCACAGTTCTTTTCTCAGCCATTTAAAGAAATCATAATCTAACACATACCTAGCTAGATTACTTACTAAAAGTTCTAAGACTCCATTCCTGTTCAACCCCCGACAAAAGCAGCATATAGACAGACACAGACCCTTTGTTTCTCTCCCTCCTCCCAGCTTTTGAAAGTATCTTGTCTCCTCATTGGTCATTTTGGTCAGGTGCCAGCGAGGTTACCTTTTTCTTCTTAACCCTTTACAGGTGAGAGGATTTTTCCTCTGGCCAGGAGGGATTTTAAAGGGGTTTACCCTTCCCTTTATATTTATGACACTGTCCAACTCCCTTAATAAATCACTATAATTGATGAAGCAACCTTCATTCCTGAGATTGAGACAAGGTGTGTTAAACATAATTACAGCTATTTAGTAAAACAAGTTATGAAGAGTAATATTAAGCAGCTTCACAAGATAACTGATACAGTATCAGATTAAGGACCTTTGAAGAGGGAACAAAGGTTTTGAACAAAAATTGGCCTGAAATCCCAGATCAGTAACAGAAGCTATCTATAGATTTAGTTGTTATAAATAAATAAATTTTAAATCAAAGTATTTTCAAAAACTCTTTTCTCCCTTCCAAGACCTGTGTTGTGATTTCCCCTGGGAATGGATACCATTGGTGGCCACACAAGCATCAAACTGCAGCCTCAGGAATGCATCTTAACTCATTGTAATGGTTTCCCACCTAAGATGGAGGCACTGGTGAAATACATCAGTTAGGCTGGCCCAAGATATAACTCTGAGGGTCAGAGACGGCATTTTGAGATGTAGGATCCCAGATGAAGAACACCTTACCAGCTTCTTCATTCCTTCTTTATTTACTTTTAACTTGCTATGGGCCAAACCAAGAACTATCTATCTGAACTCACAGTCCTGCACTCCAAACAGGGAAGGGCTTAGATTCAAACTATCTTTCTTTTGGGGGTTTGTAAAAAAAAAAAAATGATCCAAACCTCCCCTGATTTTTGTTCATCTCTCCCCCAAGTTGCTGAGTTCCTACATCTACCCCTGTATCATAGATTCTGCAGTCAATTACACACTGTAATAGTACTGCCTTCTGGAATATATTTTTTAAAATAACAGGTGCCACAATATGGATCACTTTACGTCTACATGTTTTCAGCCATGGGACCTCATCAGAGCCTATGAACTAAGCAAGGTCAGGTACATTCAGTAGTTAGGTGGGAAACGTCACTATGATACGCAGTTGCTGTAAGAGATGTTGTTAGATACTGCGAGTAGTGCACTCTTTCCTCTGGCTCTGTACTGAAGTGCCTCAGCGTGGTGTTAAGTTTGCGATGCTGGTGGTGTTAGAAGTCACTGTGCTATCTGTCAGATGATGCTTTTAAGTGAGACCTTGGCAGCTCGTAGCAAACATTTTAGGTTACATGTGTATGAGTGGGTTCATACCTAGAGTATTATAACAGACATGACCATTTATAATTAACAAATAAACAGAGATCTCATGGGTCTTTGCAATAGCAACCTGTTGCGCAAATTCTTGGAGTAAAAATATTCTGTCTACTTAAATTCCTCTTGTTTCAATAGGATAGGATATTCAATTTTGTTGAAGAGTAGCCGTGTTCCAAACTAGGTGACTTAACTCGAGTGTGGGCTGGTGGGTGATATTTGTCTATATCTGTTTCTGTTTGTCCATGTTCACATGCATGTACCCGTGTATAATTTGGTAAACATTTTGGGAGCCTTGAGTATGGGAGGTGCTATAAAAAGATATGCTGAAAGATATTGGTGACTGCATGAATTACCTATGCCGATGGGAGAATGCCTCCCATCAGTGTAGGTAGCATATTCACAGAAGCGCTACAATGGCACAGCTGTTTTAAATGTAAACAAGCCCTCTGAATGACAGAGACAACCTTAAGGAGCAGCTGAAAGTGTGTGGGTAACTCTGGAAGTAACCAAGGGAGAGATTTTTTGCATCAGGGTCATGCACAAAAAGAGAACTCTTGGTACTGTGAGCAAAATAAGCTGTTTGCTGCTATTTGATTCCCTCCGTGTTCAGAGAAACAGGACAGTACATTATTTGTAAATAAACACAACGGCATCAAAGAAATGCCTACATCACCGATTTCTCCCAACTGGAACATCCACAGGCCCCAAACTTTGCCTCGCGGCTCAAGTCTGAAAAGGGACAACAATATTATTAATTTTTTAAAGTCCTTCTGATGCCATCTACTGCTCTTTACAGTGAACTTCATCTACAATGACACTAAAGTACATTTTTGGAAGACTGGAGGCTTCCTCATTTGCGGGAACAATTTGAGCCTCCAAATTTGCACCTGCTTTTTGCACCCCCAGAAACAATTGCAGGGCAAAGCTGAGTACTGTATGTGGACTTCTCACTACCTGACTTGCACCTGCAATTTAGCACTTTTAGGAACATGTGCTTGGATTTTGCTTGCAGCTTTACAACAATGCAGGTGCAAACCATGTCTGCAAAAGGAAAGATGCCCACCTGAAAATTTACCCTTAAAGTAGACCCTTCAGGACTGCTGCTTTTCTCCCAAGACATTAGTGTGCTTCCTGTACTTCATTTCATTTTAACCCCAGTCAGGGAAAAAACAAACAACCCGTCAGTACTGAAGGATCAATATTTACACAGATGGCACTGCTGCCATAGTGACAAGCACTTTCCTGAGTACAACTTTGGTCATTGTAATATTTATCTGTGTGGGAGAGAGGGTGGGAAAGAAGTGACTGACTAACAAAATTAGACTGAATCAGATGCTATGCAATGTGTGCAGGAGGCATAGTCCAGGGGGATGCAGGGACAAAGGTGGTTTTAAGCTGCAGAGGAAGGTATTTAAAAACAAGACACAGACATTTACAGAACTAATTTATAGTATTTGATTTCGGGCTCCCGAGGGGACCAAAACGCCCCCTGCTATTATTAAGGCAGTCAAGAGAACTGCTCCAATAGTATTCTCCCCAGTGCTGCCTAGGGCTTGTGGCACAAGCCAGAAAGGCAACAGTAGCATCCACCAACCGTCCTTCCACCCCTAGTGCCACCCCAACATACTCCCAACAGGCTTGCAGGGAGGCCAGTGTAGCCCACCTATGGCAACTCAGCACAATGTGGGTGCTGGATGAATTCTCCTCTCTCAGGCTGTTTACCAATCTGTCCATCACTGGAAGGGGGCAGAATCCCTCTCACTATAGCTTAGAAAGGAAAGAATGAAGAGTTCAGTGGCTGATTGCCTTTGCCATTTAAATCCCATCTATTATTCTTTGACACAGATTAGGTGCTAAACACAGCCCTAAGTGAATCCATATTTGAGAGAAAAGAACAGAAAGATTTCTGGGAACAGACCAAAATTACTTTCACCCTTATTCATATTAAAGCTACAGTCCATCTTCAGGTGCTTGCCTTCTATCTGTTAGGTAGTATATGTAGTGGAAATTGCCTTGTGAATCTTCTCTAAGGACATGAACATTCCTGTTTGCTTTCAGTATTCATAACCTCTCATATTGCTACAAGCTTCCCACAAAGTCAGTCCAGGAAATCCAGTTTTCCAAACCTAGATCTGTACAATCGGCCTAATCCAAAGCCATTGAAGTCAGTGAGGCCTTAAGCACATGGAGAAGGGGATGGTGAAGCTCCTTTTCACATTCAACAGCATGAATCCTCCAGGTGTGTGGTGCTAATGGGCTCTTGGCTGAAAGACTGGTTAGGGCCCTCACACTAGCTGTCAGGAGTTAGACGGGGAGGGAAGATCCTGAGGTCTCTTACTGAGGATGCGAAGTGTCCCCACATTCTTATGTTTTCATGACAGAAAACTCCTGTACTGCAGAATGAGAGAGTCCCCAGCTGAAATTCAATGGCAGGAAAGAATAATAAAACCATAGAGAGATGCTTGGCTGGCTAATATAATTTTGCTGTAGGACCTGATCAATGTGAAACAGAAGGTACAGAGGGGTTGTGTAGCAGCTGGAGCACCCCTACTCAGCCAGAATTCCTGAGAGGCACCCACACAGCACCTATCACCAACATGTCCGGGAATAGAACTATAACCCTGCCCTGTCTCTCCCCTCATCTGGCACCCAAAGGAGCAGGGACCGTGTTCTCAGTCAGGATTCTGAATGTCCCCATCCCTGAATACGTGTGCAAGGGAATGGTGGGGAACACCATGTACCTTCCCGTTATGCACACCCACCGAGGGGCGGGACAGAATCAGGCTCTTATACCTGTGGGTGAGATACCATAATGAGTTCTGTAAATGTCGGTCTCTTACATTTAATTACCCTGCCTTCTCTGGGGCTCACCAAACACTGTCTTAGAGGAGCAGCTTTAAAATGAACAAGGGAACTTGAAACAAATTAAGTCAATTATCCATTGTTGACAAAACTACCCCACCCCTTCTCCCACTGAGCTGCCTCAGGTGGGCTGAATTATGTTGGGAACATATTAACCTAAAACCAGCACATTAGATAATTGAGCAGCTGTAAATTAATCCCAGAGCAAAACAAACTATCAGTCCCTGAATCAATAGCCTTTCTAGTGTGTTAATGATAACTCTGCAACTGAAATGCCCTCTAGTGGCCAAGAGTCTAGTAGCATACTTTTTGCTAGTCTACAAACACCTCTATCTATACTGGATGGGTTTTCGTGCTGTTCCAGTGTAAACATTCATTGTGTGTTGTCATAACATTGATTATGTTGCCTGCAGCTTGGTTTGTTATACTCCTCTGTAGTGATTTTGTTAGGGTAATCTTGGCTAACCTTCCCTTCCACTGAGACTTGGTGCTATTGGTCCAAACTTTGCAATTTTGGGGCAGGAAAATCAGTTATTGACATAACTTATAAGTAGAAGTTTTACTCCCCAAAACTGCAGGATTGCACCCTATAAAAATATCCTGAGCTGCCTTTCACTGCCATTCAAAAACAAGGAGCCAAACTTTGTCCTCAGAGAAGTATACACCATACCTATGTCCTAACTATTCCAGTGAAACAATGAAATCCGTTTGACTGACCAACTTGCATATTGTATTCATCTTGGTCACGTTTTAATTTTTCTGATCTACTCAGATGATGTTTTAATTTCTGTTTAAAGTATGTCCCAGTACAGAGTCAGATACAAAACTTCCCAGCTGGCCTATTTAAATATAAAAAACCCAACCTGATATTTAAACTTTTCACCCCCTTGTTAGTTGTGCCATCTCTAATGCAAACTGAGCTAAGTATTTGAAAACGTACAGGAGCCTTCAAGTATCAGGTTGTTCACTGGTCAATAATAAGCACTCTTAATCTGTTCCCAGAGTTGGGGCTTCTCTCAATTTGAAGATCTAAAGTGCCTCCCATGAATGAGAACACCGCTGTGAGCCTACCCCACTCTCATATCTATGTCTTCACCTTCCTCCTGGGGATAGTTGTTCCTTGCATGTAGACAATGTGCATATATCACCCCTTATGGAGGAGATCCATACAGTAACATAGAAGTTATTCTAAAAGCATAATGCAGTTAATCAAACAGCAAGAGACAATCTATTTGGAGATGAGGGGACCCTTTTCTGGGAAGATCAGTTGATTCCCAGAAAGCCAGCAGCTACTAAGACTTTCTTCAAAAACGCCCTTGGGCTGCTCACTCAAAAAACCTGGCTCACAACAAAAACAACTCCCAGGCCAAACCAAATACAGCTTGAATCCCTCCCCCTTACAGAGGCAGTAAGTTAACCTCTTTATATCTGCTCCTTATAATTGGCTCCAGCTGCCACCCTCTTGAGCACTGCTCAAGGACTACTCCTCTAGGTCCCCACTTCCTACAAAGACGTTAACACTTCCCTTTAATAAGAAAAACTTGCCTCCTTTTGGATCCCAGAAGGTCTATTCCCCCATCACACCTTTCTCCAGGAATTTTAATCTGAAACTCTGTTGAGCTACCTGCATTTCTAAAGTGCCTGACACTATAGCAGCATTGCCAACCCGAAATAGTCAAAAATCAGGAGATTGGCTTTAAAATCATCAGATTAGGTTAAAATAATATATTGGCCTTCTGCTTTTTGAGCCTTTAGGGTGCTCTGGGGTCACATTTTGAAGCCTTTTCCACAGCCACAAGGGCTAGAAACTTACTTTTTCTTTAAGAATGAAAGTTGAAATCATCATATATCCAGTAAAAATCATGAGAGTTGGCAACAGTGCTGTAGTCTCCAGGCATTGAGGGCTCCTGCCCAACCTGCCAAAGCAATACATAGGGTTCCATATGGGATCCACAAAAGTACATAGGCACCTAAACCCCAGTTTTGGCTTCACTGCAATCCACAAAACTCCACCAAACTCCGTAGGTGCCTGAACTCATTTGGTGCCTACGTTTTTCAGGGTAAAAATTCCCTAGGTGCCTAAGTTTCTGCCGCTGAGGATGTCCCCTGCTGCCCTCCTCTAGGCATCCACACACCTGTCTCCTGCCTGAACACGAGAGTGATTCATAGATTCAGGCATTCAGTTGATCCAGTAGGCATGCTCAGAGGGCACCTACTGAATCATGCCCCATTCAAAATCTGTCGAGAGAAGGTGGAGGTGGTGCCCATCTTTTAATTTTTATCCCAACGGTTACAGCACTCACCTGGGATGCGGTAGACTCAGCTTCAATTCTCCCCCACCCTGCCCTAGGAGGAGAAAAGACTTGAACACAGGTGTCACCACACCCACACCCCTTTAGGAGAGTGAGCTAACTATTCAGCTATATGCGATATTATGGTGTGGAAGCTGCTCCACTGTGGGATAAATGATGAAAGAGTGGTTAGAACAGGGGGACTGGGTCCAGGGTCTCCCGCCTCACAGATAGCTGCCCCAACCACTGGGCTACAGAATCACTCTCTCTGGCCCAATGACTATAGCTTCAACAGGAGAGACTGAGGGAGTCCCCATCCCTGTAAGCACATCCCATATCTCAGTGGTTAGAGCACTTTCCCACATGGTAGGAGACCTCTCTTCAAATCCTTTCACCTCCTCTGGCAGAAGGGGGAATTGAACCTGGGCATTCCATATCGCAGGAAAATGCTCTAACCACTGCACTAAAAGCAATAAAGTGGACGCCTCTTCCTGCAGTTGTTTTGTGTGGAGCAAGAGAGGTGCCTAACTCATTACTGCAAGAAATGCCTTCGGAGCCTAAGCTGTCTGATTCCAGGCAGTGGGTGCCCGTTCATGGGTTGCTAGGCAGAGCTAGGGACTGCCCTGTAGCCTGGACTTAGGCACCTATCTCTAAGAGAGGGGTGAGGCTTAGTCCGTTCCCCTCTCTTCAGCATCTCCCATTGGCTAATTTAGACTGCTCCCACCTAGAGTGCTGGCTTTTGTGGATTGCATTCTTAGGCACCTATCTCTCTTATTCATTGCATGGGGGGCCCAGGAAGCTTACTTGGCTTCGTGGATTGCAGTATCATTCCTGGATTTTCTAGGCACCATGATGCTCAGCATTGCAGCTCCTAAATCCTTTTATAGATGCCTAACCCACTCACCCTCACTGCCTCACAAAGTGTCTGGGAGAACAAGCACACCTTGCAACGTGAACTGAAAATCAGAACACTCAAGCCTTATTGGACCAAGGTAGAGAGGACAAGTTCCTGAGCTGAGGACCCTCCTTTGCCACATTTTATCACCAGAACCCCATGGCTGTACGAGCAAGCTTTCTTCTTAATCTCAGGTATTGAAGTTAAAATGCATGTAGTCAGATGGTCTTCACGGTACACAGAGCCTAAACCATAATGAGCGTAAAAGTTCAGACCCCAAACTTTGAATTACACTCAGGATGTATTTCACAAATTGAATCATGCTGAACTAGCCTATTTTGGAACATGGCTCCTTCTGATATGTCTTGGCTTTCTGCTGCCCCAGGCCATGGGATGTCACTACTTCCCCCTGCATTTGCTGGGCTGCATCTACCTCCATCATGCATGTGTTCAAAGGAGTGATCATTGGGTAATTGGTGTGTGTGCCTTCAAAGATCAAATGAGTGCCCCCATTGTTTATAATAGAAGTACATTATTTAGAAAGGTAATAGAATAGTTTCTAATGGGTCAGGAAGAAGATATGGCTGGGGAAAGCTGAGTTTTGTATGCTGCAAGATGGAACTACTAATGTGAAAATCACTAACCATCTGGAATGAGGAAAAGACTTTGAAGGCCTCGGACTGTTACCAGGGCACCATTTTGCCAAGTTATGCTATTTGACAGAAATGAGTCATGAAATGCCTACTAATTGCTACAAGATTTAACAAGGAGAAAGCAGCCCCAGTGCAATGAGGTTTACCTACTGACTTTCATGTTCAGAATAGCAGAGCAGGGGAATAACAACGCGTAATGTGTCCTGATCTCTGAACACCAAATTACTGGGATCATTTTTCTACCAGTGAAATAAAAAATATATGACAGAGTAATTATGCCATATTTTTATTGTTTTCAAGAAATGCAAGCCACTAATTATCCCAGCTATTTATGGGAAGGTTTTAGGACTAGCAGATGAAATGCATCAGCTCTTTATTTCCCAAGGGCTCCACAGTTACAGGTCTTATTTCAGTAATCCCAGATTATTCCCTTGCTTCACCTGACAAGTCAGTCCATTAACCCACTTGCATACAAAGCTTGTTTAAAGAAGATTGCAGCATTTACATTGTCACAATGACACTGGAACAAAGAAACAACTAAGTGAACCTGTTTTCAGACAGCTCTAAGGCTGCTTTGCAGGAGGACTGAGCATCCTATGTTTTATTTAAAAAACTGCTTAAGATAGAAAGGTCCTGGATTCTGCATTTCTTATCTCTCTCCCATTGACTTCCATTGCTGTCTCACTGACTTCAGGGAGAAGTCTGGGGTGTTGCTGACTTCAGTGGAAGTTTGGGATGAGTGAGGAAAGCAGAAACAATACCCAAATTCAAGGTGAGTCCAAACCAGACCATTAGATCTGGATACCCCTGAACATCAAGGGGCACTTAAAATATGAATGTGGGTCTAGATCTGAACTTCACATCTGGCCTTCTTTCTCAGATGGATTGAACCAAAGCCCCTGAACTTTGGGTGCTGGATCCTACCTATCAAAGTTATTTATCTGCCCCCCGCCCCCCCACCCCATCCATGGTATCTGAACATCTCACAACACCCCAGTGAGGTAGGGCTATTCTATCCATTTTACAGATGGGGACTGAGGTATGGAAAAGGAGATTTTCAATGGGGCCAGTGACAGGTAGGAACCTAACTCATATTGACTTTCAGTGGGCGTTACACTCCTCATGGCCATCAATAGGAAGTAGGTGCCTAAATACCATTGAGGATCTGGACCTAGTGGGATTTTCAGAAGCACCTAAGTAAATGAAGTGTCCAATTTCCATTGAACTAATTTGGGATTTAGGCACCTAACCTGTTCAGGCACTTGTGACAATCCCATGAGGCACCTATCTGCATCTTCAGGCATCTAAATACCTTTGAAAATCTGGCCATAAGTGTTTTGTTCCAAGAAGACTGTGTCAGATTAGGAAACCGAACCTGGGTCTCCATAGTCCCAGGCTGGTGCCTTAACTACTGGACCAAGTAAAGATCAAAGTCTTTTACTTTGTGACTTGGACTCATCACTAGGAAGAATACACAGCTGATAAGATTTACAAACACAGGGATCTATCCTGCAAGGTGCTGAGCACGCTGGACCCCATCCAGCAAAGTACTTTGGAACATACTTTGCTCAGCTTGGGTGGGAGTGCTCCGTATCTTGAAGGATCACTCCCCTAGCGACAGGTTTCAGAGTAGCAGCCATGTTAGTCTGTATTCGCAAAAAGAACAGGAGGACTTGTGGCACCTTAGAGACTAACCAATTTATTTGAAAGCTTATGCTCAAATAAATTGGTTAGTCTCTAAGTGCCACAAGTACTCCTTCCCCTAGCTACATGACTACACGCATACTTTAGCTTGCACCAGCCTGAAGTATATAAATACCTTGTAGTGCACTTACATTTGCAAACAAATGTAACCCGCATGGTGACACATTAGCCATGTACACTTTGACGCCCATCATTTGGATTACTTCTGAATATTTCATCTGCTTTCTCTCCCTTTTTCAGTGTGAAGGACTTGAATGCAGAAGGAAAAAAATGTATATGATCATGTAATTAAAGACTGTAACATAGCCCAGCTGAGGTTGCATGGGTACCCTTAATTCTGGCATTTCCTAACTTCTGAGTGCTTGAATTTGCAACCTTACTAGCATTCTTTTAGCATATTTTTTTGGTCTATATACAAGTTGCATTAGTATGATGAGTGCTTGTGAGTTAAAGACAGTAAAAGGGCTGTTTTTATGGGTAGGCAGATCTATATGTCCACCATCAGGAGTGTCTGAGAAACTGAGCCAATCAGGGGAAATTCCTCATATTCCTGCCATGATCAGCGTTCAAGAGCCTGTGTTTCCCATCTGCAACAGCTAATGATAATAATGCCTATAGTTTTATGGGATGCAGGGGAATGCTCTTATATAGGTTCTTATTGTATTATCAGCACTTTCAGGAGGAAAAATGAATCCTGAACTGAGGTTCTGGCAGGAAATTAAATGAGGGGGACCTGTAGTGTGTAAGCTTTATGAAATGTGGTGACTGTAATCTGTTTACTGCACCTTTAAGATCCGGAACACTCTGAGCAGGCAGAATACAAACAACTTGTCAGCTGGGAGCCCATTATAGTGGGTGCTGGGCATTTAACTATGGACTTGGTTACCACGCTAACTTGATTCATTTTTGTCGCTCCTTTATTTTTCTTGTTGTTCTGATCCAGTTAAAACCATTACAGCCAAATTAAAAGACATTATTAGCTAATTGAGCTTGGCAAGGCTGATTTTCCAATGGTTTTAAAATGTATTTTAGTTGTTGTTTTAAAGTTTGCATTGATATTCAGTTCAAGGCTTTGGTTTGGGACATTTTTTCTAAAAATACTTTCAAGTTATGACCATTTTTATCAATGCTGGCATTGATCAGCCTCAAGGAAAATAAGCAGCCATATTCTTGCACATAAGTGTAAATGGAAAATAGTATTCTGTTGAAACACAAACCTCTTGCTTCTCACCCTGATCTGATTGTTATTAGCAAGGGTGTATCCTTTAACAACATTGAAAAATGAACACACTTGCAACAGCTGGGAAAGGTTTCAACATAAAGGTATTGTGGGAAATTGTGCTGGAATTCATAGTATACATCTGAACTCAAAGGCTGGTTCAGATTAGACATTTTCTGTAATCAGATCTACATATTGAGATACTTTGGACTCTGGCCTTTAAAGGAATGTTGTTAGCTTGGTATTTATGAATCAGAACTCTCTGACTGGCATTTAAAAGGAAACTATTGTTACTTTTCATACCATTTTAAAATTAGGTTTCCACTTCCTAGTTTTAATAATAAACAATCTCTTAAAAGGAGATTACTGTTGGAATTTGCTTCTTCCTTTTTCAAAATTTGTGTATGTTCATCCCATATGTGCGCTGATTTGTTAGTGTAGGGCCTCTACTATAAACTCTCTGGTATCTGCCAGTTGCTGGACATATTGGGTTTAACAGGTGAACGTGTCTCTTGTCTTGCAGCTGAATTGTGCCTGTATGAATCTAGCACAGGATGCTAAATTTAGGTCCTGTTTCTATCCCCACTGAAATCAGTGGCAAAAACTCCCACTGACTTCAACCAGAACAAGACTGGGATATTTTTGAGCACACGTTTAGATCATTTAAGGTACCCTATCCTTCCCTGCTATTATAAGGGAACTGGAGAGAGAGAGAGAGAGAGATGCTACAGAATTCAAAATCAGATTTCAGCATAGCCATGGAAGAAAGGAGCAAATATATAGGAAAATTGGGAAATACCCACCAAAAGGGAAATGTAAATTGTAAACAAAATTAATTTTCCCAAACAAACTTGATGATCAACTGCAGGTTAGAGATGTTGCCCTTTACTGTACTTAGATAATGTTTAAGGAGAGATGAAAAGTCACTGAAATTCCCATGTTATCTAGATTTATTGTCCCCCAAAACAATCAATTCCACAACACCTTCTGTATGTCAGCTCACAGCAGCCATAGCCAGGAGACTGGCACACACTCCAACCTTGGCTGACCCCTTCTATCAGTCTTGATAACTGATTGAAACCCCCCCCCCCCCAAAAAAAAAGGAAATGAGCATAGGTTAACAGCATTTGATGTTTCTGGGTGGCTAGTGGTGTGTGACTAAAGCAACGTTTTGGCTAGGCAATACCCTACGTCTTTAGCAGGGGCGGGAAAGGGAAAGGAAAGCAAGAAATACAAAGGAAGAGAGACTGAAAAGAAGCAGATTCCCCATTTTCCTATGAAGAGTTACTTTCCTTTGAATATGCCATTCATTATCTGACCTGCAGGCAGGGCAAGTGCTAAGCTTTGGGGAGTGTCAGTGATACTAGTGGTTATAACTTGCATAACTAACCAAAACAAAGTGATTTTACATCTTTGTTCCAGCCAGCAACAGGACTGAAATCTTCTTGTCTCATTTTTGACTGCCATATGAGCAGCAGTAGATCCAGCCACAATTACGGAAAATCTTCAGGCATCAAATGATTAGGATTTTGCTAGTGACCTGTTGGGAAAATCTTGCAGGACAAAGACTCAGCTTTGTGAAATATAAATAAAAATGGCCACTGACCTACCTAAGCAAAGTGGAAGACGTTGATCTCCAACACTGCACTTCTTCTGTGAATATCAGACACAAAGTTATGAGTGTGACATATTGTATGGAAAAATGTAGATGATCTTGTACAAGTTGATCAATCAGACTCAAAATACTCTTCATCCAGTCTACTAACATTACCAGTAATATATTGTGTTGTTTTCAAGCCTAGGAAGAAGACTCACCTAGGCTGGCTCTACACTAGGAAAAGTTTGCTGATATAGCTATATTGGCATAGCTAAATTGGCAAACTCTCTTAGAGTAGTTGCAGCTTATACGAGCGAAATAAGCTATATTGACAAACAATTTTTTGCCTAAACAACTGTCTGAAATATGGTGTGGGAGGAGGGAAACCCACCCTTAGCCAATGTTACTAAACCAGCAAAAGTTTCTTGTATAGACCTTGCCTTATGCATATTTGTATTACATTGTAATAAATCCACAACTACGAATATCAAAGATATCATCACCTGGAATGGTATGATGACAGGAGGACTTTTGTCACCTGTGTTATAGAGTTATTTAGCATGCTGAATCCTGTTTTATAGTACTTTAGATCAGCCAATTAAATTATTTGGCTAGCATACCATTCTAACCCTGCATTTAAGAGACAAGAGCTTTCAACTGATTCAAAGTTATACGTGACAGGAAGTTCTGAATAAAAATATTGCCATTTATAGAACTGGATGAGTGTGAAGGGAGAAATATTTTAATACTATATGTGACAGACTTTTAAAAATCTCAGCTGTGCTTTAAAAGGTCTGAATTGCTATGTCTGGCTGTTGCAGAAGCTTTACATTTTGTTGGCTTGATCGTAACCCCTGTGATTCCTTTAGCCTGACCTGGGGCGAGATTTTCAAATGAGCTCAGCCCCCAACAACTCCCATAATGATAGTCATAGCTGGATTTTTTTCAAGAATTCAACACTGGAGCTGGTTGGGAATTTTTCAAACAAAATTTTTTTTGCCAAAAATGGTAGTTTGTCAAAATTGAAACAGTTCATGGGAAAGGGTCCATTTCAACAAGTTTCCCAACTAAAAAAATATTTTTTGAAGTGTTCAAATTGTCAGAACATCCCATTTTGATATTTTCAGAATGAAAACTTTTGCTTTTTCAGTTAATTTATACGAAAACATGGTCAAAAACAGTTAAAATCAAGATGAAATGCTTTGAAATTATTGAAACAAAATGTTTCAGTGGACCTGAACTTAAATATTTTTTGGTTTGTGGGTTGGCAAATTTTGAGATTTTGACTTTTGATCTTGATTCAGGATTAGAAATTTTTGTCAAATTCTCAAATTCTTGTGGGACGGGAAAACCATTTCCCCTCCAGGCCTACTCAGCACCCAATATGCTGTGCTCTTTTAAAAATGAGGCCACTTATTTTGGTGCCTCTTTAAAAGCTGAGCTGTTTTGAAAATGGCCCTAATAATCTTGGTGCATAATCTTGTACTTGACAAGAGTTACTGTATTGCAATGCATACAAACAAAAACGTTCCGCTAGTAAAAAAGCCACTGTTGGCTGCATGTTTAATTTAGAATTTATGTGCTTTTAATCAGCTATGATAATACAATAACTCTTGTCATGTACAAGATGTGAGAGTGGAGTGTTGTCCATATGTAGAGAACAAATTCATATTAACCACAACACTACATATGCCAAGCCTGGCCAAACCTTTTGCCTAACAATCTGGGGGTTGCTGAGCTGCCAATATGGAAGACACATGTTTTTCAGGACGTACATGATGATGTTTTTCATCATATTACTTCCTCTCAAGTTAGTTTATAGAGTGAAGTAGCATTACAGAGCTTGCTTGTCTGGATGGAACAAATGTGGGTCATAAATGAAATTTGTGAAATTCTTGATGTGATCCGTGTCATTCTGGACTACACTGGTGAATGGATTATACTCAGTGACTTTAAAAAACAGACAATGAATAGAGCTGCAATTCAGTATTAATTTGCACAGAGAAGTTAACGTAACCTATAGGTTACATGGAGAATAGAAAAGGAGTACTTGTGGCAGCTGAGAGACAAACAAATTTATTTGAGCATAAGCTTTCGTGAGCTACAGCTCACTTCATCGGATGCATTCAGTAGAAAATACAGTGGGGAGATTTTATATACACAGAGAAGATGAGACAATGGGTGTTACCATACACACTGTAACGAGAGTGATCAGGTAAGGTGAGCTCTTACCAGCAGGAGAGAAGGGAAAAAACAAAAAACAAACAAAAAACCCTTTACAAAAACTTTTGTAGTGATAATCAAGATGGGCCATTTCCAGCAGTTGACAAGAACGTGTGAGGAACAGTAGGGGGGAAATAAACATGGGGAAATAGTTTTACTTTGTGTAATGACACATCCACTCCCAGTCTTTATTGAAGCCTAATTTAATGGTGTCCAGTTCTCAAATTAATGCCAATTCAGCAGTCTCTCGTTAGACTACAAGCAGTCAGGAACAGTATCCCTGAATGTCATGGCAAACCTGGTGGCTGAACTGTGTGACTTTTCCCTCACCCATAACTATTTCACATTTGGGGACAATGTATATCTTCAAGTCAGCGGCACTGCTATGGGTACCCGCATGGCCCCACAGTATGCCAACATTTTTATGGCTGACTTAGAACAACGCTTCCTCAGCTCTTGTCCCCTAATGCCCCTACTCTACTTGTGCTACACTGATGACATCTTCATCATCTGGACCCAGGTGGAAAAGCTGCCCTTGAGGAATTCCATCATGATTTCAACAATTTCCATCCTACCATCAACCTCAGCCTGGACCAGTCCACACAAGAGATCCACTTCCTGGACACTACAATGGTCACATAAACACCACCCTACACCAAAAACCTACTGACCACTATGCTTACCTACATGCCTCCAGCTTTCATCCAGAGCACAGCACACAATCCATTGTCTACAGCCAAGCTCTGTGATACAACAGCATTTGCCCCAACCCCTCAGACAGAGACAAACACCTACAAGATCTCTATCAAGCATTCTTACAACTACAGTACCCACCTGCTGAAGTGAAGAAACAAATTGACAGAGCCAGAAGAGTACCCAGAAGTCACCTACTACAGGACAGGCCCAACAAAGAAAATAACAGAACACCACTAGCCATCACCTTCAGCCCCCAACTAAAACCTCTCCAGCACATCATCAAGGATCTACAACCTATCCTGAAGGACGACCCATCACTCTCACAGATATTGGGAGACAGGCCAGTCCTTGCTTACAGACAGCCCCCCAATCTGAAGCAAATACTCACCAGTAACCACACACCACACAACAAAAACACTAACCCAGAAACCTATCCTTGCAACAAAGCCCATTGCCAACTGTGTCCACATATCTATTCAGGGGACACCATCATAGGGCCTAATCACATAAGCCACACTATCAGAGGCTCGTTCACCTGCACATCCACCAATGTGATATATGCCATCATGTGCCAGCAATGCCCCACTGCCATGTACATTGGCCAAACCAGACAGTCTCTACATAAAAGAAAAATGGACACAAATCAGACATCAAGAATTATAACATTCAAAAACCAGTCAGAGAACACTTCAATCTCTCTGGTCACTCGATTACAGACCTAAAAGTCACAATTCTTCAACAAAAAAACTTCAAAAACAGACTCCAACGAGAGACTGCTGAATTGGAATTAATTTGCAAACTGGACACCATTAAATTAGGCTTGAATAAAGACTGGGAGTGGATGTGTCATTACACAAAGTAAAACTATTTCCCCATGTTTATTTCCTCAACCCCCCACTGTTCCTCACACGTTCTTGTCAACTGCTGGAAATGGCCCATCTTGATTATCACTACAAAAGGTGGGGTTTTTTGTTTGTTTTTTGTTTTTTCCCTTCTCTCCTGCTGGTAAGAGCTCACCTTACCTGATCACTCTTGTTACAGTGTGTATGGTAACACCCATTGTCTCATCTTCTCTGTGTATATAAAATCTCCCCACTGTATTTTCCACTGCATGCATCCGATGAAGTGAGCTGTAGCTCACGAAAGCTTATGCTCAAATAGATTTGTTCGTCTCTCAGGTGCCATAAGTACTCCTTTTCCTTTTCCAGATACAGACTAACACAACTGCTACTCTGAAACCTGTCATTATGAAGAACAGAGTTTGCCCAGAGTAATATAAGTGATCTCCTTTAGTTTTATGATTGCACAGGTATTGTGAAGGGGCAGGATTGGCAGCATACAACCCAAGTTAAAGGGCCATGTTGACAGCCACACACACACAACCTGAGGTCAGTAGGATTTGCCCTGACAAGAGATCCTCATATGGAACAGAAGGTTGACTTTTCATTATTCTTTACTGTAGGTGGCAGCAGTATGCATGATCAGGAGTTGGTGTAGGATGGAGACAGGGTGGTTCTGTGATTACACTCTTATGGGTCTTAAAGAGCTGATGGGACCCACCTGCACTCCCTACACTTCTAGTGTTTTATCCATTCCTAATGTGTATAGATTGAATCCAGTTTGCTCCACTTTTGGGATCAGAGTGTCCTCTCATACAACAGAGAGTTAAAGTCTTGCTGTGGTGAGAGTAGATGGCATTTCATTTCTTAGGCATTTTCCAGTACAGATGGTGCCAATATTGAGGTGGGCAGAGTCCTGAACACAACAGGGTTAAAACCAATTTGACAAATTAGGCAAACCACAGAAAATATAAAGACAGCTATTTGGTGGCACATCTGATTCCCATCTACAATCGCTTAAAGGTGCCATCATAAAGAGCAGCCTGGAATGCCTCGCTAATAAAATGTCAGCAGCAGGGATATTACGAGGGAGTTTACAAGAGTGCATGAGTTTAGTTGCTGCTGGAAACATCTGATACACTTTGTGTTTGATTCCTGGCTTTGGAGTGGCAATGAAATAAACCCACAGAGTTATCATGAGCAGCATTTTAAAGGGAAAACTTCTCCTATTTTAGGTACCTATATGGCTCCCATTAGCAGAGTATCTGAGCATCTCACAATTTTTAAATGTATTTGTCCTCACAAGTAGGAAACCACTAATATCCCCATTTTACAGATGGGCAACATGGTTAGTCTCTGTCAGTGCCTAAGGTAACACAGGAAGTCTGTGGCAAAGGAAGGAATTGAGCCTGTTAAAACTAAAACCCTCGGGGCCAAACCTGAGCATTGCTGCGACCCATGTGGTGTCAGATCGCAAAGCCACTCATTTGCTCCTGCCCTCCCCCCCAAAAAAATATTCCCTTTCTCACGCCTCCTTTCATACATTCGAACATAAGTATGACCATACCGGGTCAGAGCAATGGTCCGTCTAGCCAATATTCTGTCTTCAGACTGTGGCTGGTGCCAGATGCTTAGGATTTGGGGTGGGGGGACGACACAGAACAGGGCAATTTTGAGTGATCCGTCCCCTGTCATTCCGTCCCAGTTTCTGGCAGTTGGAGACTGAGGGACTTCTACAGCATGAGGTTGCATCCCTGGCTATCTTCACTAATGGCCATTGATCTACCTATACTCCTTGAACTTGTCTAATTCTTTTTAGAACGCATTTATACTTTTGGCCTTACACCTGCTGCCTATTCATTTCATTGGGTGATCACTTGTAAGGTAAATAACGCTTCATTATTCACTTTCTCCCCACCAGTCATGAATTTATAGACCTCTATCATATCTTCCCCCACACTTAGCCATCTCTTTTCTAAGATGAACAGCCCCAGTCTTTTTAATCTTTCCTCACATGGAGGGTGTTCCGTACCCCTCATCATTTTATTTGCCCTTCTCTGTACTTTGTCCAAAATCTAATACATCTTTTTTGAGATGGGGCAACCAGAACTACATGCAGTTTTAAGGGTATGTCTACACTACAAAATTAGGTTGAATTTGTAGAAGGCGGTTTTTTAGAGATCGGTTTTATATATTCGAGTGTGTGTCCCCACAGAAAATGCTCTAAGTGCATTAACTCGGCGGAGTGCTTCCACAGTACCGAGGCTAGAGTCGACTTCTGGAGCATTGCACTGTGGGTAGCTATCCCACAGTTCCCGCAGTCTCTGCTGCCCACTGGAATTCTGGGTTGAGATCCCAATGCCTGATGGGGCTAAAACATTGTCGCGGGTGGTTTTGGGTACATATCATCAGGCCCCCGTTCCCTCTCTCCCTCCATGAAAGCAAGGGCAGACAATCATTTTGCGCCTTTTTTCCTGAGTTACCTGTGCAGACGCCATACCACGGCAAGCATGGAGCCCGCTCAGCTCGCTGTCACCGTACGTCTCCTGGGTGCTGGCAGACGTGGTACTGCATTGCTACACAGCAACAGCAACCCATTGCCTTGTGGCAGCAGATGGTGCAATAGGACTGGTAGCTGTCATCGTCATGTCCGAGGTGCTCCTGGTCGCCTGTGTGAGGTCCATCAGGAGCGCCTGGGCAGACATGGGCGCAGGGACTAAATTTGGAGTGACTTGATCAAGTCATTCTCTTTAGTCCTACAGTCAGTCCTATTGAACCATCTTATGGTGAGCAGGCAGGTGATACGGATTGCTAGAAGTCCTATTGCATCATCTTCTGCCGGGCAGGCAAAAGATGAGGATGGCTAGCAGTCCTATTGTACCATCTTCTGCCAAGCAGCCATGAGATGTGGATGGCATGCAGTCTTTCTGCACCGTCTGCTGCCAGCCAAAGATGTAAAAGATAGATTGAGTGTATCAAAACAAGAAATAGACCAGATTTGTTTTGTACTCATTTGCAAACCCTGCCCCCCGTCTAGGGAACTCATTCATCTAGGTCACACTGTAGTCACTCACAGAGAAGGTGCAGCGAGGTAAATCTAGCCATGTATCAATCAGAGGCCAGACTAACCTCCTTGTTCCAATAAGAACAATAAGTTAGGTGCACCATTTCTTATTGGAACCCTCCGTGAAGTCCTGCCTGAAATACTCCTTGATGTAAAGCCACCCCCTTTGTTGATTTTAGCTCCCTGTAAGCCAACCCTGTAAGCCGTGTCGTCAGTCGCCCCTCCCTGCATCAGAGCAATGGCAAACAATCGCGCATCTGAGTTGAGAGTGCTGTCCGGAGCAGTCACAATGGAGCACTCTGGGATAGCTCCCAGAGGCCAATACCATTGAATTGTGTCCGCAGTACCCCAAATTCGACCCGGCAAGGCCGATTTAAGTGCTAATCCACTTGTCAGGGGTGGAGTAAGGAAATCAATTTTAAGAGCCCTTTAAGTCGAAATAAAGGGCTTCATTGTGTGGACAGGTGCAGGTTTACATCGATTTAACACTGCTAAATTCAACCTAAAGTCCTAGTGTAGACCAGGGCTAAGGTATAGATGTAATACGGCTTTATATGGTGGCATGATGGTATCTTCTGTCTTACTACCTATCCCTTTCCTAATGGTTCCTAAGATTTTGTAACCTCTTGACTGCCACTGTACACTGAGCAGATGTTTTCAGACAACTCTCTACAATGACTAAAATCTCTTCTTGAGTGGTAAAAGCTAATTTAGACCCCATCATTTTGTATGTATAGTTTATAGGGTTTTCCAATGTACATTACTTTGCATTTATCAACACTGAATTTCATCTGCCCTTTTGTTGATCAGGCACCCAGTTTTGTGAGATCCCGCTTACAGTCAGCTTTGGATTTAAGTAACTTGAGTAATTTTTTATCATCTGCAAAGTTTTTCACCTCACTGTTTACCTCCCTTTCCAGATCATTTATGAATGTGTTGAACAAAACTGATCCCAGTACAGATCCTTAGGAAATCCCACTATTTACCTCTCTCCATTGTGAAAACTGACCATTTATTCCTACCCTGTGTTTCCTATCTTTTAACCAGTTACCAATCCATGAAAGGACCTTCCCTCTTATCCCATGCCTGCTTACGTTGCTTAGGAACCTTTGGTGTAGGACCTTGTCAAAGGCTTTCTGAAAGTCCTTCTGTTGTCAACAATTATGTAAGCTGAAGACAACGTTACCATTCACTTCAAACTGCATGTCCCCAACCTTAAAGCTACTTATCTGCAGTTTCTTATGACAAAACTGAACATTTTTTCTTTTATATATAAACTATATATTCTTCCATACAAAGCTGAAAAATGAAACCAAATAATTTAAAGGTACCTACTGACTGCTCGTGAGACCACAAGTAAAATCAGGTCTCGTATGGAGTAACGACTTAAAAAACCCTTGTACAGGATAACAATGCCATTCACAATTATTCCCATATGTGGTGCCAAGTAAAATGACACCAGGACAATTATATAGATATTTCATGAAACAATTTAAGTAATAGTCAGATCTTATTAAATGAATCACTTGCTTCCTGTGAAAATTAGACTTGCTTAGTTTGAGATTTTCCTCTAAGATGAACTAAAAATACTCCAAGTGGGGAACAGAGGTGTATTTCTAATCTGAAAAACATGGCATTGGGCTGCAACAACTTCTTTTGGTTCCTTCTTTGTGATTACAATAATAAATCATCACAAAAAAAACCCAAATGGCATATATGGCCTGACCCATATAGATTCCAGTTGATTTTTTGGTCTTTAGATCAGGACCAAAAATGCATTCATACTATTACAGTAAATGTATTTGCACATCTGTCCACACTCACCCAGGGGGCCATATTGTGCTATCAGTTTTTAAGCAGAACTTCACATTGAACACAATCAAGCGCACTGATCTATGGCTGTTCTCTGCCTCACAGGTGGCCCTGAGAAGCAGAACATACATTAGTGCAGTGCTAAGAGAGTTCTAATGTATTCCATAGACCTCATGAACCTAAGAAGAGCCTAAAGTAGGAGAAGCACAAATGCAGAGCTCCCTCTGTTCCTGCCCCAAGCACTGGGAATGAGGTAATTAAGAATCACTGCCCTAATGTCTAAGGCCTGGTCTACACATAAAACTTAGGTCAATCCAGTTACATCACTCAGGGTGTGAAAAATTCTCACCCCCGAGAGATCTAGTTAAGCCAACTTAATCCCTGGTGTAGACACCACTAAAATCGATAGAAAAATTCTTCCTAGAACCTTGCCACCACCTCTTGAGGGAGTGGATTTACGAGTGACAGAAAACTCCCTTCCATTGCTGTAGCAAGCATCTGTGCTACAGTGGCATAAGCTGCAGTACAGTAGCAGGGCTTGTCCTGTCGACACAGTCCAAGACCCTGATCCAAAGCCAACAAAAGACAATAGGAAAATTTCCACTGAGTTCAATAAGCTGTGGATCGGGCCCTCCACACTGAGCACTGTACAAGAGCATAACACTTTATAAAAGTATTTGCTCTGAATGCTTTTAAGTAGCAGGTATCCAAAAAAATCCTAGTAAGAATGTGATGATCAAGGTGGTTTCCTTAATTGATTTTTTTTTTTTGTAAATGAATTTAAGTGTGCAATTCTGCTTTAATTTTTACAACAGATGAGTCAGCAATGCTGACACTTTTCTTCTTTGCATTTTTGTTAACTTTGTTTTCATAACCCCACTGCTGGGCTTCTGTGTATTAAACCATTCCTGATCATCTGTGCTGCAGTCTGGATCAATATCATAGAAAGGGTCCCACGTGCAGGAAGATGCACTATTTCTTGCAAGGCAGTGAGCACCCTCAACTCCTAAGGAGCTCTGAGGCAGCTGTGAACAACCTGTCACAAGGACGAGACCCTAAAATAAACATTCACATCTTTAAAACTGTTCCTCTGTGGCGAACGATGAGTGTGTTCCAAAACAATCATAAGTGTCTGTATTCATCCAGTAGATCAGCTGTCCTAGTCTTTTCAGGGGTCCTTTTATAATCTTACTGCAAATGATTTTACTGTTGTTGTCTTTAAATAAAATGAAGAAATAAAACTTGTATTAGTTTCAATTAAGATTTTAAAACCACTTTCACAATTGAACAGATTTCAAAACAAGACCGTGTGGGGCCTGGCCTTGCTGTCCTTATTCAAGAAAATCTTCCATTCACTTCAGAAATCAGCTCCTTGAGTCACTGTTTTCTCCTGAAAAAAGATGCTGAGAGAAACCATAATTAGAGAGAGGGGTCAATGTATAATTCCAAAAAATGTTTTCAATTAAAAATGGCTTTTTTAGGAACTGAAAAACTTCACACACAAAACTTGCTATTTTTTTTAAATTCAGAGGGTTTTTTTGGGTTGGGGGGGGAAATTTGGTCAAAATCTAAACATTTGAAATTTCTATTTCTCTCTTCTTCTGGGGTTTTCTTTTGGGGAGGGTGAGGGTGTCGGGTTTGGTTTGCCACTGCATGCAATAGGAAAGTGGTGTTCAGGGGAGACAGGGGGCCTTTTTTCATGTTTCCTTATGTCACTAACTTTTCCAGAGTTGGAGAAGTTATAAAATTTTATAAAGCATCCAAAGGAAAATGTGTGTGTGTGTGTGTTGGGGGGGCAGGGAAACACCCTGGTCAGCATTCTTTTTATTGCATTCAGTAGCAAAAAGGGAGAGAAAGCAGTCAACCCTGGAAATTTGGACATTCAAAATTTTTGATGGTTTTCCAAAAATATCTCAGAAAAATTTCATTTTGAACTTCACAATTTTCAAAATTAATAGAAGTTTTCAGAACAGAAATTTTCAAAACAAACAATATTATTTTTACAGTTTTTGACTAGTTTGACCCAGAATATAAATACTAAAATTACAACCAGAAAAAAAAAAAAAAGGAACATTCAAAGGCTCCTGTCCCCAGCTACAGCCTGTGTTCCTGCCTGCACTCCTATCCTCCCCCATCCCTGGCTCCTAACCCCTTGTGCCCTTCCCACAGGTTATTATCCCCTCTTGCCATCCATTCTTCATATCGCTACATTCCAGTCAGGCAGCTTCCTCCTTCCCATCCACGCTGCCTGGACACCAGCAGGGGGAGCATTGAGAGCATAAAAGAAACAAAAAGAAATGGAGTACTTGTGGCACCTTAGAGACTAACCAATTTATTTGAGCATGAGCTTTCGTGAGCTACAGCTCACTTCATCAGATGCATACTGTGGAAACTGCAGCAGACTTTATATATACACAGAGAATATGAAACAATACCTCCTCCCACCCCACTGTCCTGCTGGTAATAGCTTATCTAAAGTAATCGTCAGGTTAGGCCATTTCCAGCACAAATCCAGGTTTTCTCACCCTCCACCCCCCACACAAATTCACTCTCCTGCTGGTGATAGCCCATCCAAAGTGACAACTCTTTACACATCTGATGAAGTGAGCTGTAGCTCACGAAAGCTCATGCTCAAATAAATTGGTTAGTCTCTAAGGTGCCACAAGTACTCCATTTCTTTTTGCGAATACAGACTAACACGGCTGTTACTCTGAAACCTGTCATAAAAGAAACAGTCTCCTTGCTCTCAGTTTCTATGCTGGACACCTTTGGCCCCTAGGTTTTAGTCTGGCTCGGCCACAGACAGCCTGTGAGAGTGCAGGCAGGTCACATACCCTTTCTCTCTCTCATAGTTTCCCCATCAATACAATGGAAATTAATCAACTATACCATCCTCAGGGGTGAAGCTAAACTCATTAACATTTGTTAAGTGCTTTAGGATCCTCTATCTGCAATGGAAGGCACTAGAAAAGTGTGAAGTATTACAATAATAAATTGTTATTGTTTACTGTTATGGCAGATTTCTCTGTATAAACAGAAGCTCTTCTTCCTTCCCAGCTGGCTTCTTCTTCTGCATAAAATAAGACATTTATATCCATGATTAAATCCTTTAGAAGAACTTTCACCCTAGTATTATTAATAATAAATCATTATTAATTATTATTATTATTACAATTTTGCCCAGGCACCAAACAAAAATGGGGACCCATTGTGCCTGGCACTGTACAAACAGAGTAATATTCAGTGCCTGCCCTCAAAGAATTTACGATCCAAGCAGACAAGACAGACATAAGGTAAGGGGAAAAGCTGTGTGAATATTTTCACCTCTGTTACCGCTAAAGAGGAGGGATGACTGTGGCTTACGGCCTGGAAGATTTTGTAAGCCTTGAGAAATATTGTTGGGGGGGTTGAAAACTGTTAATTCCATTTCACTTGACATTCCATCCTGTTTAAGAAAGAAACAATCCCATGAGAATCCCAGTCCGAGTCCAGAGATCAAAGAGATTCAGATACTTTTGGATCCAGATCTGCAATAAACCTCTGAACTAACATGAGACAACATGGAAACTTTTTGTGACTTGCACAAGCTGAAAACTCCATTTATAAACATACAGATGCATTCAGTTAAAAAAAATACTATTTAGGAATCCATTTTCTTCTGTGTGTCACTGCAGCTGTTTACGTATGTGTGTATATATATGTATATATATATATATATATATATATACACACACACACACACACACACACACCTACCTCTCTCTCTCTCTCTTTGGCAGGGAGGTTGAATATTAATTTGGTCTGCAATTCGCTTTCCATGTGCATTGTTCTATAGAAGCACTTCCTTCCAATTCCTAATGTTCTAATCGTCCACCCACTGTGTCTGAGTACAGGCACAGAATACACAGAGAATCGTATTTTTTCAGATGTGGTTTTTTAGAAGGTGGACTAACCCAATGCAAATCAAAGAAAAAGTACCTTCGTAAATGGAATCTGCACATTTGAGCACAACATAAAGGTTACTATTGGAAACATTTCCTCTGCTTCTTAAAACATATTAAATTGTAATGCTAAATTTGCAATACTTATTGGAAAAAATAACCTCTGTTTTAAGCTAAAGGGAGTTTCCCCAAGGAATAGGATTTAGCCCTAAAAGAGTCAGAGACTGATAATTTCCAAAATAAATGTCTAGAATTTAGACAAAGGGATAGAAAAATCCACTTTAGTTGGAATTTAAAACCAGATTGGATTCCTTCATCCCTCTACCTTTGGATTTTACCATGTAATTTATAAAGCAGGTTTTGTCTCCGGGAAGAAAGGTGTATTTGCATGTTGTGACCACAAGAGAGCGCTTTTGTGTTGGATGTGGTTTCCCTCACCCCAGGAGGGCTCACATTAGCCTGTGTTTTTTCCCTTCCCACTGGTCACATTTAGTTCTGTATTCCTGTCTCTTACCTGACACTTTTCAGAACGTGAGAAGGACGTCAAAGTTGTAGGCAAACTGCCCAATTCCAAAGTTCGGAACAGCACGCTAGCACAGGCAGGCTTCACATATCCTCAAACATTGGACTTGCAGAGCCAGATTTTCAGGTGGTCAGCTCCCTCAGTTGGACCAGATTTTCAAAACAGCTCAGCTCTCAGCAGGGCACTTCAGTAAGGGCTAGGTTTTCAGAAGTGCATGGGGCCCAGAAACTCCCGTTGTGACCCTTACTGACAGATTTTCATTCAATGTGCTGAGTTCTTTTGAAAACCTGAACCTAAAGGTCTATGAACAGCCTTCAACAGAAAAGATACTGACTAGGATGCTCCCAGATGGAAGGAGTGGTATCCATTTCAGTTCTGTCTTCTCATATGGGGCTGGGTGGTACTACGTATAGAGAGCCATTACTTCTACCATAAATGTAACCAACCTATTCCCCATGCCAACCCATCTGCATGGAATACCTCGCAGTTCTGGTCAGCCAAGAAACTAACCTCCCTCCATTCAACTCCCTCCTAAAGACTAATCTCTCCCACGATACCTATGAGAACTGAATCAACAATAATGACTGTATTTTGGTCAAGCCATCTTAAATCCTCAACCCTATGCTGTATTACTCCCACACATTTTGTCACTTCTAACACTACATTGCAATTGGTTCAGGTGAGTGACCTTAGTCTTTTTATTTGTCCTGTGAAACATCTTTTTGATGTTATAAAAGCAATAAAGTAGCACGTGTAAAACTTGGCTTTAAAATAATGTTGAGTAATTTCTAAATTAGGAAAAGCAGGACGTTCAGCGTTACCTAACCCCATAGCACCTTGACATATTGCATTCCTGCCTAGGAATGGTATGTAATGATAATGGTGTGATAATGATCTTCCATTCCTGTAACACCTTTCATCCCAAAGGATAGCAAATAACTAACTAATTGTGCAAACTGTCTATAGGGGAATCACTTTGTTTACCACTGCAGAGCAGCCAGAAACACATGCAAGTATCTAAGAACGCACAGCAAGGTAACTCATGTGAGGCCCGACCAAAACCATAGGATAGGAGCATGGCATCGTGCTGTGAGAAAAGCATGCAGATGACATCATCGGGAGAGGGCCTTTCACTTTGTATTTTCCTGCCTCTGTTCTGTTTAGACAGGACAAGTTGCTTCAACACAGATTGTGTACGGAATTGTGCACCTTCATGCTACTACATATACAGTTGGCATTAAACAGGCTACATTTGCAATAGTAGGTGAGGTACAATATTTTTTTGCCTGTCTTTGAATAGTAAACCTGGGCCTGATCCTGAAAGGTACTGAGAATCCTCAAATCCCATTGATGGAGGAGGACCGTCCCTAGCTGCAGGGTTTTCAGGACCGGCTCTAGGCACCAGCAAAGCAAGCACATGCTTGGGGCATCACCTTTCCAGGGGTGGCATTCTGGCCATCCTTTTTTTTGGGGTGCGGGGGAGGGCAGTTGTGCTCTCGGAGCTGTGCCATTTAGACAGGGTGAAGGCGCCGCGCCCCCGGCTGGAGTGGGAAGGGGAAGCCCCAGCCCCAGGATGCGGAGCTGCCAGGGCCCAGCCGCTACCTAGGGAGGAGAGGGTGAGTCCTGCCGGGGAGCTGCTGGCTGCTGCGCTGCCTTGTGCCACCCTCTATATCAGGGCTTCTCTGCGCGGCCAGGCAGGAGAGAGGGGAAAGCCGCTGCAGGCGCTGGGAGAAGGGGACATCACTCCCTCTGCTTCCAGCGCTGCCTGCGAACCCCAGCCCCACCTGAGCTTGGGGCGGCAAAAAACCTAGAGCCGGCCCGGAGGGTTTTCCAATACCTGTGTGCAGTAACTGTCATCAAGTATTGAATTTTTAATGGCAATAAAATGATATCAATTAATTTTAAAACCCTATTCCCTGGAAGATTCTGGGTTGAGGATTTTTAAAATACAAATGATTTTACCCAATGGACCGGAAAAGTTTCTATAGACCCGCAATGGGAATATAGTATAGAATAACATGAACACCTTGCTCTTGTATAGTGTTTTTTATGAGTGGAGCTCACCACACTTTAGATCAGTTTCATTATCCACATTTTATGGCTGGGGAAACTGAAGCACAGAGGTGATGGGGCATATATAAAGCGTATCAACTGCTTCAAAGCACATCAACTGCCTAAAAAGTCCACACCAACTTCCTAAAAGACATGCCTATCCCAAACCTGAGCAACTTGAACTGTCCACACAGCTATTTTGAGAGCGCTAGTGTGAGCCCCATAATACCAGGTCCATCATCCCAGGCTGGAAGACTGGCTGCTGCTGGCCACTACAGGCTGTGTAGACATATCCTGTAGGGCCTGATCCTGCGTCACAGTCCACTACTCATGAAAATGTACCTATTCGGAGTCCCATTGATCCAAAGAGACTTTGTATGGGTAAAGGAGTCTGCATTAGCAGACACTAATGCAAATTTGGGATCATACATTGTACACGATTTCTAACATGCATATGCATACTCTAGCATGACTAATAATGATAGACTGACTATCCCTCTGTACACACACTTAATTTTTCCCAGCAGATCATAAAAGTTTCAGCATTAACTACAAATGTTTTGTTGCACTTGATTTGATTGACTGTGCAATAGCTCCAAAGACAACAAGGCAGCTGCCAGGGACTTGCACACGTTGGACTAAAATGTTGTTTCCTGTCTACTATGGCAGGTTTCCTTGGTAGTTTTATATACATTTTTTCCCCAAAATTCTCAAAGATGTAATTTACTAAATGGCCGGCAGCTATTCAGGTTACACAACGGTGCCATTTTTGAAAGCTTAGAAGTGGGCAAACAAGATGTATGCAACCGCTGAGCTTCTAATATCCACCCCGTGCTCCCTGAGAGCAGTTTTCCTTATCCTGTATAGCCTTTTCAGAATGATACAGTATCTCCCTGCCCCCCAATATGAATGGTTTTGCACACCCTACATTCCAGGTCTGGCACTGTGGCCACCATTAATTACTCCCGCTGATGAAGACTGGATACGTTTCCCTCCAGTGCTAGCCAAACCCAACATTGTCTCCAAAGCTGGGTCCTCTCTTGGAGGTAGCCGAGACCAGGACACTCACCTGATACAGCCATTACCAACTGGGAACAGCTGAAGCTCTTTAATTGGCTTGAAAGATGAGTGAAGCCTGGCACCAGAAGCTGAACATGCTGCTGAGACTAAAATAACATGGAGCAATCAACACGTATTTGTGCTGTGGGAACCTGGGAAATCTGCATGGTCAGTCCAAGCAGCATGGGAGTAAATAGGTGTCTGCTTCCAAACAAACGCAATAGCAAATGACTAGAATATCAAGAACCAGGATTCAAATGTGTCAATGTACGTATTAGAAACGTCCCAACTGTATGTGATATTTTCCCCCACTTCTCATCCTGACAACTCCTGAATATTTTCCACAATTCCTAAAACTCCTCCTGCCCAAGCACAGAAAGGGACTGTTTTTAGTTACGCACCTCCGGAGCATGCATTTTGGAGCTGAGTCAGAGGGCAGGGTGCAGCAATAATTTACACACCATAAACTTTTGTAGGTTTTATTCACCTTGTTGGTCTGGTATTAAACAGCATCACATGGCGACTGTGTAACCTGGGAGCTGCAGCCCTGGCTCTTTACTTTGTTCATGCTATATCACCCCTCACTCAGGAGCTTATCCCTCCCCACTCTTTCTGCTTTGCATGAATGGGATGCAAGTTGGAAGGCTGCTGACAGGAGAGGAATGAAAAAGAGGTGGGAACTGAGTGCCCACAAACTATTCATTCTTATCATGTATTTATAGGATAGCAGCATTCAAAACATGCTAGGTGGGGCACATATATATAGCTGATGATGCACTCCCTTCCCAAAAGGGCTTACAATTTAACAGGCATTACTGATGGCAAAGGAAGACTCCAGTGTCAAATATTCAAAAGGGGGACACATCAAGACACTCTCAGCATGGCTTCATACTGGCTGGATCTAGGGAGGTTCCTTTCAGGCACACCTGGTAACAACAGTACTTGGCACTTATACGGCATCCTTCAGCAGGTGACCACAAAGTATTTTACAAATGAGGGTCTGGATTTTTATTCCCAGGTGAAGAAACAGGCACAGAGAATTCATGCGACTTCCCAAGGTCACACAGGTCTCTTGACACTTACTCCCCTGCTTCAAACCCTTGGCTTATGCTGTCCTAATAGAGATGCAATGCACAGACCACGAGAGTCCATGTTTAAGCCTTTACCATGGTACTATGCAGGATACACATATCTATAAGTTCAGCCTTCTGATAGAGTATAGAGTTTGCTAATTGGTTCAGCCCACTCTAGAGCCTGGCTGCTGAGTGTTAAATACCCTACATGGAGGCCTGTGCAGAGTACACAAGAAACTCCTCTGATAATCAACAGGCAGAAAACACTGTCCAGTGTTAAAGGGAAAATCTGTGTAACTGACAAACTTTCTGGGGGAAGGGAATTTCTGTATGACACGGAGTTTTTAGTGACAAAGGCAAAAGGACAATGGTACAGGATGAAGACCATGAGACCTGGGTGGGGCAAAGGATTCTTAGTCAAGGGGATCAGGCTATGAAACAAACCTCCAGAGATCAAGCGACTCCGAAGTTGGACCATCTCTAGGAAACACTGCCAAACCTTCCTCTTTAGCAAAGCCTTTCCACCATAAGAATGACACAACACTGACAGCAGCAACACTTGCTATTGAGCAAAATGCCCATGGACTCCAGGAGGAGCAGGAAACTTTGCGCTGTGTTGGTTGTTTTTGATGGTCAGCTGAAGTGGCAGGTGCTCAGCATGTCTCAGGGTCAGGCTGCTATTGTATTAAACATGGTCGCTCACTCCAAGCCTCCCCAATGGCCCACTGCTTTAGGTGAATTAGCCGATTGCATTCATGTTCAGTAATTCCAATCTTTGTCGCTCTCATGCCATGGCACCAGAGTGCTACTCTGCACACCTTAAACAAATCTTCATCCAACGGTCATTATGTTGACTTCAGTGTGTATTAATTTCAAACAAAGTGAAGGTGAAAAACCCCCAACACCATTGTTCAGCCAACAAGGCTTTTCAGGACAGCAAACTAGCTAGGAACAAACTATTTTTACATGTCCATGTTTGGTCCTACCTGAATCTCAGAAGCCATAATTTTGTTTCAGGCCTTAGTTCTCTACAGAAGGGGTTTTTTTTTGTTTTTTTTTTAAACCCTAAACCAACATTGTGGAAACTTCAAGCTAATATAAGCCTAATTCATGTGGGTGACATGCTATAGATGTCAGTGGATTGACACCCGCAATGAATTTGGCCCTATAATCAAAAGTCTGGAGGGTGCGTGAATGGGGAGGTGAGGAGGGAAATGACGTACTTGATGGTTTATCTGGAGAGTCGAGCCACAAAACGGTGTAGTTACACTTAACTTTTATTAAAAATGCCATTCTAACAAGCCCTAGTGGCCCCAGCACATGGAAAGTGGCTTGCTGTGTTTTGAATGGCAGTAAGTAAGTAACACCCTAGGGCATTAAATCAGTTCAAGATGTGCTGGTAGCATCTGATATTAAGCACATAAGAGAAATTCAAAGCAATTCAGATTTAACCTACAGACCCTTTTTCTGACTACTTTTGCATTATTGATAAGCGTCAAAGTCCGATAAAATAGTAATGAGGCTGGTTAGGATATTGAATAGTGATTTTATTATTAATATCATTATTGCCATGGGGTTTGCATAAGCAAGGCAAACAACATAGGCAACAAAATGTCAAAATGTGGACGACAGAGACACAGCAAAGTCAGACATGGCTTCATCTTTGTTTCTGTGGATGCCATCTAAGGGCTCGTCTATGCTACCACGTAAGTGGATGTAACTTAGAATCATAGAATATCAGGGTTGGAAGGGACCTCAGGAGGTCATCTAGTCCAACCCCCTGCTCAAAGCAGGACCAATTCCCAATTAAATCATCCAAGCCAGGGCTTTGTCAAGCCTGACCTTAAAAACTTCTAAGGAAGGAGATTCTGCCACCTCCCTAGGTAACGCATTCCAGTGTTTCACCACCCTCCTAGTGAAAAAGTTTTTCCTAATATCCAACCTAAACCTCCCCCACTGCAACTTGAGACCATTACTCCTTGTCCTGTCCTCTTCTACCACTGAGAATAGTCTAGAACCATCCTCTCTGGAACCATCTCTTAGGTAGTTGAAAGCAGCTATCAAATCCCCCCTCATTCTTCTCTTCTGCAGACTAAACAATCCCAGTTCCCTCAGCCTCTCCTCATAAGTCATGTGTTCCAGACCCCTAATCATTTGATGCCCTTCGCTGGACTCTCTCTAATTTATCCACATCCTTCTTGTAGTGTGGGGCCCAAAATCACTTACATCACTTGAGGGTGTGAAAAAGCCACACTTCCCCCCAGAGCGACGGAAGTTACATCGACTTAAAGCAGCTGACTTAGCTTCCGCCTCTCACTGACATGGAGTAATTATGCCGATGGGAGAGCGCACTCCCATTTGTATAGCACGTCTTCATCAGATGCGCTGCAGCTGTGCCAATGTAGCGAGGTAGCGTAGACTAACCCTGAACAGGAAGTTATGTATTGTATGTTGGTGAAAGCTGGAGAATAAATGGCTCCTTAGGAGTAGGACCCAAGAAGAGGGTGGAAACGTGTGGAGAAGCTGCTAACCATCTCAAGTCTCACAGATGGTTGATGGGAATCCCCAGTTTCCCAGCAGCTGACTATCCAGGTCGATGAAGGTTATGCAGGAGGCAGAATGCCAATACCTCGCTAACTCATGTATTTATTTACAGATGTATTTGGTGCCTTTGCCATGTGGTGTCAGGAAACCAAGCAAATGGTAAACACTAAACTGACATGCCCACCAAGGGAAGGATAAACCATCCCATCCGGTCACCATCCTTGTTCATTCATCATTGAGCAAGGATGGTGACAGGATGGGATGGCTTATCTTTCCCTTGGTGGGCATGTCAGTTTAATCCATTGAGCAAGGATTATTATTATTGCTCCAAAATCAATAATCAGAAAAGACCAAAAAGGTTTGCCTTGTGCTGTGCCCAGAAGGCCTCCAAGCCTTGGCTCACATGGGGTGGGAGATGGAGAAATGGTGTGGCTCTGGAGATGAGAATGCCCAGTTACCAAGAAAAGCTCACCTATTGTGATGGGACACAACAGGCAATATGAAGAGTCTCTACCCTACAATTGGGAGTGTGATTGCAGCACACACAGACATACCCATAGAGTTAATCTAGCTAGCACGAGCAACAATAGTGTTGAGCACAGATCTCAACATGGGTTAGCGACCAAAGTATGTACCCAGGGTCCCAGGCAGGCTTGCACAGCCTGATCCCGAGAGATGCCTTGCTTAGCATTTGCAGTTCCCATGAGCTTCTATGTGAGGTGTAAACTGCCTCAGGATCAGGCCCTAAGATATCCTGGGTTCTAAACTACACCATTGAGTTTCACCTGGAATGGGACAGAAACCTCAGCTCTCTTTGTGTAAGGCATCAAAGTCAAGATCCCTGAATCAAGATCCACCACTGGAAAAAAGTAACTTAGAAAAAGGATAAAAATCTGATATTCCCTTAAAAAAAATTCTACAGCTACAACATCCAAATTGTCATCATCCCTCTGAGATGGAAATAAAATAAAAGAATTGGTGGACCTGAATGTAAGCCACAGTCTTCAGGGAATGCCAGAAAACTCCTGGAACTATACTCCACGTATAAATCATACCTCATCCACGCTGGGCATTTCTATCACTTCTAGACCAGATGGGAGAAAGGACTTTTCAGCAAGATACTGTGTACCTTTTAAATTTTCAGAGATAGGCAAGAACTGGAACTTCAGGTATATGACCCCTTTGAAAAAAATCACAGGGGATTAGTTTAGAATCCCCAGGTCAGATGAGAATCCATCCCTATGATTCTATCCACTGGATGGACCAATTGTGCAGATCCAGACTGGATTCAGCCCAGTATGGCAGAATTCTCATGAGGACAGCGGATTTCAGGAGATTTCTGCTATTTGGGATCAAAAATATTGCAAGAAGAGCTCTCAAGTTTTCAGAGTCAAACAAGGATCCTAGCCCTGGATTCAACCTCAAGCCCCAGCCTGAACCTTAACCTAATCCCAGTCAAATGTCCAATATTTATAGAGCAGCTATAATATGCTACACTGCACAGCATGTTACAGAAAAAGAGAGAAAGTCATAACCACAAACCGAT
Organism: Eretmochelys imbricata; assembly: GCF_965152235.1. NCBI lineage: Eukaryota > Metazoa > Chordata > Testudines > Cheloniidae > Eretmochelys > Eretmochelys imbricata. Next base: position 19,562,733 of record NC_135579.1, read on the forward strand.
GGGAGTGAAGGTTTCAAGGCAAGCTTTACAGGAAGAAAGTGACTCAGTAGGAAGAAAGGAGACAAGATTAAAAGGACGTTCATGTGTAAAGGATGAATATACACCTCAGACAGCCCTTAGAAGAGGCTACCAAATTATCTTCCAACCGAAGTCACACCACCCCAATCACTGCTCTGAGATTCAGGTCTGCAGGACTCGGAAACCATGCTCTCTATTGAAATGTTTGATAAGCTGTAACAACATTGTTTCTTCTTTGGTAGGTATTCTTTCCTAGGCATCTTTGGATCTCCCTAGCGCTTCCTAGAATGACTAGTGGGCATTTCTTTGGTAATAATGTGCAGAAGGACAAGGTTACCAACTTCAAACTGATCCTGGCCAACTGGACTAGGTGAACTGGTGACCTGCATAAATTTCAAGGGATTGTTCCATTTCCCTGGAGGTGCAAAGGAGTTGGACATCACAGATGACTAACCTGTCTTCCAAGGCACCTTGCAGAAGTGATACCTACCATAAAGGGAAGACTGGATGGTCAATACTATAGAAGCATCACCAAGTCGTGAAACAGAGTACCACTTGTAATGAAAGAATGGGATACCAAAACAGATTCCAGATTGGGAAGCAAAATGGGAGCTGTTTTGCTTTAAATTTTTTTTTCTCTCCCAAGCCTGAAGCATGATTGTGGGAATACCACCAAAATGAATGCAGTTAAGTCCCCATTGTGGATGTTTTCAAGAGAGATTTGTCTCAGGATTCTGCCCTCTGTACCAATATATGAATCTTTCTACATCACAGCCAGCTTGGGTTAATGGCATTACCTGACTCTTGTTTTTCATGGATGTCTTGAACAGCACATTTTTTAAATAGGTCTGTGCTGGTGTCCCCATTGGGGTTCAGCCAGAGGGTTGAGCTCCCCTGTGTCATAAGACATCAAAATAAAAAAACCCACCCCCTGATATGTACATTTCTGTCTGAGAGCACAGAATGAAGGCTTGAAAAGGGTGCTGAGTGGATAGTTTAGAGAAAATAATTCTCTGATTAATGTTGTGCTTCTTGTCTCAAAACATCTACAAGGAGCTTGTGATTTTCTCAAATTTATTCATTCTTTTAGATTAAATTTTCCAAATAATTTCAGGGAATAATTCTCAGCCTGTAAATTGCTCATGAGTAGCTCCTTGGGAACATTCCATGGTCAAAATCCAAACTGGGGGTAGGTTTGTGAAAGGGTTAAATGGGTGGTGCATACAGTTTGTATGAAAGTTCCATGTTGAGTCCCAGGAATAAGTAGAACCCAACTCCAGGGTCTGTACTGCAAAGATAGTTTCTCTTTTCCTCCCATCTTGAAAAAAATAGCCTTAGGTATTTTTACCTTGGGGTGATGTGTTCATGGAGTTTTCTCTGGAGCTGGGACAGGCTGCAGTATTTGCTGTTGGCTGAGAGACTCCAATTTGGATCAGATAGAGGGGACAGATTGGCCACATCCTATCAGTAAGGAGGAGAGAGAACTAAGACTACAAAGATAGTCACTAATCAAAAGGCGTTCATTCCAGTTTGGATAGAAACCTGCTCCAGCCATGAGGTGCTTATTTCAGCTTGGTGATTTAGTATTGCTCAGGAGATGATTTCAGCCTGGCAGGTTAGGTTGGCTCTGGAGTCTGCTCCAGCTTCAGGAGTTTACTGCAGCCCTGAAGGCCCCTCCCAGTTTTAGAAGCTCATAATGGGTTAGGCGATCAGACCAGACTAGGCCCCAATGCTGGTGGACTTCGTTTAGAAGCAAAGACAAGACTGATAATAAAACCAAAGAAGCTGCCCCCTCAAAGAACTCATACAGGGGTATTTGTTTCTCATGAAGCTGCAACTAAAACTGTAAATTAACATGATATTTTTAATTTAAAATCCCATTTGCACTATGGACTTTTCTACTTTTTCCCTGCACTGCACTTGAGTCCAGGACCTACAGCTCCCACGCTGTACTGTAGTGTGATAGCTGCTGTTCAGAGTCACATAGATGACATAGTCTTGCCTCTGTTTGGCTGAACATAACTCTCCAAATCTAATATAAATAGTCATTTAATGGATCCATAAATATTCCCGTTTCCATAAATATTCTCTGTATTTGCCGATTTCGGAACATGCCTGCCACTGCCAGGAGCTCATGTGGGGGAACAGCTGTTTATTGCCAGTACAAAAGGGGCACAAATGCAGGCAAAGTGAATTCGCTGAAAATAGTGAAAAAATATTTGTAGAGTTTGCTGCACTAGTTGCACCCAGATCTAGCTTAAAATTTCAGCGTTTCAACGTTCAAGATCAATGAATTTTAGATTTTTGCTCCCAGCCTCAGATGAGATGTTTACAACAAGTGCTACGATTAAACTGGACTATACAGGGCACTTGAGAACACGCTGCAACGAGCAATCCTGTATTGCCAGGAATGGCAAGATGACTTACTCTTTCCTCTCAGTGGGCCAGATTGGGAGACTTTCACTCACAGAGAAGTCCCTTATTCTACCAGCAACTCTGCTGACTTCATCAAGACTATTCAACGTGAGTCAGAGTGTCAAAATCTGGCCCGAACATCTCGGATTTTTAATTTAGGGATGGTGGATAGACTTAGTCAAAATATCTAAAAGCCCTGGACAGTTACTACCAATTGCAACAAAAAACTTTGCAAAAGCAGATCAAATCTAGCCCTGTTAGCCCTTCCCTGCCAATGTTTTGGCTGTGGGTATTTTTCAAGTTCCTTTCTTGTCACTCTAAATCAGATGATTCACGCTGGTAACATGTTGTATCACTTAGCTAGTAATGCAGCCTAATAAAACCCTGCTTAAAACCATTTTCCTTAAAGAACCAGAAGAATTTGTTCCTCTCAGAATCAAACCTGTGTTCTTAATAAAGGCAGATTGAATAAAACAAGCCCTGTGAAGTAAAGAGACTAATTTAACAGCTCGCTGATGAAAATCTGTGGCTAGCTCTCTCTCCTCCCTTCTCCTCCACCCCCAGCCTTGCATGAGAACAGATGGTTTAACACAACGTTTTGAATGCAAACTTAATTAAAAAAATCCATTCCTCTTACAATCCTTGGGCTAAGACTTTAAAAGTTCCCTGCTTAAAGGAATGCCAATGCTCTTATTTTGAGCTCTGTAATAAGGAAACAGACTCATTAATGTTCCATAATTACTGAAGTAGAGTGATGGTCATGGATTAGCCCTTGAATTGAGCACGGCAGGCTCCCTTGGCAGCCAGACATCAGGGTGGAATTTGAAAACTTCCAGTTTGTTCCATTTTCCTCCATCCTATTAATCTGGGTCTGGAAGCAGGTACAGTCACCTCCATGGCGATGTTACTATCCCAAAGGAAGGGGCGTTGGGGGGAGAAGAGCAAGGCGTTTTCCTGCAACAATAACAATTCACTTCACATTTGCATTAGGGCTTTTCATTCCAAAGAACTATGGAAAACAAAAGATGCTCCATCCACGGCTGGAATCCAACAACTTCTAGGGTGGTTGCTTTACAGTGAGAGCAACATTTCAAAAAAGTGTTTAGGACTCACAAGGAAGAACACCACTATATGATGATTGGTTTCCTATGCAAAACATACAGGAAGGCATAGTCCCTGCCCCAGCAAGTTTGTAATCCAAAATAAATCCAATTTAAATTACTGGGGGAGGTTTGTGTAAGTGGAATGCAATTATACTAGTTAGAATTTGGCAGGATGCGGGAGCAAACGCCTCTACTCTTACAAAAAGTGGGATGGCATCTTTAGCAACCACAAGTGGCCAAGATGGGCCTTCATGTCCCATCTCATCCTAAACCAAAACACCCTAGCAGCCCAGTGCCCCTAGCACTATGCTGGTTCTGTACTAAGTCAGAATGAACAGTACTACCGCTCAATCACAATTGCCCCTTCCTGCAGCATGCGGATGTTCCTTAGAATTCTTCCCTCATATTGGCCTGGCCCAACCGAGCCCTATTTACTGGTAGTTGTAAGAGCTGAGAGGATTATGTGGCCAGGTCGGGTGGCTTCAGCCTGAGTTCAGACTGGGGATAGTCTGTATTAGCTGGGTTGTTAATGTACCTTCAGAGTCAAGTTACCCTTCACAAGTAGCTGAAAACAGTAACAAGCAGGAGAGAATCTTAAAAGGGAATCTGATTAGTTTTCAGCCAGCAGAGTACAACCGACTCCTGATATAGTTACTCTTCCTGGCCCATCATGTCATTTCTACTATAAGCACAAGCAACAATGCCTTGGTGTCCTGAAATAGACTTGGTGTTGTTCCACAATTTACATGCATGATGGGGAAGTGATCAATCATATAGAATGGCTTATACCGGACTACGAAGGGCCTGATTTTTAAAGCCAGCCTGCAATTTTGCACCTTGAATTGGCTGTGCATTGCAAAAATCTAGGTGCCATTAAGTGCAGATACAAACTACTTAACAACACCTGGAAATCAGCTTGGTGTCAAAGCATTATCATTTGCACCAACACTTAATAATGCCCACAGTCAGCAACAGATGCTAAACAGTGGGAGCAAAAGCCATAGTCCAGTTCTAAAAATCAGGCCTATAATGTGAATGGATCAAAAGTAGCATATATACAGCTAAGTATATCAATAACACACTATTTGAATATATACTTGCATTTAAAGAGCCAGAGCATTTAGTTAGTACAGTTTGGTTGCCAAAGCAGACTAGCCACCTATTTTAAATAGACTAAATATATCCTATAGATGATGGACCTTTAAGACTTCTGAACATTATACTCCAGCTCAGAGGTAGCTACTGTTCCAGCTGATCATAGAATATCAGGGTTGGAAAGGACCTCAGGAGGTCATCTAGTCCAACCTCCTGCTCAAAGCAGGACCAATCCCTAAACGGCTCCCTCAAGGATTGAATTCACAACTCAGGGTTTAGCAGGCCAATGCTCAAATCACTGAGCTATCCCTCCCCCCGATATTTAAAGGTATCAGGGTCCATGATAGTCACTGTTGGCAGTAACTTCTAACTTGCTATTTTCCCTTCTTCAATGCATCCCAAGTAGAGTGTGAACTTCCTGGCATGGAAGCAATCTGCAGGTCTTATCATGAAATATGGCTGAGAACAAAGTGCTTGTGCAAAATCCCAATAGGCATGAAAAACTGCAATGACTGCTGATAAGCAGAGCGGGGCAAACCTCAGCAGTAAATCTGAGTTACACAGATTTGTGGGAATCTTTTTTCCTCGTTTCTGAGCTGCTTCTCCTTGCACCTTCAGAGTTCTGAAAAGTCCAGAACTCAAAGTGAATCTCAGTCGAAACCACAACACTATAAACCAGCCCCAGTTCCAGTTGAAACTTAGCCTTAGGAGGTTCACAAACCCTACTGAACCTTTCAAGCAACATGGCCTTACTTGTTAATTTGTAACAAAACCTAAAATCAGCTGAATTTTGTGGGGCTTAAGGCTTCAGAAGGGAAGTTTCTCACAGCTCTGTTATCATATGCAATGAAATAAGCCCCTCTGGCCAATGTGTCTAGAAGAAGCAGGTTTCAGAGTAACAGCCAAGCAGGCAATTGCAAGGTACGATTTGGTGATAGAAAGTCCAGAACTCCCCACCTCTGCAACCACACGGAGTGCCACAGTCTCTAAGATGCCTCACATCAACACTGCCAGCCCTGCATCACATTCTCATCCTCCTAAATCGCTTCATCACAAATTTTTCAAAACCACAAATCTGAAAAAGAAAAAAAAAAAATGATTCCCTTCCACAATGTTGAATGTGAGGAAAGAGTTTTGATATTCCTACCTTAAATATGGGCTTGGCAGTGTTAATCCAGACGCTAAGGGGCTAATTATCTCACAATGGTTGCAAATGGATTAAGTTTTCTCTACACTACAGTCTTCAACTCCTCTGCTGGAATTGCACTGATGGTGAATTACAGCTATGAGGTTTGCTAGGATGGCCACAGCTCGTGTGGTTTAATGTGGGTCATACACAGCCTTCTTGGTTGCTTGACACCTTGTTTAGTCATTCACTCCAATGCAAAAATTAGAGTGAAGTAAGTGCAAACCATGAGCAGTCTAATTTAGAGTTTCTTTTATGCCCACTTGCCACTTCTAGTAGCATGGAATTGATGGCTGTGAAATTCTCTATACAGCTTAAGGTATCTTCTTTAGTAACCAAAGGTCACAGAAATGAAACTCTTTCTTTTAAGTAAAGACTTTCTAGACTGTTGTTACTAAGGAAATGGGTAAATCCGCTCAAACACCACAAGAACTTATACGAACCTTCGGCCAAAACCTGCCTAGAGGTTTGGCCTGCGCCACAAAATTCAGGTCTCCATCACAACCTTCAACACCCCTAAAACTGAGGTTTTTCAGGTTTAGGGTCTTTGTTTGCCCCATAACAGAAATAGGGGAAATTTGGAGCCAGACTCAAGTTCTGATTATGAAACCACCACTCACCAAAACATTCAGAGAGATGCATACATACTGTTTTACTTTGGGGGCATCTTTTTGCAAAACCAGATCCAAACTCTTCTTTTGGGTAACTTTCCCCCTCCCGTTACCTCTCATGTTTGTTGTATCCCTCTGTACTTCCTGTTTTGGGCAGGAAGTAGAAATCGAAATACCAAAATACCCTGAAAATGGCTCTTTTCATGGTATTTTTATCCCAGCCAGAAGTAGGAAACATTAAATCCCATGAAGAAAATCTAATGTTGCAGATTCCAGAGCTCTGAACAAGCATCCAGGCTTCAAGATTCATATTCAAACCTCCAGATTAGCTAGGGGGCAGCTATCACTGTTAATTAGCTATGTTGCACCTCCTAAAATGTGGTGTTTGACAGTCACTGAGAAAAATGCAAATAGTTTACATCAGTTTTGGTTCTCCGCCATTTGAGTTTGAAAAGCTAATGCCATCTAGCACAAACGTTACTAACGGATGACAGTATGGCAGAACTGAAGAACACAACTATAAAATTGTGCAATTGTTTTGGGACCCAGATTCTGGCCAGCCCTTATGTATATAGAATGTCCCCAGTTTGTGTGGCCCACATCAGGATCAAGTAGTATTCCAGTCCCTATCCTTGGGGACACAGGGCACCATGGCTCTATACCCCCGAGGCCTCCTCCAGTGGATCTAGCTCTCTGAAAAAGGGGCAGGAATTTGCACATCATAAAGAGATGTAGCAGATGGCAATCAGAGAGAGAATGCCTCCCACTGCTTCCTCTAGGGCAATATGGACCTGCATCCTTACTATGAGCATATCTGAACCCCCACTAAGATAACAACATTAACATTTTAAAAATGTTAATGGCCTCCAAAAGCATTAGTGCATGGTCACATTTTACACGTGTATGTCTTTTTCTTATATAGGCTCCTCTTACCCTCCCCTCCATCCTGATTTTTCACATTTGCTGTCTGGCTGTGCCCCTACCTAACTCTTGGGATAGCTTCCTAGCAAATGAGTTCTTTTGCTGCAGTACATAAATCCTGAAACAGCTAAAATTCAAAAGCTTCATGTCCTCAAAAAACCACCCCAAAATCTACTGTTGTATAGAGTGATCAGGGAACAAGTAATGTTAGCTGGATGGAAAATGTTTGCAATGCTCTTTGGTGTATTCAGTTCCCTGATGCCCCAATGTTTTGCAATCGTGGTTGGCCTATAATTTTCAGGCATTTTTGGAAACGACGATGAATCATAGCATTTCTAGATCTCAAAGGAAAAAGTGCAGGCCTACAGTAGTGTTTCCTAGTTAAATATATGTTTTCAGTTCACCGTGAAGTGCTGGGTTTAATGAGCAGCTGCAATTTACTTATCTTTTGGATGGATCATTTTAAACGCATGTTGGAAAGTGCCTTTCACCGAACTGCCCATTAGAAGTGAACTACAAAGTAAATGGATTGCGTAGGAAGTATTTCTTATCTTACCCCTGGAATACCCTGACTGCTGGGGCTTCTTAGATGAAGAGTTTTTAATGTTTACGGGGCTTGGGGGTGGTTTTTCTTTTGTTTGTTTTTGGTTTTTTACTAAAATGACAAACGTGTTTTCTTATTTTCTCCCTGCCAGTGAAAAGACAAAATAATGATAGATTTAAACAACAACATTCCCAGGGGGTGTGTTTTATGGACGGAAACAAATGGATGCTGATTTACGGAACTGACATTTTAAATAACAGCTTCGATTTAATGTGCAAGCCATTTTACTCCTGGGTATTTAATGTTGTTGGACATACCTATACTGCATATAATGAGACAAGTAGATGATAACTTATTCATTTATAGATGGTTCTCTAAGGCTGTCATTGGCACGTTGGCAGAGATGTAGGAGACTATTCAAAGATCCAACAATGTTTGGACCGTAATTATTTGTTAAATGCTTATTCCTGGAGCGTGCTGTGCACTCTTGCCAGTGCTAAACATCCTCAACCAATGGGAGTTGAGGACACTCAGCACCTTGCAGAATACAGCCCTAAGTGCCAGCTACATGTTGGCATTTCACCCTAGTGAAATACTACGGGGGTGCCATTTTTTTGTTTGTTTGTTTTCCATTCCAATCAGAATAATCCAGGCTTTAGTGGCCCTTAATGATGAATGTCCTGAAGGGCTGACGTGTTTCGTCTTTGGACTGATTACTGATCAGATCTCCATTTCCACTGTGTGAGTAGAACCCACCCTTCTCACAACTGGAGTGTGGTTTGATGAAGCATGGAGCAGCATGTGGCTTCATTTTGGAAAAGGCTCTGAACAGAATAGAAACCTTGGCAGCATAGTCTGGAGGGATAAGTGTAGGGTCAGGAGATTCTGAGTTCTAGGCTCAGCAGTCTCTACTCCCACTGAGGTCCATACCAAATGCTATGTAAATATGCCGTCAAAGCCACTACACTACTATTATTAGCATCCTGTTAAATAACGGTTGTTTCACTGATCCAGCTGCATGCTTAAAAAGAACTACCAACATCAGCTATTAATTTCCAGGCCACCTAGCCTATCTGATTACCTCTACATGTACTTGTTTGTACCAAACCACCAACTAAATAAAAGGCAAATGTTCTAGTTATTAGAAAGTTGCCACTTCTCTTCCATAGGTGGGCGAGCGGTAAAGCTGCCAGCATTAAGAACTTGCATTCATTGTGCAGTTGTTAACCTGGAATGCTCTCTGTGATGGCCCCCAAGACAGACATGTACTTCAGATGAGAACATGAGATCTCTTTTTCTACCTGAAGAGTCTTTTAAGTAATAGCTATTATCCCTGTGACTCATGCACAGTTAAACCGCCTTCACTACCAAAAGAAAGAGCAGATGATCATCTGCTGTTGGATTCGGCAGGATCAATCAAGTTCAAAGTGATACGTACAATGTAGTGACAACAGCAGACTTCAACGAAGCTCACAAGTTCCATCTGATAAGTGTTTTGATGCTTCTCCAAGGCTTATATGACCCTTTGGGGCTGTAAAATTCATCTAGTCAACTTGCAGAAACAGGTTTCTTCTTGAAATTGCCAGTATGATTGGTTTTAGGATGAGGCTGGAAACACAATGAGAACAAGCCTTCTGCATTGTGCTTTGGGATTTCTGCTTCTAGAATCGTACAAAAGAAAATAAAACAGCAGCAAATAACCAAACAACTTGGGGGGGGGGGTGGAAGGTGGTTTGTGTTTGCTTCCAGTTTTGGGTGAAGGATCATTTTGGGGCAGAGGGAATGGGTGTCTTATTTAATCTAAACTGATTGCCCATCCCCTATTCCAGCCTCTATATTAGTTTTTCTCCCTCACTCCAAAACAGCTTGGTTAGGGCCATTTCTTGATTAGTGAAGTCAGGGTCAACTCTTTCCAGCTGGATTGAATTAAGCCTCTTCCACTTGTTCATCCCCTCAAGCCATGCCCCTTTTTCTCTAGCCTCTCTTCTCCTCATGCTTATATAGCTGCCAGGCTTGCTTCCTTTCACCCCCAGCCAAAGTGTAGCTCCAGGAGGAGCTCATTAATTCACACTAACGATGGGGAATTACTGAATATGGCAAATTAGTGAGGCTTGATCTAGCCATTATTGGTGAACTGACGTAGGAAGCCAAGTTGAGCCCCTAAATGAATGAACACAATAAAAAAGGAAACGATAATACATCAGACCAAACATATTGTGCTCGTTTTGTTTTGACAGTTATAGTTCAGTCTTAATTATTTATGGTGACACTTCATGATGTGCTAGCAAATAAACTGTAGTAAAAGCAAAGAAGTCTTCGTAATATCACAATTCATTACAGGCTCTCAGCTATTAAGTCTTTGCTGAGCATGGGGGAAAGACAGAGGTTTTCATGTGGATAAAGTGTGGACCAGTGAGGTTCCACTGTGCATTTATTTACCTATTTAAAAGAGATTTAAAAGAGACTCTTTTAAATAGCTAAATAAGAGTTACATATTACATATACAAAAGCTGGTCTTTTGTTTAGTGGGACTCAGGAGGATGGATCAGTTCCCATCTCTGCCACAGATTTTGTCTGGGGCCTTGAGCAAGTCACTTAGCCTCTCGGTAACTGAGTTCCACATCTGTACAACAAGAATAATGGTATTCCTTTCTCCCTGCACTTCGTCTGCCTCATCTATTCAGGTTAGCCAGACAGGTTGCTAGCTCCGCCTTTCTCTCACAGCTGTGTCTTATGCTTCACAATCTAAACAGTAAACTTCAGAGGTCTGAATACAATATTCACATAGTATGGTGTTTTGTTTTTTTTTATGGCAAGGACAGTACCAACCTCAATGGCCACCTAATCTTAGCTGGGACCTCTTGGTGCTACCGTAGAACAAATACATGATCTTTCATTAGAGTGAAGGCAACAGGTGCACAATTCTTTCTAATGTTTTCTCTCAACTTCTAAGGGGTGTGACTTAACTTCCAGTCCACTAGAGAAAACCCTAACAGCACAAAGTCAGAGAACTGCATGGAGTGACTAACTTCATTTTGTTCCAATACATGCCCAAAAACACCCTTGGAAACCCATGATCTTGTGATGGTGTGTAGTAACTTCAGTTCCAATTCTGCAGGTGCCAAATTTACTATCAAGTTAATGTATTTAACTCTAATAATAAGTAAATAGAGATTCATGAATTATAATTAACAAATATACATTGGGGGTCTATTCTCCTGTTCTTCCCATTAACAGAAGTTATGCACAGAGGAATCAGAATTGTAGGGCTGGGAGGGACTTTGACAGGCCATCTCGCCCAGCCCCCTGCACTGAGGCAGAACCAAGTATACCTAGAATCTTCCTTTATGTCTTGCCTCCAGGAGGAAGAACGCCAATCACCTCTGGCCTTTGGCTAAGATACAATGTGTTATCAATTGAGAAGCAATGGGGTGAGAATAAGACTGCAGTGCAGGAAGTCCTGCATTCTCATCTGACCTCTGCCACTGCGTGGACTTGGGCAAGTCCCTTGGGGACTAGGATCTGCCTTGGTCTTACTCAGTTTCACAGAGTAGGGGGCAAGTAGAAAGGAGCCTCCAAGCCCCATTGTGCAGCCCATATAAGAGCCAGGCAAATGTCCAGTCCCTCTGCTCAGAAGAATTCAAGCAGTGCCTTCTCTCTACTTCTTCAGAGGCACATGGCACCCAAAAGGGAGGAGCAGCAAGGAGGTGAATCCTATGCACCAGACACTGAAGCTGGCTAGCCATATCCAGGAGGAGACTACTAAGCTGCCCCTCTTAAGAGGGCATTCAGGAAGGTTATGCACTGAGAGGTCTGGGAAATGTTCTACTTCTCCGAGGCAGAGCAGCACATGTTGCTTTCTCTTGGGTGAGGCAGCTCAGCAATACCATTCACTATGGGCTGCACCATGAGTTATTATTATTGATCTGTCTTCTGCAGGAAAGTATTCTGGGAAATAGTCTTTTCCTCACCTCCGACCATCCCAGGAGCTTACAATCACACAACGTAGTATAGAGAGCACTGTACGGGGATGTCAGAGTCTCATGACTCCCTTTAACATCACCAGCATGGGTGGCACTCAATTATTCTCTCAGTGCATAACACTGTATTATTGTTTCAGTGCTTTCAATGAAGCTAAGTTTTTCCAGGCAGCAGAGTTTCATGTCAGCCTCGCTTTTTACCCTCCCAAGGCCCTTCCAATAACAAGACGCCCTGCCTATAGAATGGGGAAAACACTCCGCTTTGGGGAAAGCATGAAACAGAACTAAGGGGATAGCTGGTGTGAGTGTGGGCAGAGGTGCCCTCTGGAATGAATCAAATTGGGAAACAAATACATTACAGTATTCTCCTAGAGTCCCCCCCAAAACCCATGTCAGGCTTCACTTGCTTATAATGCTCAAGTTAGATGCCACTTACCATAGATTGTTCAGAACTTCAAGTAGGATTATCTTTTGTTTTGTGCATTTTTGAGGAGCACTGAAATGGCTAACAGCTTGACCTATGAAGTGCAACATTGGGCTTCAGAGTGAACATTTCATATCATGAGTAAGAACAGGCCACACCTCTCTCAGAGCTATCATTTCAGGCATAGATTTGGCCAGGTATCACTGAATCCATACACATTGCAAAGATTTTCATAAACATGCTAGAGACATGACAAACAAAAACAAGACCCCTGAAGTTTACTGTTTAGATTGTGAAGCATAAGACACAGCTGTGAGAGAAAGGCGGAGCTAGCAACCTGTCTGGCTAAGCTGGCCCAGTCTGACCTAGCATGTGTGAGGAGGAAACGGGTCATGCTCTGCTGCGCCCACCAAGGGCCCATTACTTTTGTAGCAATGGGACAGACATAAGAGTGGCTGCTGTTTCTCGCTACGGCATTCTCGATCTTTCCCTCTCTGGGCTAGGAACCTGTGGCTCTACTTTGAATAGTTTTGTTTGCCTGCGTACTGTTCCAGCTACCTTTTAGCAACATCAAATGTACATGCCTTTAGATTTTCCTTGGAACCAGGGCAAAACATACAGTCTAACTTCAAAGAAAACACCAAGTAACATACAGTATCAGACCTGAGTTAGCACAATTCTTTCCAAAGCTGGAGTAAAGGGGAGAAAGAAAGAGGACTCAATACTGGTTATTGGTTGTTTAACTTTTTTTTTTTTTAAATAGCAAGAGAGATCATTTTGATCAGCTACATTTTTTAAAAAGAAAAGTGGACAAGAGCCTGATGAAAAGCCCGTTGAAACGAATGGGAGTGTTTCCACGGATTTCACTGAGCTTAATCATCAGTCCGTTAAATACACATGACATGAAGGGGCCTTTCTGATTGAAACAAACATCACTGACACTGTCAAGAGTCAGACAAGCATGTGTTGTACAAACCCATCCCATGCAGCTCTGCCAATGTACAGATTTGACCTGTAATGTTTTTTAATCTACAGGTCTCAGCCCAAGCCAAACTGATATAGAGAGAGTGGCAAAGGGTGGGTGAATACTGCCAAAAAAAAAAAAAAAATTAAATGGCCCAAATAGCCATTTGCAATGTTTAAACACGTTCACTTCAGCTGTATTTGCACCATTTTTTATATTCAGTTTCCACAAATATTCTGTTGTGTGAGTTTACTGCCGGGAATGGCCATGGAAATAGCAAACTGTTAAGCAGATGTTATGGAATCTTTACAGAAAGCAAATTTTCAAAATATAAATAGTAGCATTTGGACTCAAAACATGACTATATACCAGTACCTACCCAATCAGAGAGCAGAAAGGATACTGTTTAACACGTGTCCTGTCAAATGTACTCACCACAGCTAGAAGTGTGAATATCCAATACTTGCAATTAACTGCTCATGAATAATCAACATACCAAAAATTATTTGTGGAAATTATTTAGCAAAAACTTCTGAATTAGAGAATGGTGGTAGGCTCTTCCTGGACTATTTCTGAAAGGAGAGAGGCAAATATCATCAAATAAACTGTTCACAATGAACTATTCACCTGCTCAAATATTCCTGAATTCTGCTATAGTTTTCTGACATGGGGATTTAAGCACCATCTTCAATAAGATGAGATCCAAGATTAAAAAAAAAAAAAGATGTTTAAACACGATTCTAGCTTGGTTTCTAGCACGTCTTGGCAGGGTTCCCTGCCCCCAAGAAAGGTGCAAGGAGCAAGCATTAACTCACTGAATCCCCAAGGTCCCTGGTCTAATCATTTGCATTTTAAGTAACATTACATAAGGGAACAAGACTATCTGTAAATCACAAGCCTGGCATATCCTATCCCAGTATATTATGACCTTAGTTCAAAACCCTTCATATTAGAGATCATGTTCCACTTGACTCTTCATTTCAGTTATTTTCTGTTGCTCCTTCAACAGAGACAAACTGAAAATAAAAGAGGTTGCAGAATCCTGACAGCAAAAGTGCTGAGGGAGCATTTTCACAAAACGAATAATAAAGAAGGAAAAAAGCTTAAAGATCTTGCAGAGATTGTCCCAAGCAGCCTTATGTAAACGATAAGCCTCTCTCCCGCCGGTCACTTGCAAAAGGGTTGCAATACATACATTAAAAAGAACAGGAGGACTTTTGTGGCACCTCAGAGACTAACCAATTTATTTGAGCATAAGCTTTCGGGAGCTACAGCCCACTTCATCGGATGCATTCTAAGTTGCCACAAGTCCTCCTTTTCTTTTTGCGAATACAGACTAACCAATAAATACATTGCAAGTCTGCATGCCCCAAGTGCTGTGTGGCGTTCTGCTTTGTGAATCTTCAGAGTGATTAGATCACTGTCGGTTCCTACCAGGTTTAATTCAAGAAACAGGAGCGGGAAGGACCTCCATGTTTACAGTTCCAGACTGCTATTTTCTAACACCGGACACTGATTGTGCTTAGCACCTCTGAAAATTTAGATGCAGGTGGGGGCCTGAGAAACTTGGTTCAAAAAGCTCAGCTATTACAGTGATAGGGAGCTAAAATAGCTCACTTCTACCTTCAAATAAAAGTCAAACAGAATGTGAGCTCTGTGGGGCAGGGAGTGTTTTCATTACATGCGCGTTCAGTACCCATAAAATGGAGACTTACCTCTGCTGGGGCTTCGAGGTTCTAACAGAATACAAATATAATTATAGCTGTTGAAAAGCTCTCCCACAGAAACACATGTACCTTGATTTTCCAAGACTTGTCCTTTACATGCCTCTTCCACTGGGGAGAGGTGTATGTTTAATTACAAAAAGGGCTTCTTGAGTGTAATCTGTTTCCAGTTCAATTCCTTTACTGGGTAAATCCCTTAAACGCGTTGTCATTCCTTATTTATTGATTGCAGGTATTTGGGGTTTAATTGAGCAAGTCGGTCGTGGCCCAGGGCAGGAGTGGCGCTACATGAGCAATTAAATCTGATTAGCCAGAGCCCTTTAAGACCCAGCTGGGTGATTGATAACCGAGACCAGCATTCCTCAATTGACTCGCTACATCAAAAAGGAAAAAGGCTTAGTCGAGAAATGCACGGGTCCAACATGAAAAATAGCAATGCAGTTGGGCAGATTAGACTTGTAAAGGAGCTGAACTAAAGGAGAAAGAGAGAGAACAAACCCGATCAGCTCATAAAACAAACCTCGAGGTGTCTTCTCCTTTAAAGGGGGGGAGCCCTCGCTGTAATTTTCAAGTAAATGACCAGGTTAAAGTGAAACTGAAATATACAAAGAACGAGGTTAGGCAAAGTCTGTTTAGCTGTGTCTTTAACACCCATCATCCCCTGGGAACTGAACTCCATCCATAAAGCTGTCGTCTGTTTGTTAGTGCGTTTGTCTGCTCCATCATTAGATCTTTTGCCCGGTAGTTTAAGAAAATAAACTGGCTGAAAGAACAGAAGTGAGCAACCACCATTTATCAAAGTGATGAATGTGCAGCTTCCATGTCCCCCTCTTTGTGAGAGCCATTGTCAGGCAGGAGAAGTTATTGATTTTCTAGGGGAGTGTGTGTTTAGACACAGTTCTTTGGCACCTTTGGCTCCTGGTCAATTTCCTCATCGCTTCCTAGTAAATTTCTGAAAGTTCAGCTTGTCAGTAGTGGTTAATAAGGGGAAAGACCTCGTGCCTTCTGCCCTTCCTCATGCCCACACGTTCTCTTTCTCATCAGTGGTAACAGGACACTAGATAGAAGATTTTTTTTTAAATGGCAAACACTGGAACAGAAAGTGATTTAATTCAGCAACAGCGCTCGTTTATAAATTGCTGGTCTGGTTAAAGCAGCTTTAGTGTTTTTCATTCCAAAACGAATGAGTTAATGTAACCCTTTTAGCGCCAGTGTTTAAGTCTCAGCCCTATATTTTAAACACCTTGGGGCAGATCCCGAGCTGGTGTAAATTGTCCAGGCCAGGCTATGTGATAATTTAGACGGGAAATTCCCTTATGCTAGATATAATTTAACCCTGCAGTGTATACTGACTGGTGTTGCCTACATCCTCTCCTCTAATAAATAGGGACAGGGGAATTCAAGGAAAAAATCAGACTAAAAGAAAAGTGTATATCATGGATAAGACTTGATCCATCTAGGAAGGGGGATTTCAATCTTATTCTTTTATAAGGAACAATTTGCCCTATTGTTGGGGAGGTTTGTTTTCTTTAAAAACTGGAAAAGCATAAAAATATAGCAACTCTCCCCACTCACCATTATTTTTCTATACTTTGCAAAGGTGAATCGGCTTCCCCACGCATGATTCTGATGTTGCACAGTGTCTCGTTTTCTTTTGGGCACCACTTAGGCCCCAGGAGATGTGGAGAGAGCACGCCTCCTGTATGTGCTGACTTTACACAAGGATCAAAACAGCATGAAAGCAGAAATCATTGGGGAAGGGAGGAGGGCGGCAGCAGGAGCTGGACTTCTAAAACCCTTCCGCCCCATAGGCTTTAATATTAAAAAACCCCTAGGAGTCTCAGACACTGTATTAATTAGTGCAACCACCCATGCAAAGTTGGGTTTGGAGCAGCATTCTTTGCCCTGTGTGAAACAGCAACCCTCATAAACAATTGTTAACTTGGCCTATTGCCTCTGGTAAATTACACAGCATTAAAAAATAATGCTTTTCATATTAGGCAGTAATTAAAGGTTGGGACAGCTTTTAAACAAGAGGGGGAGGGGGAATCAAAGAAAATATAAAAATGTTCTTTCAAGAGTTATGGGAGGCTAATAAAGTATGTCTGTTACAGTGCACCACTTCGCCCCCAGCTACAGCCAAACTGGAGCCGCTGCAATTGCCTCTCAATAAGATAATGATATTCCTTTCTCTGCTATTAAAAGGCTCCCAGTGCAAACTTAAAATGATTTATTTAATTTAAGAAATTATGAGGTGTAACTTCAAAGCGTAAGCCGTTAGTAATGGAAAACACCAGGTTGTTTAAAATTATAATAATAATTGTTTGGAATACAGTGACATCAAAGTGCTTTCATCACCAAATAAAATATGGCACAGACCCCCAAATCCAGTGGAGTTTATTGAGTAGACTTTTTTGAGTGTTTTTATTATTTCCTTATCAAGAGACATTATTTTAGCAGCTCCTTTTCTCAGCTTTGATGTTTTGACAGTCTTAAATTAATTGTATTGCCTTTGGGGGGAGGGGCTGGAGGTGGAAGATTATTCTGACTGCTTATTTTTCATTATGACTTTTTTGTTTTTGTTTTCAAGGACCAGTATGTTATTTAACACAGCACCTTGCTAGCGCAGTTGGATTGGACTGGCCATTACAAGTCATTAAAAAAAAAAATCTGTTTTCAAGCAATGCATTACACGTCTGGGAAAATATTTCTACTTAAAACAAACTTTGAATTGAACTCTGGCATAATCAGTTTAATAAAATGGGCAGCACATATTTTAAGGAACATGGTTTTTTTTTTTCCTTTACGAGATTCTTGCTTATTCAACTCATAACATAGCATTCTAAAAAATACATACAGAACACTTGCCAGAAAGACCTGACTTGACAGTGAGGCCGTCACAGAACGTTTTAATTTCCTTGAACAGTCTTATAAAACATTAATCGAACATATATTTTTGAGTCTCTCTCCTTCCCAAGCAGAGCAGAATTATTCCAACCCCCTTTTAAAATGGTAGTATTTTAAAAATACGTTGCAGTTGCAGCTTTATAGACCGGTATTTCCACTAAAACAGCAGGGACAGAATTGCTGTGGTGTTAAAGAGAGTGAAATATAAGGGGATGGAAAGATTTTTATTCCTTTCCTACAACTAGCTGAGAACTGCAGCACGTTCGTAGCCAAATGCCTTATGTAAGAGGGTGGGAAACACGCATCGAGGTGGGGAGGAGGGAAATTATTTATATTGTGGTGCTGACATCGAAAGCGAACATAACTTATATTGTAATCCACCCCTTTTGATTTCCGAATGCAAATGTGTGATGTATAGGCTTCTTGAGCACCTTAGTATATTTCACTTGTAAATGTCACTTCATTCGATATTTTTTGGTACCCTGATCTATAAATGTAGTGAAATAAATCTCATCATCTGCTCTAGGGATGATGGGAGAAAAAACTCACAGCCATAACTTTTTGTAGGGGGAATTTCTGCACCCAAATTGTAAGCGTTGGGAATGATGGATATGGGTTAAATTTGTTTTAAAAAAGTAACCCAGATAGATGCGCCTTCGCCTTTAAATGATTATGTTTGTTATTAACAATGTGCAGGATGGGAACAATCCCGCCTTGATTTTGTCCTGTTGAGAGGAAAGTTTTTAAGGGTTATGTTAGTCTGGAGGTGAAGGAGGGGGGCATAAATCAGAGATGAGTACAAAAGATAGATTAGGGAAAGAAATGATAACTTTACTGCCATAAAGAATCTCTAAAACTTAAGCCTGATTCTCATTTCACCGGCGTAACTCAATTCACTTCAAAGGAGTTACTCCTGATATACCAAGTGTAAGTGAGCTCAGAATTAGCCCCCTCAAATGCTAGGACCTTATTTTCTTGGTTGTTCAGTGCTTCTTCCAACAGCTGAACTGCCCCGGTAGGGAAAAAGAAAACAACAAGAAGTTTATTCTCGAATTTGGAGTTTTGAGCAAATGTTGCAAGTGTTCACTTGGCAAGGTTCCTCTTTACTCTGACCCATGGGGGTGGGGAGGACTATGCTTTCTCGATTGTGTCTTTTTTTTCTTGTTTGCCACTGTGTTTCCATTTCTGCACAATGCTTGCTTTGTGCGTGTTTGTGCGGGTATATAGGATCCAGAACTCCAATGCAAACATATACAATTCCCACCAGCTATATAGAATTTATTCTGAAAATTAAAATGGATGTATATCGAGAGAGAGAGAGAGTATACACGTGGTTCAGAAATACAATACATTGGGACAAATACACATTATCGCTCTCCATATCTATATTATATGTATGTGTCTGTATATACCAGGTATATGTGTGTATACTTTAAAATGCATAATCCAGACGTGCACTATGATAGCAAGATATATATATATTCAGTCCTTTCAGGACAGAAATGTGGGCCTAATGGAGTCTAACTTGATTCGTTTTGTGATCCTGAAATTCTTTCTATAATAGCTGTCATTTTATCCTGAAAACAGGCCACACTTTTACTCTCCTTAAATGAAAATCATCGGTGACTTAGCCCCCCGCCCCCCCCAGCTCTTTGTCGTCACAGAGCAGGTGGCCAATACTGCAAATATTTACTAGTTTGAGCTAAAAGGAACACATGCTTTATAACCTGTAGCGTAATTCCCTAAACGCCCCCTCTTTACATAACGCACAGTGCCTTGGGAGTAAGAAGACAAGGAGAGGGTCTGTCACATTTTGTTCTGAGTACCACCATGTCAGCCCGAAAAAAATGCCTTCCGTTTGAACGGCTGTGTAGTGATGTCATTACGATCGGAATCGGGCCCTTGGGTTCCAGTGTAGGTATTTAGCTAGCGTGTTTTTTCTCTTCTCCAACAAAAAAGAAAAAAAAAAATTGAACCTGGTTGGGGCCCGATCCTGACGTTCCTCCTGGCTGTCAAGGCAGGATCAGGTTCTTTCTCACCATCTCTCGTGCAGCCCGTTCTGAGCTGTTTGCTCAGCCAACTAAAATAATTTGGAGCCCGATCCCATAATCAGTCGCTTGAGCAACGTTTACTCACGAGCTTAAGGGCTTGCGGGATAAGGCGAGCAACAGAGCGGACGGTTGAAATAAAACTTCTGGACGGTGACCCGTTGACTAATAGATGCCCGGTAGTAACAACTCGCCCCTAATAAAATGCAGGCAAGCCAGGGAAATTCCAAGGGTTGGCAAGGAAATGTGACAACATGAAATACAGACTCCATGTGCCTATGGCGTGGGTAATGAATTCCGTGTCAGAAACCGCGTTCCCTATAACTGTTTATGTCAACAAATCCAATGGTGAATTAAAGACCCAGACGGGTTCCGTTGCTTTGCCGGCCTGCCTCTCAGTCCAGCGCTCTGGAATTTCAAGGATCGGGATAATTTATAAGGTAGCATTTTTATGTTTGTTATTTATTGTTCCAATTATCGTTCACTTAACAAAAAGCAACCGGAACAGTTGCCAGCTCGCTGGTTTCTACTCATCGCACCTGCTTTGTGTCAGAAAATACTTCGAGAGCAATTTAACTTTGCATTAGAGTAACTCATTAAAGACACACCTCTCGCGAACGGGGCGGGGGCTTGCCTCGCATTTAATGACAGCGTTCTGATTTCCCAGACGTCTTGTAATTGATTCGGTTACAGATCTGCCCGCAGGGCAGCTCCCATTAGGCCGGTGATGAGCAAAGCTTGACACCTCCCTCTAATAAAACAGAATGCTCAATTACATTGGCCTTTCTGGAGACTTTAATTTGAACACGTGAATAGTGGGCGCAGGGTGAATTGCCCATTCCCCAGCTCGCTCTTAGGGAGTGTCACACGCCGTCTTTGCTTTGTCATAATAAGGGAGCACCCATGTTTTGGAGGCTTTTCCTTCAACACCCTTGTGTACTGCCATAAATCTGTAGCCCTTTTAAGGATCTCTCGTAACACACACAAAGCTCCGGTGCTCAAAGAGTTTCCAGTGAAACGATTTAGACATAATCCCTGACACTGATGATTTATGCTGAAGGTTCAGAATACTGCTGCTTTATTTATAACCCTCCCAACCCAGTTAAAAAAACATTCAGGAACGTTTGGGGGCTGTGTAGGGCGCGGGGGCTGGGGGGGGGGGGAAGCTCCTGCAGTTAGAGAGAGAGAGAGAGAAGCGGTTGTCTCGAGTTTTTATGTGGCAGTAAATGCTAATTTGAAAAGTCTGCATTGGAGATTGTATTCCTCCAGCTTTATCCCTTGCATTGGGACGGGGGGAGGGCTAAGGCCTCGGGGTCTGATCCAAAGCCTACCGAATTCAATGCGAGGCGTTCCACTGAGATGTATAGATAAGACCCTTGATCCTGAAACCCTAATTCAGGTAAAACTCCCACTAGCTAGAGCGCGGGGTCCTGATTCCACCATCAGGATTTAGTATTATAATTTGGTTTCAGTGACATAATTTAGGCACCTAGGCATTTTAGACCTTTGTACCCTTCGTTTTGCAACCTAGGTCTTGGCCACGTCCTAGCAAGAGCCACGCTCCCTCACCTCCCACTGGCTCGAGTTCTAAATGCACTGAATGAGCCAGGGAGCCAAGAGCCACCAAGAAGGTTGTTTAAAACTTGTGGGGCTCTATTGTCCCATCCATATTCAAGATGAACTCTCTCTGCAACAAGAAAAGGAGGACGTGTGGTACCTTAGAGACTAACAAATTTATTTGGGCATAAGCTTTCGTGAGCTACAGCTCACTTCATCGGATGCAGAGTCCTGCTTACAAAATGATGGGCTGGTATTTCCTAGCGTAAATAGTCCATTTCCCCAAAGGTGGAGAAGAGCTCTCAGGCCGGGACCAAAGGAGAAACCCATCTGTCTACATTTTAAAAATTTTAAACAGTCATTGCTAGGTAATGGGCATGTCCCTGTCCTTTCCTTTTTAAGTAGAAAAGGAAATATATTGCTTCGGGTCCCAGTGCTCTCTATATTACCTATCGCGAATGCAGGATCGTTCCCTAGCCAAGGAGAAGAACAAATTCCAGGGCAAAATGCAGAAGCATCACTGTGGAGGACAGGCCCTCCAAACTATCTCAGCTATTTAATATAACATTGTATTTTATCTTTTCGGAAAGACATAGGGTAGACAGGTTTCAGAGTGGTAGCCGTGTTAGTCTGTATCCGCAGAAAGAACTAAGAGTCCTTGTGGCACCTTAGAGACTAGCAAATTTATTTGAGCATAAGCTTTCCTGGGCTAAAGCCCACTTCATCAGATGCATGCAATCTCCATGTAATAATCTCCAGGACAGCGGAGCCAACTAGTCAATTTCAGGAACTAAGGGGTCA
Source organism: Eretmochelys imbricata (assembly GCF_965152235.1). Classification (NCBI taxonomy): domain Eukaryota; kingdom Metazoa; phylum Chordata; order Testudines; family Cheloniidae; genus Eretmochelys; species Eretmochelys imbricata. The sequence continues at coordinate 19,585,031 of NC_135579.1, forward strand.
CACACTACCTGTTCCGATGAAGTGAGAGGTGGATGCTCTGCTTACTTATGGGTGATCATTTCAGTGTAGATGGGGTAAATGCATTAAAATGTGTACTAGACTATTTCAACCCTTCCCTGATGTGTGTATCTTTTAGATCCACACCCTTCAAACCTTCCCTATCACTGACTACAATCGGAGAATTGACTGGGTTGATGCTCATCTGCCCCTGGGTGGACATCTTTAGGAACTCTACTGGAGTCATAATTGAACAGAGATGCCAGTATGAGGGGAATGGGGACCAAGCGCTAACCAAAATGATCTAAATATTATGTAAAATGACTGTTGTAAAGAGCAGAAGCACATAGGAAGAGTTATTAAAAACAAGGGCAACTCACAGGTTAGGCTTTCCGTTGTGAATTTTTGGCTCTCAATTTCAACTCTGTGTCCTGCACATCTGGCTTTTTTTCACTTTAAGATTTATGGGGTGGGGGTGGGGAAAGCGAATAATAAAGGCAACCTAAAGAGGAGTTCTGATTACTTCTTTGATCATTACCCAGGACAGACAACCAGAGCGAAAAATTATCTTTAAATAACTCCAAACACTGACAAACCCAGACACAATTAAACAAGGTTGGTTTTTTTTTAATTTAATTCGAAAGAGATAAGAAATAATAAATCTTCAATAAAATATATAAAATTGTACAAGACATCCCTTTCAAAGGGACTTTAATATAATGGGAGTGGAGACAGGTGGGGGACTGAACTACAGTGGAAGACAACACATCCTGGAGTAGGTCAAAACTTTGTGGCTCTTTTTTTTTTTCTTCTCTCTCTTCACAACATGCTTTTAAAAAAATGCATCCAGGAGAAGTTCTGCCTTCAGCTAGCTGCATTCTCTATAGTAACTTTACCACAAAGTTTAGCGCTAGTAATAATAATAATAATAAAACAATAATGATTATAAGCCTGGGCTCTATCGTGCCATTGGTTTGTAAGCAGAACTCCCCCAGTGAAATCCAGGAAAGGAGATCAGTTTGCAGAGCAGTGGCATCCTATTGTCCCATATGTTTCTTTTTGGTACCTGAATCTATTGGTGTTTTCAAGAAATGCTTAAGTATGATTCACGATATTGGCATTCTTTACAAGGTGATTTTTTTTAAAAGCACAAATTATTGCAAATAAAAAAACAACTCTGCATTATGGTTTGATAGTCCTTGCACACTCTGGAAAAAAAAAAGCCCACCTCTTTTCTCCATATGTCTATAGTATGCTTCCACCCCGCCCGCTTCGAATAGCATCATAGAACCAAGCGTACATACACCTGGCTGTAGATGAAATTATTAAACACGCAAAGCAGGAAGGGATAAAGACAAAACTCTTTGCCTAGAGCCCTCTCTGTGCATCCCTCCTCCCCCACAGTGCTTTGAAAAAAATGTTTAAGCGAGTTCTACAAAAAAAAAAAAAAAAAGGGAAAATAAATGATCCGATAATGGGGTGGGTAAAGTTATTATAGACTTTACTCATTTGGGGGCCCGATCCTGCGGTCCGGGTACGCTCTTTGTTGCTTTGGTGCAGGGTGGCCCCATTTGAAAATGCAGGAACTTGCTGCCTTTGGCCTCAGTCTGACTCTACTGGGGCCTACTTCCTATTTACAGTGATTCTCTGTCTTCTAGGGTTTGTTTTAAAAACAAAACTCGATGATACCTTTAACCGCCCAAATATTAAGTGACAAGACTTAAGCTTCAGTTTAGGGAAGGAACCACTCCTACTTTAAAACAGGTCTTGGGGCTCCTCTAGGAAGGGGATAAGGAAACTATGCCTTGAAAATACAGGATTTATTGTTTACCGATTCCTTTGTCTCATGTGCAGTATATAAAGAGAACTATATTTATTTAATTGTATATGTTTTTATATTTTTCTTTCAGGATCAGAGTCTGAGTGCTCAGATCAAGTTGAGAGGAGACCCTGGCTGCATTCCCAACCTGTAGCATACAGGCTGCTTTACTTTTCTAATGCAAACTCCTATACACTTGGCATGGCACATAGAAGCCGGCAGAAACAATGACCAGAACTGGTTTTCTAGTGCGTTCTCGGATTGGACAAGATCCGCCAGGAAGTCTATAGAGCCGTTGCTTTCCTTTGGATCTTCTTAAGATAAGTGGTACATGCTATATCCGACAGGAGTAGCATAGAGTCCTACAGGTGGGATGGGAAGCACAGGTCTGTGAAAAGGATAAGATGGTCCATACAGTGAGGCCGCCTGGATGGGAGAGTTGATGGGGAAAGGTAGACTGAACCCAGAAGGCAGCATGGGCTTTGCTGCCATTTTTAGCTTCTCTAACTCGGCCTCCTGCAGTCTCTTGGCCTTGGCCCTCCGGTTCTGGAACCAGATTTTGACCTGGGTCTCTGTGAGGTTGAGAGAGCTGGAGAATTCTGCTCTTTCTGCGATGGACAGATATTGTTTCTGGCGGAATTTGCGCTCCAAAGCCAGCAGCTGGGAAGTGGTGAAAGGGGTTCTGGGCTTCCTATTAGTCTTGTGCTTCCTCAGTGTGCATGCTGTGGGACTCAGGTGTCCTGGAAGGAAAGAAAAGGCCAGTTAAAAAAAGAGGAGGAGGAGGAATGCTTAAGAAAAGAAAGGGGGAAGAAAACGAAGCTTGAAAGTATGCTTGGGATTTGTTTCATTCACACCCTCCTGGAGAGAACCCCCAAATCTGAAGTACTAAGAACATGACTTATAAGCAGTGCTTGAACTTATTGCTGTCTGGGTCGTGGGCTGTTTTACACAGCACAAGTAGAGACATCCCGGCCCCATTTCACACAAGGCAGGTAGAGAATCCCCATTCCCCTATAAGCCTTTACGTGACAAAAACAACAAAAAGTAAACAACATGTGAGGACATCAGGGGGTCAGACCACATAAATGCAGAGTACCGTGCAAATGTCTTAATAGCTTGGGTGAACAAGAATTCCAAGGACCCTCTGTGTACAACGAAGTGTAACGTGTTATAAAAGAAATACGTTCTGAGAAGTAAAATGTCTGGCAAGGGACAGAAATAAATCCACCATCATCACCACTCTCCAGGGATTTTTCCATTGGGAACAACTTCTTGGGCCAAATCCTGCAGTCCTAGTAGGCGTTTTGCCGGAGAGCCATAGAATGGGATCTGATAATATTCTTTGTGTTTGCTGACACCTCTACCTGCCTCCACTGAAATCGGCGGCGGGGGGGGGGGGGGAAGAGGATCGGGCAGTTTTATTACCTTTTCTTTTAGATTATTCCCAGCCCCTCTCACTCTGCTCCCCTCATCTCTGCACCATAAAATGAAAGAGAAGCACAGGAAGGAAAGAACGCGAGCCCTTTTTCAACATGTAGCTTTTATGACATAGGCTAATTAAAAAACCCGTATAACTGCATCATCTCTGGCCAATACAAGGATGTGGAATTTGTTACCTATCGTGTTCCATTGTAATCCGGGCCACAGCATTTACATTGTTATGTTAAGGAGGATCACTGATTTTTCTTAGAAGACTTTGCATTTCAGTAGTAACCTTCTGGGTTGAAAAGAATGACTAAAATGTGAGCAAGTGGGAAACCTGGGACGCTTAATTGGCTTTAATTCGAAGTCTTGAACAGGCAGCTCGTTCTTCAGTGCGATATCGAAAATGACAACCTGCCCTAAATGGCTGGTGCGTTCTAGACACGTTTTTGGCTCTATTTCATACACATTTGTCAGTATCCGTGCACTCCATTTGTTAATATATTTTTCTTTTGCCTCTTTCAACTTTTTCAAAGGACGTTTTGAATTTTAAAATAGACTGGCCAACGAGTTTGAAATGCGTGTGTTGCAAAACAACCCCCAGAACGGTTCACCGTTTGAAAACGAAAAAGTAGAGCAAGGAAAGGATTGCCCAGAATAAAAGCAAACCTTAAATTCTTAATCCCTATTCTGTTTACTGAAGAGAAGAGTATTTTCTACTGCAAAACAACGTGTGGTTAATACATTGGGGGCGTTTTCATAATTATGCAGCCAGTGTGGGTATTTCGTGCAGTCCTAGAACTTCCTAAAACACAGTGAACATGGAATTGCTACGCTTTTAATACACTCCATTATGCCGCATTTTAAAATGAAATTATGATTAGATGTTCCTATGAATTTGCTTCTCAGGAAAGATCTCCAAAGGCATGGTTAGACGAGGGGCTTCAGACTTACGCCTTTTCCCTCCTTACAAAGCATGTGAAGACTAAAAAGGTAGATGGAGGGTTTATCTCGAAATTGCAAGAACAGAAAACGAGATAGTTTTATTCCACTGAAATCAAAAGCAAATCTTCAAATGACATCAGGAACTGGCCCAACAAGTCAAGATTTCTGACACGTGTGTGTGTGTGTGTGCGGGGAGACTTTTGACCTCGTATAAGTACTTATTTTTTAATAAAATCCCAATCAAAGGTTTACTGCCAAATACCTTGAAACTTTAACCTATGTATCTTTCACCATTTCGGCATCCTTTCAAATAAGTCACCTGAGTGTAGAGCAGTGATAATAAACAGAGCACTAGAAGACATCTCACTATCTTTACTGTGGACAGTCTACAGTATTTGGTGAAATGGCTTATTTTAAAGGTATCACTTGTGTTTTTCACTAGATTTTCTGGCAAATCCTTGACACAGTCACCTGACTGCATAATCCTACCTGTGTCAAAGAAACCAACCATGTAGTTTAAGCTACTCCTCTCTGGTCCCACTGATCACTCCCTGGACCAAACATAACTTTTCAAATAACCCTATTTTAAATGTCAAGAGTGTGCAGGATGATGATCTATATCATCTCTTGTAAGAATCCAAACAAAGTCACTGACCTACACACAACCCTCTAAGACTTATCTAGTGTCGGAAGTCAACAGTTATTTGACAGGGATAATAGAGGAAGGGAGAGGAAGGGAACCCTCACTAATAAGGGTAGCAAGCTCCAATTTTCATGATGTCTTAAGCCTTCTTTTACCAAAACCTAGGACCAGACACTGGGACCCTCGTGCAGGCAAAATTTCCACCGAAATAGTGAATTCCGTGAAGAGCCATGAATACTTCTAAATCCCAGCATATACTTTCCGTGACATGTTAAAGTTGTAGAATGTTGTGACCTCTGGATTATTGGCATTTTTTAATAGAATTAGGAAAAAAGCGGGGAGCTCAGTGACCCTATGATCGTGGAAAAGAGATATGTGGAGTAGTGTCTAGGTAAAAATGTTTGGCCTTGTCTATTTCTAGGTCATAATGTGTTGGAAGCTGTGTGCTATAACTAGTAAAATATAGAAAGAACACCCCCCTCAAAAAAAAAGCGTTTGGTTTAGGGTATTTTCATACCCTTCCCTAGCAAACCTGGGGTACATCGAGATTGGGAGACTTTTCTGCACAAGAATGAAGCAAGATTATTAGGGGGGTTTTTTGTTTGTTTGGTTTTTTTGCCTTTTACACTGTTCTGTCTGTTGTCACACAATCTCTTCAGAACGTCCCAGACATCACATTAATTTGGGGGCTCAAAGAGAATTGAAGGAAGGAACATACACAGGTACTGGAAAAGTTAGCACCGTAGCTTTGCTAAAACTTTCTTTTCGTGATACTAGATTACAAACTGAACGCCTTCAAGATAGTTAGACTGAGCAGATCATATATGTCGGTGAAGCAGTTATTAGATCAAAGCAAAGCAGCCCTTTTTAATTTTTAAACGCAAGCTCGACATGTCTTGATCGAGCTATTGTTACAGGTGCCTAACACCATTGGCTGCTCTCTGTGTGGGAAACTATGGAGCTGCATGGCCATTTAAAATATATTTTTGTCATACTAGGTCAACCAGATTCCTGAAGTTAAAAAGGGGCCGAAACACTGGCTCTTGAAAGGCGGGATGGGATCTAAGCGGGCTAGCTGCGAAGTTCAATGGCGAAATGCACGCGTGTCCACACACGGTTGTGTAGCTACACATGGAATTCCGCTCTGAAGCACTCGCCCCACCCAAGGCAGCGGCATGCATGCTACTGGCGTGCATTACTCGCCTGTGGATCGTGGGCCATTGAATGGGGTGGAAACACCTCTAGTGAGAGGATCCCGCAGACATGACAGTGTCCTCCCCAGTTTCACACACGTTAGGGCAGGTACTTAGCGCAGCCAGCTCGGACGGGTTCATTCATGCGCACAGTGGAGGAGCCAGCATCCCCCATAACAACACTGGCATTCTCCTGGGAAGCGACGCTCGGTCCAGTGCAGTTTGCGACCTCATTCTAAAATCTCTCCTGACAAATGCGCGGGGTCTGGGAAACTGCTGCGGGACTCCGGCTCTTCACTTACACAGGGCCACACAGCGTCTAGCCAGCCACCCTCCAGCCACATCTTACCGCTCAAAGACTCCTTCTTGGACGTGAAGGAATAGATTAAACCAGGAAGCAGCAGCCAGTTCCTAAAGGCAGAGTCAGCGCCCTCCCTGGAAGCTAGGCGGACACAGATCTGGTTTCATGCCCCAATACAGACCCTTCTCCCACGCGCACGACTCAGCCCCCAGACGCAGCATTTGTTAACTCGGACAGCCCCCATCTGTTCTATTTAGCCCCGCTCGTGTCAGAGCCCCAGCGCCGGGCAGCACTCACTTGGTGGAGGGGAATATCTCCCGGCCTCTTGAATCCAGGAGCTGCCGTCCTCGGAATTCTCCGATTTGACCGACGAGGTTTCCAGAGTTTTTGTAAGCCCCCCGGGGCTGTGAGCTTCACTGGAGCCGTGCCCTGGCAGCAGCAGGTTCCGGGAGGTGCCCAGGCCAGTTCCTTCCATGCCTCCCCCGCCGGGGGTGACGGGCACCTCTTTGGAGGGCTTTTTGTCGGACATGAGCGCTTCCACGCTGAAAGGCAAACTGGAGACTTTGATTTTGTGATGATCCTCGGCACCAGCTGCTGCGCCCTCTTCATCCGAGGAGAAAACCTCCTTCGCCTTGGAAGGAGAAGACATCGCTGCGCACCCCCGCAGATCCCTGTGCACTGCGCCTGGCACACACACACACACAGACACACGCAGCTCTGCTTGTGTGTCCCTCCGACTCCGTGCGGCTCCTGCTACTCACTGCTCAGGGACCCGCCAGCTCCAGCCACTCAGCAATTCCCCCTCCCCCCGCTTCTTTTTTTTTTTTTTTGGGTGCTCAGTTGTTGTTTCCTCCTTTGGGAAGTTGAGTCAACTCAGCTAGCCAATCAGAGCAGCCCTGGGGGATGACGTCAAGGTAACACTCTTGTGATTGGTTCTGAGTGGCTTCTCCACCCCCCCCCCGCCCTTTCAAAAAAATAAATGGGGAGTTAATGACATGGGCAGCAAACGGAGCTGTGTTATTAAGGAGCCTTCCAGGGCTATAATCATGCCAAAGCAGGAAAAGTCAGTTGGGTAATTAAGGCAGGTTAATTTAAGAGGATTCTAAGATTCCAGATTTTTCTCTTTTAAGCCCCCCTCCCTCCTTTTAAACACTCATTTTCTCTAGCTCGTGGCAGAACCGTCCCCCACGTCCAATCCCATCCCAGGCGTTTGTGCCTGACACGGAAACATGTGACATCTGAACCCCGACAGTCACCGCCGCTTTCACCTGTGGCTCGGGCAGGGCACCAGCGATCCTCGTCTTATCGGTGAATTTCTGCTATGTAGTCTTTTGTCAAAACGCACCCACGAGACTACCGTAAATTGCACGTGCCTCACCCCTTTTCTGCTGCTCCGCCAGCGCCTCCGAACCCTACCCAACACGCTTTGGAAAGTTAAAAGAATAATTTGATTTGCAAATACACGCAGTTCCGTTCGGATCCAATGCCAGTGCGGTCCGAAGGGGTAACCATTTGTGCAGCGTTCCCGTACCTCAGAGGGGAGAATTCCTTATAGTTGGCAAGAACAAATACAGCAATATATGATCTTGATAGCTGGAATATTTTTTCACTACAAATGCACTTTTGCTCTATTTCTTAGTGCAAAGACACATGCCAGTTAAAACCTCCCTACAAAGGTGGGATTTTTAACGATTATTTTGCGCACATAAATGGCACACGCACAATAATGATGACTAAATATGGTTCTAATAAGCATGGGACCTGATTCTGCAGTCCTCCGTTTGCAGACATACTGACGTAGTTTTGCGGGGGGCGGGGGTGATTCTCCCTCTTTTTGGCTCCTTTCGTGTGAATAAGGGTGTGTTAATTAAAAGCATTTATTTTAATCGCCTTGTGGATAAAAGCAAATACATTTTCTTCACAACGAGTGTAATTTCATCATGGTAATTATTTAATTACATGCTGGGAACTATTGCTATTAAAACGCTCAGAGAAAAATAAAGCTGAAAATGTAGGCGAGGGCAGTTAAACCTAACACAAACCCTGCAAAAGTTACGAGTCTGACTGTATTTATTTATATATTTGGTGGTTGATTCCGCCGAGACTTCCACTGACTGCAGAAGGAGCATAGGGGTAGGGGTGGGATACAGGATCGGGACCTGCCAAAGCAAAACTATATTGCAAAGTTGTTGTTTTAAAGGGTGGTTTTATTTTTGACACTAACTGGTTAGTAGTATTAGTTCTATGGACCCATTGCCTCTCAATAGTTTGAGAGCTTTTATCCCGGTCTTATTAATATCCCAGACTGTTACAACCACTTGGTCTTGACCTTGGTTTCTTGCGCCTATGTACTGTGTACCTCGTGTTCGTCTTTAGGCGAGAGCACTCTTCTTTGAGCGGTATCCCGGGCTTGATCCTGTAGCTGTTAATCAGGCAAGAGGCGTTTTGCTTGGGTAAGGACAGCAAAAGATTATGCCCCTGGCCTAGATTAGCTCTCTTCTCTGTCTTCCAGTTAGGGGCTACCATTTCTCAGAAAGGGAGTAGAAAAGAACGTTTAAAATGAAACTAAACTCAAGTTATTTAAAGGGCCATATAGTAAAAAACCAGGTCCCCTTGGGTTAAAAATAGCAAAACGGTAGGAAATATCCCTAGTATGCCACTTCGGATATTCTAGCCCATTAGCCACCTTTTCAGCTCTCGAGACAGGAGCTGTTAATCCTTCCCCTAAAGTCCGGCCAGCATCTGTAAAATATATAGGGTATTCAGATCGATTGAGTAGCAATACATACAGTCTTTCCTCTACACACAATCCTCATCGGCACCTCTTCAACAAAGATCTAGTTTATAAGAACAACATCAGGATGTTTCGCATTAAGCCATAAACAGTTTCAGCAACTATTAAAAGAGGCAGAACACTGAGGAAGCTTTCAGATGCATTAATAATAGGTTGGAATTATTATTTTTTTTCCCACTTCAGTAAATAGCACATATGATCCATGGTCATTTTCTCATTAAGTTAAAACCACAGGTTACACAGTGTGTAGAGAATGGGTTGGAGAGCAATTTAAATTACATACTGTGACTTCCTATTTATGGTCTTGCAAACCATCCTGCTGCAGTTCGTCTACTTCGTATCTCCTCTTGCCCCCCCCCCCCCCCCGCTCACTGCATCATGACAAGTAAATGAGAATTAATGAAAATAATGAAACAATGTGTGTCTAGGGAACAATGAAGCGCCGGTGTAAACCATTGTCGAGTGGCTTAAATGCTACAGATAATTACACCGTACTCACAAAGTCAATGCACCTTCTAACTATCCATAAAGAAAGAATGCTGGCTGGGGGGTAGGTCAGGGTGACACTGTTTCAAGAATCGAGTACACTGGGTGTATTTCTTCATCTGGACAGAATATTCTATTCGAATTCCTTTCACTGCTGCATTGCTGTGGCCCGTACATTATATCACAAGCGTGGTTGTATGTGTGTGTTTGGTGTGCATTATCTGGATTGTATCCCCTTTGGGGCAGCAAACATGCCTTTATAGGCGTTTGGATAGCACACTGCACATTTAAGGCTTGGTTACATAAATGTCTCACAACAACAATTGGGTCGGTTGCTGCTATTCGAGCGTAACTTTTGGTGTGAATGATATTCGTTACCCATTTAGTACCACCTTGGGTTAGCAAAGCCTTCCTGAACCCATCCCCGATGTTCTGCGAAGGTATCTGTTACTGGCAAATAGTCTGGATAATTCGAAGCCCATGGTTGTTCGCTGTTAGTTTAGACATTTCTTTATTTGTCTGATTGTTTATTTCAATCACGGGGATTCGTTTCTGCAACCCGACTAGATGCCCGCATCTCTGAAGACAGGAGAAGAGGATGACTAACTTCCTAGGACAGAATTTTGGATGAATAAATACCCGCACTAGAATCTGGGATTTGCGAACATTTTCAGGAATGCTAGGTGGCTGTCCAGCTCCTGGTGAAAATATGGAAAATACAGCCACAGGAGCCACTGCGAACCCAAATAAACTTCTCTTTCATTCCGGAAAATAATCACAAGTCCGTTTATTTGACTATTCGCCCAGGTCTCTCTGGGATCAAAGAGACCCGACAACCTGTCTCAGCTGCATAATTTCCTTTCCCCAGAGACACACGTCACATCTCCTGATCCCTAAGTAAATGTCACGAACCTTTGCTCTAGAAAGGAGACTGGGGGAGGAGGGGGGGTGCCCGCTAAACCCCTGCTTGTGCCTTAAGGGCTCTGGGGCTGCCTTTGACTTGGCGTACCCCCACCCAGGTGTCCGAAAGCCTGGACTCGGAGATCCCAGAAAAGGACAGGGACCCTGCCAAGGTCAGGGGCACCTTCCTACTCCAAGTGTGCGGGGTGGGGATGGACCGGAGAGTTCTGGAGGGGAGGCTGGGAACGAGCAATCGTTAGACACACAGCAACAACCCCACGGGCTTGGCCCCGGCTAAGCAGTCTGGGGCTTAACATAACCTGTACCCACTCTCCGACACGCAGGTTCAGCTCTCCCCTCTCATCGCTTATTATCCTGCACCAGCCGGGAAGGGTGTGCCTGGGCCCTGGGACTCAGCCTCGAGAGTGGGGCAGGGAGGGGGAGACCTGGGGGGGGGGGGGGGGGAGAGACGTTGCAGACAAACTGAGGCTGTTTGAAGGCGCCAGGAGCGGGGAGATGAAAGGGAAGCTCCTGGGGGAAGTGCTGTGCAGTTTGACCGGCTCCAGCAGCAACAGCAGCGACTGCCTGTCCCAGGCAGACCCGCCCCGCCAGCCCCCCGCCTACCCTGGGGCAGCTGCCTGGCCACTGATCTTGCCTTGGTATCTGTTGTTCCGGCCAGGGGAGAGGAGGAGGAATCCAGCAGCAGCCTAGGATCGAGAACATCATAATTACTGTGCCAATATTGTCATCAGCCTTATTAAGAACAAGAACATCAGTGACACTAATTATTTTATTATTGTCCTGAACGATAACTAATGAGAAATATGTGAACGCCCAGTTCCTCCGCCAAACTCAGATTTCCCTGTCATGCCACTAAATTTTTGGCAGTACCGGGCCTGATTCTGATCTGGTGTAAATCATGAAAAACTCCATCCACACCGCTGGAGCTAGAGTAGTGGAAGGGGGTGGGAGGATAGAATCCGGCCCAGTTTGTGTTCCATGAAGTCGGGTTTCCTCTTTGTACAGCAGCTAATCAGTCATGAAAACAGTCATTGCATTAATAATCACTTAGGTCTAGGACATTTGCGAACGAAGTCAAGCTAATGTAATTTATAAGCAGTTTGTTTGCATTTATTGTGAAAGGACTGAACGCTTCTGCTACGTTGTTAAACCCAAGTGACTCCCCTCCCCAACTCCAGCACACAAAAATCCCCCCTTTCAGATATTTTGAATATATCTCATTACAGAGACAGACTTTTAAAACAAGGCATTGTGCAGCTGGCAGGAGGGAAAAAAATTGAGGGAACACTGCCCTTTCAAAAAAAAAATTTTTAAAGAGGCTAAAGCATCAACTCTGATGGGAAATACAGGTACTAAAATGGGCTCAGACTTGCACACAGTGGAAACGTTACCTCCAATTTAGCTGTATGCAGCTGCAAGCCTTTAATTTGTTAGATGTCTGAGATCTTCCTCGTATCATCACTCTTGCCAAGGGAGAACTGGAGCCAGCAGGAAGGAGTCTGAATTCTAGCTCATCTGCCTTTATCTTCAGACACCGAAAAAGGAAAGAAAAACATCACAGCGTCAGAGCTGGTTACCAACACAGCATCCTATAGATGCGTTTTCAAAGCCGTTCTCATTAGGTTCTTGTTAGGACTACGTTTCTGAAGCCCTGACTGCCAGGGAGTGGGTGTCGAACAACCCCCTCGCAAGGTGGAAAACCCCTGCGAACGATCTGCTCTTGTTTCCCGTCCAGCTACAGAGATGTGTCTAAAAGCCGCCCTACCCTTAGCTTTGAGTACGTACATTAAGGCCCAGACCTTGCTCCCTCCAGTTCGAGTCTACTGCAAAGCCTCAACAGGGCAGGATCGGGCTCCTGCATGTGTTGGGAAAAAGCCTGCCCAGGGAGGGTCTTTGCAGACCCAAACCGTTGAGGACCGCTAATGAACATAAAAGCCGAACGAATCAAGAAGAGGTTCTAATAAATTCGCTCCTTTCGAGCTCGAATCCAGCGCAATCCTTTGCTACCATTCCTCCCTGGGTCTGTCGTCTAACAATCTGATCAGTGACGGTCGCCAGTCAAAAATGACATTCATTGGCTATCGAACGGTGTCACTGCATAATAACCTTTTCCGATAAGAGCTTCTCCCCTCCCACTCGCAAACGGGCATTTTCTCCCAAGAGGTAGTTGTATATTTACAATAAGATAGGTTTCAGAGTGGTAGCCGGGTTAGTCTGTATCAGCAAAAATGAGATGTGTATTTTCTGTTTGGCAAGAGTCAGATGATAGCTTGTTTTTAGAGATCAGGCGCCTGGTTCCTGAAAATTGCTGACAGTTTTTTGCCCTTAAGGACTGCAAACGATTCCCACTCCCCACCCCCAGGGTAATGGCTTTAAAATAAATAAAAGGGAAACCTTCAAAGGGGGCGGCGGCGGCGGCGGTGGGGCACTATTTGTTAGGTAATAGTAAAGCGAGAGAAGTCATCATAAAAAGGATCGGGTGGAAAGAGAGGAAGATTTTGTTTTCAGAAGCTCTATTTCTCACGGCGAATGGATAATAATATTGATCACGGTCTATTAATTACTCGTTTGCTTCCTATGGTACAAATGGGACTGAGCGTTCCAGAGTGAATCCTATTGTCATTTACACGACCATCTCCCCACTGGGAAATCAGGCTCAGGAGGCGAAGCAGCATGCAGAACGTTTGTCTAGCCTAGCGCACCACACTTGGTCTGTTTCCAGACCAAGGGCCCGATCCTGATCCCGTTGAAGTCCATGGAAGAATTGTTGTTGAGTCCAACTGAAGCAGGAAAAGGCTCTTGAAAATAAAGTTGAACACCTGTTAAGCCTTCCCGGCTAGAATTGAGCTACTGGGTCGGGATATCCCCGAGCATCTCATACAGGTACTAGAATAGGCGATCGATAAATGGCCCCGTAAAAGCGCCCTTTGGAATCGGCCCAAAACACAACGCTGATTTCAGTCTGCCAAGAGCACTACATCGCCCCCCCCCCCCTCGTTATTTATGGGGGTCCCCTCCCAGCTCCTGATTTTAAACAACCCTTTATCCTATTATGGGGTGGGGAGAGGACATAGCATCTTCTTACTAAGGCTCAGCGATGCAGAGGAAAGTTCTACTCCTGTTCTTTTTGCGAATACAGACTAACACGGCGGCTACTCTGAAACTTTGCTAATAGCGTAACTAAGAACCTTGGACACTTACATTGTAGCATTTTCCTCTTGTGCCAGTTACACTTTTTTAAATCTATGACTTTCAAGGAACACACAACAAAAATCCAAACCATTTAAAACGTGCGAGCTAACACAGTGTTTGCCAAAGTTCTGTGGCCTTTGCTGTACGCCAGCGATTTGCTCGTTTCCATCCGACCTTGCCCTACCACACTTTTAACTCGTATAGACACATTCTACCATTAACAATTCCCGCGAAGCAAGTTGTTCGAAGCAAGTATTACCACCCTTTGAAAGGAGGCGAAAAGGCTGTGCATTGATTTAGATTCGTACAACCTGTTATATCGAGCTGAAGCTGTAGCTATCCACACACACACACAAACGTGTGTATTTATATACATATTTACTTTCTATTTTTTGCTGTCCATGTTCATATACTTTCATTTTAGACTCCCCGCATATTCCCAACCTCAACATTAGAAATACAGAATGGTTTGGAGCAAAAATAAAGGCCCCTCCTTCACACTCGGATCAGTAATGATCCCAATACTTTTCTTATTTACTTTGAAATATAGAGACATATTCCAGGGTTAATACAGCCATCAGAAATTAAGCTCTGCCCTTCCGAGCGCTTTTATCTTGTATTATCCTCAACTGTTTCTAATCTTCATTTTGCAAAAGGAAATTCAAATCCTGATTGTGGCAGCTTTTTCTGTAGCTGCCCACTCCTTTCTGGCGTGTGTGTGTATATATATATATAAAACTACAGAGTAAATTTTATACAAACTGACTCTGACTGAACCCGAATCCAGGGATAAACTATCAGATCAATTGCTTGTTTTGGTAACCTCGTCATAAACTGGATCTATATCTACACCCGCCCACCTACCTGTGCGTTTCAAGTAGCAGCAAATCTCGCTTTTTTACCACTGCAATCAAAGACTATTATTAATTGGCATAATAAGGCAAGTTAGCTGATTTTCCCATACTTGTCGGGGAAAGCGGGATAGTAGGAACATTAAATTCTGTTATGAAATACTTTTCTAAGCCTTGGGAAAGGGAGGGATTTAACTCGTTTATTTCACTGTGTGCTCTCGGGGCTATTTCAGCCTGAGCTTCCAATTGGGGGAATTCACTTCCTGTATGATCCTGTTTTTAACCCTCTTGTGGTTCCTGGAAGCTGTCCTGCGTGGCACAGGGGTTGGATGCCAACCTCCTGAGATGCTCTGGTAACTGATTTCCATCCAAGGAACAGGCGCACTCAGAATTCACACCCCACAGCTGATTTTACATCACTACCTGGCATCTGTCTGGTAAATTCTATTGTCCTGGTCAGTGACAGCCCTTTATTCATTTAGTATCTTAGCTAGATGAATAGTTTATACATTATCCAGCACCTACAGACTGGATTCCAAACAGCTGTCCAAGGTTACAAATTTTTCTTTGAACCATTCCTCATTTAATTGTATTCAGAACTCCCTCAAGGTGATCCATGATTTTCACAATTATTATAGACTAATTAAAACCCATTACATTTAGTGATGATATTAGATCCAGGGGGGAATACTATCAAGGTACAGGAACTATTAAACTGCTCGGGGTATACTTGTTTTGAAGTTTCTCATCAGATGAAGGGTGTTTTCCACCTAATCTTTTTAAGGAGGGCAACATTTTCTATTTGTATTTTTGGAGAGCTCAGGGAACTGTTGTGCTGTAATAATCAAAATGAGTCATCCTTTGGACTATGACTGATGTTGGAATGAATTCATACAACAAATGATCAAATTAAACCCAAGAGGGAAAAAAAAACAAGCTGCAATGTTATAGTCTTATTTAGCATCAAACCATAGGAATTAGAGAGGGAAAGAACTGATTGGTCAAACCTAGTGCACATTCCTCCACTCCCTGCCAATACAGATTTGCCTCCTACTATTCCTTTCCCAGTGCTTTGTCCGAACTAGTTATAAATGTCCCAAGCAGCAGTAGACCACCACGTCCCTTGGGAGAATATCCATGTTTATGGAGAAAGTATTACTTTTGTCTGTGTTCTTACAAAAAAAAAATGTGACCAGTTAACTCTCTGATAGACTGATGCACACTTTTGCTGTAAATCTTCATGTGTTTACAATCCAGGTTTGTTTATCTTGAATGTTTCTTGGACTCAGATTACAATTTATCACAATTCCTGTCTTTCAGAGATCTTGACTACTCTACAGACATACCACACTGGCCAAAACTGTGCTGTTTAAACACAAGTTATTTCCGGAAAGGTGCTAACAGGGCTTCCCAGGCCAATTGTGGCTTGCACAATGTTTTTGTCGTCTTGTTGGTTCCAGAATATGAGAAAGAGAAGGTAGGTGAGGTCGTATCTTTTACTGAACCACTTCTGTTGGTAGATGGTACTAGCTTTCGAGCTACTCACAGCTCTTCTGCAGGTCTGGTGAAGGAAATCAGAGTGGCTGACTAAAGACTGTGATTAGCATATGAGAACTCTGGTAAATATTACCAATTTAGATTATAATTTGGGCCATGATTCTGCAAGTGGTTTGGTGTGGGCTGACCCATTATGGTTGAGCTATGTTCAATTGACTTCAACAACTTGCAGGACTGGGGCCATGGTTTGTAAAATAGTTTACAGCTCAGCCTTGATTATCCAGTCTTATTCAACAGCCTCCATGACATGCAGACAATCAATATTTGTAGTAATCAAGGAATTTTCAGTGTTCATAATATATACTGGGGACATGACTCTGTTTCTGATAATGGGGAGTTTTGGATAAAGGTTAGGTTAATGGAGGTTCTGTTTTATAACTACAGATGAGCCTCAGCCACAAAATTCAGATCTGGATTTCAAGCACTGGAAAGCTCAGGAGCATTTGAATCATGAGTTTTAGTTTGGCTCTTTACAGACAGAGGGCTACTGTAAAATTTGGATCTGAATTGGAGTTGGTATTCCAAACCCACAACCCACATATAAGAGCTGTCATCCTGGGTCAAACCATGGTCCATGTTGCCCAGCATAATCTTCAACAGTGGCTCATATCAGAATTTCAAGGGGAGTATACAGATCAGGGCAATTATGGAGTAATCTATCCCTCTCTTCCACTGCTGGCTAGCAGAGGCTTATGGTCACCTCTAGCATGTGGTTGCAGCCCTGACCATACTGACTAATAGCCACCAATGGACCTATCCTCCACAAACTTATCCAGTTATGTTTTTTGCCATCACAACATCCCATGGCAATGAGTTCCACAGGTTAGTTGTGTGTTGTGTGAAAAAGTACTTCCTGTTGTTTTTATTAAACCGGATGCCTATTAATTTCACTGGGTGACCACTGTTTTTGTATTATATGAAAGGGTAAATACCACTTCTCTATTCACCTTTGCCACATCATTCATGGCTTTATAGACCTCTATCATAGCCTTCTTTAGTGGTCTCTTTTTCTAAGATGAACAGCCCTCACTTTTAGCCTCTCCTCATATGGAAGTCGTTCCATATCCTTGATCATCTTTTGTTGCCCTTCTCTGAACCTGTTCCAGTTCCACTATATCCTTTTTGAGGTGGGGCAATCAGAATTGGACACAGTATTCACAGTGAGGGCTGATCATGGATTTAGCTAGTGGCATTACGGTATTTTCTGTCTTATGTTCTATCCCTTTCCATAACATACTTTTAGCCTTTTTTGACCACTGCTGGGCATTGAGCAGAAGTTTCAGAAAACTATCTACCATGACTTCAAGTTTCTTTCCTTTGATGGCAATAGCTAATTTAGAACCTGTATAGTTGTGATTTTTTTCCCAATGGGCATTACTTTGCACTTATCAACATTGAATTTAATCAGCCATTTTGTTGCTCAGTTACCAGTTTTGTGAGATCTGTAACTCCTTGCAGATAGCTTTGGCGTTACCTATCTTGGATAATTTTGTACCATCTGCAAACTTTGCTATTTCACTGTTCAGTCCCTTTTCCAGATCATTAATTAATATGTTGAGCAGCACAGGTCCCAGTACAGACCCTAGAGGGACCCTGTTCTTCACCTCTTTCTATTGTGAAAACTCACCATTTATTCCTACCCTTTGTTTCCTATCTTTCAACCATTTAGTGATCCATGAGAGGACCTTCCCTCTTACCCATGGCTACTTTGTTTCCTTAGAGCCTTTGATGAGGGATGTAGTCAAAGGTTTTCTGAAAATCCAACTACACTATATTGACTGAATTACCCTTATCCACCCTTATCCTCAAAGAATTCTAATAGTTGGGTGATGCATGACTTTCCTTTAAAAAGCTATGTTACTTTTCGCCAACAAATCATGTTTATATCTGTGTCTCATAATTCTGTTCTTTACTATAGTTTCTACCAATTTGCCTGGTACAGCTAGGATCTCCTCTGGAGCCCTTTTAAAAATCAGTGTTACATCAGATCCCTTTGATCATTTGGTACAGAGGCTCATTTCAGTGATAGATATTGTTGTTGTTGTTCTAATCCATCTCTAGAACACTTTTAAAAGCCAGGTCTACACAGGGCAGGAAAATCATAGTGAAACCATGTTTGCACTTTGAGGGAGAGAAATAGGTTAAAGCTTAGCCAGAATTGGACTAGCAGCCTTGGTCTACTTTGAATATTACCTATAATTGTTAACGCTGGTTCATCTCCTCTGGCATTACCACTGTAGGTCCTACAGTGTGTGCTCACAGAGCCACCTTTATTTTTGTCAGCATCTCATTTAAATCTAATCAGAGCAGGTCTAAAGAAGAGAGTCTAAAAGGCTAGTCGAGAGGCCTTGTGTACACTAGAGTTCCCAATCTTACTAGTATTGATGGAGCAGGACCAGTATTAGCAGCTGTGGGAAAAAATGATATAACACATCCCCAGCCTTTGCAAAGCCATAGCACAGATGTAGTCAGAAAGATGGTGCACAGTCCATCTCTGAGTGCTCTCACTTTGCTCCAGATAATGTTATTGTTGTATGCATACATACATCTCCTCCCCCTGTGTTGCTAAACGCCTAGTGTTTCTTTGCTGGGATTTTGATCTCTTTACTCATGCTTCAGATATGTCAACCATACGTGATATGCATGATTATAGGAAGGGAAGAAGCCTGCCTTTTTGTGAACATTTATTAGCTAATAATAAAGGAGAGCTGGGAGGAGACCTTGCTAATCACACAATTAGAGTTATTGTCGGCATGGAAGAATTCAAAGGAGATCATGTAAGGGGCATATTATGCTCAGTAAATACCAGAACTTCTGACACGTTCTGGGAAATGTTGAAAAACATTGTACTTAGAAACCATTCTCTGGCAATATAACAATTTTGGGGATTACCACTCATTTTTATTACCAGGGCATGGAATAAAAGCTGGTTGTTTATTGTTAAGAGTACCTTTTGTACAGCTGATCAATTTACAACTGAATTCAAAATCCCTTTTTAGGTGATAAACATAGAACTCATAGAAATGTAGGGCAGGAAGGGGCCTCAAAGGGTAATCTAGTGCACCCCCCCCCCCACAACGAGGCAGGATTAAATATGCCTAGACCATCCCAGATAGATGTTTGTCTAACCTGTTCCTAAAAACCTCCAATGACGGGGATTCCACAGCCTCCCCAGGTAACCTGTCTCAGTGCTTAACTATCCTTATAGTAAGAAAGTTTTTCCTACTATCTTACCTAAATCTCCCTTGCTGCATTCTAAGCCAATTGCTTCTTGCCCTATCTTCAGTAGACATGGAGAACAATTCATTACAGTCTTCTTTTATAGGAACCGTTTTACTGGTTTGAAGGCTTTGATGACATCTAGAAAAGCACCCCAGCTGTGAGGCTACAAACAGAACAATATGAGTCAGACAACGTAAGGTGACCTTGATTCACAAATGGAATGCCCATTAACATGAGTTGATGTTCCAGATATAATATATGGACTATTGCTTAAGGTGTGGCCGAAGCAACGTGGGCTAAAGAAACAAAGGGGCCAATTCTAATTTCTATCCTGGCTGCTTTATGCTATTCTAGTAGTGTAAAAGGATTATGCAGGAGTAGAAATGGCCCCTAGGCAATATTCCCTGCATAAGGGGGCAGCACAGTACTGTCTATAATTTCTCTACATTGCCTCCTTCCTCCAATCAAAGCACCCAATACAGAAAGCATACTGGGAAGGGGGCATGACCAGAGCATGCTGCACTCTGGCTCTTCTTGACTAAAGCAGAGTGTATGTTAGGGTATGTCTACACTGTAGTGTAAGCCCAGGTTTTGAACTCAGGTTCAAGCCATCTCCACATAAATCGTGCTAAACTAGGGCTCACGTGCAGAGTCCCAGGACCCCAAGTAGGTGGAGGGTCCAAGACTGAGTCAAGCCAGGACTCAGAGTTCAAGCCCATTGATTTGCAGTGTAGATGCAGCCCGACTGGACTTATGCTCAAAGTATCCCCCAATCCCACAGGCCAACTTTCTTTGTCCTCTAGACAGAGAAGTTTGGTGAATCGCCAAGTGTTTTTGCACCATGAAGAAAGGGCTAGAGTGGCCATATTTTGGGAGGGCACTAGGAAGTCTGGGATGTGTGTGGCTGGACTTGGGCCCGTATAATGCAGCGCAGATGCTGGAGGCCCAGGCTGGGACACAGGGTTCAACCGTTCCTAACCTGGGGTTACAAACGTGTATAGATAGTCAAGCCCTAGGTTAACAAAATCTGGGTCTACTAACTCGAGTTCTACTAACCCTGGGCTTACATTACTGTGTAGACATACCCTTAGAGTGTTCTGGGATTGACTCTGAGGGGCTGGGTAAACCTATAGCTGGCTTGAGAATATGGAAGGCACAAAGATGGCTTTAAAGTCTTCTGACTCACTTCTAACCGAAAAACAAACCAGCCCAAGAACAAAACCCTGCCAAAACAAAACACTCCACTGCACACACAATTCTCTGTCCTGGCACAGGATGAGAGAACCACATTCAACAGATATTTGTCATGTTGCTTACTGCTCTGTTGGAAGGCATTCAGGCTATGGTAACACTAGAGCTTACGGCTGCACCGATGCAGCTGTGCCACTGTAGGGCTGCTAGTGCAGATGCTCTCAGTGGACACTCTAACCTGACAGGAAAGAGCTCTCCCATTGACTTAATTACTCCAGCCCCCATGAGTGGTGGTAGCTATGTTGGTGGGAGAGCTTCTCCCGCTGACATAGCGCTGTCCACACCAGCACTTAGGTCGGCGTAACTTATGTCACTCAGGGGTGGGGGTGGGGAGAGCTGCAAAATTTTATATTTATGCTTCTCCCTGAGATTCTAATAATTTATTAAAGGAATTTGCTAATTGCTTATTTGGACCAAAATTCACATTTAGTAAAAACAAGACTTTCCTTCTCAAACCTAAGAACTTCAGAAATATTTCCATGTTTGTGCTTTAAGATTCCAAATGAAAGAGATTTCTAAAAAACTAAACATCCCCAAATGCTTGCAATTGCAACTGGAATCTAGCAGCATTCAGAACTAGGAAGTACAAATAAAAATGAAGGCAACTTTATTCATAATCCAAACTAGAGAAATGCCAAAAAGCCAGACAGCATAAAGAGTGAAAAGTTTTAATTATTTCACATTATTAGTAAAAACATAAATAAAGATGTGTTTCTTACCATATATACTTTTCAAGCTTACAGTGTTTCTTTGAAGTTTTTGGATCAATGCAATAAAGAATGATAAAATACTTATAATCATATAAAAGAGGAGAGAGACAGTTTTATCCATCCATCCATCATGTTAATACTATAATAGCAACAGAGGCCAGAGTTTTGAAAAGTGGAATTTATTTTGGATATGCAACTTGAGTCACTGTTACCTCAATATTGAGGCACCCAGTATCAGTGGCCACTTTCTGCAAACATTTGCCATACTACCTAGGTTCAAGGTCCCTTTATGAGTTAAAAGATGGATAGTTCCAGGGTTCCTTTGGTTACCTTCAAACAAGGAATCTCCAATTATGTTCCCAAAATGACATCAATATTACAGCCTCAGTGTGAATCACAGTGAAATGACAGGAGACACAATCTGAGACCTGGTCCCATATATTTTTATAAAATATTTTTCAGTTGCAGTGTAAAGAATCTCCTACACTAGGCTCTCAAAGCATTTAAACCATGAATTTATTAAGAGTTAACTAAATAAATATTAAAAAAAACAAAACCCTGAAGTAGACAAATTTTATTATATCTATTTTACAGTCAGGCAAACTAAGGCACAGAGGGATAAAGTGACTTTATCAAGGTCACACATCAAATCAGTGGTTGAAACAGGAATAGAATCCAGTCCTCTTCTTGAACTGCTGCATCACATTCCCTTTGATCAGTCACTAACAGGAGAAGAACGTGCCAATTTAGTCTCAGTTTGATTTTAAGCCAAAAGGAAATGCAACACTTGGTCAACTAACAGTATTTCAAGTGAAGTAGTTTGATACAGTACTGCAATTTTACAAGTGTACTCTGCCATCAGACCAAATTTCTTCATAGTTTTAGCAGCACTGGTATATAATTTGCATTTCATGTAGCAAATCACTGGGTGCAATTTATGCATTGTTAACCTAAAGGGAAAAGTAAGGTCTGCCACTTTAATCTGGAATGAGTTCTTCATGCAATGCAATAATTAGTAACTTTGCTTCATTTAATGTTCATTTGTTCTGATGTATTTGACAATAAAGCCTCTTGAAAATTAATGGGTTAATCTCATGCATAATGGCTTTATTTGCTGAAGTGCTGAATGTGTCCAGCTCGGTTTTGTCTGACTACATCAAGAAGCCTGAAACCTGAATAATGTTTAGAAAATATTTGGGAAGCAGGCTGGTTTAAAGCAACAGCACCACAAAGATAGTTTTAAATTTTCTTTTATCTCAGAAATGTTAAAAATTTCAAAACCATTTTCTCTTTTTTAAAAAAGTTCCACCATTTACCTGTCTTTTAAAATATTTTAATGAATTTGATTATCAATTCATTTTATAATTTATTTTCTTTTTGAAACAAGAATTTCAAAAACATTTTCTGCAGAAAAGGACCTATGGGTTACAGTGGACGAAAAGCTGGATATGAGTCAACAGTGTCCCTTGTTGCCAAGAAGGCCAATGGCATTTTGGGATGTATAAGTAGGGGCATTGCCAGCAGATCGAGGGACGTGATCATTCTCCTCTATTCGGCATTGGTGGGGCCTCATCTGGAGTACTGTGTCCAGTTTTGGGCCCCACACTACAAGAAGGATGTGGAAAAATTAGAAAACCTCCAGCGGAGGGCAGCAAAAATGATTAGGGGACTGGAACACATGACTTATGAGGAGAGGCTGAGGGAACTGGGATTGTTTAGTCTGCAGAAGAGAAGAATGAGGGGGGATTTGATAGCTGCTTTCAAATACCTGAAGGAGGGTTCCAAAGAGGATGGATCTAGACTGTTCTCAGTGGTAGCAGATGACAGAACGAGGAGTAATGGTCTCAAGTTGCAGTGGGGGAGGTTTAGGTTGGATATTAGGAAATATTTTTTCACTAGGAGGGTGGTGAAGCACTAGAATGCGTTACCTAGGGAGGTGGTGGAATCTCCTTCCTTTGAAGTTTTTAAGGTCAGACTTGACAAAGCCCTGGCTGGGATGATTCAGTTGGGGATTGGTCCTGCTTTGAGCAGGGGGTTGGACTAGATGACTTCCTGAGGTCCCTTCCAACTCCGATATTCTATGATTCTATGATTGACTTTTTCACTTTAGTCATACAGTGGGATTTTAAAAAATATATTTCAATTTTTCTTAAATGCGACTCTTTAATTTCAAAAGCAGGAACTGATAAACTCCAAAATATTTATATTCACATTTTTATTAAAAAAAATTACAATGTCCAGAACATTTAACAAAACAAAACTATTTGATGTTGAAAAATGTCCATTTTTCAATAAAAAATATTTCATTTGAAAAATTTCAGCTAGCACTATGCAGCACTTCTATGAAATGTGTGAGAACCTAGGCCCAGATTTAGGTGCTTAAATCCCATGGTATCTCATGTGGCAAATTGCTTGTTGTAATTTATTAAGCTAAGGGAAAAAGAAAGGCCTGTCTCTTGAATCTGGAATGACTTCTTTGGCCATGTCTATACCGGAGACGGACACTGCAGTGATCGATGCAGTGGAGGTCGATTAGTGGGTCTGGTGAAGACCCTCTAAATCAATGGCAGAGCGCTCTCCAGTCGACTATGGTACTTCATTGGAATGAGAAGAGTAAGGTAAGTCAATGGAAAAGTGTCTCCCATCGACACAGCATGATGTAGACACTGCAGTAAATCGACTTAATCTATGTCGACTCCAGTTACGTTATTCACATAGCTGGAGTAGCGTAATTTAGATAGACTTACCGCGGTAGTGTAGACCAGATAACTGTTCCAGATAACCATTGTGAGTTAGGCACCTGAATCCCTTTTAAAAACTATGCCCTTGCTCTGACTGAGATGGCCAAAGCTTCTAGAAACATCTAACAGAAACTCTGCATTCTCATCTGAATGCATCCGATGAAGTGAGCTGTAGCTCACGAAAGCTTATGCTCAGATAAATTTGTTAGTCTCTAAGGTGCCACAAGTACTCCTTTTCTTTCTGCATTCTGAGTAGCTTATCACACCCATTTGGCTAGTTACGCTAATGGGAGTGTACAGGTAACATGATACATACATACTTACATCCTCCAACAATTAAGTAAGCTTGTTTTTCTGTGAAGCAATTAGAAGGATACACTTAAAGATATCCTTTAAGTAAACAGTATAAGCACAGGTGAAAAAAAAGTGGCTATTAAGTGTTGCAACTTGTGGGTTCTTAGAGTGACACATTATTTGTAATTATGGTTACTTAAAATAACACAAGGAAGTCAGGAATATTGATCAAGATATTCAGGGAGGGTGGATTGTAGAGTCAAGGTCATGGTTTCATGGAAGAGAGATTTCCATTCTAAATCTAATTTTGGACAGTAACCCACCTCTAATTTTTGTGGGGGGGGACTACCCCAGAACAAATTAAATCCCCTCCTCTAGGCCTAATATAGTTGCTAGCTATTCAGTGTTGCCCCCAATTCCTGAACCAATAGAGTTAGTATTAATAATCAATCATTGATATAAATAGTAGCTAATATGGTTCCTCAGGCAAATACCTCACAATCTTACATTGTATAACTCCTATCCTTCTCTGAACCACCCTTCTGATGGTTCAGAGAAGGATAGGATTTGGACTGACGTCAAGATGTACCATGCAGGATCAGGCCCTTAGCCATGACCGTACCCTTAGCTAAGCAGAGCACTGCTGAGAATAAACTGTTGTTGCTTACAATATTATGGTTCAGTGACTTTAACCACATGGCACAATTCAATTTAGAGAGATCAGCACTCCCTTTTTTCCCAGTTGGTGGATGCCATTTTCACTGTTAACAAAAAAACCCAAGAAGAATTAGGGGGAAATCTGCTCAGAAAACAAATAAAGATAAGCTTGAAAAATGAAACAAAAGTCAATCCCTTTACTACATCTTGGTAATCAACAATGCAGCCTTTTTGTGTAATCCCCTATTTTGCGTGCTTATTTGAATTTTGTTCAAATCAATATTCAGATGCCAATGTAAGCTTCGTGTTCCTGTTAGAACTGCTACAGTTCATTGTATCCCTTATAAAATGTATTTTCTGGAGTTTATAACTCAGCAGTAAAAATTTGCTCTAGGCTGAATCTTGGCGTATTAAGTGTCATCACCAAGGTAATTGGTTTTCTTTAAACACCTTGGGGGGAGGAGGGGGAATCTGAAGTTGCCAAAAGGCTATCATGTCCAAACACCTAGGCTTCTATGGGAGGTTTTCTTGGCTTTTGCTTTCAGTCTTTCTTTCTTTGTATTTTCTTCTGCTGGTTGGGCAATTGAATACAACCATCAGAAAAAACAAGGGAAGTTATTAACCCACAAGAATGTGCTCCAATTAACAAAAGAGGCTCTGATTTAAACCACCAGAAAGAGAGGATGCACATCTATGACACTTTGTCTTTATTGCACCCTGTTCTATCACAACAGACATTCAACTATTTTGGGATTGTGAGTGAAGCTTCCAGTAGAGATTGAATACAAACCCACCATTTATTTTTCCCAGCAACTAAACCTGACAACAGTGATATAACATATTTGTTTTCTCATCGATCTGAGGTTTAGGGATCAAAGGACAGATTTACAAAGGGGTTTAGGCACCTAAAGATGCAGTTAGGTACTTTTGAAAATCCCACTAGGCATCTATTTACATTTTTGGGCAGCTAAATGCATTTTAAAAAACCTGTCCCCAAATTTTAGCCTTTCCTCTGAAAGTGCTTGTCTTCTGTAGGGCTATGAGCTATTCAGAGCGATGTCAATTCTAGTCCTATTGTCTGTTTGCAAATAATTCCCCAAAAGTTCATGACATCAACATGAGTTTTTATAATTATTCAAAAAATGTTTACAGTTGGACATATTTTCAGTCTATAGGTCACTCTAAGATTATTTGCCGTAAGTATCACTTTGGCTATTTGACAGATGCACTCTGAAACCTGAGCGGCTTTGGGTATGTAGATCACATGGTACTTTCCTGTTCCTGGACTGGATGAATGAGCCTTTTAAAAAAGTAGATTGACAAATGATGAAGAATAACAATAGCAAAAAGAACACTGCCTAATTTGAAATTATGGAAAAGTCACTATCTATGCTAAAATTTTGTGACATTTTTAGACTTTCCAAACCTTTTCAGGAGTGAACCGTTGGTTCCTCAGACAACTAATTTGATCTCATGACCAATGTGTCTCAAGAGTGGTGTGAACTCATCATGTTTATTGGAGCCAATATTACTGAATGATATTTTGTTTTATTTTGACCAGCTCTAGTTGCCACCTTTCATGGCCATCCAGGGAATCCTTAGTCCCATTTCCCTAATTCATGTTAGTGTTTCATTTATCCTATCTTTCCTGGTACATACTAGAGCGTGAGTTACGAATGTGAAAGAGCACTGTCAGTGTGAACAATTCTAGTTCTGTTATATAAATTGCCTTACCTGAGATTTGTGTTCTTGTTGTTTTCAACTAACTTTTTTTTGCAGCATTTCTTTCTTAGATAATATGTTGGACCAAATTTTGACTGGCCTCATGTGAGTGCAAGGCTGTGGATAGTGTATCCCTGAGCAGGTGTCAGCCACAATCTAAAAGCAAGACCTAGAGGAACCTAGCACCCGTGTCTGCACTAGATCCCATGAGGATCAAAGGAGCAAATATAGCTGCCTTCTTCTCTTGCACCTGTCCACAGAGGTGCAGAGGGTGGGGGCATCAGCTCATGCTGCACCCTATTAAAGCACTGCACTGACATCTACTACTTTGGTTCCCCTGAGCCAACCCAGCACCTCCCGCCATTGGAAAGTCCCTCTAGATCCCTCTTCTTAATCTGGGCCATGTTTTAACAGCCACAGGCTAGGCTAGTGCATTGCTCTGAATGCATTTTATACAGTTGTACACCTTTTTCAGTTCCTAATAGACATAGTCCTCCTGGCTCAGGAATGACTCCCATATCAAAAATGTGCATAAGAAAACAATATACATCTTTCCAGGAACTCCACACACTTGAGTACACCCACCAACAGTCAGATACATTAACATGCATAGGTCAGCATTTCCCACAACTAGATGGAAATATCTTAAAAACAGCATAGTATGTCAACACCTCAGCAAATTTCATCACCTCACTGTCCGCTTCTT
The DNA here is from genome assembly GCF_965152235.1 of Eretmochelys imbricata. Lineage (NCBI taxonomy): Eukaryota > Metazoa > Chordata > Testudines > Cheloniidae > Eretmochelys > Eretmochelys imbricata. The sequence goes on from NC_135579.1 coordinate 19,612,455, forward strand.
TCTCCAAATCATTAAATACCATTCATCCACAAGTCTAACACCTGAGATAACCTCCATTTCTATCTGAGGGTTACAGCACTTTGATTCCCATCACACAGTTTTAATCCATGATGATGTTTTCCCCCTTATCCAACGGTGATTTCTCTTCTGCAATTATCCCTATGGAGGGATGTTACCAGAAGCTTTTTGAGCTTCCAAATAAATTAGGTCTTCCCTCAAATACAGGAAATGAACCTTCTCTCTACATGTCTGTGTATTGTAGCTATATTTGGATTGCCCGTGAAGCAATATTTCCAGCCAATATACACCCATCTGATTAAGTAGCAACAATTACATCATAGTGATGATATGACCATGCAAATAAAATGAGTCTGAGCAAGTTGCTTAGCTGAACTCTTACTGCTGCCAAGAATTATGCTGAGGAGTCAAAACCAAAGTGAGTCTTTCTGGCTGAGGGAGAGAGAGAGAGAGAAAACTTGTGTGCTTCTTTTGCCATCTGGAAGGTGATCAGATGTTACTGTAAGGAGCACTGGGTATGTGACACTAGATCGACAGAGGTACAGGCAGGAAGATTGGTCTTGTGGCTAAGACAGTAGAATGCGACTCAGGAGACCCGGGGTTCCAATTGAGGTTTAATCTACGTGAGTGATCTTAAGCAAGTCATGTAAATCTCTCGGTGCCTCATTTTACCATGTATAAAATGGCGCAAATAAGACATCTTTTCTTCCACCTTTTGTTTTGTCTATTTAGACTGTAAGCTATTTGAAGCAGGGAATGTTTCTAACTGTGTGTTTGTACGACACCTAGCACAATAGGTTCCTGGTTTTGGTTGGGACTTTCAGGTGCTATTGTAAAATATAAACAACTGGGTAATAAGACAGATAGCAGAGCTGGTCAAAAACTCACCGCTGCTTTCATTGAAGTGCTGAGAAAAACTTGACCACTGTACTAGACCAAACTGCAGGTGACTCCTGAAGCAGAAAAACTATACCAGGCAGTTTGTTCTGCCATTAGTCCTGAAATGCTTTTAAACAGCATCGGCCCATTTTCAAAAGATTTCTAATCCCCTACTTTCAAAAAGTGGAAAGAAAAAGACAATTGACGCTTCTAATTCTTGGCATTAAGCTCTTCTTTTCTGGGGGATTATTTGTCATTCTATTAGTGCTGTCGAGATGAATAATGCCAGATAAGGGCCCTCATCTCAGGACACAGAGCTCAGCCTTGCACCCTAGGAAAACATGACGGGTCTTGCAGGGACGAATCTCCCACCTTACTGCATGGTTTGGAACTGGCTAGCCCTTGCGAATCCCCTCAGGCAGGTTCTCTCATCCTTTGTTGGGAGCAAGTTTTGACAACAGCAATGCTAATTGATTAAATGTTCCAATCAGAGATTACAGCTAAAAGAGAGATAACATTTTTATTTCATTGCATGTCTGAGAGCCATTAGCCTCTAAGTATCACTTTAAGATAGCTGGATAGAGTTCCACAACCAGGAGACTTTCATTTTTTACTGCATCCCTGAGGTCAAGTATTTAAAGAGCTCGCTCACCATTTACAATACATATTTGAGCTCGCTCACCATTTACAACACATCTTTCTCCCTCCTTTCCCCCCCCCCCAGATAATAAATACAGCTACATTAAAATGCTTTGAAACTCTTCTTGAGGTAGGGCTATAACTGTGGTGGTAGATGAAGTATAGGATTTTCAGATGTATTCAGCTTTGGTCATACTCGGCTTCCACTGAAGTCATTGGGAATTTTTCCCAATGACATCAATAGGAAAAGAGTTAGGCCACTGCTGAGCATTTTTAGAAATCCCACCCATAAGCTGTTTGGGGGCAGGGACAGTGCCTTAGTTTATGTTTGGAAAGTACCTAGCACATGGTGGGTGTTACCAGAAATAAATAATGCTTATACTATGCTCTCATTTTTTAGTGCTACACATTGGACAAAGGAACAGGAAATTAGGAAATGTAGACAAAAAGTTGAAGGCACCATCACTTACCTTTCCTCACTTCCATCATTGCTCTTCTTAGAATTATCTTATTTATATCTGTTTTGTGTAAATATTATCCCCATTTTTAGAGTGAATTAAGTGGTCTAGTTGACTGATCAGTGTGCTAGGATCCAGGAACTCCTGCATTCTAAATCCAGCTCAGACACTGGCTCACTGTGTGAGCTTGGACATGTCACTTCCAACTATCTGAGCCTATCTTCCCCATCCGTATAATAGAGCTAATGAGACCACAGCTGGGCACAAGTATTTGAAAATTTGATGACTATTTTTGCCAGAAGCATTTGCTGGGTTTTGGGCAGCTTAGCGTGGTTGACATTTTTCACAAATTCAAAATGTAAATGAAATGTTTTTGCAAAATGTCTTGTAAACAGCTCCAATGCTTACCTTCCTTAGAGATTTCAGAGGGGTGGCCGTGTTAGTCTGTATCAGCAAAAACAATGAGGAGTCCTTGTGGCACCTTAGAGATTAACAAATTTATGTGGGCATAAGCTTTCATGGGCTAAAACCCACTTCATCAGATGCATGGAGTGGAACATACAGTGGGGAGGTACAAATATACAGCATATGAAAAGATGGGAGTTGCCTTACCAAGTGGGGGATCAGTGCTAACAAGCCAATTCAATTAAGGTGGAAGTGGGTTATTCTCAACAGTTGACAAGAGGTGTGAGTATCAGCAGCGGGAAATTAGTTTTTGTAGTGACCCATCCACTCCCAGTCTTTATTCAGGCCTAATTTGATGGTGTCAAGTTTGCAAATTAATTCAGGTTCTGCAGTTTCTCGTTGGAGTCCATTTTTGAAGTTTTTTTGTTGAAGAATGGCCACTTTTAAGTCTGTTATTGAGTGTCCAGGGAGACTGAAGTGTTCTCCTACTGGTTTTTGAATGTTATAATTCCTGATGTCAGATTTGTGTCCATTTATTCTTTTGCGTAGAAACTGTCCGGGTTGGCCAATGTACATGGAAGAGGGGTATTCCTGGCACATGGTGGCATATATCACATTGGTAGATGTGCAAGTGAATGAGACCCTGATGGTGTGGCTGATGTGGTTAGGTCCTATGATGGTGTCCCTTGAATAGATATGCGGACAGAGTTGGCAACGGGGTTTGTTGCAGGATTTGGTTCCTGGGTTAGTGTTTCTGTTGTGTGGTGTGTAGTTGCTGGTGAGTATTTGCTTCAGGTTGCGGGGCTGCCTGTAAGTGAGGACTGGCCTGTCTCCCAGGGTCTGTGAAAGTGAGGAATCGTCCTTCAGGATAGGTTGTAGATCCTTGATGATGCACTGGAGAGGTTTCAGTTGGGGGCTGCAGGTGATGGCTAGTGGGTTTCTGTTACTTTCTTTGGTGGGCTGTCCTGTAGTAGGTGACTTCTGCGTACCCTTCTGGCTCTGTCAATCTGTTTCTTCACTTCCCCAGGTGGGTACTGTAGTTTGAAGAATGCTTGATAGAGATCCTATAGGTGTTGTCTGAGGGATTGGAGCAAATGGGGTTGTATCTTAGAGCTTGGCTGTAGACAATGGATCATGTGATGTGGTCTGGATGAAAGCTGGAGGCATGTAGGTAAGTATAGCGGTCAGTAGGTTTCTGGTATAGTGTGGTGTTTATGTGACCATCGCTTATTAGCACTGTAGTGTCCAGGAAGTGGACCTCTTGTGTGGACTGGTCCAGGCTGAGGTTGATGGCAGGGTAGAAATTGTTGAAATCCTGGTGGAATTCCTCAAGGGCTTCTTTTCCATGGGTCGAGATGATGAAGATGTTATCTATGTAGCGCAAGTAGAGTAAGCGTGTTAGGGGATGAGCGCTGAGGAAGCATTATTCTAAGTCAGCCATAAAAATGTTGGCATACTGTGGGGCTATGTGGATACCCATAGTAGTCCCACTGACTTGAAGGTAGAAATTGTCCCCAAATCTGAAATAGTTGTGGGTTAGGACAAAGTCACAAAATTCAGCCGCCAGGTTTGCCATGACACTATCGGGGATACTGTTCCTTCCTTAGAGAGATGTTGTAAGGATCAGTCAGGTAATATCTGTGTTGTACACTGAGGAAGAAAATGCAGTCTAATTGCTAAGCATTATTAACTGATTGTCAACATGTGATTGAAACTTTTATATTTATTATTTATTTGAAAAGAAAAGCTAGGTTAACATGACCTGCCTTATCAAATATCCATAATGCCTCTGCAGTGCTGGAACATTCCATTTCTAGATAAAATTGGTTGCCTCCAAGATGCTTGTGAACCATTTAGCTTTAGATTCAGAGCAAAATCTTTGATCAAAGTGGGAATAAGTATAATATATAGAGTCTCATTAATATGTACTACTTTTTACCTGCCTTATTTTCAAACAGGGCTAGCAGGGATGGATACAGTATGGATGTTCCTGATCAAAACATTCTTATATAATTTGACTCACCTAGCTAGCTTGCCCTTCACCCAAAAAAGGGCAGGAACTGGGTGGCTATAGCAAATCTTATCTGTTCAGCATTTAGCTTTACTACGTTAGTGGGAAAAGTCCTTAGGAACATAAGACTGAAAGAGAACACTGAAACATAAAGATATGCTTCTGAGTGGGAAGGAATAAAGGAAGATGTTTGAGACCAGATTCTGATCTCGGTTGCATTTGTGTAATCTGGAGTAATTGCACAGTTCTCAGTGGAATTACTCTGAATTTACACTGGTATACTAGTAAATGAGGTCAGGATCTGGTCCAAGATTTCCAGCTCTTTTCTTATGGAATGTCTTTCTACTGAATTATTATAAATAGCCAATTAACTATTGCATTTCTTCTGTAAATGTAATGTCTTTGAAAATATTTAGGATACTCTGTGCACCCCACAATTTTTACATAGCTATGGTCAACGTCCTTTAATGCCCTGAAGACCATATGCATGCATTGACCCCCATTGACTTCAGAGGGAGTGAGATGCTCATAAACACTGCAAGATTGTGATTAAAGTTGTTGTGCATGATTGTTAGATAAAATATATTCTATAATAGTGTGGTTGAAGTAAGTAGAATTTCACAACCCAGCCCACCCTATGTAAATAAACTAGTATATTGCATGCTAGGTAGAAGTTTCAGCAATGGCATACCAAATGGGCATGCAGGATTTACTAGAACTTTATTTTACCTTCGTCATCTAATCAGAAATAGTCAGATTTGATAGTCTCAGTTGTTCACCAGTACACTGGCTCTCCACAATAGACGCTTTTGGGAGAGGTGGTCTTTCATGTTGTTTGAAACAACAATTTTTTAGAGCCTGGCACTTGGTGGTTTCACAGCAATTATAATAAGGGTATGACACATTAGAGCTTGCAAGCAACTAAAACTTCATTTCCTAGCCCCAGGGACCAGACTCATAGATGTAGGTTCATATGGATATCACCCATGTCATAGGACAGGGGTCAGTGTCTGGTGACTCCAGGGGCTACTGTTATAACAATGCACTTGATATTTGTCAACATGGGAGCAAAGAGAACAGATAGCTCCAGATGCTTGCTGCTTGTGATAAGCCCAAAGACATCTGATGCATGTTCGGTGCCATCTCATAAAAGTGGACCTCCTGATGGGCCAGAAGCATACTCCTTCCCTTCCTCCTCTTCCATCCCCTACATTGTATTTACATATTTGTTAGTGAGGATGTAAACTATTTTCTCTATACCAACATTCCACACAAAGATGGACTACAAGCCATCAGGAACAGTATCCCCAATAATGTCATGGCAAACCTGGTGGCTGAGCTTTGTGACTTTGTCCTAACCCGCAACTATTTCAGATTTGGGGACAATTTATACCTTCAAGTCAGCAGCACTGCTATGGGTACCCACATGTATGCCAACATGTTTATGGCTGACTTAGAACAACGCTTCCTCAGCTCTTGTCCCCTAGCTTCCTTACCCTACTTACGCTACACTGATGACATCTTCATTATCTGGACGCATGGGAAGGAGGCCCTTGAGGAATTCCACCAGGATTTCAACAATTTCTACCCTGCCATCAACCTTAGCCTGGACCAGTCCACACAAGAGATCCACTTCCTGGACACTACAGTGCAAATAAGTGATGGTCACATAAACACCACAATATATCGGAAACCTACTGACCGTTATACTTACCTACATGCCTCCAGCTTTCATCCAGACCACATCACACGATCCATTGTCTACAGCCAAACTCTAAAATACAACCCCATTTGCTCCAATCCCTCAGGCAACACCTACAGGATCTCTATCAAGCATTCTTAAAACTACAATACCCACCTGGGGAAGTGAAGAAACAGATTGACAGAGCCAGAAGGGTACCCAGAAGTCACCTACTACACGACAGGCCCACCAAAGAAAGTAACAGAATGCCACTAGCCATCACCTACAGCCCCCAACTAAAACCTCTTCAGCGCATCATCAAGGATCCACAACCTATCCTGAAGGATGATTCCTCACTTTCACAGACCCTGGGAGACAGGCCAGGCCTCACTTACAGGCAGCCCCTCAACCTGAAGCAAATACTCACCAGCAACTACACACCACACAACAGAAACACTAACCCAGGAACCAATCCCTGCAACAAACCCCGTTGCCAACTCTGTCCGCATATCTATTCAAGGGACACCATCATAGGACTTAACCACATCAGCTACACCATCAGGGGCTTGTTCACCTGCACATCTACTAATGTGATATATGCCATCATGTGCCAGGAATGCCCCTCTTCCATGTACATTGGCCAAACCGGACAGTCTCTGTGCAGAAGAATAAATGGACACAAATCAGACATCAAGAATTGTAACATTCAAAAACCAGTAGGAGAACACTTCAATCTCCCCAGACACTCAATAACAGACTTAAAAGTGGCCGTTCTTCAACAAAAAAACTTCAAAAACAGACTTCAACAAGAAACTGCAGAACTGGAATTAATTTGCAAACCTGACGCCATCAAATTAGGCCTGAATAAAGACTGGGTGTGGCTGGGTCACTACGGAAAATAATTTTCCCTCTGTTGATACTCACACTTTGTTGTTGGGAATGGGCCACATGCACCCTAACTGAATTGGCTTCATTAGCACTGACTCCCCACTTGGTGAGGCAACTCCCATCTTTTCATGTGCTGTATATTTATACCTGCCTACTTTTTTTCACTCCACGCATCTGATGAAGTGGGTTATAGCCCACAAAAGCTGATGCCCAAATAAAATTGTTAGTCTCTAAGGCTTCTCATTCTTTTAACTATTTTTCTTAGCTGTAGTGTTGACCAAATATTTTCATTTCCCAGCATAATGTGTTCAGGATCACAGTCCAGGTTCTATTCTGAGGAGGCACAACATGATTTGGCATTGGCCTGCCCCAGGGCAACTACTGCTGCAGACACACAGCATTCCCATTAGAGATGTTCCATATTATGAGTACTGTCCCCAAATAGGTAGCTAACACTGGCCCATGATGCTCTGCAGGAGGCATTCTGTTGACAGAGAAAAGCCCAGAGGTGGCTTTAGCTATGCTACATATTTGATTGATGAACATTCTTGAGATCGTGTAAGAGTGGAATCCCTGGAGAATATGGTTGTGTTCAACTTTCTTTTGTGATTCCCCCAGTTTCATTAGATTTGACGTTATATGAGACTGAGCTTTGTTGCAAGCTGTAGCCTCTGGCAGTGACAGTGAGTTGCAGAGAGGCGATATTACCCTGAAAAAGAACACACACCAAGAAAAAAAATACCCATTTTTCTTTTCATATTTCCTCTTGACTCTCTCATTCCTCTGTCCTAACAGACTACTGGAATCTGATTCTGTTCTAACTTGAGGCATGATCCAAAGTCCATTGAAGTCAACTGAAATCTTTCCATTGACATCAGTGGGCTTTTGGATCAGGTCCTTCCACCATTGTCAATGAGAAGTAACATCACAGAAGTCCATGGGGTTATAGTGCTGTAAAACTGCTATAAGTGACAGGACAATCGGGAATCTTTGGGAAGGAAAGATTTCACTCAGAAAAAAAGCCCTTCAAATGACTTTATAAACCTATTCAATGTTATTTTAAAATGGAGAGGGGGTAATGTTGGGGGCAGTTGTGACTTTATTTTTTCAAATAAAAACCAAGGCTTTTGGCACTCCTATTATTCATTTTCCCAAAGTTCAACAGAATTCAGATAATGGACAAAACCAGAACCATCTATTATTTACAAAAGGAATTGAGAATGTTTTTATGGGTTTTGAGTTTGACACCATGAATAGAGTGGTTTCAGAGTAACAGCCATGTTAGTCTGTATTCGCAAAAAGAAAAGGAGTACTTGTGGCACCTTAGAGACTAACCAATTCATTTGAGCATAAGCTTTCGTGAGCTACAGCTTATGCGCAAATAAACTGGTTAGTCTCTAAGGTGCCACAAGTACTCCTTTTCTTTTCATGAATAGAGTGGTTTTGGTTTCACTGTCCAAGACAAACTGCAATGAATCCTTATACTTCCTGCTTTCTTCTTCCTTCTGTTCTTTATCTAGTCAATTACATGACACAGATAAGCAATTTCTAAAAATAGCATAAAGAAAACGAGTACTTGTGGCACCTTAGAGACTAACCAATTTATTTGAGCATAAGCTTTCGTGAGCTACAGCTCACTTCATCGGATGCATACTGTGGAAAGTGTAGAAGATCTTTTTATACACACAAAGCATGAAAAAATACCTCCCCCCACCCCTCTCTCCTGCTGGTAATAGCTTATCTAAAGTGATCACTCTCCTTACAGTGTGTATGATAATCAAGGTGGGCCATTTCCAGCACAAATCCAGGGTTTAACAAGAACGTCTAAGGGGGAGAGGGGTAGGAAAAAACAAGGGGAAATAGGTTACCTTGCATAATGACTTAGCCACTCCCAATCCCTATTCAAGCCTAAGTTAATTGTATCCAATTTGCAAATGAATTCCAATTCAACAGTTTCTCGCTGGAGTCTGGATTTGAAGTTTTTTTGTTGTAATATCGGAACTTTCATGTCTGTAATCGCGTGACCAGAGAGACTGAAGTGTTCTCCAACTGGTTTATGAATGTTATAATTCTTGACATCTGATTTGTGTCCATTCATTCTTTTACGTAGAGACTGTCCAGTTTGACCAATGTACATGGCAGAGGGGCATTGCTGGCACATGATGGCATATATCACATTGGTGGATGTGCAGGTGAATGAGCCTCTGATAGTGTGGCTGATGTTATTAGGCCCTGTGATGGTGTCCCCTGAATAGATATGTGGGCACAGTTGGCAATGGGCTTTGTTGCAAGGATAGGTTCCTGGGTTAGTGGTTCTTCGAGACACCACTGACTTCCTGAGGAAACTACAATCCATCGGTGATCTTCCTGATAACACCATCCTGGCCACTATGGATGTAGAAGCCCTCTACACCAACATTCCACAAAGATGGACTACAAGCCGGCAAGAACACTATCCCTGATAATGTCACGGCTAACCTGGTGGCTGAACTTTGTGACTTTGTCCTTACCCATAACTATTTCACATTTGGGGACAATGTATACCTTCAGATCAGCGGCACTGCTATGGGTACCCGCATGGCCCCACAGTATGCCAACATTTTTATGGCTGACTTAGAACAACGCTCCCTCAGCTCTCGTCCCTTAACGCCCCTACTCTACTTGCGCTATATTGATGACATCATCATCATCTGGACCCATGGAAAAGAAGTCCTTGAGGAATTCCACCATGATTTCAACAATTTCCATCCCACCATCAACCTCAGCCTGGTCCAGTCCACACAAGAGACCCACTTCCTGGACACTACAGAGCTAATAAACGATGGTCACATAAACACCATCCTATATCAGAAACCTACTGACCGCTATTCCTACCTACATGTCTCCAGCTTTCACCCTGACCACACCACACGATCCATCGTCTACAGCCAAGCTCTGCGATACAACCGCATTTGCTCCAACCCCTCAGATAGAGACAAACACCTACAAGATCTCTATCAAGCATTCTTACAACTACAATACCCACCTGCGGAAGCGAAGAAACACATTGATAGAGCCAGAAGAGTTCCCAGAAGTCACCTACTACAGGACAGGCCTAACAAAGAAAATAACAGAACGCCACTAGGCGTCACCTTCAGCCCCCAACTAAAACCCCTCCAACGCATTATTAAGGATCTACAACCTATCCTGAAGGATGACCCAACACTCTCACAAATCTTGGGAGACAGGCAAGTCCTTGCCTACAGACAGCCCCCTAACCTGAAGCAAATACTCACCAGCAACCACATACCACGCAACAGAACCACTAACCCAGGAACCTATCCTTGCAACAGAGCCCGTTGCCAATTGTGCCCACATATCTATTCAGGGGACACCATCACAGGGCCTAATAACATCAGCCACACTATCAGAGGCTCGTTCACCTGCACATCCATCAATGTGATATATCCCTCATGTGCCAGCAATGCCCCTCTGCCATGTACATTGGTCAAACTGGACAGTCTCTACGTAAAAGAATAAATGGACACAAATCAGATGTCAAGAATTATAACATTCATAAACCAGTTGGAGAACACTTCAATTTCTCTGGTCACGCGATTACAGACATGAAAGTTGCAATATTACAACAAATAAACTTCAAATCCAGACTCCAGCGAGAAACTGTTGAATTGGAATTCATTTGCAAATTGGATACAATTAACTTAGGCTTGAATAGAGACTGGGAGTGGCTAAGTCATTATGCAAGGTAACCTATTTCCCCTTGTTTCCCCCCCCCTCCCCCGCCCCCAGACGTTCTTGTTAAACCCTGGATTTGTGCTGGAAATGGCCCACCTTGATTATCATACACATTGTAAGGAGAGTGTCACTTTAGATAAGCTATTACCAGCAGGAGAGTGGGTTTGTGTGCGGGGGGGAGAGAGAAAACCTGGATTTGTGCTGGAAATGGCCCAACTTGATTATCATACACATTGTAAGGAGAGTGATCACTTTAGATAAGCTATTACCAGCAGGAGGGTGGGGTGGGGGGAGGTATTTTTTCATGCTTTGTGTGTTTAAAAAGATCTTCTACACTTTCCACAGTATGCATCCGATGAAGTGAGCTGTAGCTCACGAAAGCTTATGCTCAAATAAATTGGTTAGTCTCTAAGGTGCCACAAGTACTCCTTTTCTTTTTGCGAATACAGACTAACATGGCTGTTACTCTGAAACCTAAAAATAGCATGTTTCTCTCTTAGGCACCCCCTACGAGCAGTTGTCTGTCAGGCAACTTATGGTCAAAACACTGTCGAGCCATCCTGTGCTCTTGCAAGGGGTTTTCTTTCAGTCTTCCTTGTTTTTCTTTCCTGAAAGAAAAATCTTGCATTTTTACCGTTTCTGATTAATGTCCTACAGAGCCCGACTAGGAGACTTTCATTTTAGTGGCACACAGCTCAGCCTTTTCCCGGGGAAAATAAGGATAGGCTTGGAAGTTGCCTCCATACCATTTGTACAGAATATTTTCCAGGGTGAGCTAGGGTCAAATCTCCGTAACGTTATTGCACCAGTTCTGTCATCTCACATTTCATAAATCCTTGAAAATAAGCCCCTGAAAAGCAGGGATAAAGGGACATTTGGGAATGGAATAAAATCACAACCCAAACATGAACTCTAGTAATGGTTGGGAGTTAGGTTACCAGATCTTCAGACTATTTAGAATGGCTTAGAGTTTGATCGGAACTGTTTGCTTAGCCCCGTTATACATACAAGGTTTGAACTCCTGGCCCCCTCCCTCATAAATAAACCGATGTCCGGGCTAGAGTTAGATGCCCATCTTTTCTTGAAATTACACCTACAACTCACATCCAAAAAAATCTCTGGGGTGAGGGGGGTTATGGAACGTAAATCTACGAAAATAGTTTACTAATACTACATTAAAAGCTCATGCCTGTGAAAGTCAACAGGGTGGATTAGGCAGCCTGCATGTACAGTAGGGAGTTCCCCCCCCCCTTCTTTCTTTTTTAATTAGAATCAGATTTAGAACTGGGACTTTCCTAAATAATCATCCCCAATAGGCCTTTAATCTTGGTCTAGGAGAATGGAATGGGAAATCAGTATCTGTTCAGCAACGCAGACACAGTTGAATGAGAGAAAGAACTCATGACAGGGGACATGACACTGCATCAGCCTTTTAGGAGAACTTATTATTCATTACTTTTGGTAGTGCCATCAATGCGCTAGGCCTATTGGGGCTGATTAGTCAGATAAGTCAGATAAATCAATCAGATAAATATCCAGACAGAGACTGAAGGAAAGGGACCAACAAATGTAGCTATGTAGATCAGTGGTTGAAATAGTTTTCATCAAAAATAATTTGGATGAAAAACAGCTTTTGGTCAAAAATAAAAATTTTGATTGAAAAATTGAGATTTCCCAGGTTTTTTGAAAAATAAAACAAAAACCAGAAAGCAAGAGGTCGTCCTGAAGGCGAGTACACATTTGAGTAGATGGTAGTGAGCTGACTAGTGTATATAGAACCGGTTGAAATTTTTCCAGGTATTGAGTTTTGGTTTTTTCAGTGAAATTCACCCCTATGCAGAGGGCCAGCATGAAGCCTGAGCACCACATAACTCTCTCTGCGTTTCAGTACTTTACCATAAATTAAGTTGTATGTTTGCCACAGCCATGGTTTGCATCACAAAAAACAGTGAATTTTGGGGAGGAGGGTGGTGTTTTGTTTCCATTCACAAGGCATGGTCTTTGTAACCCTGGCCTATTTCCTTCTATAGTCCATGAATTTTTACCAATCTGTCTTTAGATATGTTCATGATAGTGGAGTATGGGAGGTTGACCTATGTTTTTAAAATGCCTTTAAATAATTGAAATTGTAGACTAAAGGATATTTTGCTCACAATAATGTGAACTTGTGACTTTGTTACTAATTATATACGTATGAATTATGCATTGACAAAGCCATGACTTTTCTCCTCTTTTGCCATGACAGACAACCAGCCTTAATCATAATTAGTATTTATCTTCATTGTGTTGTCTATACCCATTCTCCTACTGTAGTTATTTTCTGTCCCTAATGACATCCTTTTGCTCCTATGTATACTAAATGAATGGACTAACCATGACCAATATCTCTTTTGTATTTCTGCAGGCAGCTAAAACCCATAGGGCTAGATCCTCAGCTGATGGAATTCACTATGGCTCCACTGAAGCCAATTTATGACAACTGAATATCAGACTTTATTTTTGACATCTCACATTTTAAATATTCCGATTTAAAATTGGAACTGCCACAGAAATAAGCTGATGATGAGCTGCCACAGAAATCCTCCAATGTGAAAGCTTCAGGCTTGTTGACACGGACACTAGAAGTCCAATGAGGCACACATTAGCACCAGAACTGGCAATTAAATAAAGCTGGTTTTTGACCCAACTTCAATCATTTCCACTTGGAATGCCCCCAAAGCCAATATAGCAAATAAGTTAATATGATTAGCTTGAAACAATCCAAGAAATTGGTTTGTTTATACATCTTGGCACAGCTTTTGACAAAGTGTATAAGATTAATCAAAATAAATTTACTTTAGTGAATGGGTGTGAAGTACTCAACTTCCTTAGCACTGAACTAGCATCTGACTGTAGTCAGAAAAAAAAAAAAGCTTCACTCCTGTAAAATAACTTCTGTTGGTAAGTGGCGGTTAGTCAGAGAAGGAAAAGAGTGCAATAGAACTGATTTCCACTTTCCTATAAGGTGCTTCTTAAATATTTCTGTGGAATATTGCATTAAATCAGACTTTTAATGTAAAATAAAGAACAATGCATTTTGCTCAATTTCCCTATATGAAACATTCATCCTTCACTTGTCCACTCAGCATCCATTGACCTGATAACTGTCCACTGAAACAGCAAGAGTCAGTTGACTGTATAGAACTGAGCCTTTCTGGAAATGTGCTCATTACTAGAAGCTGGTACTACTGGTATCATAGGATAGGCTATGCTATATTGCATCCAGCACGGTTACTACTTTACACTAATGGTACATCTCATCCATGGATCTCAAACCATTTTACAAAACTCAATAAAAATTGTTATTTCCATTTTACAGATGAGGTAGTTGAGGTACTGAGAGGAGAAGTGCTTTTCTCAAGGTTATATGACTTGGTGGCATAATCAAAAACAGATCTCAGCTTTCTTGACTCAAGTCTTGTGGTCAGCCCATTAGACCATAGGGTTGATCCCTTTTATAGAGATGCAAAAGTGAAACAGACACCCTTTACTATACACACCTCAAATATTTATCTCCTACTAGAACTAAAAACTCCTTTTGGAGAGGGAGGAGTGCAAATTACTTTGGTTAACTGTGTTTACCATCGTTCATTTTTGCTGCACTCCTTTGCTCTTCCAGGCCTGAAAACAAAAGAACACCTGAAATACTATGGGAAAAGGCTCTATGCACAATATTTCTGATCTGACCAGAAGCAGAAATGATCAGCAATTTCATGTAAAAAGCTGTTTTTGAGAGATTTTCAGCTCAGTCTTGAAGATCCAAGACGTCTGGATGAACTTCCAAATGTATGGTGGTTTATCTTCACTGAACATGAACTCCAAACCTTTTGAAGTTTTTCCATCACTAAGAATCTTTAAAATGAATGAGCAAGGGCTTCCAGTCCAATTTTGTAATAATACAGCAGATGAAGGCCTTTATTGGTGTGTGGGAGGGAGGGGAGTGGGAGGGGAGTCAGGTTAAAACATGTAGCATCTTAATATTCTTCAGTAGGCCAACATTCATTTATATTTGCAGCTAGTGTTAAGGTTGTGTCAGCTATCAAGAGGTTTAGAATATTTGCTCCAGGCTAAAATTTGACAGTATCTAGACAAATACTTTTCTTCTATGAAAACTGACAGGGAGCGAGACTGTTGCCATTTTTTTTTTTATCTCGAGAGCTGTGTCTCAGTAATGAAGTCTGGATCTGTAATTAGATCTAACTACAAACTTTTCCCAAAGTTCAGCCAAACAGAGCTGGCATTTCTATTTGGCCCATTGTAGCACTAAGCCAGGGTCACGAAGTTCAGAACTGGCTCAAGATCTTTACTAGAACATCCTCCAAATTCAGAGGTGGGGGAAGCGTTTTGGATTCAGTTTTCTCATTTGTACCCATACCTAGTTGTCTGTTAAAGTGGAATTTCCTCACTTTGATGTGTAGTATGTTGGAGGACACAGTCTGACAGCCTGGCTTGCATGGCCTCCAGAAGTCAATAAGAGTTCTGCATGCAGATAACTTGCAGGACTGGATCTGGATAAACTAAATGGGAATATTCTCACCCTGTCTCTCTTTGTCCTTCAAATATCCCTTTAGTGTGTCAATGCTGTTGATTGTTATTGAGGATGAAAATATCTGACTAATGCATCATCATCATTCTACAACATGCTGCTTTTGATCATTGAGCCTTAGAGGATTTCAACAAGCAATTAGGAGATGGATGCAAAGATAATTTGCATATTTGTTAGTTTGTTGTTTTATCTCATGCTCTTCTATAATCACTGACCTAACTCCTTTTTACTGTAGGTGGGAGGAGCCTGAGAAATTTCACACCACTCTCTGAATTTGCCTGATTCATTTAGGTAGACATTCTAAGCTTTTCCAATACAGAGTGTGCACTCTGAATAGAACTGCAGAGGGTTCTTCTGAATTGTCAAGCTCCTACGTGTCCTCTCCCCAGTGAAAACCATCTTCACCAGCAATTACCACATCTTTGCAAACAGACCGCAGAGAGACATTAAATGACTTAAAACATTTTGGGGGGGGGGGGATAACACTTGGTTTTATATAAACTCATACACAATCCGATAAGGCACTCAAGGCAGATTATAGGGTTGGGCAAAACTAGAAAATTGCTGCCATTATATTGTTATTATTAACACCTTGTAATTAGCCCTAAGGAATCCTGCAGTTCTCTCTCCTGATTTCCTTTTAATGAAGGAAAATTGCTGCCTTTGCAAGTTGGATGGCGCCCATTCTGATTAGCCTTAAGTATATAGGACTATTAGTTTGAAAATGTTTGTTGTCATGTGAATATTAACATTGTATACAAGGTGGGAGGAGAGAGAGGAGGGCTCTTTTTTTCTAGTGCTCACTTAAGTTATGGCCCTCACTTTAAAGATCAAGAATGGAAGCCTCGTTAAGGTGTCACAACCACAAGCTAATGAATTCAGTAGGATGCTGTGGCAAGAATTGGCAACTGCCTTACCTGCTGATTGCATTGCCTGATGGAGTAATTGTTGGCTGGAGATGGTTCTCTTTTTGCCCTGATACTCACCCCCTCCGAACGAGATCATGCATGAGTTAGCACCCTAATAAAAAAATATAATTTTATTTGCGTGTCCCAGAGCCTTTCCTGATGCATTTGTTGCTTTCACAGGCAACATCTTTCCTGTGAAATCATGCCAACAGCAATAAAACATCCCTTCCATACATCTCCACTCCTTCCCTCCCACATACTGTATATTTTCATTACCGTCTCTGGGAAAAACTGACATTAAAGAAAATTCGTCTGAACTTATTTGTAATTAATTTGTATTTTGATAATATAGAAGAAGAATATTTGGATGTAATGACTTACCTGTTCATTATTTTTGTCTTTTGAACTTCTGTGACTGCTTAACAATTCATGCTGGTGCAGAACTTATTATGACATTTTCTCCACCCACCATCCAGGGAGATTGAAGGTGTTGCCTCTCATACTTTGACAAATTGCTCCAAATAATGACTTTGTGCAAAATTAGTCATACATAATTGAGAAATTCTAGAGATGAATAGGAAAGTAACTCTAGATGAAGTTATTTTAATGTTTAAGTTTATAAAGGATTTGCCATGCTGGTGGAGACCACTAATCCACCTATAACAATAACCTGCCTCTTGCAGGATGAAGACCTGATCCAACTCCCACTCAAATCAATGAGAGCCTTTCCAGTTCTCTAGCCTGTGTTTACTGGAGGTCAGACTAGATGGTCTCTTCTGGCCTTGGAATCTATGAATCAGCTCCATTAGGAATGGGAAGGTCCTTGGGAAACTAACGTCTGAGTCTGCAGATGAAGAGTTACTGACCCCAAACATGCAAAATCATAAGTCAAGCCCTAAGAAATCATCAGATTGGCTTAAAAACATTAGATTTAATAATAATAATTAATAATATATTTTGGGTTCATTTTAGTTGCCTCCTGGTTTCTGGGCCTTTAGGTTACACTCAGATCAGGTTTTAAAGCCTTACTCCTCATCCATGAGGATAAGAAACTTTTTATTGCAAGTGAAAGCAGAGCTTCCCATGCAGCCACTTGATTCCAGAAGATGGGGCTTTAAGAAAAACACCAAATACTGTGAGTCCCATGACAGAATCACAAGAGTTGGCAACACTGAAAACTAGTGTAAGTGATATGAGAATCAAGCCCCAAATCACCCCTAAGGTGCCTGGCCAAACTTTATATCATACATACAAAAAGAAATATATCGTCTTGTGCCCCACAAAGTGATCCACTAGCACCCTGAAATCACTATCCTTATTATTGCTTCAGCTTACATAGTTATACGTTATTAGTGACCATAAAATTATCCAATCTTTTCTCACAGCAAGATTACAGGAAGGAGCAGGAAAATGAAATTGAAGTGCCAGTCATGCACTAGAACATTCACAGATTTTTTAATCGAAAAATATGGAAAGAATCAGGTTAGAGACAGACTTGGGTTGCAAAGTTCAGAGGGAGAGGGGTTCTAGATCTGTGGTTTTGGTTCAGCCCAAAGTCAGAGGCCAGCTGTACAGTCCAATCTTTGTACGCGTTCGGATCTGGAAATTTAATTCAGGTCCACTTCTATACAAGAAATACCATAAAACAATCCATCTTTAGCAGTTCTGCAAGGATAATCAGAACACAAGAAGAAGAATCCAGACAGAGCAATAAGTTTAAATAAAGATATATCCTTTACAAAGACGGAGACAGCTACACATTCAAAATTGAAAGTAGTTTATGCACTGTCAACTGAATGCAGGCTGCTTCTTCCTGTCATGTCCTCAACGGCCATGTTGTGTTTCTTTGCATAGTTATAGAAGCTGTGTTCTGTCAAATGAAGTGATTCAGTGAGTGATTGATATGGCCTTATCCAATGCCCACTGAAGTCAATGAGAGTCTTTCTATTGACTTCAATGGGCACTGGGCCAGGCCCATGGTTTGTAAAGCGTTTTGGGATTCTTGGGTATGAAAAGTGAGAGAGGCATTTTATTTAAGTAATTACAATTATTTATTGTGATTTTGAAAATTAACAAAGTTGCCAGTCTGTGGCTCATGGTGCTTTTACCATGACTTAAAATAACAATACAACTGAGACAAAACTAGAGTCCATTCTCCTGCAAAGCTCCACGCAGGACAATCCTCACCAATCCTCCTTCTGCCAAACAAACCCTCCACTAGGGCCCAGCCTCTCTGCAGGTTGTTGTCATTGTTATACGGGTAAAAATGGTTTCACTCTCTGTAGACATAAAATGAAAATATTCAGCATAAATCAAAACCGAGTAAAATAGGGATCAGTAAAACTTTCAACGCTTAGGACCCTGGTGACTCCAGTTAATGCAGGAGAGAAACTTATGCAAGCTCATGTTTCCAGCCTATGTGTAAGGCACTGTGTCACTACGTGTAAACTGTTGCACAAATCGGGGGAAAAGCCTTGCTAGGACATCCACACATCTGATTTCTTCCTTGCTGACAACGGACCTTGTTACCCCTTATGCAGAAGAGACAGGAGGAGAAAAGAGGAAATTCTAGGTGTTCATGTGGAAGGGAAAGGTAGCAAAGACACAGTAGCATTTTCTCACTGTATTGGCACCTCAAAACCCTCTGTGGCCACTATACAGGATATTTGATTCACCCAGGTGAGAGTGTATGTGGCCAAGAGAGACAGGGTATTAGGGGAACAGCCCTTCATAAGGCATATTCTCCTCTGAGAACACCAGCGCTTATAATGTAATTTGTATAACAAGGTCTGCTTCTTGAACTTGAACTCGAACTTCTTGAACACTCGCTCCAGAGGTTTAATAGGCTGTAGCACAGCAACATTTCATACGGTACGACCATTACTGTGGGAAGGGTGGTTTCAGGAGCAGCCTGGCTCCAGTGGGCACTGGTGGTGGTCTCCGAATTCTGTGGGGATTTCACTGGCATTTCCCATGGATCGCAGATCTCCACAAAATTTGTAAATTATGCTCTACTTTCTTTGTACTGCTACTAGCCCAACAGTTCCCTGGAATGGCAACTGGTTGGCTGGCTAAAAATAGCACATTTCTAAAGAGCAGAGAGAGGAACATCTGACCAAGAATAGTTGCACTAGAACTTAAATAGTCATCAAACTCTGGAAAGTCCTCTTTTATTCCATGGAAATGAGACAGCATGAATAGCAGCAGTGCAAGTTTTCCTCACACCTCCTAGTCAATATGCATCAGCCATGTTCTGGAGGACTCACTCACATGTGTGAGTCTATAAGACAAATTAATTCTTTGGCCTCTTTCCTGAGACTGGCAACAAGATTGTCATATGCCAGTTTTGGTATTACCAATTTTTCTCAAATGTGGACAACTATGAGCCTAGACTGAGATAACCAAAGCCCTACCACTTTGTGGCAGACAGCCACTGTATAGCCTTTCTATTTGTTTGTGAAATCCCAGCTACTTTTTAAATTACAAATGCTAAACTACTAATGAATTTTTCTGTTTCACGGTACGCCATTTATTGCTGATATTTTCTTGGTTCAAAACAAGTTACGGACCATCCAGTTGTTGATTACACAGAATGACGGAACAGTAGCTTCAGTGTCAGGATTAAGTGAAACCAAACAAACTGTGAGTGCATATTCCAAAGAGCTCAGTGATTTAAGATCCTGCAGCAATTTGCTTCTGAGTCTCCCCTTACAGCTATGTGAGTCAGCCACACAGATCAAGGAGAGGAACCCCCGCCCCCTACCCCACAAACAACGTCTATAAAAGTTTGCAACAATTATTTTGCAATGACTAAAAGCTACCACAGATACTGTAATCCTAACTCGTCCCTGGATGCAAAGGAAAAAGTGACCTTCCATCATGTGGGTGTGTTGTACTATGATAGTTCTAAGCATACAGCAGAAACTATGAACAAAGGATTGTTCAGTCTGCTGAGTCTTTTCTCTAATTTATGAATACATTGTCTATTTACACAAGGTGAGGAGAGAAATTTTGTGCACTGTATTTGTGCTGCTTGATTCTTTAGTATAACCTTGTTTTCATAGCCCCTGCATCCTTTAATTCCTGGCTCAGTTTAGTCCTCATTTTTCTGCCTATCTTAATGGCTTGTTGTAAGGCAGTGGTTCTCTTTTCAGACCATGACCCCATGTTACAACATGAAAACAACTTTGGGATCCCGCCTTCCATAGTTTGATGATCCTCATTCATCTAGCGACAAAGAAAGGGAGGGAGGTCAAGATCTCCATATTGAGATCCCATGCTGTTAAGTGTCCTCGTAGAAGAGATGTCTAGAACTGAATTCAAGGTGCTTCGAAGCAAGATGGCAAACCAGATGTCCATATAGAATAAACACCATCCTGTGCCTACACCCAATCTGAAACCGCACTGAGTTGGAGATTTGAAGTTTGAGTTATATCTGCTACAGCTTGATTAGTCCTGAAATTTACATTCCTTAGGGTATGTCTACACTACGAAATTAGGTCAAATTTATAGAAGTCGGTTTTGTAGAAAGCGTTTTTATACAGTTGATTGTGTGTGTCCCCACACAAGTGCTCTAAGTGCATGTAGTCGGCGGAGTGTGTCCACAGTACCGAGACAACCGTCGGCTTCCGGAGCGTTGCACTGTGGGTGGCTATCCCACAGTTCCCGCAGTCTCCACCACCCATTTGAATTCTGGGTAAAAATCCCAGTGCCTGACGGGGCTAAAACATTGTCATGGGTGGTTCTGGGTACATAGCGTCAGGCCCCCTTTCCCCCCCTCCCTCCGCGAAAGCAAGGGCAGACAATCGTTTTGCGCCTTTTTTCTTGAGTTACCTGTGCAGACGCCATACCACGGCAATCATGGAGCCCGCTCAGCTAACCGTCACCGTATGTCTCCTGGGTGCTGGCAGACGTGGTATTGCATTGCTACACAGCAGCAGTTTATTGCCTTTTCGCAGCAGACAGTGCAGTATGACTGGTAGCCGTCGTCAACGTAGTCCTGGGTGCTCTTTTAACCGGGCACCTGGGCAAACATGGGAGTGACTCAGCCAGGTTACTTCCCTTGTTTCGTCTTGTGGCGATTCAGTCCCACACTGTCTTTTAATCTGCAGCTAGCAGAAGATGATGGACAGTAGTCATACTGTACTGTCTTCTGCCGAGCACCCAGGAGATGACGATAGCTAGCAGTCGTACTGCACAGTCTGCTGCCAGCAAGATGTATAAAGATAGATGAAGTGGCTCAAAACAAGAAATAGACCAGATTTGTTTTGTATTCATTTTCTCCTCCCTTCCTCCCTCTGTGAAATCAACAGCCTGCTAAACCCAGTTTTGAGTTCTATCCTTGAGGTTTTGAGTTCTATCCTTGAGGGGGGCCATTCAGTTTCTCGCAAAGCCACCCCCTTTGTTGATTTTAATTCCCTGTAAGCCATGTCATTAGTCGCCCCTCCCTCCGTCAAGGCAATGGCAGACAATCGTTCCGCGCCTTTTTTCCGTGCAGACGCCATACCACGGCAAGCATGGAGCCCGCTCAGATCACTTTGGCAATTAGGAGCACATTAAACATCACGCACATTATCCAGCAGTATATGCAGCACCAGAACCTGGCAAAGCGAAACCGGGCGAGTAGGTGACGTCAGTGCGGTGACGAGAGTGATGAGGACATGAACACAGACTTCTCTCAAAACACGGGCCCTGGCAATGTGGGCATCATGGTGCTAATGGTGCAGGTTCATGTGGTGGAATGCCGATTCTGGGCTCGGGAAACAAGCACAGACTGGTGGGACCGCATAGTGTTGCAGGTCTGGGACGATTCCCAGTGGCTGCGAAACTTTCGCATGCGTAAGGGCACTTTCATGGAACTTTGTGACTTGCTTTCCCCTGCCCTGAGGTGCAAGAATACCAAGATGAGAGCAGTCCCCACAGTTGAGAAGCGAGTGGCAATAGCCCTGTGGAAGCTTGCAATGCCAGACAGCTACCGGTCAGTCGGGAATCAATTTGGAGTGGGCAAATCTACTGTGGGGGCTGCTGTGATGTAAGTAGCCAACGCAATCAAAGATCTGCTGATATCAAGGGTAGTGACCCCGGGAAATGTGCAGGTCATAGTGGATGGCTTTTCTGCAATGGGATTCCCTAACTGTGGTGGGGCCATAGACGGAACCCATATCCCTATCTTGGCACTGGAGCACCAACCTGGCGAATACATAAACCGCAAGGGGTACTTTTCAATAGTGCTGCAAACACTGGTGGATACAAGGGACGTTTCACCAACATCAACGTGGGATGGCCGGGAAAGGTACATGACGCTCGCATCTTCAGGAACTCTGGTCTGTTTCAAAAGCTGCAGGAAGGGACTTTATTCGCAGACCAGAAAATAACCTTTGGGGAAGTTGAAATGCCTATAGTTATCCTTGGGGACCCAGCCTACCCCTTAATGCCATGGCTCATGAAGCCATACACAGGCAGCCTGGATAGTAGTCAGGAGCTGTTCAACTACAGGCTGAGCAAGTGCAGAATGGTGGTAGAATGTGCATTTGGACATTTAAAAGCACCCTGGCGCAGTTTACTGACTCAGTTAGACCTCAGCGAAACCAATATTCCCACTGTTATTACTGCTTGTTGTGCGCTCCACAATATCAGTGAGAGTAAGGGGGAGATGTTTATGGCGGGGTGGGAGATTGAGGCAAATCGCCTGGCCGCTGGTTACGCACACCCAGACACCAGGAAGGTTAGAAGAGCACAGGAGGGTGCGGTGCGCATCAGAGAAGCTTTGAAAACCAGTTTCATGACTGGCCAGGCTACGGTGTGAAAGTTCTGTTTGTTTCTCCTTGATGAAACCCCCCGCCCCTTGGTTCACTGTACTTCCCTGTAAGCTAACCATCCTCCCCTCCTCCCTTCAATCACCACTTGCAGAGGCAATAAAGTCATTGTTGCTTCACATTCATGCATTCTTTATTCATTCATCACACAAATAGGGGGATAACTACCAAGGTAGCCCAGGAGGGGTGGTGGAGGAGAGAAGCACCAGAAGGGGTGGTGGAGGAGGGACGGCAAGGCCACACAGGACTTTAAAAGTTTAAAACTTTAAAACTTATTGAATGCCAGCCTTCTGTTGCTTGGGCAATCCCACTTGGGGTGGAGTGGCTGGAGGCCCCCCCACTGCGTTCTTGGGAGTCTGGGTGAGGAGGCTATGGAACTTGGGGAGGAGGGAGGTTGGTTACACAGGGGCTGTAGCAGCGGTCTGTGCTCCTGCTGCCTTTCCTGCAGCTCAACCATACGCTGGAGCATATTGGTTTGATCCTCCAGCAGCCTCAGCATGGAATCCTGCCTCCTCTCATCACGCTGCCGCCACCTTTCAGCTTCAGCCCTCTCTTCAGCCTGCCACTTACTCTCTTCAGCCTGCTACCTCTCTTCCCGGTCATTTTGTGCTTTCCTGCGCTCTGACATTGTCTGCCTCCACACATTCGTCTGTGCTATGTCAGTGTGGGAGGACAGCATGAGCTCAGAGAACATTTCATCACAAGTGCATTTTTTTTGCCTTCTGATCTTCGCTAGCCTCTGGGAAGGAGAAGATCCTGTGATCCTTGAAACACATGCAGCTGGTGGAGAAAAAAGAGGGACAGTGGTATTTAAAAAGACACATTTTATAGAACAATGGGTACACTCTTTCACGGTAAACCTTGCTGTTAACATTACATACATAGCACATGTGCTTTCGTTACAAGGTCGCATTTTGCCTCCCCACAGTGTGAGGCTAGCCCCTCCACCCTCCCCATGGCTAACAGCAGGAAACATTTCTGTTCAGCCACAGGCAAACAGCCCAGCAGGAATGGGCACCTCTGAGTGTCCCCTGAAGAAAAGTACCCTATTTCAACCAGGTGACCATGAATGATATCACTCTCCTGAGGATAAAACAGAGAGATAAAGAACGGATGTTGTTTGAACGCCAGCAAACACACACTGCAATGCTTTGTTCTACAATGATTCCCGAGTACGTGCTACTGGCACGTAAGTTTCACGCGGCACTGCTTCGGGTCCCTGTTATGGCCTCTGTCCTTCATGCCCTGGGAGATTTTGACAAAGGTTTTGGCATTTCGAAAACTGGAACGGAGTTCTGATAGCACGGATTCCTTTCCCCATACAGCGATCAGATCCCGTACCTCCCGTTCGGTCCATGCTGGAGCTCTTTTGCGATTCTGGGATTTCATCATGGTCACCTCTGCTGATGAGCTCTGCATGGTCACCTGCAGCTTGCCACGCTGGCCAAACAGGAAATTGAAATTCAAAAGTTCACGGGCCTTTTCCTGTCTACCTGGCCAGTGCATCTGAGTTGTGAGTCCTGTCCAGAGCGGTCACAATGGAGCACTCTGGGATAACTCCCGGAGGCCAATACCGTCTAATTGCATCCACAAGTACCCCAAATTCGACCCAGCAAGGCCGATTTCAGCGCTAATCCCCTTGTCGGGGGTGGAGTAAGGAAATCGATTTTAAGAGCCCTTTAAGTCGAAGAAAAGGGCTTCGTCGTGTGAACGGGTGCAGGGTTAAATTGATTTAATGGTGCTAAATTCAACCTCAACTCCTAGTGTAGACTAGGGCTTAGAATGGAAGCTCTTTCAAGTATGGACTTGGCCTCCATTTCAGTCTCAGAAGTATTTACTAGGCCAGTTAAATAATAATCATTCTGAATGATGAATAGGCCAAACCCTGAGGTTTTGCATGTTCCTTGCTCAGGCACAAGTGCAATGGGTGTTTGCCTGTGCACGGACTATATGACCACTGAAGCAGGAATACAGCTGATCAAATTATTTAGCAGGGATAATTTACTGGAAAAAAGTTAGCTGGTTTTTTTCTGTTTGTGAATTGTGATTTTTACAAATTTGTTCATTATTTGCCATTGTTTGATGATTAAGAACATTGGTATTTCCTGTTTGCCTTATGCTGGATCAGATCAGTCCAGGGGCTGGGATTTTCAAAAGTGACTAAGTGACTTAAGAGCCTAAATTGCAGTGACTTTTTACCAGAGAAAGTTTCCTCTAACCCCCATTAGTCAGATGTTGGCTTATGCCCTGAAGCATGAAAGCTTATCTCCTCCAACACACTTGTTTATATTCTGAGCATTTATTATTATAACTGGCTATTCTTGTTATTGATATAAAAATTAATTCCTTTTTTAATCCTTCGAAGCTTCTAGCCTCAATGATATCTTTGGCAATACATTCCACTGGCTTACTTCATGTTGTGTGCAAATGTGTTTCTTTTTTATCAGAATAGAATTTGCAATCTTCCAGTTTCACAGAGTGTCTTCTGGTTTTAATTGTTTAATGTGTTTAAACAAATGTTAGCTAGTGCTTTGTTCACAAACTGACCACTATGCACTTTCGCTATTCATGTCATGTGACTGGTCACATGTGTCAGACAGAACAAGAACAAACAGGAAATCAAGGGAAACAGATATCTGCTCAGTCTAGACTCACCTATAGCAGAAAATAAGAATTAACCAGGAGAGAAATAGGAACCCATGGTGCAGAACCTCAGCGGTGCTGAAACAGGGTATTTCACCATTTCTTTCATGTAAAATAAATATATAAATAAACAAACCACTCTAAAATGCTATAGGAGGCCTCTGGAATTTTTCAAAAGGTTTCAGAGGCATCATGAAATCTTAAACACCTCCAGGTTCTTTCCTGTCTGACCACTGAGCAGTTCTATATGTGGGTGGAGGGAAAGTCCCTTCCTGAGCCCTGCAATACACAGGAAGTCTTTAAGCATGAGATTTCATTCCCTTTATTTTCAACTGCCTAACTACAAATGTGGTCATTACATTTGCAGAGAAGAGTTTGTTTCCCTTAAGAAAAACACATGCACACACTTTACTTTCTGAGAAAAACAATTTTAGAGACTAAAGCTGGGCCAAGAACTCGGATAATGAGAGGATTAGTAGCAAAGGTTAAACTCATATCAGGCTGAAGATAAAGATGCAGAAGGAATGAGTGACTCCTACAAACTCTGTGAGCAATCCATTCTTAAAATGCCTCCTCCTTTTTTAATCTAAGCAATTAAGTTCAATGTTCGTTTTAGCTAAAGAACTTTCTCATTTTCCTTCCACAGAGACAAGGCACAGAGGAGAGGGCACTCAGAGGCTGACATCTAGAAGTTGGGTGAATGACTATTCTTTGACTGTTAAAAACAGCCCCTTGAGGACTTCTTTTTGAATTGGGTGTTTTACACTGCTGGACTGAACTAATAGAAAACAATAGATAACACACAAAAGATAACTGACAAAAATCTTTCATTCTTCATTTGGTAAAATTTAATAAAACCATATAACTTGGTATGTTTAATTTCTCTCTCTTTTCTTTCTCTCTCTTTTCTTTGTTTAGGCATCTTTTTTTCTAAATCACCAAAGAGCTGAACTACACAATAAGGAAAATAAGGGACATAAACAATTTCAGTTGAAAACACAAAGCTACAATTTGAATTATTGGTGCAAAATTGACCATCTAGGTAAAACCAAAACCAAAACCAAAACCAAAAACAAAAAAAACAACCAAACAACATCAAAAAGCAATGAACTCCAATAACTCTAAAATAAAAGGTATTGAAAACAAAATCATTTTCATAATAATCTAGACAAATCAATGAAATTGGAACATTGTGTTGAAAGTGCCTCTTGGGGTGGAGAGTGAGAGCTGGGGTCGACTTGTTCAGGAAGAAGCTTAAAAGGGAGGTGTTTCTCTTGGGGCCAGGCACATAAAATTTAGTGTTAGGCATCAACTCAGTGCAAACTAAACTTCCTATGTACGCAAGCCCATAATTCATATTTATAAAGCTTGATCCCAAAGAATTCCCAAAGTGCTTTAAAGACTGTAGGCTAAATTCTGCTCACACTTATACCAGTGCTAATTCAGAGTAACTGTAATGCCTTTTTTGTGTATTGATATGTGTGTCTAATGGCCCCTGGTAACTGACCCACAAAGAGGAAAAAGGGGCTTGCTAACTGTGGGAGATCTTCTTTAACTGAGTGGTTGAGGCCTGTACTACTACAGCTGAAGGGAACAGGGTCTAGCATTTGCCAGGAGTATGTGTGTCTCTACTGTTTGCACATATGAATATGAATTCTTTATGCAATTCCATTCCTTTCACCTGAATTACTCCAGATTTTTTACACGGTTGCCACATAATAGTCTTTGGCCTTGCACATACTATATACAGGAATCACACCACCCATTTCTGTAATGCACTCACCTCTGGGGTGTTGCATGCCTCCCATTTAACACTGTATAACACTCCACTAGAGAAAGTGAATAATCTTAGTATTATATGTAACTGAAACTGCAAGGGGAATTTAGGCAGAATATAGTTACCTCAGGGCTACTATTATTACTCTTTGGAGATGTGTCATGTGATTTTTGATGACCACAAGTGGTCAGACATTGGTTTTATATCTCATGCAAATAACAGCATTTCCATCAGTACAGTGCTTTTAACATGTCGGGACAATTGATCAACACTGAATTCCTTCCAATGGCAATTATCACTAGGGGCCTGAATCAAAGTCCACTGTAGTAAGTGGCTGGAGTCTTTCATGGGATTCGGCTCAAACCCCAGGTCTTTTGCTTAAGGAAAGGCGATCATGCCCTGTGGCAGAGGCAACAATTTTGAATACAGATGGGCTGGCTTTCATGTACCTGTTTTCCATCTCCCCACACTAAAGAGCAATGAAAAACTGGGTGAGGAGAAAGGAATGCAACTATCCTTGGTTTTGCTTGTAGTTAGAGGACATTTTGTAGGTAACGTTGCATAGATATCTTCAAGCGGTTGTGTTTTTTATGAGTGTGATTGCTGAGGAAGTACGTAGGCACTTCACCCCATGCCTCTCCTCCGGGTGGTATGTCTTTTGGAAAGGCAGCATGTCAAACAGCAAGATGTGACATTCGCAGCCATGGGGTGGATCACAAGATAATATATCTGCCTGGGAAATCTGGAAAAAAAAATGCACTGACAACTGCCTCGGGAAAAAGAAGAGATTGAGAGATTTAAACCGTTAAATAAGCCAAGGGAGAGGAAAATATTTGCAGAACATGTTTTGCTTCCAGAGAGCTTGGCTATTTTTGTGAATAATAACTTCACAAGGTACCCTGTCAGACATGCAAAAACTACTTTCACCTTATAAAAACATATCCTATTTACAAACTTGTAATTCTTCATGTATGTATTCTGCTGAACCAAATGCTTCAGGTTTTATTAAATTAAATTAATCTTAAAAAAAGAAAAAATCTATACATGATAGAAGATGAGCTTCATTGCAAACCAGACCAACGCTCAACAGAGACACTTCAATAACAACTCAGAACTGGTTCAGATTCTCAGTTCATGTAAATTGACATAGCTCAATTGAAATGAATGGATTTGCATCATTTACAATTTACACCAACTGAGAATCTGGCCTAGTATGTACAGTCAAGCAATCGTGACTAATCATACAAAACAAAATTAGCTTCAATGTCAATGTATTATAGGTTCTTTGGGCTGATTCCCCATTCTATCCAAGGTCTATTCTGCCATGCTCCTGCCATGCCCCACCTGGAACACCACTGATATGGCCACTCCTTCTCCTTACATCAGGGGTTGTGGTGGTAGCCGGCACATGAGCAACCACTGCCAGATCTCTGCCAGCAGAGTTCCCCTTCACAGAAGGAATTATCCACTGACCCTCTCCAGCCACTTTAAGACTACTCTCACATCACTTATGTGGCACAAAGTAGCCTTTGCAGACCAGAAAGAATCTGGTCCTTTGCCTTTAAAACAATTCAAGACTATTAATAAGTGATAATGTATTTTTTAAAAAGAGAAGTTTCTAGCAATCTGATAGAAGTTTAAAAAAACCAAAAGATTTCAGGCCAGAAGAGTAGGAATTAAATAATCCTAAATTGCGAATGTAAATATATTATGTAACACTAGTTGAATGTATTTCATGTCTTTTGCTGTTGTTCCAAATAAAAAGTTACCACTTGAAAAATGCTTAAAAAGATCAAGGTAAGATCCTTCTGTGGCATAAACAGGATCAGAATTGCAGATTACACAGCCAGCCTGTGGATCAATGGGACAGTACAGGCCGAGTCTCTTAAAACACCTCAGCTGCATTAGGACTTGGCAAAAAGACAGGCCAAACAGGCTTCGTGATTTTTTTTTTTTAAACCAACTCCAAACCTTGAAGGCGACACCCCTGGATATAGTGTAGTTCAAAGACTGCAATCTAGTCCTGCATGGTGTTAAGTGCCTCAAATCCCATGGACTCCAGTAAGACACTCCAAACTTTTCAGCATTATGTGCCTAATAAAGCCCACAAAACTGGGGGAAAG
This sequence comes from Eretmochelys imbricata, assembly GCF_965152235.1. Taxonomy (NCBI): domain Eukaryota; kingdom Metazoa; phylum Chordata; order Testudines; family Cheloniidae; genus Eretmochelys; species Eretmochelys imbricata. The sequence goes on from NC_135579.1 coordinate 19,642,020, forward strand.
AGAGACAGAGGTTGAGAAACTCTGCCACAAAGTTTGAGTTTTCAAATCCCCCTCCCACAATTCTCAATCCTAGAAAATGCATCACACTGTCATAGTACATTGGCACACCCATTTCCTATCCCAGTTGGTACCAGGCTACTCAGAGGCTCATGGAAAGGTAATGTTAAAACTTAACTGAATTTTTCCAAACCTCAGAAAAACAACAACGAAGGTTTAGCTAAAGGTTTGTGCTGGATCTTATTTCATTCTCGACCATCCCTAAATTTGGATGAGGATGCAAGTGTGTATTCATTGTTAGTTTGGAGAGAGAGGAAACAAGTCATTTCTTTGTTTTCCCCCAGTCCACTGGAAATTTTTTAACTGTATTTGGTCTAACGTGGACAAATATGTAAGTGTCAATTATAGGATTACGGCATTTATTAGTCAGGAAAATTGTTACAGGGCCTTAATGCCTGTAGCAAAAAAAAAAAAAAAAGGCATCTGAAAGCCTCTTTACTATTGATCTTTGACTCCACCTTAAGTGAGCCACAAAGCCAAAATTTCACCTCTGATGTCACTTTGTATTTCTCAGATTTTTTTAAAATGTAATTCTTACCCCCACCCCCATTATTTGACACCGACAAGGCACTGGTTATGTTATCAAATATATTGATGGATAAGGAGAGTGACCTTGTTGTCAGAGATCATTTGAAAAGCTGACTATATTTTCTGTGTAACCTGCAAAGTAACTGTGTCCACTGGTAGTTTCGTCAAAGTATGCCATACAACGAATCAGAGAAACACAGGGCCTCAAGGAACCTCAAGAGGTCATCTAGTCCAAAAAGCTTCAATCAAGATTATTTTGGGGACACTTCAAAGGTTTGAAGGCTTTGTATAATCATAGGTAGATTTACAGGCCAAATTCTTATGGAATCTCAAAAATATACATGTGAAACCCAGGTCGCTTTATGCGTCATTGGTGGAATTCTGACTTGGGACACAAAGGTCTCATGACAGAATTTTCAGAATCCTGACACCAACAACTTTGGTTTGGAGACCCTGCCAGCCTCATGAAGATTGGCAGAGCTGGATGAATCATTTGTGATACATAATAAATGAACAATTAATTTTGCGTCTTTTGTTGTCCATGATTTGTCTGAGAGCAGAGAGCGATTTTCTCAAATTTGTTAGTCAGAATTATTGGACATTTTTGGTCTGTAGATTGTTCATCAGCAGTTTATTGCAAATATTTGATATTTGGTCAGTTTCCATTGGTATGCTTATGCTTAAAGAGCGTATGATCCTAATTCCTGTAATCAGGCTTCTGGTGCAAATACTTGTGATTATACAGTCAAAGGGGCCAGACTGTCCCCTACACCCAGTATTCACTGGTCAGAACCAGAAGTGGGGCGGGAACATAGAGGACCCAGTTGCAACTTCCTGAGTCTGCTGCTGGTTCTTTGCCAGATCCAGACTCAACCCCAGCATAGTTTTAGAGCCACTGAAGTGGCCAGTATGCCAGCCAAGAATAGACCGAGCATGTTAATACTTGTTTCAGCCATTTCACCTTGCATTCCAATCCTGACACACCTTTACACGGGGCACTGAAGTGATAGTGGAGCAGAAATCCACAGCCAGAGATATCTGGCTGCTTTCCAGCCCCTTTGAACTACCAAAATAGCACAAAGGGCTTGGACCACAGCTAAGAATTTGACCCAGTCTTTGCTTTCCATGAATATCCTTTAATAGTTGCTTACAGTGGCTATTTCCATGAATCTTCCTACCAAATAAACTTGTATTTTAGCATATTTACAGGGAGCTAATATAAAAATCAAACACAAACTCTGTGAACAGAGTCCAAGCAAATTCTTTTCTTAAATAAGTGAACACTCAGCCATAATTTCTTGGTATTTACCCAGCTCTCCAGACTAGTGACCCTTACCATGCACGCTTACAGCGTATTAAAAAAATCTATCTCCTTGACCAGCTAGACAGTCATGGCAGGTTAGTTTGTGAAGCCATATTTAGGGTGAAAATCTCTGAGGTGCCTTACACTTCAGGCTACCACTGTCCTGCTCCATCTGGGTAGGGGCCTTCCATTTCAGTCTCTGCTCCTGAGACAGTTTCTGAGGCTGGGAGCTGTCAGACATCTTCGTGTTGTTTATGGCTGTGGCAATATGCAGCCATTGTACCACAGATGAAAACTCAGAAGATACCTGGATGAAAACCACAGAAAACTTCTACTATAATATTGCATGCTTTTTGAATTATAGTGTGTCCAATAGGCCCTTATAAGAATACTACAGTATTCCTCACTATTGTCCCCAGTTACCTCTTGTCAGCTGAGAAATACTGCGGTACAGTTGTCTTGAGGTGTGGGAGGGGCGGGGGGTTTGTAAAGAACATTTCTGGACCAAATTCTGCCCTCATGCAGCTCCCATTGAAGCAGCTGGCCCTTCCAGAAGTTTACTTGGTTAAGGGGAGCTGGGTAGCTATGCATTGTCACAGCTGAATATTAGTCAAATTTTTACATAAGGCTAGTTGAGTTCTTCCTATTTTTTGGTCAGTTGATTGCCCCTCAGTGCATAAAGATGAAGACCGCAACGACCATAGGCTATTGCCATTCCCTTATTAATTTCATTTCAGGGCTCACTAAGGTATTCTGCACAACAGAACATTCCTTATCCATTGAAATGGTCATCAAAACATTTGGATATGTTGTGTTGTTATCCTGACAGCTCGGTTGAGGAGGTTTTTAAACTGACCAGCTGTCTCAGCACCCGCCATAAATCTCTTGCCATGACCTAGTAGTGCATTTTTCATTTCTTTTGTGTCTATTTGCTGTTTGACACAGGAGCCTGTGCTGTAACTGCTCATTTAATACCAGACAGTGTAATACCCTTGCAGCCTGGCATGATTGTCAGGTTGATTTCATTAGTACGATAAGATGCATAGGCTCCTTTTTATCTCCTGTATTCTCCTCCTCTCTCTCCCTTTCTCTGTAATTTGGGTCTTTAAAGTCCCTGCTGTCTCCTGATCTACAGATAATTGTTTACCGTAATACTAGCCAGGAAAAGAGCTGATAAACTCCAGATGTATCCAGGTCTTCAAATTCACTTTCCTTGCTCTATGCCCATGGCTATGGACCTAAGATAACATTTTGCTGCTGTCTGGGGTCCCCTAAACCTGCTAATAAAAAGGGACTATTTAAGATGGACAGTGATTGTGCGTTATAAGATCTGGGTGGGTTGTTGGGTTTTATTTTCTGTTTTGCCCTTTTTACAAGCTTCTTACTTTCCCCTGTTTTTTTCTTGTTCCCTGGCTATATTTCACCCTGCACTATATTCTTTGAAGTCCTAATCATGCTTTCCAGTGACAGGAGCCAGGACGCTACATGTTAACCCCCATAGATCAAGGAGATGGGACTTTTTTTTTAAAAAAAAAAGAGTATTAGCACAATTAGCCTTCTCTGCCTAGCACAAGGTTGTTCCGTTGAGATCTTTGCCATCCTCTAAAACTGGACTTACAGATGGACCAAATGCAATGGATAAAATAAGAACCTAATTGAGTCTTCACATAGAACGTCTACTCAACATGAAGCAAGATTTTTCACAGGCTCAATAATAGTCATCTTGTTTATTTTTATATTGCTCAATCTTGTACATCTCTGAGCTTCTCACCTCCACCCAGAACTGGAAGGGCAAGTGCCATAATAACACAGGGCAGATTGATCCTCTTGATATTTCTAATGTCATCCTAAATACCGGAAATATCATAAAACGTCCTGCCTACGCTACTACTTTGAACCAAGTGTGTAGCCAGTTTATGACATGATTGGCTATAAATATGATTCGTGCCCACGCACAACACAGTTAATATTTGGTTAGTAATTAGGGCCACCTGGGCTGGCACATGGAGATTTTCCTGTAACTGGGTTGGCACAGTGCTTTTTGTCATGTGTTCAGGACCACCTCAACATGTAACCAGCTTGGCTGGTTCTCCGCCCTTCAAAATTTGTGGTCAGACACCCACCCAAGGATACTTTGTTACACTGGCACCAAACCCACGTGAAAGTGCACGCTTTGAGCACACTAAAATCTGCCAAGGCAATGTCGGATAGATGGCTGGATTCTCCCACAATGCACAAATCCAAACACAGGCAATGGCACTGTGGAGCCACAAACACAGGTCTATTGTGAAAAAAGCTGCTGTGTGGCTACACATTACCCACATATTTTTGGAACTGTGTCAAATGAGAGAGAGAGAGAGTCAGAAACTGGTTGCAAATATCTGGCTGGGTTTGTAGTGTAGATAGGACCTAAGCCTTTCTCCTTAGTGATTTCCAGTCCAATTTTGCAAAATCAGCATCTCTGAGGTAGAGATGGATATGGATCTGAATAGCCTAGCACTTTGGAAGGGAGTCAAAATTTGACCCTAGATCCAAATTTTGCAAGTGGGCCTAATATTTATAAATATAGGCAAATGGGCCAAACAAAGCTCTTGGATTTAAACTCCCTCTCTATGCTGAATTTTTGGAATTATGCAAAATCAGTATCCAGCTCATAAGGAAGCATTACGTCGCATCGTGCACTCCTTGGCTCTCTTTCCCACAATAACGAGGTTGGCAGCCAATAGCAGCATTGATACTGATCCCGCCATACTGTCACGCATGGGGGAAGGGGATCATCAGAGAGCATGGAATGGGACTTCACTCTCATAGCTGATCCATGGGGTACGGAGTCTGTTTTTCCATTCTACGTGTACTTGGCCCTGCTTCAGCGTGGGGAGAGGAAGGGGAACGGGACAGGATGAGGTCCCTTCCAGTTCTACATTTCTATGATTCTATGAGTCCACATCCCCAGTGCTCCCATTTACTGGGAGTACAATTCTCAGACTCCGTATTCCCCCAATAGCCACAGAGTTATTGCATGAATTTTTCCTCTTCCATGCACTTTTGCTTGGGAGGCTGCATATGAGCCTTTCTTTTTACTGCCTAGCAAGACAGGCACCACCATGTAGGCTCTGGTTTCTTCCGCCCCTGCTCACAAAGGTGGGTTCACTGAGTTGTCATAATGCCTTCCCTATGGGAGCGCCCTATTTCTCCCCTCCGAGACTTTTCCACAAACTGGCTGTTTTGCTGGAGCAGTAACACACTGTGTAGCTTTGCAGAGACAAGTATTCAACACTGCAGTTCCAACGCACAGTGAATTCCATAAACTTTATTCCTGATTCCAGCAACTGGTGATTGGGGCAGTGCCCACTCAACCCTCCACAAGGCAAAACTACTGCAACCCCAAATATTAAACCTTAGTTATGACACACCTTTATCCTGGTATCGCTGCCACTTTCCTCTCCGCCACAGAATTGAATAGTCACAAGCATTTGTGTGACTCTTCCTTCAGAGTAACGCTGTAACTTTTCCCTTGTAATCACTTTTAATTGGGATTTGCTTCCTGACAACAGCATATAACAGGGACATGGTGGAGTGAATGGGTGAGGAGAACGGGGATGAGGAGTCCCTGAAACCCAGCTTCCCCTGCCTGCATTGCTTCCAATACCATCTTTGAAGATAAACTCCCCCTTTCTCCATGCATGAGAAGTGTTCGTTCCCCTCCCCCCTTCATTTAAACATAATTTATCTTGCTCCATGGCCAGCATAACTAGTAAGAGCAAGTACTCACAAAGTGTAAATTAGCCAGTGACAATAAATTGTCAAATTGCCTCTGAGGCAGAAACAAATGAATAGCTTAGTTTATTAATCACATGCCACCTTCAACTTTGATGTCTCGATGTTCCAGTTTTGGTGCTCCATTAAGCAACACTGAGCAACTGCTGTTGCTGCAGCCGCCACTAAACCAGAAATTTTGTTGGCAGCACATTTCAGGACTTCAAAGGCAGTAAATTACCCTGAGATTGTTTCATTAAAGCGCCCTGCCCAGTGTGAAAAGCAATAACAGGAGAATCAAGATCAAAGAGTATCCATCTTTCTAGATTTGTTACATAGAAAATTACATGCTGAGGGTGTCTTTTTCACAAATCATGTCGCCTCCCATTCCAGTAAGAATGGTTCTAATTAGACCAGAAGCCTCCCTGGCTGCCCAGAGAGTTATGATTGTCATTAATATGGCATGCAAGCTTTACCTCTCCCCCTCCCCTTCTTCTGTAAAGCTAGCAATGCTTATGATGTGCCTCTGGAGCCTAATTAGAAACAATTACACTGATTAACTGGTTACAGGCAGTTCTCCACAGAGTCTCAAGAGGAACTTTGTCTGAGATATTTATTTATTTATTTTGCTTATTCTTCCACTTTCCCCACCAAGCTGTCTGACTTGACAAAATCCTACCCGATTTCTTCTGCCCAAGAAGAAGCTTAAGCAAACTCCCTTGGAGACAGACTAGGGAGTGCACAGAAAAAGGGCTCCTGGCCAAACTCCTGATACATCTCCTCCTTGCTGTGATGCATCAAGCAGCGGCCAGCAAAGGGGAAATGATCTACAGTCCGATTTCTTTATGATTTACAGTGTCTTTGTCAGGCACTCAACTGTTGGCACCGGCTCCATTCTGAAAGTCTGTGGAATCTGCACTGCACTGGAATATAATTATAATAGTGCAAGCAGTAAAGTAGCAAAGGCAGGCCCATCGCCTGCTGACCTGCCACTGTCCTGGGTAGTTGATACTTTTTCAAATGGCAATCGGAGCGGCATGTGATGTAGTGAATGTGGGTAGGCATACGCTTCTTCCATGAGGCTTATGTAACTGTATCCTCCCTGTATCCTCTTACTTGATGTGTATACATATAAAGGAAGATAAAAGGAAAGAGACCGATGAGGTTAATCCCTCAAGATGCCTGCATCATCACATCCTCAGCCGCTCCATTAAATTATTGCTGTAGCTCTTGTTCCCCCGCATCCCCTTTCCCCTGCAACTTTTTGTCCCTGCTGTATATGTGTTTTCTTAATATATACACTATAACTTCATTGAGCAGCATGTTGTCTTTTATTTGACAGTAATGCACCAGGTACTGCTTTAGTTTTACCAAGGTAATAGTAAATAATAATAGTGGAACATCTAAGTAAATAATTCTCACATCAACCGAAACATTCAATGTGCTTCAGAGGAAAGTGTAAGAAACCCGGAAGCACTTATGGAACAATCAGCCCAGACAGAAAGTTTCTTCCTAATTCCATATCAGTTAGTGGTTGTATTATGCCCTAAGGCATAAGTTTACATCCCTTTCAACCTTTAGTTTGGTTTCCTCTTACCAATGTAACTTGGATGTCCTTGCTATCCAAGTAAATGTCCAATCCTTTTCAGTTCTTGGCCTCAGTAATATATTGTGGTAAGGAGTGTTACAGGCTAATTGTGGGTTATGAAAAAGGTGTCTCTGTTTATTGGTTTAAAAATGTTGCTTTTCAATTTCATGCCATGTTTCCTTATTCTTGCATTATGAGAGCGTAAACTGCAGTGTCAGATTTACCTTCTCTGCACCATTCATTATTGTAAATACTTTTATTTAGTTCCCTCTTATTCATCTCCTCTCTAAAGTAAAGAGCTCCAATCATTTTCAATTTCCCTTTATATGTTTCTCCTATATCTTTGTACCGGTAGTATGGTCAGAACTAAACAATAGTCCAGGGGAAGATGTACCAATGAAGATTTTCAGTATTATTTTCTTTCTCCTTCCTTATGCACTCTTAATTTTGTTTGTTTTAGCCAATGCTGCACATTGAGCAGAGATTCTGGTTGAGCTGTGCATATGATACCACGGTCTCTTCCCTAAATTGTTACAGTGAAGTCCTTTGGAATGGAGTTACACGGGTGTATATCGGGTACAAGTGAGAGCAGAAACAGGCCCAATGTCTTTATTTTTTTAAATGACAGAAGAACTTCCCTGTTGGCAATATGCTATTGGAACATTCCATTGGGACAAAACAACAGAGTCCCTCCTCATCAGCCAATCAGAGTTCTTGATTGTCCAATGTTCTGAGAAAAGCAACTGACAATGCCCTTGACAAAATATGGCATTTTGAAATTTAGTTGAATTGGCATTGTAGATTGGCTGGAAGGAAAATCAGAGGGTCATATTCACTGCTGCCACAAAAGATGCAACTTCATTGACATCATTCTTGAATTTGGCCTATGATTTGTAAACCTCTAAAACACAAGTAGAGGTGTGTGAGCTATACACAGCAACAATGAAACTATGCAGAACACAAATTCTTTCACATTTCAACATAATCTTGGAATGGAACAAATATTTCACCATGTTTTTCACTGGGAATGGTCCACTTTTTTTTTTTAAGCAAACTTCGGGTTAATTGAAAGTGAAAGTTGATGTCAAAATGTGAAGTTTAAAATTGAAATTTCCATATTTCTCATTTTAAAAAAAGACATTTTGTCAAGTTGCACCGAGAAGTGAAATGTGAGGAGTACAAAATCACTGGGAAAGAAATAGCAAATATTTTCTTGCAACATGTAGGGGCACATTTTTCACCTGTTTTGCACAGCTCTAAATACAATCCAGTGAATCCCATTCCATGGCCAGGAGATTGAGTGGAATGAGTGGCAGCTTACAATGATTTGTTAGACACTTTTGAAGTCATACTGTGCCTAATTTTATTGTAAAAGGAACATATGTAGCCATTGATCAAAATGTCTTCATCAGTTTGGAATTATGCCAGAGTTCAAGAAGGAGTCCCATTGCTTCTTGTGATGTAAGGTCAGAATAAATTAAACTAGGTCTCCTTATTTCTGACAGCTGGTTTTCAGTGAGGGTCTTTATGTTAAAATCGGTTTGTTTTTTCAACCACAGTTAACCACTCATCAAAACTACAAGCTCTATTGCATTGTGGAATATTATCCTCCAGGAAGTAGTAGAAGCCCTATTGCTTGGTACGCTGACAGGTAGACAGGAATAAACTTGGTAACATGTACAGTAGAGAATAAGCCTACATTGGTAGGGAGATTAATTAGATCAGAGGTCATACATTTGTAGCCTGCAGCTCCTTTTTGGCAGTCCTTAGAATAAAGTATTTTGAGAACTAAACTGTGAATGGTTTTGTGATTGGAGGGGATCAATGGGAAGCTCTTTCTTTAATGAGACAGCCTGCACATTGACAAGGTTGGAAGACCACTGGTCTAGATGGCCCCATTAATAGATCTTTCTCCATCTCTGAACTTTATGGGCCTCATTCTACTCTCACAATGATGTCAATTAGGAGTGACTCCACTGAAATCAGTGGAGTTTCACTGGCATAAAACAAGAGTGTAAATTATTCATGTTTATTACGGTGGCACACAGGCCAACCAGAAATGGGACCTTATTGTGCTAAGCACTTTACAATCACATATCCCTGCCTTGAAGAGTTTACAACCTAAATAAACTGGCATGACTAATAATCTAGCATGACTTGTGGTCTTTGTTCAAGACAGGTCTAGAACTGATGGCAGGAGAGAGTACTACATGTCAGGACTGAGGGTCACTGTTAGAGCTGTGTACAGGGTCCAGGATTAGAATAACTGGGGTGTTACATACTGTGATTGTGGAAGCATTTTAGCGTAGCTGTTTGTAGTGAAGCCTGAAGTGTGTTTGTCTGCGCTGCCCCTGCCTGTAGTCATTGTTTTTTGTCCATCAGTTTTCTGAACACAAAATTCACATATAAAATTTGAAAAATTGTAGTAGTATGAATATTCAACCAGGATGAAAAAGACTGTTATAAGTGTATAATATTAGTGTACACAGGTCAGAAATCTGGAAGTATATTTATATTCATGCATGTTACCTTCATTCCCATTGAAGGATTTCATATATCAGTGTCAAGTTAATAGTCTAAAACTGGAATCAATCTTTCTTTCTTGTCAGCCTTTATTTTCTCTCCTGATGCAAATTACACACACATTTCTGCTTCCTATAGCCCATGTATATATTTCCATTGGCATTCATAAGAGTTCCCCCCATCCCTCACTCTAGAATTGAGTAAGAACTGACTAGTTAATTGAGGTTGCGATTCAATATTTAGTGAAGGAAACAAGTGCAATACATTAAAGTAAATTCAGCTACGCTGTTCCTCAGTGGCTGATTACTAATATAATGATGATGATCAGATATTGTTTGGGAACTGAGATATGATGATTGGCTTTGATAACCTGAAATTAACAACTGACTTCATAGCTTGTAAATATTTCTTATGGTGAATTCTCACATCACTGGCATAAGCTCCTTTTCCTGTACAGACCTCATTTATGAATCCCAAACCAATGATTTTATCCCCAGGATGTTAGTCAAGAATCTCTTTTGTAACATAAACTGCATTTACTGAGAAGTCAATAAAGCAGCACTTTCGGGCCAGTTATGTGGACTGATTTGGTTTTATGTGACTGTGACAGTTAAATTTACCCACACTGACCTATTGGTTGGCTTTTACAACTACAAGTTCTTACATGAACAAGAAGTCTACCTCAATGATTCTCTCTCTTTTTCTCTTTCAAGAGGTAAAAGACCTCTTGGGCCATTTTCACCAATGCGGTGCAGATGCTCTGTACTGTTCTGGTAACACAGAACCATAGGATTGGAAGGGCCCTCCAGAGGTCTTCTAGTTCAGTCCCCTGCACTCAAGGCAGAACTAAGTATTATCTAGACTATCCCTGACAGGCGGTTTTCTAACAAGCTCTTAAAAATCTCCAATGATGGAGATTCCACAACCTCCTTGGGCAATTTTGTCCAGTGCTTAACAACCCTGACAGTTAGGAAGTTTTTCCTAATGTCCAACCTAAACTGCCCTTGCTGCAATTTAAGCTCATTGCTTCTTGTCCTACCCTCAGAGGTTAAGGAGAATAATTTTTCTCCTTCCTCCTTATAACAGCCTTGTATGTACTTGAAAACTATTATCCTGCTCAGTCTTCTCTTCTCCAAACTAAACAAACCCAATTTTTTCACTCTTCCCTCCCAGGTCATGTTTTCTAGACCTTTAATCCTTTTTGCTGCGCTTATCTGGACTTTCTCCAATTTGTCCACATCTTTCCTGAAATGTGGCACCAGAACTGGGCACATGACTCCAGTTGGGGCCTAATCAGCACAGAGTAGAGCAGAAGAATTACTTCTTGAGTCTGCCCAAATGCAGTATAACTGACTTTGGGGAGGATCACCCCAGTATAAGGGGCATCCTCTGATGGCATAGGCATAACAGGGGGATGGCGGAATGACTGAGATGCACCTGCACCACATCAGTCCCTAATTGTATTTTGTGCTCCTTAGGTCCATTTACAGAAGGGGTAAGTTAAAGCACTCTCTGGTTGCTCCACACAACCTGGGGACTGGCTCTGCAAAGAGCTGCAGCTGGATAAAGGGAAACTGAGCCTTACACACACACACACACACACACTTTGGACCTGCACTCTGTACAGAGCAACCACATCCTTTCACCCCAGCTCAGTTTGGGTCACAAAATGGCAACAATCCTTCATGGAACCTGTGGCAAGTGTTAGGGATGGGAGAATTTTTTTTTAAAGAATAAAGAAAAAATCTTTGACTCTTGGGCCCCAAACCTGAACTTTTTGATGCTAATTAATTTTTAAAACCTTTGGAGAACATATTTAAATACTTATTCAATCTTGGATGTGGCCAGAATCAGAAGCATAAACATCAAAATACTCTATTAAACCACACTCCAATAGAATTTCCAGTTCAGTAGAATCTGACACTCAGGAAATATACAAGAAAGCCTGATCTTCTGCGAGTTTCGGGCTAATACTCAGATCCTAGAACTCTCCGAACTGTATCAAATCCACTAACCTTCTGCGTTTTCCCCACCACTAGTGGGGAGATAACTGGGTCCCATTGCACTAGAGAATGGCTTTTGGTCTCCTGAAAGGATGAGCTACTACTGGTAGTCTGTGGGGAATGGGCTTCTCCAGCCGCAAATGTGGGAGCGGGACCAGGTATAATAGAGGGTGGAGGGATATATTAAGTCATCAAACTGCTCCTCCAAGAAGACCTGCTACTATAGGTCAGAAGTGGATGAAGATGGTGGGAGGATAATGGACCATGTAATTAGATGGGAGGAACTGTCCCATCTAATTCCTGCTGTAATACATATAGTTGGTAGTGAGATCCTGAACTAAGCATTCCTATATAGTATAAAAGGTTTGGTTTGTGATTTTTCCAAGGAATGGGCAAATTTTTGGTCCATTTCTTATTTTTCCAGTACAGGTTTGTCTAATCCCAGCAGTTACCACCAAAAGCTCAAATTGATGCCCATGTGAAAAAACATTTTTAAAAATACTGAGCTTGGAATCAATGGCGTTATTCTGATTTACGTCAAATGAAAATCTGACCTCGAATATTTTGCAACATTCACATTCAGAAAGGAAATCTCTATTTTTTTCTCCTTAGGGACATCATCACTGACTAACAAAAGCTAGTGTCAACTCTTGAGTCAGGCTGTGTTGAATAGTTTCAGATGGACAGCTGAATAACCGTGGTACAGACAAAACAAATCCTGACAGGGAGGGCCAGCATGAGATGGGAAAAGCTGCCCACTTCAATTTGTGGGCCAGAGAAGAGGGGATCCTCAAGCAAATCACAAGTCCAGAAACTCCCATGCCCAAAAGCTCTCAGGATTTTGATGCTCTCAGAAACCCCCATCTAAGCAGGTTGGCCAATAGGTCAATATTGCAGAGAATGGTGATGACTGCACTACCACTTCCTCCGTGCTTGTTTATAGCATATGCCCAGGTATAGTGTCTCTTTGTGCACGTGCAAAACAGAAACACAGGAACACAGCAATAGCCCAACAGAATCAGATCAACGGCCCATCTAGTCTAGTATTTTGTTTTCAGTAGTGGCTAGTTCCAGATACATCAGAGGGAAGTGTAAAAAATACCCTATGATGGGTAATTATTTAACTTCCCCTTGGACATATTTTTCCATACTTTTAAAAGTACAAGCCTCAGAAAGCAAGAGACTCCCTTATCCCTCCCCTACAACTAAATTACATACCAACCTCCTCGTCCCCCAGGCAAAAGGCTAAGAAAAAGGATAGACAAAATTTGCACAGTGAAAGGCCTATCTTGAACAAATGAGGGAATTTAATAAAACAGGCAAAAGCCTTCCATTGAGAATGCCCAGTCCCCAGATACATACTCTATGGACTCAAAGTTAGCTTGATCATTCCAACTGCTATGATACTCCCTGGAGAGAGAAATGTAGCCCACTGATGGGCTCATTTCAATGCTGATAAAGGAAATATTCTGACACTGGCTGCACCTGACTGGCTGATAGAAGTCTTAAAATTACTATTTAAAAATAAATCAGTCTCTCCACTTAACAGAATACTGCACCCATCTGAGTCAGCCAGGCCACCACAACACAAGATGAGGAACGGACAAACTCAGACAGGTAAAGTCAGCACCTTCCTCCTTCCCCTGAAGCTCCACTCAACCTGAATCTAGCTGCACTTCTGGATTCCAGATGGGCCCACAAGTAGCAATATATATATAGAGAGAGAGAAAAGCTTTTCTATTGGTAATTCTACTCTGACTGAAAAGCAGGAAGAAGCCTAATCTCCTGAGATTCCCAGCCCAAATGAACCAAGATGTTTGGGAACATTGGGCAAGTATCTAAAATTCTGGATGCTTATGTGAACCAAAACCTTTTGAAGTCCCAAATTTTCTACAGGTTTCAGAGTAACAGCCGTGTCAGTCTGTATTTGCAAAAAGAAAAGGAGTACTTGTGGCACCTTAGAGACTAACCAATTTATTTGAGCATGAGCTTTCGTGAGCTACAGCTCACTTCATCGGATGCATAGTTTTTTTTCCCATCAGTTTCTCTTTGAAACATTATTATATCGTATTATAATTTGATTACATCTGCTTTTGGTCCTTAATTTTGACTGAATGTGGTAATTTTTCTGGGGCCATACAAAGAGTAAAAGTAAGTATTGGCAAGTTGACTGAATAGAACGAATAGAGATGGTAAGTGAGCCTGTCCATGTTTAAAGTGAGTATCCTTGGTGGGTATCCTTTGTATTTTTCTTTTTTTTTTTAGACTTGTACAAACACAAATGTGGCAAACTGCAAGGATTACGTAAGAATTGACACTGGCTCATGGAAATGTCACGTCCCTAATTGAGGTACAACTATTAAGCAATCATCTCATTATAAGGGAGGATAAAACATGGACTTATTTCTTCTTGAGAGTATACAGTGACATCTGGGACCACTCAACTCCTTGAAGGCCCTGATCCTGTTTTCCAGGCATAGTCAAAACATGTCAGTGGGATATTCTTTTCTGGATAAGTGGTATTTGGATGAAATCCTTAATGTTCAGTTAGTGACAGCAAGGCGCCGACAGTACAGTCCACAGAGAGACTATCTTGCTTTTATTTTCAAATGTACCATACTATTAATTTTTTTACTTAATTATCTACAGCTGTTATATTAAAAATATACACATTTATATGTAATTCTCCCCTACCCCCAAGGGATCATGTGTAATAGAAGGGTTGTTTTTTTTATTGCTGATGAGCACAAGTCTGATATACTTACTGTATCAACGAATTAGCATAATAATGAAATGCATGATCTCTCGTGGCAAATATAAACCAAAGTCCCAGAGACATTTGCGTGTGGCAGGACCAGTTTGCTAGCCAAAACAAAGTCTACTTGTATTATTCACATTCCTGAAGAATTAGAATATTAGAAGTTGTTTAGGATACAATGAGGCAAATTTCCAGACAAGATAAATACAGGCAGTAATATAATCTGAGAATAAAGAATAGGGCTACTGTTGGAATTTTAACACTAAAAAAATTACTGATTTACAGGAGGCCCGTCCAGTTGGAATTCTGGTTTTCACAGTCTCTTTGCTTGTCAAACTTAATATCAAGTAAAATAACCTAATTTGACTTGGCAAAGGCACATAGAATATGGGCTTGATATTTGTGACAGAGGCTTTTGAAGTTTCGTATAAACAGTGTTTTTTCTGCTTTAGAACAGAGTGTTGAATAATAAACAGCATTTTGCATTCCAAACCTGCTGCAGAAAGCTAAAAATCAGCACGCAGCTCATCATTCCATTAGGAAAATCCTTCTGCTAGGCCACTTTGCCAGGGAAGCACTTAAGCATGTGCTTAAGGTATTCTTTTTTGAATTGGGCCTTACAGAGACACCCAATTGGAGTTTTCTGAATTTTGACTTCAGAAGAGAAGCGCAATTCTGATCTCTATCTTATTCAATTTTTCTCTCTCCTTAACACTCCCTGTATAGAGGTGAGATTTGGACATTGAAAAAAAAAACCCATCTGCTTATTAGGAACTCAAAACAGACAGGGAACAAAACAGGACTCCCCCACACACAAGGGAACTAGACATAGAGTAAACTACCAGAGGAAAGGTTTGATGCTAAGCAGAATTGCATTAATATGATCAAAAGATACACAGATTTATTGCTGGGGGAAAAAAAGATTAAGGGCTCTGGTGAAGAACCATGTAGATGGGTTAATAATCAACCACAAAAGAACAAGCCTGGTGGGCGGATGGCCATTCCTTTTCCTAAGACATCATGTGCTCATTTCCTAAAGCATCACGATACAAGTTCTGGGCCAACTTAGGCACTGGAAGAAGTGGACAGCATTCCCATTGGAGTCAATGAAAGCTGCACTCACTGACTGCTGAATGTGTCTCTTTATTGGGTCAGATTGCACTAATAACAATAATATAAACAGATGACACAAGAAGTGTGGTGAGCTAATTTGCCAACAGTAAAAGGATGGAGTATTGCAGCATATTTATATTATGAAAGGTGGCAGCTCTCCATCTCTCCCACCTAAAAATGGATTATTATTTTCCTTGCTTTTAAAAAAAAAAAAAAAACAGAAAAAGTATGTGCTTTTTCTTGCCTTCTTTGTCTCTTCTGCTTCTAGTTAATAAATGGATCAGTGCCTAGTATGTAAGCATGAGAAGAAGCTCATGGTTTCCTTTTCAATCTCTCCTCTCCATGTTTAACTAGTTTGTTCACATACTTAATTTGCCAAATTCCTACAACTTTTTTTTCCACTGATAATTGATAGATTGTTCCTTCCTTCCCAATTTACTTTATTAGTTACATCAGGAAGTTTATTGGTGCTCTTTGCATGTAACTCAATAGGGCGGAGAACTCCATGCTTGTTTTCTGGCCTATGTAAATTAATACTGTCCAGAAGTCTAAAGGCAAAGATCAGCAGGTCTTAAAACTCAGAAGGTATCTGGTTACATGCCAGAGGCCTCCTCTTCAACTGACATGACAGGAATCTGGGGCTCAAGGACTTCCTATTGCTCTTAATGAAGTCGAGTGGTTCTAGCTTACAGCCAGAAATGATATGCAGGCACACTGCTAAATTTGTGTAAGAAATATTCCTGTTGATTGCAGTCTGTTATTCCTCTCTTATGGTCCTCTTAGTTTTCCCATGTTACCTTGCCATCTTAAGGACCAATCAATCCGACAAAGCATTACACCCACAAATAATAATTACTTATTAATAATGGCACTGATTTCAGTGAGCCTACTAATGTGAGTAAGAATATGCAGGATCGACACTGCACTTGGAACAGGACTCTGATAGGATTCAGTCAATTCAGGCTTCTATTAATTTCATCATCATAGTCCATGAGGGTTTGTCCGGGCACAGTCAAAGTCAGGAACTTCACCGGGTGCCACTGGATCACTGAATCCAAATGTGTTCACTTGTGACTGCTGCTTGACTCAAAGAGGGATGATGCCGAATGTTTAGGTACTGTGTAGGACAATCATACTGACTCAAAATGGTTTACTGCGAATGGTCCTTTCAATTAATGCAAGTGGTAATATAAATACTTTTACTGAGGAACAATAATGCAAGCTATGAAATGAGAAGCAATGTACAGGAAGTTACCCACGCAAAATGTGGGGGTGTGTACGCTACTAAGATGCAATAACTGCATGCTAACTTAAACATGGTGTAATGTAATAATATATGTGCACATGATGTTTTGTTCCAGTAGCAGTCCTAATGATCACACTACTTAATACAGGAAATTGCCCATTGAACTAATCTACCAGAAACCTTAACAGACAGTTGTGCATGTCTTTGTTTATACAGTGAAATAAAAAACCCAGCAGACTGTTAGAAGCAAACCTTAAGAATTCTGTCATTCCTTTAATCCTCTCCCCCTCCCCCATCAAAATCCCACATGTGTACAACATGGAACACAGCAACACGGAGAGAGACGTCTTTACTACTCTAGCTCAAGTGAAGCAAGAACCTGGTTACAAAATCCAATGGCATTTGACAAGATGATGACGCAACCAGTTGGTCATAATATACTCAAAAAACAATTGGAAAGGTCTGGGTTACAATAACACTAACAAAAGGAAGTATGTCAACATTCAGTACATAATTTTCTGCGTGAACATCTTGCAAATGCCTGGCTGTAAATCGTCTGCAAATTGGTCCACCACCATAATGTAGACAGAAGCCTCTCTCATTCCCTTAATTCTCAGCAAACTTGTGAAGTGAACAAAGCAAGACATTTATGAAGTCAAATATTTTAATTTCTTGTGTCACATGAGTAACATATGCACCAACTGGTCTTTTTCTGCGGTAGAAAAAATATAGTGTGTTTTTCAGTTCCCTCAAAATGGACAGACAGATTTTAAAAAATAATAATGTTTTATAAAAAAAAGCATGTCTTGAATTTTTCACCTCTTATCATAATAATCCACTTTTCCCCTTCCTAACCTGCTACAAAAAATCTACTAATCACCATGCACCTTGTCAGCTAGGCAAAACCACTGCAACAGACACACCCAGATAAGGGTTTCTTAATTTAAATTTGAAAGTGATTTATATGATTCTGGTCTCTGTCTTCTTCAGTTTTTAATTCTCCTTGACACACACACTGGAACAGAGAAGATCGCGACACTCACAGAAAACCCACCTGTATATTAAGAAACATAAGCACCCACTCAGGAAAGCACTTAAGCCAGTTCTGGGCCAAAGAACAGTCCGGGGACTCAGGCAGTCAGGGAAGTTAGGCACAAGTTTGTTACGGTGTCTGTGCTCATGTTATCTTATTGCGTTTCTGCATTTACAAAAAAGGAGCAGAATTTAATGGGGCAACATTATTTTACAAGGCTTAGTTGTGAGGGACCGAAAATTCTTCCAAGCTATACCCAAGTGCTAAGTCAACAGTCAGACTCCCTAGGAGTAGGGGAAAATGTGATGGTGTGAACAACAATTTTGTACAGTAAATCAAACCAAAGGAGAACTTGTCATATATCTACCTCACAGTGCTGAAAATGTTGCATTCCTGAACAGATCATATCCTTGTTACTCCCATATCTTCACAAAATTATTCTTTCACCTTCACTGGCTGCTGATTCAGTCAGGAATCAAAGGCAATAGTGGGGTCACATTTCTACACCATCTCAATTATAAGACTGCGAACATAGGCCCCCGCCAAGTCCTGGCAGTCTCGCAAAAATTTATTGTTGGTTTTCAACCCTCTTCTTTTTCATCCCCCAGTCTGGTGGAACACTTAGCTCTCCTGAGGAATATTGATCTAGCTGATACCATACATTGTATTAATTGAAGTTGAAGGTGTATCTCTTTCTTTGTTTTTGCTCCTTTGCGGGGCCCTTTTATTGATCCTATTAAGCTTAAGAACAATAGTACCCGGTAACAGACGAAACCCATCACTATGCACTAACTGCATTTAGCAGTAGTTTAGTCTAGAGTCCTCTTGCAAAATGGACTAGGTTTGCTTTGAACTATTTCAATTTGGTCTTTTTTTGTGTGCACAGAATTGCAGCACACCACTTTTTGCATGCTTCCAAGCGGCTATCCCACAATGCTTTGCAGGTCAACAGTACGTTTACTTGTGCTTTAGTGTCAAGTTTCCAGGATGACCCTCCCCCTTGTAAAAGGAGGCACAAGGTCAGATTTTTGCCCATTTGCTCCTCGATCCCAGTGTATTATTTTGGCAATACAATTGCAATAGCACTCCAGAAGCCACACAGCATGCCTGGTGCAGCCGCTTGAAGCTGTGCTGAGACCCTAGATCTCATCACTGTCTAGGAAACAGTCGATTCAGGATGCTCTTGTAGCTAGACACAGGACCTTTTTGTGGACATTGCAAAGCAGATATCCACGTGGGGTCAGGACTGGTATGCCAGCCAATGCCAGACAGCAAGCAGCTCAGGAGACAGTTCACTGAAGCATGGGATAAAAGGAGACAATCCGGTAGGGGACATTTTGTGATGTACCTATCCCAGGCATTATTCACAGCCTGCTGATCACTGTCTATCCCCACCGAGGATGACCACCATGATCCATCGAAGGTTGAGCAGGACAATGGTGGAAAGGAGCTGCCCCCTGAGAGCCAGGATCTTTTTGTGACTCCAGGACACTGATGATGGCCAGCTGGAAAGTCCTGCCCTGCTACAACGGACCTTGATTCCTGCCCTGTGTTGACTGAGCCTGATTCTCAGCCAGAAAACCAAGCTGGAAGCAAAGAGTCAGATCCCCTGGAGGGAACTTCGCTTTTGTAAATACCTATCTTTACAGTTTATTACTACCGTACCCCTCCCCTAACTCCACCTTGTGCGACTTCAAAATGGCGCCCACCAGCATGGTGCAGATGCAATCTGCAGCCCACTCCCCTCTGCCTCCCGGGACAGATTCGAATAATGAAAGCATTCATTCATGCAACGCCTGGTCAAGGCACAGACAATACCACTCCCCACTGAGGCGTTCTAGCTGGCAATCATTGCAGGACCCCATCTACTTTTCTCTGTTCTTTCTCCATATATGCAGGAGAGATAACACAGAACTGATGACTGAGAAATAACTGGTTTCAGAGTAACAGCCGTGTTAGTCTGTATTTGCAGAAAGAAAAGGAGTACTTGTGGCACCTTAGAGACTAACCAATTTATTTGAGCATAATTGGTTAGTCTCTAAGGTGCCACAAGTACTCCTTTTCTTTTTGAGAAATAACTCACTATGGTATCGCACATTACAGGGAATAGCTGCACCCTCATGACCCTGGTATGGCTTGCAAGCCCTTTCCACTCCTGCACTTATGGGGGAACCATCCTGGGGCATAGCTTCACAGCGCACCTCTCTGCTCTGCCCTTTGCCCTTTTGACTAAGACCATTTTAGTCACCCACCTCAGTGCAACGTCACAGAGTGAGGACAGCCTAACGAGGCTGTAGAGGTGATTACTGTTGAGCTCGTCCCCCATGTCCCCATGCCTCCTTTTACACCTCTGATGCCATTGTGGTGCCTCTGGTGCACAAACAAAACTACAAAAATCAACCTGGACTATAGCTCCATCCACGCCACCCCTAACAGCATGAAAGCAGATACAGTACCCAGCATTCTCCATACCTGCAGACCATTTACCATCTCTGAGGTTCCCTCAGGAATGGGAAGAATTTCAAGGGGGTAAGATCACATATACATACTATAAAAACTGTCAAGACTTGCCTGAGATATGAACAATAAGTGACTGAATTTCTTTTCCCCTATTCCCACAAGCCACATCACCTGCAACAGCCAGACCAGCAAGGACTGGGCCTCTGTTTACTGCTTACTGGCTGGCCAACGTGAGGGGGAGAAAAAGGAAGACTTGGGACAAGATGTTTGCACAACTCATGGCTGAGAGATGGAGGTGGCACATGAAGATCCAGAGGGAGAAAGAAATGCAGTTCTCCCAAGAGATCATGAGCGTGGCCAAAGGACAGTGTCACAGTGCTGGGGGAAAGTGTGCCTGTGGCCAAGGACAATATCATCACAGCAAAGGGAAGCATGGAAAAGTCAGAGATGCAGAGGAAGCTCATGGGCACTACCCTGAGCTAAAATGTCCTCCTGCAGAATATGCTTCTGCTGGGCAGCAGTCATGTCCTTCAGCCCCAGATGATGCTGGATACTGGAACCAGCAGCAACTTCTAACCTCTACATCCCTGCAGCTGTGTTCCCAGCAACTCCTATTTATCTCTCAGATCCAACTTCTGGGCACTGAGAACACTTGCACCGGCTCTGTTGAGTCCTGCAATGCCCCTGAAAATTTTGAGCCAAGGCACTCAACTCCAGAACCCATGCACACAAGAAGAGTCAGAGGCAAGACTTATACTCCCTTTTAACTTCCCTCTCCCTATTTTGTGGTATGTTGGAATGTTGCTACCACTAAACTTGGAGTTTTGTTTGTACTTGTGCAGTAACTAAAGGTTCGTGTACAGTTGGTTGCTTAAAAATTGGTTTGTTAAATGCATTTCTAAACACAATGACATTATTTTTCCATTGCTTTTATTAAAACTTTATTATTGGTATTTGATTGTTGTTTCATAATAAAACTGTTTACAATACATCCATTATGGGTCATCATTTCATTTAACACAAATAATCCTTTAAATAAAGCTGAAATAATTCCTAGGGTTTTGACAAAAGCACACAAAGAGCGTTAAACTTTAACCACCCACACACAATATCCCACTTCTTGCAGTGTCTGCATCCCAACACTCCCCTCCTACTCCACCCTGGGCTAACATGTTCAGACATATGACTGAAAACATGAACAGTAGGCATCTCACGGGTGTTTGTTCTCTGTTGGCTTCTTGAACCTCCAAACAAGTCTCCACACCTTAGCCTCCCACCTGTTGGTCAGGCTTTCCCCTTTGCTTTCACAAATATTGTGCAAGGCACAACATGCAGTTAAATTGGTTGGAACGTACTCTTCTGCTGCTTGCAACCAATTCCACAAACAGCACCATCTGCCTTTCAATGGCCAAATGAACAGTTGACTACCATTTTGGAATGACACAAGTGACAGTTAAAATGTTCCTGCTGGCCAAGCAGCTTGTGTGTGGCTTCATTAGCCAGAGTATCAGGGATAAGCCGGGTCTCCCAGAATAACCAGACCAACCTACACATCATTAATGTCCACGGTGGTCCTGGGGTGAACAGTCCTTTCGCTATTAATTTAAACAGTTCTGAGTTGCAAAAGATCCTAGCGCCATGGACCTTCCCAGACCACGCTACCTTTATGTCTGTAAACCTGCTGCAGTGGTGGTCCTTAGAGCACCATGGAGAAATACCACTTTCTGTTTATAAATTCTGTGCCCAGGTGGGGGTGAGGGCAAATGACAGACACATGGGTTCCTTCAATTGGCTCAATACAGTTTGGGAACCCCATGCATCGAAAGCCATCAATAATCTCCTGAGCATTACCAAAATTCATGACCCCAATTAGACAGCACCTTGTCAATGGCATAGAAGACCTGCATGAGAATGGCTCAACAGTTGATTTCCCTGTGCTGAATTGGTTAGCAACAGACTGGTAATGTTCTGGGGTGGCCAGCTTCCAGATGGGAAAGGCAAACTGCTTTTCCATGAGTATGGGGCACTGCGTATTGGTATACTGTTGCTGAAGCTCCAGGGTCAGTTCTGTACTGATCTCAAAATAGATGGCCCTTACCATCCTGAAGTTCTCTTGCCACAGCTGGTCATCCCGGGTCAGCAGAACGATCCTCTCCCACCAATCGAAGCTGGTTTCTGGGCCCATAAACGATGCTGAAAGCTGTGTAGGTGATTTAGGAGCCAGTCCTCTTGCTCCAACAGCTCAGAGTCCTCCTATTCTTCCGCCTTGTCCTGCTTCCACCACTGCAGAGTATTCCCCTGTTGCTAGAGGAGCTGCTGCTGCCCTAGAATATTCTTCTGCTCTGACATCATCTGTTTGGTGCTGCGATGGGTGAAGTCCAGTGCAGAATTCATCTGGCGCTGAGTGCTGTAATATTGCCCAAGCAGTCTGTGCATATTCGTGCTAGTCACCAATAGCAACACAGAGCATTGATCAGTCCATGCTGGCTGACGGCAATTCAAAGCAAGCCCAGAAAGTAAGAATGGGGGGAGACACTGGGATCATGGGATTAAAAAAAAAAAAAGGTTGAAACCACCTTGGTTTCCACAGTTCTGAGCAAAAACAATCCTGGGATGCACGTTGCTCAACAGCAAAGCAAAAGATAACTGGATACCCCCAGAGAATGCTATACCCTCAGTTCGCAGCAAACTGACATGTTTTCACACAATGCTCATTGAAAACCGAACAGGCATTCCATGTGCACACTATCTGTTCAACTCATTAACTCACTTACTGAGTTACCTGATGCTATCA
This sequence comes from Eretmochelys imbricata, assembly GCF_965152235.1. Classification (NCBI taxonomy): domain Eukaryota; kingdom Metazoa; phylum Chordata; order Testudines; family Cheloniidae; genus Eretmochelys; species Eretmochelys imbricata. The sequence continues at coordinate 19,665,182 of NC_135579.1, forward strand.
AGAAGCTTTGAATTAAACCCCCATAGGTGTAATAGGTGGCTCAGGTTAAATGACTTGACAGCTTGGATACATCCATCTCATCCTAGCTTTAATTAATATTTTTTAAAAGTCCTGTGTGTGTCCCTTTAATCACTCTCAGTCTCCTTCTCATCTCTTTCCCCTTCTGCCCCAACTACTTCTTTGTTCATTTCCTTCTCCAAATCAACCATCTACAATATGTGCCATATCTTTGTTTATGGCTATATTTTATTAAATCTCATTTATTAAAATAATTACCTTAATTAATCCTAATTATTAATTACCTAAGTAATAAGCTTCCCTTTGCTTGTACACATATTTTATATTAATCATTATATAAGCAAGACATGAAGCAAACTGTTTAATTATTCCCAAAGGACCTGGAGCTAAACCTATATAAATCAAAGGGAGAGAAAATAAAATGCTTTCAACATTCCTGCGTAATAACCGAGACTTCCTCTGTCACAAATGACTTTATGAGATGGCTGGGGTGGGATTCCTGACCCCACTTCCCTCACCCATGAGGCACAGCAATGAAATTACAAAGATTACATTTCAACATTTGCACTTCAAATTCCTGTTTTAAACAAGGCTAGGAGAAAAAGTCAAAGTTGTTGGTCCCCTGTTGAGTTAAAACACATTGATACAGAAAGAACAAATGTTCCTCATAGGGAGTGAAATGAAATTGGTGACTAACAATTTCTGAGACGCTCAGACTTTTGTAACTTTTCTTTCCTTCTGCTCTTGGTTTGCATTGTTGGTAGGTCAATGTTCAGAATGGTTTCAAATGTGGTGACTCCTGTAAAAATCAACAGAAATGTAGGCTCTGATTCTGCCATCGCTACTCAAGGTGGGTCAGATCATGACCCAAAGAGCCACATGTCGGAATGAGGAATGGACTGCCTTGCACTAAGTAGTGGCTGTCGTGGAGCCATCATGTGTGGGTGTGGCACTTACACTGTATCTCCGTTAGTCCCATGAAGCTCACTCAGAAAAGACTATACAGTCAGAGGTTGCATTTCATATCCTGTTGAGCCCCTCGGCCATGGTGATCTGTTCTTTAAGTGGTGGTCTCTCTGGAGCAGCCATTGGAATGGGGACACTGGTGGGGAGGGCTGTAGGGTCACCATAGGTCCTTCATGCAAATGGTTCTGATCTCCCATGGATAGGTCAGGTTTGGTTGTAGGCTCATTCTGTGAATGTGGAGAGTGAGAACGCCCACAGTCACACCTACCCACTAGCTGGAAAGACTGAGGTTTTACTGCAAGAAGGGGTGATCTGGCCCATTATATATTTCCACTGAAGTTAATGGGATGGTTCTTATCTATACTGCGCAGTGAGAGTACAGGAGAAAGAATCAGACCCTTAAGTGTTTGAGCCAGATATTCAGCTGATACAAATTGACACAGCTACACTGACATCAGAGAAGCTACATCAATTTACATCAGTTGAGAATCTGACCTGTGATGTTTATCTATAACGATATATGCTGATCCACTTTCTCTGTTATATCCATAGTTAGTTGAATAATAGTCACAAAGTTTCTTCAGCATTGTTTCTCCATCAGTTATTGAATACATTATTCCTCCATGCATTTCCCCCTCATTATTGCACCAACTCTAAAGATGGCAGATAAATTATTTGTGATTTTTTCTCAGTTATCCAAGCTACTATTTTATTTTTGAATGGTCCAGTTTCTCTGCTGGCAGAACTCAAACATTTTCAAGGAATCTATGTTAGCTGAATGTTTAGCCTGGATATTTTTCCCACTGTCTGATCAACTATAAATATTGTCTTATGTATAGTCTCCCCTGTCCCCATAGATAGAGCACATACTTTTTTGTCTCATGTCAGTGTAGGTTTCCCAGTGCCATACTGCTTCCCTTCCAACAAACATCCTTCATCCATGACCTGTAGGAACTATTTAGTGCTTTCCCTTTGTTTCTGCTATCTTCCAACAAAGATGCCAGTTAGTTCTAACTTTGATAGTGGCTTTTGTGACATAGCAATTTGACAAGAACTAGACTGAAACTATCAACTATTTTGACATAGGCCATCTATTAGCCATCAGACACAATGACATACAGTCACAACTGACCTGCGTTGGCCTGGAGTCAAATAAGTGAGAGGCTTTGTGTACCATCTCCAGTCCCTACTAGTAAGACAATTCCCTGCTGCCATCAGTTTTCATTGCATTGCACCGACAGCAAAACCATTTTACCTTTAAATTAATGATTACAATGGAATAAAAGCATTTTACATCTGAATAATCGATAGTATCCAACCACTCTTGGACAATCTGTCATACTGTCACAATAAACTATTCAACAGCCATCTTACAGCACCAGTACAAGCTTGTAATTTTAAACTTTCATACTGTGTGTTCTATATTATGGAAGTCATCTCTTGCCAACCCATTACCACAGGCAAACCATCTGGAACACCACTCAGACTCAAAAATGTTAAATGAGGGAAAAAGAGGACATTACCATTACATTACCATTTTTATTGTATTTGACTCATTCAGGCCAGGTATTGGGCATGCCCCACATATGTTGCCTTGTAAATTTCACCTTATACATCAGTAACTTCCCCTTGTAAATAAATGTACTTCAAAGTCATTTTAAACTTTTAAACATGAAGCCTAATGCCAGTGCAGCACAAGTTCTCAAAACTCCTGCTTCTTCCAGGATCTCTTTTATATGAAATTATAGGAGTCCTATGCGAAGTCTGACAGTGTGATATGATATTTAGTCACCAGTATGTATCCAGCATAGAACTCTGTATGTCATCTATAATCGCACAACTCACACAACTCAGCATGGCATATACAATTTGATATGAGTCTTTTTCAGTTTAGTCTGTTTTAATATGTATTCAGTTAATCTGATTTATGTACAGTATTTTGTCTAACCACCAGGATGAGTCACTTCAGTGCTGTAATACTGTTTATTTTGCTCTCCACTGATTACTTTATTACCATGATGTCATTTGTTCATCCTTGTGCCTTTAAAGCAATGGCCACACACCCTTGAAACCCTTCATCTCCTACTTTGCTATATAACTATTGTGTGGACAGAGCTAAATCCTCTGTTGCATCCGCTTACATTGCTGATGCAGCTTTCCACAGATGATTCAATGGTGCTGGTTTTGTCTTTTATATAAATGGAAAATCTTTGGCCCAGTTACTGGCTTGGCTTTGAACAGAATTTCAGCTCAATTTGCAACACTTTTTTTAACTAGGTCATGAATTACAAATAGGGGTTTGGATACAGGCGCCACACAATTGTCTTTCCCTATATAAGGTTGCAGTCACATCCCTGAAAAAGACTCTAAAGCAAACCAACAAACCTGTGCCGAGGTAAAAAGCTGTTGATATACATACTATATGCTTTTCAACCTATAGCAGTGAATCACATTGAAACTGCTGGACAAAGAAATCAAAAACTGCACCAATGACAGCTACGCAAGTGTTAAAAGGGACATCACATTCATTCAATGAAATTACATTTTTAATTATGTCCCATGGACTAGATCAGCAAAGTTAGTGCCATATACTCCCCTTGATCTACGGTCAACGTTCCACTGATAACACTTGGAGGCTTGCCCAGAGATCAAACATAGAATATGGCCCAAATATAGTAACCAAGCTTTTAGTTAGCATCATTACTATTTAGTTTAGTTAGAAAAGGTACTGTTACAGTCAACATTATGTAATGGGAAAAAAATTATGCAAGCAACATGTAGGACCACTGGTATTTCTTCCCTTTGTTTGGCCAGTTGACTGCACAGTTACCCAATTTGCACACAGGACTGCAATAATTATGCAAATTAGATGCATAATTTTTGGTAACCTGGCTCAAAGATTGCCATAATTAGTTTTAAGAGCGAATAACCCAGTGAGAAAAACGGAGGCATCTCACACAATTTAGAATTGTTGTTTCAAATTGTCTACAGATTCAGGAAGACAACTCTGCATAGATTTCATATTTGTTGCATTTAATTCAGAGCTGGACATTGCGGGTATTTTTCATAATGGCAAGAGAAACTTAATTTCTTCAAATTGTATTCTACAGGATCCAAATCGGACATAATGCAGAGATAAATAATTTAAGCAGGCTGGATCCAGCTCACAAGCTGGGTGTTCGACGCCACTAGATGACAAAGAATCAACTTAAAACTCAAGCATGTTTTCATATTTGAACAGGACTGACAGGGGTTGAAGATAAACAGATTGACTCAGAGCTTTAGAACTAATATTTTTAAAGCAGCAAGGTAAGGTTTATTGTTCTCAGCTCTGCTTCCCCATTCCCAGGAGTGCCTCTTTGGAGGCAATTTTTCTGTGAATACCAAAACTAGGGTAGCCCTGGCCGCTGAGGGGAAGTACAACTCACATGCACTATCCCAGGCGCCTGCAGAACCTGTACTATCTCTCTCCACTTAGACTAGGAGATTCTGCAGTGAAACATCACAGCACGGAGGTAAATGAGTTTTTAATGACACTCACCATAAGCGAATGGGCTTGCAAAATAGCCATGCTGCCTGTAGCACCGATAGTACCCTGAATATAATTTTGTCTAGAGATGTGTTAAAATGTCCCAACCAGCCCTTTGAATCTCAACAATAAATTTTGCTTTTTGATGACGAAACAGCATTATCTGAACCATACCGCTCTTGCAGTATCGTAGCTGAAGACCCATTTGATTTATGTAAAGGCTAGTTTAAAGTCAAAATGTCAAAGCAAGGCGCAACAGACGCACCCACAACAATGCACACATACCCACTGCTCTTGCAATCAAATGCATTTACACTCACAGACCAACATATGCTATTTAGATCAGATAATTGCATGCCTAACTACATGTTGGTGTGTGAAATTATCTGATTTGCACAGATGAATGCTTGTTTTCAAGCACAAATGCCGAAGGAGGATTCATGCCCAACTGTTTATGCCACTAGGGTCCAAATAATGAATCATAGGCAGGAACTGGAAGGGCTACAATAGCATCGCCCTGGGTATATCCAGAAGGATGGCAAATCTATTACATTTTTTAATTAAATGTGACCCAGGATCTTACTCCATTATAGATCATTACAGACATTAATTGGACTTATTCAATTAATTATTGTTTATTAAACTGATGTACAACTAAAAAGACCTAGGCAGCTAATTATTTTCCATAGACAATTGAGAGTCATGCCAATTTCTTCTGAACTGAGATAAAAGCTTAGACATAAAAATCTGCACCACCAACCAACACCATCCAGAACAAAAATGGTGCAAGTGTTACAGTAGATTTAATTTTCTCCTGCAGGATGAAATTGTGTCATAATGCTTTGACACTGGGGCCAAGTCCCCCAAAAGATTCCAAACTCAGGCTCAGCAACCTATTATATTAGGTATTTTTGCTAACTATCAAACCTTTGGGGTCAATAGGATTGGGATGGAATTCTCACAGAAATGGGCTTTCTTGTGGGATTTTCATATAACCTTCTGACTGAGTCAGAAGTCCCTGAACTTCAATCAAAAATTGTGACTATCACCTTGTGGGACTCATAGTAGCCTCACAAGGCCTGAAATAAATTCAGGGATATTTAATTATTTTCAGTCAGAAACAGCTCATAGAATTTCAGGATAGGTATGGGCAACCCTTGGTACACCAGGGGCATCCACATATAATAATAATTTGCATGTCCCTAGCTCCTTCTGTCTGATGTTCTCAAATTAATAAAAATTAAGGTTCGCAATTTCACTGCAATGTCAATAAGTGTTATTATCTCCATTTCACAGATGAAAAACTGAGTCATGGAAAGGTTAAGTGATTTGTGCAAGGTCGCACAGGAAGTATGTGGTGAGACTGGGAATACAACTCTTGATTCGCAAGACTGTGCGACTTGTTCTTCAATCACAAAAACATCCTCCTAGTCCGCTGAAAAATCTCTCTGTACCTTTCTCCTACTGTACATCTGCTGTACTCAGGGACCCTTTTGTTCTAAGCACTGAAAAGTTTTAGAGCCCTTGCAAAATATTTTAGAACTTTAAAAAAGAATCATTTAAAAAATGAAAAGCATTTTTTCAGCCTCTCTTTCCCTTCTCTTAAATAATAAAGTCATTTACCAGTTTCACAAGAATAGAAATTCTGGAACCCAAGAAGCTCTAAATGCTTCAAAATAATTACTTGTGAAGTGTCTAGTTGGGATGATCAAAATATGTCAAGTTGGATTGGAATGACTGTTCTCTTACACTGACACAGCAAAATGTATACACAGAAAACACAGCTTGTAAAAACAACAATTTTTTGACTGGATCATATAACACATTTGCTTGAGTTGGTTCTTGGGAGCTAAAGGAACCAATTGCTGTTCTGTTTAAACACAACACATTGGCAGTCTATGATTCCTGTTCCCTCATGAAATCTTAATCCCATTCTGAGTGCCAACTCTAGGCTGGCCTGCTCTCAACAATGCGGGAGGGGGATTCCTTGCACTTTACAGGGCATTTTGAGCACACCAGAGAGTAAACGGCTGATTAAGCCTGCATGTCATCGCTTGGGGTGAAACCTCAGCAGCAAAGAGAGAGAAGGAAGAATAAAAATCTCATCAGAAAAATAATCTCTTTGTCTCTGGCAGCTGATTCTCCTTTGCAAATTCCAACCCTGGTCATTTTTTAAAAATGAGTTGGTCAGAACACATGCAGATTTGTATCCATTCCCCTGCCTGCGCATCTAAGGTATGAAACAGTGAGTGAGGACAAACATCCAGAGACTGGTTCAGAGATGTTGAGTCTAGACCTTTAATTAACAGGAGAAGATAAACTGCGTAATACCTGAGCAAGTAGCCACATCTGCATTAATTATCTGACAAACAAGAATTCTGCAACTGGGGGCACAAAGAAAAAGAAAAGAAGCAACAAATATCCATGGTGGAGTTAACTAAAACCAGTAGTTCCCCTTCAGTGTCTGTCAAGTAAGCAAATGTTCTGGTTAAATTAACAGAAATGGGGCATATCTGAATAACACATATGCTCACTGGGTCACAGCAGAAGTTAAACAAAAATTTGTTTTAAAGAACCAAAAGAACATGGTATGACTCCTTAAACCACACACCACAAGTTGTTAACAGAGGTCAGAGGAGGGGGTGCTTTCATGGCTGGACTGTGCTGCTTTTAAGTGGGACAGCATGGAAAGCAGAGAGCATTTGTGGGTATCATGGGCTCCTGGCAACTTCAAATTGCTCACAACCAGCTTTGAGTAATGAGGGTGTATGTGCACTTTGCAGCCAAACATAAACTTGACCCTGCCAATGTCACTGTGATGGGCTGACCTTTTCAGAACCAGTCCAACTTAAGCTTTCAAAAGCTCCAATTTTTCAATTCAAGCATTAATTTCATGTAAAATATCCACCTGAGGTTTCAAAGGTGCTGGTATTTAATTGGCCTATAATAATAAAAACACATATATCCCTCTGCACTATTATAAGTGGCATCATAATTAAATTGCTGCCTCTGAATAACTCTATTTAGGTCACTTCATGATATACTTAAGTATAGTGGATTTTTGCAGCTTCAAATTGGTACCTCATTGTCTATTACAAACTAATGGTGTATTCCGGGAACTTTGGAAATAAAATAAAATAATTAATTATTATAGTCATTAGTACTGTTATTACTCTTTCAGTAAATAACCTAAATAATTCCCAATAGGTTTAGCTTGATTAGGATGTTTTGTGTCACTTTATTAACACAGCTCCACAGTAGTTAAGATACACAGCTCTTTTGAGGGGCCAGCCAACTGTCCTGGTGTGTGTGTTCTCAACCATCATAAAAAGGAACCAGTTTTGATCTCTAGGAGGTCAAAGTCCTACCTACTATCCTAGGCAGGCCAGAACTGGGAATGTTTTCAGTGGTGAAGAGAGTGGTTTTGGTCACTCGGTATGAATGCCTATGACCGATCTAATGACATACAGACTTAATGTGCACTAAAGGAAATCAGATGAAGTAATGTTCAAAGTCACATGCAGCTTTGAGGGAAATGAGGATGCTGTGGAAAAAAATGGATGATGATCTTCATTAAATAACATCTGACTCAACCCAGCCCCAACAAGAAAACTGTGGCAATTTATGAAATCTCTCTTGGATAGATTCACTTCTTCCCTCCAGTTCATACATATAAAAATACATCACATTTCTCTAGTCCTGACACCTGTTCTCATAACTCTACTTGGCTCCTTCTGCTACATCACCTTGCATTTCCAATACACTTTAATCCAGTAATTAACTATAAAATAAATTACCTGTATGGATTATGCAACAATAACAAGGCAGCATGAGTCACATCTCTTTGTTCTCACTCACCAGCAAGCAACAGCATGAGCTCATTAAGTAGGTACCAGAAGTTCAAAACTCAGATCTCAAGGATAGATAACTGGGCCTTCATTTGTTTGTCTTTGTTCTCTTTTGTTAGGGGATTAAAAGGGCACAATGTGCCTTTACTTTCTCCTGGTAAAAGAGACGTCAGCGAGCTGTTCCTTTGCTGACAACTAAACAGGGATGGCTTGGAGCCTACAAAATAGAAAAGTGTTAAAGTTACACTTTCAACCAAAAGCTTCTTTGTTCTTGCATAGAGATGAAGACAGGAAGTGGTCTTCAGATTCAACTTCTGGATGAGGTGGAGATATCTTAAAGATGCCTGATTGCTTAATACTCACCATCCAAGAATCAGGCTCCTTGAAAGAGTCTCAAATTGGGCACCCAAAACTTGAAACGCGCAAAATCAGTAGTTGCTTTTGAAAATTTAGACCTTTTGGATCCGAGTTTGAGTACAGGGATGAGATTGTAGACACATTATCAGATCTGAGTTCCTGATTCAGATTCATCTGATTTTATTTCATCCCTAGTTCAAACTCAATAGAATCACAGCCTTGTCAGTCAAAGCTGCATAGCTATATCTATAGATTATATTTTATCTAAATACAAGTGGAATTTATGGTGCCAGTTGGCTCTTTAGTCAAACCAGCTAGCAAAGAATTTCATTATATTCATTATGAAATGTTTGTGCTCTGAGGAGGCAAAGTGCTAAGAACAATTATGATGATGAATTTACGGATTCTTACTAACATCTATTGTACTCTCTCCAAGTCTAGCATGTGTGTGCTGGGGGAAGGGGGTGATGGGGAGCCTTGCAGAATTCAAAGTATTGCTCTTTAAAGTCTTCCATTTATTAATTTCCTTAGACACGTGAACTTATTCAGCAGGAAAGCCAGTCTTATGGCTTCAGTAGCTCTGCTGGCTTCTGCACTTGAAGCAGTTTTAAACAACCCAGTGAATTCTCACTGAATTTTTTTTAGATTCACCCTTGAACCACAGACCTAAGTGGACGAATGGTTGTTTTCCAGACTCAAGAAACAGAATTGCAGGGAGTTAAAGAAATGGGAAGAGGGTGGATTGCCGGAATTTCTGGCTTGGCTGCAGTCTAGAGTCGTTACCCAGGTGACTATGCTCAGGGGAGGTCTATAACTGACATAGCCTCCTGCTTAGCTTCACAGGCGCCACAGCTACTTTATTATTTCATCAAAGTTCATTATGATGGGGAGGGTGCCACCAATAAAATAGGATTACAAGTGTCTCCAGTGAGTCCTTAAAGACAATAATTTCAGGTTTACCCTTTGCCACATCCCTGTTTGTGGTCCTGTAATGCGCAGAGATTTACACCTATGATACCAGCTTGCAAGTTAGTTGAAGTGAAAAACATCAGGAGAATCATTCAGTTTGTCTTGTGAGAGATGCTTCTGTTGTTCTGTGTGGAGACTTAATTATTTATTTAAAATCTATTTAATCATACGGCTTTTGTTTAGTCTTTTCTTTTTTTAGGAGACACAATGATATAGAGGGTAGTCAACTGAGGCAGCCATGTATATTACATGCTAGATGTAAAATATTTGACACACTGAAGAAACACTAAGACATTACATGGCAATCATTTAATCATGTCCCACTTACAGCTACTGTGCTCGCCAAGTCACGTTTCTATCATTTGGTTTACAGTCTGTTGGGATCTGGGTTTGATTCTCCTCTCATTTACACCACATTGACTTAATTGGAGTTAGTCCTCATTTATACACATGCAAGAAGAGAATCAGGCTCATTATGTGTTTCTGTTGTTGTACCCTTCCATCTTGTTGGCACCAAATTAAGTCACTATTCTTAATTCATAGTAAATGTGAAAAGCTCAAATTCTGTTTCTGCCAAAAGAACAAAAGAATCATCAGAAGTCTCCACTGAAGACCTCTTAATGCTATTTCGTACTTTGCTATGATGCCCAGTAGCATAAAGTGAAGAAATTGGTTTCCCTGGTAAGAAATCTGCATAAGCTATTGGTCATGGAAGGTGGTCAGCAGATAATTAGTTTGAAAAGCCACTTTTTACATCTAACAATCACAAGCTTTTGCGCTGGTGTATGATATGGGCAAACCAGTTCACTGGGAACATATGTTTTGATGGACCAACTGATGGACCAAATTTAATAAGGATTCTTCATGGAGAGCTCTCATCTACTCCACATAGTTCACAGATGGTCTTGGCCAATTTCTACTCCCATTTACAAGAGCAAGAATTGTAGGATAAGCAGGGTCACTTCCTCATCACAACATCTATTTACCCCAATTCCCAATACTGGATCTTAGAATAATAAAAGATATAAATAAAGTGAAACAGCAATAGATATGGAATTAAAGCACAATTTATTTATTTATTTTTCTGAAAACAACGTATTATCCAAAGATGGGTTATATCCTACAACTTTCATTTGTTTACAATGAAAAGAGCCCAAGTTTATCCAAAACCCAGTTTGCAGAATACATTCCATGCCCCTGTTCTGTTCAAATAAATGGGATTCTAACATATTTCTCTTTGCATTTTTTTCAGAGACTCTTTGGACCTTTGCAAGACTAATTAGAAACTACATTTTTTTATGTGGCACCCCAAAGGGTGTTAAATAATTTATATCCATATGGAAACATAGGTCCCTGCTCCAGAGTATTTACAGTGTAAGCATCTGTGACATGATGAAGGAAGGAACAAGGATTACAAATAAATCTGAGAGCATGTAGTCACTATACACGTCTTTCTCAAAATGAAAATGTTAATCGCAGCTAAGGATGATTATACTCACAATGTCTATCTTGATATAGAAGCTCAAATGGTAAAACCAAGAAGGAGCAGAGAGTGCACTAGAGACTGCTCCGATGGCTAACTATCTACTGGTATCATACAGATGGAAATTAAAATCCATGTGAATCCTGAGGTAACGTTTCAGAGTAACAGCCGTGTTAGTCTGTATTCGCAAAAAGAAAAGGAGTACTTGTGGCACCTTAGAGACTAACCAATTTATTTGAGCATAAGCTTTCGTGAGCTACAGCTCATGAAATAAAATATGCTCAAATAAATTGGTTAGTCTCTAAGGTGCCACAAGTACTCCTTTTCTTTCTGAGGTAACGTGTCACTCCCTTCTCGAACCTGTATGCACAGGAGAGCACAGGCTTTAGTCCCTGCCTTCAGCCCTTTTGTTTGTATACCAGTTTACAAAGCACTGTGGTATCTTTTGGAATAAATGGCACTTTATACATTTGTGGCAATGGCCCAAATTCTTGGTCAGACTGCAGCCACTTTGCACCAGTCCTCAGGCTCAAAGAAGTCATAAAGCTAGTGGAGTACTCCCACTGCAAAGGAAAATCCTCCAGTGACAAAAAGCCACCATAGTGGCTCCTTCACCACCACCCATACCAGCTTCCCCAGCTCAGGGACTGTGTTCAGGGAGACAGGGGCATGGCCAGGATGCGCCTGAACCCTCAGCATTCCTTGGTGGCTGTTGGCAGCTGCCATGACACTGCTGTACTTTACATTAAGGGTACGTCTTCATTACCCACCGTCTCGGTGTGTAGTGATCGATCTATTGGGGATTGATTTATCGCGTCTCATCTAGATGCGATAAATCGATCCCCGAATCAACGCCTGTACTCCACTTCGGCAGGAGGAGTAAGCAGAGTTGACGGGGGAGCCGTCGCAGTTGACTCGCCGCCATGAGGACGGCCAGGTTAACTCAAACTAAGATACTTAGACTTCAGCTATGCATATAGCGTAGCAGAAGTTGTCTATCTTAGTTCAGAACCCCCCCACCCCCACCCCCCCGAGTGTAGCCCAGGCCTAAGAAGCAAAAGCGTCAGCCTGACATTCCCAGAATCATCGAGGTGCAACGCTGGCCCTAGACCAAGTGACGCCCTAGATGAGGAGCATCTTCAGCGCCCCCCTCCATTTGTTAAACTTTTGAATACCTTATGAGATTCTACAAACGTCCAGAACATTCTAAAAGGTTAGTGAAAAACGAATCCACATATGGAATACCTGAAATATGTTACCTCAAGAACATTCTATTTCCTCTTTTGTTACTAACAACAAAAACAGCACCGCAAGCCCAGTACCCCCCAAGCCCAGCATCCCAGGCGATCGCCTAGGTCATCTGCTCCTAAATCTTGCCTTGTCAAGACGGGTGTGACTGTGTTTGTGTGTGCGTGTGCAAGAGAGAGAAAGTAAATGTGACTTAAAGCTACTTTTAACCCCCACCACCCGCAGCCAAGCTGCAGTGAGAAAAGTTCACACGAATCCCTGGATCTAGCCCATTATCTTTAATATTTATTAATACAATACATATTATTATACAAAGGGCTCCTAGGACAGAAAGAAAAAAATAAAACCTTCACAATACTGGTTTATTTTTGAAGAGTGGGGCTGTTTCAATACATTTCCCACCTTGAATACTGAGATTTACTGTAAGACCATACATTTATTTCATAGACAACAGTCTCTTATTATGATGTATCCCAGCTAAGTGATTTGAAAAGACAATGTAAATAAAAAACATATTGAGCAGCTATTTTTCTAACTTAAAAACAAAACACAACACAGCACTGCCTAATTTACCAAAGTGACAGCTCTATTTTATATAACCTGTCCTGGCATTATTGCTCAGCTCATTATTACATTATCACTCTCCTGGACTGCATTTGCAGATTATGTGAAAATATACATTGCCAGACTATGATTATTACAGCCCAGCTTCTCCTTTTTCATTTTGATCCTTTGTAAACCTAGTCATTACACTGCCTCTGACTGGCTTCCCTAAATGTCAAGATTAAAATGGGGCATGAAAGCTTATGCAAGGGTGAGTCAGTGAAGCAATTTGAACCAATAAATATCAAAGCAGGCTCTAAGAAGCAAGCAATTCATTTGATACCACATCTTTCAACAAGTCTTTAAAAGATTTTCCTCTGTAGGGTTACACCCTGAGTTTTACGTCTTGATCCCTTTACCGTGCAGAAGCAGTAGTTTGCCTCATTAATATGGTGCTTTATAAGGGAGGCATTTCTATCTGCATTACATGCCAGATTACACTCAGCTCAGCAAACGATCTGAAATCCCATCTACCAAAATATATATTCCAAAGAGTTGGCTTGCCTCACTCTCTCTGCAATTAGCAATAGTTATATTAGTTGATGTGGGCCATTGGCCAAAGAATAAGGGAATGGACCAATATTCTTTTCTGATGTCACTGCAGGTAAATGAATTATAAAAACAAATGCTCCAATATAAAGCTGCCAATACTAATTGCTGGATATGATGCTAAAGTACAACAAACAATGAAAACTTTGTTAAGGAAATGTACTGCTGTGGTCACTTCTTTGCTTAGTATCTTCAAACCGAAGATTACAACAGCCCTCCCACCTCCAGCCACACACTTCCACCCCACAGAGTCTTTTTCTCCTAAGAATTCTATATTCTTCCTGTAATGTCACTTCATTTTACTCACAGTTTCTCTCTCTAGTGAGCACATAATCAGAAATCATTAAGAATTTTAGATACAAAGATTTTATTATTTTCAGAGGTGGACATGAACCAAAATATCAGATCTGAAACTATTAGACTTTGGAGGTGTTCAAAATCTGAATCAAGATCTGGAATTGAATTTCTTCAATGGCTCTTCTCTTTATAATAGGCCAAACCAAACTCTAGATCCAAACAAACCCCACTTGGACTCCAGTTAAAATACTGGATCTGGTTTTTAAACACCCCAGTTTGTTGCTAAATAGATTCAATTTCTGAATTCATATTAAATGTTTTAGATCCACCGTATTCACACCAGTGATTTACAGACATGTTCTGGACCATACAGGCTGTAAGTGGTCCACTAAACACCTGCTGATGCTTTACAGATAACTGGTTGGGCGCTGTCTCCTCCTCATTTCTAGTAAGTAAATTTAATGTATTTTACATAGCCCTATTTTCTGAGCTGTACTTTTCCACGTGAGCAATTACTGCAGTTGCCCAAGTGATGTTAGGTAGTCATGAATGAGAGGGCAGGTGTCCACAAGACACTCTTTCTACAAAAATGTGTCCCATAGTATGTGAACATTGGAGAACATCTGCCATACGACTGACAGTCCTCCTTTTCTAACATGTAGGTGCCATATTTTGTGGTACCCTGTCTATGACTGATTTGATCATCTTAAAAAAGTGAGATTGTTCCCTACCCACAATCCTCCATTCCAAAATAATTTTTGTACAAGGATTACTTAGATTTACAGACATACTGGTATCCTCCAACCAGTGCAGTGACTTACGAACCCACAACTGAAACGCTATATTTCAAAAAAATATACAAGCACCATTGGGGCTTGCATTTCATTTGGGATAAAAGGTCCATTTATTTCAAGACTATCACAGGTCTGCAAAGCCATCCCACCAGGGCTGACGCTCAGGCACTTCAACTGAAAACTGAGAATGGCAGAGCGAAAGGGACGAGCATCCTAAAGGCACCTATGTACTAAAATGATCTGTACACAATTATTTTTTCTCACTCCTTGTTCATTGTGCACTTCATATCCTACCCAATAATTATTACTGACAACTTTTTTTTGAAGCGGTTTGTTTTCGCTCTTCATTTACTTATGATGATATCACAAGGAGAGTATACATTTCATTCTCTCTCTTTTTGTTTTGGCACTGGGCCCGTAAGTACTAATACAAGATCACTAATTGCCCAATAACAAGCCAAGCAATTTGAAAATGTATTTCCTAATGGATGGGTATTACATATTTTAAAATCTTATAAGTAGAACCAACAGAAGAAAGTAATGTGGCTTATGTTACCTTGGACAAAGAAAAATATAGAGAGCTCACACAGTGCTACTCAGATGACACTCCTGTTATGAAGCAGGGGCAGAAAATGGCAGAGGAGTGTGATGGGGGAGTCAGGTTCTTACAATGAAGTTAAGCAAACCCAAACATTTGAAGTGAACCCAAAAGTACAAAAGCTCTTCTGAGCCAACAACAAGTGAAAAATGTGTTACGCTACATAAATGTCATCACTTTGTGACCTGAAGAAGAGCTCTATGTAAGCTCAAAAGCTTGTTGCTTTCACCAACAGAAGTTGCTCCAATAACAGATTGTATCTCCCCCACCTTGTCTCTCTAATCACTTTGTGATGCTACCATTTATGAACTAAGCTTGCAGATGGCTGTGTTTGGAAGATTCAAATGCTTCAGGGCTTAAAGATCACTTTCAGCCATTGGCCTGGCTCTGTTCCAAAGTTCTAGCTCTCCTTTTTCGGGCTCTTGGGAACATAAGGGAAAGGAGATCCAACCCAGGTCCAAAGACAAATGGCACCATCCCCATGTATGTAATTTGCATGTTATACTGGTTGTCAGGAATAGAATACAAGTCATCTGACTCCCAGTGCCTCCCAATTAACTGCTATAGTCACTATACCACAACATGTCTATCAAAATCCATGCCTCCTACCAAAGCCTTCCGGGGGTACGTCTACACAGCAAAAGCTGTCCTTGGGCTAGCCTACCTGAGATAGCTTGAATCCAACAAGCACTGGTAACAATAGCAGTAAAGACAACACAGCATAGGTTTCAGAACGGGCTAGTAAGACAAGTACATACCCAGAGCATGTGCCAGGCATGGACTACCTGTGTTGCTGTGCTGTCTTCACTACATGTGTTAGCCTCCCACTGAGATGGGTAAATCTCTTAATTCATTGGCAGGCTTCAGTTATGAAGCAAATACTGGATTGACACTAGATGGGAAAACTGCCTTCAGTTCCTTGGCTTGTAGTATAAAATATTAAGGGCATCATCCAAACCCCTTCATTGGTCAGTACTGATCTGGTAGAGGGTCTGCAGGAGGGACATTCTCACAAAAGATCCTTCAGTTGAAGAGCAGCTGTAAGTAAGTTTTGGGTCAAATGTGGTATTCACTAGTAGGCATTTTAATGGGATGGTGAAGGAGTCAAGCTTCATTCATAAATAGCTGGATAACCTTGAAACCTTTATTATGGAAGCAGCTTTCACAGTTACCTAGTTAAGTTTGAGCTGAGGTCTGCACTTAAAGCAGGGATTTAATCACTTTGTTGTCTAAGCACAATGCAGCCTTTCCTCCCCAAATTACAGCACTTACTCTTTGACCACAGAATGACTTTTTCTGACCATTCACAAGTAAGTTAGTTAATTAATGTGGGAACTAACATTTAAAAATGGGTTCTTTACGAAATTTAGTACCCGACATCAGACCACTTCTTTGTCCCAAATGACCTTGGTAACAGAACACAGACACTCCAAACTTCCCAAGCAGTTAAAACTCACTAAAAATCTCACACTTATGCTATGTTTGAAGATATTTTGTAGGATAAATGGTCATTTTTATATCATCCTTCATAACTGAAAGTTCCTTCTTCAGTAGGACAAAAATAATCTACTACAGAATTCCACACAGAACTATCCTCCTTCAGAATGGCTGCTGTTTCCCAAAAAGCTGCCCACTGCAACAGACCCGCTCAATAGAGATGGTAAGAAGAATACAAGTGGTATATATATATGGGGTGCATACAGGAGGAGAAAGGTGGGGGGTGTGTGTAGGGGGGGACAGAGGGAAGGAGAAGTTTGGGTGTGTGTACAGGGGAATATAGGGAACTGCAAGAGGCAGGTGAATACAAACCAGCTGTAAACTCAGTTTCACTCACCAGTATGCTCCAGCTGCTTTTGGGTTGCTCCAGAGTGGCATAAAGCAGGAAAAACACACTGATGAATCTGGCCACAAAAGTTTAAATTTAAACAGAAATGATTTCAGGTCGATACTTTAGATCAACACAATGAGAGGCAAAAAGAAATCTCTAAAAACTCAGTTCTGTCTAATCTGGGGCCACAAACTCTAACATGCCTTAATCATGATCACATAGTTATTGCATGGTGTCAGTACAGGGCAGGATTAAAGTTGTTGAGTGTCGTAACTATGCATTTCCATACCTTAACGTGTTTGAATTTCTTTTAAATTTAAACTTAAGTCTGAATTTCATGGGTTTAACACACTTGGTTTTGTAATAATTACAACATTCCTGTAAAGTATTTTATCCTAAATTACTGATATGTACTCTCAACCTTACCTCCATCTTAATGTAGTTTTTTGGCTGTGAATAATGATAATAAAGCATTGACATTTTGCCAGTTGTACAGTATAATCCTTTGAGATAAATCTCAAGTCAGACCTGTTGTCTCAAGAATGGCAGAATCAATTGCACAATTTGTAGATTTCTGTTTAAGAACATAAGTAGATAAATTATCATTGTCTACAAATTGATTTTCTATATCAGACCCATGAAGTGAAAGAAATTAGTCACGATGTCTTATTAGTAACATGAGCTCTAGAGACCGCATATCCCATGAATATGGGCTAGAAGAGCCCTTTGTGTTCTGCCTGATGCAATATATTGCTCTAGAGCAGTGGTTCTCGACTGTGGTCCACAGCTTGTTCAGGGAAACAACCCCTGGCGTGCCACACCGGTTTGTTTACCTGCCGTGTCTGCAGGTTCGGCCGATCATGGCTCCCACTGGCCGCGGTTCACTGCTCCAGGCCAATGGGGGCTGCGGGAAGTGGCGGCCAGTACATCCCTCGGCCCGCGCCGCTTTCTGCAGCCCCCATTGGCCTGGAATGGTGAACCGCAGCGAGTGGGAGCTGCGATCGGCCGAACCTGCAGACGCGGCAGGTAAACAAACCGGCCCAGTGCGCCAGGGGCTTTCCCTGAACAAACAGTGGACCACAGTTGAGAACCACTGCTCTAATGGGTCAGATCAGCCATCTTGATTTATTATGCTGTTTTTGGTTTGGGACCTGTTTATCTAAAAGTGCTCCTTCTCTCTTTATGGGCCAGCAGTTGAGATCAGCTAAGAGGTACTTCTATTCACAGCCCCTAGATTTGAACATCATGCTGGAGAGCTCTTGACTTTGGAATTGGCTGTCTTCATGGTTCTGAGCTTGACTCAGTCTATCAACCTTCAGGGCACTGTGTAGGTTTATTTATTATTTCCTCAATCTTTTGCCTCAGTGGGATGACTGGGAAGGATATTTCCGATAAGCTTTTGGGAGAGACATATGATCCAGAGGACAGGTACTACATTTGGAATCGGGAAACCTGGATTTTTTTCCTGGCTCTGCCTCAGACTTGCTGTGTAATATGGGATAAGTAACTTCACCTCCATTTCCTCTGCTACTTTTTGTCTGTCTGATCTATTTATGGTCCTGGGGGCTAGGACTGTTTCTGACTACATGGTAATACAGTGCCTAATACAATGGGGCCTTGATCTCAGTTGTGCCTTCTAGGCATTACTGTCATATAAATAATAAAAGAGAGGGGACTCTTTTTGTTAATATCTTGTGTTAGAGATTTAGAAGTGAGTTTTATATACTCAGTTTTCTGATGAGCATATTTTATAAATCTTAGAAATAAATTGAGTAAATATGCACTTGTGAAGATAATTTAGGAACCAGGCACTAGTAGTATAAAAAGTCAGACAAGTGTATGGCACATACCCTGCTTGACACACCTAAATTGCAGTGTGTGTCTACAACTGTATACAGGGCAAAGCTTCGTTTTGAGTTTGGTATAAAGTGCTCATGATAATTTGACCGCAGTGTATGTAAGAACATTAGTACAAAAGTATTCATCAATATATCACCCAGCAAATAAATCTCCTCCCTTTCTGGCACCCTAATTCTTAATTACATTGTTGTAATTAGAAGATGAAAGATAAGATCGGTTGCATGGTAAGTTACCTAGCAAAGAACAAAAATCTCCTGGGGAATGAAATTTCAAGAAAGAGGAGGCACTAGCAACATAGCAGGTAGAAGAGGAAGAGCATGAAGAAAAAGACAGGGAAGGGCAGAAGAATTAGGCCAAAGGTGAAGTCGTGATGGCTGACCTGAACCTATTCTCCTTCAAGGGTCACTGAAGGAAATTCTCCCCTCTTTCACTGATCAATTCTTTATCACTCTGCTGTTCTAGATCAGCCTAACCCACGGAAGACATTAGGAAAAAGTGGGATTTTATCTCCAGAGGTTGGGGAAAGGGGATTTATTGGGTTCTATATATATAGCCTTTTCATATGGCTTAATTCTATACGCAGTGTAGTTGTAGCCATGTTGACCCCAGGATAGCAGAGAGAGAAAGTGGGTGAGCAAATATCTTTTACTGGACCAACTTTTGTTGGTGAGAGAGACAAGCTTGGTTCAATAAAAAAATATTACCTCACTCACCTCGTCTCTTTAATTCTATAGACACACACACACATGGATTCTGACATCAGTCATGAAAGTGAGTTACCACAAGACTGGTGTGGTATGGAGACTACTGAGCCAAAGATGTCGGATACTCCTCCTCATGAGGGACAATGGAAAGTAATGTCATTGGTAATGTGTTATGTATGTTATTTCTTGTTCCCCCATATTTACTCTACTGTACATCATTCTGTATCCTTAACAACATCTCTGACTACACCCCATTGTATTCTGGACTTCAACATCAACAGCAGAACAATCTGAAATCTCAAAAATCTAGGGGCAATGCCCTATTCAGAAAAAGTGTCCCAGTGAATGCGGGACAATGGTTTCACATGTACTGTTTCAATTATTTAATTTTGTTGAATTTTACAGATTCTGAAATCCTAGAGGCATGAAGAGCCTACTACTGGAGCAACTGCAAGAATGAAGTCCTCCAGCTTAGGCCACATGCATTCGCAGCGTCATTACATTACCTTGAAGTCTGTGGAGGGACACTGGGGATAAATATTGCTACTGTACTTGTTCTCAAAACACAGATATTCTATCTTTTTGCTTCCTCCCCATATGGAGATTTTTGTCTGGTAGGTAGGGAACCAACGAAGTCAGTAAAAAATAAATAGAAAAGCAGAACAGTAACGAGCTACACCTTCCTCCCCCTTTCAGAATCTCTAGGATGGCTTCCCTGTTTCTATTGGTTCCTAGGCACCTTTCCACCTTGATTTGCTTTGCCAAAACCATCAGATATCTCTGTCATGTGAACTAGGCAGCAAGCCAGCAGGTCAGAGCTTACACAATTTGTGGCGCCTACTTAGTGTCTGAGAGTTTTACCAATCAGTCAGGGCCTGGGGGCAAAGTGTAATTCTCTCTCTCTCTCATTATATATATTTAAATTGCACACATACAAAGGTAAAGTATGAAATAATATATTAGGTTGTTTTTCTTTAACAGAAAAATCAAATCAAAAGACGTCTGTATCTTTTGGACCATAGTTTAATCACTCCACTACAATGGCACTAAGCAGCTTTCATAATGAATATAAAAAAATATAAGCAGACTGACACCTTTTACAAGCAATAAAATTTGGCACAGAATGATTAAAAAGCATAAAAAGTGCTTTAAAGTTGATATTAAAATCTAGTGTTATTTATATTTTTACATCGAGTAAGTTACTCAATTGATTTAATCCCTTATCCCGCTTGAGAGTTAGTTGCCATTAAATTTCGATGAATTTGTTCATTATTTGAAATTATTCAACCACTGTTTTTTGCAAATCTACTTGAGCATAATCAATATACTATTTGCCATGGCTCCTGCTTTGCAGCACTAACAGTATTGTTTCTGTTTCTCTCCCAAGCCTCCAAAGATTTTTCAAGATGGTCACATGAATACTTCCAGTGCAAATACTTGTCAAATTTGTATGATAATTTGTGACCTTTTCTTGTTCCACAAACATTGTTGTGCACTAAAATGGACTCGGATGAATGTTCATGGAAAGCTGTCTGAGCTAAAGCACTGTCATCTATGACCTCAAATGCTGTACTGACTCATAATCACTATGTGGTCCAGCCACTACAGGGAGACAGCCAGCCACGTGTACGTGTGGGTTACATGTGCATTTCTAGCCTATTCTCATTTGTTGGTAGCTACTGGTTTAGGGCCCTGCAGTCCTACCAGTATCAGGGCTTACAGGAACTTTAGAGGCAGCAGCACAAGATTGGTATTACAAAATCTTCTCATGTTTTTCTTACCTATATCCAAAACTATGAGGAGCCATTCTTGCTTAAAAGAATATTTTCCATGTAAATAATCCATTTCATCTGAGGATCTCAAAGTCCATGATAAATATTCATTAAGTAAGAGACATTCATCATCTTATAAGGCAGGTTAATGTTATGATGCCCATGTTAAAGAGAGAGGAATTGTACAGCCAGGAGTCCTGACTCCCAGTTGACATTCCTGATCAATAAACTGCGTTCTTTAAAACAGAACAAAAACCTTAGTTATAAAGAGAGCAGCAAGAACCATGATCTAAGTTAGTGGCATCATGAAAACTATTATTATTGTTTGTGTAATGCTGGCAATTAGAAATGTACAAGATGACTTGTAGTAATGTAGGTGTAAATATGAGGTTATGACAAGTCACAGCATGCCCAGTACATTCCTTGCTCAATAGTAGGGTGCAGCTAGTTCAGCTCATTCAGCCTTTATTTAAAAAAAAAAAAAAAAAAAGGAGGTGGGGTGGGGAGAAACCTGGCTGAGAAATAAAGATGCCTGAATTCCAGGGAATACAAAATATCTCAGGTATCAGACGTTTCCTCCTTGCTGATCCAATGACATCAGAGGCTGGAAGCCTAGAAAGTCTAGCAAATTATTGGGTCTGAACATAGATTTTCTTTCTCCTGCTGTTGAGGCATCTATCTTTATCTTGGGGCATACATCACTGTAGTGACTGAGGACCAGAGAACGGGAATCTATTAAAATCACACAGCTCTTTCTTCCTCTGGTTACACCTGGTCTGGAACAGGTGTCCAGAAAAGCCCCCCTTTTTCTTTCTCAGGATACTGGCACAACAGCAATATATGTGCAAGCTGAGGAGGGTGGAGAAAAGCAACCAAATAAAGAGAATCTATAGGTATCCAAAATGTGCTCATCTCATGCCTAGACTCTCTTGACACTGAAGAGGATAACAATATATATGTACCTATTAGTAGATCAGCTAAAAACAAGGCAGGAATCAGGATACTAAGACTCTTTATTCCATAGTTTTCAAGGGCTTAGGCTAGTTTTTAAGGGCTTACTTGAAGGCCTCTCTGTCTCTGACAGGGTGTACATGTTAAGTGTATTCAAGGGATGATGATGGTTACACTGCCCAAATTCCTTACAAAAGAGGTACAAAAGATGTATGTTTCTTCCATACCCAGGCTCCTGATAGCATGGTGAGACCTGGCAGGTTTGGTAGTTAGTAACATGTGGACAATCTGTGTTCACAGATCCTCTCTATTTTTATACTCTATCATCATTTGCTCTCCCTGCATGTTTGGTATTCCTATATCATCCTGAATATTGCTAAATATTTCCCCATGAAGTAGAGTTACCATGTAGCTACAACTTGCAGAACTTAGTACTGTGAACACCTCCATTTCTTGAAGTACGTTGGAAAAGTGAACATACTCTACATGGTAGTCAAAGATTCCCTACAAGGATGGAGGCAGATGGCAGAAGACAGCATCTCCCTATAACCTCTAAAACAATAATACAATAAGGAATATTGACAGGTGCTGGGATAGCATGAGCACTTTCCATGTCTTTACTAGCTGAGGCCACTGAAGATAAATGAGCTTCTGAATGGTGCTTCCTTCCAGGTAATATTGAAGAAAACACCATGGATAGAAAGATTCCTCAAAGGTCATTCAGCAGGGTAAATTCACCCAGTAAAATGTCTCCGGTTGTAGCTATCACAGAAGATGAAACTTCAACAATCTGGAGCTTAAATTTTTACTTTCTATCCTCAAGGGGTAGACAAAGTATTTTCTAATAATGCTAAGGCACCTCCCCAAAAAATATCACCCATGCCAGTTAGAAGAGGACTCAACTCCAGGTCCAAACAACTAAGTTCAAAACTCAGCTCATGGGCATTTGTGGCTCCCAAAGGCTTTCCGGTACCTTACTCCCAATACATGCTTTGAGTGAGTCAGGTATCCAAAACAATCACAGAATGGTGGGATGTCACGGTGGGAATATGGCCCCATCTAATTTGGTTGTCGTTATTAAAACAATGAATTCAGTGTTTGTCAAAGATGCTGGATGAACAACCCAAGAAATTGAAGACACAGTTTCATACATGGAGCAGGTCTACCTTGTGTAGCAACTCTGTAAGCTTCCTCATACTGCCCTGCCAATGGATCGTAACCCCATTTTGAAGGAATCATTTGAGAGGATGGTTCAGATTCCACTTTCCATTCAATGTGGAGAATCTCTGCAGACCCCACAAACAATGGTGCCAGTTAACATTAATCATAGTGGTGGTCTCTCTAACTTCTTCATTCTATAACATCAATATCAGACAAGGGTCCATTCTCAGTTCTTCAGCTTAGTAATACACCTTCCAATGAGTGTTAAATATTCAAAGATAGGCTGCTTTAAAACATAGATTGGCTCTTGCTTTTCCTCTTTCTGGTCAGTTCTAACCACAGCACTCGATCAAAGTACGACAAATAAAACCATTGCCTAGTTTCTTGATGGATAAAAAAAATATGCTGAACCAGCATGACCTAGCATCCCATTTCTAAATGAATATGCAATATTTCAAACGATTTTCATGGTACAGACTCTTTTCTCTTTTTAAATGTAGAAAACTAGGAAAGAAGCAAAGCTAAATGAAATGGTGCCTTCATGCAAAGCCCCCCTTCTGAAAATTGTTTTAATTCAGGGCAGCTGTGGGTATAGTTTACGTAATAAAAAGCAGTTTTGTTAAAGTGTCTGTGGTTATAGCAAACCAGCGTAGAGACCCTGATCAAAGCTGCTTTGCAGCCAAAGTCATCAGCAATCCGACAGCATGTTTCGGTGAAAAGGACTCTCTCTCAGCTGGGATGTCTCACACCCACCCACAAGACAACCAAAGCTGAGCAGAAAACTTGGTGTAAAATTAAGACACCTTTTCCCCAACTTAGTATTAAATCCTAAAGAGCAGTGAGAGGAATGAGGTGTATACATTGTCACAGGGTTTATGAAATTAACTAGGCTTCCACTGGCTAATGCCCATATGCTCCTGATGAGCCCACCAGACTTGGGGATAGTCACTTTTCTCTCTTTCTTTGGAGCTCTGCTCTCGTGGAGCTCCTAAGTTTTGCAAGAGTAGGTCTATACTTACAGCAAGATTAATAATTATAGAACAATGTAGTCCATGAATTTCATTATATTTCTGGAGTAAGTTATTCATGGAATATATTTTTCGTCATTGGCCCAGCTTATAAAGTTAGGCAAATAATTTAAGAATATATGTGCCATGTGATTTATTTGATCAATTTCACAAAAATGAAGTCTTGAATTATTTTTCCCTATTTTCGCCCAGCTCCAGTTTCAATCTTGCAGATCTTAGGAGCATTGTAAAAAGGAAACTGCATCAATACAACCCTGAGGCCTTTGGTAAATCAGGGTTGCATTTAGAAGGGCGAGGGAGGGGAAGATGTGGAGAGAGATTATTTTAAAGTGGTCTATGAAGGATTTCACCACAGCATCCAGAACATAAACACATCACACCTCAACAAGAGAAGGAGTTTTTTGTTTTTTCTCTGTCTGTCCCTTTTAAACAACTGCCAGCAAATGAAGTAGTGACAAGCCTCATTCTTTTAAATCCAAAACCCAATTAAATGACATCTCTTCACTTTTAGAAGACTGTGTGTTCTGATGTGTAAGAGAGATCCCTGCAGCAATAATGTCCATATCAAATGATAATTAAAAACAGGAGTGAGGAATGTGCTGAGATTTGAACTTTGGACCTCCCAGGCCTGAAGTCCATATTGCAAAACTGGACTTTAAAGGCTCACAGGAGTTTTAAATATCAGACATCTAATCACAACTAGGTTTTAGGGGTGATTGAAAAAAAAGGAACACCTCAGTGCTATGGAGAATATAAAGTGTTCTGAGCATACATCTTACCAAAGAAAGATTTACTCAATGAACGGGTCACATACTTTATGTATAGCTGTGCATCTACAGATAATACTTCTAATATATGTCAAAGATGCTTTCAACAGGATTCACAATGAATCAAACTTGAAAAGAAAGGAGACTCTGAAGCAAGGGTACACCGTATTTGTGATCCAGAGGGCCACAAAGGCTCCACCTAATATCTATAGATATCTGTATACCAAAAGTAAATTCACATAGCCACACTATTTGCTCACACTTGTATCGCCCTTCATAGAATCCATCTAGGTACCTATATGACACTCTTAACCATAGTCTCATGGTCCCTCCTTCTCCTAGGAGTGTTAGCAAAGA
Source organism: Eretmochelys imbricata (assembly GCF_965152235.1). Taxonomy (NCBI): domain Eukaryota; kingdom Metazoa; phylum Chordata; order Testudines; family Cheloniidae; genus Eretmochelys; species Eretmochelys imbricata. Next base: position 19,690,869 of record NC_135579.1, read on the forward strand.
TGTAAAGGAATGAAGAGGCATGACCAAATGAACTAATCTCCCCCCACTTTTTAGAAGGTCATTGTTGGTGCGCATCAGCTGGGCAGTGGAGCAAGCTTGCATTGCCACTGCCTGTGCTATTGATAGAGGGAAGATCTTGGTCGACTGAACGATCAAGACAACACATACACACTTCTTGTTGGATGTGTTGACCAGCATTAAACAGCTTCATCAACACACCTCAATTACAGCAAATGTGTAGCCACAGGCCTTATTTTAGGGGATTTGGGGACTTCGGAATTCCCTCACTACCAGCCCTTTGTATCTGAGGAACTTGAGGGCATGCTGCAAAGTCTATAATTTTGGACTAGCATTTTGAGGAGATTAAGGTGTGTGGGTAGAGTGGTTAGTGGGGTACTGAGGAATGGATGGGGTTTTTGTAACAACCTCTGTGGAACAGTTAGGTTTTGTGGATTTGCTGATATTATCTTATTATATCTTATTGTTACAGGCCCAGAGCTACATCTTAGCTGGGATAGCAGCATAGCTCCACTGATGTCAATAGAGATACTTATAGAAACTGTCAAGACAAAGCAGGAGGGCTTGGCAGCAGGGGAGGGAATAGCTAGGGCATTTGGGGAGTTGGTTTGCTAGCTGAGGCTTTTGGTATTAAGAAAGGGGTGTCTATATCTTTTCCACACTTTTCTGGGAAGGAGTAGAGGAGAGTTAAATCTGTAGAGAGGAAAGTTGAATTCCTCACTCCACATCCCAGGAAGTCCCCCAACCTGGCAGTAATAGCATCTACCCTGAGTCCCCTGGGGTGCCCCATTAAAAAGACTTTTCACCTATAGTGGGCATGAGAAATTGTGTCAAGTCTGGCATTCAGTATTAATGGCGAAAGCAGTACTGAAAGTCAGAGGAAGGGCCCTGGGTTTGCCTAAACATTCACCTTTAGTACTTAAGATTAAGGACCAATCAAAACCCAAAACTCTTGCCTTACCCCTATTCAGAAACTACCACAATTTCTCTGCATTCAAATCCCTTTCTCTTTCACAAGTCCAATGAGGAAAGAGTTTTTATAAACATTGATGAAAATTTTCAAACCACATTCTCCCCGTTATCCAGATTTCCCAGTACATCTACTCAAGGATGTGCCAAACTTTTAGACTATAAGCTCTGTAGGGCAGAACATTTCTAGTTATTTTTGTGTTGTACAGTACCCAGCATATTGACTGTACTTAAGCAATAAGAATGGTCTATTAGATAGGGGAGATCAAGTAAGCTGTGGCATGATCTCCCCATGGGAACATCTAGAAGTCCCCTAACTAGGGACATTGAAATCTAGGATTCAGCAAAGTTTATGGTAATAGACTGTTATATGTGCTGCCCTAGACCCCTCTCTCTGTGTGGGTGGGTGGTATGCACAATATGTGACAATGGGAGAAAGAGAAAGCTTCTATAGTTGTACAACATCAGTGAGGTTGCTAGTCTTCACAGATTGCAGAATCCTAGGAAGTAGAAGTGAAGAAACCCTCACTACACCTTCTCTAGTTCACATCCCTCACCTGAGCCAGTCAAGCATCTTGCAAAGGCAGCCTGCCTTAATTTTACAACAGTAAATTGATATTGAATTCAAAATGGCCACCTAGGCTTTAAATTCCATAACACAAAAAAACAGCCCTTTGCTAGTCTAACTAAAAACCTGTAGGTAGAGTTAGGCACCAGACCAGGCTTTTATGATTAAGAGAAGGAAAACCCATCCCCCACTTCTCTCCCAGCTTCACCCAGAATTAGACTCTGAAAGTAACACCCAGCCCTTTTTATATTGCCTGCTGGACCCTGATTGGCTTCTGCCTTTCTAGTTACTGGAGGACCAATTCTCATTGGTTCTGCCAGCAGCTGATCCTGGTTGGTCTCTCTAGGTAGCTCTGAACTCAGGCCCATATCCAAGAAGGTATTTAGGATCCTAAATTTCAATAGAAGTTAGCCTAAATACTTTCATGGATCTGCACCTCACTGTTTCCCCTCCAAATGACATCCTCTTTGGATGGGTTGCACCAAGGTGGCAGGGCCTCTTGCAAGAGGCATCAAATGCCTGGTACACCCCATAGTACCCTCATACTCTGTGGGACCAATGCATTATTGTTGACATATTGCAGATGAGATCACAGTGCAGGCATTCCTCTCTCCTCAGGTGAAATTGCAAAGCCAGACCTTCACTGCCATTCAGGCCGTGAAGTGTCCACAGGGTAGGACCTGAAAGGAAGTCACTTCACAGAAACATGTGTAAGAGATGAAAGCACAAGGCAAGCTACTGGAGGATATCTTGCCTCCTGGGATGTTGGAATGTATGTTCCAAAGAGAAATGGATACATCTATAGAATCTAGATCTCAGATATTACTCCCAGCTGTAACCAATCAAACACACTCCTCTGCAAGATCAGGGAGTGTGGAACCAATGTCACCTGCAACCCAGTATGCCTCTTCTAACCACTTGATCACACCCCCTTTCCAGTAGGAGGTATAAACACCTGGAACCACCACTTGACTAAGATTAGCTCAAGAAACAGAGAAGTAGAGTAGAGTGGAGCATAACATAGTGAAAGAGAAGAGTATATAAAGCTGTGCTCCAAAGCCAACTAGAGGATTTAGGTCTATGACTTTCACTGAAATTAATGGGTTTGCAGGGATTGCAACCTGGTGTTTTAAAATTCAAGGTTGAAGAGATCTCCAGCTCCTTGAGCTTCAGCATACTTGAGTTGCAGTGTCTTGTTTCCTGGGATTGCTATTGTGTACCCACCTTCCTTTCCGTGAGTTTTGGACAGGAGACTCTGGCTTTTAGGTATGCTCTCTCTCTCTCCCCCCAGCTTTCCTCTAGTGACAGAGGAAAGAAGGGATTTGGAGGGAAAAGTAGTCCTCAATCCAGTAGCACAAAGCTATTGTAGCTGCTGATCAAGGAGCTCAGCCCAGCCTGAGTGTGAGGGACTGGAGGAGGAGGAGGAAGAAGAAGACTGATGGGCCTGGAGGCAGGGAGCAGAAGGGTTATGGATAGTGGTGAGCCGGAGCTGGTTCACACCGGTTCGCTAGAACCGGTTGTTAAATTTAGAAGCTCTTTTAGAACCAGTTGTTCCTCGAGGGACAACCGGTTCTAAAAGGGCTTCTAAATTTAACGGGCCAAAAGTGGTGCTTTAGGTGCTGACTCCATGGGTGCTCCAGCCCTGGAGCACCCAAGGGGAAAATTTGGTGGGTGTAGAACACCCACCAGCAGCTCACCTCCGCTCCGCCTCCTCCCCTGAATGCACCACCCCGCTCTGCTTCTCCGCCGCCAGCCCCCGCCACCGGCTTCCCGCAAATCAGCTGTTTGCACGGGAAGCTGGAGCGGGCTGAGAAGCAAGCAGTGGCTTCGCGCTCAGGCCCAGGGAGGCAGAGCGGAGGTGAGCTCGGGTGGGGGGGCACGTGAGGAGGGCCTCCCGTGCCGCAGCAGGTAACTGGGGAGGGGGCGCCAGGGAACCACTCCCCGCCCCAGCTCACCTCCTCCACCCTCAGCCTGAGTGTGAAGCTGCGGCCTGCTTCTCAGTCCTCCCCGGCTTCCCGCCAAACAGCTGATTCGCGGGAAGCCGAGCGGGGGGGCGCTGAAAAGCAGGGCAGTGCATTCAGGGGAGGAGGCGGAGCGGAGGTGAGCTGCGGCCAGGCGCGGGGCGGGGAGCTGCCAGTGGGTGCTCTGCACCCACCAATTTTCTCCACGGGTGCTCCAGCCCTGGAACACCCAGGGAGTCGATGTGATCACACTTTTGATGGGATCAGTGGGGGGAGCAGCTGATCCCCCCGCCCCTAGGAGCCAGAGGGAACTGCCGGATGCTTCCTGGGAGCTGCCCCAGGTAAGCACTGCCAGGACTCCCCACCTCACCCCCCGGCAGGTGCCTCTGGCTCTTAGGGGTGGGGTGGGCACCCACTACGGTGGCCCATGAGACCCTCCTGCCCGGTTCTGGGGGCAGACAGGGGAGGGGGGTGGATGGGGCAAGGGTCCTGGGCGGGGGGGTTGGATGGGGCAGGAGTCCCGGGGGGCGGGGATGGGCAACGACCCCCTCGTGGGGTGAGGAGGGAACCAGTTGTTAAGATTTTGGCAGCTCATCACTGGTTATGGAGGAAGTCTGTGCACTATGAGAAGGCAAGATAACCTTTTGTCTACTTCCTCTGCAGAAGGAGGAATGGCATGGAACACAATGAATGAAACACAATATCCCAGAAACAGTAGATGAGGACAGTACAGGAGCCTGGCCTTAGAGATGCAATTTTCCAGTCCAGCAATGGTGCCCAGATGAAGGCTGTCAAACCCTTCAAGAACCTCAGTCCTGGTCTCCAAACTCTACCCCCTTCACATCCACTCCCTATTATGTCCTCACATTGAGGAGAGGGCTCAGGGGGTACTCACTGAAGTTTTCTCCCCAGAACCATCCCCTCGTATGAGGGAGACTGACCTGTATGTCCCCTTGTAAGGTGAATATCTGTCCCCTTGTGAGGTGGATATCCATTCCCTCCCCAGTCATTGCCCTACTCTGGCTATCCCACCACAGGCCATCCCACCAAACCAGAGCACCATCCCTATTGCTACCTCCCCTCAAGATGAGACTGTGTGCACCCCCAAATCAATTCTCTGCTAAGATGCAGCCCTTCCAGGGACTAGACTGTCCCCTGCCTGCCTCCCTATGAGGGTCCCCTTCTTAGGACCTCCATTTGCCCCTCTCATGGTATCCCCAGAGAAAATGAATGTCATGGGTGCAGGCAGGGCTTCTGGGTAACTCTTTAGAGGGCACCCCTAAAGAATACTAGGAGACTGTTCTGCTGAGAGTGGTAACTCAGGAGGGGGTGCTCTTGTCTATGCTTGCTTATCCTAGTATCCCAGTGCGGTGGTAGGGGCTGCTACACTGATGAAGGTGACTCCTTTAGGGTAAGTCATAAATCCAAGGTCTTAACCCTGCCCCATCCTCCACAAGCATTAAAAAGCTCTTAACTTTCCCCTAAGACTTGGGTGATTAAACTCAGTGTCCTCGTGGGCCAACTCCCAGCTCAGGTAATTCCATCCATCCGCCCTGCAATTTCAGGTGGATATAGAAATTTCCTATATATCTTGTTCTTGTGCAGCATTGCTGTGTCCCACCCCACAGGAGGCTGCATTCCAACAACAAGTAAGAGGTCCTTGTGCAGAACATAGCTTCATGGATCAGGTGCAATCTTCCTCTTTGGTGAGGAGAGAACTCCGCCTGTTCCTACTGGATAATCAGTTCCCTGGGTCTGTCTTTATATTTTCTCTCTGAGGTTATGGAAGGTTTGGGATTGGTTCTTAACAAGTAGAATGAGTCCAGTGAGAGAGAGAGAGATATAGATAGATATAGGCCATTAGGGGCTATCTTCCCTGCCAAACTCATCGGTCAGATCTCCTGTTCAATAGGGTCAGGCCAGGTCAGTTCTTGGATGGCAGACCTCCAAGGAACACCCAGGTGTTACAAGGGAGTATTATGGGTGGCTCAGTCAGGTACACTCCCACTTCACAGCTCAGACCAATGTGCTCGTATGGTCCAGGAGAGGGCTGTGCTGCTGCTGGAAGTGCTGTCCTTCAGAGGAAATACCATCATTTACTCACTAACTCCTCTGTGCTAGTGTTCAACACTTTTGTCAACCTGGTGGCTTATTGAATACAGTAAATTCCTTTACAAGTCTTTCCCCTCAGTGACAAGGCCTCAGGAAGAATCACTTGGACTAGAACTGAAAGATAAGCAAAGCGATGATGCCATTATTATTAGGCATCTATTATTTGTATTAATGTTTCACCTGGAAACTCCGCCTGAGAGGTGCCCCTTAGCCCCATGCTCCAAGCAGCTTATAACCCCAGTAAAGACAAAGGGGAGGAAGAATAGTTGGGGATAATGGTCCGGAGAAGTGGGAAGCTTTTGCTAACAGCTCCAGTATTTGAATTCTAGCCTTACTAGAGGGTCAGGCATTCCCAGTGACTGTCTGAAATTCATTTCCCCTGTTGGTCCAGCAAGCGTTATCTCTGCATTGTTGACCTTCAAAGCAATATTCCAAGTCTGATTATTCACTTAGGCTCCTCCTAAGTAAGCTGTTTGAGGGGCTAAGCATTTTGTTGTTCCTTGAGTTAACTTTTGTGGGTTTAATTTACAGAAAGCAACCCAGGCAGCATGACCCTTTGTGCACTCTTGCAATCCATTAAAACAGGCCTCAGAGCGCTTTTCCATAAGATGTCTTGCCCTGTGGTCTGGGCCAAATTCCTAAGTAGCCACATTCACCAGCCTATCTAAATCCACCCTGCAGTTCACTTCCTGCTCTGACAATGAGTAACTGCCTTGTACAGGCATCAAGGGAGGCAGGGGGGAGGCTTGGACAGCTGGATGGGGGTGCCAGGGTTTTGGGGAGGTGGTTTTGACTTCAGGCATTTAAGCAGCTGCTGAGGTGTTTGGTATAAGGGTGGGGGTGTTTTTTCTCTTTCCCTTCCAAACAGGGGTATAGGGGACTCTACGTCTGTGGGGAAGGGAGTTGAATTCCTCAACCCACCTTCCCTCGAAGTTTCTTCCACCTGATGATAGTAGTATCCTCTTCCCATAGCCCCTGCTCCTTCCACTGGGATGGGAGAGGTTCAACTTTAATCTTGCTGTGCTGCTGAGGGACCCCGCGTTGCATGCCCAGTAAGGCCTGCAGCACAAGACTCAGCTGTTCCTTGTTCAAACTCTGTGTAGATGGAGGAGTTGTGCAGGCTCAGAACAGTCAGTCTCTTCCCCCCCACCTCCACTCCACCACCCCATTCCTCCCATTTCTGGGCTCCTTGCAAGTTCAGGCTGTGCAGCCAGCAAGAACTGGCCCTGAATTCAGGCATAAGATTGCAGGGATACCTTTTTAGCCTCCATCAGCCCCATTGCTGAGGCTTCTGCTGTCTGCAGGTCATTCTATGTTTCTCCGCTGGAGACGTGTCCTCACATACCCTTTAAAGCATCTCAATTCAGACTTTAAAGAAGATAATTGTCCTCTTAAAAAACAAAACAAAAAACTAAACCCTGATCATATTAGCAGCCCAGCCAGACCATACAGCTCACTGCCTGTAAGTGTCCCTCCTCTGGAGCACATTTAACATGTTTTCAATTCTCTGTCTTAAATATTTATTTATAGGTACAAACTCAAGTGTCTTAGTGCTGCAGGCCATGACTTAGAGTTTCATAGTCGATTAGTGTTTTGCTCCCTAGCATTAATTTGAGTAGTGCCTTTGGACTCTGCCAGACATTTGTGTATAATGTTCCTATTTGTCTTTACCTGACATTAATTAAACTTTAAAAAATTAATCAGAGTAAATTGATAAAATATACATCAGGGTGCTTTCTCTTCTCTCCCCCTCTCCCCTCCAACTGATTCTTTTTCAGACTTCTCTGAACTACAAGCAAGGACATCATTCGCACTAGTTCAATAGTGTGGCTAAAAGGATAGAAAACAGTGGTGACATTTTGTGGCATTTATTCCTGATTCTATTATCAGGACTGACTGTCTTTCCAGTGCAGGCTGCCTCTTCTAGATCACCCTCTCTCTATAACAAGGACCTCATGTTCCAAATGTCCTGCAACAATTTACTACTTGGCAATTGCTGTGACTGAGCACAGACTGGTAGGAACAATACTTTAATCATCAAGAACAGGACATCTCACTTACCTTTATTCCTAGCTTGTTGCCCAATTTGTGAATCTCATTCCACTGCTAATTTTGCAGTGGATCTTGTAAAACCGTAGGTAAGTAGCATCTCAAAAATCTAGCACTAGTAGAGAAATGTAGTGATCCCTTCCCACTGTCCAAGTCTCGTTTCTGATAACAGCAGGTAGAGGGAAAGGGAGCATTAACAAAACGGTGGTGCAGAGAGAGATCCAGCTATGGGGCATTTATAACTAATTGGATCAGATCTACACTTTAAGAAACTTAAATCTACTTAAATTTCTGCAAACATACATTAAGATTAAAAATGGAATAAACCTGATAGAAAGAATGCTAATTCCTTTCACCTTTCCTCCTGGTCATTAGTTTTTTTACTAATGGAGGATAGGTTCATCGGTGGCTATTAACCAAGATGGTCAGAGATGCAACCCCATGCTCAGCGTGTCACTAAACTCTGACTGCCAGAAACCAGGAAGGGAAGAGAGCGATGGATCACGCCAACGGCCCTGTTCTGTACACTCCCTCTGACGCTCAGAGAGGATACTGAGCTAGATAGACCATTGGCCTGACCCACTACAGCAGTTCTTATGTACCTCTTTAAAAACTAATCTAGTGCAAAACATTCCCAAGCAAGGTCCATGGATACTGCTATGATTCTGTTACTAAACAGTGAACTGACAGATCTCTCTTCTTTTCCCCCTTGACGCTTGAGATGACAAACACGTATGGAGTTTGTAAGAATATAGTAGACACTGTTTAATGGAAGATAATGAATTCATGATCAAAGGTTCTTCCAGATGTCCACAAAATCACTAATACAATAAAATGTTTCCCCCAAATATTAGTGTATCTGGTTTTAACAGGTGCCTGTATTCCATAATTTAAAGACATGATCTAAGATTTTGAAGAGTGACTAGTGATTTTGGGTTCTGCAATGATTGAGTGTCCCAACTTAAAAAGACAACTTGAAGTCTGTTTTTCAGAGGGTGGGCACTCTTACATGTTCTAATTTTCATCAGGCAATCGCCCTTTTATAATAGCATTGAGAAAATTACACTCAGGACAATTTTCAAAAGAACTTAAGTGACACCACTTAAGACCTTAAGTCCCATTTTCAAAAGTGACTTAGGACCAAATTTTCAAAGGTGTTTAGGACTTAAAGATGCATAAAGGCACCTAGTGGAATTTTCAAAAGCTACATACAGAGATAGGTGCCCAGGCCCTTTTGAAAATTCTGCTAGGTACCTATCTTTACCTTTGGCACCATGTGCCTTTAAAAATCTGGCCCTTTGGCACTTAAGGCATATCTACACTTACTGGTAGATTGGCACTGCTGCAATTGATGCAGCAAGTATCAATTTGCTGGTCCGGTGAAGACACACTAAATCAATGGGAGAACACTCTCCCATTGATTTATGTACTCCACCTCCCTGAGAAGCATTGGTGAAGTTGACAGGAGATGCTCTCCCATCGACAGCATAGTGTAGCCACTGCAGTAAGTGGATCTAACTAAGTTGACTTCAGTTGCATTATTCATGTGACTGAAGTTGCATAAGTTAGATCGATTTACTGTGGTAGTGTAGCCCAGCCCTTACAGTGAAATTCTGGCCCCACTGAAGTCAATGGGAGTTTTGCCATGGATTTAAATGGATCCAGGATTTTCTCTTAGGAACCTTTTGAACCTCAATGAAATTCATAGGTGATGTAACCTCCTAAATTCTGAGGTTCTTCATTTCTGTGTGATCTACCAAGTAAAGCACACACCCCCTTCCCCATTTTGTTTACCTTGTCTTTGCTGTGTTTGTCTCCCGTGGCATTGTGCACTCACAATTTACCTAACTGCAGCTGCAGCCTGAGACTTACCATGAATGTAGGATGCAGCACTGTTATGAGATGATGCTTCCAGTACAATATAGTTGCCATATTGCATCAGTTATAACCCCAATAATCCCCTAGTCTTGCAACTGTAGTTTGCAGTGCAATGAGTATGTATCCTAATGCCTGGGAGGAGAGATGACACAGGTGCCAATTCCACTTATGTGGTAAACAAGCTAAAATTTACAAACATTAAGACTCTTCCAAAAGTTTTACAAACTGATGATATGCAATATGGAGTGAGGCAAAAGAAGTATCTTCATTTATTAGGGGTCTTAACTTGACTACAATACTTAACCTATTGATAACTGTTTTACACTAACTCCTAAATTAAGAGAAATTCTAGCCTTTTGAAACATTTTCTGTAGCATAACCCAATTGTGTATTCTCACTGTATATGTATTAGTATCTTTGTATATGGTACCACCATTGAGAATGTATGGGGACTCAAACTCTTGCACTAATGTAAGCACAAAAAAATCCCACTACACTAGGGCACCAGGATAAGCTTCTTCTGAGGAGCAAATACTAGAAGAAAACTGGTTTAATGGTTTTAAAGTTGTGAACATTTGAAGTCATCAGGTTGAATGTTGTTCAAAAAAAAAATCTCTTCAAAGTTAGAACTGTGGACTGTCTCGGTTTGGGATGATCTCAAAACATGGGCAGGCTCAAGCAAGGGATTGTTTCACACTGGACATCATTTAAACCTCTGAACTCCCTCAAAAACTCTGGGCCATTCAACTTAAAAATGATCATTGAACTTGGCTTGTTTTGTAGCACATGCGGAGACACAGCTTTCAGAGTTGATCTTTATGTACCATGTGTTCCCCTAACTTTCTGTAAGGCAAATTGTATAAGAAATTTTATTTTTATTCTACTGTATTTTGGACTAATTGACAGCAATATCACATAAAAAGATAATAAGGCAATGTTGCACCAGCTGAGGATCTGCACATGCATGTGTGTATATATATATATATATATATATAATAAAATTCAATCAAAGCATCTAGAGTCTGGAATATATGCCTTTTTGTACAGTTTACTTTGAAATAAATAAAGGGTATACAAGACCATAGAGATGTCATAGAAAACTTGTAAGAGTGTGCTATTTAGAAACAATTGTACTTCTATTTAGATACTGTATATTTTTTGTATTTCTTTCCCATTAATTCTTGTGATTCTTCATAGGGTGGCTGCTAGTTACTGTTCCTACAACTACTAGTAGAAGTAGGCCTGAAACAAAGCCCCAAATCAGAATTTGTGCCAGCTTTGTAAAGTATGCATCCAGATACAGGTCTGAATGTCACGACTGGCCCTATCCTTATAACTGTCCAAACCAATGTCTCAGGTCTGACCATGTGAACTATGAGAAAGTTTCCTTGTACTCCACCATCCATCTGTTGTCTCTTGTCTTAGAGTGTAAGCTCTTTGGGGCAGAGACTTTTTTGTCTTGTGTTTGTACAGTGCATTGCACAAGGGGGACCTGATCCATGCCTTGTGCTCCGAGGCACTATGACAATACAAATAATAACTAATGTTTCTGTCTAGTCCTAGCTCAGCCCCTTTTCCACTTAGAAGAGACATTTGCCCAATAACAGAATTGGTGTTGTGTAAGAGGTAATCTACTCATGATGCTTATTAAGTCCTCATCCTCTTTTGTGATATCACCACTGATTGCTATGGCAGTGACTAAGATGTTCTAAACATCAAGTGAACAATAATAAGCAGCAGCCCACTAGTGCCTATTGCTCGTGTCAGATCCCCGTCACACCTGCCTAAAACTGTCAGATGACCTCATTCTTCCAAGCTGAGGTGACCAGGCAAACCTAAGGGTAGTCTGTATTTTGATATCAGAGTAGAGAGTTAAAAACTTTTTTGCTGCAAAGCTCATCTTCTTGTATTGTAACCATCAGAGTAAGGTAGGTGTGTAATAAACCACACACAATTTCATTTGAAAGTTACATCTGCCCTGTGGGGGGGATTACATTTTTATGGATTCCCTTATCTTCACTCCCCACATAACTTTTTGTTTGGTTAAGTGAATAGCGAGCTACTGCTTAAATGCTGCTTATGTCCCGTTTGAATCTGCAACAGCCTGGTCTCACATAAAGGGTAAGGGGTATCTTTCTAGTGAGTCTGCTTCCTGCAGACTAATGGCTTTGTTCAGATGAAAGAGACACTTGTCATAAAACCTCCAGTGCTAGGTGCAGAGACCTGGGTGGATGTTATGCCCATGAAAGTGAGACACACCCAGCACCGGTTAGATCCAGCACAGTGAGGATAGACGTTACGCTAGCGGGGTCAATCACTTTAATACACGACAGCCCTGACCACCCTCAATATTTCTTGATCACCTGTTTAGCAGATGGGAACAATCATGCCTAGCTGTGTTGTTTTAGCTGGTTGGTCCTAGAATATTAGAGAGACAAGGTGGGTGAGGTAATATCTTCTATTGGTCCAACTTCTGTTGATGAGAAAGTTTGTCTGTCTCACCAACAGATGTTGACCCAGTAAAAAATATTACCTCACCCATCTTGTCTCTCTGGATCCTATGGGCCCGACAGTGCCCCCCCAGGCCCTAGAGGGGACCCTAGGGATATGTATTTCCTGAAGGGGGTGTGGGGTCAGGCACTTCCAAGGCAGTAGTGAGTCACCATCTTAGGAGCCCATTCAGTTCCCCTGGCAGGGTCCAGGATCCACGCATGGGGCATGAATGGGTGCGCTATATGCATTTTCCTCCCTATAGTTTGCCATTGCCCCTCCTGACAGCCCATGGGGAACAGAAAACCTAAGTAATACAGTCCCATGCTGCAGTAACATGGCTCCACTGGAGCTAGAGGGGAGTGCCGGGATCCCCAGAATTAGCAATGATATCCTTACCCTCCAGCAGATCTTAGGGATCTTCCGAGAGAAAACCCCAACTCCTCCCACCCTTGTGACCAAAGAATTCAGAGGAAACTCCATGCTATACATCTTCCCCCAAGCCCATGTGAGGTTTTTTCGGGGGGGGGGGGGGGGGTCAGTCAACACTATTAAGATTATAGGCCTTCTGGAGGCACTAATAGCTAGATCCCAAAGGGACCTGGATGCCTAACTACACCTTAGGTGCCTAAATCCAACATTCAGGCCCTACCAATATCCTCAAACTCCCCCGTAACCCTGGAGGTGCCTACAGCCCCTAGGCACTTATGTTTCTTCCAGCAAAGTCCCCCAGGCACCTAAATGTTTGTCAGTACACATATGCCAAGTCACTTAAGTCCTGATGATTCTGAGCTGCTTAGCACCTAGCTCACGCCTGTGAAAGGGACTCTTAAACTTGGCATTCCCCCACTTAGCTAACCTACATGGACCAATCTGGTAGGCATCAGGCTGAGCAGAGATTCGAACCTGGGTCTCTTACATCCGAGGGGGGTGCCCTAAATACTGGGGATACGGGGGGGGCAGGCACCATCATCTCCTTCCCCTTTTCCTTCATGTTTTATGCGGGTTAAGCATACTCTGAAAACCACCATCATTGTTTTTTTGTGGGAAAGGATTAACTTGGTTTATTTGGATGGAGCTCAAGTCCTGCCCCTCTCCTCTGTATTTCCTACTGGCTAGCTTAGGTGGTTCCCTGCTCAGCTTCCTGGCTTCTATGAATCCCTTTTCTGGGTGTCTCACTCTCCCCATGCATTGCAGTGGGAGGCTGGATGCCAAACTCAGGGCATTCCACTCGTTGGCAGGGTGCCTAAAAAATTTAGCTGCTGTATCACCTATGTCTCTGTGGATCTAGCCCTCAGTACCTTGCAGGACCCAGGCACATGCGATGAGCGCTAAGACTTGTACTGTTGTCATAGTGTTTAACACAACGGGACTGTGACGGTGGCCGAGGCCGCTAAGTTCTATGGCAATATAGCAACGTTTCTCAACAACAACTGAACTGGGGACAACTATAGCTCATATGGCACCTGCTTCCCCCCCACTTCTTTCCAAACAGACAGAAGTGGAAAGCGTGTGTATGGCAACCCATTTCCCCCATGCTCCATCAACACACCATGTCAAACATTGAAGAGGACAAAAGTATACACTGAGCTTGGGTGAGAGCTCAGCGGAATCTTTTCTACTTCTAAAGAAAGTTTGAAGCCAAGTCTCCATGTGGATAGGATCTAAGTTCAATTAAAAAGAAAGTGCATTTCAGCGCTAACCCAAAGTCCACTGAAGTCCGTGTAAAGACTCCCATTGACATCAGTGGGCTTTGGATCAAGCCCCTAAAGCATGCGAACAGAACAATTTACATTGAGCCTGTCTTTATTTTCCCATGGCATGGATTTTTAAATCATTGCTAATGAGGCAACGAGGGCAATTTCAATATTAATTAACAGTTGACTGTTCTGCTAGTGAATAAAACCAATATGTATCTAGGTATAAATGTCTGGTCTCCAGAACAAAAAACACCATTTGTTTGCTAATATAAAGTAAGTACTCGCCGTGAGACATGGACCACATCCAGCCAATGAAATCTTATTTGTCTTACTGATCATCCTGGCACAAAAGATCCTGGATGATCTAACTAAGAAGACCGCTGCCTCTCTCAAGTTATGTTCCTCAAAATTTTGAGACAATCTCAGCAGATAAATGATATAACATGTTTCCCATTATGATATTAACGTAAAGCCAGACAGCCTTACATTTGCCTTAGTTCATGCAAATAATTCAGCAGCAAGCAAATCAGAAAAAAAAAGAATCCCATCATCACTTTAAGTCAGTCACCTGTCAAACATTTAGCTGTTTGTGACTTTTAAGGCACTGTATCTTTGCCGTGTGGTCCTGGCACTTAATTGCGTTAACACAAACCCTCCACCCCTGACAGAAAAGAAGAGATAATTATTGCAGTGAATGTTGTTGCTTTGACTTGAAAGTCCATTCTAAAGAAAGTATTAGAGAAGACTTTCTTGTGGCTGAAAGATCAGATTACCACAATTAAAGTAAAAAGGAGTGGTGCCATTTACCCTGCATGTTATGACACATAAAAGAAAATGATTCAGGCAAGAAAAATAATTACACATCAGTTTGTGTTTGGCAACTTTGTTTCATACATTTGGGCCACAAACCAAAGATAAAAAGGTATTTTTGCCCAATGTATTCTCTGCTTTTAATAGGTCAAGATGTAGGTTGTGTTTAGAGGAGTATTTTTTGCCTGCCATACAGTGTTTTATCAGAAGTTGGCTTTTTTTAACCTCCATAGCCGAACAATTATGTAGTAAAGTTTGGTGCAACTTTCATCACAAAACCCCAAACCACCCCGTGTGTTTCTCCCAATTTCAAAATTTCACTACACACCAGAAGCCAAGCCTGGCTTTTGCAAAGCTGAGTTGAATTTCAAGAAAATCTGGGACAATTTATGGGTTTGCGTGGAAACTACCTGAAAGGACAATATGGGCTGAGTTTCAGTTTGAGCTTTTGAGTTCATTTAAAGCTGAAATGCCAGGGTCCCAAAGCTATGCAAAGCAAATCCCTGACAACCAAAATCAGCAAGATTCACATGGGTTTCTATAAGCTGGAGAGTGACTGCAAATGGCAGGGTTATGGTCTCATCAGTGTTCAAGGGGACTTTTAGTTTTGAAACTGCAATAGGTGTTAATGAGTTACATGGTCTCAGCTGGAGTACTGTGTCGACAGAATTGTACAGATATGGAGGTTAAAAAAGTCAACTTCTGATAAAACACTGTATAGCAAGCAAAAAATACTCCTCTAAACACAAACTACTTCTTGACCTATTAAAAGGAGAGAATACAAATTGGAGAAAGTCCTGAGGAGAGCAACAAAAATGATTGACGGTCTAGAAAGGATAACCTATGAGAAAAGATAGAAAAAATTGGTTTTAGTCTGCAGAAGAGAAGACGGCAGGGGGGACTTGATAACAGTCTTCAAGTACCTAAAAGGTTGTTATAAAGAGGAGGATAAATTGTTCTTCTTATCCACTGAGGACACGAGAGGAAGTAATGCAGCAAGGGAGATTTTGATTAGACATTAGAAAAAACTTCCTAACTTGAAGGGTAGTTAAGCACTGGAACAAATTATCTAAGAAGGTTGTGGAGTCCCCATCACTGGAGATTTTTAAGAGCAGGTTAGACAAACACCTATCAGGAATGGTCTACTCTAGACAATACTTAGCCCTGCCTAAAGTGCAGGGGACTAGACTAGATGACTTATCAAGTCCTACATTTCTATGATTCCAAGGGTGTTAGCTCCTTGTGCCTTGAGAAGAGAAAATATGCCTTAGATTACATTGGCAATAATAAATATTGAGATGAGCTTTAAAACCTGCGTGGGCTTTTCAGGATAGCGTGACAACATTTTACACAATGTCTTCAAAATGCCCCATGACATTCGGGCTGTGAACAGTATTTAAATCCAAATATGATGAGCTGACTATAGTACAGCTCCCTTCCTATAACTATTTTGGAAATAAATATTGGTTCAAGTTCCTATTTAGTCTCAACCTCAATACTAGGCAGGTGATAACTGGCAGAAATTCCACCTATACTACCATTCTACTTGCAGGTCAGCAAATGGTGGTGTCTTGTAGTATAAAAATCACCTATGATTCAGAAAAAGCAGCAAAGAGAGAAAGAAATGAAAATAAGATGGAACATACACATGCTTCAGAGAGAATCTATCAGCACAGGTCCAGACTCTCAGCTGGCACAAATCTGCGTACCTCCACTGATTTTAGTACAGAGCTATTATAATGCAGCTGGGTCAATTTATATCAACTGAGGCTCTTGCCCTGTAAAAGATTTATTTCTTTGTATGTGATAAGAATTTAGTTCAGCGAAATAGTACTTGTCTCCATAATATGTGAACAGCAAACATGACGCAACGTAGCCCTATACAGTTTCACTTTCCCATGAAATAAATTTTGAACATAAATCATGATTAATTATTACAAGGAGGCAATTTTAATATTAATTAAAAGTTTACTGCTCCTGTATCAATATGTATTTTGGAGTGATCACCTGAGCACAGGGACAGAAAGCATCTGCATTGGCAAATAAAATAAAGCTTTCAAACATTGGGAAAAATCTAGCCAGTGGAATCATTTTTGTTTTGTTAGGAATATTTGTATTTTAATAGAATAATGTAGAATAAATATGACATAAATTACACTGATACAATTTGGCAACTTACACCTCCTTCATATGTGCCAGCCTATATTTAATTTCAAAGACAAGAGACACTGGACTTCTCTGCAGTAAGATAAAGAGCATTAATTTTAATACTGTGTGTGTCCACAGAACGCATCAGGGTTGGGTAGAATGTTTTTATTGGCATGCATCTGAGATGGGGCCACATTACTCACAACTGGCATAGAGGCGTGTCTTATACAGGTCATCCCAATAGATGTGTAATCCCTATACTATTATAGTTTCATTATTTTGCATGGGCATTTCTGAAAAGAATTAATTACAAAGCTTTATTTTAAAGAAAAATAGTGAAACTTCCAAGTCCTTTTTAATGCTCTTCATCTACTAGCAGGTGTCACTGCTGAGTGACACAATTCTCTAGGGAGAGCCACTGAATAGTCCTAACCTCCTACCAGCTTGGGGAATCAAGGGACATCACATTTGGAATTTTTGCCTGCTAGGTAGCTGTGATACTTATTCTACACCTCTCCCAAGGTACCAAGAAGCTGGCCAGGCCCATCCATAGGCTCATAAAAAGAATGAGCACTTTTCTAAAGACCCTGAAACGATTGCAAACAAGAAAGGAAGTTTAGTCTTTCCATTGCAGTCCAGAAACGCAAACGCTTCAGGAGAAAAAAAATGGAAACACATGAAAAACAAATTGAATACACTCAAAATGTAATGAAAGGAAAGTCTTTTTCCATCTTAGTTAATGCTTTAAATTAGAATGTTGATATACAAGCTGCAAAACAGATGGGGACAGTACTTTCTAATAATTTGTTACTGAATGTAAAGCTCACGAATGGGAGGAACTAATAACAACATTAGCTAGAGCTAGACTTCCTGTAGACAGGTGCTATGTTAGTTTCCCCAGCATAATTCTGCCAAAGCATCTCAGTCCCAACATGCAGCACCCCTGCTACCCCAGTTCAGGCGTTTTCCCATTCCACCTCAGTTCTTTCAATGCCCTCCAGTCTTGACCCGCAATACACCCTAGTTTGTTCCTCAGCCTCCTTATCACTCTCCAGTGCACCTCATGTCTGCCTCCTCTTATGAAGATCCTCCACACAGCTTTGCCAAATGGACCTCATCAGGAACCTATTCAGTCCTGATCCTCTGGCTTTTCCAGATGTGACCCTCTCCCCTTCAGCAGTGACCATCAACTGTGGCAAAGTATAGGGTCATTTGAAGTATGCATTCAAATAGCCAAGGATGCTGCAAGGATTTTGAAGGCCACCTTGAGTTTTGGAGGCTGTGGCTGATAATAGCTTCTGATTCAGATAAATTACCATTTACACATCTAATATTCCCTTAAGAGAATGTTCTGATGGCATCATGATGCTACACAGAAATGCTACAGTGATGGAAACTGTAGAAAAAAATCATGGATTAAATAGACCCACCCACCTACTTGCATTTTTAATGCTATGCCATGCCAAATTCCTTTGTTTTTTAATATGACTGTATCTAACTAGAAAAATGTCTTATGGCCCCACAGTCACTACCACAAAAGCTTATCAGATCATGTGTGTGCAAACTTGTACTAACAAACAAACAAAAAAATAAAACCCGTCCCCAGCCTTGAAATCGTCCATCAATTCCTTCTACTGTTCCAGTGCTTGACATGTATTCTGTTCCCTGGTTTCATCTTTCACCTTGCTTGCATAGCTGCTTTCTAAGACATTTGTCACGACCGGCTCACAGCACACTGAGCTGATTTACAGCAGCAATTAATTCCATATCAGTTGGGAGGGGACGGGTTCATATTTTAAAAATAAAAGTAGCAAATTATATCCACAAGTGTGAAAATGCCACTCCTAGGTTTTTATATATAAAATTTTAAATACTGGGTTCATGTACAGGTGACAAATACAAGGGGACGGGAAGGAGGGGAATACAGAACCAATAGATTTGGTATCAGATAGCCTGTCTCAAGTAAAAATGAGATTGCTGGTCACATCCTACCTCAGTGATACCTATCCTCCCTGCACAGACACATGCAAGCTAGGTCCTTAACTCCTGTAAATCAGCATTGCTCCATTGAACCCAATAGAGTAATGCTGATCGACACTTGAGGATGGGGGCTAGAGCTGGCAACCTCCACTCACAGCTGGAATCATGACGGATGTTGCAGGTCATCGCTGAGGTTGCCTAGTGAAACTTGCAGTGCATTGGCCCACGCTACATTTTGCTCTAGACAGCCCTATCAGACCGAGTTTTATAAGCACCAAATTGACACATATTATTAATTACTGGCTAGGTGGGAGGGGGAAGTACATGAGATCAGTATTCAAACTAAAATTGTTCAGGGCTAGAATTCCTTTTGTGTTTGCTCCCTCACATACCTCAGATGAAAGCCCACAAATGCAGATTTGATTCATATGCGGCTGATGTGCCTATGTGCAGATGCAAACCAGCAGCTATGTGTCCATTCGAGCTTGCATGTGTGCAAGTTAGCAGGATATAGTTTTTAAGGTCAGGCTCTTTACTGTGTTTCTAACTGAACTTTTCTTTAGCCTGGAGACATCATTGACTGGCTCAAACATTAATAAGGGTTTCAAAAATCTACATGTGCAAAAGAAACATTCAGTCTTCATTCAGACAATATTGTAACATTTTGCATACACCAGAGAAACGGCTTCAATCACAAATACTCCATAGCTATTTAGTTCTGAGGATTATCCACTAACAATACAATTGGAGTTCCTGAGTTTTACAAATAGGTCTTCACTTGCGGATGATTCTGATTGTAAATGCCTTCACACTCAAGTACATTTTCCACACTCCCCTGTACGCACAGACTGCTTTCCTACCCCAGTACGCTCAATTCTTTCAAGTCCTCCTTAAAGAGACACTTCTTAGATCAAGTTTTTTAAAAACAACAACAGAAAGAACACTAAGCTATGCCCATCACTAGATTTCCAAGTTCAACCCATCTTCTGGTTGTCTATTTCTTAGCTTAAAAATTTTCCCAGGCAGGCACAGTCTTTATCTGGTATATTGTCCACTACTGAGCTCACAGTGTGCAGTAAATAAATAATAAATAGTAACCAGTACTAACCTGAAATGCATTACGCCTGCAATGGTATTTTCCCAAGTACTGAAATCAGAGTCAGAAGCTGCTGGAGAAGGAAAGTCTAGGGGATTTTGTTGAATTGACCTTGGGCAGAATGTACCTTGGAAAAGACCTGAAATATTTGTTATCTATCTAGATAGATAGATATATCCCTATTTAACCTGGATGTTCACAATTGCTTTCAACCTGGAGAATTATGTAACACTTTACATGATTTTGCAAGGAGTACACCAGGAGTATTTTAGAGACTATGAGCCAAGAAGCTGTACAGACAGCAAGGCGTCTGTGTTGCCACTACAAAGTGGATGTTAATTACCTAAAACAATACATGTAATAGGCAAAGCAAAAAATGCTCTCCATTGCTGTGCCATACCCACGCATCTAGTGCATCTCTAACTGCACAGTTATTTAGCCTGGAGGGATCATAATTAGCTGGTTTTCAAATTACTAAGGAAAGGGGGGAAAAGAAAGCTAGCAGAGTAAAAATGGTGGGAAACTTTCTATGTGATGTTTCTGGAGGAATCTAGTTAGCATACATAATTACTTCATTACATTACAGACACACAAGGCCTGTACTTCACTCAAGAAAAGGGTTGTTTAATATCGATTAAGTGATCTCTAGTTTATGAAATTAATCATGCAATGCAAGCGTTGGGCGACCAACAAGCTATGCCCAGTGTGTCTAACTGCTTCATAAAAGATGGTCCGAAGCCAAACATGAGTCATTTATAATTATAAATGGAGCCCTGCGTGGATACAAAAATGTGGATCTGCATCCACCAGGATCAACCTATGATCCAACCCACAATCCTCTAGCCATCTTTTACCTGTATCCGCATCAACATCAACAAGCCATCTCACACAGCGATGGGGGGAAGGAAGTGAGTAGGGGGACACAGTCTTGCAGAGAAGAGGTACCAAGAGGGTGGGGACTGGGGGTAAGGGAAAGTGTGGGGGCATGGTCTTGAGGGGAAGGGGCATTGCATCTTGTGCTGCTCCCAGGGGCTCGCAAGTGATGGGGCCCAAGCTGCTGGACTGGAAGCGGTGCAGCGAGCAGGTGCTGGACAGCCCTGACTCTGACCTGCCACCCAGCCCCAGCCACTGGCTGCTGGCCAACAGCCGGAGTGCACTGCGCCCCCTGGGCTGCCTGAGCTAGATGCTGTGGGACAGCGTTCCACTATCTCCAAAAATGGTCCACGGATATGCGGATAGCCGCAGAGATGAAGTGGATATCTGCGGATTTGCAGGGCTCTAATTATAAATGCTTTGCCCATCTCAAGTATGTTTCATCTGAGGAGCTCAATCTTTTTTGATAAGCACTAATTAGTTGAGCCTCACACAACTCAGCTGGTAAGGTAAGGAAAAGATCATTTTCCAGATGGGAGAAACTGAGGCGCAGAGAGGAGATGCAATTTGCTGAAGGTCACCCACCATGTTGGTGGCAGTGCTGGGAAAAGAACCCAGTAATCACTGCCAACCTCATAATGTTGTAATTAGAATGTTTAAATCCTATTTACATTATTTAATAATGAGCTGGGCATAACGGATGGCTTGTCCTTTTTTACCCTCTTTTGGTAGTGGAAAGTGTTTCCCCCTTACTCCTTACCCTCCAAGGAATTTACAAGGTGGGAGAAGCATCTACCCAGCTGGTGGCCAGACATAGCTTATTAGCAGATTCAAGCTGACGACTGGCCCTCTGCGTGCATTTATCTTGCACATTACCACAGCCCAGGTTCGAATCAGGACCTCTCATGGTGCACAGGAGAGGAGCATCCCTGCCAGAGGAGCTGAAGAGGTCTCTGTCTCTAGCTTATCCAATAGAATCTGCACTGAGTTCCTCTCAGCTGGAGGTCACTCTTTGCAGCTCTTACAGAATAAACCTCCACTCACTTTAATTTGTTAACCCACAAAAACTCAGCTCGGATCCAGAGTCTGCTTTTCAGTGTGGTTCCTGCATTTTTTCCCCTCAAAACTCAGGTTTCCCAAGGCACGAGGCGGTGGGGGACGTGACTTGTCTGAAGTCCAACAGCGAGTCTCAGCAGTTCCAAGTCAGCACTGGAATTCAGAATCCTCTTAGCTCCCTGGCTAAATGGAAAACTGGGCCAAAGGGAAATTCCATCCATTTTGCCCAGGCCAGCAGTTTGAAAGGTAGGAAGTACAGTAGAACCTCAGAGTTACGAATACCAGCATTACGAACTAACCAGTCAACTAACCATACACCACATTTGGAACCAGAAGTACACAATCAGGTAGCAGCCAAGACCAAAAAAAAAAAAAAGCAAATACAGTACAATACTGTGTTAAATGTAAACGACTAAAAAAATAAAGGGAAAGCAGCATTTTTCTTCTTATTTTTTGAAACAAAGTAAAGTTTCAAAGCTGTATTACATCACTGTTCAGTTGTAAACTTTTGAAAGAACCACCATAATGTTTTGTTCAGAGTTATGAACTCCCTTCCCTCCCCTGCCTCCTCCCCCCGGCCCCACCCACCCACCCACCCCAAACAAACTAGGGAATGTGCTTTTTAAATTGCTCCTGGCATTTATTGGTGGCAACTAGCTTTCTAGGAAAACATATGGGAGCCCAGCATAAAAGAGGGTGAATCATTTTCCATCTGACTTTAGAGGGTCCCTGCCTTGTCCTCCCTTCCTGCAGCTTTGCCCTCTTCCTTGCTAAATGCCTCTATTTTGCCTCCCTGGTTTTCTTGTGTACCTTCAGGGCCTGATTCTGGTCTCCCTTTTTCAACTCCATCAACTTTCATTGGGTTTATAGTAATTTAAAGTGGGATAAGCAGGATCAAAATCAGGTCTGGGCAGCTTGGTTCTACAGGAAGCCAAATAAACCCAAATGTTTTTCTGTTTGTATTTGTGACCGTGAGCCATTTGGGGGATCAAATTAAAGCAACATCTGGTCTTCTCGTGGAATTTCCACCACGCAGGAAGAGAGCTAACCTAAGATCAAATCTCATGTTATTTCACTCCTCTAAAGGGTTCATGGAGGTAAATGAAAAAAACCCACACACAAATACAAGTAAATACACTAAAATTCACACTGGTATTCTCAAAGAAACTATCCCTGCGGTGTCCATCCTACAAGTTCCCTCCTCCCTTCACTCTGGTGGCTGCCCAGATAGAAGTTAAAGACCCCAAGGTACTTTCCAAATGGAATAGAAGGTAAATTCTGTTGTCCTTACTGACATTCCCTTGCTCAGTAAAACCCTGGGGTAAGCTCTCTGGGGCTATGAACTACTGCACAGAGATCGGTGCGAGCTGCAACATTTCTGTCCAGATTTTGGTAGGGAAACCCATCATCCTCCCTCAAAATGTATGTATTAACTAGGGGAATTTAAACTTCAGCTTGAGAGTATCCAGATCTGGGGGGGCTCGCATCACAGCGCACACTATACAGATACCGTCTGTAAGGCCATTGTTCTAACATGCCTAATCATTTTGCTTCCAGTATCTGGCGCTCTGATCTTGCAATGTGCAGCACACAGCAGCCAGCCTCAATAGATAACCAACTCTACCTATTCAAAAGCTGGTTGGAGTGGGAAGACTCAGTCAAATTTAACTTGTAATAAACTTCAGAAAATACTAACTCCAAACAAACGGGTAGGCTGTTCAAAACCCAGGTGTCCAACTCAGAAAGGTGCAATTTTCATCAACACTAAAAAGCTAAAGGGTCACGAGGGCTTGTGTGCAGAGTTGCATGGGTCCAGCCACGCTTCCTGTGGCTCCTGAAAATAAACACCGAATATCACCATTTGAGATTGGCAGTGATCATGGTTGATTGGGCTTTTATTAGCTTTTGAACAGCAGCAAGGGGGCTACTTGGTTTTTTTCCCACTGATCTGCTAGGGCTTCTATCTATCAGTGTGAAAAAAGAAAAGGAGTACTTGTGGCACCTTAGAGACTAACCAATTTATTTGAGCATAAGCTTTTGTGAGCTACACCTCACTTCATCGGATGCATACTGTGGAAAATACAGAAGATGTTTGTTTTTATACACACAAACCATGAAAAAATTGGTGTTTATCACTACAAAAGGTTTTCTCTCCCCCCACCCCACTCTCCTGCTGGTAATAGCTTATGTAAAGTGATCACTCTCCTTACAATAAGAAAAGGAGTACTTGTGGCACCTTAGAGACTAACCAATTTATTTGAGCATGAGCTTTCGTGAGCTACAGCTCACTTCATCAGATACATACCGTGGAAACTGCAGCAGACTTTATATATACACAGAGAATATGAAACAATACCTCCTCCCACCCCACTGTCCTGCTGGTAATAGCTTATCTAAAGTAATCGTCAGGTTAGGCCATTTCCAGCACAAATCCAGGTTTTCTCACCCTCCACCCCCCACACAAATTCACTCTCCTGCTGGTGATAGCCCATCCAAGGTGACAACTCTTTACACAATGTGCATGATAATGAAGTTAGGCCATTTCCTGCACAAATCCAGGTTCTCTCACTCCCTCACCCCCCTCCAAAAACCCACCCCCATACACACACAGACTCACTCTCCTGCTGGTAATAGCTCGTCCAAACTGACCACTCTCCAAGTTTAAATCCAAGTTAAACCAGAACATCTGGGGGGGGGGGAGGGGAGGAAAAAACAAGAGGAAATAGGCTACCTTGCATAATGACTTAGCCACTCCCAGTCTCTATTTAAGCCTAAATTAATAGTATCCAATTTGCAAATGAATTCCAATTCAGCAGTTTCTCGCTGGAGTCTGGATTTGAAGTTTTTTTGTTTTAAGATAGCAACCTTCATGTCTGTGATTGCGTGACCAGAGAGATTGAAGTGTTCTCCGACTGGTTTATGAATGTTATAATTCTTGACATCTGATTTGTGTCCATTTATTCTTTTACGTAGAGACTGTCCAGTTTGACCAATGTACATGGCAGAGGGGCATTGCTGGCACATGATGGCATAAATCACATTGGTGGATGTGCAGGTGAACGAGCCTCTGATAGTGTGGCTGATGTTATTAGGCCCTGTGATGGTGTCCCCTGAATAGATATGTGGGCACAATTGGCAACGGGCTTTGTTGCAAGGATAAGTTCCTGGGTTAGTGGTTCTGTTGTGTGGTATGTGGTTGTTGGTGAGTATTTGCTTCAGGTTGCGGGGCTGTCTGTAGGCAAGGACTGGCCTGTCTCCCAAGATTTGTGAGAGAGACAGGCCAGTCCTTGCCTACAGACAGCCCCGCAACCTGAAGCAAATACTCACCAACAACCACATACCACACAACAGAACCACTAACCCAGGAACTTATCCTTGCAACAAAGCCCGTTGCCAATTGTGCCCACATATCTATTCAGGGGACACCATCACAGGGCCTAATAACATCAGCCACACTATCAGAGGCTCGTTCACCTGCACATCCACCAATGTGATTTATGCCATCATGTGCCAGCAATGCCCCTCTGCCATGTACATTGGTCAAACTGGACAGTCTCTACGTAAAAGAATAAATGGACACAAATCAGATGTCAAGAATTATAACATTCATAAACCAGTCGGAGAACACTTCAATCTCTCTGGTCACGCAATCACAGACATGAAGGTTGCTATCTTAAAACAAAAAAACTTCAAATCCAGACTCCAGCGAGAAACTGCTGAATTGGAATTCATTTGCAAATTGGATACTATTAATTTAGGCTTAAATAGAGACTGGGAGTGGCTAAGTCATTATGCAAGGTAGCCTATTTCCTCTTGTTTTTTCCTCCCCTCCCCCCCCCCCCAGATGTTCTGGTTTAACTTGGATTTAAACTTGGAGAGTGGTCAGTTTGGACGAGCTATTACCAGCAGGAGAGTGAGTCTGTGTGTGTATGGGGGTGGGTTTTTGGAGGGGGGTGAGGGAGTGAGAGAACCTGGATTTGTGCAGGAAATGGCCTAACTTCATTATCATGCACATTGTGTAAAGAGTTGTCACCTTGGATGGGCTATCACCAGCAGGAGAGTGAATTTGTGTGGGGGGTGGAGGGTGAGAAAACCTGGATTTGTGCTGGAAATGGCCTAACCTGACGATTACTTTAGATAAGCTATTACCAGCAGGACAGTGGGGTGGGAGGAGGTATTGTTTCATATTCTCTGTGTATATATAAAGTCTGCTGCAGTTTCCACGGTATGTATCTGATGAAGTGAGCTGTAGCTCACGAAAGCTCATGCTCAAATAAATTGGTTAGTCTCTAAGGTGCCACAAGTACTCCTTTTCTTTTTGCGAATACAGACTAACACGGCTGTTACTCTGAAACCTCTCCTTACAATGTGTATGATAATCAAAGTGGGCCATTTCCAGCACAAATCCAGGGTTTAACAAGAACGTCTGAGAAAGGGGGAGCGGGGGGGGGGGGGTTAGGAAAACAAGGGGAAATAGGTTACCTTGCATAATGACTTAGCCACTCCCAGTCTCTATTCAAGCCTAAGTTAATTGTATCCAATTTGCAAGTGAATTCCAATTCAGCAGTCTCTCACTGGAGTCTGGATTTGAAGTTTTTCTGTTGTAATATCACAACTTTCATGTCTGTAATCGCGTGACCAGAGAGATTGAAGTGTTCTCCGACTGGTTTATGAATGTTATAATTCTTGACGTCTGATTTGTGTCCATTTATTCTTTTACGTAGAGACTGTCCAGTTTGACCAATGTACATGGCAGGGGGCATTGCTGGCACATGATGGCATATATCACATTGGTAGATGTGCAGGTGAACGAGCCTCTGATAGTGTGGCTGATGTGATTAGGCCCTATGATGGTGTCCCCTGAATAGATATGTGGGCACAGTTGGCAACGGGCTTTGTTGCAAGGATAGGTTCCTGGGTTAGTGGTTCTGTTGTGTGGTATGTGGTTGCTGGTGAGTATTCGCTTCAGGTTGGGGGGCTGTCTGTAGGCAAGGACTGGCCTGTCTCCCAAGATTTGTGAGAGTGTTGGGTCATCCTTCAGGATAGGTTGTAGATCCTTGATAATGCGTTGGAGGGGTTTTAGTTGGGGGCTGAAGGTGACGGCTAGTGGTGTTCTGTTATTTTCTTTGTTAGGCCTGTCCTGTAGTAGGTGACTTCTGGGAACTCTTCTGGCTCTATCAATCTGTTTCTTCACTTCCGCAGGTGGGTATTGTAGTTGTAAGAATGCTTGATAGAGATCTTGTAGGTGTTTGTCTCTGTCTGAGGGGTTGGAGCAAATGCGGTTGTATCGCAGAGCTTGGCTGTAGACAATGGATTGTGTGGTGTGGTCAGGGTGAAAGCTGGAGGCATGTATGTAGGAATAGTGGTCAGTAGGTTTCCGGTATAGGGTGGTGTTTATGTGACCATCGTTTATTAGCACTGTAGTGTCCAGAAAGTGGATCTCTTGTGTGGACTGGACCAGGCTGAGGTTGATGGTGGGATGGAAATTGTAGTCATAAAGTTCAGCCACCAGGTTAGCCGTGACATTATCAGGGATAGTGTTCTTGACGGCTTGTAGTCCATCTTTGTGTGGAATGTTGGTGTAGAGGGCTTCTACATCCATAGTGGCCAGGATGGTGTTTTCAGGAAGATCACCAATGGATTGTAGTTTCCTCAGGAAGTCAGTGGTGTCTCGAAGGTAGCTGGGAGTGCTGGGAGTGTAGGGCCTGAGGAGGGAGTCTACATAGCCAGACAATCCTGCTGTCAGGGTGCCAATGCCTGAGATGATGGGGCGCCCAGGATTTCCAGGTTTATGGATCTTGGGTAGCAGATAGAATACCCCTGGTCGGGGTTCCAGGAGTGTGTCTGTGCGGATTTGATCTTGTGCTTTTTCAGGGACTTTCTAGAGCAAATGCTGTAGTTTCTTTTGGTAACCCTCAGTGGGATCAGAGGGTAATGGCTTGTAGAAAGTGGTGTTGGAGAGCTGCCGAGCAGCCTCTTGTTCATATTCTGACCTATTCATGATGACAACAGCACCTCCTTTATCAGCCTTTTTGATTTTGATGTCAGAGTTGTTTCTGAGGCTGTGGATGGCATTGTGTTCTGCACGGCTGAGGTTGTGGGGCAAGTGATGCTGCTTTTCCACAATTTCAGCCTGTGCACGTCGGCAGAAGCACTCTATGTAGAAGTCCAGTCTGCTGTTTCGACCTTCAGGAGGAGTCCACCTAGAATCCTTCTTTTTGTAGTGTTGGTAGGGTGATCTCTGTGGATTAGTATGTTGTTCAGAGGTGTGTTGGGAGACGTCGAATTCCTTGAGTCGGAGATGTCGAAAATAGGATTCTAGGTCACCACAGAACTGTATCATGTTCGTGGGGGTGGAGGAGAGTGGGGTGGGGGGAGAGAAAACCTTTTGTAGTGATAAACACCCATTTTTTCATGATTTGTGTGTATAAAAACAAACATCTTCTGTGTTTTCCACAGTATGCATCCGATGAAGTGAGCTGTAGCTCACGAAAGCTTATGCTCAAATAAATTGGTTAGCCTCTAAGGTGCCACAAGTACTCCTTTTCTTTTTGCGAATACAAACTAACACGGCTGTTACTCTGAAACCTGTCATAGTGTGAAAAAAAACAACAACCCTCCATTGTTCCCTGGGAAGGTCCCTGGTAAAGTGCTAGACGTAACAAATTACTGCAGATTCATAAAGGCACAGTGCTAGATAACTCATCCCCAACTATCTGCTTGGGGGCATACAAGAGCTTACATTTCTATCACCTCTTTCACCTGGTCCCTGCTCAGGTAGATAAAGTAGGGAAGGCAAAGAAAAGGCTGTGAACTCAGGGCTTCTTCCAGTCAGGGGAATTTTATTGTGAAAGAAGGGCCCTTTTTATGCCACCTAGGCTGTAGGGTAAGCACAAAGCCCAGCACCACCCCCAGAATATCCCTTGGGCAGGGAATCCCTAGACAAGGCCTTTCAGCCACTCAGGGAGCAGGGGCTGTTCCAGAGAAGGGGCATCGTCTGAGTCTAACAGTGCCATGGTGTGTCTGCACACCTGCAAAGCCACAAAGACTCCTAAAGAGGGTCACAATTTAAGGGAGCCCTAACAGGGTCCAAGGCCTACACTAGCTCCCAAATAAAAGAGATGCGAGCTGCCTCTCCTCTGTCCTTGGCTGGCCTTTGCGCCAGTGCAGGGATGATTCTTCCCCACGGAGGGGAAGACGCTGCAAGACTAGCAGTAGCCTCTGCAGAAGGGGACTGCGGAGGGGAGGTTGGGGCCATAGTCTCAGGGTCCTCCCCTCAGCATACTGAATGGGCACAGAGGGGAGGGGACACCAAGACAAACCCCTACTTATATGAAAAGTGTCATGGGACCTGGCTACTTTAATATCCCACAACAATAATTATGCACTCCCCCCTCTGCCATGAAAACATAAACATTTTGTTTTGTGTTTCCTCAGTCCCGTCTGTCTTGGGATTTCAAAACACTTTATAACATTGCTAAACTCAGTCTCACAGCACCCATGAGGTGCCTATTGCTATTGTCCAGCTTGGTAAACCAAGGCACAGAGAAGGAAAGTGACTTATCCTAGGTCACACAGTGAATCAGTGATGGGCTGTGATAACAATCCAAGATACCTCCTCTCCCTTATGGCTTAGATGGGCTATAACAGCCTCTTAGCCAGCCAGGAAACAGATTCTATCCACTCAGGCAGTGCACTGGACAATCATAGTCAACCTTACACAGGGCCCCTGGCATCTAGGAGGGCTGGTCTGGATTGTGAGGGGGATTCCCAAAGCACAGAGTGCCACGGTGATTACAGGCAGGGCTGCCATAACAAGGTGGGTGAAGCGGTATCCTTTATTGGACCAGTTTCTGTGGTGAGCGAGACAAGCTTCTGAGCCACACAGAGCTCTTCTTCAGGTCTGGTAAAAGGTACTTTGACCATCACTGCTAAGTGCAATTAGGTGGAACAGATTGTTTAAGCTTAACTGCATATGCTTTAGAGTAGCATTTTGGCCAATGACCTGTCCAGAAGGGCCTGAAAGCTGCCTTTGTTTCTCCTCCCCATAGATCCATCCTTGTGTGTGTTCTGGTGCTGCTAGAAGGAGCAGCTCACCTGCCCCTGATTCCTACTCTTGGTGTCTGTGTGGTAATCCAGGCTCCCTCTGCTAGGCTAACTTCTCAGGTTTTCTTTCAAAATTCAAGCACGTAGCCAGAAAAATACTAAGCTAGCTATTAATGATCTGGGGAGAGCCCACAGAGGGTGAGAAGATCAAGTGGCAAAGGTCCTGGTATCCTGGAGTTTCCAATAAATAGCTGGAATTACATAGAAGGGAAAGCCTGGCCCAGGATCATAACTAAACTAAACTAAACCTTGGGTGTCTAGGACTTGAAAACTAGTATATTTTTTTCCCCTGAAGGGATCTTAGCTAAATAAGCCTGGTATTTATGCTTGAGAAACATATTATGGAGGAGGAGGAGGAAATCAACATGTTGAGAAGCCCTTTTAATCAGGATGATTTAGTTAAATTAGCTCAGATGGGGATGTTTAATTACCACAAGTAACAGATTACTGCGTGGTGGCCCACTCTCTCCTGTGGTTCCTACTCTGACACCAGCCTTTGACTTTTAGCAGCAACACCCTTGGCTCTGAGGTAAAAATGTGTTTTCTTTCAGCAGCAGCTCAGTTAGGCCATCACATGAAACTGTCCATTTCTTCTGTTTCTGAGAGATTGCTAAATCAGATCATGGAGAGATGGGATTGCAACAATGTTAGTCACCAGCTAGAGTTTGCGAGAGAATCTCACAGGCTGAGGCTTCTTGGCCAACAGCACAACCAGGTGGATCTCAAAGTAATGAGATATCTGAACACTGCCAACAGCTGGGCAAGAATAAAGCCTGCACTTGACTAACTGGTGATCCTCCCAGGCTTTTTACAAACAAAGTGCATTATTTAACAGTTATACACACCCCTTTATATGAAATTTCCTGTTGGTGTTCCTACTCCAGTGTACCATACATGCCTTTACTCATTGTGTTACATATATAAATTAGATTGTAAGCTTCTAAAGGTTGTATTTTATAGCTGAAAAGTGCCAAGCACAACTGTGGGCCTACACAATTAAATAATAATTAATAAATAATTAGCTGCAGTAAGAGCACCAGAGTCTCCCATATTTTACCATTTCTTAGGGTCATGATATCATAAGGAGCATATTCATCCCTGCCCTAGTGCAGATGCCAGCAAAGGGACAGTGGGTAGTGAACATGTGCCCCCTTTATAAAGAACTTGTGAGGTCCAGTGAAGCCCCTGGCCTGGGCGTAGCCAGCTATCAGCTTTGCCCAAAGGTGTATCCCCAACTTTCATGGCCCCTCTGGAGCTTTGCAAGAAAGTACAATTACTGAAGAGCTCGCATCTGCCCTGGTATGACCCCTCTCCCCAATATGCTCTCTGCCTCTCCTAGTCTGCCTACATGCTGCCTTAGCTCTAGCCTTGGTACACCAGGAAGCTATAGAGGTAGCCCCTGAGCTGGATTGTCTCCAAACAGTTAGGCTTCTGGGACATATAATGCTCAAGATTTACTGCTATTAATGGGAAGATCATGTGTTTATATTATATTTTCCAAATGTATTCTACAGACTCTGTAGGAATTATTTCACCCACTGCTGATAGGCAGCCAGCCCTGGGTAGAACATGGCAACTGACTACTGTAGCCCCTAGGATAACTGAAGAATCCAAGTGAAACTGCAGAATATCGACGCAGACTGTAATTATCCAAATTAGACTGGGAATAGGATTACAAAGGCTAAAATCATTTACTGTTGCAAACAGTGCCACCGGATTGTCAACTCTCACTAGTGTTCAGGGGCACTCCGTTTTATATTTTACCTGGCAGACACCACCACCAGCACAGTGCCCCTAGTGCCACCTGGGGGCACGATTCAGTACTGACTCAGATACCACTTAATAACACAGCATCATGTCCTGGCTGTAGCACTCTGGAATGTCTTTGGTCTTCTATACAATTAATAACCTGGCCCCCAACCTGATTAAGCTTGTAAGAGCTGAGAAGATCACACTGTGACAATAAAGGAAATGCTGGATTAGTGCATATGAAGTGAATTTCTGCACTAAAACAAGCAGGAAGGGAAAACTGAGTGCATTGCTGATGAAACAAAGGCATACGTTGCTAGAGTGACGTGGACTCATCTCAGACTCACTGAGATTTCTCACACTCTTACCTGTGCAGTTTCACAGGGAACTGCAATGACTCACTCAATTCCACTGGAAATAATGCCTCATGCTCCTGGACGCTTGAGACCGTGTACGTTCCCCAAGTATGGAGCCATACAACTGCCAGAGGAAAGTGAACTTGTGTGTCATGCTGTGTATGTCTCATTCATGCTGTAAACAGAAATCTACTGACTTCAGGACTGAACGATGCTGGTGTACTGGCCTTATCAAATAATTATTGAGTTTTAAAGAAAAAGAGAGATGTACTAAAGAGTTGCTATTTATATTTTCTTGGTAAACCAGAAATATACCCAACAACTCTGCTACTTTGCGAACAGAAAAAATATTTAGGGATTCCTTGAGTTCAGAATGATGGTCTGTTACATGCTGTAAGTAATAATTATCCTCATACATGGTTAAAATTAGTCAGACCTCACTGGCCAGTTAAAACCAAGTTATTCATAAATTTTCATTGGCTGAACTGTTTTTGCTACTGTGTGTATAGCACTTCAGAAGGAAGTGGCAGGAAACAGAACAGAACTCCCAGGGTGTTTATAGTTGGATCCAGATTAGTGACTGGTGAACTTCAAAAGATTCAGAAATTTGGACTTTCATGATGATCGAAGCCTCCTTGGTGCAGCAATCAGGCTGGAAATCACAGGAAATAAGAGATACTCAGCATCTTCTCTTTTCATTTGAGTTGGAAATGGCACAAGAATCTCTTTTCTCCTGGACTGCTAACATTTCTGCTTCTGGATGCATAAATAGGGGTGCACAAAAATGGGGGGGGCAGGTAAAAATTAACTGCACTTCTCCAAACTTCAAAGAGTGTTCCTATTGAGATTCCTGGGCAAAGATTAAAGAGGGCTCTACAGCTATCCAAACTGTCCACCTAGCACTATTACTGACCTCATGATCTGTGTTTTATGCTTTTATATTACCTTAACATGGATTATGGAGCTCATTCCTATGCTGAAAGATGCAAAAGATAGGGTTTGGTGGGTAAATCATGACATTGGGAGCCAGTTCTGGGTTTTATCCAAGCTCTCTCACTAATGCTCTCTGGGACTTTAGTTAAATTACTTAGACTTATTTTTTTTTAAAGTTCCCACATACTTTTGCACTCACGTGTGTTCCAGATTCAATTCTCCGTTCCACATCTACTAAGGTATGTTTACTCCCCAGTCAGTCCCCTGATGTGTTTGCGGACATCCAACACTGCATGTTCACACTTTGCAAGACATAATCCTTAACCATGCTCTGTGTCAGATTCCCCATCTGTAACATGTGGACAATAATACTTCTTTCCCACACATGGGGAGTTGCGAGGCAATGTTTCTAAAGACATCCTTGGAACCTTGGATGTTTCTAAACTTCGGATGGAAGACACTATGGAAGCTCACAGTATTATTATAACAAAGTGAATTGTAGTCAAGAGAGACTTAGCACAAGCTCTAACAGGCTTGATAAGATGTAGGCTCCCATCTGGCTCACCTATCAGCTTCATGCCATGAAGATTGCTGAGTGTCAGAGCGGTAATGTACAGGCCATACGCACAAAGAATCATAGAATATCAGGGTTGGAAGGGACCCCAGAAGGTCATCTAGTCCAACCCCCTGCTCGAAGCAGGACCAATTCCCAGTTAAATCATCCCAGCCAGGGCTTTGTCAAGAATGAGTTCAGCCACCAGCGGAAAGTTGGTGGGGGCTTTGCTAATTATGTCCATTCTAACATTTGGACACATTGAGTGATGTAAAACTTTCCATTACAAGTATGATGCCCCAAATCTCCATCTGCCATGAAGTTTTAGCTTAAATGTAGAAGTTTGAATAATCTCATTTAAAGACTACTCTCCTCTCTCTTTATGCAATTTATCCAGATTGTTTTCTAGTGAAGAGTGGATCATAGAAGCTAAAGATGGAAAAGTCTATTAGATCATCAAATCTATCTTGCTACCGGTGCACAATTATTCCCTAATGAAAAGTATTTTGTGCAGTCTCCATCAATTTAAATTGAGTTACACCAGAGTGAAATGGGAGTAATGCAGTGTAAACATGGAGCTAAGCCCAGTGTAATTGTGGATGACTGGAGTGGTGAACCAGAATCACATATTCAAATATCCCAATTAACAGGTCTTCCCTCACTTCCATTGGAAGACCAATTCACATCCGAGAACACTCCTGCTGCTCCCCTCGGTTCCCAACAGATGCAAGCCAGTAAACTATCATTGTTGCAAAGGGATTTTACTTCAACAGAAAACACTGTGAACCTGCTACAAGCACAGAAAGAATCCAAAAGCCAGTGAAAAAAAGCTCAACATGATGAGTAATTTCAGAGTAGCTGTGCAGCTACCGGTTTTGAAGCTAGTAATTTGGAGTTGTAAATTGTAATTATACAAGTGAGAAAAAATGTTATTCTCTATTGCCAAAAATATTCATTTGATATATGAGGCTAGGCTGGTTGCTATAATCTACATCCTTCTGAATGTAGCTGTAATTCCTGTTTAATAAAATTCCAGATGTGATTTCTTTTTATCAGGCTATTATCTGTAATTAAGGCATTTAATATTCAGTCCCTTTGATGTCACGTCATCTTTGAAACATGGAGTTTGAAGCTTGTCTCCTTCTTGGAAATGAAGATGAACGAGTTGGAAGGGCAGGTCCCCAAAGATACTTTTAAAAGCAATTTGGTGTTTAAAAAAAAAAAAACAAACCTCCCTGGCAGAAAGTTTGCAACAGACTCTTGTAGGAAGTGAGTAACATGACTCACACTTTCCACAGAGAAACCTGGATAGGATTTGAAGCTCACCTACTTTTTGTCCCACGCTACTTGCTTGTAATGAACACCCAAAGCATTGTAATTCTGAATCCCTCTTATTGGTAACTATCTCTTCTTATTATTCCTGTTTTACAGATGGGAAACTGGGGCACAGAGGGTGAAATTCATTGTCATGTGGAGGGTTCATGCATGGCCCCCTGCAACATTTCAGCCCCATGGTGGGACTGTACAAAGAAGCTGCAAGCACAGCAGCCATCAAGCGGGGCTTCCGCCCTGCATTTTGCCAGCTCTGCATTGGGAGTTGGCACAGGAAGGATCCCACATGATGCATGACTGGGCAGATCCACGGGCCCTGTCACCCATGCAAGCAATCACTATACAATCCTCATGGGGCTCTGCTGCAGCCCCAGGTCCTACCACTGGATTTGGGGGTGAATTTTGCCCCTCTCAACCACTACACTTTACTCACTTATTGTGGTAGAGTGGATTTCACTAAGGGCAAACGATAAATCAGTGGCAGATCTGGGACTGGAACCCAGGTCTTCCGACTCCTAAACCTATGCCTTGGCCACACAATCAGCCTTCAACCCCAGTCAATTACTGTCCTCTCCAAAGTATTGTAGGATGTGTAGTCTTTCTTGCCATCTCTTCTCCCCCTTAATTTGTCAAAAATCTCTCTTTCTTCTGGCACAGGGCCACTTCTACTCTCATTATCCCTTTCTTGATACTGGATGCAAGCCAACCTAGATGTAAGCTGTTCTCCTGTCTGCTTATAATTAGAATTCACACACGGTAAAGTTTGTTTTATTTCTAAAGCTTTATTGGTGGGGTGGGGGGAGCAGCATGTGGGAGGGGAATCACACAAATCCTGTTATTTGTACATGTTCAAAGTGGTGCATGGGAGGACGCTACAAAAATCCCATTAGTCATTAGTAAGATTTGGGACCAGATTTCTTAGGCAAGACTTAGAAAATTTACTCATGACATCCTACTATACTGATTTCTACGCTCTTCCTTGACACCTTCCCTCCCCTGCCATCATTCCATCCATTCTGCACTGCATTTTCATACATGCACCTCAGTAAGTGCAAAACCTCAACACTGCAGATCCTGCCTTACTCACCTCTCCCCTCCCACCCACCATCTGTTTCTCAAGGACTCCCCATTCTTGCAGTTTGACTAATGCGAGATTTCTTGGGTCTGTGTTAAGTGGCAACATGTTGTATATATGATAGACTTTATCAAAGATGAACTGACGACATCAGATTCAGATCTGGATTTTGAGCACCCCAAAGTGGGGTTGGAGATGCAGATTCAGCAGTTGGTTCAGCTGCACCTATAGTTTCTTACCCAAACTCCAAATCTTTAAGGATGAGTAAACCAATTCAAAGTTGAAAAGAAGAAGTAGCCCATGTCCAGAACACCTACTTGGCTCTGCACTTCTCTGTTCTAGACATGAGCAGAAGTGATTGATCAATACGAATAATTAACTTCATAAATCACTCAAGAGCTGATTCTGATCTCACTGAAGTCAATGGAAGTTTTGAATAGTAAATGAATGTGGAAGAGACCTGTAGAAAACAAAGTAAGTCAAGGGAGAACAAATACAGGGTTGGAAGTGGGCATTTGGGCTTGAACGTTTCTTGAAATAGGTGGGGCCTCCATAGTTGCCTGCTAAAGAAGAGGATGGGAGCTTAGCTCGTGTTACCAAGTGATTATAGCAGGCATATGGGATGGGGCTGTGGAAATCTTAGAGATGGGTGGGTGAAGGAGACAAAGGGGTTGGCGAACTAAGGCTTGGGAAAGATCATTGATAAAATGGCAAAACTGGCATATGTTCCATTTCCCTCTAATCTTGTCTTGACACCTGTTTCCTCTTGGATTTTGTTAAGCACAGCCTGTTAATAGATGGAATTAAAGATGCCCAGTTATCTACAATTCTATTTTAATACTGTAGTTTAACTTGCTGCTCCTCCCCACTCTCTATCCCTGAGTAGTCCCAAAAAGTTCTGGGAGGTTGTATTAGATTTGACTATTTTGTATCTTGATTTATATTTTGTTCCTGGCTCAGCTGGTAGCATCCTTGCCTTTCTTACTTCTATGTCCTGGTTCCAAGCCCCTGACAGTGCAAGAGTGGGGGAGATTGTTGCAGGTGGCACCCATTAGATGAGGTGCTGGAGTAATTTCCCTTCAATCTCTGGTGATTCTTGAAAGTGCATGTTCCAGAAGCCTACGTGTTAATCCCAATATCCTGGCCAACTCAGTAACACATGCTATAATGTACAAAACAATATGTGGGTTATTGCTGAGCTTACAGGGCTTGTTTATATGCATCATTTAGCCTGCGGCAAGCTAGGGTGTAAGTCTATGTGGACCCTGCTGCTGTGCACTAACAGTTCCTTAGCACACTTGGATCTACCCCGGTTTGAAACAAGACTAGATTAAAGCACAGTAAGGAACTGTTGGTGTGTGACAGCAGGGTCCACATGGATGGTTAGGGCACTGCAGGCTAGTGTAGGGTAGATTCACACCCCAGCTTTCTACAAGCCAAGTGTTCACATAGACAAGCCCATAACATCTGCTCCATTTACTTAAACAGTCGCTACACTGCCAGTACCTAACTCATTACGTTGTAATGTGCTTTGAGATACCTGGAGTATAAATGACTGTATATAAAACCAAGTTCTATTCCATTCTCTATTCTCTCCTGCTCTTAGCCACTTATATCCACAGATCACCTAATGAAAAGTTCATATGCGAGAAATTATTTGAAACACTGTTCTCCTCGTTATTGCTATGTCTCTCAGTGAGATGAAGAGCCAGTCAGAAATGGAGTCTTTCAGACTATGTTTCAAATGCTTGAACCTTTGCTTCTCAGCCTTAAAGCGCGTAAGAAAAAAAACAGATGTCTTGTGGGGGGAAAAAGCAAAAAAAAAAACCCTTAGCTTTATATGCACTTGGATCTTTTATTTTATAAAAACAGTCAAGCCACAACCACAAGATTTCACAGATAAGAGAAAAAATGTGGATTGTACTTAATTCAATATTTTAAAGAAATGCTCTTACAGGGAGACGGGAAACTGAGCCAAAGCCAGACCAAGACTGCTGACTGATCTGAAAAATGTGAATATTATTCACACTGGGACACCACATCTCATAATGCTCCATGTGTGCTATAGTATATAATTATGAAATGTTTGCATTAAGTAACTTGGGTGCCTAAATACAGATGTTCCTTATTGACATTAATTGGACTTGACATATCTTTGGCCTGCTTTATACCAGTCACCAAAGCATGCATTTCCACTTTACCATACATATTCTAAAGGAGCTCTGTTCCATATCGAGCTTATTAACAGAGAAAAACATTAGTGCCTTAGCTATCTGTCATATATTTCAGTTAAAAATGCAATTGGTTTACTTTGAAGAGTGTATTTGTTGGGATACTTACCACAAACATTAGTTATTGTTCTTTTTATTTTTATTTACAGTGAAATCTGTCTCCAAGACTCAGTCAGGTATTTTTTCTTTCCAAAAATGTCATTGTGTTTTGGTGCCATTCATTCTTCTGACCACAGCTGAAATGTCAAGCTTCCCCAAGAAAAAGAAAGAAAGAAAGAAAGAAAGAAATCCCCTTGCCTCAACACACACGCAAATAAAATTCCTGTTGAAGTTATTGTTAAATTTAACTGTGCTGTGCTATTCTCCATTGAGGCTGTTTCTACTGTTCCAGGAGAAAACCCACTTAACTCTTGAACAGACACAGTGTTATTCAAGCTATTATAGATGGGTTTTCCAACCATGAAGTTGAGATCTGGATCTGAACTTCCCTGAAGTTTGGAGGTCCTTGGAGAGTTTGGATCATGCCTATCTCAATATGCTTCCAAAAAAAAAAAATTAAAACCAAACCTAGACTTGCATATGTTTTTGAAATACTCGGAGGAGTCAGCAAAGGGAAGCATGTATAAGCTACAAAATTAAGCTGGTCTGTGGGGGAGTGGATAGCTTTTAACTTTATCTATATACTCCTGTGCTCCACACAAAGATAGAAATTCATCTGAAGTTTGTTTGGACTACCATTCAGATTTGAAAAAGTTTTAAAAAGTTTTCCAGTGAGATGTCTTGTACATACTGCTTTTGGGTGGCTCAGAGATACTACAAGAATAGCTTTTCTTGAGACTGGCCTGTGTGTGTAAGATCCTGCTTAATATTAGGAAGAGTGGAGGCACCCACAGTTATTTTTAAATTTTTAAACAATGTATAAATTCCATTTTTGAAACCACTTTGATGTGATATGGATTCTATCTTTTCCAAAGCTGGTGCATCTCACCACCTTCAACCAAATAAAATGAGCTGCATGAAAACATGTAAGCTTTTAAGGT
The DNA here is from genome assembly GCF_965152235.1 of Eretmochelys imbricata. NCBI lineage: Eukaryota > Metazoa > Chordata > Testudines > Cheloniidae > Eretmochelys > Eretmochelys imbricata. Next base: position 19,729,952 of record NC_135579.1, read on the forward strand.
CAAATTTAACCCTGGCATAAGTGAGTATATCTCCACTGAAGAAAAAAATATTCTCTGTCCCTTAATACTGTAGGAGCACTTGCTCTCCTTCTAGAATCCAAGGCCACTTGGCATGGTTAACATATGGCACCCTGTTACCTCTAGATAAAGGATTGTGTTGGTTCCGATCCCTTGTCTCCTGGAAGGAGAGTGTTGGGTTTTGTACAAAAAGGCTATGTCTCATGTTAAGACTAGTTGGGATTGAACTTAAAGAGCAAGCAAAGTATTGGATCCAACAGTATCTATAGCCAAATACTTCAGTTCAGTGAAGCTACTACTTGGTATAGTTCTTTCAGTTTCCCCTAAAGGTATTGGCAGGGCTAGCAAGATATCAAGAGAGAGCTTCCCAAGAACTACTATGAATCACAAAGGGAGGCATCCTGTGGTGAAGTGTTTGTTTTTGTAAGCCACTGTTACAAAAAAGTTTTTCAAGGCTGAACATATTAGAACAAATCATAGAATGGGAAGCTTGTTCTGTCCAATGTCACTGTGTATATACTGACTTTGGAAGAATACAGTCTTCAAATAGTACCTTACAGGGGATGATGTAACCACCAGCAATACAGTCCCAGCAAGGATCGGTAAATTCCTTTCTGAAGTAAGAAAGGTGAAGATGACAAATTACTAAAGGCAAATATCAAAAGGACCACGCACACTTAAAAATGGCAGAAAAACATTTGGATAAAGGGTTAAGCTTGTTTGGGGCTTTAAGTCAAATCTAACACAGCAGAGTGTTGTCTTGGCTTTTTCAGTTGTATTCAGCTGCAGAGGAGGATGGTCCTGGTTGAATTTGACATAAGCAGAGTATTTTTAGTAGCCAGTATGCTGTTAGACCCCATGTTCAGAGTTCATAACTAGAAATAGGCAAAACCTCAAAAACATTCATCTGTGTGACATCAGCAAATCAGTTGCCAGCTCTTGTCAAGGCTTTAGGCCTCAGCCAAGCACTGAAATTCTTTGCTGGTCTGTTTCACCTATGTGTTTGTATGGTTAAGATGGGTATTGAACTTACAACAATGTGTTTAGCATTTAGACTTTACGTATTAAATGCTTGTAAATTACTGCATGCATTCATCTCACTTATCTTTATCACATGCTATAAGGTAATATTTAAGTTTTGTTTTATAACTGTAAAAAATGTTTGCTCTGAAACTGTCAACCTGTCAGGAAGGATCACCTCCTGCTCATTAAGAAGGCTGTGGAAACTAAATGAACCATTGTGGGACCTCACAAACTCTTTGTTACTTCACACCAATGAAGAAGCTATGTGCAAAAGGACTCATCCCATCAGCTTAGATTCTGGAAGAAGGAAATAAAACTAGCTGACAAGAAAATTTTTCATCTCTCTTTTGCTGTTTGGACTCTGACAGGACCAGAGCTACAACACAGAAGCAGAGATCCCCAGGGTCAACCTGGGTTAGCCCTAAAAGTCATTCAAAGATGACAGATTACTACAACTCTGTCACCTTTTAAAGCCATCAACTTTTGTAACTCATTTGTGTATATAAATCTGCTTGCTTTAACCTTGTAATAACACTCATTTCTTTTCTTAGTTAATAAATCTTTAGTTAGTTTATTACAGAATTGGCTAAAAGCGTGGTGTTTGGTGAGAGATCTAAGATACAAATTGACCTGTGGTAAGTGACTGGTCTCTTGGGTCTGGGAGCAACCTGAATATTTTGTAATCTGTGGCATACAGCAATCAACTATCACTAAATTCAGCTTGCCTGCAACTTTAAGGGTGCTAAAGTGATGTAGCAAGGGCATGGGAGAGGATAGGTAGCTATTATGAATGATGACGATAACAGAATCATAGAAATTGAAGATGGTATAAATTTTTAGTAAACCCTCTAATTAATGCAGGATTATTCCCGGAAGATTACACACTCATAGGCCCAGTTATGGTCACAATGGGAGCTTCGCAGCTGACTTCAGTGGGACCAGGATTTGGCCCAGAGATTTTAAGGCCAGTAGGAACCATTACACCCATCTAGTCCAACCTCATGCCTAACACAGGGCACTGAATTCCACCCAATAATTCTTGCTTTCAGCCCTCCAAGTGAGGGTGATACAGTATGGCTATGATGAGCTGCCAAGATAAGAGGCAGAGTATGTCCACTCTTATACACTTGGCCTGCGTAAACCTGAATCCACCCCCAAAATTCCCATGCCTGCTGTGGCAAAAGCAGACAGTGGATTTAGGAAGCAAAGTGTGATGATCACATAATGTACATCTGATTTCCCAGTCTATCAAGTGCCACGCACTTCTGGTGCCCCTCCCCACACTGTTGTGCTGCTCCTGCCCTCTGCCCTGGTCAGCAGCTCCCGGGAGCTCCCGCTTGCTATGCAGAGCTGGGAGGAGGGTTGCTGATGCCAAGGTGTCCCCCTTCCCCTGCACCCCATCTCCACAAAGCAGTGGTGGGGGGGCATGACAGGGCTCATGAGTGGGACATGGGACACAGCTAGCTGGCGGCTGCTGCTGTGTCTGAACAAGCAGGCTTCAGACTGGTGAGTGCCAATCTATTTAAAGGGGGAGCGTCTCTCTCTCTCTCTCTCTCACACACACACACACTCACTCACTCTGTCTTTCACACTCACCTCCCAACGCATACTTGCATTATTGTTGTTGTTACTTCTTATTTCCTGCAATGCACATATTTTCTCTGTAATTTTATTCTTTCAAAGCGCTGTTATTTTAGTTTTTTGACTGGTCTATGCATTTTGTAATTTTTATTTCTATTATGCTTAAATTTAATTCTTTGAGTAGTGAGTTCTAAAATGCCTAACCTGTCCTGACTGGAGTAATTATCCCTATGGTAACTTTAAAAATATATATTATATCCAGTTTTTTTATTTCTACTGGTGGCACACATCCACACACGACCTCGATATTAGTGCACATAACAAAATTTATTCCACACAGAGATGGAAAAAATTAGAGGGAACATTGCTCCCAGCCCTCATATGTAGTAGAACATGCATTCTGGGAAAACACCAAAGGACTTGGGTAAGAGATGGAGACTGCACAGAATTGCTTACAAGTTTGCAAAATGGAAATCTTATCCGTGACCACAAACTCCTAAACCAGTGAATAGACTAAAATTCTCCAAAATGGCACACACACCTTATTTTTATAAGTCAAAATGCACTGTTCATCTTGTTTAACATTATCCTAAAGGAAGGGCACAGAGGTGTATATTGCAGGCTCCAAGGATCAGAGAAACAATATGTGAGAATTGCAGGTGCTATAAACTGGACTTACTGCATTGAGAAAGAATAAATATTGTAATTAAAACATCAAAGGCAAGCCAAATAAATCAAATGTCTGCTTAGAGAGCTAATGTCGGGAACATACTTTCCATTTCTAAGGTGTGTGCGGTTTGCTTTGTACATGACCAGCCCAGGCTGTCAGTGCCTTGCAACACACTATGATTATATTTCCATACCATCCATATATCAGATGTATAGCAGGAAACAGAAGAAAATATATTTCCTTCTTGCAACCTAGATCTGTATCTCGATGATAATTTGGGTATCACCAATTTATCTTTTTCCACTCAAAAGCTTCATTGAGCCCCTGAAGGGACACAGTGTAGAGATCAACAAAGGGAGGGGAAAGATGGGCAGATGGCGATTGGTCAGAATAAGCACACTGTGCATCTTGCCTTTTTACAGGCAGTCTAAAGCATGTGAGAAACAGCACTGAGAGCGAACACCTACCCAGAGTTTTTTCATATTGCAGAGCCCAGGGCACATCCAGCTTCTCCATAGATTGCTGGATGAACCTAGTGGGACTATATTTCCTGAAGAGATGAATCAATGTAACCCTGTGACATTATAAATGAGGTCATGGCAGTCACCCAGAAGCTGCAATAAGCTTGGAATCTGAAATAAGGGCTTCTCATGCTCAGGAAACAGAAGAGGCAGCCCACAAAGGTGTCTGTAGACAAACTCTCTACAGGACACCAGCTGGTGCATGACTTGACCAAATTATTCTTTTTTTTTTTTTTTCTCTTTTTTGGCTGCTGTGAATGATTTACTGTAACCGAACAGGATCCTGGGGTTCACAATCACAACAAAAGGTGGGAGAACAGTGCACACAGCCACAGGCGGTGGCTGCTACAAACTCATCAGCAAAATCGGAGCTTCCATGAAGAGATGTAATAAGGGTGTGATATTGACTCCAGTGCTTACTTGTACAGGAGATGTCTGCAGTGTCTCAAATTGCCAGTTGATCACTCACAGCCCTAAATCTCAGCAGAAAAGACAATTAAAATCAAACAGACACCTGACTTCACTGCTTTGTTCCTAGAACAGATAATTCACTTGAATCCCAGAGTCATTCCCTAGCACTCTAGATACTGCAGTTTTTCTGGCCAAGAAGCAATGACAAGCTGCTGTGGCTAGAGCCCCTTCTAATTGCATGATGATGTCACTCACCAATGGTTTTGGTGAAGGAAATAATAATTTCCCTGAAAGTATTTGTAACACTTCAGACTCGATGCATGTAGAACATTAGTTTAATCTGTTCCTGTTTGCATATGCACCAGCACAGCCACATGCAATGCCCCAAAATAACGTATTCTCCTCCTCCTTTCCCTCTCACCTTTGATCGGAAACTGGACTTGAACCTGGGCCTCAGAGAGGAATGCTGAATGCTTTATCCCCCTTACTTTCCAATGGCAAAACAACTCCTTTATAGCATCAGTTTCGTTTCCCCAGCTATTTCCAAAGGGATAATAGTAACGGCAAGATAAAACTATTTGAAGTGCAAAACACAACTCAGCCTTATCTATGGAGCCATGACTAGCACCTCCATAATACTAGACAGCTGGAGAGAGCTTGTTTTACGATAGACAAGCTATTGGATTGGTTTCTACATTTTACTGAGATAGCACAGAGTCAAAGAATGTCAAATAGAGTTTGAAAGAGGTAATAAGTTGCTTCGCTAAAGAAAGGAAATTATTTTTTTCCTTTTCAAAATTAAGTAAAATTGTGAAAGCAGAAGAAAGTCTAAGCTGCACAGATTGCAAAGAATTATAAAGGGATCTCACAAAAGTGGACAACCGGACAATGGCAGATGAAATTCAATGTTGATGCACATTGGAAAACATAACACCAACTATATATATAAAATGATGGGGTCTAAATTAGCTGTTACCACTCAAGAAAGTTCTTGGAGTCATTGCGGATAGTTCTCTGAAAACATCCATTCCATGTGCAGCGGCAGTCAAAAACACTAACAGAATGTTGGAAATCATTAGGAAATGGTTAGATAATAAGAAAATATCATATTGCCTCTATATAAATCCCTACTATACCCACATCTTGAATACTGAGTGCAGATCTGGTCGCCCCACCTCAAAAAAGATATATTAGAATTGGAAAAGTTTCCGAAAAGGACAACAAAAATTATTAGGGGTATGGAACAGCTTCCATATGAGGAGAGATTAATAAGACTGGGACTTTTCAGCTTGGAAAAGAGACGACTAAGCGGGGAATATGACAGAGGTCTATAAAATCATGACTGGTGTGGAGAAAGTAAATACTTCTTATCATAACACAAGAATTAGGGGTCACCATATGAAATTAATAAGCAGTAGGTTTAAAACAAAAGGAATTATTTCTTCACACAATGCACAGTCAACCCATGGAACTCATTGCTAGGGGATGTTGTGAAGTCAAGAATATAACAGGGTTAAAAAACCAAACCTAGGTAAGTTCATGAAGGATAGGTTCCATCAATAGCTATTAGCCAGGATGAGCAGGGATGTAAAACCATGCTTTGAAGTGTCCCTAGCCTCTGTTTGCTAGAAGCTAGGAATGGGTGACAGGGGATAGATCATTTGATGATTACCTCCTCTGTGCATTCCTACAGGGGCACCTGGCATTGGCCACTGTCGGAAGACAGGATACTGGGCTAGATGGACCTTTGGTCTGACCCAGTATGGCCATTCTTATGTCCTTATGTTCTTTTGGAAAATGGGGATCAGACTGTTATCTGGGAGGAAAAGTCTCTTTGGACTGCAATTTTCAAAGGACCTTAAAGGAGACAGGGGCCCAACTCCCTCTGAATTTGAAAGAGGAATCCCAGGCATAGTTAACAATAGAAAAAGAAGGGGGGCCAAATTCTGTTCTCAGTTACACCAGTGTAAAAGAGCACATTTGGCTCAATGTTTGAAAGGAACTCAAGCTCTTTCCCTGCTTTATCCAGTAGCTTTGGTGAGGAATCAGGGAGGGGATGGTGGTATTTTTTTTATTTTGTCCCAGTTAGAGATTCCAGCGCTGGTAAAGAGTAGCCCTTTCTCTGCACCATGGGGAGGAATCTGATCTGTTTTCTTTGATCTCTACTGTAGTGACGAGTCTGATAATGTTTCCATCTGAAAGCACTAGAGAGATTCAATAAATGACAAAGCAAAACATTTTCTTCTCCATGATAAATTAGAGGGGGAGAAAGGGAGGGAATCTTTAGGTCCCTCCTCCTCCTTTCTTTTCTTGGGAATCACCAATAGGGGCATTTTAAATATGATTTCCACTTAAAACTTCCATACACAAACATTCAGAGAGCTTTTCCTTCTAAGCATAGTTGTACTTAATCAGACGGCTATCAAAAAAGGATCATTCCTCAAAGAAACTTTTCAAATCTATTTACCCCAAAGCTCTCCCTAGGGTTTTCTGCTGTGGCTGAAGTTTTAAAATTCTCAAGCTGGGGTTTGAGTTTTAAACTATACAGTGACAAATGATATCAAAGACAGAAGATCTTATAAAGGCTGTGATTATGATCTGATCTCCCTTAAACCATCATAAACCAGAAGCAACTCCACTTAAAACAATGGAATTAACGGTATAAAGAGACCTTAGTCACAAGCCCTGAGAAAAGGGATGTATATAGTTTCACCACCCCTGGAGCAGGATAGGGACCAAATTGTGACTCTCAGAGAGACACAAGCTGGTTTCTGGTTGTCTTCTATTTCAGGAGGGAACTAATGTTGAGCGGCTCTTCACCTAGCACAGATGATGTCTCCTGCTGCACTGGCTCAGTCTGGCTGGCCAGTGTGTTGGCAGGCATGAGTCAAGGCACCACTCCCTTCCCACTCCCCTCCCCACCGCTATCAGTTTTAGGGATGGCCCAGGCACAAAAGTAAGGGGGCTTCCTAAACCTTCCTACTACCCAGTGCGGACATGTAGCCAGGACCATGGTTGTGACCTAAATGAGACGAGACTCACAGCCTCTAAAATGCCAAGATAGTAAAAAAACATACTTTAAAAATCTCTTATCGGTGTTACCAGGGCTGGCCCTAGACCAAATGGCACCCCAGGCGAGGAGCGTCTTAAACGCCCTGTCAGGGTTTCCTCCCACTCTGAACTCTAGGGTACAGACGTGGGGACTCGCACAAAAGACCCCCCAAGTTTATTTCTACCAGCTTAGGTTAAAAACTCCCCAAGACACAAATTCTCCCTTGTACCTTGGATTAGGTAACACTGCCACCACCAAGTGATTTAGACAAACTCAGGGAAAGGACCACTTGGAGTTCCTACTCCCTCCTAATATCCCCCCAAGTCCCAGCACCCTCTTTCCTGGGGAGGCTTGAGAATAAACAAGATGAGCACAGACCAACCTTGGGTATTTTTAGGACACAAAAAAAAACCCAATCAGATTCTAAAAGAAACAGAACTTTATTAGAAAGAAAAAGGGTCAAAGAAGCACCTCTGAAAAATTAGAATGGAAGATAATCTTACAGGGCAATCAGATTCAAAAACACAGGATTTCCCTCTGGGCCAAACTTTAAAGTTACAAAAAGAAAACCAGGAATACACCTTCCTTTCAGCACAGAGAAAATCACAAGCCAAAACAAAAATAAGTTAATGCATTCCCTTGCTAGTACTTACTAATTCTAATGGAGTTGGGTTGCTTGCTTCCTTGATCTGTGTCCGGCAAGCACCCAGAACAGACCAAAACCTTTTCCCCCTCCCCCTATTTGAAAGTATCTTGTCCCCTTATTGGCCCTTTTGGTCAGGTGCCAGCGAGGTTACCTGAGCTTCTTAACCCTTTACAGGTAAAAGGATTCTGTGCCTCTGGCCAGGAGGGATTTTATAGCACTGTACACAGGAAGGTTGTTACCCTTCCCTTTATATTTATGACACGCCTCCATTCCATTTGTTGAACTTTTGAAAACCTTATTTTTTATTGCATTTGTAGCCCATTTCACAACTCTGATGCACAATTTGCATGCATGCTTTATCCCTCTCATATATGATGAAGAAAGCTCTGGATTCATCTTGCCTGGATGCCACTGTTTCTTCCCTTCGTGTTCACACCATTGTCATAGCCTTGGCCACAGCAGTCTTGAAGCTTTTTTTTTCATTCTCCTTCAAAACGTTCATAAACCGGCCTTTTCCAGCAGACTCATCCTCAGATCAGGAACAGATGAAGTGTTTCTTTACTTGGACACAGCCATCTTTGTCATCCAGCAATCTTACTGTAAATGCCATCTTTTCACTGTGACTCATGTTGGGAGTGCAGTCCATTAGGACGGCATAGTACTTCGCTTTGCCAAGCTGCATCGGTATGTTATCAAGCACCTTCTTTGCCATAAGGTCAATCAATTCATTATTAAGTATTTTGCTGTAGTAATGGTCCATAGCTTCTTCACAAACTGCTCAGCATAGGTGCTCATACATGACTTCGTCGTATTTCACAAGGAGCTCTACCAGAGGAAATTACCTTTATGTTCAGTGAACAACTTATCCTACAAGCCCTGTGTGACACTGATCTGATTAAAATATGACATGTAGATCATTGTTGCTATCACTGTTATATAATTGCAACAAATCTTATGCAAAGTGTGTCAAGTAAGGTGTAAACAGAAAAGTTATGATTTGATTAATATAATTTTGCATGTATAATTTTTATATGTGAAGTTACAAGCATTGGCTCTGTACCCGTATTTCAAATATGTTTGATCCTGTGGCAACGCCCACAAGGTATTTAGCCTGCACATCTTGAAGAGACTATTCAAGTTAAGTGTCCCATTAAAGAACGCTTAACTCACAATGGGAGACGCCTATCGACACAATGAACTTTCCTGCTGTGACTGAGTGAAATCAGGCATGGATGTGTGACTTGCCCATGTGACCCCAAACACCATCTTGTTACCTGTAATTTTCCACTAGCTCTGCTGAGGGCTTTGTTTGAAACAATGGATTTCCCTCCACATGGCAGAAGCTATAAAAGGCCCTGGAAACATCTCCATTTTGCCTCTTTCCTTCTCAAACCTCTGGACTATGAACTTATACTAATGGGAGCATTCTGACCAAAGGACTGAGGACCTTCCAATGATTTGGAAGCAACCAGAGACATAAGAAGCCAGCAGTTTATTCCATCAGTGCTACCAGCCTGATCCAAGAACTTTGCAATTGTATGTATTTGATTCCTTTAGCCAATTTTAACTCTCACCTTGCTTTCTTTCTTTTATAACTATACCTTCAGGTTTTAGATACTAAAGGATTGGCAACAACATGAATACTGGTAGGATCGGATTTGTATATTGACCTGGTGTGCTGCTGGTCCTTTGGGATCAGAAGAACCCTTTTCTTTGATGAGATTGGTTTTAAAGAACCACTCATCTTTAAGTCTAGTGTTTTTGGTGATACAAGGACTAGAATACCAAAGGAAACTGCTTTTCTGACTTCTTGTTAGCCAATGTGGTGAAACAGAAGTTTACTTTTGTTGCTGGTTTGGTATATCTTATGGAAGAATAACCACCAGTTTTGCATGTGTCTGCCCTGTTTCTCAGCAGTTTGTCCTGAATTTGATATTCTCAGTTGTGACCCATGGAGGCACGTCAGTGACACCCCGGAAAGCCAAAGTATTCTTTGCAAGGAAGAGGGTAATTAAGATCAGATGCTCAAGCACATTCTTCCAATGCTGGGTTTCTATGTTAATAATGCACTGGTTTTCTGCATCTATGCATTTATTCAGCTTGAGCCTGGACTCAATCTCCATCCATTTGGAGTAGGCTGTAAAATAGCTGGGTGACTTTTCATGTTGCTTCAGAGCATCAGCTAAGGTATGTCAGTAATTGTATCTGGAAAGTGCAAGCAATGATTTGACATTTTTGTCAAATATTTCACAACAAAAACAGGACACTGTCAGTTGATTTCAAGTAAACTAGCCAAGGCCAATTCAGTTTCTCACCATTTTTGAGCACTCTTTCACAGTGTGACTTTGAGAAGTGTCGTTTCTGCTCATTTACTGGAAACATCATAGCCTCGATTTTGCCCAGCCCATTCAAATTGTACAATCAAATATTGGCAAAGTTTAGGATTGCCAGCCATAATGCAGATTCTGATGTATTGATTTGTGGTGTGCAATTTTTCTCAGTGCTGTTTCTGTTGTCATGTGAGGCTAATTCTTCTTTATAGTTTCTCTCCTTTTCATGTAAACCAGATTTTTCTTTATAGAACAGAACAGAACAGAATAGAATAACAGAGTTGGAAGGGACCTCTGGAGGCCATCTAGTCCAACCCCCTTCCCAGAGCAGGACCAATCCCAACTAAATCATCCCAGCCAGGGCTTTGTCAAGCCTGACCTTAAAAACTTCTAAGGAAGGGGATTCCACCACCTCCCTAGGTAATCATTACTTTCCTTTTCATGTGAGCCACATTCTTCTTTGTCATCACTCTCCTTCATGCCACCAGGAAAACAGGACAATTCTCCATCACTTTCCACACATTTCCGTTCCTTGTCTTCAGGTAAATCTGCTAATTCCTTAGTAATAGGACTTCCATCATTTACGCTTTGCTCCTCAGTTTCTTCTGCACTGGAACAATTGCTACGGCCTAAAACCTGGGCTATGTTGTTCTGTTTCAGATCTTCTCCCATCAAATATGCCCCTTGCTACAAACTAGATTGCAATTCAGCTTTTTGCCTCCTACACTAAGCTCCTGAAGGCTTCTTCAGGGGCATCTTTTATTTTCTTTGAGGGAAAACAGGCAGTATTAGGGAGAGCAAAAGTCTACATTCCAGTCTTAGAAAGTCGTCAAACATTACGTGTTAAGCATGGCAAAAGAAGGATCAGTATTTCTTTTATATTGTTGCATAGATAGGGGTTCAAAAATATCTCATGCGTCTCATTAAATGTGTTCTTTATTAGTCGCTACTTACACTCTTCAAGTCTTAAAACACAGGTACACTTTCACAATTACACAATAAAACAAGGTTCACAGTTTTGCAGCTGGGCTCTCACTTCACTTCATTCTTATATCTCACTGACTGACTGGTGACACCCACCCCTTTTATACTCATGAGGGCATGGCTGAAACATTCTAAGAGGTTCAAGGAAAATGTAGTTTTCAAGTCTGAAAGGTTCCAAAAGATTCTCCTACGGTTCAGAACATAACTAGGATGTTAGTGAAAAATGAATGCACATACAGAATAACTGAAACATTTTACTTCAAACATTTTATTTTCCCTTTTGTTGTTAACAGCACCCTGAGCCTGACACCCTCCCAAGCCCGGCACACCAGGTGGTGGCCTGGGTTGCCTTCCCCTAAATCCAGCCCTGGATGTTACCAGTATCCACAGTCAAAAAAAATAGTCTCTACAAAAGTTCTTTTTCCTATTAACAAAATTTTCCTGTTTCCAAGTTTGCAAAATGATTTCATTAAGCAGAATAATGTATGATGAAATTTTATTTGAAACGTTTTCTACTCTCTGGATGTTTGCAGGAGTTTAGCTGTTTCTCTGAACAGGCTGAATGTCTCAACTCCAAAATCAGGATGAAAAGTCAAAATATTAAATATTTTTGCAAAATGGAAAATTCTGAAAAATTTCCATTTGAAATGAAGCATTTCAACATTTCCGATAAAAACAAATCATTGTCATTCTCAAATCAAAAATATTTTGTTTCAATTTGTTGACTCTTATGAAAATATTTTTCGTTTTGGCTGGGTTTTACATTAATATGCATCACCCCGAGCTATCATGGTGCCTCATGGGAGCTCTAGTTCATATGCCCATTCTTACGTATGGGTCAGGCTCCCAAGCTGGACTACATCTCTCCTGGTACACAATGATCATGTGACATCTGATGTATCACATTGGTAAAACCAGAGGGGAGACCATGGTGCATCATGGGAGATGTAGACTGGCTGGGGAACTTGTCCAACTAAGTAGAATGGGGTATGAGGCACCCAAACTATAACTCCTATGAGGCACTGTGACAGCTCAAGCAGAAACATATGAATGTCAAACTGATCCAAAATGAAATCATGATTCAGTTTGACAAACCAAAATGTATTGATTTGGGTCAGTGCAACCACCCCCTCCCCTCCCCCCAAAATTATTTAATTATGATTTTCCAAATATAAAAAGTCAAAAAATTTCAGTAAAATTGAAATTTGCCCCCAGAAATGTTTGATTTTTCAAAAACTGTATTTTCCATCGAAAAAAATGTCAATTGATAATTCCCACCCAGCTCCATTTGTGAGATAGGCTCTTATTATAGAGTTTTCTGGTCATAGTTAGTACCTTTTCAGTGTCCTGCACTTCTGTTTCTGATGCCAGTTGTAACCGGGAAGCATAGAGGCAGAGGTCGGACATGAAGTTAACTAAACTTTTTCAAAACTCAAAAAGTGCTCAGTTGGGGGCAATGATTCAGAGTGGGATTTGCTTGCAGAACCAATTTTCCCATTTGTTATTATAACATTATATTCCTGACAGCACAACCATACCTATGCCAGAAGACCACTGTAAGTATGAGGAATCAAGCAGAAAAGGAAACTGAGCTGTGAAGCAGAAAGTCCTTACTAAGTGAGGACAGGCATAAGCTGCAGCATTTGAATCTAGATCTATATATCCTCAGAGAATGAAGGTATTTTGATCCAAAGCATTAGTGCGGGTTCCTAATGTCTTCAATATTAGCAATGGAAATATAAATAAATACTGATGCAGTATAGCTTGGTAAAATGTCCTCTTGTTTTGGTGTATGAATCAGTGGGAACATTCCCCATCATGGAGTTCCCCCTTTTCAGAAGGCTCCCCAGTTCTAAACATTTGGTGTTCATTCACAAACAGGCGGCTAAAGCCACTTGAGAAATAAATCAAGAATCATGATAAAACAAAATCTGAAGGTGAAATCCTCGTCCCATTGAAGCCAGTGGGCCCAGAGCCTCACCCTAAAGATAGGGATGGATCCTCAATCACTGTGATAATCTGCTCTAATTCTATCACTTTTGTTTGTCTCGGCCACCTTTAAAATGTCTGGGTACACCTCATGGAAGAGCGGAGCCATAATATACACACAAAATGAGATCTCTGTTTTCCGAAGCACTGGCATTTAAAAGATATTTGATTTGGTTGGATTCAGACTTTGCCACTTCAAAATCTGACCTTGGCACTTATTTATACTACTTTGTGGCACTTGAATTCATGCCAATATCCAGTGGCCTCCAAAAAGAAAGGGCAGACCAAGGAGACAATAGATTGTACACAACTACAACCCTAATACTGCAACAGGAGCAAAGACATCGTGGTTTCATCTGGTAACAGTTTGTTGTTATTAGCTTTCTCCTTTATATAAAATTGAATTTACTGTCCATGAAAGTGAGGCACTGATAACCACAAAAACAGGCCCAAACATAGTTCAGACAGGTGCTGCGCACACTTCCTCCAATGTAGTTGTGCAAAGCCACGTTCATGGGCTGCACTCTCAGGGGAGAAAATGTTAATATTAACATCAAAGTGAAGCAAACAGAACTACAGGAAATTACACTACACTGTCACCTTAATGGTATAACATTAATTTTCTGTTATGCAATTTATTTTCTACAAAAAACTCCTTCCTTCCCCCCTCACCCCCATCCCGTTCTTTGGAATCAGCAAATACCACGTCTCCTGTAATTTTGGAGGGAAAGTCTGGAAGAGGAAGTCTGGTAATTATTACTGTGTGCATTTCCCTTGTGACTTAAACTTACAAACCTTCTCTGATCACATGTAAGCAGAATAATGTATTTGGTTCTTTGTTTATGGGACATTGAAATTCATCCTTTAACATAAACCAGTTTCAGTGGTTTTTTTCCCTCTTTGCTGAAAAAGCTGGGAACAAAATGTGACTAGAGGGGGGAAGGTTTGCCTGCCATATCAGATAAGGTTAACAATGGAAGCCTTGCCATTGGCTGAATTGTTCTGCCACAGGGAGACCTTGCATTTAGGTCATGACCTTGGTCGCGAGTCAACAGGGTCTTGCAGAGGGAGCACATTTAGCCCCCAGTACAAAGGGTGCACTTTGGAATGTTCTCCAGCAACCCCTTTGGTATAGAGAACTCCAACAGCCCCCATTGCTACTCCACTAGATGGACAGTCACAATACTAGCTATATGACACCTCACTGATACCACATATACCTGAACTGAACAACGTAAGATTTGCCGTAATACACGAGAATCCAGTATTCTCCCTCTGGCAGGTTGTCGACACCGGACTTATTTTCCTAAACTTTCCCACCATTGCAGCTCCAGTAATGTTAGCAAAGGTGTAAGCTCTAGGGGAGAAAAGGCACCAGTGTTTTAACAACCGTGTCATCTCAGAGCATCTTAGACACTTTTGAAAAACCTAATTAGGCACCTATCTGCATATTAGGCACCAAAATATCTGCCCTGGGTGCCCAGCTCCTATTGGATTTCAGTGGAATTTGGGTGCCCAATTCCTTTAGTTTCCTGTCTGGTTCAAGGTCACAGAGCACACCAGTAGCAGAACAAGGAGCAGAACAATTTCTCCCTCCCATGCTGGTAAATTAACAACTAGACAATGTTAACTATAGAAGCATTCCTTAATATTACTATTGCACCCTCGGTGTGCCTGGCAGGTTAGCAGGTCTGGATACAGAGCTCCTCAATATTGATACATTACCAGTTAAGTGTGCCTCTTGGGCATGAATGCAAACTTTATCCTTTTCTTGGATAAAAAAAAAAGCAGTAAAGCATGATTTTCTTTTCACCCGCAGACTATTTCTGATTTTAACCATGCTGTACAATCAGCTCCAGTTCATGTGCCTTTCTTTTCCTTTCTTAAAGGATCAGGAGTAGCAAAGCTGATCCCAAGGGCAAAACAGTAAGGATTCTAGGAGTCTGAGTGTTTGCAGTTCTCTGATAAACAGCCTCAGCCTTTCACTTGGTAGTTTAGTAAAGTTCTCCTTACACTATTGGCTGACAGAATCCAGATCTCTTGAACTTGCCACTCTAAGCTGAAGACATAGGCTTAAGGACAGGGAGATGGTTTGTTAAGCAGGAATCAGTACTGCTACTGTATTAGGCAGGACACAGGTGGGATGCCTCCTTCTGGGGATGGGGTAAGGTTGGAAATTCATTAGCAGTTCTATGCTTCAAGTTCTATGCTTAAAATGGTCAACCCATACCGTGGAAGTCACTGAGTGGATTGATCCTGATGTATCTGAAAACATTTAACCTTTCATGAATAAATTTAGAAATGGGCCCAAACTAGACCTCCAGATCTAAATTTGGATGTTCTGAGAGCGCAGGATATTAGGATTTGGGCCCATTACACAGACGGCTGTTGCTAAGAACTCAGATGCAAACCCAGATCTGGGCTCCAGAACTGGTATCTGGTAGAGGCCCAAACTCTCCTCATTTAAATTAGATTTGTATCATATCTGCATTTATTTGTTTTTCAGTTAATCTTTGTTCCCAGAGCCATTTTCAGAACATTACATATAAACAACCCTATATCTTTCAGTGTAGCCTTAATTGTCTTGTTCATCCATCCCAGTGGCTGTGCTCTGTACTCCGTAGTCTGTTGACATAACATTGAAACCAGTGGAACATTAACTGATATAGCCAAAGCAACAGTTGAGATAAATTCTTATGGACACACTACTACATTAATTCAGCTATCAATAGAATAGCCTTCTCTTCTTGCCAAGCATTCATCTCCAATTCTTTGAAAGCTAGGGCTAGTGGTAGAGAGAAAAAATGCAGTGGTGAGCTTTTATTCTCACTGTGAATTTGGCTGTTGTGCTTCTAACAGAAAAGGCAAGGGAATGTGCCTTGATATTTTAATCTGTTGAGTATGTTATTGAGCATATGATGGCTATTAATTTTGTTTGTTCATATGCGCTTTCCTGCATGTGCTTCTGTAAACATAGTCTGAGCTCATAAAACGTAAATTAGGAATGAAATAAAATAAATAAGGCAATAATCCAAATCTTCTGGTCTCTTTTGGCCCAGAGTACTTGGTTCCTGTTAACTATTTCCAGGCCATTTACAAACAAGTGGCAATTTACCAGAACAAGCATCTTGATTCAAACCTTTTTATGATGCAATGAAAAAACAGCCTTGTAAATCCAACAATTAACACGAGCTTACTGTTTGAAATTAAATCAGGGATAAAAAAAATGTCAAAACTTTCACTGCAGTCAGTGGGAGCTTTGAATGTGTAAGCATATCGAGGGACCATCCTGCGTTAGAATCCCGCAGAATGGGGCAGGGTCAGTCATTTATCATAGCTCAGTGGGGCCCAACCTTGTTAAGGCCTTTAGGGTGCCACCACAATATACATATTAACATATAATAATAGGCAGCTCCCTAATGAAGGACTTGCAACAACAGATGTTTTCTATACATGGAGTAAAATAAAAGTTAAATGGATCCAAGATACAGTATATTGATCATGTGTGGAAATTACCTTACAAATAGGTTTAAGGGCTCCATTCCAGTAGATGTCATTTCAGGGGCCTTAATGGGCATCTTACATGTGTTATTTTCTGCTATGAGAAGTATTATTATTAGTGTAACACCAACTAAGATTGGGCCCGTTGACTAGGCGCTGTACAAAAATACAGTAAGAGACAGGTCCCGCTAAAAGGAGCTCACAGTCCAAATAGACAAGAAAGACAAAGTGTGGGAAGGGAAGCAGAGTCAGAGAGAGGTGAAAGTCCAAGGTCACACAGCAAGTCAGAGGCAGAGCCTAGGAAGCCTGAGTTCTATTCTGAGTCCCAGGCTAGTCCCCTGTCTAAATGGACCACATTGCTCCTTCTGAAGCTTGCAAGACTCAAAGAGTGGAAGAAAGACTGATGATGGGGACATACACGCACACACACTAAGGGTGTAGAAAGCTTCAAACCTGTGGGGTTTTGTTTCTTTAGAACAAATTATTTATCCTATAACTCCAGTTTTTCTTGTCACTTAGAAATAGAAGTAACTAGCTGGCTAATGTGTAACTAGGATGCAGAAAATGAACTGTTAACCCTTAAAATCCCAGCATGTTGCTACATGGTAATTCAGTGAAATAAAATACTTCATGTGCTTGTTGTGTAAGAAGAAATGCTGTACTGATTTCTGCCTCAAAAACTACAGAGGGAAAAACAGGACTTGCTCAAATGAATCACCTCTTAGCAGACCCTAGTGTAGGTCAGTCATTTGCTAAATGTTCAACAAAAATGCCTAGGTTAACATTAAAAAATGTTGATTTTTTTGTTTTTAAATTTCCATCTCACAGTAATGCCTTATTGATTTTGGTGAAGTTCAGTATTGCAAAAGTTTCAGCAAAGATGGGAAGCAATTGCCAGAGGCTTTTGGATGGTTAAGGAAACACAATGTGCAAATCCAAACTATTCAAAAAGTATATTGTGAATTATCAATAAAGTATGTACTTTTTCATATAGCCAATAAATATGCCAGTTTTGTAGTTTGCAGATTCAATAACCATATTAAAAAATGGCAAAGGTGATAATATAAAGCACCTTTTACCGTGAAAGATCTCAAAATGCGACGTAGGTCCTGGTCCTGCCATGGGATCTGCACAGGCCAGCTTCAGTGAGATACTGTGCAAGGGTCTGCCCACATGGATCCCATGGCATGATCAGGAGTACAGAGTGATCTGATCTGCACCAGTGAATTCACTCCTGCATTCTATGTGAACCCTGAAACTTTTACAAAACTAGTTTCCTACATAGTTGATATTCTGACCCAATTATACTGTATTATATAGTTTTCAATTTTTATTTTAATCCATTTATACAGGATATTTTCAATATGCAACTCCAGTTGAGCCTAATCAGCGCTGAGTAGAGCGGAAAAATTACTTCTCGTGTCTTGCTTACAACACTCCTGCTACATCCCAGAATGATGTTCGCTTTTTTTTTTTTTTGCGCAACAGCGTTACACTGTTGACTCATATTTAGCTTGTGGTCCACTCTGACCCCCAGATCCCTTTCCACAGTACTCTTTCCTAGGCAGTCATTTCCCATTTTGTATATGCGCAACTAATTGTTTCTTCCTAAGTGGAGTACTTTGCATGTGTCCTTATTGAATTTCATCCTATTTACTTCAGAGCATTTCTCCAGTTTGTCCAGATCATTTTGAATTTTAATCCTATCCTCCAAAAAACTTGCAACCCCTCCTAGCTTGGTATTGTCCACAAACTGTATAAGTGTACTCTCTATGCCATTATCTAAGTCATTGATGAAGATATTGAACAGAACCGGACCCAGAACTGATCCCTGCGGGACCCCACTTTTTATGTCCTTCCAGCATGACTGTGAACCACGATAACTACTCTCTGGGAATGATTTTCCAACCAGTGGTGCATACAGATATGATTATATCACACACAAAACAGAAATACAGTGTCCAGAGGAAATATCTCAAACAGCCATATCAGCCAATGCAAAAAAACAAACCAAAAACCAAAACCAGAATCTATATATATTAGAGTAATGGTGCACTATTGGCTGCATATTGTCATTAAATGCATTGCATTGGATGATATACTTGAAATCCATCTTATGGGCAATATCATCACTGCTTGCTCTTGCACAGACTATAAATAAAACTCCAGATCCCATCTCCAAGAATGATGCAATAAATACAAATACCTGGACAGCTCAAGAAACTGGTACTTGGTTTACAGATTTGCAACTGGTTCTAATACAGACTATATTGGTAGTTATTAATGTTGATAATTGCCGCCTCACTCCCCCCCTCCCCGCCCCAGCCCCCCAGTCCATTTTCTGGAGTGAACCAAAGGACTGTAGAAGACTATTCAGGTGGTTTTGGTCATCAACACAATAATATGTTCTCTAGTTCAGCTTCTTACACAAAGGGGTTCATTTTTTAAAGGACTGAGGGCATGTGTGAAAGGGACAGTGAACTACCGGCAAAAATCGGTATATTTGCCCAACTAATTGCTCTGCATCCTCAATCAGGTAATCAGAAGTGCATGTAATCGGATTTGCTCCTGCAGTCCCACTGTGGGTGCAAAAATGCAGGCATGCATTTTGAGGCACAAATTGTACCCATGAAATGAAGAGTGCCCTACTCAAAAACAGTTTCTCTGTGTTTCTATTTGGATCAATGTCCTCTGCTGTATCTGCAGTCTCTTCTTTCACATCTGCAATGCGTTTTGGTTGTTTTTTGGTTTTTTTTTTTTAAAGCAGCCTGCTAACAGCTTATCTTCAACAGCCTTCTAAAAACAGACCAAAGGGGAAGTCACAAACACGAGACGGCAGTCATCACTTCAGACTTAACTGCCTACTCAAGCTGAGCCATCTTAATGAATGTACTGTTTGTGGCCAGAAGCCTGGATGCATTCTAGGAAATATATCATGCGGAATGTAAAAATAAAAAGATTCTCAGAGGACAGGAAGGTGTCTGCAAAATTAGAAGTGCCCTCAACTCAGATTCTGCACAGCTTCTCCACAGCACCCACTTTCAGCTGAGGGCAGCAGGTAAATGTCAAGTGTCAGTAGCTATGGGTTGCTTTTTGTCTAAAACTGTGTAAATGACAATAGTTGAAGAGTTCTGACAGAACTGGCTATAGTCAGGCACAATTTAATGAGGACCCATGAAAGCTTCCTCCATTATGCCCATCACTGTCAGAGTACCTGAGCCCTGACCAGTAGACCTCTTATTCTATTCCTGGGTCCCACACACAACTCTTTCTGATCCCTCTAAATCCTGTCAGACTACATCCTTTGATGTTCCTGTCTTGGTGCTGCTTTCCTTAGCCAGTGAACTGATAGGCTGCATCCCCTGTTACTCTGGGTTTTGGCCTCCCTCAAGTACGGCTTGCCAACGGTGCCAAAATGTGTGGTGGCTTTGTAGAAGCAGGGTGGGTGAGGTACTATCTTTTATTGGGCCAACTTCTGTTGGTGAGAGAGACAAGTTTTCAAGCTTACACAGAGCTCTTCTTCAGGTCTGGGCCTGTCACTGATTTGAAGAAGAGCTCTTGAGTAAGCTTGAAAACTTGTCTCTCTCACCACAGAAGCTGTTACCTCACCCACCTTTTCTCTCTAATATCCTTGGACCAATGTGATTACAACACTACAGCCTACAACAATGGTAGCTTTGTGATTCTTCAGGTACAAATAAGAGGAGACCCCCTCAATTCCTTTTCATCACGTGATGTAAACCAGGACTGACATGATCACAGTATTGCCAACTCTCCCAGTATTTGTTTTTGTTTAATGCCCCAGCTCCTGGAATCCTGTGAGCATCTAAACTTGCATTTAAAAAAAAAGTTTCGAGCCCTTATGGCTGTGCAGAAAAGCTTAAAAACATGAACCCTAAAGGTTCAAAATCCAGAAACCAAATAAAAATAATCCACCTTTATTATTTTTAACATCTCTTGTTTTCTAGAGATTCTGGTGGACATGATTCACGATTATTGATCACCTGGAGTTGGTGATTTATACAGTGCTTGTTTAACTATCTTTCAGTTTGCTTCTCATACAAATTTTGGTGCCTTACACATTGAAAAGGATATATGGTTGAAGGAGATATATAGTTCTAAACCATTTCCTGGATTTTATCTTAAAAAACGAACCCACCTGTGGGTAATGTATGATATTGTATCTTTTGGAAGTGCAATCTATACTTTCTAATAAATTAGTCCTAATAATAAGTAACCCACCTTTGGCTTCAGAAAAAAAAGAAAAAAGAAAACCGGGTCTCAAACCATGGCAGATGCATTAGTGCTTCCAACTATGATCTTAGTTGACTTTAACAGGTGCCACAGCATTATAATTAGCTGCGGTATATATTACTGCCTCAGAGTAGGTTGCCCAAGAGCAGAGGTTGGATTTGAATCTTCAGGCTAAGAAACTAATAAACAGTACTATTTCAATTAGGCAATTTCTAGTGAAAAAAGCTCAGAGGTCTACTGGAAACAAAATATCCTAACAGACTATTCAACAGACAGGATTCTAGGCCAAGATGTATGGCTCTAGGAAAACTGAATCCATATTGCTCTCCTTGAGAGAAAATTTTATTTTAATTTAAAAATAAAATGTGTCTTTCTTCATTCTGGAGACATACAAAGTCCAGATACGCCAATAAATACCCATTTTACACATAGTAACTGCCAGTCCCTGCGTGGGGAAAAAAGTTAGGCTCCCTGACAAAACAGAGGTTTCTGATGGTGCCACATAATTAAAAGATGGCCTTTCACACACAAAAATTCCAAGCAGTCAATGCATAACATAGACTGGGCCCATTTTTCATTGGTTTGTTTCTCTAATTGGCTGTGGATATTCCAAAATCTACTGCTGAATATCCTCTGGGGAACTTTTAGGTTTGAGAATTTGGAGGTTTCCATGCAAGATTAATATCACTAGAATACCTGCAAATAAAAACTTTCTACGGAACACTTAACACCCTAGAGAAGGTACAAGAAGAAAACATGAGACACTTGCTTCCCATCTGAATAGCTCCCATTCTATCTATGAACCTCCTACACTGGGTATTGCTTGCATTTATCTTGAGTATAGGAGAACTACATTGTTTAAGCTCCACATCAATACATCTTCCATAACACTGGGCACCTGGGTGGGCTTTGGCAGCTGGAGCATATGAAGGGCAGAGGCAGTTGGGCTAAGGCAGTGCCTATTTGTCTTCTGCTCTTTGCCCTTCCATGCATCATGATTGATGCCTTCCAGCTTCCCTCCCCCAGGATACGAGCTAACAAAGGGTCATATCTGCTAAATTGACTCCAACAAAACCCTACTTCCCATGCTGACCAAAATCAGCATGAAAGAGCTGTTGATATGCCATACTGCCCAGTGCCTAGAACAATGAGGTCCTGGTCAATGACTGGGTCTCCTCTATGCTCCCACCATCATAAATAAATAAATAAATAAATACCTGGCCAATATGAGGCCTGCAGAGGAGACATACACTTGGAGTATATATTCTTTCTCTAGAAGATCTTACCTTTTTTTCCTTGTTTGTTGCTCTCCTAATCCAAAATAAGCTCAGACTAAAAGGATCAGTCTCCTCCAAACTGCTTCAGCAAGTTTCAAGTTATGATGTTTAACTTGCCATTATGCAGCTCAGCCACTAGATGTCTCTGTGCTGTATTAAAAGACCCCACAAAAGGTGAGGTCTTTCTGAGAACTGACTAAGATGGAAAGCAGCTTCTTGCTGTCCTCTCTAAGAGATGCCTGTAGCTTAAGATGCACCACATATTATGGCACCTGCTTAGCTAGGGTAAGATACCTATCTCTGTGCATGAATCCTGCTTCACACCCTGCCAGATTAGAAAACCACCCATACTTCATAACTGGCTGGCTCAATTGTCCAAATGTCAACGTACACATGACTGAGTTACTTAAAAGAAAACAAGTGAACATTATAATCTCTTTAAAAAGACATCCCAAAGCCCTCTGGCAAAAGCACTCACTGGGATTTAAACTAAACTGAAATAAAGTCTGATGCTACAAAGCAAACATGGCAGCTCCTGAGAAGACGACATTTGGCTTTTTTTGCAGAGAGGAAATGCTCACATTTGAATACCTCCATAATATACTTCTTTATAAGCAGATACATTTCCAGGCTGATTACATTTGAACCACTGCAAGTTCACTTGACCCCCATTCTCTGTGGAGTTAAACTATAGCCCTAAGGATGTACTTAACATAGCATTTTGGGAATGTAAAGATTTAAGGTGACGTTGGCCTTTCTACCAGCTCCTTAATCTGTTTACAAGATCTTCCTGCACTTTGACCCTTGGGGAAAACATTTGCTTCAGTTAAATGGTGAGACACTTACTCTATTCTGTGGGAGATGGTGGAATTACAAGCCTCCTGAGCATATAAGAGGCAAGCAAACATAGAACAGGAGAAACAGAGGGAGGAGATGTGGCCTCATCACTGAAGTTGAATGTTAGAACTATATCCAAGACAGATAATAAATAATAATAGTAATTTATACCTGGGTGCAGCAAACATGGAAGGATGATTCAGTGATTTAGGGCACTAGCATGGGACTTGGGAGATCCAAGCTCCATTCCTTGCTAGTCCCTCAGTTTCTCTGTGCCTTGTTTCCCCATCTGTAAAATGGGGATAATTGCACTGTCCTACCTCCCAGGGGTATTGTGAAGATAAAGGCATTAAAGGTTGCAAGGCGCTCAGATACGATGGTAATGGGAGCCATGGAAGTACCTTAGATACCTAAAATATAGATGCTCAAGCCTCTAAAGTGTATTTTTACTTACACACCATCCCTCCCCCCTTAAATAAAATGAATGAGTGAATTTGTGGCCCTTTAACTCAATTATTTATTGTTTTGTTAAAAGTGCTGGCAGTATGCTCAGCGGAAGACATAGATGGCTAGATCCTCCATCACACTGAGTGAGTTACATCAGCTGCAAGAGTTGCACAGGGACCTCTGGAATCTCATGGGTTCCACCTCCCTTCCGCTACCCCAGGCATACTTCCAACAGGCCCCCTACACAGAGTGGAGGAGTGGGCTGGCCAGAGTATACCATATAAATGAAAGTGAGAGACTCATAGCATGAGTGTGGCCAAGTGCTTTGCAAGCTCTTCAAAGCAGGGACTATCTCTTGCTGTGCATTTGGAAAGCACCTACCTTATTCTGGGTGCTACCACAATCCAAATAAATAATAATAAAAGTAGCTAATGCCTCTGAATCCTGACTTCAGAGATCCTGCTCTTTCAGTCATGTGCCCAATACTCTCACCTCTGCCAGTGTGTGTCTGTTTTGATCCATGCCAGAGCTGTCAATGCCCCTCTGCCTAGTTCTGGAACACCCTGTTTGAGAAGAGATTGTCCAAATGGCAGGGCAGTTATGATAAGATACATACATGGGGAGACCAACAAAGTTGTTTTAGTTATGGACTCAGAGTACTGAAAAAATAACATTGACTTTTTCATGGTGTTTTGGACCAAAGATTTTTACCCTCCTGTAGCTGTTTAGTAGCCAACATGAAATGAGTTGGTGGTTCCCGTTCAGTTCCTAGTGGAAAATTGTTCATATTAGAAGAAGCCACCACACCCTCAGAATTGGCATTCTCCATAGACTTTTTGACAAGAGAAGCAAATGGGATATACTTTTGAAGGTGCTCTGGGAGACATGTCTATGATCTCCCCATTCCCACTGTATTCAAAGAAAATAGCCACCTGTGGAGCCAAGAAAGGGATTATTCAGATATTAAAGCCATAATGGACCTATTCGCTCACATGTCTAACCTCCTGCACAACACCTATATCTTTCTTCCCACATTTTTGGTCTTCTGTGAAAAGTCAGAGTGGGGGCCAAGGTTATGGGGGGGATATTGGAAGGTCTGATAAGTGTGGATCACAATTTAAAAGGTAATTGTGGCTACAAAACTCCATGATGGGGTTACATGTCAAACTGGGAGGGCGTATGTAGTGGGTTCCCAGAGGGGTTAGTCCTGGGTCCAGTACTGTTCAACATTTTCATTAATGTCTTAGATTACGGAGTGGAGAGTATGCTTATAAAATCTGCAGATGACAGCAATCTGGGAGAGGTTACAAGCACTTTAGAGGACAGGATTTGCATTCCAAATGACCTTGACAAATTGGAGAATTGGTCTGAATTCAACAAGATAAAATTGAATAAAGACAGTTACAAGGTATTTCACTGAGGAAGGAAATCTCAAATGCAGAACCAAAAAATGGAGAATAACTGGCTAGGTGGTTGTACCGCTGAAAAAAGAATCTGGGAGTTATAGTAGATCACCAGTTGACAAGTCAACAATGTGATGCAGCTGCAAAAACAGCTATCATCATTCTGAGGCATATTAACAGGAGTGTCATATGTAAAGACACAGGAGGTAATTGTCCCACTCTACTCTGCACTGGTGAGGCCTCACCTGAAGTCCTGTGTCCAATTCTGGGCATTATGCTTTAGGAAAGACTTACACAAACTGGAGAAAGACCAGAGGAGACCGACAAAAGTGGTAAAAGCTTCCGAAAAACTGACCTATGAAACTAGGCAAGTTAAGTCTAGAGAAAAGAAGACTGACTGGGGAGCTGAGAACAGTCTTTAAATATGTTAAGGACTGCTATAAAGGGGACGGTGATCAGTTGTTCTCTATGTCCACTGAAGGCAGGACAAGTAGTAATAGGCTTCATCTGCAGCAAAGGAGATTTAGGTGAGGAATGAGGAAAATTAGGAAACTGTAAGGGTAGTTGAGCTCTGGAACAGGCTTCCAAGAGAGGTTGTGGAATTCCCATAATTGGAGGTTTTTAAAAACAGGTTGGACAAAAACAGGAGGGTCCAGGTTTACTTGGTCCTCCCACAGTGCCAGGGGCTGGACTTGATAACTTCTCAAAGTGCGTTCCAGCCCTACATTTGTATGAATCTATGATTCTATGGATATACTTGCAATAGCATCTATATCAACTTTAAAAACTGCTCCTTTCTTTATTTCACACATGTACTCGCTGTTGGCCTTCCAATCATATTCTTTCACCTTCCTGATATAACTAACTATATTTTAACCTGGTAGCAGAGCCAGAGCAGCTATGGGAAACTGGATTCTAATCTGCCCACCCATGAGTACTTATCATGTGCCTATCATTGTTATATCTGAGAATTGTAAAACCAAATGATCATTCCAGAGATGGTGCCCTCAGCCTGACCTTGGGCTGTGCTGAGAAAGTGCATGTGGTCATGTGTGTTGTCTTCATTTGTTTTGGGAATACTGAGGTAGGAGGGAGGCTTGGTTCTGTTTGATTGTTGCTTGGCACATCAACCTGACTTGCACACCATGAAACAGACTTACTGGGCATGCTGTAAAAGACATATTATTTATACTGAGATAGCACCTGGAACCCCCGTCATGGACCATGACCCCACTATTCTAGTCTCTGTACAAACACAGAACAAAAAGACAATCCCTTAGAGCTAACATGCTGGATTTTTCCATTTCATAGTTAGCTGATAGAAAATATCTTTTGACTTCTGTGATGAACAAATTTGATATAGATGTTACTGGGAGATTATAGTATGGAAACCCCCAGTATGATCTTTACAGTCATTTATCTTCCTACAATCGTACTTTAAATCCATTTTGTTTTCACAAGGATTTGATTTTCTTCCTTCCTTCCTTCATTTTACTGCTGTAGCAGAGCTCAAATGGGGCAAACACAGACAATGTTGTAAATAAGTTACAAAGCAATGAGCAAGTTGCTCAGAAACACTGGAGAAAGCCCAGGGCAGTGATGTTACAAGTAAATCAAACCAGTGTTTATGAGGAAGTTTTGCCCAATTATTTCTAAGGAATATTTAATGGAGACTAATTTTTACCCTTTTTAAAAAAAAACATGAGCAAACTCCCTTCCAGGCTGCATGGTCTTTTGTGCATGAAGGCATGCAGCGAGGCTAGGAAACGATGTAGTTTCTAGGTTTGACCCTGCCTGTTGCACATATCAAATTCATTGTGGGTACCTAGCAGGATTATGCTCCTAGTTTTAACAGTTAATCATGATGATTCTGGGTAGCCAGACAAATTTACTGATAGCAAATTGGAATCTGTACAAATTTGTAGTGGGTCGGCATCAAAATCCAGCCCCTCACCATCCTCTAACTTTGGGGCAAGGACCATGGTCTTGATCTGAATTTCATGGCAGGGCGCTGTTTGTATCATGGGCCATGCTGACAACTCAGATCCAAATGCCACCAAATTTTGGAGTTTAAGGGAAGGCTGAAATCAGAATTCTGTGGCTTGGGCCCATATCAAGTATAAACCTGTCCAGGAGACACAAAATTAGAGTTCAGAACCCAGACAAAACCATTTCCAGATGGAGAAAAATCCATATTCCTTCAATAAATTGGTTGTCAGTTCTACCAAAAGTCCTTCATCCATCTCTGTTAAGTGTATGTGACAGTATGGTATATAAACTAGATTTCAAGGATTTCAGAATGTGCCTGTACCTCTTCATTTCACAGGAAATAGCCTCCAGGTGTTTGGTGGGTCTGGGGGAAAAAAGATGGAAAAATGTCTTCTTTGTTACTCTAAAGACCTTTTCTAAGAATGTGAGAGGGAAGGTGTTTTCCCTGAATGGCTGACACAGAGACAATGCATACCAATATCATATTATTATTATTTATACATATTACTATAGTGCCTAGAGACCTCAGCTGAGATCAGGGCCCTTTTGTGCACGGTGCTGTACAAACATATTGTAAGACAGAGTCCCTGCCTGAAAGAACGTGCACAATCCATAGAGAAAGGACATCTCTGGAGATGTTGAGAGTCCCGTCTAGGATCATACTCAAACATCCAGTTCAGCCTCTCTGAAAACTGAGCTCCCCATCCTTTATAGTGTTATAAAAACTGAACAGTTTTGTTACATGTGAAGTATATTTTAAGATATGGCCATATGAATATTCCATATAGTGTATTTGTATAGTGTGTGAGATATCTTTTTAAATAGGCTCTTGGCATTAAAATGTTGCTTTTTGTACATTCTCTGCCATCCAGAAACATTTTTCTTCTGTTATCTTGGAGCTGGCTGAAGGTGTCAGCCCTGGGACTGAATTTTCTCTTGCGGGACACAAGTAACTCCAACTAACATCCAATAAAGGAAGCATAGGGCTTTGCTGTGTATAATGAAGTCCTCTCTTTATGGCTTCAAAAGGTACAGCATGGACTGAAGGCCTGCAAGCTTCCCTAATCAATATGCTCAAATGTGGCTAGCAGGGACAACCTCTAGGTATGACCATTCAGTCCAAGGCCAGATTCTCAACTGAAATTACCACAATAGATTCCACTTGCAGTGATGGCTTTGTGAGGTGTGGATAAACATCTCCATTGAGATAAACATCTTTTTCTGAAACCCACCAACTCATTTCACAAAAGCCACAATAGGAACAATTTTTAATCACTACTGACCTGAGCTAGTGATGGACAAAACTCATAAATGTCAGAGGCTTGGTTTGAGACAAGGTGGGTAAGGTAATATCTTTTATTAGACCAACTTCTGTTGGTTAGAGAGAGAGATAAGCTTTTGAGTTTACATGGAGCTCTTCTTCAGAGTTTAAGATACTTATCCAAACCTCTTGGGTCTATAAAATTGGGCTAGAAGATTCCCCCAGACAGACTCCTGCACATGTAGAATTGAGAGAACTATTTAAAAAATAATTCAATATCATCAATTCAAATAAAACTCACATTTTCTTCTTTTATATTCATTGTCCATCTTACTAATTTTCTGCACTGTAGGAGTGACTTTGTGTGTGCAAAATATCTGTGAAAGCCAAAATCTTGAGAACACTCCTATGCATATGTTTTTATGAAATGTGTAGCCATCTTGAAATTTCTTTGATTTCCTTCTTCCTCTTTAGCAGAATTTCAGTCTTTCAATCAGCCAGAAGAAACAATACCATGTGTCTTAGGTGCCCAGTCATTCACTATCAATTAAAAAAACACCAAACGATTTAAGACAAAGTTGAAATGAGCAATTCTTAAACTACCCATGGGCTACAATATATTTGCCTAAAATATTCAAACAATTTTAAGTATTGCACACATTTGTAAAACTCGAGATCTAGTCATTGATAGATCTTGATCAGAAAAAAAAAAAGACAACATTTGTTGAGGAGTAGTTAATCCCAGCTCTTCTTGTACTTTTTCTGATACTTCACAACAAGGGATGCAGACTCTTTCACACCTCCAGAAAGGTTTCCAATTTTGAGTGAATAGTCTGTGTGTTTCAGAGGGGGAATTTCATTTTACCCAAGCTGGTTTGCCCATATAATATTATATGCTGTAATCAACACCCATACAGCTTAACAGTTTTGTCTCCAGTAGAATTTCCAACCATCAAGGAAAAGTGCACTCCAAACAGTTAATATTCATATAGCGCCACATTAATCTGCTTTGGCACAATCTAGCTACCTCCATAGGTAACGCACATCATCGTACCTCATTCAAACCATTCTCTAGAAGGAACAGACTATGGCTACATTCCCAAAGTTGCCTAAAGGATTTTGATGCCTAATTCATATTAATGGCAATTAGACATCGAACTTCCTTTGATGGCTTTGAAAATCTCAATGTATCTATTGATCTTCTGAGACTGTCAAGCCTCCTAATGGTACAGAATGTTCAGTGTGGAATTTGTTAAAGCAATGGGAAACATCACATGTGTTTTACTTAGAGTCAGAAAACAGTGCATATGAACAACAACAAAACATGAAATATCAAAGGTTCCTCTACAGTTAGCAGCTTTAGAGCTTTCTCATAAAACTGTCTTGTGACCCTCCAGACAAAATGCTGATGTTTCAATTGTGTCATAACCCAAGGCAGATTACAGTTTTCTAATTATTCTTTGCACTGCTTTCAAAAGACTTTTTAAAAGGGGCGTTGGTGGAGAAGAAGGGGCTGAACAGTAGAAAAGGCATGTGCAGCTTTAGCTTGCAAAGTACATTTCAGTAGATATAATCATGCCCCAAACCATTACACATATTGCAAAATCAGAGACATCAGTGCTGTGGTGGAAAGCATAAAATACCCAACAATACTGCAGTAAATCAGGTTCAGGACAGGGAAGAAGGAAACACAGACTAGTAGTTCAATCAAGGGTTAGGAGGGAGGAGGCCTCTGTTCTTGTTTTGTCTCTACACTGACATGCTATGTGACCTTGGGCAAACTAAGTTAATTGTACTCAGTTTCCCCATCAGTAAAAATGGGATAACGTTTACCCCCAACCTTTGCAAAATTCTTTGAAATATTTGAATTAAATGTGCTGTAAATGCAAATAATTATTCTAAATATAGTATCTGTTTTGGTTCTTTTACATGGCATTTGTCTCGATGGGGACACTTTAAAAGTTCAAATTAACTAAAGGTGTGAATTTAAAGTAGATTAGTTAATCTGCAGTAAGCCCTCATGCAGACATTCTTATTCAGAATTCGAGTGGCCTTAATTCATTTATCTTAATTCACTTCCAATGTGAATTAAACTAAAGCAAATTAAGCCCACTTGCATTCTGAATGAGAGCATCTGCACAGGGATTTAACAAATCTATTTGAAATTTACACCTTTAGTTAATTCGGACTAACTTTTCTGAGTTCCCCGTGTAGACAAGGGATTGTTGAACTGATTCAGATACAATAAAAACTGATCTTTTTT
Source organism: Eretmochelys imbricata (assembly GCF_965152235.1). Taxonomy (NCBI): domain Eukaryota; kingdom Metazoa; phylum Chordata; order Testudines; family Cheloniidae; genus Eretmochelys; species Eretmochelys imbricata. The sequence continues at coordinate 19,760,409 of NC_135579.1, forward strand.
CTGTCCAAAACCCAGAAGAGCAGTGTCCAGAGCCATACATGATTTAATCCTTTTCAAAATCCCTCACTTGTCCCAATGCAGTATCAATGTTTGCCAGCAGTCCCAGCATGAGGTTGCCAGAAGATTAGTGTAGGTTTTTCCTTTAGATTCCTTCCAGTTCTTGCTTTAATAATGATGTGCTTATAATGTGTTTCAGTGGCAGGACACTGGTTTTTAAAAAAAGTGAGGCTTAATTCTTGTCAACATGGTAATACCGTTAAAATTTTTATCATCATAGATGATCCCACTGTTATATCATGGATGCACCACCCTGCCATTATAAATACCAGTGTGTCCTTAGTACGTACTACTACCATAATAGTATTTACCTACACCCATGAGATAGATCAGTGCTATCATCCCCACTTTACAGATGGGGAGCTGAGGCACAGAGAGACTAAGGCCAGGCCTACACTCAAAAGTTAAGTTGACCCAGCTATATCACTCAGGGATGTGGAAAATCCACAACCCTGAGCGACACAAGTAAGCCAACCTAACCCCCAGTGTAGATAGAGCTAGGTCAATGGAAGAATTCTTCTGGCAACCTAGCTACTTCCTCTTGGGGAGGTGGATTAACTACACCAATGGGAGCTCCCTGCCTGTCACTTTAGCGAGTGTCTATACTGAAGCAGTACAACAGCGCAGAGCATTTCACACGTAGACAACCCCTCAGTGACTTTACCAAAGTCAAAGAGGAAGTCTGTGGAGGAGCATGGAATTAAACCTAGCTCCCCCAGGCCTGAGGTGAGCGTCCTAACCATGGAACTATCCTTCCTCTCTATAGAGGCTTTTCACTTTGTTACTATTTTGCCATGTTTTGTTAGGGATATTCAACCTCTAAGCCACCCTTTCAGAAGAAAGATTTTAATTTCTACCCAGCCTGCAGAGGACCTTGAAGGTAATTTCAATATTAAAAATACATTTCAGACCACACCTAGAAACTGCTTTTGGTTTGGGGAAATCACACTGCAGAAAGATGTAGACAAATTGGAGGAAGAACAACAAAAATTACTAAGGAGCTGGAGGGGCTGATTTATGAGGAAAGATTAAAAGAACTCAGTGTGGTTAACTTGGCCAAGTAACAATTAAGGGAGAACATGAGATCTGAGTATAAGGATATGTAGGGTATCAGCACCAAGGAGGGAGAGGAATTATTTAGGGTGGTACAAAAGGTTATAAATAGAAGCATATAGTGTATTATTGTTGATACAAGGAAAAACTGGGCTGAAAAAAAAACATGTTTGATCAGAGATCCATTGATCATAGGACTCCCTTGGTAGCTCATTCTATCTGCCTGTAACATTTAAAACAATATAAAGCTACTGGTAAACAGACTACTGGGGACAACCTTATGCTGACCAGGGGACGGTGCAGCTGGGATGTAATATGTCTTTTCCATCTCTGCCTTCTGGAAGCCTCTGAATGTTCATTCTTTGTGCCATATAGAACAAGGGCGGCTGGGATCATAGAAAACCTCTTCCCAGAGGGGGTTGTGTTTGAAGTTCTTTTTTTTCCCCTTTTTTATCTTTGCCGTGTGACTTCGTCATGTAGAACTAAGAGGTCTAATGAATGGAAAACTGAAATCGGCAGATTTTCATTCTTTAAGGAAATTAACCTCATTTAAAGGAAATGAGTGTTCAGAGGCAGAAAGGAAAGTCATAATTTAAATGATATCAGAAGCTGGTTTTCCTTATGTAACATATTATTAAACAGTCGGGAAAAGCTTTTGCTAGGCAGCCTCAGGGAGCACTCAGCAACTATAAAGAGTGTTCACATGCATGGCTCTAATATGTTAATAAATTATGCTAATTACAAGGAAGGGATTAGAGAAGGGGAAATCAAATAATGATGCAGTAACTGGGCCTCTTTCAACTTAATTTGCAACACAACCTGGCTAGGTTCCTCTTGAGCTAGTAACTTTGTTTTCTTCTTTCAAAGACGCCAAGTTTCCTCTTTTGTCTCTGGGAAGATGGGGGTGTCACTGCCAGGAGATAGTGGGTGAAAAAAAAAATGAAGTGCCAGGGGAGAGAGAGAATGCCCCTTTACCAGTGAGCTCCTGATTACTGCATCCCAGGGAATATTCAGAAGAGATGGCAACCCTGCAGATTTCCTCCTGTGCTAGCCTTAACACGACACTGAAATTTCTGACAGACAACATGTAAGGTAACATTTTCCCCCCTTTTCTTTTAAACCTTCATAAGTAGGAAAACAACAAGGGAAGGACGGCAATAGAATTCAAAGGGGATGTCCTGTGCTCATCTGCCACTAATGTTTACTGCCCTGACAATTTGCTGCCCCCTTTTCTCTTAAAATAACGTAGACATGATTCCCACATTTAATTCAAATCTACTTTAGTCTCCCAACCAAATATTACTTTTTCATTCGGTACAACATTCCTTTGTTGGGAACACATCCAAAGTCTATGATGTCAATGGGAATCTTTCCATTGACTTCAATGGGCTTTGGATCAGGCCAGGGTTCTTGGAATGTTTTCAGTCTTCTGTTCTCTCCTTTGTATGAATGTCTACAGTGGTTTATCAAATCCTTTTGTGTGTGGATTTGGCTGGAATTTATGCCAGGAAAGACTGGAGTCAACCAGGAGAAAGAGGGAAAGCAACTTTTTAAAAAAATGAATCCAGGTTACAGAATACTTCTGTCCATTGCATTTCAGGGGGCAGGAATGTCCTTCAGCACAGAGTGTATGCAGTACAGTGGAGAAGAAAGACGGGGTTTGGTAGAGGAAGGATGGGGAGGTGGGAAAAGTTTAATCTCTTGTAGGAAATACTTCTAGTGTGAAAAATCCTTCCCAAGAGTTCAGAAGTCTTGCAAGGAAGGGCTAATGGAAATAAACATATAAGTGAGCATTCACAAGCCCCAATTTTCTCATTTAAAAAAAAGTTTGATGTGTAAATAAACCCAACCCACAGAGGTTTAATATCTCTAATAACTGCCCGCCTTTTAGCCTCAGGAAGGGGACAGGTATTCATTTTCTTAAATTACTTTTTAAACCTTTTTTTTTTTTTTTTTTTTTAACTTTTTTTTCCTCCCACCCCTCTTTTTTTTTTTTCCCCCAGCAAGGGGGGTGGTGAAAGAAAACAGAGACAAGCCAGATGCCTTTCAGTGCTTTGATCAGTTTCTCTGCAGACAGCCAGGCTGCCTCCTAGCACCTCTTTAACTACAGCTTGCCAGTAAGAAAATGAGCTGTTTTAACTCTGCAATTACAGTGCCTGCTGAATGCCTGTCATCACAGCAATAGGAACCTGATCTGAACTGTATATCCACTGGAGAGAGAATTACAGCAACCGGGGCAGAAAGTTAAATACCCCCTGGGGCGGTGAGACGCTCATAAATGAAAGAGAGCCTACAACCTAGGCCCCCTCTGTTGGTGAAAATATATAAAACACTGACAATATGACACAGCTTCACAAGCCAGCAAGAGGAGTAAACACTCAGAAGACACCTCCTTTTGATGGAGATATTCTCAGGAGCTAAGACCATGAGTGTCCATGAAAAGTGGGTAGGGCTCATGAAATCAAAAATCTGTATCATACGCAGATCCTGTTGTGTGCTGTGTATAGATCTGTATATGGCGCATATGTAAGTATATATGGGAGAGAGTCAGATGGTAATTCACCATTCAGTAGAGCTTTCCATCTCCCTCTGGTCTGAAAGCTCTTTACAAATATGAATGAATTATGTCTCTAAGTGCACCTGTGAGGTTGAGCATGTATTATCATCTCCATTTCAGAGACAGTGAAGGAGTGAGGAGGGTTAAGTGACTTGAATAAATTTGTGGCAAATTTAGATTTCCTTTCTCCCAGGATTACTTTAAACACTAGACCAAGCTTCTTGCAAATATGGACAGCAACTTAATCTAGCGTCTTAGCATATTGTATAATCATATTTTGCTAACTCATTTTTTGAATCATGTTAAATTATGCAAAGAAAAATACAACTGTTTAAGATAGATTCATTGGCCCTTCAATATTTTTTAAACACACACTAGCATCTGTTCACAAACCGAGAAAAAATAATGCATTTTGGGTCGAACGCAAAGCCCACTGGGGGAAAAAAAAAACATGTAAAACCCAACCCGAGCAAGACACTCCACTGTGCACACACTTTTCCCCCCAGGGGCACATTGTGATTACAACCAATACCTGACAGATGTGCAGTCTTGTTTCTTAGTGCCTCAGTAAGGTGTTCAAATACCATAGTGTTGAGAGGGATGAGGTATAAGAACCTACATGGAATAAAATAGAACAGAAATCAATGGAACCCCTTCTCCCCCATATTGACCTCAATGGGCTTTAACTTTACATTTAGATTTGCAATTTGTTTAGTTTGCCTTGAGTAAAATTGATAAATATGGATAAATGGGTAGCAGATAGTCCTTTCAGCACCCTGTGACACATTAATGAGTAAGACGCCCATCAGTGGAATCTGAGACTGAAGCTAAGTCTACACGCCACCACAGACACACCAGGAAAGGCTCTGGTAGCAGGGAGACAGTGAGGAAAGGCTCCAGCAGAGGAGAGCTGCTGCAAACTTTCCCCATTGCCTCCCCACTGATGGAGCCTCTCTCTGCTGCCAGAGTCTTTCACTGCAGAGGGGAAAGGCTCTGGAAGCGGGACTCTACTTTGCTAAAAATAGCAGTGTAGACGTGAGAGGCACTGCTTGGGCGCATATGGTATACACCCTGGGGGTTCAGGTGTGTAGGGTACTCTACTTGCCTAAGCAACGTCTCACTGTCTACACTGCTATTTAGACCTGTACTCTATACCCTGCCATAAGTGTAGACATAGCCTAATGTTACTGTTCTGTGTACAGCATCTGATGGCCCATTTGAATGATAATGGCTCAGGGGGGAGGGGGAGAACAGGGCCACTAACGGTCAATTGTAGCCAGGAAGTTATTAATTCATTATTGTTTGATAGGGGTATGTTCCCACCTATCCTGGCCCTTTAGAACAATAAGATCAGCAAAACAGTGCTCCTTTAGTTAGAGCACTGGGCTAAGAATGAGCACTCCCGAGTTCTCATTCTGGCACTAATTCACTAAGTGACCTTGGTTAAGTCATTTAACCTCCCTATGCCTCAGTTTTCTCATCTAAAATTAGTGTTACCTTATTAGTGTTACTCATTTACCTTACCAGTGTGTTACAAGTCTCAACTCCCTACTGCTGTGTTTATAAAATTTAATATACTTAGGTCAATGGTTTTATACTGAGTCCCTGAACTGAAACACCTAAGTCAGGTATTAGGCAACTAAGTCAGGAATATGATTTTTATGGGTACTCAGAGCCCACAGCTCCCTTTGATTTTAATGGGAATTGCAGGAACCCAGGAACCTCACACCTGTGCCAATCAATGGGGTTTTAAGGCTTAACTCACCCTGGGTGGAACAGAAACCCAGTTTCACACCTCTAAAGGCCAAAGTCAGGACTGAGTTCAGAGGGACTTTGGGGGCTCAGCGGGAGGGAGGAGGTCAGTGCAGAATGCGCCACTAAATCTCTTTCATTCAGGTTTAAGCTCCTTAGCACGGGATGCTCAGCTGGTTACTGATATACAGTGGAAACGTCTCATTTGCAGTGTTTGGTTATTCTTGTGAGTATGTCCCCACAGTGACACAAATGATTTTTAGGGCATCCTGGGAGACAACCCTAGAATAGAGCCATGCAGATGAATTTCCAGAAGGGCTGTCTAATGTATTCAGCTCTTCAGCTCTCAGTCACTGTGCACCCCTCTCGACATAGCTACACTGGCTCTACCTGCAGAGCAGAGTGGAATAGCACACAAGTCTTTTATTAAGAGGATAAATGGCCTGCTCCTGACTCCCCCAGTGCTGTCTGCTTTGTGGTGTCACTAACGCGGCAGCTGATTCCCCCTGCCAAAGAGATGGGTGACAAAGTTTAGCCGGGGCATGCCCGGGACAGAAGTGAGTGGAATGAAGTGCGCCTTACTCCACCTGATCCTAAGGTAGTGACTGCTGCCTTTAGGCTTAGCCATTCAGCTGCTCAAAATTATACTGGGTGTTGTTTTGAGGCCCTCAGCTGGCCCAGGATCAGGGCTCTGAAAAGGTGGCTTCGTGCTCCCTTCTCTCCATCCCACTCTCCTCAGCTGCGGTGATGACCTATCTCCAAAATTGTGCCTTGGCTTGAAACGAGCTCAGAAACCCAACAAAACAGAACTGCCAGATTTCAAACCGAACATTGAATCCTTTACAACATGTTACTATTCTGCTCGGGATAGTTTGCAGCGCTACACATGCAATACCTGCTCTCCGAGTGCCACTATTTCTTTCCTTTCTCAAATGTAAATATCTGTGGCTCCCCCACTATGGAGTATGTTGACGATGACAGACTAGGGAAAACATGTCAGTGTAAAGCTCTTAGCTATTTCTTGTTGTAGACTGAAGCTCCCTCTGCTGAAGCAAATGAGTAAAACGTAAGTGAATTAGTAATTTTAGTCAAGTTATTGGTCCCCGAGTCTCTCCTCAGCCCAATCAATGGAGTTGTGGCAGCGTAAAAGGTAAGTGGTAGAATAATCAAGCCCATAATGATCTCCATGGTCAGAGAGAAATAATGGATCTATCCTCATAAAAATACACTACAGCAGGGGTTCTCAAACTGAGGGTTGTGACCCCGAAGGGGGTTGCAAGGTTATTACGTGGGGGTCGCGAGCTGTCAGCCTCCATCCCCAAACCCAGCTTCACCTCCAGCATTTATAATAGTGTTAAATATAAACAAGTGTTTTTAATTTATAAGGGGGGGTCACACTCAGAGGCTTGCTGTGTGAATTGGGTCACCAATACAAGAGTTTGAGAACCACTGTACTATTCTATGGTCTGTACTAGGATTCTATGGTCATTGTCCAAATCCTTGCATTATCACTGCTGTAAGAGGTGGTATTTTGGACCACTAGTGTAAAATGGCACAAGTCCTTTCCTCATACATATAATGGTCTAGGACAGGTATTGACAACTTTTGGCATGAGGCCCGTCAGGAAAATTCGCTGGTGGACTGGGCCAGTTTGTTTACCTGCAGCTTCCGCAGGTTTGGCCGATTGCTGCTCCCACTGGCCGTGGTTCACTGTTCCAGGCCAATGGGGGCTGCTGGAAGCAGAGGCCAGCACATCCCTCGGCCTGTGCCGCTTCCACTTCCACCATGATTTCAACAATTTCCATCCCACCATCAATCTCAGCCTGGACCAGTCCACACAAGAGATCCAATTCCTGGACACTACGGTGCTAATAAGCGATGGTCACATTAAACACAACCCTATACCGGAAACCTACTGACTGCTATGCCTACCTTCATGCCTCCAGCCTTCATCCAGACCACACCACACGATCCATTGTCTACAGCCAAGCTCTGCAATACGACCGCATTTGCCCCAACCCCTCAGACACAGACAAACACCTACAAGATCTCTATCAAGCATTCTTACAACTACAATACCCACCTGCTGAAGTGAAGAAACAGACTGACAGAGCCAGAAGAGTACCCAGAAGTTACCTGCTACAGGATAGGCCCAACAGAGAAAATAGCAGAACGCCACTAGCCATCATCTTCAGCCCCCAACTAAAACCTCTCCAGCACACATCAAGGATTTACAACCTATCCTGAAGGACGACCCATCACTCTCACAGATCTTGGGAGACAGGCCAGTCCTTGCTTACAGACAGCCCCCCAACCTGAAGCAAATATTCACCAGCAACCACACACCACACAACAGAACCACTAACCCAGGAACCTATCCTTGCAACAAAGCCCGTTGCCAACTGTGCCCACATATCTATTCAAGGGACACCATCATAGGGCCTAATCACATCAGCCACACTATCAGAGGCTCATTCACCTGCACATCTGTCAATGTGATATATGCCATCATGTGCCAGCAATGCCCCTCTGCCATGTACACTGGCCAAACTGGACAGTCTCTATGTAAAAGAATAAATGGACACAAATCAGACGTCAAGAATTATAACATTCAAAAACCAGTCGGAGAACACTTCAATCTCTTTGGTCACTCGATTACAGACCTAAAAGTGGCAATTCTTCAACAAAAAAACTTCAAAAACAGACTCCAATGAGAGACTGCTGAATTGGAATTAATTTGCAAACTGGATACAATTAACTTAGGCTTGAATAAAGACTCGGAGTGGATGGGTTATTACACAAAGTAAAACTATTTCCCCATGTTTATTCTCCCCTCCCCCCCCCACTGTTCCTCACATTTTCTTGTCAACTGCTGGAAATGGCCCACCTTGGTCATCTCTACAAAAAGTCCCCCCCTTTCCCCCGCTCTCCTGCTGCTAATAGCTCACCTTACCTGATCACTCTCGTTACAGTGTGTATGGTAACACGCATTGTTTCATGTTCTCTGAGTGTATAAATCTCCCCACTGTATTTTCCACTGAATGCATCCGATGAAGTGAGCTGTAGCTCACAAAAGCTTATGCTCAAATAAATTTGTTAGTCTCTAAGGTGCCACAAGTACTCCTTTTCTTTTTGCGGATACAGACTACCATGGCTGCTACTCTGAAACACGAATTGCTATGAATACAATATATTACAGCATATATTCAGAATATGTACAACACCAGCCTGCATTCTGCTCTTACTCATGAAACCTTATAGATGTAAATAAGGGCAATATTTAGCCTACAAAGTCTCCCTCTTAGCATTAGCTGATGTTAACATTTTGCAACCTAAGCCATTTTCAATACCCTTTACTGGGGTTACTGAGGTTTACTGTACTTCAGCTGAGAAATGTGATGATCCTATGCAAATTACAGGTGTTACCACCCTCTTCTATAGCCAGACATGACCCTGACTGGGACACACACTGACACCTGACTGACATTTTTGATAGGGTGACACGGTGAATGAGATCATATCTTTAACTGGACAAATTGCTGGTCCAAGGAGACAATGTTTCAAGGTACATAGAGCTCTTCTTCAGGTCCAATAAAAGGTATTTCCTCACCTAACTTGTCTCTCCGATAGCCTGTGACTCATTCTGTAAACAACATTTTTTCATAGAGAAGTATTCAAGATGCTGCTCAAGTTGTATTGTCACCCTTTTCTCTAAATCATTCCCAACAAAATGGAAGACTAGAAACAGTACAAATTCAATGTCACCTTTGGAGCTAAAAGATCTCACAACCTAATCTTTCAGAGCTAAGGCTTGTCACCCTCACTAGGAAAGAATAGAGAGGTAAACACTCCAAACAGGACAACTCTACTATAATGCCCCTGTTCAGAAATGACACAGCATTGCAGCAGCTGGTTATGTTGCATGACATTCTTCTGACCTGAAACCTAAAGTCTTAACATAAAAATCAAACCAAAAATGCATACCAAGAGACAGGAGATACCTCTGTCTATGTTGCAATTTCCAACACCCCTTGTCTAATTATTTATGATATTTTGCTTGTGGGTTTAAGTTCTTCAGAGGAATTAAATCTCCAGTAAGATCTAACTTGAAAACAGATGTTTGTACTTCTATTTTCATTACATGCGGGTCTTTGATGAATAATGGATTATAAGATAGGAAATGTCATTTTGTTTATCAGACTTCAAGTACAGCCAGACTGGTTCAGATAGCACAAGCGACTTTCTAAAATCTGATGCATTTTCCATTGCTGCAACAATTATGGGAGCAACTCATATTGTTTTCATATAAAATTTCCCTTTTATTCTCAAAACATGAAACCCAGGCGCTTTCAGGTTTAAGCTGATCACTTGCAGGGGTCAATAAGGGATTTCTTTTCCCCTGTGCACAGCATATTAGTTATGGGGGAAGTTTTGCCAGACAGTGGACTGACTAAGGCTGGAGGAAGGTTACTGCTTTGCAGAACTGATTGAATAATACGAAGAAGAACTCAACAAGCCCAATTTTAATTCGCCGTGTTTGCACCCCTCTTGCATTCACTTTCTGGCAACAATCATGCAGTGAAGTTTTGTTCCTGGAAAACAAATGTGTAGCCAATAGTCACTGAAGGTAAAAGAAGCAGTAGTAGACTACCATTGACTTCAGTGGAGCCAGGATTTTACCCCTTGGTTTTTTTTCAATCCATTTGCCCAAAGCCCAACTGCTGCTGCTTTGCAGCAGATCATGAGCTCTGACCCCAGCCTATGGAGTGATAATAGCCTCGTTTTTCTAGCCATGATTTCTCAGGAAAAGGCCTAATTCATGTAGCCTGGAAAAAGAAAAATTCCATATGCTGCTGCTGGGCTAGCTCCTCCTAACTCCATAAGTTGTTCCCACCCTGTTCACGAGATCATCAAAGGCCCAGCAAGTTAATTAAACCCGATCCGTCTTTATTACAGTTACATTCCTCCAGTAAGAGAACAGAAATTCCTGTGTGATTGAGGTGGGCAGTCACAGAGCAGCAATAATGAGTCCACACAACAAAATAGTTCACGAGGAACTCATCAACTTTCCCCCCTCCCATTAAATGTCCTTTGAATCAACCCAAACAAAAAAACAAACAAAAAACAAAAACCCCTCTAAAATCTGTTCGCAAGCAATTTATACAAAAATGAAATTCATCAGATAAACTGTTTACTACAAAATGTTCACCCAGCACCAGTGGTCTATGTAAGTCCGTTCTGGGATGGCATCTTTTTACAGATGGTTCAGCAAAAAATATTAATCATCCCCCTTCCAATAATACTCAGAGGTTGTGCAATTACAACAGCAGTATTATAACATGAAAGGGAAAAAACTCTTTTTGATCCTAGATGGTCATAGTTTGTGCTCTGATCAAGAGGATTGAACTACTGAGAGACCAGAGAAGTTTATCTATTTAGTTGATTACATTTGTAAGAACCTAAGGAGGGAGAAAAATTCTGATAGTAGATGGCTTCTTAAATCTAATTGACAAAGTTATAATGAGATCCAATGGCTGGAAGCTGAAGCTAAACAAATTCAGACTAGAAATAAGATACACATTTTTAACAGTGAGGGCAATTAATCAGTGGAACAAGTTACCTAAGGATGTGGTGAATAAATCTTTAAATCAAGATTGAATGTCTTCTTAAAAGATATGCTCTAGCTCAACTAGAAGTTATGGGCCTGATGCAAGAACCACTGAGTGAAAGTTTATGGGCTGTGTTATGCAGTAGGTCAGACCAGATGATCATAGATTTTAAGGCCAGAAGGAACCATTCTGAAGCCATGATCTGTGCTATTTTATGTTACATAGTGTAATTCCAGGTGCTAATTCATAGAACTGAACATTTTAAAAAGCTATTAAACTAATAGTTTCAAAGTTCTGGTATCAATGAGTTCTACGTGTTTTTATGTTGTATTAAAAAATAATGATGCACTGCACTAGAGTAACTAAAAAAGTCAAATATATTTGGAACTGTGTTTTATTTTTTTCCCCCTCAGTTTTTCTTTTGGTTTGTTCCACTGTTTTTTTTTAAAAAAAAAACATATCACTGGCATCGAAAGAAGAAAAGACGTAAGTCTGATCTGAATAGAGGGGCTGTCAATGCTGAATGATTTTTACACCAGTCGGTATGCCTCTCGAGAAATCCAGTTCTGGTCAATCTATGCATCATGTCAGGTACTATTCGGTGTTCAAATTATTCCTTGGCTGGGAGTCAGATGCTTAGGAGAGGGGCCAGGATCCTGTGCAACAGAACTCATTAGAGGCTTTGACAGAGAGCCTGAATGAGATGGCAATCAAAGCCTTTGACTGACACTTACAAAGTGAGCTGCAGAAAACCCTGCCTCAGTGAGCAGCTTGGATTGAAACCAAATGCCTTTTTGCCTCCACCATTTTGCAGTGTCTAATACAATAATATTTCATTTTGTTCTATGATCAGCTTTCATCTTAAACCCAAATATGCAGATTGAATAAAATATATTGAAGCTGGTGTTTGGTGTTAGCATAGTTGCGTGGTTCGCATTTAGACAATGTGGACGGGTGCTCTCTAAATTCCCACATATTACTCAGTAAAAGAACCTTGATCCTGACATGTTACTTCTCCCCCATGTCCCTGCCACTCTGTCCGGGCTCCTCTATCCTCATTTGCTTTGACACCCCCTGCTAGTCCATTCCAGCACCACCATCAGCTCTGCCAATACTCCTCAGTGCTGACGAGCACCCAGCCATTCCAGCGTTCAGCAGATTAACAATCAGATTGAATTAATAGATTGTAAAGCAGAAGGGACCATTCTGATCATATAGTCTGACCTCCTGCATAACACAGACCATATAATTTCCACCTAGTAATCCCTGTATTGAACCCATAACTTCTGATGGCGCTAGAGAATATCTTTTAGAAAGATTCCTAATCTTGATTTAAAAACATAGAATCTACCATATCTCTAGCTAAACTGGTCTAATGATTAATTATCCTCACTGTAAAAAATCTGCATCTTATTTCTAGTCTGAATTTGTCTAGCTTCAGCTTCCAGCTACTCAGTTTTATTATACCTTTGTCTGTGAGATTAAAGAGCCCAACAGTATCAGAAATCTTCCCCCCACTTAGGTACTTACTGACTGTGATCATGTCGCCTCTTAACCTTTGTTGGGTAAACTAAATAATCCCTTTAGTCTCTCACTGTAAGGCAGGCTTTCTAGACCTCAAGTTACCCTTGGGGCTCTCTTCTGAACCCTTTCCAATTTGTCAGTGTCCTTTTGAAAGGGTTGGCACCAGAAGTGGACACAGTATTCCACTAATGCCATATACTAATTCCACCAATACCATATACAGCGGTAATGCCACCTCCCTTCTTGTCTGCAGGATTCCCCTGCTTTTACATCCCAGGGTCACATTAACTCTCTTAGCCACCACATCACACACTGCGAGCTCCTATTCAGTTTGGTTATCAACCATGACTTTTATGCCCCTCTCAGTTGTTCATTTCTATCCTATAAGTACTGTGACACTACACTCCATATTCTTCACAGAAATATTGTTATATGAATATGGCACAACTGAAATATGTTTCATGCAAGATGGGTCATATATGGTTATGTTTTACTGAATATGGTTATCCTATTTGTATACATGTATCATTTCTGCATCTGAAGTTAGGAATATTGACTATGTAACAATTGCAACTGTGGTGACACCTAGGAAATGCCCACCAGACAGTATGCAATCAGCCTGGATGAGCCATTAGGAAAGACAGTGGGTTTTTGAAGATGCTGATCGCTCATCTTCCTGGAGTTCCTTCCTATAGATGCTACAAATAAACCTTGTCTCATGGTTGCTTTAACACCACACGGTCATGTGATGATGTCACCTGGTACAGAGTACCACCTTGGACACCACTGGTATTTTTCCACTGGAAACAAAGGATTCCTACCTTATGTATATCCTATTTAAGGCTGGGAAGTGAGGTAATCAAGGGTCTTCTCCACTGCCTCCTGTCCAAGAAGGAAGATTTAAACCTTATTTTGAGGAATTAAATGGGACTTGATTGGTGCATAGCACTCATATTGTTCTGCACAGGAGTACAGTGCAAATAGTGCCCACCCCATATCATTGAAGGGATTTGCCCACTCTCTGTAAATGAGGTTCACAGGTGAAGTGGGTATGCCTAGTTCCCTATTTGTTCTTGGAATCTCAGGTGTGTTGGCTGGCATGATGATCAGGAATATTTCTGATGTGACAAGAGAGCATGCAAGATTCAATGAACATACAAGGACCATGTGTATTTAAGGACTGTGTACTGTGATGCTTGTGTTTTTGCTGGTATGGGTTTTTCACAAACATCTTTGCCTTTGCCACTTGCATGTTGGATTCTTGCAATGCACTTTACATGGGGCTGTCAGCTGGTGCAGAATGGAACTGCTCACCTTTTTTAGCTGCATTAGCCAAAGGGATGGAATGAAACGAGTAACCTGAAAACTGTCTTTGTGTAAGTCCATTCCACCTGGGCACCCCTCTTGCAAGACTGAGATGAAAGCAATAAAAAGGAAGAAAACAAAGTGGAGCCGAAAATCTCTTCCAGGGGTGATCAGGTGAAAAGCCAAGATAAGTGTCTGTGAGACAAAAGGTATCCAGAAAATAATTGTTTGTGGGGGTGAAGCACTTGGGCTAAGCCAAAGAAACATCTTTTGGGATTTGGAAACTGGATCTATGAAAGGTTCATTTGTTGAGGGAATCCACCTATTTTGGTGGATTGTAAATATCTGATAATTGGATGGAGAACTTTTACTGTAAAGGCTTAATGGCTCTCCCATGGCTTGGTGGCAGTTTTCAACTGAAATCCAGTAGGAAGGGACCCATTCTTCCCCCAGCCTCCGGACACATCAGACAGAGACAGGAATTGGGCAGCGTCCAAAGGTCTTCCAGTGAATGGAGGGAAGCCTGGGAATCTCTGTATGGTTATAGGCAAGGGCTCGCTTTAGGTAAACTGGCATTATAGATGAAGGTGGAGTTTGGTTCCCACCATTGCTTTCTGCCCCCCTTTCTTCCTTGCAATTCACCTACTCCGCTAATCTATTCATTCCTTTTCCAAAAGGGCATCTCCCTGCTTTGTACATCATGGAGGGTGAGTTTAGTTAGCATATGCCTCCTATTGCAGTGTGCTCAGCAGTGCTTCACAGCTGACGCAGAGGATTCTGGGATGCATGCGACTCAAAGGCACACAATGAAAACAACAGAGCAGAAACAGGAATGTTCTTTTGGTGGACAGACTGTGCCATAGCTAGAGAACTACAGTTTCCACCTGGCTTGTTGATTAGGGAATAACTAAAGCAGCCCTAATTCCGGTGATGCTCCCTTAGATGCTTACACTGCCACTGATTTTCACTAGATCTCAGTTGAGATCGATTACTGGTCTTAACATATTTTGTTGACAATTTGTTTTTGTGCCATTGGAACCACACTGGCAAAAATGTAAGCTAATACAAGAGCCATGGGAGGAATATGACAGATTATAGGGCCATGCATGAGATTCGACCCTAGTTAGGCATGATCTATGCATATAATTTCCTTAAACTTTGAATTATTAATCCTTGCATCACCCATGCACAATCCTCACATTTTGCCAGGATGGAATACTGCAGAAGCAGCAGAGTCACATGGCTATCATGTAGCCGTGGTGTCACAAAGAATGGACTTCCATCTCAAACAGCCCTTTGCAAGTCTTCCTTCATCAAGACTCAGCCTGGGAGGATTTAGGCTTCTTAAACCTCCCCAAAATTGCATCTTCCAACTTCATTCATGTCCGACCTCATGCTCTCCTTCCATCTACCTCAGCTCTGTAAACCTTCTGTAGAAGCGTACCTTCTTCTGCACGTTAGACATGACTCAACCATTGCAGCCATCTTGTTCTCAGCTGGTACAAGACTACAACTTGCCAGGTTCATCTAAGTATCTCCTCATTTGTGATAAAAATCAAACCCATGGATGTTAAGAATATGCCATAAATTTTGACATTGAAAACTATTTAGTTTTCTGTCCTCAGCTGTTTTTAATGGCTATATTTCTGTCCATATACAGAGTTGTCAACACCACTGCATAGAACACTTTTATGTGAGTTCTCAAACAGACATCCTCCACCCAAACAGAGGCCTCTGAAGATGTTGAAATGCATTGACACAAGAACGAGCTGACATGTGACTTCTTCAGTTATAGAACTTCCTGCTGTCAATCGACTATCCAGATAGATAAAACCATTTACCCATTTGATGGCATTACCATCTACCTGCAGCATCAGCAGATCATTCATTTCCATTTGACAGGAGGTATGCATAACTTTAGTCTTATTACCATTAATCTTAATTCCATAGTTTCTGAAATTTTTTCACAGCTCTTCCAGCATTAGCCGTAGTTGGTCAGTAGTCTCTCCAAATAAGGCAATATCATCTGCATACTCAAGATCCTCTAAAGGTGAATCTTTGAATTTTAGACCACCTACTTGGGCTTCTATCAGCTTTGACATCAGATAGTCTATTAGCATATTAAACAACATATATGAGAAAACGCATCCCTGGCATACTTCAGATTCTACTGAAAACCAATCTATAATACAACCATTGAGCCTCACACAACTAAATATACCGAAGTAAAAATCTTCCGTTAGGTACACTAAATCCTTAGGCAGTAACAGCAGCACTGATCGATGCACTGAGTCAAAAGCAGTTGCAAGTCTATAAAGAAGAAAACTTCTTTGTGTGTCTCTAGTCATTTTTCAATGACATTCTGCAAGGCATATATAACATGGATTGCAGATCAATCTGTACAGAAGCCATCCTGGTTGTCTGTCATTTTGAAGTTCAAACACTTTAGTCATTTCAGTAGTATGACCCAAAACACCTTCCCAGACAGCAGCATTATTTCCCTATAATTTGAGCAAGCTGATCACTACCCTTTAAAAAAAAGCAATGATGCAGCCCCTTTTCAGATCTTCTGGACTGTGACCAGTTTCCCAAACTTTTAATAGGACTATGAAGCCAGTGAACTAAATCCAGATCTTCACTCTTTAGCGTTCTGCTGAAAAGTTATCAAAATCAGGTGCTTTATCATTTCATAAGTGACTACAAGTATTACTTCCTCTAATGTCACCAGCCTAGTTTCTGCTGGATTCATTTTGGATTAAAATTGCAGTTTACATCTTGGTGGGGATCTGTCCAGTAATTCACAACAATGCTCATGCCAACACTTAAGTTGTGCATCAATATCCTGGCAGTGTTTTCCATTTTAGTCCTTAATTGGTAGAAGCTGTGAGAATGGACGTTCAGTTCGGCTATTCAAAGTCTCAAACACACATTTCTGGTCATAAAAAGAAAAGGAGGACTGATGGCACCTTAGAGGCTAACAAATTTATTTGAGCATAAGCTTTCGTGAGCTACAGCTCACTTCATTGGATGCATGTAGTGGAAAATACAGTGGGGAGATTTTATGTACACAGAGAACATGAAACAATGGGTGTTACTATACAGACTGTAACAAGAGTGATCAGGTAAGGTGAGCTATTACTAGCAGGAGAGTGTGGGTAGTGATAATCAAGGTGGGCCATTTCCAGCAGTTGACAAGAACGTGTGAGGAACAGTGGGGTGGGGGTGGGGGGAGAATAAACATGGGGAAATAGTTTTACTTTGAGTAATGACGCATCCACTCCCAGTCTTTATTCAAGCCTAAATTAATTTCTGGTCATGTCTTTCAGAGGCTTCTTTGATGTGCTGTGCCCTACTATTCTACCACTGATACCATCATTGCAACAGGCCTTCTTAATTGCTCCTTGAAGACATTTCTTTTTGTTTATTGCCCACTTCTTCGTCTCTTCACTAACTCGTTGCTGGCCTTCCAATGCATCCATTCTATGCCGCACCTCTTCTTTTCTCTTTCCCATAATTTGATGGGATCATCTGTAACCCAATGATGCTTTTTCATGATCCTTAGTCCTAGTTAGTACAGGATAATGGCCAGAAACAAATATTGGAATTGGATCAGATAATGCCAGCAAATTGATAAAATACAAGTCTCCTTTTCCATCTTCTTCAGACTAGAGGTGATCATCAGGACTTTTTTTTGTTTACCCTGTCTGTTACCCTCCAGCATATAAAGCAATAAAGCAGATTCTGGGATTGAATGATTACTTGAGCCAAAATATGACATTTAATCTTTTTCAAAGGACCACGGTTTTGCAAGTATGTTGCAAAGATACAGAAATTATTGCTCAGACTCAGCTCACCAGAATATGTCAAAGGAGGCAGGTGACTCTTTCTTTCCTAAAGAGAGATGTGAAAGTGTTGTGCAGCATCTTATTTGGACTTCAGTATGGACCTCCTGCATGAGATCCTGGGTGTATCCAAAGGAAGTTATCAGTTAGGGGTACAGTGATAATATCTAACCTAAGCATAATTAGCATTTACGATCCAAGGATCCCAAAGCAGTTCAGAAAGGAGACTGAGGATCCTTATCATGATTTTACAGATGTGGAACCTGAGGCTCAAAGAGGTGAAGAAAACTGCCAACATGTTATGGCTCATTACTGAGATAGCCAGGAAAAGAACCCAGAGCTGACTGGGATCTGTACCTGGTGGCTCACACTGTAAGGCATTAACAGCTGATTGGCGGAACTGGTCTGATGGGATAATGACATGTGACTTCTTCAGTTATAGAACTTCCTGCTGTCAATCGACTATCCAGATAGATAAAACCATTTACCCATTTGTTCACGTCGGGGGAAATACCACAGCATGTCATGCGGATCAATATTGTCCCATTGTTTTCTTGTACTCCCCAGACAGTCGGTCTGCATCCATCTGTTGTCTCGTCTTATTCTTTGTAAGTTTTTGGGAGCTGGGGCCATCCTTTTGTTCTGTGTTTATACAGCACCTCACACAGTAAGTACCAGCCACTATGGTAATACTACTAGTAATAACAATTAATCAAGGTGAGATCTCTGACAGAGTGCCTACCATCTCAAGGGAGGCTTGATTTTTACAGATGGAGGGTGGCTGGCTGAAATATTTATTCTGGTGTTATTAAAAACCCTGCATGCTGTTGCAGGAGTTTGTGTTCTTTAAAGGAGCTGGGCTGAGGGTTTGCAACATGTGGAACCAAAACCAGGGGTAGTTCAGATCCAAGTACAAGTTTATCCCAATCAGTAATTTGGGGATTGGTGAGATGGGCATTGGACAAATTTTTAGGGCCCATCTCTGCTGATAGGGCTTCCATGATCTCTTATACATACAATAATGTGACTTTATGGGTATTCCTAAGGCACCACTACATGAAAAGTGGCTAATTATTATGATTACATGTCATTTTTAATACCATCAGTAATTGGGTGATGATGGCTTCATTTTAGAATCCTGTATTTGGCTGAAAGCTCCAGTCATTAAGTGCTGGCTGAGTAAATAAATGATGAGATGTTTATGTCCCGCATACTTGCCAGGCTCAAGGGTGAATACTGAGAGTGTCCGCAAAAACAGAGAGGTATATCCTTCTCACTGCAAATATATAACCCCCAGTGACTCATCACAGTTGATCATAGCATATTCAGGTTATAGGAAAAGCTAATAAAACAGACCAGGTTTTGCTTTGCTAGATATTTAAGACTATATTGCCATAAGGAGCTCCTAATATCCTAACACCTAAATCTTATACTCTCATAATGCATCCTGAAAAACCCCAGATTCTATACAGCAGGGCAGTGTTTCTAGTTCTTAGGGGCTGGATTAGGACTCAGCACACCTGGGTTCAATTTCCTCCTATGCCCCTAGTTTTCTGGATGACCTTAGGCAAGTCCTTGCCCCTCCGTTTCCCCATTTGTAAAATGGAGATAATGCTACTGTCTTCCTTTGTCAAGCGCTTTGAATGTACAGATGAAAAAAGGTGCAAGAACTAGATGTTACAGTAACAGACTGCTCTGTGGGCAAACTGGAGGGTTTAATCACTGTTTGAAGACCTAAGGAATACCCTTGTAGCATACTAATTTGTAATTCATTTACTGTAGATTCCCTTTGTCATCCTCCCAAAGCCTCTTTCTCTGGAGAATATTTTGGTTGCTTATAGGTACGTACGTACACATGGCAAAAAAAGCTGTGTTTCCTGGACTTCATCTTTGTAACTATGCTGCACACCAAAGACAGCGAGCGAGCAATTCTAGTCGGGGCGCGGGTCTTTAGACTGCATATAGTGCTATCCATTTAGCACCAAAATAAATACATAAAAAAACTGAATAATCCTTGGAAATAAGCAAGTGAATTTAAATTGCCAGAGAAAATGGTTTGAACCTGGGGACATGTTTCACAAACTTAGGCCTCAACTCAGCAAAGCTTTTAAGCTTGGGCATAGATCTATCCCTAGCCAGCAAACCATATAAGTAACAGGCTAATTTGAGGACAGTGGGATTTAGGCAGATGCCCAAGTTTAAATCCACAGAGTCACAGAAATGTGCAACTGAAAGGGACCTCGATAGGTCATCTAATCAAGTCCCCAGCCTTGAGGCGGGACTAAGAATTATCTAGACCATCCCTCACGTGTGTTTGTCTAACCTGTTCTTAAAAAACTCCAGTGACAGAGAAGCCACTACCTTCCTAAGTAATTTGTTCCAGTGTTTAACTACTCTTACTGTGAAGTGGTTTTTCCTAATATCTAACCTTGCTCTCCCTTGCTGCAATTTAAGCCCATTGCTTCTTGTCCTGCTGTCAGTGGTTAAGAAGAACAATTTATCACCTTCCTCTTTAGAACCACCTTTTATGTATTTGAAGACTAATATCCCCTCTCAGTCTTTTCTTCTTCAGACTAAACAACCCCAATTTTTTCAATCTTTCAATCATTTTTGTTGCTCTCCTCTGGACTTTCTCCAGTTTGCCTAGATCTTACGTGAAGTGTAGTGTCCAGAACTGGACACAATACTCCAGTTGAGGCCTTATCAGTGCAGAGTAGAGTAGTTTTGCTGACAACACTCCTGCTAATACATCCCAGAATTGTGTTTTCTTCCCCCCCCCCCCTTTTTTTTTTTTTTTTTTTACACAGTATTACATTGTTGACTCATGTTTTCTTTGTGATCCACTATAACCCCCAAATCCTTTTCTGCAGCACTCCTTCCTAGGCAGTCATTTCCCATTTTGTATTTGTGCAACTGATTATTCCTTCCTAAGTGAAGTACTTTGCATTTCCCTTATTGAATTTCATTCTATTTATTTCAGACCATTTCTTCAGTTTGTCAAGATAGTTTTGAATTCTAATCCTGTCCTCCAAAGCACTTGCAACCCTCCCCCAATCTTAGTATCATCCACAAACTTTATACGTGTACTCTCTATGACATTATCCAAATCATTTATGAAGATATTGAACATAACCGGACCCAGGATAGATCCCTGTGGGACCCCACTCAATATGCCCTTCCAGCTGGACTATGAACCATTGACAACTACTCTCTGAGTATGGTTTTCCAACCAGTTGTGCAGCTAGGCTATATTTCTCTAGTTTGCTTGCAAGAAGAATACAGTCGTAAATGCTTTGCTGAACAGAGATGGGCTGCTGAATTAGAGTGTTAGAAAATAGCTGGAGAAGTTGATAAACCCTTGAACACCATGAAGCTCACCCTATATTTTTATTGAGATTAGATTAGATTAATAGATTAGATTAATAGATAGATAGTTTTGGAGGAGGGGCACAAGAGGGGTGGCTTCCAGCAATTTCTCATAGTAATCTTGTGATTAGAAGTGCAGCATTATCACTAATATACAACAACACCTGCTCTAAAGTTTTCTCAGCATTAAAGAAGGGCCCTATATTTTGCCTATAAGGAGGCAACAGGGTTCGGAGGTGCAGCTCTGAGCTCCAGGCTTCACACAACTATAGTCAGTCTAACCAACAGTAATTTATTAGGACTGTTAAGTGTTTAGTCTTAACTCCACTAGAGGACACTGTTGTTAAATATATATGGGGATTTGTAAGAAGAATGCAATACACAAAGAACAGTCCACTAGCTGGAGAGCAAACCGATTTGTAATCTCCTGATGTAAACCTCTCTCCCACCCTGCCTATAAACCGACATAGACTCTTCCTGAAATGAACAAATATTTCTTCCGTTTATCAAAAAGCTCAAGGAAAAAGCAGAGGAACAGTATTAAGGATCAGTCTTATATAGTGAGTGCAGACTGACCAGTATTCTACAAAGATATTACAAAGACACTGTCCCTTCCCCAAGAAGTTATAGAAAATACAAACATAGGCAACTGCAATTTAAGGGAAAAATCAAGTCTATAATACTTGGGAAAAAATCCAGGCATGTTAAGATGATTTATTGGCAGATCCTAGCAAACCTTACTTATACTAATATCCCGCAACAGGAATGATACACTATGCAGCACAATCTTAGTGGAATTTGACATACCAGATCTTTTCTATGACAAATCTCCATGAGTCTATGGTACAAGGCATAATAGAAAACAATTTTCTTTTATAAACACATTGAAGAACTCAAGCTGCTGCACAACATAGCAACATGATTAATATTCAATAAAGGCAGAATTATAAAAACTACCCTCATTAAAATTCATTACATGACTTTAAGAATTTTGTGGTGGAATGGTCTTCCCAGAGACAAGAGTGGAGGGATGCAGGCTCCAATGAGAGACTGCTGAATTGGAATTAATTTGCAAACTGGATACAATTAACTTAGGCTTGAATAGAGACTGGGAGTGGATGGGTCATTACACAAAGTAAAACTATTTCCCCATGTTTATTTCGCACACACACCCCCCCACTGTTCCTCAGATTTTCTTGTCAACTGCTGGAAATGGCCCACCTTGATTATCACTACAAAAGGTTCCCCCCTCCCCGCCCTCCTGCTGGTATTAGCTCATCTTAAGTGATCACTCTCCTTACAGTGTGTATGGTAACACCCATTGTTTCACGTTCTCTGTGTATATAAATCTCCCCATTGTATTTTCCACTGAATGCATCCAATGAAGTGAGCTGTAGCTCACGAAAGCTTATGCTCAAATAAATTGGTTAGTCTCTAAGGTGCTACAAGTCCTCCTTTTCTTTTTGCGAATACAGACTAACATGGCTGCTACTCTGAAACCTATTAAAATGTAAACTACTGCCCTCTACTGGACATACTTGGAAGACTGGCTTAGGTGATAGGGCTGGTGGAAAGTTTTCCACCCATAACTTTCAATGGAAAATTAGGGCTTTCAATAAACAGAATTTTTTGCAAAAAGTGTTTGTTTGCCACAGAAAATTTTGACTTTTCATCAGAAAACCAAAACCTGAAAACCAAAAAAAGGTTTCACCAAAAGTTGAAAATTTAAGTTTTCAATGAAAATGTTCAGTTTTCTAATTTCAACAAAATGATTTTTTTCTTCATTTTCATTGACATTTTCTGCAGTTAAAAAAGCCCATTTTCCAAGCTGCTGTAGTTTACAGGTTCCCTCTGTAGGTAAAGCTGTTCTTTCAGCTCTCTGATTAGACAGGTGTGGGGTTTCTTTAGCACTAAATTCGTCCCCGAGTTCTATATCCATTGTCTCACGTATGTAATTAATGAACAACCCTGGAAGCATAACTGGGAAGAGTAGTTCAACCAATAGCAGCTGTGCGGCACACTCAAGCAGATAAGGTGGATGGTTTCCAGGACCACTGTTTAGATTGCAGTCATGTAAAGTGCCCAGTGGCTCAGCTGGGTTGGGTTGGGTAGTGCTGGATCAGTGACCCACTGTTTTTCCTCCTAGCGGCCATCTTAAGGTTCAGAATCTCAGCTTTTCTGGTTTTGTTTTACTATTAATTTGCCAGCCCTTTGAAGGTACCCCCCTTCAAAAAAACAAACCAAACCAAAAACATTTCAAAATATGAAGCAAAGGTAAACCGGTTCTAGAGAGATTGGTGAACTGCTCAGTTTATCACAATGGGGTTTTTAACTCTGAAGCCTAAAAACAACAGTTTAGCTGTCAGCCCTTTTAAGTATTTCAGGGCTGATCAAATCATGCAGGATAGAAGAAGGGAGGTCTTATCAGGAAGTTTTACTCAATCTACTATGAGGAGTGATGCTCAGTTTTTCTAATTTGACACCTGATAGTGCCTCTGTTCCAGGTAGAGGCAATAGCCTGCATGGTTTGTAGGCAGGTTCATGAAAGCCTGTGCAGTAATAAACTGTGTTGATTGTACTGACAAATTCAGGATCCTGTCATTCTCCAATTCACAGGATTTGTAATGCCATATGGTGAGAATTACCAGCAGCCCCTTTACAGTCACTGAAGAACTTTCACAGCTGAGAAATCTTTACAAATTGGCTCAGAAAAACTGATAAAATAATCTGTGCCATGGAGCTCAACAGATGATGAGATCACTCCCTCTGTTAAACAGCTTTTTCTGCTTTTTGATTCAAGATATTGCTCCTTGGTCAGACCACAGTCTCAATCCAGTCAGCAATAAGCATTGTAATTAGCAAAATAAAATGCTATGCGTTAATTCAAATGTCTCTGCAACTGAAAATTATGCTTGGCCTGAAGAAGAGCTCTGTGTAGCCTGAAGGCTTGTCCCTTTCATCAACAGGAGTTGTTGGTCCAATAAAATATATTATTACCTCACCCAGCTTGGCAAGAGACACATTTTAGAGGGGCTGCTGTTAAGCTTAAGTAACACCACTAGAGGGCAATAGAGACATGTTACTTGAATGCTTTGTTGGTGAGGGTGTAAAATGGAGTACTGATGCATGTTTCAGCCAAAGCCCTGGTACCAACAATCAGCAGGGTGATACCTGCACTGAGTAGCCATCATTTAGAGCTGAAGCTGAACAAGGATTTAATATGAAAATAAAGCTTTCAAAGGAAGAATCTCCTCTTCCTAGAACATATTGCAGAAGGGGCAATGGGAGAGGACCATGACTATGCAGGTAATGGTACTGAATGCACATCCTGTCTCCTGGGTGGGATCAGAAAAAGCACCATGCGGCCAAACTAGGCTATGGAGTATAATCTATAGCCTGTTTTATACAGGATGTCAGACAGACTGTTCTCTAGCTCTTCAGGGCAGGGACCGTTTCTTACAGTGTACAGCACGTAACACATTAGAGCCTTGATCTTGGTTGGTCCATAGACACTGCTGTAATAAACAAACAACATGATCTTTTTGCCTTAAAAAAAAAACAGTTATACATCCCTGATGAGATGTGCATCTACGTGTAATAAATCCTTCCATAATATTCTCCATGTCTCTTTATTTACATTTTTGCTTCAAGATGTGAACACCTCTGGTATAGGGGCTTCTTCTATCAGGAGGAAAGATAAGAACCGCCCCAATCAGCCAGCATTCTGAGAGTTGCCACACAGTTATAAAGACTGACTCAGGGCACCAAGGAATCCTAGGTATTGCTTGACTGGTGGCATTGTGATGCACTCATCCACCTACATGTACTCTCGCCATCCTCACCCAACGTACACCAGTTGTGTGCTAGGATCACCAAACCTGTCTGTCTAGCAGTTTGTATGAAGTTGGATGAAGACCTGTAATAATTTCCCACTGTTTTTCACTGGAATAAATATTCAGATTTGCTTTGGTTCTGTCCATGACCTTTTGGTGTCTGTTTTCTGCACAGGTTCTAGCCAATGGAGTTTGATGGCAAGAATTTTTGCAGGAACACCGCACTTTAACAAACTATTACAGAATATTCATAGAAGCATTAAATATGTAATTGTAAGATTCTACAAGTTACACTCACTCATGCAACAAGACCAATATCATATGATCTGTTTGTCCAGTGAAAATTAACACAGCTGCAAATTTACAATATCAAATATAGCAAACTGTATTTTGAGGGCTTGAAATGAAGGTCCGTATTCTTGATGGCATTGGGACCATTTTGCATTACGCCTCAGGCACAAATCAGGCCAAAAGCCAACATAGGCAACCTCAAGAGAATTATCCCCATGTAGGGCTTCCTCTGGTGGCACAGAACTGGAAGAGTGACTTCCACTTCATTTCCTCCCCTGCAGGGGGCTAAGATGGCTCCCCCTACACACCAGTGATCCTCATTTGTTATAATGGCTCCTCAGAGTTGGTGTAATTTCAAGCAGCCCTCAGGCTCAGCTAACTTGCACCGGGGGACCAGCCCCCACGTAACTGGCCCACAGTTGGAGGAGTGCAAGACGCCTTAAAGCCAGATTTGCAGCCTTTCACTTCTAAAGGATGCTGTGGGCTACTTGGCTGCACCACATATCAAGCCTATAGATCTAAAGCTAAGTTTGAACAAGTCTTCCTCTCCTTCGTGCTATTCAGGTAAGCTCTTATTAAACTCTGTTGTTCTTTTTCTATCACAGAATGCTGCCCCCCACACAATACCCCTTCTCCCGCAGAATTTTAAGTGTCAACATACCCAACCAGTGAATGAAACTCAAATTTAGAAGCATTGCCTAATCACAGCAAACTCTCATTGGCTGATAACATGCAAGGCATTGTTTCTGGGCCCTGTCTTAGCCGAAATGATACCCTTTGAGGAGCTGGCACTAGCTTAAATACTCAACCCACTGTGAAACCCACCAATGCTTTGAAGTGTCAAAGTATATCAAGTCCAGTATGACCCATTTTTAGGACAAGAAAACATAAGCTACTTATTAAACCTTATACAAAGAAATTAGATTAGCAGATAGTTATGGAGAGCTGCAAACATAGCATGCCAAGCTGCAATCATATTCAATTTCACAAGTTAAGTAGCATTAGCTCTGGTCAGTATTTGACTGGGTTCCCAGGGACAAGGACAAGTGATGTTGGTGACATCTTCCCTGAGGCTATATTGAACAATTTTCCTCATATGGTGCTGTGTGCTGGAGGTAGTGTCTTTTCAAAGAGATGGAAAGCTGACAATCTGTGACAAGCTCCCGTAACACTTTCCAGAGGAAAACAGGTAATTAGCCCCATTATCCCAAACTAGATAATTACAAGCTGCCTAATTTCCCCCTGTGGTTCTATTTGGACACGATATTCACCACTTCCTGTCCTAGACAGTTATGTAGAGTTATTGAATCATACAATCTCAGGGTTGGAAGGGAACTCAGGAGATCATCTTGTCCAACCCCCTGCTCAAAGCAGGACCAATCCCCAATTTTTGCCCCAGATCCCTAAATGGTCCCCTTGAGGATCGAACTCTCAACCTTGGGTTTAGCAGGCCAGTGCTCAAACCACTGAGTTCTTCCCAGAAGTGGCTGCTTTTCATTGCTGGACAAAATGAACCTAGGATAGATGGATGCACTTTGCAAAGTTCTTTGGGATCCTTTACTACTGTATACATATATGTATTTAAAAATCTGTAGTCCAGTAGGCACTGGTGCAACAGTACATGAGAAAAAAATCCCCTTCAAATGGACAGTTCCATTAAAAAAAATCAGAATATGCATTACATCATCAGTACACGCACATTTTACAGAAGCAAGTGTCTTGCAGGTTGAGTGTGCAGGGGGAAATTAGGCAGCTGTACGCATGTGTGCTATGCACATGATTGACAACAGGGCTGTGATGCAGCACAGAACAGCAGACAGGCCATGCATGCAAGATTCACACATGTTCTGGTCTACAGGCACAGCTGGCATAAAGTTTCCAAGAGCACTGAAAATACACCCAAGAGAGACAGATGTCCAAGGCCTGCACTATAGGTACCTTTGTTCCTGGGTGATGTGAAGAGAGCCGTAAAGCTGCTTCTAATAAGGGAATATATTTCTAGAGATTGAGCGGAGTCCTTTGCCCTTTTGAACCTGCTGTCTCAGTTCCTATAAATTGTGTCTCCATCACAGCTGAAACCTTTTGGCTCCAGCTGCTTAACCAACTTGCGATTTACGAGGCTTTCCAAGTACTTTGGACAAAGAATATTTTTTTAAAAGGAGGCTGCACTCCCCTGTGAACTGTGAGCCACCGAAGTGTACTGTGTGTATATGTAAGAACATAAATAATATATAGAATTACATACACCTAACAGGACAGAAGGCTGTAATTCCTTGGAGAGCTTTTATGGCCATCTATAAAACACAACAGCAAAGTTATCTGTCTAATCTGAACAATAGGATTTTCAGTGGTACTGTTTCAAATCCCTTACATGCAATACGTTACTGTCTGTATAGTATGTAATTTTCGATAATATGCAAAGTGATAATGGAGAACCAAGTTTCAGCTCTGTTACCATGTGTTACTTCCCTTCCCCCCTCTCTGGTATGTAATGTCCTTCTCACTCCACATTCCTGTTCAAGAGACCATGGATTTCCAGGGAACTTTCCAGCAGTCACAGACACAGGGTAGATAATTAATCCTGAGTCAAGACAAGAACCTCAGTTCCTAGTTTCCTTTGATTTGAAAGGCATTTTGATTAAAAAAATCCCTGCATCTGACCCCACCCCTCCTATCCTGGCTCCAGGTTGGATTCTCCCCGAGTCTGAATTCTCACAAAATCATCTGGGACTGATTCTTAAACTCATGGGACTGGAGGTAACATTTTTCCCTGGAAACTGGTGTGCTGATGGGCATGATGAGTCCAAGGTAACATAGCACACTGGTCCTGTATACCCTTCCCCTTGAAAATCCTTTAGGATTTGAGGGTGCTGTATTGCAGCCTGTTACTGAGAATCTGTTCAGACACATGGTGCATGCTGCATATAATATTTGCCAGATTTGGAGATAGCAGGATTGAATCCATGTTGACTCTTTGTTTGCCTGAAATCTTATCCTAGGTGGCTGACAAATATAGCAATAAGCACGTATTAAATATTCCTTTGCGAACCTGCCTGAGCTGATGCCTACTTGAGAATATCACCACTGAGAAGCCAGCAAGCCCTCAAGGCACATTTCTATTGTAGTTCTATAACTATTGCATATGGAAATCCCAACATCTCAGGGCTCCTTCCTCAAAGCACCCAGCGCCAGCTACAGCCAAAGGGGCAGAAGGTAAGTTAGGCCCTCAGTAAGGGCTATTCTATGGCAGCATGCCCAGCAGCCCCCCATCCACCTTCTTTGGAGGACCAACATCCAGGAAGAGCTTGCACAGCTCGATGACATTTGCCTCTAAAACCTGTCCTCTGGAGGCCAAACTCTCTGCACACATAGTTCCAGCAAAGTCAATGCCATTAAGCCGCCATGGTCAAATGTACTGGTTATTTCGTTTTCTCCATTTTTTCTGTTGCCATTAGTTGTTGTTGTTCCCCTTTATCCTGCCCTTCTCCTGTCACTGCTGCTCGTCAGCCTCACTGTCCCTGTTCATTATCTCTCTTACCTTCCATCTCACTCTATTCCAATTTCTATGTCAATTCCTTTCCCCCTCCCTTATTCCCACCATTCTTTCCCCCATTTCAACCACAACTACCCCCCAACAAACCTCCTGAAACTAAAGATTTTAAAGTGTAAATAAAATGGGAAAAGACATATAACGCTGTTCACCAGAACAGGGAACCCAAAGCCATGTGCCCTCAGCCATCCTGAACAGTGCTTTTACGATGCATCTCTTTTACCTTCCCCTCATCAGTCTTGGTCAGTTTATGACAGAGGTGGCCAAACCGCAGCTCATGAGCCACATATGGTTCTTTTACAGTTTTAGTTAAAGTGCAGCTTGCAAAGCCATATTCCCCCACATTCTCTGCCTACCAGACTCTTTGGGGGAGCTCAGGGCTTCTGCCCTTCAATGAGGTGGTGGGGCTACGGGCTTCTGTCCAGCAGGTAGGAGGGTCTCGAGGCTTCAGTTCAGCCCTACGGGAGGCACCTGCCGGGGCTTGGAGCTTCAGCAGAAGCAGGGTTGGAGCAGATGCACCCAGGCTCTCAAACTTCTGAAGACTGTCGTATGCGGCTCGGAGGGTCAGTAAATTTGGCCACCCCTGGTTTATGCTGTTAGCTCTTTGAGACTGGAACTACGTCTTCTTTTGCATTTGGCCTTGGCTCACTTTGGGGACTACTGCGGTCAATCATAATGGTTGCTATTATCACCATCATCCCCTCTATCATAGCTGGGATCATAAGGTGATAGATTCCACTGCAACAGGAGACCTGTCTTCCATTCACAGTCACACACCAAGTTTCTGTTCGTGTCTTTCTGGAAGAAGACAATATCTCCTCCCAATATCAGTGGCTGCTCCATGTGCCCCAGGATCTGATGATAAAAGTTAATAGGTAGAAGAGAGATTCTTTATGCCAACGGTTTTCAAACTTCCTTGCACCGTGACCCCCTTCTGACAACAAAAATTACTACACAACCGCAGGAATGGGGACCAAAGACCAAGCCCGCCCGTGTCCCGCTGCCCTAGACAGGGGACCAAAGCTGAAGCCCAAGGGCTCCTGCCCTGGACAGGGGGCATGTAACCTTAGCCCTGGGTGGTGGGGCTTGGGCTTGCTAGGGCCCAGGGCCAACACCAGTTTTGGCGACCCCATTAAAATGGGATCGCAAACCACTTTGGGGTCCCAACCCACAGTTTGAGAACGCCTGCTTTATGCTATGTATGATTAACCTGCCGGACTCACTGTCATGGAGATTACAGGGGGTAAACAACATCGAAAAATGACATGGAGTGGATGTGTAGTGCTAGCTGAGATACAAGTCATAAGAGCTAACAATACTCATGCTTCAGGCACAAGATTCTCACAACTTGGGGTCAGAGCACTATGGTATCATATAATTAGGAGTGTAATGGGGGCTCTTTATGGCCTCACTCTAGGACAGTTATTCTCCAAATGTTCCTTTCTGTGGACTACTTGGTAAGAGAAAGACAAAGACAGCTCTCTCCCAAAACCACAATCTCCAAGCACTTGGTTCTCAAAATATATCATTCTGCAGACGACCAGTGTGGACCAAGAGTGGTCCCCAGGCCATTTTGAGAACCACAGCTCTGGGGCAGCAGATATTGACCATCATCAGAGTCAGGTTTCTGGATTAGATGGACCACTTGGCCTGTTCCTGCATAGCAGTTCTCATGCTCTTATGACTATACTCTAGGCAACAGTGAAGAGGTTAAAGAACTTAACTGACAGAGTTTAGGTCATGCCACTGATCAGTCAGGTGAGGTAAAAGTCACCCTTTAAACTTAAAAATAGAGACAAGTTGCTATAAGAGAGCAGATGAGAGTTGTCTCCTGTGACATTATTATTATTATTAAACTGCACATTGCCAGAACAAGGCTTGTAGTTTTCTTTGCTATGTGAACAGTACCTGACAGGCGTGTGAACAGAACTGAAAGAGCTCTAATTCTGACCCCTCTGGCAGTGCGGCACACTCTGCGTGCGAATCGAGTCCAGAGCTCTCCCCAGGCACATGTCAGCTCTAGTAACAAGATTCATCTTTTCCTGTCACACTCTTTGGCTTTCTGTGAATTTGTCCTTTTGGGTCTCCTTGGGCTGCTCTGGATGTCCTGGTGAAAGGAGACAACTCACATTTTTAAACAAGCTAGCAGAATAATAATAAAAACATATGTCTGTGATTGGGTTTGCCTCTGTTGCATCTCTGTGGTACCCACTGGGACACAATTCACTCAGCCACACAGTCTTCATCCGTAGGTTTCTGTCTCTTGTGAGGGCTGGGGTAATGATGCGCTAGCCCTCGGCCAAGGCACCATTCCAGTCCTGCCCTTTCCAGGTTGTTAAAGTCGAAAAGAAATCAAGAACCCTTGGCAAGACACCATTCTTCTATTCAGGGCTTTTTTCCAAACACCCAGTATGTTGGCCAGTCTCCCAGCATCAAAGAATCCCTTCTGGCAGGAGGCTCATCTGACCAGCCATCCAGCTTAAGCTCTGGGTTGTGACCAGGCTTCTCTCACATCAAGGAGAGGAGCTCTGCTCTCCTTCCTGGTCAGTCCTGAACTGGGTTAGATCACCTCCTTTCAGTGCCTCTCTACATGCCTGACATCTGCTGCTGGTGTCATGGGGTGGGGCCAGTTAAGTTGACAGACTCTCATTAACCCTCCGCTTGCCAGCATGGGGCCTGTCTGCCCCATCACAATATCCCTTTTACAGACAGCCCTAAACCAAAACCTCAGATCGAAACACGCCTACATTTTGGGGCTGTTCAGATAGGGATCCAGATCTGTAGCAGTTCTAATTCCTGTTACGCCTAAAAATAGTCAGTCAGTCTCCCCTTTCTGCTGCTCTTTCAGTCTTTTCCTTTGCTGCCCCGGTATTGTATCCACTCTTCCTTGACATTCTAGCTAAGGTACTTACATGGACCCCACTGCCATAGCATTTGTGCAACTCACAATCTTTAATGTATTTATCCTCAAAACACCTCTGTGAGGTAGGGAAGTGCTATTAACCTCACTATACAGATTGGAAACTGAGGTAGAGAGAGACAAAGCAACTTACTACCGTCACACATGATGTCTGTGGTGAAGCAGGAATTGAACCAGGGTCTCCCAGGGACTAATGCTCCAACTAATGGGCTGTTCTTCCTCCTGGACTCTCAGCTTCCTGTTTTACACCATAGGATACCGCTCCCTCTTTAGAACTATCAGGAAGCTGATTAGTCTTCCTACTGTGTAACCCTTCTGCCAGGTGGTTAATGGCAGCAATAAGGGCCCAAGTTCAATATATCTTGGATCCCTCTTAAATAACTAAACCATCTTGAGACCCCACCCAGAAACCTGGGAAACAAAATGCACCATTCCTGGATGTCCTTAACAGGCAGAAGTTCCCCACTTGCAGGCACTCAGACTCTGTATAAACAAGGGAATCTGTATTAGGGGAAAGGAGACAGTCATAAACTAGAGAAAACTCACTATCAGAATTGATATGCAAATGAGTAAAATGCCCCCCTCCTACTCCAGTAACTTCATGCTAATGAGAACGTGCCACATGTAATAGTCCCTCGGCCTCACCACCTCACTCATCCAGTAAACCCCACTCATGGTTTGGATCAGTCAGTCGCAGCAGCCCAAGTGTCTCTTTGTAGGTCTATCTCCAGTCCTAAGGAAGCTATTTGCCCTGGCCCATGTGGAGGCACTGCCATCTGACCCAGCTTTATTAAAAGTGCTTGGTAGTTGGGACCTCACCAGAGTCCACTCAGCTCTACTGTTGTCCTCTGCACCATTTCTCGCAGCGAAGTCCTCAGTCTGTGTTGGCTGTCACCACAAAGTCTTCACAGAAGGGAAGCAAAGACCATTTAGGACTCTTAAGCAGAGTCCTGGCTACTTGGTCATGAGCTCTTTCCCACAAGGTAAGAGCTCTTTTCTCTCTCCAAGCCTCTCTAGGAGACCCTAACCTCAAAATCCCAGTTCATATACAGTTATGATCACCTCTCAGCTGGAATGGTGGAGAAGTGGCGTATTCAAATTAAGCTCTTTATGGCAACACTTTTCCCTCTTCACCAATAGAGGGAGTAGAGAGCTCTTTCCCCTCTGGAGTTTCTGGTCATAGGAGTTCCATCAAAGTTTGCCTTCTTGTCTGTTGCAACCTGCTTCTTAACAGATTTTCTGTTTCTTATTCAAAAGTCCATACACTGAAGCTTGCTGAGCCAGAGGCAATAAGTCAGGACCATCAGGTTTCCCTTAAAACACAGGGTTTCTTTAGGCCTTGTATTTTTTGACCTGTCACAAAATGAATCCCAGCTGGAGTTCTTCCTCTTCAGTGGAATTCTTCATGTGTGAGTGTCCTGAAAGGTACCTTAAGGGTAATCCTTTAGCTCTCTCATTACACACTGAAGTAGTATTGACCTTACTTCATCATCATTAATACAGCACTTTCTGAACCACTCATTCCTTTCCATGCCTCAGTGTGCGGCTTCTTCCTGCCTCCCTCAGAAGTGCTGTAAAGTGAATAGCACAAAGACTGAAATAAATGATAAACTAGCAAATGCAATGGAAACTGCAAAGAAATTCATCAGACCACAAGACATCTGAGTGTCTCTCAAGCTACAAGGTGCAAAATATAGTTAGCCTCTAACTAAGCCTGCTGACATTTCACAATACAGCAGTTTCCTCTTTAATGAAGAAAAACAGGCATCAGTGAGAAAAGCACAAAGCACCAGAAAGAAAAAAGCAAGAACTACCATATAATGACAAAATATACACATACACCACTGGGAACACATTGTACTGACTATCAGCACCTACAGTGTGAAGCAGGAGATTGTAGTTCACGTGTTCACTTCCCCTCATTAACAAAGTCAAACTTTGCCAAGTCTTATCCCCCAGTTGCAGAGGCGAGGCATTGCCCCAGAATAAATAGGTGTTACCTGCACATATTTGCATATAAAAATGGCCGCCCTTGCATTTTTCTCCCTGATGGCTTTTACTCAATCAAGGCCAAAGCACACTGGATGCTAGTGGCCTAGATCAGGAAGGGGAAAAAAATAGCCAAAAGACCTCCTATAAAATGTCCCTTGTACTTTTATGATGAGCTGCCTGTAGAACTCTCTCCTAGCTTGCACGGCAGAATCCAACAGTTTGAGGTCAGAGTTTCTCCAGTGTCTGTTTCCTCATCTACATCCCCCTTTGAGAAACTGCAGGATCTCGCCCTTCTTTGATGAGCCTCTACATCTCGTTGTAAAACATGGAAGAATCACTGATAGAAAACAGATAAAATAAAGGGAACACCCTAGCACAATCATGCTCTTCACTGACAAAAAACCTCATCAAAACAACACAGCAGCAACATGTTTCTCTTTTGTTGTGACCATGAAAGTTGGAAATATAGTCATTTTGCTGGACTACAATATCATCTTCAGTCACTGAAAACTTGAAAAAAAACTTAGGATCAAATTTCCAAACAGCCTCTGAAAATGTCCCACAAGTCTCAGATGATGACATGTCTAGCTACACAATTTTCATTTGCAAATGCAAGTTTCATGCAAACACTGGGGGCATTTGCAAAATGTGTGCGTTCAATTTTGCAGGTATGTTTTCACCTGAATAAGTTAATGATTTTGTTTAAGAAGAGCTTGATACTGCTTTATAGGCTTAAAATCAAAGCACAGAGACTTGATAGCAAAGTATATAAACTACTATGTGAGCCTTACTGATCATGTCTACACTGCATAAACACACACACAGCACCAACTACACTCCCACAGTCCTGACCCACTATGCATTGTGGTCAGTTCTGAAAGGGCTCTGACAAAGTTCCCTTACTGTTCTGTCTTCTCAGTGAGAATGATAGGCAGATCCAGCCCTTCCAAATTCTTCCTTTGGAGGACATAACATAAGAATGGCCACACTGGGTCAAATCCATGGTCCATCTAGCCCAGTATTCTGTCTGCTGACAGTGGCCGGTGCCAGGTGCCCCAGAAGGAATGAACAGGACAGGTTAATTATCAAGTGATCCATTCCCTGTCATCCAGTCCCAGCTTCTGGCAGTCAGAGGATTAGGGACTCCCAGAGCATAGTGTTGTGTCCTTGACCATCTTGGCTAATAGTCATTGATGGACCTATTGATGGACTTACCTAATTTTTTTAACCCAACAACATAACATACCTGGCGATGAGATCCGGTTGACTGTGCATTGTGTGAAGTTGTACTTCCTTATGTTAGTTTTACACCTACTGCCTATTAATTTCATTGGGTGACTCCTAATTCTTCTGTTATATGAAGGGGTAAATAACATTTCTCTATTCACATTCTCCACACCGTTCATGATTTTATAAATCTCTATCAGATTCCCTCTCACTTGTCTCTTCTCTTTTGAACAGTCTCAATCTTTTCAACCTCTCCCCTATGGAAGCTGTTCCTCACCCTGATCATTTTTGTTGCCCTTCTCTGTACTTTTTCCAATTCTAATATTATCTTTTTTGAGATGGGATGACCAGAACTGCATGCAGTATTCAAGGTGTGGGCCCAACATGGAGCTATACAGTGGCATGGTGTTTTTCTGTCTTTCTATCTATCCCTTTCCTGACCGTTCCTAACATTATGTTAGCTTTTTTGACTGCCACTCTAGATTGAGCAGATGTTTTCAGAGAACTATCCACGATGACTCCAAGATCGCTTTCTTGAGTGGGAATGGCTAATTTAGACCCCATTATTTTGTATGTATAGTTGGGATTATGTTTTCCAAAATGCATTACTTTGCAATTATCAATATTACATTTCTGCTGCCATTTTCATTTGGCCAGTCACCCACTTTTCTGAGAGCCCTTCATAACAATTTGCAGTCGGCTTTGGATGGGAGTGCCTTCTTTCTCAGGAGCTCAGTGTCATTCAATGGAAGTCAAGGAAGTGGGAATATGAGAGGTTAAAGAACATACAATACCATATTTAATTTTGCTCATGCATTAGTACCCTTAATAATGGCTGTCACCATCACATCTGGGAGCACAGTAGTATCATCCTTGCTACAGCATCAGTCCTGGATAGAGCTGCGTGAAAGCATTCTCGATAACCGTTCATTTAAAGTGCAGTTCTATTCTGAAGAACAACTATGTAAAAATGGCATCATGGGTAGAGGCTCCAAATTAATTATTTCTCATGAATAGGGCTCCATGTTTATCACAGAAGTCACGGATTCTGTGACCTCCATGACTTCTGCAGCAACTGGTGTGGCTGAAGCCAGCTTCAGCGGCTCAGGCAGCCCTGGGAACAGCCACACTGGCCACTGGTGAGCAGCCCTGCAGCCAGCTGCACCAGCCGCTGCTGGAGTGGCCCTGGGGCCAGAATCACCAGCTGCTGATCTGGTGGCCCAGGGCAGCTGGGCCCAGGGACTGCCCAAGCAGTGGCCAATGCGGGAAGCCCCGGGGACCACCTGAGCAGTAGTCCCGGGGTGACCAGAGCAGCAGCTGGCCCCAGAGGTCCCCCGCCCCAGTGATGGCTAGAGCAGCTGCTGCCCCCCCCACACACACTCTGGGGCTCCCCCTCGGCAGCAGGTCTCCCAGGACTTCCCCCGCCCCCACAGCTTGTGCCACTGGCCCCCCAGGGCTCCATCCCCAGCAGCTGGTGCTGCGGCCTCCCCTCCCCCCCATGAGCCGTCCATGACTTTTACTGAAAATACCCATGATTAAACTGTAGTCTTCCTCATGAGATGTCTACACTACAAGTGCAACAGCAGCACAGTTGTGACACTGCAACTACACCACTGAAGTGTTGTAGTGTAGACACTTATTACAGCAACGGATGGATGTTTTCTGTCACTGTAGTAAATTCCCCCCCACAAAAGGTGGTAGCTAGGTCGATGGAAGAATTCGTCCATCAACCTAGCTACGTCTACAGTGAGGGTTAGGTTGATCTAACTACATCACACTGGAAGTGAAATTTTTCACAGCCCTGAGTGATGTAGCTAGGTTGATATAAATTTAAGGTGTAAACCAGGCCTCGGTGACATCTGAATTATATCTGCTCAATTTACAAGGAAAAATTCCTTTTCATATGGAATTCCCATGTTGTAGTCATGGGTATGATGCAAACTTCCCTGTTTCCCCATCTCAAAAATGAGGATAATACTTCCTTAACTCACAGGGACTCATAGGGAGAACAAGATAATTAGTTAATTCTTATAAAGCACCATGTACACACTAAGTATTAATGATGATGATGACAACTTAGGTTAAGGAAAACAACAAAGAAAGAACAAACGTAAGTTCATCATAACACAGAAAGCAGAGTATGCAAGCCCACATAGCCAATGACCCTGTCGACCTATGCAGCAAATGGGGGTCTAAGCACCTAATCATAACTGGCACCTCTAGGTGCTACCAAAATAAGTATTAAATAATAATCTGATGTGGAATTAAACATGAGTGAGGCAACAAAAGGGTATTACCAGCAATCATGTCAAAGTACAGTACAATAATTCAAACAAGTTATTATTATTATTATTCTATATTTTCACTGCATAGCATTTAAATGCCCCAATCAGAGATCAGGGCCCCATTGTGCAAGGTGCGGTACACACATAACAAAAAGACAGCCCTGCCCTGAAGAGCTTACACTCTAACTATGTGATCAGAGACAACAGGAGATTACAACAAACAGATGGATGTGTAGTGCAGGAGCAGCACAAGTCAACAAAGAGATGATAAAGATCAGTGTAATAAGCAGCAGGCTCAGCAAACCATCTGCCTAATCTTTTCCCCCTCCTCAGATCTGGCTTTTCCATCACATGGATCCATCATCTGTTTTCATACACCCCCGAGTGACATTATAACAATGTTTGACTGAACATGTATTTTTCCTCCTCCTCCGCAAACCCGTTTCTTTGTCTTGGTTTCGACAGTTATGACTCCGCCAGCAGATTATGCTGGCAATTTAGTGTGAAAAGGAAATTAGAAATGCACCACTGTTCTTCCCGTTCGAGGAGATACGGCTTGAGTGAAAACATTAATTCAGATTAAAGCTGGATCAGACAACAATTAATCTATTTTTGTAGTTTAAAAAAAGGGAAAGAAAATGCTTTTGTATTTGATCTCTACACATGACCTGCCTGAATAATGGAACAGTGCAGCCTGCTGGTGTTTCCTCAGACTAAGTCAGCCAGTGTATCATGCTGCTTGAAGTTTCCTATGGGGAGGAAACATGGTCTAGTGATTGACGCACAGGGCTGAGAGACAGAAGATATGAGCTCTAGTCCTGGCTTTGTCATTGATTAGCTGTGATGCCTGGGACAAATCAGATTTTCAAAGATATTTTGGCACCTCCTATCTGCAACTTTAGGCACGTATCTGTATTTTTTAAGCATCTAAATAACTTTGACTCTGTCCCTGAACCTTTTTTATGACAGTTCCCCCACCTATAAAATGAGGTTACTAGTACTTAACCAGCTTATGGTTGAACTATGAGGCTTAAATTACTAAAAGTATGTAAAGTACTATACTTTAGATGTAAAGTGCCATACAGTACGGCACAGCAGACTGCCAGAGTATAGCCCCAAACATGTAATCTATACGTTTCCTGATGCAAAGCAGAGTGAAAAAACAGTCCAAACCCTTTAAAAAGTAAATTGTTTCCAAGGGCCTTTAGAAAATGTGCAATGAAAAAAAAAAAGGGGGGGGGGAGTTCCCACAAACTCCCACGGCTTGAAATACAAAGTGGCAATAAGCAAACAATGAAAAATAATTCCACAACATCCTACTAAAATGTTTATGACAAGGCTGCCAGATATTCTTGAGGCGCTGTTTGTGCTACCAAGCTAGCAATAAACAGGAGTAGAAAAATAGCAAATCGGTGCAAGACAGAGTTTCAAACTAATTAGTAAAAAAAATAAAAAAATTAAACACCACCATGAGCACACGATTCATTTCAGATTTCCTTTTGAGAGATTTGTTTTTATTATTGTCACGGGCACCCCACAGAGATGTGCCAAAATATTATTATACAGTTTTTGCCAGCTCCATTTTAAGGAGCTTTATAATTAAAAATAAATCAGTATCTGTTTGTGGGGTGCTTTATGTTGTCCATGCATAATTAAGGACACAAGTTGCACAGTACTGTAGGCGGTAGACAGCAAAG
Organism: Eretmochelys imbricata; assembly: GCF_965152235.1. NCBI lineage: Eukaryota > Metazoa > Chordata > Testudines > Cheloniidae > Eretmochelys > Eretmochelys imbricata. The sequence goes on from NC_135579.1 coordinate 19,799,269, forward strand.
AAAAAAAAAGAATGACAAAAGGACCAGGACAAAAGCAGCACTCAGAGGAGACGACAGCTCCAATTGCTGCATGGTGTTGACTCACTCAAGTGGTGGGGGAGTCTGGAACACAACATAATATTAATTCCATTAATGTTTGAGGCCTGGGGGCTTTTCTCAATGAATAAAACTTCTTTGTAATAATGGTAATCACAATATCTTGCGTTTATTTCATCCTGAGACAAAGCAAAGCACTTTAGCCAATCCTGCAGCCCCTACACAGTTAAAACTCCTCTTCACTTCATTATGGAGAAGCCTGTCACTTGCCCAACATTCCTGTGCAGAAGAGTAAGGGGAAATAAGATGTCCTCATAGCCCCCTGCATGAGCTGTCTACATCTCAGGGGAGACCAGCCTCTGCAGAGCTTCCATTTCTTGTAGGTGAAGAATGGGCAGGCAGGGGTGGGGGAAGCCTTGACTCAAGGGACTGGCCAACACAGCTGAGCCTGGGCCAAGGAAAAAGTAATCTGTACCAAGTACTGGGCTGGCAGGGCTTATTTCCTCCCCCTCCCGCACCAAGCCCCAGCGTGAGGCACGAGTTAGTCCTTGCACTGCTCTGCCCTGTCCCTTACTCAGAGCTAGTGGTAAATCTACAATCAGCTCTGATGCAGGAATCCCTTCAACCACCAATAAAACGCAGCTACGTCTGAGATGGAGCACAGCAGCTCTTTAACAGTACACAGCAACACTACAAAGCAGAACAGGACATGAAATGAATAATATTGTTTCTAACAGAAACCATTATAATTCTAATCTTAATATGCTTATAAGGTACACAGAAAGGAAAAACAGAACAGAGAGAAAAGACTGATTATCTTCATAAAAAACCTATTAGGAAATTAGTACAGGTCTTCTTCCAACCTTGAATTAAATGGATAGGCATGGCTGACTCGTAAAACTCAGGTCTGCTTTACCTTGAAGTTATATAAAAATCTCCTGCATATTTCACGGTTTAGTTGGAAAAAAAAGTATAAAAAAGTAAATATGGTCCAATCCTTTTTAAGCTCGGACCTTCAGAATATACCCAAAAATTACCAGTGAGGAGGATAGCGAGATGAAGGGATGTGTGGCTGAGACAGGAGACCAATATGTCATTTCAGAGCCAGGAAGCAGAACCCATCCTTTTTCATTGATTTTTGAACTAGTGCACACGAGAGTTTTTACAGTGTTGTTTATTAAGTATGAGAGGCAGATTTTGTGAAGAGTTAATGTACAAATTCCCTTACCAATAACAGGTTTCTCCCAGGCAAGTAGTAAATTCTTTCTTTACCTATTCTATCCTAGGAGTATTGTACCTATAGCTCACCTCTGATATCCCATGTTGTCTCCTTTTAACTGTTTATTCTTGCCCAGAGTCCTAGGTCTTCTTGTTTATCCTGCATCCCATACTCATTATTATTCATGTTTACTAGAATAGCACTTAAGGCCAACCAAGAATGGGGCCCCATTATGCCAGGCACTGCATAAACAGAGTAATAGACAGTCCCAGTCCCTAATAGTTTACAATCTAAATACTCCTATTGGTTGAAAATTTCAAAGCTGATTTGGGAATTTACCCCCACTGCTCCGCATTGAAATAAATTGAAGTAACGTGGTAAAGCCAGTAATCAGCTTTGAAAAAAAATCACAAATATTTACATCCGTGAGAATTTGTCACGTGCAAGCAAAGTAGGATTGGATCTTGTGTGTATTTCAGTGCGGTTCAGGTTATAGACAGTGAACCTGTAAATGGGCATTCTACATGTCTGCACCTTAGATGTTATCCATTAACTTCAATGAGATTACTTCTGCGCTTAAAGGTAAGCGCCTACCTTCTTAAGTGCTTTATTAATTCAGGGCCCAAAACAGTGTCATCTTCTGCTCATACATGCTGATCAACAAACTTCTCTGTGCCTGGGAAAATCATTGCTGTGGCGCTAAAGCAATAAGAACACGCTAGTAGTGTTACAGTTCTCTCTCTCTAAGATATTTCTATGGCTCCCATTACTGAGTGCCCCACAGTCTTTAATGTGTCCGGGCTTCAGAAGGGAGATTTATAAGAAAGAAGCTAGCTAAATCCATTGGGCTATATTACCCATGTTGGGTAGCACTTCATCCCACACTGACTACAGTGGGACTCTTCCTGGCGTAAAGCACTATGCACCAGGAGTGATGGTATCAGAATCTTGTCCATTGTTTCATCTCTTCCTAAACTGTTCACTATTTACTGGTGATGCAAGACTGCCATGTTGGAGAAAAAGCTATCTGTCTAATTGTAGCCATCGTTTCAGAAGCTAGTGTTACTCAAACAAACATTGCAGCCTGGGACCACAACTACATGTTCTATACATCACTCAGTGCTAGGATCTGAAGTTGAGTTTACTCTTTTCTGACTGGAAAACCATCATCATCCACTCTTAAATTTGAGAAGATAATGAGTGGCTTGAAGTGAATAATTTGCCTTTATTCACAGATGACTCAGCATCATGATAATGCCTGACCCAGATTTCTCTCTTATTTATATAAAACACACTCTAGCCCTGATTAAATGCATGGTCTTAAGGTGCTCTCTTATGGGCAGGGACAGATCAAATAAAATGAAATACAGTGTTGACACTAGTTAATTTCAGAACCATGACCAAAAAATTGTGAATGACTTTTCCCACGAGGCTTCGTATGAGAACTTTCTGTACTAACAGCCAATGTTTGCTTAACAGAACATAATAGTTTTCAACAAAATTTGGGCCAATGTATGATATATTCATATATATGAATATATATTCATATATTCATGAGGGGGAAGGAAATGACCTCATGGCCCCATTGTACCCAGCTTTAACTTTTAGTATAGTAAAGATCATTTCTATCCAAAATCAAAAGCATGAAATGTTACCAAAGTGCTGCCACTCGTCTTTTCCTCTGTTTGCAGGCACCTATTCAGAGTAACGACTAAGTTGTTACTCAGATATAGGATCTCAGCTAACAAGGTACTGAAAGACTTGGCTGCTTCAGTGAAAATAATATTTTTCATTATGGAACATCAGCTAGTGTAAGATACCCCAAATGATCTTAAGCTAGGGACTATACAGGTAGCACAAGCAAAAGCTCTCAGCATTGGCCTAACTCTGCTTCCATTGAAATCAATAGGAGCTTTAATGACTTCAGTGAGACTCAAGTAAGGCCAACCCTAAGCACTACTGAAAAATCCCACCCCTCTGTTATTTAATTGACTATTTAGCCAGACGGGGCTAGCAGGATGCCTGGTCCTGTTGATCTTTCAGCAAGTAGAAAGGCTTTTCCCATTCTCCAATTCGTGACTGATTTGCTTTAACAATCTGAAGTGGAATTTACTATAGTGGTCAGATCATTGGTCAGTCAGAACACCTGTCTGGCACAGTGGTCACTGCTGTTTCATCATAGTGTAACACAAGCAGGTGAAGCAGACATGCAGCTCCAGAGAACACCTCCACCCATATCAGCTCATCTGGTCCACAGTGTCATCTTCAGATACGTCCTCCTAATACAGTTCAGGTAGGTAGTGGGGAGCTGAACCTCTGGAAGTTTGAGGTTTTGTGACTCTCTCAGACTAAATCTTGAGTTTGCAACACTATTCTGGAGTCTCAAATTTTTTTTATAAGGAGAACTATAGGAGTGTGCAAAAACCGAATGGGGCTAGATTCCGATTGGGTTTTTGCACACTCCTTACGCATCCAAAAATCCTATTAACTGAGAAAAACTGAGGACTTCAGGGTTTGGCCCGTACTGCAAATGATTCAGCTCAGTACAAGTCTACTTGTTTGGAATAGGTACTGATTTCTCCCTTAAAGAGTTAGAGATTCACACATAGGTCTCAAGGTCGCAGTTCCACAAAGCACTCAGCATTGCAATTCCTTACTGAGTTAGGAGGCTAATTTTCATGTCCAAAAGGGAGTTGGGCACTTAGGAGCCAAAAATCAATGGGATTCAGGCTCCTAAGTGACTAACTCCCTTTTCAAAATGAGATTCAGGCTCCTAAATCAGTTAGGAGATGCCTAAATACCTTTAAAAAGTCAGGCCTTAAGCATGTGCTTAGTTTTAAGCATCCTAGTAGACCCATCGACTTCAGATGTTATCCATTGACTTCAATGAGACTCGTCACATGCTTAAAGTTAAGTATGTTCTTAAGAGCCTTACTGAATCAGGGCCCCAAACAGTACAAACTCTACATACACACACTGATTAAAAACTTCCCTCGGCCTAGAAAATTCCCTCTGATTAACAACTTCCCTTTGCCAGTGCAGACAGAGTAATGATAACACAAATAGACCAAGGAAAGAACCCTGCATCCGTTTTTAAAAGAAGCCTGGAAGACTGCAGTTGTATATGCCACAAGGCTGAGAGCCCTCTGTGATGGGCAATCACTTCTTGCTAATATATGTTTGTCTTCTAATTATTCAGTCATGAATAGGGCTTTCGGAGCACTCTGTTTCCAGGTTTAGGAGTGAATCATTTCACATGAAACTCACACATCCCCATACGTGTCTGATGACCAGGGGGCAAAAGGGGAGAGCTATAGTGCTGACAGATAACTGCAGCGTGCCAGCTTAACATTTGCAGCAAATCAGCGTCAGTATTTGGAAGGGCTGCCGGAGGCCTGGAGCTGTCAAGCCAGATAATGGCAGTAAATACCACTGGCTGATAATAGTGTTGGGCTTCAGTGCACAGTGTTTAAAGTGTAAATACAGACATTTTGGAGAGTGCTTTTCATCTATTTTCCCTTTGTCCAGCTGTTGACATTCACTTTGCAAGGGCCTAGTATAACATAGCCCGCCTGTGACCTTTATAAGACATAGTTGTGTAATTCACGTACGCATACTTCAGCCACAATCGCCTCAGCAAATTTCATAAATTAGGCAGCATAAGGCCTGGTTTGTATTTGGCTGGGACACCTCCCAGGAAAACCCAGTGTGCTGCTGGAATTGATACCCAGAGGTAGCTGCAGTGGAGTGCATTTTAGTGGTAGATGCAGAGATTCATCTATCTTTTTTTATAGATGGGGGAGAGGTGTAAGAGAATGAGAAAGAGGCATGAGGCCTAATCCTGCTCCCACAGAAGCAAATGGCAAAACTTCCACTGAACGCAGTGGGAAAGCAATCCAACGCCATGCTGTGCAACCATCATTCCCACTGACTTCAGTGAAGTTAAAATCAGGGTCACACGTTATGCTCCAAGACAGTTTCAGCAATGAAGAATTGGGGGGGCTGATCTCAATAAAGAGCAGTCTCTCAAGGAAGCGGCCTTGAAAGTTTTACTTGAGGTCTCAGTGAAATATAAAAATAAATAGCGTATGTTTAATTTTGTTTTTAAATCTACATTTAAAAAATAGTGTTAACTCCTCCATGCAAACCCAGCACGTGAATAGGAGGCTCTCTACAGTACCATGAACATGTTTGAAATTACAATTCAGACAGTTGTCACATCCTTTAACTTAAAAGTCAGGGAGATGTAAGTGAAGTAATGGAGAGAACTCGATCTGCACTGGAATAAATGAGACAAATCAGCCCGAGGATTTGTGTTCATACTGCTGTGGAGCAGAATGGGTTTCATCTCCACCTGAATATTTACGCTATCATGATACAGGCAAGGAGTGAATAGCAGCACTTAGTGTCAAATACTCCAAATATCACATTACCTATAACTGCAAGATGGTAGCATTGTAGAAAACAACTGGCTCGGAGGAACTAAAGGTAAGCAGCATGCCTTATAACTCAGCTCGTAAAGCTCCTGGACTGATGCCAGCACAGTATGGTCTAATCCATAGTAAATTAGAACATATCCAACCCAACAGAAACTGCTAGATTGAAGCATCCTTCCTCTGAGATCTACGTGATTCAAAGTAAACGTAACTTGGTCTGCTCTCTGTCCAGACAGCAGAGAAAGAAGAAATAGGAAGCACTAAAAGATGATCAGCTTTACTCATGCTACAAACCAGAGCCACTAGAAAAATCACGGGTGTCATTTTACAAAAGGTTTTTTCCGTAGTTCATCCAGTTCCACAGAACCCAAGTAAAGATTTTTCCTGGGCCCCTCCATTTGCTTAAGTGGGGCGTGACAACCTCAATCCAAGGGACAATGAGCAAAATCTCATATGCTTCTGAAGTGTCCCCAAAATTTTTAGATACTTATGAGTTTTAGTTATTAAAACATTTTTGGGGCCTTTTCCCCAGAAGTAAAGGAAAACAAAGTGGTAGGAGGTTGCAGTGCTGAGGAAGTTCAAACAAGCAGTGTTATAGGTTTTCTATTTTACATTTAAACATCTGTCTTCATTTATGTGATTGTGTTTTTAGTGTAGTTCTGATCTTGTTTTCCCATTTGTTGTAAAGGGATACCCTTACTCACTGATGCAGTAATTGAATCAATTAATTCCTCAAATAATAGTGGCAGGGGGAGAAACCAATACCAATTCCAAACAAGTAGACTTGTACGGAACTAAATTATTAAAGGCTGATAATTGATGCATTCTATCTAATTGGCCGATATTCTACTATCATATTCCCTTTATCATGATAGCTGAGAAATACATAACACTGATATCTAACATTGTGTCTGATAGGCAAGTTAACCTTACATTCCCCATCTATTTGTATATTCCTGGTAATGTTAATTATGAAATGTATTTTAAAATTATGGGGCAGATCCTCAGTTAATGTAAACTGATGTAGCTCAGTTGAAGTCAATGGATCTATACTGATTTATTCCAGCTGAGGATCTAGCTTTTTTAAAATGTAACTATACTGAAAAATTACTCCACCTACTTAGCAAGCTAGCTTTCACTTTCTGCAAGCATTTTCTAATATTCTCCTAAAATTTGGTATTGCTGTGAACATTCTTTTCAGCCAAATGTTAGCTAGAATATTCATGAAAAGCAAAAGAAAGTACAGTAAATTTGTTTAAAGATTAAAATGAATGCACACTTTTTTCCTCAGTATTTTCCTGTCTCTATTGTTAACCTTGAACATCTGAAATGTTTGCTGTTCCAAAATGAAAACACAAAATATTTAATGAAAACCTTTCCACACTTTCAATCATCATTATTCCTTTATCTTCCTCAAAACAGGGTTCAGATCTGATCTCTGCCACAGATTCCTGTTTGACCTTGGTCAAATCATGCTCTGTGTGTGCCTCAGTTCCCCCATCTGTGAAATGGGGATAACACTACTTTCTTTCTCCCATCATTTGTCTGTCTTGTCCCCAGTCCAACAAGGACATACACACATGCTTATGTAAATGAAGAAAGACAAGCAAGTGAGGAAGTTCTTGCAGGATTAGGACCTTAGATTATAAATTTGTTGGTGCAGGCAACTGTTTCTTACTACATATAATGCCCAACTCAGTGAGGCCCCAATCAGGGCTTCTAGGCACTACTGTAAATATCATCCTAATCAATAATAATCATCAGGTTTTTTTCCACTGCGGAACTATGAGGGAAAAGGGAGAAATTTGCTCATTATTTATTATGTTTACTAGTTCCTGTATGGTTCTGATCTACATACAGAGTAGGATGTACTAGTAGGTGCAATAAAACTTCAGTGATCTGGAACCAATGGGAGTAGTCTGCAATCATTTTAACATTTTTCTAATTCACACGCCAGCAGCCCCTTTTGATCCTGCAGCTGTTAATGAAGGGAGCATCACACACACACTTTGAGACAGATGAAAGCTTTACAAAAGTTGACATTGACCCTGGCAAGATATTCACAGACAATAATTAAGCCCTTGAAATATCACAAGTTTTGTCATTGCTTGTTGGTAGTTTTAAATGTTTCCTTTAACAAAAGAGAGATAGAGAAGAAATAAAAAACCACAGCAGCCAAATGAGAATTTTATTATCTTGCCTTTTATTTAACAGTATGGAAATACAGGAACTGTACTGTATAAATAGCTTCCCATCTCCTTAGATTTTAACTAATCAGCCTGCAAATGCACTTGCTAGTAATCTAATAAGCACAATCTGCTTTAGCAACAAACAAAACCCAGCCCTCAGGTATAACTTTATTTGAAGATAAGATCCAAGTCATTGATTGTATCTTTTTAATTATGGAATGAAATTTAGTTATAATTAGCCAGCTTATTAACTTTTAGGCCAATTCAGAAATCACTGGCCAGCTGCTGGACCAATGCTCACTACCACTACTAATTTCACCCCTTTTGGATGGTGTGGGCAGGTTGTTTTCTTTTTTTCACAATAGCCCAAAGAAGGTCGGATAAGTAACAATTCTATGGCTGCATAGAGTTTTCTGTCATCACTTATCCAGCATGGCCACATGGACTACATACGTCAGGACAGAATTCACCTCTCTGTCCAAAAAAAGCCCCAGAACACTTGAGCAGAAGGAGATTCTCCATTAGGTGTAGTATAAGTATTATGGCTTATATCCTATTTGTGGGACAGCCCCTAGAAAGTGGCATAACCACATACACATGCGCAGTCCTGGCATTCTAACCAACAGAAGACAGTAGTACTCGCACTCTAGAATGCACACGACGAAGAGATGGTCCAAAGTCCAGAAGCTCTAGAAGCTATTTAACTGCCTGAATACATTTACAAGAGGTTATTTCTAATGGCTAGGAATTAATTTGTCTCCAAAGGTTGGTGGAAGTCATTACATTTGGGCCTTTTGAAGTTGTGGTGCTTGTATCATGGCAAAAGGACATTTGTAAATTGCAAGCAAGAGGAGCAATATATGCTTTCTTACTAAGAGCCAGAAATGAGTTGAAGCCTCAGGTTTAGGCTGTTGTTCCCTGGGTCAATGAGGCTAAGAGCACTGTGGAGGTAGAGAGCTCAAACTCACAAATGAGGAAAGCAAGTTCATTTGAAGTCAATCTGCAGCAACTACTCTAACTTCTCTGGAAAATTCCTGATGTTTCCAAAGGGCATCCCCCATCCCGCCCTCCTAAGTCAAAGGAAAGTTGCTGTAAGGCAGGGCCTAAAGAAAGAGAGAAATGCTCTTGGGACAGTGAGAACCCACCAATCATCCTGCAGCTGAGATCAGTTAGGACCCCAGATTTCAACTCAAGAGGCCTGGGTTCAGAAGCAATGGCTTAGTCCTTGACTCTGGGATTCATTCTTTCTACTGTCAACCAAAGGTTGAGTTGGTTGAATTTTAAAGGGAAATTGCAAAATCTATCTATTTAAACAAGCTTTTGCTTAAGATAGTAGACAAAAATGCCCCGAACTTCTTTTGTAGTCTATGCAGATGTCTCTCTAGTGATGGTAGGAAAGGGGAAAGGTCCAATCTCTATACAAAAATCAATTCTCAGCTTTAAAACTGTGTGAGAATTAGGAGGTAAAACATTGATTCTCTTTAATGCATTCTGTCTGTGCTGCCCTGGCAGGCTTGTGAAATAGAAAACTAACCTTAAAACCCTGATCTGCACACAATCTTGGACATTTCACGGTTTCTGCAGTGATGTCATTAGCCCACACATCAAAAACAAATAAGCTTTTCTTCTTCAGCACAAAGCCCCTTGGAAGCTCATCAGCACAGCTGGGTCTGAAGACGACATCATCTCACATTATACACAGGGATATTCAGTTTACCCTTACCTGCATTTAAAAGCAATTTTCTCTTCCTTAAATAATCTACACATGTTAATTTGAAGCCAGTAAACAAGCTGAAATGGTGTGAAATTAGACAGAATGAATTATTCATGCTATTTGCTAGCTGCAGTCTTTGTAGATGGTGTTTTGCGTTTTGGGAAAAGGAGACAAATAATAAAGAGAAGATGAAATTTCATTCTAATTTCTTTTCCCAGGAATAGCAGCAATGTTCTTCAATGACAGGGTCTCAGTGCAGAGAGGACTTCAAATGCCCAAAACACGAGCTATTCATTATACTCCAAATATTTTGATCTTTATTAGTCTTCAACTAAGCATGGAATCAGTGAAATTAGAGGAAAAGACCTGTTGCTGGTCATTTAGCCCATGTTCCTTACTTATGCAAGATTGTTCCCTAAAGTACAGTTTCCAACAGTTTTCCCAGTCCAAAAAAAGTCTCAACAACGGAGTTCATCTTTCTCCCCGGAAGACAATTCTTAATAGATTTCACTATTAGGAATAGTTTCTTGATGAGTCTGGAGATTTTTTTTCTTTACTTAATGCTATGCCATTGCTTCTTGATACACCCTCATTGGACCACACTAAACAAATCCTGTTGGTGCTTGTTTAAACCTTTCAAATACTTGTAGACAGTCATTGTGAACTTTCTCTGTCACTTAGCCAAGATATCTAACATTAGTTCTTTTAATCTCTGTTTACTAATCAACCCCTCCAGCCCCTTCATTCGTTTTCTTTCTCTTCTCTGAAATCTTCTCAGTAATTCAGGTGCCTACTAAAATTGAATGCTGTTGGTGTCAACCCAACAAAGTGGGCTGACATCGTGGCATACAGGCAACCAAAAATTGTGTCTTCTACCCTACCCTATACTCTGAGGTGACTAACAGCAATCTAGAGGCTACAGACTGTGTAAAGGATAAAGAGTTGATTATGTCCTAGCCAACCACTCCAGCCCATACAAGCAGCAGAATTGATGGGCTTTGAAGAATGTCACGTCCAGTTCTCCCTGCGGAACCAGCGAAGGTTTCCTTTCACAGTACCTTTTGCAATGTAAACAGATATCCAGTAGGCAATGGACTGAGAGCCACCAACACACATCGCATAACAGCCAGAAAATGAGAACTTTCTATCACTTCCAACCTGGGGCTGGATAAGAAGTAGGAACAGAGATAAAAAGCAGGATTTAGAAATAGCAGCTTGAAAGTTTCAGACTTAGAGCAACTTCATTAAAGCTAAATAAAATAAGATTTAGATATGAAGATAATTAGCAAAAACATAATTAAGCTATCCCAACAGGAACCAGCCTCCTGAATCCCAGCTGGAAAACACTGCTCCTACCTCACCAAGGAGAACAATTTCAATGTCATTTAAAAGTATTCAGCTAAACATAAATAAATAAAAGCATCCTCGTCTGCTTATTTAAAATATATTTTCAGCATCCAAGAGGGAAGCCAGAATAGAAAAAGAATCAGTATGGGGTAGAGACATGAGCATGGAGCTAAGAGCCAGGGATCCTGTGTTCCAATACCAAATCCAGCTCATCATGTAGGTTTTTGTACCATGTTCTGTGGTACCTGAGCACACTACACATTTCTTGAACACAAGGAACCTTTTGCATGAGCTAGGCACTTTGCTTGCTGTTCTTCTTATTACTTATATTACAGTATAACCCCAACTGAGACTGGGCCCTCTTGTGCTAGGCAGAGTACAAACACATGGTGAGAAAGATTTGCTGTCCTGAAGAGCTTACAGTATAAATAAATGAAATGCACAGAAAGCAGGTGGGGAAATACAAGCACAGAGGGGTGAAGTGACTTGTCCAAGGTGACACAGAAAAGCAGTGGCAGACCCAGGAAAAGACCCCAGGTTCCCTCATTCCCAGTCCAATGCCTTATTTACAAGACCACAAAAATTGTTTTTGATAGATCGATATGTTTATATATGTATTTAGTTAGCTAGCTAGACATATGTATGTTTCAAGACCCAATTTTATTTCCATATGGACATCTAACACTTAGCATTTTAAAATCCAAAAAATGTTAACTACTGCACATTAAAGACCCCAGGTTTCTACAGAGATGCAATTAACCTACAGACAGAAACAAATATAGTGAAAGGGAGAGAGAATGCAGCCCCGCTATTATGAACCCTCCTACGGCTGCAAAACAGTGTCTTTGATAGATAAGACTCAGAAGCACCCACATATGTTCAGTCATACTTTGTTTACCTTCCGCAGCACAGCTGTTGCAAGTCTTTCAAGAAATATGGAGCGTCTGCTGGGTCAAATCCACAACATGATGCAGTCAATCCATCTAAAAACCTCAGCCGGGTTACACATCCACAGCTTTTGTAATATATGCCCTTTAAAGGTGAACTGCAAAAGTTTGTAAGAATCTGCTAAAGATCAGACATTGACTTTCACCCACAGGGATACATTTTAAAACAATATTTGTAAATAATTTTTCTCCTTATGCTGCCAACTTCTGAATTCAAGATGGTGGTTTCCCTTTGACTTTTGGTGGCATCACACAAAAACCTGAAAATAGCAGGGTATTTGTTTTTTTAAAAAAAATACTGTAGTCATCAGTCATGACAGCAATTGATGACAGAAATAATGCAACATCACACCATGCCACCTGTCTCCCAACATGCAAAATAAAATTCTCTGCAGCAGCAAAAATATACCTTGGGTCAAATTCACAGCACTCCACTAGTTGGCTCCAGTAACTTCAGTGACTTTATGTTAACAGTGAATACCACTTCTTGAGCCTTACCCTAAATGAGCATGTGTTGATTGAGGTTATAACTCCAGGTTTGCAGCCCCCAATAATAAAGGCCCTGCACCCTGTCTTCTGGACAGAGAGCCCTTCCTGCTCTGTTCATCTTAGCTACTGTGATGGGATGTACAGCAGCAGACCATATTCATGGCGCTAAAATATTTGAATGTTTTATATACTAACTTTAAGACAGTTAAATAAGCTTGTTAGATAAACAGGCAAACATGGCAGGTCATGGAGCATGGCTAAATCACTCACTACTGTGGGAAAAAGTTGGGCAATCTGGAGTTATCTAGGAATGGTTTTCAAGGACAGCCATACACAAAGCAACAACGCCACTTTACGCTTCTCTAGAACCTTTGATGGAATAAGCCCAGATCGTTAAGCGCATTTAGGCACTTAACTCCCGTGGGGTAGTGAGGAGCGGAAATTTGGGTGGGCCCCGACTTTCAGGTGGACGGCCAATGACAGACTGTGCTAGCCCAGCTTCTCCCCCGATGCCACACCCTCTTCCTACCCTTGGTGCCCCCAGACACAGGACTTCACCTGCCAAGCTGGGCGTGTGCGCGGGGCAGCTCAGAAAATGAAGAGGCAGAGCTGCCAGAGCGTAGCTTTCTGAAGGACAGACGCATAGCTCCATTCTGGATTTCAGGGGCCCAAATGACGCTCCGGGCTGCTGTGGCAGCACTACACCCCTGCTCAGATTTGGGTGGGCCTGGATGCTAAGTGGCTGGGCTGCGGCCCACCTGTGGCTATGCCCCTGCTTAACTCTCATTGAAATCAATGGGAGTGAGGAACCTACATGCCTTTGAAGATCTGGGCCATAATGCTTTAGAAATGTTAGCTAACTATCTATTCATTGGGGAGTTAGGGACAGCAATGCTTACACTCCCCTTTCTACAGAGGGAAAAACGAACCATGGAGAGATGAAACAACTTGCCCCAATCCACAGCCCAGTCAAATTGAAGGGTCAAGGCTAAAACCGAGGAGTCCTGTTCCCCAGTTTCCTGCTTCTTACCAGTAGGTCACGCTCCTTCACCTTCATGCCAAAGCTGACAACCAAGTAAATCACAGCACTATAGTTTTGCATATTTAAAAACATGCATTAAACACTTTGCACTGGCTCTGGCAGTTGTTCATGCAACTTCTCATTTTAAGAGGGTGGTTAAAGAGTGACCAAGGAAGACGGAAGGAGAAGATCAAGGAGTCAGCCATTATGTATCCATAAGAAACACGAAGGAACAGCATTTGCAAAACAAAATTATTTACAGGAATGAACTCCGGGCACAGGGGAGAATTAACTTCACTAAACCCAGATGGTGTTATAAGGAAGAGCGAAGTTAATTCTTCCCACAGCTGAAGTGCAGAGTAACCTATTTGTCCTTTCTCTGTCCTAGCGATGTGGTGACGGAATCAGAGCTGACATCTGGTTGCAGTTTTACTGCAATTGGGCAAGTGATACTCTCCACTGACTTCATACAAAGAAAATATATTTTGAGAGCAAAAGAGGGTAGGGTCCACTCAAAAATGCGTGTAAAGCCATACTCTACTTTGCACAGGGAAAAGCAGTCTTTTCCTCAAGATATTCAAATGAACCTAAAAAGTAACAGAGCAAACCTAAATATGTATTGTAGAATATTATTAATGATCCATTCAGGCTCATTAAAGCATTAATAAAGTGGCCAGCTTTCATGATATTCAAAACATATAGGTCCCGCTTCCTTTCTGAATTGCACCTCATCATTTATACCTGTGCAAAAAGACCATAAAATGCAAGTGTAACCCACATAGATCAGTGTGTATTACACATTTCCCCTCTAGACCCAACCCACAGGGGCTGTGAGACTGTTAAAGCCCCTGCTGCAACAGTTTAACTCTGTAGTTCAAGCTGTAGAGACTCCAGCTTGTAGCTGTTGATGGACGTAGTTCAATACCCAGTGAGTTGGTCAAGTTGGCAGTGGTCACAACAAATCAGAGTGGTTGTGTTTTACACTCACTTTGCACCCTTTGATGAGACAGAGTGCAAGGCAGGGGAGGACCCAGCCTGTATTCCGCCTTGACACATCTTAAATAACCATGTATATTTTAGTGTGTTATATACTGGCTACAGCCCTGCTTCTGCAAGCTGCTTTCTGCAGACAGACTCAGACTGAAGTCAACGGGGCTTATGTGAGGGTAAGACCTACAATAACAATCATGAGGATTGTTCAAGATTTTATACATTGTGCCATATGCTGTATATAGTGGGAGAGTCAGATTTATCATTTATAGATTATTTCAGCCTCTGGGTGCATGTACATTTTATAGTTGTTATATCTCTTAAATTATGAGGACAATGCCCTACATAAAACATACGGTACTGTATGTATGTTTTATGTATGGCACCTGGGTTCTAGGACCCTGTGAGTTGGGAGGGTCCCAGAGCTCGGCTGCAACCGCAGTTAAAACCCCACCGTTAAACAGTCCCTTAGCCTGAGCCCGAGTCAGGGACATGGGCCAGCTGCATGTGTCTAAGTACAGTGTAAACATACCCATAGGGGGAGACAGAGACCCACCTTTTCCTCACATGGGCAACCTGTGCAGAGATCAGCAACTATTTGATCCTCATATACGATTGAGCCTGTAACAGAGGACACATGCAGACGCAGTGCTCTGTCCTGGAGGCTTTACTTTTGTTCCTTAAGGCTGGGGTTTTTAGATCTACGATAAAAGGCCTGTTAGCCCAAAAGTACATATTTTGCTTATTGTGTGTAGAAGCAGAACAGTAATTTTTTTAAAGACATCTATGAAAGATACCCCATGGCTGGGGGTTAACATGTGAACTTCAGAGGGCTTTCTTTGTGCACAGAACCTTCCTTAAAGCTCATTTGTCAAGCCTGAGAGATCCCAGTATCTCCATATTACAGATCAGTTATTTTAAGTGACAGTGCAAAGGTTGCCCAAGAACTAGCATGTTGCCCCAATCTACAAACTTTACTTTCTCACTCGCTTTATTTCTGAACTGCATCCATGCTAGGAAATCTGTACTGCAAGGAAGTCTGCTTTGATGAGCATATATTATACATCCTAAACTATACAAATAAGGATTTCAAAGACATGTATCAACACTAATGGCTACTCCTCTGCTGAGTTTTGCATTGAAGTCACTCAAAAGGTCTGACGCTGGTAGGGAGGCACTGAAACTGCAGGTATAGTGAAGACCTGTCAAAGTCCCAGTCATTTAGGACTAAATCAACAGATTCTACTGAAAGGAGTTCCTGGAAGGCAGACTGGACTATTGAAACCTATCCCACTACCTTTGTTCTTCCTCGAAGGGGGGAAATGCTACAAGTGACTGAACAATGGAACCCTGTAGGCTGTTCTCAATCCAGGGAGGGTGCCTTCTCATAAGGACAAAACTAAGCTGCCACTGGAAACTTAGCAGGTGTGGATGGTGAGCAGGAGCAGAGTCAACATTTGCTTAAGACATAGCAGGCCAAATTCCTCCCTGATGCAACACCAATTAAGTAAGTTTTTGCTAAACTTCCCCCAGTTGCAGCAGGCATAGTAATAGGAGTAGCAAGCCTGCCTTATCTAGCATATTATTTCTAAGACACTTATCCCTTTAGAATCTAAGCCATTTTCAGTGATTTTAGAACTCTGAAGAGCCTGCAAAATTAGGAACTTGGATTGATTATGGTCAAGCTTCTTTACTGGGATTTTCACCCTGTTTTTAAAAATAGATCTGAGTCTTGAGCCACTGGTCTTTGGCCTGAACATGAACTCACTGTTGTTCTCTACCTGAATGATCACAGACAACAAGCCATCAAGGCATTTGGAACTCACAGAAGTTTCACTCTCTCTCTCTGCCTGGTCTGAGTCTAAGCTTAGAGATGGATGCAAACCAAACCCCCAAAAACTAGAGGAAACTTTGAATCTGGATACGAAGGTCACCCCCTACCTCCCTACACACACTCACACAAGTTCTTACCCCTGTAACGAAGCTGAACTCAAAACCTAGAGTCTAAATACCACTGAGGTTTGAGAAAGCTTGGCTCTGGAGCCAAACTCCAACTCACACCCATCTCTCTAATACAGAAACAAAATAAATCTTTGGAAGAACTTAGAAATTCTCCACAAAGGAACTTAGAAGTGCCTTTGTTCTTCAGAGCTCCAACACAGTGAAAGTCTTTCTGGGTTTCTCTTCTCTCTCTCCTTGCCTGGTTTCTGTCAGATTATATAATCCATTTCAAAGAGAAGAAGCACTCCTGCAATCTCTTGAAAGCTATTTGAAGAAATAAAAGAGTATCAACAACTTTGAAGTCCGGTTTGTGCATCTTTCTACATTTAACGCCTCTTTCTGCATTATTTGGCTCAATTGGTTGTTTGTGGTCAAGACAGGCTCAGGACCTAACTGTCAGGAAGTTGCTCCAGGCAAGGGTTGAGATGCACCCAAAGTATTAGGGGACTGCTCTATGTCAGGAGAGAGATGCACTGGCAAAGCTGTGACAGGTAGAATTTTCACAGTGCTTGACTGTGCTACATCTGGTTTCATTGGTGCACTGGGGAGTTCTCCATTTGTTTGTCAACAGGTGGCCTGATTGTGTTACCGGTAAAGAAGCAGTCAAGCCTGTTTGTTTATTTCTTCCCTAGAAATAAAACTAAGAAATCGTGTCCCTCATCTGTGTAAAACTGCTTTGTGAGAACATTTTTGAAAATCATGTCCAAAATATTGAAAATAGGTGTCCAGTGGGTATATGACAGTGGTCATCTGTGTTCTGTATAACAAGCAAATACTGTCTGCAGATAATGGTCACTTAACTCAAAATCACAAGGCTGCCTTATCAATTATCAGATATTCTGATTTTTTTCCTTGGACCTGAAGAAGAACTTTGTGTAGTTCGAAAGCTTGTACCTTCCACCAACAAGAAATTGGTCCAATAAAAAAGGATATTACCTCAGTCGCCTTGTGTGTCTCATATCCTGGAACCAACATGACTCAAACAATACTGCACACAAACACAAACGGATTTCTGTATTTCCTAAAAACACCCTCTGGCCTGATTCTGATCTCAGGTCACGCCATTTTCACACTGATGTAAATCCATTGACTTTAATGGAGCTTCTCCTGTTTTTCTCTCTCATGAGATCAGGTATAAACCCCAGAGCCCAGCTTCTTAGCATCAACTGCAAAATACTCCACTGGTATTTATTTTTAGTCAAGTTGAGCTAGAACAAATCCAGTGACCCTGAAACTTTCAGGGAGTTTTGAATGCACATTGGGATCAGAATTCAAGTTACACAGATGTTTCATATAGTGGCTGGCACTGCAATATTCCTCATGAAACAGCAGAGGGAAAAGTCTCTCGCCACTGCATTTTTAAGCCATTTTATTGAAGAGCAGCAAATTTTTCATCCAGGAAATGATGGCCGGTGTAGCCTAAAAACAACGGTTAAATTAATAATAATAAAAAACAAATCCTACAAGGACACACCACCTTATTTGTCTTTTAATGTTTTCACTTATACAGACAGATCCCCCAAATCATCACAACTCCATGGACTCCTATTGAAAAGCCATTCCAGAACCTCACGTGTCTGATGGCTAGAAACATGGTCCTAATTTCTAGTGTAAGTTTATACATGGCCAGTTGCGACCCATTTGTTCTTTGTTCAGTTTAGTCATTTCACCACTGAATGACTTAAAAAAAAACCCAAAGCCTCAAGTAATCAGCTGGGTTATGGGCATCTTTGCCACCAGCTAATTGTTTGGGATATTTTCAAGGGACAAGACTGATTTGGTGATAACACATAAATGGATTGGGGTAATCATCTTAAAGGTGGTTCAGGTAAGGTTTGGGTAGGAATTCAATATTTTGGAGGCAGTACTTCAAACGGAACTTCATCAATGGATGATAGAACCCTAACATCAAAATCTTCTAGAAAAACCGCTTTCCCCACCATGTAGTGGTAAATGAAATTAGGACCCATCAAATGAGGGTGAAGGGAGGGTTATAGCAATTGACTTACTACCATTATCTCACCATGCCAGAGCATCTCCTCATAGCAAGATCTAGCATTAAAGCCTCTCTGCCTCACCCTCCTCCTCCGGACTTTGGTGGTCTGTGAGGTGACGCAGGCCTCCAGACAGGTCACAGTGAGAGTTCCACCCTTTCTGGGGTAACAATGTCCCAACTCAGAAATCAAAAGAACAAAAGTTCTTCCAGCCTTCCTACAGTCAATCTTACACTGATTCTTCACTCATCTTCCAGGCTCTGCCAAGTTTTTCCTCGCTCTATTACAGAGCACTGCTTCCCAGGGCTTTCTCCCTGGGGCCCAGCTCTTCCTAAGCCACTGACCCCCATGGCTTTTTTCCTTGGAGTCTCTCCTCTCCCGGGCCTGTTTTAGGAGTTTTCTTCTCCCCAGCTGCCCTCTTCCTTCAAGTTCAGTCCCAGGGTACAAGCTCCTTCCTGCAGATACCTCTGCGTCCCTTCCCAGAGAGGAAACCTGCAATTACCTCTCTCCTGGATCTTCTCCCTCTATTGGCCTGCAGTCCTCCCCAGCCAGTCTAGTTCTACTTAGCTGAGTGTAATCCTTAATTACCTGTTGGGGGCAGGGGCCACAGAATGGGCTGATTGGGCTTTCTGGCTTCCCTTAGCTCTGTCACTGCCATTGTGAGGTTTTACACACTCCAGCACACTTAATAAACTCTCATGTGCAAGGCCAGTGGCCATGAGCAACCCTACACCAACAAGCTGGTGTTCTCTTTGCATGCATATGTTGTACACGCATATGTTGTTAAGGAAATTGATTTCATTTTCAAGCTTTCTAAGGGTTGTTCTCTGCAACAGAGAGTGTAACATGGAGTTAATTAAGTATTGAATAAAATGTGTTCCTTGATGTGTGCATAACCTAAGGGTCTTTTCCAAAGCCCATTGAAGTCAATGGGAGTCTCTCAATTAGAGCCGGGAGGAAAATGGTTTTCTCAGCTCGTGAACATTTTCAAGACTTTGAAAAATGCCCCTCCCCGTCCCAAATTGGACAAAAATTTGAAATCTGGAAAATTTTCACAAACAAAAAATCCAAAGAAATTTTATTTTGGGTCAAATTATTTTGTTTTGAGCATTTCAAACTGTTTGGTGTTGATTTAACTACAAACTTACATTTGAAAAGTTGTTTCAAACCCAAAAAATAGGGTTTTCAATTTGAAAATGAAGAAATGGGAAATTTCAACAATTTCAAAAACTTTTAAAAAACGTTTTTTCAAAACAGGAAATTTGTCGAAACCTTCACCTTCCTTCAAAAAAATTACAACTTCGGCAATGCAGAATTTTTCCAAAGAAAAAACATTTTGTCAAAAATTCACAACTAGATCTGTTTTCAATTGACTTTAACAAGCTTTGGCTCAGCCTTAAGCTCCCAGGGTTTGAGCCAAAGCCCACTGAAGTCAGTCAAGAGATTCCTGTTCACTTCAACAGATTTGGGATCAGGCTGCCCAGGAGGAGAAGATGATGATGTGCCGGATTCAGTCGAAGGCAGCTGTGGAAGGCAGGATGCGTTGCACAAGTGCTACACCTAGCAGATATTCCAGGTGGACATCCTCCCCATCCATCACACAGCACCAGTGTTGTATTCACCCATAATAAAATTCACCTAGGATGTTATTTCTCACGTAAAAAGGGCAAGCGCCCCATTCATAAAGTCTCCAGAGATCTTTTGCATTACAAATGCTTGAACACAGCCCAGTTTCCAGTTCTGAGCAGGGAAGCACTCTGAATAGATATAAACAGATAATGGCAGAAAATCCCCAGCTTTGAAAAGAAAACAAAGTACGTATTTATTAACTTCTCCCACAACCTTTCTCCTCTGAACCAGAAAGCTTACCCTAAATCACATTTGACCTTATAGGAAGAAAGAATTCTGGGGCCCATAACAGTTGCTTCTGTTGCTCATCCCTGTGGATTGCTTCTGCCAGTAAGCTAGAATCTGAAGACTGAAGGCATCAGAAACAATTTATTCATCTTTGCCAAGAGAGGAACTTTCCCCCCTCTTTTGCTTTTCATCAGGTCTGTCTGGGACTATATGTGATACATGAGCTGAGAAGACGACATCTGACTACATCCTGTCTGACCTCCTTCCCCTTTCTCTGAACCTACAGAGTGTTGAAAACTCCTCAGACAGACTATGATTGTGAGCAGTAAGGACAAGAATAGATCTACTGGCATAAATGGATTGTTTTAGCTGCTGTTTAGCTATGGATGGAATGGGAATTAGGTTTAGGGTCCTGAGCCTAAATATTTTATTTTGCCTGTCAAAAGCCTGGTATTCATAGCACTTATTACAACCCTTAATTTCTTTTTAATACATCCTCCCCTGATAAAACACCTGTTACCTGTGAAATGAAATAAGAAATAAATTTCCTGTACCAAATCAAGGGATGTGTGTGGTGTGTGTGTTGGGTACGAGGGTGAAAGTGGATATTTGGGTGCGTATTTAAATCTGTGTGTTTAGAGCGTGTGTATGTTTGTGGGACTCCACCATGTGTCTGAGGAAGAGCATGTATTATGTGTGTGCATGAACGTTTGTGCGTGCGAGGGTGAGAAAGAGTCTGAATACGTTTGCTTTAATGTGTCTGAAGAGGCGGGTGTGTTTGTGGCCAGTGGGCAAAGAGGAGTGTGTATGCAAAAGGAATTAGGAGCACAAGCGCACACGCACATTTCTCAGCAAAATCTGAGTGGAAATTTACCACTGCAGCTGGAGCCGCCTGAATTGTAGCAGAGTAACCTCAATAACTCTGCACTCTGCAAGAGGCTGTGAAGGACTAACCCATTTCTTCTCCCCTAATGAATAATGGAAAAGACACTCAAACATTACTAATTAGAAAAGATTTGATTCTAGAAGCCTTTAATATAGAGTATTAATAAGCCACTACTTTCACAGCATTTCAGGAGAATACAAATCTACAAAGAACCCTAAGCACAGGAGCCCCTGTGGCAACAGCAATCAACTAAAAAAAAAAATGAATTAAAGTCTAAAATATTGTATTAGCAGAAATTGTAGGTACCTAATTTTTCCTTATTATCAGTACATTAAATGTCCAGGGATAATTAACGAATACAGCCACAGATCCATGTTAAATGGGATCATACTGGACAAAGTCAAAGGCATTTCTAAGACCAGATTCTGCAAGGTCTTCTAAGACCCTGATTCTGGGAAAGGCTCAACACTTTCAGCTCCCAGTGGGTGCTGAGATGTTCATGGTAGCTGCTTCGCACCTCAGAGGCTTTCTACCTAAGAACTTTGTCCTCTCTAACCACAGCGTATTGGGACATGACAAGAGCTTTTAATGACATTGTACAAGCACGATGCAGCTAGACACCTCCGCAAAGGTTGACAATATGTAGTCTGCAGACTTCATTTATCTGTGGAGCGGGAACACCCTGTATTTGCAGAATTAATAGTTTTCCCTTTGTTACTTGCACCAAAGGGGAGAAGCAGCAGCAATGTTCTGCACACACTGTTCTCTTACAGCTGTTACTTACTGCAAAGTAAGCAGAATATAAACTAGGTCATCTGTCAGATGCTATTATTTTCGTACAGATTGCAGCAGGATCAAGGAGATCTTTTATATTTGCATACAAGGCTCTCCTTTTAAATAATGAGTGTTTAAACAAACCTTTAAAATACACCATGGTCTAGTTTTTTAAATAGGTTTCCTACCATGTACAATGCTCCCACCAGTGGCCACTAGAAGGATGGTTTGTGGAAAGGGCACTGAACTGTCACTTAAGAAATCTCAAGTTCAATGCTCAGCTTGGTCACAGGTTTACCGTGTGACCTTGGGCAAGTCATTTAATGTACTTTATGTTCCCATCTGTAAAATGGGAATAATGCTTTTGTGCTTCATAGGCATATCATGAGAATCAAATCCAGTAAAGATGGTGAAATGTTCAGATGCTATGGTAACGAGGCCCGCTTCAGCTGGGATTCAGTGCTTTCACTTATAGAGTCACTAGGACATTTATAGTGGCTTTTGTCCATGTGGCTACAGCTACATCAGTGCCTTTTGAAGTGGGCTAGAGACCAAAAGTATAGAGAAGAGCCAGCACATGCTTTTAAAATATTGTGCCAGTAACAGTGTATTGCATAAGACTCTTTAGCTTCTGTCAGTTACAGCCAGGGCTAGTAAGAGATGGCAGATTCACCATAAGCTATTCCTCCTTCCTGCTCAAGACCCAGTACCTCCACTTCACACAAAATATCTCACTGGTATCAGGCTGAAAATTGTGTATATCAGCACTGCAGAATCATGAAACAGAGGTTACCAAAATGTTATATTGTACTTTGCTAAAGAAATCCACTCCATTAAACTACCCGTACTATTTATAATCTTGTATCTTTCATGTGTCTTGTTCTGCACTTGGAAGTATGCCAATGAGTAACCATTTTAAATTCCAAGGCCTGTTCCCAGTGCCTGAATCTACCACCAAAATATATTTTATACTACTCTTTCTGGCTATCACCTATCATCTTTCTCCACTGACCTAATCATATACACACTCATAACCCAGGATTTTTCCTGCGCCCAAGATGCCCCTAAATATAAATAAAGGTTTGGTAGGTGGTAGTTTTTACTGTAAAAGGACTAGAGGGCTTGCTCTCCTCTAGAGACCAAGTTTCTGGATTTCAAGGTAGATATTGTTGGCTGAGCCAAAAAATATGTTTTTATAAAAAAGAGTTGGAGTGGGGGAAAGAGAAAAAGGTTCTATGGTCCTTGTCTGAGTTTTCCTTCTACTGGGGGCCTTCGTCTCATTGACTTGTTGTATATCACCAAGCTATCAAGTCTAATGATGAAAAAAAGGAACAGAGAAAAATGTGCTTTTGGCTGGGTTTTTTTATCTAAAAGGCCATGAACTTTGTCAACTGGATTGACAAAGCTCCCATTCCTGGGATTTATTTATGCACACTGATATACGCTGTATGGGGATAGGCTTCTTCTAATTCTCTTCTCTATGAGACAAGTGTCACCACTGTTCATAAAAAGGTGGTGGCGCAGACTGTACTGTTCTGACATGCTGTCCATCTTGTCATCTGCCATATACTCCTCCTGAATTAACTCTGTACAAGTGTTGTGCTTATGTCCTTGTGGACTAGGCCAAAGTAAATGTGAAGAGGTGACAGGTTCCAAGTAGAAGTAAATGTCACCATCCACTGACATATTAACGTTCTGGAATCAGATGCAATTTAAAGTTAGTTATGGAGTCTAAAGGCTAAAGGAAGTTACTGTCAGTCAGAAGCTTCTGGTTTCAAAGCAGAGTGGAAAAAAACCAGAGCAAAGGACCCTGGGACTAGAGACAGAAAGCATAAACACACAAAATATGGTCTAGTCAGTCATCCTGAGAAACTCCCACTCACCGATCGTTGAATCACAGGATCAAGTCTTAGAGATTCAAAAATACCTGTTGTGTAGATCAAGTATTTCTTGATGCTGCAAATGGAGGAACATCCCCCCATGCCAGCTTAGCCCAGTCCATGTAGTTGTCAGCAATTCACAGTCCCTTTCATGAGGAGTCAGGGAGAGTGTGTGGTGACAATAGGTAGCAGAAACTGTGTGTAGTCAGTCTGCAGACTAAAGAGACAGGGTAGTCTACAGGGTCTTTCGGTGTCCAGCAGCCTGAGTGAAGAACTTCCTTTGTGTTCTTGACAACTGAGTTTTCACTCTTCTCTACTACAAGGGATGCAACTGACTTATAACCATGGGGATTCCATGACTATTCTACAGTCAGTTGGTTTTAATGTTTAAAGGCCTACCAGAACTACCTTTATCTCATTAAGTGGCACCTTACTGCATGTGTCGACCTGTTGAAACCAGCATCAGTAAGGGTGGCCAAGTCAAACCTAAATATTTGCCAGCGTCCCACCTAAATTTCATCTTTGCTCAACTCCATCTCATTACTCCCAGCTGTAGATTTCTTGGTCCATCCTAATTCATATGAATAGACAGGTTGCTGCAGAAAGGCCTTTCTCTAAAGCACAGCAGAGGAGAATTTAATGTCCTCATGTCCTTTAATACTGCAAATACGTAAAACTAAAACTCCTCTCTCTTTGCTTCGATTTCCTCCTCCCTCACCTCCTCTCTGTAAGTTTGGAACATATCAGTCAGCAATGGCTGCAGTTAAGATAATGAAACCGACTAGTGAAAACTTCAAATCACGTCATCCATGCTGAAACATCTTGTGATATACTGAGGCCTTTTGAATGTTCCCCTCCTCAATATGCATTGAGGCTGCTCATGATGAAGCTCATCAGGAGTTAGCTATTCCTAACCAATAGAGGATTCATTACATTAAACACAGTAATGATTCAATGGGGTATGTAGGAAACTGACTGCCTGAAGCATGGCAGTTGTTAGTTATCCAGGACCTCAAGTCAGCAAGCCAGGGTAGCTTCTTGGAGAAGCCATTATTACGCACCATGAAAAAAAGAATATATTTATTGACTTAAATTGCTTATGCGCTGTTTGTGAAATTGGGTTTCTTTAGGAAAGGAACAGGGGAGCAGATTTAAAAAAAAAAAAAGATTTTTGTTACAGCCCAATGGAAACCAATTGAATTCCATCAGCAGGTGCCATTGGATACAATGGCCTGGGTTTTTGTATTTTGTTTGTGTTTTTTGTACTTGAGGGAAGTGCTCTGGCCATATTGCTTATTAATCAACTTTAAAGAGCCCATTTGATCAGTCACTTCAATGCACAGGTTTTACCTTTCACAGGGTGTTTATATAACACAAATCAGCAGTCAGCTTCTGAACATTAAAACCCTTGGCAAGGAATTTCAAATAAAGGCATGAAAGAGGACCTGAAAAGTAGGATAAATGTCCCTGTAAAAGGCATTACAAGTGTAAGTCTTAAATAGCTTCTGAGAGTAGAAAGGCTGTTTTAAAAAAACCCAAGCAATCAACTACATTAATTCACTGAGAAGCGGTAGAGTCTAGTAGAAGGAGCACAGGGCTGTGAGTCAGGCCCCTTGTGAATTTTAACCTGTTTTATCACACTGGCTTGTTGAGTGGCCTTATCCAAATCACTTAGGCTGGGATTTTCAAAATAGTCTGAGGGAATTAGGTGCCCAATTCAATGGGAGTTGGGTGCTTAACTCCCTTGGATGCCTTTGAAGGTCCCAACCTTATCCTCTGTATTGCTGGGATAACCACATTATTGATTCACCTATTATCCTTTGGGGCTGTTGTGAGGAATAATGCTTGTACTGCATGTTGAACAGGTAATCTGCTGTGAGAGTGCCGAGCAGCCAAGCCTGGTCCCAGTGAAGTCAACAGGAGCAGGACCTTTTCCCGTTACTATGTCTGCAAAGCGGATTTTCATGTCTGAGCTAGGCCCAAATGTCACCATTTCCACCCATGGTCTGGGATGGGTAGCAGAGAAAACCCTGGCAGCATTTCCCACAACACTTCATGCATTTTCCAGCAAAATCAATTTTTTTTTTAAGAAATGAAGAATTCCATTTAGTGGAAAAGAGTCAAAACAAAATGGTGGGAGAACCAGAAATACTTTGCTGCTCACCAGCTCAGAATTATTGCTGATGTAAACTTTTTTCACACTGCTTTTCCTGGATTCTTCCTTAGCGAGGGAACTAATGTCATCTTCCATTAAACGGGGCTCACATGCTAGACCATTTAGCAAGGAGGGGGTCCCCCAGCTTCTCTATCATGGCTGTATGTTTATTAAACTACTGTCTTTGGACCAAACAAATATTCACATCAATGGATTTCCACCAGGGATGACTTTAACCCTTTTGATTATGAAAAGATGATGACGGGGGCAACTCATCAGTTACCACCAGTCACGTCTCAGCTTAAGCTCTGATCACTTATGGAGCAACTTTTTGCATCAATAGCATCAGCATTCTTTAGACGAAGCCCATTTTGTGTGCCATGTTCCCTGGAGTGACCTCCCCACCTCTGCCCATCTTGCCGCCAAACCAAACATCAAGATCACCACCTAGTTAGCTAAAGAGGTCATGCTATCCAACCCCACCCCCACATTCTGCCTTTGCGATGTTACCAGAACAGGATGATTTCTGAGAGAGATAGGCTCAGCTACAAGTTGAACTCCCTGGCAGCAAAGAACTGGCACATATCCACCTTCCCTCTGAGTGACTTATTGCTGCTTTTTCACGGCAAACCTAATTTTCGCCAGGCTTTTAAAACCTTTGCAGCCCCCTTCACTATAACCTTTTGAGAAGCATGATACATGAACTCTTAGCAGAGTTAGCATACAGTTCTATGCCCCAAATCCAATCCAGTGATGTATCTCGTGTAGCAAGCACCATCTTTCTTTTCCTTACGGCCTTCCTTGAATCCCATCTCTTCAAACAGTCCCTTCTCCCTTCTTCTGATCAATAATAAATGCCTCTCCTGAACTGCTGCCTTTTGTCTGTCTTGTGTGTTTGTCTGGTCTAATGTAGATTTCAAGATCTCCAGGATTGGGAGCATGGCTTATCCATACAATGCAGCACAAATTTAGACACTATTTGAATGTTTCAGTATATCCAGGATCATGAGTAATAACTTAAAAAGGGGCAGATGCAGTGCTAAAAGCCATGGTCCATATAGGGTTAAACCACTGAGCCTGTGAAGGATTACACAGTCTATAAGGCAGCCAGCCGGCTGTGCCTGTATATTAATCATAAAAAGCGCCGTCTTTATAGTGTAAATGTTGTGTATTCACGGTGGTCTTTTGACATTGTGTGTTTTTTCAGATGTCAGCCCTTTGCACTCTTGATAAACTAATTCATAGAGTAGCTCTGCAGCTCCTCTTGCTCAGCCCACTCCACCAATTCATTTCTGCAAAGCTGTTTGACATCACATCTCTCTGACTCTTCTGGCAAGAAGGATGAACTATAAATACTGATCCCTCCCACCTCTGTCAAGACAGAGGAGACAAACCTGACATTGGAAACGGTGGGAAGGGAAAGCCTTTTCCCTCTGATCCTGCACTGCACCTCCCCAGACATTATTGTGGTTTCTCTCCCACTCACCACCCCGCTCCAGAAAAGCAGCCCCATATGTGTTCCTGAGAATGTCCAACTCATTCCTTCTTCAAGCCACCACTTCCTCTCTTCCTTCTACAGGTAGCACAAGCTGCAGCCATAACACTGGAAGGGCCAGGCTGATACCGGTGCTGCTCTGTACTGACGGGCAGGAAACAACCCTTTCCAACTTAATCTCTGAGCTACTTCAATCCTCTGTCCTCACACTAAACGCATTACCAGCTCTGGGACCTGGCTTAGCTGTTCCAGGCTGGTACTTCTCTTCTCCTATTTTGAGACACAAACAGTATGACCCCGCTGCTGTATGCCGGCGTTGATCAATGCTTAAGTTCAGATGATACCAGCCTCTTTTGACCATTCCCAAACCTCTGACATGGTGGAACAAACAGATCTGTGACAAAATGAATTGTGAGGCCATGTACATGTCTCGCCAAGGTGTACTCAGAGCAGGATACGAGCTGGTTGGGAAGTGGTTCCCTAAACTATATTTCTGCTCCCCTGATTCTCAGCCTGATATAACCTGTAGCAGCCTAAGGCTGCTTTACATTACACCAGCTGCTGCATTTCTCTAGGGACCACTCCACTGGCCAGAAATTGATGAAGCAGAGTATATACCAGCTCTAGGCCCTCCAAGGCCATGCCTGAAGGGATGCACCGTAAGTCTGGAAGCAGAGGCAGTTTGCACTGGCTGTAAATCTGCTGGGGATTCCCCCTAAACCAGAAAAATTCTTGGCTGCCCTGTTCGCACTGCAACAGCGGAGAAAAAGAAAAAAAGAAAAAAAGGATGGATCTGGGCCAGTATCTGGCCCTTGATAGTGAAGTTGGGTGGAAGTGAAATAGAGAATCACCATATGGGTCCGAGTAATATGAGACAGAATTTGCTGTCAGTGGGGGCTGCAGGTGATATAAAGTGCTTATTTTTTGGCAGGTAAAATCCACAATATAATGAAAGAAGTAAATTTCTCTCAGTGCCCCAACCTTGTAATACCGGTCACATCTTTGATCATTTAGCCAATGCACAGTAGTTAAGCTCTTTAAGAACAATGCCCTCCAGGATATCCCGACCACCATCCTGCAGTCCATCACATGGTTCTGCCCAGAGAACCTGCAGAAGAGAGCTGAGTGACTGACACCATGTGAGGGAACAGAGCATGGGAGATCTCACCTCTAGAAATGGAACAAGAGAAGAGACAATCCTCTAAAAACAGCAGGCAAAAACCAGAGCATTCCATCATCAACCCTTTCATTCAGGCAACAAAGAGATGCCAGGTAGAGCCCTTGCAACCTGGTTTTTGGCAGTCAAATGGCTGGCAAATTTTGGGTGATACATTTTCCAGGGTAGTAAACATCTGGGATCCACTACTCAGGTCTTTCTGTGGGATTCAAACTCCCCAGCCCCAAGGTAAGAGTGCAAAGAACTGACATCTACTCGCATAATGAACAGGCTGTGATCTTGAAAGATTTTGCAACTATGGATAGAGGGGAGACGGCTTTTTTTAAAGTATCTAATAATTACGTGTGCACATAAACACACACACACACACACACACACAGAGTAAATGCCTTATATCTACAAAGTGTTAACTAATCAATAAGTATTATCCCCATTTTACAGATAGGGAAACTGAGGCACAAAAAGGCAATGTGACTTGCTCTAAGTCACACAGTAAGTCAAGGGACAAGTCAGGAATAGACCCCAGAAGTTCCTGGCCCTGCAGTCACCGTCTTGCCAGAAAGTCCCATGTCGCACTTTCATCTTTTCCCATCATGAAGGCTCATAGTCTGCAGACCTTAGCACACTTTTCATTTCATTGAAATCTTGCTTTGAATTAGTGCTAGGCTAGCAAGAGCCGAGCTGGGAAAACACAAATACCCTCTCAGCTCTTCCTTTTCCAGACCTTTCTGACAGTCATGCTGTCTCTAATACATACTACTGCCTTACTCTCTCTGTTTCTAAGCTGGCCTTACATATTCTATTTCCCCTAGCCACTGCAATGAAAGCTCCCTGCTCCCAGGCTGTGCAGCATGATGTGTCAAGATTTTTCTTCAAACATCCAAGGAGGGTGGCATCTTACAACTAGTAGTCAGATGAAAGAGCTGACTTAACGAATCAGTGGATTCCACCAGGCCCAGGCTGATGGCTGGATTCACCATGTCCGTGTGTTCTTCATGTTATGCAGCTGAGCAGGGACCGCACAAGGTTTTCATGGACTCTGGGCAAAGTAAGGCCTATTGGGCAGCTGCCTAAAACCTGCACAGCACATCTGGAGGAAGGCTATTTTGGCGAGGAGGAGGATCAAGGACACATGTTATTAGGTGGGTGTAGAAGGGGTTTAGCTACTCAGGTGGGCAGATCAGGGCAGTGATTATTACTGGGGTAGGGGTCAGAAAGTTTTCATCAGTAGCAAGGGAGGTGGTAGAAAAAATATCAACAATAGGAAGTGGGGTGGATTGGTTTCCTGCAGTTCATCTGCTAAGGGAAGCTCTGCAGGGGCCATCAGGCCATTGGATGGGGGAGGACTTGGGCTGTTGACAAAACTGTGGAGCCACAGGGCTGGCACATGCTCTATTGGGTTTTTCACCACTTTCATGGTCCCTAGGTGGCAGCATTAGTAGATTAACCCCTAAAAATTTTTCCCTTAGACAGCCAGCAGGATCCATGCTGAGCTCCAGCCAGCCACTGCTAACAGAACCCTCCCACCATCCCAGCTCTCTTTTCTTCCCAACACAAAAGCATGGTATTCTTGGCGACCTCCCGTTTAGCCCAGCCCCACTCTAAACATGAGCCACAAGCATCCAAAAGCACTTGACAAAAACCTCAATAATCTTCTCAGCGCTAAAGATCAAAGGGAAATTTGCTTGGAGCATCAAATTCTAAGTCTTGAAAAAGAGCCACATTAGCATCAACAATGGGATTAATTAGATTCCATGGGAAGCCTTTCAAACACAAAGATCCAGCCAGTTCATTGTTAATTACAGTTCTGCTGTTTTATTTTTTTAAAAAAAACCAGTCCTGCCACCCTCCAGAAAGTTAGTGTTTTTATATATGTGTGCGCTTTGTGGTGGGAAAAGGAGAAGGAATACTCAACCAGGCAGAGCAATTAGGTTGTGTAAAGCACAGATAACGGAATAGGCTTTCAGCCGCATCTTTTCCATGCACAGCTGAGCAAATGATTGGTAGCAAATTCATAGCAGGTCCCGCACCCCAGTGACGGAGTGTGCTGCACCCACCAGGATGAGATGCAGCAGCAGCAGAAGTGCTCCCCCGGCGTGCCAGGACATCCTCCATTCCCAGTCCCCCTCAGAGGCTTACAGCTTCTTAGAATACATCTACAATGCACACTGCTCCCAGCAGCATGTAGAGTACACACTCTGCACACCCCCTTAGCACAGGTTTAAATAGCAGTGTAGATGGCAAGGCACTGCTTAGGCGAGTAAAGCTATGCCTGAACCCTGAGGGTATAAACCCTATATTGCTCTCTGCATATCCAAACAATGCCTCCCCTGTCTACACTGCTATTTTAGCAGTTGTGTCCTGCTGCTGGAATCTTAGCACCACCCTCCCCGGGAAAGGCTCCAGCAGCGGGGAAAGACTCTAGAAGTGGGGGAAGCCATCAGAGAAAGGCTCCAGCAGCTCCCCGCTGCTGGATCCTTTCCCCCCACCACAGGTAGCTGAGCTGCCGGAGCCTTTCCTCGCTGCAGGGGAAGACTCCAGCAGAAACAAAAGGCTCTGGCGGGGGGAAGCCGCAGGGAAAGGCTTTGGCAGCTCCCCATTGCTGGAGCCTTTCTCCGCTGCCTCCCCCTGCCAGAGGCTGTCACTGATGTGCCGCTACACACTGCAGTGTAGACGCAGCCTGCCTTTCACTGCTACCTGTACCCTACGCACCACCCCCAGTGCTGTGCAATGTAGACATAGTTCAGGATTGTGTGCAATGTGCACAGCCTAATATTTAGCCTTTCATACTGTTCAGGAGTTTTATTCAAGCAGTTAACAAGTTTCTCCAATGTATGCATGATGCTAAATTTGTACATCTTCATTACATAAACCCAAGTTGGCACATGGCTTTTTGACTAGAGAAACAACCAACCGGAAAGAACGAAAGTCGAGTCTCCCCAAGACAGCCTGCAGAAATTCTCTTCAAAATGGCTGCAGACCTCTGCACGCAGAAAACATTTTTTTGAAATGTAAAGGTGAAGTCTACAATAAAAAAAATCGGCATTGCCATTTCGTAGCTGTAATCATCACTGGGTAATGGCTGCTAGTTGTTCCTGGACTGTAGATTGGTCATGATGAGCAGCTCGTTGTATATATTTGGTAGTCAAAATATCAAGCTGTGGGGTTAGTTCTGACAGATCATTAAATCACTTGGTAGCTTTCTGTTTCCTGACTGGCTAATCCTAACTCAAGTTTCTGGTACAAATGTTCGCATTTATGATTTTAACGTTCACCATCCATGAATATTCTCCAGTACTGGCTTAAAAGTCACTCTTTGCACACAAAATACTGCTAAAATCTTTGTGGAAAGAAAAACAAAAAGGGGCACACACACGCACACAGAGTGTATTCATTTAAAGATTCAACTAGATATTTGCAGAACACTGTTTGCAGTATTTGCCCAGCTTTGCTCTCAATAGACCAAGGAGACTAGGCATTGGGTTTGCAAAATGAAAAAACTGGGATTTATTTGTGTTCTGGATTTATTTCATCCAAACTGCCAAATTGTGGGGAAAGTTGGGTTCAGATAAAAGAGTCCAAGACTTGCTTATCTATATGGGAAAATAGGGTGGTTGGGCTTTATTCTTTCCCCTTCAACACTATAATAGGACCTATATGTTAAAGTGGTAACACAAAGGCCTTTCATCTATGAAGACTTGAGTCTAAATCCTAGGTTCAGGCCACAAGTGAAAATGAATTTATTCTCATTATTCTGCTTCCTGATATGTGTATTTCATAAAAACACTCAACGACTGGCAGACTGTTCAAGAAATGCTAATGACTGAAATAACAGGGGAGAAAGAGAGTGTGTAACTGGGGGTAGAAGGTGTGTCAAAGCCTTTTGCTTAGCTCTAGCCAATGGTAGTAGTTGATCCCTAAACACATTCAGCAAAATATTAAAAACAGATGATAATAATGTTGACCCATTTGCAATTATTGCTGGGCAAAAAAAAGGTCAGTGATTCATTTAATTTAAGGAAATTGAGTTCAAAACTGATAAACTTGTACTGAGCAGACCTTTAGCAACAGAAGATACACGCAGTTTACTCAAAGGATCTTAAGTTGGATTCATGAAAGGATTCATGTATTGGAGGAATAGTTCTTGTGAAGGCACAGCATGATAAGGATCGAATCACAAAAACCTTCCCATATAGTTTATTCTCAAAAATAAAAATGCAGTTACTGGTTGACCAAAGCTGTTCATGAATTCAGGTCAAAGTCAGCAAATAATTCTAGACCAAAAAAAATGGGGGGGGGGGAGGAATTCTGAAAAATCAAAATGTTTCATTTCAACATTTTTAAAATGAAACTTTTCAACCTTTCATTTACAGAATGGCTTGCCTCTAAGGGCTGGAGGGCCTGAGACTACCTAGCCCTGAGGACTGAAAGGACACCACCTGAGAGGGATTGAGTAAAGAGCAATGGAAGTTGCAGTAAGGGGGGGATGCCCAGCAAGAGTAGAAATGGCTAGGCATGATCAGGCTTCAGAACAGTCCTGGGATTTGGGACTAAGAGTATATCTACACAGAAAAAAAAAACACAACAGTGAGTCTCACAGCCCAGGGGGCTTCAATGCCCGAGCTCCAGAGCGAGCCAGACCATATACATGGCTGTTTTTGTTACCATAGTGGGAGCCCCATAAGCCAGAGTCTGTTGACCCGGGCTCTGAGACTCACTGCCACAGGGTTTTGGGTTGTTGATTTTTTTTTTTTTGGGTAGTGTAATCATACCTTAAGAAGAGTAGAAGCTGGGAGTAGCCTGCTAAGATAGGAGAGACCATAATCAAGAAGGGGAAAGAGTGTAAAAGCTCTGCAGGCAGGGAAGTTATGTTTGACTGCAAAAAAATAAAAAATAAAAAAAAACACACCAAGCAGCATGGGTACAAACTGAAGGGGCCGCAAAGCTCTCCCAGCAGGGAGGCCTGGAAGTAGGAGGACAAACATTTGTTTGTTGGACTTTAATTTGGGACTTTGAGTTTTATTTTGTGTTTGTTTTCTGTGAATAAATCCAGACCCCAACGAGGGTGTTTTGATCATTGAAAAAAGCATGTAGAGTCTATGTAAGCAGCCCTGAAGAGGGGGAAACGGAGGCAGAGACGTCCCTGAGTGATCTTTGGCCACAAGCGGGTGCTCAAGAGGTGTCCAACCCTCTTACAGTTTCAAAATGACATTTTGTTTTTAAATTTTCTATATTTAACCCCAAAACACATAAAAGGTAAAAAAAAAACACCAGAAAACAAGGCATTTTGTTCAACCCAAAATGTTTTTTCCCCCCCCATTTAGGAGAGAAAAACTGAAAAATTGTTGTTTCAAGTGGACTCAAAATGAAAATGTTTGGATTTTTTTGGTTCGGCCACTGAACCAAACAATCAACTCCTCACCGAGCTCTATTTGCCATCCCTTCTCATATGTCTATCTCACTTCTGGTTTGTGCAATATCAGTTTGAGCACCACAGGGCACCTTGACAAGTACGTGTGGTGTATTTGTACAGGCATGCGTGACCATCCTATACTTGAACCTGTGGCCTGATACTTACTCAGTGCAAGTCACGTGGTATTAAAAATAAAGCTAAAGGAAATGCAACTGTATGGTGGATAATATAAAGAAGTCAGGAAATTCACAGTTTAAGATATACAATTAGAAAAAATACAACAAGAAAAAAAAGTGAGAAATGAAAGAAAGGAATATTAATTAAATGTGCCTCATAGGTTATTTTAGCTTCTCTGTTGTAATCCCTGACATTTCCAGCCCCTAATAATTAATATTTACCACATACTTAATACTCTCCATCTTCAAAGGCCAGATATTGTGTTACTCTATCGAACACTCCTGTTGGGTTGGTAATTACTACTGCTAGAGCTGAGCGAAATTTTTCAGCTAAAGTTCTCTGAGGGGCAGGGAAGTTGGCTGAAAAGTTCAGATTTGGGTCAACCAAAACATTTCATGAATCCACTGAACTGTTCCAGCGAATATATATATTTTTGTGGGGGAAGGAGGAGATGGGGATTTGCTGAAACAGTTCAGTGGATTCATGAAATGTTTTAGTATAGTGTGTGTGTGTGTGTGTGTGAAACCCAAACGTTTTGTTTCAACATTTGCAGAATAAAACATTTTCATTTTGATTTGAAATTACTTTTCATTTTGAAATTTACTTCAATTTTGTTATTTTAAAAAAGTTTTAAAATGTGCAAAAAGAACCAAACATAATGTTTAATTTCAGGTTGAACAAAATATTTCTGTCAACCTGCAATGGATGTTTTGATATTTCAGTTCATCAAAAATATTTTAGTTTCAGTTTGACCCAAAACAATTTTGTCAATGGTTTGGAACAACCAGCAAACTGAAAAATCAGTCATTTGCACAGTTCTAAGTGCTATCCCTATATTACAAATGAGGAAACTGAGGCACGGAGAAATTGTGACTCCCCTAACATCACAGCAGGAATGAGTAGCAGTAGCAGGATTAGAATTCAGGAACCCCGCTCAATCCATGGAACCACACAGATTTCTCATTCATCCAGATGTAGCCAAATCATGAGTTGAGTCAATTCCAGGATGCAAAAAAGAAAAGGATGGTTGTCTTTCTGTGCAACATGGATATGAATCTTTATAAATTATCTCACTCTTCCTCCTTTGTTTATTTATTTGAGGGTTCCTGGGGATCCAGACAAAAAAATCTGATATTGAAAAGGCTACACTTAATTTGATGGTGGCTCTAGGTGTGGAGTTATATTCTATGCAAGTCTTGTGCAAATATTGCCAAGAAAACGCAAACTGAATACCCCTCAATATTCTCTTGCCAACTATTAATTCTTTAAATCAAAAGTTGCACGATATTGGAATCAATCAAGCAACTGTTTAACATACTTCAGTGAACACATTCAGCATAATCATCATGTTCAAGATTTTCCACTCATTGTACTTGGAAGTTTTAGATTTTACAAATAGCTTTTTATCTAAATTAGCTTTATTCATTCTCCCTCCACACACCCCTTTTACTAATTGCCAGACACTGCAGTCTAATGCATACCTAACAGGATAGATTGTTTCTAAGTGGAGATGTGTATTCTGGGTTCAAATGCTGGTTTGAGTTACAAGTGGGGTTCACCTTTACAGCCATTTGTGCACACCATAAAACCACAGCAGCAAGGAAAATTTCAAAGGAATGGAGCATACCGGGAGCAGCCTGTCTTTACGGAGGTGCAGTGGCAGAGCTGTCAAGTGAATGCATTTTGAAAACTCAAAAAAAAAATTGTATTGTATTCAACAGGGACAAAATATAACCTACTAGTTGTTTGAAGGGAAGGTGCTATAGGAAAACATCTCAAAGTGCTTTACAAACATCAGTGAATTTAGCTTCCCAATGTCCCTATAAGGTAGGTATTATTGTTCCCATTTTACTAATGAAAAAAGGAGATGCAGAGAGGTTTATGGCTCGGATTCAGCGAAGCCTGGGAGTCTCTTGACTCTCTGCCCTGCCTGCCCCGCGTCAGAAGCCTACCCTTCTTTTCTTGCCTGCAACGGTGTCGCTTCCTTGAGTGAAGCACATTTTTCAACGTCATCTTTTCTTGCTAATTGTTTTGAGGTGGTCATCTCAACGCACAGTCCACGTACAAGGAGAGACATGAAGATCGCAAACATGCCACTAATGGGCGACGGTCCATCGTGCATCTCAGAAATTATCTTCTTAGACTGAATTTTAATTTTTTTCTTTCATTCACATTATTTGGTTTTCCAGTCAGGAGCAAAGAAGTGGCACTAAGCTTGTGACCATGAACATTTTGTCTGAGGATGGGATCAGACCCTTCCTGATGACTGGAAGCAAAAGGCAATAAACCAGGTACGACTTATTGCTGAGAAGTGTCTAGTCCCCAGGCTAACATGTTTTTGTGTGGACCTGTGTCCCTCCTGCTCACTTTTCTCTGTCTGCTGATGAAAGCTATTTCAAATGAACGTTTATCATTATCATCACTACGTAATATTTATGTTACCATAGCACCAGGGTCAGGGCTTCATTGTTCTCAGTGCTGCCCCAAAGAATTTACAATCCAAAGGCCCAGCCAAGTCCCTTTGAAGTTAGGGGGATACGCTCCCACTGACTTCAGTGGACTTTGGATCAGATTCTAAGCAGCTTTTGAAATTTGTACTGGAGGATGCAGATGAAAGCAGTATGCCCAGTTATGGGCAGTGACAGACCAAACAATGGCATTTTCCAATTTTTATTTCCATCTTTTTCCCCCAGGTCACCCCCACCCACGCCCCCACACCCATACCCACCTTTACTTTTCACAAAGCCATGTCAGCATATGGGACTTGCCACTGTGAGGTGCTTAAAGAATTCGACTCCTATTAACATCAGTGGTAATTAAGGGTGCTCAGCCCTTTTCAGGACATGTTCAGCACTTCACTGCATATGGGCCCATGTAAATATGGCTGATTTTTCCACCAACGGGTTTAGCAAGTGAGTTTATTTGCATATCAAAAAAAGTAATCGCTGTTTACTGGGAATGACAGATACATTTTACCTCTCAGTTCAAACACATCTAATTGTCTTCTGTCACTAGTAAGCAATTTAAGAAATGCTGGTGTAGGAAGAATAGGATAATGAAGTTCCTTTCATCCAACACTTACATGTAATTTACTTTTAAACCAGCTCCCCTGGGAGGTGGCACAAGCTGTGACGGTGCAGAGAATATTTTAATGGGTTTGGCAAGAAGTCAAAGCAGAAAAAACTTTCCATGTTTTATTCCCAGATCCTAGTAGGCCATATTTCAAAGCGATGAGGCAGGGGTGAAGAGGAGGATGTTAAACACAGCATAACTAACAAGGGGTCATCATGATGAAAAGGAGGGGAGAGTTACAGATGAACCGCTTTTAAATATCTGCTTATTGCTTTCCCTTAGTGTTATTAATGCAAGACAAAAAAAATATCAGGAAGACTTAGGGAAGAAAGACTGGCTATCAGGGTGGTTTATGCCCTGTTCCAAAACTTGAAAAAGACAGAACTTTTTTCTTCCACTCACCTTATATATATTTACATATATAGCACCACAGCTGCCAGGAGCTCCACTGAGATATTAACATTAACACATTAGCATAAAATCTGTCCTTGGCTGCTGAGTCTGAGCCAGGATTTAGGGAGAGAACCTGTCTGATAATAATAGACAGCGCAAGATGCGTTAGTCTGGGAGGTACGGGGCCAATTTAAAAACAAACAAAACCTTTTCCTGTTATGAGGGACTAGGAGTCATCCAAATAAAGGATCACTTAAAAAAAAAATCTTAAAACTCTTATTCCTCTTCAGACCCTCTATTAAAAGTCTCCAAAATTGTTCTGATGTAGCCCAGGGGTTAGTTTTTCAGGAGGGCTTCGTGAGAGGGACAGAGAGAAAGAGAACACATTTAATGCAATCTGGAGACAGTAGTAGTTTTTCAATGTCCAAAGAAATTTTGCTAAGAAATGGTTGATCAGCTCTCACTATTTATGATTAATGGTAACCGAACGCAAGGCAATGGGGATTAATCTCCAGGAAAATATACCATGCCATCTCCTTTTGTTGCAATGCTACATGTAGTCTCATAAACCAGCCTAATTTCATTCAAGTCTTTTACTTTGCAGCTGCTGTTAAATTGAATCCCCTAAGAGGATGTAAGTTTGGAGGGATGAGAGGGCAGAACAGAGAATGTTTCTTAAATGTTATTATCCACCACTTAGGGCCACTGGTGTAGCAGAGTAATTAGGGAATTGTGGAGTATTTCAATAAAGGCTCCATTTTTCTTTTTGTAAACTATATTTCAGAGAATTTGTTGCATTTATAAGCCCCAGCAAGGACTTCATATACAATAATCCCAACCTAAACATTTCCTCACTAAGTCATTTCTGCTCAGATTTATGGTGACTGAAAGGGTAATAGTAAATAATAGCATGCCAGGGATAGGGCCAGGACTGTGCACCATGGCTACCTTGGTTAGCACCCCCTTAGCAGACAGGCTTGAAACCATAGATTTTTGCTGTTACTGATGATGTGACGGTCCCATTTTTCTGCAGTAAACATCCTTGCTTCAGTCTGTGTGGTGCACACGTGCCAGTCTTTCCATGAAAAAGGACAGTATTAACACCACTCAGAAAAAATAAATGGTTTGAAAATCTTGTACCCAGTTCTGTTTCTTAGCAAGCTCTTCTGCACAAGAAAGAGCTGCACAAGCAAACTGACAGAAATACAATGACTCACAGCGTTTGAGAAATGAAGCTTGGGTACCGCTCACACCCATATACTGACTCATGGCACAGAGCTGGCATAATTGCCCTTCAAAAGGGCACACATCATAAAAGCGGAAATACCACTGTGGGCCTGTAGTCTCCCACCTGGGCCAGTAACATTAGCATCGAGTGAAAAATGGATGGTTAAACCAGAGGATGATAAACATCCTAAAGCATGCAGATTGTGACCACACCCCTGCTCTCTAATCCCACTCTGTGGTTCAAACTGCAAGAGCCTGTGGGTTGGGGGGGGAGCCTTAAATGGACAATTTGTGGCCTGCAGTTCCTTGGGGTGGGACACACACATTCAGAGCCTAAACCAGAACATGGCTCGTGCTTTACTGAGAGTCCTACATACTTAGCAGTGTTACACTGTGTGCACATGTGATCTGCGCATAAACATCCTAATTTTACTGTTACATCATCCT
This sequence comes from Eretmochelys imbricata, assembly GCF_965152235.1. NCBI lineage: Eukaryota > Metazoa > Chordata > Testudines > Cheloniidae > Eretmochelys > Eretmochelys imbricata. Next base: position 19,838,605 of record NC_135579.1, read on the forward strand.
CCCTTCCATTCATTTGTTTCAGCCACCTATTGTATTGTGTTTTTAACCAAGATTTTAAGATCTTTGGGGCTGGAACTGAGGGAGGGATAGCTCAGTGGTTTAAGCATTGGCCTGCTAAATCCAGGGTTGTGAGTTCAATCCCTGAGGGGGCCATTTGGGATCTGGGGCAAAAACTGGGGATTGGTCCTGCTTTGAACAGGGGGTTGGACTAGATGACCTCCTGAGGTCCCTTCCAACCCTGATATTCTATGATTCTATGATACTGTAATTTCCTCACAGAGGAAACATGTTCAAACCAGCTTCTTCTCTATCTGTTTACCATATCACCCATGACATGATAGGCACTTAACATTCAAGAAAGGATAGCTCTTGCTCCAAGGAGCTCACAATCTCAATGTAGGCAAATCAGTAGACACAGTTTAGGGGAAGAAACTCAGCAATAGGCAATTTAGGTACACGTTCATTTGATTCACTGCAAACAGCACAGCAGAAGCAGATCATTAAGGAGGATTAAACGTGGACCAAGGTCCTTCTGGAAGAGAACATGGAAGAAGGCATGGAGGTGATCATGTGAGACGCTGATGAATGGGTGGAATAAGTCAGGAGACAGTGTCAGAGACGAGGGACAATGTGAGGTTTGACAAAGGAGGATGAGTTAGGAGCAACATCGGTAGATAGGCCCAGATTCTCAAAGGGATTTAGGGCCCAACTCCAGTTCAAATAATTTGGGAATTGGGCACCTACATACCTTTGTGGGTCTGAGCCATAGAGCTTTAAAGGTCAGGACAAGCAGCTTACATTTGACGCAACAGAAGATAGCAGCCTATGGTGGGATTCAAAGCGGGGAGTGACAGGATTGAGTAGATGAGAAAGAAGAGGAGTTAAGTGGTTTTATTTTGTACGAATTTAAGAGGGTAATGTGTGTGTCTGGGAGGCCAGAGAGGAGGATCTTGCAGTAGTCAAGGTGGGATGTAATGAGGGCTGAACAAAAGATTTGGCTGGGGAGATGGAAAGAAAAGGACAGACCATGCTGATGTTGAACTTGAGCAGAAGGGAGCAGCCAGTTTTGGATACAGCCTAGATATGAGACAAGGGGGAGGGAGGAGTCAAAAATAACACTCAGACTTTAGGCCTGAGTGAATGGGAAGCTGACTGAGACGGGGAGAAGGTTTTGGCAGGAAGATAAGGAGCTCTGTTTTGGCCATGTGCAAAGATGACAAGACATGTAAAAGGTGATGTGTATACCTTCATGTATCTGTCAGTTTAATTTTGCAATTCCATGTGGAACTAATACACAGTATCCCATTCCCTTAAGGGAGTTTCCTGCGTAATTCTGTTAATAAATCTCTAGAATCCTTACACAGAATGGACCAGATTCTCCAGAGACCCTTCACAGAGCTCCCCTCCTCATAAACCTCCATGTTAAAGAGAACCTACCTTGAAAACATACTTGTTTGCAATAGACTTCTCATATGCTGCGCAATGCAGAAGAATGGAGGGGAAGAAGAGCGGTAGACAGGCTGAGTGTCCAGGGGTTAGAGTAGCCGACAAAGTGAGGGTTCCTGGGTTCTATTGCCTACTTTGGCACTCACTCACTGTGTGACCTTGGGTAGGATGCAATCTGACTGGTCTTTAGTTTCCCATCTCAATCATAGAGATGTTGAGAGAATTAATTATTGTTTGTAAAGTGCTTGGAGTTCCTTGGATAAAAGGTGCTATATGAGCATAATGCTACTGCAGATCATTATCATCATCTGCCCAGGATACTAGAAAGACTCGGTGGATGAGATAATATCTTATTTGACCAATTGCAATTCGTGAAAGAGACAAGCTTTTGAAGTTAAAGAGACCTGAAGAAAAGACGATATAACCTCACCCACCTTGTTGATTCTTATCATAATCAGTATTAGAGCTCCTCAAAATTTCTCATTTGAAATTTTTCCCAAGCAAAAATGATTTTTTTCTCCATTTTTATTTGTTTAAAAAAATCTTATTTTTAATAAACATAAGAATGGAAAAGAAATTGGCTTTTCAGCTATTTGGGGTTTTACAATATTTCAGTGCCCTTCTTCCCCCCCTTGTTTCACCCTTTGTGGTGGCAAAATAGAAAAAGGGAAAAAAGGAGATAAAAAGTGGGAAGGAAAACAGGGGAGGGAGACAAAAACTTAAAAAAGGAAAAGATGAAAATGTTTTCAGTTCCCCAAAATGGGGAAAAAAATCTGTTTTTGTTGACTCGTTTTTTGGTAAAAAAAAATAAATAAATAAAATAATCAGGTAACATATGGAGAAAATGAAAAAAATTTTGGAAACATTTACTATTTTTGAACCTATTTATTATTCTTATTTCCCCCTTAGTGCAACATGGGGAAGGATGCCCAGATTAAGCACAGCTAACTTACAAATGCCATTTTTTCCTTGTTGAGCATTGTTCATTGCAGCTGCTCCTTGGACCCCGGCTGTTGAAAGTGACTGTCACCGTTTAGTAAGAACTAGGGGGGTACAATGAAGCAGATTGCTGTCTACTGCCTCACACAAGCGACAGGAAGAATGTTGACTGGAAGCTGCCTTAGATAAAGACAGAACCTTCTAAAATATCACTTTGTGAGTAGCGCTGAGTTTTACCATGCGCATTTCAAGTCTGTTAATATGTGACTGGCTCTGAAACTGGAAATCGGGCTCTCCTTACCTGAAATTCATTGAATATTTTGTGTTGAACAGTTTTTGAATTGCCACTGCCTTATTTATTTCTTGACTTTGTCTTTAATCCTTGAACCAATCAACCAGCCTATTGTACTTAAGCATTCATTGCAGCAACATAGAGCTCAGACTGTGTGTTCAAATAGCAGGGAGTGCTAAATCTTCTCACCAGTTTTATGCCAATATAATGCTATTGACTTCAGCAGGGCTATTTCAGTGGAAGTGAGAGGAGAATCAGGGCCTTTCTTTAAAGGTCACATTAAGGAGTCTATTATTCCATTAAAGGAATCCTACTGAGATGATTTCTTTAGTAGTTTTCCAGTGAAAGACTGATGCAGAAAGGTTCCGGATTGACAGCTCTGGAGGTTGGAATTCTTTATTTAACCACTGAGCAGGTACAGCATAGGCGGCGGCAGAGTTTAGTGCTCAGCCAAGCTGATTCAACCCACAGGGGCTACATGTGTGCTGAGGGGTTAGTTTAAATTCCTGGAGCCAAATCTTCAGTTCATGAAAATTGATACAGCTCCAGTGAAGACATCATGCCAATTTATGCTAGGATCTGGCCCTTGGTTTCTCTGCTGGGACTATGATGTGAACAGCTGCCCAGTAGGAACCAGATTGAGGTCATTAACTTGTTATAGCCTCAGGCTGGAGAAGAAACTGGGTTTTAATGAATAAAAAGAAGATGCATTATTAAGGCTATTGGACATGCACAGACCTAGTGGTTCCCTCTCACTTTTTAACTAGCTGATTAACTTCACACAGCTTGTGCTACCTAGTGTCACACACAGGGTACTCCTAACTCAGCAGTTTTCAAACTGTGGGTCGAGACCTCAAAGTAGATCATGACCCCATTTTAATGGGGTTGCCAAGCTTGGCTTAGACTTGCTGGGGCCTAAGGCCAAAGCTGAAGCCCAAGCCCCACCACCTGGAGACAAAGACAAAGCCCAAGGGCTTCAGCCATGGACAGCAGGGCTCAGGTTACAGGTTCCCTGCCTGGGGCTGAAGCCCTTGCGCTTCGGCTTTGCTTCCCCCCACAGGGTGGTGGAACTTGGGCTTTGGTTTTGGCTCCCCAACCCAGGGCGGTGGGGGTCAGGCAGGCTCAGGCTTCAGTCCCCCCTCCTGAGGTTGTGTAGTAATTTTTGTGGTCAGAAAATGGTCGGAACCTCCAAGGTTCAGGGCCAGAGGCTGATTTTCAAATAAATGATTCTGCTTTTGTCCTATCTTTATTTTGTAGACTCTTCATTCAGCTAGTCAGTCTCTGAGGACCTGATACAAAGTCCATTGACATCAAAGGAAAACTTCCAGTGACTTCAGTGGGCTTTGTATGAGGGCCTTATCAATTCAAGGATGGTTCTTTCTAAAGTTGCTATACATGCAGATTACAAGATACAACTGCATGCCCTCAGATCACCAAACTCAAATTCTTCAAGATCTTTGGGGTATCACCCAAGAAATGTAAGACGACCTCATCCCTTTCAGCCTCAACTGGCCATGAAGAGGCCATTTCTTGCCGAGAATAATTTAAGACTGGTTATGCAAGGTTTGGCCAGTTGGTCTGACTCTCTATCTGCTGAACATGGCCACTGTATCTAGTGACATTAGTTATGGGCATACTGATTAACCAAATGAAAAGGTGAAGCCTAGGCTGGGCTTAATAGAATTTTCTATCCAGCAAGTAAAACTGACTGTAGGCTGACTTAGCTCCTTTGTGATCTCTCCTTTTTCCCATTTTATACAGTTTGCAAATAAACAAACTAACAAAACCATGTGATATTTTTGTTGAACTTTACAGTATAATTTTTCACTCCTCCTCCCCAAAAATATTTTTAAAATAACCATAAATATTTTATGAATACCTATGTATAGTCTGTCCTCCCTGATCAAATATACCTGGAAGCAGAGTTTTATGCCAGTTGATAACAGATCATAGTCGCAACATCTGTCATACCTGCTGACACTTACAAATTTGATCAGGTGTTATAGGGTTTTTTGGTAGTGGAGGGGAGGGAGTTTTTGAAGGACTGTAAAGTCCAGAAAGCTTCAAAGCAGGTGATTTTTTTCTCAATGGGCTGTCAAGCAGTATTTGAGCTTTCAGATTTTCCGTTGCTGAACCAAGGTCTTATGCTGCGTGTGTGTACTCAAAATATTTATTTTATTCAAAAACCTCACTATGCAACTCATTGCCAGCTAATTATATAAATCTTTCTGGCACCTTCAGAATGTCCCCTTGAAGGGAAGACTATCTATGCATATCATTTTAATACTTAAAACCTTTATCATTATCTTTCATTCTCTCTTTCTCCACATTGTTTTGCATTCTGAGAGTGACTGTCATTTTAAAATCTTCCCATGGAAAAGTGGAAAAAATAAAAGGGAGAAAATATATTTCAGGACCATGCGAGATATGTCCTGGGGAGGTGACAAACATTTCTGCAATTAACAGTTTGAAAATGGCTGATTTGTTAGCAATCTCCATGTATTATTAAAAACAGCAGATATGAGAGCCATCCACTGGTATCTCCCTTCTGATGGGAATGGTTTACTTATTAGTACTTTCTTGTTTTGGTCCCAGCTGGTAGCTTTGTCTCCTTTGATACACTGGCTGTGTATCGAGCCTCCATCGGAAAGTTTTACACGGCATTCACCCGGAGTGTCAGTGTTTTTTCTTTCTTCCCCTGTGGATGACTGTTTTGCAGCCATGTCTGTAAGACAGCCTTGCCAGTATCTCAGTCCAGACAAGTGAGTACGAGCAGAGGACAGCCATGCATAGCTCGCAGAAGTGGTGGGCCACTGAGATTAAGGAGAATAGATCCAACATCTGATAGTTTTCCAGGCTATTCTCTACCTCTGAACTCTTTATATACTTATGGCATTGAGCTGCTGAAGACAAATACACTTGTCCATTCAGTGATGCTTCCTTCCTACCACCAGACGCTGCTCTAACCCTATCACCGCCCAACACCATATCCCCACGTCTCACCATCCCTCACATGTAATCCCTCCCAACTGCTGAACTCACTCACCTGCAAGCTTACACACCCACACCCACTCTACCAGATAAACTCCAACCCTATAATCTCCATGAGGGAACTCTCCTACAAATCACTAGGCTCCAACTTACAACCTTCCCTCATTCTTCACAAAGGGCCAGATCCCAACCCCACTGCAGTCAGTGGAAAACCTTTCATTAATTTCAGTGAACTTTGAGTCAGACCCAACAAGAAAGTTGGCATTGACAGCATCACAGCACTTAGACCTTGTCTACACACACAAGTTGTACCATATTAACTCTACTCCTATAGTTAAAGCTATACGACCCACCTGGTAAGGACACAGTTATATCGATATAAAAGTGCTATCTGGAAGGGAGGTAAGTTAGGGGGTGTATTAGAATAAGTATTTAATAAAAAAAAAAAAACTCTGTCCTCGGTTACACTAGAGTAACTGTACTGACTTCAGTGGATTTCCCTAATTCTCCTTTCTAAGAGTATGAATTTATTAAAAGTATGTGTGATGGGTTGGACCCCCTGGGAAATCACTTGATGTGCTGAGATACTGCTGAGTTTACCTATTCTGCCAGCATAAGCCCCCTTTTATCTGTCTTGCTGAGCCAGACTCTTAAAACCTCCTCTAACACATACACAGGCAGGGCCGTACTCAGCTGCAGATCAGCTCTGGGAAGACTCAGTTGAAGGGACTTGCTCCAGCACTCAGCTGTCCATCGCCCATGGAATACAGACCCAGAGATATATTATATTTCCCTCTTCCCTCAATGTGGAAGAGGGTATGCACAATCCCTCCCACCCCCAAGTTAGAAATCACATAAACTGGGTTATATTATAAGACAGAAGTAAATTTATTGTAAGTGAGATCAGAATCAAATCCATTGAATTTACACTTTGTGGATTTTAACATCTGCAGTGGGGATGGGAGGAACTGGTTAAATGAGGCCTTCTGAGTGCAAATTTAAACTCTGATCTATTGGGGGATGGGAAAGAGGAGGAAAGTGCTTCCATTGTGGAAGTTTTTTCTTGTAACAGCACAAAACAAAAACTAATTAGGTCAGTTCACCTAGAAGTGTAGTTGTAATTTGCTAGCAGCTCAGACATTAAAGCAGAAAGATGAGTTTATTGTGCTAAATGGAAACATGGTACTGGAATAACCCTGTATAGCAGAAGTACATTGCTGCCAAAACAATATTATCTTGTTGAGTTCCAGAGACGCACATGTACCCTGAATTCTCTATGTTCCTTCTCCGCCCTTTGGGATAAGACAAATTCTGAGAGCTGTGAGTCAACAGGCCAATGGCAGCTGCTGTGTCTGCTCATTTCTCTGGGTTAAATGCGGGCTCGTAATTAATACTATAAATTCTTTGACCAAAAATGATTAGCAGTCAAACCATCCAAAATGACAAGTGGACTTGTCTGCTGGGGGGATTTATATAATGGGCTATGGAGCCTTTCACCTCTAGGTTACTTGTCTGATAGTGACTGAAATTTGGTCTCATCTTGCAGCTGTAAAGCAGCCTATGTGAACTGGCAGTCTCAGTCTGGTTCCAATATCCTCAAAAACACCACCCCAATGGCACTACTTGACACCCTGACTGGCAGGCAATTCCAGCAGAGATGCTAAGGGTTTGATCGTGGGTGGATGGATTTTCTTTATTCGTCCTAGAGATGGGCTTTCCTGACCAGAGTGGAGACAAATTGGCAGGAGAGCCATGTGGAGGGAAGCTTCCACTGCCAGTGCCTGAGCCGTACCTGTTCTATGGCTAATCAGAGAGTACCATGTACCAGCAGGGCCTATCCAGCACAGAGCTGAGCAAACACGTGATTTTTGCTAGAGGGACCAAAGCAAAAACATCCAAAAAATATTTTCTTTAGTTTCAAAGCTAATTTTTTTTTTCAGGTTTTCTCTAAAATGAAAAAAAAAAAAAAAAAAACGGGGAAAAAATGTTTCAGATCCAAAACCAAGCAAAACCAAATGAGAAAACCAATCAAATGATTTGGGTTTTTTTCAGGTTTCATTTTGTTTCATTTTTAAGGTATTTTTCATTCTTTTAAAAAAAATAAATATGGCAAAATTTCTAAACACAATATTTCAAAACGAGAAGCCTTAATGTTGCATTTCAAAATGGTTCAAACAAACAGTTTAGACTTTTGGCTACAAAAATTCTTTTATACTGAATTTGCAAATAGTTTCAGTGCCCTGCAAAAAAAGCAAAAAGTAAATTTGCTGAAAAAATTTCACCCAGCAGCTTTCCCAAGCAAGAAACTAAGCTGTGCCGCTGTAGTAATTCAAGTGTAGCATGCTACCTACACTAATAGGAAGGGTTCTCCCATCAGCATAGGTAATCCACTTCCCTAGAGGCAGTAGTTAGGTCAACAGAAGAATTCTTCCATCGACCAAGCATTGTCTATACTAGTAGTTAAATTGGCTTACCTACATCACTCGGGGTGTGGATTTTTCACCTCTCTGGGTGACATAGCTGGGTTGAACTAACTTTTCAGCGTAGACCAGGCCTCATTTGGAATAAGGCACTTTTATTCGAAATAAGAGCATCCACGCAGGGAGTTAAATCAGGAATAGTTAATCCACACCCTATCTTATTGCAGATTAGTTTTCTTGTGTACACTAACCCTATGAGATTAGCTACCTAACTTGAAATGGGAACTGGGTGCCTCATCCTCGTGCTCCTTTGAAAATCCCATCATCACCTCTCTATCCTCTACTAATCCCTTGCAACAAAGTCAATAGCCTATTTCTGTTTGCTCTAGACCTGTTTTTTCACCTTGCAAGGTTAGTTGTTGCCTTCATAGCAGCCATGCCATTCTTAAAACAATCACTCTATTCCAGTGGTTCCCTAACTTTAACAACCTGTGAACCCCTTCAATAAAATGTCAAGTCTCTCGAACCCCCTCCTAAAAATGAATATTTCCAGGGATTTTCTCCTTTACATGAGTATAAATTATAAAAGCAGTGATCTTGGAAATATAACATTTGTTTTTATGACATGCTTATTACACACTATTTATTATTTATCATTACAGTATTTTTTACATTATGAAAATGGCAACACTCTTCCAAGATCTCACTTTCGTAGCTTTTATCACTTTGAATGAGCCTGTTATAAAACAAGCCTCCTATGTTTCATCAAGGAGTATCAGATGTAAAACAGCATGAAGATATTTAAGAAGCCAGCTCAGAGTTCCTCCTAAATAGCATTCAGATCTTGAGCAGTCCAGGCAAACAACGCATGTTACAACAAAGCTTAAACTTGTTCTTCATAACAATTTTAAAAACAATACTAGCTGCCTATTTAATTTTAAAAACAGCAAAGAATATCCACCTCTCTTTCCATTTCTTATAAGGAGTCTTGAAGTTTAAATCTCCTCAGTGTGATAGATTTGCTTGCTTTGATCTGCTTAGCTCTTGGAAATCCAGGGGCTCCGGGCTGCTGGCCTCGTGCTGCTCGGGGTCCCTAGGGACAGCTCTGTCCGCCATTAGGGAATTTTTTCCCCTGAGAACCCCCTGTAACATTTTGCGAACCCCAGTTTGGGAACCACTGCTCTCTTCCAATTCAGGCTAGGTTACGAACATCAAGAGCAACAACAGCCAAAAAGAAAAAAGAAAAAGTTGGTGTCAGCCTTACTTCTGAATTTCCTGTAGGCTTCAGTTGGTTTAAAACAGACCTTTAGCACTACTGGGATGACTTTTGCTTTCTCTCTTTTGGGAGAGGAGGTCAACATTAGTTTTACTCCATGGAATGTGTTTAAAAGGACACAGTCAAAGTTCATAGGCTCAGAATTTGAAACACTGTACTGTTTGCAAAGTTCAAGTCTTTATATGTGCTGTTTCCAAACAAATCTATCAGTGCTCTTCTTTCCAAAAATAAACCAGTGCGTGTAACATGCCTGAGCAACCCTACAATAACCAATGAGTGTGCATCTAAGCAACACAAAAGTCTTGAGGTCAACATTCCTAACAAGAGCTGGAAAAGAAAATCCATATCAGAAAATGTGTTTGGGGATATTTGTGCATCTATAACCTGGCAACTTGCAAGCCCTTTTGTATATTTAGGGCCTGATTCAAAGTCTGCTGAAGTCAATAAGAGTCTTTCTATTAACATCCATGGATTTGGATCAGGCCTTTATTTATGAAAATTATATTCACAGCAGTATTCCTGGAAAGCAAAAGCATCATGAATAAATGTTTTGCAAGAATATTCACACCTTTTAATTCTCTCCAAATAGATTAATCCAACAGACACAGCTGTTGGCAGACAACTGAGGAACAGAACAAGGGACTCTTCCTGGTAATAAAGTTTAGGGAACAGAAATGACACCATGTGACATAGGGAACAACAGTGAATAACAAGCAGCAAATATTTAGAATAGCCAGTTGAAAACCACATGGTAAGTTTGTTCACACAAACTATTCAGGAAGCAAACTAAGGGGCAGGTGGACCAGTAGACAGGGCACTGGAGGGCAACTCAGGGCACTGGGTGCTATTCTTGGCTCTATCAAAAGACTTCCTGTGTGAGCTTGGGCAACTCACTTCACCTCTATTTCTCCTCTCACCCTTTGCTGGCTGTGGCTATTTAGAGTGGAAGCTCTCTGGCGCAGGGGACATCTCTTCCAATGTCTCTAGCTCAACAAAGCCTCTAGGTCAGCAGTCCCAAAATTTTTGAGGGTCACGCGCCCCCCTTGCCCCTGTCTGTGCCCCACTCCCCTGGAGCGTGGCCATGGCTCGGGGGTAGAGGTGGCACATGGACAGAGGTAAGGGGGCCGAGACTGGGGCCACAGCCAGCAGCTGAGGCTGGGGGCTGGTATGGGGCTGGGAGCAGAGCCACGCCAAGGCTGGAGACAGGGCCAGGCGTGGGGACGGGAGCCAGGCACATGGCTTGGGGTGGGACTGGAGACGAGCTGGGGGGCAGGAAGTGGCTGGGTGGCACACTCTCCCCACCCCCCTGTAGGCGCTGTCCCAGCCCTACCACATCCCCCAACATTCCTCTGTGCCCCTCTAGGGGGGCGTGCCCCACACTTTGGGGATCTCTGCTGAAGATGCTACTGTAATACAAAATAATAATTGATAAAAGCCACAGCCCATTTGTGGAAGAGTTACAAAAAAGCTGAATTTTTCAGATAGATTAATTCCAACTAATTATTCTATCAGCTCTGCTTCTGTGTGCTCTGCAAGAGCAAACCGGGGTGTGCAATCTGGCACTCAGGACCAACCCTGCCATAGGAAAATAACGTGTCCACATGATGGATTTGAAAATAAATTGGTAAGAAAACAGATCTGACCTTCTGGTTATGTAAAAAAGATAGCTAAAAAATGCTTATAAATGGGGAAATATGAAAAACACTTTGACAGCCTTTGAATGCAGAAACCACTGCGTTAGTGAAAATGCAATAAACTCCGATATTAAGTGTGCATCTTTATCAAACAATGAAACAAGCCGAGATTGCTTCCTGTCTGCAGTGCACAGTGCTTGCACAGATACAAGTAAAAAAGCAATACTGTCTGGGCTTCAAGATCCATCTCTGCTGTTCGGATACACACAAAATGATCAAAATCCTCCCCCGCATGATGGGCACAAGGACAGCCTGTTCAGTTGATAGAAACATGGAGGAGGGGAATGGTTAGTCTGATGTACTCAGTACATAGAACAAGAGAGAGCAGGTTTGTCAGGGCTTCAGCCAAACATTGCTTCTCTTTCCTCAGAATGCGAAAAGCAACACTGTGTGGGTGGTAGTGTGGGAAGACAAATGCCGTAAGAGAATTGAGACTTTGTGAGAATATACTGCAGGCTCTTGAGCCATAAATGAGTGGAGCGAGGCTTGCTTTGCTTATAGGAGTGTGTGGGGAAGGGGGAGGCAAATAAATGTTGTTAATTACTGAAGACTGGATTGTAATCCTGAAACCCAGCCCTGTTAGTGGTAAAATGCAGCTGCATTCCTCCCAGAAGTAGGGCAGCAACCTGAATGTGACTTTCATAGGAACAGATAGCAAAAGAAAAGTCTAGAAGAGAAGGGGGTGTCACGGAGAGAAGGCAAACACTCTAAAGAATTCAGAAAAGCAGCAGGAGATTTGGACAAGAAAAAAGAAGGAGAGAGAGATTAGAAATATATAATTAGCCAATATGTGTATTACTTAGCAGCCAGGAAAAATACAGAATGTTTACCTTTGTGTAATGCTGAATAAGTGTAATTTAGAGAGATAGAGACTACAGACTAGATTATGGCCCCTTTCTGTGGCAAAGGGAAGGGCTCTAAAAGCTTCAGCCCCAGCCTTGGACTGCACCTTCTGAGACTGAAATGTGTCCTGAACCTTTCTGAGTTCTCGCTGCTGTTTGTGCATGAGTCTTCCACAGGCTACCATTAATGGAATGTCGTTGTATCGAGTATTTTGGTTTTGGAGGCAAAAAATTATTTTCACCTTTACAAAATGCTACCGTGTCAGCTGAAAGGCGTCACTGTCTGAGAATTTGTAGGGCAGTCCATCCCAGAGTGTGTGTATTAGGGAGCCAGCAACTCTGCTACAATAAACAACACTTATCATTCTCTTGAGTGGCCGCTGCTACAACCATGGCTGAGCTCCCTCTGGGGGACGCTCACGGAGTTGCTGTAACAGACCCAAACCTTGGATGGATTCCACATGTACTTAGGCAGGCTGGGTCTGCACAGTGTCCAGCCACTGTCTCAAGCTCTGGGCTTCTAGGCAAATTCTCAGGGTTCAGATCCTAACCAGCACCCTTTTCTCAGCTGGGACTCTGCAGAAAGTTCATAAAATCAAGCTGGATTTCATAAACTCACAGAGACAGATCCCCGAAGTGTCACACCCGCCTTAAACAAACACGAGGAAGACATCCCTGTTGTAAGTGCAGGTCAGTTGAGGTTTGTTCAGTTTTACAGCCCATATTATTCCACTAGGATGTCGTTAAAGCAGTTCTTACTCAGTTTCCCATAAGGCACACATTTTATTTGGACTCAGAGTTTTTAGCTTTGTGAGGTAGAATCCTTTACTAATTATCAGAATCTGAGCCACTGAAATGCCCAGATGCCTGAAAAATAAACAGGAAGATGCTGTTGTATATACATTTGCAATATACCAAAGCGTCTGTGGACTCCAGCTCTCGGTCTCTGATATTGGCCGGCACCACCTTCTAAAGGAGGTGAAATGCCCAGATAATGCACTTGGCTAGTTGAGCAACATTATATCAATACAAGGACACCTTTCATTCTGTCCCCAGGTGGTCATCAGCCTATGTCCTGAAGCATCAGAGTTGGCAGGCCTCCTCTTTTTATCCAGGACAATGTGACAGGGCAGGTGTTAATCCGATTCATACATGTCTAATCCTATTTTGAGTCTGACTCGTTAGCCTGGTAACATTTAACATTTCACAGGTGTTCACAGGAATAGTTTCTCACATGAGCACACTTTTCTTGATAATTTCCTCAGAGCTCTTTAAATAACGGTTACGCTTTGACACTGCCAGAGAGAGGCTGAGGCAGCAGCTATTTAAAAATTAGAGGGTGGGGAGAGATAGGAAGTTGTGACGTGGAAGAGATAGAAAGGCCCCCACACAACCAGCCTCCTCTATAGCTCAATCAGATTACAGTGCCTGGCTCAGCTGTAACTGATTCGATCCAAATCCAGCCTCTTAAATCTTACTATTTAGATTACACGAGCACTTGAACATAAGAATGGCCACGCTGGGTCAGATCAAAGGTCCATCTAGCCCAGTATCCTGTCTTCCGACAGTGGCCAATGCCAGAGGGAATGAACAGAGCAGGTAATCCTCAAGTGATCCCTTCCCTGTCTCTCATTCCCAGCTTCTTGGCAGTCATAGCTGAGATCAGAGCCCCATTGTGCAAAGCACTGTACAAACACATAGTAAGAGAGTGTCCCTGTCCCAAACAGCTTATGGTCTAAATAGACAAAGTGTGGGAGCAGGAAGAAAAGGACGGGGGGTGAAGTGGGTTGCAGAAGCTCACACTGCAGGTCAGTAGCAGCACAGGGAATGGAACTCAGGTCTCCCAGTCTAAGTCCCAACCCGCTACATCGTACTGGCTCCCAAAAGTCACTTCTTCATTCAGAATTAACAGATCTAAACTGAGCAGCATCAGATCACTCTATTTTGTCGTGGCAAAATTCCATGTCGTGCCCAATTTCATCAGGATGTCTCTATGATTGTGCAATGGAGACAAACATAATTTTTTTCCATTTCTATGGCCAGAACCTCACCATTTCTATGGCCAAATCCGCATAGATTCATTAAGAGGATCTGGCTCCTAGTTTCTCTCCTTTCCTGTCCCATGATATTTCTGTATGAGCTTATTAGCCACCATACACCAGCATTCAGACACTGCTTTGTGAAAAGGGAAGTTTAGTCCTAAGTATTCAAGCAGCAGAATTTCTGAACAACCTGCACAGGGATGACTTGGATGCTATTTTTCTTACTGGCCATAACATGGGGGGAAATTACAGCCTTGAAAGTGTCTTGGCTAAATAATAAAGAGATTGCATTTTCTATCAGTGCTGGAAATCATCATCCACATAACACTTTCCGCATTACTTTTAAAGGCAACAGGCATGGATTACAGAGGTAATGAACAGCTTACGCCCAGTCTTTGCCCTGTTAGCTTGTCTCCGGTACATTTTTCATTTAAATGTTGATCATTTATTCTTTCCTCCTTTTCCCCTCCCCCAGGAGCTTAGCATCAATGGGATACTTGTAGGAACAACTGCTACTGCTGAAGAACGAAGGGCTATGTGCGTGTGGAGGAGTGTGTGAGTGCCCGGGTGAGCATGTATATGTTTAGACAGCCTGCAGCGTGACTCAAGCTTCCATTCTCCAGCCAGAGGGGATCACCCCGCACAATGCATGTGGGCTGGCAATATGTGCTGCTTGCCACATGAAATCAACGGAACGATAATCAGATAGGATAGAATTCGCACCGCTCGGATGCTCACAAAAGCTTTAAAAGAAATTACACAAATCTTGGGAGACAAGACACCCACAAAAACAAAAGGCCAAAAGCAACCGCCCTCTGGAAACAAGGACAGAGAAAAAAGATCCAATTTCTGATATTGAGGCACAAAGTCAGAGCAAGAGGAAAATAAGAGGGGAGCAGTAGGGGCATTAAAGGAGAGGGAACAAGAGGCTTGACAGTGCTTGCGGGCTGGATGTTTAAAACTGCAACTCTCCATCCTTCTTCACGATCAAGCGGGTGGGGGTCAGGTTTACTCCTTTTAGGAGCAGAATGGAATGCCTAGGTCCAGGACAGGTTGTTTTTAATTAATTAACCCCGGAAATGCCAAATGGAAATGCAGAAAGCCAAGTCACTTAAAATGGAAGGATTAAGGGCCGGATTTGTAAAGTTATTTAGGTGTCTAACGATGCACACAGGGGGCATTTTCAAAAGCTCCTGGGCACATAACTCGTACTGCTTTAAATAGGAATTAGTGGGATTTTGAAAATCCCTGTAGGTGCCAACCTGCATAGTTAGGTGACTAAATACCTTTAAAAGTCTGGGTCCAAGTGACTTACCCAAGGTCACAGGAAGTCTGCGACAGCTCTAGGAATGGAACCCAAGTCTCCTGAGTGTAGCCCAATTCCTTAGCCACAAGACTAACTTCCTACCCGGTTGGTTTTTGCGGGGGGAAGTGTTTTCTCTTTGACCCCAGGGAGCCCCAAGAAGTTCTCATAGCCAATTTCAAACTCGAACAGCGTGAAGTGAGAAGTCTGAGAGGGGTAGCCATTAAACAAAGACGAAAAACATTTGCTTAGAATTCTGCCTATGGAGAGAGGCTGGGGTCTCTGGGGTGGGAAATTCTAAATGATGCAAGAAGTCAGGAAATCCAAAGAGGGACTCAAACATCTGGGTGCCAAGGCTGTTTCTTAAACACACTCATATCACTCCCTGGTTCCACAGAACATCCCATCTTGCACTAAACCATGATCTTGGCATCATAAAAACAAACAGATTCTTGCAAGTCTACAGAGGAATGTGGAGCAAAGGCCAAAAACCTGTAATCTACAGGGAAAGCGAGTGGAGTTGGCTTCTTTCCATGCTGATGCTCTTTGGGCTCATAGCTTTGCTGAGGTCAGATGGATAGAATCTCCTGTCCTGCTTGTGGGTGTTTTGAGTTTTTTTTCCTGTGGCAAACTAGGTGAGGGAGGATTGCAGAATGTTTTCCCTTAAGTTCCCTCTTATGAAAACATTCTTTGCACTAAGCAAGAGCAGTCTGCATCTGATTGGGCCTAAAACATGAGGCACCCATTCCAGAAGCATAGGTGGATGCTGAAATGAATAGCAAACACATTCACATCCATGCAGCTAAAATCACTTGCGTCATGTTTCATTTTACCGTGATAATGCAAATTATGTCCCTTTTTTTTACACTGGTATTTAGAAGGCAGCAGAGATGGTGGGTGCTTCATTGAAACAATGTGACTATTAAAATAACTCATACTCTCAAGTGATCATTATAATTATGGGGAGAAGGATATTAGGATTAATTTGTTAAAACAAGATCTTTTTTCCATTGGATTTCAGGAAGTGTTGATATGAGCATTTTCAGTATGGGGCAAAACTTAATTTCTTCCCCCAATGCAACTGCCACTGAAAAGTTGCAATAAAGGTGTGTCACACCGGAGTGCTGATAAGAGACTGGTCTTTTTCTCTTGGCACCAGGCACATGACATGGGTCGGGTTTACTAATGGTTAAACCCCTCTCACATGAGAGGGGTCAATATCCATTGACGGCTATTATAGAAACCAGTAAATCAAGACTCCAGGAGTTGGCCTTCAAACACAACCTGCTTCACAGTCATTATCAGCTGCTCCTTTAATCTCCCTGCTTGAAGAAAGCCTGTTCCAGCCAAAGCCCATAGATGCAAGAGTCTCATGGATACTAGAATATAAGGTGTCCTTGCATTTCTTTAGTCTCTTCCATCTGAGCAGCTCACTGAGTTTTACAAATGCAAATTTAGCTCCCAAACACCTCTGTGTGGTAAGTATTTTTCTCCCCATTTTTAAGAGCAGGGGAAACTGAGGCCCATACTGGTAAAGAGAAAGTTGTGTTTATAGCCTGTGGAAAGGGAAAGGAGCAGACAAAATGGGAAAACTCTGCTCACAGAGCACCACAGCATCAGGAAAGGGGCCACGTGGTGTAGTGGGCAGGTCTGGGATTCAGGAGGCCTGGCTTCTCCTCCCAGTTAGGCCACAGACTCATCTGTATATATGACCTTGTACAAGTCATTTCACCTCTCATTGATTTAGATTGCAAGCTCTTTGGAGCAGGAACTGTCTCTTACTATGTGATTATACAGCACCTAGCCCAAATAGTGCATCCATGAACTACCATAATATGGGTAAAAATAATAAGGAAATATTGCCTCCTCTCCCAGCCACAAACTTCTGCTGCCACAGAAGAATCAGGGCAAGAGAGGAATGAAAAGCTAAACTGGAAGAAAGTCAGTGCAAAACAAAGGCAGTGCAACCTTAGAAAACCACATTCAGATGGAGCTCATGTACTGACTCACTACCTGGGTTGAAACAAATGCTGACCTGTATCTCACTAAAGGGAAACCTCTGCTCAGGTCTCTCTGGGTCTTGTGTGCCCGCAAAAGAAAAACAACAAACTATTGTACTTAGAAAGATAAGGGAGAGTCCCAGGCCTTCCCACACTGCATGTTATACATTTAATTAGCCACTCTCTAGTCTCTAAGGTGCCACAAGTACTCCTTTCTTTTTGCGAATACAGACTAACATGGCTGCTACTCTGAAAACTCTCTATCTTGGCTCAGCAGGAATGTTCTCATTAAAGTTAGTGCACAGCGCACTAACCATCCTGCACCATGTGCTTTTGTTTTCTACTCTGGCTATAGACTATATCTGAAGTATTCTGCACTAGCTTCAGGGTTTCCCCCCAAGCTCCTGTCTGCAGACAGCCAGCATTGCTCAGTATTAGGTGCTTTGCCATTCCACCGCACCAAGTTGGAAGAATTGTATTTCTGCCTCTTGTAGGTCATCCATGGGGCACCCAAAGTAGGGAATTAGCCAGAATGCCCCTTTTCAACTCTGATCCTATTTCCATGGAATCCTACATTCTGGCTCCTGGTCCAGATTTACTCACAGGTGCAGATTTGTATGCATATAGTACAGTGGGATTTAATTTTCAAACAGATGCTGTTTACAAAAAGTTGGTGTGGGGTTATGCTTTGCAATGCTGCTTCTGATTTTCTTATAACTTTTTATGATCTAATTTTTATTTAACAGCCTGTTACCCAAACACTGTGTACGTAAGTTATAGTGAATATATTCTAAAGCAACACCCATTCTCCAGTAACATGAAGAGTAAATTCCCCCCTCCCCCTTTTGACACCTATCTTGTTTCTGTAGAGGCATATAAAGAACCCAACCCTGGTACAAAAATCCTCTCTTTCTGCTAAGAGGTTGCCTTTAGTGACCAAATGCCAAGAGGTATTAATTACCCTTTGATTGGCCAAATGACCGGTATTGACTAATCACTCACAACAACAAAAGTAGCCCAGAAACAATAAGATCACACCTTCCAGAAACATTACATTTTTTTTAAATGGGGTGGTTTTTTTTGCTTTGTTTTCTAACAGTCTCTACTTTCCCAAACAGGCTGATTCAAAACACTTTCCAGCTTCTTGGCATTACATCAACCTACACATGCAAAATAATTGATCAGAAAGAGTGAAAAGCTTGTGTAACTAACCAACATTTCATTTGTATTGATTCAGCTCACCAGGAGCTCATTGAGAAGAAGGGGAAAAGTGAAGCTACTATTAAGACACGGTGAATTTTTGCCTGGTCTTAGCCAGGGAAACTCCCATCAAAGTTTTGGGGCCACTTTCTCTTACATCCATCTGCTAGTTGTTTTTCCTGCTGTGCCTTTCTCCTTCCACTCCCTTAGTAAATTACATTATTTACCATCATCCATCAAACATCCAGTCAGTGCAAGTTCCACCAATATGTGCCCATTTACACCCATTCCCAAACTAACTTACACCCAACATGTAACTTAGGTCACCACTTATAAAACTACTGGCTTTGGCATATTTTTTGGAAGCACCAAGTAGACATAATGGTAGTAATGAAAAGTCACCATCTTCTTGCAGCCAAGTGGTGGACTATGTGAAATGAGCTTGTAGGTCTCAGCTCATTTCTTACTAGACAGGTGTCCACCTCACAACTGACACGCTTGTTAGCAATCCAATATTTTTCTTGACACATCCACTCGGTCATGGAGACAACTCCTCTCACGCCTACATTGGTGGTCACTCCAAATCAGGATGGAAGCTGTTGTTTTATTTTATTTTGGCTTTACTAGAGCAGTAACCCATGTTTCATTATTTCACTTTATAAAATGTGCCTAACTCATGCCCCAGTAACACGACAAATGCAGGCCAAATATAAGTAACAAAACCTGGCTCCTTTCTTGTTTACTCCTCCCTCTGTGGATAAGTCTCATGGCTAATTTGACAAGAATGTCCCCAGAGCTGTGCCCAATATTTATTTACTGCTTTCTACAAAGCAGCAGGGAGAACTTAGATTTTGAGCCCAGTAAACAGGTTGGCAGATTCCCTGTAAATCTGCCATGTTTTATCGCTTATATAAAATGCAAATAATTCAAAGGGTATTATGGGAAAGGTGGGGGTGGGAGTGGGGAACTTGGAATCATGTTTGGCTAAGGGCAGGAATGGGAACAGGGACACAGGTGTAAGGCTCTGTGGTGTCAGAGCTCGGAAGGGGGACACTAAGGAAGGAAACTAGAATCATGCTTGCTGGAAGTTCACCCCAATAAACATCGAATTGTTTGCACCTTTGGACTTCGGGTATTGTTGTTCTCTGTTCATGCGAGAAGGACCAGGGAAGTAAGTGGGTGAAGGAATAAGCCCCCTAACTACAAGAAAAGTAGTCCTCATAGGAAATTTATCCAATTTCTGTGCAGTTCAGAAATGGTTAGGATATGCCATCAAAGAGGGTGTTAGCTGAAAAAAACCTGTACTTCTTGATGTTTGCCCATCACTAGTCCTATAGCCCTTGGTGTAACATGAAGTAATAGCTAAAAATGAAATAAGACAAGAAATGAGCTGGAGAACAAGTCCCAAGCATTCTTCTAATTTGGAATTAATTCTCTTAAAATCTGTTTCTGCTTATAAAGACATCTTGGATCAGGCATCATATTTACTTTCCCTCATTGACCTCCACATCAGAGTTACTCAGCTGACACGTCAAAGCAAAATTTCTCAAACTGTTGGCACTGCAAGCTCTGCCTGGAGTCTAAAAATCAAGCTGTGCTTTCTGCTTCATACTGTTAATCTCCAACAGCAAAGATCCTGGAACCAGAACCTGCCTAGCAGATTTTGCTAATGATACATGAGGCAGGGTAGAATACAGCTTTGCAGCTGTATTAGATCCCCAGGGCTGATGGACTTAAAAACTTACTTCCCCATTAACTGAAGAAAATTGAATGACTCAGGGGAAACACAGAGAGCAGATAACTAAGGTGCTACTTTCACAGCATTCATTTTGTGATCAGAACCACATTTGAAACTGGTTCCTCTTGAGACAGGAAATACTGTGCTCACTTCAGAAGCCTGACCTTTCCCATAATACCCTTTGAATTATTTGCATTTTATATAAGCGGTAAGAAACATGGCACATTTATAGGGAATCTGCCAATCTGTTTACTGGGCTCAAAATCTAAGTTCTCCCTGCTGCTTTGAAGAAAGCAGTAAATAAACAAATATTGGGCACAGCTCTGGGGACATTCTTGTCAAATTAGCCATGAGACTTCTCCACAGAGGGAGGAGTAAACAAGAAAGGAGCCAGGTTTTGTTACTTATATTTGGCCTGCATTTGTCGTGTTACTGGGGCATGCATTAGGCACATTTTATAAAGTGAAATAATGAAACATGGGTTACTGCTCTAGTAAAGCCAATTTTCTTGTAATTCACAAATCAGACATCAAGAATTATAACATTCAAAAACCAGTCGGAGAACACTTCAATCTCTCTGGTCACTCGATTAGAGACCTAAAAGTGACAATTCTTCAACAAAAAAACTTCAAAAACAGACTCCAACGAGAGACTGCTGAATTGGAATTAATTTGCAAACTGGATACAATTAACTTTGGCTTGAATAGAGACTGGGAGTGGATGGGTCATTACACAAAGTAAAACTATTTCCCCATGTTTATCCCCCCCCCCGGCCCCCGACTGTTCCTCAGACGTTCTTGTCAACTGCTGGAAATGGCCCACCTTGATCATCACTACAAAAGGTCCCGTCCCCCCCCGCCCCGCTGGTATTAGTTCATCTTAAGTGATCACTCTCCTTACAGCGTGTATGGTAACACCCATTGTTTCATGTTCTCTGTGTATATAAATCTCCCCACTGTATTTTCCACTGAATGCATCCGATGAAGTGAGCTGTAGCTCATGAAAGCTTATGCTCAAATAAATTGGTTAGTCTCTAAGGTGCCACAAGTACTCCTTTTCTTTTTGCGGATACAGACTAATATGGCTGCTACTGTGAAACCTACTTTTCTTGTGAGGTTTCCTATGTAGTCAAGCTGGGAATATGACAAGAACAGCACTATTTTCACCACTTCTGCTTTTGGTCTTATCTGGGCTGACACTGTGAAATTTGGATGCAGATCCAAACCATTCCAAAGTTTAAAGGATTTGGATCCTCTAGGTTTGGGTCACTCTCAGAGATGGGCCCAAGCCACAAAGTCTGAAGTCAATCTGAACTTTCCCAGAGTTTGGGGGAATTCAGATGTGATGTCCCAGTTCAGGCCCAAGTCTGTGTAAACATTACCCAAACTTTTTCAAAGTCTGGCTTGAGTTCTGCAAGAAGATTCAGGTCAGTTTTAATGCCCATCCCTACCTGTGATTCCATATACATGATGCAAGAAAGATGAAACAGTGAGACAACTTCATTTTTTATATTCCCCATTCCCTTATTATGGGCCAAATTCTGAATGAGTCAAGCTGGAATTCACAACTTCCAGCTCTACTGTAGCCAGAGCTTAAGATGATGTCAGTTTGTCTTCCAGGTGCATGGCATTTCTGGCTAGTTGCTCTTCCATGCAAGATGTATCCCGTTGTACCATATATGTTAGTCATCGGTTCTTCTTTAAAGCTGCTCTCACATCATCCTGTTAGTTTCTTTAGGCTGTGCAGCAATCATGATTATTTCCTCTGAATCATCCTCTCTTCCTCCACTCCCTCCTCTCACCATCACAGAGAAGGTCTGATTCTCCTGCTGTACT
This sequence comes from Eretmochelys imbricata, assembly GCF_965152235.1. Classification (NCBI taxonomy): domain Eukaryota; kingdom Metazoa; phylum Chordata; order Testudines; family Cheloniidae; genus Eretmochelys; species Eretmochelys imbricata. Next base: position 19,860,623 of record NC_135579.1, read on the forward strand.
TCTAGGATCTGCTGTCAAAAGTACTCGCTCTTAGCAATTTTCTTCCACTCTGTTTGCACTGGCAGCAGGGAGCTTGTAGCACTTCCTGAAGGCTGGAGAATGGAGGGAAAGCTTGTACTCATGTTTACCATTAGATTGTGCTGACCCCATCAACCTAAAAGATCTGTTACTAGAGGAAAAATCAGTTATCCAGCTTCTATCACATCATTCTTACAGCTTCCCTGTTCAGGTTTCTCAGATGACAGCAGCCTTGGGATCAGGGCCGGCTCTAGGCACCAGCAAACCAAGCACGTGCTTGGGGAGGCATTTTTCAAGGTGTGGCATTCAGCCCCCTCCTTCGGCAGCACTCCGCTCTTGGGATGGCAAAAAACCTAGAGCTGGCCCTGCTTGGGATTCCTAGCTGAGGCTGGGTGGTCTTTCTAAAACAACTCTAAAAATGCCAGCTTATCATATTTTCCATCCTAGTCACCTAATGACAGGTTTTACCTATTGTCCTCCTGATCTAGAGATACAACTGCAAAGTTATCCCTACATATGACGACTTGAACAGACATTCAGCTCTTTATAGTGTGCTCTTAGGCTCACCATGTGAGACTACAGTGAGTCAAAATAGACAGCAGAGTGCTCTGGATATCACTGGCCCAGTGAGTGGTTGTGGAAAATTGGTGAAGACAGCACAGTCCTTCAGGGATGGCCTTCTACATAACTGCTGCAACTGTGAGCAGATGACACAGCACATCACTGAAAGCTGCCCCATCTCTCTAGACCTTTGCAGATTAGGCGTGCTTAATGCAGCCTGAAAAGGAGTCTGTTACATGGCTTCATGACTAGGATCTGTGAGAGAGATACAAGAGTAAGCAAAGCCGTGAATGCCTATCCTTTCAAGAGCGCATATCTTCAGGTTGGATGCCCTTCAGGAACTGCTCTATATCAGCTTGGGCTAATTCATCTGTTTAGACTGCTGATCTGAATTAGAGTCTGGAACTAGTACATGACTATTGTCTTTAGGAAATGACAGGCACTGCAGTTCTCCAACTCCCTGAATTATTTCAAATGATTTAGTGGCATCTGTGCCCAGTACAAACCATGATACAGGAGATCCCCTTGGAAAAATCTGATTTAGCTTCTTCATATTTTACTATACACTTATACTTCTGCAGAATGTCCTTTGGAGATGGCATAACCTGTACTAGGAAGATCTCCATGCCTGATCCACATGCTCCCAGGACTTTTGGTGGTTTGATCCTGAGTCTGCCTCAGCAGTGCCATAACGGATGCATTTCTGTGAGGAATAGGAAGCTTACACCTGATACAGAAAATGAGCATGGTGCATGAAAATAGCTCCCATCTCACAAGACCTTTGTTGTTGTTATTGTTGCACACTAATTGATCTTCTGAAGCTCCAGCATGGTGTTAGGGATGGACAGAAAAGTACCTTAAAAGGATTAAAATGCCTATAGTCTTAGCATCATCTACAAACCTAACTCATGCAAAGTCTGAGGAGTAAATCCACTCTCTCACCCCTGTTGCCAAGAGATTGTAGAGTCTCAATTCGTTCCTCACATCCCTCCAAGGATATGTCTACACTGCTTCTGGGAGCGAGCTTCCTAGCCTGGGTCAACAGACTTGTGTTAGTGGGGCTTGCACTAGCATGCTAAAAATAGCTGCATAGTAGTTGCTTTGGTGTTGTGACTCACGCTGGAGCTCAGGCTCTCAAGCCCAATGTCTACACAGCTATTTTCAGCTCTCTCCCTGTGATCCCTCATGAAATGTCTTGACCATTCATGGCCTTTAAAAGATCCCCTGGCATTCTTCCCAGGAATGATGAAGTGAAGACTGGTGTTCTAGACAGATTACATTCTGCTGCCCTAAATTCCCCCTGCTATTTCAGTTGGACATGGTGTTCTTCCTCATGCCCTGTCCTAAAATGATGTGCACTGTCAAATATATGCTGTGTTCTATCCCAGAAAAGGCTGAATTTCAACAGTGGAAGAAATAACCCATAATATTTATTGCATGTGAAGTATTCTGGGATCCTTCTGGATGGAGAGCATTACTGACTCAGAATACAGTCCAGGAGTCTGATTTCTCAAAAGACATAAAAATTCAGATAGGATTTCCAGCTGGGATTTTCAAAAGCACATAAGCAGGTTACAGAGTAGCAACCATGTTAGTCTGTACCCGCAAAAAGAACAGGAGTACTTCTGGCATCTTAGAAGCTTCAAAAACAGACTCCAACGAGAAACTGCTGAGCTTGAATTAATATGCAAACTTAACTTGGGTTTGAATAGAGACTGGGAGTGGCTGGGTCATTATACATATTGAATCTATTTCCTTAAGTTAAGTATCCTCACACCTTCTTGTCAACTGTCTAAATGGGCCATCTCGATTATCACTACAAAAGTTTTTTTCTCCTGCTGATAATAGCTCATCTTAACTAATTAGCCTCTCACAGTTTGTATGGTATCTTCCAACTTATCTGTATGTATGTATGTATGTATAATTTCCATTCTGTGCATCTGATGAAGTGAGCTGTAGCTCATGAAAGCTTATGCTCTAATAAATTTGTTAGTCTCTAAGGTGCCACAAGTTCTCCTGTTCTATAAGCAGGTTAGGTGCCTAGCTCCCATTAATTTCAATCAGGTATTAAGTACCTAACCTTCTTCAGCACTTTTGAAAATCCCACTAAGCACCCAACTGCAGTTTTAGGCACCTAAATACATTTGAAAATCTGGCCCCAGATCCTCAGATGCATCATAGCTCAGCAGAAGTCAAAGGAGCATAAAGTCTGGCAAGTGAAGTACAAAAATATATTAGGAAGGCCAAAAAATAATGTGAAGAAAAGCTAGCCAAAGACTCAAAAAAGCAATAGCAAAAAATTATTTATGTACAGTACTTCAGAAGCAGGAAGCCTGCTAAACAACCAGTGGGGCCACTGGACGATCAAGATGCTAAAGGAGCAATCAAGGACAATAAGGCCGTTGCAGAGAAACTAAATAATTTTTTGCATCGGTCTTCATGGCTGAGGATGTGAAGGAGATTCCTAAACCTGAGCCATTCTTTTTAGGAGACAAATCTGAGGAACTGTCCCAGATTGAGGTGTCATTAGAGGAGGTTTTGGAACAAATTGATAAACTAAACAGTAATAAGTCACCAGGACCAGATGGTATTTTGAAGGAACTCAAATGTGAAATTGCAGAACTATTAACTGTGGTTTGTAACCTATCATTTAAATCAGCTTCTGTACCAAATGCCTGGAGGATACCTAATGTGATGCCAATTTTTAAAAAGGGCTCCAGAGGTGATCCCAGCAATTACAGGCCAGTAAGCCTGACTTCAGTACCCGACAAACTGGTTGAAATTATAGTAAAGAACAGAATTGGCAGACACATAGATGAACATAATTTGTTGGGGAAGAGTCAACATGTTTTTTTGTAAAGGGAAATCATGCCTCATCAATCTATTAGAATTCTTTGAGGGATTCAACAAGCATGTGGACAAGGGGGATCCAGTGAATATAGTGTACTTAGATTTTCAGAAAGCCTTTGACAAGGTCCCTCATCAAAGGCTCTTAAGCAAAGTAAGCTGTCATGTGATAACAGGGAAGATCCTCTCATGGATTGATAACTGGTTAAAAGATAGGAAACAAAGGGTAGGAATAAATGGTCAGTTTTCAGAATGGAGAGAGGTAAATAGTGGTGTCCCCCAACGGTATGTACTGGGATCAGTACTATTCAAAGGGGTAAATAGTGAGGTGGCAAAATTTGCAGATGATACAAAACTGCTCAAGATAATTAAGTCCAAACAGACTGTGAAGAGCTACAAAGGGATCTCACAAAACTGGGTGACTGGGCAACAAAATGGCAGATGAAATTCAATGTTGATAAATGCAAAGTAATGCACATGGAAAACGTCATCCCAACTAGACATATAAAATGATGGGGTCTAAATTACCTGTTACCACTCAAGAAAGGGATCTTGGAGTCATTGTGAATAGTTCTCTGAAAACATCCATTCCATGTGCTGCAGCAGTCAAAAGGGCAAGCAGAATGTTGGGAATAATTAAGAAAGGGATAGATAAATATCATATTGCCTCTATATAAATCCATGGTACACCCACATCTAGAATACTGCATGCAGATGTGGCCATCTAATCTCAAAAAGATATATTGGAATTGCAAAAGGTTCAGAAAAGGGCAACAAAAATTATTAGGGGTGTGGAACAACTTCCAGATGATGAGAGATTAATAAGACTGGGACTTTTCAGCTTGGAAAAGAGATTGGGCAGGGGAAGGGGGTAGGGAAATATGATAGAGGTCTATAAAATCATGATGGGTGTGGAGAAAGTAAATAGGGAGGTGTTATTTACTCCTTCTCATAACACAATAACTAGGGGTCATCAAATAAAATTAATAGACAGCAGGTTTAAAATAAACAAAACAAGGTATTTCTTCACACAACGCATAGTCAACCTGTGAAACTCTTTGCCAGAGGATGTTGTGAATGCCAAGACTATAATAGGGTTCCAAAAAGAACTAGATAAGTTAATGGAGATAGGTCCATCAATGGCTATTAGCCAGGGTGGGCAGGGATGGTGTCCCTAGCCTCTGTTTGCCAGAAGCTGGAAATGGGCTACAGCAGATGGATCACTTGACAATTACCTCTTCTGTTCATTCTCTCTGGGGTACCTGGCGTTGGCCACCGTTGGAAGACAGGATACTGGGCTAGATGGACCTTTGGTGTGACCCAGTATGGCCATTCTGATGTTCTTATAATTTGTCTTAATTGATAATAAATACTAGTGTAAGTGGGATTTGCTGGGAAAGCACTCATAAAAAGAAGAGCATATCCATGTTTATTAGAGGAATACTGTGTATTTTAAATACATGCTTACCTAACATTTAGAAACAATGTGGATTGGTAATGAACACTAGCAGCAGTCTGATCATTGAGCTTGTCTCAAAACAAAACAAAAAATGATGAGGCATATATGATGAATGGTACAATGCAGTAAATAAAAATATCAGGCCATTATGTAATAAAGTTAATATCAGCCAAATGTTAGCAAAATGCCTTGGAAAGGAACAGAGTTAGGAATGCCTGGCAATACTAGATATTCATCAAACAAATGCAAGTCATTTGTGTAAAGTGTCATGAAAGACTAATGGAAGCTATAATAGATAATAGCTATAATACAGATAAAAGTTGTCCCTCAGCCTTCAGGTTAACACACATGCAATAACATTGCTCCTAGGCATTTATAAAACAGCATCTTCCATCACAAAGTCATCCTCTTTCAGCACAACAGCCTATGAAATATTTCAGCTGCAGGTTACATATATAATGGTCCAATCTGGATACCACCAAAGTCTAAATTTAAGGGTGAATTTTTATCCCAATCCTAGTCCACATTGAGATTTCTAACATCGGAAACAAAATGGCAGAATTCTCGTGAGAATTATATTTCCACTTTCCCCTATCCTCCCCCTTCCAGCACCTTCCTTCTCACTGGGCCTCAACTCAGCGCTGCAGTGTTCATCCACCTACTATTAGCCCCACAGGGGCTTTCGTGATGTGTAGTTCCAGTGCATGGTATGAGCAGTGGGCTCATCCTACTGTACTGTGGGAGGTAGGATGAGGGGGTGGAAGGGGGCTGCTTGTGCCAGCTATCACTTCCTGAGCCAGGAGACATCTGTGGTTAGTGGAGGTGCCCGGAGCAAGAGGTTTCAGGGTGTTATTAATACTAGTAGGAGCTGAAAGCCCATGCTGTTGCACAGGGGAGACAATTGGGTCAAGTAATCCATCATCTGTGCAATCTCCCTCATACAACCAATGGAATTGCTTCATTGCCTGCAATTCAGCTGTTGACTAAGGGTGGTGATTTGTTGAGTTGCCTCTGATATCACAATGGTTTATACTACCACACAGGTGTAATTCGTGAAGTAAAAATTGCAGAGAACTTAGAAATTAGATGGTATCACACTGCAAATCCAAGCAATGGTTGAATCTGGTGATATTCTGAACAAAAAGAGCTCTCTGCCTTGCTTGTAGCTGTTCCTATCCCTTCACACTGGCTAAACAAACGTAGTTTTCAGAGTGACACACAGACAAGAGACAATCCTGGAATCTTATTATATAGAGTACAGCCATTTATTTGGTGCCCATCGCCATGATATTGGTACATCTAGATGGGGCAGAGCCAAGATTTCTACTTGCAAAATTGGCTCAGGCACCAGAAAATGGATCTGGTATTCCAGCCAACTGAACATCCCCCAAGGTCAAGAGATTTGGTTACTTGGGACCCAGAAGTGATCGTGACTTGCTGAGAACAACATTCCTAATGCCAGGGCTCCACAAGCCCAGCCTGGCCCTTGATATATTCTTTCCACATTTGACATGGTCAGTGGCTAGAATTGGGAACTTCGCTGGCAGATGGGAGAGGCAGGGAAAGGGTGTGCAGTTTTGTCGTCTCGGTACTGGTGAGAACGGCTCTGCAAGGCTCAGAGAGCCTAGCGTTCAGACAAGCATTCAGAAGTTCAGATGTTTATTCATTCTTTGAATTGATCGCATTACTCATTTTCTTTCCTGTGAGGGAGGAAAGGAATGAAATATAGGTGGGAGGGGGAGAATCATGTGACCCGGTAAAAGATTTTCCAAGGTTAAAAATGATTACATCTGGCTAGTCTTAATTCTTCACCTTCCACTATAAACTCTTTGAAGGAGGGCAGCTGGTGTCAGCTAGACCTTATGGACTCCACATCATGCTGTAACTAAGCAGCCATCCACTTGACTAGGATTATAATTGCGACTCCTAGGCTGCAGACTGACGTCAGCTCTTTGGAGGAGGATGCTGATTGCTTAATGAATTTCACTGGACAGTGTTTAGCATCCACTCAGGAAAAAAAAAACTCAAAAATTGCTTTTAGGGAGCTGTCAGCATCCATTATCTTCTTTCTGATGATAATTTATATGTATTAATTCTTGCCTTTCATTTTAGTGAAAAATACTGAGAGGAGGACTTCTTCCAGAACTGAAACTTCAGCTGTGATTATGTGGCAAACAGAAGGTGACATATATGTCTAATTACCAGGTCCATTTCCAGGAGAAAATTAATTTCCATTACATGCTCAGCATGAAATGGGTCCTCATGTTAATTCTTTATAGCGCCTCTATTTCTTTTGCCCAATTGTTAGTTCCCTCTTCAAAGGTTGGAAGTGTCTTTCCTCCACCATTTAGTCCTCTCTCCCTTTGGCAAAAAATTTTTCCTGTGGTTTTCAGTTAAGCTAAAATTTACACACACAGGTTTTTTGGTTGAAGTTCTTTGTGTTAAATGACAACAACATTTGATGAATGTTGACCTCAGCATGCTACTGAGATCACTTTGTGTTTCAGCACAAAGAATTCAAACATCCTTCCTTATTAGGGACACTCCGCATTGTAGATCCAAGTTTATTGCAGTTGCAACACAAATTATTTTTACTGTATATTACTGAACCACCAGAATCATGAAGAGTATGTTATGAACAAAGTTATAAATGCTGAGGCGATTAATCATGCATCATTTAGTGCTCCCCACTTGTTCTTGTATTTTTCATTTTGAGCCAGAATGAGCACTGAAATCAACAGAATCATAGAATAACAGAGTTGGAAGGGACCTCTGGAGGCCATCTAGTCCAACCCCCTGCCCAGAGCAGGACCAATCCCAACTAAATTATCCCAGCCAGGGCTTTGTCAAGCCTGCCCTTAAAAACTTCTAAGGAAGGGGATTCCACTACCTCCCTAGGTAACGCATTCCAGTGTTTCACCACCCTCCTAGTGAAAAAGTTTTTCCTAATATCCAACCTAAACCTCCTCCACTGCAACTTGAGACCATTACTCCTTGTCCTGTCATCTGCTATCACTGAGAATAGTCTAGATCCATCCTCTTTGGATCCACCTTTCAGGTAGTTAAAAGCAGCTATCAAATCCCCCCTCATTCTTCTCTTCTGCAGACTAAACAATCCCAGTTCCCTCAGCCGCTCCTCATAACTCATGTGTTCCAGACCCCTAATAGTTTTTGTTGCCCTTTGCTGGACTCTCTCCAATTTTTCCACATCCTTCTTGTGGTGTGGGGCTCAAAACTGGACACAGTACTCCAGATGAGGCCTCACCGATGCCGAATAGAGGGGAACAATCACGTCCCTCAATCTGCTGGCAATGCCCCTACTTATACACCCCAAAATGCCATTGGCCTTCTTGGCAACAAGGGCACACTGTCGACTCATATCCAGCTTCTCGTCCACTGTCACCCCTAGATCCTTCTCTGCACAACTACTGCCTAGCCATTCGGTCCCTAGTCTGTAGCGGTGCATGGGATTCTTCCGTCCTAAGTGCAGGACTCTGCACTTGTCCTTGTTGAACCTCATCAGATTTCTTTTGGCCCAATCCTCCAATTTGTCTAGGTCCCTCTGTATCCTATCCCTACCCTCCAGCGTATCTACCACTCCTCCCAGTTTAGTGTCATTCGCAGACTTGCTGAGGGTGCAATCCACACCATCCTCCAGATCATTAATGAAGATTTTGAACAAAACCGGCCCCAGGACCGACCCTTGGGGCACTCCGCTAGATACCGGCTGCCAACTAGACATGGAGCCATTGATCACTACCTGTTGAGCCTGTCAATCTAGCCAACTTTCTACCCACCTTGTAGTGCATCCATCCAGCCCATACTTCTTTAACTTGCTGACAAGAATACTGTGGGAGATCGTGTCAAAAGCTTTGCTAAAGTCAAGGAATAACATGTCCACTGCTTTCCCTTCATCCACAGAACCAGTTATCTCATCATAGAAGGCAATTAGATTAGTCAGGCATGACTTGCCCTTGGTGAATCCATGCTGACTGTTCCTGATCACTTTCCTCTCATCTAAGTGCTTCAGAATTGATTCCTTGAGGACATGCTCCATGATTTTTCCGTGGACTGAGGTGAGGCTGACCGGCCTATAGCTCCCAGGATCCTCCTTCTTCCCTTTTTTAAAGATGGACACTACATTAGCCTTTTTCCAATCTTCTGGAACTTCCCCCGATCGCCATGAGTTTTCAAAGATAATGGCCAATGACTCTGCAATCACATCCGCCAACTCCTTTAGCACTCTCGGATGCAACGCATCCGGCCCCATGGATTTGTGTATGTCCAGTTTTTCTAAACAGTCCCGAACCACTTCTTCCTTCACAGAGGGCTGGCCACCTCCTCCCCATGCTGTGCTGCCCAGTGCAGTAGTCTGGGAGCTGACCTTGTTCATGAAGACAGAGGCAAAAAAACCATTGAGTACATTAGCTTTTTCCACATCCTCTGTCACTAGGTTGCCTCCCCCATTTAGTAAGGGACCCACACTTTCCTTGGCTTTCTTCTTATTGCCAACATACCTGAAGAAACCCTTCTTATTTCTCTTAACATCCCTCGCTAGCTGCAACTCCAGCTGTGATTTAGCCTTCCTGATTCCATTCCTACATGCCCGAGCAATATTTATATACTCATCCCTGGTCATTTGTCCAATCTTCCACTTCTTGTAAGCCTCTTTTTTGTGTTTAAGATCAGCAAGGATTTCACTGTTAAGCCAAGCTGGTCGCCTGCCATATTTACTATTCTTTCTACACATCGGGATGGTTTGTCCCTGTAACCTCAATAAGGATTCTTTAAAATACAGCCAGCTCTCCTGGACTCCTTTCCCCCTCATGTTATTCTCCCAGGGGATCTTGCCCATCAGTTCCCTGAGGGAGTCAAAGTCTGCTTTTCTGAAGTCCAGGGTCCGTATTCTGCTGCTTTCCTTTCTTCCTTGTGTCAGGATCCTGAACTCAATCATCTCATGGTCACTGCCTCCCAGGTTCCCATCCACTTTTGCTTCCCCTACTAATTCTTCCCAGTTTGTGAGCAGCAGGTCAAGAAGAGCTCCACCCCTAGTTGGTTCCTCCAGCACTTGCACCAGGAAATTGTCCCCTACAGTTTCCAAAAACTTCCTGGACTGTCTGTGCACCGCTGTAGTGCTCTCCCAGCAGATATCAGGATGATTGAAGTCACCCATGAGAACCAGGGCGTGCGATCTAGTAGCTTCTGCGACTTGCCGGAAGAAAGCCTCGTCCACCTCATCCCCCTGGTCCGGTGGTCTATAGCAGACTCCCACCACGACATCACCCTTGTTGCTCAGGCTTCTAAACTTAATCCAGAGACTCTCAGGTTTTTCTGCAGTTTCATACTTGAGCTCTGAGCAGTCATACTGCTCCCTTACATACAGTGCAACTCCCCCACCTTTTCTGGCCTCTCTATCCTTCCTGAACAGTTTATACCCATCCATGACAGTACTCCAGTCATGTGAGTTATCCCACCAAGTCTCCATTATTCCAATCACATCATAATTCCCTGACTTTGCCTGGACCTCCAGTTCTCCCTGCTTGTTTCCCAGGCTTTGTGCATTTGTGTATAGGCACTTGAGATAACCCGCTGATCGCCCCTTGTTCTCAGTATGAGGCAGGAGCCCTCCCCTCTCACACGCTCCTGCTCGTGCTTCCTCCTGGTATCCCGCTTCCGCACTTACCTCAGGGCTTTGGTCTCCTTCCCCCGGTGAACCTAGTTTAAAGCCCTCCTCACTAGGTTAGCCAGCCTGTTCGCGAAGATGCTCTTCCCTCTCTTCGTTAAGTGGAGCCCATCTCTGCCTAGCACTCCTCCTTCTTGGAACACCATCCCATGGTCGAAGAATCGAAAGCCTTCTCTCTGACACCACCTGCATAGCCATTCATTGACTTCCACGATTCGATGATCCCTATCCCGGCCTTTTCCTTCCACAGGGAGGATGGACGAGAACACCACTTGCGCCTCATACTCCTTTATCCTCCTTCCCAGAGCCATGTAGTCCGCAGTGATCTGCTCAAGGTCATTCTTGGCAGTATCATTGGTGCCCACGTGGAAAAGCAGGAAGGGGTAGCGGTTCGAGGTCTTGATGAGTCTCGGCAGACTCTCCATCACATCGCGAATCTTAGCCCCTGGCAAGCAGCAGACCTCTCTGTTTTCCCAGTCAGGGTGGCAGATAGATGACTCAGTCCCGCTGAGGAGAGAGTCCTTGACCACCACCACCCGCCTCCTTCTCTTGGGAGTGGTGGTCATGGAACCCGCAACCTTAGGACAGTGCATCTCATGCCTTTCAACTGGTGGAGTCTCCTTCTGCTCCCTTCCCCTAGACGTATCATCTGGGCCACTCCCCGCAATGGTACCTGTGGAGAGAACTATTTGTGGAGTACGACACTATTCAAAGTAAGTAAGGAATCAGAATCTGGCCCTTTGAGAGTTGGTCCAATATAACTTCTCAAATTTAGCTCAGGAGTTTGAGCATTGGCCTGTTAAACCCAGGGTTGAGAGTTCAATCCCTGAGGGGGCCATTTAGGGATCTGGGGCCAAAATTGGGGATTGGTCCTGCTTTGAGCAGGGGCTTGGACTAGATGACCTCCTGAGTTCCCTTCCAACCCTGATATTCTATGATTGGGAAAAAAAGAGGATCAAGCGCATCACAGTTAAAAGGATGCATCTTAGATGAGGTGTATACATGAATGACACTTTTGAAAAAAGAACAAAACTCTCCCTTGATCTCCAGGGAGAGTTTTGTTTTTTTTCAAAAGTGTCATTCATATATACACCTCATCTAAGATGCATCCTTTTATCTGTGAAAGCTTGATCCTCTTTCTTCCCACACTCTTCCCTTGTCCACTCAGTTTCTTTGTCCACCTCAATTATTTTTTTAATATTCTTATACGTTAAGAATAGTGTAGGTTTAAACATTTTGTAAGCTACTGGTTAAGTGAATAACTCTGGTGCCTCTTGGGATCAATACAGCACTGTCATCCACATGATCTGCCAGTAGTGATATGGTGATGATGCACACAGTGGTGTTTTATTATAGATCACTGAATAATTAAGTTGAGATCTCCTCTTGAGCCAAGCTCCATTTGTTGAAGGGATCAGGGGGCTGTCAGGCAGCCAATTGCAGGGTGGCCCCTGGAGAGTTTAGAACAGCCTGAGAATTAGCTAGGACTAGTCCAAAAGGAACAAGACATCAGTTGGGGATTGCTTGAGTACACTGTGCTTATGCCATGTCCTCACTCCACCACTGAATGCCTTGACAGTGGGGCTGGGTACTGAAGCAACCAGGTAGGCTAGCGCTGCATCAGCTAAGAGCTCCTTCACACGGGGGGAATTCTCAGCAAGCCAGACCCAGATTCTTTCTGGCATCTTTGTGATGGGAGAGTAGCACAAAGAGGCCAGAACACTTGAGAGCATCTGATCCTTAGGCAAAGGTTATATTCATCCCTCGTATAACTCCACTAAAGCCAAGGGAGTTACATAAGGGGATGTATTTGCTCCATTAACTCTTCTGGAATGATTGGTTTGTAGCGATGATGTACCTATCCTGAGATCTTGCTATGAAAATGAATATAATTGCTTCACATACTGCATGCCTGAGTCAGATATATATTATACACACACACACACACACCCATTCTGGTAACCAGGAGGGAGCCCACAAAATAAAGGGCTGAAATAACAAAACTAATAAGTGTTACAGAAGCAAGCTTTGTTTTTCCTTTTGTAACGTGCAATGAAATGTATTTCCCAGGGATCTTCAAAGCATCACAACAATTCATCTGAATTAGCAAGATTCAGGTGGTAGGTTTTGTGCACTTGGAATTTAGTGTGAGGATTAATGCACATAAATGAATTATGAAATTAAGACAAACTATAACTGTCTTTAAGATAAAAAGTTCTAGCAGCATGGAGTAAGTAAAAATGGCCTGAGTGGGTGGACTCATTTCCATCACCAAGGCACTAATATAATAACATAATATTGCAGGTCTGCAGAAGTGTTCCCAGAGTTTCTGTATTGGGAAGGAAGTGGGTCAGAAGTCCCTTCACGGCTACAGGAGTGCAGTGCCTGGCTTACTGATTTTAAGTCCCCGATTCCTTAAAATCTCATGTTGAATCCCAGGGGGGGCAACTGAGCTCCAACGCAGTTAATTTTGTGGGGGTTTGTCAGAATGCCTTTGAAAACCAAATCCTTGTCTGTATAGGCAAGGTGCTAAGAAAACACAATGATGCTGTGGTACAAGAATTAGACAGATAGCTAACCTAGACCCAAAATCCTCTTGGTTGTTTGGTGAGATCCAGCATCCTCGGCCAAAACTTTCCCTTCCCTGCAATATTGCACAGTGCACCAAATGACAGCTGAGCTATGGCTCAGAAGCTGGTGCCCCCTTCGTGGGGGCTGTATGTACAGTTCGGGCTCTATAAAGAGAATTTATTGTTATGACCCATATGAAGCAATGCAAATATGCCTTGTGGTGCTATATCTCTAAGCCGCCACAAAGTGACAGTGTTTCAGAACATTCCTTTCTTGCGGGGCCAGATACATGATCGGTAAGACTATGGGGTGAAGTTTAGCAGTGATGCTTAGGCTACAAGGGATTTGGACAGATTTTAAAAAAGGAATTGCCAAGGCTTACCATACAAAATCAATTGTTCAGGTAAGGACCTTGCAGTAAATATATCTGCATGCACTATCTACTACCCCTCCCCATCTGAGGGCCTGATCCTGCATCCATTGTAGTCAATGACAAAGCTCCCATTGACTTCAATAGTGCAGGCTCAGGATCTGAGTCTGCTCCTCTCCCCATCAGCATGGGTCTAAGCCCAGTCGTTCCTCACCACTTGTCATGTGAGAGATCTCTCCTCTCAAGTGCCTTCTCTTTCTCGGTCCTCTTCCCCCCCCCCCCAAATAAAAAACACACAGAGCTCAGAATGATCTCACTTTTAACAAAAATGTTAGGGAGAAAAGGAAGCCATGTGATGTTCTGCAGTGAGCAAAAAGTATTTTCACTGCACTGAAGCAAAGTCACGTAGCGGCTCAATGGGATTGTACCACTCATGTAAATCAGCTTCTCCAACCACGTTGACTAGGGAGCCATGAAATGGCATTTCAAGCCATTTAACAACGTGAAACCCAGGCATTGCCATGGAGGCTTCAAATTGCATGGCTCCTGCTCTCATGTAAAGAGAAATCAGGGACTCCGCAAGAGAGAGGGGGCTGTCAAAGCCCCACTTGGCACGTAACTACTGTCGGATGGAAATGAATTGCAAATAGAGGCTAGTATTCATATCACTAAGCGCCCTAGCTCCCCAGTCTGGTATATGCCTTGTTGAGGCATAAGTGATTTTCATTTTTGTCATTAGATCCTCTATGGGTCATGAATGGCATTGCAAGTCATAATTTGCATTGGAAATACAGTAGTACCCGGTTTATAATGGACTGCTACACATCAGGAGCTAATGTGATGAGTGTAAAATAAGCCTGTCTGAACTCTGTATGCAATCTGCCCAGCAGTGGGAAAAATATAATTTCCATTTTCCATCATGAGTGGCTCATGATTGACATGGTAGGAAATGTCACCATTAAAACCATTTATTATTCGGCAGCGGCATTCATTTAGCCCATTTTTTACCATCATACTTTGGGAGGGGTGGGGGAAAGGCATGTACTCTGCTGCAGTTTCCCAGCACCTCAAGCTGAGTGGATCACTTTAGAGTCAAAGCTGTCAAAAGAAATCAATGTAATGTCTAGTCCCAATGAGGGGCAGAGCAGCAGCGATAATTTTTTATCCTTCAAGCACTGTTACAGATATCTGAACTGCAGCTGTGCAGGAAGGAAGCTGCATCTCATTTGCGAGGATGGAATTCTATTACACAGATAAAACGATAATCCCCATTACCAGAAGCTAATTAATTTCATTCTTGAGTTTTCTTTGAAGTACCAACTGAAAATAAAAGGACCAAGATTGATAGGGGGAAAAAAAAAACCCTATAACTTTAGGTTCTATCAGATCTGACTGTATGAATCCGCTCAGAAGAAAAAACAGCCTGTTCACAGAATGTATTACAGCAGGGTAATTTTTAAAATAATGAACTGATGCCAAAAGAGAAGTTAATGTTAAATGGAGACTCTGGGTTATTCAGCAAGAGAAGAGGCAAGGAACTAATCTCTCACACGTCTTTTTAAGTACTGGTGGCATGTTTCTGAAATAGCCAGCATGAGGACACAAATGTGCTGTTCACTGGGCTATGGCAGACGGTGGGTGTGATCTTCTCCAGGAGTCTTGATTTGAGTGTGAGTGCACATGTGTATGTACATGCATGTTTGTGTCTTTATTTGTGCATGTATGTTTGCATTCATGATACCTATCTATCTATATATATGGGAGGCTGGTGGGTGTGTGGTGTCCATGAGCACAAATGTCTGCATGTGCGGGTAAGTACGTGTGTGGTGTGGGTATTCAGGGAGGGGTGTATACACATGTGTGTGTGCGCATTTGACAGTTTAGTAAGAGGAATCACTATTCTGAGCACTTTGTCTTCTTCTTTTCAAGAACTAATTAATAAGGGCAGAAAACCTTTTTTGCAGATGACTGAAAGTCCCCCACTAGCAGTTTGCTGAAGAACTCTATGCACGCTGCCTGGAGGGGGGAAAAACCACATATCTGGCACAATCTACACAGCTGACCTGTCCCTCAAGGTCTTTTCACTTCTCTTTCTTCGCTTATAATTCAGACTGGAAAGTGCATTCTATAAAGGGTCAGATCAAAAATAACCTCTGCTATCTCAGTCCAGCACACCTGCTCCTCTAGGTAAGCACGGTCGCCTGGCAGGCTGGAAACAGAGAGGTCCAATGCTCTCTCCTTTATGCACACACATAGCACACATAAATGTTAATGTGAGAGGGGAAGGTGCAGGAAACCATCCGGGAGAACATACCCCAAAAGTCTTCCTCACTTGCTGTCTATGTACAGTACACAGCTGGCAAAACTCAACTTTTTATTAAGTGTTCAGCACTGGCTGTTTGCTTGAGGAGGAGACCAGCAGGCTGCAATTCTGTATGTTTGTATAGAAATGTCAGCCTGCAAACCTGTATTAACCTAGTTTCACCAGAGATGTTTAGAATAACACAGGGTTAGGACTCCCTGACCTCTCCCTGCATTTGTATGCAGAGGTCGAAGAGGATTTATCTTCAGCGTATTCGAAGGTGCGGTTTAATGCTTGTAGGGAGGGTTGGTTTGTGTTTTGAGGCCATAGCGCCCCTGCTGTATTTCATGTTTGCAGTTTATGATACACTGAATCCTTTGGTGCCTCATTCTAAGCCCTGATATAGAAATATCACTAAATCCATTGCAGGTGGATTGTTCCCTGCACTTGCCAATTCTTTCTATGAGAGAAAAATCCCAGGCACATTGGAGAATTCTTCTCTTACAGCTCAGTCATTCATGGCTTTGCTTTTCCCCTCATTCCAAGTCACAGCAATGTCATGGATATGCAGCGACTGTGCACGGCTGACATGCCGGCAACAGGTATTACTGAAGAAAAGGCACGTTGTCCGATTAATGCACAACATTAAACACACTGATGATCAAGCAGGAGATGAAAGAGCAACACCTTGCTTAAAGATTTAACATTCATCCTTTTGCTGTATATTCATAAAAGCTCCCCTGCCTCTCTCTGTCCAGAATTATTTATAGAGATGAGCTGTAGCTGCAGAATTTGCATCTGGGTTTCAAAACACCGCAAAGATCACAGGCTTGGTTCAGGCCATTATAAAGACAGAGACAAAATTAAATGAAGGTTTGGGCTTGTATTCTGCATATCTGCAAAGTTAGGGATTGCCCAGATCTGGGGGTTTGGCTCAAGCCTATATTTAATTGCAAGGAGCTGTTGCAAGCAGCTTAAACATGTGATACAGACTGCAGGTAATTGATGTAATGCTAGGATAATGATGCAATTCCCATCATAGAAACTTATTTTTCAGTGAGATTGAGTTTGAGTTGCACTTTCTGCTTTGTTCTTTGGTATTAAATAATAACTGGCTTTGTTCATATTCCAGCCAGTATGAGAATTGCCTGATGTTTCTCCTTCATTATTCTCCACCCACTGGGCTGGAACATGAAAAGACACCCTCTAAAATCTCAGCCTCAAGACACAGAGTGTGTAGAGAAATTGGATGGCATACTGGCTAAAGCATTGACTTAGTGATCTAATCAAGCATACAGCTCTGACACAGACTTCCTGTGTGATGTTAGACAAGTCATGCTCTCTGCCTCAGTTTTCCCATCTGTAAAATGGGGGTGATAATATTTATCAGTCTCTTACTAGTGTGGTGAGGATAAACTTTGGATTTTCAAAGCATCTAAACACTCAAATCCCATTGAAATGCATTGGAATTTGGGCTCCTAACTTCCTTAGGCTTCTTTGAAAATCTCACCCTTAAATGTTCCCAGGCCCCTAGATACTTCGGTGACAAAGTCATACAACTAGATAGATCAAAAGCATATTCCAGGCCATCATGTGAGGACACATTGTCTGCTCCCCTTTCACTCCCACAGATAGGAAGAGAGAGTAAGCAGAGGGAAAACTGATGGAGGGAGGAGAAATGGAGAGGATTTCTGTGGCTGAGGGTACAACCAGAGATTTGAAGGGATAAGGGCTCCTCAAAAAAATAATCTCATTGGAGAATCCTGAAATTCTGGACCAGGCTTTCCTTATTACAATCTAAACCTTTACATAAATCCTTGTTTTTAATCTTCTCTACGAAAGGTCATCTGCTCACATTTCTCCCTGAAGCAGGCTTGTTAAGAATCCAGCAGTGAATTGCTACAATTATGGTTTAATTCAAAATTAAAACAACCACCACCAAAAAAGCACTCTGAAATCTTTCTGGGAAACAGCGCATATAAATATTCTAAGCCATCTCCTCTTTGCTTCTCATTTATTGCCCTGCCTGGGAGTTCCTCCTCCTGCAGCTGTGTGTCATTGGGATAATTAGACAGCACAGTTGCTTTGCTATGCAGTGGCCAGACCAGTGGGGATTTCAGGAGATAACTAATTCTATTTGATTTTGTATCCAGGAATGATAATTTACATTCCCTTCTACCTTAGAGAGAAAAATAGAGTCTGGCCTAGAATTAGGCTTTTCTTCTGTCTCCTTTAGTCCTCCATTCATCTTACCACTGGGCGGTGGCAGCAGCAGCAGAAACAGAGGAGTCATGACAACTGATTGCTCCTGAAGGAATTTG
The DNA here is from genome assembly GCF_965152235.1 of Eretmochelys imbricata. NCBI lineage: Eukaryota > Metazoa > Chordata > Testudines > Cheloniidae > Eretmochelys > Eretmochelys imbricata. Next base: position 19,878,755 of record NC_135579.1, read on the forward strand.
GGTTTGTCAGAGGAAAGAAGATATCCCCATAAAACACAAGTGCTTGAAAAAGCAATTTGACCACAATACTGAATGAGATAGAAAATAACTGCAAATGGTTTCCATAGGGTGGAAGATATTTATCTGCATGCATGAGTATTGTGGGGCAGATCCTCTCCTGGTGTAAATCGACATTGCTCCATTGAGTTAGGTTGATTTATGTCAGCTGAGGGTCTTGCCCACGTATTGGGCCTACAAATAAATAAATGCCCACACAAATAGCTAATTAAGGACACAGCTAGCTTTTTGCATAAAGGTGGGATTTTCAAGAACACCTAAATAATTTAGGAGCACAAGTCCCACTGATTTTCAATGGGGGTTGTGTTTCTAAGGCACTTAGACAATTATGAATACCCCATTATAAGTCAATTTGCATGTATATCACAACAACAGAGCATTCAATCAGCAGGACACTTTTATTGCAGTATTTAATGAATGAACTTGAGCATCCAACTTTAAAATTTGGCCCACACAGTGAAGCATTCAACCCAAACCTTGGATTGTGCCCTCAGAAAATAATGGGGAGCGTGGACAAGTTGATTTGATTAATATAAGAACTCTTTTAAACCTTCGTGATTGGATATCTAGTTAGTATACCACGGCATGATGGGTTTTATTCATTTCTACCCTGGCTTTCATATTATAATAATACTTTGCACGTACATGGTACCTCTTCATCCAAGAATCCATTGCTTTACAAACTTTAATCAATTGAATCTCTCTCTCAGAACCCATGGGACATTAACTAAGGGCTTGTCTATGCTACCCCGCGGTTCAGACTTTGGGGGGTTTGAATAGAAGTGTGCACCAAAGTTCTGCACTGTAACTCCCCCATGTGAATACTGCGGGCATGGACTCAAGGTTCTGAATACGCATTGAAGTAGCTCTCTTCAAACAGGATTACATGAATGTGAACTAGGAACCTTTTCGTTTACACCCACAGCATCCACACAGGGGAGCTGCAATGCAGCACTTTGGTGCACACTATTTACACCCCCATAGTCCAAACTGCAGGGCAGCAGAGTCATAGCTTGAGCGATATTGCCAACTCACAGAAGAGTAAACTGAGGCCCTGAGATATTAAGTGGCTTGCCCAAGGCCACCCAGCACATGAATACCAAATGCCAGAACTCCTCACTTCTACCCATCAGCCAACAGTACCTCTCTGTCCAAACTAGAGCAATAGTAGTGACCTTATTTATCCCTTTGAGCTCCAACTTAAGGTGATGAAGCTTCTCTTCTACCTTAATGTTAGTCATTCTTTGATACGCTATCATAATCTGTTTAGCATCAGGGAAGAAGGCATTAGTTCAGGGATCCAAACTTGGCAAATCTTTCTAGTTCCCGATAAAGTCCATAGACACTAAATATATTTCCATAACAGTCTCAACCAGAAAAAATATTGCAGCAGTGACATTATTTTCAAATGCTCTCAGATGTAAAATGAATTCTCTGGTTCATACTTTTACGGTAGGGTTGTAAAGACCTAGTGGAGCACAAATGTTTTATTTTTGCAAATGAAATATGCAGTCACATGACTGGATTAGTTGTATAAAATACCTAAGCCTAACAGGCAAAAATATCTCAAGTCCTGCCCTTTGCCAACCACCCATGGTCTCTCTGAGACCCTGTTCACTTTCCCCTCTCCCTTCAATTTCTTTCCTTCATAAAGATATGTATACACACACAGTATAATTCCAGACATCCAAATTCCCTTCATCCAAAATCATAGTTATCTGAATCTACAGTGGGTCTCCTATGTAGCCCGTTGCTAGTCAATAGCTGCTTCCATTTATCCAAACACCTGGTTATCCAACGGTTCCGAATGTGCCCTGGGCCATTCAGGGAAACGGACATGTACTGCATATTCAGGGGCTGAAAAGGCTGGGCACTGGTAGTTCTAACGGTATCTTTTGTAGCTCTCATTTATCCTGCTATCCAGATAGTAAAGGCAAAGCAGTAACATTTTATAGAGGAGAGAACATTTTTATTCAGTTCTCCTAAATCCTTTTTTAGCAGTTCTATACAAAACCAGTTACATTGTAACTGGAATTTAGTAAGTGAGCCAGCCAGGGCACGTATCCTGACAAACTGCTTATTCCTCCGAAACCATTGCATAGCTATCCTATTTATTCAAGAAGCCTATTCATAGGCCTATATTTACACTTTGTTGTTGTTCTCTCAACAGCCTTCAAATATTTTCTACTGATTTTTTTTCTTGTATTTATTTTTTGGTTGGTTGGTTAGTTTTTCTTTTTTAAATTATCAGTGCATTTTATTGTTCACAGCTACAAGCGTGATAAAAGTGAGTATAAATACTGTACAAAATTCCACACTCAGGAATAATGAGTGTAAGTATTGCGCAAGCTTCCCCAGCGTTCTTCCGACAATGGCTTATGGCACCTATGATATTTCATTCTTATTCCCCCGCACAACTTTTCCTGACCTTCCATTCTCCATCTATTCCATCCCTGCAATATCAGTGCCTCTCAATCCTAATCTGAACCCACCACCTGTTTATAACAATTCTGGGGCTCTTAGAAGCAGAGTGAATGAATCCTGCTGTATCTAGCAATAGTTGTGTGATGTGAAAAAGAGAGGGACCAAGGTAAGGCTAATGAACAAACCCATCTTTCCTCGGGACAAAAGCTAGGATCGGAACCCAGCTCCTGAGAAGTGAAAGGCTTCTGCATTAACCTACTGCACCTCCAAGAGTTTGCATTAAATAACTAAAGACACCTTTATCAGAAAATGTAAGCTGCATGGAATGCTTATTAAACACAAAATAAATAGAGTTCTATACAATTAAACCCACACAAGAAACCACCTTTATCCGCAACCTCTTATAAGAGGCTTACATTTGTTCTTTCTTTCCTTGTTACTTTGTTCAGCTAAAAGCCAGCAAGTACATTTTATTTTCTGTGTATGGAAAACAGAAAAAATTACATCAGGGTAACACTCTTACATTGGTATAACAGTTTGGCTCATTGCATTCAGCTCCCCTCCACCTTCATCAAAAGCGACTGGAGTGCAAAAAAAAAAAAAAAAAAAAAGGTCTAGTTATGAGGGCAGTGGAATGGGACTCGAGATACCTGGGTTCTGTTCCTAACTTGACCACAGATTGCCTGTGTGAATGTGAGCATTGTACTAGTAGCTGATCTCAGCTGTGTCGGTTCCCAACTGTATCGGTTCCCATCTGTAATATGGAGAGAATACTTCACTAGGGTACCGGGAGGCTAAAATCCAGGTACTCAGATACTGTATTAACAAAGGCCCCATATAAGTACCAGACAGAAAACAACCTTCAAGTCTCCAGTTTCTGTTAATAGCCTGGAGTGGTTGCTTAAAACAGATTTCGCTGGAATTACAAAGTCATGGGCAAATACATTTCATACACTATTTAGGCTTCCTCAGCTCTGTCTGCTGCACAGGGAGATTTATGCCTCCAAACATTTGGCTTCTTAAAAAAAAACAAACTGAGAAAAACAAACCTGCCTCCCGGCCAGTCCATTTCCTGTCTCTCTGCCAGCTGGTTAAGTGATCAGATAATTTATTTCTTGTTGCTATAAATTTGGAACATAGGATTGATGCCTTGAAGCATTTTAATGGCACTGTTGACCTTAATAATAAAACTATCCATTCTGGTTAGAATTGGTAATGCCATCCAATACACCTTGAGTCACAGAGAAAGAATGAGCCTAATAACAGAGTCAAGTGAGACGCGCCATAGGATAAGCAGCAGCAAGTGAAGAGAGCCCCATTTTCTATTCTAATCTCCCTTTTTACACCCTGGCCATCTGCAGAATATTTGAACTGCCTACATGCAAGCAGGCAACTCTTGGGTATGGAGAGACTTGTGGGACCATTTCTGCACTGCTCTTTCCTATAGCTTACTAGAGGTACCCCTACACTGTCTGACACTGATCGTTGCAATAGTCACTGCATCTCAGGCCTCTGTGTAATTTGGATATAAATTTGCATACTTCTGCAACCAAGGGCATAAATTAAATATATTAACGCACACAGTACTAACGAGCATGGAAGTGGTCACAGCTTCTTCCACTGTATTTTGGAATGGGTGTCAACACCTCTTCATCTGATGTGCCTGATAGTTATAAGAGACGTTTAAGGACACAGAGCGAGTGATAATTATCATCAACATGCATCACAGGCTTTTTGTCAAATGATCAGAGAGGCGCCTTCCAGAATAATTAGCCTCCTGAAATGGCTGAGTCCCTTCTGCTGTGTTTTGACAGGAGTGAGGGAGCAGTCTCAGATTATGCTGGATTCTTTATTTAAAGCAACCCCTAGAAGATAACAGTTCCCCATCCATATGCTCCCCTGTCCTCCTCATTCTTTCCCCAACCTGCCACTGGTGTTTTCAAGTAGATATTGCATCATATTCCTGCACTGTTGAGATCACATTGGCTACAGAACACCACAACCTGTGAATCATGTTAAGCTTTATCAGCCAGCAACTTGCAAACCTCAGTAGTCTATGTACAGCCATCAACCTTTAGTGCAGGGTGAATATGAAACTTTTTGGGGGAAAAGCCCTACTCAATATTTCCTCACCATACAGTAAGGGTGACAAACTTGTGACTTCATTGCTGCTGTTAGCATAGCAACCTTCCTCAGTGAACAGGAATAAGGTCAGTGACAGAGCAAACTTCCCCCAAACTACCCAGCCAGTCATGTGAGCAGAAAGTTTAATTCAATCCTCTGTTGAGATAAGTGTCTGCAGTGATGTGGGCAGATGTGCAATAGGAAATGGCCTGAGACCATAGCTGGTATTATGGCCAAACAGCCATCAGATGGTGAGGACTTTGGCCATGTACCATGCAATGATCCTGCCTGATGGGTAGGCTCAGAAGAAATGTATAGTAGTTGTCTCTGGGCACGGGCAGGGAGGGGCTGTGCCATTACAGACTCCTGAATCTCTTTGTGGGGAGCTCCAGAAGACTATCAAAGATGTGGCCAGTAAAGAGGAAGCAGGGGTGTAAAGGGAGCTAACGGTTTGAACTCATGTCTCTGCTTTCCTTTCTTTTAAGGTAGGAAGGAGAGTCTCAGGGTTAAGACAGAGTTCTGTTCTGTGTTCCATTCCTAGCTTTGCCATAGATTTCCTTAATCAAGACCTTGGGCAAATCATTTAGAACGAGGGCCACAAAAGTACATTGGCGTTACAATGCTTAACTCCTAGGCATTCTGCTTCCCAGTGGAATTCATAGCCCTCAGTTAGGCATCCAGGCTCCCCATGCATTGTATTGGGAGAGTCAAGAAACTAAGAAAGGGATTCACAGAAGCCAGCAAGCTGAGTGGGGAGCTGCCTAAACTAGCCAGTAGGAAATGCCAAGGAAAGAGGGAGTGGGGCCTAGAGTAGTTAGGTGCCTCTCTCTGCTCAGTATTCACAGATGTGAGCCCTAGAGTTGAGAAGCTAAGCCAAGTCAGCCCTTTCTCATGGGAGAGAGACCCACCTACCCCATTATAGCCAATAGCCAAGGGGTTAGAACAATCCCCTTGCATGCAGGTGATCTAGGTTCAAGTCCCTGCTCCAGTGAATGTTTAGCTATACAAAATGGATATAGCTTCAACCACAGAGTTTGAGAGAGACCCACCACATAATAGCCTGGTGGCTGGGGCATTTTCCTTGGAGGTGGGAGACCTGGCTTCAAGTCTGTGCTCCAAACCAGACAGAGTGAAAATTCAAACTTAGGTCTCTCACATCTCAGGTGAGTGCTCCATCCACAAAGCTATTGAATATAATGAAACGCAGCCAGCTGCACAACATCTTGTCCATGGCTGACTTCTGTGCTAGTTAGGATGCTCTGAGCATGCCTACAAGGATAGGGCCCAACAGGCAAGATAGGCAAGGGATCACCTAGTTCGAGAATCTCATTGGGGCTTGAATATGAGTGAGGGTACCAGGCAGCTCAGAGGCATCAGGACCTAAATGGTTTTATGCATGACCACCAGCACAAACTAAGGCACCTACAGGCTTAGACAGCGGCTGAGTGGGAAGTTTGTGAATGGCAGTCTGGCCTAGATGTTGGACTTAGGTGCCTAAAATAGCATTTAGGTGTTTAAGTCCCTTTGTGGATCTAGCCTTTAACCCCTATGGGTCCTCTAGATCTTAAGGCATGCCTTTACTGCCAGAGCTCAAAGACACAGGTTTCTTAGCCAAGGCTGGAGCAGGCTCATCAATCTCTAACTGGCATAGCCACCACTACAAGGGGAAAGAATGCCTCTCCTATCAGCGTTGGCTTGCATTGCAAAGTGGCTTCTGATCCTCAGATGGAAGGTTCTATAGAAGCCTCAAGTGTTATCAAGGGCTCTTGTGGGTCTATATTGTTTGCCAAGTTCAAAAGAATAGTGATTTAGAATTTAAAGCCTCTTTTCCCAATTCCAGTCCCTTCCATTCTAGTCTATATAGGTTCTTATATCACCCTCATCACCATGGCATCTGAGCACCTTCCAGTAATGCATTAAGCAACGTGACTACACATTTGTCATGTGTTTATTCTCTCATCCTCTCCCCAGAGGGAGAAGTGTGTGCAGTGGAGTGTCATGGTTTGGCAGGGTGTGTGCTGGGTGGGGGGCTTGTTTTTATTATATATATGCCTAATATAAACACACAGAAATAGGTTTATATATTGAGAAGGCAACGTCAAGGAAATGTGCCTGGCACTTGGAGTTGAAAGTTCAAGATGGCTCTTATTTCTTGGGGGAGGGGTGCCCATTCCATAGTCTGACCACCCCAGGAGAAAGTTCTGTGCCCCTTAATGTCCATCTACACTGCAATAAAACACCCATGGATGGCCCATGTAAGCTAACATGGACTCAAGCTGCCAGGCATCAAATTGCAGTGTAGACATTCGGGCCCTCATGTCTTGGGCTGTGAGGGACAAGAGCCCAAGTTACCGGACACAGGCCAGCCACAGGTGTTTTATTGCAGTGTAGATATATTCTTACTGTGTGACTGTCAGTGCAGCTAGTATCATGATGATGCTAGGTACTACACAAATCTAAATAGGTATCTTTATGAAGTCCTTTTGCAATGAAGATTAAATATATTCCTGAACTGTGATTTTTTCTTTCCCTTTCCTTATGAATCTGTATTTACTCTGTCCCAATGATATGGGACTTTGCTGGCAGGTCAGTTAATAATGAGATGATGAACTACAGCCTGTGCCCAGCATGCTTAGCACTAACAATGAATAAACAATGCACCTTCTTTCCTTAACATTTAGAGAGTAGTTCCAAAGAACAGAGGAAATAGGAACTGCTGCTGTATGAGCTACTGGCCATAACATTCCACTTGGAGAAAACAAGCCCCAGACATCTGTCAGGAAAAGAATAGCAAAACCCCAAAACACCAAGTTTATTTTAAGTAGAGATTATCTTGAACCCAAAATCTGGATCCAAACACCTTCAAACTTGAGTGTGTTCCAAACCGGATCTAAATGTGTGCAGGTTGGGCCCTTTTCCAGTTGGAACTACTTGTCTAACTGCTGGACTTTGACTACTGAGAAGCGTGCCTGCTGTCTTCAAGTAGGAGTTGCTGAACACTGCAGATACTACATGTCCAGCTGCAACATACCTGTTTTGATATCATGTATTCCTGATACATCCAGGGAGAATTTCCTTGGTCTGTCTCTGCCAGAATAAAATGCCCTGCTGTACGGCTGAATTTTCCAAGGAGGTTCAGAAAGAATGCTCTTCTCCTTCTAGATTTTCCAAACACACCTAAGTATAACACACTCGGCCAAATTTGCCACAGGCGTAAGGAGAATGCAATTTCAATGATGTCAGTGGAGTTGCATTCACGCCAGCAATGAAAATGACTCCTCCGTTGTGCTGGTGAAACTTTCAGGAACATCCTAATATTCTCACGGATTTCAGGGGAAGGCAGCAATCTGGCAAATGCAATAAAACACCTTCCGCGAAACTCAGGCCTCATGTCAGCAGGTACAATTCCACTGGCCGATTTGGATTTGCCCTGAAACTTGCATCCCTTGCCTCAATTACACAGAACACATCAGAACAAAAGGTCAGCTCAGAAGAGCTTTCACAGGAGGAAAAGCCAATATTTTGCTGCGGGTTGGTTTCCCTGTGATATCTGCAACATTTCTACCTGGGAAAAATGTTTCCAAGTATCTGTTTTGCCTACTATTCACATATAATAAACTGATATTTCCTTGAGAATATCATAAATTTGGCCCAGAGCAAAATTGTGTCATCTCTGCCAATTAATCATTTTTTTTCTCTGCCCAGTCCTCCCCGTATCCCCCCGCCCTACCTCCAGAAATAGTGACAATCTGCTCAATGGTGAGAATTCCTGATTTTGCCCAATGACAAGAAATGTTTTTCAGATGCGATGCTTGGCAGGGAGGGTACAGACAGCTGGTATTTCTGAAATCAGAGTGATTTGAGACTGTATGGAAAGGACTATCAAAATAGAAGTCATATACATATCTACATATATATATATATACACACACACACCCTTGCCTATGTTAAAAATGAAATATTTTGAAATCATTCATTCTTGATCATTTATTACATTGATTTACATGTTTGCACTTCAGTTAGTTTGGATTAGTCCATATCCTTCTGTTTTCTAGGCAGTTGCATTTTCGTGGTTCCCAAATACTGGTATGGTGTTCCCTCTGCCCTCAGACCCTATTTCCTCAACCTTCCACCTCTGAACACAACTCCCCTCTTACATGGGTGTAAATCTAGGCTGTGATGTAAATAAGAGGAGAATCAGACATTTTATCCTATATGGCCCTGTGAATTGTTTTTCCTGCTACACACCTCTCTCTTAGAATCATAGAATCATAGAATATCAGGGTTGGAAGGGACCTCAGGAGGTCATCTAGTCCAACCCCCTGCTCAAAAGCAGGACCCATCCCCAATTAAATCATCCCAGCCAGGGCTTTGTCAAGCCTGACCTTAAAAACTTCTAAGGAAGGAGATTCCACCACCTCCCTAGGCAACACATTCCAGTGTTTCACCACCCTCCTAGTGAAAAACTTTTTCGTAATATCCAACCTAAACCTCCCCCACTGCAACTTGAGACCATTACTCCTTGTTCTGTCCTCTTCCACCACTGAGAATAGTCTAGAACCATCCTCTTTGGAACCACCTCTCAGGTAGTTGAAAGCAGCTATCAAATCCCCCCTCATTCTTCTCTTCCGCAGACTAAACAATCCCAGTTCCCTCAGCCTCTCCTCATAAGTCATGTGTTCCAGACCCCTAATCATTTTTGTTGCCCTTCGCTGGACTCTTTCCAATTTATCCACATCCTTCTTGCAAAACTGGACACAGTACTCCAGATGAGGCCTCACCAATGTCGAATAGAGGGGGACGATGACGTCCCTCGATCTTCAGAAGGTATGGAAGTTATTTTTTTTTTGCACACTCACTGAATGTCACATTCGTATAAGAGACAAGGCGGGGAGGTATTGTCTTACATTGGACCTACTTCTGTTGGTGAGAGAGACAAGGGGCACATACAGCGCTGCAGCTGTACTGATGCAGCTGTGCCATTGCAGCACATCTGGTGAAGACTCAGTGCCAACAGGAAAGCGCTCTCCTGTCAGCATAATAAAACCACCTGTGGGAATGGCGGAAGCTATGTTGGTGGGAGAAGCTATGTTGGTTGAGTGATATAAGTTACGCAGACATAAGCTGGAACATAGTGATAGCCAAGCTTTCACACCACACAGATCTCTTCTTCTGGTCTGGGAAGAAGAGCTCTGTGTGGCTCGAAAGCTTGTCTCTGTCAGCAACAGAAGTTAGTCCAAGAAAAGATACTACCTCACCCACCTTTTCTCTCTAATATCCTGGGACCACACAACTACAGTTACACTGTGTGTATGTTACTCCCTTATTACTTACCTTTGTTTTCTGTCCAACTTACGCATGGAGCCGGATTGTTACCTCACTTACTTTGGTTTTACACCAGTGTAATTACACTGACCTTAGTAAAATTACTTCTGATTTACACTGGTTTGTGTTTAGAATCAGGCCCATGGAGTGTAACACACTACTGTTTACATTATCACTGATCTTGGCCATTTGAGTTTAAAAACCCCATACTCTCCATCTGAGGCCTGGAAACTGCTTGACATTGGCCCTTTAAAAAATATTTAATATGATTTCCTCTCAACTTCTTTCTGGAAAAATATATATTAACCTGGGCTGGATAACATTGTACACCAGCTGTAATCCTCAGCCCACTCCCAACCACACACCCTCTTCAAAAAATATGTAATTATTTTATTGTCTTACTTTGGTCTCCGATCAGGACGACTGGAAACCTATTACACAGTTTTTACAGCAAAGGCAATAAATGTATGCATGGCATGTACAATGACTTCTGACAGGTGCAAACCTTGGCTCAGTTTTAATTGTAAACTTGTTGGTTACCACAGATGCTCAGATGACAGATTCCATTGGCAAGTTAGCAGTGTTGCCAATGAAACCTGCATTCTGATTTCAGACCCCACAGGAATTAATACTGGGGATGCAGATGCATTTGAGCCATACCCATTCATCCCCCAAAATGCCCAGTTAGAGACCAACAAGTCTTTGGCAACAGTTGTTACCTGCTTTTTGCACTGCTGTACAGGTGCCAATCTTGTGTCACTCTGAAAGAATAAAAACACCAATCTGTGGGCCTGAGCCTGACCACCTTACTCACAGCTAGTAGTACTTACACTACTGAATAAAAGGGGACTTTTATGTGAGTAAATGCTACTCAGCATGAGTAGTAGTGGCAGAACCTACAGCTATCACCTACATTATATGAATGAAAGGGGTTTTTCTTAAGCTTTACATTTCCCCACACAGGGAAAAATAAATAACCCAAACTCTATATATGTAGGAGGCACTAAATCAAAGATTTATGGATGGAATATTTTAAACAGTCCAGGGCTTGTGAATTTATGTGTGAGCACCATGATGGGATGAATAAACATCAAAAAAAACTTTTTCTTGTTCTCAGAAAGCCCTTTACAAAATTCTTCCCTTCATAATCTCTTAAGATTTTTAATTTTTCCACCCCCAAAACACAAACAGTATCAAAGGCCAAAGGGTCTAATCCTGCAAACACAACCAAGCATATGCTTACTACACCAAGTAAGAAGCCCCATTAGCGTCAATGGGCCTACTCCAGATAACAAGAATGCAGGATTGAGCCCCACAGACCCTATTCAGCAAAGCACTTGATTAACTTTAAACTTTTCTTTTAAGCTTGACTTCATTGGGATCTAAGCACATGCTCAAATGCATTGCTAAATGGGGATGGATTTACGCATGTTTTTATGTGCTTAAACGTGTGTTTCAGTGCTTTGCTGAATTAGAGTTCAGTGCTGCACCATTGAAATCAATGTTTTCAACAGGAGGCCCTTAAGTCCCAAGGGGAAAAAAAGGTATAATTGAGGGATCCTGTGGGCAGTCCAGGTTTGCAAGGAGATGGATTCTCACAAAGAACTCATAAGACAGGAGTACAAATGCACATCTCTAATGAGCTATAACAAAAGTCCACTAATTTGTTTGTGCAGTTTAGTCGGCGTTTTGATTATTTCCATTGTCCTTCATTTCCTGTACGTGGCTGTGAGGCATTCAGAAAAAAAGCATGAACATTTGCGTGGAGCATCATCTGAAATATCCATTTAAAACGATCCACTTTGTTACAGAAATTAACCTCGTAAGTGGAACCAAGTGTGCAGCACTGACAATAGTTGCTAGCAATCACTTCACTTCCTAATCAGTCTGCTTCTTAAAGCCTTTTAATTTCTTTTTACTAATGACTATATGGCAGATTCTGCATGGACTTACATCGTAAGGGACTCCAATGAAGTAAATGGGTTTGCAGAAAGTATAAGTTAGCACAGAATTTTGTCCAAGATGTCTTAAAGCTGCTCTCATCCTGAAGTATCCCAAAGCCATGACATAGTGTTTAATGTTAGACACATAAACCTGCATTTATGTGCATCTAAGCAGATGGCCTGATTTTCAGACATGCTTCGACTTCAGTCTTGACTCAACCGACAAGCACTCAAGTTTCAAAATGTTGTCTCTAACACTCAACCCCCATTGCCTCCCCTCAGGTAAGGTGGGTCTCTCTCTTCTGGTGCTGAAGTAGCCCTGCCTTAGGGCACAGCTCTGCAAGGATCCGAAACACCTGCAAGTGTTGCCGAGCATCTTCAACTCCCATTAAAGTCAGTGGGAGTGGAGGATACTCAGCACCTGTCAGAAATGCTCAGTCATGTGCAGGATCAGGATCAGAACCTTTACACACAAGTGCAAAGTCCACGGAGATTCCCTTGAGAGTGAATGACCCTGAGTTTAACCCGCTCATTTACATCAGAGTAAACACACAAACACCATATTTTTGTAGGAGGAAGGCTAAAGTCGATGTTAGATAGTTAATCCTTTGACAGAAATGCATGTGTTCCCATTAAAACACAGGTCCAATTATATTAACATAACCCTCACCAATTAAAATCCCCTCAGCACCTTTAAACCTTCTCCACCTTTTATGATGCATAGACCCCACTGGGGTCTGTCTTCTCCACAGCACTGTAGTGGAGAGTCATTAAAGAGGCACTGGCAAGGATTCCTTCTGCAAAACTGCAAAGGATTTATGGAGACAAGAGAGAAAAAAAGTGTTGCACATCCCTAGGTTGGGCTGGCCTAAAACCAGGAAAATCCACCCCCCGCCCCCCCCCCCAAGAGATGTAGCTATGCCGAGCTAACCCCCAGTGTAGATAATCCTAGGCTGACGTAAGAATTCTCCCGTTGAACTAGCTACCACCTCTCGGGGAGGTGGATCATCTTTGCTGACAGGAGAACGCCTCCCATCAAACGGGGTATTATCTACAGTGGCTGGAGCTGTGCTGCTGAAGTGACTTGGGCGTAGACATACCTAGAGAGAGAGAGAGAGAGAGAGAGCTGGCCCTTGTGCATGAAATGCCCCCTGCTGAACTGCTGGCGAAACCCCTGCCCTCTCCACTTTCAAACCCCTTTAAAAATCCCACTTCTATGGGGATGCCTACAACAAACCTTCTGATTCTAAGTGGTGAGCCACAACCTACGTACTGTATCTTTCTAAGCAAAAAGAATTCAAGACACTGGTTCAAATAATTACATATTGAACCATAACCGTGACATAATATGTCTAATTACCGCCTTGACCACTTTACTCCTATGCTACATTACTTCCCCTTCCTTTGGTCTGTTTTTCTGTCCATCTTTTAGCTTGTCAGCCCTTTGAGGCAGGAACCAGACCTTTTTTTTTGTTTGTTTGTTTGGTTTGGAAAGCACCTCGCACATTGTGGGAACTATCATAAGCAAAATCATCCATGAAAAATTTCATCAATCTTTAAAAAAAAAAGACAAATTAATTTGAGACAATTACAAATATTAGAGAAATCATTTGCCACTATGCCTGTACCTCAAGGTGCCATCAAAAATAGAATCCTCATATTTCAAAGGCTCAGGTCCCTACCATTTTAGCTAAGTGACTATCTCCCTTGGCTTTTAGCAGTAAAGAACTAAAGACACGCAGCTGAGCAGTTCTGGTTCCACCCAGTAGAGAACAATGATGCATATGGGCACTAGTCAATTCATTAGAGTCTAAGACCTGGATAAATTGCCTTGAGATGTACATCGCATCTTCATGTACATCCTGGAGTCGAGGCCCTTTTAAAAATTTGGTCTCAACAGCCCTAAAGTCTTGAAGCAACTCAGGCAGTCCATGACAAAAGACTTGATAAGCAATTATGAATAAGAAGCTGTATGATTATCTTATTCTTAGGAGTTTGCACCTGCTGCCTATCACCCTTTCTGTAGCCATAATCCTGTTTGTGATATTATCCCATGGATTGTGCAGCACTCCTGCTTTTGATTATTTGAAAGAAACTATGGAGGCTGGTGATATATGAAAATAGGTAGGCAAAATTGCCATGTGGTGTTGTGATCAGAGCCATTTTGCACCAGCAGCAGGTATAGATTACACTGGCACAGTGGGGCAGTGCAATCTGGAGGAATAAGCAGGGGACTGAGAGTAAGGAAAAGGTCCTGAGTTCCGATCCCAGCTCTGCTAGTGACTTGCTGTGTGATCTGGAGTAAGTCACATGCCTCTCTGCCTCAGTTTCCTCATTAAAATGTCAGGGCGGGGATAATATTTATCTATCTCACAGGTGAGGCATTATCAGTTAATATGTACAGGGTGCTTTGTCCTATGTTATAGGACAACATAAAAAGGGATGTTTGACACAAAGATGTTAGGGCCCCTTGAATAGACGAGACACCTGACTCAGATCAAAGGGAATCAATTCTCTACCTCACCTATCCCGAAGAGTCTCCACTAGGAAGAGGAATAAAAGAGGACGGCTCTCCCTGCAGTCCTTACTCAGCACCTGTTCCTGCCACCATGGGAGTCAATGGCAATACTCCCATTGTTATCAGCAAGAACAGGCTCAGGTCCTCACTCTGTAGCAGGCAAAGCTGTCACTGAATACAGCGAGCCCTTTGCCAGAGGAGGAAATGTACAATTTGACCAATGGCGACATCGGAGTTTGTCATTTCTTTCCCCACCAAAGATGCTGGGGAAAGGCGAAGCTGCAAGAACCTGATGAGACAGAAATATTAATTTGCTGTTATTGCATCAAGTTTGACTAACAAGCTGCATGAATAAATCTGCAGTCTTAAATGGTTACAGTTTCTGCCAGCGCTAAGTTACTATGGCAACCACCACCCATCACATCTTCAGGAATTTCATTAGCAGGGAATAAGGTGGGGGGAATCAGTCTGTCAAGTTACAGGCAGCACTTCCATTTAAAGAGAGAGTCATTTTGGACTTTTTTAAAAAGGTACCTCCTAAAATTCATATCATTCTGTTAAATGAAGCCAGCAACTCTTTTTCCATTTGGGTCTTGGGGAGCGGGATCAATAACCTGCAAGCTGGAACTGCATTTGATGAACTCGCATGTATTTTCCAGTGGCTCAGCATTCAGATGAGCCCATTTGCACACATGCACTGATCAGAGCTGTCACTTCCCTCCCTGCACCCCAATTTGGGAGCATGAAAGAACTGCCACTGATGTGAGAGTTCTTGGTATCTGTCTGGATCGCGGAGGAACTGGCTGATGGATACAAATACCAGGGGAGGAAACCTACTGCTGGGAAGTTATAATGGAGCTTTAGCCAACCACATACACACGTCTACAGAGCCTCAACATTTAATATTCTTGTGATTGGAATGAGCTCTCTGGTTCCATACAACACACAGCCTCCCTCTCCTCCTCAAAGCCCTTTCTCTCTCTCTCTAGTTCTTCCCCACACTCTTGTAACAAATAAAGATAAACCCAATATAGAAAGCCAAACCAAAAGAAAAGGGGGGGGGGGAAGGGGAGGACTGACGATACTGTGTAGACCCAGAGATGAGAAAACCTATTGTGTGTACAAGTAGACCTCTCTTACCTGTTCCTCTCCCCACCAAGTTATATTGACTCAGATTTTATTTTCTTACTGGCCCAGGTGCCCCAACTGCAGAGTCATCACAGAAGGGGATGTCGGTGGACAATTACAGAAATTACGGGGTACAAATTAGAGGGAAGAATCAGCTGATAGCAGCCTGAAGAGGGGCAGCCAAAATGGGTACAATAGAATAGCTGGGGTAGAGGAGGTTGTAAACCTTGGAAAAAGGTTAAGATGGGTAGGGATGGGACTTCAGGTTGGGCCAATGCTTATCCTTTCTAAGCCTAGTATTACAGCTGATCAAGTAGAGAGAGAAAAGTGGTCTGTAGCCATTCATTCAGACTTAAAGCAAAAGTCCTTTGGATTAGCCCCTTTGAACCGTTCTGTGTTTGATCTCTACTGATATGCAAGCACTCAGGACTATCTGCAAATTCTCACAGAAAGAGAAAGACAATAATGGTTTCAAAATGGGTCATTTCTCGGTCATTTTATATATGGCTCAGTATCTCTTAGGCAGCATCTGTGGAGATAGTTGAGTAAGATGATCCATAATTCCCTCCTCACTTTTACCAGTTTTACATTACTGTAACTCCATTAACATCAGCGAAGTTATCTCCCATTCACAATTACACCCATGTCAGTGAAGAATCAGACCTATTATAAAAAACACATCAAAAATTAGATTTTTTTTGGCTCGCGCTAAGTGAATCATAATTAACTCAGCAGTTGTGACATTTACTATCACAATTCATGGTGTACTTGTGAGTTATATAAATCATCCAGTCTGGGAACAGAAAGTATCATGTAATATATCTAACTAAGCAAACAACCACAACCTCAGTTTAGAATAGTGAATTGCAACTATTCAAAAAAGAACTGTTTGTAAAATGATCTGCAACCCAGTTTCATTATTCATGGAAGACGTTTACAGACAATTTAAAACAACAAATAAATCCAAACATTTTGTGCTCTGTCTGTAGCTCATTCATGAGCTGGAGAAAACAAAAAGCAAAATCTGTGGAAAGAATTGCCTCTATGGTTGGCTCTATCCAGTGTACCCCTGAGGCTAGTGACTTAAAAATCATTTAATGCATATTCCAGAAAGAGACCAATATTTGCTAAACTGTATCAGCAAAGCACCCAAAGCAACAAAGGTAAACAAATTATTTGTTCAGGACTCGTCTGCAAGTTCAGAGAGGAGTTCTGGGGAAAGTTTCACCTTATTAGCATTGCCCTCTCCTGCATCTCCTTCTAGACTGCAGACTCATGAAGCTAGGGATTTACAGTATCTCATTGACAGAGCAAAATTCAAGAAGAAATCGAAATTTGTAAGTGACTTTGCAACGTGTTTGTTTTCAACTCTTTGTCAGAGCAAAACAGATTTCCTAAAGTAAAACTGAAGCCTATGCAGTCCTTTCTGAGAGCCTGTTGACTTCAGTGGACTTTGGATCTAGCCTTAAGGTAGCCATGGAGCTTTAATGTGGCTTGAGCTACCTTGTTACTAGAGAAAGCCTACCTGAAATCAATGGGAGTTGAGGGTGCTCAGTACCTTTCAATTGCCCAGACAAACCTGGTACACCATACTGAAACCATAGCCCAAGCACACTCATCCACTGAGGCCTGAACAGACAGAACATTTCTGATGGAAAGTTAACATAACACCTAGGCAAGAACAGATTCTCAGATGAATCTTTCTATTAGAATTAATACACAGAAGCAGTATTTAAAATAACAGCAACAGCAGCAGCAGCCGCCGCCACCTTCTGACAGCCCTGAGACCAGGAACCAAGAACTATTGGGAGCTCAGGTCATCTCTGGCCTGTTGATTGTACTCCTGATAGATACTCTGGCAGGTATTGTCCAAAATAGACCTGACTGGAGAGCTCTCCAGTACTTAGGCATGATGGAGTGAGTGGCAGCCTTAACACAGAGTGGTATCTCTTTTCTCTTCTCACTTTAAGACAGGATCCTAATGCTACTTCAGTAGCACCTTCACGACTTGAACTTCCTTTGACCAGCAGCAATAACGATATGAATACCACATGAACAACAAAGGAAGCCCTGGTTCAACTGTGCTGTGGTTCTCGGGGTGGCTTGAGCTCCAGTGCATTTCAGTATCCCAGACATAAGAACAGCCATTCTGGGTCAGACCAAAGGTCCATCTAGCCCAGTATCCTGTTTTCCGAGAGTGGCCAATTCCAGATGTCCCAGAGGGAATGAACAGAACAGATAAATATCAAGTGATCCATCCCCTGTCGCCCATTCCCAGCTTCTGGCAAACAAAGGCTAGGGACACCATCCCTGCCCATCCTGGCTAATAGATTCATAGAGGATAGCCATTGATGGACCTATCTAGTTCTTTTTTGAACCCTGTTATAGTCTTGGCCTTGCCAACATCATCTGGCAAACAGTTTCACAGGTTGACTGTGTGTTGTGTGAAGAAATACTTCCTTTTGTTTGTTTTAAACCTGCTGCCTATTAATTTCATTTGGCGACCCCCAGTTCTTGTGTTACGAGAAGGAGTAAACAACACTTCCTTATTTACTTCCTCCACCCCAGTCATGATTTTATAGACCTCTATCATATACACGGTTTGGGGGGTTAGCATATCAGCCATCCTGACTGATCACTCATTCCCCAACAGAGGAATATTTTCTGTCACCCATACTTACTGCCTGGACTTCTTTTTTCTTTCTAGATATTCTGTAGGATTCTCTCAAAACAGTTGTGCGCACAAACGATTACCATCCAGCCACCTCCCTTTACTGTCTGAATGGCTCTCCAACAGAAATGAGCTCACAATGCAAGATCTCAAAGAGAAAAAACTCAGCTGAGACTGCCATAAATTTCTCAGGGCTTTAATGCAAAAGTCAGCCAGTCAGTCTGGGGGCCTGTCAGCAAAAATGGGTGAGATTTGGGATTGTGGAAAAACCCAAACCACATAAAACTTGCCTGGTTTTGACTTGGGAACATTCTGTACAACACTATCCTGAACCCTCCCTACTCACAGATAAGGACAAAAGAGAGACTAAGCCATATTCTTTCATCTTAGACATCTTCACGCTAGTACTCAAAGCCCCACATTGCTGATTATTAGGGTGTGTCTACTCCAGGAAGCCTACTATGTTGGGGCCTCATGGAAAAATCCTATAGAGTTTAACATCCCATACAGTTCTACAGAAACTACTGTAAAAATCTATGGGCTAGATCCTTGGCTGGAGCAAACCAGCAGCTGAGGATTTGGCCCATATATTAACAGAGAAACAACCTATCAGACAGAATAGAGAATTACACCTCTGCTACCTAGGCTGGTCCTGAAAAATGTCAATAGGAAGTTAGAGACACAATGTGGGTGAAGTAATATTTTTTATCAGCCACCATATCTCTCTAATATCCTAGGACTGACATGGCTACAACACTGCATAGGACAATGGGAAGTTGTCATTCCCTAATAAATTCTGAAGGATTTTTCCATAGGAGGCAGGCCACATTACAATATGGTAGTTCCCCCAACACTGCTAAAATATCATTTGGTCATGTGGTTGCAAACAGGACCTTTGCTGTGCTCCTTGCCCCATTGAAATTTTGCCTGTCTCTTGTACATGGGCATCTGCTTGTACTCTCTCCCTGGACCTCACTTGCACGTGCGTACAGGCCATGTCTAATAATGATGATGATAATAATCATTGCTGTTTTGTTTTTAGGACATTAATACCAAAAGGCCCCAACTGAGATCAGAGCCCCAGAGTAGGAGACAGTGCCTGCCTCACATACATTACAGCCTAAATAGACAAGACAGTCAAAGAGTGGGAGAAAGGAGAATCAGACAAATATAGAGATGGGCAACTGAGTCATGGAGCAATTAGATGAGTTGCCCAAGGTCATAAACAAACCCCACCTTTCCAGGAATACACAGCTGAGATCTGGACAATATTAAACAAAATGCAATTTTAGATCTCTAAAAATTTCTATATATGGCAAGTAGGAAAAAAAACATATGTACAAGAGAAATAAAAAGAAACATGATACATAGGGCATGATAACGTCAGATGGATTTTTCTGTTTTATATTCCCCACCCAATCCTTTCAAACCAGCCTCTCCAGTGTCAGTTCCCATGAATATGTAAAACATTCCCCAACACTTCAGAAACCCATTTTTTTCCCCCATCTGTAAAAAAGTAGGGTGGGTAATTATCAGAACCTGATTATGAGCTCTCAAAAAACACTGGACAAGCTGATTTGTGCTCTCCATGTCTGACTGAAAGCAACTGAGCACGATCCTCCTGCTGTAATTATTATCATCACTCACTCTTCACTGCGGCAACAAATTATTATTTTTAAACAAATATGAAAAACAGAATTAACTCTTTCCAGAGACACTTCACTCTGCAGTTTCATAGCAAGACATTGCTGCAGGTGAAAGCCAATGAGGAAAAGGTTTACCCCGCCCCATTTTGAGTTTTTATTTCTCTCGTTAAAATATTTTGGAGTGAAAAGTAGAACAAGGGACGGGTGACTTGGGGCAGAGATTCATTTCCAGATGCTAATTTGATGCCTTACAGGAGCCTGATTTGCAGCAGGTGGGTGCTCAGCACTTTCTGAAAATCAGGCCCTATAATGGGTCTCAGAAACTGAATCAAAATCACTAGTCATGGAAAATCTCGGCCTTGTTAGTGTTCGAGAAAGTGAAGAGATTCACAGAACCGGCTAGATTCAGGTACGTATCCCGGGTACCATGAATACTTTCTGTGTAGCCTCAACATGTCTACCAATGTGCCTCCAGGTTGATGCTCCCTTTGATTCCATTTCTATCCCCAACAGAGCTCTGCTAGCACCCCTCAGTCCCAAACTGCAACACCCCCTGCCTCAGTGTATGCGGGGGGCGGGGGGACAATGATTGTGCATTTCTGCTCAGCAGGAGACCGTGAATCCAGCAAGCTACAAAGCAATGCTAGGAGGAAATATTTTAAAAGAGAGAACAAGAAAAAGAAACATCAGTATGGGCCCGATCCAGGGTTCATTTCCTCCAAACCCCAACAGATGGAGCTCTAGTAGGTGCTTTATGTTGTTCAGGAACATCAGCCTGGTTGTAGGTCAATGAAAACAAAACCAGTTCTAAGTGGGCCAATCACCTTCTGGTGTCCAAAACTCCTTTCTGCAGAGAGTGAGTGAGCAAGCTATGAATGTTAAGTCCGAAGTTGGAAGAGTGTGGCATAATTTCTCTCTTAGTCTAGCCCTCCCTGTCTTTATACCATGCACATCCCGGTAGCATTTGAGAGCCATTAGGCTGGATAGCTGCAGTAATTCTTTTAACTCAATGAGGAGCAATTCATACACAGGGTTAGTAACTCTTAGCTCTTTTCAGCCATAAACCTCATAGAACTTAGCAGTGGATTAGCCCATTGTTAACAGATGAGAAAACTGAAGCACAGGGGAGCGAAGTTTCTTGCCCAAGGTCACACAGCAAGTCAGTTGCAGAGCTGTAAATAGAACTTAGCTCTCCTGACTGCTCTATCCGCAGATGCATCCTACATGCCTTCCCCACCCTCCCCAGCCCTATTCCCTGTGGTGACGTTTGGCCCTTGATTATGCATTGCAAGCTTAAGCTCTGGGAGGAAGCTCCTGAGCCTCAAATAAGGAGGAAATGCAGCTGGGAGGAGGAAGCAACGATCAATAAGCACATGGTTTTTAATGAGTTCAATATGTGGCCAGTATC
Organism: Eretmochelys imbricata; assembly: GCF_965152235.1. Lineage (NCBI taxonomy): Eukaryota > Metazoa > Chordata > Testudines > Cheloniidae > Eretmochelys > Eretmochelys imbricata. The sequence goes on from NC_135579.1 coordinate 19,899,999, forward strand.
TCCGGGAAATCTGTTTGCAATTGTTCCTTATTAAAGGCAAATGACAAGCTGTTTTCCAGGCATAAACCTCCTCCTCTCTTCTCTAGGATGCCAAGGCAATTATTCATGGCATTATTTCTTCGCTCTCGTTCCTTCTCTCAAAGGGTTCTCCCACCCACATGCAGACATTACATAGGCAGCCTTGACATTCGCAGCATGGTTATGGTGGCAGAAGTTAATAACTAGAGTATTGCACCATTAAAACAACAAGCAGCTTAATAGGGGGGCAGGGCCTACTTACTGCTAAGTAATACTTTGCCCCAAACAAAAGAAAACAAAGAAAAGGCAAAAAAAATCGTAGTTTAATAGCAACTGATCTGTCTGTATCTTACCCCATTGTTCTGAGTATTGCAAAAAAAGTATGTTATGCAATTAGCTGTACATATGCTCCCTGCAATATCTGGGAATGAGAGAGGAAATTAAGGTTAGGAGCACAGATAACTGAAGACAAGGTTTTTTAGACAAGGTGTGCAAATACCTGCATAAATTGTGCATCTCATTTGCACATGCAGTTACCATGAGTAAGGCTATGATTTAGTCATGGGTATTTTTAGTAAAAGTCATGAACCGGTCATGGTCAATAAACAAAAATTCACGGGCTGTGACCTGTCCATGACTTTTACTAAAAATACCCATGACTAAATCTTGGGTGGGGTGCCACCGCTGGGGGGAGGGCGCAGGAGCACACCCTGGGAGGCCGCTGCTGGGGGTGGCTGGAGCTGCCAGAGGCTGCTGAGCAGCAGCTGCTCTGGCGGGCCAGGGACTACTGCTCGGGCAATCCCTGGGGCTACCCGCACACACCGCTGCTCAGGTGGTCCCCAGGGCTGCCTGAGCAGCAGCTGATGTGGCTGTTCCTGGGGCTACCTGAGCAGCTGGCCCCAGAACAAGTTGCTTGGGCAGCTCTGGGGTCAGCCGCACCAGCCACTGCAGAAGTCACGGAAAGTCACAGAATCCGTGACTTCCACGACCTCCAGGATAAACACAGAGCCCTAACCATGAGTGCAGGTATACATGCATCTGATTAGCCCTTTGCACATGCAGTGGGTATGTGCACAAATTAGAAATGTATTCCTCACGTAAACAGACTGAAAAGCTGGCCCACGTCACCCCGGCTTTTGCTAAAGGGCTTATCATTAGAGCTAAGCTAATTATTCACTCAGTGAATTTAGCCTCTTCTTCTGCTTGGAGAAGGTCCGGGAGCAGATTACAAATTCCCAATACATTCAATATTCAAAATTGCTCACGTCCTTGGTGACACTAAGTAAATTTGAAAGTGTAGAACTGCAAAAACCAAATGCCCCCCACACCTGTTCCCAAAAAAGAACCATTATTAATCTGCCACTAAGCATCTCCACTTCTGTGTTCTCTATTTAAGACAAAAGATGGGCTCTGGAAACTGGGATGTGGATTTGGTTTTGCAAACTCTGGTCAGTTGAGGCTCCCACAAGACCCGATACGCATATAGATGGAACACACTGCATGCATATTTCCCCTCTTCCCCCATGAATGGAGGTCAGTCACCTCTACACCATTCCCAACCCATCCATCCTCCAAAGGATGTTTCACAGGGACCCTGTAAGGGGAGCATGCAGAGGGTGGGTTGGCTGGGGTCAGTGCAGATGCACACTGACTCCCTCCAACCCTACAGAGATTCCTAGGGAAAGATGTATGCTGTATCAATATTGTCTTTTCTATATAGCCCTCATCTGGGGCCCAGAAGCAACCATGGCTTTCGGAGTCACTTGAAGTCTGGCTTCAATGGAGCTACACTTGAGAAAAAAGAACCAGCTGGTGGTGTGGAGGCACCAGGCCCTCAGTGTAGATGTCCTGGTATCCACAGGATCTAGGTAAGACTCAGCCTTTTCCAAAGGCGTGCCAAATCCTGCACCCCTTAACAGTCATAGAGGAAGTATGAGAGGGCCCCATGTAAAGATTTCCTCCCCCATACCCCAGTCCCCTGGATTCTTCCCTGTCACAGTCTCCAGGCTGCTCATGAGCACAGCTAACCCTGACTGACCACTTTGCCTGTTTGGCCGAGAAACTCAGCAAGGCTGTTCTTAAGCCAAACAGCAACAATTGATCTCTGGCTACTCAATGCTTATGCCCGCAGCAGCAATCGCTCCCATGTCTGCCTCATCTCCAGGCATGCTCCTGCCCTGCTTCCCTTCTGGCTTCCTGACTCCGAGTCTGACCCCCAGCTTTAATTCCTGACTCCTGCTCCCACCCCTGGCTCCAGCTCCTGACTCACCACGACTGCTCTGACCACTAGGCCTGGCTCCTGCTCCAACCACTAGGACCAACCACCCACATCCTGGTTCGTGACATTCCCATGGGAGGCAATGATCAGGACCAGAGTAAGGACTTCATGTTCTGGGCCCCTACTTGGAGACACTTCATTCCAGAGGGTGCCGTATAGTTTTAGTGGAGAGGGCAGAGGTAAATAAATATGAGTCTGAAATGAAGTATGATCAGGTGAGCCATAAAGAAATCAATAGACATTTTTTGCTGTTCTAAAAGCAGGAGGGACATGTTATCTCAGTTGGGTTATATTTATGTCAAATAAGCATTCTGTCTCACACATGTATTGTTATAGCAATGACTGACTCATTCCACCTTCCAAGTTATTTTCTTAACTATTCCTTTTGTTTTGCTTTATTTCAACCTACAAGGAGCCAAACGTGCTGTGTCGATTTCCCATTTCATACTATGAGGCTGCAAGTTATTTCCATGTGTGCACACGCATTCACGCACTGTCTGCAAATCACTGCAAATGCACAGAGCAACCTGGGAATAACATGCTCCCCATAGCTTCCTTCCTCAATGTCTAACAAAAGACCCCAGGAGAAATTAGCCTTTCAGAGAGTCCTAGAAACATTAGCCCTAAATCTACTGAGGGGGAAACCTCTCAGTGCAGCAAATGCATTCTGTTTATAGGAGCAAAGAAAATGTGTGTCTTTGAGAGGTAGGGGGAAAGGTCTTTCAAAAAATAGGCCTATAAATAAATCTGTGAACATTGATTGGTTATGCTTTGACATGGTGAAATAGGGAATGTGAATTAATATGCCAACATTTACCAAACAAGCTATGGTAGTGACAGTCCCTGTGAGTGATGCAGAACTGCTAGTGTAAGATGTCGTATTTTCTTTGTCTGTACAGTCTCTTCCCCCACTCACCATTAAACACACACACACACACGATAGGGGACAAACTAAATAGCAGAGCAATCTGAGGCTAGGTGAAAGCTTTGTTACTATGGGCTCAGTGTTTAGTCTCTGAACAGCAGTGTATACAAGGGGTGAAATTAAAGGCTGTTAGAGTGATTGCATCATTCACTCTTTTTTTCCCCCTTTAGATGTTCATTTAAAGAGAGAAAAAAAGATGAAAGCTTTTAACCTGAAATAGCCTGATTGACTGATGCTGATAACCCTACCTAAGAGGAGCAACAGGAAAAGCTGTGACAATGATAGATGAAAAAAATTAAATCAAATCAGTGATGAAGAAATATCAAGTAAACTAAAGCAGGTAGACTGTAACCAGGTCTACATAGAAATCTAAATAGACATATAGGGTCAAGATTTGACCCTATTGAAGTCCATGGGAGTTTTGCCATTGACCTCAAGAGGGGCCAGAGCTTCAGCCATAAAAGTATAACTATCTTTTTAATTTCTGGATATTGAGTGAGATTTTCAAAAACTGTTCAGGGACAGATTTTCAAGAGAACTCAGCTCCCACTTAGGTACCAAAATAAGTGGCCAGATTTTCATCAGTGCTCAGCCTGCTGGAAACTGAGATGACCTGGAAGTCTGGCCACAAATGTCACAGTTGTAGTGGCTGGCTTCTGAGTGTTTATTTGTGTTATTTTGTTTAAATCTGAACCAATAGCCGGAAGCAGGTAAAATTAAAAATTCTATTTGAGGTTGGGTCTTTAACAATGTTGCTTAGATGAGAAATATCTTAGCTTGTGCAATCATTTTTAACCTCAGTGCCTATATGCTCCATCTGCAGTGTAAGCGTTTATTTTCCCGCAAAGTGCTCATGTACCCTACATTTCCACGTACACTCCAGTACAATTGATAGTATTTTTTGTTGCAGGATCAGGTCCTAAATGGAATTATTTTACCCCATTTGCTGTTGAAGGACCCTGAAGTCATTAAACCAGAGCGAGTGTCTTTCTAGGTTGACTTTCTCGAAATATGGGGTTTAAATAAAGACTATCCATAAAGAAAACTGGGGGAAAGGTAAGGTTTTCTAGGGAAAGAGGAGGGGATGTGAGGAACAGAATAGGCCAGCCATTTTTATTTTATTTTTGTTTAAGTCGTTGTCAATATGTTAGCTGTGCCATCTGGCATCTGTGATAAATTAGACGTGTGTGTAATTGCAAGCTGCAGAGAATTTTTAAAAGGCTGGAAATTTCTCTATCTAGGCTAGGTTCTTATATGGCCCTCATCACTGTAATAACCGAGTACAGAAAAGCACTATTTTCTTTTTAACACTGACCTGGGACAAAAAGACCTCTGGCTAGTTATTGTCTTTTTCATTTCATTTTATCTGAACAGCAGAGCAAGCTTGGAGTCTCCCTCCCTCATACCCCGCATGAATATTTCATATACATTTTAGAGACCCAGGGAACATAAAACTCATCTATTTTTCAACAAATTCCTTCCTTCTGTTACAAACCTCACTACAGATTAGTAAACGAACGAAAGAATATTAAAAATCTGACTTACGTTTCAGCATTTGTCCTCTTCATTTTTTATTTATTTATTTATTTTTACATTTCACTTGTCATAGGCAATTAAACTACATTGGTTGGTGGTGCATTTGTTTGTAGCAGGCTACTGGCCGCTTTCTGCTCTTCATGCATTTACTCAGCACTTTTATAGTGTAGGTTCACAATGCTGTACAGGATTGTTCTCCTTAAAATGAAAACAAATCCAAAGAACAAGGGTTCATATTAGAGGCTTTGCAAAAATCCTTTCATTGTTTGTGTTTGGTTGGTTTCTGGGCAGCTGTAGCTCACGAAAGCTTATGCTCAAATAAATTGGTTAGTCTCTAAGGTGCCACAAGTCCTCCTGTTCTTTCTGGGCAGTGTTGTTGTGTGTCTATGGGTGTCAATGTGGTTGTTTGGTTGGCTGAGGGCTCCCCACCGCCCAAAACATTTGATCCTAAAATCCAAATCAAAGTTAAGGCCCAGACTTCTCATTACAGCAGGAGAGAAGGGCAGATGGGGCACCAATTATGAATGCCTGAGTCACAGGGCAATGCTGTACCACCCTGAGCCCTGGCTTTCTTTACAGCAGCCAGAGGATGCTCTAATTTACACCATCTGGCTACAGTCCCTAAGGGAACATATATCAACTGCGCAATGCTAGAGCACAGCGCACTCAGGCTATGCTCCCTACCTACCGCAACACACACCCTGCACTGGGGCCAAGTGGGGATGGCACAGTGCTAAGATGACCAGCTCCATGCCAGCTGACAATTTCCCCCTGTGCCAGGGAAGTTATCAGCTGGCCAGATCTGAATGGTTTCCAGCTCCTCTGCGCAAAGGGGCCAAAATGCAAAGGCGAATCTAGCCCTAAATCTAAGACTATTTGTTAGTGTCCTTCAAAAGGTGTTTGGCCTAGAATGGGTGCTGCTAGCTGAATTTACAAGGAAACTATCAACCCATTTAAAGATCAAATGTGATCTGCTGGTATATTGTAATAATCTAAAGGATAACGGTTTCCACATTTGAAAAACCCACTTTTAAAATATCCCACTATTTATTTTAAAAATCCATCTATTACCGAGAAATGTTTCCATTCTGGTGTTGCTGTATCACAATGTGTGCAGCAGAACTTGCCTGTCACACCCTCTTCTGCAGTGAGCTCCAAACCACAGGGACAGAATACAAAGATGAAGCAGTGCCTGGCATTTTGTTAGCATGTGGCCAGCTCCAAAGAGACGTGCAGGTTCCAGCTAATGGAGTAAAGTCACCCATGGAACTGGGGAGAATGGGGGGAAGACGCCTTATCAGTTGGGTTTTGGTTTTGTGAACTTACTACCAGAATTCATTCAGATTTGGGTCCCATTTCTCTGAAGACACTCCCCTCTTGCAGCCCTCCCAAAAATGTAGGACTCTAAATAGGTCTGGCCAAAAAAAAAAAAAGAGGGGTGGGGAGGCTGTTTTTTTGTTTTAATGGAATACTCTCCCTAGGGAAGTGGTAGACTCCCCATTGTTTGGCACATTCAGAATAGGACTAGACAAAGGACTAGTGAATAAATGTAAAATAAGGAGTGTTTCACCATTTTCAGGGAGAGGAACTCAGTGGCCAATAGGTCTATTTCATCTCTAATTTCACTGAGTCTCTAAAATCCAGAGTAGTTCAGATTGGAGACATTTATTCAAATCCTTCTCCCACAAAAGTACTGGGATTCCAATCATCTCCACTCACCCAATGTTAATGCACAGAAGAATAAACACAAGGTGGCCTTTTCCAGTGCTAGCAGGAAAACCAAACAGAAGAGGTTTATTTGCCATGCAAAGAGGGACAAGATCAGCACGAAGAGATTTGTGTTCTCCAGATCCCAAGACGGTGTTCTGAACAATGGGGGTGGGGGGAAAATCCACAAAACGGGTGTGTCAGACATGATGCCAGCCCTGGAGTAAAAGGACCCAATGGATTTACACCTGCCTACCCCAGTTCTGAATTTGGCTGGAACCTCAACTGAATCTGCATGAAAAGCAAACATGAATAACGAGGGTTGAGAAGGCATCTGCAGTAGCTAACAATGAATATTGGCCTGTACGAAATCTCAAAAGAACAGGTTAGGAAAATGTGTGGAACTGACTAGTTAACTAGACCGCAATGTGTGCAAATTTAGCTGGATGTGATACAATAGAAGCCAGTGGACCTAAGCAGTACAGAAGAGAAACCTGGGCCCGTAACCGTGGAGGCATGTGCCGTTTTAAGTGCACTAGTAGGCTCAGTACAGACCTTTAGCCTTGGGGATCATGTTCAGAAACCATCACGCACAACCTTAGTGGAAACAAAGTTTGTATCTAGTTCAAAAAAATGTCACTGTCTCCTGGCTAATAAAACAGACATAGAAGTCAGGACTGGTTTAACAACCTCCTTTCTCAGAAGTTCCCAACCATTAAATTTCAAGGGTTGCTACTTTGATCTTGGGAGAACTAGAGAAGTTTTTTTTATTCCACCAGGGCTCTACAGCACAGTCTATAACTCTCCTACTGTGGGTTGTTTTTGTTTCTAACTCGTCTCTAATTATTTTGTATGGGGGGGGGTGGAAAACACATTATAGATTTGAGCATCTCTTCAACTGAAAACAAGAAAGCAAAGAGGAAAAACAATTTGGTACAGTAGGTAAGTGTTTTGTTCGTCAATCAGATAGGAGATAAGTTACTATATAAAAAAAGACCTTTGAATTTCCAAAGGAGAGCGAGCCAATAAAAAGCACCATTTCTCTGAATGCAGCACAGAGTCAGTGCAGTCCTTTTCCTTAGCCCATTCCCTCCTCTTCTCATTAGTTCAGATAGCTTTCATAATGCTAATTCCTTAGGTGCTTCCATCTTTATTTCCCTTGAAACCGCTGCTGAGAAAATAGAAGTAGTCCCTTTGCGGTGGATTGAACCCCATAGTGCTCCTGCCAATATTAAGTCTCCTGCTGACGCCAGGTGGAAGGGACAGTTCTAAAGCTGGGGTAGTTGTTTCATGCTCATATGAACAGAGGAATGAGGCCAGGAGATCTTGTTTAGGCTTGTCCCTCAGTTTTATGTCAGACATTTATTTCGCATATAATTGGCTATGCTTAAGGGTGAATCCAGCTTCCTCTGAAGCCAATAGAAAAACTCCCACTGACTTTACTGGGAGTTTGAGTTGGTCTTCTAGGTTTGAGCTTTAAATGGGCCTTCGCCAGCCCCCTTTTTTACCCACTTCTTGATGTCGCGTAAGCAGCTATCTATCTGATTTGAAGTCACAATAAGATAATTTGATGCTGCGTGGCCTCGTTTGCACCTCCAGAATGGAGACCACAGTTACCTATGGGCAAAAAATGTGGACAAAAGAAAGGTAGGGTGGCTTTTAAAAATAACGCTGTTTTCTCATTTTTAAAGAGTTGATCAGAAGACTTTCTATAATACCCCATTGTTGTAGCACAACCCACATTACTGTACACTGCTTTGCAGCTGTTTTTTAAAAAATATGAAAGAGAGAAGACACATGCCAGGGGGCAGAAAGGGGAAGAGGAAAGCTCTAGAATAAATTAGTTTCTCCAACAGTCTATCCCTGAACTTCTCAACAGCAACATGGTCCAATGGGCAGAGCACAGGACAGGAAGCTGGGAGATATGGGGTGATATCCTGTCTCTGTTTAAGACAATGAGAGTTTTGTCATTGATTTTGACCATGGGATCTAGTCCACAGACTCAGAGTGTGGCTTTGAGCAAGTCATATGTTTGTCTATTTGTCTCAGATGGGGAAACCGAGGCACAATCATACAGATTCTGACTTAAAACATTATTAAATGTAATATATAAGTGGTAGGCATTATAGCCATTCCTATTAATTAACTGATGTGTGTTACATTTGCTACAGTATTCCACAGCAACAGTCCCAAACACTACCGCTTACAACAGCATCACTGTGCTGCCCTGTGCTACTGACTGTGGAAGATTTTAAAGCGACTTGATAATTAAATTCAGCCTCTGCTATAAAAAAATTAATTTATTCTGCAGCCATTTCTCTCTCTCTCACACACACACACACACACAGAGTCTCGGAGAGAGAGAGAATCAGAATCCAAATAATGGGTGAGCATTTTGTGGATGTGTAAATGCCCAGCTTTATGCCACAGTTGTCTTTATGGGCTTCCTGATGGATCAGTGCATAACAAAAACCTGTTTCCAGCCCTTTCTGGCTACTAACTTGAACTGAAGACAAATTATCAAGGACCCTAAACAGCACAAAGGTGTCATCTGATGATGTTCATTAGCCAGTCAGATATTTCATTAATGTACCGCATACCCGTTACCTATTTAAGTAGGGAACACCACTCACAAGCACAAATGACCAGAGGTATGTTAGCATTTGAACGGGAATATACATCATTCCTCATTTCCCTCCCCCCCACTCAACTAAAAATAGCACGATATGTGATCTGCAATTTAATGTGAGGTTAACAAAAGGTATGTGCAATTTGCAGAACACAGACTGGTAACCTAGCAACAGGATGCAGCTATTTGAAGCTGTCTCTGGTCAAAACAAAGCAGAAGAGAGGACTCATGCTTTTCTTGCCAGGAGAGGGGTGGAGATGGTGAGGAGGAGTGGGGGGGTGTCATTCTGTTCCCAAGAAAACAGTAAAACATCGACTGTATCAGCACCTACACCTTGTTTCTTTTTTCAATCCTTCTTCAGTACAACATGTAGACAGCATATCTGGTCTGATTTTCCTGAGTGCTGAGGTCCCACAGGCATTAGTGGGAGGGAAAGCGGGGCTTGCATGGTATTATGGTAAGGGAAAAAAGGGTTTTTCTAAAGAAAAATGCCTACATTTTCAGTATGCTTGTAATGATTCATATACTAGACACTAACAGAATGGTTTGTGTTTCTCACCTTCTTCATACACAGAGAAGTTCCACGTTCGGAGTAAGGAGAACCTGACAGGACTGAAGGTATGATCCTGCCCCACTGACTTCAGCAGGTGCAGGCCCTCATTTAGGAGGAGCATGACAATGCTGCCCCCTAACTGAATGGTGACTATGAATTGACCTGGAGTGCACCTTGCCCAGGACTGCCTCAACTGCGTTACCAGCCTGTTCAGACCTTGCCTGCAAACTGCGGTAGTGTGGTTTAGTGGTTAGACCATAGACCGGGGAGTCAGACAGATTCCTGTCACTAGCATTGAATCAATGTATGACCTTGAGCAAGTCACTAATCTCACCAGGCTTCAGTTTTCTCCTTTGTACTATAGGAATAATGAGATTTACCTCCCTTGAGTGAAGCACTTTGAGATCTAAATATGAAAAGTACCAATAAAAATGCAAAGCCTTATCATGATATTTTTTTAAACAGCCTTTCTATCCCAGTTCCCAGCCTCTTCACTGCACAGATTGACAACTGTGCTGAATTCAGATAGGACCACACACGGCCCTCATGAGACTAGTCTCAGAGCATTTCATTTGTGTACTAAGCTGGGACATGGAACCAGGTCTCAGCAGAGGTGGAAGGTAGGACAGTGGGTTACTAAACCACCTATGGAATCTGTACATATTCATCCCAGGTATGATCTGTGATGCTGGATAGAAGTTCCTGCAATAAAGAGACCATTGGAGTTGCATGATATTGACTGTTCTGAACTAGTCACAGTAAATAACAAAATCTCCTGCTGGAGATGAACAACTAAAGCAATTCTCCAGTGAGTCAGGGATGTGGATACCCCAGTGCCAAAAGAGCAATACAAAACCTCACACATGGCAAGATGCTTCAGAACATTGAGGGGGGTCCTGGGTGTCTGTTGTTTCATCATTTTCATTGTCAATTAAAAGATGCTATTGATGGAGTTGTCAAGATCAATAGACGGCATTTTCCCCTTTCCATCCTTACCCCAGATTTTTTTTAAATTCATCTAAATGCACATTACAGTTATACAGGCCCATAAATTAAAGTGTCAGATGAAAGGGGCAATGGAAGTCCATGGAATGTGCGCAAATGACTCATTCCTTGATGCCAAAATTACTAATAACACTTCACATTAGCCAGCGTATCTTTCAGCAAAATCCTATGAGCAAAAGTGATCTATGCACTGTTCACCCAGGGATTCCCTTGCATTGATCTGGAAAGGCAAGCAATTCGTTTCCATAATTTATCTTGAGTATGGCTCTGAGTCCTTTAAAAGCATTTGCATTCAGCACAACTAGCTGTGATCTTTTTCAGTTGGACAGTTGAATTTACATGAGACTTCTATATATACACAAAGCTTTAGCCAGAATCTTTAAACTTGGGCTGCTCCTTTAAGAATAAATGCTAAATTAGACTTATATGGGTGGATTCATTTTACTCCTTTTAATAACTGTGCATAAAAGCAGATTATACCATGCTCAGATTGCTAGTAAATGAGATGACCTGCTGATTCCCAAATCCCAAGCCAAGCATAACGAAGACAGCTGAGCAGCGGGTCCCCTTTCCAGTCATCCCTTCAGCAATCTCAATCTTTATGGACCCCCTCCTCTTCCTAGTATTGAATAAATATTCTTTGGTTCTCTGTGCAAATGGACGACCCTGAGTCTTTCCTTGACAATACCCACAGCACTATGCCAAAAGAGAATGTCACCTCTGTTGACCTCTCGGGTCAGTTCATGCATTCATTTCACATGAAAGGCCTAACAAGCAGGGGAGTAGAAAGACAGAAAGACAGAAAGCTCTTTAATTCACGATTTTAAAGCTGATTTTAGGCTTCAAATTTCATCAAGTTAGGCCTGTGTTTGAAAACCTTGGTTCCAATGCAGCAAAGCATCTAAGCCTGTGCTTACCTTGAAAAGTACTACAGTGGGAATCATGCACTTGGGGTTTTTTTGCTGGATCAAGGCCCCTGTTCACACACATAATTACTGATCTTTTGGACACAAATCAGGAAACTGTACCTGCCAGGGGCTAATGGTGTTTATTTGTGCATTCAATTACCTAGTTTGCAGATGTAATTGTGCATGGATTTTGTTCCTGCCATTGTTTTCCTAACTTGCTTAAAAACCAGTTCTGTTTAATATTAATACATTATGTCACAGGGTAAAGTCCTTATCACATAGATGGTAACTGTTGACCATTCAATTATATTGTTCCAATTCCTGACATCTCAATCAAAACTCCCATTTAGTTCACTAGGAGTAAGGAGTGCAAGGTATTTAAGGTAATTTGCATTTTCCGTATACAGTGACAGTCTCTGGGAGAGTCGCACTCCTTGCTTGCTAGGTCTAATGGACATGTGGAGCAGACTGTGTGACTGGTACAGTTCATGGAAGAGAGAGAAGCATAATTGTCTGGTGAATCTCACGCCACAGGATGGTGGGGATTATGTCCCATTTCCAAAGGAAAAGGTTGCTTAGCCTGGTGTACTCAGCTTCTTCTTCACTTATTCCTAATGAGCTCTCATGAATGATTGCTAGTAGAGATGGAAAAAACTAACCAGCCATCTATTCTCAACGCCCCCAACACCATCCTCTCTCCCACGACCCTGCTAGTGCAAAGAAGTTCCCCATATTTTTTGAACTGTGCTTCAGTGCTGCCTCGCCATAAAGAGCTTGCTACAGTGGCTCCAAGACACAAGGAGTTAACCTGACGGGTTTAACATTCACACCTTTGGCCCCATCTTCCAGCATTTGCTTTCTATCCTTGTTTGTTGAGCTCCTGTTTCACAGCACAGATTCTCACTTCTTCCCTCAGAGCCCTTCACTCATATGCCTGACAAAGCTGCCCCTAGACCCTTCTGAGCCTCTGACATCCAGATTAGTCAATACGTACAAGTAAAGACCCCAGCTTTGCCTCTCTGGAAGGGATTAGAGCGTTTCCAGAGGAATATCAACCCTGCAAGCTGTTCACTTTGCTCTGCTTCATGCACTCGTATGTGTGCTGAGCCACACCAATTAAAAAAAAAAAAAAAGTGAGATCCCCTCACTACTTCCCAGCTTTATCCCTTTTTGCCTTTATCGGGGGGGCGGGGGGTGTCTAAGCAGCAGCAGATTCTATGGCTGGTGCAGCAGCTCACCATACTATGAGTCAGATGTTAATAATTATTTGGCTGTTTAGTGGGCAGAGAAAATGAAATTGAATTTACATGCACCACTACAGTGGCCTTTAAAAACCTTAGCATGAAAAATGCCTGGCTGCCTGGGCATTATTTATTCAGTAATAGGTAGAATTGTGTGAAGATCAGACTCCTTGGTCAGGGCAGACAAATCGGGCGGAATTGAGTCTCAGGTTTGTCAGTCCACGAGCAGATATGGGTGTGAGGGGGCAGGGCAGGGGGAGAAGCATTTCAGCATGTCAGACATACTAGCTTTGAAACACTAATCTTACTTTTGAATGATACCCGGGTTTTATATGCTTATGCATAAACATAGGCTGGCCTGGGAGTGTATCATACGAGATCCTTCACCCCAGAATCTTAAACTGGACTGACTCCCTATTGCTGAAGCCCTTTTATATAAAATCTCTTTGCCAAGATTGAGCTTTTGGGCCTAGTAGCCCATTTGTATCAGCTTTTCCCTTGGTGCATGCCAATGGCTGACAAGGTGATATGTGTGCACAGTTGAGGATCTATGGTTACAAATGCCCCTAGAGTTCCCCCCGCATCCACTTTTTCAGTTGTGACTCTTACATGAAAATAAATTGCAATCTCTGGTCCAGATGAGTTGTGAATGCTCATGTGTGAATGCACATCTCACATTTGATCTCAGACTAGTCTCAAACTGGTCTGATCCAGTATTAAGCAATACTCAGACCCTACCATACATGCTCAGCCACTCCCCACAATACACACAGCCCCAGGCTTACTAAAATCAGTATTGAACAATAATCTGCGCACGCCACTGCTGTCTGACAGTGTGCACAGGTAGCAGTCTGAACAGCAGTAAGACTATGCATTTATTTAGCACCATCCAATTTCAAAGCTCCCTGTAAATTTTACCTAAACTCATTAGTTAACTCATGATTGAACATCTGGTCACTCTGTAGGTTTTCTTTTGCGAATGATAAATCTGAAATGCTGGGGGTCTTTTTCCTTGTGATTTGCAAGCTTTGAAAACAAGCAATCATCATCCGTACAGTCAGAGCTGATTAGAAACTAGTATTAAGACATCCCACTTGAACTGGTGGCCGACCCTGCATCCTTGATACACATTCATTTCTCCTGGGAGTGGGAGTACAAGGAGTGCAGTCTGGGAATAAAAAGCAGCTGACAGATCATTGCTGTCTGACTGCATCACGCTCCAAATCCCATAAAAGAGCATATCCCTCCCTCACAAGCTCCTTCTTCTTACACCCATCTTTTCCCTTAATCTTTAGCTTTTTGAAGAGGAAAGAGAGCCAATGAGCAGGGCACTAGCCAGAGACCCATGTTCAATTCCTAGCTCTAACACAGACATACTGTGTGACCTTGGGCAAGTCACTTAGCCTCTCCTTGCTTCAGTTTCTTATCCACACACAGGGATACAGCACCTCCCTGTCTCACAAGGGTGTAGTAAGGATAAATTCGTTAAAAGATGGTGAGGTATCAGATATGACAGTAATGGGGGACATGCAAATATCTTAGACAGTGGAAGTTTACCCCAACCAGAGATCAGATACCTCAGTGATTGGGGCCATCCATGTGATAGCAAGATAGATCTCTTATAACAATGTCATTTGTTTCCTTTCCTGGATCGTTACTTCTGCTCATTTTCCTCTCATACTAATTGTCTTGCTAAATATCCTGTTATTTCCCTGAGGATCCTTTCATTAATGTGAAATGTGTATCTCTGCAGCAGCCAAACTCCAGCTTCCGATTGATCAGTCTGTCATCTCTAAGCAGTAAGGGAAATCCTAGCTGCAGTCTATGCATGTAAACAGCTACAAAACAGTGTTATATGGCTATTTTAACCATTACTACATAATCAAGAGTGCACATAAAACAAGATCATCCAAAACCACAAGGAAGTAATGAGTATAGGCTGCTTTCTGACCTCCACCCCAAAGTCCCCATGCAGGCATGAGGAGGGACAACAGGTGTGGCCAGGGAAATGATTAGAGGCTAAGGATCCTCCATAAACCCTAGCCCCAACCATACATACCTCACCTCAGCATTCCAGTTTCCAAGCAACAGCTGATGGATGTGGGATTGTCGTCTGGGCATCACGTTTTAGGAAGGATTATTAATCATGTTTATTACAGTATTGACTAAGCACCATCCAAGCATAGGGGCCCCATTGTGCTAGGCACTGTAGAGAGACAGAGTCACCAACAATCCCTGCCCCAAAGAGCTTACAGTCTTCTTAGACTAGACAGAGCAGAGTGAACTATGCGAGGGTGGCAGAGAGTATGTTAGTTTTTGTTTGCTCATTTTTAGGGTTATTTAACTAGGAGGGAGATCAGCTAAATGGGAAGAAAGTAAAGGGAGAGGGGACACTAAAGGAAAGGGGGTGAAAGGAAAAGGGCAGGGAGAAGAGGGCTAAAAAGGCAGGAATGGAGTGAACTGAGGTGAAGAGATTGAGGGAGAAGGTTGGAGGAAACAGCCAATCAGCACAGCACAGGGAAAATTCTCTGAATGCCCCAAGATTCCCATTTTGACTATTTCAAGTTACATTAACTAATTCTCAATTTTATGTACAGTTCAGTCTGTGGAGGAGGGGGAATATGTTGCTTAGAATGCATCCTACCCATCCAGCCCCTCTGCTCGCTGGCTTTCTTCCATGAGAACAGTGGGCTTGGATGACATTGTACAGAAAAAAACAACTATGCAGAGAGAAAACATCTCATATAATTTTTCCCCAATCCATGCAGTCTCCTACTTTAGCATGATTTTGTTTCCCTGGCAGTGGGTGGGAGGATATGGGAACCATAGCACTAATGGGCTTCCCCCTTTTGTGGCCTAGTGTTAGGACTCTGCATTGTCCATGTAGGAGCTAAGGATTGAATTCCAGTCTCAGTTCGTACAGCAGGAGCTGGAATGGAATTGTGCCTTGCATCTCTCAACAGCAAACCCTCCTGGGAGCAAAATTTCATCAGCTCCATAGGGAGTCCCAATGGAGGAATTCACCAGAACGATGCTAGCAACGACAAAGGGCTTCAAGAAATGAGATAAGGGATGAAAAGGGGGGTTTCATGGATGTCCATAAAAGGATATAGGAAAAAAGGAAGCTCCCTGACACCCCCCCGCACACACACACAAGCACGGTGTTCAGATGAGATACAGGCTTTATCAGGTTAATACAGTCTTATGCATGTATTATGCCAGTAGGATATTTCTTTCCCCTCCCTTTTGAATGCGGTAAATGTACCACCTACATCATATAAAATACAGTAGTGCCTCAGTGCGCAGCCATGCTGCAGGAGCAATCTACTCTTAAGCTTGCTGGAAAATTGCTGCTTGCTGTAATGTTACCCAGGGGAGCAGTGCTCGCTAATATTTGTTTAAGACAAACTGGTGAACATAAAAGTAATGACCTTGTCCACTTTGTGCATCGCAGGATGCTCACTACAACGTTGGATAAAATAGATTCTCCACACAGCAGGGCAGAAGGTTTCTCTGCTACAGAATTAGGGATCAGAATATAGTAATAAATAAATAAAATAAAATAATGGAGAGGTGAACAAAAATTAATATGTAAAAGGAGAGTAGACTACCCTATCAGCATTCGGTACCCCTCTGGGATGGAGCATGACTTCCTGCTGCTTTCTATCGATGTTTACATAAATCTTGTTAGTCTAAACATAGGCTTTTTTTAAAGAGAGAAACATGATATGTTAATTTCAGAAAAGGGGTGTGCGCAAGTAGGAACCCAGTCATATGAAATGCCAAGTGACTTCAACTCCCAGTAAAGTCAACACAGATTGAAGGCACTGAGCACTTTGGAGATCAAGATCTAGATGCCCCTTGGAAAAAGTCCAGAGAGAACTAAGGACATAGGAAAACCCAGGGAAGGAGCTAGTGGCATTGACAGTCAAGCCTGGTATAAAGAGCCACCAGCTGACTTGTCTGGTTCATAACTATGTCTTGTATTAATATAGCAGGAAAAAAATTCCCAGTAGCTAGTAACATCTCCTGTAGTGCAGAAATATCACTAGGAGTCTGGCTTTCATTGTCTGTCCTCTGGTTCACAAAAGTGCATTTGGTGAAGGTGATGTGTCACACATAGGTAGGCAATTTATACTCTTCCATGGAAATTGGCCAAACACTTGTCTCTCGTTTTATACAGCTTTCATACATTTTAAACAGAGTACTAGTCCATGTAAACAAAGAAAGTGACCTTCAGCAACCCTTTATTTCTTGTCGTTTTTCTCCGTAACAAAAGAATGTCCATAAGAGGAAGAGGAAGTTTATAGGGAGGACATGTGCTCTCATTAGCACTGCTTTGGCATTCTCCCATTTTTCTGATGTTTATGTGTCACTGCCCAACTGCTGTTCTGCACCAAATTTCAACTCCACTGGTACCATGTCACTCAAGGATGAGTTTTCTGAACATATGCCATCCATATTGCACTGTGAAAGCTTTCAGAAGGTGGCATAATAGGGTCTTACCCCAGTTATTTGCCATAATACCCACACTAAGCTACATCAGATCATCCAGAACAGTGAGAGATTTCCTGGTGTTGGCTGGGATTTAGAGGGTTTGGCCTGCTTGTTATGCTAGGGGTGGTAGCCGCCACAACTATCCTTCTAGGAGCAGAAGAGACCTGTCTGGTAAATGGCCTGCATTTTTGCCTGGATAGTTACAATTAAACACTGTTTCCAGCCAGGCAAAAATACCGGTAATTTACACAATTCCCATTTCTCAAGCACTCTGAACCAGTCTCCACCGTCTTCATGCAAAAATGGGGCAATCCTGAAATTCTTACTCATAGCTAATATCTGTCACTCTTACTCATATTATGTAGCACCTTATGCTGTAAGTAGCCCCTGATCGATTTCAATGACAGTAACCTACTACTCAGTAAGAGTAATGGTGGCAGCATCCGACCCTTGGTAATTACTCCTGCAAAGTAAAAACTGAGTAAGAATTTCAATGTTCTTACTAACATTTGTAAAATGTTTTGAGAGCCTAGACTGGAAGGTACTTTGCAGTGAAACAGTTAATATCCTGCATGAGTCCTTGCAACATTGCTGCTGGTAGCCATGTGACAATGAGTGTCCTTTCCCCTACCACACTCCACGTTTTTCTGTAAAAAGTATGGCTTTCTGGATCGGAGATTATCTGAATTCAGTTGTAAGGAATATCTTAAGACTTGCTGCATGGGTGAAGAAGTATAGTAGAATATAATACAGAAAAGTATAGTAGAATATAATACAAAAAGCCTTTGTCACTGGCTTTACATTTATCATTCATCAGCCACAGTTTGTAGATGCAGGGAAAAAATTAAAATCACTCTCCTTGAAAAAGGTGTTTGTTGAAATAATTGGGTATTGTTATTCCCAGAACACATTGTCATGTTCATTGTTATCAAAATGGTTCCATGAAACTGCCATGCATATGTGCTGCCTTTACATTGGACTTGCATTTCTTGACTGTAATTATTTGGGTTGAATATTTCTCTGTGTCACACTGAATACAGAAAATAATCTCTAAGCATCTCTCTCTCTCCCCCTTGAATAGTGCAAGAAGGCCTGGATCCACAAATTCCTTTCGTGCCTCACATCACTTTCATGGACTGGAAGCATCCAATGCTGTATCCATAGGCCATTTGGTGCATGAGTGTGTTGCATGTTATTAATTTTTATCTTCTGTAACAGAGTCAACCAAACCAACCCCTTGTGGAATTGTCATATTGCTCTGCATTTCTATAGCACCTTCCTAATGAAGATCTCAAAACTACAATTAAAGAGTGAAGTTTTGCTACCCTCCTTTGAGGTAAATAGGTATTATGCCCATTTTACAGACAGGTAAACGGAGACCTAGTTAAGTGGCTTGCCGAAAATCACATAGGAATTTTGTTGAACCTGGCAGGAATAAAATGAAATCAGTATAACCCAGATCTCCTGATTCTCAGTCCACTGGTTTAACCACAAAGCCTTCTCTCCTGCCCATAGAGAGAGAGATGCATTGCTGTACTGATCACATGGCACAGTTAAAAAAGAGAACAATGTAAGGGCCATAAGCTGTCCCCAAATCATGAATTGGTAACCCATATATTGGAGCTCACCATGACAAGGGAACTATGTAGCTGCTAAAACAGATCTCCTGTACTAAGCAAATGCACATTTTTGTAATGTAAGGAAAACCTAATCAGATTTAATTTGTTTACTTTATTTATTTAAAGAGCTGCTCTATGCTTGCTGCCCTGGAGCTCTCAGGCGCTAGAAAGTAATGGCTCTCTGTCAGTCCAATGGAGACCGTTATTCCAACTCTATGTAATTAAGAGCTTGTTTATTTCACTGCAACTGGACTCAATCTATTGGACTTTAATTTCAAAGATCTTCCTTATGTGTCCACTTCTTGCTACTCTTTAATTAAGCCTTTATGCTCACTCTTGCAGGCTCTATAACTGACCATGATTTTAGTTATGTGGCCCAAACCAAAGGCGAGGGTGCATGATTGTGTTGTCAAGGTCAATTATCTTGTGCTAGAGTTCTCCAGCTAAGTGAGTCGTTGCTGTTAGAACATGCCATTAAACAAGGGCTTATTCCCAGCTAACATTGTTTTAGCTGCACTTTTGCTGAAAGCAGTACTAACAGATGATCCGCGTCAAAGACAAGGGTGGCCAACCTGACCCTAAGAAGGAGCCAGAATTTAGCAATGTACATTGTATGAGCCACAGTAATACCTCAGCAGCCTCACATCAGCTCCCCCTGCTCCTGCTCCCAGTGCCTCCCACCTGCCGGCAGCCCCACCGATCAGCGCCTCCCTCTCCGTCCCCATGCCTCCCACCCCCCACAATCAGCTGTTTCACAGTGTGCAGGAGGCTCTGGGGGGGGACGGGGAGGAGCGAGGGCACAGCAGGCTCTGGGGAAGAGCAGGAGCTTTGGGGGAAGGGGTGGAGTGGGGTCAGGACCTGGGCCAGAGCCAAGGGTTGAGCAGTGAGCACACTGGCATATTGGAAAGTTAGCCCCTGTAGTTCCAGCCCCGGAGTCAGCACCTATGCAAGGAGCCGCATGTTAACCTCTGAAGAGCCGCATGCAGCTCCGGAGCCACTGGCTGGCCACCCCGGTCAAAGATGATTGCAGGGTTGCAAACATACAATAAAGATAGTCAAACCTTTTAGCAGGTGTCTAATAAGAATTCAGTGGAAACAGCTTTATTGAGGGATTTTGTTTTTATCGTCATAACTGGCCTTTCTATAGTATCTTTAATCCAAAGATCTCACCATTTTGCAGTATTTAATTAAGTCTCCCAACATCCTACTGAACTATTATATCCATTTCAGTGGTAGGTAAATGAGACATGGAGAGGTTAAGTCACTTACCCAAGGCTAACCAGAAAGTCAGTGGCAAAGGATCGTAAAAATAAAAGATGGGAAAATGTCTGAGATCACTTTGTCCATCTCCCCACCAATGCAAAATTGTTCCCCAAAGTCAATTATGAAGCATTTGTACAGTAATTTTTTTAATCCTAAATATTTGGGTAACGTTAGTATGATGGCAAATGAGAAACCAAATCAGTAGCGTTGAATTATATCTAAAAGGTGCTAGAAAAAAAAAAGATTTCTATAAACAAGGGAAATTGTATCAGGTGGAGAAATTAAGGAACATTTTGAACTGAGAAAGAAATTCTACATGCTACAAAATATTAAAGCTTTCCACAGCTGACAAGGGGATCCTGAATTTCATATGGTTTTAAACAGCTCAGGTTTGTCAAGGAGCTGGCAATCGGCAGTGAACCTTTCAATTACCACAATCCTAAACCATATGTGTTCCACACCTGCTTTCAGCCTGTCAACTCTCTTTCTATGACCAGAAAACGTGCAGAGGATTTATGGGTGGGCCTGAGCTAAACTCCAGATCTGAATATCCCTGATCTTTCAAGATGGTTATAATCTGAACCTACATCCAAATTTTGTGAAATGGCCCCTACTCCCTATGGTAACCAATATGGGTAACCAAAGCCCCAGATCTAAATATATCGGGCATTCAAAATATGGATTTTGATGGACATGAATGAATCATGACCTACTGATGCACTGACTTTCAATTGGAGTTGGGTGCATAACTCCCCTCATCATCATGGCAAATTCCAAAAGGATTAAGTGCCACCTGAATGAATCTCTGGCTAGGTCCTTAAAATGGTCTGGCTTATGGTCCAGTTTATAGTCCAATCACTAGCAATCTTATCACACCACCTAAGCTTTTGGTGCCCATGTGACTGCCAGTCACATGGCAGTATTCCTTGATGCACGCTTCGGAGTTCACTGACCTTCCATTCTAATATGTCCAACCAAGAAAGTTGCCAAAACCAACTGTGCTGATGGAGGCAGTCACTGGGTTCAGCTTCCAAAATCCTTATTTCTGATCTTGTCCCTCACTGGATATGGAGCAGCTGACAAATTAAACAAGAACCAGAAACAAACATTGATCCAAGGTTCTTCAGCCATCCTCAGCGTCCATGTTTCACTTCCCTGTAACAGAGTTAATAAAAATGTGATTCTATAGAACTGCAGCTATGTAGCATGCTTGAAGTCACAAAGTCTTCACAGAGGCCACTGAAAGGCATGAAACATGTCAGCAGCTGCTGCTGCTATAAAAGCATCCATCTCTTTCAAGCATGCTCCAGCATTGTCTATGACGATGCCCAGATATTTGACAGTTGCACCTGTTCAACGTCCCATCTGCATGGGTTAATATTGAGCTGGTTGTACTCTGGAACTGGAGGCTGCTTGATGGTAATGGCCAGGGGGTTAGTTTTATTCTGATGAATAACCAAACCAATGCATGCTGTTCTTGCCCAGCCAGATTGGCCATCAGCTTCGCGATCCACCAAACTGAGCCAACATGACAATGCCATCAGTGTATTAGAGACTTCAAAACAGCATGGTGTTCAGTTCAATGCCACCAACAGCTACCTCCTTAAGCTTATCCATCAAACAATCAATGCCAATATTTAACAATGGTTACAGAACACAGCCTGGCCAAACTCCCATGGAGATAGGAAACCATGTTGTGTAACTGCAATCAACTCCAGCGCAGCTTTCCATTCCATTACAGAGCTGGAGTGTCATGAACTGATCTTCCCATTGACACAACTGATCTTGCAGACGCTGGTTGATGCTGCCACCCCAATTCTTTACTGGAGAAGCTGGTGCCACCTTTCCCTAAAAACAACACAAAGTTGAATATAAGACACAGAGAACGTGCTTGCCAGCAGCCTTTTCTAACTGACTGGCTGAGTCGACCATCAGGATTCCTTATTTTTTTTTTACAAAATGACTTCACGATGTTCCAAAGTCAAACCCATTCAGCCTTTACTTTTGCTCCCAATAAACATGTCTTTGAAGACTCAAACTGTAGCCTTGTTTTGTTCTTAGTTCCATTGCGGAGACATCTTCTCATTGATCCACGAACAGCATTTGAAGGGCTGATGTCCCATCACTGAGCTGGCTGTGGTCAGCACTCATTACTTGAAACAACACCGTTCCACATCAGAGTCAAAGAGAGTGAGACTTAAGCCTCTAATGGTTTGGTGGCTTTAAGCAATTCAGAATGGAAAGCTCTCCGCGAGCTTTATTGTTTCTGCTCGTTAACTGGCTGTCTTCAAAGTTATAGGTGCATTTTTGTCAGAAAAAGATGGCGGTCAGTGTCAAGTTCAGCACCTCTTGGAACTGTATAACTGTTGATAGAGTTATAGCTGCTTCTGTTACATATTAATAATTAACAGTTAATATATGCTACATTGTTGTGTGTGCCCAAGGAATGCTATTGGATATCGGTTTGGAGCTCTTGTACAATACAAATGTGTTTCACTTTCAGCAGCATTTTCCTGTCCTCTGAATTACTACTTGGACTTTTAATAAATCACACACATAAAGAGCCACCAGTGGAAAATGTGTCTGTTCTCATTTACATTGTATAATACAGTCACATTTTAAAGGAGAGATAAAGAAATTGTACTAGTGTGTCAAGACTGAACCTGGTAATGGGATCAGAAAATAATCACCATTTAAGAGAGAAATCGTTCAAATTTCAGGTGAAAATGGGTTCCTGATTATGAGCTGAAAGTCTACCCATTATCTGGAATCTGCAGAGGATTCAATGGGAAAGCTATTGTTGCATTTCCTTTATACTTGCTGACATTCAATTTCACTTTGTATGCTTCTTTGACATTAATATATTGATGTTTACATCACTACTATACATAGATGCCAGAACTGGTAATGAGGAGAGAGTAGAATGCAACTAACATCAGAATTAGGAAAGGAAAAAAGTCCTTGAGGAGATTTATAGCTCCCAATTACTCACTGATGTGGTGTGGTTGTCTACTGTTTGGGAATTCAATCTTCCTTTTAAACAGCTCTGAACAGAGAGTGATCTAAGATGTTTAGATCTTGATTAAAATACTCAGCCTGTCCTTTTCTTTTTAATTTCCCTGAAGTAAATATTTGTGTTTGGGGGAGGTCAGGGATTGGTAGTTCTAGAAAGTGGCATCCTTCAATCAAAGACAGTGTTTTTGACATGGTGAAGCCATTTTCTTTTAAGGAGATGAAGGGTAATTCAGTTTCTGTACAAACTGGATTCAAACCTTCGTCTAGTTCTCAGAGTGCCCACCGGCCCTAATGGAGCATGATAGATTCACAATCAAGCTAGAGTCCCTTGCTGACTGAACTCTACCAAATTCATTTTATTTATAACCTCAGGTTGGACTCCAAACTGGGTCACAAAGGGATAAAGCCAACACTTTCTTAATGCACAGCAATGATGAATTCAAAGAGGATATTCTCTACCATTGCATGGATAGGTACTGGGATAGACTATCAGTCAGTGCTCACAAGGGTATTGAGAGAAAGAGCGTAAAACACTGCAACACTGTTGACTTGAAAACTGTTGTCATGTTACCTTGATTTCTGGATCCTGACTTGTGTCAATATGCTCTCCCCACTGCTCTGAGTCTGTCAAAATGGAGTAAATACAAAAAGAATGCTCTGAAGTTTAGGTGAAGATACTACACACCTTCATCTTTCAACTGGCCTCCTCCATAACCTCTCTGAGGGGGCTGTCTAAGTTGTAGAGCAGACCTTTTCACACCTCAGAATCTCCTGGCAGAGAAGAGATTATGGCAGAAGCTCATTTCCTAAATTCTAATGTCCCACTCAACCATCTACATAGATAATGCTGAGGTGTCTTAAGCCTGACAGGGCTAGCACACAAATAGAGAGGGAATCTGAAACCTTCAACCTTCTATGTACACTGCGGTTTCCCCAATCTCATTAGTACCGTACCAATCCATTCTCCAAAAAAATCAAACAAAGAAGAATTCAACAAGTCTTTTAGGCTTATTTGTTTCCTGTCTTCCAGCACACCCATAGGTCAGCCATTATAATAGCCAAATTAAAAACACAGATTTATGAAGGCATAGATTTTAGGGATTGGAGGGACCGTTAAAATAATCTAATTTGACTTCCTGCATAGAACAGGCCATAGAATTTCACCCCCTGATTCATGTATCGATCCCAGCTATTTGTGGTTGAATAGTATTATTGTTGTTTATTTGTATTGTGGCAATGCCTGGAGCGGCCATTCATGGATCAGGGTTCCATCGTGCTAGACACTGTATGAACAAATAACAAAAAGATGGCTCCAAAGAGTTTACAATCTAAGAGTAAAATGAGAAAGACTACAAAGAGAGTGAGGGGTTTGTTTGTTTTACAGAACATAATCTGGATTTAAAGGCTCCAAATAATGGAGAATTTATCACATCCCTTGGTAACTTGTTTCAATGGTAAATTATCCTTGCTGTTAAAAAAAAAAAAGTATCTTATTTCTAATTATATCTTTGCTGAATTAAACTTTCAGCCATATTATGCCTCTAGCATTAAGAATCCTCTAGTATCAAATCTTCTCCCTATATAGGCACTTATAGATCATGACTAAATTGCTTCTTTACCTTCTTTTCCATAAGTTTAACTGAAAATCATAACATCAATGAAGGTCCAAAAAAGTACCATTTCTTGGTGACTCTGATTTTCCATAAAATCTTGTTTTTGCAGGAACAAATTAAGTGCCCTGCTCGCTTGCTACCTTTGATTCCTTCCCATTTTTTTCCTAAGGAAAATGTATTTTAAAAGAAAATGTTTTGTGCCTTCTTAGGAGAAGCTCGTTTTCAAGCAAGGGTGGTTTCATGATAAATCAGAACACTTGAAAGTACTCAAAAAGGTGCACCACAAATGCCTTGGGACTGAACTCAAAACAAATCTGGTTAATGACAAATGAAATAAAACTAGGGATATATGGATTACAAGATACCCTACGTACTATAGAGGACAGATGATCCTGTGGTTGAAACACAAGACTGAGAGATCTGGATTCTATCTTTAACTACCACAGATTTAGTGTGTGATAATGAAAAATTCATTTCAACGTTCTGTACTTCAGTTTACCCATTTGGAAACTGTAGATAAAAGTCTTCCTCGAAGGAGTGTTATGAGGATGAATTAATTAATTAGTGTTGGCAAAGTACTTTGAGATCTTCAAGTGGAAGGTCCGATTAAAAAAAAAGTTACCACCACATTGATTCATAATATATAGTTCTATTCACCCATTCAGCTGTCATCACTCACAAAGTTCTCTCTCTTCTTCCTTCCCTTCTGCTTCCCATTTGCCGCTAGCAGGAGCTTATCAGACTCTACTTCAATACAATAGGCCAGATTCTGATCTCACATACAACAGTTTTACCCTGGCAGATTTCTCCCAACACAAGTAAGATTGGCCCTGATTCTGACCTAGTCCTAGAGTAGAATACTGAGCTTTACAACATGACAGAGCTAATACCTGACGCTTTATCTCCCCTTTCCGACGCTGAGTCAGGCACTTGAAAGTATTTATTCTGTTTTGCCTGTTGAGAACTCCGCAAAACCTCCTTTTTCTGTTGTTGTAAAGGGCAATGCCAGGCCATTAAATATTAGATATTCTTGCCTCTATGGAATCCTAGGCTAAATGTGCAGCACCATCTTCGTGTTCACCCACAGTTATTCCTCCTGGCTCAATGAAAAAGCTTCCATTCCCAAGACAACTAAAAAAGCCCAGAACACTGCATTTTCCCCTGAGACGATCCACCTGCTCTAAAGCCTGATATACATTTTACTGGCATCTTAGAGATAGTGGCGTTAACTAGCAGCTACTTACTAAGTCTTTCCACTGTGTAGTGGGGTGGACACCCGCTGGGGCCCAGAGGGGTTTAAAACAGCCCTGAGAGAGGGCTGCTGCAGAAGAAAGGCAGCGGGGCTGATTGGGGAAGCAGCCGCCTCAGCTGGGGGCGATGCCCCAAACAGACCCAACGGGCCTTATAAAAGCCAGGAGCAGAAAAGCACTCTCTCTCTAGCTCTGAGAGGGAGGGACCTGGCTGCAGAGACCAGAACAGAGGACCTAGTTTGGAGCAGGGCTGGGGAAAGGCCAAGGGAGCCGGGGAGCTCTGGCCTAGGAAAGCTGCAGGCCTGGAAGCCCTATTAGGTACAGGGGTTGTAGGGGCATCCACGGGCAGGTAGAGGCAGCAGGTCCAAACCCAACCTTGCCTGTGATGAGTGGCTCATACTGCAGTCTGCCCCAGGGCGCAGGGGCTAGCTGGTGACTGGCAGGAGCCTATGACTGAGGCGAGGTAGGGATAGTGGGTGGGGGGTTCCCCTGGGAGGGGGAGACCCAGAATTGCAGTGTACTGCCAGGAAGCAGCACCCAGTGAAAGGGGCATCGGGGTCCCGGGAGGGACACGGGAGCCAGCAGCAAGGTGAGACACCGGCCTGAAGAGGGCGCTCCAGAGGCTGGAACGCTAATTCCCAAGGACAACCAGCAGGAGGCACCACCAGTGAGTCTGTGCCCAGTTACACACTGACAGTCATACATCTCATTGACCAAATGGTCCATGACAACTAACATGACAAGAAAAGTCCTTGGCTTGAATGTAGGACAATATAAGCTCACCGTGCATCAACATTTTGTTTCTTACATCCCTCTGACTGCTTAAGATGTCCGATGGCTGCTACCTTAATTATGTTTTCTTCTAAAGGCTCTTACCTCAATAAGTGCAACTCCACAAAGAAACTTACACAATAGTTTTAGTGGCAGATCGAGGACCAAGTCACCATTGATTGCCCTGCACTATGTGTAGTCATTTACTCCAGCGTGAATGAATTCAAGGTGGGTGTAAAATGCCTTCAAATTATTTAATCTGCACCATTGTAATTTAATCTGCACCAGGTGCAGTGCAATGGTGGATTAGACCGGGGAGTCCGGGTCTATTCCCTTATCTGCCATCAACTTCCTCTGTGAACTTGGGGCAAGTCACTATTAAAGTACATGCAAAAAAGTATGCACCCCTCAGTGTCATTCGCTACATGTCTGAGGTGCACATTTGTTCTGCAGATTTGCACATGTACACATCAAGATATGCACAGCACAGAATTATGCATCTGGGTTAGGCACTTAGCCGAGTGGAAGAGGTCTCGGGGGAACCCCAACACTTCGTATACTCAGTTCCAGCATGTACGCTTTTAAATATATAATCAACTTTATTGTGCCTCAGTCTTTCTATCCGTAAAATGGGGATAACAATGGCCCTACAAGGCAAAGGCTTGTGAGATTTAAATAATTGGTAAGAGTCTTCCAAAGCCTTCTGTATTTAATTTTCATGAGGTTCCTAAGACCCAAGCCTACAGCTTTTATGAGATAAACAGGAATTTAGATAAAAGTCAACAGTCTGATCAGAAATAGAGTTAGTTTATTCATTTTAAACAGCATTTTTTCCTATTATTCTTTCAACTCTGGTCAGAGGCATGATATGAAATGGCATCTAGATAATAACTCTGAATAGGTGGAGAATATCAATTTCAGCATCTCAGATACAGTAGCTGTTGAGCCTAATCATATTCCCAACGGCTATGTGTCATGATCTCTAGAGTTGGTACTAAATCCCATCATTAAGTGCTCAACGTAAACTCACAGGCGTTCTCAGATTTTGAGTTCCTAGCTCTACAGATAATTACTTGAAGTAACTTGTTCATTGTATTTTTTGGTTGGCTGGTTTTCCTTTGACCTCCCAACTCTAAGTCTCTAACAGAAATTCCTCCAAAAAAGACTAAACAAATCTCTCCTGATCCTCCACTGTCATTATCTTGCACTGCCACAGGGCAAGCTGCAGGCCCCTGACGAAATAATACATGAATTTCAAGTATATATTTTGAATGCACAAGTCACAGAAATCTACTTCTTGGTGAAGACTGCAGAACTTCATATTTTCTTGTCCTTATAGCAGTGGTTCTCAAACTTTTGTACCGGTGACCCCTTTTACAAAGCAAGCCTCTAAGTGCTCTCCCCACCCCCACCTTATAAATTAAAACACTTTTTATATATTTAACACAATTATAAATGCTGGAGGCAAAGGAGGGTTGGGGTGGAGGCTGACAGCTCACGACCCCCCATGTAATAAACTCGCAACCCCCTAAAGGGTCCCAACCCCCAGTTTGAGAACCCCTGCCTTATATAGTATGGAGCTTTGACCAGAGAATTTACACACACACACACACACACACACACACACAGAGCAGAATATACTCGCATGTATTACTACTGCAGCTCTAGCTTATCTCCAGTATTTAGAAAATGTATAACTAAGTAGCCCAACTAACTTCAGTGGAATTACTCAGGTGCTTAAAATTACACACATACTTAAGTAATTTCCTGGATTCAGGCATAAACTGGGAAAACTTGAAGACATCCATAAACATTTGACAAATTTTTGGAATAATCTAAGACTTAAAACAAGTTCTAGGAACTTCTGGTCACTCAGCACTGGTTCCTTCTATTCTTGCTAATGTGCTCCTTGCTGAGTACACAGTTTACGATTAATAGACATAGTGGGGTAAAAATCATTGTTTGCAGGAGTTCTATATAGAACTCTATAAGTACAGAACTGGAAACTTAGTTCAGTTCTGTATTTCAGCTATTTCCCATACTCTAGCAGCCAACTAGAGATCCCTGGAAAGCGTCACTATTAACACCAACTTTTATCTAGAGCTTTTCACCAGAACATCTCACAGCGAGGTCAGTATCATTATCCCCATTTTACAGATGGGGAAACTGTGGAGCAGAATGGTGAAGAGACTTGCCCAAGGTGTCCCAGCAGGCTAGTAGCAGAGCTGGGAATAGAGCCCAGGTCTACGGAGTCCAGTGCTGTATTAGCCCCGTCTGCTCAGTAAAGTTGTTACCAGTCTCTCTGTTTACTATAATCTCTGAATAGCTCATGTTGTGCCTCACTGGACTGTTGAGCCTAGCAGGAGATTGTTAAAGCTTTGCCACTTTTAGCTTCATTTACTGAAGGACTGATTATTTATATCACATCTGTCTTAAAAAGGAGAGAACACCAATATCACCAGTAGAATGGCTGAAACTGGTCTGGCCCATTATTGCAATGCACAAGGGCACCCATTCAGGCAAGCACTTAATCAAATGCTTAAATTCATTCCTAGTCAGGGAAGCAAAAGGTTTACTTTGAAGTCAGTGGGAGTTACACACTTATTTAAAGTTAAGCGTGTGCTTAAGTGTTTTGCTGAATAGCGATGATTTCCTGAATTGCAACCCAGGGCTTGCAGGAGTCTCTGCAGGAAGGGAAGCCGGGAGGAAAGCTAACAACGCTGAGAAGTCTGCAAAAGGGAGAGTCTAGGGAATAGATAGGGCAAGAACGCATGCAAAGCTGAAAGCAGGCATAAAAAGACCTACATTTAAAAAGGAAGGAGAAAGTTTCTGGGGATTGCAGAATTAAAATTAAAGACATGAGCCCTGTAAGCTGGAGAAAGGGGATTGGGACATGAAAAGCAAAGGCCCTATTTTTCCCTTTTCTTAAGCGAGAGTTAATTCCCCAATCAGTTAGAACAAGCTTGTAATCTACAACCTGCTTCTTGTTTCCCTAACCTGCAAATGGAAATGGGTTTCTATTATTATTGTTTATTAAAAGTAACTGTTCTTTGTGGGAGCACAACAAGCCTCTTTTCCTCTTATCGCTTCTCCTTCATGCTCTGGCCATGTGTGATGAATGCTAATGAGATCAGACTTTTTCAAACCCCATGCAGCCATGCTTTTTGCATCACAACAGTACACCCAAGCTGTAGCTCTTTGGAATACTATACTAAGTGGGATACCTCATTACCCATAGTGTATTTTGATAGTATCAAGTCAGGTATCAACACCCATCTACATCTAATATGCAGCATTCATAGATGGGCAGCATGTGTTCCATTCTGAGTCTCCTATGCTTTCAAATCACAGTAGAGGTTAAGAAAAAAATAGCATCAGACAGGAAGTATGTATGCTCTGTAACACAATACAGGGTTCATATATCCCATGCTAGAACATATTGGGGTAGCTATTTCATATCATATCTATCTTGTTGCAGGAATGGTACATTCAAATGTGTTAATACAAGTTACAGGAATAGCAAATGCAATATGGCAACACATGCTACAAGGTTCATATACTTCATGCTATAATACGTTTCAAGGTAGTATATTCCATGGGGCAATGAAAGTTGTAGGGATAGTACATTCTATGCTATAGCAGACGACAGAGATAGCACATTCCATGCTGCACTGTAGCATGCTTCCCAGAGGTCCTTCATTACAAGGAATAGCTGCAATTTACAACTCAAATTCCTCCCGCACAGGCGCTATTGATTCAGTTTTTAATACTGTAGGTTTCTGACATCAGAAACATTAAGTAAGGTAGGGAAAAAATTACTTATGGTAAAAAAATTAACCTGGCCAGACTTCCATGTTTCCTACACTGCTAATATGCATTTTCTTCTGGCTGTTTTTCATATCTAAAGGCCATGGCTGCTAGACTGTCCTCTCCAGGGGATCTGACACCTCTGGCTTTAAAAACTCAAAGGGCAACATATTTACTGGTCAAGGGATCCACAGATGCTGATTAGCACATTTCCTTTATCCCTATGAATAGCCCTGAGGAGAGGGATGTTCCTGGATACAGCAGATGAAATTGACCCTGTGCTGAGGGCTGAAGAGTGAGAACAGGGTCTTGCTGACTGAGTGGAGGAAGCAGAAAATGTGGGAGGGGGCCCTTTGAGGTCTCAAAAGGGCGCAGAGCAAAGCATGTTACAGGGAGCTTTTACAGGCTGAGCAAATTACAGGTTAGCTGTGGTGGGAGGTTTGGGCATGAAAGAGAGGCAGTTCCCTGTAGACAGGGAGTTACGTATGAGCTTCTAGTTGATAGGCTGGAGAGCACAGGTGGTGTAACAGCAAGGGAGCTAAATGTAATCAGTTACTAGTCAAAGACCCCTGCAGCAGAGCAGACTGCAATGCTGCAGTCAGGGAACTACCAGCAGAAAACAGGAAGCAGTGAGCTGGGACATGGCACGTAATCCAGGAAAAACCTGAACGACCCAAGAAGTCTGAAAGAACGGGGTACTTTAATATTTGATGATGAGCTGCAGGTCCTGTGCATTAGTGTTCTAAAGAGCAAAACCCAATCAACAAATGGGGATTTGCTGGGGGTCACAGTGAACAAGGAGACTTTCCCAAAAGGATCCTAGTCTCCGTCTCTCTCCACCTCTTATACCTCAAAGTCTTGATGTGGACTGCCTGGCTCCCCCACCAACCACCTGCCGGGGGAAGGAGCAGAGAAGAGCAAGGAACAGCATTTCTCTAAAACATGTCAATCAGCAGCCAAGAATTTAATTACTTGCCTTATCAAAAATCTATTTCATGTCTTGTTCCCTTTGATTTCTTCCCTCATTTAAAAGAATCAGTTTCACCTTGTTTGCCTGCATTAACTCCCTTGGATGCCCACATGCCCTGACATGCCTGAATTGTCCCTTTCTGAAAGGTTCCCCCCAGTACTGGTCACACAGGCTTATCTCCCCCAGCTACAGCATTGCATTCTGCTAAGATGTCATTGCATTCCAATAGCTCACATTTTATACAAACAAGGATCCTGATTGAAATGACTCAGATGACATCATGTCTGATTGACTCATTAAGCAATTGGATAAGTGGGAGTTAAGCAACAGGGCTATACTAGAAGAGACAATGGGACAGCTTATTAGAAAAGGGAATCTGTCAGAGTATCTTTTTTACCACACTATCCACTAACTGTGGGTGAAACCTTGCGCTCATCACAAAGTGATGCTTAGTGGTACCATCCATTCGTGTGGCCAGGAGTCACCCTGTCACAGCTGCTTAGGACAGATCAGGACAAGCCAGGGGAAGAGCACCAGCAAATGCATTTTGTGCCTCCTTAATAAAGGAGATCCCAGGCTTCCCCTGCAGTCTCATAACACATCACATACATAACCTATATGTGCGAAATATCTTCTAATGCTGCTGCTCTCTCAGTTAAGGTTTTG
This sequence comes from Eretmochelys imbricata, assembly GCF_965152235.1. NCBI lineage: Eukaryota > Metazoa > Chordata > Testudines > Cheloniidae > Eretmochelys > Eretmochelys imbricata. Next base: position 19,932,270 of record NC_135579.1, read on the forward strand.
CGCTATAGTCTGAGGGAGATTAAGGTGTTGTGTGCAGTGTGTTTCCTTCTCCATTGGACACAAAAGGACATGCCTTGGAGAGGCCCACAGTCTGCCACTGACTAAGGAAATGTGTTGAGTGTGCATCAGAGTATGGTTAAGAGGCAGCCCTTAACTTGGCATGTCCTTGCTTGGGAGGATTTGCACTGTGGGAACATCACCCTTGAACAGCTTCAGCTGGTTTCAAATGAAATTTTTGGTGATGGGAATATACATGTGTGACGAAGTTGGGGGTTTTCTTGGGTTTTTCCAAATGGTTTGTATGCAGAGGGGGTGGGACTCAGTTTCCCTGGATGTTACTGGTTTAAAAAGGTGATGGGAGAGGGAGATTCTTACAGAGGACCGGCGACGGAACTTGGGGCTCCAGCCAATGGCCTGGAGAATGGAGACCCCAGCGACTGGTGACCTGGTGACCAGGAGGCCCAGCTCAGGAGTCACAGCCAGTTCAGGCCAGTGGGAGGACAATGGGCTGTGAAGAGAGGACCCCAGTGACCTGACCAGCCTGTTCCAGCCAGAAGGGGCCAGAGGACGGAAGAGAAGAGAGGAGAGGAGGCCCAGGTGACCCTGTTTACCTGGATAGAAGACAATGGACAGAGGCAGGACTTGTGGGAGGTGATATCAGATGCCGAGCTGGGAAGCAGTGGGGCTCGGGACTGGAGAGAGAGAGCAGGCAGGGCCACCTGGACGCAGGGGACACTTGGATGTGCTGTGCTGAGGGAGGCCAGGCCGGAGGGCCCTGAGAGTTTCCTATGCTGTGTTCAGACGCTCAATAAACCCTCCTGTTTTACGCTGGCTGAGAGTCGCTCCAGTCTAGAGAACAGAGTTGCATTATTCCCTCTGGGAGTGGAGGCCCTGGGGGTCCAGAGCGAGTGGACTCCCTGAGGGGGTCCACAGCAAGAGACAGGAGTGCTAAGGCTCAGAGGTGTGGTTCCAGTAGGTGGAGGGGCTTAACCCCAGAGAGTGGACCCCCGAAAAGGGCTCTCATGCTGAAGGGGGTTCCCCCCAGGGACCGCACAGGGCCAAGAGTGGGCACAATTTGTGAGTCCGTGACAACATGTGAAAGCTCTTGGTAACAGCTGCTCTAACAGGACTTTGCCTTTGTTTCTGGTAGCACTGACAGGCTCGGATTTTTATTGTACAGCTCAAAGGACACAGAGGATTCAGCGGCAGCAGCTTGGAAGAAGCTGCCCTGCCTTTGGCATTTTACACTATATTTCTCCTCCCCCCCAGCACCGTGCAGCAGGAAGAAGCATGAAGGCCTTTGCCAGTTACGAACCCCCCCCAGTTTCTCTTTAGCCTGCTGTGCTAAGCTACCGTGACAGAGCATTTCGCTCTCTAACAGGCTCTTTCCTGGCTAATCAAACATGTAGCTTGGCCCTGAACCCCATTTCTGTTCCAAACGGTTAGAGCTGGGAAATAGAATAATTACATGAATAGATAAGGACGTGTCTGAAAAGCTGGCCTGGTTCTTTGATGGAATAGTTAGTTGCAGACTAGATGGAAATGGATGCAGAGATCTGCTGGAGGCCACAATCGTTGTTTCCTGGTTCATTACATCAAGATTTCTTGACTACCCACACCTGAGACAGAGGATTGCAAGGGGAGGAGTCAATGTGGTTCATCCAGTGGCTCATGTGGGCTGCTTGTGGATCTGTGGTCCATACAGAGCACCTGCTACGTTCACCACGGTGCTTTTTGGTTGGCAGCCCCCACCAGATCAGACAGCAATTCCAGAGGGAGGGGCGTTAAAGTTCTGAAAGCATGATACAGGAACTGATTAAACATCCAGCTCCAAAAGCACAGTGCACACAGCCAGTGAACCCATTGTAAAGGGATGGGAATAATGGTCCCCAATAACAGCTCTCTTCTCCAGGGACTGGTTCTCTCTTTTGCTGTCTCCCTACTTGTGTGCTTAAAAGAGCAAAAAGAAGGTGAGAGCTTCAGGATTATGGTAGCAACCAGTGCATGACTGATGATCTCAAGACTGTAGCATGTGCATGAAGAAGAAGGATGCGGGGAGATTAAATAGAATCGCACTATTCCAGGAGATGGGTCTGCGGCACAGAGTCTGGTTCTGAGTCTGTACTTCCCCTAATTCAGGGTTCCATTACATAGAGTGAACTAGGCTGTAAAGCTCAAATCAGAAACTGAGTTCTTCTAAAAGTTCAGGGGTCATCAAAAGGGTTTGGATTCAGTGTTCTGGTCATGATGGATCAGGGTTTGAACACCCACAATGTTCAAGGGAAGTTGGGTTTGAGGTTCTGGCTGTTTTCAAACATTTATTTGAACTCCTTGGATGTAGTGGGTTTCATTCAGAAGGCCTCACTCCTGGGAAGGCTTTTTTTTTTTTTTTTTTGGCTTTGATCCATGCAGAGTTTTTATCCTGAGAGTTTCATTTTGAACTTTAAATGAACCCAAATAAGCAAAGAGTAACTCAGTCAAAATGGTCACGTTTGTCCTGGTTTCTGGCTGAAAATAGAAACATCGAACACCCCAACATTTGGGGATGATCAGCTCCAGAGTTTTGGTTAAAGAAATGAGACATTTGCAAAATTCAGATCTAGAGCGTAATTTGTACTGTGAACTCCTCCCCAGCTGTGGCTTAATCTGAAGTTTTAATGTAGTTGACAGTAAGTACTATGCGAAATCAGTTCAGTCTTATCTATTATCCACTTGACCTGAACCTATGAATTATTCCAAATTCACTGTAAATTCACCACAGTGTCACTCAAAATGGAGCCTTCATTCACCACTTTCCTTTAGTTCCAGGTTTCTAATGAATTCCAAAAAGTAGGGACAGGGTACAAAGATGACATGCACATCTGAGGGTGTGTGCATGGCCCCTTCATCTCTCACAGCACTTAGATTTTCAAGTGTTCTTCAGCATCCTTCATATGGGGCTAATGCATTCCACCAACACACAAAAATAAAATCATTGAATAGCCACTTTTTTAAAGCCATATCAAGTTCATCACTTAACGTCACTTTTCATCATAATCTAATCACCACAGAGCGAGGAAAATCATCATATGGGAATGTGCTTGTCTCCATCAAGAAACCAGTGATTATTCAGACAATAACTAGGTTTATTCTCTTTGTTTCTTAAAATGAATGGAGTCTTACAAAGATACTCTGCAGAAGGGATTATTTATATTGGCTTTTGGATACTAAAATAAGTGATGGGCGCATTAGAAAAGGCTAAGAGATGTTCATTTAAAAATAAATATAAAAGTCTTAATGATTTTCACTCTGCAGAAGGAAAAGGAAATGTTAGGTTATTCATCAGATTAAATGTGCATTGCTCATTCCATCTGGTTACATCCAGGTCCTGTATGTAATGCCATAGCTGGAACTTAAATACCAAGACAGCCAACATTTTTGCTTGGATTTTTATTTTTAAGTTAGCATTGCCACTCTACAGCCAAATGGCCACTATTTTTTTGCTCATTCTTGGAAACTCAGTTCCAAATATAGGACTAGACCCTTAGATGGTGTAAATCAGAGTAGCTCCATTGACTCTGACAAAGCTACATCAACTGATACCAGCTGAAGATCTGGCCCTGAATCTCTAGCATGCTGTAATAGGAAAAATGTATAGTTCATCCCTGCATGGATGACAATGTCCATTAATGGAGAGACAGAGCAAATCCGTATGACATGTGCACACTCTCACACTCCAGGAGACAGGTGCATGCTGTAGCATTTCATGCAAATAGATGTCTTCACTGAATGCATCAAGATTGCCTGAGCATCTTAAAAGAAAATAAAGATGTCAGGAAAGAAAACCAATTTCCTCCATGATCCAGTTGCCCTCCCAGCTATTCATCACACCTCCAGATTTAAGTGTACACATGCAAAGACCACTCATGCAGCAGAAGTTCTGGTTGGGAGAGGATAAAGTGATTCTGAGGAATAACAGAAAAATATTTCCATGGCACAAACAACAATACGTCATTTATGAATTACTGATAACAAAAATGTATGGTCAGGTCCTTCTGACCTCACTCTGGTGAAACTGCCATTGACATCAATGGGAATGTTTGCCCAGATGATCTGACCTATAATTATGATGGAGGCATGGTAATGACTTCATAATTAGTCCCAAGTAGAGATCTTGGTGCACTGGAGCTGAATCCCGTTTGAAATACAGGGGAGGCCAGATTAGGTAAGAATTTCATAACCTGTACCTATCTCAGCAATGAGTGTGGGGGACAATGGGATGAAATCAGAGAAGGACAAGATGTCCTTTTGCTTAAGGTTCTGGATTAAGATTCAGGAGATCTGGCTTCAATTCTTGGCTCTATCGAAAAGTTCCTGCATGACTTGGAACAAATCACTTAACTTCTTTGTGCTTGAGTTCACCATTTGCAAAATGGGGATAAGATCTCCTTTTCTCTGCCCTTTGTCTGTCTCCTTTGTTTAGACTGTAAGCTTATTGGCTTATGTGTTTGTACAGCACCACCTAACACAAAAGAGCTTAAATGGAATTTCTAAGGGCTACTATAATATATATAAAATAAATAAATTAACCAACAGCCACCACCACCACCAATTTTAATAGAGTTCCTGTATTTTCTGCTAAAGCCTCATTTGATATTCCATAATCAGCCCTGGCTTTTTTACTGTCTTTGAGAGAGGACCTAGCAGGGACTTAACTCCTTACTTGCTGGAAAACAAGCAAAGCCTCTGGACCTTTTCAAAGAACCAGACCATCCAAAAAAACTCTGGGGAGAGTTGTAATTTGGGTACAAGTCAGGATCTGAACTTCATGACTTGGATCCATGGCTGCCAGAGACACTGCCTAAGAAAAGTCCTTTAGCCCACTTTAAAACATTCACGATAAATCTCCTTTTGGCTTGACATTTCTGTAATACGTTGTTGCAGAATGTTCCCATAACAGCTGCAGGCAGCTTGTGCCATCTCAGTGACCTTGTGCAGCAATGGTGCACAAACTGTAAAAGCTTGGAATGATTTTGCATTCTTACAGTGTGGTTGGTAGGAAGGGTCAAGGGGAAAATATCAGCAAGAGACAATACAAACTAAAGTGGGGTGGCAGAAGAAGATTGGGGAACTAGCTTGGGGAAAAGGATAAATGAGGGGCAATCCCTGCTTGCATGGCGGGAGGCAAAATATATAGTAAGTCAGGCCACAATGGGAACCTGGTGGCATATGGATTCATGCCCTGCTTTCCTGTTTGCGCTCGGACACGTTGCTATGGGTAGATCAGGGCAGTTCTCCTCTAGGGCTCGAGGAAGTTGACTATAGTGTTGCTACAGGGTGCCTGTGCACTGGTATGGCACCTACCTCAGCCACTGAGCAGCTAGGAATGCCACATCACTTATCTGCATAGGGTACCATGAGACCATCAGAGTCCCTCAGGTGGATCTATGGCTATGTGTTACAATGCAAAGCTGGACTTCTTTACAATTTCAACAAGCTACTTTTTATTTCAATTTAACTGAAATTATTATTATTAAAATAATGCCAAGAAGGCCCAACGGAGATCAGAGCTCTGTTGGGCTGGGCACTGTAGATACACATAGTAAGAGATGGTCCCCAACCCAATCTAAATAGGCAGGACAAAGGATGGGAGAATTTCTCTCTTTTCTTTCAATATTTTCATGCAAAGTGAACTTAGCATAAATTTAAGTTTTCTAGTGATCAAAATCAGAGAAAGCCAGCAGATGCTTCTTCCTGTCCTGTGCAGTTATTCTATGCAAGTATTTTAAAGAGCATATATGAAATACTTCCAATGGGTTTCCTGGGATATCACATATCTTAGACTTATTTGGACTTGGTAGGAACCAAACAATCAAAAAAAGAAAAAGCTCTAGAAGGTTAATAAGATTTCAGAAGGTAGGGAAAAAAGATTGCACAGAGGTATTATGTGAGAGACTGTAAACCCATTTGCTATTCTCAGTTCTTATTTTAATGCACCAGCTTTATGTTAGACATGGATGAATTTACAGCCCTTAAGTCTATCAGGTACTTTGAGCTTTTAACATGCAAGGGGCCCTACGATCTGTCAATTACCTTGTAAGGCTATTCCTCTATAAGAATTCTTTATAATGTCAAAATTAGTACTATGGGACCCCATTATGTGTGTTTTAGCATCTCCTCTGCTCCTACCAGCTTCACTGGAAGTTTAAGACCCTCAGTTCCTAGCAGAGTGAACTCAGCACCTCACAGGACTGGGTGTTCTAAAGAAAACAATCAAAGTGACCATGAAATAAACCCCTATGCTCCTAGTTCAGCATTCTGAAAATTTCAGGGGAATGGTTTACACTTTCATTTTGAAATAGCAAGCTCCCCTGTTAACTTTGATGCTTAGTGTCTTTGCAAGTACAATCCTGGTGCTTGGCTCTGATGGGCTGGAGAGATTGCAACAACTGAACTGAGGGAAAAGATCATCTGTTTTTTTCTAACACAGAGAAATTGTCATGGGCAGGAAGAGGGTTAGAATGAATTATATTTCACTAAGGGAGGATATTTTTCAAAGGCCGTGTCCACACTAGATGAAAAGGCACCACAACAAACCATTGCTTAGAATGCTCTGAGCTTACAATGCTTGTACAATACTTTCCGTCCCTACAGCTACTGTCCAGCTATTTTATAACCATTGGTTGGCTGCAATTAAGTCTTCCGCTCAAGTCTTTCTGAGATATTCATCTCAAGTCTTACTGTGCTCTCCTATATTGTAGGCCAGAAGCCACAAACATGGCAGCTGCTCTGGTTCAGACAGTATTCATTCCTCCTAAATTCATCCCAGAACGGAGTGTCTCAAATTTAGAATCTTTCCAAAAGCCCCTGTTCATTACAACAATGCTGGATAGCTGCTCCCAGAGTGCATGGCTGTAAAGTGTGCCATCTATGGACACAGCAAAATGGCTCTGCCAGAAAAACTGTTTCTACATGGATGAAATCAACCATTTCAAGGATAATGTAACAATCAATCATTTCCTCAGTGGTAACAATTTTTCAGGGACACTCAAGTGTTCTAAGCAGTGAGTTGTGCTGCCTGACTGATGGAGAGATGGGGCACCCTAAATGTGAACTAATCCTCTCCACTTTTGTTACAGCTGTGTTAGAAGCTTTGTTATTTAATTATTAGGCCTGATAGTCAGGAAACTTGAGTTGTATTCCTAGTTCTGCCTTTGTCCTGCAGTGCGACATTGAGCAAGTTACTTAAACCGTCTCAGTTTCCCCCCCTATCTTTGTCTTGGGCGTTTAGACTAAGCACTTTGGGGCAGGGAATCTCTATTACTGTGTGTTTGCACAACACCTAGACCAGAGGGACCCCAATCCTGGCTGGGGCCTCTAGGTGCTGTCATAATACCAACAAGCACAAATATCAGTGTCTACATTCTTTACATACTTATGGATCTCTGTCACCTCTGGTTTTTATTTGTCTCAGTTAATAACATAAATAACTTTGTTACTCTGTTGCTTTTGCTTGCATTTCAGACTGCCCATAGCTGCAGGTAGGAAATATGGAGTAAAGACAGACTTCTGCAGGGGCATTCCTTGGGGCAGCTTATCTGTGCACCATGTTCAACTTTCTTCCCAGTCACCAAACAAGCAGGCCCTTCCTGGACCGTTCCCTGGGCTCCCCTTTGCGTCATCCACGGCTGACAGAGGCAGCAATGCTTTCTCCACAATCCGCTGACACGGTTGCTCAGAAACATTCTGCTGCTTCCCAGATCTCTGCTTCACTTCTGGACCCACACAGCTTTCCTGATTGCATGGCGATGTCCTGTATTTTATCATGCTAGGTGAGGCTCAACACAGCACGACCAAGTGGTTTGCTTCAGGTCTGGAGCTCCGTCCCGGCTCCCATTTCCTTCCAGTGTGCTTCACCAGGGTAGCTATTTTTCTGATCTGATTTACCCCTCCTCCTCTGCTCTCACGCAGCTAGAAACCATCCCCCGCATGCCTCTGAGTAATTACATTTTGTGAATCAGTATCACCTTCCCTGTGAGGATCTCAAAGCATTTTACAAGCTATACTTAACTAATCCCCAAAGAACCCTTATTAAGTTAGGAGAACCCACTTATTTCAGATCTGATCATCTGAATTAGGGGACTGATTCTGCAAAGCAGTTAAGCACGTGTTAAATGGACTCCAGAATGACATAAGTACATGGTTAAGTGCTTTGTTGAATCAGGGCCAAAAGACTACACCGTTTTTTAAAAATGATCTTTTTATTTAAATAGAAAGAAAGACTAACCGGAGTAAATGACATAATATTTGATATAGGAATAAAAATAATCCCACATTTCATCTTAATTTCTTATTCCTTTAAAAATCAGCCTCGAGATCTGTCGCTCAGTTTTTCGGGGTGGGTGGGCTACTTTGACTTATTTTTAACATTTTGTGTGTTGTTTATTGTACAATGCTTAGATGTTGCACGACAGGCATGCTAAAACGATGTGAAATAAGTGTAAGAATCTGTACCTTGTTCCTTTATTTAACAAGTGGCTAAACACCAATTAAACAACATGGCACTATCCAAACATGTCCTTGTGAAGTGGAATTTGTTAGTGCTGTCCCAAGAGAGTAACAGTCATTACCATTCACAATTATTTAGGCTAAATCAGTTCCCAGAGAAAAATCTAATGAAGGGACCAGCTCTATTAAGCCATGTATACGTTATCACTATACTCAGGTTACAAGTGGGGAAACAAAGGCACAGGCCGTTTGAGTGGTTTGGTAATGTTCACACTGCAAATCAGTGGCAGAGACTGAAACAGAATCAGGATTCTTGGGTTTTCAGTCCCTAGTTCTAATCCCGAGATGCACTGCCATGAAATGCATGTACACATGCTTTCTTATTTTTGTTCTCTTATTATAGTGTTCGTTATACTAGCCCCCATACCAATCACTTAAAAGTGTATTCATCCAAGACTATTTGGGAACTATTTAAATGGTAAAATTATTATGAATGGGCAGAGGGAGGGGGTAATTCTTTTTGTTCACCTTTATGGTTATGCAATATTAATGTTCTAAATTTGAACCAGAAGACATCAGGAAAAGCAAATATGTAGGTCTCATGGGAATAATAATTTTCCCATTTTGCCCATTTATGATAATCCCACTTTCTGGAATGGTTACTAATGTCTGGTTTTCAAAGACCAGAAGGCCAATGCCATGCTAAAAAATGCACATCTCACTTGCTAGTGCAATTACTGCAGCACACATCCAAATCCATATTTAGCAGACCATTAGATTTGAACAAATACCTGATTTATAACTACAAGTCCAATAACTGTGCATGCAAATTAGGTGTCCAATGTCAGTGCATGCCTGCATGTGGTCCAGACTCCCCAACCCAATCCGTTTTTATTCTGAATAGTAACTACACAAATGGGTCCCTGCATAAGTTAGGAGATGTGCAGGGAATAGTGAGGATAAAAATAAGGGTTTTATCTACACATGGACACTCAGGAAAATTAATCCAAATTAACTAAAGGTGAATTAATCCAAATAAATCAAAGTGAATTAAACTCAGCCAAAGTAAGGCCACTTTAATTCTGAATGAGTGTCCACACAGGGATTTAATGAAGTTTAAGTAATCCACTTTAAATTCACATCTTTAGTTAATTCAGATTAACTTCCCTAAGTATCCCTGTGTAGACAAGCCCTAAATATTGACCAGCTACCTCATTTACTGTGCACCATCTAGCCTGCACACTGAATGAGATAGTGAGGGGGGAACAGAATGCAATCAAAGGTTGTATTGTTCTGCATAGGCAGTAAGTAGAGGGCAAAGTTGGGGCTGTGCGTGATCTTATCTTGGGCACTTCCTGGTTTTTGAGAGCTTTACTTATCATCCTTATTGAGCTTCCACACAGCTGTGTCATATTGAGTACAGGATATAGCACGTGCAGTGCTGGTGTTTGACTGTAGCATGGAGGAGTAGGATGGTCTTGTGGCTAAGGCACTAGTCTGGAACTGAAGAGATTGGGGTTCAGTTCATGACTTTGCTATAGACTTTCTACATAACTTTGCACAAGTCACTTAACCTCTCTGTGTCTCAGCTCCCCATCTTAAAATGGTTCTAATAGGACTTCCTTTGTCTATTAAGACTGTAAGCCCTTTGGGTCAGTCGCTGTGTGTGTGTGTGTGGCGGGGGGGGGGGTTTTAGTGCTATAAGTATATGATCTGAGGTACTGGAACTGTGGGTGTTGGGGATGCAGCAGTGGTTTTCCACCATACACAGGGTTTACAGTTTGGTTCAAAGGCTCTCAGCACCCCCACTATATAAATTGTTCCAGGATCACTGAGTCAGGGTCTCTAGCTACTACCATCATATAATAATGTTTTCATTTCCTGGGGTGGGTTCTGAATGTGTCTCTCCATAGCTGTATGTCATGGATATATTTTGTCCCTTGTATGTATGCGACAAACCTTTCAACTTCACGTGAGCGATTTGGAGGATTAGATGTGAGTTGTGGTACACTTCCTCTTCTCTCCTTTAAGTTTCAGCTCCGGTGGCCATTTTACTGCAGCGTGTGTTGCACAGCTTTTCCGTGGGGTGAGTCCATGAAGTATGGATGGGCTACAATAGCACCTCCAGAGACAAGGCCACTTCGGGGGAGGGATAGCTCAGTGGTTTGAGCATTGGCCTGCTAAACCCAGGATTGTGAGTTCAATCCTTCAGGGGGCCATTTAGGGATATGGGGCAAAACTTGGGGATTGGTCCTGCTTTGAGCAGGGGGTTGGACTAGATGACCTCCTGAGGTCCCTTCCAATCCTGAGATTCTATGAAGCCAACCTCTTTGTCAGCCTCAAAGGCAGAGCGAGTCTTGGGCAGGAAGCCCCTTGCTTTCTTTGGCAAGAATTGACAGGGAAGAGGGTAACAGATACAGCACGGCTGCCTTTTCTAGTTCTCTGCTGCACCAGAGTCCCAGCACAGAGCTCAATGGAATGGGCTTCCTTCCTCCATATCCCTTGTGACCCACTGAATCAGTTGGCTATGCTGGGTTAGAAATACTGTATGCATATAGTTTCTCTTGAGTCTAATTGGAAAAGACAGCAGTCCAAGTGCATTTGGAGCCTCCTGTAGTTAACAGCCGCACAAATGGTCTTTGATATCCTGTATATCATTTTGATTAACAGCTGGAAGACATTAAGTCTTATCAGTCATATGGCACAACAACTAAGAACAAAGGCAACAACTAAAACAATCTTTCACTCATTTCTAAACCCCTTCGGGGGTGGGTTGAAGTGTTAAACTTTTCTGAACTTGGAAAAAGTGATGTGAAAAGGATACTGTCAAAGTAGCTTCCTCAATTTTAAAATCCTAGTTTTCCCCCCACAGTTCATACTGATCTTTAGGAAGCTTCAGACTGAAAATGAAAGCTTCTTACCCAAAGGTTTCTTCCATCTCTCAGTTATTACAGCAGTGCTTGTGAAAGCTAAGCTACACACAGTTTCGTTATTGTAGGACTGTTCATGAATGCTTGGCTACTTGAACTGGGATTATTTTCCCTCAGGAATGAAACTTGGGATGCTGGACTCAAAAGTCACATGAACTTAGCAAACAGATACAAGATCAGGGGAAACAAGATCATTTTTCAGGCCTCATCAATGCTCCTTTAAATAAACAAGATCCACTCTAATCTTTAGAGCATCACAGATTTAAACTTAAACATTAGTATAATTGGCATGGGATAAAAATGTCCATTCCGGTATCTCTCATTGATATGTGGACAAAATATAGATACTGGCAGCAGAAAATATATGAATGGACACTAGAAATACAGTTACTCTTTATTCTATGCTTCACTAAATTAGATAATTTTCTGTTTGCTCAACTGCCGGAGTGCGAAAATTGCTGAAAATGGACAAGACCATTAGAAAGAGTTATAACTGGCATAAACAGTTCCCGTTCTCTTGAAGAAAGAAATACAATAGAGTAGCATTCAAATAATAGCTCTTACTACAGTCTAGTGAAGCAACTGTTCAGCATTTACATCGTAATTTGGAAAACCTGCAGGTAACTATAAGAATGCAGTGTCAAGGTAAAAAAAACAAAACATAGTGATGTGAATTATTAAAACATATAGGGCCAGATCCTCCACTGATGCATGGCCTATTACGCCTGTGTGATGTAGATCGCTATAGATGTGGTGGGAGAGACAAATAGGTATGGAATGCAAGATGGTACAAATGTTTATCGCCATGAATTGGGAATACGTGTATTTCTCAGTACTGGTGAGAAGGGAGTTATTCAAAACTCAGGCTGATAATACCTTTATACCACCTTACTCCATCATGTATCTTGGATATGCTACCTATGTTACAGAAAAACAAATTTGAAAAATGTTTTAGAGAGTTAAAAATATTCTTGGTACTATTTATTTTTATCCCTGCATCTGTAAAGCCAGGTTTCTTAGTTACCACAAGCACAGTCACACAGGGCTCAGAAGGAGCCACTGAGATATCTAACAAAGATTTTTTTAAAAACCCTCTATTCTAAAGACATCATGAGTGAAATGGTGGCCACAGTGAAGTCAATAGGAGTTTTGTCACAGAGTTCAGTGGGGCCAGGACTTCACCCCCTGACAAAAGACCATGATTTGGGGCCCTTCCAGGGTTAGAAGGGAACACTGTGTGTTCCACAGGGAAGCTGAGAACATTCTTGGGATAAAGCTACTGGGCTTGATTTTTCAAAAGAGCTCAGCTCCCATTTAGAACCTGGCCCCATTAGCGGATGCTGACCTCTTGAAAATCTGGCCACCCATTTCCAGACCCAGTAGGGCTGAGAGATTACGTGCTTTAAAGCCAGGAAGATTTTTTTCTGTATCACAAAGGTGCCATTGGTGCAGGGCTAAACGCTGCCCAAGTTCTCCTTGCAGCCTTGCGCATGAAGGTAAATCAATTTGAGCAGGCCTGTAAATGGGATTATACTGAGTGTGAAATGAACATCCTTCCCAAACTAGTTGTAGAGAAACACCGTAGCTGTATCTGTTCGTCTCAGGAAACTTTGTGCTAATTCCACATGGAACATGAGACAGCAAACAGCTGATCTGAATGGCTTGTCTTTCAACCCTCCTAGAAATTGCCAGACCAAATTTAAATTGCAAAAACGAGAACACAATACCAGCTGATCACCTGTGTTATGGGTGTTGTCTCAGAGCACTGGGCACCAGAGCCCCATTCCCTTCTATATGCCTCACCAGTCCTAATTTTCCATTACAGCAGTCTCAAGGTAGGATTACTTTTGAAGAAATTTGATAGCCTTGGTATGCCCTGCATTAAGGGGATCAGACACTAACATCCTCTTATTTCTGAATAGAGCCATTTATCAGCAGATGCTCACAGCCATTCTAGGTTATATAGTAGCTGGTGCTTTTTATAGTACAGATCCAGTCAACTGATAATTAATCTAATAATGCCTATACATCTCCTGTTATCTCACAGGAGCATACAACCTGAGCAGTGAACGTGGAGGTTTGTTAACAATACATTGTCTTTATAGTTGCCACAAAAGCTTTAGTGAACGTCACTGAGTCTCTTTCCAACCAAAACAGAATTTCACCCCCAGTTTAAATCCAAAGTGGTCAAATAAAAAGAAATGGCCCTTTTATTAGGAAGATGGGTTTTGTAACTCCTCCTCCTGCAGGTGGTATGCCCAGAAACATAGAACCCAAGAGAGAGATGGCTTCTTTGGAGGAGAGCTCCCCCAATGAGAGCATAACCTCTATCTCCGTCCCCTCCTTTTTTATCCTAAGGTGGTAGTAGAGTTGGGACTCTAGGGCCTCGAGCCAGCTAGGTGGGCCAGTGCAAACGTATGGAAAAGGACCTAGAGAAATCCTGTTTGATTCGATGGTTAATAAAAGGTAACCTGCGTGGAACTTAGAATGCAGCCTACGTGTCATAATCAAATAAACTTTAGGCTTGGTCGTAAGTCCAGCACTGAGTGAGGTCTTGGCACAGAGCACATTATAGGCCAGATCCTCAGCTGGTATAATTGACATAGCTCCATCTGGTCCTATGCGAGCAGACGGGCATGCTCCCCTTCCAGGTGAGGGTGCTTAGCACCTCTCAGGATCATCTTCCCCAGAGGTGGAAGGGCTTTGTTTTCTCCACAGAGTCCAGGCTTTTGCTTCCTCATTTCCATATCTTTGAAGGAATCCGCCACTGGCTGGAGTGTCTATTTGCTTTTGAAACAGGTTATTTGCCTTGAGTTACTTGTGTTATTACAAAACACCAATACAGAAAAAGAAAATAAAGAACAGACCTTAGAAACAAGTAGAAAGCAGAGCGGAAATGGTTTCTGCCTGGGCAAATGAACACATGCTGTGAACAGAAAAAAGGACTATTTCATCTCAATTACAATGCTCTTCTTTCTAGTGGAAGCTAAATCTAATGGTTTTCAAACAGTCCAGAGACAAGAATTCAAACTGAAACTTTATATCACGCACTAGCACCCTCCAGGCAATACGCTATAGACGCTGCAGTAAAAATGACACAGAGAAAGACTCTGCAATGCCCCTCTCCCCACATCCATTGCAACTGACTAGGTTCATGGAGATCATATTGGCACATTGCTGCATATGTCCTGCAACCCCCTGGAAATAAGCAATGCTCCCTCAGAGGGTCACCTTTCATTTACATTTCCCTTTCCATCCCAGATGTCCTTTCTTCATCAGACCACAGTAAAGCATGGGGCATCAGACTGTGTCACTGAAATTACTGTGATACCTTTTATTCACACAACATGTATATCCCTGACACAAAATATGTTACATACACAAAGAATTATGAATCCCCATCTAGCCCTTTAACAACAAGATCAAACTTTCCCCATCCTTCCACTCGATTATATGCTGCAAAAGGCTCTCTCTGCAAGTAATGAGGCTGTTTTCGTTTAGTCCCTATACAAGTTATTATGGATAGACACTCACTGCAGAAAACAACAGTAATACCCACAGCAGATAAATCCAACATAAAAGGGCAGCCCTGATACAATAGTAACATAATTGAAGATTTTACTTTTCCTTCTGGCTTTAAATGCACACCAGACAGTAAATTGACTTGTTTTGAATGCATTCCTAAGTCCTGCAGAAACTTTCCTTATTCATTACATTTTATACAGTAGAAGGAAAGGTGCAACTGACATTAAGCGATCAAAAATTTTCCAGTTAAATATCAATGTTATTTTCCAATCAAGGAACTTTGCAAAATTTAGATGGGTTTTGAGGAAAGACTTCGTTCACACTTGCAGGTTTGATAATCAGATAACAGGCATTGCCAGGGAATGCCGGTTAACTGAAACCATCTTAAGACATCACCTTCGCCAATCACACTTGAGCTATCACACACGAGTTTCTTCCCATCACTAATTCATATTTTTTGATTCATGAATTCATACTAGGTTAGGGAGCTCAAACAGCAAACCCATTTGTGAAAGATAATGAATGTATAACCCCTCTGCCACCTGTTGTCAGCAGCAAAAAGTGCCAGGTTCAATTATCTAGGGGTTCCTTCTGAAAACACCACCAGCTTGTGCCCCATCCAGAAACCTCTCCTACACACACTGGATAGGCAGTACTTCCCCCTCACAAGCACTGAGTCCAAAACAAATAATGTCTGTGGGTGGGGAGGAAGGGAGAAGGCACAGAATAAACTTGGAAAAGCCAGCAATTAATAAACCAACTATATCTATTAGAGAAGACTCCCTCCTACCCCTCAGGGTGTCTTGTCAATAATCTTCACTTCCACCCCTCTCTGTGAGGGGCTACTGAAGCAATGCATTCTCACATTAGCCACTTCTTCCACCCCTACTCCCCACTCACAGTTTGTTGTCCAGGGTTGACGGAGACCAAACTTCAGGCAGGTCCATCTCCAGCTCCTAAGGGAAGTGCTGCTTAGCTTGCTCCAGGAGCTCTTATCACCTGACCCAGCTCAAGTGATTTCATTACTGGTCCTGTTGGTAAGGGAGGCCTTCACCAGAGTCCCTCAAAGTCCCTGAAGCTGCTGCTACTTCAGCCCAAACCACCTCAGCACCGTTACTCAGCTTGAAACTCTCTCTCTTTGTCATATATCACTTCACTCCATCTACTGCCATGCTCCCCTGAGTCTTCAAAGAGAAATTAATAGCATATCTGCCTCTTAGCAACATTCTTGGCTATAGAGAAACTCTTCCTACAACCAACAATCACCACTTTTTACCTCTTTCTAGCTTTGCCCAGGCTTCTCTACCCATCTGCGCCAGACTGCAGTTTTGCTCAGAGTGACCTCTCACCCCGGGCGTGTCAGGGTGAAGTTCTTTTATCCTTTCATTACCCAGCAGGGATGATAATGTTTTACTGCTCCCAAACTTAAAACGTAACTGAAATTTTCACCAGAATTCCCCAAACTGACACATCACAGATATGCAAATGAGGCCTGGCCCGTTCAGCCATTTCCACTTGCCCAATAACAGATGGCAACAGACAGCTCCCTTCCCTACGGGCCCCTGTCCATCTAAGTTCTCAAGCAGCTCTGTGCTGCTCTTCTCCCTGTGCACCAACAGGTGTCACTAGGAGCTCCTTACTCTCTAGGGCTTCAAGCCACAGGACTCATGTAGCCAAAGAACCTCTGTCAGGCTGCTCTGACTTATGCTTTTGTCAGTATCCCCAAGGGTAACAGGGACACAGCCATAATGGCATGTGGGGGAACACCAGCCACACCCCCTGCACTCACATAGGAGCCACTGCAATGATTCTGGGCTGGGGAGAGCTTCCAGAGGCTGGGGAGCTAGCTCTGGGGCATCTTAGTGCTGGTGAAGCAGTGCACAGCTGCCTTAATACAGGGGCAGATCTAGCCCTACAGAAGTGTCATTTAGGAACCCAAACGTGGACTTGGGCACCCTGAGTTAAGTTCTCAAATCTGAAAGTTGGCACCTCAAGGCACTGAAAGTGGAACAAAAATAGCACCGTAAAATACAAATAGCAGCCAGATAGGCCTGCACCCAGTGTATCAGGCTATTCGTTTGCATTGTAGAACTATAACATTCAGTGTATTTATTCCTGACTTGGGACTACCACATGCACTTCCAGACTCAATACAGCGTTAACCACCCAGGGTTTAGCGATAGCAGCAGCATTTCCGGCTTTGTAGCAGCAAAGGTTTGTGTGTAATTGTTTCTAAGTAGGCGCAGTAAAGAGACCATTTGTTTTCTTGAACTGGAATACTCAGTAGACAGATTCTGCTTGTTTTTCAATTGCTTCCTCTCTCTCTCTCTCTCCCCTCCTTCTTCACCAACTACCCAAATTCACCCTCTTTGTCTCAAGGAGCTATCTTTGCAGTCGTTTTATTGTATGCAGAAGAAGGCAGGCAGATTTAAATACACTTGGGTAGGGGTAGTCAATCATATTACCCAAAGTCTTCCAGAGGGCTGGCAGGGTTGTTTATACAGGTTTCCCTAATGGCCCAGGGGGGTTTTTGGGGGGCGGGGAGAACTGTGGGTTACTGACTTAGGCAACATAGGACTCCAGAGTCTTAGCACTTCCTATTTGTAATGCCCACAGACCCCAGTCATTGATGGGTGGGATCGAACCTGGCGCCTCTGCAACTTAGTGCATGAGCCTCTACTTCATGAGCTAAAAGCCGTATGGCCTTTAGCTAATGCTGTTGAGCAGACTCATTAATCTCTCTCTAAGTGGTCTCGGTGCCACTGGGTGGGACAGAACACCACACCCAGGAGGTGTGTGGGTTACATATTGTCCTTGTCATAGAACCTTAGAAATTAGAGCATGGCGTGGAGGGGAGGAGACCATTCTGTTAGCTCAGCCAGATCATGTGGGGGTGATCCTCAGAACCTCTTGCTCTCTCTCACACAGACACACACACAGACAACCCCTCACTTCACTGTGAGTTCATGGTATATTGTTTCTTTTCAGAGGACTGTTACCATGTTATATGAACCACAAGGCAGAAGGCAGGTTTAGCAGATCCTCCAAACATTGGGCTCCAGCCCTTGGTGGGATCCCAATAAACAGCTACTAGTAAAGGGGCAATCTTTACTAGGGCTAGGAAACAAAGGGTAATACTACCCGAGGAAAAAAGGTTGAGTGAGTAGTTATTGAACGTACAGAATAATTCCTCATTAAGCCCGTAGATGGGATGTCCAATAGGAAAGTACAAAGCTGCCATTGTCCTTAAGGGTGCCACTTCAAGTCCACCCCTCTCTCTGGGGAAGGGTGGGGGCCTTAGGCATGAATTTGGATCTGCCTCTGGAGTCATAGGTTTCCCTGTTGTCTTTCAGCCTCCCATCTGCCTTGTGGGCCTACATCCTCTGCTACGCGGCCTGTGCTCCTTCTTTGGTCACAAAACAGAAGCCCCTTCACCTCAGCCCCAGTGTCTTGCCAAGTATAGCTGTATAGCTCACAGGTTGCTGCCACCATCCTGCTGCTTACATACCCTACCCTCTGTCACTTCCCCCTATGAAAACGCCCTATAGAACTGAACAGGGAACAAAACAATTAGCTTTTATGAAAGTTACAATACAAACCTACTCAAATTGGAGGATTGGGCCAAAAGAAATCTGATGAGGTTCAATAAGGATAAGTGCAGGGTCCTGCACTTAGGACGGAAGAATCCTATGCACCGCTACAGACTAGGGGCCGAATGGCTAGGCAGCAGTTCTGCGGAAAAGGACCTAGGGGTGACAGTGGATGAGAAGCTGGATATGAGTCAGCTGTGTGCCCTTAAAAAGAAATGGAGTACTTGTGGCACCTTAGAGACTAACCAATTTATTTGAGCATGAGCTTTCGTGAGCTACAGCTCACTTCATCAGATGCATACTGTGGAAACTGCAGCAGACTTTATATATACACAGAGAATATGAAACAATACCTCCTCCCACCCCACTGTCCTGCTGGTAATAGCTTATCTAAAGTAATCGTCAGGTTAGGCCATTTCCAGCACAAATCCAGGTTTTCTCACCCTCCACCCCCCCACACAGCAGGAGAGTGAATTTGTGTGGGGGGGTGGAAGGTGAGAAAACCTGGATTTGTGCTGGAAATGGCCTAACCTGACGATTACTTTAGATAAGCTATTACCAGCAGGACAGTGGGGTGGGAGGAGGTATTGTTTCATATTCTCTGTGTATATATAAAGTCTGCTGCAGTTTCCACAGTATGCATCTGATGAAGTGAGCTGTAGCTCACGAAAGCTCATGCTCAAATAAATTGGTTAGTCTCTAAGGTGCCACAAGTACTCCATTTCTTTTTGCGAATACAGACTAACACGGCTGTTACTCTGAAACCTGTGTGCCCTTGTTGCCAAGAAGGCCAATGGCATTTTGGGATGTATAAGTAGGGGTATAGCGAGCAGATCGAGGGACGTGATCGTTCCCCTCTATTCGACATTGGTGAGGCCTCATCTGGAGTACTGTGTCCAGTTTTGGGCCCCACACTACAAGAAGGATGTGGATAAATTGGAGAGAGTCCAGCGAAGGGCAACAAAAATGATTAGGGGTCTAGAACACATGATTTATGAGGAGAGGCTGAGGGAGCTGGGATTGTTTAGTCTGCAGAAGAGAAGAATGAGGGGGGATTTGATAGCTGCTTTCAACTACCTGAAAGGGGGTTCCAAAGAGGATGGCTCTAGACTATTCTCAGTGATAGCAGATGACAGAACGAGGAGTAATGGTCTCAAGTTGCAGTGGGGGAGGTTTAGATTGGATATTAGGAAAAACTTTTTCACTATGAGGGCGGTGAAACACTGGAATGCGTTACCTAGGGAGGTGGTAGAATCTCCTTCCTTAGAGGTTTTTAAGGTCAGGCTTGACAAAGCCCTGGCTGGGATGATTTAACTGGGAATTGGTCCTGCTTCGAGCAGGGGGTTGGACTAGATGACCTTCTGGGGTCCCTTCCAACCCTGATATTCTATGATTCTATGAAATAAATTAAAAAAAAATCTCTTCTGTCTATACATTTTTGAGCTACCCTAGAGAACTCTATATGAGGAGATACAATTTTTGGTTACCTTTTATAGGATGGTCCAAAACACCTGTAGAAAAGGGGTTTTTTTTTTCCTTATATTCTATAGGACTTTCCTATACAAATGTGTGTCACATTGTGCACACTGCTGGCCAGGCAATAATCTGGTCCCTGCCCCTCCTAAAATGACCTATGTCCCAATTATTTCATTCCACCATAAGATGGCATCTAGTGATGTGCTACCAGGCTCACTACACTACATTTTCTGGTGTTTTATTGATCTTCATAATGCTTTAAATATTTATTAACCCTCCTTACAAATCCTGTGAGGTAGATGAGACTAGTTATCTTGATACTTCACATAAGGAAACTGCGGCAGAGAAGTTAACAGTAACATGGGGATTGAGTATCATAACCAGAATTAGAACTCAGAAGTTCCTGGATGCAGTCCTGGGGCAAGCCACCACACCAGGCCTCTCTCCTTAGCCCTGTTTGGTTTTAAGTCTCACGACAGAATTTTTATTTGTCAGAAGAAGAAGAAAAAAAAAAGCCCACATAGCTGTATTTAGATTCTCCCTCATTATTGTCGAGAGTGGGGGGGATACATCTTGCTAATAACATCGTGTTATTAATTACTGCACTGCTGAGTGATGTCCTGGTGTTGAGGACTGGCTGCAGCCCCGAAGTACATGGTGCTGTACAGTCTTGCTGGTTGAAATGCATGGTCAGACAGTAGCTTGCCAAAAACAATTCCCAGCAACTCAAAATCAATTAGCAGGCTACTCCATCTCCTCTAGCCCCTTTTATTTATTTACTTTAATAAACAAAGACAAATTGTTACAGGTAATTAAGCTCTGTGTATTCTAATCAGGTAGAATATTGGGTGGGGAGAGTGGGAATAAGTAGCAAAGTAAAGTGTTTCAGAATGTCATCTACCTTCCGAACTGATACGTCAGTTCAGTTATCATAAAGGCCTGATTCTGATCTTAGTTACATTGTGTTTATGCTCCATTGACTTCAACGGAGCTTACTTCTGACTTACTGTGCAGTGACATCGCAGTCAAGTCCAAGACGTTTTAAGGAGGAGAAGGCAGAATATTGGATCCCCAACCATGCAAAGGACTAAAGCAAATAACTTACTGGGATAAATTCTGCCTACTGGCCCCAGGTAAGGAGGTCCCCAGACTGAGAGAAACAGGTACGGTTTCCCCATATGCAAAAAGGTAAGGGGATGGATTTGGGGAGGATGCTCAGTCAATCACCCTAGCATTCTACATTACTCCACCAGCCACTACCTTGAGCAGAGCAGGGGGTTGCAGACACCGATCCCTTCCATGACTGTCTGGTTCAATCCAGGATTTAGGAAGACCCTGTATAGGAACATTAAGCAGCCCAGGCTGTCAGTTTGGGGACTAGAGAACCACAGGATCTGTCTGTGTCCAGCAGCCTCAGTGAAGGAAACCCCTTATTATTCATTTCAACCAAGTCCTATGTCTTCCACAGGAGACACTGCAGGTGCACGGAGCTGCTCTGGCCAGACAGGGAGAAGGTCGAGGAGCAGGAGTCTTCCTTCCAGTCCCACGGAGAACCCTGGCATCCCACCTGGCTATTGGGGCTGCTTTCCAGGATTCAGCGTTTTCTGAATAATCCGTGTTATTAATGGAAAACATTCTGAGCACCCAAATGCCAGGGGTGAGATTCTCACCCCGGCTCTGGCCCTTTTACACTGGGTAAAAAGGCTGGAGAGGTGCCAAGGGGCCCTAAAAAGCTGTGGTTCCAGATGGGGGAGGATTCCCCTGCACATGCACTCCAGGGACAGCCGTATGGCTGTTGTCCAAGGACCCCCTTCCCAAGCCCTGGGAGGGCACGTCAGGGCTGGGCTGTAGCACAAAATGCTTTAGAAATTACAGGCAGCCTCCAAGGCTGTCTAAACTACCTGAGGAGGCTCTGCAGACCCTTGAATAATCCTGGATCGGAAGGGCACAAAGGTGACTTAAAATGGCCATAGCCTCCCTTCTGATTTTGTGAGTTCTGGGCTTAGAGGCACAGCATAGAATTCCCCCCTTCCCCCCCCCCCCGACATCCTCTTACAGCAAACAGGGAGATAATGAAGCCCTTTCTACTCCTGCCATTCTGCCTCCTTCTGGCCGGTTCCTATGTGCATGGCAAAGAACTTGTACATCAACAAAGGGACAACTCCAGCATCGTCATGCATCATTAGCACCAGGGGGAGCTGCACTTTGAAACAGATTTGCCGGCACAAAGTCCAGCCTCCCATGATGGTTCAAAACATGAATTGACAGGGCATCTGCACGTTCAGCACCATGGCTCAGCTGGGGGCATTCCCGCCTGTGGAAGAGAATAATAATAAAAACAATACTGAGCACTTTTCATCTTCAAAGCTCTTTAAGTCTGCAAATAAATGAATCGTCTCTACCCCTTCCCCCCTCCCCGTAAGGCAGAGGGGTGTTGTGAGACCTGTTTTACAGCTGGGGGGATGGAAACACAGAGAGGCTCTTTCATTTGCCCAAAGCCCCACAGCAAATCAGTTGGCAAAGGAAGCTTTATAACTCATGGGCCCGATGCTGATGTTACTCATACCAGCATAGTAACTACTGAGATCACTGGTGTTACTCCATTGTAGAAATGGTGTGAGAAGAGAAACAGGCCCATGGATTCCTAACCCCATGTAAACCACACTGGTTTTTGTGTTCAAGTGCCATTAAAGATTCAGGCACACGTTCCCCGCAGCCATTCCATGACAAAACATACAGGAACAAGTGTTCGGGTACCAAGGTAATCGGGCAGTTAAATAGATCATAGATACCTATTTCTTGTTAAAACAGTCATACTTTAGAGAGGCAGTGTTTTCTAGTGGATAGGGCTGTAAAATACAACTGCGGAAAGCTGGCTTCTATTCCTGACTCTGCCACTGCCCTGGTGTGTGACCTTGGGTCATCACGGCCCCTTCTTGTGCCTCTGTTTCCCCTCATACAGCTGTCTTGTCTATTTCAACTGTCAGCTCTTTGGGGCAGGACCTCTCTTACAATGTGTTTGTATAGCCCTAGCATAGTGGGGCCCACCCTGATCTCAGCTGGGGCCTCTAGGTATTATTGTTACATATGGTAATACCAGATATGGGGCCCCAGGGAATGAAACATTATAATGCCTGCTGCTTTAAAATCAATACCATCAAAATAGCTGTAAGACTCCCTAGTAACAGGAAATCCATTTCAGAGACTTGGTTATAGCACTCTGCAGATGGCCCAATATCCTTTAATATAATAATGGGGGTGGGTGTTCTCTTCAGATGTCTCCTTCCAATTTTGCACTTGTACACGCACGCGTGCGCGTGGGTGTGACAAATGGATCAGTAACAGACTGGCCAAATGCCCTTTCACACTTGATCTAAGGAAAGTAGGCCACCCTTAATTTATTTGTGTCTGACTAACTGATGGAATACTCAGGGCTCCCAATCCTTCTGCATTTTTCATGGGACTCAATAAATTTCTTACAGAAGCAGCCCCTGATACGTACTAATATCAGCTGTTACAAAGACCTGAATGCTTTATTTCTCTCTCCCTCCCCATTTTGCCCTCTTCCCCTGCTCTGTTGGTCTGTCAGATTATTAATATTGCTCCATATGAAAGTCAACAACCTTCTCCTTGGAACACAAATAATCCAAAATGTTACTGGAAACAGAAGAATAAAAAATATATATCCCTCTTAATATTATAGACCATCGCCACTGGGCCACAGAGACTGAATTTGGCAGGGGGGAAAAATCCACAAAACAATGGTGCAGCATAAAAAACAGAATATAGATATTTTCCCCCTTTCTTTATTTAGTCTGAAGAGAAGAAAGTGGCGTCTCTTTTTAAAGGTTAGACCACACATTTTTAAACAAGCTCTTTGTTAATCTAGGGGTGTGTGGGGTGGTGTTTAAATTAGATTTGCAGTTTTTGAAGAATAAGAATGAATTATATACTTCACAATCTAGCTTACTCGTTTATTGGTTGAGCTCTGTTATATGATTTCTACTGTGCTACTTTATCAACTCACTGTCAGTTGAAACATTATGATCATGAAGAATGATCTTTGATGTAGATATAACAGTACTGGGATCTGGGAGACCTGAGTGCTATTCCTAGTTCTACTGCTTGCTGTGCACCAGATTGTGATACTCTTGATCACAGTGAGTAGCATGTTGCTTTACAAGTACATTGACTCACTTCAAAGGGGCTACTTGTGGCATTAGTTATTTAGACTGTAAATCTTTTGGACCAGGGACCATTTTTTTGTTCTGTGTTTGTACCACACCGAGCCCGATGTGAGCTTGGTCCATCACTGGCACTCTTAGGAGCTACTACTGATAATATCCCTTATTATTTGTATTGTGAGAGCAAAGGGATCAAAATCTGGCCTGTGCTGAGCCTCAGTTTACCCATCTGTAAATGGGAATAATATCTATTCACAGTTATAAGAACCTAGGATGACAGGCATTGTATGGGTACAAAGCATCATCATCGGGCCAGAGCTTCAGCTGGCATAAGCTAATGTAGCTCCACTGAGCTATGACAATTACCCCAGCTAAGGATGTGGCCTACTATTGCCATACACTTAAACAATGGCATATGACAAGCATAAGTAGTATAAACCAATGCTATCATGGTTTTCATGTATTGGCGTATCTTAACTCTCCACGGATTATGAAACCGAATTTAAACTGACAGCAAAATGTCTTCTAAAGGATTTGCATGAAGATTTTTGTCGACAAAAAACAAAATACTTTCCAAGTCACTACCAACCTGAGGTAAAACACAGCTAACCAACACTGACTGCAGGGGCCAGGGATTTAAATGTGGGAGAAGGAATGGATGGTACTCTCATGCTCCACCCACAAGCCAAGTTCCACCCACTTGAGATGGCAAAACGAAATGCCACTCACAGCAGAGCGGGTGGATGGTGAACATGTGATCAGGCATATTCTGTTGGGCTACTCAGGTGTGGTTCTCTCTCAGCATGGTCCACATATCCCCTTAGACAGGGCTGGATTAAAGCATAGTCAGAACAGAGCCCCGGCTTCCGGAGTCATGTGCTGACATAACTTCAGCTTTCATTTAAAACAATAACAATAAAAAAAGTTTCCAGCCATCATGGTTGACAAGAAAAGCTTAAAACTAGACCTAAGTGTCACGGATGCACCAATGTCTGCCTGAATCTGCAGACAACCTTCAGCAGAGGCAAGAGCAGCAGCTACTACAGAAGCCATTTAGCCCCACGTCCACAACCAGAGCCAACCTGACCCCTGATGCTCTAAGGTGGTGGTGCTAGTTGAAAGTCTTCGGCATGCCACTTGGCTTTGTGGGATTAGCTCCCCCTTGGTGAGGCTCAGATGCTCTTCACACTCTGTGCCTCCCCTTGGGCTCCATGAGTCAGACTGAGAAAAAAAAATACACTTCTAGTTCCAAAACGAGATGCAATTCATAGTAGATTATGCAGATCTGTGAC
The DNA here is from genome assembly GCF_965152235.1 of Eretmochelys imbricata. Taxonomy (NCBI): domain Eukaryota; kingdom Metazoa; phylum Chordata; order Testudines; family Cheloniidae; genus Eretmochelys; species Eretmochelys imbricata. The sequence goes on from NC_135579.1 coordinate 19,957,754, forward strand.
ACTTCCTCTCATTTCTAACATCCTTTGACCAACAATGAAACAGTTAATAAAGTTGCTATTTAAAATATCATCATAAGGCATCTGAGTTGACCCCATTGAGATGACCCCAACTGCCAGAGCAGTTCCCATGTCAGCGCTATTGTTTCTGGTGCTTTGCAGATGCCGACAGATATCTCTGCATTGGTTACACTTGCTTTACTTTTCCAAGTTTCCTTGGAAATCATGCCAGCTAGAGACTTACTTTTCCTTTTAAATGAACGCTCAGGTTCTGGAGAACAAGATGGCAGATACAAATAAAGTGTTGGGTCACTGCCCTGATGTGACGTGACCTAATTCAAACCCTGGGAGTGGTAACCTTGAATGGGGAACTAATTAGGTCAAGTACTTGTAAGCCCGACTGTAAAAATAGCCTTTTCTTCCCAATGGATTAGGGATCTTGTTCACATGACAAGCTGGTCCATTAACCCTGCCGAATGCTATATTTATATTTCCAAAAGAGAAACTGTTTCTAATACATTTCCATAGGGCATTTTTGACCCTTTGCATTTACTGTAATGGTCTTATGTTTATGTAATTGCCTTTCATCCCAAAGGACCCCAAAGTGCCTTAATAACGTGGCATACAAACTATACACAGAACTCACTTTTCCTACTGTTGAAATGCAGCCATCGCTGGGGTGAAACTCAGCAACCGCTTTCCACTGCACGGCAAGATTGTGCAATAGTTTAGGCAGGACATGAAGTATAACATCCTTTCCATTTGAAACTGAGAGGAGGATGTAATTCCCTGAGTTGGTAGTTAGCCAGGATAAAACCCATACTTCTGAGAAAAGTGCCTTGAGATCTTTATGATCTTGATTATATAAGTCACTCAAAAGACATCACAACACCCATAAAGCATCCTGGAGCAGTAGCTGAATACTCACTCTGGGGGAAGATTGCTGCTGACTGAATAACAACCATCAGTTCTTTCAGGATCAAGGTGTTCCTTGGAGGTCTTGCACGGAAGTACTTACCAGTGTCTGATGGGGTCTGGCAGGATGGCAGCACAAGCTGATAAGACTGATTGCCACAGCACAGTGCATGCATTGGCAGGCAATGTTAATCCTCACTATTATAATGTAGTTATATTGTGTTAACATCTCGGAGCCCTAGTCACAAACCAGGACCCACACTGTTCTATATGCTGTACAAACACAGAACAACAGGGCTCCCTCCGCCAAAAAGCTTATTGTCTTGCTGAGCCACTACCTCCACCCATTCACATAAGGCAAGCTTTGGTACCAGGGATAGTGTGTGCCACAATGAGGCACATGTCAAATGAAAGCGTGAACTCTACGCTTTGAACCCTGTACGTTTGGGAAGGTAGCTGGCAGATTCTAATCGAATTTATTTTTCAATGACTTTTCACACCCAGGGCAAGGCAGATTGTGCTTGGAGACCAGTCCTTACATGTTCTACATTCAGGAAAGGTGTAATAATCTCATCATTGTTCATAGATTTCCCAATAGAAGCCTCATCACTTGAGTCATTGAAAATAAGGTGAGCAAAATGCTGTAAGTAGTCTAAGAATGGCCACCTAAATCTTCAGGGTTTTCATTAACCACACGCACCATGGCCACTTGCATTTTCACAATGTCAGTGCACAGGGATTCTCATGCTCCAGATCCACAGGCCTCAGCCACTTGCACTAATGAATAATTTCTGTTAACTGACTAGATCCTATGACACACCCTTCACACAGCTGGGCAGTTCTCATTGCATCAGAAGAAGGCAGTTGTGTAGGTCCACCCTAGCCACTTCATTACAACATAAAGGGATCCCTTTACTTACCACTGAAATGCAGTCATCTCTGGAGTGGAACAACAGGAACTGGCAGGGCAAAGATAGACCGAATCATAGAATATCAGGGTTGCAAGGGACCTCAGGAGGTCATCTAGTCCAACCCCCTGCTCAAAGCAGGACCAATCCCCAACTAAATCATCCCAGCCAGGGCTTTGTCAAGCCTGCTCTTAAAAACTTCTGAGGAAGGAGATTCCACCACCTCCCTAGGTAACTCATTCCAGTGTTTCACCACGCTCCTAGTGAAAAAGATTTTCCTAATATCCAACCAAACCTCCCCCACTGCAACTTGAGACCATTCCTCCTCGTTCTGTCATCTGCTACCACTGAGAACAGTCTAGATCTATCCTCTTTGGAACCCCCTTTCAGGTAGTTGAAAGCAGCTATCAAATCCCCCCTCATTCTTCTCTTCCGCAGACTAAACAATCCCACTTCCCTCAGCCTCTCCTCATAAGTCATGCGTTCCAGTCCCCTAATCATTATTGTTGCCCTCCGCTGGACATTTTCCAATTTTTCCACATCCTTCTTGTAATGTGGGGCCCAAAACTGGACACAGTACTCCAGATGAGGCCTCACCAATGTCGAATAGAGGGGAACGATCACGTCCCTCGATCTGCTGGCAATGCCCCTACTTATACATCCCAAAATGCCATTGGCCTTCTTGGCAACAATGGCACACCATTAACTCATATCCAGCTTCTTGTCCACTGTAACCCCTAGGTCCTTTTCTGCAGAATTGCTGCCTAGCCATTCGGTCCCTAATCTGTAGCGGTGCAGGGATTCTTCCATCCTAAGTGCAGGACTCTGCACTTGTCCTTGTTGAACCTCATCAGATTTCTTTTGGCCCAATCCTCTAATTTGTCTAGGTCCCTCTGTATCCCATCCGTACCCTCCAGCATATCTACCTCTCCTCCCAGTTTAGTGTCATCTGCAAGCTTGCTGAGGTTGCAATCCACACCATCCTCCAGATCATTAATGAAGATATTGAACAAAACCAGCCCCAGGACTGACCCTTGGGGCACTCCGCTTGATACCGGCTACCAACTAGACATGGAGCCATTGATCACTACCTGTTGAGCCAGACAATCTAGCCAGCTTTCTATCCATCTTATAGTCCATTCATCCAGCCCATACTTCTTTAACTTGCTGGCAAGAATAGTGTGGGAGACCATGTCAAAAGCTTTGCTAAAGCCAAGGAACAACATGTCCACTGCTTTCCCCTCATCCACAGAGCCAGTTATCTCATCATAGAAGGCAATTAGATTGGTCAGGCATGACTTGCCCTTGGTGAATCCATGCTGACTGTTCCTGATCACTTTCCTCTCCTCTAAGTGCTTCAGAACTGATTCCTTGAGGACCTGCTCCATGACCTACTGTAATAGGTTATGCCTTTTCTATCTCCTTTGATTTTGCTATTAATACTTTGTCTACTGCAGGACAAAAGCCTCTTCAACACTAATCCTGTCCATCCTGTTGAAGACTCTGTCCAGTGAGTGTGAGTAGGACATAATGCTATTAACTGAGTTCACTTCCTTCCTGTACTTGAACCTGCAAAGGATTATTATCCCAAATAGTGTCATACAGATTTCTCATCAGTGAGAGTCCTGAGTAAAGTAACATCCAATTTCTTTAGCAGAAAGATAATTTTACCTTAACCTGTCTGCACACTCCCTATCAGAAGGCCCAAGGGGCAGGGGGAATAAAAGGCCTTTTTGAAGGACACTTGCCCACAGCAGCAGGTAAGGTGAATACTAAGGAACTCTGACTTTATTACATAGTTATGAAATACAGCTGAAAGGAATACAATTCAACATCACTGACAGTGCAAGGTGCTTAAAAATTACTGAAGCCAAAGGAGAGATAGAGGATTTTTCCCTTGTCATTTTGACTTTCCATTTTGCAAGAACAAAAATCTAGTATATAAGCAGTCTAATCCAGTTTGACTATAATACTTCGGGTGTTTTAAAAACTCTAATCATATAAAGTGTGACTATGGAAATTTCAGTGTAGGCCCCTTAAACTTAGCATTTGGGATACTATTACAAACTAGAAAAAGCTTTCAAGGGTAGACGTGCAAAACAAAACAAATGAGAATAAGAAAGGTCTGGAAAATTTTCATTTTTAAAGGTACATTTGATTTTCCTCCACCTTTTCTGGTCTCCAGGCAAGATACTGCAAACACCTTTTGCCATCAAATGAGGTACTTGTCTCTAAGTTCCCTCTGGAAAACAGTAACCAACAGCTTTCCCCAGTACTGCTGAAACAGCCACTTTCTTGTTTCTCCAGGAGAGAGCAGGAGTCCTATTAGCCAAAAACTAGACACTTCACAGGAAATTGGGCTTATGCTAAACCTGAGCCTACCGCCTGCTGATTGAGCCTGTGATCGCTGGGGTCAGCAAACAGCTGGTAGACTTGGCTGAAGACCCACACAGAGGAAGCTTTTTGTTTGAGGATTTGACCCTCCCCCCAATAGTAGCCAGCAAGGTGCCTGGGGACATGGAGCAGAGAGGGCCCAGAAATGAGGATGAGGGCTTTGTGTAGAAACCAACACAAAGAAAAGTAATAGTCAAATAGAAGAAGCAGCAGGAAGTGGAGTATATTGAGCAGCTGACTTAGCCAGGAGGCAATTAGTGCAGGTTTATTGATAAAAGTAATTGCAGGGTTACTCTGACAGCATCAGAGAGGCTGATAATATGCCCCAGGTAAATAACTGTGTGCGTAAATACAACAGCGGCGGTTACCATAATGAAAGAAAGTAGGCCTAGTCCTTTCAAAGGAGGTGTTCCCCAGAACAAAGCACCCTTCTACAGAGACACTGGGTGTACGCTTGGAACTTTGGCCTTTATGAAGGGCAGCGAGCAGTGTGATGCTGAGACCGGGAGAGCCCATTGACCACGGCTGAGCAAGCTGCTCTAACCAGCCCCTGAAAATAAGGGAGTGGCAGCTTTTTAAAATGTTGTTTAAAACAAGAGAGGATAGATCCTACAATAGCAATCAAGTCTCTTCCCATTCCGGTGACTAAAATAAGTGGCTGAACTTGGAATTTATATTGCAGCTTGAACATAGACCATGGCAATAGCAATGTGCAGAATGATTAAACTTTTAGCTGTCGTTATCTTTTACTGTCCCCTGTGTCTCCCTTGAGCCCTTTTTTGTTCTGTTCCATATAGAATTTTGGTTCTTCCTTTATTAAATAAAAACTTTTTATCGCCACTGACTCAGTTATCCAATTATACCTTCCACCCAAAAATACAAATCTTTTGATTCCTGGGATTTTGATCAAAGTAAACACAGGACTAAGGAATTACCATGAGAGATGCAATAGAAATACCAGTCAAATTACAATTGACTCAGTTTGGAAGAGAGCACTATATCCTTTATAATGCTTTTCACAGGTTCTCTGTGGTGACTATAATACCAGTGATTCCTCTTCTACAGTGGCTCAATTCCACAACCCTGAGCTTTTCAAAAAGGGAAGTCATCCAGAGGTTTTATTGGAACATTATAAAGCATTTCATGAGCCTGCAGAAACCAGCAACTTTAAAGACAGTGTCATTCCATTTCAAAGAGCTGCTGCTGGATGAATTTAAGGAAATGTTTTTGCTAGAAACCAAGCCACAAAGTTTGGCTATAGATCCAAAGTTCAGGGGTGGCCAGATTCAGGGTCTTGGTACAGTCCATCTCTAGTTTTTGTAATGTGTATATGTATGGTTTCATGTACCATTCTCTTGTACATTCCTAATTATTATTGAGCCCAATACAGCAGTACATACATAGATAACACTCTCACTGTTGTCCATGGAAGGGTAGCCAAAGTACACTACTGACAAATTTAGCTTGAAAGATTCTACCAATCTGAGAAATGTTCTCCATACTTAAAATGGGGTATTACCAGTCAAACCAGTAATATCTTTCAAACCTGTAGAAATTGTACCCTATCCTCAGTTCCCTCCTTTCCGAATTTGGGGCAGAAATTAGAGGGACCAGGGTGAGTGGGATGGAGGTTGTTTATGCTTTTGTGCTGTCCTTTCCTGAACTTGAGGCAGTTCGCAGCATACCCAGCCCTGGTGTAAATTAGAGTAGCCACATGGCTGCTCTGAGGTACACTATGCTTCCCAGGGCTCAGCAGAGAATAGCCATAGCACTCTGGCCACACGCCCTCCTTGCTTCCCCCTTTCTATTCCCCACCTCCGGCCTTTACTCCCTGACTTGCCCCCTACACTAGGATCAGGGATGGCATTGAACCCGTATGCCAGCTCCATGCGCAGGCTGCAGCAGTCCTAGGTGATATTTCTGTTCTTTTATTTTGCCAGAGCAGTGAAAAGGGGGCCTTATGTAACTGAGAATCAGATGATCCAGTACCTGCACCCACTCTAAAGACAGCAGGATTCAAGCTCCTCTTGTTTTGAAGGGTTTTTTTCAACTGAAAAACAAGCAAACAAATAAATAAAACTGTGTGAGGTTCCCCCATAGCAGCAATAAATGCAAATGACCTCTGAAGCCTCCAGACATGTCCATTTCCACCAATGCAGAGTAGACATTTCTGCTACAACCACACCCAGCAGTTCCATGCACACAAACATTCCCACTGCTCCCTCTTCACACCATGACAGCAGGACACAGACAAAAGAAACCCTTCTGGGCAGTTGAGACTCTCAGACACATCTAACTTTATTTTTCCTGTCAGAAAAGTTCAAGAATTACACCAAAAAATACTTCAGTCTCTGATACCTACTGACAAAACACACACCACAAAATTATAAATTGTTCAATTGTTTGTTGGAGTTTTGATTTTTCTGTGGTGGGTTTGTACATTTCAAGTGAGAAATGAATTTACAGGTGAAATATGGAGGGGCGGGGGGGTCAGACTATGGGGTTGGGCACTACAGTTTTAGCTATACTATACAATTGCTTATCATGACTCCTGTCAGCTCAGTCCTGCCCCCATTTACACCAGGTTAGTCCCATTCAAACCCCTAGGAGCTGTGTGTGCATAATGAAGGACAAAACTCTGCCCAGCGGGTTTGGCTCCCAGTTTCTAGCCCACAATACCCACAAATCTGATCAGCAGGCTTGGTGAAATGCAAAGCTTAAACTCTAAACACAAACGTGTGTCTTGTCCTACTCCTGGTGCTTACTCTTTTGAACTCAAGCTGAATGCGATCCCAAGTATTCTGTCACACTGCTATGCTTTGGGTGGCAGCTCTGAAAAAGAGAATTCCTTTTGCTCAAGTCTTACAAAACAGACATGCTTGCTCAGATCAATTTACATGCTAGATACTGGGCTGTGTTTGAACACTGTACAGGACTGGACTTGACTTGGGGTTTGCTTTTACGTTCACGGGTTTATAAGTCAACTAACACTTTGAACTTTGATAGTACTTTCTATCATTAACTCTCCAAATATTTTACATACCAACAGACAAACCCTCACAATCCCCACATAAGTAGTGTCCATGAAATAAGGACAAGGGGAAAATGAGGCACAGAGGGGGCTTGATGCTTTAAGGTGCTAACCCTCTGCTGGGAGGTGCTAAGCATCCTAGATTTACAATGAAGTTATTTGTTTCTTCGCCCTCCAAACAAGTGCTCAGCATGTCAAAGGATCAGGCCCCAGGTGACTTGCCCAAGATCACACAGGGTAATCTGTGGCAGAACTGGGAATACAGCCTGACCCATGGTCCTGTGCTGAAGAGATTTAAACACAACAGCTTCCTTCTCCTGCTCTATGTCCAAAACACTTAATCCTGACAAACCCACTGAAGATCTCCAACATCATGACCGTGTATTCCAAATCCCTAGACCTTTCTGTTTTTAATTCAGGCCTCAGACTGCACACACATGTGTGTGTACCTCTCTAGCCACAAACTAAAGCCGATATAATATTTTGTACAGCTCAATTTGCCAGTAGAAGGACCCTGCTTTGGCAAGTTTAACTTCCCAGTGATGTGATTTGTAAAAGACTTCCCCCTACCCCTGCATGTCTTCCATTACATACTGCTCTAGGGTCACAACTTTCTACCAAAGGTTCAGCTTCTGGGAGATTCTCTTTGCTTGATTCCATCCTCTCTGGTTGTTTTTTGAATTTGCTTTTTTTGTTTTTTCATTTATTTTTCTAACAAATATTTAAGCAATGATTTTAAAAATATTTTTACATTGTAAGTTACAGTCAACATCAAACATGCCTTTGTACAAGAGCTTGGCCCGGTTACAAATCAACGAGAACAATGCACAAAAAGAAATATCAATTAAGATGACTCCTGCACTTGAGTTTCATTTCTTCTTGTCGTGCTGTTAGCACAGCGCCCTCTCTGAGGCAGAGCGACACTTCATAGACACGGTATTGTTTCCCCACTCCCAACCCCTCCCGTCACCACTGAGTAGCTTTAATGGCCTTCTGTCTTGGCAGCCTTGGCTTCATGGTTTACCGATCCTGAAGAAAGCCAGGGCGATACAGACCGTGAGCTGGTTTGCTTAGCCATGCTGTAGTGGCTTATGACAGTATAGAATCTGCCCCGGGAGTTGGAATCCTGTGCTGAGTAATAGGCATCCAGGGAGGCTGGGATACATCTCTTATGCTGGAGAGAGGGAAAAAGCAGGACAAGTAAGTAACAGTCACATTACTTAACATTTATTTTAAACTCCCAGTTTGTTCTCACGTGGATGACCGACTCATCTCACCGGTTCATAGCAATTGGGCTGCGTGCGCCAATGGAAACATATGTGCTCCTCCATTGACAAATAGCTTGGGGAATGTCCAGAAACACTGGATAGCATGGGGCACTGAGACAGTGTCAACGGATGTCAGAACCTGCTGGAATTGGCAGCCCTGATTAAGACTGGTTTCATTCTGTGAAACAGAACCAAAATTACAGAATGGGGATCCTGCTGCTCTGGCACGGCACTGGAACGCACTAAGATCAGGCATCTGGCAGCGGTACTGGAAGAGGATGTTGGTTAGCTCACAAAGTGTTGGATTGACAGCCCTGCAGAACTATGTTCTCTATTAATCCGTAGAACAGATACAGGCCAGGCAGAAGCAATGTAAGTTTCTTATGTGCTACCCTGCTATTGTGCCTTATCTCTGACCTGCAGGAAGACCAGTCCTAGAGATGGGTGGCCAGTTCAGTCCCCTTTCTGTGCTTCTCCTCTGTGCTGAGGCTGCCAACTAATCTCTACTGCTGTAATGTGGATGCTTGTCCACGAACAACTGTACTGAGAAAACCAATTTGCTTCGTATAGGCCACAGAAGAGCCAACAAATGGTAACAACCTTTGGTCCAACCTGCTCAGATTGATAGTGGTGACCGGGAGATGAAGGGCCCCATTTATAATTAGCATGCCCCTGAGCCATCCAGTCCCCCAGCCAATTCTAGCATGATTAAAGAGGGGAAAGACCAGAACAGAACGCTAAATCCAGTGTGCATGAACTGTGAGGAAATTCACATTCAGATCTGATTGTGAATTCAAAAGTCATGACTCATCTCCTCTCTGATTTTATGTACCCTAAGAGAATAATTTACAACAAATAATATATCAACTAACTGAGCCCCTTTTCCTGTTCATAGAATATCCCTTGTCCAAGGAATTAGGACCTCTATGAATTTATTTGCTGTAAATAATTAGACAGTGACTTGTTTTGCAAACTTTTTTAACTCTGTGGACTGAGCAAACAGTTCTCAATGACTATCTGATATTCAAACCCTGTTGGTTAGCTGTGACTGGTCAAACAAGTCACATGGTTTTCTTTCTGTTGCCCAACTGGATGAGGTGCAAAAGCATGCCTCTCAAATACTTGCACGTGCAAATTTCAAAATCAGTATCAGTGGACGCTCGTGCATGCACCATTGAAATTTGCCTTGCGGGAACATTTATGCCAGAAAAGCTTAATCACTTGAATGTCTGTGGGAAGCAAACCCAAAATTCAGCTGCATTGCATTCATTCCAGAATATGAGGGATTATTTAGGGACATTTGTTTGTGGCATTCACAGAGATCTAATCCTGACCATTACAATATAAAACAGCGTCTGATGGAAGCAGATGGAAGTTCACATTTTCCAAAACACTGACGACTTTTCAACACATTCTTGTAAATGCTCTCTTAGACTCTGACCATGAAGTCAATTGAATTGTCAAAGACAATAGAATCTATCTGACTGGAATCTCTTACCTTATAAACAAATCCATCTGGGCAACTGTGATCATAAGTAAAGGCTTTGTATACCACAAGAAAGACTATGCAGGCAAGGAACGCAAGAGCCAGACTTATGAGAATAGTGACCTACAAAAGAAGGATAATATTACTCTACATATGTTAAAATGGCATATGAACAATCTCACAATTAAATGACATATATTAACAACCGTTCTAATGGACTGCAATCTTCACTCCCCTGTGCTGTACTTAACTAAGCGTAGTAATTGAATGAGTGCTACATCCAATATCCCGGAATTTTGTCATGCTTTCCCCCCGACCCAAGACCTTTGATGTTGCATTTTCTACGTTTAATCCCTTACACGTTTCTAGATATTTGCTAGGAGATTTAGTGCTCTAAAAGGCTTTGTGTTCTCACACTCTGATCTTGGCGTTCAATAGAAAGTATCTGCATACAGGCCCGCTGGTGTCAATCAGAGGTCACAAACTGGGGGAATATTCATTGTCTAACCAGCTGTCTCTGTGTGTATATAATGTCTACTGCAGTTTCCACAGTATGCATCCGATGAAGTGAGCTGTAGCTCACGAAAGCTCATGCTCAAATAAATTGGTTAGTCTCTAAGGTGCCACAAGTATTCCTTTTCTTTTTGCAAAGACAGACTAACACGGCTGTTACTCTGAAGCCTGACAGCTGTAGCCAAGGTTGCCTCCTGGCCCTGGTAAGATCCTATTTTTTCCATTTACCAAGGGCAGGTGAGTGGGTAACAAGAATAAAGTCTCTGTGACACACTTTACTTCTATGCCTTCTAAGTTACATTCAGCCTGATGTTACATGGTTAAATTTGGGCTAGATTTCAATGTGAGAGGGAAAGAGGTGTCTTCCCCTACCATACATAGCTGCAGAATGGTGACCCAGCCCTTTGCTTTAAGAGCCAGACAAAGGACCAGCTTACATGTCAGGTACACTGATGATCACAGGGAGTGTGCTCAGGCAGATTGAGGGTCTGGTGGTGATGATCAGGCCAGTGCTTCTCTTCCCCTTTTGTGGCTGCTGGCTCCTGGCTAGGTCACTGAGGATAGCACACACAATGCTCCTCTTTGGACCCAACTCAGTGTTCTGTTCCCCCATGCCTGAGTGTGCTACCCCACCTGAGCCATCCTGCTTGACTGGTGCAGTTCCATTTTCTCCAAACTACTCAGGTTCTCTTGAAATGGAGTTACCAGCTTCATTCATTCAGAGGACCTGATCCTGCTGTCTTAAATCAGGCAAATCTCTGAGACCTGGATTGGGCCCTGAAATGCCCAATCCCTGATCTTCTGACGAATCTGATGTGAGTTTCAAGTTTGTAATGAAACCCCTAATGAAACGTCTCGTGGTTTCAGGTTTCACTGTGAACATCCAGCTCAGCAATAGCACTAATCCCCCAAAGGTTTGCTTATCCTAGCAGGTTATCAGCGGGTGGGCAGCAGAAAGCAAAACAAGGCTGCAGCACTGCAATCTGCCTTGGTGGTGCTGATATTATGACTACCCAGTTCTGTCAAGGCTGTTGCCTCATAGTGACTGGATTGGCATTACAAAAGAATCAGCCCTGGGGCTCATATGTAGCCCCCTGCACTACTATGGAGCAGAGAGTTCACATTCTTGCTCTGTGGGATGACAGGGGTGAGGAGTGCAATGAAGTTAACGGTTAAAACCCCTGGGAGGCAGAGCATTTACGGCCTCTCCCCGCTCCTGCATGGCTGGCTGGAAAGGGCAGGAGCAGCTTCTGGATTAGAGCCTAATGCTTTTCCAAGGTTGCAGGGTGGCTGCCTGCACTGGTGAGGGACTGTAAGGCTCCTGCTGGAGGAACAGATTTTGTGACACAAGTGTGGGACCCTATGGTAACAAAATTGCTGAAACAAAGGGTTACGGCAGTAATTCACTTTGTTCTGCCCTCCTGCTTACTACTATGGCAAAGGGAGACCCAGAGACATATTCAGATCTATCTATTTCAATGATGAAGTTTTATACCTTATTATAATTTGGATTTTAGGGCCCCCATTAATTATGCACAGCCATAGTATCTATTCCTAGAAGCTGCTCCCTTAACCTAGTCACAGCAGCCCTAGTGATGTTAAGGAAAGAGAAAATACAGAACTATTTGCCATGGCAAAGTAGACAGAATTGTCAGGAAAGGTAGCTAGACTATGCAATAAAGCACAGACTTGTGCAATTCAGAATCTATTGTAGCACCATCCGGTTCAATTAAAAAAAATAGCTGACTATTGGATCACACTTATTTTGCTTTAATTCTCTTGTAGCTCTAAGGGTCAATATGATAGGAATCCATACCTGGGCTCAGACAGGCTGTTGGAATTGCTTGCAAATCAGGAACAGATCTTATGGCCTAGTAAATACTCCAGAAAGATGTGTCACATGGTGAGGTATATTCTCAAGCACACAGCATCTGGACCATTACTAATACTAAATGCTGCTACAGTAAACCTGGCAATGCCACCTACAATGACAAGACATACAAAGCTACATTGTCAGTAGATGTTGTAAGAATGTTAAATGGAAAGAGTACAGCTAATGTCACATGTCTCCCGCTGAATCTAACTCCAGAAGGTCCATTCCAAATCAAAGGGGAGAGAGGGGAGGGAAAGAATACTCTCCTCTGCAGTGATTAATTAGCCCTTTGTTAGAGAGTTTTAGAATGAAATGTAGAGAGATAATGAGGCCGGGTGAGATGGAGGCTAGAGTGACTGTTTGGTGACTCAAACACAAGGATTGCAGTGAATTCTGCAACCTTCTCTGGTATCATAATCTAGTTAAACCATAGCCCCCTCCAGAATGAACCTTTCAAACTAACCTTCCCCTTGAGGTCCGATGTGCTGAAAAGAGGGTCAGGTAAGCACAAGGTGTCGGCGGGGCGAGATTCAGATACTTATTGCCAGCCCTAATCAAATATCACTCGTAGGAAATTCAGTACTGCACTGGGGGTGGTTGGTAGAAACGCAGCATATTCACATGAAAAATACTACCCATAGCTATGAAGATGTTGGCTCTTTTTTACTCTATGATGAATTGGAGAATTTCAATGGGTTCTTATTTGATATTTATATTCTGGTAGCCCAGAGGTTCTCAGCCTGGAGGAAACAGCGACCCTGCCCTTTTCATATTGCTAAACAGGAGGGGGTCTGGGCTACATCCCAGGTAGAAGAAAGTGGGTGGAAAAGGAAGACATAGCACAGAAAAGGTTGACATCATAATAGCCAATCAGGATCAGGGCCCCATTGTGTTAGGTGCTGTGCAAACACAGAGGCAGGCATGGTCTCTGCCCGGAGTTTACGGTCTAATCTGTTTAACTGGCTTTTTCAATTGCCTGTCAGATTCTGCAGGTCCAATGTAAAAGTACTACTTTGAAATAAAAACACATCCAAATAAATACTCAGGAGATGTGTATCCTGAGAAAAACACTCATCCACTAAAGCCCTCCATTTCACCACGTTCCACTAACTTCACCACTCCAGCAAGAGGCTTGGGAAAACATCACTCTTACAGCATGTCCTGAAAAATCACCAAATCCCAGCTCTTGCAAGCCACGGCAGAAAAACAGCTCCTCAGACAAGACACTACCACCAGCCCCATCTCATTTCATACAGAAAATTATTAGATCGTACACTTCTGACGATCACAATTGCCAGTGTATTGAGGGTGGGTAGTTTGATAATGATGGTGACTGAGCTCCCTTGGACGTTGGTGAGATAGCACTAAGGCAAGACTTATACGTTGCTATGCTAATACGAGTGTTCGGAGGGCAGCCCTTGATGCTGGTTAGAAGTCCTGAGAATGAAGTGTTGAACTATACGGTGCTGTTGCTCTGCCCTATTTACAGTGTATAGCACAGGACTCTTGCCAGGCCTGTTACTCTAGGTTGATTGGAGGGGACTGATGGGGAATCAGGTTAAGTGTAAGAGCAAAGAAGGACACAAAGTTACACTGAAAATGTGCATCAATACACTGAATAAACCATACTTGTCAAAATACAACCTGCTGTTTCTACATAGCAAGAGGTTACTCATCCTCTGACCTATTTTTCAAGTCCCACAACCTTCCCCCATCAGGGATATAATATGATTCACTGGACTTTCACTACATCAAAGCTCATTCAGTCTCTGCCTCCCACGTCTACAGCACAATACCCTTCTTTTACAGGGCAGACCAACCAGGCTCTCTCAAGCCCAGTCCTAGTATTTGGGCTAATTTGCCACTTGAGAAGAGAATGGGAATGGGGGGATAGTCCCAAAACTGTGAGATCATCATCTCCCAAGTCTAGAGACTAACACTGGAAACTGGCCATGAGGATGGCAGAGGCAAAGTCCCTCTCTAATCTTTTCCCACTGAGCCAGCTATGGTGGTGAAGTTACTTGTTTTTCTTAAGGGTGAAAGACCAATCTCAGTATCTGAGCTCTTTGGGGCCATAGGAATGTCCCTTACGCTGCAAAATCCCATGTTAATGTACATGCTATATGAGCAATCATTAATAATCTGACATTACCAGTCCCTCTCCTCTGTGCCAACTGAGCCGCTCATGACAATAGACTCTCCTTAGACACGTTCTACTGTAGTAGCAAAATGCTAACACCCAATTCATAACCTCCTAGAACCAGGCAGTTGTACTAGCCTTTCTCTCCCTCCCTTGCGTAAATGAGCCCACTTTCCTCTCTGCTGCAGTTTCATGCACTTGCAAAATTACAGCATGACACAATATTACACATGATGACACATAATGTAAAATTGATCTGGGATGAATGTCACATAAGGTGTTAAAACCTAGAGGAAAAAGAGAAGAAAAATCCCCCCACAGATATTTTGCCAAGCCTGAGCTAAGATCCAGCTCCCTAGTTATTCCAGAAAATACAGTTTCATTAACATTCAAATACCAAAGAATCACATTGCTGCAATAACTAATAAACCTCCACATTTTAAAAAAAAAATGAATACCATGAACCTCAGTAGTCGCAAAGCAATATAAACATGCACTTAGGGGAAATAAAATGTACTGAGCTGAAAAACCTACGAGCACCGCAGGCATGAATCTGTCATGTGTGGCAGCAGGATTGGGCTAATGGGAGAAGGTTTTGACCAGCGGTGTAACAAGCTACACTATTATGGTCACCGCTTTTACAAAATTATGATAAATCTTGTGCAAAGTACGCCCTGTGAGGTCTCATTGGGAAAGTCATAATCTAGTGACCATTACTGTCCTGTTGAAATGTATCATCAGTGCAGATGAAGTTGTGAGATTTTGCTACATGTTTGTTATTTAAACGCTGTGAGGCTGGGAAACAACCACAGACTAGCCCCTCAGAAAGGACAAAAAAAACTGTAAACACAAAGGCCTTACATGCCAAACCTCATGTAGTACAAAGATGCAAACAAAAATTTGCTATTCATAATGAAGGATGGTCAGCAAGTCACGTACACCATGGGGGCTGCCTAATCCCATGACACAGCATGGATTTTTCCAGCACCTGGAGAAAAGTATAAATGAGGGACAGTGACATCACCATGGGGCCTCTCTCTCCTCCCACTCCTCGACACCTGGAAGCAAGATCATTTAGAAGACAAAGAAAAGTCTCGAATTGCAGGGGGTGGGGCGGGAGTGATGATCCTAACTAGAAGGCTTTCTAATTAGTACGAACTGTGAACTGAAAACTGTCTGCAATGTCCAGTAGGGTGAGAAAAACTGTTTGATTCAAATCTTGTTTAGCCTGATAAAGTTTAGGATTTAGAATGTGTGTTTACTTTTTATTTCTTACGTAACCAACTCTAACCTTTATGCATCCCACTTACAATCATTTAAATCTATATCTTTCGCTAGTTAATAAACTCATTTTGATATTTAATCTCAACCAGTGAGTTTGTCTAAAGTGCTTGCGGGGTCTGTTCAGATTACAGAGGCTGGCACATGTCCGCTACCCTTTGACGGAGTGGCGAATTAATTAATGAGCTTGCATTGATCAAGAAGGTCTTGAGCAGTGTAAGATGTACATTTTTGGGATGCAAGGCTGGGGGAATTTCCGGGGGTCTCCCTGTATTCAGTTCATGAGTGGCTTGGGAGAGTATTCGTGTAACTTTGGGTATGCCTTCACATGCTAATGGCTGTGTGAGAACAAAGCCTGAAGAGGCTCCTTGTCACTAGTAGAGCAATGTGAGAGGTACCCGGAGTCAGAGAATTAAGAGGGGACAGTAATTCCACGGACCAGGTTGTACCCCAGGGCATGTCACACACCCCACATGTGTATCGCCAAAAATCTGTTGGAAAAGGGGTCCTTGGCAGGAGATCACTCTACTGGAATAGAAGTAGGAGAAAACAAATGCACACGTGTGCACGCACACAGACACACACAAACACACAGAATTCCCCTGAAAACTAAGGGCCTGATACAAAGCTACTGAAATCAATGAAAGGATTCCCAGCAACTTCAATAAGCTTTGGATCAATGTCTACATTCACTTTCTCCCTCCTCCCTTCCCAAATACAAAATAAATGCTTCATTTCCCCAAGATCCTGTGTAAAAGCTAAAGTATCCCAACCCTCCAAAGACAAACAAGCCGTTTTAGATTTTCATTGGGTTTACTGTACTGATGACATCTAATTGTGGTGGTGTTTCTGGTAACCTGGCTCTCATACCATGAGTCTGAGCATCCTTTGTACTGTGTCTGGTCTCCACGGCTGGCTGCCTATGATTTTTCACCAAAAATTCCCTTTGTCCCTCTTTAGTCACAGTGAAAAGCCTTATTTAAAAGCAAAACCCAGAATACTACTGGATTTAAACAGCAGGGCATTCTGTTAATAACCAGTTACGTTTCAAGATTTCTTACATTTTTATTCCTTGCCTTTTCCTCAGTGGCTTCTTCCATCTTTTGGCCTGATTTTCAGAGGCGCTAAGCTCCTGCAGCCACAGCTGAGGTCAACGGGAGTTGAGTGTGCTCAGCATCTCTGAAAATCAGGCTACTTATCCTTTGCTTTTGAAAGGGGGAGGGAGTTTGAGAGTCATACTGGCATCTTATATAGGCCCTGATTCTGCAATTGTCTCTTGAGGATTGGCCCCTGGGCTGGTGCAGAACCCCACTGAAGGCAATGGGGCTCCAGCTGAGCACAGCTGTTCACCTGCATGGAGTTCATTGCATGATCAGGGTCTTATAGACTTAGGAAATTTGCGCTCACTGGAAATACCAAGTACGGGCCAAATCCTGCTTGCCTTACTCCAGTGAGTAACTTCATGAAAGTTGGTAGGATTACTAGCATGTAGAGCTGGGTAGCTATTCACAATGAAGAATTTGTTCAGCTAATTTAGTTTTCTCACCATATGGATTTCCCTCAAATGCATGAGCTGTTTGAATTGATCCAACAAATATTTGTTGAATGTTGTTTTTACTCTACGGATTGGACACAGACTGTTCACTACTACCATTTCACATCCAAGCTGTATTGCAGTTACAGATTTTTCACATAAGTCATGTAACACTGATGGTGTTCCCAAATGGATGACTTTAACTCTCATTGAGACAAAGTGAGGGAGGTAATATCTGTTACTGAACCAACTTCTGTTGGTGTGAGAGACAAGCTTTCGAGCTTACACATAGCGCCTCTTGTGAGCTGAAGAGCTCTATGTAAGCTCGAAAGCTTGTCTCTCTCACCAACAGAAGTTGGTCCAGTAACAGATATTACCTCTTCCACCTTGTCTCTCTAATATCCTGGAACCAACACAGCTACAACACCACTGCATGCAACTCTTATAGTCAGGTATCTAGTGTCAGTGCTCCTGCTTCCACATTTAAGTTTTGCTTTCATTTACTACACATTAATCTGAGTTTCAAATGCACTTTCTGCGAGTATTTTTTTCAATCAGCATGAGTAGAGATACAAAATAACTAATGGTACAGAGAAATTAAGCATTCATATTTAACCTTTGTCATAATAAAATATAAGGGGTTGTCCAGTGAAATGAAAAGGATACATTTTTTAAAGAACTAAAGGAAATTCTTTTTACCCAACATGTAAATACTTATAGAACTCACACCACAAGGTATCACTGGTGTATGCTTAATAAGATTTCAAAAGGATTAGACATTGATATGCATAATATCCACAATGGCATAAACTAGGATCAAGAAAATATAAGGGGTAAAATAACATGTTTTAGGGCATAAACCAGTAATTAACCATATTTAGGTTGTTATATAATTGTCCATTATGGCGTTTCTTCCACCTTCCTCGGAAGCATCTGGCACTGGACACCAAAAGAGGATTCTGGTTTAAATGGACACTGGTTTGGTCTGTGTGGCAAATCCCATGCTCCTTTAGTAAAACATGATCACATGGCTTAAATGTGGTTGAAGCAAATTCACTGTTAAATTTGAACAAAAATGTGCAGAAAAACATATTCACTCATCTCCACTCGTGTGAGGAAGGTATTGCCTTTAGTAACACCTGTTCTGCCATTTGATAGACCTACCA
The DNA here is from genome assembly GCF_965152235.1 of Eretmochelys imbricata. Taxonomy (NCBI): domain Eukaryota; kingdom Metazoa; phylum Chordata; order Testudines; family Cheloniidae; genus Eretmochelys; species Eretmochelys imbricata. Next base: position 19,976,260 of record NC_135579.1, read on the forward strand.
AGAGAGCTTTTTTCTAAACCTTGCAAACAGATATCCTACTCCCTATACCTTTCCAAATGTTCAGAATCTTGTGTTTACGAAAGCCCAGAAATTAGTCGGATTAGGAAGGAGCAATGGTCATTAACAGAAGTTGCCACCTATAGAATTAATCATCCTTTGAAGCATCACAGATAAATGAGTTAACACCAGCATAGTGCATAGAGCTTCATGTTGCTATGCAGCAGACCAGAATTCAGTTTCTGAGGAAAGATCAACATTCCTCCATGGAAGAGTTGCTGGGAGGTGGATAAGTGGGAAGGAAAATTCTGCAAGTTTTTCCTGGTTCTGGCAGCTGTGGTGGGAATAATTTGGGAACAGTGGGGCTTGGAGGCCACACACCTCTTGCAATCCCTTACAGAATAGTTCCTAGTATTACTAGTCTGTACCCTGCTCTGAATCTCTCTCTTCACATCCAGTTTGCCAGGGAATGAGGCCACCACAGAAGCAGAGTATTCAACTCTTCAAGACACTGAGTATATGACATTACTCAGCACTGGGCAATTAATGTGACATTTCACATGAAATCCCAGCAGTGAAAAGCTAATTTTTTTTAGAGTCTCCCTTTGTGCAAGAACAAAGAATCTATATAGGGGAACTTTCAGTACTTAGATCTCCAGGATTTCTGTCAAGATCATTTTAGCAGAAGGGGCATAATGCCAATAAAAAACAAGTCTCTTCCCATATGAGAGTTTTGGACAAATTAATGCCATTCCATCTGGAAACCTATGAAGTCAATTGACAACCTTGTTTGCTGCACAAACACACACAAAAAAATTTTAATCAATTGTTACCAATCCCCAGAGCTTCTACTAGTCAGTAGGAAGTTTTTGGCTATGAAGGCATCTCTCTATAAACTCAGGATGATTTCATTAGAACGATTTACAGTCAACACTGAAAAATTTAAGAGAGCAATTTTTTCCCTTCATCCCATAATTTCTCCAAGCCAATAATTAGATTTTAATACAACATCTAGTCCAACCACATAGAAACCACCTACTCCACGGCCAGCAACATGTTCTTTGTCACATGATCGGAGCTGATCTGTAAGCAAAAACTAATCTGGCTGCATTTATCAGGATTTTTTAAAAGCTGCATTTTACTCTTGCTTTATATGAAGTCTCTGTGAAGGAAAGGAAGAAAGGATCAACTAAAAAGATCAATAAGAAGGGGCACAATTGATTCTTCCTATTTGCTTGGGTGCTGTTTAGGAATATACAGTTCGGTATACAGAATCAGACCTCTGGTCCAGCTGATCTGGTTCCAGCTCGTTCAAATAAGGGGAAAATCCCCAATAATGACTCTAACCAATTTTCAGTGCTGGGGGGAAAATAGCCTTCTTGACCCCTATGGCAGTCAACTTATGTCATGAAACATAAGATTTGATTATCTTTACCTTCTCTTTGGTTTCTGTGAGCAGAGAGGACACGGGGCTATGCAAGAGGATGGGAAAATGTGCCATGCTTATTCCATTATTCTTCCATATCCCTTGAGATCCTGTGGAAGCCCCTCAGCAAATGCTCCACAGAAATCAGGTTCCATAGGTCGTATGGGGTGGGGCCAACAAAAGAGGAGGAGACCATGTTCATGACATTATCCCATAAAATGGCAAGTATATCTACTTGGAGGAGCATCAACCATCTCTGTACCAATTTTCCATCTCAGTCAAGTCCTCTGTGACTTCTTTCCTGGCTCCACCACTCTGCTTTCCTTTAATGCTGCCATACCTCTCTTTATTTTGTAATTTAAGAAAGAAGCACCCATCTACTGAGATATGTGTTCCCACCAATAACTGCCCATGCCCTGTGCCTTGTAATACTGTGAGCACAGCATGGGTTTTGGAACATGACTCCAAGCAATCTGTCAAATAATTAAATTATGTACACAATAACTAGCTGGCTCAATTACATTAGCTAGTCTCCATCACGTAATATAATTTCTAGTGCCTGTTTAGGCACTAATAGCCTTAGATCTCTTTAGATGTGCATGGTGCCAGCTGCGGTCTGTTTGACATATTTCTGTGCCAAGTCAAAAGCCCTGAACTGAAAATACGTTGCTCAGTTTACAAGACCCTGTTTTTTATGGAACTTCTAAAATTCCATTTTCTATGGAGAGGCTTGAAATGTTGAATGCTAATTAATTTCCACTTTAATTATAAGGTTTTGCATTGAGTGCCTTAGAACTTTCCGCCCCTGTTACCCAAAAGAAATAGCTTACTGCAGGTACATCAGACGGGAAATAACTGATTTTTTTTCCTTCCAACAAAAATGAGTCCACTATTGTCTTTCTGACATCTTATCAACTCAGCAATGGCACCAAGATGCTGCAAATCCCACTGATGTGCAGAAGCTTATCAGTCACTGTTAGACGGTTTCAGTCTTGGCCTTCCATATGGCTGAAGCACACAGTAACATATCCTATGCCATGTGTCAAGTGCCAAAGCTGATTTGCTAAGGTACAGGATTTACAGAGGACAGGATTTGCAGAGGACAGGATGATTTCAATGCAAGCTACACAAGTGCAGCCAAGGTCAGATTTACGGTTCTTAATGATCAAACAGTGAAGTTCTCCTAAATTTAACTCTGTTTTCCAGTCTCAGATGCTGATTGTTCAGGAATGCCAACTGTAATGACTTTATTTTCTAATCCAAATTCCCAATTAACACATGGCATACAGGTTTTATAAATGGACCTTCAGAAAAAGGTGCTGAGCAACAGTGGAAGTGACTTCGTTCTAAATCACTAATATGAGTAGGTTATTCAATTAATGGACTATTGTACAAGGACACTTCCTTCCATTGCTGACCTTTCATTAGTGACATCTTATAACATCTGATCATGTTGTGCAATGTCTCATCCATGACATTTCATTCCCTTTATTGCACGTGGGACGTGACTTTAGAAGCCTCAGCTCACCAAAGGCACTTTTAAATGCAATAGTGGGGGCAAGAGAGAATGTGATGAGTCACCAACAAAATGTATCTCTCCCAACCCTTTGACTGACAGAACTCAGTCTCTCAGTGGAAGCTCTCAAGAATTTAATCTTCTCTCCGGTTTACCTGTTTATATTGTGTTGGATTATGCATGGTGAAGCTGTCAGCAGCATTCATTACTGTAGACATGGAGGTCATACTCCTACTCATATACCCTCATTCATTGGGGCCCCAAAGCTACCTGGGATCTGCTAACATGAAAAAGGGCTGCAGTATCAGGTCTATAAAACAGAATCACCATTTTCAATTTCAAACCCACTCGGAAAGGAGCTCCTCCCAGTTAGCACTTGAGGAATAGTAACAGAACAACATTAATTTGATCAGGTGAAAGAGTTTGATGAATACATAACCTGCTGGTTAGTGTGTTTTACAGGTCTCCCTCTGTTCCCAATCCACAGAGGATCTTAGTCTGTTACAGCCCCATCAAGGGAGTCTTGCCCTTTTAGATCAAACTGTAGCAGCTCGTGCATTTAATTCTTGTGGTCCTTAGTTCAATCCCCAGTCAGCCAAGATGGAGGCTATCACTTACAGAGGAAGAATGGGCTAGTGCTTAGGGCACTAGCCTAGGACTCTGCTACAGATGGCCTGTGTGATCTTGGGTAAGTTACTTAGCCTCTCTGTGCTTCTGCTTCCCATCTGTAAAATGGGATAATAGTACTTCCTCAGTACACAGGGGTATTGGAGGTGCTCAGACACTAGTGAAGGAGACCATATACGTACCTAAAATAGACGGATGTGCACAGCTAAACAGCACCTAGATGGTGTTTGGGCTTTGAGATAACCCTATTGGATGCTAATTTTGTTCTCCCCATAAAACACCATGATCCACTTCATAGAGACTGGAGAAGAACAAACATTAAACCTTTTAAAGGGAAACATAGAGGACCTGGGGAATTATAGACCAGTCAGTCTAACTTTGATATCTGGAAAGATACTGGAACAAGCTATTAAACAATCAGCGTGTAAGCACCTAGAGGACATAGGGTCATAAGTAAAAAGGAACATGGATTTGTCAAGAACAAATCATGCCAAACCAACCTAATTTCCTTCTTTGACAGGGATATTGGCCTACTGGATGGGGGGAAGCAGTAAATGTGATATATCTTGATTTTAGTAAGGCTTTTAACATAATCCCACGTAACATTTTCATAAGCACACTAAGGAAATGTGGTCTAGATGAAATTAGTATAAGGCGGGTGTAAAACTGGGTGAAAGATCATATTTAAAGAGAAATTTTATCAATGGCTCACTGTCAAACTGGGAGGATGTATCCAGTGGAGTTCCACAGGTGTCCGTCCTGACACTGGTACTATTCAATATTTTCATTAATGACTTGGATAATGGAATGGAGAATATGCTGATAACAGTCTTCAAAAGGGCTGTTATAAAGAGGATGGTGATCAGTTATTCTTCTTGTCCACTGAAGGTAGGACAAGAAGTAATCATCTTAATTTGCAGAAAGGGGATTTAGGTTGGATATTAGGAAAAACTTTCTAACTATAAGGGTATTTAAGCACTGGAATAGGCTTCCAAAGGAGGTTGTGGGATCCCTGTTGTGGCAGGTTTTTAAGAACAGGTTGGACAAACACCTGTCAGGGATGGTCTAGGTTTACAAGATCTTGCCTCAGTGCAGGGGACCTCTCCGGGTCCCTTTCAGCCCAATGTGTGTATGATTTGATATTAGTAGGCGGTGTCCAGATTTTCTAAGATGCTGAGCACCTGCAACTCCCACTGGCCTAATGGGATTTTTGGGAGCTCCGTAATGCTGAAGACCAGGCCATAACCTGCAAATCTGTTGGTGATATTCAGCAAAACTAAACTAAATAGCTAAGTGGGAAAGCCATACAGAAGCATTCACTGGATTAAAAGACATGGGGACTGGGTTGACCCTGTGCCGCATGGAGGTGTGCAGGGTAGGAAGATAACACAAGGAGCCTCCTCACAGCAACTTGGCACACTCTGCACAAAGGGACAATCACAGTTCTGGAGCTGGCCAACACTGCTGGGAGCAGACATTTAATGACAAGCCTTGCTCAGAAGAGTGCAGAGTTCTCTTGTTCCCAGGGAGAGAGGATGCCGGAGCTCTATGGACCTTTCAATGCTGGGGAAGTTTTCTAACTGGTTTTTAAAATCGTTAGAGACAATAAAGCAGATTCTCTCCTGAGATTTGAATCCTTTGTGCAACTCAGACATGCCAAGGGGCTGGATTCTGTCCACAAATTGCCAGCAGAGAAGACCCTACTCAGAGAGGAACTCCCTACTGACACAAATGAGCATATTCAAGCCTGGTGCCTCTGCCGCCTTACAGGAGCAGGAGCACAATACAAGTGGTAGAGAGCCTGGTCAGGGAGCAGCAGAGATCCACTCCACCACCAATGGCAAATCGCAGAGCTGGGCGCTAGTACCTGCTCCCTCATGCTGCCTCCTTCTGTCCTGCACGGAGTGAATCTCTGGCACAGGACAGAATCTGCCCCACTCTTTAGACTCAGTTTAAGGTGCTCTGATCAGGTATCCTTAACTAGCTAAAAGCAGGTTTACACTAAGGCTATAACCAGTTTTAAAAAATTCCCCTAGTTTCAGTGAACCCTCTGAGGTATGATCCTTGCTGGACTATGCCCCTGGGAACAATGCACCTAGCACTAGCCCTTATTTGGGGCAGTGTCTAAATGCTTCAAATTAGTTTAATCTGACTGCTCCACTGCTTCATGTACCACTTTTTGCAGGTTGAGAAATTGCGACCTCACACAACTTACCTGCTGAAGCCATGTGTGGACAGTGCAATTACCTAAGCAGTATTGCTTCACTGGGCTGAACCACAAAGTCATATTCTTCTAAGTTTCTTTTCCTGTTTATTTGTGCTCCCATCACTTTTTACATTTCCATTTTGCATGCAGCTCTGACATTTAGCACATCCTCCCTAGCAACAGAAGCCTTGATTTAAAGATTTAAATATCCTTGGAACAATCGAGCTGTTACATTAAAATGCATGAGATGACTTCCCCCACCCCAAGCCAGTGGATTTTTCACTTGAAATGAAATCAAAGGCCACTCTTGCATATTTTAAAGTACCTTTGTCTGGGGCGCCCTGGTGGTTTAAAAAAATCAATTGATAGTTTTTTTCTTTGAGAAGGCTGAGGTACTCAAATGCATTGCCATATCTGTATGTGTCGTAGTGGGTCAGGAAATAAAACTAATAGAGCACCAGCATTCACGGTCCAGTATACCCATTTCTCTCACAAACTATGCTTATTATATGGACACCTCACACTAGTACAGAGTGTAGAGACATTCCTGCATTTGCTACAAATTGGCTGGGCCACAAATGCGCCCCCTGGGCAATAGGAGAATTTAAAGTTCTTTTCTTTTATATGAGAAATTGAGTAAGTTATTACTGTATTAAAACACAAATAAAAGGAGTACTTGTGGCAAGTTAGAGACTAAGGTGCCACAAGTACTCCTGTCCTTTTTGCGGATACAGACTAACACTGCTGCTGCTCTGAAACTTAAAATACAAATGTTACTTTAAAAATTATCAGCTGGTGTCTTCAAAGGAGCTTCATCAATTTACACCTACTGAGCATCTGGTCCAACATGTTTAATATGCCTGCAAGTGTTAACAGGAGGGAGCTCAGTTCTATTCAGTGCTCAGTCAGCAGCCTGTGCTGCTTTATGATAAGTAGAATGAAACTGTACAGAACAAATAGGGTGAAGTGTTTCCCTCGTCCAGTTTTGAGCATTCTGAGGTTTGGATACCGCACTTGAAATGCACTTTGCGAGAGTTAACAAACTTTGCCTTGGCTTCAGGTCAACAGACGTCTCTGCCCCTTCCATTATGTTAGTTCTCGCTTGCTATAATAATGGAAAAAGAAAAATAAGCCAGCCTCAAATATATTTTATTCCACCCTAACTGCTGACAAGAAAATTACCCTACAAATAGGGGCCATAACCAGGAGAAGACACCAGAAAGAAATATGACATTTGGTTGTTAAAGATAAAGAGATCCCGTCTAATGAAATTATTCAAACTAAACTGAAGCTGCTGTTATGTTGTACAATTTGTGCCCTGTGTGGGCTCCCATCCAGTCTCAGCAACCCTCGCCTTTAACATAAACCCATTCAGGAATTGTACTGTATTCGTGACACTGTAGTGAAGGGTCAATTGAGATTTCCATTGTATTTGCAGAGAATACAGATTCAGGGAACCAAATCAGCAAACACTTACTCATTCAAATAGCACTTACTCATGTGAGTAGTCCCACTGATCTCAATGGTTGTCAATTTACATACATGTTGTCTGAACAGAAACGGCAGAATATTCCAATAACAAACAAAGAAAAACCCTTCAGCTAAATCTGCTCAGCTGATTAATTTGTTCATGTTTACTGAAAGCAAGAAATACATCTGAGGTATTTAAGTATTACTTTGGTACAACAGAATTTATGTGCAGAATATGGGCATGAAAATGAGGTATACTCCTGTGTTTGTTTGGGTTTTTACTTTTGATACAAGCACTTATGTTTCTTTTGTCTGTAAGGCAGCCCCCAATTCTTTCTATCTAAGAATCCAGTCAAATCAAAATATATTTATTTTGTGTATTTTAGTCTCAGAACCTTTATGGGGGTGTTCCTGACTTGGCTTTTTTGTAACAGGAACCTAGGTGTTAGCTGGAAGTGTTCATATGGAACTCAGACTTTTCCATATGCAGAAAAATGGAAAGTTGCCCAACTGATAGTACTATATGAGGCTAAAATATCTGAGCATATGAAAAGTGGTGCTATTTACTTTTTAGTGAGTGAGTCACAAACACCCATTCAACTCATCTTCAAAGCTTAGAATTGTCACAACTGGCTAAATCATTCTGTCTCTGTGCATGGTGTGAGAATGACTGTGACTAGGGTGACCAGGTGTCCAGTTTTCGACCGGAACACGCAGCTGAAAAGGGACCCTGGCGGCTGCAGTCAGCACTACCGACCGGGCCGATATAAGTCCAGTCGGTGGTGCTGCAGGGCTAAGGCAGGCTAGTCCCTACCTGTCCTGGCACCATGCTACGCCCCGGAAGCAGCCAGCAGGTCGGGCTCCTAGGCCGGGAGGGCGGGGGGGGGGGGCCACAGGGTTCCACACATTGCCCCTGCCCTGAGCTAGAGGGGCAATGCCTGCGACCGAGAGTAGCACGCGGAGCCTCCTGCCCCCCCGACCCGCCTAGGCACCTGACCTGCTGCTGGCTGCTTCCAAGGCACAGCGCAGTGTCAGGGCAAGGCCAGGCAGCCAGCCTGCCTTAGCCCCGCCGACCAGGAGCTGCCCGAGTAAGTCTGCACACCAACCCCGAGCCCCAACCCTGAGCTCCCCCCAAAACCCGGAGCCCGTTCCTGCACCCCAAACCTCTAAGGATGGGGGACAGCGAGCCACCGAGGGAGGGCAAATGTAGTGAGCGGGGGCGGGGCCTCAGGGACCGGGCGGGACTAGGATATCCGGTTTTGTGTGATTAGAAAATTGGCAGCCCTAACTGGGACACATATGCCACTCTTCTTCTGTTCCCCTCACAGCCCGCGGGAAAGGAGGGGAAGAATAATGGCTGGTCTCAGGCAAAAAGGAGATCAGCAACATTTCTTATTTTCTTGTATATGTGCTTTGAGTTGCACAGTTCCAGAGCTGCACAGGAGCTAGTTTGCACTAGCTTAAAGTGGATCAGAGGCCACTAAACCGTAAGCGATGGCATCAGCCACCTCAATAAGGAGGCACTGTAACCCATCACACTGGAGCGGAAGAGAATTCCTCCTGGCCAACCTAGAAGAAAGCCTAAGGCTGGAGCCCAGGGGGAAAGGCCACCCAGTCACCTTCTGAAGAAGATTCACGTTTGTTGGGAGCCACCTCATCACAAACAATATGCCAGAGACAGTGAACAGGCAACCATCCAATTCCCCTAAAACAACACCATGTCAGATAGAGTAGAAGGGAAACAGAGCCTGTTGTGGAAGGAGGTTTATCTGCAAAGACAGGGAGCTAAGTTTGGTAGTAGATGAGTACTCCCAAAGAACATGGATAAGCAGCGAAACCTTCTAACTTTTCAAGTTTTTCACCTCAGATTATCAAAGAAACATCCTGAAGTTGAATAACACCCAGGACATTCTACACAGTCTGAGCAACCAAGAAAGCACATCACCACTACCTAAGCTGGATGTACCCAGAGTAACAACCAGTTTTCAGTTCTGCTTGCATTTCACTCCTATCACACTCACTCCAGCTGTTCCCTTGTCTCCATGTTACCTATTCACCTCCACTTGTAACTCTTCATTTTGCCCCTTGCTTTCCTGGAACATAAAGAACATTAGAGCACCATGTGCAGTGTGCAGCCCGAAATAATAACCCACTTGCATTAACAATTATCACTAAAGTAAGAAAAATCTCTGTTTATTAGAGTACATTCCCTCCCCGAAGCACCATTCGCATTAGTGAATGTAATATGATCTTTCAGCAGCATCCTGCATCTCAAAGATATTGGATATGTGATGTGGCAGTTGCTATGGTAACATTGTTAATTATTATTATTATTAAAAAGAAGTAGGGAAATCTGGACAGCTCCTGCACACAAGCTTTTCCCCCATGAGTAACTGCTGCCCTGTGGCAACTTAATAATTAAAGGATCCTTTTATTTAAAAATACAGATCTACAGTGAATGGGTACAAGGACACACACCAGGTGATTTTCTTTTAAGTGATACGTCTGTCTGCAGGTTAGTGAATGGAATATCAGCACAGAGCAGAGTCCTACAGGCAAATGTGGAAAAGCAGTGCCTTACATGGCAGAGTGGGAGACCAGCACCCAGTGGGCAAGCATGGGAGAACAGCAACTTATGGAGAAGCACAGCACATTCATTCCCATCCTCTGGAGAAGCACATGGAGAACATGGCAGGTCAATATTTTACTGGGAGTGTTGCAGAAGAGCACCCAGAGGCAGGGGAGGTGAAAGAATGACACACTTGGGGGGAAGGACGATGTGGGAGAGCCACACCTATGAGGGAGCATGGCAGAGCAGAATTTCACAGGGGAGAACAATAGAGCACCATGCTTGGTATCCCAGATGCCATGGCGATGTGCCCTTTTGAAAACGCATGAATGGATGTGTAGCTGATCTATCCATGTCACAATGCAAGATGCAATACGTTACAAATCAACATACAAATCAAGGTGCAGTAATTTGGATGACGTGCCTCTGGCAGCCAAAAAATTCACACAGCAAATTCTTTACATCTCGTAGTGTAAGGAACTCTTGGTGGCATCTCAGCAGATTTCAACTACAGATATATACAAATAAAGATTCTGGCCCCAAATGTGCCTCTACTAAAGTCAATGGCAAAACTCCCCCATTCACTCCAATAGGAGAATGAGCCAAACACTCTTTCATTCCTTAAGAAATGCAGTGCCTGCAGGATGAGCGTGCTTGCAGTTCAGTATCTATCTGAGTAACCTCTTGGACATGGAGGGGCCAAATGTTCTGCTGGTGTGTGTAGATGAAACTCCTTTGATGTCAATGGAGCTGCACCTATTTATACTAGCAGAATGTTTGGCCCTGCCCCTTCACCAATCCACAATATAAAGCCATTCTTAATTCTGAGCCAGAGGCATTAAATATATGCACACTTCTGATTAGTAAGAGATTATCACATTGTCTGCCTTGCAGGGTTAGGCTTGAGGCATCCAGGCTCTCTCCTTTGGAGGGAAAAGCTTTTATTGCAATTTACTTTTTACTGAATAAACATGATTCTGAAATAGGCTCTGTGGTTTCATTTCGCTTCTTTGACTTTGGGTCAGAGGAAGCTCATTGCTTTGGTATGTGCATTCAGGTAATAGGCATATTTAAATGGGTTCCATTGCACTTTGGGAACCTGCTGAAAAGTGAGTTGAATCATTAATCCCCCTGCATATTACAAATACCTTCCTCCAAGCAATCTCTGGACCTTTTTTGATTTGGAGTGATAAGAAATGCATTGTGATTGCATTCTCAAAAGGAAAGGATTACACAGCCAGTGACTCTGAAAATGGATCTCACTGCCTTATAGTAAAGGGTGAAGTTTCCAATCTTGTTTAGTGAAGCAACAATCAATACGTGCAACTGATTTTCCAGCTAGATAAATTGCTCACAAGAAAACAACATCTGAAATATCTTAATTTCTCGCCTATCCATCCACTCTCAGTCTTGTTCTGTTAGATACAAGAGTGTGGTTTTATTACTTCAATGTCCGGAGACCAATGAATTTAGCATTCTCAAGAGGAGGATCCATAAAAAGCAAAGAAATATGGAAGTCTTTCAATAGATGGTATCTACAGTCCATCACCACAACTGATGCACTAAACCACTCAGCTATGAAGGTCAGTGCTCCACAGCTTTTACAGAGTTTAGTGATTACTGAAGTCACACTGGTCACACAGTGAAATTACTTGTTTGTAATAAGGGAGAGAGGAGATGGTGTACAAACAGTAACTGGATCACAGGCTTCTATATTAACTGGAAGGTAGAAAATGTAGAAAGGCAAAGGTAACCCTTGGAGACAATGCCCTTCCAAATAGTCAAAAACCTTCAAAGAATAATGTGCTCTGAAATCAGAAAAGCATTTGACATATCCTGAGTTTGACAGAAAGATGCTAACATGGCCACTTCAGAATTTCTGTACAATATTAGCACATCACCAGCTTGTTCTCAAAAGCTGTCATCTGAAATGTCATAGCCTATAGAAGAGGAGAGCCTCACCTGATATACCTAGGCGTGGATCCATTCTGACTCTCCAGAAAGTAATACACTGTCTTGGCAGGGCCTTAAGGCACCTCTGTGATCATGCATTTAACTACCAGATCTTATCTACTGCACCATGGCTTTGTTACCTAACAAAAGGGATAGTAATAAGCACAATCCTGACAGCATGGCAAATAATTGCTATGTATTTCAAAGTAATCACTATAACCTCACCCCACCCATTGTTGATGGACCTGTCGGATCTTGTGGAGGGCTGGGAATACCTCAATATCACAGAGTGAGAGGAAAACAGCGTAAACAAGTTCAAAAACTTCCTAGAGAGGCACTCTGGAAACGTATATCAGCCCAGAAGGGATAAGACACATAAACCACTGCCAACTGGCTTAGAAACATTTTGTCATTTCTTCTCTGGAGGGGCGAGGGATAAAATAAGGAAAGAAATTCCTTTTGTGTATAGACGGCTCTAGCTTAATGCTATTTTAACATCATTTTCTTGTAACCTGTCTACACATAGCTATTTAAACATTTGTCAAACTATGGATGAGATGACTCATCTAGCTGAAGAATAAGCCTAATTGGTCAAAGTTCCAGGACACACTGTACTGAGCTATATAGAAACACAATCTCATATATTAGAAGTGACAAGTTGCAGAAACTATCTAAAATTCCAGGAAGAGGTAAGACTGAAATAAGAATCATCGCCCGGGGACAGTTGCTGCTGTCAGACTTTATGATAATTAAAGAGATCAGATCTGTACTGTTCTAGATGGATGAAAGATACACATATATAAGCTTCGATTCTGACTTTGGCAGGCTCATGTTGGAAGGTTGTCTAATAATTTATTATCATTTTCAATAAAAGATATCCAGTAAGGGAAAATAAACAGCATCTGAGGATTCGACTCCTCATGTACACAAGGTCCTGAAACTTCCCCAGAGAAGGGGAAAAGTTCTTTGTGATGTAACCACATGGCTTGGAGAAAATGAAACCCTTCGGAAAACCTCCTCCTTTCCCTGTGAACTTTCCTGTACCAAAGTGACCAAAGGCGGAGAGGAATTTAACACAGAGAAAGGAGTTGACACACTTGATCAGTGTTTCTCAAATGCGACCACTGTGGCCGCATGTGGCCACCAGGGCCTTTCCTTGCGGCCACAGTCATCTGGGCTGTGATAGGGCAGGTGCAAAGCAGTGGCCCCTCTCCCAGGGCCACCAGCAGCGGTTGGACCCTGCCCCCTCCATAGAGAAAAACTCTGGAGGTGAAGGTAGCTGGTGAATTCCCCACTTTCCCAGGGTAGGGGAGGCTGGCTTTGGCCACAGGGCTTCAGGCTCTGTCCATGCGGTGGCAGCCTCGGGTTCCAGGCTCACCACCCCCGCCATCATCCTTGGGCCCTGCTGCCTCCTTGCCCACCTCCTCATTCAGGACTTAAATTTGTCCCGGGGCTTGATGGGGCTGCGTAAGTCTGGTATGAAAAGTGATATGAACAAACATACAAATATCACTTTTCACAGCCGAAGACTTACCAGCCAGCAAGTCTTAGAAGAAGAAAAAAGCAGAACCAAAAAAGCAAAAGAAACAGCAACAAAAAGACAAGAACATGCAAAACGCCTTAATTGTGTTTCTATTCTGATTAGGTCCAGTAAAGAATAGAGAGACAACTGTAAGTTACTTTTATTACTGCGTCTGAAAAAACCCTACAGAAATAAATTACAGTGACTTGGACATGTAGATGTGCATATTTATTTATTTTTCCTAAAGTTAAGTATTTTAGGAAAAATTGTCAGCGCGGCCACCAGCAAGAGTTAGTGGCTACACTCTGAGGCCACCAAAAGATGTGTTGTGAGAACCCCTGCACTAGATAAGGAACATTACCAGGCAGAGGGAGAAGCAGCAGCAGCAGGTGGGTAACAATCATACACATAGAATCCCAGCAGCTTCTTCCCACTCATGGTTATTAATGGCAGAGTCTCACTTTGTCTTATTATCACAACATTTATTTCTGGCTGAACTGATGATAATACTGCCCTTAGGGGGGAAAGCAGGAAGCAAAACACCTCATTTCTTATCCTTTAAAGAGGACGCCTGATTTACCGAGTGCCTAATCCAACAGTAAAATGACATGTACATGAGCATTAGGAGATCAATCTCCTGGTTACCTTCTTGTCTCATCACCTCCACCCCACTCACACACATCAGCTGTTGACCCACAGCTCGCTCACCTTCCCCACCCCATTCATCCTGTTGAAATCAATGGGATGACTCATTTGGCCTAGAATACATATGGCCAGATTCTGCTCAAGTTTTACACCTGAGGATCTGGTTCACATATATACAAATACTCTAATTTTAATTTGCCCATTAATGAGAACATGTGGATGATATTTCCAGTGCATCACTCGCTGGAATGCTGTACAGAGCAAATAGCTAGTAACAGAAAATGATGATCTCATTTATATGGTCTTTAAATAAAAAAATTAAAAAAAAAAAAAGGTTTTAAAAATGAAGCCAAAACTGAGATAATAGAAGTTAAGCATTTACTGTGCTTTCCTCTTACAGAAAGCAAATGCAAAATGATTTCATCAGTATCAGATAATAGACCTGCCTATAACCAGAGGGAGGTATTTTTAATAACTTTTCTAAAATATGCATCCATTTAAAAATGAAGCATAATAGAAAAAAATCCAGTACAAAAGCAATAAAATATAATCTATTATCTCAGCTCATTTTGGTTAGGAAATAATACCACAAACCTAATACAATACGTGGAAGCCTCATGAAAAACAGGTGGGTAGATATTTATAGTCTTATCCACTGAGTGATTAATAAGTGACAGTGAAAAGTACAGAATGAAAATCATATGGATTTAGGGGAAAGGAAATAGCTTTAAAAAGAAATGGTTGCGTTGCATGGGAAGAGCTGTGGGTCCACAGCAACTCTCCAGTGCAGCAAAAGGAAAGTCAGTTTAGACATTTACATTGATGCGTCTGACATGGGCTTTGGTATCACAGCCTGCTTCCCCATGGCCTGTCTCTTGGCCAGGCTACTTATGCTATGTGTGGGGAAGAGGTCAAGAGTAGATGGCAAGGGGAGGGAAAGAGATGGACCAGAAATACAAAGATGAGAGCACAAAAAATTCAAGAGGAGGATCTGAGCTATAGAAGCAGGCTGGGGGGACAGAGTAATTGGAAAAATAAGAAACCCCATAACAGGAGAAGATGAAACAAAACTTATACACTCAGGCGGACTAAATTTTAACCATATATTATAATAAATCATGGGCCTCCAACCTGCGTAAAACAGAAGGATCAAATGTTCTTGGTTTCTTTTTAAATATTAGGGCCAGATCCTTGGATGGAATTAAAATCTGATCTTGCATTGTCTGTTTCCAGATTGAGGACTACAGGATTGAGCTCTAAATAGATGGTAGCACATAGTTACTTATGGTGATGATAACAATTCCATTTATAAGATGCCTCTAGCACAATGGTTCTCAACCTATTTACCATTGTGGGCTGCATATGTTGCCCACAATGTGTTATGTGGGCCGCATCCAATACTACCTGTATGACCCTGACGATGTCACATGGGCCACAGCATTGTGCAGATTGGGCTGCAAGAGGCCCAGAGGCCGCAGGTTGAGAACCACTGCTCTAGCACAATGCACATCTTGAAAACAGGATGCTGTATTTTATTCCCTGTAAATCTGTTTCCCAGGTACAGTATCTAGTTCTACTGCTGGTTTTCATAATGCACACTGGGATATGTATGCTGTGGTTTCTATGACCCGGGGTTTTAAACTCCTGAGCCCTGTTTACACTAGCATTTACACTGTTGCTGGGACCACTGCAGTGGCACCACTGGTGAAAAATGGGTATGAAAAGTTCTAGGCAATTGTGTCATTGATAATATCAATGCAGTAAAAATCAACAGCATGATAGGGCCCCATGTAACTAACTGAGATCAAAGCACAACATGCCTCCTGAAAAAAATGAGACCACTAACATTTATTCATAGACCACTTGAAAATGAGTCACGGATTTAAATGTCCCAGATCAAATCAATGGAGTTACCCAGGTGTGCTACTTGGTGAATTGATTAAAAGCAGAAATTAAACAATTTAACAGTGTTTTACAAAAATGCTGTTAAAAAATTGAACATTCTAGAAAGCTGAACCGTCAAGTCTCAAACTGCAATAAAGACCAATTGAACTGATTTGTATTGGATCATGTTTTTGCGTATTACATTTTGACATACCGGGTGTCCAAAGTGATATTTGTCTCCTGAGGTAGTGAGGGTAGCTGTAACAAAATTGTGTTGCTACTTGAAGTCTGCATTGTTCTTAGTTTCAGACTTTGCTGGGACACTCATGTTTCAGTGTCTTACCGAAACAAGTGCAAATGGGCAAAATAATGGACTGCAGAGAGTGCATGTAACGTAACATCCAGAAATCTACAGCAAGGAATTGAACGAAGTCTTTCATTATTACAAGCCCAGTCCTAGCTTTTCAGGGACAAGGACTGTTGGACCAGACACAAGTCTTCTCCCTTTCAGGCTGGCTCCTGTTCCCATTTAAGTCAATGACAAAACTGTAATTGACCTTAGTAGACACGGGATCAGACCTTCTAAGATTGCGTTCCATAGTGTGTATTGATTAATTCAAATTATTGATTAATTCAAATATTTCCTCACTTTTCTCTGAGCAGCTCTAATGTTTTTTGTGCCACGTTTTGGGTCTGATTTTAGGAGGAGCTAAGCCTCCCCAATTCAGCTGCAGTCAAGGAAAGTTGAGGGCACTCAGTACCTCACCAGACGGGGCTCTTTTTTGGCTGTGAGTGAGCTGGTTGGTCATTTTTTGACAACACATTTTTTTCAATGGAAAATGACAATTCGCTGAAAGGGTCAGTTTTGACAAATTTCTGTTTATACAGATTTTGGGAAAAAAGTCTCAAAAGTGTTGAAACTGAAAATAAATTTTTTCAGTGCAAGGCGATTTGTTTCAAAATGTAAGCTAGTTATAATTTTTTAAAGTATTAATTAAAAAGATAAAAATCAAAATAAAACATTTAGAAAATGTAAAACCAAAATGTTTCAACTGACCTGAACCCAAAATATTTTGGGATTGTCAGCTTGCAAAAAATGAGATCTTGACATTTGGTCATGATTCAAAAGGGGAAAAAATGTTTGAAATTTCAAAATTTTTCCCATGACAGGAAAACTCTTTCTCTAGGCCATTTCTGTGTTCCTTCCAAAAATAACAGCCTAAATCTAGACCCACAGAACAGCTCGGTATAAGCTAAAAGTTCCTCTCTCTCACCAAGAGAAGCTGATCCAATAAAAGATATTAACTCACTCACCTTGTCTCTCTAATATTCTAGGATCAACATGCTACAACAACACTGGAAAGCCTAATCCTTATAAAGGCAAAACTCTCTCTGACCCCAGTGGTGAGTACAGCATTAATTTTTAATATTTTCACTGTCGCATTGTATCAGTTATTCTGCAATATATAAAGCTGACATCTTAAGGTAGCAGGCAATGACCATTTCTTACCTTTAATCTTTCTGTTACACCATCAGTGAAACTGACTGTGAATTCAGCAATTTTTGGCACCCTGAGTTTTCCTTTGTTCTTCTGGTCAGGCTGATATTCTGTTCTTGTTTTCACAATCACCTGAAAAATGTCAACGCTTTTAAGCTTTAAGTGCAAAACAGACATTTTTGTTATCTTAAATAAATTGCTTTTCTACATGCCATTTCACTGGCCACTCTCAAATACAATTTGAGAACTAGGTAAATAGATTAGATTAGATCAAATAACTTCATCCCTCATTGAAATGCAGCCACCTCTGAGATGAAACATTAGCTATTTAATGGTAGAACTACACAACAGTAAAGAATACCACATCCAATTGAATCTGCAAAAGGTGTTCCAATGGACTATATATAATTACTTATGTTATGCTAGGACATAGAGGTTATCACTTCTGCTCTTTAATAGCAACAGGACCAAAAACATAACTTTTATATCCCACCCAAACAACAGAACTTGCAACAGCATAGCCCATTAGCCCCTCTAAAGGAAGAGCATAACTTATTAAGAGCCCAATTCTGTGAGGCGCTGAGCACTCACAATTAGGCCCTGAGCCACCACTATCACTTTCCACCTTTTCCTGAAAAGTTCTTGCATAAAGTGCTGACTAATCCTGTTCCTATTTAGCTTTTAAGAATGATGAGACATAATCCAAGGTGCTATAGCTACAGGTTTTTAAAGGGACAATGTCAAATTAATAACACTGCAACTTTGAGCTTTATTGAACCTATTTCTAAATCTAGGAAGAATAACTAGATAAATAAATAAATAATTTTGTACTAAACCCACCAAAATAAATGTTACACACTGAACACTTGACTATACCTAGAGTTGGCCAGTAGAAGATCAGACAGAGACATACTCTGAAACCTGACAGCTATTGAGAGAAGATGTCATCTCCATCCTTTTAAAAAAACCTAAAACACTACTGGAGAGGGAAATAGCACATAAAGTTTCTAAAGGGAGGGCTTTCACAAAAAGGCAAAAGACACATGTGAGGAACAAAATTCTGGAACTCTGAGGGACTTGGGCATTCAAAGTATAGGAATTTCTTGGTGACCCCTAAAAATCTGTTGAAGAAAGTTGGCCAGTAATTGTAAAGTGAAGAATATCAAGCCTGATTTGGACCAGGAAGTGTCCCTAGGATTCTCCTTCTGCACTTAAAGCATGTGAAACTTGGAGGAGGAGGAAACCACCCTGTGGGTTCAAATGCAAAGCACGTAGCTAATAGCTAATATTTAAACCCTTGAATAATATCCCTTTCCATATTATTTGTTACAGTAGCAATCGCAATAGCCTTTAAAAGAGTCAGAAGAAGTGATTCAAACACATTTATATTAAAATAGCCTTTTAGAATACAGTGAGCCCAAACTGAGTCCTGGCAGCACGACGCTAACATTAGTGAAGCAACACCAGGGGTGAATTTGGCCTGGCAGGTTTGAAGTGACACTGCATCTTCTATGCAGTGGAGAGTAGAGTAAGGGTCTAATCCTGTGTGGTCCTTACTCAGTTATCACTCAGGCAAAACTCATACTGAAGTTAGTGTGAATTTGCCTGAGTAAGAGTGGAGTTAGAAATAAGTAAGGATCTCAGGATTTGGCCAGAACAGAGCTGAGAATGCTCAAACCCATACCAGACTAGGCCCTAACTCTCCATTCTTCCTCTTCATCCTTTGTAAAGCCTGTGCAGTAGATGATAGAGTACTACCTATAAGCACCTGCACACCAGTGCTCAGAAAATACCTTTTGTTCTATTTTTAAACCAACCGTCCACAATACCCAGATCCCCTCTACGCTGCTGTTTCCAGCTGTGTATATTTTTTCATGTAATTGCAGACAGCAATGCAGAAGTAATGCAACAGTGTTCATTTTCTTTCCACAGTGTCTGATTTGTTTCCAATTTAATCCCTTTGACTTCTTTCAAATTCCTTTCAGTTGTTTAACGTAGATCTTGTACGTAGATAAATTCCATAATGATAGGTAAGAGGGTTTTCCCTTATGCTCTGACAGTAGGCCTCAATGCAGAGCTATAAAGCTAGAAAATAAAATATTAAGAATCTTACTTGTTTCTATGTATAATTTATATTTTTTCCTGCACGTTTGTAATTCACCCTGGTTTTCTTACTCCCCTCCTGGTTTTACTTCAACCTAGGACCTCTCCATAATAAGGGTTTAATTGTGCTAGCTACAACCAGGAATCAAGTGTGATATTGAAAATAAATCTAGCCAGGCCCATACTACCTCCTGAACAGTCCATTGTAGTATTTTGTAACCATCTTCTCAGGAGGAGGAAGAAAAAAAATCCCAGTCCCCAGTTATCATAGAAACTACTTGAGCCCCTTTTGCTGGTTGCTCTAGCAGTTAAACGCTTGTGTGGGTGGGGCCCTAATTGCTCCACTGATCAGATTAATTTGCAGGGGTGTGATAGAGATGTAACAGAAGCATTTAGGACTGCTCTTCTATTACATACAATCTGGTACATTCCAAAGGCCAAGTATTTGCTCTCCAAAAGTATCTTGGATTTAAACTTGGAAAGTGGTCAGTTTGGACGAGCTATTACCAGCAGGAGAGTGAGTCTGTGTGTGTATGGGGGTGGGTTTTTGGAGGGGGGTGAGGGAGTGAGAGAACCTGGATTTGTGCAGGAAATGGCCTAACTTCATTATCATGCACACTGTGTAAAGAGTTGTCACTTTGGATGGGCTATCACCAGCAGGAGAGTGAATTTGTGTGGGGGGGTGGAGGGTGAGAAAACCTGGATTTGTGCTGGAAATGGCCTAACCTGACGATTACTTTAGATAAGCTATTACCAGCAGGACAGTGGGGTGGGAGGAGGTATTGTTTCATATTCTCTGTGTATATATAAAGTCTGCTGCAGTTTCCACGGTATGTATCTGATGAAGTGAGCTGTAGCTCACGAAAGCTCATGCTCAAATAAATTGGTTAGTCTCTAAGGTGCCACAAGTACTCCTTTTCTTTTTAAAAGTATCTTGATTAGGCAACTGGTGAAATGACTGGGCAGAAAAAAAACAGATGCTTAGTGTGGATCCTACGATTATAACAGTAATCTCCCCACTCTATTCCTAAACAGCCATTCATAAAGCCAATGCAAGGGGTGCTGAGCATTGAGCTGACGTTAACCCCTTGTTCACCAACAGCCCAGTCACTCAGGTAAAAAATCACCCAGTTGGGGTTAGATTAGCAGTATCCAGCTATAGGAACAAGCTCCATCAGGTGGTAGGGAAATCCTCCCACAGACCCTACCAACTGCTGTCTAATATGGCTCTCTCTGCATCTCTCTCTATAGCACAAGAGGCCTGCTGGATCCCAGCCGCCAGCCCCGCTCAGCCCGCTGCCAAACCCAGGCCAGGAACCCGGCAGGCAACAGCGAGCCATTCAAAATCCTGCCCGCCCTGGCCCGCTCTTCTCCGTCCTGCCCCCCATTGGGGCAGAGTGAAGAAGCTTGGTCCTGCCGGCTGCTAGTGCAGGGCAGGCAAGGTTCCCCCTCCCCCGCCTCTTCCCCCAGCCGGCTGGGTTCCTGCCCCTCCTCTGCTCCCTCCCTGCTGCTGATCAGCTGATGGCCCTTGCGAGAGAGGGGGAGAAGTGGAGCTGCAGCATGCTCGCTGCCCCAGGGAGGAGGTGGAGAAGAGGTGGGGACAGGGCCTTGGGGCAGGGGGGGTGGAATCAGCACATATCCCCTCCATCCCCCTGCCGTGAGCTGCCCTGGGCAAGGGGGTGTGGGCTAGGGTCGTGGGGGTGCTCCCGGTCCTCTGCCCTGACCCTTCCACACACACCCCAGCCCTCTGCCCTGACCCCTGTACCCCCCTCACACACACCCAGCCCTCTGCCCTGACCCCTGCACCTCCCCACACACTCCCAGCCCTCTGCCCTGACCCCTGCACCCCCCCACATACCCAGCCCTCCCACCCCATGCCCTGACTCTTGCACCCCCCACATATCCACCCCCACCCTGAGCACCAAACGGGAGCTCCTGAACACACACACCCCACACACATTCCCACCTACACCCCTTGCACCAAATGGGAGCTGCCCAGGTAAGCACTCCACACCCAAGCCTCCTGCCCCAACCCTGAGCCCCCTCCCTCATTCTAGCTCCTGGCCAGACCCTACACCCCAACCTGCTCCTTCACCCCCAGCCCTGTGCTCAGTGCACTCCCACCCTCAGCTCAGTGCAGAGAGAGAGGAAGAGAATGGGCTAGAACCAGGGAGAAGGTAGGTACCCACTGTATGTGGGCAGACCCCAGACTGGCAGCGGGCTGAGCGGGCCTGGCAGCCGGGACCCTGGCTGCCAGGAGCCGGTGGCTGGAACCCCAGATTGGCAGCGGGCTGAGTGGCAGCAGGCTGAGCCACTCAGCCCACTGCTGGTTTGGGGTCCAAGCCGCCAGCCCCACTCAGCCCGCTGCCGGTCTCGGGTTCTGGCTGCCGGCCCCTTGCCAGCTGGGGTCCCGGCCGCAGGCCCCGCTCAGCCCGCTGCCAGCCTAGGTGAACGGAACCCCAGGCTGGCAGCAGGCTGAGCGGGCCAGCAGCATAAGATCAGTATTTTAATTTAATTTTAAATAGAGCTTCTTAAACACTTTGAAAACCTTGTTTACATACAACAATAGTTTAGTTATATAATATATAGACTTATAGAGAGAGACCTTCTAAAAAACATTAAAATGTATTACTGGCACGCAAAACCTTAAATTAAAGTGAATAAATGAAGACTCGGCACACCACTTCTGAAAGGTGATGCTCTATAGTGATGTCTTTGGAGCAGGTCTAAACTACAGCTGGTCGAAACACGGTACCGATTTTTCACAAAGAAATGGAAAATCATTTTCATTCTGCTGGTTTAGAAATGGATTGTTTTTCGTATATTCAAAATTCTTTGTGATTTTTTTTATATAATTTTTGTTAGTTGAACACACCCTCTCTCTCTCTCTCTAAATGGCAGTAGACTCTAAGAATCTACTGCCGAATGGCTGTGGGACTACATAATAAAAAAATCCCCAGAGAGGAACCTCCACAACCAATACAGTGATCAGAGATCATTTATTTTTAAATGTCCTGAAGCAGCTCCTTCATAAGACCAGGATCCCATTGTTTGAATTAAAAATGAGGCACCATACATCTCACTGGTTATTTGTTATTTAACAGAGAAAATACAGAGGGCCTCATTCTTCCCTCACTCATTTTACAACAGTGTGACTCCACTGACTGCAACCGTTACTCCTAACTGACACCAATATAAGGGAATCGAGAATTGGGCTCCGAAGTGTATTTAATCTCAATACAAAATGCAGCAAAAGAAATTCCTAGGCTCCCTACTTGCTTCTTTCTGGTGAAGTTACAGAGGAAATGATCTGTTATGAGGAAGGCAACTTCCCTAGAGAACATTGCCCTGCACTGGGTTACCATTCTTTTAGGAGGTTTCTTAACTATGGCCCTTTGTGCATTTATAATACAAGCAATCATTCACTCAAAATCTCATTTAGCTAGAGAAATAAATGTCTTCACTGCACCCTGCCAATGTGCATTAGTCTCCCGAGTGACCCATAAAGCCACACCATCTTGTCTCTCATTTTTCCTTTGCACATGCCTCCCTATGTTCTCATCTCCTCCTCCTGTCATTCTGGCCTTGACTTCAGTGGGACTCCGCCTGGTCACAAGGGTCTGTGCTTGCAGATCAGTATTTTAGACTAAGGCCCAGATTCTCAAAGGTATTCAGGCACTTAATTCCCATTTAAATCAATGGGAGTCAATGGGAGTTAGGCACCTAAGCTCCTTTGAGGATCTGGGCTGAAGCTGTTTGGGGCAAAGGATCCATGTTTATTCATTTTGTAAAGCAACATGCACATCAATGTCATACTGAAAAATAATTTTCAGCCTATCAATCAGTGGGATCAGTTTAGCCTCTGTGATTGCTGAATAAGTACCATTTAACACTTGTCAGCCTTTGTGTGCGTTCACCTAGGCCCCAATCTCGCAAAGACTAACGAATGTGCTTAACTTCACAAACTGTGTTCATCCCACCAAAATCTTGCAGAGTGTAGCTTTACTGATGGTTATACTATAGGCTTTGTGACCCTTCCAAGCCCTGTGCCCTAGGTGGAGTCTGGACAAATACCTACTCAGGGGATATTTACGCAAAATGATACTGCTGCTATAACTTGTTTACGGACTCCTTACTACATTTCCCGGCCAGGCCCCACCTTTCATCTAAACAGGGACGATGCTTTTTATAGCAAAGGCAATAAAGAGGACAGAAATAAAGTATTCTGTGTTTGCTTCACTTCGTGTCCATGGAAGAATCATCCTGTGAACGCCTCTTCCAAATTGAAGTTTGGAAATAGGTTGTAAGACATTTTAGGAAGAGGAGAAAGCTGCCTAATCCAACATGGAAGCACTTCTCTTTCGTTGGATCCTGTCTTCCACACCCCACCCTCTTCTCCAGAAACAAGTCTAGCTATCTCTTGCAGTCTTTAAGGCCCCACTCTAGCAAAGTACTTAAGCATGTGCTTACTACATATAAGTAGTCCTATTAATGTCAATGGGGTTACTCAAATGTCCAAAGTTAAACATATCCTTAAGTGCTTTGATGGACCAGAGCCTAAGACTATTGCTTCAATCACCTTCACTCAGCAATGTATAATAATAATGCTCAACAGGCCGGTCATGCTCTTCATCCATAGAGCTTTACATAACAGCACATAAATCATTCTCCTTATCGTGCAGATTGGGAATCAGAAACAGAGAAGGGGAAGTGGTTTGCTGAGTCACATCAGCAAGTCAATGGTTGAGACAGGAAGAGAAACCAGCTCTCATGACTCTCAGGCCCATGCTCCACCTACTTGACCACACTGCTACTCAAAACGCCCCATGTTCTCTCAGGTTCCCCCACTATGGAAAGCTAAGTGGAGCTGAGCTCGGACAGTGGCACATTATGGGATAGCAATGGCTCCAAGGCACACTCCATCTGAGCACACGGAAGTCTTTGGTATGTTGTGGAATAAGAGTATGTCTACACTACGGAATAAGTCGAATTTATAGAAGTTGGTTTTTTAGAAATCGGTTTTATATATTCGAGTGTGTGTGTCCCCACAGAAAATGCTCTAAGTGCATTAACTCGGCGGAGTGCTTCCACAGCACCGAGGCTAGAGTCGACTTCCGGAGTGTTGCACTGTGGGTAGCTATCCCACAGTTCCCGCAGTCTCCGCTGCCCATTGGAATTCTGGGTTGAGATCCCAATGTCTGATGGGGCTAAAACATTGTCGCGGGTGGTTCTGGGTACATATCGTCAGGCCCCCGTTCCCTCCCTCCCTCCGTGAAAGCAAGGGCAGACAATCGTTTCGCGCCTTTTTTCCTGAGTTACCTGTGCAGACGCCATACCACGGCAAGCATGGAGCCCGCTCAGGTAACCGTCACCGTATGTCTCCTGGGTGCTGGCAGACGCGGTACGACATTGCTACACAGTAGCAGCAACCCATTACCTTCTGGCAGCAGACGGTGCAGTACGACTGGTAGCTGTCCTCGTCGTGTCCGAGGTGCTCCTGGCCACGTCGGCTGGGAGCGCCTGGGCAGACATGGGCGCAGGGACTAAATTTGGAGTGACTTGATCAGGTCATTCTCTTTAGTCCTGCAGTCAGTCCTATTGAACCGTCTTATGGTGAGCAGGCAGGCGATACGGATTGCTAGCAGTCGTACTGTACCATCTTCTGCCAGGCAGGCAAGAGATGAGGATTGCTAGCAGTCGTACTGTACCATCTTCTGCCAGGCAGGCAAGAGATGAGGATGGCTAGCAGTCGTACTGTACCATCTTCTGCCGAGCAGCCATGAGATGTGGATGGCATACAGTCCTTCTGCACCGTCTGCTGCCAGCCAAAGATGTAAAAGATAGATGGAGTGGATCAAAACAAGAAATAGACCAGATTTGTTTTCTATTCATTTGCTTCCCCCCCTCCCCCGTCTAAGGGACTCATTCCTCTAGGTCACACTGCAGTCACTCACAGAGAAGGTGCAGCGAGGTAAATCTAGCCATGTATCAATCAGAGGCCAGACTAACCTCCTTGTTCCAATAAGAACAATAACTTAGGTGCACCATTTCTTATTGGAACCCTCCATGAAGTCCTGCCTGAAATACTCCTTGATGTAAAGCCACCCCCTTTGTTGATTTTAGCTCCCTGAAGCCAACCCTGTAAGCCGTGTCCTCAGTCGCCCCTCCCTGCATCAGAGCAACGGCAAACAATCGTGCATCTGAGTTGAGAGTGCTGTCCAGAGCGGTCACAATGGAGCACTCTGGGATAGCTCCTGGAGGCCAATACCGTCGAATTGTGTCCACAGTACCCCAAATTCGAGCTGGCAAGGCGATTTAAGCGCTAATCCACTTGTCAGGGGTGGAGTAAGGAAATTGATTTTAAGAGCCCTTTAAGTCGAAATAAAGGGCTTCATCGTGTGGATGGGTGCAGGTTTAGATCGATTTAATGCTGCTAAATTCGACCTAAAGTCCTAGTGTAGACCAGGGCTTAGGGACTAGGAAGTTAGACCAGGGAGACGGAGACTCTCACCAGCATGGCCCCCCTTAATCCGATCAGAATACTGCAGTGTAAGGTCACCCTCCACACATTGAAATAAAGGAGGATTTTATGGCAAGGGCATGGTAGGATTATGGATAGTGCTCACCATGGGTCATCAGCAGAGATTAAACCCAGGAACTCTCCCACTAAAAGCATGAATCTCTGCCTCTTGAGCTAAAGGACCATGTCCACTGGCTGGCAGCTGCAGTATCCTCATTAGCCTCTTATAAAGATCAGCCGCTAGAAAGGGACAAAGAGTCTCATTTGGCAATATGAGTTACAGGAGCTAATGGGATCACAATTCCTAATGAAGCTATTCTGTGTGTGGTAGGGAAGGCTTGGAAGCAGCGTGGGGGGTACTGAGACTCCATGCCAATGATCCATGGGTATTCTCTGCAGATATCAAGCAGTCTGTGGCTTCGGAAGGCCAAGTCTCCTGCCCATTCCAGAAGCAATAAATTCTGCTCCTCAAATGGAACATTGTTTATGGAATTCTGTGAGCTCAAATTCACTGATTTTCAAGGCCCTGTTTCTATGTAGAGGACAAATGGCCATTATTCCATAGAAACTTTTGTGTAATTTAGTTCATCTTAAATTCTCTGTTTACATCTCATTTCCTAATATTTGAATTATTTTCCCCTAATTTTTGATATCTTGACCAGTCTGAAAAATGTCACTTCTCAATTGATTCAATAATCTGAAACCTCTGTTAGGTCACCTCAGAGTCTTCTCTTTTTTTTCTGGTTTCCTATCACCTTTCACACCTTGTTCAAGCATTGCAATGTCTCCTGCACCTGCTCCTGTCCTGCAACACACAGTTCCTACAGACGTCTCTACCTCCCGCTTCTCCTACTCCTCTTCCTGCTACCAAGGTTCTGCCAAAATCTCCTTCCTAAATGACTCTTCTCCCTACTCTTATCTTTGTACATCTTTTCATGAAGCATACATGTTTGGATACTGTGCATGCATACCAATCACCCTCTCACTCTTCATTCAAATCCCTCCTTAAAACACATTTCTTCTGTGAGACCTATCAATAATAACCCTCCAGAATGGGTTTTTATTAGGCCTTTAAAAATGGTGAGACTGTAGGTAGGCATGAGCCATATATGCCATGCTGTTCCATTTCCTGTAGGTAATATTCATCCATGAATATAAGCAGAATTTTGGCTGATGAGGTCTTTTATTAAAACACTCACAGAGGTGTATATCTAAATGCACCTGCTATGTTGGGTCTAATCCTCATCCCCCTGGAGTCAAAAGCAAAATTATCTTTGTTGGCCATGAGTCCAGAATCAAGCCTTTTGTGCATAACAGTGTTTTGGCTTTGGCAGATTATGGGTATATTGAGGTGAGGAACAACAGATCAGATGCTATGTGTGCATCTTAAAAACTATTACCTACATCCTGGGGGGAAATAAACAGCAGAGAGAATGTTGGGAATTCCAAATGTTCAATTGATAAGAAAAAGAAAAAGAAAAAGAAAAAGAAAAAGAAAAAGAAAAAGAAAAAGAAAAAGAAAAAGAAAAAGAAAGAAAGAAAGAAAGAAAGAAAGAAAGAAAAGGATATTTAAAACCATTTGCTTTAAGCAGGACCAAGGTAAAGGTGAAATGTAACAAGGAAAAACATTACATTTATTATTGAAACGTTTAAAAATCTGATTTTCCTGTAAAAGGATGAAGTAGGAGATTCTGAAAATGAACTGATATGAATTTCAAGTCTTTTCTTTCCCTGGATAAATGTAATATCATTTATTGCCACTTTATATTTGCGCTTAAGCTCTGCATTTTCCCCAAAGAAATGAGTAATAATATTTAACATAACTGGCATTGTGAAAACTTTAAATTATTCATTTAGAAAAGGACACACAGCCCTCATGTAATTCCCACTTCACTGCCAAGGCACATGTAATATATTACAGTTCAGGTGCTGCAAAGTGCAGATCATGAAAATTTAAAATACTACTTCCCAGGATTATTAATAATGGAGATTCTCTCACTCTGAGAGGCCTTGGTATTGGCAAGACAATAAATAAAATGTACTGCTCCTGCCAAGGAGAAAGGTTTCTTCCAGCATCAGAGCTGACCTATGTAGTCCCACAAAACCATGATACCCTTTGAATTTGGGAGGGTAAGAAATTCATGGAGTTACAGATTGTAGGCCAGGAGGGACTAATAGATCATCAAATCTGACCTCCTATGTGTCACACAGGCCATAGAATTTCATCCAATTAGCCCGGTATTGAGCTCAATAACTTATCTTTGGCTAATGCATGGCTAATGCTTCCAGTCTTGGTCTGAACAGGATTGGGTGCCCAAATCCCCTCATCAGCTTTGAAAATAGCCTCAATTTCCTGCAAGCTGTGCACAATGACCTGAGCTCAGGGCCAGCCTTACAACTTGTGGTGCCCTACATAAGAATAACTGTAGAACCCTAGCTCAGCTCAGGAAGGAGAGCTTTTAGCAGGTGATCTTAGTAACCAAAGAGATTTTTCAGGACTTCACTTAAAGGAAAGATGCCAAAACATTTCCTTCTCTGTTACACTGGCAACAGAGCAGTGATTAATGGTGCCGATGGGAAAACATATTAAGGCAGGCATCTAGAACACTGCTCCTTGTGGTTAAAAATAAGCAGCAACTGATTTACGCTTAAGAAGAGGAGAGCAGTGACTTTTTGTCTGTTGTTGCACAAGCCCCCACCACACACTAGTTTTGACCCCTTTGACCACTCATTTAAGGGTCATCAAAAGCCAGCCTGGTTCCTGTTCTTACTCTCAGAAGCCATAATCCACAGCTGGCAGGACCGTGTCTGTTACAGACAGAAAGTAAAATTCCCTTTAAAATGAAATGGAAAACATTCCTGCTCCCTGATTGTAAAACAAATTCTAACATACATATAGGCCAACCCAAGGTCCTTCCTCAGGCTCAATGTCTCACTGAAGTCAGTGAGAGTTTTGCTTGCGCAAACACTAAGTAAGGTGAAATTCACCCTTACCACTTAACCCCCACTCTCTTTACCTTAGGTTCAGCTGATTAATAAGGCCTTACAAAGGCCCTCTGCCATGGAGTGACTTTCACCCTTCGGGATTTGTCCTATAAATAATAAAGTAACAAGGATTGTTGGGGATTTTTAGCACCTTCTCCTTTTTTATAACAGATTTTCTGTTACTGCTAACTCCTGCTCTAATACACCTAAAAGCTGTCTCAGGGTCCATAGAAGCCACTAGCAATGATTTCAATGGGCTTTGGATCAGGGCCTTTGTCCTTTGGCAGGTGCTCCAGCCCTCAGGCAAGGGTAGGACCAAAGACATAGCGGTATGAGCCACAGCTAACAAGTGTAGTAACTACATGTGCATGGAGACGAATACACAGTATCGGCACATTCATTTAAACAGCAAGATTGCCTGGGAATCCATTTAGACCAATACATTACAATGGGTTTTCACCAACAGACAACTATAATACGGTAATCATCAGAGTTTTGATTATCAATCCACCAGTTTTAATGTTGTTTTTTAATTTTACAGGTGGTAGCCACTACCTGAGTGATTTAAACCCCACACTGTATGGCAATTAATGCCTAAACTTCACTGGCTGCTTTGTGGTAGCATCAAAATAATGCATCTTATGCATCCTTGATTTCCCCTAGAGCCTCTCAGACATTCCTGATAAATCATGTTAATCTTTTTTAGTTATTTTTTTATTAATTTTCAGATTATCAGAACTAGAGGTAAAGAGCCAGTTTATCCCCTCATTTACACCAGTTCAGAACAGTATCACTTTATTGATTTCAGTTATGTTACTCTTACTTGACACTGGTGCATTGACACTGGCAGAAGCGGAAGGAGAATCAAGCCCATTATCCCTATTTTGGCCTGGTTCTGGTTTCCGCCAACGTGTGTCAATTTATTCGGTTCTGATATATAGATATATTTGGTTCTTTATTTATAGAAAATAAATAATTATCTCTTTATATGTATATAAAATATATATAAACACACATATATAAATACATAACATTTGTGTATATTAGAAATATATGCACAAACATTGTTATGTATTTTCTATATATAATTTTGCTGTTATCATGAACCCTTGAGATTTAATCCTTCCCTCTGTCTTTTGTATCGACATGGCATTTACCGCTGTGGTATCTAGGCACCACACTGCAGCAAGCCTGTTTTTTTTTTCATAAGGAGCGGTGACAGTGGAATCTCTTGGACATTTGATCTCATTGTGAATGGTATCACACATTATCTCCCACTGTAACATTATTGACATATACCATCACTGTAGATAAATAGACAAAATGACTTCATAGTACATACAGTACCTTTAAAAAAACCAGCTCATAAACACCATCCAATCACAGGTGCCCATTTTTGAACATTTTAGTGCAGCACTTAAATTCTGTGAGTGTTGATTGGCTAGGAGAAAAAGCTGCTCCCTCACAGAAGCCAATGGGGGGAAAAAGAAGACATGGAATGACCCATTACCACATTTTCTATCGGGGACTTCAGTTGTTCTAATCAGATAAATCAAATTGAATTAAAATCAAATGGACTTTGAAAGGCCACAGTTAAGAAAACAAATCTTGATTTGCGTAATTAAAATTAGATACCCTTCAACTTTTGTTTATTACACAAGAGTCATCTCATCACTCTCAATGCAGATGCAGACTCACTTGCTCACATGATGCCTCTTTTATTGTCAAGATGCATTCTAAGCTTTTTCCTATTTAATTTTAATGCCATTTTTAGGAAAAATATATTAAGCCTTTTCCCAACCTGCAATCACGAGGAAACATTTTCTGGTTTGCCTGTGTCAGTCTGTTGTGTTTAAAAAAAAAAACAAAACACCAACAAAGAAAACCCTTTTTTATTGTGTTGCATTGATAAGGTAGAAGGATTGCATTTTAATGCCCATTAGAGACCAATAATGGAACAGGGCAGTGAAAAGAAGAGACCTGGTTGCTCTCTGTGAGGGTTTTTTTGTGTTTGTTTGAGCTGGGGGGTTACCTTCTCCGGAGCTGGAAACTGCAGGTGATTTACTTCCAAGGGTGTGATCAAAGGAACTGTCTGAAAACCATCTTCACTGGATGGTTGTTTGCTGTTCTTGTCACTCAAATTACTCCCCAGCTTCACCATTCTTGGACCTCACTTTCCAGACCTAAAACAATTCAAGATGACTGATGTTACAAGGGTATGGAGATGGGTGAGGGGGGGAAGGGGAAAGGAGATGGAGAAGAGGATTCTGCCTTACACTGCTCTATTGAATTCTTCGTATCAACCATTGCTCACTTGGGATTTTTTACTGGATTGCTAGAGACAAAGCATGTCAAATCTGGAACAACTTTCACTTTAACGTGCATTAAACAAATAAAAACTTCTCGAAAGGCCCAAAGTGAGTCCAAATAAAACCTCTCACAATCCCACTAACACAGCAAATATTGTTGCAAATCAAGACCGTGTTGCAAAAAGCCCTCACACATGGGCCAAATTCCTCCCCTGCTGTAAATCTGCTGATGCCTGTGGACTTCTAGCAGGGATAAACTTGGCCCAGTATTTTTTTCATCACATATATTGTTTTAACCTTTTGGTGTCTGGAGCTATGAAAATCCTTGTTAGCAGACAACATAAAAAGTGCACAGAAGAGAATGCTGCTGAAACTGGTTCCCCTTGTTCTGTGGTTAATCCGATGATGGGGCTGCTATTACAGGCTGGACGCTGCTCTCCTATAGGCTATCTTTTGTTTAAAGAAGACAAAATATTAATATGAGAATGGGTTTCTGAGTGTCAATATAACCCCACCAAGCTTGATCCCCTGTCAGAGCGGGACAGGCACCCCCCAAATTGTGGCACAATGCAAGTCAGGCTCCGCTCTCATTGTCTGGTGGCGGTTGTGAAGCTATACAGGCACACCGGGGGTAGTGTACAACACACACACAAAACACACCAGCAACACCCCCCCCACACACACACACACACCCCATAGCCACAAATCTCCCTGTACTTACTGCAAAGCAAGCTTTATTGGGGAGGATCAGGCCGAGCTGTGCAGGACTGGGTTTTTCCTAGCGCAGGAAGGTGGTGCTGAATGGACAGCGCTCCGGTCTGCCGGCGCCTGGCTCCAAACGCTACTGACGGCGAAGCGGGGAGCGGAGTGCTGGGAGCAGCGCCAGCCTGCTGCGCGCGCGCACCTACACACGCAAATACGAGGGTAGCGGCTTCCATGTGGAATCTGGCACCACCTGCTGTTTCAGTGCGTGGCCACAAGTGCTGCAGAGAAAAGTTCACTGAAGTCATGGGGCAGCCGGGAAAGCGCTTACCCACCGGCGCCACCTGGAGCCTGCTCAGGGAATGAAAGGGGAGTTTTCAGGTACAAGCAGGAGCAGCGATTCCGGCTTGTGCTCTGATGCTGCGCGGCGGTACCTAAGCCCGGAAACTGCTGTTTGTGCAACTGTGATTTAAGGTACACCAACAATAAAGAGTTTTCCTAGACGGGGCTAAATCCTGCAGTCCTCACTCCAGACTTAATAAGGGGAAACGTCTATTGGCTCCAATTAGTAAATCTTGAGTGAAGGTTGCAGGATTTTGCCCCCTAAAGAAACAAGAAGGGGACTGGCTGCCTCATGGATTTAGTGCTGGGATACAACGCCTCTCATTTCTTAGTGCTTGGATCAACTCCAGTCAGGGCTGGTACTGAGTGAAAGTTATAACTACCCCCTGGCCTCTTGGTTGCCCTTTTGTGAAATGAGATGATGGAAGGTCTCATTCTGCTTCCAGAGGACAAGTTCCTATATTGCATAACCACCACCTCTTTGGTACTAACAGGCACAAAGGCTAAGAACTGACTGAGCTCAGACACTTAACTCTATCTACCTACATTTCAATTACACCCATAACCATAATATTTAGATGATAAGAAGTGGCCTTTGTAGGGTAGGGCTAAAACGCTTTGCTTAGGAGTAGAGAGTAACATGGGGCAATCTAACCCTGTTACTGGAGGTGCCCTAGCTGATTGATTATAAATATAAAACTTTGCCTCTAGGGCTCTCAATTTGGCATCTTTTACAAGTACTAAATTTACTTCTAAAAGGTGTGAACTGTTTGTGTAGAGAAGGCCTTTTGGAGCCCAGTTGTGACAATGCTGTTAAGTGATATCTTGGCACAGGCAAGACAAAGTCTTTCATTACAGTTCTGTGAGTTCATTCCAAGTGCTAAATATGGCTGTTGAGTGCAAGAAGCCCTGAGGGAGAAATTATTATAGACAAGGCTGTTAGCACTAGCTAGCATTAAGGTGCCCACACTTCCCATTATAAGAGCCTGTTTTGAGTAGCTTATAACTTTACCAAACTTTAACTGTTTTGGCTCAAACTTTCCATGCAGGCTGTCTGCCTCAGGCTGAATATTTTTTTTTACTGTATTCTATTTTATTTTTATTTGGGTTTCTGAGAAACATGCTAGGGAAAATACATTATTTTGCCCATGATGAAAAAATCTGGCCTCCTTTACTTCAAACAGTTGCTTTGGAGCAGGGACTTGACATTTGGCAGGGGGTGACCTTCGTGTCCAAACTCTGCCTTTTGCTGTCCCTGAAAAAAATCACCCAAATATGGCAAAAATAAGTTTTCGAAAAATCATAATTCACACATTTTCTGTTGACTCTTCTTGGATTTTAGCCGCTAAATTCCTGGAGGATTCCATCCACATTGGGCATGTTCAAACTCAGGGCTGAGCAGGACTTTCCTTGCAAGTATAGCTCTGGGGTACTGCAAGGCTTGCTGGGTCCAGACACCTCAACTGAGAGTAGGGAGCCTGTCTCATCTGTGCTATCAATGTGCTCAGCTGGGCCCAGGGCTGACTGATTTGAATACAGAGAACACAAGAACCAGAACTGTTGGGAAGATGGCATGGGTAGATTGGAACAGGGAGACTGAGACTGGCGGCTGAGGGGGAAAGGGAAATTGGGGCTGGCTGGGCAAGGACACTTGGACTGGGAGCCAGGGAAGGAAATTTGGAGGGAAACTGGGAGCCAGTAGGTGGGGAAAGACTGAGATCAGATGAAGAGCTTTGGGGAGATTGGGACGGGCTGGGCAAGGAGACTGAGACTGGGAACCAGTAAAGCAGGGGAAAGGAGATGAGTGGGGCTCTGATGGGGAACCAGAATGCAGGGGAAGAACTGGGATTGGCTGGACTAAGAGATTGGGACAAGGAGCTGGGGAGAAGGGGTAGAGGGGCACAAACACTGAGATTGGGTGAGGAGCCTGGAGAAGGAGATTGGGATAGGGAACCAGTAGGGTCAGGGAACAGGGGCCAGGAGGGGTCCAACTGGAGGCCAACAGAAAGAGACAAATTGGATGAAAAGCCAGGAGGGGACAAATGGGACTGGCTGGTCAATGAGACTAGGACAAAGAATTGAGGGCTGGTTGGGCAATTGGGAAGGAGTCTGGGACTGGAAAGCTGTGGGGAGATGGAGGTTGAGGTAGAGAGTATGCAGGGGAGAGACTAAGACTTGCTGAGCAAGGAGGTGCAGACTAGGATGAGTAGTCTAAGGAGTGAAGACTGGGGCCAGCTAGGTGAAGAGACTGGGACTGGGATGAGGAGTCAGGTGTGGTGAAGAGAGAGGATTGGAACAGAGACCAGGTTGGAGGGGAGTGGGCAGAAAAGGGAATGCTTGGGAGGAAAGGAGAGAAGATTGATGCCCACTACAGCACTCTGCTTTCCAGAAATCCAGATTCCTGAGTCTCACTATTCTTCTGCTGTTAGCAAATATCTGTGCAACCCAGTGGCAATGTCCCATTTGCATCTAGTTCTGGTCCACACAGAGGATGACAACCTACTACTACTATCAGCTACTCCATTAGCTCAAGAGTCAGAAGTCTATGTGGTGTATCTAAAGGTTCCAAACCTGCTGATGGCCCATGTGGCAGTCAATAAGATGCCACATGATGGAATTTCTGTTTTTCTCAGTTTGCTTTTAGTAAAAAAAAACAAAACAAAACAAAAACAAAAACCAAACAAAACAGAAAATTATGCACATGTAACCCTAAATTAAAAGAACATTATTAAAGTTGCAAAGTCAAGCACTCATAAATCAGGGTCTACCAAATTCATGGCTGTGAAAATCGCATCATGGACTGTGAAATCTGGTCTCCAACCAGCCAGCTGTGGAGGCAGAGTGGAGAGTGGCAGCTGGTGCCCAGGCACCCAGCTCGGAAGGCAGCGCCACCCACCAGCAGCAGGGGAGAAGTAAGGGTGGCAATGACGTGACCTAATCGGCTTGCAACCCCCTTTTGGGTCCAGACCCCTATTTTGAATAACGCTGAGGAGAAATCACATGTTCTTTTGTGTTGGTCACGGCCTAAATAGCAGATGTTGTGGCTGTGTAACACATCTGCGAAATATGCTATTTATGCTGTGACCAACCTGCAAAAATTGTGTGATTTCTTAGCAATTTAAGTGGACCCTTACTCCTCAGTTAGGAAATGTCAGAGTTAGGTTGTCTGTGCAGTTCAGCTCCTTTGTGCAGTTTTAAATACATGATCGTATCGGTTTTTTCCACAGGATGCCCACCTAATTCAGTGCACAAGATGGACCTGCTTTGGCGATGAATCAGGGTTATGTAGTGAAGGAGACTGGGGTCTGGGAGACCCCTCCATTTGTTGCAGAAGTTGGAAGGTGCATAGTGAATTAGGCAGATTGCAGGAAGAGAAAAGACAGTGTAATAAGTAAAGCAATTTGAATGCTTCCCTGGAGAATCGGATTCTATTCCTGTCTGTGCCACAGTGTTCCTGTGTGAATTTAGTTAAGTCATTTAAATCAAACATCTCAGAGGTGGTCACTAACTGTATTTCCTTCATTTCCTTATGACTTTGGCACTGATGTGCAGAAGTATTGAGAACTCACAGCTGCAGCTGAAGTCTGTGTGGGAGTTGTGCTTCAAACACATGAAGTGCTATATAATGCTCTAAGTATTTTGAAAAATCAGGTCCGACGGTGTCTCAAATTAGACACCCAAAATAGTGAATACTTTTTACCTTAATCTCTCTGCACCTCAGCGCCCCATCTGTAAAATGAGGATAATAATACCTCCTCCTCTCACAGGCATTTTGTGAAGATAAACTGTTTGTGAAGCACTCAGATACTATAATGACAAGTACCACTGACAAGCCCATGAGAAAGTTAATAATTTTGTCTTCAGAACATGGTTTAAATAGTGTGTATGAACAAGGCATGGGTCAAAAGGAAAAAGTCTCTCATGCTGAGAGATTATGCCCCTTTTTTGACCAAGTAATAAAAGTTATATTTTTAAAAAAATTAATTGGCCATTTCTTTTCCTTAATTTTGAATTCATGTTAAATCCTGAATATTTTGCATATCTGAGCCTTATCCAAAGCCCACTGAAATTTTTCTCCAGACATATATGAAGATACTTTATATCTCATTATATTATTAAAGATACTTAGTGTAATTATCTGCTGCTGAGTACACACTGGAATTATACAGCTCCTCTACCAGCCAGATGACTATGTCACTCCAGGTACTCAAGTGAATGGTTATGAAACAATGTAATCACTTTGTGCCAACTTTTGTGCACTTCTATGAGAAGCAATTCCTTAAAAATGGCATCCTGGCTTTCCATGTTTACTGTGTGTCAGTGATTTCCAGGTAAGAGTACTATGAAGTAAACGGATGTTTTTCTAACTTCCAGGCCTGCAAATTCACCCTGTGATCTCAAAGTCAAACCTCTCTTTCACATATATCAGCATAGGTGCTGGAACTCGGGGTATGACAGAACCCCCTGGCCTGAAGTGGTTTCCATCATATACAGGGTTTATAGTTTGGTTCAATGGCTCTCAGCACCCCCACTATATAAAGCGTTCCAGCACCACTGTATATCAACACCAGTAAAGATCCAGCAAGCCAAATTATGTGCTCAGTGACACCTATGCAGCCCCACTTCCTTCAAATGATGTCATTAGTGACATTTGTGCAAATCTATGCCTTTCAAATTGTGCCTTCAGCACCACCTCCACAAACCCATCGAGACTGTGCTTGTGCTATGAAGAATGCAGGTACAAAAATGGGACCTGCTTACTCAGCATATTGACTCTATATATTCAGACTTATTTTAGTATTAAAATATTTTTCCTGATTGTTACTTCCATTACCCCTTCAGGGCCAACACAGATAAGGGGCAGCACACTGTACTCCACTCCTTCTTGTGCATTTACCAATAATATTGTTTATTAAATTCCATGAAGTTATACCTTGTAATACCATAGGTAACTGACTGGAACTAAATAAATAATTACGTTGAGGATACATGGGACAGAACAGAACACCCTCATTCTGCCTTAGCTCTCCAGGACTGACAGGTGTAAAAACATCTTTGACACTAAAAATAAGCAGGTATGGTTGTGAATATACACAGGGAATGCATCTAATGAAATTCCACAGTGCCATCATCTGAAAAGTGTGGCAACCTGATAAAGGGAAATTGCAGAATTTCCTCCACAAGACAGAGGAAATCCCTGTGGCTATTTTAGCAAGTGTAAAAGCCTCATTTTCATTTGAAAATGTTTCTTTGAAAATCGCCAACGCTGATCTTCACAAAGAGATATGAAATAGCAGTAATAAACTTATAAAACTGGATGATTCGTATAAAATTGACATTTTAAAGCTGTCAGCAAGATCCAAAGAGAGAGACACCATTAAGGCAGTGTATGGGAAAGCAAACTGAAAACAACAAAGCAAACAGTAACTTACAGATTTTACTACAGAGTAAATACGTCTAACATTTCTACCCACACAAAGCAGATCAATGACTAGCAATAAGAGAAAGAAGCAACATGATCAACAGGAAATGCCATGGGTACACCAAGACAATTCTTCTGTCAACAGAAAATGTACCCCTTTTTATTCCTTTAATAAGAGACCCAGAGTCTATTGTTTTCTATTTCCAGCTAAACAAATCAGAATAGAATTATTGCTTTCATTACCAGTTAACAGTAAGGCCTAAGATTTGTAACTAGGTCTCAGATGTAGCATTTCACTAGATTTTTAATTTCTGCAACTTGTCAACAAGTATGTGATAGCTACAAAATAGCTGAACTTCTACATAATTTAAGAGTCCCAAGATATAAATCATTCTACTCTCAATCTTCTTCTTATAAAATTACTATCTCCATTTTCCCCCATGGTCTATGATATATTAATATTTAAGCACATTTTCTCTTTCATTAAATATATTTCATGCACAAATGCATTTTCTTCACAGTTGTGCACACTACTTTATGTAGCAACATTATTTCCATCAAATATATATTGGAAATCTGGGAGCACAAGAGATCAATGGAAGAGTTTGGAGGTGTGTGGACAGGCATCAGGAATTACTGAGAGAGAAAGGAAAAACCACTGTAGCACTTTGAGAGCTGAAGAACCACAGTTCTGCATGCCAAGGATAGTATTTGAAAATGTAGAGCAACTTCAGACAAGCCAGAACATGACAGTTCATAGGGGAAAATGAGACTATTCTGCTGAATTATTAGTTTTGCTTCTAAATCATCCACACAGAATAATTTTGAAAGGGATTCAGGAGGCTAACTTCTGGACGCAGAATAGGCCAAATGTGTCCCTTCCCTATTCTGATTCCACTGAAGTCAACAGATTTATGCCAGGGATGAAATTGGCCCTCTATCTGAAATAAGTGGTAATTCAGTATGTAAGCAAAATAATAATTCCAGAATAGTTGAATATTTCTGCTAAAATGATCTCATTGACCACAGGTGTTGTAGATGGAAAAAGCTTCGCTGAAAGATTGTTCTACTGCACATTTCCCAGCGTTTTGTCCAGTCTAGTGTAACCGTTTCCAAGTAATGGGGCTTCTACCATTTTCCTCGGGAACTTATTCCACAGCCTACTTGGTTTTATAGTCAGGAAGATTTACCTTGTAATAGTTTCAGGGATATCACTAGTTTAAATGCAGTGTAACAAGTAAAGTAAAAAAGTAAATATACATGTTTTTAAGTAAGGCTTATTTAGTGGTAGTCCCAACTATGGAGCATTTCATCCAGCATGTAAAATTACAGCAACCGTGCTGACTTCTTGTCACACACATAATGACACCAAGGAACAACACAAAGCAGAAATAAAAGCAATTTTAAATGTTCATTTATTAACTTTAAAATATAGATGACAACATTCTGGAGGAGAAGCAGCATTTCTCAGTGCTTTGATGAACCTTTGAGCAACAGTTCTGTTCTTGTAATCGCTCTCCATTATTTGTCTGTACAACAATGCCAAATGTGCAGTAATTTCCACACTTTCATAATTAAAATAATTTATTCTCATCATGAACGCCAATAACATGCACAAACCAGCCATGCTCATAATCAACCTAGCAACATCCACAA
This sequence comes from Eretmochelys imbricata, assembly GCF_965152235.1. Taxonomy (NCBI): domain Eukaryota; kingdom Metazoa; phylum Chordata; order Testudines; family Cheloniidae; genus Eretmochelys; species Eretmochelys imbricata. Next base: position 20,015,612 of record NC_135579.1, read on the forward strand.
TTGAGCAAAGCCACTTATCTTACTCAGACACACTTAGAGCAATACCACAGAGCATCTCATTGACATGCCACATACACTGTGGAAGAAGCAAAAGGATCCAGTTCTAAGAAGTGCTGAAATCAATGGGAGGTGAAAGCACTCAGAATTTCTCAGGCCTCAGGAGGCACTAGGCATAATAATTCCCTTTTCCGCAGAGGTCTCCTTATCTTTTGCCACTGTCAAACGAAAATGTAAACACATGTATTGATTTTCACAGCTTACGACAGTAGTAAAATTGTCATACATGCATTGTCTTCATCAGATCTAATCTCCATGGCACTGTCACCAGCTGATTAGTGATTGCTTGTGAATACTTATGGAAAAATCTCACTAGGTTTAATGCTCTTCCAGAGATTTTTCTCTTTTCCCCAGAATATAAGCTTCCATTTAAAAACAGTTTCATTTGCTATTATGGTTTGGTGCAAAACCTATTCTGCTCAACAAATCAAGGCCATGTTGTCTTGGTTACTGTGCAACCAGTATCCTATCATTATAGTTACATAAATACTTAGGCAATTACAATACTAGCCAAAATACAAACTTTGCTTATGTCATTGCAAATATATTTATAAGACCCTTAAATAGTTGGATCCTGTTTTCTTTCATACCTACAGGACCTACTGTACCCATACACAAAAAATTACATACACTGCTAAATCAGCTTTAAGCCACCTCCCAAAGGAGCAACAAAACTCTATCGCCTGCTAAACTAGAGGTCATAAAAATGTAGCGGAAGCCTTGAGGATATACTTAAAAGTTAAAACAGGGAGTTGCCTACTGGAGGTTTCCCTAAATGCACGGTTCACTGTATATTAATGTTCAGTGTAGCTGAAGATCACCTTGCTATTCTGGTCAAGCTCCGCCTAACATCGCAAGCTCTGCTCACAGCCCTACAGGCTGCTCAAAATCCCAAAACAGCTCAATGCTTCTGCTGAAATAATCAGAAAACAGCTAACAATGTTAATATTTAATTAACATCATTATGGCTAAGTGTTAATATCCTGACTGGGTTTCAGGCTGTAAAATCATGTATGGAGGTGCAGAGGAATCCTGCTGACTGACCCTAGTAGCCAGAACAGACATGTACACAGTGGTGAGCTGGAGCTGGTTTGCACCGGTTCACTAGAACCGGTTGTTAAATTTAGAATCCACGAGGGACAACGGGTTCTAAAAGGACTTCTAAATTTAACAAGCCAAAAGTGGCGCCTTAGGCACCGACTCCATGGGTGCTCCAGGGCTGGAGCACCCAAAGGGAAAATCTGGTGGGTGCAGAGCACGCACCGGCAGCTCCCCACTCCACCCCACCCCCAGCTCACCTCCGCCCCTGAACGCACTGCCCCGCCCTGCTTCTCCGCCCCCATCAGGCTTCCCACGAATCAGCTGTTTGCACAGGAAGCCAGGGCAGGCTGAGAAGCAGGCTGCAGCTTCCTGCTCAGGTCCAGGGAGGCGGAGGTGAACTGGGGCAGGGGGGGGGATGCGAGGAGGGCCGCCCGCGCTGCAGCAGGTAACCCAGGGTGGGAGGCGTGCAGGGGAAACTTTTGATGTGATCAGTGGGGGAGCAGCCACTCACCCTGCCCCCCACCTAGCTACGTTCCCCTGCCCCGAGGAGCCAGAGGGACCTGCCAGATGCTTCCTGGGAGCTGCCTCAGGTAAGCACCTCTGGGACTCCCCACCTCGCCGCCCGGCAGGTGCCTCTGGCTCTTAGAGGCGGGGTGGGCACCCACTATGGTGGCCTATGACACCCTTCTGCCCGGTTCTGGGGGCAGTCAGGGGACAGGGGTGGATGAGGCAGAGGTCTTGGGGGAGCATCAAGGAATGCGGGGGGGGTTGGATGGGGCAGGAGTCCCCAGGGGGCAGGGGTGGGGCAACGACTGCCTCGTGGGGTGAGGAGGGAACCCGTTGTTAAGATTTTGGCAGCTCATCATTGAATGTACCATTAACTTCACTCAGGAATGCAAAAGACTGATCCATTGCTCTGTAACTATCGTAATCACTTGCACTACTGTAAATTGAATGCAAAGGGGTACCTGCTAATTCAGACCAACCCCTGAATTACACCACCTTAAGACAAATTACTAACTTTTACAAAGCATCAGGCTTCTCGATACACAAATATGGATAACTACCCATTGTGACATTGCACTCTATATGATTTTATAAAAATATGCTAATGAGTATGAATATAATGTAACTGGGATATGCTTCATGCTAAAGGTCTCTTGTAAGGTATCATTACAAAGTTTATAATCTACTGAATGTGTTCGTCCTATTTGTATGAATGCATCATTCTTGTATCTGAAACTAGAAATATAAAATATAACTCTGAGGGCCTATTGTAATTATGCAAAGTGTGGGCCATTAATGGTGGTTTGGAATCTTGATGGCTCCCATTAACCAGGACAATTGACTGTAAGTGGCTCTGTTTTACTTGTAACTCTTCCTGTATACCTGTGTGCTGGCAAGTGGGTAATGAAGTCTTACAGTGACATGTGATCATGTCACCTGAACTGGAATCGGTCTTTAACCTGGTGTTTTTCCATTGAGAAGGAGGGGTGGGAACCCAGAGGGGGACAAAGGATTCCCGCCTTATGCAAAAGATATATAAGTGGGTGGAACAGAACAAAGGGGGTGGCCATCATGAGAAATCCCCTAGCTACCACCTGAGCTGGAACAAGGGCTGTGAAAGAAACTTATTGAAACATCTCTGAGGCTGAGATTTTATCTGTATTCAGTTTTATTACTGTATTAGACTTAGACTTGCATGTTTTATTTTATTTTGCTTGGTAATTCACTTTGTTCTGTCTGTTACTACTTGGAACCTCTTAAATCCTACTTTCTGAATTTAATAAAAACACTTTTTACTTATTATTTAATCCAGAGTATATATTAATACCTGGGGGGAAGGGGGCAAACAGCTGTGCAAACCTCTCTATCAGCGTTATAGAGGGTGAACAATTTATGAGTTTACTCTGTGTAAGCTTTATACAGGGTAAAACTGATTTGTTTGGGGTTTGGACCCCATTGGGAGTTGGACATCTGAGTGTTAAAGACAGGAACACTTCTTAAGTTGCTTTCAGTTAAGTCTGCAGCTTTGGGGCACATGGTTCAGATCCTGGGTCTGAGTTGGAGCAGACTGGCGTGTCTGGCTCAGCAAGACAGGGTGCTGGAGTCTCAAGCTGGCAGGGAAAGCAGGGGCAGTAGTCTTGGTACATCAGTTGGCAGTCCCAAGGGGCTTTCTGTGATCCAACCTGTCACACCCATAATTTCATATATTGCCCTGCATTGAGCACATGCCCATCTAGATTTCTTATTAAAAAGTCAAAGTAATTTATTTGTAGTTTGAAAAGAAAACTGAAAAATACTATTCTTACCCAGAAACAAGATGAAATGGTATTTGCTTCTCTTTTCTGGGGTAACTGTTAAGGTATATCAAGGGAGGGTCATTTGATTGCTGAACTCTGATGCATATGATCTGATGCGCTGAGGTTTCACTGCTTATTCCTTGTTCCTTTTAATGAATCAATTTTAAATAATTTATTTCTTGTGGGTGACAACTCTTTTTTCCTGTTGATGATGCCACTTGTCTGGTTCACATAGGAATGTTATTACTCAGCACAATACACATTATTTCATCTACAGTTTATGTTTAGCACTTCAAATTAAGAACATAAAATACTATAACTGGAATATTGTTCACTGTGCTTTAGGTGTTTGAGTTGATGTTCATGGTGTGGATTGCACTTTGCATAGGTTCTACATACTGGAGCTGATTCTTCTTTAAGATTTGTTTTTCAGAAGTTTAACTCCTTTGATTTCAGTAGAATTACCCCTGCTTACATCAGTGTATTTGAAATCAGGCCACTATTGTCAGAAGCCAGACTTCACGACTATTCCAATACTGGGCCCTATTCAGCACTGCCTTGCAATCCCTTTGTGCTAGCCAAGCTAACACAAAGAGGCTGTAGAACAAGTCTAAAGTGCCCCAGAGAACACCCTCAGTGCAAGGGTACTCTACACCCACCTACCACTCTGGCATAAGGGGCATCCTAGAGTGATCTGGGAATGGAGTGGAGGCAGGGCACAGGCATGCCAGAGAAGGGAGAGGGATGGATCAGAGATGGGAGACGCCATAGCCAACCTGAACCCAGGCTATTTAGTGTCCCTGTAAAGAGCCACAGAAGCCACACTGGTTTCAGATTTCAGAGTAACAGCCGTGTTAGTCTGTATTCGCAAAAAGAAAAGGAGTACTTGTGGCACCTTAGAGACTAACCAATTTATTTGAGCATAAGATTTCGTGAGCTACAGCTCACTTCATCGGATGCATATTGTGGAAACTGCCACGCTAAAACTGGGATATAATACTGGGTGCTAAACTAGCTCACCCCCACAGCCTCTGAATACGGCACATTCAAACTACCTTCCCCCGGTCGCTGCACTGACAGCTGTACCAGCAAAAGGCTCAACCTATCTCATTGGGTCTTTTTCTCCCCAACCGTGCACCCTGTATAGTCATTTACACATGTGCACAGTGAGTGCAATATGGGGGTAACATATTACCAAATAACAATGGCAGCTATTTACACCCACTTCAGGCAGGTATACACACAAACTACACAAACTACAAAAAGTGCAAAATAGTGAAGAATCAGGTCCATTGTTATGTAGTGTAATTTCTTCCTTTTAAAGTCAATTTAGCACAGCTGTGGAGAGTGAAGTCCATATTTATTATCCAAAGAACATGAACAGCATGGGCATTCTTCCTTCACATTAGCTCATTTCATCGGATGCAGCCACTGAACGCATCCGATGAAGTGAGCTGTAGCTCACGAAAGCGTATGCTCAAATAAATGTGTTCGTCTCTCAGGTGCCACAAGTACTCCTTTTCTTTTTGCGAACACAGACTAACACGGCTGCTACTCTGAAACCTGTTAGTAGTAGTTCACTCAGAAATAACCAACTCTAGAGCTCACAATCTGGGATTTACATACATTAAAGAAGCTTCAGACAGCTTTTCATATTGTCAGGACTGCAGAAATAGAATGACCAACCCACAAACAATAAAAAAAAAAAAAAAAAAAATTCTGACCCTACATATCTATTAAGCAAACAGAGAGACAAGATGGGTGAGATAATATCTTTTATTGGACCAACTTCTGTTGGTGAAAGAGGAAAGCTTTCAACCTCTGTGTAAGCTCAGATGCTTGCCTCTCTCACCAATAGAAGTTGGTCCAATAAAAGGTATTACCTCACCAACCCTGTTTCTCTAATATCCTGGTATCGACACAGCTACAACACCACTGCGTATTAAGCAAATATCAAGGGACTTACAAACTTTTACTCTTCCTGAAAAAATGATCATGTGCTTATCTGAATATTTTTCTTTCCCCAAGCTAAAATGTCAACTATTTTGAGTAACATTAAAATATTATTCTACAACACATCATTGTTCAAAATGAGAACTTTAATGCAAGAGTACTCAATCAAAAAGGTACAGCCTAGTTATTTACTTGCAGTTTATCATTAGGAAAACTGAGCTTAAACCCTCCCAAGTGTTTTGCTGCTTGATGATACAACCACTAGCATGTTATTAAAGCTCAACGCTGCTGAAATTTTAGTCATTATATCTGCAAATGCTGAGACATTTTGAAATGAAAATTTGTTCTTTCATAAGAATAAGAAAGGTCTAAGAATGACAGACAAATGTTTTATCTATAGAGAGGAAATACACACAAAGAAAAAAGAAAAGGAGGACTTGTGGCACCTTAGAGACTAACAAATTTATTTGAGCATAAGCTTTCACGAAAGCTTATGCTCAAATAAATTTGTTAGTCTCTAAGGTGCCACAAGTCCTCCTTTTCTTTTTGTGGATACAGACTAACACAGCTGCTACTCTGAAACCTGTCAACACACAGAAAAATTATTTTTGCGATCTCCTTAAAAAGGTTTCAACAATCAATCAAAACTCCAAGTTTAAGGTTCTAGAACACAAGAAAATCACCTCATGTTACTATTAAGGGCACCCAGATAAACAATACATTTTGATTATGAAACTATCATTATGTGCCTGATGATGAATGATGAGGCAGAGAGGATTCACCTGGATTCTTATTTGAAATAATTGCTGAGATTCATGTATCAATGGATGAATGAACAGAAGGGTGATTGTATGTTGTTTTAATATAATAAAATAAAAAATATTTAAATCAATAGAATGAAAGTGGTTCATTCATTTTAGACAGAGATATCTTGTATGAAATTTTATTTTACTAAACACAAGTTTGTTAACAATTCTGACAAGCTGCTGATTATACAACATATATATTCATAATATAATTAACATAAAATATTACTGTTCTTTTGAATGCAAACCATCACACTATAATATTAATTAAAAAGCCTTCAAAAATTAACAATGACTAAGTGATGTATTATGCTTAATAAGGATTTCTACAAAACAATACTCTGTAACTGAAAAGTTTAATTGAACCCATATTAAAATGTAGCTCTCAAGCGAAAATGCTAGACAGACAAACTATATAGACTCTGATCCACCGCTCACTGAAATCATTTTCAGTCTTTTCATTAATGTCAGACGGGTGTTAGATCAGATCTAAAATGAACACTAATTCAATGCAACACTTGAAACTGAATCTTCGTTTACTTCTTTGCTACACCCATCCAAAGATGGACTTATTCTAAAGAAAAAAAGATGACAAAACTGAAGCAATTTCTTTGAATATAAAAATACATGCAACAGTTAGATTAGTTATATAGTACATGACAAAGGCTAAAGGCTTTATTCAGATTCCTTTAATTTACACTTGAGAATTCTAAAAATGCTACAGTTCAATAAAAAGACTTATCACATTCATATTCGCAAAAAGAAAAGGAGTACTTGTGGCACCTTAGAGACTAACCAATTTATTTGAGCATAAGCTTTCATGAGCTACAGCTCACTTCATCGGATGCATCATGAAAGCTTATGCTCAAATAAATTGGTTAGTCTCTAAGGTGCCACAAGTACTCCTTTTCTTTTTGCGAATACAGACTAACACGGCTGTTACTATGAAACACATACATATTGGTTCTGATCCCTAGCCCCATTAAGTCTCATTTGCAATGCTACAGCGGTACAAAGCAGACTTAAGTATGGTTTAAGTGGCCTGCTGATGTCTCCCCAGGTATTAAAATCCTTCAGTGCTATATAACCAGCATAGCTGTCCCTATACTTCACTCTTTCACAGCCCGCAGACTAAGGGTTGTGTTTGGGGAAACATAGCATGGTCGGAATGCTGCTGTGCTCCTGTAATCATTGGCTAGTGGAATGGCCCCTTGAAGCTATTACAGACAGATGCAAATTAGAACAACTCTGAGGCTGCTCAAAGTTACAGCACAATCAAACTGACCTCTGGGCATTGCCGGGATTAACAATGGATTATTAGAGGGTGTAATGATATGGATCAAGTCATTGTGCACCCCCTCCAATCAGATCCTGCACTACACAGAGCTAGATCAGACCAACGGTCTAGTCCACTGTGTTTAGAATTAAATCTATTTAACTGATGGCCTGAACATTATGACTAAAACAAACATTCATCTTCATATGACACTGCACTTATGTTATTCAGAATACTATGGCATTTGAGAATGTTTAACTTTTATATTTATATACCAAGTAACTCCTTGAAGAGACATCTCATATTAATTTAGTGAGCCTAAATATGTAAAACAAAATAATTCCAAACTGTATACAATTCTGGCCTCTGCACTTCAGTTATCTATTTACAGATATGTGCTTCAGCAGATCTTTAAAAGTACAATGACCCATATTTATTAAAACATGTTATAGCTAACTCTTGATTGGTGCACTAAAGAAGAAAAAGCTCAATGAAACCTTTCCCATGCTCCTGCACAGGGGCATCTATAAACAGCATCAAAGAGCTGGGAGGCTGCAAGCACCGCCAGCAAACTAGAAGTCCCAGAGAGGGTTTGAGCAAAACGGATCACAGCCATTGTCTCACACACACACTGGCAGAAATGAACCAGGCAGTAAAAGGTATAGCAAGAATTGCTTCCCAGTCTTTCAGAGGTATAAAGCACTGCTGCTGATGGTGGCTGATGCTCGTACTCTTCTTCCCAAGCATGGTTTAGACCCTTAAAAGCCATATTTGAGCTTTATATTAAATGACTACAGTATTTTATAAAAATATCATGCTTTTGTATCTTTCAACAATATCTTTATGCATATATTTTGATTTTACTAAAAACTTATTTTGCCATTTGAACTTGTTTGGCGTTTGACTGACTACTTACTCTGTCCATGCATGAAGCCTCATTCTGTGAGCTTTGGTTCACATCACTGCCTGTGGAAGAATACAATGTGTAGGCACAGTGACATCATTTTCATTTGTACTGTATCTGATTTTGATTGCTAGTTTTCCACTGAAGAAATATGTAGTATTAAAACTGCAACAGACTTTCATCTTCGAATAAAACTATCCACAGAGATAATAAAATGCAAGATTAATTTGCTAGTTGTATTAATCTAGTTTAAAAAATTGTAAAGCACAACTGAAGTTGATTCAGAGTTGATATTTTAATGTATTTTTGCTATTTGTTTAATGAAAAAGTTAGATCAATAGGAGACTTATCACCTTAAGGCAATACTGTGCAAAATCTGCTAGTTAAAAAGGAGGTGTTAGGGTTAAGGAATTTCAGCTAAATATGGCTTAATGAGAATCACAATTAAAGCTTAAGAAAAATGAGTTGCAATTAGGACTGAGGATAACAAAGTTTGTTTCAGTGGATGCAAATTAAACCTAAAGATAAATGATGTTATCTAACCCCTGATGATAAAAGAGACAGGCAACTGAAAACACAGTTGAGAAGTAAACAGCCCATGTCCATTCATTCCTGAAATAAACACAAGCCTCTTGGGAAAGCTCATAGAACCACCCCCTTAACAAATGGAAGACTAAACTAGCAGCCATAATTTTAAAAGGCTCTAAATCCTAACAAGCGAATGTATCCCAAACAATAACAACGCTCTCTGGTTTGTTGCCAGACTTTGAGAGAATTGCCTTGGATCTTTCTCTAACATATGACTGCCTCCAGAAGCTCTACTACATGCTCTATTTCTCCTTCTCCCTGGTTATGTAAGACATCTTTTTAAAAAAATTAAACTAGGGAAGTTATTTTTCTTGCATAAATGCCAAATCCTTCGGCCCAAATAAGGGCTGTGCAAATGAACCCCCACAATGATTCAGGGGTGCAAGGAGGACCAAGGAAAAGCTATGTATGGGGTCCACAGTTTTCACATGCTGAGGAGCACTGCTTTACATTGGCTTCGATAGCAAGTCTACAGAAGAGGATTGTGGAGCGGTCACAGACATGGCCAGTGGAACAACAATAAATATCTTCCAGCCAAACCCCCTCCCACAGAAAGGGAATGCAAAAGCCTGAAAAAAGGATTCTATGCCTGACCTCTGTCAAACTCCCATATTCAATGCCCACTTACATGTGTTTGCAAAGAGGAGAGATAGTGGGCATAAGTCAAATACAATAAATATACAACTGTAGGATTGTATACATTCCATTCATGCAAACAAGTAAGCAGACACAACAAGTCTTACCACATAAATGGTAAGGCAGCATTTTATATTGAGTACAGTCTTATGGAAGCATTTTGGAACCACGTATGTGTAAAATTCATATAGGTAAAATATACAAAGGTTTACTAACAAAAGTCACTAACAATGGCTTACAACTATTTTAGTATATACCCTGTCCTCCCAGCATGAGAAAAACTTCTATTAATACTAACGTGAGCTAAGCAGACACGGAGAGAATATGCTACTTTTAATTTAACTGATAATATTTAACGGATTGGTAAATTCTTTCCTAAAACTAATCAAATTGCCAAGCCAGAAATTCCAATTTTGTTTGTAAGCATATACTGTAGTACCTTAAATTGTAGTAGTAGCTACAACAACTCTAACTGCAGTTGCATCTATTCCGTGTGTCAGCTTTAATTCCTGTGTCATTTTACACTAATGAAATAGCTGTGGTCAGGCCACAACTTGAGGATTAATTTTGTTAGTTATGTTAAATTAGGTTACAATTCACATTTGTGGGAACTAATTTATGACTTACATGAAGTCAAACTATTTCCAATTTTATACTGCAGGTGAAAAAAATTATTCATCTTCAAGTATTTCCCTTAACTAGTACAGGCATCTGTGAACAATAGTTTCATTACATATTTTACATCGTCAGAAAAATGTCCAGACTCCACTTGCTTTTATGTTCATGTTTTTCATATTCTACAGTGTAGTAAAGAGCTACTGCCACCACCCCCTTCCAATTACCCGCACTTACTACAAGACTCTCAACGGAACCAGAGGGCAGTTCAAACACAGGTAACAATGACCAAGTATGCAATAAAATCCATGAGTTGTGAAAGCATATCACCCAAAAGTAACTTAACAGACCCCAAATCTGGAGCTCTTAAGTCAATGCATATGTATTAAGAACCTATTTGTATTTGCTAATGTAATGTTATTGGTTCATTACCTACCTTCAGTATTAAACTGACTGCAAGTCAACAGTCTGCCTCTAAACTTTTCATTTTCTTCAAGCATTTTTGAAATTACTTTCAACACTCCATGAAAGACTTCAGACTAAAAATAAAGGAAGAACATTCTCAATGAACAGTGTCAAAAAGTTTGTTTTAAAAATCTCCTCTTAAATAGGATTTTGAATTGTCCAGCACTGAACATTCAAGGGTAGTCAATCTGCTTTGTTTGCAACTCTAGTAATTAACTAGATGTCTGAACATAAACCACATTTATTTTACAAGTCTAAAATCAGTGTTTGGATTATTCCTCCATATTTTTCATTCACCTTCTTCCCTGGATCTCTCATTACCCAGCACCTGTGATCCTGTCCTTCCAGAGGAGGAGAACTGGATGTGACTCCCTCTGGGGCCATTAAAGTCTCTTCAGGGTCAGCCAGAAGGGGAATACCTGAGAGAGATGCAAGATGATCCTTTTCCCCAGGGGTCAAGCACATTCCCTTCCAGTCCCTTGCCTGTAGTGCAATTTAGACCTAGCACTCAGATTCCAGCATGGCAATGACCTGACCTGTTCTGATATATCAATATTAATTACTTTTATGTTATCTACTGACCTTTTCAGTTGAAAAACATAAAAAATTCCCTCTGTAACTGGCACACTTCAAACTGCCATCATAAATACCAAAACTGAAGCACTAGCAAATTCAGATATGCTAACACATCAAAAATAGGAGATTACAGGATTTACATTGCTATAACATGCCAAAGTTATGGTGATATCTGGACCATCCACTGTGAAACTAGTCTAAATCTAATAATTTCTTCTTCATTTAGCTTCAGTGCTAAAATGTAAAATACATTCCTTGTTCTTCTTGGAGACTATTTAATGAGCTAGAAGAGACAGTGTAGCAAGTGTTAGCTGCACCTCTGAAGTCAGTTGTTTTCTCCTTGTTTTAAATCATGTATCGATGACATTACTGTATTATATTATATCTGGGTACTTGTATCTCACGTATGGTAAATCTCACGAGTTACCATTGTAAAAAATGTGTCTTTTTAACTTCAAGCATTGGGTGAACTATTCAATAGTACCAGAAATACATTTGTGACACAGAATGTAATTTTGTATTTCTATTAATATAAAATTAATAGCCAAATGTTGCTCTCACTTATCTGTTCCCTAAGCAACCCCATTACCTAAAATATATAAGTAGGGACAGAATTTGGCCTTTATGGGCTTAATCCAGCAAGGTGTGGTGCATTCTGACCCTGACCCATCAAAGCATTGCTGGGTTAGTCATTTAAATCAAAGGAACTACTGGTGTTCAAGTTAAGCACATGCTGAAGTGCTTTGCTGGACTGGGGCCAGAATTCTCAGATCTTGCAGATTCAAACTCTAAAGGGGTGAAGATAATACTATTTTTCATTCCTGCAAGTGAAACTTCCTATAACATCCTTTTGCATCTCTCACACACACTCTTTCTTACACACACACACACACACACAGTGCAAGCAGGAGTTTATCTTCTAAAATGCTAACACTTTCGTTCACTTTAGTCCCATATTTTATACCTTTTCCTTTTTCTGTTTTGTTACTTTATTAACAACTTTAGAAGTGAAAGGGAATCCAAACTTATCAGCCTGATTCATTTGAAGACCACCTACAAGAAAAATTAAAATTAAAGAGCTTGAATGTATCCAACTAGTGGGGATTCTCCATCCTTCCATGTTAAACAGTATTCATTTCGAGCACTGGCAGCCTGTGAGATATCAGACTTTCATATCACATAATTCTGATTATCACCTTGTTTTTTCTTCCATTACAATTATCAGTGTCTGATATCTCAAACTGCTTAAATCAGAGATTAATACTCTATAACAATTGAAAGTGTAGACATTAGGCATTCAGGTGACATACCATTGGTTTCTAGTTCTCATTTTTCTTGATAGTATCCACTAAAATCCTGTTTGAGCTGAAGTGAAGATGGTAATCAGTACCGTGATACTGAAGTCTGATATCTCGCTTGCTCCTAGTACTAAAACTATTTTGGCATACCAGTACTAATATATTCAATGAAGATTTCACCTTTGTACTCAACCTAATTTGAGCTTTCTCACAAATTCTATTAACTGCTCTTACTGTTGATAAGTGATAGCAAATAATAACTACATAATAAACTAATAGAACTGTTGTCTTTATTTCTGAAATACGAAGTAATGGATAATCTGGATCTATCATCCTTAAAGGTTTTTAAAAAATGTTTACAAGGACATTGTAAAACTTCCTAGGGTTAACAGTTTTGTAAAATTAAGAAACAGCCTCCCAGTTTTCCCCAGAATCTCCTTCAAGGTCCAAGCTCTTATCTTGAGAGCTGAGACAAGTTCTCAATTTTCATTCCATTTTATTTTGTGCAGCAAAACTGATCTTTTTAGCAACACATCAGGAAAAGTTTCTGAAAGTGAAAAACTACCTTCTTTTTTTTAAAAAAAGCAAATAAAGGGACATCTATCCCCATCTCATTTGGGCCCAGACACAAAGAAAAAGAACACTGAGACATGCATGGACGTGAGCTTAAGTATTCCAAAGGCACTATTCACTCTGGGGTCTACCAAGCAAGGTCAGAGAGGATCCAGGAGCTGAAAACAGATCACACCAACTCCTAGGGGTGGATGTCAGTGACTCCGCTTCCCGTTCTACTGGGTGAGGAATGTGAAAGGCTGAACAGCGAGAGGACAAAGCTGCCTTCACCCCTGACTGGGGGAGGGAGCTTCGCCATTCACCAGTGTATTGGGTCTGGAGCAAAAGTGCTTTGGGCGTTTGTCACTTTCCATTCACCTGCCAAGGAAGTTATTCTCCCTCCCACCCCACAGCACCAAGTTTTGTTGCTCCTGGCGCAGGGTGAGGGTCCCTTCGTGTGTTGTGTGGAAGGGCGGTTACCAGCCATGCAACGGGGTGGGGGATGCCGGCACCGCTGGCTCAGCCAAAGAGCCCGACGTGAGGAGGCGATTAGCCTCATCGCCACGTAACTAAGAGAGGGGGCTCGAGTCAGCCCCTGCGGCTGGGCCCCTAGGGGACGTCCCACTGGGGCAGCGCCCACTGGGCACCTGCGCTCAGCCCATCCCTTCTCCAGGGTGGCGCGTACCGTATCTCTGGCTGCCGGGCGCCTGCACGCTGCCGCCGGCTCTGCTCTGTGTGCACCGCAGCCCCGGCCCGCTCTCCCGGAGACTGGGGGCTCCCCCGGCCTGGCCACCCCGGCTCGGTCCCTGGGTGGCAGCACACGACCCAGCTCCCTTGGGACCGGTGCTAGGCGGGACCGGGAACCAGGGGCTTCCGCGACCTTCCCTAGGAGCGGCAGCCGCCTCGCCCCGCAGCCCCCCACAAGCCGCCCCCTGCCTCCGGCTCAGACCGGAAGGAGAGGACATCTCTCGATCTACGACACCGGAAGCAGCGGCCTTCTCCTCACGGCGCCAGCGGCCGCGGGGACCGCCACCATATTGGATCACGGAGCCGCAGCGGTGGGTGCCGAAGCTGTTCACGTAAACTACCCGCATGCGCTCCCGGCCAGGGCGGGGCTTCATCCTTGAGGGATACTGAGGCGGGGGCGCTCGCTCTTCTCACAGGCGACTCGGAGACAGCTCTCGGCCAAACCAACCGCGAAGGGCGTGCGAGAGACCATTAGGGGGAGAGGGACCCGCTTGGAAGAGCTCCTTGGGTGTGGGAGCGAGACCTGATTGGGAGAGACCACTGGGATTTGGGGGGGAGAGGCCGCGGGCATTGGGAAGGGGTGACTCGCTTAGAAGAACCCACTGGGAATTGGGCGGGGAGGGGTGAGACCATTGGGACTGGTAGAGGTAGTGTCCCATTCAGAGGGGGAAGCGGGAATCCTGGGGAGTCCATTAAAAATGGAGGGATGGGCCCTGGGAAAGCCCATTCACATGGGCGGGGAGAGGCAGGGTGGCTATACTGTGCACTTACCTGCGGTTTTAATAGCTGCTGCCTGGGATGAGCCAGGTCTCAGCTCAGTGTCCTGCAGCAGCTGGCAGTAGGACATGGTGAACTGGAGTCTGTACTGTGCTCCTGGGGGGACTGGAGAATCAGCTTATCAGTTGTATACAGGACTCACAATTCCAAGTTCTGTGCTATGGCTTGCAGAGTCACAAGCCAATAAACCATTTTCTTAACTGTACATGGGTAACAAATTTGTTAGCATGTAATAATAGGTCATTGTTAAATCACGGTGACTAAGGGAAGAATTCAGTACAAGCAGTATTGCAAAACTGCCATGAAAACTTGACAGAGCAGCAACAAAATCCACTCACCCACCTTTGCCATGATGCTGCTGTGGATGGAAAAGCTAGACATAATTTACTCACTTGTCAGAATATCGCCCACCCTGCTAGAATCAGATTCTGCAAGGTTGAATCTGATCCATGTTATTTAAGGCTTTGTTCAAAGTTTATCACCACCTCAAGTCTGGTTCTTATGTTACCACTACCTGGAGACATAGTGATTTATTTTATGTATATACTTTGATTTAACACGGTATCAACTGACATCTTTTTGCTGTGGGTGCTTTTATAGAATGTTAAAATTCATCATCATAGTCACGTAAGCATTTTGAAAATACCAATGAATATTATTTCTTAGACAGTTGAAGCATTTAATTGGTCACAAGAACAAAAAAATTACAAGTTAAACTGAACAAATATTGGGTACACTCTTCCCATAGTATTTTTAATGTGACATGAGACTTACAATGTAAAATATAGGAGTACTTGTGGCACCTTAGAGACTAACAAATTTATTTGAGCATAAGCTTTCATGAGCTACAGCTCACTTCCGAAAGCTTATGCTCAAATAAATTTGTTAGTCTCTAAGGTGCCACAAGTACTCCTTTTCTTTTTGCGAATACAGACTAACACAGCTGCTACTCTGAAATCAATGTAATATATGTTGAAAATGTATTGGTTTTTCTTGCAGCCTGATCCAAGGCCCAGTGAAATTAAAGGTCATTATATTGACTTCAGTGGATTTTGGATGAGGCCTATGATTCCTAAGTTTAAAAAGCCATTTTAATAGCACCTGGACCGTCAAAATAAACAGTGCAGTTGAAAGGAAAGTGTTGGTCAAAAATATTCCACAAGATGGCAGCCTTACCTACATGAAAGACACCATTTCAGTTAAATCAGCGTTGCTGTGGGAACCAGGGGATGAAATAATTAAAGACAATAAATCCTTCCCCAAGGTACCCAGGATTTCATGCTATTTTATACATTGTAGATAAAGGGCATTTTGTGCGTGTGTGCGTGTACATGAAAAACAGGAAACAACCTGTGGAAACAGCCTGATATTTTGCCAAAAATAATATTTATTTTCCCATGATAAATGCAGTTATTATGGCCTCCACATACACATATAATAAAAATGAGATCATGTGAATGCAGTACAATTATCAGCTGAACTACTATCAATGAATTAAAAAAAATACCTCCCCGTTATGTCAAACAGACAGGTAGGGCTAGTAAAGTTCCTGATGAGTTAACAAACTTGAGTTCTGTCAATTCCAGATTTGAGGGCTGCTCCGTTAAGAATGCTCTGATCTCAGAGTGCAACTCTAAGACTGTCTGGTGAGAGAGTATAAGGAGGATTCTGAGATACAAAGGTCTCAAACCATGTAAGCAGGCATTTATCCCAATCGATAAACATTAGTAGCACCCATTTTGATTATAGAACTGTTTTACACTTAACATGAAAACTTGATGATGCATATTTCTGGCTATGAGTTCAGTTTGCCAGCTGGCACTCAACATCCCTCCTATAGTCCCTTCAATAGCTCTGTGGATGACAGTTACAAGAGGCTTGCCAAATGGATGGTATGGTCAGCATCTGTGCTTTATGCTGTTCTTTCATTCTTCACTATTTCCAATGCATATCCTTCATGGGACAAGTTCTGTCCATCCTTCCCACCAATATGTTGCCAGAAGCAAACTTGATTTTGATAGAAACCTCAATCCAGCACTCCATTTTGCATCTGCTGTTATTTTCAGGCAAAACTGATGCCATATAAAGTCTTTATAGTTTTGCAGGTGCAAAAGGGGAGTATGCTTCCCAATATCTCCAGAAGTGGGAAAACTAACCTGTTTTTAGATATTCAGAATTCATATAGCCTCCTTCTTCACAAGGGGCTTTGATGTTAGTGTTTAGTTCTTAACCATTGTTTTTCCTTCCTAAGTTTCTAGTACAGCTTAGGTTTTCACTAACATATATGGGAGCAGTGCAAACTCCCATGTTTTGTGATCACTATTTCTCAGCCAAAAAAATTCAGTGAAGTAATTTCCATCTAATTATTTACCATTTGACAGTGTTTGTGGGGAAGGCTATGCCCAGAGCTGAGATTACAGGATCTTTCTTCTGCAGGAGTCATAGCTGTGTGGAGAGTTGTTTAGCACATGCATGCAAACTGCAGCCATGCTGAACTCCATGTAGCATGATGGCTGCATCCTGCTGTGAGACAGTTGCTCTGGTGAGCTCTTTCATCCTCTTTTAGTTGGAGGCTGCATTATCAACTCAGGTGAAGTGGCATCAGACCAGAGCTGAGTGCTGTTTATAAGCATCAGTGATGCAACTGTGCTTAGGGTCTGAAGCTTAGGCTTGCAGCCTCTTACGTGTATGCCATAGAGGGAACAGCACTAGCTATACTATTTTTGAGCTTGGTCAGTGGTCTTGGTCTAAGAGTTATTTCTATAGGCACAAATGTAAGAAAGCGTTTTATCAACCCATACAACACAGGAAATTTATATCTGCATAGAATCGTAGGACTGGAAAGAACCTCAAGAGGTCATCTAGTCCAGTCCCCTTCACTCATGGCAAGACTAAGTATTATCTAGAGTAGTGGTTTTCAAACTGTGGGTCGGGACCCCATTTTAATGAGGTCACTAGGGCTGGCCTAGACTTGCTCTGGCCTGGGACAAAAGTCTGAGGGCTTCAGCCCTGGGCATTGGGACTCAGGGACCGTGCCTGGAGCTGAAGCCCTTAGGCTTCAGCTTTGCCCCCACCCAGCAGGGGCTCGGGCTGGCTCAGACTTTGGTTCCCCCTCCTGGGGTTGTGTAGTAGTTTTTTTTGTCCGGAGGGGGTCACTGTGCAATGAAGTTTGATAACCCCTGATCTAAACCATCCCTGACAAGTGTTGGTCTAACCTGCTCTTAAAAATCTCCAAAGATGGGAGATTTCACTCCCTAGGCAATATTGTCTCATTTGTTCCCCTGTAATCCCCCGTTCTCTCTATCCATCTGCTATCTCTGGTCTTAGATTTAGATTGAAGATCGTTAGGGGGGCAGGGAATGTATGTTTATATGGACCCTAGCATGATGGGGTCCTAGTCCAGTACTAGGGCT
Organism: Eretmochelys imbricata; assembly: GCF_965152235.1. Taxonomy (NCBI): domain Eukaryota; kingdom Metazoa; phylum Chordata; order Testudines; family Cheloniidae; genus Eretmochelys; species Eretmochelys imbricata. The sequence continues at coordinate 20,033,619 of NC_135579.1, forward strand.
CCTAGGCAAATACAAAAAATAACGATAACGTTATACACCAGGGATCGGCAACCTTTGGCACGTGGCCCACCAGGGTAAGCTCCCTGGTGGGCCAGGCTAGTTTGTTTACCTGCCTCGTCCACACGTTTGGCCAATTGCGGCTCTCAGTGGCTGCAGTTCACCGCACCAGGCCAATGGGGGCTGCGGGAAGTGGTGGCCAGCACATGCCTCGGCCCGCGCCTGCTTCCCGCTTCATGATCGGCCCAGCCTGAGGACGGGTCAGGAAACAAACTGGCTCTGACAACCAGGGGGCTTACCCTGGCAGCCCCGCATGCCAAAGGTTGCTGATCCCTGTACACAGATTCTGGAGAATCTGCGTTTTCATTTTTTTAAAGTAAATTTCTAGCACACATGGTTGTGAAGAAAGCCTTCCAAATTGTAACCAAGTGTAAACCCATGCAGTGTTGTCAGTCTAAAATAGTAGTTGTGAGAGGTGAGAACACACACACACACACACACATATCCACCCACCCACCCCCCTTTCTGGTTTATCTTGTTACAGCATGAACGAACTTCTTTTCTACATGCAAAAGTTGTACTGTTTTAACTATACCAGATAAAGCAGTATAAACTCCTAGTGTAGATGCAGTTACGTTTTATACTGGTATAGCATTCCCATATGGGACGGGGAATGATCTATTTCAGTATGAGGCACCTTTATACCAATAAAACTGCATCCACACTGTGGGCTACTGGTATAACTATATCAGTAACAAAAAAATCGCACCCCTAACCAAAATAGCTGCGCTGCTACAAAATGGGTGCGTAGACAAGGCCTTCAGCCTAATACAGACACTGATTCTCAGCCTTGCCTCTTTCAGTGCCAATCATGGAACGGGGGAAAGAGCGGCTGTGAATCCAAGGGGATGGGAATTAGGAGTTGTTGTGGGAAAGGAAAAGGAATGGATATCAAAGAAAAGAAAGAGGGGAAATGATAGTGAAAGAAGAGAAACAAAGGGCAGAACTAGCAGTTGGCCTAAGGGAGGTAGGGGTATATTTTCCCACTAAGTGATGCTGAACGTGACAGAAAGGTACTGAACAAATAGTAAACAACAAAGTTTATTTAGTACATAAAAGCCTGAACCTCCCCTGGAGCTTTTTGCAAATCTCTCATTAAATGAGTGGGCCCATGGACTATAACCAAAACTGGAATTCAGCCCTCACCTCACAAGAAGTTTAACATCTCTGGTTTAGAAGTTTATGAGTAGGCTTGGAGGGATTAGATTATTGAAAAACGTTAATTTCACCATACACACACAAACTGACAAAAAATATTTCCAATTGCTAATCTAAACATACAGATTGGCAAAACAAATGCTACTTGAAAACTTAGTTTGATTTAAGGCTATTTATTTACTTTGTATATTTTGTCATGTGATGTTGACAGTTTGTGTTTTAATAGTTATAAAGCTTTAACTTTTTGAATCAGTGTCTACTGTCATTAAATAACTGTCCAGCCCTCCATACATTTTTCACAACTGTGGAAATTTAAATCAATAAAAATTGGAAAAATGCTTACAAATAAACATTGGTATTATCCATTGGAATTATTTTAAAAAAATCAAATTCTGCCAAGCCTGCCTATAATATAACAAGTGAAGCATACCAAAGTCAAGTGAAACCGCAGGGGAATTTAGATAGACAAACTGATCACCAAAACTGAAAATATCTAAGGCAGTGTTTCTCAAAGTTTTTGATACCAGGAACCAGCTTGCTGCCTTCCTAAACTGTCAGGGAGCTCTCAGGGTCCACGTCCCAGTCATTAAGAAACACTGATCTAGGGCACCAGGATTAAGTTTTAGAGAGGTAGTTGTGGTCTATTAGTTAGAGTAGAAGACAGAGACAGGACTACAGTTCTGTTTCCAGTTTTGTCATAGACTTTGAGACACCTTGGATAAATTACTAGCATTTAACCTCTCTCTGCTTTAGTTTCCTAATTTCCAAAGTGCGAATAATGATGCTTTTCCCCCATTTACATCTAGGGGGGCTGGAATGCTAAGTTTTATTACTGTTTGTCTTGGAAAAAATGTGATGAGATCTTCAGTGACCTCACAAGTGGTAAAATTAATTTTTACACGAGGTACAACACTGCACTGCTCTTCTTAACACTATGCTGGGGACAGTGCTTGGGTATAGATTCAGAATGTGAATCACTAAATCACCAGCAATACATTTGGCAGTATACTAGGTTTTCCAGGGCCTTCTGTTCAAGTACTGAAAGTCTGAGGTTTCTTAGCTTGTGCGATCTAACATGATCACAGCCCAAGATTTGGCTGCTGGCTAATGTAGTATTGATGGCACAGGTCTCTATAAGTCAGACTGGATGTGTGAGATGATTCCATTTGATTACAGTAATAAATATCAGTGAGTACACTTGTTCCTCAGCACCCCATCTGCCTTGTTTAACCATGAAAGATCTTCCCAGTACTGTTTCAAATCCTTACAGTCACATATGTCTCAGATGACATAAGGATGGTGCCAAAAGAGAACAGAGTGGAGCATCTGTCTTGGGAGCTTTCTCTGCAAAGAAAATTATAGCAATCGTCACTTTGTTCTGCTGTCAACATCTAGTCAAAAAGACAACCCCCTGAAAAACTGACCTTTGAGCAAATTTTCTTGCTATTGATTAGAGAACGGAGTTCATTCCACCAATGTGTACAGAGCAGCATCTGCCTGTGAACAGCTGGTCCTGCTGAAGCAAAGCTGGGGGCAATTCTATGCTGCTTATATTATGAACACTCCTATAAGTGCCACATATACAGTGAGCACTGCAAAACTAAAATTTGAGTTTCAAATATAAATCCAATAAAAGAACATTTTTAGGCCCCAATCCAAGAAAGCACTTAAAAGCATATGCACATATTCATCTACAGGACAGCACTTAAGCACATGCTTAAAATTAAGTACTGTCCTGAATAAGGGTGCTTTTAAATCAGAGTCTTAATTATTTCACCTGCATAACAGGGTATATATCTCAGAGCAAATTAGTTTATATGACTCAGCAGCAGATTGGGATGATTTGGATTAAGTGAACATTTGAAAACTGTCTTGGAATGGGACAACTTTTAAATGCATTACAATGTATGTGAATTCATACCCTTCAGAGATGACAAAACTACATCACAGTTAATGTGACACACTGTGTGAACAGCCACAGTTCTGTATATACTGACAATACCATTCTGCCATCTAAATCGTTTCACCATTCTTCATGCATAACTCCGCATGAAAAGTAATCTGACCCATTCCACAATGTGGAAATGCCCAGTGACAGATTTTTATTTATATCAAAGTCTAAGAAGGGAACACTGCAGCAACAAAATTCATAGAATTTTAATGCAAAAGGAAAAATGCATGTTCACAAAGTTCTGACAATGAATAGATTGGTATTAGAGACCATCTAGCAAATGTGGACTGGATGGTTTAAGGAACTGGTAATGAAACATGGAGCCTTTCAGTTCATGGATACCCATTCAAATCTCAGGTAGTCAGTTGTTACCAAAAATAGTTACTCTGATAATTTGTAATGATCGCATGTGAAGTGAGTGGATAGTCTCACTCCATTTCCAAATGGAGGGGTATACACTTCACAAAGCCACCACCACAATGGCTCCCTTGTTAACAGTTCCAACTAAAACTCCAGCCATTAAATAGGCATGAAGCCTGATATACCCTTAGAGGTTGTCCCTCCAGGGCAGCCCTTAGACATGTTGTTTATACACCCACTAGCTGTGTTATTCTGGATCTACTCTGTGGCCAGAGGACTTCCATCTCACAGTTTATCAAGCCAGTATCTTTCACGACCACTGAAATAACTTTAAAAAAAAAATCAACCTGTGTTTTGTCAGAAAAAAAAAAACAGATCTATTTTCATGGTTTGCAGAGACAGCTAAAGTGGCCCCCTGGAAGTTTGCCCTCTTATGTTAACATATTTGAACCAAAAAGGAGTACTTGTGGCACCTTAGAGACTAACCAATTTATCTGAGCATGAGCTGTGGCTCACGAAAGCTTATGCTCAAATAAATTGGTTAGTCTCTAAGGTGCCACAAGTCCTTTTCTTTTTGCGAATACAAACTAACACAGCTGTTACTCTGAAACATATTTGAACCAGTATCATAAATTTAGGCCTGCATCTTAGAAGAATTCTACCATAAAGCCAGCAGGGGAGCACAAAATTGTCATCCGTTCCATAGCCATGGTGGGTACTGGGGTTTCTCTATCTCCTCAGTGATGGATTTAAAAAAAAAAAAAAATGAAATCTTTAGAATCCAGAGGACTTCCCGTTCCAAGCAAAAATAGGTACATAAGCTACAATTTGCCTTGAAAGCAGGTGATATTTGACAGCATGAAAGAGTGTTTAGTTTCAGTTAGATTCTCTCCAGAACCACCTCTAAATGGGGATTTAGGATGCAATCTATTTAAATAATCAAGTCAGTCTTTTTTCAAATTAAATTTATACAACTGAAGACAGCTGCATGTATATTCTCACCCTAGAGACTGCTTTTTTGCCTTATATATCTCACACACACACACACAATCATCTTATTTTACACATTGGAAGAGATGTCAGTGTTTTTCCCTCATCTGTCCTTTCTAATGCTATTTGTCTTGATTTCCATTAGGGAAGAAGTGTGCTTTTTGGACTATGGTCTGAGCAGGCTTTCATAGCACTGAATAAATATGAGTTGAAGAATCATAATAGACATTTGCTAAACAAACAGTTTCTTCTGAGCAATCAGTCTGGCAGCAAAAAGAGCCTTTTTAAAGTATACCATTTGATGAAAATCTACACTATAGGTTTGTCTTCCCCTCCAAAATGAATCTCTCTCAACTGATGTGGAAAAATATCAGCTCAGTGAGTGAATGTGGTATCCCAGAGAAAAATGTGATTTATTGTTGTGTTCAATGAACAGTTTGTGCAAAGGAAAATACTTACCAAAGATTTATGTGCTGAGGTGGTGTTGGAGTTCTACCTATCACGTGCATCTCCACCTTTTAATGCCTGCCCGTGATATTTCATTTTAATTGTTTCAGGACAGAATCAGTTTCAAAAGGACCTTGATAAATCTGCTTCCCTAGAAAGCTGCTTCTAAGCAAGTCAACTTCAGCAACAGCCGCACACACCAGCAAAAGCAACAACTTTCATTTTGCAACGTGTATGACCTTTGGGCAGTCACTTCAACTCATTGTGCCAGCTTCCTTATAATAGAGGTAATAGTGCGTATGTACCACACCTGAGTGCCATGAGGTTTAGTTCATTAAGTTTATAAAGTAATTTGAGATGCTCAGATGGAAGGAGCTAAAGACAGTTTATTAACATCACAACTAAAATATACACCCAGTCCCCCACCTCCCCAAAGTCAGTTAGGTCAGTGTTTCCATTCTAGTAAATAACTTTTTGCTAATGCTTTTCCACATGAATTCCTATGAATCAGGCACTGTTTGGGCAGGAAGACTATTGCTACAGCATCAGAAGATAACAGAAATCCACATTCAGGTACTAAGCTTCCTTTATGTTCATGATACTTTTTTTTTTTTTTTTAATCACTTGCAGATAAAGCATTCCCCTTCCTTCCCCCGCACCCCCCCCCCCCATTTTCTAAAAGATTGTTTTCTCTTGAAAATGGGTGTTAGGCTGGTGTGCGAACAATTTTTTTTTTTTTTGTACGTCAAACCACCTCTAATCCATAACAAAACAGCAACAGAAGGAAAGGAGCTATAATTAATACTTATGTAAAGAGGCACGTCACATGCCAGAGAACGGTTGATGCTGTCTGGGACTATTTGGCTGGCACAAAATGCTGTAATGAGGAATTAATTACTAAGGAGACATTCACATTTTTCTGTAAATTTGTGCTTATGACCCAATTAGACTGCTGACCATTGTCTTTAAAATATCTGTTTTGAGGGGATGGGTGACAAGCTAGCTAGTTAGTTGAGGGACTCTCAGTATTAAGTCTATTAATGAAAACTTTGTTTAAACAGGACATTGCTTAAAAGCATTAACTTTTCCTTATGTACACATCTTCTGAAGCCAATGTGAGTAGACCTCAATCCTGCAGGGTGTTGAGCAGCCTCAACCGCCAATGAAAGTTGTCCAGCACCTCATATAAGACGCTCAGCACTTGGCAGGACAGATCCTCTTAAATTGAAACCTATGTACCTACGTCATGGTATAGGAAATTAATTGCTCAGATGAGCAGCTGATTTACATGCAGAGAGTAGGATTGTGGGGAACAGAGCTATCACAAAAGGCATGGATTTGAGTCTTTCACTGGCAAAATATTCTGTACTATTTTGGGGAGTTTCTGTATTTTCTTGGGAGGCATGCACACAGATTCCAAAGCATGGTTCCAGCAGGTGGAAAGCAACTTCCTTACCGGACAATTCAGATTCTCTACAGTTTGGATATTCTTAGCACAGTGAGAATGCTTAAGCTATTTGGGGGATCCAGAGTGCTGAAGTGGTGCCAATTAAAATCCCTTGTGAAGCTCCTTGTGAGAGAGAGAGATAGCAGAAGCTACAGCCCTACATGTCTAAATTTTAACACAGGTCTACGCTATGGGAGGAAAGTCGATCTAAGCTATGCAATTTGAGTTACTTTAGTAGCGTAACTCAAGTCGACATAGCTTAGATCGCCTTATTGTGGGGTCCACACTACTCTGTCGACAGGAGACACTCTTCTCATTCCAGTGGAGTACCCGAGTAAATGGGAGAGCGATCTGCAGTCAATTTAGCGGGTCTTCACTAGACCTGCTAAATTGACCCCCGGTAGATCGATCGCCACAGCATTGATCCACCGGTAAGTGGAGACAAGCCCTTCGTGTTAAACAGTCTCCACTGTAAAGCCCCTTAACAGACTTGTTTATAAAAAGCTTTAGTCTTTTCCCCCCTCAGAAGCTTCAAAGTGTGTTAGGGGTAGAGGTTAATCTACAAGGGCCTTTGTCTGTCGATTCCATGCTTGGCTCTAGCCCAGATTTGGCCAAGCCTTTTTGACATGGTTCGCACGGTCTGAGGCTCTGCACTGCCAATGGCTCAGGGCTGTTCTCCTCATTAGATGTGTTGCCTGCCCAGTTAGGTTTAATTCTCAGCCAACATTCCATTATTTCTGCTTTGTCCTGGGCTTGTCTTTGTCCCTGTTAATTACTAGCAGAAGGGCAGCAAGTGGAAGCAGGAGACTGAACATTTGGCTACTACTCTTTGGCCTGGTTGACATGCTGAAGACTGCACAAATAAAAATAGACACTGAGGTGCTGAGTCTGCTTGAGGGTCACTGCAAAGTCACATGAAATTCCAGACAGTGATCTCAGACCTCCACAAGCACTGAATTCACAAAATATAACCAGTATTCAGCTCTCAAGACTGTTCTCAAAGCACCCTGTTAGAGGAAAACCTGATCCAAAATGGCTAACACCTGCAGTCCTCCTCACGCAATGCTCCCAATTTATGGGCTTGATTCTGTAGTATTGAGCAGCTTCTACTCATGCTGATTTTACTGAGGGCACCAGCAGTTTTTACCACCCGTTAGCATCCATCTCTAAGTCCACAGAAGTTTTGACTTGAATAGGGACTGCAGGATTTGGCCCTAAGGACGTAGCACATTGTGCACTCCATCAAAATCACATTCCAGGCCCTACAGGGCTTCAACCAGCCGAACAGTAAAACAGTGTTTCCACAAATGGCTGCTGCTTTTAGTGTTTTAAAATAAAAAGGTTAAGAAGAAATTTGAATTAAAAGTTTTATTCATTCAACATCTCACATTACAAATATTTAAAAATTATATGCATACTGGTATAAATAGTCATTTGCAAACTATTTAATAACATTAATTTTCCACTAGCACTTCAACAAATGAACTCTTTAAAAAAAGTAACTTGTGTTATATAACTTAGAGTAGAACATACAAAAATATGAACTTAAATGTGAAAATTACTTTAATAAAAAATGAATTACCCTTATTTAAAATGCTATAATAAATACTACAACCTCCCCATACACAGTAAAAACTATATGGAAATTCAGCCAAGTAGTACAATTAACTGACATACTTAAATAACTTTTCCTTCTGATAATATGAGCAATACATTGGGGGGAAAACATATTAGGGATTAGTAAAAACTAGACACCCACTTGCTAAAAGTTTCACGTCCAAAAAATATAACAAAAAAATCTGATGAAAATTATAAAAACTAATTATACTTTAAAATTTAAAAATATAAAAAATAAAACAGTTGAATACAATATTGTCCCAATTCTTACAATGCTATCAATCACAGTAGCTTTAAAATAAGATAATAAAATAAAGCAAATGACCAAACCTCTTTTATTCCTTTTTTTAAAAATAATCTCAAATTTACATTAGTAGAAAGATTGATTTCTGATTCTTTTCTTTAGAAACACCAGCAAGAAAGAGGATTTACTAGAACAGTAGAAAATGACATTTTTAAATGTCTGCAATTAAAAACAAAGAATTACACTGCAAAGATCTTCCAGAAGTCTGAAATAAGTATTGCACATAACTTGAAGTTAACTTGCCACAATTCATCACATTCAAGTTTTAAATCACCTTTTAACAGAAGGTTTTAACTCTTCAAAAACAAAAGGGGTGAATTATCAAGTCTTTCCAACAGCATCCTTATAAAACGCTAGATTCATTCACTGCAAGTTTTAAATTTGCATTCTGCAGAGGTCTGTGTATGGAGAAGTATATACTATACCAAAAAGCATGGGGCAGTGGGGGTCCTTTACATATAAAGTAATCAGAAACACTTTATTTTACACTGCAAAAATAACCATGTAATTACTCTGTAACTACATTGTAAATACATGGCCAGTGCCATGCTAGCGTGATAGAACTACAGGCTTAACCCTTTTGCAAACTGAAGTGATACCCGAAGATTTGTAAGCTAATTGCATGTTAACTATGTTTGGAGTGACATGGTAACTCCAACTACAAATCCCATGTAATCAAAAGGACATGTAATCACTATCTAAGTACAGAGTAATATATGTAATTGTTTATGCCCTGTAAATTGAAGTGTAACCAAATAATCTGTAAACACGCTTGTCACACAATCACAAGTGAATATTAGTAGAATAACAGTTTCTTACATTAGTCATGCATACTAACATTACATGCCTGCCACATAGCAGGCTTGCTTTTATTTCTTTAAATATAATTTAAAAGAGCAGACACCTTTCTGCATCAAACACCTAACATCAATTTGTTATTAATATTAAAAATGGCTAAACATTCACCAAAAACATCTGCATTTGTGTATAATTTTTAAAAACTTAGTAAGAAGCGGTAGACAATTTTGATGTTACTTTACTTTTAAATTTCTACACTACACTTATGCATTTAATTTTTGAGGGTCTAAAGACTGTCATTTGTCACTTTCATGCTTTTTTTCTTCTTTAATTCTCAACTTTACATATACTATTTCTTAAATTATATGTACACCAAATACATGGTGCTGGGCTAAGATGTTTAAGCAACATGCTTTCTTTTCTCTGCAGATTCTAAAATAGCATTGCCAGTGCACAACATCCATAATTCAAAATGTATGCAGAGCACTGAAATGTATAAAAAGCAGAATATAAGAAAATAAAATTTATTAAAATTATTTATATTAAAAAATGAAGTATATGAAGATCTCTCAGTAATAAAAGTACAAAAAGCTACTCTTTGCAATATGAAAAATTGAGGTATTGCATAAAGAGATATCCCGTCAGTGAAAAGTGTGCCTAAAAATGCTCACTGTTGGAAAAACAAGATATACAAAAGTAGTGCATAACAAATATACATTATGTGCATGACAAAATAAGTTAGCTACAAAAACACTGTACCGAAATTCAGCAGGTCATGTACAAAGGGAAAATTATTATTCAAAGCTAGTTCTCAAACAGTGTTATTTCTTGTAATGTTAACCCATCTCACCTATTTACTGGGTAGGATCGGCACAATATCACACCCCAAGCCACCTAACAAGCATTAAAAAAATTAAAAGGAACATTCCAACTATAATTATGGACTTCAGAGAAAAAAAGTCCCTGACAATCTACACAAGAGCACTCTCCATTTGCATTACTGTTGTCAATATTTTCAGGGATTTCATTAAAAGCAGCTCCCTTTCTTTACTTGACTAGTAGACAGCAAATGTCTCCATTTTGACCTTTGGAACTTAATAAGGTATAGTTCATTAAAGCCTGTATTGAAAATAAAAACTGCTTCTCATAAAGATAATCTTGAGGGTTAGGGGGCTCACAGAGTAGAAGTTTTCTGCAGCGCTGAGGCAAATCTTTGGTTTGAGAGAATCTAGGATGGTACCATGCCAGTCAGACAGTTTAGAAGATTGCCATTGGATTGGTTTGTTTTGCACACTTCTACACAATCATTTTAAAAGTTGACCAGGGCATTAGTTAAAATCAAGTTTGGAAGTTGATGCCCCTTCTAGGGCATCAAGAGACTATTTCAAACAAAACCCCCACCTCACCCTTAAGCATTCAGTTATCTACCATGTATTGTGTTAATGCTTCTCAAGCTGGAGTTTATTTATAATAAAGCATGCATTAACTTAGCAAAGTTGGCACTTCAGACACCTGTAATTCTTTATTTCCCCATGCGAAGTTCTGAAGAAAAGGACTCTTAGTTAGGATTCTCTCTGCAGGAAGAGAGAGATAGGCATATGCCTCTTTGCACAGATTTACACACTTATTAGTTCAGCAAACAGTGCAAAACAGACTTAGAGACTACTTAGCTTTGTCCTATTTATGCTTTCTACCTTATAGCTAGCTAAGTTAGAGGATATTAAAACTGACTTTACATCCAAGAGTAAAACCAATTAGCAGCCAATTTTTAGTCTGTGATACAGTGGAACACCAGAACTTAAGATAAAATCAGTGATATCCTTGAGGTATCTTATTTTTCATGTCAAAATGGAGAGCAAAGGCTGGCCCCTGATGAATGTTAGTATATTAGGATATAGAGTTATATATAACCATCAAAAATAAAATCTATACATTTGTCCTTAAGGAGAGGAAATGCCAGTTTACTAGTTGTTATTACTCTAGCTTTGGTAGAATTTCTAGGGCAGTAACCAGACAATTGAGTTCTCTCTCTTTTTAATGAAAAGTAATAAGTGCACTCCCGCCCCACCACTCCACTCAGTAGTAATGTTACCCAACTTTTATATTTGGGAACCTTTAAAAGGTAATTGTTTTGATAAAAATATACTAAGCTCTGCCTAGCTGATTAGTACTTTGGATGTGGTTGAAAGTCAGAGACATGGTGAAATATATCCTGTGCTAAAAATTCAGCCTCAAAACCCTTAACGTAAGTAAAAATAATTGTTATAATGCTGCTTCAACCTTGCTCATGCATTTTTTGTTGCTTTAAACATGCTCTTTCCTAGGCAGTTACTAGCTTCTTTCATTGCTGTAAAATTTAACGGTAAGAAAAGGCAAAAAAACAGGCTTCCCTTGGCGGGGCGAAGGAGGGGAGTGTCAGAACAGACTGATAGTGTTATTGTTGCATGGTTATTTTAATAAAAGTATTCTTATGTTTTTTATTAACAATAATTTAATTAAAAAAACAAAATACTCTATTTCATTTCTCTTTTCTTAAGATTCATAGACTCTCTCCTCTATGAAAATGTTGCATGAAGTAAGTGTCCTCTTGATACCAAGGACAAGAGGATGCAACTTACATGCAACATGTTACCAATACGAAAAGGAGTTCCCAATACAGTTTTCAATGACAAGATTCTACAAAATACCCATATTATAGGTCATTCTTTCATTATACTATTGTTAAATTACAGACTACTACAAAAGGACATGCTATCTTGAATAAGGGGGATGGCGGGGAGGGGATCAGGATAACAGAAGAGTGCACTTATTTTGAGGCCTGCATATGAGCACTGCAGTAATCTTTTAGTTCCAGCGGAATGAAATATGTCTTGGGCGATCTCCTCCCTCCTTCACCAGGGGCTTGTGGAATTCCCTGCCAGCGCGTGAATGGATAGCAGCCCAGCAATATTCACAGTAATACTGCAGACAGGTAACATTAGCACAGAAAAATGGAGCAAATTTTCCACCACAACGGGCCCCCTGACATTCATCACACAGCTGATCATCCAAGACATATGGCTTAACTTCCACCTGCATTCAAAACACAAGAAAGTTTACAATACTTAGTAACTGTGCAGTTGATACTCCCAGTGTATGCTATTATTTATATTGTGGCAGGACCCTGATGCCCTAATCAAGGTTCTGTAGTCGTCAGTACTGCGCGCGTGCACACACACACACGTCCTTTCCGTTCTCATTGCAGGCGTCAAAGACTGACAAAAAATAAATACAGGTTCTTTGTTTTGTTTGTTGAAAGAACAATCCTGCCCCCTTTTTACATTTGTTCAGGATTCAGTAGTTTGTGCTTTTTTGTTTTTGGTTCAGAGTCAGTTTAAGAAAGGCACTAGCTGCTGAAAATCAATGCTGAACAAGCAGTTGTCAGCACAAGGGTGAATCAATCAGTTTCGTTCCAGAACTTGTGTGAACAGGTTCATATTAAAATCAAAGGAGGATGCTGGGGATCTATTTTAAATATAGTTACAGGCATTATTATTCACAAAATTCCCTTTCAGCCAGGAATGTAAATTTACACAACATTAAAATTGCAGCTTAAGCACTCCAACATTTGAAAAGTCCAAAGTCCATATTTCCACTTATTTGCGAATTTCATTCACACCTTTAACAAATGATGCTACACTTAGTTTGTTTCGTCTTCCTCTAGTACTTCAACTTAGTCCAGTCAGCAGTAGGAGATGTAACTGATCTACTTGTTTACTAATAGTAAGACTTGAACAGGATAGATTACACAATATAACTATACCAACTGACATTCAGGACAAGATTCTGAGCAGTAATCTAGCCCCTATGTGCCACTCTGGCACAAGAAAAAAGCCCAAAAGCACACAGATCTTCCTAGCTAAGGATTCTCTTGGTATGGAAGAGTTCTGACTATTGTACACATAGTTCCCATGCCAATCCCTATGTAGGAAACAAGGAGGGGTAGGGAAAGGAGCATGGTCAGAGCACGCTACACTCTTGCAATTCCCAGCTAAAGACGACCCACTGGGGACCCACCAGCTGGCATATTTTCTGGAGCATAGAGAGACTGCTCTAAAGTACACTGGGAATTGGGCCAAGATAGAATAGACTGCAGATTCAGGGAGCTGCATCCAGCTCCATTGTGGTTCCTCCTCTCACCTGCATCCAAAGGAAGCCAGTCACCACTGAGAATTTAATCTATATCTAACTAGCCAGAAGAACTGCCAGTTTTATTTTGAGAAAGTAGTAAAAGTGAGCACAGAGACAACAAGCTCCCTTTTGAAAATTTGAAGGGAGGACGTGAACTGATGTCAACTATATTCTTGCCCCCCTCATTGTTCAACACAGAAAGCTGAGGAAGAAAATCCTATTGACACTCTGTAGCTTCCTTTTTCTTAAGAGAAGGAGTAATGGGGAGAACCTTTCCAGGTTCCAAGAGATGGTCATAAATATGCAATCAGTGTAACTCAGTACTCTATATCTAGAAGAATATGAATGTTTTGATGCTGATCTCTGAAGTCTAGCAGTGTTTAGTTTTATTTAGTAACAATAACATTCAGCATTTATTTACCATTAGCACATTCAAAGTGTTCTTCTAATGAATCCTCCCAGCATCTACCGTCATCCCCCCCATTTCTTTTTAATCACAAATGGAGAAACTGAGGCAGAGGTGATAGACCTGATTGTACAATCCTTACTCATAATAGCAAGGACTTATTAGATGAACAGTCCTACTGGCTTCAGTGGGACTATTCACCCACATGCTCACTTATGTAAGCAGAAGTTGAACAACTGGGCCTTAAGTGACTTGCTCAAAACCACAGAAGGAATCCATATCAGAGCTAAGATTAGGGCAAAGGAGTTCCTGATTCCCAGTGCCATGCTCAAATCACTGAAAGACTACCTATCACCTGTCTGCCCAGACTTTGAGCCCAGAGTGCAAGTAAAATTATAAGAGCAGTTCTGTCATCCAATGGTAGTGAGAGACTGCTGGAGTTTTAGGGAAAGTTTTTCGAAGAGAAAATGAGAGACTACACAATTGCAGAAAGAAAAACCTGAAATGTAGCACTTAATGGAGCAAAGAGTGGCAATAATGACCTGAAAGCCTGTTTCATTTATAGTCCAGAACACTGAAGCCTTTCAGATGACCAAACTGGGTTTCTTACATGTGAAGCAGACACAACAGGCAGAGGTGCACACAGTCCTGATACAACTGGCACACTAATTTCAGGTACATTAGAGTGAGGACAACTGTGCTCCTTCTTTAATTCGTCTCTTCTTTAAAAAGTTAACTTGACATGACAAAATACTGAAACCGCTAAGGCAGGTGGGGAGAGTTGTTATGAGGCTATACCAGAATACTTACAGTATGCTGTACAATGCACTCCTATGATGCTCTTTTGGGAACATTCCCCAAATTTCCTGCCTTAGCAGTCACCTACTGGGGTCAGGAAGGGATTTTTCTCCCCCAATGTATTTTTGCTGTTGGGTAAGGTGATTTTTTTTTTTTTTTTTTGGTTCTCCTTCCTCTGAAGCATCAGAGATGGTCACCGTTGGAGATGGGACACTGGAGGGGATAGGCCAGTGCTCTGAGGTGGCACGGAGCAGAGTCTCTCCCAGGTGCTTGGCTAGCTGGTTCTAGCTCACATGTTCAAGATATAACTGATTGCCATATGTGGGGTCAGGAAGGAATTTCCCCCAGATCAGATTCAAAGTGACCTTAGAGGGATTTTGCCTTGCCCCGACACGTGGGTCACTTGCCAGGACTGTGTGTCTATATGCCACTTAATTCCCTACCATTGCAGGGACCTCTGGCATTGGTGCACCTCATAACCAGTCTAGTCTTCTGTGGGCTGTAACATTTTGGTCTAATTTCAGTTTCTTAGTTTAGTGTGCAGGTGCTGGGTGGTTTTAGTGGCCGAAGTTATACAGAAGGTCAGACTAGATGATCTGGTGGCCTTTATGACTATTTACATATACACACACACAACCACCCCCCTCCCTCCTGGCCTCTATGACTGTACACCCACACACACACCAACAGATTCTGCCTATCCTTTATGCTGGTGCGCGGTGGAGGTGGGGAAAGAGCAAGAACTGCTCCCTCTTTCAAGAATGCTTCAGTCCATCCCTCTGCCCCAGTCTTCAGAGTCAGACAGCCTAGCAGTGGGAGTATTCTATACCCCTGTGAAGGGGTATGGCAGCTGGCATGATCTCTTCCCCCCTGTACCAGGAAGTTCAAGGATGTATTTTACCTCTAGGTTACCTCCCAGCGCACCATACGCTGTGACTGCTCCTTTTTCTGGGCTGTGCTAACATGGCACAATGTAAATCTAAGCATGCAGTAAGTCTGAATGTAACATTTATAATCTTCATAATGAAACATTGATATTTACATGGAAACAACACATTTCTAGAGAAGACACTGAACAAAATGTGATTTAGCCCTTACCCGTTTATCTATCTCTCCATGCTGCAGCTGAACAAAGCGGGCACTGATAGCAGCTATGTAACTTTGTTGATTAGAAAATGCAACCCGCCCAGCTCCTTTTGGGTATTTCAGCTCAGGATCTGTGTCAATTCCAGCGTAACATACACCTCCATACAGCCGGTCCATTATCATTGCAAGCTCCACTAAAGCAGAAAACACAAACACAGTTAGGTAGATTTTTATTTTCTAAATCCCCTTTCTTCCATTCTAAGCATCGAATGTGCACGTTTATTTGTACTCCTGTCTCTAGCTACAGTTACATAGCATCAGCAATACTTACATTTTTCAAACACTAATATATGTTTTGTATGTTTAATATACAATATATTTTTTCTCCCGAGATGTCCTGCTGAAAAAACTCCCAGGGTTCTCCCAAAGCAGTAAGGCTGATTGTACAACATGCCAGAATTAACATGCCAAAGCTGCAACACGTGTAGTATACCTGCTCGTAATGGCCGCGGAACACCACCAACAAAAATAGTTTTTCGTGGATCAAGAGGCTGCGAACCATCCATCACGAAGTCACTATCACTGAGATTCCAAGGCCTGATCTGAACCTATGGCCAGAAAACAAACTTGTTTACTGTTCCTAATTCAGATTAAGAGTTGAGGTAAGTATTTTAGCAATATCAACTGTCAATTACAATGTAGCCTCCCTGATGGTAAAAACTTTAAAATGGTATCAATGACTATATTTTTGAACTCACTTTCAAACTGTACATCAACTACCAATTAGGAGTTAATGCCAATATGCTTTATTAATGGTGACCTAAGCAGATCAGATTTCACCTTGTTATTTAACTTGTATGAGATATACAAGTTCTTCCTGTTAATGTGATGCATTATCACAATCCAACCATGCTATATAAATTTTATAAATACACATGTATCCATGATATTTGTGTTGTTCTGAAAGAGTAAGTGGTACTGTAGACATCAGGCTAATCACTATCTCAATAGTTCCAGCATGCAAGGCTATGCATAGTTTATTTACTAAGCAACAATGGCTGCCGACAGAGGGTCTTGACCCAGAGCCCTCTGAAATGAGTGGGAGTCACTAGGCTTTGGATTGGGCCCATAGTTACTGCAGTATTAGTACATAATGCATAACCGTACCATCCTCTTTGGACATTAATCTGTTTCACTGAAGTCAGAAAATATGCATGACATCTGCAGTGCACAATTTATAAACTTATTTTATACCAACTCTAAAGTACTTGAAAATGTTACCCACCGGTTTGTCTTTGATAGTGGGGCTGGAGACACAAAGGTAGAGTTTTCCATCCTCTTCAATACATGCATCAATCAGAGCCTGTACAGAGCTTTCATCTTGGAACAGCAAGAATGCATATCCTAGGTAAGAGAACAAGACGACTTGCAAGATTCCTGATGAGATTCCAAGAGATTTATTTTTTTATAGTTTATAATATTTAGTGCCATTATGTAGGGCCAGACTATGCGCTGATCCCACATGATTACACTGCAGTATAAGAGGGAGTAAACAGTAAGACACCCCCCAACACACACAAATGCTCCCCCGTGCGGCCGCCCAGCATGCCTCCAAAAGCAGGAGGGAAAACAAGAGCTATGTGTTCAGTACTCTCTCCTCCCTATCCCTTTCGCACTGGTGGGGAGGAAGCAAGCAAAGAGGTGGAAACAGATAGAGCCTTGCCTCCATCCTGCCAGCACAGGTGAGTTGTGAATGTGAGGTACAATTTCTTCCCTGGGCTGCTTAGCTGTGCATTCCCCTTACACAGCACTAGTCTAACATTTTACATATGATTAGTAAATAAGAGGTCAGGCAGAGTAAACAATAGAGAAATGAGAGGAAGAAGGCACAGAGAAAGAAAGGGGAGTCTGACCGGAAGTGAAGTACGAGTAATTATTTTAAATGTGTATTATCATGCACTGTGCTGCAGTCCACCTACTTGCAACATCCTGCAGGATTTGAGTTACATCATGATTTTCGGGGATATTTTCAGCATGGTACGGGGGAGCAGTGAACATGAAGATCTTTTACATAATGAAAATTACACTTCAAATTCTTACACTGAAAAATACAGTCACTGGTTCTGCAATAGTTCTTAAAACGATGTTAACATCATGATAGTTACCTTTAGGAGGAAAATAGGATTTGCTTTCCGCCTTGTGCGGCCAATCCACAATCAAAGGACCAAAGCGACGAAAGCTAGCCGTGATCTCATCTGAGGGATGAGGAACAGGGGGATAAAAAGGAGCATGAATAGAAGTTAAAACCCACTGAACATAAAACCCTGGAGAATCTGCATTTCAGGTAATTGGTCATATTTTTTCCTAACCTATAAACAAATATCAGACCGCTGATAGCGTTTATTGAGGGAAGGGGAATCTTCATGACAAGTCAGAACATACATTGAATAGTGAGAAAAACAGTTCAAAGATCAAGGATTTGTCTCTTTATTAATGGTTACAAATAAAAGCTTGCAGCCCACTAAGTCACAGGAATGAAATCAATGAATCTAAATAGCTACCATATCCTAGCTTCAGGCATTCTCCCACATAAAGAGTTCAAAGTCTGAATCCTTGACTAACTGCTTAGCAGTAAGTTCTGCCAATCTGCCTTGCAATCACAAACGGTTTGGAGAAAAGGAAAGGGAATATCACAAGGCCCAGTCAAGCTTGTTCACATCACATGCTTGTGCCACATCTGTCCGCATTATCTGAGTTTGACCTCAAACTAACTTACAGTAATGCTTGCAGAATGCAGTTATGCAATAGCTATAGGAAAGAATGCAGAGAAGAAATACAGTAGTGTAACAGGAAGCAACTCCAGCACCCATTTCAAATCCTCCTTCCACTTCAGTATTCCGCTAAGATAATTTATATTTGCTAGTCCTGTAAAAATGTTCCACTAATTATGGCATTGTTCTTTTTGAGCTTGGGTAATTTTCTCGCCTCAAGAGAATGGTTGCTAGTAATAAGAAGCTTCTGAACAAGAAACACCTGTGTACAAAGCTCAAGTAGGGATAAAATTTTCTATTACTGAAGAGGCATCTGCAAGTTTTAAGTAGACTACATTAGCACCAAGGTGCTACAAAACATGAAAAATACCTAAACGAATGTTTTCCCAGTGTTTTGTTATGCATCCCTTCATCACACTAAGCAATTTTTTCCATAGAAATTACAAGGTAACTTCTTGGATTCCCCCCTTTTTCTATTCTTTTATTGTTCTCTTCCCTCAAAGAGATTACAACAATCTTCCCTCATTGGAGGCTGGTCACTGACAATTTTGTACAGAGAAGACAGACACAGAGGGCAGAGCAACAGTGCTTTGCAGGAGTCCCAGCCTCTCCTACCCTGGGAGAAAGTTCTTGTGACTGCAGGACTGATTTCCATCAGCTATTTTTATTATAGTATGTATCATGTATTTATAATTAGTGTAGGTGTTCCCCCCTGCCCCAATCTTAAATTGTTAAAACCTGGAAAAGTGTGCTTTTCAATTTGGCCAACACAAGTTGATTTTTTTTTTTTTTTTTTTATGATATTTCTAGTGGAACAAAAGTTGACAAACTTCAGTATTGACAGTTTTCTTTGTTTGTGCCCA
The DNA here is from genome assembly GCF_965152235.1 of Eretmochelys imbricata. NCBI lineage: Eukaryota > Metazoa > Chordata > Testudines > Cheloniidae > Eretmochelys > Eretmochelys imbricata. The sequence continues at coordinate 20,052,842 of NC_135579.1, forward strand.
AGGGTCATCAGGAATGTATATTGCGATAGAAATTGGGAGCAGAAGGACTTTAAAATTTTTCAGTGGTGAGGTGGATTTAAATCATATCTATATGGATTGTGATCCTTATTCTAGTTCATTTTCTGGGGATTGATGGGGGGAGAGAAGGACACAACAAGAACATGTCTTGAGGGAAGGGACTTATCCTTTCAGCATAGGTTGAACAAAGGCAACACAACTATGGTAAGTCTAGTCCTTCACAAAATGAACTGTTCACATGCCCATCTGGTTTCATAGGATTAAAAAAAAAATTTTTTTAAAGCCATTACCTGGGAATAAAGAACACATACCCCAAGAATGTTCTATTGTGAATGTCATATTAAATTTTACCATTTAATTGCTAAAAACATACCATGGTAACCATGGTGAAAGTAGCTTGTGTTTGACTGTCAGACTGTCATATCACAGTGATTTACAGTGCAACATATTATAACTTTTTGACTGAAATACAAGTCTAGATTAAAATGTTATGGTTAAGAAAAATCCACAGATTAACAACTTTCTGGATTGCAGCTGTCACTGTGCTCCAACTATAGCCCCTCTCATGCTTTGACATCATGAAAGACAGGGTTCCTTTGTCAGAGGGGCTCTGTAACACTAAGGCTAGGACTACAGTTAGCAAGTTTACAGTGGCACAGCTGTAGCAATGCAGCTGTGCCACTGTAAGATCTCGTGTAGCCGCTCTATGCCGAAGGGAGAGAGCTCTCGGATAGACGTAATTTAATCACTCCCAACAAGCGGCGGTAGCTATTTCGGCAGGAGAGCCTCTCCCGCTGACATAGCACTGTGCATGCTACCACTTATGCTGGCGTAACTTATGTTGCTCAGGGGGGTGGTTTTTTCACACCCCGAGCGACAAGTTTTGCAGACATAAGTAGTAGTGTAGACATGGCCTTACTGCTGCTGCATATCATGGGTGTTTCTTTACACAAACACTGCAGTGTCCCTAAACCCCCCAATATTATGTTGAATTCACCAAACATTCTTGGCTTCTCACCAAAATTAAGTGCCTCTGCATTGATTCCGGACTCAGTTCTTACCATCCACTGGGGTGACAGGCTACCACTGGACATAGCCACTGTCAAAAGCTGCCACTGAGTAGAGCAAGTTTACATAAGGAGCTGAATGAAGAGCCAGAACTAGCTGGGACTGTAGAAACCTAATAGAACTACTGGTAATATTACTCCTACTCTTAAGTTTCTGAAGCTCATTAGAAGAGTATTTTAAAATGAGCATGGGTTTCATGAGGAAGAGGGATAACTTAATTCCTTATCTTCCAGCTGTATTTCAGTTTGAAACACATGACCAAGTGATTTAATATTCAAACACCAATTCAATGTGGCATGTTTTCATGTTTAAAAAAATACATATCTGGCTCCCAAAGCAACAGATACATAAGAATCAGAGTTTGGGGTTTATAAAATTTTATAAAAAAAGAGAACTAAAAAAAAAAATACCCATAAAACAGCTTTTTTAAAAAAAGACACTTGAGAAGGATAGTGTGGGTATTGATTTATGCACTTACCATTGTAAGGCAGAGATAGGTTCATACTTGTTCTACTGATCTTGCCCCCTAATTGAAAGAGTTAACATCTTTCTAATAAGAAAGACAGAAACAAGGGCTGTCAAGTGATTAAAAAAATTAATCGTGTTTAATCAAGCTGTTAAATAGAATACCATTTATTTAAATATTTTTGGTTGTTTTCTACATTTTCAAATATATTACTTTCAATTACAACACAGAATACAAAGTGTACAGTGCTCACTTTGCAAATTTTTTAATCAAAAATATAATGTAAAAAACAAAAGAAATAGTATTTCTCAATTCACCTAATACAAGTACTGTGGTGCAATCTCTATCATGAAAGCTGAACTTACCAATGTAGAATTATGTACAAAAAATAGTTGCATTCAAAAATAAAAAATGTAAAACTTTAGAGCCTTCAAGCCCATTCAGTCCCAACTACTTGTTCAGCCAATTGCTCAGACAAAAAAACAAGTTTGTTTACATTTGCAGGAGATAATGCTGCCCACTTCTTGTTTACGTCACCTGAAAGTGAGAAAAGGCATTCACATGGCACTGTTGTAGCTAGTGTTGCAAAATATTTACATGCCAGATGTGCTAAAGATTCCTATGTCCCTTCATGCTTCAATCACCATTCCAGAGGACATGAGTTCATGCTGATGATGGGTTCTGCTCAACGACTATTCAAAGCAGTGCAGACTGACGTGTTTATTTTCGTCAGCTGAGTCAGATGCCACCAGAAGGTTGATTTTCTCTTTTGGTTGTTCAGGTTCTGTAGTCTCCGCATCGGAGTGCTGCTCCTTAAGATTTCTGAAAGCGAGCGCCACACCTCATCCCTCTCATATTTTGGAAGGCACTTCAGATTCTTAAACCTTGGTTCAAGTGCTGTAGCTATCTTTAGAAATCTCACCTGGGTACCTTCTTTGCATTTTGTCAGATCTGCAGTGAAAGTGTTCTTAAAATGAACAACATGTGCTGGGTCACCATCCGAGGCTGTTATAACAGGAAATGTATGGCAGAATGTGGGTAAAACAGAGGAGACATACAATTCTCCCCCAAGGAGTTCAGTCACAAATTTAGTTAACACATTTTTTTAAACGAGCATCATCAACATGGAAGCATGTCTTCTTCATGCTTCAGCCACCATTATAGGGGCATACGAATGTTTAGCATATCTGGCACCTAAATACCTTGCAATGCCGGCTACAAAAGCGCCATTCGAACGCCTATTCTCACTTTCTTTTGACATTGTAAATAAGAAGCAGGCAGCATTATCTCCTGTAAATGTAAACAAACTTGTTTTCTTAACGATTGGCTGAACAAGAAGTAGGACTGAGTGGACTTATAAGATCTAAAGTTTTACATAGTTTTGTTTTGTTTTTGGAGTTAAATTATGTAACAAAAAAATCTACTTTTGTAAATTGCACTTTCACAGTAAAGAGATTGCACTACAGTACTTGTATGAGGTGAACTGAAAAATAGTATTTTGTTTTTTAAAGTGCAAATATTTGTAATAAAAAATACAAAGTTAGCACTACTTTTTATTCTGTGTTGTAATTAAAAACAATATATTTGAAAATGTAGAAAAACATTTATTAAATTTCAATTGGTATTCTCATATTGTTTAACAGTGCGATTAAAACTGCGATTAATTGTGATTAATTTTAATCGTGATTAATTTTGAGTTAATCGCGTGAGTTAACTGTGATTAATCTACAGCCCTAATAGAAACCAATTTATTTCTGTCACAAGTTTTGTATTTTGTCAGTGCTGAAAGATTTTGATCTAGATTAGATAAAAGATCCTTAAGCATTTGAGGCATTGCATCCATCTGTCAAGACTACAGCTGCTGACCAAAGAACATTTCTATGATAATCTCATAAACATGAAGGTCTTAGCACAGCCAGCTCCCTAAAACAGATCTGCCCGTTTTTATGGTCTAGGTCTGGACTATATACAACTAAAAGGAGGAGCTGGAGAAAGAACAGATTTATCACACAAATGTTACAGCACATTAAGCCCTCATTCTCAAATTCATAACAAAAGTACTATTCCTTGTTAAAGAGCTCATATTTTTATCTGTCAGTAACAAAGCAGTTGCAGAGACAGGGCTAATGGGAACAGCAGGTGTTCAGTGCCGCTTAGGATCTGGCCAACAATTTGTAAAAAAAAAAAAAATCTCCTATTATAATCATTCTTTAGCTTGTTAACAACAGGGTTCACTCTACAGTTTATCATCAAATCAACATGGGTTGTTCTGACTGAGCTTGTTTCTGAAAATACCTTCATCAATATCCGGTGGCAGTCCACCTACGAACACCTTGCGGGAATACCGTTCCACTCTTTCTCCATTTTGGTGAGAGAAGCAGTGTGGTGATCCTAAGCCACTATGAAGAGTCTGATCCCCACGTCCATCATCCAAGAACCCGTCTTCCATTGGAAACAGTGAAGACTGACCTAGGGGGAAAAAAGGGAAAAACCCCATACTAATAGGACAAAGAACATACTATTTAAATATTATTAAAGAAATGTTCTATATTAGCAGTATGGCTTCTTGTACTCTTCCCCTTTTAACAAGTAATGGGAAGACTAAATATGATCATACTGATATCCTGCTTATCTCATTTAACCTTACCATTTCTAGTTCTACAACAATCCAAACACCTTGTTAATTACACAGCTACAGAAAGAGGCAGTATCTTTTATTATAGAAAATTTGTAACAAAACAAACAGCATTTAAAAAGGACCTGAACATCCACAATCTTTTCATAGACAGAACTCATTTTAGCTCATTTTTGAGAAGTTTTGCAATTGCTATTGCCTAATTCTGCTGCCTGTTTTTTATATATGTATTTTTAAAAGACTTGCCACAGAAAGAAACATTATATAACCATAATAACTGCTTTGTAGGGACTATCCTGATTGTATACACATAACTAAAAATCTAGGACGCATACCATTTCTCAAATAACTTCTTACATGCACACGGTAATTTCACAGTACAGATGAAAAAAAGATTCCCACACCAGCTAACTACATTAACCTTTTAGGTCACTTGATATCAAAATATTTAAATCACAAACTATACACTTGTAGATAACAACCACACTTATCAAAGCAGTAAGACCCACTGCAATTTCCTATGAATGATGACTGAAGACTCATTTAAGTAACATGTCATTCTTGGAGCAGATCAACTTTACTGAGATATTGTACAAGAAGATTCGTTCCTTAACTCGTTTTCTAACATGTTGCAAGCATTCTTCCTCTATTGAGACAGTCACATGTCCTTTTGCTGTAACACTTTTTGAGCATATTCCTTTAGTAAAGATCTTTGACTTACAAATGCAGTTGTATAACACAATACATATGAACGCACACAAACTGATCCCTGCAATGATATTACTCCTTATTACAACATACAATAACTAGAGTCACAACATATGTTGGCCAGTCCTCTACGAACACATATTGGAAAAACAAGCAAATACATGTGAGGTCTGTTAAGGCTTCTAGAATAATTCTTCATTTGCCTACAGTTTGCTATATGGGGATGGGTTTCAGAGTAGCAGCCGTGTTAGTCTGTATTCGCAAAAAGAAAAGGAGTACTTGTGGCACCTTAGAGACTAACCAATTTATTTGAGCATAAGCTTTTGTGAGCTACAGCCGATGAAGTGAGCTATAGCTCACGAAAACTTATGCTCAAATCAATTGGTTAGTCTCTAAGGTGCCACAAGTACTCCTTTTCTTTATATGGGGATGATATTTCAGGATTCAATACAATCTATAAAAATGGTTATAAGTGGGATTAATTTATCTTCTTTTGTTATCCTGACATTTGGAATGTCCAGTAGGTTACATACATTAACCTGATTTTAAATTAAATCAAATTATTAGAGACTGCAGATTTGACCACCTCTGAAAAGTGGACATTTTCTATGCAAAGTCAAAGTCTAACAGAGATCACACTTCAATTTTCTTTCTTAATCTACATTCAGAAAATTAAAGAACTCAATACTGATCAAGTCTTAGTTTCAGTATTCAACAATCTGTTTTTTAAATGTCTTTTACTCAAGGAACCCTTTGAAAACTGAATCACACCCACTTTTATGATTAAGTTTCTACCATTATAGCTTTCAAGGCTTTACAGTGGTTTTTTCCTTACTTAGTGCATTATCCATTTTCATTTGTCTTGTCTATTAAGACCCAAATCCTGTAGACAATTTTGCATGTGAGTAACTTTGAATATCTAGGTAGTCACGATGAACACAACCGCACACCAATATGCATAAACTTACTCAGTATGCATGTTTACAGAATCGGGGCCTTCAACTATAAACCAAATGGGACATGGCCCATATTCAGGGCCCAACACAACTGTCAGCACTCAAATACAAGTAATAGTATGAATCACTTCTACAGAGTTGTCATTCATAAACACAGGAGGAAAACAACATTTTAGCTCTCCCAAGGAGTAATTCACATAGATGACTCTTAGCTATAGGATCATGCTAATCTCAACCTAAGTAGTACTATTCTGGGGAGATATTTCATTCAGTTAAAATGTTTACCACAGCATGCAGATAAACTAAGCAAGCTTGGATTAAACTGATGGTTTCAAATCTTATCTTTTTAGGTTGCTTTCTAATAACAGCGTAGTGCTATGTATGCCATGAGACATTGTCAACATTAGAAAATTAAAGAGGAATATTGTTACCTCGCCTTCTCCCATATGTCCTTGCTGCATGTTAAATGAGAAAGAAAACAGCCTTTCAAACATTGTTATAAGGACCAAAAGATCTAGCTTCATCTCCTTTATACTAGCTCAGTGGTTCTCAAGCCTTTTCATACTGCAGACCACTTAAAATGGTGTCCACAAGATTATCTCCAGACACAACCAGGCCCCCGCCCAATCCCACACCTTCCCTGCACCACTCTGTTGTTTGGTTACACAAATTAACATTACATCTGCAAAGGAGATAAGCATAGTAAAGAGACTCGTTTTTTAATACAATTCTTTTACATTGGGTTACAACCTTATTTAGTGATGTGTGCTCTTTACTGCTCTCCCTGGATATATGACTATTAGTAATGGATCACCCTCATTGTACTAGGCACTAAAGTTACTTGACACTGATTCTGCCATTCTGTGTGTTCCCTACCCCTCCAATTTTAGTGCCTCCTAAATTTGATTGTGTTAAATTTACAGGGAAACTCTTGATCAAGACATACAGGATACAAAAAGGTGCCTGAATTTTTTTAAGTTAAGGTTGCCAAAAAGCCAGCACAAACTCTAAGAGTTCTTGATTAACTTACAACTAAACAGGAAGCTTTACTGCTGCAAGACCGACAGACAGTCACAGTGGTGAAGCGTAACAGCTTTGTAGGCCACTGCCCTCTGCACACCTCCAGAGATCTATGGACCACAGTTCAAGAACCTTATGCACTCCCTTATTAAAACTGATGTATATACATTGTAGCTACAACTACTGTGCTCCCTCCTCTTTTTGTGTGCACCTTTTTGGGATGAAAGTGGAGAACATTCGACTGCCAAAATAATTAAGATGATCTCTACATCTATCAGAACATGCCCAATAACTCATTCCCCACTCACAATTACACTTAAAAATAATAATGCAGTCCAAATCCGTAACAGACAGGAAAACAACTCTGTTCCAAAATCTGAATTTCCTGGAGAGTACTATAAAGCGTTCTGAATATATTACCAGTTTTATTTTCTTTCCTCATTCAGAATTCATCTTGCAGACCCACCAGTAGCTACAGCATCTAAATGTTTTAAACCCACTACAAATCATGGGTATTTAACCCACGTGCAAGAAAGCATATCGATCTAGTTTACTTAGGTGTTTATTTTATATTTACTTAACTGATCCTTTTCTGATGGGGACATTCAACACACAATCCCAATGAGAACGTATCGCTAAGCATTGGTCCTCAGTTGAGAATATAGCCACAAGTGCTTGGCACATACATTTCCTGCTATAAATAATAGCTTACATTTTGGGGTCTTTACAAGTATAATTTCCGTATAGTAACTGATACTGCTTTTTTTGAAATAAGAAATCTAAGGTGTTTTTACAGTTCCCAAATGAGTGAAAAGCTATGATAAGCTTTTTTCCATGCAATGACTTTGCCAGTTGCTTTGCATGCTGGACAGAGAGCTGAGAAGCTTTTGTGCATTTAAGAACCTAAAGTGGTTTCAAAGTGTGCCCTGTCTATAAAATCATAAAATCCTGTCATCTGTAAATTCTTAACAAAACCAAAACATACACAAACTCACCTATCTGGTGCACTGACTCCTGAAAACTAGCTATTCAACATAGCTGTAATTCCTGAGAACGGCCTATGTGACACAGAGATGTAAATCAGCAGACTCCTTGCTGTTTTGCCACCAGATTTTGAGACCGAACAGTATTTCTCAGGCAGCAAGACTCCCACTCCAAAAAAAAAAAAAAAAAGGAAATACAAGATCCATTCAAAATCACTCAGCATTATGCTTGGATTCTGTTTTTTGGGGTTTTGGGGTTTTTTTAATTAAAAGTATGGCAGTTTTCCTTTGTAGTTTTCCACATTTATTTAATCTAATCCACTGTATTTTTGACATTTCAAAATATTCCTTAGGAGCCCAGTATTTTGTGCACTTTTTGGGATATTTGGGGGAAGTGCTGCGTTTTGGGGAGGCTGCAGAAATGCCTGACTAAAACTTACTAAAGCCTTATTTGGTAAATGACTTTCATTATTTGCTTTAGAGAAATCTGTGCTTTGCAACTGTACTAGCTAAGATTCTGCTCAAATAAACTGTGTAAGGAAACAGTTACCAGTGGTGCAAAGTCTGTCTCCTCGTTCTTGGATAAAAGGAGATCTGTCTATAGTTAGCACTAAAAAGTAAGACCACTTCAGTGTTACATTTTTGTACGGCTTCCTCTTCACTGATTACCCTAGTTTTTCTTGAATTCCTCTAAAATTTAAGTTAAAACATCAAGGGCTTGGCTCATACCCAAGAAAATTGAGTGAAGGCTGAAATTTCCTTAACTCACTTCATTTTGCCAGAAAATTGCAATGTACTGTTATATTGCAGGTAAGGTCACCCACTGCTTTGAATAAGAGGGCCATAACATCTGTATCACTTAGACCAGTGGTCCCCAAACGTTTTATGTCACCGTTACCTGTAATGTAATCTGTCTGCCTCACCCGGGCCACGGCCGGGACTGCGAGATGGGGCCTCGGCTGGGGCTGGAGTGGAGCTGGGTGGCGTTCCCTTCCCTGTCCCCAGGGGGGGCTAGTCCAGGCCTGGAGCAGAGCCAGGGCTGCGGCTGGGACCGCGAGATGGGGCCTAGACTGGAGAAGGAGCGGAGCTGGGTGGTACTCCCTCCTGGGACCATGAGATAGGGCCTCTGCTGGGGGCGGAGCTGGGAGTGGGAGTGGAGCCATGGCTGGGGCTGGGAGCTGCAGGCAGGCTGGGGCCACGGCCGGGAGCAGAGTCCCTCCCCGCCCCATGTGGGGGCTGGCCTGGGGCCTCGCCGCACCCCCCCCCAGAATGTTCCTCCACGCCCTGCCCCAGGAATGTTCCTCCTCTCCCCGCTAGGGGAGCACGTACTACAGTTTGGGGTCTACTGATCTAGTTAATATAATATTTTTACTGTTAATATTAGCCTAGGAAAATATTTCCCAAGAAAGTAAGGGGTGAACAACTTAGTCTAAAACCAGTCATTTCCGTTCTTCTGCCCCCTCAATGTTCCCTACACACCTCCTTTCAATTTGAGTACAGTATGATTTTTGCACTTCCTCATCTTCAAGGCACTCCTCAATGAGTCCATTTAGATCCTTGCCTCCTCATACATCTCCCACCTCCACTCCCTCAAGACCAGGCGAGACTTTCTTCTTGTCTACTGGTATCTCCATGCCAGCTGTCATGGCTAGTATAGTCTGCCAATTAACATATGTCAAGCTTCTTCCATCATCTTTTTGAACCAAAAAGAGGAATATGTAGTATTACATTAATGTGCTCAGCCCTGTATAAGGCACACAGATAGTCCTTGCCTCAGAGAGCTCACAGTCTAGAAGACAGACCTAAAGGAGAAGATACACTGAAGAATCTAGATAAAAGGGTCACCTCAGATTTACGGTTCCTTAAATCCAAAACCTGCAACAAACACTGTGCGGGAGAAGCCCTGGGCCCATGCAGAGCCCCTCAATTTTTGTGGGGCTCCTCACAGATATCCACTCATATGGAACAACTTGCAGGACTGGGGCACTAATAATGTGGTTTTTATGTGTGGGCTGAATGAGGGGGCTGGCAGCCTAGCATTAGGAGGCTGTTCCATGCAAAAGAGGCAACATGTAAGATAGCACAAAGATGGGAGCTGGACTGACACACAAGCTCCATTTAGCACACCAACCTCACTGATCACACACCACCCTGTCTGCCTAACACTACATCTACACTAGGAAAACAAAACATTTTTATACACGTCCTTTAACTCTAATTAAAATCCTAATGTAGACAGCAACTATAAGTTAGCTGGTCAAAATAAACCCTGAGGGAGCAGCCTAAGGTTTACATTGACCAACACACGTTTAAAAAAAAAAATCAAAACTGCCTTGTCTACATTAGGATTTTAATAAATGTCAGCTGGCATGTCAAAAAAAAGACCACCTTTTATTGTAGCCAAGACCTAAATGACACTTTTCTGTCTTGTAGATTACTGTACCTACGTATGCCTTCAATACGGAAGCGTCTTAAGACAGCAATTCTATTCTTTGCCTAGCACACCAACCAACATAAGGCACTTGCTACTTTCTACTTTATATTGGTCCATAATACGCTTTTTTTTTTTATTTTTCAGTTCTGACACTGAAATAAACCAGCTTCATTAGTAAGTTTCAGTTAATTTGAAAACTTCACGCACTAGGATAATGCTGCGGCTGCAAAGAAATGTTTATTTTAAAAATAAAAAGGATAAACGTTCCCATTGAACTTAGATTTATAATCAAGTTTTTACACAACCTGACTACAGTGGCAAATGTGACCCAACAGCACCTGTTTAACAAGAATCATTTCTATTACTAAGAAAAATAAAAGGTCATAAGTGTATATTACTAGGGGAGGGGTTGGTCTTCACTCTCAGCCTGTATTAGAGATTGGTCTGACACTTTATTCTGGCCTTAATAGCCCTGAATTTTGGAGAAGCCTTGAGCCAAATCTGAACCTGCGGATGCAGAGGAAACAGGGATAGTTACAGAAAACAGTAACTCCCAAAAGGCAGAGTGAATAAAAATCAGTGATTTTAAAAAAATCTGATTTTTTAAAATTTAAATCAGATTGTTTTGATAAAATGCTTTTTGAAGAAAAAACATCTAAAAATAGTTTTAATTAAGCTACATTATAGCTCAAAGATATCTCATCATGGAAGAGGGATTACAAATTCCTATTCTACAGTATGAGACAATATATTCATGTAATGTTTAAGAAAAGTTTTGTAAATGAGTTCCAATAGTTCATGAATTAGGAACCCAATTTCATGGGCTTCCAGGGGCTTCTGTATAGATTATTTAGGTTAAGCTTTCTATCTACCCAACTGCACTCAGTGCTCCGTCTAGAAGATACCATCAGAGATGCTTAGGTTTGCAGTTCTCAAACTGTGGATATGTGTCTCCAGAGATAACATGCTTGTTAACAGCAAAAATGTTTTAAAATAAATAAATATATAGAGGTGAGAAATAACAGACCTCAACCCTATTGTCCCTCTGCAAATTTGTGTACACAAAGTCAATCCCTTACTTCTCTCTAAAAGTGCAAAGTTTCAAAAAGTTCAAGGAATAGAAGATTATTGGGGGCGAAATAGATCTGGACAAGAAGTAGTCTGGAGATAAATATGAGAAGAGAGGGACAGGCAGTAGAAACAACAAAAGGGAAACTGTTTGAGCAGCATATTCCAGAAGTCTTGAGGTCTTTCTGAACATAGTCTTCATTGATTTGAGATCTACCATACCATTCTCTCACTAGAAGGGAAAACCTATAATGGCAGCAGGCCGTAAGAGACCACCAGTTTGAGACTATTCTAATAAAGTTCTTCTATCTGTGGGTAAGACAGGCATGCATGCAAAATGCGAACAGTGCAACAAAGAAATGCAAGGCCCGAATGAAACATCATGAAAAGTGTTCCCTCTCAGGAGGAAGCTGTGTTGAAGATGATGAAAGGAACACGTCTGAACATGCAGGATTTTCAGGTTGGTAAACCTTTTTATTTCATACGTCTTTCTTAAGGACTGCCTGTCTTCCTTCTGAACTATTCTTGAATTCTCATGTTTGAGCAAAAAATATAGTTGTTACTCTATGGTACTATAATTTTAGATGCAGTTGTGATAAAAAATAAATAGCTGAAATAGGCAGATCTTCCTTTTACAATTTCACCTTTAAAGTAGTACTGAGTGTCAATGTAATGAGTAATACTAAATGAGCAGTATGGTAATAATAATTAAATAACGGCATTGACTTATTTTGTTTAGGAGAATCCATCCTCAACATACAGGAGTCTGAAGACTATCTACCTTCAAGATCACCATCATTTTCTATAGTTTCAGAGTTATCTGCCAATGATAGTGTTTCAGTCACATCATGTTGGTCACATAGCCACAGTATATTTATCACCTGTAGCAAAAAGAAAAAAAATCTCCATCATCCAGAAACCACCATAGGTGGTGATCAAGTTTGTGATAAGAACCAGCAGATTACAAAAAAAAAAGTTAACTGATGAAAAAGTTGCCCAATTTGTTTATGCAACAAACTCCTTTCCATATGACTGAGAACCCACACTTCATTAACATGGTTCAGTCATTAAGACCAGGATACAGTTCACCCAACAGAGCAGATGTCGCAGGCAAATTGCTGGATACAGTGTATGAAAGAGAAACTGAGCAGTGTGCAAAAGGTCTAAAGGGTAAAATTATTAACCTGAGTCTTGATGGGTGGGAGCAATGATCCTATTGTATGTACTTGTGTGGTGACAAAAGGGAATGTCTTCCTTACAGAAACAATTGATACATCAGGAAATGCACACACAGCAGAATACTTACAAGAAGTAGCAATAAAAGCTATAACAAACAAAAATTCAAAATGTCTAGTATGCAGCTTGGTCATAGACAATGCTGCAAATGTATCCAAGATGAGTAGAAATTATTTAGAAGAGAGTCCCAAGCCCATATGGTTGCAGGGCTCATTTGATGCACCTCGTAGCCACATACTTCAGTGTTCCAGAAATAAAGGCTAATGTTGTTGAAATTGCAAAATACTTCTGTAACCACCATTTTGCAGCAGCTGCTCTGAAAAAAATGTGAGGAACCAAGCTAATTCTCCCACAAGACATGCGATGGAACTCAGTAGCAGACTGTTTTGAGCACTATATCAAGAATTGGCCTAATCTGATGACAGTCTGAACAAAATTATGAAAAAATAGATGGCACTTGTCACAGCCAAAGTTCTCACCACTGGGCTTAAGAGAAATGTCGAACACATGCGGAGTACCCTGAAGCCTATTTCTGTAGCCTTGAACAAAATGCAGGGAAATAGCTGTTTTATTGCTGATGCTGTTGGAATTTGGAAGGAAGTGGGTAAGATCTTAAAAAGAGAAATATGCAATGACAGAGTTAAATTACAAGCATTAAAAAAACAAATGGGACAAGCACTATCTCCAGCTCACTTTCTTGCAAATATTCGCAATAACTTGGTACCAGGGTCAAACCTTAACTGCTGAAGAAGAGGAGTTGGCTATGACATGGACATCCAGCAATCATCCCTTCATAATGCCAACTATAATAAACTTCAGAGCTAAGGGTGAGCCATTCAAGAAATATATATTTGATGATGATGTTTTAAAGAGTCACACCAGTGAACTGGTGGAAGTCACTCAAGCACTTGGATTCAGAGACTCTTGAAATGATAATCTCACTTTTAACAGCAGTAGCTTCTTCTGCCAGTGTAGAAAGAATATATTCTTCCTTTGGACTAATTCATTCCAAATTGAGAAATCATTTGGGACCTGAAAAAGCAGAAAAGCTTGTTTTTCTTTTCCAGATTATGAACAAACAGGAAAATGAAGGTGAAGACGACCAAGTTAGCTACAGAAGCCAACATTTTAAGTCACAGTCAATTTAATGTTTGTGAGATTTTTTTAAAAAAAATATTTCATATAACTATTTTAGTTAAAAACAATTTTAACAAAAACAAACCTGATTTTAAAATACTTGAATGTTTAAATTGGAAAATTCATATGCTTGTTTTGTTAAAATATTATACATTTGCTGTTGAAGAAAAATAATCCAGAATACATAATGTTGTTTTAGTTAAATAAAACAATTTAAATGTCTGTCTGGTGATGTTCTCCTCCTAATACAGTATGGCAAGAAAATCCTCCAAATACTAATAATTAACCTGTTGAATTGGAGATATTTATGAAGTCATTGGGAGGTGAACTATCTGCTTCAATTATCTTTGGTAAATGAAATAACCAATCATTCATTTTCTGACATAGCTATAAAACTAATCTGAAAACTTTTCAAAATAAATCCACTTTAAAAATGTATCGTGCATATCTTCTAAAAATGAAACCTACATCTATCTCTGAGTTGTGAAGAATATGTATTAAGGTTATAACAAACCAACAATGCCCTTTTATGTAGAAATCCATAATTAAATCTAGTCTTCCTGACTAGTGATTTAAATCAATCAACATTTAAATCAATCCACCAAAATGTAAGGATTTTGCAAATGGTGCCCCCATGATTTATTTTTATAATGAGCAAATATATAATTAAAACAAAAGACACAGATATGAAGTGCATCATGCAAAGACTAAATAACCAGGGTTCAGAAACAGATGGTATCGGCGTAGAAGCACCTCTCTGAAGCCTTGTTCTCATGAATCTTAGTTTTTATTTTAAAAAAAATGAGAGTCTCTTAGCTGTTATTATGAAGAAGTTCTCTGTTTATAGTTTTTAGGTAATCGGATACAGTTTGCCTGTGTGAATCTACAAGGAGCCTGGAGCAACAGCTCAGAGAAGTGTGAACTGCCCCATCCAACTAAAGAATTAAATTACTATCACTGGACATCTGAGTTAAGTGTCAACATTGTTAATAGTTTTATTCCTCACGTAAGAAAGGAGAGAGAGGATCACAGATCTGGAGTTTACTGAGTGACATGTTATTTTGGTGCCACCAGTGGGTAACATCTGGGATAGACCACCACTCCTTCTCCTTAAATCAAAGAGCCTAGTCCAAGGAACCTATAGCAGAATCCACTGGCATATTCAAAAATTCTATGGCCTGCAGGAACCACTGATCTAGTCTGACCTCCTGCTTGACACAAACCATAGAACTGCCCCAAAATAAATTTCTGTTTGAACTAGAGTATATCTTTTACACAAACATCCAGTCTTGATTTTAAAATGTTGGTGATAGAGAATCCACCACAAGCCTTGGTAAATTCTTCCAGTGGTTAAATTACCCTCATTGTTATAGATATATGCCCTATTTCCAGTCTGAATTGGTCTGTCTTCAACTTCCAGACTCTGGATCTTGCTATAGCTTTGTCTATTAGATTGAACACCACAATCAAATATTTTCCCCAAGTAGGTATTTATGAACTGATCAGATTATCCCTTAACTCTCTTTTTGTCCAGTTAAACAGGCTGAGCTCCTTAAGTCTATCACTACAAGGCATATTTCCAATACTTTAATCATTCTCTCCTCTGAAGCCCCACCAAGGAGGAGCAAAGCTCAAAGACTCCAGTGGAGCTCAGAGAGCACACATAATTTGAACGTCTGTACAATCTACAATGAGTGGTAACTAATTTTGGCAACTCACATGGGAGTTTATTTGTAGGTAAGAGTATGGAAAAGTACCACCACTTCCTTGCCACATGACCCCAAAAACAAGCACCCAAAAAACCTGCTTATTACCTTCCTATACTACCTAGAACCACTGCTGAAATCTCAGGAGCTGGAAAGTTTGCATTTCACAGTCAACCTACACGTGCTTAGTACTATACTATACCGAGCACTATACTAAACTGAATGTTTAGTACTATACTGTTAATGCAAGCCCTAAAATTCGATATTTAAGAGTGATCAAGCTGGGCTGCCCAAACGACACATGGTTTGCAAGTTCTCTCTAATGCAGTGATATTTTGCTACTAATTTCTCGACAAATAAGAACTTGATGCTACACTGAAGTGTTTGAATCTGTCCTTTATTATACAAGACATATCAGGTTGCACCACTTCCAGGTGAAAGCCTGGGGACAGAAGATCACTCAAAGAGAACAAGGACCCACCCCGAAATCAGCAGTCATTTAAAAAATATTAGAGATGTGAACAAGCTTTAGAACTGAGCCTCAAAGCAAGGGATACGAAGGCTGCCTCTAGAAAAAATATATTGTACATTTATTTCAACTAGCTTTCACAGTTACTTCTCTGAATAGTATTTTTTCTTCTTCAAAATATGAAGATTCACTGCATTGGCTGGACAGTTTTCTTTCCATTTGAAAAAGGATCTTCTTGTTGTTGGACTTGGGCCCTGACTGATTCCCCAGAAAAGTTGAAGTGTTCTAAAATAACTAGACTCTTATTTCTATTTAACTTATCTGTTGTTTTCTGAGAAAGTACTAAGATTACAATCTGAGCCAGATTCTACCACTCATTCATGTTGCATAGCATCTTACTCCATGAGTAGTTCTATTATCTTTAAAGAGCCAGATTGTGATATTCCTACTCATGTTAAATAGTACCTTATACCATGAGGAGTTCCAAAGAAGTCAAGGGGCAACTTGTGAAATAAAGTACTAGTCAGTGGAAGTAAGATTTCCACTTATTAGAGAATTATTTAATTCACAGTATCTACATTCAAACTACTCAAATAAAAGGCAACCACTTCTCTTTTATACAGCACTGTGTATGTCAGCTGAAAGTTCCTGTCTTGGTCTGTATACACTTGCTTTTTTAAAACAGAGACAACCACATACAGCTTAAAACCAGAAGATCACTTTTAATTACACAATCAAAAATGAATAATTAACACAGAAGTTGGTGTGAAAGACATGTATGTATCCCTCTCAGTGATATTTTGCAATCTGTACAGAAAATAGCTTTTTAATGCCTCAAGATGTGATTAATACATCCTGATCTATGAATCTTTGTTTTCGCTCTCTAACTGCATATTCTATGTACTGCAGCATCACTGAAAACAATATATTTTATGTTAACAGGTGGCCCTGAAGACTCCCTTAAAGCTGGCATGGGAAACAGCAAGCATGAGTCAGATAAGATTGTACTTATTAAAAACATTAATGTTGCAAGTTTAAGTATTTTAACTTGAGCTAAGTTTACTACCAGGACTTCTGAGGATAATGACTCCAATCTTTCTGAAATGGTTAGAGAAGGGGATTCTGCTTATGCAAGCAAAAACACACCCATTTAAACAGGTATGCTGCTACACCAGCCCACCTCAGCTCAAGACTAAAAGCAAGCTGCAAAATACTGTGGCCAGCCTAGTATTAATGTACTTCTTGACATGCCACGTTTAAAATATTGATTCATTTTTTGTAATGACAGGACCATGCGGTGTGACCAATGAAGTTATTCTGAGTATTTGTATATTCCATTATAACTATATTTGAAGTTATTCTGGATATTTGAAGCAGCCATTCATATTCCAGGTCAGATATCCATGTGTGTACATACATAGGCATGCTCAAACTGGGATTGTCATGAAAGTTGCACTTTCACATAAATTTGTGCACCTATATGATAAAATGGGCATTACAACAGAATGCTTGTTTAGATGAAATGTTTAATCCGATTTAGGCCAGAAAAGCTCAAATTGTCATAAGGCAAAATGAAAATGTCATTTTAATGCATTCCTAGGTTCTTAAATTAGAAGGCTGGAGGACTTAGTTTGAATAGTGATTCCAGGCACGTGACGTACTGAAAGGGAACATGTTGGAGACTTTACATGACATGGATTTCTCATACAAGTCTTCCAACTTATGACATTGGAGAAAGATGTCCATATTATTCTGTAAAATAAATATTGGCATCAAATTCTAAGAATACAAGAAAACCCATGTATACCTACAGGAAAACTCAGATAATACGAAGCACTATATGCAACTCCAAAAGGTACCATAAATACAAAAGTAGGGCTTGTTTGGCTCCAGAATAAACAGCAGAGTGCCTTCAGATATACACTGCTGTTGATCCTGCAGAATCCTATGAGAAAAAAATGTGTTTTGAAATATTTCTCTTTTCTTTTATTACGGAAGAGCACAATATGATACTATAATCACTGTGGAGACAGGCAACACCCTGACTGAGTAGGTCTTGGGATTAAGATACTTCTGGATATTTTTCCTATGGTAAATTGAATGCAACTAATTAGATGAGTCTACACAGTAACACATGGACTGTCTCTTGCACTTCTCAACTGTTGGGAATGGGCTACATCCACCCTAACTGAATTGGCCTCGTTAGCACTGACTCCCCACTTAGTAAGGCAACTCCCCTCTTTTCATGTGCTGTATATTTATAGCAGTTTTCTGTATTTTCCACTCCATGCTTCTGATGAAGTGGGTTATATCCCACGAAAGCTTATGCCCAAATAAATTTGTTTGTCTCTAAGGTGCCACAAGGACACCTCGTTGTTTTCACTACCCATTCGTATATCATAGAATATCTGGGTTGGAAGGGACCTCAGGAGGTCATCTAGTCCAACCCCCTGCTCAAAGCAGGACCAATCCCCAATTTTTGCCCCATATCTCTAAATGGCCCCCTCAAGGATTGAACTCACACCCCTGGGTTTAGCAGGCCAAAGCTCAAACTACTGAGCTATCCCTCCCCCCATACATTGAAGAGGAAATGCCCGGTCATATGTTGGTGGTTTGAATGGAATAAATGGGCATGAGATTCTGAGTACCGCCAAATGTTAAGAAAGACTGTGCCACAAGCTTTAATCAGATCCCTTTTTGGATCTTTCTTGGGGCAAGCAAGCTGGAGATCAAACTTGCACAGGTATTATAAACCAATGTGTTAAGCAGACAAGATCATATTGTAATAAAGTTTCTGGTATTTTTATAGTACTAGGGCGATGGCCTTATTTGGATGATTTTAAATTTAAAGTTATCACACTATAGTCTATTTTATAATTCAACATTAAGCAACCTCTGTTTTCCAAATCCCTGCTGAAAATAAACTTCTTCCACAAAGCCTGTGAAGGTTGATCCTTCTGAAGATATCAGCACTGTCTTACATTGTTTTCTACCAGTATATGCTGAATTGTTTGTCTGAATTAGATTGGATCTGTGGAGTAGGGGAAGAGATCCTTACTGTTTGTTTGGCACAGACCAGAACAATGGCATTTTAATAATATGTTCTAATGAAGATCTTTGGGCATAAATTTTGGGGAAAACCTTATAGTTTAACATATTTAACATTAATTGGGAATGCTCTGGAAAACTGAAGTAGAAATAAGTGGCTCTCATTTGTTAGGACTTTAATCTGCCTACTCAAAGTTTCTCAATACCGAGCAGATTTTGTAATGTTATATTTCAGTATATCATCGGCATCTGAGCAGAGAGGAATGAATGTCTTCGCCATTTATATAAATGAATCTACCATTTATGCCCCCCTATCCTCCACACCACCACATTACTAGCATTATGGTATCCCGCTTCTTAATATTAAAATGTGATTTTATGGACTGAACCCGCAAAAGATGATCTGCATGCACTGCAGCCACCACAGAACTACCAGAGATTATGAGCCAAATCGTGGTCACATTCACTACCATGGGACTAGGCTATAATGCAGTTTACATTGTCCTTTGGTGTCAAAACTGAGGTGTGCACTTCAGTACTCTTCTGAAGTTTCATCTCCAGTTTTTAAATCTGCTATACATCCTAAACATATAATATATATCACGTTATCCGAAGTATACCACTATCATTTCACAATTTGTGACATTATACCAGTTATTTCAATTGACTGACAGGGAACATAATTTCAAGTAGATCTTATCTTTACACTTCCTTGGTGGTTCCAAGTGATAAAAATCAATTCAGATATATTGACGGAATCCTACAAAATCTCGGATTTGAATGGATTAGATGATGTGAAGGTGAAGTGTTATTGCTATATCCACTTTTTTTTAAAATACAGAGATTCAAGGGGTTGGGTTTATGACACGGGTGGACAGGAGAAAAAGATTATCACACTTTTTAGAACAGATATATGCACGTATTTAAAAATGGTTTCATAATTGAGAATATGAGCTACAGCAGGGGTGGGCAAACTTTTTGACCCGAGGGCCACATCTGGGTATTGAAATTGTATGGTAGGCCATGAATGCTCACAAAATTGGGGTTGGGGTTCAGGAGGGGGTGAGGGCTCTGGGGTAGGGCTAGAAAAGAGGAGTTCAGGGTGCAGGAGGGGGCTCTGGGCTGGGGTGGGGGTTGAGGGCTTTGGCAGGGGGTGTGGGTTTGGGGTGAGGCTGGGGATGAGGGGTTTGGGGTCCAGAAGGGTGCTCAGGGCAAGGACTGAGGGGTTCAGAAGGCAGGAGGGGGCTCAGGGCTGGCAGGGGGTTGAGGCACGGGAGACATTAGGGGTGCAGGCTCCAAGCGGCGCTTACCTCAAGCAGTTCCCAGAAGCAACGGCATGTCCCACCTCCGGTTCTGGCATGGCCAGGCAGCTCTGCGCACTGCCCCGTCTGCAGGTGCCGCCCCTGCAGCTCCCATTGGCCGCAGTTCCCAGCAGACAAGGCAGAGCCCCCTGGCTGCCCCTAAATGTAGGAGCCGGAAGGGGGACATGCCGCTGCTTCCAGGAACCAGAGTGCGCAGAGCAGCCCTCGACCCTGCTCCCTGGCTGGAGCAGGGCAAGCCCCAGACCCTGCTCCCCAGTGGGAGCTTGAGGGCTGGATTAAATCGGCTGGCGGGCCGGCTGTGGCCCACGGGCTGTAGTTTGCCCACTCCAATCTACAGTCAGATAGGAAAAGTGGTGCTATATGAAACTGATAGACTTTATGGCCAAAGGGAAGGAGTAAGTAGGACTTTGCACACTACAGGTCCTCTTGGTGGAATACTTTTTTCCAAGGGATTATTCTAATCTGTAACTTATCTTGCTAAACTGTTTGTGGATGAGAAAAGAAAAGGTATTAGGAAAAGCTGTAAAGCCTCTTCCTAAACGTCCCATTCATACTCCTAGATCACATTCACTATTCCTCGCGTCTTTTATATAAGCATTTCTCCTCAAGCAGATCCTGGTCTATTACCATACTAACAGCTAAGCAATTTAAATAGATGGGCAGGCAGTACCCTTCCTATGATTTAAAGAATAGCTGGAAGTGCAATTCATGCACGATTCACAGCAAGAGCTGGATTTATGTTGGCATGTACTAGCATGCTGCAGGATTTAAACTAGCATGGATTTTTTATGGTTAATACTAATAGGTTCGAATACACTTACTTTTATCTGTGGAAGGATTGCTCACAGTCAGTTTGGAATTTTACATGAGGTTTTTGTGTTTTTTTACAGCTTCCTCTTATTTCACCCCCAAAGCAACAAGTAAATGGTAGTCCCAGCAAAAGCAGCAGCAAACATATCCCAGCTGTTTGCAGCCAAAGCTTCCTCATTTCTCTTTTTCACAATAACGAGCAACGACAAGAGGGCTGTTATTTTACAAGCAGTAATTCATGTAGAAACTGGCTGTACCACACATATTCCTCATCACATGTAAATTGCATCACAAAACTGGAATAATATTTTTTTTTTTAAAAAGAGAGAGACTCTCCACTTGCCCTGTCAAGGTTTTGAATCGTTGCCTGGATGGAAGAGAGGCTTTGGATACCACCAAAATTTTCCCAACAATTCAATTCTACTGAGGACAAGCATGATACCCTGTTGAGTGTCTATTAAGTGCGCTTTTAACCCAGTACAGGGCTTTATCTGTCCAAACCTTTGTCCTGTAACACTTATCACAGCTTGGAAACTTCCAGGAAACATTACTACTCTTAGATGTTACTGGGAAAAGATTTTATACCCAACTTAAATATCTTAACTTATTTGATCATGAAAATTCCACATGTTCCAAGGACCAAATTACTCTTACAGATACCTACATGGCCTCATTATTGTCAGTGGAATTTCAAGGTTATAAGCCAAAGTGAATTTGTCTCCATATTTCTGTGGTCTACTTTACAAAGGTGCTGAGCATCTGCAACTCTCACTGGCTTCAACTGGAGATGCGGGTGCTCCACACATCTGGAGGTCAAGCCATCGGTGGTAGATTTAATAAAATACAGCATATCATACAGATTTAATAAAACTGCTAATCAACTTGTATTCCACAAACAATGAAACAAACCACGCTAGGATGATACCTATTTCTTAATATGTCATTTAAAATTTAAACAGCATGTTCATATTCACCTAATTAAAAATTATTATCGTAGCTTTATAGCTAATGTCCTCAATGGCTAAAAAATTAAGTTTGGCACTACACATGTTCAAATTCTAGATTTCAATTTTCTGGAATCTTAAAATGACAAGAGATCATAAATAAATGAACCACATGTAAAATTTCAGTCTGCTGAATAGTAACTCCTTTGCATATAAACACAGATCACCCAATACTGAAGTTATATTTATATGATCTACGAGTGCTATCAGAATTAGTTTATACTATAGAGATAAAAAGTATAGCCATAAACCAATGGCAAAATCTGCTGCCATCTTTTTAACTGTATACATTCTGTTAGCTTTTAAGAAGTGGAATACTGGCCAGGTTCATCAAGGTATACATTATTTTCTTTTTAAATTAAATGAATGGTATTGGTTTGTAAGCATTTGTGTAATTAAACAGACCCCAATATCAATAAAACGGTTAAATTTCTAAAGCAGATATCAGAGTTCTCAAATCATGAGTCAAAACACAACAAAAAGTGACCTGATAATTGTACCTGCACTAATGCATAAGTTTGTTTATTCTTTCACTTCGGCAGAGAAGAGACCTTGTAGGAAATATAAGCATCTCAACAAGCACTGATTTTAGTCAGTTATCCCCTGACAAATATCACAGGCATAGGTTCTCAAAACACATCACCTCTGTTTCCAAACTACTGATACCTGCTTTCTTTTTAAAATCCTAGGAAATGTATTTAAAAAAACATTATTTAGGTTGCAAAGTTAAGAATTCAAAAGTAAGGAAGCGCACATTTATAGTTGCCCATGCAACTGTAATTTGCCCCCCCCTTGCACAAATGCATTATGATGCAGTCTTTAATTACATGATCAGATAAATACTTCATCCTAAGTGATCTACTGTGCCTCAAAAACTGTATTTTAAGCATCGAAGAACAGTCAGGAATCAACTTAGCATAAAAGGCAATTTACATCTTATAATTACTATAGTGTTTCTAAACATTAACCAAAATTTAACTCTTATATTTTCAGTCTGTTAATTTGAATTTGTTATGATTCTGATTCATTATGGCTGCGAAATACAAAACAATTTTACTCAAAAGGTAACATCTTAAATGCCAAATTCCTTTGGTTTTTTTTTTTACAGTGGCCATGGGATCACGCAGTGACACTGTGGAAAGGAGGCTCAGATACCACTGTGATGGCTAGCCTTATAAAAACCTAACTCAATATCTGGTGCCTAATCTGAGATTCCATGAAGGAGCCTGATCTTCAGAGGTTGAGGCTCACCATTTTCTGAAATTCGGCCCCTATATGTTGTCTCAAGTTAGGCACTCAAAATCACTGTCACTTCTGACAAGTCTTGACCTAGGTCAGTCCCTATGGTGCTCTCCCAGAGCATCTTGTCTTCTCGTCCACACAGGCTATATTTTAGACTAACAGACAATTTCTGAGTTAACTCTGAGTCTACATTGGTGTAAATTAACTCCACTGACTCCACAGTTATATTATTATAAATGAGAGCAGAATTTGGCCCTGTTTTCTTTGGAGACAAATGTCTCATTCTGTGCTGGCACTAAACAAAAGTAATCACTATATAAATTAGAGATCAATTTTAACCTTAAATGTTTTTTTTTCCAGTCCTGAATTAGAATATGGGGAAGATGACCCTTTAAACTATTCTCCTGACCTGAAGAAGAGCTTTGTGTAAACTTAAAAACCTGTCTCTTTCACCAACAGAAGTTGATCCAATAAGATATGTTACCTCACCCACCTCCTCTCTCTAATCTCCTGTATGTTTTATAGTTTAGTGAGAGATACCAGTTTTGCATGTGTGTTATGAGTGAGATTTACATTATGCAAAAAAAAAAAAAAATAATAATCAAAAAAATCATGGGGCTTGCACGTGACTTCAAGACTCCAGCCATTTTTAAAAGCTCCTCCATTTTTACTAAGGTTTACATTACATAAACTAACATGATAACAATCCAGTATGCCACCAGGAAGTACAAAACAAATTATCACCTTTAAAAAAGGACTTCAAAAAGGGATGTGCTTTAAATAGTGTTACAGTGAGCTATTCACTACACATACAAGCCAACCTGTGCGCCCCCACCCACGTTCCAACAGGAATCTTCTGAGTAGGCAGCAGCTTTAAAGCAAGCCAGAGAGAGCTGGCTAATGTTACATTTGCAGTTTCATTATTAAGCATGCAGTGACTGCATGGGATACCACAACCCCATAAGTACACCCTCTTCCTGCCCCCCCAAGAGAGAAGTTACCTTGTGCTGTACAATCTTCATACGCAAATTAGGACTGATTCTTGTATTACAGGCACTTAAGAAAATAGCAGCAACACAAACACAACAGAACAGGCACAGAAAGAAACAAGTATTTGGGACATACCATAACAGCAGTAACTGCTGGGGGAGTCAAGATGATTTTCTTCCTTCCTACACTCCCCACCAAGTCTTTGTCCCCTCCCATCCCCACCACCACACACACAAAACCCTTTGCTTTCGAACAAACTGTATTTCAGGGTACTGTAACACTTATACAAGCTATTCCAATTCTTTCTGGAATTAAAATATGTGCTCTCAACTGCAGTTCACAGTACTTGGTATCATCCAGCCAGTTCAGGAGATTGAGCAGGTTCCAGAAAGACAAGCAGGCAAGCCCAAGTAATCTTTCAGTTTATTTCTTCATAGAAATTTTAGGGCATTTTAATGATTTTACACACTTTAGGCTCAAAGTGTGAGTGGGTTTTTTGTTTTTGTTTTTTTCGTTATTTTAGTTTTTAAATGTAAACCAGTGAGCTTCACCCACCTCATGCATATTTTTCCAGAGCTGATCTGATTCTTAACCAATTTTTTCTTGCTAAAACTATTAATAACAATGCCATTTCTATTTTTTCCTACATATGGTACACCATGCTAAGTATCTCTTCAATGCATATCTACCCCGAGTTCAAATTGAGACCAAATTCTGTGACAACTAGCTACATCAAGACAAAAGTTCACTTGCCATCATCAGTCTTTCCATTTTTTTAATCTACAATAATTCGAAATTAGGCCAAACTGCAAAATTTGGAGCTGGGTTTGGTTATCCTACTCCTTTTTCCCCCCCCTGCAAAAATGCCCTAAGAAGTTCATCTCAGATCTGTTTAGGAACTCAAAACAAATTCCCTCTTGATTTCTAAGTCTTAGGGCAGTTTATATATGGGTCATACCCATGTGACTGCCAGGCTCAAAGGAGGACCAGGAACAATCAATATATTAAACCAGCGTCAAGAAGCAAAAGTCCTTGCGCTGTCCATTTTAGTTTTTCATTTACCACAGTACCAACATTATTTCTTTCACGTTTCTGCTCTGTTCTTCCTGCTTGCTATGAATTTTGAGTTCTTCCATATTTAAAAAAGTGAAATGATCACAATCTAAGGTGATTCAGGGTTTGTTTTTTAAATGGAAGAGTGGTCAAAAATTGGCCCGATAATAGGCATAAGAATCATGAAAGCCAAGACCTGATGATTGGTCATTACTTTTCCTTTATTAGTTTAAAACCAAACCTCCAGCGTGGCCTTGATTTCTGTTAGTGTCTCTGTTTATTTCATTTTGTTAAAAACCGAACAAAACGATTCTTAAGAGATTATAATTTAGCTATTTTTAAATTGAAGGCTCTGGGAAAGAGCCAAAAAGATATACAGGAGAGATTGGGGAGAACCAACATACAGGTATAGGAAACACTGCATTTTATATATACATACATATAATATATACACATGTAGAAATAAACATGTTGTAAACTAGAAATAGCTAAAGGGATTTAAAATAAAGGCTTGTAAATAATTCAAGGACTAGGTCAAATGATGAGTTAGTACCTTAGCAACATTTGGCAAGAATAAAAATCCTTGACTGTCACAAATGAAGAGTCTGGGAGCAGTATCCTAATCCATTTGCAATGGACAATTTTAGGACTGGAATCCTTTGTTCCCAGGTCAGGACTGGCAGAGTCATGGTGAGGAGAAACCAGTGTCAGGTCTAGCCTGTTTCTTAACTTGTCTATTAGACCCTAACTTACAGGTATTATGTTCACTTCCTTTTTAAAAAAGTGAATAATTCACTTGTAATCTAATTTATATTATCAATTAACTCAGAAATCCCATGGGTTCTTCATTTTTACTGTGACAAAGTGAATTTGCAGGCTGACCACCAGTGACTACAGGCTGAAGTCATTTAATGCATAACTCACAAGTACTTCCTAATTATGGTTAGGACAAACTGGGCCAGTGTACAACACAATGAGGGGAAGAGGCAGTTAGTTTTTCACCATTTCATATTAAGTTTTATGTATTTAAGGTTCAAATGAGTAATGATCTTTTTTTTCTATAAATTGCTCAGAGAAGGGGGTGCACAGATTGGATCAAAAATTGACAGGCTTTGTGCCGCTCTTTCACCCAACCTAATATATAATACAAAAGGCTTCACTGATTATAAAGCTATATTGAGTGCAGGTCACATGGGTCTGCATTCACTCAGGATCCCAGTAGGGTACTGTGTAGCACTCCCAAAGTAAAGCAAGAGAGGAAAGGAGGAGGTGTTTTTGGCTATTAAGTTTAACATCCCTGCTCAGCATAAAAATATGTATACTTCTGTTTTTGTAGACCCCTTTAGGATGCTAACAAAAATCAAACCTCAGGGGTTTTTTTTTGTTTTGTTTTTTTTTACTGATTATGCATGGTCACTCACTTATCTGGCCATTATTATTATTATTATTACTATTATTAGTTATTTACATTACCACGGCATCTATAGGCCTCAACCAGGATTAGGACCATTGTGCAATCATTGACACATGACTCTTTGTGTCACCAATTATCTGAGCATATATTTGCGGAACCAAATAGGATGTCTCAAAAACAAACCACATTCCAAACACTGCACAAGAAAACGCCAGTTAATTTCTTCCTTCCCAAGCATTCAGAAAAATCTCTGTACAAGTCATTCCAACTCTTTGACACAAACATCTTTTCCATAGGATCATTGTGGACCGTCACCCATTTTTAAAAATCTAGTAGTTTTTCAGGACTTGAAGAGGCTGATTGTTCTAGAAATATCACTGCATGTAGCCTTTAACTCAAAGTAATCCATTTTGAGAAACATCAGGTCTTTGAATTTCATTTTCATCAGGTTGCCTCCCCCCTCTCCAATTTTCAGGCAATGTGCACACCATCTTCACATCTACCTCCCCGCCTGCCCCCATGCGCCCAATCCTTTTCAATTTTAGTTTACTCTTTCACTCCAAAGCCTAGCTTTTTCTCACCCTACCCATCTTCGGCCTAATTTTTCCCATGTATCTCTCATGCAGCTTTAGAGCTGATTTACATATTTTTCTTTGGCTTTTTCTAGACGGACTCTTTTACAATAGTGCTTTGCAGTGCTGGAAGCATGTGCGCCAGCCTACTTCTTTAATCCCTTTCACTTTGCACCACTTCCAGGCAATAAGCGCCAGTCCCATAGCCTGGAAAGAACAGAGGTACAGGACAGTCACTAAAGCAGCAAGTCTGCCACTACACAGCATTTAAAGACATTTCATTCTAGATGAAAGAAGGAAATATTTAGTCAGCCATCTCGTGTTACACCAATGCTCAAACTGCAATCTGGAAGACCCAGATTCAAAAATCAGTCTCTGGATCTCCGGCTCAGCTGAAGGCCGAGTACAATATAAAGAAGATGCAATTAGTCTCTAGGGAAAGGCTTCTGCAGATTGTCATTGGCTATGCAGAAGTCAGCACGCTCACTGTCGTGGATAAAAATAACATACTGAAATGGCAGCTGTTCAGGAAAGGAAATGGGGATAGGATTCAAGGGTAGAAAAAATGAAACAGCCACAAATAAAAATATTCTTTATCACGTTTTACAAAATCTCATCAGGATTTTAACACTGAATTTAATAGTGAATCAATGCTATTTTCAAAATGCTTCTCGAGGATCCACCCCACCCAAAAAACAACAAAAACAGAAAACATTGCCTTGTTTGTACGCTTATTATTGCAAGCAATCCAAGAACAACTGTTACACTTATTCATAAAGAAACCCAAGATTAATAAATATAAGACTTGATCAGTAAGTAGTCAGAGAGAGAATAGATTTTGTTTAGTTTTACTGATTGTTATGCTGTAGACTTCAAAACCAAAACTACCACTGTTCTGTACAATATTATCAATATTACAATCCCAATATTAAGTCAGGCCATCACTTAAACATTCAGGGGTTTTCGTCAAAGCCTTAAGAGACAATGGTCCCAAAACTATGATTCCCAATCCCTAAACATCTTTCCCCCTCAGTTCTGAATTGGTCTGAAGACTTTAAAAGGCTCACTTGGTGTATTTTAATATTTTTCCTTATTTCTGGAGTGCATTGTGCTATGAAAGGAAGAAGTAACCTGACTTAGAATACTGACACTTAAGTCCTTATTAAATTTGATCAAAAAGAGTCAGAAGTGAGCAACAAGACCTATTAGATCACCTGGCCCAACTCCCTGCCAATCCCAGATTGTTTCCTACAGTATGTTTTCTACTGCTCTGTCCAGTCTATTTTTAAAGTCTCAAGCAATGGAACTTCCATCACTTCACATAGACGGACAATCCAAATTAGTTGAAAAACACTGCCCATGAAAAGTAACCCATATAAAACAAACTGCGTAACTATTTTTATGGATCAACTTATATAACTGCAGGTATTAAAATAGGACAGCAAGACTAAAATGACAACCACAACTCATCATATTTTAAGATTCTTACCTTCTGCTAATTCTTTTAAACATAGTCAAGCTAATTCTTTTTTAAAAGGCACACTCCTTAAAATCCTACAGCAAATAAACCACTGCACAAGCCTGCTAAGCTATAATAGTAGAGAACAGGGATTTATGTACCACAAGTTTCATGTAAGTAACTTAAAAATGTAGCCCAGGAAATACTACTTTAAAATGGAGTACTTATGGCAAGAAATTTAAAATGGAAGCATTGTCAAGGTAAGTATATTTTTAGGGCTATTAACCGTAAAACATCAAAAAAGAATATTATAGTTTAGAGTAACGTGTCAATATAGGTCAAGCACCTCACGAAAATACAGCAGAAAATTTCCCAGAACAATATCTGATTGATGTTGCTGTGTTCTGATTACGCAACAATACACGGCGCTTTAGACCAAATATAGATGATTGTGCACTGGGGATTAACAAATCAAGCTCAAGCAAGAATTAGTATGCATCAGAAATATACACTATTCTTTGCTGACATTTATTCCACTCTTTGAACACTTTTCACTTTAAAGTAAAGAACCATTTGAAAACCAAAGGACTTTTTCAGAGCAGTTAAACCAATCACAGTACTGTACAAAACTACCCTTAATTACTGAACATGACAATATAGCAACCTTACTTTGTTAGAAAACTAAATTTCCCTTAAAAGGTTCGTTTGGTCTGCAGCCACATCACTGTGAGCGTGTCAGATTTAATCAGCTAAAAATTGGATTGGGCCCGCCTAATAGCTGGATGAAAGGCCTCCAAGCGTATTCCAGGTACTCAATTTAAGTGGGACACTTGACTTAATACTGAACTAAGGCTCCATTATGATGCTACGGTATACACAGCGTACTGCGCTCTGATGGCATGTGGGGGTAAAAAACAAAAACAAAAAACAAAGCCTTTACAACTTGCTGTTATTAAAGAGTAGCAAACCTCAAGGGTTGTCCTGGAGTCTCCAGGAATTGAAGATTAATCTTTAATTGAAGATTTTGTCATGTAATGAAACCTCCAGGAATACATCCAACCAAAACTGGCAACCCTATTAAAGAGCCAATGGCACTGGTACCCTTCTCCCCACAGGGAAACTTTTTTGTTTTCATTTTTAAACTCAGTGGGAGTTTTGCCTACTTAGAACTCCATTGTAGTTTCAGTTGGAAAGTTATTTCCTGCACTAAATTGTCATGCAGCTGCATTTCACCCCAGATCTGGATGCATGAACTTTTAGTATACATCTGTTAAGTACTTTGGGATTGTACTAGAGGAGAAGTACTATTAAAAAGCAAATCACTTTCATTAATAACACAAACCTTGGTGTTAGGGGAAATTTATTTTTAAAGACTACCATAAATCTGTTTTAGTGGCCTCAGGTCAACAACAAAAATGAGCATAAACCTTGAAGTGGATAAATAAGAGTAGTCAGACAACTGTAACCCTGAGACTGAAATTGTAAGATTAGTGTTTAGCACTGACCTGCAATAAACTAAACTTCAGGGTTTTATAGCATGTGCTGCTTTTATTAAGCAATATATTAATGTGTATTAAAAGCATTTTCAGAAGACAGTTGTTTCTTTAGTCGAAATTCTCAGAACACTTTCATGGGGAGCTTAAAACTCATTTCTTTTTAAATCTTTCACTGGCAAAATATACCACTCCTATATATTTAAGGATTTCTCATTCCTAAGGGACAGCACAAGCCTGTTCAATCTTTACTCTGGAGAAAGTACTGCATCAGGAGAACCTTGTAATTCAAAAGGGAAACGGACATAATTACACAAGTGTGTGGCATAATCAAGGGAAAGACTACTTGAGACAAAGTTGTGATGAAACAGCTTAGTACTCATATTAGACACTGGGTTAGTTAAATAAGTACCGAAGACTTATTTTTGCAGAGACAGAAGACAGCATATGTGGCTGAAGAGGGAAAACACTGTCAAGTAGGTAGGTATGTTTTACCTATCTGAATAAGATTCCAGAAACTAGGAATTTAATTTTTACATGCTGCATGTTTAAAAAAATTCAACAATTCAAGCCACTTATTACAAAAAAGAATGCCTTGTGCTTCCATTTCATAGCGTCCTTGATCAAGACATTAGACACACACCGGTGTTCATGTGCATTGATACCTTCGTCTCTTGATGGAGCAGGAAAATGAGGCCTAGATGAGTTGACCAGCATGCAATATTCAAATGATACCTTAGTTGTTCAAACAAAACACAAATTTTGTATCCTGCCCAAGCACATCATCCTAATTATTTACTGCAGGAAACAGTCGCCTTCTAAATTTACCTTTCAGTGAATCATTTTCAGCTCTCATGATGTCAATCAGCGAGTTCTCTAATGAATGCATGTCAAAAGTTCTTGCGCGATCCTGCAAGTAAACACAAACAAAGCCAGTTTAGACAACAAAATGCTATCCAATGCTACCTCAAATATGCAGAAGCTTCTACTCCACTCTAGGTTATTAGATCAGAATTAAACATATACAATGAAATTATATTTAAAGTAAAACTACAGGACTCTTGGGCTTTTACTGAGTAACAGTAAATTCGTATCAGAAGCTTCAGTTTTGCATTAGTAACACCACGAACAAAATATCTGAAAACAAATGAAACTACAGTTTTACTCCTTAGAAAGCCTCATTGCAATAAGTAGTTTTTAAAACAATTAAAATGAGATATCCTGTATTAAAGCTCACTGCAAAGCAATCTCTCTTTAAAAAAAAAGACAATATGTTTATCGTATTGACATTGAGCATTTATTTTGCCAGCCACAGAAATTCAGTCAGAACTGATACTGTTAAGAGGCCAAGAAAATTTGGGTTGCTTTATGTTTGTTTTAAGAAAGAAAAGTAACATAAAATAGGAGTGTTCAGGTATATTTTAGAGTTGGCTGGAAAATGGAAAAACAAATGACACACAAAAGTTTGTTTTCCTTTTTCATCAATTTAGTTTCCACTGAAGTTTTCAAGCCAGCTGAAGTCTGGAGGCTGAACTACTCCAAAACTTTATTTGCCTAGTTTAATACTCTGCACCCTCAAATAAATCCTGTTTAAAGTAATGAAACAAATTGCAATTTAAGGCTCCAGTTCAGGAAAGCATCCTTGTTAAGGAAAGCACTTACCAGTTTAAACTATGCCATTACAATACAATGTATGTTAATCCAATGCTATACAGTTATCAGTCATTTTGGTGTCTGCACAATTAAAATTGAAGTTCACGGAATTTCATTTACTGCAAATATTGGTGCCAAACAGCCTAGTTTTTTGGTAAAAAGTTAACATTTTGTACTTTAAAATTTCACTCTTTAGACCCAGAACTTTGCAATTTTAAACAAACACTTAAAAACAAAGCACTAGACAAACTTTAGACACAAAAGGTGACTTGTATACATTACCATCACATCATCTGGATCCATTTGAAGTAAATTTACCAAGGATTTCTCCTTAGTGTCACCCTTTAGCATATTTCATAGGTCACCCTTTCTTGACTAAAACAGCCAATGCTCAACTGAAGAGCAAATCAAAGTTCACATATGTCTATCAAAGCCACCTATCTGGTTATCCAAGTTAAAAGTAATGTATTGCATTAATGTAGTAGTAGGTTTACAAACCAACACCAAACACTTTGGCCAAGCGTTATGGTTCTCAGTTTCTTGACTTTAGTGTCTATATTTAACTTTCATGTTTCAATAATACAGTCTTGCAAAATTACAAGTGTTCACTAGTCCAGGCACAACATATTTTGCCCCATGATGAAATAATTTAGTCATCCACCCAAAATAGTTTCCCCAAACTACCCCCTCCCAGGGAAACAGGCAAGTAGAATTTTGTTAAACTATTATTAACAGACATTGCATTTAATTTAAAGGAGACCACCTCTAATCCCAGGTGTTCTATTTTGTTCATTTTCCAAGAGAGATTCACCTTGAAACCAAGACCAAGTGTGGAAAGTTTCTGCCCATAAGAAAACAAGGAAAGTTACAAGCAACTGTAGATAGGAGATTAGAGTGAACTTGTATACAACTATATCAATTATTACCCACCAATGTGGGGTTTAGTTTCTCTCTACATCTAGATGTGAAGCTAAACTTTTGCAAGGTAAGTAGAGCCAGATTTGCTCAGTATTTGGATGAGAAGTTAAAAAACCCTGCATAAAATGGTGCTGTATATTCAATAACTGATACTTTCATTTGCTTCAGTATTGAAATACTGCTGCCATTCTGGCTGGGCACTGTATTGCCGAAGAGTCAATCTTTAAATGAGAAACTGGTCATGGCCATTTGTGGTCATTAAATACTCCGTGGTATTTTAAGAGTAGAAGTGGTTGGCTCTGGTGTCCTAGCCTAATTCCTATTTAGTAAGTCACATTCCTACCAAAAACAAAATAGTAATTTTAACTGAGAATTTATTTTTCACTTCCCCTTTAAAAAAAAAAAAACAAAAAACCCACAACCTTGTGCGTTCCTGCCACAGAATGGTTCAAGTACCCCTCTCCAGAGGGAGCTCGTTACAGTAGCATGTAGACGATCCTTAGAGAAAGTCTGGCAGAAAGGTGAAGGTAGCTGTACTCCGGTCACTGACAGGGCAGAAACATTTACCATACTAATATGGCCAAAATTCAACTTGCTGTGTTTCTGCCTCATCTTTTCAGTGTTTATTTCTCACTAACCTGTATGACAAAAGAGCATACATATCTACCAAAAAATACTAGTTTAGGAACATTTGGTTCCTTATACCTTTTTTCCTCCAGCTTCACATTTGTTTCTTCTCCTACTTGTTTCTTTCTTCACTGGTTCTTTTAGTTTCTTGATCTGATATTTTTGTCCATGGTTCCTATCAATTTCAAAGTCTAGTTATAATTCTAATAACTCCAAGCCCTAGTCTGTACTACTAACTTATGTTGGTAGAACTACATCACTCAAAGGTGTAGAAAATCCACACCCGTGAGTGACAGAGTTATATTGACCTAACTCCTGGTGTAGACAGCACCGTGTCATCAGGAGGGCTTCTCCCAGCTCTTCTCCCTCTCGGTGATATCGAGTACCTACGCCAACAGGAAAAGCTTTCCCATCGACATAGATAGCATCTTCACTAAGCACTACAGCAGTGCAGCTGCACTGGTGAGGTTGTGCCACTGCAGCACTGTAAGTGTAGATAAGCCTTAAATTTCAATGAAATCAATTTGAATAGTTTACATAGGTAAAAAGGTGTTCCTTATCTTAATTGACTTTAATGGGAATAGGTATAATCCATGCAAGTCAGAAATGAATAAAGACAGACATTATCCCTAAATTTTCAGTATCTGTATTGCTTCCATTCAGGACTGTTTATTTTATTTTATTTTATTAGGGGGTGGGGGATGGTTTTTAATGATATTGTAGCACTTTCCAATCTCTCAACATTTCTCACTATGTATTTCTTTCTGTTCTGTACCTTATTTTGTGCTTTGAATCTCTTGTTAGCAATAGATCTAGAACTCAGCCTCACCAATATTGAAGCAGCTGGAAACTCCAACTTGTATGCATCTGCCACTGCTCCTATCTCACAACAGGGGGAGCATGGAATTTCAGAAGCTTGCAGACCCTTCAGCTGCCACGCTGTCAGTGACATCTCAGTTATCTGGCAAACATTTAATGGGAAGAATACTGCCAGGCAGCCTCTGTATGTTATTTTGTATGCAATGCTGCCAACAAACTGTAGGGTCGGCCCCAAAATAACTTCTCTCCCCTAAATTTTTAGTGTTGTGCTGAGATTAAGTTATATTAATGAATGTCACAGAGAGGGATTAGCATTCATCAGTTGGATGTGAGGTGGAGGGGGCAGTGTTTGGCATTCAGAATAGAGGCAGTATTTAAACATATATAAGGGAGAAGAAAGGTGGAATAAACTGGAAATTCCCTCAAAGGGACAACTAGATTTTTTAATGGAAATTTTCCCTGAGCCTGCTCACTTTCTACTTGTTCCATTTTTAATTACATGCCCCATTTATTCTCCCCCTTTATGATGCATGAATTTCTAATGAGGATACCCATGTCTTATAAGCTCAGTTTCCCAAGGTTCTTCACCTACAGTTCTAAACCATGCTCATCTTGATTACCAAATAAAGTTATGTGGCTGTGTTCCCATTGGTAGCCACCATTAATGGATCATTCACAATGGAAGGGTGCAGACCATTCTAAAACATTCAGAGCCTCATCCTCTCCACCCTCTCGTGGTTCCAGACATACCAAGATGATGGAAGACTCCGGGTGATACAAAATGCTGAATACCAAGAGGCCCCTATCTGCCACATTCAGTCATATGTCTTGATGAGGTTTCTAAACAATTCTAGAGCATTCTCAATATACAACTGATAAGCAAGTTTCTTCTCAGGCCTCAGGGAATGCCTAATGGCCTAGTCAGCTTGAGGCGCTGAGTTGCCTCAGCCTCAATCCTGGGAAAACACAAGTCTTGGTACTGGGACATTTGAAAAAAGTTGCTCCTCAGGGTCCCTGCCTATTGAGGGCATTTGTTAAAAGGCCAGAAACCAAGTTAAAATGCATCTTAGCATCATGTCCCTTCCACAAAGCACCACTTATTAGTGAAAGAGTAGAAGCTAGACCAACAGTCTATTCTAGTTATCCTAATCTTTCTAAGTTGTTCAGTTACTATGGTGGCAAGCCTAGTACACACTTTATTTCATGACATCTGATGCTATTTTCCAATTACAGAATTTCAGCAGACTATGTCCCTATTTATACCATGACACACTCACAACAGCAACCCATGTTTCCTGAGTGCTATTTAACTGCAATTCCCTTTCAGCACGGCTTCTCAATCACCTGTAAGACATTCAAAACGCAGCATGTCATTCACCAGTTTGCATAATTATGAGCATTTTGTCCACCCTGTATTATGTACTATTTACACTGGGTAGGATAGACTAGCCTAGAAATACCCCTAGCACTTTGAACCCAGATGGTAGCAACAATGCATAAAACCAGAAAAGCAGATCTATCCCTGAAGTGGATACAGCAAATGTTTTATTTACTTACTTACTTTTTGGAACTTCTGGATAATCCCAGTACTTTGTTTAGTCAATCAATTCTAGATGGTGCCTATTCTGAAAAGAACAGATACCACAGGGCTCCCAGATTCCTGAACACAGACCTAAATCTGCACTGACTACCCTGAAACCTCATCAATTTCAGTGAGCTTGCAGTGTTTAAATCAGCAAATTTGGTTCACTGTGCAGAGAGGTCCATTAACAAATTGAAAGGCTAAGTATCATAATAGTACAATGGCCTGAAGAGAGACAAGCACCATGAACACATTTTTCTTTTTAGTAGAATTTCTCTATTCATGTAAGATATTTGATCCTGAATTATTTAAAAAGAAAAGAAACTGCACCAGTTTTGCTCAGTGCAGTGTTCTAAAAGTTTACATGGTGGTCAGCAAACAAAGAAGTACTTTATCTGAAAATGATAAAAATTAACATTTGAGACTAGCACTGGTGGCCATCTTGCCAGAGACCTGTGACTACACATTTAATACTGCTTCAACATTACTGCTATAACATGTAAATATTAAGCTCTGATTTTTAACTCAGTAACCAAATATGGGGAAAAGTTGGTCTTTGTGAAGCATATGAATTTTCACTATGCTGTACCCAGCAAAAATGAGTGCAGTCCCTCTTTCAAGCATTCAGTGGGGAGGGGGATTCATCCCACAGCGTGGTGTTTTCTAAATGGCTCAATTCACTGAGTGACAGTGGCCCCAACGGAGTCATACCAGTGATCTGTGTGTAATAAATATATGAATGAGAAAGAAGGGATATAGGGATAATGATCACCCAAAAGAAAGTAAAATGTCTATATAGGTATAACAAAATAAGTTTTCTGGTGGCTGATATTACTTACCTAATTTGATCAGAAGAAGAATTTTGCACTTCAGGAGTTTGTATTAGGGTATCTGACCTTTTGCTTTGTAAGAGGGCTCAAAGAGCAAGCACATTTACCTTTGGCAAAAAAGGACTTTGAGAAACAAGATCCTAATGAGAATCAAATTATAGCTCCAATACAAGAGGCTGCTTTTAAGATATTAACAACATTTACATGCTGTAAGAAATGGTGGAATTTATATAAAAACAGCATTGCTTAGAAGACTAACTATATAAAGGTAATATTTAGCAGCCCACACCCAATTAATATAGAGCTGATATTCTACACCAGTGAACTTTATGCAAAGGTCTGGCCAAATCACTCTAAAAAAGAAATGGAATTGCTTGTCTGTTTCCTTCATGCTGCCTAGAAATAATTTCAAAATACATACAATAGCCATGATAATATGATCTAGTGGCTAAGGACTGAGAGATGAACTCCCGGATTCTAGTCTCAACTCTGCCACTGACTCATGTGAATTTGCACAAGTCACTTAACCTCTGTGCCCCGTGTTCTCCCCACATCGATCTGTAAAGAATATTTTAAATACTTTGGGATCTGTGGTCGACAGGTGCTATGTAAGGACAACATTTAAAATGGAGATGCTTATAAGTAGGAAACCACACAATTCAGATTCCATAAGATCCATCTTCTTCCCTACTTGAAGTCCAAAGGGACCCATTCCAGAATAAAAACACTTAGGATAAATTATGTATTATACATATTATGATACTATATGCACTGGAAGTTGAACATGAAAACTTGATGGCATGGAAGAGAATGTTCAGCATGGACCTGAACCAAAACCTTAGATTTAAATTCTCCTGAGCTTCACAGACAGTTGATCTGGATTCAACCACTGAAGTACAGGCCTAACTACATTTAATCTGTACCCATGCCTTCAGTATCGCCTGACCAATTAAGACTCCAGAAACTGAGAGTTTCTATTCAATGTTTCCCAAGATGAGGCAATCGCAACCATAGTCTGCCAATGCTATGAAAGCCAAACAGTATAAAATCAAAGCCTGCCTGGGTGTGACAATTTGCTTGTAGCAAAGGCTGTGCCTAATATTACAAAATGTGAATTCTTTGAAGAGTCAGGCATCTATAATGATGCAAAGTAAACTGTTGATTTTAGCAATTTATTGAAGATGATTAAGCAGTATTTATGGGGCAAGCATAATTGCATATATCATACTTTAAAACTGGAGGTTTCAGAGTAGCAGCCGTGTTAGTCTGTATTCGCAAGAAGAAAAGGAGTACTTGTGGCACCTTAGAGACTAACATTTATTTGAGCATAAGCTTTTGTGAGCTACAGCTCATCTGATGAAATGAGCTGTAGCTCACGAAAGCTTATGCTCAAATAAATTTGTCAGTCTCTAAGGTGCCACAAGTACTCCTTTTTTTAAAATTGGAGACTATCAATTCTATTCAATATATATTGTTTAGTTCTTTGGAGAACTTTCCTTTGCAGAATTGCTGCATACTATAGTTGTAGAAAGATCACCTCTAATTCCTAGTCACTGTATGTGCTTTGGATGTTTGAAGCTTTCTGAACACTTGTCTTAGTTCCCGCAATTTAAAAAACTGGTGTCATAGCTATAAAGTAAATATTTACTATTATAAACCAAATCCTGTTTATTTCTTTATGTTTGCCTTTATAGTTTCTAGTAACTCTATATCGAGGAGTCCCTAACACTTAGTCAAGTGTCTTGGTAGCCTTAGGCACTGGACATGAATTCCACATTTTTATTTCATTCTGAAGTAGAATGATGAAGCTTAACTCAGCGGCTATATACACCCCACCCAACCCTCCCCATAAGTGGTGTCTTCCAACTCCCAATCCAGTAACCGCTGAATTAACAAGGCACTGAATAAACAGGTTTTTCCTGAACGGATGTTGCTGTATGCTGCCCTAGTCATTTTTTATAGCTTCACCAGGAAGAGTAAAATCTAAGCTGGAAAACTCAAGTGAATCAAAAGTGCTCACTCCCACAAAAGCTCTTATGCTCTGTCAAACTGAAAGTTTTAAATATTAAGAAGAGTTACTGTCCTGTCTATACATTTCAAATAACATGCCTGAGCCCACTTCTGCTGTACATAAACCTCTTTATACATCTACTACTGTACGCTACTCGATGTTCTCTGCTCTATGCTGCCCTGTTGTGTATGCAATTCATTTTCAAAGCAAAATGAATAATAAGATTCCTTCTTTTAATCTTAGGAAACATAATTCAAATAGCTTCTTAACAAAGGCCCACTTTTTAAAAAATCCCTGAGGTCAGAAATATGCAGGAGGGCCGAAGCCTAACTACAAACGTCAGTAGTAAGTTTATAAAACAAGAACAGTGTTAACTTCCACAGTACTTAAATTGTGTATGTCATACCACATTAGAGTGCTTTTAATTCCACAGACCAATAGCTAAATCAGTAGGGGGATAGCATACAAAACACTAGTTACTATGCAGTGGATATAGTTATAGAAAATGGGTGAGCAGGTATTTAAAAAACCCAAATATATGTATTTTAATCTAAAATAACAGGTTGCCTCATCATTTTACACAGCCAGCTCTCAGTCTCTCAAGAGGCTCCTTCAGAACAATAAGAAAATATAAATCAAAATCCTGAAGTGAGCAAAGAAAAGACCATTAGCAAGATTCCCGTATGATGAAAGGCTGGCAAATGCATGTAACGGAGAATATTTTTAGTTCTAAAATGCTTTATGAATGGGATTGTTTTAA
The DNA here is from genome assembly GCF_965152235.1 of Eretmochelys imbricata. Classification (NCBI taxonomy): domain Eukaryota; kingdom Metazoa; phylum Chordata; order Testudines; family Cheloniidae; genus Eretmochelys; species Eretmochelys imbricata. The sequence goes on from NC_135579.1 coordinate 20,092,353, forward strand.
TACACTAATCAATATAGTCAGGATTTTTGTGTACAAACAGATCATTACAGAAGGGAGTTTTAATTTTACACTACAGTAGTTATGTGTTTTCACAAACATTCCACATCTACCTTGGGGAAGAGAAAGCCCCTTTAGCACAGAACCTCCATAGACGGGGATGGGGTTAAATGTCTGGAGGCCTCTCTCTGAGGAGGGAAAAAAAAAACATTTTGAGCAAGTGAATTCAGTGAACTGCCCACAAATGTAAAATTCTATGAAACTGGCAATTTGAATTTTTATTTTCATGTTCTAGTCTAAGAAGCTATGCAGAAATTTGTCTGAATACTTTTTACAGAAAGCTGAGCACTATTGCTCAGCTTGTTAGTGCCTTCAAGGATTGATTCTACAAACATCCTCGCACGTTTGAAGATGAGAGTTTGAAACCTGGAAATGCCTATCAAAGCAAGATTTATATATTGCATAACAAGCAGGGTGTTCCAGTCTTTTTAAAAGTGCAAGTATGTAGCAAGAGGAAGGTCTATACAATCTGGAGGACAATGCTGCAGTGCAGTTCAATTACTGACAATTCACCATCCCATGGAGCTACTAAACTTTCAGTGTCGCAGGGAGGAAAATGGGGAGCAATTGTTTTTTTGAAAATTCCTCGTTACAAGGTAGGTCCACCCGCTCATTTGATCAGATGTCTAAGGAAGGCTACTATAACTAAGAACCTACCATTTCCTTTTTCAAGAGCACAGTTTATTCTTTTGAAAACTAGCAACTTTTCAAATGAGAGGTCAAAGAAGGATGACAACTTGTGGCTTTGCTCTTTTGAAACAGATCTTTTGTAAGAGTGTAATTCTGAAAAGCTAAAAAAATAAGGAATTAGTTAATTTTTTAAACAGATTTAACTGCTTTAATTGAGAGGAAGCTTTGTATGGTTGTAAAAGCACAAGATGAGGAATAAAAAAATCTAGGTTTTGTTTACTGCTCTACCAGCTGATTTTGGGCAAGTCACTCCACCTTCTGTGCCTTGGATTCCCCAACTGTAAGAACGGGACCTTGTCTACTCCCCAGTCATGCTCTGAGACCCTCAAACAGTACTATAGAATTACTAAGCATCACAAACACCAGACCAATTTGTACATGGCCACCACAATACTGAATGAGCTACCTTCGCTGGTATAAAAATACCAAGCAAATCAACAACGAAAATGATCCCTACTTTTATCTACAAAAATTAGGGATTTTTGTCTCATGGCAAATCACTACGAGTCATGAAGCAGAAACAAAATCAACATTTGTTCATGTAAGTTATTTACACAGACATATGCAACACTTGTCAAAAAAAATGAGCATTTAGATATGGCTGCTATAGGATCTCTGCCACAAGATATGCTCCAATATGTACTTTTGTATTTCACTAAGCTTTTGAGTAAAGATACCTTTCCTAAAAAATAAATAAATAAAACCACCCCACATTCTTCCATACTCTTGCATTCTAAATAAACTAATTCTCATAATATGAGGGCAACACTCATGAACAGATTTAAATAAGAAAATAAATGTTAAATGAAAGGGGGAACCAGGAACAGGCAGTTAATCAAATACCCCCATTCTGTTTCAGCAACAAAGGTAGCTTTTGGATGCTAAATATGGATCTAAGAAGATTCCGGTAATGAAAGTCTCAGACAAAACATGATTGCCTCCACAAGGACACTTCATATATGTGCAACTACATACACGTATTCCATCATAAGCAAAAATCCTCATGACTGATTTGCTTCAAGAATACAATCTGAACCCTACCTCCAGCAGAACAAACACCTATGGACACATTTTATATAATTTCCCCCTCCCCCCAGTGTTCTCAGAACTGAAGTCACTTTTTAAAATGATCACAAAGGTATTAAGGATTTCACACCACAAAAGTTATAAAAAGCAGTTACCCAAAATGGTCTGGAAAATCATCAACATCTTTTCTGGATCCGCATTCTGGAGTCCTGTTTTGCTGCCCTGCCCTGTCCTTTTCTTGTTCATCAGGGAACATAAGTGATAGTAACAGACTGGAAAGCATTTCACTCCAACACTTTCCTTTTCCTGGCATGAAGAAGTGTCAGACATGGTCTTGACATGTATACCTTCATCTTACTGTTTATGTAAACAGACACCAGTATGCTATGTAGAAATTATATTTAGCCATGATAAAAATGACACATTTTGAGATTTAGAACATAATACAAAAGCCACACTCAGGAATCACTTAGCTTTGTTAATTTCCTTGATACCAAAAGGAGCACATTTCTATCAGTACATATACATTTGGGCCTTAAATGCAGCACCAAGGACACACTTGATCTCATTCTGTCACTCTGTACATCAGCTACGTGTCAGGGTACAGAATGAATTAAACAGCAAGCCAAGTCTTGCTGCAGTGAGGCTGAAAAAAGACCAACTCCAGCTGTGTCCCTTTGCTAATGGTCTGAGCATATGAATTTGTTATACTGGACACCAGTTCTTTATATTATTTCCAACTCTTAAAATTAAGATCTATTATTGTTATGCATTCCAAGGTTATGCGGACTTTACCTGATGTTTAAACTACTAGTGGTTCTGCAGTAAAAAGAAATCCTTAATGAAAGGTATTACCAGCAGCTGCTGCTGTTTTCAGAAGGCTGCAAAGGCCCTGTAAACCAAACAAACTGAATAATTTACCAAGGGGAAATGAATTGGTCCTCCCTCTGATTCTACAAGGTCATTATAAAATATATTTAGATCTCTTTGGGGTTGTAGTTACCATGACAAATGTTCTGAGGTTCTTCTAATCTACTGATCTTCCAGCCCCAAATTACTTAAAAGTAGGTCACCCTGCTTCTTACACCATGGCTAGAAATACTGCAATCATTTTGCAATCTTTACTTTTGCCCTTGTCTGAAGATCCTGAAAAACAAGCCACTAGACATTAAAGAATCTTGTGTTTTGGATCCACCTTATGAGGTCTTTTTCAAACATATGAAAGCTACCAAGCTAGGTCTATAACTAGTGGTCAGATAGAGAGAAAACTATTACCATCCAAATGTTCACTGTATATCTGGATCAACATCAGATAGCTAATTTTAACCTCAACAAACTAGGTATGTTTCTCATGAATTTGAAGTGTCAGAAAACCTGCCTCCTGACAGTATAAGGTGTAGCACAGTGCAGGCCAACAACTGACTAGTCCAGATCTATTTTTAGTAAAGATTTAATATTGTATAACCAATATATGTTACCACTACTGGTGGAAAAAAATGTTATGCAGTTCACTGCAAAAAAAAAAAATAAAAAAAAAAATCAGATTTTTTTTTCTGTACAATGAAATTACTAATCTACAAAAATATTCAAGTCATGTCACAATGCAAATCCATGAACTACTTTGCAACATAAGGCAGAGACAGATTTAAGGATTACTGAATGCTTGTTCTCAACATACAGTGCAATATCGTTTCCAAATAGTTAAAATCTTTAAATGTTAAAGTCAAGCAATATTTCATTTCTTCACTCCTTTTTGTGTTACATTTTTAAAAAGCAGAAACATTTGTTCACCAACTGTTATTGCTTACTGTGTGTAATGTTAATTACCACGATGGAACTGAACTTTAATAGATGTCCCACTGGGCTATAAATAGATATTTATCTGACAAGCACTATTGAAAAAAATACATGATTCACAGCTCAGAGATCACGAAGACTGAAATGTCACAGGGTGAATTACAAGTTAGACATGTTCACTTTATTTCAATTTAAATTCATTTTCAATCATGCAAGTGTGATAACTGAAGTATATTGCGCAAAAAAACCCCAACCTTATTGTTTCTATAAAAATTAAATCATTTTTTCTATTTATATTAGCAGAGTAGACTCTCACCTGAAAAGGAAATATGTTGTCGGCTCTGTTCAAACTATCTTCCATCCAAGATTTCGGAGCAAAGGCCGAGCTAGGCCTAGCATACTTCTGCAACTGGATATGATTACTTGCAAAATTCTTCTTCAGGGGTGAGATGGAGTTCAGGGGTGTTATCCCTCCATTCAGTCCCCTGCGGTGGTCTCGCCCTTGGGACCCTCCCCACCCACCATATCCACCGCCACCGGGGCTCCATGAAGAAGATGGTGTAGGTGATGGGCTTTGGTAGCTGCTCCATGGAGAAGGTGGTTTGTTAAGATTATTAGCCAAATGAGGCAGTTGATTAAAAGCAGCATTTCTATGTGTAAATGGAGGTGGATGAGGGCTTGCAGGCGATCTTCTTTGTTGCTGATGCTGATTGTGATGATGCTGAAAATGGGGGTGATGAGGGTGGTGTTGAGAGAGGGGTCCAATCTGAGGGGAAAAGCTACCTCCAAAGCCAGGGCTGACATGATGTGGAAAATTCTGAAATAGCAGAGCACCATTATTAGCTGAGGCAGCAGGGACCCCTCCCTGGTGAAAAAAACTGGCATCTTCATTGATTATTGTAGAAGAAGAAGGAGCTATAGCTGCTGACCAGTTACTAAAACCAGTCAGAGAAGATGCAGTGGATGTTAAGGGCTGAGTTGAAGTACCTAGCCCTGAAGCCTCTTGATAATCAAATCCTGTTAACACTGGTGATTCTATTCTTATTTTCTCTTTCCCGTTGCCATTCTCTGAAGAATTGTCTCCCTGATTTTCCTCAGATTTAGCTTTCTCAGGTTCAGGCAGCATGCCTGCTTCCTGACTTTGACTAGGGGAAAGCTGCTGTTTTTCTAGAGACTCTTGCTTTTCCTGTTGCTGAGTTTTAGATTTTTCTGACCCCAGAATCTCATCCTGAATGTTATGGGCAGCTGGAGCAGGAAAGAGCCAAGCTGACCCAGCACTACTGCCATTGGCAGCTGTGTTATTATTTATAAAAGCAGCAGGGCTGGGGGCTGCATTTTGATGATGGTGTGGAGGCTGCAGATGTGGGTGAAATCTCACTGGAAAAGCTGACTTATTGCCAGTGTTGTTTTGCACTAACACTCCAAACCCGTAATCCCCCATTTATTATATTTAGGATTTGATTTTCTCCTGTAAAAAAACAACAACGATGTTTAGTGTTTCTCTCCTCCTCCACCAAAGAGGAACTAGCAAATATCTTGTTTTAATCTAGATATTCCAGTTTTTTCCTCCACACACTCCTTAGATATTTCTGATTTGGATATAAGTTCTGGTTCTTTCAAAGATAAATCTCTTTAAATATTTAAGATGTGTCAATTTATGTTTGTTTCCTTTCTCTGGTTAGAAAGAAAAGAAAAATAAATCTTTGGTTAGCAAAATAAGAGGCTTCCTTTTCCTAAAGGAAATGCACATCAATAAGAGAAAAATCTTCTGGGGACAGATATAAAGAGATTTTAACTATCCTGTTTTTTTCCTCCTCAGCAGCCTTGACTCGGCCATAAATGAGTTAAGAGGAAAAGAGAAACAATGACGCCTGGTCCCTCCACCTCTTGGCTGCAATAAAAGAAAAAAGAAAAGAAAGAAATTTAAGTCTGGAATAATTTAATAAATTCTATATAATCTAATATATATTTGTTTCCTGTTCAAAAGAGTCCTTGCTGTGGATATGGGAAGATTTTACCTCAGGATTTTAGCATTCAGTGGGGGAGTGAATTGTGCAGGAGGCTTTTTTCCCCTGCTGCTGCTAGGGAAGCCTTTATTGTGTATTCTAATAATAAATAATAATAATAAATACTATTTTGTATGTGTCCTTTAGAGAAGTCTTGGCTTATTGAAGGGGTAAGATTTTTATCTCAGAAAGTCAGTATTCTGGAGATGAGAAGGAAGTGAGCTGTGCAGGAGAAGGGTGGATTCTTGATGCTGCTCCTGTTGGGTTGGGTTTCTGAGCTTGCCAGGCTGGCCTCCTATTTACGATCAGTTATTTGTGTGTCCTTCAGATGAGTCCTGGCTGTCCGAAGAAGAGTTTCATCTTAGAAATCTGCATTCAGCATTCGGGGGAGGGGGTAGAGCAGGCAATGACTTGTGCAGGAGGAGGGTGAGGGTGGTGTCTTGCTGCTGCTTCTGGAAGGGTGGTTTCTGGTACTGGGCTCGCCTCCTTTTACTGAGCTAGGTAGGCTTCCTTCAGCTGCGGGAGCCCTTGTCTGCAAGGGAGGGTGGATTTTACCTCAGGGACACGGCATGCGGCAGGGGACAAGAGGCCGGTGGAGGGAGGCTAAGCTCGCCAGGCCCCTGTTCTCTATGGGGTACTCCCTCACCGCCCCCCCCTCACAAGTCCTGGCGTCTGGGAAGGCAGGAGGGATTTTACCTCAGGAGAGCAGCCGCCTCCAGCGGGGAGGGGATGGTGCAGGCGGCGAGGGGCCGGGCTCCTCTCTCCCCCATGGAAGGTGTTTAACCGGCTCTCCCAAATCGCCCGCAGATTACGGGACAGGGTCACGATCGATTAATACTGCAGGGGAGGGAGACCGCTGGAGTCACCAGGGGGGTGGGGTCCTGCGGCGGCGGCTCCGAAGCGTCCTTTCCTCGCTTCGCGTCCTCGCAGCTGCAGGCGATTGCCCTTACCCTTCATGTAAAACAATCGATTATCGCGGGGGGAGGGGGGCGCGAGACCGGCTCCGAGGAGTCGGGAGGCGTTTCAGTAATCGGCGAGTCTGGATATTACGGAATCTCTTGTCCCCGGCCGCCTCCTGCTCGCTGCCGCAGCCGGTACCTCCCTCCCCGCCCGGCCGCTGCCGAGTCCCGTCTCCCCAGGACAGAGCCGCTGAGCGAAATGACAACCAGCTGGAGGGAGGCAGCGCGGCACTTCCGGTTTGGGGGAGGACACACCTCCTGCCCCGCCTCCCTCGCGTCTCCTCAGGCGGAGGCCTCGCCCCCGCCGGCTTTACAAGTCTCTTCCTGGCGACGTCATGAGATGCAAGGAGGGGCGGCCGCCATTTTTGGTAGGGGCACGAAGGTGCCACTCCGACAGTCATCTTTGTGGTGGGCACTCGTCCCTGCTTGGTGGCCATCTTGGATTGGGGCACGCATCTGCTAGCTGCCAGCAGGACGGCCATCTTGGACTGAAGAAAGCAGGTACTCCTTGAGCAGCCATGTTTGAATATGGCAGCGCTCTGTAACTGCTGGTTCTCTGTTGTCCTGTATGGATCAGAACGAGCAGGGGGCACGTTCCTGGGCAAAACTCCATTGTTAAATGGGGGAGGGGAAGGGGCAAAAGGCCTGAAACCAGTAAGATATACAACTGCTTGGGGAAAACCTGGGGAGCAAGTAACACCCACTGCCAATCCCGTCTCACTATATGCCCTGAGGGCTCTGGCCACTGCAAACCTCACCTCCCAGTAATGCCCTGAGGGTTTCAGCTCACTGCAAACCCCACCTCGTTGTATCACCCACACCCTCAAGGCTCAGGCCCATTATAAACTCCACCTCCCTCCCCCCATTGCCCTGAGGACAGAAGCCTTTTGCAAACCCTGTCACCCCAAGGGCTGAGCAGTATAGCAATCCCTCCCTCCCTGCATTACCCTATCACCCTGTGGACTGATGTACCTTACAAAACCTACTTTGCTGTAGGACTTCATCACCCGGTGAACTGAGGCTTATGGCAGCTCCAACTCCTTGTAATAAATACGTCATCCCAAGGGTGGACTGCAGGGCACAGAGGTGATGAGAAGTGAATAAGAATGGAATAAAACAAGAGGAAGAACAAGGCACAAAGAACCCATAAAATAAATACTCAAGTATATTCTAGAATCTATCTGCCCCATAACTGCAATATCTAATCATCCCAAACGTTGTAATATCACTACTTGAAGGTGTGGGGGGGTTGTACCATTACAGAAAAATACATGTGTTTTAAACAAGGTAAAGGAAATAATTTACAGGACTGAACATGCAGGTTCCACAGGAAACAAACCCGCCTGTAGATATTAGAGTTTATATCTGTGTTTTTCTCACTGCCTTTAATGCTTCAAGGGGTTATATATTTAGTCAAAATACCATCAGATCTGATCTCAACATTTTAGTTTCTATATGGCAGATATAGGATATGAAGACAAGGTGTCAAATTTTCAAAGTTGGCTAAATTGGCTTAGGAGTCTAAGTCCCATTTTCAAAATTGACTTAGCCACTTATGAGCCTGGGACTGAGGCTCCTGAGTCCCTTATGTATTTTTGAAAATTTATCCAAGAATTTGTGGTGTTTTGGCACTAGAATTTTCTCCCTGAGGCAAAAGTTGCTAGTGAAAGATATAAACATGAATATAAACATAGGAATTGCACAGACCCGTCATAATCAAAAAGCCAACAAAAATATTACATTTAAGGATGAAGTGTTTAAAATATTCACCACAACTACTCCCACTGAAAGCAAATGAGTTACAAATAAACTAAAATGAAAATAGGGAAAGCGTTTCAGTATAAAATGAGGCCCCAAAAGCCATATTTTGCTCTCATTAAAGATGGCAACCCATTGTGGCATATTGCATCAAATGCTCAGTCCTCTCCCCTTCAGTCCACCATGGTGTTGGTCCTTCTGGCACTAGCTCTACCCATGGAGGTCACTGAGAACATGTAGCAAAGTCATTTGGACAGCCGAATGCTGCCTATTTGGGATGACTTCAAAAGTCAGCTGGAATCTTTCATCTGCAAGTGTTCCCCCTCATTCCTTGCCCCATAAACCTATAAACCCATAAACAAAATAAAGAAGTCAGATCAGATGTTCTTGTATCAATGCAAATGGAAGTCACCATGCATGCATTGCCTAATTTAAAGGGTTTGTGATTCTTAGCTAAATTTGTAGAGGAAGGGAGTGGAGGTTTAAATTGTGATATCCAATAAATCGGATCTTTCAGGATGATGAGATGAGGACATTATAACATGAAAGCTAAAAATAGGGGTGTTTATACAGGGATAGAAAAAATACTGAGCCATGTTCATACCATTATGGAATTCAACTGTCAAAGTTGGAGTGGTGGAAGGAAACGACTGTTTTAATTTAGTCTGCCCTCATGAGCATTATCAGAATTTCATCTTGAACTACCATGCTCAGACCACAGCATCAGCACTGGCATGAAGTAGATATAGTAGAACCTAGGATCTAACTGACTTTAGTAAAGAGTTTTTACTGAGTAAGTACTACAGGATCAGGTCCTTTGTTTCTAAAGCACTTTAGGAAGCTTAGGGATGAAAGGCAATATATATATTATAATAGTAATTAAGCATACTTTGTGATATACCTATATGTTTATTAAAAGGTTAGTTGTTATTTTTGTACCTTATATGGCAACCTCCACACAGTGAGCCTGATTTTCAATGCTATTAGATATGCAAAGTGAAATTCCGTGCTTAATTTGAGTGCAGTTATCTGGTCTGCATGTACATCAAATAAACCGCATGCACACAATAGATATGTATTTGCATCTTTTGTTCATAGTTTTGTCTTTTAAAAGTCATCTTATGTTAAATATTACATAAAGATTGTATTGGTTGCATTTTCTAAATGAAAAATAAACAGACCTCTGCTGGTTACAGAGCTAGCTAGGCTTCTCACCTTCCAAGTCTCTATGAGGGCACCCCTCTCAGGTCTTGGGCCTCATGCCTTTATCTTCTCTAGAGTGCAATCCTGTGATTCTCCCACACTTAGACTAGGTTCTTGGCTACAGAACCCTGTGTACTGACTGTGCTTACTCAGCAGGTCCAACTGGGTTTGGCACCTGTGGTTTTTTCCTTCAGCAGAAAAAGGATTTTAAAACAACAGTCTACATGCACATCTATCTTACCTAATGCACTATCATCCTGTGATTCTAGGCCTAGATTCCTCAGACACTCCTGTGGATGCCTGTGTCAGTCGGGTTTCCCTGACCAGCTCCTTAACAACTACCTCCTCACTCAAGATAGAGAGAGCCCCTTTTAGTCCAGCTAGAGTCCCTTGTTCTTGTCAGTTCTTCAGCTATGGCCTTTCTGGACAAAATCAGTTGAGTAGGCTTAATAGGAGGTTGAGCCAGATGCGACAGAGCCCATACCAATCCTCAAATACTTGCTGAGGGATGGCTTATCCTGAGCTATTCTTCTCCCCTTCCTGCTTGTTTTTCCTTACAGCCCACAGTTAAACTAAACCAACATATTAATACAATACATATCCCAATAACCAAGTTAGTATACAGTATTCATAAATTATTACAGAGCAGCTGGATATGCATCAAAAAACTACCTACCTGTTCCTGAAAGATCACTTCTGTCTCCATGCCTCACTGCTACAGTTGAGATCAGCAGAGCTATAAATAATAGGGACAGCTAGCAGGGTATTCTCTGTGACGGGTTCACAACTTTGGAATTTGCTCCACCATAGTCTGAAATAGTCCAAAGTTGATGAACTTCAGTGCTTGCCATAGACTCATTTTCTCTCCCTCCCACCAGATATTAGAAAATGTGTGTGTATGGGGGGGGGGGGCAGGATTGTAATTGGAGAGATAGGGAAATAATGGGGTGGAGGACTGTGGTGAGTGATCTTAAAGTACTACACTGATATTTTGAATTATGTCAAGGGCATCTAGAGATGGGCATCCTTTTTCAGCATGTCTATAAATAAATAAATACAAACATTTTCCGAAGTTAAGTAACAAAAAAGAAATTAAGACGTACGTATATTCCAGAGCGAAAGATGGAAATCACCACACAGAAACATTTCTCAAAGAGTTTCACTCAGTAATGGGGTATCCACCACCACCTACTCCAAAGCCGTTTTGAACCTCTTCTGTCACCCGACTGCGTGACATGATATTTTCAACAAATCCAGTATTGTTCATGCATTTTATGAAGTAAGCTCTTTTCTCTGCAATTGTATACACCCTGTTTCTGTGTGAGAAAATATATTTGTTTCCATACAATGAAAAGCATCATTGTTTTCAAACATCTAATTAGTGGGTTACAATTTCCCTTTTTGTGTACTGTTTTGCAACCTGCGCAAGCCTGTCTGAATTTTAAACACTATTTTTCTCTGCACTTTCCAGTCACTCTGTTATCAGCATCATCATCATAGATGCAGAGTTAACAAGCACTTCTGTCAAGAAGCAATGAACCTGGCTCCAATAATGTATTGTTGAATAAACAGTTGGAAAAGGACTGCATGGATGGCCCTCATTTAAATTTAGGCACACCCTTGCAATGCATTAGCGTAAGTGCTGATCAACTAGTGATATAAGTAGAACTTCCAAACTCTGATGTTAATCACCTTGCATGACAAACATGGTTTCCTGGCACTAGCTACCTGATGGAGGCTTCTCAACGGGTGATATTTTGATGGCATCGGCTGCCCAACAGGATTTGCGTCATTTTATATAATCTTTTTAAGGAAAACTGCACAATGATATAGAAGAGATTGCAGTCATGACGTGTAATTCCAAAGAAGAATAAATCACTAAAGAAAATTAGTAGTGTCTATAAATATTAGCATTTAACAACCAGAAAGGAAGCTGCTGCATTGATGGTTTGATGATGTCAAGTAAGAAAAGCTCACGAAATTTGGAATTCATGAACAAACAGGAGGAATTATGATTTGCCACATAAGTTTTGTGGAGTTTTTTTAACTGATTCATTTAGACGTTATATAATACTTTTAAATCAATCACTTTTAATAGCTATAGAATTTCAAACAACTCTGAAAGTCTCCTGCTTTCCCAAATGTTAAAATAGGAGCTTGCATTCTCCAAATCATATGCTACATCACCAGTCTGTAGTTCCTGCTGGGAAATATCAGAACAGCAGCAGCCTCCACTGAGAATTAAAGATATTACTACTAGTTTCTGCTGTAATGGACATATTGAAACGTTGACAGTTATTTCTAAAAACCTTCAATATATATATTTTCTTATTGCTCTAATTAAATATTTGCTTAGAAGTTAAGCAGGACCTTTGCAATATCTAGAGTCACTCAAACCACAAACCCAAATACTTGCAGGGTCAAGTCAGTCAGTCATTCTCCTCCTGTAGAGTTCTCTGACACTTATTACACAGGTCTCTTTTGGATGGAACCTTAAAAACATTTTTAAAGGTATTTAGGCACTTAAAACTGCAGAAAGGTGATTACTAGGACTTTCAAAAGCACCTAGGCACCTATCTGCATCTTTAGGTACCAAAATAACTTTAAAAAAATCTGATCCTAAGTCCTTGTCTGTTCCTCCTGGACATTAAAGATCCCATGACCACAAGAGTGGAGGTTTGCTCTAGTATATTGTAAAATTTCCCTTCCCCACAATCAAGACTGTGTAAGATGCAATGTGCAAGTTGGCTGCCATCCTCCATCAAAGAGGAGGCTGCAATTCAGTGATGATATATGAAGCTAGCACCTTTCTCCTGAAAGAGCTTTAGAAATGAAGTATATTTAAAATATTATTTAACTGTGTAAGGTTTCATAACAAATTACTGTATTACCAATATGTAATGGGTTCAGCTTCTATTGCCTTGTATGGGGGAATTCTACAGACCATTTCTACAGGCATTATTAGACAGTTCTAGTTGTTGGGTCTTCAATGGCACTAACCACTGAGATGGACCATCCTACAATAGTTTTTCAGGGGCACAAGCCTTGCTCCTCACTGCAAGGCTAACTCATGAGGGGGAATGTATTGCTCTCTTAGAGGATTAGACTTCCTAGCCTGCTTTGTACAAACCTTATCCTGACAGTTCTGACTGCAACACATCACCCAATAAATGTTAGATTGTGACTTGGGTCACGGCAAAAATTGAGAAAAGCTGCAGTGGTGTAGAAAAATCTGTTCACTTACTTTAATGACTCAGAAACAACCTTGTGATTGTAGTTTATTTGGATTTAACAAAGCACCTGTCCAAAGTTTTAGTGCTGTACAAATGATAAAACGCAACAAAGAGTAAATATTCTCAATGCAAAATAGAAGAACTCTGCCAACCAAGCCATATACCCCAAATAACAATATAGAATATGACACAACCAACTTAATGGCATAATAAGCCATAACATAATGTGGTAGGTCCTCATAACAACCACAACAGCCCCTTGCCCCCAAAAACCCCAGTACCTACAACTCACAATCCTTAAATCCTTTACCCCTCTCTTTCCAGAAAAGCCCAGGAGAACAAATGTGCTTTGCATTATGCCCTGGATGTTAAAACATCAGGGCCCTCTCGAGCCAAAAGACCCCCACCCACCACCCACCTTCCCGGCCCCTTATGGAAAATGCCCTGTCAGCAGGCCCTTTTTTTAAATCAGGGGACTGTAAATTCTAGTGCCTCCACTGAGTGCAGATGCCATGGTATCATCTGAGTAGAAAGGTGAGCCCTCAGTCAATAAGCACACAAACTTTAAATGTTAGCATTGTGCACTATTGCCAATAATATTAGGAAAAACATCAGGCTTACATGCTCATTTATCATCATGGGATGTATTAGCTGACATTGGGGTGGAGCGACAAGGAATTCAAATCTCCAGTTACCCCACTGTTAAAGCCTCTGTCCAAAAAGGGGAGTTGAAAGAGGAGATGCAACCCTTCCCAGAACCAGATGTCACAACTATATCCTAGGTACCAAAAACAACTCACATATGTTCTTGCTTCTTGGGTGTCAAAATCCCCACCCATGTGCCCAAACTGCCAGCTTTCCCCTCTGACAACTTCTGTGGGGGCAGTTATGCCTTACCATACATGAGCCAGCAACGCGTTAAACATTTAAATGTCAAGGGTGACATGAAATTAATTGAATTAAGTGTCATGATTAAAATGATACATACAGTATCAGGAGTACAGTACATATTGAACTAGACTGCAGAGGGTGGAAGGAATAATTGAAGGTAAGAGGATTTGTGGGGGGCATAGTTCTGGGGTCTCTGCTAAATAGCTTAGGTTTAACGTGCCACAAAGTACATAGAGCATTGCTCATGTTCAACAGTGCTAAAGGCAACTGACAGATCTGAAAGAAAACGCACTGTCGTTTTGTCCTCAACCATCGCTCCAGGATGACTGAACTAAAATCTTCAGGCATGCTAGGAATAGCTAATATTATCCTAGAGCTAGAGAAAATTCTGGTTTTATAGCAATTTTCAAAGAGCGCACAAGTGTTTTATAAGCTTCAGAGAAAAATCAACAATTCATCTCCACATAGGACATTAGTATTTGTCTGAAACTGATGTAGCTGCAACCGCTGTTCACTAGATTGATATTGCAATGACAGAGCTGAGATATGAAGTGTGATTTTTATAAACTCAGTAAACCATTTAAATCTTGTGGAAAATACATTATACATGTTAATAGCTTCATTTGGCTAAGCAGCCTTCGCTATTTTTCTGCGATTGCATTAAGATACTGTATATTGATATACCCTCATATGTTAAACAGCCCCTTAATAGAGAACATTGCCTTGGAGCTTTAAGTCTTTATGAAAAAATGTCATCACTGCCCAAAGAACTATTTCACGTACAGTAATTATGCAATATTAATGAACAATACCACATACAACTGCATTTGCCAGCCCTGTAATGTAATGGAGTAGATTCTTTGTATGTAATGTGCTTCAGAATGACCTGACACTGCAAAAATGCCTCTAGGTTCCACAGCTCATGTAAAATATAATAAATATATAAATAATTTAAAAGAGGAAATAGGTAGTATTAGGACAGTGGTGTTATTTATGCAGTTATACTTAGAAGACTGGCAACTTGACTGTTGGAAACTCTTAGTCATATCAATTCTCTCTGGGATAAAACTGGGCATAGAAAAATTCCACCAAAAATATGTATTTTAAAAGAAAATTTGAAATAAAATCTGTTTTGCCATTTAATTTCCAAAAGTGCAGCATCTTGTGCTCTTGTGTGTTTTATACAGCACCCGCCATATTACTGTGGTATCTAACCATTATGGATTGGGCAGGGTCCCCAGAGGAAGGAATTCCTGAGTCTTAATCCTAGAAATCCTAGCTCTGACACAGAATTACTACCACTGGGGGAGAAACAGGGGGAGATTTTAGCAAAAAGCTCAGTGTAGACAAGAGTAACGTATGTGTTCTTAACCAAATTCAGTTCAGTGTAATCAATGGAAGTTGAGTCCATTTATGCAAGTGGAGAATTCTTGTGGAGGTCCTCAATGTTTCTGTTTCCCTATCTATAAAAGAGGAATAATTAATGAAACAGGAATACATCATGGGTGTTGTGAGGGTCATTAGTCAATGCCTGTAAAGAGCTACAGTGTATAAGTGCCAAGTATTATCATCAATGTAACGCAGGCTGTGTCTACACCACAATTGAACTACAATCAGAGGCGTGATTGCAGCTCAGGTAGGCATACCTTATGCTAGCTTTAATCTGTCTAGCATAGCTAAAAATAACAGTGAAGACTGAGTGGCGTGGGTTTCAGAACCCTGGGTCCATACTTGAATTTCAAGCCTGCACTGATGTCTTCACGGCTACTTTTGGCTGTGCTAGGTAGATCAAAGCTAGCATAGGTATGTCTACCCAAGATCCAATAACAGTATAGACATAGCTTCAGTAACATCTTCATTTCTCAGAGTAAGATTTCATAGCCCATTCGTTTATAATATGGGCTAGTGCCTTTGGGTATTTTGGAAGGGTGAAAAGACAAATTAAAAAGCATCAAGTCATTTAATTTCAAAGTAGAGTTATCCACATACCTTTCTGTGCTCTGACTAAAATGTGCATCAGATTTTTCCTAGGAGGACTGTATGCAGGGCAACAGAATAATTTCTGGGTTTTAGATTCTTGAAATACTGACATATGATGGCTTCTTGTCCCTAAACAACAGACTCAAGTGAAAGGCCTGAATGATTCCAAATGAGGTGCTATGGCCTTAAGGTACATATATGTTTAAAAAATAAAAATCTGAAACTATCAAACACTTTCAGGAGAGCGATTTTTTTTTCTTTGAACATTATAAAGAAACTCTTGTAAAAAGAGCAGTGAAAACAGTATTAAGGATGACCAAAATGCAGTTCACAGATTTTACAATGGAGCCTGAGGATAGCCCAGTGTTTCGTTTCAGAGGTACAGCCTTCAGAGATTTCAGGTCCCAGGATGCAGTGCTCTAGCTTGAGTTCAGTGACTAGGCTGCTCAGATAGAGATGCAGCATTGCTTGCTGGAACCTGTAGTCTCCAGGCTTCATCTCCATATTAAAAACAAAAGCAGTGGCAATCTGCTCCATTTTATGCAAATTAGATGAAGCACTTTGGTTCCTGGTATGTTCAGAGTCCTTGTTCTAACATAATTCCATCAAATCCAGCAAATTCAGAGTTAAGGCTACGACGATAATCATCCTCTCTTCCCCATGCCTTGCAGACTTGAATCCTCTGTCAGGGGACTTTCATAGGGGAGGGGCATATGTGTGTACCTAATGAACAGCAATACCTATGTGCAACAGAGATGAGTTAAGAATAGAGTTTCAGCATTAACACTGAATTCTCTGGCTTATGGGTTTAATGTTATTTTAATGTAAGTCGGGGGGGGAGGGGTGTCCGATAAAGATGTTGCATATTAAATGTTCCCCTCTTTCTTCCATGCTTGGGAAAAGAGGGTGTGTATCTGCCAGAGTAGTCGATAGAACAGATACCTTCCAATTTTTCCCCATGTTAGGAAATAGGTCCTGTCTCATTACTGGTGACAGCACATATTGGTAGGTCATAGAGCAAGGGGAGAGCCTTGCGTAGAACAGCTGGGGCCCAGAGCCAGAAATCTCATTAAAGTAAGCTGCTGCTATTTCCAGCCTGTAATAGAGCTTTGCAGCTTGATTATATTCAGTGAAAGCAGGTCATTACAAACACACTGTTTTTTGCATATTATCTAAATTGAAATAATAATGTGTTCTCTCCTTTCATGCGCTATATTGATAAATCCCAATTTATGAATGAAGCATGTTGATTAGTTAGTTAAAAATAATTAGTTCCATATTATGCCTCTAAGTTTAAGGCATGATTAGTGCAAACAAATAACTTTTCTTGATAAGTAATTTACAGATTATTCTTTTAAATGGAACACAAGCATAAAAATGATCTAGTGAGACAAATTATGGTGTCAGTAGCTTTTTTTTCTTTGCTCTTTCAGTTGAAATGTAATGTTATTTTTAGAACCAGATAAGATTAATATCTACATAGGGCCAGATTCTAATCTCAGTTGCAGCAGTGTAAATCTGGAGTAACTTCATTTACAATGGTGTAACAAGATCAGGATCTGGCTCATAAACTGTAACTACAATTTTTTGAATCAATCTTTTTAGCCATCCATCCATAAAGAAGAGTGATGATTGCCCATTCATTGCTTATATTGACTGAGAATATTTCTCTGTTTAGCTGTTTATTACGTAACTCGCATTTAAATATCTTTTCATTCTAGCTATGGAGCGGGAAATACCAAAGGATTGTTTTTCTCTTTTTAATAGTGATACCCATAAGCAGCCTTTTCAAATGATTTATTCTTTCTTAAAACAAAACAAACAACAAGCCCTGCATCAACATTATTCTTTAAGGCACCAGTTCAGGAAAGGATTTAAGCACATGGTTTAAGCCTGAGTGAAGTCAATAGGGTTTAAGCATGTGTCTAAAGTTAAGCACATCCTTAAGTGCTGTCCTGAATAAAGATGCTTTCCTGAATTGGGGCCTAAGACATTCATAAGGCTGAGTCTGCCATGCTTAGCTCACCTGGAGTTTGCTCACACTATAAAAACCGGGATTCATAAAGACCCACTGGTATAGTTTCACTGGTGGTAGGATACAGTGTTGATAGCATACATGCATTTTTTTTAACCATCACAGAATTAGACAACACAGTGGTAAAAAATGACTGAATTTAGTCAATGCTACTGTCTCTGCTATTGTTCCCAGCTGTGGAGCTATACTAGTGGAAAATTATGGGTCTCAATTATCCTAGCATAGATGCAGCTCTACTTTGGAAGTGATTGTAACTTCCAGCAGGTTTTCACAATGTGGGAGTTAGACATGGCTCTGATGGAACATGAGCCTTAGCATTTACCCATTAGACCATGATGATTCTGGACTAGGTAAATAATGTACTTTTAATGAATTTTTAACTAGTAGACAGTTGAAGCTTCAAAGGAGCGGAGTGATATACATTCTGAGGGGTTGTTTTGATCTTTCTAATTGAATTTTGTGTGGGTAAAAAGTACTGGATTGAAAATCCTAAGGAATGGAATCCTCTATCTACCCACATGACAGACAGAATGTAGCCAGGTACCCCTGCAACTATTAGTATTATTATTTCTCTGAGCTGGAAGGACAACAGCTAAGGATAGTGTAGGCTACATACTCCATTCACTCTCCTTTCACACTGCCAACAAGGGGGCCATTGTGCTGGTAGCATTTGTGATACAGACACTGCTCCATGAGGAACTGGTTGAGACCACTGCTACCAATACTATGGCCATCCAACATCTTGACAGATGAAAGGAAACACAATGAAGTCAGTCAGACAATGGTGCTTGATAGTGAGTGTGGGAGAAGAGTCCAATGCGTGAGCAGCAGACCTTCCCACAGTGGCTACAGGTCCACTCACCAGATGGAGGTTGGAGCACAGTCTACTTCCTAGCTTGCCTGCGGGCCTCAGCCTTGGCTCTCTGATGGCTCTCCACAATGACTGCACCAGCCTTGACTTGGCTTCTGCAAAGTGAGCAGCTGAGGGCAGGGTTCTCCTAGTTGTCAGTGGGAATGATGAATTTCTTGAGACCTTGATTGTCCTTGTCACTATAGCGGAGCTTTGGCCTTCCTCTGTGTTGCGAGCAGTTTTTGAGTGGGCCACAGAGCACAGCCTTTGGCAGACGATCTTGAGGTATGAGCTCCACATATCCCAGCCAGCGAAGCCTGCAAGCATCCAGCCTAGTCTGCACAGACTGCAGGTTGGTTCTCTCAAAGATCTCGCTATTAGTGATCCACTGGTCCCAAGCGACTTCGAAGATTTTTCTGAGACAGCAAAGGTGGAAGCTGTTCAATCACTGCTCCTGCTTGGAGTACGTGACCCAGCTTTCACAGCCGAAAAGGAGGCTACTCAGGACACAAGCCTGATAAATGGACACATTTGTGTTCAGGGTTAGCAGCTTGCTGTTCCGAACATGTGAGGTAAATTTGCCAAAGGTGACAGAGGCTTTGCCGATTCTCACATCAAGTTCTCTATCCGGGCGATGTGAGCTGGTCAGAGTTGAGCCAGAATAGCAGAAGTGATCCATGTTGTCCAGATCTTCATTATTAATGTAGATTTTAGGTGGGATGTTGGTGCCTTGTGACATGGGAACTGTTTTCTTGATACTGATTACCAGGCCGAACTTGATACATGCATCAGAGAACGTATTCATCATGATCTGCAATTCAACAAGTGAGTTAGAGATGAATGCAGTGTCATCAGCAAAGAGCAGATCCCAAATAATGAACTGAGTGACGTGCCTTTTGCTCTGAAATCATCTGATGTTTGAACAACCTGCTGTCCATCCTCGATTCAATTAGTATGCCTGATTGATCCTTCCAAAAGCTAAGACACAGCCTGCTTCATGCTTGTATCAATGCTAAACTCAGACGATTTTTCATTTTCATACTGGATAGTTGCCTTCATTCCCCCATGGAACTCCTTAAATAGGGAGAGCACTTTTTGTGGACAGCCAATTTTTGACAGGATCTTGTACATGCCATTCCTGCTAACTGTGTTGAAGGCCTTTTGTAGGTCAGTGAATGCTATACAGAGAAGTGACTGAGACCACCAACTTCATAAACCACTGAACAGGCAGCACAAAGAAAAGACTTTCAGGCACTACTTACCTATGAAGGAGTTGACACAATGACCTAATAGTTAAAAACTCCCTAAACCATCACCAGTCTTCTATCTAGGCACCTACAGTAGACTGGTAATGGGATCATGATAGCTAACTGCTTTTAAGGCATCTAGTCCCTGAAAAAATTTAAAATGTATATCAATATTCTGGTCCTGTTTATGTGCTCAGGAATAATATCACTAAGGTCATTGGAACTGCACAAATGTAAAGCCTATGTGATATTAGAATCAGGCCCATTTCTAATACACTTACAAAACCTGGCAAATTATGCTTTGTTTACCCAAGCAAATCGAATGGATCTGAAGGCATCTGTATGATATAGGAGGTATGTTTGTATTTCCTAGAGATTAGAATAACATGTCAGGTAATCAATAGGTACATGAAATAAATCTGCTCAAATGCCAGCAATACGGAGGTCAGGAGAGGGGAAACTTCAGTTGAAATCACCTTACCTGATATACTGTAAAAGCAACATTATTTGTGACAATAGCAGTACGGAAGCCAATGCAAAAAAGCTAGAAGCCAGTTTGGATCCTGCTTTATTAGGTAAATAATGGATGTTATAATTCCATGCATGTTTTCTCCATTTTAAACTTCCAGTATAAACTAAATGCAAAATTATAAATAGATCCAAATGAGAACCTCAGCTCCAAATTCTCTGAGACTTTGGGGAAATAAACTTCTGTTTCTGTCCAATACACAGCACTGCATTTAGATCTCATTATATGGGATTGGTTGGTTGGGTGGGTGGTTTTTACTCCAAGTCAACAAGAACCTGGAAGTTCTGAGGCAAATTTCTCCTCTGTGATCTGCAAGGGAAACCTCTAATTTAAAAGGCAGGTCTCTATGGCACATTCTGCAGGCAGAGCACCCCCTAAGATCAGTAGAAATTCTAGCAGGATTAGTGCAGAATACACAATAGAGACCACAATAGAGGGTGGATTGGAGAAAATAACCGGCCTCTGGAAACATGTAGGAATTCACCTAGTCAAGTCACATCATTAAATATTAAAAAACTGCTCATTATGGCTTTCAAACAACACTTTCTGGCCAAGACTCGGTGAGAAGGGAAAGGGGGTGAGGATCTTTCCAGGAGAAAAACAAGTGCCTTCATGTGTAACTCAGTTGCACATGAGTTTCAGACTTTGAGTCACGCATGGACCACAATCTCTTTCTAGACTGCTTGCAGGCACTGGTGGAAGGATAGTACAGGATGGGGAGTAGGGAAGAGAGACTTTCTTATGTGCTCACCTCCTCAA
Source organism: Eretmochelys imbricata (assembly GCF_965152235.1). NCBI lineage: Eukaryota > Metazoa > Chordata > Testudines > Cheloniidae > Eretmochelys > Eretmochelys imbricata. The sequence continues at coordinate 20,113,373 of NC_135579.1, forward strand.
AGAGCAGAGAATAGAGCCCACCCTTCTAACACTGAGGCAAGGGAAGCAGATGCCCTTGTCAGCATTTTTGCAGGAATCTCCCCCTTCCCCCCGCGTAAATCCTAGAGCTGGCTTTGGATGCTGAACATTTGTAATTATGCACCTCTAGCATAAGTTAGAGACTTATGTCCAAATTCAGTCATGTTGCAAACAAAAGTAACTTCATTGACTTCAGTGGAGTCACTTCCTGCTACATCTGATTTTTGCTTTATACATATTCCCACTGGCATCAAAAGGAGTTATGTGACTGTACAGTGAGGGGAATGAACCCCACAGCATCAGCCTTCATTTTGAACACATTGGTTTTGTCGGCTTGTCTCATCTTTATAGCTTCTAAGCCTCCGCCTTTATGCTGTAATATGTCATGCTGTAACTATCTGTAATGGAATGACAGGTTTCAGAGTAACAGCCGTGTTAGTCTGTCTTTGCAAAAAGAAAAGGAGTACTTGTGGCACCTTCGAGACTAACCAATTTATTTGAGCATGAGCTTTCGTGAGCTACAGCTCACTTCATCGGATGCAATGAAGTGAGCTGTAGCTCACGAAAGCTCATGCTCAAATAAATTGGTTAGTCTCGAAGGTGCCACAAGTACTCCTTTTCTTTTTGTAATGGAATGGATTACATCAGACAGGTTGGTCCTGCCATTCTCAGTATTAAACTCTGCAGTAGTTAAGAGCAAGCTCAAAGGACTATGACAAGTATTCAGCACAGTTTATATTCCAGTACAAAGTGCAGGATGGTTTCTGTTAACTGCTACTACTTGTCAGCTAAGAATGGCACAGAGGAAAACAACGTCACAGAATCTAAATTCCTTGTTCTCAAAGCTCAGAGCTGTGCAGTGGTTCATCCATGTGTTCCTGGCAGTTGCTTTAGTTTTGTAAGCAGGGAAAAAAAACTTTAAAAAAATCAGTTTGCTTGTCCCATATCAGATCTCCACTGCTTCAGATAAAGTTATCTCCATTCTGCTGAGTGCTCAATAGGTCTCCCTTATGTATCCTTGAGGGACTAGAGTTTCAGGGGAAAACATTTGGCTATGGAACTCAGTTTGCCACCCTCACGGTATGATATAAGACAAATTTTTTCCTCAAATATATGTTAGAAGATGGACCATCGCTAAGGTATTGTTGGTTGGTTGGTATAATGCAAGGATGGATATTGATTTGTTGGAATTGTACAGAGATTGAAGGGATTGCCATGGCAATGGGCACTTTAAAAAATCAGTAGATATGATCTGAAAGTTCACATAGGGAGAAAAACCTGGGTAACATTAGGGACAGATAAATCTGTTGGAATAAAAGAAACGAACCCAAATTTTTACCTGTACGGAGTGAAACAAAATGCATCTGTCTCTCTTTTGAGGTTAAAAATATTGGATAACTTTTTCCTGGAGTTTTTATGGATCTTCTCAGTTGGGAACTTCAGGGGCATTCTAATTTTCTGCACTATTGTGACTGAAGTTCTGATCCAATTTGGATTCTATGGCTGGAGATGCCATAAAAAAAAAAGCCTTTTCTTGCTAGGTTTCTCAAGATTCAGCTAAATTTGGCTAACATTTATCAAAACATCTGAACCTTTTTCTGTTTCAATCATCACTACTGAATATTCTTGGAAGGGACTCTCAGTGGTCTACACAGCAGATTTCAAATAACTAGGCTCACTGGAACACAGGTTCAAAATCCTGGAAGGCATGATTCAGCCATTTATCTTTCCAACATAGAGTACTCTGCTGTTTTATTGTTTGGATATTTTCAGATAAGAACTGAAATCAAAGTGCTGACTTCTTTGCACATAGATTAAAGATCCCAGACCACTGAGAGAAAAATCAAGAATGCTCAAGTGTCTGTGGCCAAAATTTCCTATTCCCCTCCCTACCAGAGAGTCATCTGCCAGACTTCTGCCATCCACCGCAAAGATGGCTGCATTTCAGTGGGGTTGAATGAATATAATTTGTGAAGTGCTTTGGAATGCAAGGAGCTAGGAAAACAGAACATATTAATATTCACAGGTTATCATATGTGTTGACACATACTGGGCCTGATCCTCAGATCTTGCTAATTTACATCAGCTGAGGATCCGGCCCATATTTTTTATTTAAAATCATTTCTCCCAATGGCTGAAAAAGGGCTGCAGCCTGTGACACTAGTATTATTGGCAACTCTATGTTTACATCTACTTTTAATACAGGAGCAATCACTAACAGGAGAACCTTGCTGTTTACTCTTTGAGCAACAAACAGGTTGCTTAAACATACACATTCTTTTGGCTGTTAAACCTGAATGGAAGTGGGAGAGCAACTGGTTTGGCAGCCTCTGACTTTGCAGCTTTCTGAAGCAGAAGGGAAGTCATGGTGTGAAACTCCATGACCAAGATGACCCTCCCTGCTGGAGCACAGTTGTGCTGTCTTGACAATGCAACAACATGTGAAACTTATGGAAGGCTTCAGGCCTAGTGATTTCAACTTGACACAAAAGCCCTATGTGACATTCAGCACTGCCTGCATGGGAGCATATGTCTTGCTTCTGTAATGAGACTCACGGCTTGTGTACACAGCAGAGTAATGCACTGTATGGGGGGGGTGATTTCTAAAGCATATTATTGGGCTGCAAATTAATTAGTCCATACAGACCTTGGTGGTGTGCACTAAAAGTTCCATAGCATGCTTTAACATAATATTGTTTTTAACAGTACTATGCTGAAGTGCACCAGCAGGGTCTATATGGACCAATTAATGCACAACACATTAGTGTGCTTTAGAAATCATACTCCCGTAGAGCACATTATCCCACTGTGTAGACAAGCCGTCAGTCATTAGGCTCCATAGTGATCACATTTGTTAGTGGTATGGCAGCCACCAGCAGGCTCAGAGATGTGAATGAATAATACAAGTGGATTGAGAAGGCACTGTGGCTGCCATTCACAGTTGAGGTTTGGGGACAAATTAGCCTCAGGGCTCAGGTTCAATGGTGCCAGAATCTCACAAAGTTCTTTTGAAATTCCAATCTAGATCCAACCTGGAACTGAATCTAGAGGGACATATTTGGAGATCCTGCTTTCCCCCACACTTTCAAAGAGGTTTGAATTCAAGATGCTAACTTTGGTCATCTAGGGCTGGTAATGGGATCACATAGGGCTAGTGCCCCTCCCTACAAGAGCTGTTAGAACTGTACCCTGAGTAAAACAGGGACAAACTTTACTAGCCAGAATGGTGCCTGCTAAATTAAATTAGGCCAAGTGTATTTGCATTGGTCTTCCTTTCCCTATATTGGGGAAGGAGGTGGATGGAACCCAAGACCAACCATAAGTGATCAAATAAAAACAATTTGCTGTTAACAGCACTATAGAAAAGCTCCAGGAAGGGTCCGAATAACAGCATTTTGCAAAATAGTGTTTGCGCCGTGTGATACCTGCACATTTCTTTCTTTACAGTTTAAAAATAAAAAGGCTGTACAGTGTCCTTTCTCCGCAGTATGAATATTGTATTTCAGCTGATGTCTCTGCATTGCTGATTCTGCTGAGTTGTAAAAGTGATATCTGCTGAGTAAGAAGTTACTAAAGGGAAGCAAGAGCCTCATTGTCTTTTGGTGACGTCAGTAGGACCTTTATCAATAATTTAACAGCTTTTCCAGGAATAAAATCTAGAGAGACCATAGCCCGAGCATTGCCTCTTTAGTCTAATGTTCCAGGAAAGGCTGCTCTCCAATGAGGCATTGTTGTGCCATTTCTTTATTCTGCCAGCTTATATACCTGAGGCCTGTGCTAGTGCTGTAGCTGATACAAAGCTTCCCACCCACACGTTGTTGCACTTGAAAACATCACAAACTTGAAATGGGGACCTTTTTAGAAAGGGAATGAGCCTGAGAGTGGTGCAGAGACTCAATCCCAGCTGAGAGGCTGCAGGGAGAGGTTGGGCTCTCTGATGTCCACTTAGATCCTCACCACTGACCTTCCTATGAGATGGAGAAAAGATGGAGTTGGGAGTCTTATCTCATCATTTGCACAAGGTTTTGGAGTGGGGAACAATGGTGATACCATGGCACCTAGATACCAAGGCAATGAGCATTGTATAAAAACTTAGATGTGCTGGAGGGGAGTTGTCAGGAATTCCGTGTTAAAATTCTGCCATCCAAGGCTTGGGAGAGTTCAGGTGATTCTGCAGTTTCTTTCAGTGCTCCTGAATCATTCCTGGCAGAGATCACTTATCCCTACGGCTCATAAGAATATATCAGTCTTTAGTAACACACAAGATTGCAACAAAGGGCGGGTATTTAAACTAATATTCGATAGGGAGGATATGCCCAACCTCACTTAAAAAGGCTTCATCCCTTACACACAGTTCATCCCTTACACACACCACACTCTCTCTCACACACACGCACACTTTAATAAACTGAATACTGTGCTCTCCTAGCAACAGATTCATTAGGAGAGATTCAATTCCCTGTTCCAGCCTCTATGTACTGTTCTGATGGCATATATGGGACGGAACTGTGCTCCAACGGATCAGGGAGCATTCTGCTGGTTCAAGCGTAAAATTTGGCTGCTTTAAGTGGTACTATATTGCCCCTACCCAAATCCAAGCATAGGGGCTATGCTGGGGGTGAGGGCAGGAGTCGGTATTTTGGGGGCAGGAGAAGTCTCTATAGAGAATGCCACTATGGAAATTCTTAGCTGCTCCAGACTAGGCAACTCTTGGGAGGCTTCTATACATTTGGGCATTTCCAGGGATGCTCTAATTCAGGGGTCTCTTCGGCCCGCGGGGTTATTTTCTGCGGCCCGCTAGCTCCCTGCGGTACCCCCAGCATTTACCTAGAGTGGCTCCGGGCTGGCACACACTGGGGGCAGGGCAGGCTCCCTGCCTGCCCTGTCCCCGCGCCGCTCCGGGAAGCAGCCGGGACCTGGGGGATGGGGGGCACAGGGGTCTGTGTGTTTCCCTGGCTGCTGCTCCAGGTACTTCCCCTGCAGCTCTGTGGCCAATGGGAGCTTCGGGAGAGGTACCTGAAGGAGCGGCCAGGGCAACACACAGACCCTTGTGCCCCCCGCCAGGTCCCGGCCACTTCCCGGAGTGGCATGGGGGCAGGGCAGACAGGCAGCCGAATCTCTCCTGCAGCCGAACCCCCTGCCCTGAGCCGCTTGCTGCACCCCACACCCCTCCTGCACCCCAACCCCCTGCCGCACCCCACACCCCTCCTGCACCCCGACCCCCTGCTGCACCCCACACCCCTCCTGCACCCCAACCCCCTGCCCTGAGCCGCCTGCCACACCCTGCATCCCGACCCCCTGCCCTGAGCCCCCTGATGAACCCCGCACCCCTCCTGCACCCCAACCCCGTGCCCTGAGCCCCCTGCTGCACCCTGCACCCCTCCTGCGCCCCCTGGGGGCAGGGAGGGGGTGGAGCTGGGATGGGGATTTCAGGGAAGGGGTTGGAATGGGGGCAGAGAAGGGATGGGAAGATGCGGGGTGGGGTGGAGCCTTACAGAAGGGGTGGAGTGGGGGTGTGGCCGGGGTAGCGGGGGTTGGGGGGTCAGTGGTGTGGCCCTCGGGCCAATGTACTAGTCCTCATGTGGCCCTCGTGGTCATTTGAGTTTGAGACCCCTGCTCTAATTTATGCAAGTGGGCACTTCAACTCTCAGAGTAACGGAGAATCTCAGTGATGCAAAGCAAATATACAAAAGGTTGTTACAAGGAGCTTTTTTGTTTCAAGTACATAAAAGATTGCTGCAAGGAGGAGAGGAAAAAATTGTTCTCCTTAACCTCTGAGGATAGGACAAGAAGCAATGGGTTTAAATTGCAGCAAGGGCAGTTTAGGTTGGACATTAGGAAAAACTTCCTGTCAGGGTGGTTAAGCACTGGAATAAATTGCTCAGAGAGGTTGTGGAACCTTCATCTTTGGAGATTTTTAAGAGCAGGTTGGACAAACACCCGTCAGGGTGGGTCTAGATAATACTTAATCTGGCCATGAGTGCAGGGGACTTGACTAGATGACCTCTCGAGGTCACTGCCAGTCCTGTGATTCTATGAAATAAAGAGGGAGATAGAGGAAGGATAATTTTTGGTTTAACTCTGAAATTCTAGGAGCACCACATGAGCAAATGGAAGCTGTTTCACCAAACTGAAATAGAGTGAAAGAATCCTAATTCCCCTGGAATGGTTATGTCTCCAGCTATGAGATCTCAGGGATGTGGGGTTTTGCTCCTCTTCCTTCACAGGCACCTCACTTCAGCCTCCTTCTACACACCTCTCCATGTTTTTCTCCAGGCCCGGATTAACCAATGTGCACTAAATTCACTTACATAGGGCCCCAACCACCAGAAAAAAACCAAAACACACAACCCAAATCAACAATACACAGAAATATGGTTATGGTGGGGGAGAGCAAGCACCAGGTTGCAGCTCCACTCATTCAGGTTTGTCCCAGTCGCCCCTCCATCATAACAGGGGAAGGGCCTGGCCAAATTTGAGTGGGTGACGTTGTGACTTGGTGCTTGGAGTCACAGCAGCACTCAGGTTTGGTGCCTAGTCAGAATATCTGCCCCCCACATGCTCTGTCTAGTTTAAGGAAGGTGGAGGGCCCCCCCAAATTCCATAGCAACAGGCCCCAAAATTCTTTAATCCAGCACTGCTTTCCTCCCTGTCCCCCTGACCTCCTCCCTTCCTTTTCTTTTAACTAATCCCCTTCTGCCTTCCCTTCTCACCCACTCCTGCCATATTTAGCCCGTGAGCTCTGCACGGCAGGGACTAAATCTTACTATGTGTTTGTACAATGCCTTGCGCAATGGGGCCTCAATTGTGGCTGGGGCTCTACTTACCAGTGGAAGACAAATTAATAAAAACCAACATAATAATAATTTAAATAATTGAGAAATGTGAATTCAGTGTAAACCTGCTAGGAACTAGACTGAGACCTCCAAGAAGTCATGAGATGCTCACCATGACTTTCAGATCCAGGCTCAATTCTCTTCTCATTTATGCCAGTTTTACACTGGTGTTACTTAGCTGGTTCTAGTGAATTACTTCTGATTTATACCACTGTAACTTCAAGAAGAATTTGCTTCCCACTTCTCCCTCCAAAAAAACCACAACCCTCTGACATAGCCCCTCACTGTATAACTGGTGCAATCAAACTCCTGGATCTGGATAACTCCAAACTCTATAAAAGTTCTAGATCTGGATGTGAACTTTGCAGCTCGGGCTCATTGTTAATGGAGGTGAAAGATTCATATCCATTAAACCATACAATTTCCTTTGTATGCTGTATTGTGGTTCCAGGTTAAATTACACACAGCAGACTCTGTTGACTTTTGTACTCAAACCATTTTTCCCAGTTATCCAGTGTCAGAATATAGTTAATTCGTCACCTACACAGAAAATTGTCTGTAGCCTTTGATGTTTAACAATTTAGTTGTAGGATGTGACAATTTACAGGGAAGCTTGATCATGCTGAAAATATTGAAAATGTCTTCATTACTATTCAGAGTTAACACTAATTGCATGGATTGAAGCAATTCACTCCTTTCTCAGATATGCTGTCTCAGACTCCCTGCAAATACAAAGGAAGAGTAGCAACATTCCACACTGTAATGAGCCAGCCTACTTCAACCCCTAGTTTAGAGAACTCATGATTTATTAATAAAAGGCCTGAGGAACAAAATGCCTTCCTCTCTATCCATGATATGTGCATGGCCTTCTTTCTATGTAGTATCTGCATGCTTCACAATCTTTAATCCCACAACAGCCTTGTAAGATAAGGAAGTACTATAGTTCCCATTTTACAGACGGGGAATTGAGGCACAGAGAGACCAAGTGACTTGTCCCACAGTCACACAAGAAGTCTGTGACAGAGCAATGAAATGAAGACAGGTTTCCTAAGTCCAAGCTAGCACCCTAACCACCAGACCATCCTTCCCCGTCTTCTGCAGAACATAAATGATTCTTCAGGAAATTAAAACCTGTACACATGACTGGAATACAGGGCATATAGGGCCAGGAGAGATCCACCAGGCTGTTCCTTCCTAAATGACCAAGGCCCAGTTAATTCCAGTAGTGATCTTGATTCCTGAAACATCCACAGGTTTACATACAGTACTGACTATCATCATAGTTTGGGTGCTGAAATAGATTCAAGGTTCTGTAGATCTTGAAAACAAACTCTACTTTCTGTGCAAAATGTATGTTAACTGTCAGCCCCTGTTGCGTAGCAGATACTGCTGTAATTCACAAGTGGGTAACATTTAGGGCTGGTTACAGGGTGCTTTATTGCAGCTTAGAATAAGGAACACTAACCTGCAGAGATAATTAGGCAGTTGTTGCTAGGAGGTTTCAGAGCGGCTTTCTAAAGTCATCCTAAAGTGACGGCTGCTTTGTTGTGATTTTTTTGTTTTAACTTTCATAACTGGGTGCAGCTGGATCAAAATCACTCTGGAAAGGAATTGGATTTTGTTAATTTCCAGTTCCGGAGACAGATATTTTCTGGTGGATGGAAAAGCTAAATATGTTTTTGGAAAATTCAAAAATGAATACAGGATTTTTGCTACTATTTAACATCCCTAACATTTGAATAGATTACCCAAATCCACAGTGTACGTATTTGTATATGAGTATTCATATTTAGACATTTCTGTATATATATACGCACATGATATATACACATTCTTTTTCTTCAGCAGTTTGGATATATACCAACAGGTCATATAGCTGGGTGTCACTTTGTTTTGTATAGTCCTTGGTCACCAATCAAAAAAGTAGATATATATTATAAATATAAACTTTAAAATATCTGTTCAACAATTTAGATAATTTATTGTCATTCAACATTTATTTGGTCTCACATATTTTCTCTCTATTCTTCTAATAAAACAGTAGAATTTGGGCACTATCCCCATTTTACAGGTAGGCAAACTGAGGCACAAAGCAATTAACTGATTTACTCAAGAAGAACCCTGTTGGAGGGAGGAATAGAATTAAGGTTTTTTCTTCACTGCAAAAAAAGTGTGCTTTTATATTGAGGAAGCTAACTCAATGTAAAATCCTAGTTGGAGACGAGGCACTATAGTTTTTACCTTGATATAAATTATTTCAATGTTGACCATTTCAGCAGATAAATTATGGAAGAGATGAGAGGGAAGTCCATGTGGCAGGGCTGGAGGGACTGCGGAGAGAAAAAGCAGAGGGTAGCAAGGCAGCAGGACACAAAGACAGGGAAGTAGAAGAGAAGCATTGAAAGGAAGGTGAGAAAGGAAGAGAAATAAAGGGCAGAAATAATGGTGGTCCTAAAAGTGGAGTGTATTTTCCTACTGAGTGATGCTGAATGTGACAGTCAGGTACTTAAATAACAATGATAATATCTAAAAGCTGAGTTATCATAGAAAGGCCATATTTGACCCTTGCTTTTTGTGGAAATGTCCCATTAGCATCAGTGAGATCCACTGTGCAAAGAAGTTAATATGTGTCCTACATTTATGCTCTGGCCCATAGGTTTTAATTAAAAGTAGATTTCAGCCCCCTTCACAGAATAAATCAGCAGGATGAGTAGATAATGTCTTCAAGCTAAAAAAGCAATGATGTCTCACCAAATTTTCCTCCAGCTGAACTTAAAATCCAAGCCTCATTTATCCACCTGGGACCTGCCTTTTCCATGTCTCTGGACCAAATACCCCTGCAGAGTGAGAAAAGTCACTGGGGCTCAAAATCACAGTCAACTGATTTTCCGCAGTGACTTCAAGTGTAATTTGTACATTTGATTCATGTTTCAACAGCTGAATGCTCATTAAGCCCCATTAAAAGAATATTGAAAGCAAGAGTGATGGGGGAGCTAAGTCTAATTACTGTAATGGCATGGGAAGAGGTGGGAGTCACAGATCTGTCTGTGAGCTGTTCCAGGTTCTACCCTACACAAGGCACCACTTTTTTAGCATGGCTGAAGCAGCTGTGTTTAACAGAGATCCTGTCGCTGCCTATGGAAAGTAAAGTTCATCAACATGAACAAAAGACCTTGGAGCATCCCTCCTCAGACCTTTATGTCCGAAGGGTGTAAGCCATGAATGATGAGTGTGCTGGGGGTTAAAGTAAGATTTTTTTAAAAAATCACTCTCTAGCAAAACATACAAGAAAAGGGCAGCTAAATCTCTGGCAGATGAGAACACTCTAGGAGAGTCAGCCTCGGGAGTCCTGATTTAGTTTATCTGGAGGGAGAGATAAGGACTCCACAGTACAGCAGCATCTAACAAACGATGCCTGCAACACAATAGCAAGAGAGAACTCTTCATTTTCATTTATTTACGTTGTAGTTCATTTAATGTTCCTAAAAGCAAGGGCTTTTTGCACTGGCTAAAGCTAACAGGACCTAGTGTTATGTATGCTTTTCCACACTCACAGCTCTGTCAATGGGTGCTCTATAAATACCTGGACAAAATGATCTTGTGCCTTGACGCAAAGCACCAATTGCTTCAACAGTCGTGCCCTCATGTCTTCCTGTACATCACACTGTTAAAACAAAACAGGGGGAAGTGTTGCCTAGTGGATACAGCAGTGAACTAGGAGATCTGGGTTCTATTCCCAGCTCTGCCGCTGGCCTGCTGGATGGCTTTGGGCAAGTCATGTCACTTCTCATGCCTCAGTTACCTCATCGGTAAAATGACACTGACCTCCTTTGTAAAGCACTTTGAAATCTATGAATGAAAAGTGCTATATAAGAGCTGCATTATTGTTTTAATCCTGGCCCACAACATGCATGGTTTAGTGGCTAGGGTGCTATGTGGGACTTGGGAGATTCAGGTTCAATTCTTTACTCTGCCACAGACTCCCTGTGTGACCTTGGGCAAGTCACCCTCAGTTCCTGATCTGTAAAGGGGAGATAATAGTAGGGGATAACTGTAAAGTAGGGAATAACTGCCCTACCTCACAAGGTGTTGGGAGGATGACTGCATTAAAGATTGACGTGCTCAGGTGTATATGTACATAAGAAATAAGAGCTATTTCTCTAGACTGGCACTTTCATTGCTATTCCTATCCTGTGCCCGCACACTCCATAGCATTCTGTCAATGCACGTCAGCCCTGACCTGCAACATATCCCTGGAGATCCTGATATTTCAGACCTGGGTCTTTTCTGAGCGGAGACTATCAACTGAGCCATGTGTATGTGGTGAGTTTGTGATGTGCATAGATGGACAACTATGCTGACCCTACTAATTAACATTCACTTGATATATGCAGAGGAAGAATTTGAATTGAAGTCTTGAGACATGAACGATCAGGAGCTAGTCAAAAGCTGGCCAAATAAAAAGGGCATGTTGAAATAAAAGTTCTGTCATTTTTTTGTGGAAATTTCAGGGGGGAAAAATCAACTGGCTGTTCAACAAAGAGCAACTCCCTCTCTTCTCAGCAGAGCTTTGTCTTTGATGCACCTGGCATAGCTGTGCAAACGAAGAGGTTTAGCAACCTCCAAATTTGTTTTGATTTTACTGGATTGCTTTTCCTCTTTGCTGTTTCCATGCCCCTCGGTCTCGTCAAACCGTCCCCAGTCTCACAAGTCATCTTGGGGCGATTATGACGTATGGAATGCTCAGACAGCTGGCTCAGATTTCTCTCTTCCCAGTACAATGTGTGCCTGGATCCCTTTTAGGTTGAGACTGACCTGACTGGTTTATCATTTAAAACCACTCACATGCAACCTTGTTCTTTAATGATTTCCAACATGGTTACATGCTGTTCAGTTGCCAGGGCTCCTACTCCACAATGGGATGGCACCCATTGTTGTTGTTTTTGTTGGTTTGGGTGAAAATATTGCAAAACTCTGATGGATTGAGTAACCTTTCTCACACATCAGCCCCGGAGAAGAGTAAAATCTGGGGATGTTAAATAGCTGCTTACCTTGCCACCTAGCCACCCCATTTGTGTAGGTACGTCTACACTGCAAAAAGAGATGTGTTCTTAACTCAGGTTAGCTAACCTGTGAGAGCTAACTTGGGTTAAAATAGCAGTGGAGACTCTGCTTTTAGCTTGGGTTAACAGCTTGGGTTCAAGCCCATAGGGGTACCTGGGGTTGAACTCGAGCTGCTAACCTGAATTAAAAGTTGAGTTACTGGGTCTTCACTGCTATTTTATGCAGGTGAGCTAACTCAAGTCATGTATACTCCTTGTACTTGCAGTGTAAACAAAACTTAAGTGAGCATGTACTGTAATGCTTTCCTAGGGTAAGCTTTTTTTCTGGTGAAATGGGGAAAAACAGATGGCTTGAGCATGGGGAAAAAAGCACTGGGGAGGTTTTGTGTAACTGTAAGGAGAGGTGGTTCAGTTCTGGATTTCATTTTAAATACTCCCCTGCCTCCAAGTTTTGGAGGGTTCACACTGTGGTCCTTACCCTTATCAACAGTAGCACCTAGCTTCAAACAGGTGGGGGCTCCAATGTGCTAAGAACTGTACACACATATAACAAATGACAGTTCCTGGCCAACTTTACACTGAAATTCAGCATGGCCAAAACCAAGTTAATGACCTTTCGTCCCGAACCCGCTGCTTTTCCACCTTTCTCTTTCAGAGGACACCAACACCCTCTCCATTGCTCAAGCCCATAATCTTGGCTTCATCTTTGACTCAGCCCTTTCCTTTGACCCAGACATCCAGGCTGTGTCTAATTCTTGCCATATATTCTTGCACAACATCTCCAAGCTTCAATTTTTCCTCTCTGCCCGCACTGCTAAAACTCTTATGCAAGCTCTGATCATCTCATGCCTTGACTAAGCAATCTCCTCCTCTCTGGCTTTCGTGCCTGCAACCTCACCCCTTTCATATCCATTCAAAATGCTGCTGCTAAGATCATCTCCTTGTCTTGTTCTGACTATGGCACTGAGTCTTTAAGTTCCTTCATTGGCTCCCTTCCATTGCATCAAACACAAACTGTGGCATTTAGGTACTAATGCAATATAGATGTTAAATAATAACAGAGCTTAAAATGTAAAAGGCAAGACATAAAAGGTGGGTGGCACACAAAGGGTTGGGATGTGATGATTGAGCAATGAAATTTAGTGCTCAGAGCGGTGAGGAATGGATTGTACTTTTGCAAATCATCATAGGCACTGCACAGGCAGGCTCTATGAACTCCTCCCCAACACAGTTTAGCTGATGTACCTCAATCCTGAGCTGTAGCACCTTCTACCATTCCAGTCCTGAAACTCCCACCCAACTCAACCTGCTTTTCCAGTTCTAAGGCTCCATGCAGCTCTGCCAGAATATCTCTGGTTTCAGAGTAGCAGCCGTGTTAGTCTGTATCCGCAAAAAGAACAGGAGTACTTGTGGCACCTCAGAGACTAACAATTTGTTAGTCTCTGAGGTGCCACAAGTACTCCTGTTCTTTTTGTGGAATATCTCTGTCATGCATAGTGGCACCCTCTGCTATTCCCGTCCTTGGCCTTATTCACATTTTGTGCTTGTGCACCTCTGTCCTTACCTGCAGCATCCCCTGCCTTTTGAGTTTCTATGCCTTGCCTGCTTGCCCAAAAGAATCCTTTTCTACACTCTTACTCCATAGGCTGGCAGAGGCCTGGCACTAGAGCAGGGCAAATTATTGACTTTTTCAATTCAGAGGCTAACCAAAAAAAACCCCCAAAAAAGTTTAGTTTAGGATTGAACAAAATGAAACATTGTGTTTCATTTCTGGATGCTTTTTAACATTTTTTTAAAAAAAGATAAATCTAGCTAAATTTAGAAACAATCATTTCAAAATGAAATTTTCAAAATTCTCCTGTCCCCATTTTTATTTGCCTGAAAATATTTGCCAAATTTGACCCGTATTGGATGACCCAAAACTGTATTTTTTGGCCAGTAAAATATTTATTGAAAAAATTGCCCAGCTCTTCCTGGTCCACTCATCTCCTGGCTGGATGGGGAAAGAAGATCTTCCTTTATATAGTTAAAGGGCCACTGACAGATCCTGAGAAGAGCCCTGCACAGTTAGAAGTATGATGAAGTATCATAAGTATGAAGTATCCTCACCTTTCCCTCCCATACCTACAGCATTTGCTTTTCAGTTTGACAGCTCCTCGGCTTAGTTTATTTTCGAGATGGGCTCACACCAACACCCCAGGTCTACCACCCTCAAACTTCAAAAATCATAATCCAAACCTAAATCTGAAGCCAATTTTTTTATTGGCCCCATCTGTGTTATGGGCTAAACCAAAACTCCAGATGTGACCACTCCTGAATTTTGAAGGAGGGAAGGGTTTGAAACCCAGAACTGGAACCAAATTTTGCTATTCAGGCCTATCTCTACTCTGTTTTTTGAAGGCACCAAACTATACCAAGGGTCAAGAGTCAACAGAATTCTAGACTTAAAATTGGGCTTCTGAAGCCACCCAAAAGATTATTATTCCTTTACTACAAAAAAGTGAGATTTTTCAAAGCTGCCTAAAGAATTTAGATGCACTACTCCCTTTAAATACTCCCTTATTACTACATTAATTTCAATGGGAATTGTACATCTAGATTTCCTAAGCAGTACTGAAAATATCAGCCTTAAAGAGATTTTCTGTAGGACAGAAGATAATGCTTCCTGACTGTCTCACAAATGAACCCCAGCAAAAAAAATGGGGGCATTGACAATGGAAAATGCGATTGACACTTTGCTATAATAGCAATAGCTGGTAATGCTATGATATGAAACTACCCACCAACTAAACCAAAACCCTCAGCGACACGTGAAAATACCCTCTAGAATTTGAAATATAAGATCAGAAAAACTGTTTAAAGTTTGCAGCTTTCCTGAGGCAGTAGAAAAAATGAAAGGTTGATTAATTTCCAGATCTGTTACTCTGCAGTCTGATAAATACAAAACACACTGCTCTGGGCTCTCACACTAAGATCACTTACAAAGAACGGGTACGAGGTTAGTAGCTGCCAAGGAGAAACACTCAGGTTATGTGGGTAACGAAGACAAGGAGAGGGAATGTACAAAAACACTCCTCTTCCTCCCAGACCTTTTGAGCTGACAATTAAAACATACCCTTAGAGCGAAGGCGTGGTGGAGTTCCCATGGCTGCAGCTCAGCTAAATTAAAGAGGAGTGGCTCAAAAACAATTACATGAAGTCACAACAATGTTCTCCCTTTAGGGAAAGCACTGATTTGCTTCCAGACTAACAAGGATAGCTCTCTCAGATATGGAGGAGTGGTCCCTGCTATCTTAACACTAGTTTAGCTTTTGGTTGTATCTTTTTTTTTTCTGGAATTTACTAGATTGGCACTTGTCAGTCTTAGACAAGTGCCAGAAGAAGAAACTTCCTTCTTAGCAGAGGGACCAGTAATAATTTCAAGGTTTGGTATCTTAAATGACTAGTCCTGAGAATGTCTGAAATGACTAGGTTACAATCTAAAGAACGACAAGAAACCAAACAAACTACTAGAAATCACAATCTATAGAAATTAGTAGAAACCAAAACCATGTAAGAGCTTGGCATTCCAGCTTCCATATGGCCAGCATTAACCTCTATCTGTGAAACCATGACAGAACTCACATGGGTAAAAGCAAGATGGCAATAGTAACAAACTGGCTTTTGAGATCTTTTATGTGTGACCATAAAAAGAAAGAGAAAGAAACACTTGGTTGGACTTCTACTGATTTCAGTGAGAGTTTTGATCAGATCCTTACTTAATATTTATATTGTGGTAGTTGCCTAAGGGCCTCAACAATGGAGGAGGGCCCTGTTGTGCTAGGAACTTTACATACCTACAACAAAAAGACGGTGCCTCAAAGGTTTTACAATCTAAGTATAAGATATGAGATAACAGGGGATACAAACAGACAGGAGGAGCACAAGGACACAGTGAGACAACCCTGGTTATCCTGATAGCACATCAGCTGCCTAACCATTGTTGAGTATTTTGCAGGCTTTTTGGTAGAGGAGAATTTTAAGGAAGGCTTTGAAGGAGGATAATGAGGTGGTTTTGCAAATGTCTACAGTGGGTTCCTCTTATACATAAGGGGCGGCATGAGAGAGGAGCATCAAGGTGCTTGTTTGAAAATTTAACAAACTGGTGATGAAGACTGGAATCTATGGCAAAGCAAAGATGGGATTCAGCATCTTAATAGCATATAAGAGATGAAAGGTAGGGAGGGATAGGCCATGAAGGGCCTTAAAAGTGAAGACAAGTAGTTTATGTTTGATTCTATGGCTAACAGGGAGCCAGTGGAGGGTTGCAAAGAGAGAGGTGGTGTGACTGAAGCAACAAGCCAAGAAATGAGCCAGAAAATTGATCCCTGTATCTGTTTCAAGACTGAGATGCACAATGCTACAGAAAGCTTAAGAGACTAAACATTGTTTAAAACATTAAATGATAGCACCAACTGGCATTGCACATTGTGTGACTCATGCTGCGTGCTGACCTGTCAGGAGCTGGTGAGGCTGATGTGGAAAGTATTATATTGACAGAGAGTTGGAGAGCTGGCACTTGGCTCCTCTCATGGGCATTCGCTGTAAGCAAAACAAGGAGGCCAGGCCTCCTTGACCAAATGTTTGTTTAAGGCTTAGAAAGGAGGTAGTTATGCACACTCACCAGATAGTTTATGGGAACAAGGAGAAGTGACATTGGGTTCTTTTCCTAGATATTTGCTGGGGCGAGGAGTTACTATGTCACATCAGTCTCCTTTGTGGAGCTGAGCAAATCATTTGTAACAAATCATTTATTAGACAAAGTTCACTTCTTTGGGGGCCAGACTGTAAGAATACAGTGTGCCCTGAGTAGGAGGCAGCATGTGGCTGTGCTGGCGAGGGAGCAGAAGGTTGAACTGTGGCTCGGAGACAGGGTCAGACTAGCAGTTTACCTCCGCCTCTGTGCCTGCTAAAATGAGCTAGTCAGTGCACTGGGGATATAAAGTCAAGACTCCACCCGTTCCCTATGCTTGCCCACCCATTCCCTATGTGCACAGGAAAGGGACAAGCAGCCTGTGACAGGTAAGGGTTAAAGACTCCCTGCCAGTCACATGATTCAGCAGGGGATTTAAAGGAAGGATGCTCTTTCCAGGGACAGAGAGGCAAAGGAAGAACCTGTGCAGGCCTGGTCGGTCAGAGGAATTGCTTTGTTTTGGTGTTACTCCTGAAATGGTGTGTTTGAACAGTAAATTGTGCCCTGAAGCATGGGCCTGAAACAGACTTCATCTTGGCACTGGGCTGGAGATAGACCACTCATTTTCACAGCCCCAGAGAGAATGTAACTTGTGAGGTAGTCACCACCGGCATGCTGGGTGAACAAGGATCAAGCTCTGTTTGAAGAACGCCTGTGGATAGATGACATTTTAATCAGATATATTTATTATTCAAAATAGTGACAATGTGCATTTTCTTTACACTGTGGCTTGTTTTCTGATATTCAGTATTCAAGTTGCGATTGTCCACATCACTCATATGCTATTGCTTCTGTTCTGTGATTCGCTGAGTAAAATTATGAGAAACAGTTTTCTAGTGTGAATGCCTGTGGAAAGCATACTAAAGATGACTTTCCCACAAGTCCTTAATTGTGTGACCTTAATGTTCACTTTCTGCCAGCATCTGCGCTAGCACAACACAATCGTATGGGACTGATCACAGAAGGGCACTGAAGATGGCTGCATCGAATAGGGATTTCCATTTGAATTTATGGCAGCCGAAAATGTCACTCGTATTATTTGCCCATCTGTACTCTTACGTCACGCTTGCCTGAGACAGAGTTTTCTCTTGTACCTTAGTGAATCATAACATGTAAAATGAATATAGAACTGAAGGTGAAATTAACTTGGGCTTTTATATGTTGGAGAGCAGAGGGTGAAATCCACCTCACCAATTTCTCAACCCAGGGCCATGCTGTGGGATGTTGACAGCCTCTGCTGTACCTGCTATTCCCTATGGGCTTAAATAGCGGTGACAGTCATATTGTGCTGGTTGTACAAGATACTAGCTTAAGCACAGATCCAAAGATCCTGGCCTGGTGCTGGTCCAGCCTCAGTGAGGTCTTTTGTACTGATGTGCGTTCAGCAGGCGGACATCTCAAACAGCCCCTATGCAGGGTTTAACTAACGCAGGGGGCCTTGCACCAGTCCTCCGCACTTGGGCGAGTTTCACATTATGGCTTAGACCCCCAGCTGTACTGGAGCCTTGCCTGGCACAGCTGGAGTAGGGAGGCAGGGCAAATGTGGCTGTATAAATCACTTGTACTTTCCTCTGATCCCCAGAGCTACTGGAGGCCAGTCTGCCTGAGACTGAAGGAATTGTCTGACTGAAGGAAGAACAACGCAACTTTGTATGATCAGCTGGAGTGGTGATTAATTCATTTTCTTCTACTATCCCTTTGTCGTGCAAGTTCTTCTCCATGTTTTATGTTGAACTAACCCTCCCCACCATCCCCATTGCTGCCAACACTCATTGGTTATTATTACTGCAGTGAAATCTAATCAGAGCTAAGATCGACTCATTACCCAGAGAAAACGTGTCTCTCAGACAAAGCAGCAATTTAGTCTGAGTCACTGCAGCATCCCTGAGTGTATCCAAAACAATAAAAAACTGGGTAAACCAGTCCATTAGAGACTGAGCTGTCACCTTCTCCTCCTCCCGCACAGTCCCAATAAGAAGTTCAACATATTCTGCCTGCCACACATATGGCATGGAGCAGGAAAGCCTCCTGCACCTTTTGTTCTCAAAATACGTAATTCAGAGAAAGTCCACGGCCCACCTATTTGTTTCCTCTCCATTACAGCCCTTAAAAGGGGGCTGGGGAAGGGGTGTTTTTAGCACTCGGCAGCAAGCCTATGATGTGCTGAGGATGGTTATATCAGTATCTAGGCCACTGAATGTTGTTTTAGGCCCCAATCCTGCACTCAGTGGTGAGTGTTGTGTGTCACACTGAACCCTGATAAAGCCCATAGATGTTTGACTGAGCAGTGAAATATGGTTCTCCTAGTGCTATCCAAGGAATAGGCCCCAAATGAGCAGTTTGGGGCTCTAGTACCCCTCTCTCAAATATATGGGAGAGGGGAGGACCCAGGTGAGTGTCTAGACATGAAGTGATGTGGAAGGAGGGGCATGGGGACTTTAAATACCGAGCTGCTTTTCCCTTTCCTCAGCAGAGGTGGGAGAAAGTTGTGCTTCTGGCCAACTGCCAACCTACAATGCTGGTTTTGAACGTTGGCTGTCATGGGCACCAATGCCAAGCAGGACTATCTGAAATGGGATTATAACCCAGCTGCAGTTAGTAATATGAGCTGTTTTACGGAGAGATTTTCAAAGGTGCAGAAGGGAGGTAGCAGCACAATTTGGGCACCTAACTCCCATTTGTGCCTTTGAAAATCTAGTAGGGACTCTCAGGAGGAGACAGCCCCGCAGAAGTGCATGTTCACCTACATGCCCCACCAACCTGCAGCATCAACAATTTGTGATATCTGGTGCTCCTCTTGAAGCCCCAGCTCCTGGATGCTTCTAATTAACTGAGAGTCTCAGCCCCCCGCCGCTTGCCGCAACTGGGCAGTTGAGGGCGAGGTCCCCGCACCAGAGCGGGGGCTGGGAGCTGCAGGGGTGGGACTGACTGGGAGCTCCAGCCCTGGGGCAGAAAATGTCACGGAGGTCAATGGAAGTGATTCCGTGATTTCCATGACCTTCGTGACACAATCGTAGCCTTACGCATGATTACCAGGAATACCCTGAAAGCATGACCTACGTGCACCCTAAAGCTTTAAAATCAGAAGGCAAACAAAAAGAACCCCGAACTTTTTTTTTTTTTTAAATCTCACGACTTTTAGGCCAACGTCATGATTTTGGGAGGCCTCATTTTTGACTTCTAAAGGTTTGGGGGTTGGCAGTAGAGAACATACTTTAACTCTGACCTGAAGGGACCATCTTGAGGTCTGTGGGGAGAGTTCAGTCTCTCTACATAGTCACCCCTGAGCCTTTCTTCCGCAAAAAGTGAGAAAATGGTGGGTGGAACAGCGAGATTCATGCATGTTTGTGAGGTGTTCAGAATATACAAGTCTAAAAATACATTTTGATGGCAACAGCTTTCAGTCACAGGGAGCTGTTGTTGACCACTGGCTAGCAAGTTTGCAGATGACTGTACTAAACATCTCAGTATCTCGCTATAATATGCAATGCCTCCCACGTGAGAGTGGCAGGGAACAGTACACAGAGCTTTGTTTTGTGCCTGTTATAAAACTGCCTCAGGAAATGATTCCTCTTGATCAAGATTTAATCCGATAATGAAGACACAATAAGAATGAAAGTGTCAATTTCAGTTGAGAAATCTGACTGGCTTAATCTGAAGCAGCTTAATCTAATTAGAGCTATTTATCGGAATAAAATAAAATGCCCATTGTATTAAGAATCATAAACAACTGTGTTAAGATAACATTAAGGGGAGAGAGATGCATGATCTAAAAGCTAGAAAATCCAGGATCACACCTAGGACATTATCTGCCGCTCACTCTGTATTGCAGTGGTCCCCAAACTTTTGAGAGTCGTGCCCCCCTTTACCTCTGTCTGCATCCCCCTGAGTCCTGCCAGGGCTGGAAGCGGGGCTGTGGCTCGGGGGAGGGGACGCAGACAGGGGTAAGAGAACCACAGCCTGAACCACAGCTGGGGTGGGGCCAAGAGTGGAGACCTGGGCGCAGGGCCGGCAGCCAGGGATGGGAATGGAGCCCTGGGTGTGGGGCCACCAGCGGGGTCGCCAGGCATGGGTCTGGCAGCCAGCGCTGGGGCCAGAAGCAGAGCTGGGTGGCACTCCCACCCCGCCACATCCCACCTGTGGGAGCTGGCCCGGGCCTCAGACACGACCTTCCAAGATGTTCCTCTGTGTCCCCTAGTTTGGGGATCTCACAACATCCCTCTGTGTTAAGTATTATTATCCTCATTTTACTGATGGGGAAATTTTGGCATGGAGAGGTAAAGAGACTAACCCCAAAGTCATACAGTGAGTCAATGGCAGAGCAGGGAATAGAACCAAGGATTTCTGGCACTTCCAGTTCCTTGCTCTAACCACCATGCACTATACTTTCATAGAAGGAGAGGGGAAGGGGAGTTAAAGACAGAGCATCAGTTCTCAGAAGTGCGTATTATGTCTCATCTCAGTTGAAATTAGACTTTAATCTCCTAGACTTTCAAGTAATTGCATAGAGTATTCCCATTGGTTATAAGGAGTCACATAGCTAACAACCCTGTGAAATGCTTTGAATGTTTAGGGCTTGACATTACTTTAATGGGTCAAGTCTTTCAGTGTTGGCAGAGTAACACCAATGACATCAGAGGGAAAAGCCAAGTTGAATCTTTCGACCTGACAGGTTTGCCTTTGTTCTTCCCTGCTTCCTTATAGGTGCTTCTAAAGCTAGATGTTGTAGAAATTTGGATGTTGAAGGACTGAGTTTCTCTGAGTCCAGAAAATCTTTCACATGCAACATGACATCACAAACCAGACAAACTCAGCAACATGGAAGCCATTCCATCCATGCACAAAGACATTCTATGTTTCAAATGTATATGGACTAGCCTTCAAAATCCACTTGTAATTAGTTGAGCAAGTCTATCAAAGGTTCAAGACTCATCTCTGTTTCTCATTTTGATGCGGGCTCAAGAAAGCAAAACTTGAAGACTTAAACGTCAGACCCAAAGCAAACTAGCACAGGCTCAAGGTCTGGAATTTGCTTCAAGTTCTTCTCTAAAAATGGTAAAGCTGAATGGACTGTTACCAAAGAAACTGAAAGGAAGCTACTTAAGGAGAAGCTGAGGCAAGAGGAGGAAAGGGGGAGAACAGATAACAAAATTAATTCTCTTCTAAGTGCAGAATTAGAGGAGCTGAAGCAACCCTTGCAGAATGCAATAAGCAGAGAAAGCCATGCTTGAGAAAGTAAAGAGATTCTGAGTGATGGCGTCCACCCAAGAATTCTACAAGTACTGCATAAGCAAATCCAGATAAAGACATTTTTGAACAGCTACTCGACACACAATTAACAGAAGGAACTGAACTAGAGAAAGTGCACATACAATCCCAGAACAGATGGATTATAAATCTCTGAAACAGAAGGCTCCGCCTACAGAAGTTCCTATCCATCTTTAGAGAACTAGAGACAACAAAATAACTATAGCAACATTTTAACGATAGGGGGGTGTGCATGTGTTTTCACTCACCTTCAGCAGATTGTAAGTCACAAGACCAGCGGTGAGGGGCCTTATTCTCCTTGGGCTTGAACCTGCAAGGTGCTGAGCTCTTTGGCTTTGATCCAGCAAAGCACTTAAAACATACACATCCCATTTTTAATTGCAGCAGCTCAGCTAAAGAAACCATTCATCATGCTCCACAGAGCCCAAGCAGCTCCATGAGTTCAGCAGGAGTTGAGAGTTCTCAGGATCATGAAGGACTGGGCTTTGAAAGAAGGAGTGGAAACAGGCTGTTTGTCCCCCATCAGGACCAAGAAGTTGACTGGAAGTTTAAAGAGGCTGGATCTTCACTAGAAAGAAGGATGGTTAGGAGTCTAAAAGGGTGGAGATGCAGATTTGCATGGGGATGGAGGCATATCCATATGCCTGGGTTTACACTATCTGGCATGTTTTGTGGTAGAATAGCACATATTTGCATGGCAAGGAGGAGTTGAAGCAGATAAGACACTACTGTAGATGCAGCAGTTGAGGAACCAATATGACAGGCTGGGGTTTCCAGGGCTATATAGCATTTGCATAGACATCTTGTGATGGGGGCAGAAACAGCAGGCAGTAGGACCCCTTTAAACTTAGTACATGGACCAGATCTCAGGGCCAGATCTTCCAGTGCTCAGCGTCCTCATCTGGAGGCAGATTTTCAAAAGAGCTGATCAGTCAACATGATGACCAGTTCTTCTGAAAATCTGGCCCAAAGTACCAAACTACCATTATGCCTGTCCCTCAGGAGGTTCTGCTCATGATAGTGCCTTCCCCAAGTGATTTAAACTACAAGCATTTAGAGACCTCTCCCGCATAATCCAAAGTTTTACTATCAGAAAACTGAATACTGATCATAATTACTCTGGCTCCATATGGCAGTCCCAGCTAGGACACAGCTAGAATTCTCCCCCATAGGGACTTTCAACCAACTGCCAATAATTTCCCAGACTCCCAGTACAAATAAATAAATAAAGCAGGAGAAAAATGAAAATGAAGAGGATACTTGAAATTGCAGAACTGAATTCAGGACATATTTTAAAAAAGCACTGAGGAGAGCATAGTCTGGCCAGTGACACTTCCCTGTCCTATCCATCTTTGAGCCGAGAACAGTAATTCCTTGTTTGCAGCCTTCTCTGTTAGAGGCTAAATGTGATTGTAACTGAAGTACATTGATTAACCCAAAATAACTTTCCCTCAATTTGCTGGCTGCTCAGGAAGACTCAGGAGACCTGCTTTTGTTCTGAGCTAGTCATTCAGGAGCCCTGGCTCCAGTCCTTATGTATCTATTGAAACTGAGTGAACCAGAAAAACCCTAGAAACTACACGAAGGACACATAGTGCTGTTTAGTTAGTTTAAAGCGAGGATTTTTTTTCTGCATCACTTCTGCAATATTTTTAATGGTCTAGTTAAAATAATTTCATGGTTGCAGTTTTTGTTCCTGTGCTTAGCAAAGCAAACTGTAGGGGTTACAGCTGAGAGAGGCATGGGGGAAGGGAGGGGACAATCTCTCCCTCGGCACAAAAAAAGTGCAGCATTTTATCATGCTGCTTGCAAAATGATGTGTTTAAAGGGCAGAATTGTCAATGTCAGATGCGAGGCTGAGGTACCTATTAATAAACAGCCTCTGCATCAGAAATTCTTTGTAGACTTTAATCAGGAATTTTCCATAGTAACGCCGTGTGCCTACGGTTAGCTCAGCAACCGTGGTTTAAATTCCACCCCATGGACTTTGAGTTCATCTTTGCAAGCAGAAGAACGCATATAAGATCACATGAACACAATTCTCTTCACTGGAAGTTAAAATGTTATGTCTTTCTGTTTCTCTCTGTCTCTTCTATTTCTTCCAGTATATTTTAAATAGATGTTGGCTGGAGGGGTGGGATTCAGGTCCAGATTAATTATAGGATGGGGTTTGGAGTTCACTTTGAAACCAAATCTGGGCTGTGATTCAGGTTCAGATTTGTTGGTGTCAAAATCTAAAAAGCTGTTCTTGAAGTAGTCTCACAAGATGATGGTATAGCTGGTCTTGTGAGACTTCCAATATTTTGTGCCAAACTCTCACTAAAATTTCTTTTCTTGCAAGATCTCAGCCACGTTTGAACCAGATCCAGGAAATAGGCCCCTTTTGATTTGGGATCTGGCCCAGAACTGAAAATGTGAGGGAAGACTCAGATCCCAGGATTTCAACCTTAAATATGCCCTCTTGTTCCCAAATTGGGAGAGGTCAATATCCAAGGCCCAGTTCTGTCCCATCTCCAAATTTAACCACACAGCCATTGCACAACAAAAGATACTCAAATATTAGAGGTGGAACAGCTGTAAGTCCAAGCCTGCTTGGGATAAAAAAATCAGCATCAGCTCTTCTGACAGTGTCTTCCCACCCTCTCCAGATCCGTTTTGGTTTCCTCAGGTCAGTTTCATAACACAGCCATTTGGAATGTCAGAGGTGTCATGTAAATTCCTTCTACTCTTTTGAGTGTAGAAACCCTCCCACATGTCACTGCTAAGGTTTCTAAGAAGGTCTTAGTATGACTAGAAAAGAACAACACAACAATTCAGCCTCCTTTATTCTCAGAACTTTCACCCAGCAACAGGGACAGTAATCCAAGGCTCTGACCCTGCAACTGACAGTGAATGGGCAGACTGTTGCACCTGCACAGAGCCCCATAGACTCTAGTATGGGTCTGTGTGGACCCAGCAGACATCCCACCTGCTGCCAATTGCAGGTGAAGGGTCCAAACATCAGCCTGCTCCAGGGCCATCTATCTGACTCCCAAGACAACCCACACTACCACAAAGCTAACCTGAGCATTCTTAAACATACCTGTTCCTCAGATACATACATATACCTTTGCAGAAAACTAGTTAGGATATATATAGTACACTGCATGTATGGCACAACCCAAATCAAACCAAATAAAAGCTCTAACAATACTTGGGTTTATTTCCACTCTGGTTTTACTCTGAATTTTACAAACCACAACAGTCTTAACTGCTATGGATTTATGTTTGTGCCAAAAACACTTGCCATGGTCTGACTATAAATAAACCCAATGGACCAAACATCCAGACAAGTTAGGTTCCATGCAAGCCCATCCATTGTGTCTGGGACCCTAGAAATATGAGCGCTGTAGGAATTGTCCTATCAAAGAGTCCTAGGCTCTTCCTCCTATCTCATATGCCCATTTCAGTGCATTTGAAACAGATGAGAAATAAATGCTACAGAGGGAAGCAGAGATCAAATATTACACAGTCCCTGTTGGTTTTAATTCTTTTTCAATAGCAAGTATTAATGAATTCAGTGGCAGTGTTTGATCCAGTGCTCAGTGTATCTTGCCTGCAGAGCTTATGGACTGATTGATGGGTAGTTTTCCAGATTTGAACAATAAGAACAACAAAACTAAAGGACCCAACAGTACTTTTGTATAGTAATGTTTAATGGCTCACTGTCCCATTGTGGTGATTGTTCTCTTGGCCTGTGGTGAGAGCCAGTTTTAATCAATGGAGCCCTTTGGAATCAAATGCAGGTATTTACTAGAACGTGACACACAGGACAGTGTTTGTCCAGCTAGCAGTCTGCCAGTGTCAGCTAATGCCCTGTTTGGAAGAGGTTTCTGAGTCTGACACAAAGACATGGATAACCAGACATTTCCTCATCATCACAACTAAAACCTCGGAGTGGACTGTATATATGAATGACACAGATAAACTTTCTCTCTTTAACACCATTAGACTGGCCTCCAAATCTAAAAAACTCCATGAATCAATATTGAGCTTCAGAATTTCAGCAATTTGGGGTGCACAAATAAATGAATCAGAGAAGCTCACTTTTTGTGCATTTGGTTACCCATCCACTCATTCCCCTCGCTCCTGTGTGAGCTGGGCTGGAAATGAAGGTAAGGCAGGTGAGGGGGGGAAAGAGAAACTTTAAGGTGCCACAGTAGCAGTGGCCCATGAGGTTGGTAGGGAATCTCTAGCAGCTTAAAATTATTAGGATCTCAGAGCTCTTCAAAAAGCAGGTGAAAATATATCTCCATTTGACAGATGAGGACACACTGACATGCCCAAGGTCAAATATTGAGTAGCAGAGTCACTAATAAAACCCAGGTCTCCTGACTTCTAGGTTTGTGCTCTATCCCCTGCATGCTCATTGCAAATGATCTACACTGGGTCCAGTTCATCATTGTCTATGGCCTGTTTCCACCAACTCAGCTGGATGTAAGTAAGGTGTGTGGGGGGGAATATAAATCCACCTAGGGGATGTCCCCACCAGCATAAAGGACCACTGCACCAGGCACAAAACCACATGCACCAGCTCTTTGCCAGCTTTGCAGCAGCAGCTCAGGTTGCACAGGGCATTTCAGGGTGAACCAAAGGAGGGTGTTGTGTGCCCAAGGTGGATCTGCAACCCACTGATTTTGCACTCTACAGTGCCTTCATAGAGGCTACTGCAACAGAGGTGCAATTTAGGACTGCTCTAGTTTGTATGGGTGACCAAATCAGCCCCCACAGCTGTTGAATAGAGGAGAGGAAAGATGTCTTTTCTCTCACCCTGCATCAGCACAGGCATATATCTGGCTCACAAGTTCCGCAGTTCCTACGTAGATTGACACAATATTACAACTACTAATTGCTATTGAATACTTGGTAGAGATGTTCACATTTTATTTATAAGGCACCTGTGGACTCTGGCTACCTTATGAAATTTAACTGAACAATAAATCAATTTTAAAATAAAAGAGAAAGAGACAACATGGCCCAATTATAACAGAGTTACTTGATGTTTAAGCTACATTGAAAAGCAGCATCACTGTAAGTTTGGACAGTGAGAGAAACCCAGAATGGGAGGCTGTGAAATTCTTTCTGTTTGTACAGACTCTGCCAAAAGTGCTTTATTAGCAGGTTACAAAGTCTCATAGACTGGAATTTCTGCAGTAAATTGCATTCAGGCCAAGCTCACAAATCATTAGCCATGCAATCTTGTTTATGCTGCTAGTACTTGGAGTTTGGCCTATTACAAAATCAAAACAGCAAGGCTGAATGGTTCTAAGCAAAAAACCTAATGAGTGAATAAGTTGGTAGGCTGGAGGGATGCTCATTTAATGTAAACATGGCCAGAGCAGAGCATGTGAACAATCTTTTTAAGGTGGAAACCCCACTGAATAGCCAGAGAGAGACAACTATTACTGGAGTCTAAATCTGCTAATCAGATCAATGGGAGTTTTGCCGTTGATTCCTATGGCAGCAGGAGCAGGCTCATTGCTCTTTACATGAATCCATTTCCAAATACATGAATAAGATGTGTGAAATCATGAAATTAAAAGAACTTGAAGTTTCCCATTTTGGGAGTTTTCACTGGCAGATTTGTGAGGCACAGGGAACCTACTTACTGGAAGAAACTGGGGCAGGAGGATACCTAGAGGGAAATTCCTCTTAACTGAGCAGAGATGTTGAGCAATCAACCAAATATATGATGGTAAAAGTACAACTACACTGGAGAGCAGTATAGTGACCCACAGACTGCCACAGATCAGCAAAGTCCATCCTGGAGGGTCCACCTAATGAGATTTTTTGAGAACCAAGCATTGAGGGGCTGGTTTGTTAGGAAGGTAGGGAGGAGATCTGGGAAAGGATATTTCACTTCCGGATGGTTCCTAAGATGAAACAGCCTGCTGGAGAAGAGTGTTCTGATTACAGAGGAATCCATCCCACAAGGGGATTGTGTGGGGCTTGACAAATAATACATGGAAAAATTCACAAATGCTTTTTACAATAAACAGGGTGAGCTGCATCTTCTATCCTGTAGGTTTGTATTATCTGTTGCTGATGGACTCAGACAATCATCAGTTTATTTGTGCAAGGTCAGACTGATGATCGGTTTCAATTAATGAGATCATTGTGACTAAAAATGTATGCCCCTGTACCTGTCTTTACTATTAGCCTAGTCTCCTATGCCCCCATTTGCCTGCTTATTCACCAGTTGTATATTGTCATAATCCTATATTATGAGTGACACAGATATAGCCGTTTACGGCAAAGTCTTTGGGAGAATACACTGTATTAAGTTTATAGGATCATAGAATCAGAGGGTTAGAAGGGACCACAAGGGTGATCTAGTCTAAGCCCCTGCCAAGAGGCAGCATTTATTGTATCTAAACCATGTGTATCATTGTGGGCTAGGGATTTTATGCAATTCCTTGGGGGAGGGTGACCATAGCACCTCCAAGCACTAAGAACATTGGAGGCTAGTTACGCAAATTCAGTCAGGTTGTAACACCTCCAGAGAAGTACCACCACGTGGAGAAGCTCACATATACTAGGTCAATTAGGATTCCCCAGGCACCAACAGCC
The DNA here is from genome assembly GCF_965152235.1 of Eretmochelys imbricata. Classification (NCBI taxonomy): domain Eukaryota; kingdom Metazoa; phylum Chordata; order Testudines; family Cheloniidae; genus Eretmochelys; species Eretmochelys imbricata. The sequence continues at coordinate 20,141,899 of NC_135579.1, forward strand.
AAAGATAAATATTGGATAAATAGCCTGAGTTTAAACTGACTCAGGACTTTCTTTCTGATCCAGCAAAAAGAGAGGACCTTCTGTGTGAGGGGCGTCCCAATCCTTCCTGGGAAGGGTTGGAAGGACTTTGTCCTATTGAGGCCCCATCAGACAGATGGATAAGCTTCTAGCATGCATGCAGGTTCTTTTATAATTTTTATGTTTTCTCTGTAATGCTTTCACCTTAAGAATAACTGCACTTGCTTATAAAAAGCAATGTGGTAACTCATAACTGCTGGCAAATACGCTGTTCACAAGCCTTTGAAGAGAAAGCAAAGTGCAGACACTGGCCTGTTTAGGCAGTCTGACTTGCTGGGAATACCACAGGGTAGGCAGGGAAATGTGCAGCCTGGAAAAACCTCAGTCAGGAGAGAGAGACACACAGGTCTCTGTCCAAGAGAACAGCTAGAGTGGTGCCCACAAGGGCTCACAGAGGGGGAACACAGGTGCAGTTGCCTTGAACTATGACAATGAGCTCTCTGGGACAGGGATTATCTTTGTGTTACTTCTTTGTACAACGCCAAGTACAAAAGGGCCCTGATCCCTGATCGGGCTCATTAGGTGCAACCATAATAGAAATCATAATACAAATTGATAAACATTTGATACACTGTAGCATAAATACTTATTCTTCTGGGACTCAGCACCAGGAATCATGTTACAGCTATACAGTATTTTCCTGTTGAAAAGTTTTCACCGAATCAGGGAAAAGAACTAATAGTAACACACCTGTGACTCTGGTGATCAATCACACACAACAAAGAGTCAAAGCGTACAATTCCACAACCAATTCATAGACTGAAATTTGTTTGTATAAATTATTCAGTAAACACTCCTGAATACCCAATGACTTTGTGGTAAGCAGGACTGGGGTCATGAGTGAGTCACAAGAAGCGATAAAGGCTATATCAATCAGATAATTTATTCACAAAAAATAGTTTGACCAGCTCTAGGACAGTCTCTCATAAGCTCCGGCTAACTTTGCAGAATCCAGGAAATCACCAAGGAAACGCTAAATGACGTGATTGGCTAATAGCAAACGAGCCATTGCAGCACTTTTCACGTGGATGGAGCTGCACTACCTCTCTGCAGTTTTGTGATCAGTGCAAACCATATACAGCTTCATGTTACTTTCAGTGGTAACTGCACAGAAGTACACGCTCTCCTCAACAGAAAATAATTTGGAAATTCTGGCATGTGTGTTCTTGAATGACACATATCAGGCTGAGGAGTCAGAAGTCAGTTTAAACTATAAACATACCATCAGAAAACAGTCAGATCTAAAGGGAACTAGCTGCAATCATACAAAACCTTCCTTTCATTGCAGTGTGTACCTGCACAGTGTGTTCCCATAGCAAGAGGACGTATTTGTTTCTTACACAAAGACAGTATACCTTTTTTACATTAGTGTATGTTGCATAAACAGTGAGTATGGACTGGAGCAAGTGAAAGGGACCATGTTCATATCAGATCATCAAGGAGTCAATACAGGATCTCTTATAAGTTCAACTTACAAAACATATATGCTAATTTTATACTATTTGCATAAAAATGACGGACCTTTTTGTTTAAAGGCCTGAGGGTTCCTGGTGTCCTTGGCACACACAACAAATGTACCAGTCAGCCTGCAAGCCATTACAGAATATTATACTGCCCTAGGTGACCACTTATTCTGCTGGGCCATAGAGCCAGCCTGGTGTATTTTCGGTATTCTCGCTTCTAGGATTTTTATGCTTTTTTATGTCAGCTTTGAATCTCACTACTAACAATCCACCAGGCTTCATCTTTCACTCTTCAAACACAGAGACACACAACTGACTCTTAAGGATTCTGGGAAGTGTAGTCTAAGAGGAGAGTTCTTTAGCTAAGAAGTGCTACAATTAAAACTACCACTAATGGGTTGTCAAAACAATCTGGGCCAAACTCTGCTCTTCCTTATACTGGTGCAACCATTAAATCAATAGCGCTACACAGCATTATTCCCATGTGTTTCAGGCAACAGGCACAATTGCTAAATAAATCACATGCACCTGGGAAGCCAACACTGAAATCCTGGCCCTTCAGTTCCAAAAACACAAGTCTACTATTTAAACTAAAGGAGAATTCCCTTGTCCTCCCTGTGGGCCCAGCCACTAAACACACACGTCACACGCACAGCCAGTACATTGCAACAGAGAGCACGACCAGGCCCAAAAATGCACATAAGACAACATTACATCACTACAGCATAAATCAAAATTAAAGGTCAGTTAGCATAAATGGGATGAGGGGAAAGAGATTTCAAATTCTTTAATGCACCAGAGCCGTGAATTGCTTTACACACTGTATAGCAACTATGGTACCACAGCTCATCAGTTTCCAGTGTCAGGTAGAACAGCAGCACTAAGCATCTGAGGCAGACAGGCTTTGGAAATACTAGTCCCAAGAAATTCATTCCTTCAGGGAGCTAAAGGCATCAGTAGTGTGGACAGAACGAGAAATGTTAACATGTTCTGGGCCCTAGTGTCCCGAGGAGCTGGCCAGGGAAACCTGGCAAAAATTATACTCAAAAGGACAAGTGTACTAAACCTTCCTCCCACCTTCCATTCCAAAATTCCTGGTAATACACAGGCAGCAGAGAGCAAGAACCGGGGAGTATGCTATGACGGGGGAGTGTGGGCTGGAAGGAGAGAGAGAGGTCATAAATTGGGGCCTCACAGGCAGCAGCAGTGAGCACTGAGGCATGAAGACAGATTCCGTAGAGGTGATTAATGTTAGTGTCTGACCTGTGTGCATATGAGAAAGACAAAGAGAACATCAAAGCTGCCCAAAGGTTACATTGCTCCAGTGGCCTGGTGCTCCAATGGCATGGTGCTGTGGGCACAGCAGAGACTAACTAATCTATCACCAGCAGAACACTTGCTGCAGCAGTCCAGGTGGATGAATAAGCAGCCTGGGACCCATATCCTGAGTCGGAAGTGTCCACACATGCAGCATGGCAGATGATGAAGAGGGACGAACATGGACCTCTAAGAACGAAAAGAATCTTAACAATGGCTTTGGCCTCCTGCTAGATGGACATGGTAGAATTAGCAATAATGATGCAGAAAAGACAGAAATGTTCAATAAATATTTCTGTTCTACACTTGGGAAAAAACAGAAGATGTAGTAATATCATATGATAATACTCTTTCCATTCCACTAGCATCTCAGGAAGATGTTAAACAGCAGCTACTAAAGTTAGACATTTTTAAATCAGCAGGTCCAGATAATGTGCATCCAAGAGCTCCAAAGAGCTAGCTGAGGAGATCACTGGACAGTTAATGTTGATTTTCAGTAAGTTTTGGAACACTGGGCTGCTCCAGAAGACTAGAAGAAAGTTAGTGTTGTGCCAATATTTAAAAAGGGTAAACAGGATGACCGAGGTAATTGTAGGCCTGTCAGTCTGACACTGATTCCAGGCAAGATAATGTAGCAGCTGATATGGAATTTGATTAATAAAGAATTAAATGCCAATCAACATGGTTTATGGAAAACAGATCCTGTCAAACTAACTTGATATATTTTTTGATGAGATTACAAGTTTGGTTGATAAAGGCAAAACTGTTGACATAATATAATTAGACTTCTATAAGGTATTTGATGTGGTACCACACAACATATTGATTAAAAAACCCCCTAGAATGAGATAAAATTAACATGGCACACATTCAGTGAATTAAAAGCTGGCTAACTGATAGGTCTCAGAATCTGATTGTAAATGGGGAATCATTATTGGGCAGAGTGTTTCTACTAGGATCCTTTAGAGATTAGTTCTTGGCCCTATGCTATTTAACATTTGTATCAATGCCCTGGAAGGAAACATAAAATCATCACTGATAAAGTTTGCAGATGACACAAAAATTGGGGAGTGGTAAATAGTGAAGAGGAGAGGTCACTCATACAGAGTGATTGGGGTTACTTGGTAAGCTGGGTGCAAGGCAACAGTTTGAATTTTAATATGGCAAAATGTAAATGTACACATCTAGGAACAAAGAATGTAGGCCATACTTACGATGGGGGACTCTACCCAGAGAAGCAGTAACTCTGAAAAGATTTGGGGGTCATCAGTTGAACAAGAGCTCCCATGGCACTGCTGTTGCCAAAAGGTCTAATGAGATCTTTGGATACAAAAAGAGGGAAATTTTGAGTGAATAGAGAGAATATTTTGCCTCTGTATTTGGAACTGTGCAACCACTGCTGAAATACCATGTCCAGTTCTGGTGTCCACAATTCAAGAAGGATGTTAATGAACCGGCGAGAGTTCAGAGAAGAGCCCCAAAAATGATTAAACGGATTAGAAAACCTGCCTTATAGTGATATACTCAAGCTCAATCTATTTTGCTTAGCAAAGAGAAGGTTAAGGGATGATTTGATTAGAGCCTATAAGTACCGACATGGGGAACAAATATTTGATAATCGGCTCTTCAATCTAGCAGAGAAAAGTGTAACACAATCCAATACCTGGAAGTTGAACCTAGCAAATTCAGACAGGACATAAGGTGTACATTTTTAACAGTGAGGGTAATTAACCACTGGAACAATTTATCAAGGGTTGTGGTGCATTCTCCATTGCTGGCAATTTTAAAATCAAGACTGGATGTGCATCTAAAAGATCTGCTCTAGGATTTATTTTTGGGACATTCTATGGCCTGTACTATACAGGAGGTCAGATGAGATGACCAAAATGGTCCCTTCTGGCCTTAGAATCTATGACTATGATCCCAGGGCTGATGCTCAAATAAAGGCACTGAGAGGCCAAATCATCCTTGCACCTTCACTCAGCTTCGCACAGGGATGGAGGTGGAGGAGTAAAGATGGCTTCATGCATCCCCTATGCTGGGACTGCTGAAGGCTTTGTATGGCACACAAAACAAGTTAGAGCACCATTGACTTGCATTTCAGGCACACTGGCCACAAGGGCCATTCTGGCAGCTGGGAATAGTTGGAGCATAGTACACAGCCATTCCCAAAAATATCCCTGGCATGCAACCTGCTCCAGGGTTTCCTACTGCGGGAGAGGAGTTGCTGTAGAGTTGGCAGTGCTGGCTTTGCACCAGCTCTGGATTCCCCCATACATTGAAGGAATTCCCCCCCACCTATGAGGGCAGGGAAGAAGGTACTACAGGGCTTTACTGTCTAAAAGAGACAGCACAAGAAATATTTTTTCTCTCAGCCTTACAAGCTGAGGTACGTATGAGCCTTATTGATCAGGTCTGTGCTGCACAGGTATCAACACAATGCTCACTAACCTCCCAAAGTCTCTGCACTGGATTCTCTGCTGAACTTGGGATGGATTCCCTTTGAGGCTCTCGTTTTGGTTGTTGTCAAGTCCTGGTCAGGAACCAGGAGGAGAAGTCCCCACAATGTAACACAGCACATTTTATAACCTTTTGAAGCTGCTTTCACTTGTGACCATTGCAGCCATTCAACCTGCTTACATACCCCTGCCTCCTTGCTGTGTTTATGCAGGTTCCCTGCACATCAGCAGCCCAACCCCGGGCTGACTATGCAGAGCCAAGGTGGGGGATACATCAGTGCTGTCACTTCTCTGTATGTACATTGCTCTCTTTCAGGGCATTATGGCTTTTGTTGCACTTTTTTGTCATTTCTTCTACCCTGCGCCACAGTATCTGAACACTTTATATTAAAGGATGGATTTTTATGTGCCATTTATACCTCTGTGACAAAGTTAATACTATGATTGTTAAGCAGAATGAAGTATTGATTGGTTTGTTTTTTTTAAAATGACTTGAAACTAAGATATGATTCTGCCTTAAAGCAAAAATCTGGCCTCTCTATTTCATTGCTAGGGAGACAGAGGGAGAGAGAGATTCCTGCAGAGATTATTGTATTTGTAAGAGTGTTTTTTTTCCTCTTTGCACATGAACAGTCCATGTGAGACTAAGTACTTTCCATGTGACTAGCTCATTCCCATGCTTGTAGTGTAACAGGGCATTTAAAGCAACAACAGGCAAGGTCAGCGGCTATTTGTTGATGCTAACATGAGAACAAACATTGCAGAAAAGATTAGCATTATAAAAATACATGTATGTTGCCCAAGTGAGAGTGTCTGCTCCTTTCTAAAGAAGCATGCTGGGATTGTGATAATTCTCTTCCTCTCTCTCTCTCTCTAATGCCAGAGAGGTAAGGAAGGCCTATTGGTGTTGTAATGAAAGAAAGTATCAGCTGAGTCATCATGCCAGTGAGGTACCACAGGGCACTTGACTGCATAACCAACACCACTCAGAGAGGGATGTGTGCTCTTGCACATAATTTCCTGCTTCCTTGACAGCTGCAGCATATGCTGCTGCCTCAGAGCTTCAGTCCCATCTATGCTGCTCCTTTAAAGCAGTACAGCACCACCACTGAGCAGAAAGTATCCTGTGGCATTGCTTTCCCAGAATGCTCTCTGCTGTCAGAATGGGCCTTCACCTACTCCACCCAGTTCTTTGGTTTGAATGGCAGCTCTACCAGGGCTTTACCCATGTAGCTCCACGCATTCATGAAACCTGAAGTGGGTGCGTCATAGAGTTAATGGCCCATGTGTCAAGTTGAGAATTTTCTAAAATGAACTAAATTATTTAACTGAACTAATATTTGATGAGGTTCCACACTGCAAATAAAGATAGGCCAAAATATGAGGGGCTCAGATCTGGTTATGGATACTATCAATAGAGGCATTGTATTTTTTTATCTGACACTCATAGCAGTTTGCATCTCAATTCTCAGCAGGCTACAGCACCAGAATAGCAGATATCTCAGAACTACCATCCTGGAAGATGGGCCTAGCACTGGATTTAAACTTCCCAGGCTCAGATGGGAGGAGTGTGTTTGAGGCTAATCTTGAGCATCTGCCAGTTTTATCTCTGTATTAGATGCTGCTAGAATGGCAGTACTTATAAGACAGAACTTCACTCCCAGGCTCTGATTCTTGGGCTCTTTGACCCCAGCTGGTAAAGCCCACTGTGAGATATCACTTGGTACATGAGCTCTGTAGTTTTAAAGTGCTGGTGACAGAAGCTGTACTGACAGATTACAGCCCTATTTATCCACAGAGCAAGTACATCATGGGCAGCAAGGAATGGAAGCTTCCTACATAGATCCTCCTGCCTCCGTTCTGAACGGGAAGGAACACCTTTAGGGACGAGAAGGAAATTCAGTCTCTATGACCCATTTGGTCCTTGGTTTCAAGTTTGACATTTCCAGGCTGCTATTATTACAGCTCCAAAGAATCATTCCACAGGTGGAATGTGCTTTTCATTCCTTCTAGACATGTACTTTAAGTGATAGCACTGACGCTATTTACAGCTACTTCTGTCCATTTATCACAGGAAGGGACTCGGATGTGGGCCACAAGTACTTATGATTTTGGTGCAACTGTGAGGAAGTTCTCAGGTGACCAGTTCCAGCACAGTCATTCCAGAGAAGAGAAAAATGATGAGGAGGGGGAAGACAAGAATGTTTATGCTAATGCTCCCATCTTTGGGAGCCTGTATGGATTTTAGAGTGTCAATAAAAGAGGGGGGCTGATCATGCTGGTTAGAGCAAAGCATGTGTGGGCAGGCATTGTTCAAGCTTCCTCTATCAGAAGGTGCTCCAGTGATTAAAATATTTAGAGTACATCTATGTCTTCAATGAAGAAAAAGACGTGTCCTTGACTGGGACTGGCAAACCTCTGTTAGCTAACTCTGGTTAAAATGGTAGTAAAGACACAACAACTCAGTTTTTCACTTGGGTTAGCGGTTCGAATTAAAGACTGTGGGGAGCCTGGGGTTGAATTCAAGCTGTTAAATTGAGATAAAAAATTGAGCTGCCATGTTTTCATGCTCACCTTTTATCTGCAGTGAAGCACATACCATCAGACCCCACAGCAATGGTAGATCCTGATCTGCAGCATCTCCACGCTTCAATTAATTAGTAGTCTAACATACAGTAACACTGGTGGACCAGAGTACTAAAACCTCAGCCCCAAGTATGCTGTCTGACACCCAAACAGAACAACCTGACCAGGCCAATGACCTGATTTAGGTTCAGCCTCTTCTTGATGCACAGGTGCACTAAAGTCAAGATTGTATCGACTGTTAGCACATTCTGGAAGGTGTCATGGTTCAATAGTGCAAAGAGAGAGACATGTCCTGACGAGACCCATACGGCTATCACGAGGGAAGGAACTTGGTTTGGCTGCAAAGATGGTGATGAATGACTCATGTTACTGAGATTTAATGGGATAGGAAACGGACAGTAATTCACACATCAAATCATTGCAGGTGTGAACAGATGAGATACTAAATCCTGGTAATTCTTCCTTCTATGTGAACCAAGCATGAGGTCAGGGAGTAATCATCCCTCATGCTTATAAGAAAGGTGCCCAAAATTGATTCTCAGTGCATGTAAAATACTGGAAAAAGATGACAGGCTGCCCTTAGTCTTCCAGGCTTTTGATTCCCTAGGGTGCCTACAATGACACATTAGACTAAAATGAGCCTCTATTATCTATCAGGGCACAGGCCAAGCTGACTGCATCTTCTTTGGGCTGCTTTTGCAATAGGATCTGCTAGACAGCTGTAGAAAGTTCACCTACAATGGGCTGCTGTGTTTCACAGCTGTGTTGAAATCTATTTGTGCCTTTTAGCATACGGAGTAAAATCGAAACCAATGAAGAAGTTAAAGTGTAGGATGAGGAAGAACCTGGATGTGATCCTTGAACACAGCGGCTGCGGCTGGGGAAAGGTGACATTATCTGGCAAACACATAGCAAAATGAGTGGCAGTTGAAAGGCAGGATTTTGATAGACGCTAATTATTAAACTGTAATTAGCACAAAGAGCAGCAATCTGTTGATCTCCCCTTTTTTACCTCATGACACTGTATCCTGTCAGCTGATGCATCTGAGGGGAAAAAACGGCTGACAGGTTACTTTGTATCTCAGGAATATAGGCTGAAAAAGATACAGCACATCCCCAAATCAGAGAGCAGGTGTGCTGGAGGGAGAAGAGAGTGCTTTAGTAAAATGAGCAGGAAATGGGGAAAAGCCAAGGATGTGCCAAGACTGAGAAAGAGAGGCCAAGATACAGAAGCCTGGATTCACTCCTTCACTGGGCTTCCCTAACTTACATCCTATCCGCCATGGCCTTATGTGCATTGCAGAAACTGGGGCACAGCCAGGACTTAAGGACCCACAACTCCAGTGCAGACCCTCTGAAAATCAGGCCCTCGGTGTCTGAAGCTGAGCACCCAGAATTTGTAGCACTTTAGAAAATATGGACCTTAGTATGTTAGTAGCAAAACAAGGATGAAAATGTTGAGGGGATAGGGTTATGCTGCTGAAAGGAGTAAGCCCCAGTCCTACCTACACACTCTCAAAACTCACCTCGGGTTGAGAGGGACATGGAAACTGTCATTGCACTGAAGGAGAGGTCAACCTGTAGTGAATCTAAAATTAACTGCTATATATTAACCCAGCTATAGCAGGCAGCCATGAATCCGTGACAAGAAAATGAACCCAAACAAAGCTTTGGAATATTTTTGACTGCCAGATAATCGGGCCTGAGCTTGGAGTAGTGGAGTATCCTATCCTTCCTTCCTGGTTTCTAGCAAGTAATCATTGATTAGTAAGGACTCTATGCTGAAACCACTTCTATAAACATTTACTCAGCAAAATAAAATGATCATTCTCTCCGGCTGGCAACATTTCTGTCCAATGATTTGTTCACAGTTTGTTGTTGTTATTTTTTATTGAAACATACCGACAAGATTCTACACTAGCCTGAAACTGAGGGAGAAAAATTAAGAACTGATCATTCGGGTGGATGTGAGCATACAGAACTGTTAAATATATTACAACAAACTTCCCTTAGGAAACAGAAAGCTGAGGCTGGATGAAGTAACTATCCCTTATTGGGGGCAGCAGGGAGGTGGGGAGAGCTAAAACCTCACCACGCCCATTCAAATTCTTGGGGAAAACAAAAATCAAAACAAAAAAAACCAACCTTTTTTTAGTGACAATACCTAAAAACAGGAAGAACAATGCTCTTCCTTGGTTATTACTGTCACTGGGCTTTACATTAGATCAGGGGTGCCCAAACTATGGCCTGCGGGCCACACATGGCCCACCAGAGCATTTCATAAGGCCTGCAGCCTGTTTCAACACAATACGCTAATGGCCGATTCATTAGCATTTTGTTGTCATGTTTACATCATTTTAGTTTACACAAAAGTGTGTAAACAGCCAATACTGTTCATAGAAACAACCTATTTAAATACATACTAAATAAGCTGAACTTAAAATGTAAATCAATTCAGGTGACTTTAAACCATATTAAAATATATAGAAGCTGTTTGGCCCACACATGGCTCTGCTTATGTTTATGAGGCCCTGATATGTGTAGTAAGTTTGGGCACCACTGCATTAGATCATTAACTGAATCTGTTTAAGTTCCAGAGCTAACAATGTTCACACAACTCCCATTAACATCAATGGGAATTTCAGTGTAGATCAAAGGCGGTATATTACCCTAAATGTAGCACATGAGGCTACAGAGTCAAGTGTAGATTCCTTTGCAAACATTTTTATGTTACCTTAAGAAATCCAACTACAATGAGCATAGATACCTGTAATCATGTCAACTTCATGGTGCCCCTTACTTCTGTATCTCCTATGTCTAGCAATAAAACTGTAATCTGTGTTTGTAAACACCACATGATGGCTGATCTCTGTTATTGTGACCTTTTTCTTCATGAGTAATCCCATCTGCCCTGATGAGTGGAGATAATTGCTAGATCAGATTAGCTCTCACATATTATATTGCACATCTCTTGGATATTTTTTCCACTTCTATTGTCCTGAAGGACTCACTTAAAGTGCTCGGCACAACAGTTGTGGAGAGTTTTACACACTCGGAATGTCTGAGGCATGGAAAATTCCAAAGACTGTCAGAGCTGTAACAAAGTGTTAATTCAGTCATTGTGATGTGGCAATTGAATTCCTTATCTCTAGTTGTCTTCAGTTGCCTTATTGAACTGAGTGTTTTAAACTGGAGCCAGCAGAGTGAAAATTCAGTACGCCAGCTGCAGATTCTGTAGAGACACAAAATGCCCAGAAGAGAAACACCTGAAGGCAAGAACATCTCTAACTATTATGGAACTGACTTATTACACCAGGGAAACACCATGGTACCTGTCACCAATCCAGCCAAGACTGGGAGAGATCAAAAGAGCTGCATGATGACCTATGTGAAATGAGCGGGTGTCAGCTCTCCCCACACTGCCTCGCAGATATGCCTCCACCCTGATCTGAACAGATCACCTTTTGCGATGAGCGGTAGCTCCATACCTGTATGTTACTTGGCTTCTTGGTTGAGCCTGTCAAAAGAATGAGGGCTTTTGTCATATGAGCACTTTTGTGCTAGAAACTGGACCAAGATTTAACATGTCAGATGCACCGAATAGCCAACAGATAGTGATAACTTTTGGTCCTTACTGACCAAGATTCATACTGGTCAAGTCTGGTGGACTTTCTGCCACCAGAAACACTCCTCCAGGGTCTGGCTGGCAGAAGTTGTTGTACATGCTGGATGAGTTTAGCACTAAATGTTTATATTACCTTTTAACCTAATTGCTATGGTGGTTGAAATTCACTTAGATATAGGCTGAAAAATACATCTTGGCCTTTTTCTCTGTTTGTCCTGTTCACTTAGAGACTGCACCTCATTTAACTTTGCTCTGAAAAGGCCTCAGATAAGACTGGCTGATGTAAAAAGAGACCCACTGTTTTGGCAGCCAAAAGCAAATTCCCAAATATTTACAGTATCTGCAAACAGGTCAATTACATATACAATATCATGAATAGAATAGCATGGGCCATTGGGTATACTAGATGAGATGTTCATGGCAGTGGGACCCATTCCTATTTGCTGTTAATTTAGCACACTGGATGCCTCTCTTAAAGTGACTGAAATCAGTCAGCAGAAGTCAATGGCACTTTTGAAAATGAAATGGCAGCCGATTAATCACGAGTTACATAATAATATGTTGTCCTTCTCTAGGATCGTCTGTCCACAGGTCACAACACATCTTACAAACAGTAAGCTAACTAAGTTGCACAACCTCATATGAAGTAAAGAAGTATTGTCATCTCCATTTCACAAATGGGGAAATTGGCACCAAGAGTGAAATCCAAGCCTCAATGAAGTCAACAGCAGGCAGGATTTCATCCTGAGAGTTTTAAATGACTCTCCCATGTTCTTAACACTGAGAGTCTACGGCACAGCTAGGATAAGAACCCCGATCTCCTGACTTCTAGTTTTATGCTGCAATCACAAGGTCAGCAATGACCCCACCATGATATCAGCTGGTCCCTTTTCTTTTGAGGATATTATTTTTCCTGACCACACAAGATTGAAAATACAAGTATGCCTAACCCAAAACATGCATTCACAAGCACAATGAGGAAAACAACGTTTCTCACTGGTTGCTTTGTTTCTTTTCTCATGTGCCCTTAGAAATTCCCAAAGGCAATGTGATAATCACTGCAGGAAAAACGAATAGCCTCTTTTGCTTTCAAAGCTCACTCAACAGTTTGAGTCTCTCTCAAGCTTTCACTAAACCCTCTTTGACCTGCCTCATCCTGTTTGTTTGTACATGATACCCCAGGAACTACCAGGGGCATTTCAAACTCACTGGGAACCTGTGTTGTGGCTTTATTTTACCTGAAGGCTTCAGAAAGGCTTGTTCTCCGGCCTCATAGAGCACATCCTTGACCTCTAACACAGGTCAGCCGAGCATTTAACGGCTGAGAGTCTGCATAGTGAACAGGTTTTGATTGGTGTTCCCCAATCTTCTGAAACTGGTGCAAACCCTATGGCTTGATATAAAAAGGAGCAGGAAAAAGAATGCATTGACAGTACCAGTCTACACTGCACCTGAATTTACAGTACCCAATGAAAGCATTCAATAAGGAAGTATACTACATCTGGCACCTGGTGAAAATGTTCAATGAATATACAGTACATGGGGATGTTCCCTTCACAGTAATTTAAGAGGAGGCAATGTTTTAGGTGAAGGAAAAGAACACCTGCCACAGGAACAAACCTTGCTCATAAATAGATGGCTCACACAGTGGAGTGAGTGTTTGTTTAGCCCCTTCCTCTTTATATTATACCAGACTGCCAGAGCCACTGCAAATTTTCCAACCATCTTAGTAGACCATTTGCATTTAAATCGGTTTTCCTGTCATTATGTAAATCTCTTAGTACAGCTGAAGTTTCCATTTTTCTCTGGGGAGCTCCAAGGTGGCTCAATCTCAAAACTCTATACCTCGTGATACCGACCCATTGAGTTAAAATTAAAGCCATGTGACTCACCTCATGAAACCTCAAGTCTCACAGGTTTTGCTTGGAGATAAGTCAAAGAAGGTGGTGTTCAGAGCTAGAAGTGAGTTAATCCTGAACTGAGAACCCTAGTCAGAGTCTAGAACAGAGCTCAGATTTAAATTTGGATTTGATGGCACCAAAACTTTTGGGGTTGCTCTCATGAGATTTCAGCTCCAGAGAGACCATCCAGACTTGTGAGATTTCTACCATCTGTGCAAGAATTGTGCTATCTTGAGCTGTATCAAAACTGTACGCAGAAAAGGGGTGTCTCTCAGTCTGGGAATTGTTTGGGCAATTTTGAATTCTGAGGCTAAAATCTTCCCCTCTGCAAATGCCAGCGTACAAGAAATGGAGTTCAGATTTAAAGTTCCATCTCTAGTTTTGTTGCAAACTCAGAACTACGCTCAGATTCACATGGTTGGTTTCATGTTGAAATTATGTAAAATTAGCTTTGAATGGCAGCTGAGTGGGACAGGGCAGTAGTAATAGTCTCAGACCCTAGAGACTACAGGTGGAAGATGGGTGGAAATACAGATGCAGAATTAGTGGGCCTGATCTAGTGACTCATAAGAAGCTCAGCTCAGCAGGTGCAGCCCAGGCGAAGCTGGCTGCCTCCCAAATTCTGAGTATGGCTGGGTACCTGCCTATACCGCAGCTCAAGTAAGCGCAGCCCCTTGAGCTTCTCTAATCTATGACAGTTTCCTCAACTGCCTATGAACTACTCCAGAAACCCAGAACAACCAGAGCACAGAGAGGCCAAGCTATAGCCTCTCTCAATTATGGCATAGCCCAGTCACACGTGCAGCACACCCCTATGTGGAGGTCTCTGGGGGGAAGCAGCACAGGACCATTATGCCAATCTTACATTACTCAGGGAATTCCAGCCTATCAGGGGAATTCCCAGCTGGGGGAAGGGCTACTTTACACAGGACCAGCATAAAGCTAGAATGCAGCTCAGAATCAGGAGCAGGGTTCATCCGGAAGATAGAGAGTTAGGGAGATGTTTGGGTGGGGGTATGCACCTTAACTTTTAATTTTCCTATTGTTTTATTATTTAATTTTTTAAATCACATAATGATATTGTGTGTATGTATGTATATAAAGCTAAATAGTCTCACATTTAACTCATCTTAAAGCTTTTGGTCTGGGAAATTTTGCTTTACATTTAATAGTCACATGAGTATAACACTTTACATCAGACTTTCTTTTGTTCTGGTATTTATGATGTACCATCACAAGGTTAGCTAGGTGCCACCCACTGGAGGATCCTTTCCAACTTCACAGGATTTGTTGTAAGGTTTCATCTCTCCCAAGCAAATCACTAATGTTCACAAAGTTTTTTGAGATCATGTGATGAAAGGCTTTATGGAGCTGAAAACTCTTATTATGTTAGTCAGAAAAACACATTTACTGTAAGGGAAGAACAAAGGAATGAACTGTGGGTCCCAAAAAACATCTAATGTAAATTAATGTGCTCAGCAGCTGTAGTTTGCTGAGGCAGATTGCATATTTTTATTGTTAAAGTAAAAATGTTCCCCGGGCTTGTGTCCTTAATGCTTTGTATTGCTGCCTATTACATTCCAAGTGTACAAATTCAATTCCTTTAATAAATAAGAGATCCACTTGAATAATTTAGCCTTTGCCCAGGCAAAAATTAATGAAGCCAGAAGACATACAAGGCCCTATAATCTTCCCTCTTATAGAAAAAAAAAGTGGAAATCTGGCAGCTAGCGGGGGTGTGTGTGTGTGTGTGTGAGAGAGAGAGAGAGAGAGAGAGTATGTGTGCGTGTGTCTGTGTGTCATGGCTGCCTGCCTCCTGATTCAGAACAAGGCAGCAAGAACAATAATACTGAACTATACCAAGTAACCTTCAAGCTTAGTCACAGTTTCTCACAGCTAATGAGCAGAGGGAGCAATAAATCTTTGATTTATGATGCTCTGTTCTGATAAATTTAGCCTGAAGACGACAGCACCATTTTTTGCATCACTCAAGAGGCATTCTTTTTCATCACTCTCTTTCTTGTTGGGTTTCTTAATCCTTACTGAATTTTTAAAATATTGGTGGGCACTTTCTTACCATCAGCTATAGCAGCTCAAATCCAGAGTAACTCTCCTGAATCTGACAGACCTTGCTTCTAGTTGTTTTTTCCACTCCCCTATCTCTCCTGCATCAAGCTGTTTACACAAAATTATCATGGCATTGCCCTTGTGACACTCCAGCGCTATGTGTGAGAAGATACTTTGGTTCTAATCCCCTGTTTTAAAATCACGATTTGGCCTGAAATGCCTCCTGTTTATTTTTAAGCCCAGAGGTGAATCATTTGGAAAAATCTGATCAATTCCATTTTTGCCCATTATTGAAATATCCAAACACCAATCCAAAACATTTGCAAACTGTTTATTTGAGGTCACATCCTTTTAAAAAATGGATTCTTTCTGGACTCTAAACTTGCCAGGGACTTAGACCTCACTGAGGGGTAGACCCTTTGATATGTCTGGAGAGATTTCCTTGAAATATAATGAAGTTATAATCTAAAAAGGCCACAAACACCTTTTTGGAAAATTCAGGGGGAGGACAAGCTAAGTTTAGGTTGCTGGCTCAGCCAGATGTGGGAAGCTGCTTTCCTGGTATGGATCTTGGCCTTCCTTGAAAATAAAACCATCAAGGAGACACAGGGATCCTTTGGTACCAGCAATGGTCTAAATTACTCCTGCTCTTGTATAAACAAGGGAAGAGCCTCACTCACGATGAGATAGTGGGTGAAATAAACCGACCATATTATAAGCATTTGAAAACAGGGCAATGTGCTACATTATGATACTTTTTTTTTTTTTTTAAGCCAGCACGTGCGTATCTATTGAGCATCATGCACTGAACACAGTCGAAAGTAGTTTCTGAGGGGCAGTCCTGAAACAGCAAAAGGATCTAATTTTCAAACATTTTAGGCACACAGTTGCAAACATAATGTGCATGCCATACCGACTGCTAATGCAATTGACATCTTTGCTGGCACTCTCAACAGAGGCCTAGAACGGACTTGGTCACAGTGACTGAATTCCCCTTTGACCACTACTGTGAGTCTCTCAGTGTTTACCTGCAAAGCCCACAGGAGGGAGTCTCCTTGCCTGGGTCAACAGACTCAGCCTGGCATTCTAAAAGTAGCTGAGTAGGCAACACTTGGACCTTGTGACTCAAGCTGGAGCTGAGGCTCTGAAGCCCACCCCACCTTCTTAGACTCCGGAGCCTGAGCTCCAGCCCACGCGTCAAAGCGCTATCTACACAGCTATTTTTTTAGCACTGTTGCAAGCCCACTAGCCAGAGTCTATTGACCTGGGCCTGGAAACTCACTCCCATGGGCTGTGTAGACCTACCCTCCGGGTCAAATTCGAGTCACATGGGTATGGTGGGAAAGTTGCTTCCTGTGGATACGCAGAAGGGTTCAACGAGTCTCTGGGATATTGTTTAATTTCAATCTAGTCACCACGGAAAATACTAAGGAAGTTGTTCAAGAAATTCTACTTACTCTGGAGTCCCTTTGAAGGTCCCCGTTTCTGTATATTGATTTACAGTAACATTGGGGGTATCCGAAAGAATGAGGTGAGACCAGGTTGCCAAAAGCATCCAACAAACTTTAAATGTAGCCAGAGCCCACACAACAGCACCTGCCTGCCCTAAGACTGGCAAAAGGCAGCGTCACCACTAAATGAACAGTTTGTTTCTTTTCCCAGCCTCTCTGAAACCATTCCCACCTCCAACCCCAGCTAGTGGAGAAGGGAAAAACTATGACAAGTTAGAAGTGTGTGTGCGCGCATGTGCATATGCGAGGAAGAGGGGTGCACCTAAATTGAACGCTTTAATCTGAACCCTTTCAAATATACGTGGGTGGAAGTGAGAGGGGCAATGTACATTGGAATCCTGAGATACGAATAATTGATTCCAGGGCAAACCAAAATGGGAAGAGGCCCATTTGCTGGTACAAGTTCAGATGCAGCAGACATCTTGGAAGAACTGCCGGTCTTACGAAATTTCAATTTAAAATGGAGGTGTTCTCATGAGATCAGCGATTCTCACAAGATTTCTGCTATTGGGGGTTGAAGTCTTATGAGAACAGCTCATGGGATTTTGGTGTTGCAAAACCTGAACTCCAACCCTGCTTCAGCCATTAATCCTGAACCTCCCATTGCCCAGTCTGATCCCGCTCTGGGTCTCAAGCCAAACACTGCCTCTTCAATTAATCTCTAATAACAATAGAGATTTTTTTTAAAAAAGAATTCCATCTCCAGGGCTATCAAAACAGCGGCTCCCCCTCTCCCCACAAATTTACTTTCAAAGCAAAGAATGAAAGAGAGGAGAGATTATGAAGGGAATTTTCCACACAAAACCTGAGAGCAACATAAGATTTTTTTCCATAATGGAAGTGGAGGGAGGGGGTTGGGAGGAGTGGGGTGAAGCAGTTAACCCAGTTCTTGGGAAAGAACAAAGGGATGAGTGGAATATCCCACTCTGCTTTCTCCCTCCCAAGTTCAGGAGATATATTGCATCTCAAACCCTGATTCTGCTCAAGTGAGTCCATAATATACTATGTACATTTGTCACAGCTCTGACATGAATGGCTAAGTATCACATTCACACAGCTTTGCTTTGCATTACTGCTTGATCCTGCAAAGTGCAGAAGCCAAGGGTTTCACATATATAAGTGCAAAGTAGAAAGTGATGTGAGACTTGACACCCACAGGAATCCAATCCTGCACTGTTGAGAGAGCTGCTACAAGGCTGCCGAAGTTACTTCTGCCCAATAGCAGGAGTGTGTCCTTAGGGCCAGATTCTGCTACACTTATTCATGTGACATAGTACCTTACTGAAATCAAGGTATTAATCCAACGCGAGTACAGGTGACTGAATCTAACCTTAAGAAGGGAATATGTAGCCACTGTGAGGAGGGTCACACTTTAGCTCATGGCTCCTCAGGCACTCCCATTCTCTAATCACACCCCATCGCTTTTTAGCCTTGCATTCTCATGACTAAGGTCCAAAATCTACTCAAGTCAATGCAAAAACTTCCGATGGACATCAATGAGCTTTGTATTTTGGGGATGCAAGGAGCATGAGACTTACCTCTGTCCAGTGCAGAGCACCATGCTTAGATCTTTGCCATCCTTGCCCACACACACACATAGCCTCTGCTTGGACTAAAGGTGAAGCATTTCAACACTGTGCACCATGCTGTATCATGCAACCTTCACGATCAAGGCTTCCAGGATGCAGCTATTTCTTTGCAAGTATCTGTGCCCTTCACAATAAATACCATGTAACCTCAGTAAGAATTCACCGGTTCAAAAAGAAGCATAATTATCCAAGGAGGTGGAGACAGCCCATTCAAAGGATGGGAAAGGAAATAGCATGGACAGGGATAGAGCTGCTCTTAGAGAACACTGATGACTCACAGGGGTCCATATTTGGAGTTGAATGGAAGAGTTCAATCCTCTGCCCTGTGTAAGGCCAAACATGACTGGCTGGTGTGGGAAAACAACTACACACACCAAGTATGTCCTGAGTTAGATGGCAATAGTATATGTACAACTATTAGAAAAATGTAACCTGTAATTACTCCAGATGAACGAACAGTCTGAAGAGAGACTGGGGCTCCAACAGCCTGTGTGTCTGTGTAAGCATGTAAGTCATCACAGAGCTTAAAAAGGAAAAAGAAAAAAAGAGAGGGGGAACCACAAAATAATAATTTAAAGTAATAAACTTGTTACAGCAGCAATAACGATTGCATTCTATCCGAGCTCATGAATAATTCAACAGGCCTCTGCTTCACTCCATGTCTCGTGGCGTTTGCAAACCTGCCAGGATTTTCTGCTGGTAAATAATGCATCTGCGGTATTTAAACACACACAATCCCCAAATAATACAAAAGGTTTAACAGCACTGAGGCTGGCAAAGGCCAGTCAGAGGACGTGGAGAGAGGAAATCCGAGAAAGTTAAACTCCTCCATTGATCTGTCTGGGCTTTCTGTCTCTGCAATTTTCAACTGGCTCATCCTCACCTTCAGAAATGCCCTAAAACTGCCAACCTCTCAGCTAGTCTCCTGTTTTATGAATCTATGATAGCCAGTTAATTTGGCATTACTCTTCTGGAGAAAGCTCAGGAAATAGTCTACAATAGGTTTTCAGTGGCAGAATAAAAAATACCAAGGAAGATCGATCAAACTCCAATATTCGACTCTTTCTTTCTTGCACTGTGATTTGTCTGATAAATCTTCCATTGCAAGTGTAATTATGGAACAAGCTGTGTACTTTGGGCAGCTGATTTTACAGGAATGGCAGTCAGCGTCAAAGGGAAATCAGCTCAGTTATCCACTGCTAAACTCCAGCATGCAGGCACTGACATCTCGGAATCCATGAACCTAGTTGCTCAAGCCTTTTACAGCTGTTACATGTAGATCTCCAAGTTCCTGTAAGCATATTAACTACCCTCAGCGAGTGGGCCTCCTGTTGCTTCAGACATAGAGGGGAAAGACTGGAAATAGATTTGAAGTCATGGCTAAAACTTGAATATGACTTACTGCATAGTTCTAGGCTTAACATCACAGTGAACTTCTCTCCTTCGATGTCTGCTCAGCAGATGAAAGACAAGAGCAAAGGAAAGGCTGCCCAGGAAATCAGAGAATTAAAAGATATAGTCGGGTGATAAATGGCCATGATATTTGCTTTGATTGATTTAATACTGATGGGACATAAAATGAAAGATGTGCAGGTAATAATAAGGGATGGGTAAACCACATAAGATATAGAGAAGAAACAAAAATGGAACCATTCATCCAGAAGCCTGACCTTTGTTGGTTTAGGGAAAATAATGCTGGATCCAGACTACATCTGCTTTTGGTTTTCCAAAATTGCCCCACCACTTCCTGTTTTCCCCATTTCCAGATCAAAATAATAACTGACCTGAACCTACATTCAGCACTCAAATTGAACCTGAAACTCCAATGTCTTTGAGGCCCAATAAGTTGTGGCGAACTCCTTCAAACATCCCTAATAATAAATAGATAAATAAATAAATACCACACTTTTCCTCAATAAATCTGAAAGTATTTTACAAAGGAGTGCAGTATCATTATCCCCATTTTACAGACAGGGAAAATGAAGCACAGAGAGGTGAAGTGACTTGCTCAATGTCTCCCAGTAGGCTAACAGCAGAGCTTCATTTCTGGGAATCAAACACAGCTCTCCTCAGTCTCAAGTCCAGTGGACTAGGTGCCACTTAACCCAATTATTCTTCATTTTCCTGCTCCTCTGCATGTCCTGAATCCTGCTGGAAGTGCAACTACTGAAATATAGCGAGAGAAGCTGCTTCTACAGCTGATCAAGCAATCTCATAGCCTGGCCCCAACCTGGGTTTGAAGATCCAAGAGACCAGGAAAATTCAGCTGGTTTTCGAGGGGTCAGAATAAGACATGATCCTTGGACATAGGAGGCCTGGACAGAGAAGTGAAGTAGAAGCAGAGTAGCAAATACAAGCAGAGTGTACAGCTGATAGCTCCAAGGTGAGCAGCTGCACTGCCTCACTTGAGAAAAATCAAGGAGGAAAGAGTCCACCCAGGGGGAGCCTATGGTGAACTGTAAAAATGGTCTGGAAAAGAGAGCGAGCCCTGACACTTTTTGATGGGGTCAGGAATTTACTGGATCCAGGCCCAATGTAACATGAATCCTCTCTTGATAACATCCAAACCCATCCCTAGGAGTAACGTACCCCAGCCGCTGCTCTGCACCTTGCAAGTACGAAGTGTAGCTCCTTTTAAATATCCCACTGTATGGCCCATCAGGCTCGGGGACAGGGATATAAAACCTCATGGTCCAAGGCTTATTCTCCAACTATTAAGGTGAGACCTTCATAGGGGTACATTACCTCATATGTGTCTATTATGGGGTTTCTTGCTCCTTCCTCTGAAGCATATGTCGATTTCTAGCAGGAGAAAGGATACTGGACTAGATGGACCTTAGGTCTGAGCCAGTCTGGTCATTCATATGACCAAATGATGAGATTGCTGGTTAACCCTTGAGCTGACAGCAGTGCTACCAAGGGGGTGCCCTTCTGTTACTGTAACTTACTGACCGACAGAGAAGGGACCTCCTCCCATTTCAAGACACTTTGTCCAAACTTTTCTAGCTATGTTCACATGTAAACTTGGATTTGTTCCTTTTTACTTATATTTTTTTATCTTGCTGCTGTGGTTGCTCTTGTTCCTGTATTTTTTTTAATTAAATTACAGAGGTTCAGGATCAGAATAAGCCTTCCTTTCCAAATGTGTCTGCTAGCGATTGGCTGGCTCCAGGGGAGACAGGGAGGAGGAGGAAGCAGAAGAGAATTACAAGGTTTCAGATTCCTGTAAACAGAGAAACATTTTTCCAGTCATCAGACTCCGCGTCCAGTGGAAATAGAGCTTCAATTTCCCCTAGTTAACACAGAGGAGCTGGTGGCTGTGCTGTTGACATACCCTCTTCTTCTCTAGCAACTGCTGTATGATGTTTAGTCTGCCGCTGATTCAGAAACCTTGTCTCTGGGCAGTCATTGCTGTGGTTTCCTTCTCCTTTATTTTCCAAGTGTGCCTGGCTTCCAGCCCAGGAGCAGGTGTCTGAGCTCTGGGGGAGGGGCATGACAACACTGACTTTCTCCCTCCAAACCCTGGATCCGAACTCTGCCAAACTTGATAAAATTCAGATGTGAACTTATGGATTCAGGCTAAACTCTGATAAAGAGCAACATAAATTTCCCTTTATCCCACTCTCTGCCCCATCCTGAGATACATCTCCGTGTTTTCTTGTACTCCATCTGATTGTCTGTGTGCACCTGTTGTCTCTGGCCTTATACTTTCGTAAACTCTTTTGGGCAGGGCTCTGTGTTTGTACAGCACCCAGCACCATGAGGCAGGAGCGGCGCAAGCTCCCTAAAAGTGGGGAGAAGCACCGGTGCCCGAACCGTGCTCCGCCCCCCATGCTGCCCCTTCCCCCCCCCCAAGGCCCCATCCTCACTCTACCCCTTCTCCTCAAGTGCCACCCCCTCTCCCCGTGCCACCCCTTGCACTGAGGCCCTGCTCCCATGCCAACTGTTTCCCTCAAAATCCCGCACCCCGCTCACTCCTCCCCGTCCCCATCCCCCATTTTTACGGCTGGTAAAAAGTGAGAGAGCATAGCCCTCCAACTTTTAAAAGTGATGGGGTCATGACTCCCAGGTCCCCCAGAACACCCCTGCAATGGGGCCCTGGTCCATGACTGGGACTCCCAGGAGCAACTGCAATACAAATAAATAAATATTAGGATATGGCAGGATCACCACTGCCAATCACCAATATTTTCGATTAACACAATCAGTGTTAATACCCTTATGCGTATGGATACACACAGCTGGATTCCCATTATTCTGGCAAAGAGAGCAACAATGTCCTCTAACCTGCTACTGGAAGTATCTTTGGCAGTCTCCCATCCAAGCAATATACCAGCTCGACTTGGTATTTCTTGTTAAAGCTGATAGACAGTATGAGTGCAGGCACCTACTTATCATCCGCATAGATTGCTAAACACTTAGGAGGAAGGATTCTGGGCATAAAAAATGAGAAAAATGACTAAGATAAAAAACAATGTGAAGCAATAACATTAATTTATATCTTTTGCAAATTGCTAATACTGATTTTTCAACTTGCACATGTACAATACATAAATACTGTACATACATATAAGAGTACAGAATTATAGTGCTGCATTCACTGACAATGCCAGCCGACACATTTAGCAGGAAGGATAGTCTTATGCTTAAAACTCATGTCTAAGTTGGTTCTGTTCTTGGCTCTACTGTGTGACCTTGGTAGGGTGACCAGATAGCAAGTGTGAAAAATCGGGACAGAGGGTTGGGGGTAATAGGAGCCTATATAAGAAAAAGCCCCAAATATCAGGACTGTCGCTATAAAATCAGGACATCTGGTCACCCTAGACCTTGGACAAGATGCTTCACTCTTCTGCCTCAGGTCCCTCACCTGTAAGAGGCACATTGTGAGGTTTTGTTCATGTTTGTAAATCATCTTGAGATCCCTCAAATGCATGGCAGTATAGGAGTGCAAAAAATGATCATTTTCACGCTATTTCCCATTCAACAGCGATGACCTCAGGACATAATTAAGTGCAACACAAAGGTGTTTGCCATAGAAGTCTTCTTTCAGATATTCTATTGCACTTATTAGTTTGACGGGTTTTCTACAACATATGTGAGAAGCATTCATGGCTATCATGGAGGTGAGTGGATGCTAACCTTACATTTAGCCAAACTCCAGCCCCTCTGGAAGTATTCGTGGTGCATCTGTCAAGGATTACAATTAATTAATGGCTGTTCCAGTTTGCTACTGGAAGTCCCGGATGACTGGAAAAAGGCTAATGTAGTGCCAATCTTTAAAAAAGGGAAGAAGGAGGATCCTGGGAACTACAGGCCAGTGAGCCTCACTTCAGTCCCCGGAAAAATCATGGAGCAGGTCCTCAAAGAATCAATCCTGAAGCACTGAGAGGAGAGGAAAGTGATCAGGAACAGTCAGCATGGATTCACCAAGGGAAGGTCATGCCTGACTAATCTATTCGCCTTCTATGATGAGATTACTGGTTCTGTGGATGAAGGGAAAGCAGTGGATGTATTGTATCTTGACTTTAGCAAAGCTTTTGACACAGTCTCCCACAGTATTCTTGTCAGCAAGTTAAAGAAGTATGGGCTGGATGAATGCACTATAAGGTGGGTAGAAAGTTGGCTAGATTGTCGTCTCAACGGGTAGTGATCAATGGCTCCATGTCTAGTTGGCAGCCGGTGTCAAGTGGAGTGCCCCAGGGGTCGGTCCTGGGGCCGGTTTTGTTCAATATCTTCATAAATGATCTGGAGGATGGTGTGGATTGCACTCTCAGCAAATTTGTGGATGATACTAAACTGGGAGGAGTGGTAGATACGCTGGAGGGCAGGGATAGGATACAGAGGGACCTAGACAAATTGGAGGATTGAGCCAAAAGAAATCTGATGAGGTTCAATAAGGATAAGTGCAGGGTCCTGCACTTAGGACGGAAGAACAATGCACAGCTACAGACTAGGGACCGAATGGCTAGGCAGCAGTTCTGCGGAAAAGGACCTAGGGGTGACAGTGGACGAGAAGCTGGATATGAGTCAGCAGTGTGCCCTTGTTGCCAAGAAGGCCGATGGCATTTTGGGATGTATAAGTAGGGGCATAGCGAGCAGATCGAGGGACGTGATTGTCCCCCTCTATTCGACACTGGTGAGGCCTCATCTGGAGTACTGTGTCCAGTTTTGGGCCTCACACTACAAGAAGGATGTGGATAAATTGGAGAGAGTCCAGCGAAGGGCAACAAAAATGATTAGGGGTCTGGAACACATGACTTATGAGGAGAGGCTGAGGGAACTGGGATTGTTTAGTCTGCAGAAGAGAAGAATGAGGGGGGATTTGATAGCTGCTTTCAACTACCTGAGAGGTAGTTCCAGAGAGGATGGTTCTAGACTATTCTCAGTGGTGGAAGAGGACAGGACAAGGAGTAATGGTCTCAAGTTGCAGTGGGGGAGGTTTAGGTTGGATATTAGGAAAAACTTTTTCACTAGGAGGTGTTGAAACACTGGAATGCGTTGCCTAGGGAGGTGGTGGAATCTCCTTCCTTAGAAGTTTTTAAGGTCAGGCTTGACAAAGCCCTGGCTGGGATGATTTAATTGGGGATGGGTCCTGCTTTTGAGCAGGGGGTTGGACTAGATGACCTCCTGAGGTCCCTTCCAACCCTGATATTCTATGATTCTAAGTGTCCACGTCACAAAAACACCACAACATTTGGCACTTATCCTTTTGCTGGCACCTTAGCAGAAGCCAAGTATGAAATGGATCAGGAGACTAGACTTTCCTTTCACACCTCGGTCAGAGTTGAGGCCCACTGGTAGGCCAGCGTGGAGGAGGCGTTAATTGCTCATCTGTATTGAACCTGCAGTGTATATATTCTTTTATTTTCCAAGGCTGATAAGCTGGTATTTCAACCACACTGAGTTCACATTCACACACACACTTGTGTGATGGAACAATTTTTATAATGGGCGTGCTGAGAGCCACTGAACCAAACTGTAAACCCTGTATATGATGGAAACCACTTCAAGCCAGGGGGTGGGGCAGCATTACTACTGTCAGCACCTACGCACACACACCTCTAGTAGATCAAAATCAGGATTCCTCCTCATTCCTTATTCACAAAGCCTACACTATAATTCTTCATAATGCTGCATTTGGTATGTGATGATTCAGTAATTTCCTTCTTTGCAATGTGTCCGTTTTGAGCACATGCACTCTATGCTACTTTAGAGTCGACCATTTGGAAAGCTTCTGAATTTCTCTCCCTCCATATTGAACTGAGTGTGTGCACGCACACCACAAAATCAGGCATAACAATATTAGGGCAAGAAGTATTATGCTCCCTGTGCACTCAGAACAGCTGTGGCAACACTAGTCTCAAACAGCTAACTAGCTGAGACTCTCTCAATTGCTCTGGCGTTCCTCAAGTTCCCGAAGTGATGGATTCACTGGGCAAGTGCGATATATGTAATACACACACCCCTCAAAATACCTTTGATACTCCCCCAACTGTACATACCATAGGAGATGGAGGCTGCAGTTCTAATAACTTTACATTCATTTGGATAATAAAGGGCCAAAGGTCACGTTGCCAAAGTCACATTCATTTCATGTAACAGGTCAACTCATTTTGTTGATACAATGGTTAAGCAGCAAGGAGATTAACTGTTTGCTCTGTCCCAAGGAGATGATCTCATCTGAGATAGATTTTTCTTTTGTTCCACATAGAGAGAAACGATTTCCAACTGGGAGCTTCAACGCAGCATGTGCAACAGAGATACGCAATACAAAGCAAGCCCCTGCAGTTCAAATAAAGTGCCGAATGCTCAGGGTTTTCAGGCAGTGTACTGTATGCTTTGGCCATTTGCCAGAAGCAGTGTATGTTTGGGGGGTTACTTGAGAGGAGTAAGGGGGGTAGAGTAAAAAACATACCTCTTCAAGAAAGGCAGCATCAAAATGAGGAAAAGTGTATCTGTGCAACAGCCTGGCTTTGTGTCCCTTTCTAGTGGCTGGTCCCACACGAGAGAGCTGTTCCTTTAGCTCTGGTGGCAGAAACTAGAGCTTTTGGTGCTAGAAGTCCCAGGTTCTATTCCTACTGATGACCTGGTCAAGGGGGTTCAAGAGAATTCAGCTCTGGTTCTACACTTCCCGAAAGGTTGGGGGCCAGGTTTTGGATTCCTGCTCATTTAAAAAAGTAACATCTCTAGCACAAAGAAACCTGCCAGTACCAGAGCAGTAGCTGTGTTAGTCTTTATCCGCAAAAAGAACAGGAGGACTTGTGGCACCTTAGGGACTAACAAATTTATTTGAGCATAAGCTTTTGTGAGCTACAGCATCCGATGAAGTGAGCTGTAGCTCACGAAAGCTTATGCTCAAATAAATTTGTTAGTCTCTAAGATGCCACAAGTACTCCTTTTCTTTCTGCCAGTATCATTAACCCTAAACTCTGGAGCATAAGACAATGGGTTTTCCAGCTCCATATGATTTCCCATTGTCTTTACAACAGTAAGTCTCTTACTGATGCCTCACAGAGCAGTTCACCAGGTCTACTGTCTGGATAAGGACACATTTCTAAAGCTCCACAAATTAAAATTGTCATGTTTGCTTAAGTCCTTCCTCCTACATCCCAGATTCCTAAATTCTAAGACACTTAGAGGGACACGTCAGCTCCCAGCCTGTGGGAATGATATGCAAAATCTTTTACAGGTTTGGGTTTATTTTTAGGCATTACCCATGTTCAAAACAAAAAATAAGGAATGGAGTCAACATGCAGAAACAACAAGCCCAGCAAAATAGGAGACCTCATTGTTACATGTTGCTAACACCTCAGGCACAACCCCATAGGTTTATTTGTGAAATTCCTACAGGAGAGATGGGGAGAAGGCCACTCAAAGATCTCAAGAGCTGCAACGGGAGGAACACAACATGTTTTAATATACTCAGGAAATGACTGTGCAAACTACAGGAAAGGAGAGAAAGGGGAGTTGGAAAGTACATTCCCTAGCTGGGAAATCAGTGAAAAGCCTGGGAAGAGCTATGTCAAAGACCAGTAAGAAGGGGAAAGAGGGAGGGAAGAGTCCATTAAGTAGTCGATGTACAGAGAAGTATCCCGAGTTTGGTGAGAGCTGGGAGGTGGAGCAGGAAGGAGTGACCGAGATGTGATCTGATACCCAGTGTTTCTCTAAGCAGTCTCTGGCAGCACACAATGGGGTGTATTCTCTTGACGCTATGTGCTGCAATGACTGATACTTTAGTACCGCTGATCCCTGTCCCTTGTAGACAGAAGTCTTAAATTAAAGATATTCAAGGAAACTCTGTAAGGCTCATCTGCCACATCAATGCCAGCCAAGGATCTCACTCTTCTGCTTCCCTCCTCTCCCCCCGCATGAATTAAAATGAGTTTTGTTGCAATTTATCTTAATCTCCATTTGTCTATATTACAAAACCTCAGCATAACTCTTCAACAAGGCTCAGGCCTACGAGGCTGTTCTATATTATCTATTTGTCCAGGTTTTAACACCACTCTCCTTAACACAGTGTGAGCATATGATGTAGGGCAGGTTTAAAGAGCACTGTCAAAGTTGTGTGAGAGGCCCACGACTGGGGGACTGTTCCAGCGGATGAGGAGTAAGGGGCATAGATTTGTCAGGAGAGCTGCTAGTCCAATATGTTCATACACAACACCTGGCTCAAGCCTGGGCTATTTCACCCTTTCATAAGCACCATATTCACTCACAAATATCAGAAGATATGTATGTGTTGGGCCAGATTTGGCTGTCAGTTACACTGGTGTGAACTCAAAGTAACTTCTTTTGGCTTCCATTGCCTTCTTCACTTGGAATTCATCAAGGAGGAGGATCCCAGAATCTGGACTCCAGCCCGAGTCCAGACATCTACCCTGCAATTTTATAGACCTGCAGCCCAAGCCCTACAAGCGCAAGTCAACTGACACAGGTACTTTTACTTCAGTGTAGATATATGCTTGCATGAAAGCCCCTTCACTGTGCATGTCAGCGTATTTACATCCACTTTAAGGCCCCTTTACATGACTTGCACATTGCGAAGAGGCCTCAGTGTAAATGAAAATCAACTGCATTTGCTAGAGCATTTCCCCAAATTCAGGGAGATGGGGCAAAGAGAGGAAAACTGGGGGTAAGGAAAAGCACCACCACGCACCAAACCCAACAGTAAATGAGATATGATCCAGAGCACGCAGACCTCCAAAAGGAAAGGAGAAATGAGGTTTCTTGGAAATGCCAGGATGTGGTGCACCAGTCCCAACTTCCCCCTCTCCCTCCCACTCTCCAGTAAGGGCTGCCGGAAGTGCTCACATCATTTATTACTTGGATGTGTCACTCACAGCTTGGATCAGCAGTGCCAGCCAGTTGGGCCATTCTGGTTCCCTTGTCAAGGAGACCATCTTTCTGAGGAAGGGCTTTGTGTTCTGTTTGAAAGGCATATTAATGAGCATACAGCTAGGCATACACCTGTAACAGTGGAATCAGCAGCACTGCCAGAATATGAATAACCCCTTCATTAAGCTCCTGCCTTGTGCTACAAAAGCACATAAAGAGCCACCAACGTCACATCCCAGCCACATACAAAGCCAGCGCCGTGCTGCATAAATCATGCATAGCCACATCATCTGTTATAGATTCACAAAGCTGTAATCACTAATTATGCTGAGGTATATTCAATTACCTACAGAATATGGTTTTCAGAGCATCAGATAGCGCAGTTAGTGGCATACACACATGCTGTACGTTTCTAGTCTGGAATTTTATGACTGTGATTCCCATCTCCTATAATGTGTAATATCTTATCGAACCGGGAGAGGACACCTGGGCTTTTCATTGTGAAGCTAATACCAATGTGCAAGAGCCCAGATGAATGAAACTGACATATCTTAGAATTTGTACATATGCTTAAAATGGATCAATTTTGACTTGGGTAGCCATTTATGGAGCTGAAACAACACGAGATCTTGTGTTATGAGTATATTTACTATCCAGGGGCTG
This sequence comes from Eretmochelys imbricata, assembly GCF_965152235.1. Classification (NCBI taxonomy): domain Eukaryota; kingdom Metazoa; phylum Chordata; order Testudines; family Cheloniidae; genus Eretmochelys; species Eretmochelys imbricata. The sequence continues at coordinate 20,171,496 of NC_135579.1, forward strand.
GGGTGGATGTGAGGAGACCAGAACACACATTATGCTAGACTCCTAAGTGGCTCCCCTGCAGCATTTTAAAAGCAAATACAAATACAGATAAACATATGAAATAGAAACCCCACATATCCCAATTCAGAACATGCAGCAACACCAACAGGGAAGTGCATCACTGCTCATGCTATCAATGTAACTGGAGGGGAGCCCAGCTTGAAACTGACAGAACGGAGCTTGGCCTTTTGGATCTGGGCTTTTGCTTCAGGCCTCTCTCTAAATTTATAGATTGGGGGAGAAGATTCAGAGCTCCTAAGATCAACAGCTTCCTCCTGCAGCAGGACTTCCTCAAATGCCTGCCCCGCGACCTTTCACTCTCAACCAGTACTTAGTGGTCTACACTTAAATTAGGCTGACATACCTACAGCTTTCAAGGGTATGAAAAATCCATACCCTGATGGCCTAACCCCTGGTGTAGATGCAACGAGGTCAATGGAAGAATGCTTCCAGCAACTGTCACTCAAGAAGGTGGGGTTTCTACAGCAGCAGCAGAACTCCTTCCATCGCCATAGAGAGCGTTTACGCTATAGCAGGGATTGGACTTTAAGCTGTGCAGCCCAGGACTGGCCCACCAGGGGGTGAGAAATAGGGTGGATTTAAGCTACCTTTGTGCCCTCCTGATCCTGGGCTGCTCAAGGGGTTGGAGAGGCCCCTGGTGTAACGTAGACAGTCCATGAGGACCTGTCCAAGTTATGGCAGATTATGGCTATTTTCTGCAGTGCCTACGTTGGGGGAATTTTCCCAAGGGCAAACCAAGGTTTTTACAGGCCCTTTATTGCCCTCGGGCCCTTTTACCTGCTGTAAAGGGGATAAGCAGGGTTGAGGATCTCACCCTTGGAGATCAGCCAGTGCTGTACAACTGATTACTCATGTTATGCTGTTATGTTCAATAAAGGTCAGAGTCATGCACCCCACCTTCATGTGCCTGCTACTTATTTGCCCTGTAATTTTTGACTATCAAAGCAATACTGTATCTCAGTTTCCCCATGTGTAAAATCGGATGGTATCACTGCACAGAGGTGGTAGATAGTAATGGAATGTTTGTACAGCACTATCAACATGATGCAGGTAGGCACCACTTAATGTTCTATTGATCTTCAAACACACCTCCATATTAAGGTGTCCATCCATGCATTCCCCAAAATACCAGACATACTGGTATTTCTGGGAACAGTATGGACTCGCCCCCATCTGCGTGACACTGTCCCCACTGGCATGTCCTCTCACTCCTGGAGGACACCATTTTGGAGAGCACACTGTCCCATCTCACCAGCATGACCTTGCATGCATGCACATATGAGGTCTCACCAGTAGGGGCAGGGCAGCACGCTCTTCAAAATGGCATTCTCCATGTGGCATGACCTTACAAGCACCATGCATGCAAGGTCATGCTGGAGGAGGCAGAGTGGCATACTCTTCAAACTGGGGTCCACCGTCCGTGATACTGGACAAAACCATGTGGTATTTTGTCTCAGGAGCGGACTGGGGACAAACCATTTAAAAGCAGGGCCATTTTAAAACCGGACTAATAGCCTACCTACTCCATATCCCTCCCTAATGGGTCTCAAACAAGTCTTGCATGCGTAAAGTACACACTCTGTACATATCGTGGAACCTGATATGGAGACATTTAGGAGGAAGGGGTTTTTCTATGGGAGAAAAACAGGAATCTCCAGGGGAAGAGCAGCCACCAAATAAAGCCTGCAATGCTATCTAGGGTGATAAGTGGGGCAAAAGGCTCTCTCCTCCAAGCAGGCCAAGTGGTTATGCTGGGTTGGCATGTAGCACAGCAGCCCACATGACTCATGTGAGCTGCCTAGAAGCTTTAATTACAAATACCGAGTGCTCAGCCTGCCCTTTGTATAGAGGGTGTTTGTTTTAATGTCAGCTGAGTGCTGACAACGCCAGCCTGCACAGAGATGGATCTCTGTGCCTCCCACTCTCACACCCTCCAGTGGCTTAGAGGTGGAGTGCAGCAGTTGTTCTCAGAGCTGATTCATTAGCCTCATCCTGCAGTTATCTTCGGGGTTGGGGAGGGAAGGGCAATCTCATTTGGTGACTTGCCTTCAGGGCCAAGCAGAGCTGTGAGCCACCCACATCTTTGTGTCTGGGCTCGGCTGATCCAATGAGGAGAGAGGGAAAGTCACATACTGCGTAGCCCTGACGTGTCTGCAGAGGAAGAACTGAAGCTTACTTTAAGCTTTCTCCTTCCCAAATGCCAGTTATTCTTTGCAACTGATGTGCACTTTGATCACAGTACCTGCCCTCCCATCATATGATGTGGTTCAGACGCACACAACTAATTGCTAACAAGAAGCATAGCTACTGTAATAAGAGGTATTGATACATCTGATAGGATATATAAACTGATAAACTTCTGTATGAAAGACTCTCACAGAAATCTTGTCACTGCCAGAAAGAACAGGCATCATTTGCACACAGGTGCATGGAAGAAGCAGATCAGATGGAAGGATCCAAGTATTATCAAAGTTCAAGTCATTGGATTGTTGTATAAAAATAATAATATAAATTAAAGGGAAGTTTTTGAGTTAAAAATCAAAAATATTTTTCCTTATTTTTGGTGCTTAGATACTAATGTAACAGGCACAGTAAAAAAATACCATAGCTAGACTGATTGATCAGAGCTACCCAACCTGTGGCCCTGGGGTCCCTTGTGATCCTTGAGTCACTAAAATGCGGCCCTCATGAGCATCTATGTTAAGAAAATGTATATTTGGTTATGAATTGAATATGTGATCCCTGAGCCAGGCCCTGTGATTTTTAAATGGAAGTATTTGAATCAGGCCCATCACTACACGTTCTGCCTCCCCGGCTGACTCCCACGTCTTTCCCTGCAGCCCCAGGAGTGCTCTGAACAGCTGTGGTCTCTTCCCTGCTTATGCCAGCTGGCTCTGGTCCCCAAGAGGGCATATGCCAGCCAGGGATAGCCAGACCACACCATACACCAGCCACACCCCTTCTCTGCCAGACTTACCCCACTACATCTCATGCTACGGGGTGCAGGGAAGGAGACACAGGAGCCGGCTATACTGACTCCACTTACCGCCAAACTGGGGGCATTGGTGGATGGTTTCTGCTCCCTTGGCCCTACCTGAGCAGGAAAGGGCAAAGTATTCGAAATATTCATCATGGCCCCCTGACTTACAATAATAATCATAGAATATCAGGGTTGGAAGGGACCTCAGGAGGTCATCGAGTCCAACCCCCTGCTCAAAGCAGGACCAATCCCCAATTTTTGCCTCAGACTCCTAAATGACCCCCTCAAGGATCACAACCCTGGGTTTAGCAGGCCAATGCTCAAACCACTGAGCTATCCCTCCCCCCACAAAGAATAATATGTTTGGCCCTCTGGCGAAAACAGTTAGATGAAAGCTTTTGGATTAGAGGTTACTAAAAGTAACTTACACCATTAAAACTGAAAAAAGGAAAATCTAATTTACCTTTCACCACTTCTGCTGTTCACTGTCTATAATCACTCAGCTCAGCCAATGAAAGCAGACTCACTTCCCCATTTGTTTCCATCTAGCTTAGGTTTTCAATAGCACTCATCACCATGGTATCAAAGTGCTGTTTCTAGTCAGCAGTGTTGCCAACTCCTGCAGTTTTATCAGAGATCTTGCAGTGTTAGGTGTTTTTCTTAAAGTCCCAGCTATTAGAATCAAGAGATTGCATGAGAATCACAGCTTTCATTTTTATAAATTATACATATAAGTTTCCAGCCTTTATGGCTGCAGAGACAAGCCTGAAAAGTAACCTGAGTGTGACTCAAAGACTCGGCAATCAGATGACAAAGGTTTGCTGGGAGGGGGGGGTAAGGGGGAGGTGTTTTCGTTTTGTTTTGGGTTGCTGGGTTTTTTGACTCACAATTTCTAAGATTTTGGGATCCTGCCTCATGATCAGCGAATTGAAGACAGTTTCACTTTCTGGTTCCAATGACTGTAATGTTTGTGTCATAAACAGTGCAAGAGAATGTTTGAAATTAAAACAGTATTTACATTTTCAAATAAATCATGAAAACATTTGTTTTTATTTTAAGATTTTATAAAAACCTTTTTTGTTGTTTAAACAAAGAGTATCTTTGTAGCTGAAACCTCCTGACAATTTCTCTTCAATACTTTGTGAGAGAGGACCCTGAGTCCATGCAGAGATGGCAAAGCACATCCTCAAAAGCAGGAACCCTCACAACACCCAGTGGTGCTGTGCCTGACAAAACAGTATGAAAGGTTTTTTTCCCTATAATAAGGATCTCTTTCCCTGGCATTTCCCTATAGCTGACCACCCCTTCTAAACCCTGACATGCTTTCTACTACAATGCCGATCTCAGAAAGCTGTGCCTGTTCTTCTCAGATGCAGAAACACAATTTGCTTCTACCTTACCTGGAAGAGTATATAAAGGTGCATTGCAGGCATAGCTGCTGCAACTGTAACACATGGCTTCCTCTTTCTATTTCTCCCATGCAATCAGCATTTGCGATTTAGTCCCCTTTTATCATGGCCTTACAGTATTATGGCTTGGTATTTAGTCTTCCATAGGCTTAAAAGGGCAGCTTCTCCTTGAGCTTATCAGTCAGAATAAGGAAGCTGCTTGATGGAGTGCCAGGAGGCTGCTCTAAGATGTCTTTTATGTCTCGATTAAGTCAATATTTTTTATTTTAATTAAAGAGACAGTACACAAAGGCTCCCCTTTAAATAAGATAAGGGTGGGAAAGCATGCCCCCTACACCAACCGAGACAGGAGAATGTGCTAACTGAACAGAGCAGAATGAAAGCTGAGGGGGCCACAACATGGGACTGTTTAACAGAAGGGAAGGCAGCCGTTTTGCCAGCAGATGCCCGTGAGCAGAGAACCGTGGAGCACAAAATTAACACACTGGCTCATCAGGAAATGTTAATGTGGGCGAGATGGGAAATTGCTTCATATGGGCAAACAATCTGTGCAGAGCGGATAAGCAGTACTAAAACCTGGTACAAATCTGGGCAGGTTTATCAGAAACCCAGCCTCCTCCTTCAGCCTGCTGCACTGGGCTGGAAAATGCAGGCTCAGGGAAAGGACTCAGACCCCAGTGCCAAAGAGCAACTACCTCTGGAAAACATTCTGCAAAAAGCAGCAATAAGTACTTTCAACCACTAGTCAAAGGTGAGCTGCCACCTTGGCTGTTCTCTTGTTAGATCTCTTATCTTAGAAAAGGTGGGAAACCACCAATGGAATCCCAGAAGTTGCAGTGAAAGGTGTTGGTTATTCACTACTGAGTCTCTTAGTCCATATTGAACTAGTGTGCTGAATTTCTCAAGGAGCTGCTTTTCAGATAGCAAGATATTGGCCATTTTTGGTCATTAAAGAACTCAGTGGCAATTTTCACCAGAGTAGAATGGATTGGGTGACTGCATTCTGCCTATCCAGGACTCTCACACTTTCTGCTCAGACTCATTTCTCCCAATTGTTCAGTCTTATTCTTTCAGTCCATTCTTCAAACTCCATATGACAAACTAAGCTATCTGTTTCAGTCATGTTACTATCCAGAGAACTGAGGTGCCCTGGCAGTGCTGAGTAAGTGAAGTTTGACCAATATGTGTGCACTAGGCCTATTTTTGCAGTGAAATCATGAAAAATCAAGATAAACGTTTGCTAACAATGCTGCGAGATGCTCATTTTCATGAGTTCTAAATTCACCCCTGCATGTTAGGCTTTTTAAAAATAAAAAATAAGAATTTTAATAAATCCGGGCTCATTATAACAATTTATTTCTCTCCATAATAGTCTCCCTAAAACCTAAATGTAATCCGCTAATGAACTCATTTCCACTACAAAACACTGGCCTCCCTTTTTATCTACCAGCTTCTCCAGAACTTCAGACTGGTGCTTGTTCTCCCAGAGCACTTGCCCCTCCCTTCTCACTCCCCACTGCTTGGCAGGTTCTTCTGAACAGATTACTGAGGCCTGGCTCATTGAGACATAGCCTCTGATCTAACACAGTGCTTGTGGAGAGAGCTAACCATGGGTCATTTTCCCCTTTGCAATTACACCACTGCTTCCCCTTTGCAGCATCATTTGGAGAGCTGAACCCACTTCACAAGCTTCCCACCATCTCCCCTTTAGACACTGCGGGAATCACAGGGATTTTACCAGCAGTGGGGCCACAGAAGGTGAAACTGAGTTTAAACTTCAATCAGCAACAGGATTTGATTAGGGTTTTTTTCTGTTTGCTCCCCAGTTTGTTCTCCTACTGCCCCCCCCCTTTGATTCTTCTCCTCTGGTCTAGCAGCCACTTCCAGCATCTGACATTTTAACCAAAACAGCCAAGCCAATCACATAACAAATGGTTACAGTTAAACATGAAGATAATTAGCACCTACACGCCTGATTTTTCAGGTGTGCTGAGCACTCACAACTGTCATTTATTTCATTTGGAGTTGTCAGCACCTCGCCCTCCCCCTTAGAAACCAGGCTCTATGGGTCCAGATCAATGCAAATTCTGCAGGTGCTAGAACTCCCATGGCCTCATCTGTCCTGAGCCAACAGACCGGAACTCTCTGGTGAACTGTGAAATATGTACTGGGGAAAGGGAGAAGAAATTTATTGGAGAGGCAGCACCACTTACAAGAGGGGAGTCAAATCCAGAGCTAGTATAAGCGGGTGCAACTCCATTCAGATCAGTGGCACTGCATCCCCTTAACACCAGGTCTGAATTTATCCCATCATGTTTGTGATCCCATTTGGAAACAGGGCGAGTGATTGTGATCAAAGAGTTCCTGAGGGATTTCTCCAATTCAGTTCCCAGAAGAGTCTGTGTCTTGTGTGTAGCCACAGGAAAGGCCTTCCACAGAACTGACACTGAGATGCCCTAGGGAAACGCAAACTGTTGCTCAGTGGAGAAGGTCTGTGCTACCCACCCCACTCCACACACCCTTACAGTTAGGAACCTGAGTTTTTATCCTTATTTGCATAGCAAAAGAAGGTAGAGGTCGTGGTTGCACCTCAGTGCTATGTGCAGTCCTGCCACTCCTAGTTTCTTAGTAGCCTACCTTAACTTGGAGGCACCAGAAGTGTATTTTTCCTTGTGTCAGTTTGAAATCAATGGAACTATACTGATTTACACCCAGTTAACATTGGGCCCAGTATAAACTGGATTCTGGCAAAAATGTTACTCCAATGTAACTTGTGTCAACCACAGTTTGTAGTTGCCTCAGATTCTGTATAACCAAGTAACTAATAAATGGTTACCTTGTTTTGAAAAGAAGCTTAAGGGGTGACTTGATTACAGTCTGTAAGTACCAATCGGGAAAAAATATTTAATAGTGGACTCTTCAGTCTAGCAGAGAAAGGTATAACATGATCCACTGCCTGGAAGTTGAAGCAAGACAAATTCAGACTGGAAATAAGGGGTACATTTTTAATGCTGAGACTAATTAGCCATTGGAACAACTTACCACGGGTTGCGGCAGATTCTCTATCACTGACATTTTTTTAAAATCAAGATGGGATGTTTTTCTTAAAGATCTGCTCTAGGAAGTATTTGGGGAAAGTTCTCAGGCTTGTGTTTTATAAGCAGTCAGATTAGATGATCACAGTGGTCCCTTCTGGCCTTGGAATCTATGAAAAGGACAATGCTGGGAAGAGGAGATAGCATGGTCTAATGACTCAGGAGATCTGTCCTGGCTCTGACACTCTCACACAGGGCAAGTCACCTACCTTCTCTGTGCCTGTGTTTTCCCATTGGTAACAATGAAGATGACTCCTTACCCACCCTGGTAAAGTGCTCTGAGATCCTCAGATGAAGGTGCGGTAGGACAAACTAATATTGCCGCTTTTAATAAGCGGGTCATGTGGAGAGCTAGATCTGAATGTAAAAAGACTCACCATCTGTGCATTTCTTGGTAAACATGTGAGAAAGCCGCCTGGCAGTCTCCACTCATTCGGTTCCTCTCCTTTCTCTATACACTGCCCAGAAGATGCTTTCAGAATCATGGAATCATAGAATCTCAGGGTTGGAAGGGACCTCAGGAGGTCATCTAGTCCAACCCCCTGCTCAAAGCAGGACCAATCCCCAACTAAATCATCCCAGCCAGGGCTTTGTCAAGCCTGACCTTAAAAACCTCAAAGGCAGGAGATTCCACCACCTCCCTAGGTAACCCATTCCAGTGTTTCACCACCCTCCTAGTGAAAAAGTTTTTCCTAATATCCAACCTAAACGTCCCCCACAGCAACTTGAGACCATTACTCCTTGTTCTGTCATCTGCTACCACTGAGAACAGTCTAGATCCATCCTCTTTGGAACCCCCTTTCAGGTAGTTGAGAGCGGCTATCAAATCCCCCCTCATTCTTCTCTTCTGCAGACTAAACAATCCCAGTTCCCTCAACCTCTCCTCATAAGTCATGCGTTCCAGTCCCCTAATCATTTTTGTTGCCCTCTGCCGGACGCTTTCCAATTTTTCCACATCCTTCTTGTAGTGTGAGGCCCAAATCTGGACACAGTACTCCAGATGAGGCCTCACCAATGCCGAATAGAGGGGAACGATCACGTCCCTCGATCTGCTGGCAATTCCCCTACTTATACAGCCCAAAATGCCATTGGCCTTCTTGGCAACAACAACACACTGTTGACTCATATCCAGCTTCTCGTCCACCGTAACCCCTAGGACCTTTTCTGCAGAACTGCTGTTTAGCCATTCGGTCCCTAGTCTTTAGCAGTGCATGGGATTCTTCCGTCCTAAGTGCAGGACCCTGCACTTATCCTTATTGAACCTCATCAGATTTCTTTTGGCCCAATCCTCTAATTTGCCTAGGGCCCTCTGTATCGTATCCTTAACCTCCAGCAGATCTACCACTCCTCCCAGTTTAGTGTCATCTGCAAACTTGCTGAGGGTGCAGTCCACACCACACTCCAGATCATTAATGAAGATATTGAACAAAACTGGCCCCAGGACCGACCCTTGGGGCACTCCGCTTGATACCGCCTGCCAACTAGACACGGAGCCATTGATCACTACCCGTTGAGCCTGACAATCTAGCCAGCTTTCTAGCCACCTTATAGTCCATTCATCCAGCCCATACTTCTTTAACTTGCTGGCAAGAATACTGTGGGAGACCGTATCAAAAGCTTTGCTGAAGTCAAGAAATAACACATCCACTGCTTTCCCCTCATTCACAGAGCCAGTTATCTCATCATAGAAGGCAATTAGATTAGTCAGGCATGATTTGCCCTTGGTGAATCCAGGCTGACTGTTCCTGATCACTTTCCTCTCCTCTCAGTGCTTCAGAATTGATTCCTTGAGGATCTGCTCCATGATTTTTCCAGGGACTGAGGTGAAGCTGACTGGCCTGTAGTTCCCTGGATCCTCCTCCTTCCCTTTTTTAAAGATGAGCACTACATTAGCCTTTTTCCAGTCATCCAGACCTCCCCCAATCACCATGAGTTTTCAAAGATAATGGCCAATGGCTCTGTAATCACATCCGCCAACTCCTTTAGCACTCTCGGATGCTGCGCATCCGGCCCCATGGGCTTGTGCTCGTCCAGCTTTTCTAAATAGTACCGAACTACTTCTTTCTCCACAGAGGGCTGGTCACCTCCTCCCCATGCTGTGCTGCCCAGTGCAGTAGTCTGGGAGCTGACCTTGTTCGTGAAAACAGAGGCAAAAAAAGCATTGAGTACATTAGCTTTTTCCACATCCTCTGTCACTAGGTTGCCTCCCTCATTCAGTAAGGGGTCCACACTTTCCTTGACTTTCTTCTTGTTGTTAACATACCTGAAGAAACCCTTCTTGTTACTCTTAACATCTCTTGCTAGCTGCAACTTCAAGTGTGATTTGGCCTTCCTGATTTCACTCCTGCATGCCTGAGCAATATTTTTATACTCCTCCGTGGTCATTTGTCCAATCTTCCACTTCTTGTAAGCTTCTTTTTTGTGTTTAAGATCAGCAAGGATTTCACTGTTAAGCCAAGCTGGTCGCCTGCCATATTTACTATTCTTTCTGCACATCGGGATGGTTTGTCCCTGTAACCTCAATAAGGATTCTTTAAAATACAGCCAGCTCTCCTGGACTCCTTTCCCCCTCATGTTATTCTCCCAGGGGATCCTGCCCATCAGTTCCCTGAGGGAGTCAAAGTCTGCTTTTCTGAAGTCCAAGGTCCGTATTCTGCTGCTCTCCTTTCTTCCTTGCGTCAGGATCCTGAACTCGACCATCTCATGGTCACTGCCTCCCAGGTTCCCCTCCACTTTTGCTTTCCCTACTAATTCTTCCCGATTTGTGAGCAGCAGGTCAAGAAGAGCTCTGCCCCTAGTTGGTTCCCCCAGCACTTGCACAGGAAATTGTCCCCTACACTTTCCAAAAACTTCTTGGATTGTCTGTGCACCACTGTATTGCTCTCCTAGCAGGTATCAGGGTGATTGAAGTTTCCCATGAGAACCAGGGCCTGCAATCTAGTAACTGCCATTAGTTGCTGGAAGAAAGCCTCGTCCACCTCATCCTCCTGGTCTGGTGGTCTATAGCAGACTCCCACCATGACATCACTCTTGTTGCTCACACTTCTAAACTTAATCCAGAGACTCTCAGGTTTTTCTGCAGTTTCATACCAGAGCTCTGAGCAGTCATACTGCTCTCTTACATACAATGCAAGGCAACCTCTGAATGCCCTAACTATAGAAATGTATGTAGTGTATCCCCTACAACTGGTTACAGGCCTCTCTACTTCACACAGTTCAGACTCTTTGGTTTCAAAGAACTGTGAACCATTTGGTTTCAAATGATTTTGTAACTCAGCGGTGCAGGTGTGTTACATGTCCCCCTATGGCCATTCTACAAAGAGTAAGTTTTGGTTCTTTAACTTGAGCTGCACCAGCTCATGCTTTTAGCTTCAGAGGCCCCATTTCAGTACCCAGGGTGCCGGCCAGGACGTTGTCTGTCTGTTTCACCTGTCTATTTGGATACCCCATATGTTTCACTACGAAGAAATAATCAAAACCTGACTGTGAATGAATTGAACAAGTTTGTGGTCATCGGGAAACTTCACATTTGTTACTATGCTTTTCAGAAGCTCACAGCCAAACTGGGGATAGAACCCAGATTGTCCTGCTCTAGAAACACAGATTCTTACCATTTGAGGAGAAGAAGAATCTCTATTTAGCATCACTGGCACAGGATCTATGACACATTGTTGAGCAATTCTGAGTATATTCAGTAGAGAGCAGTGGTTCATATGCACACACAACTGACGTAGTTGACTCACTCAGTGTAGACAGGCAAAGCTACTTATTAACAGTGGTGCCACTTACTATTGCTTGAAACCAGGGTAAGCAACATCAGTGCTGCAGCTGATAGGAGTTTACCTTGTCTACATTAGGAGTTTGCACCAGTGTAGTTAAAGAAATTGTGGCAAATCTCCCATGTAGATAAAGCCACAGTTCATCTTTCCTGTGGCCAGCAGAAACTGGGAGCTCTTTGGGGACAGCACAGTCATGACCTGGGGATTTGAAGGAGAAGAGGATCACCTCACTATACTTTCAACTGGAAGAGGACAAGGGATGGAATAATTTCCAGTTTAACACAGCCCGCGAGATAGGCTGGCAGGCTTCAGGACGTACCATGTACAGCACTTCTCAGACAGGAGTCCAAGTTCACAGGGGGAGGAGGAGTGTTAAAAGATGGAAGAAAGAAAAGGGGAACCTCAAAGGAAACAGCTCAGGAAGAAAAGCAAGGTGAGCAGACACGAGTGGGCAAGTGAATTCTCGGTACTGGCTGGCGAGGGATGAGTGTGTCCAGAAAAGGCCACACAATCAGAAAGAGGATGCAGGCTATGAAAATAACTTCAGAAATGGTGAGATTCATGACATTCACACTGGCTGGCCAAGAGTGGATGCCATTAAAAAGGAGGAAATAAAGCCAGAGGATGTGCCTGCAGACCTGCCACAGGACTGCATTCCAATGCAGCACATATGTCAGCCAGCACAAGGTGTTGTGCTGGGCATAATGTTCAAGTCATTAATCAGAAGTTAAAGCAAAGTGCAGGGGACGTGGGAAATTCTGACCTAAATTTCATGACATTTGAGAATAAAACTGCAGTGAAATCTAAAAAGGAGGGGAACAGAAACAAACACAGAACTACACAATAGGGAACCTGTTAGTCCATGGGATGTACAGAGTACAAGTTACAAGCAGACGAGACAATATGGCTCAGATACAAATTAAAATACCCTGGCCTTGTTCTTCCCCTGTATCCATGCACAAACAACTCTCATTGACTCCATGAAAGAAGGGATGGCTGCCTGTCTTCAGTGAAAGATGTGTGCAAGGACCAAAGGCAGAAGCTGGCTTGTTGTGCCCTGAATTTTCAGGGGGTAAACGCTGAGATTATTGGTGACTCCATTCCACCCCAAACATTTTTGATCTTGTAAGAAGTAAACAGCCAAAGCAGAGGGCAGCAGGTCTGGCAAGGGTACAGAAGTGAACATTTACAGAGATGCCATTGTTGGGAGTGTTTTGGTTTGGTTTTGCTTTAGTTTTTAATTAGACAAGGGGCCCAATCCTCAGTTATACCAAGGCCCCTTTTATACCTCTCTGGCAGTAGAGAGAAGCATTAAATGCAGCAGAAGCATCCCCCTGATGAATCATCTATGCAAAGGGCCTCCCTACCCCTGAGGGAAGAGAAGCGCTGGTTTAAGGGATCTACACCATTCCCGCTGCCAGGCCCCAGCATAGGGGCAGACAGGATACACTGCACTAGAAGGGTTCATGGGAAACAAGAGCGTAAATTGGAGCATCCCCAATGGTTCACTTAATTACACTGGGTACCAGGCAAGGCCCCGTCTGTATTAGAATATGGTAAACAGAAAGCTAGCTTAAAGCCATCTTTCCCCCACTGCCATACTCACTCGATCCTTGCCCCAAGCAGAGGAGTGAAGTTGCTAGGAATCAGGTCCATGGTCTTTATGAAGGTCACACCACCATTTTCCTGGGGGAATGAGGTGGTTGAGAGAGGGAAGAGAAATGTTAAAAGGCTTATGATTAAAACAGACCAGAAAACTGCTTGCTTAAAGTTAGTAATTGTTAATAAGGCACCTGGACCAGCTGAATTCTACCCTAGGAGGAAGGAATTAAATCTGAAGGAATTCTGGGGAGCACAGAATGGTCTTTGGCAGTGACTTCTGATAGCTCACTCTGGCCACTTGGAAAGACTGCCCAAGGAATAAGCATTAGCTGTCATTCCCCTTGGGAAGAAAAAGGATCCAAAACGTTATAAATTTATACGGGTTCAGTGGCAAGGATGATTTGGGGACAATGTTAAGGACAAAACTGTTAACTTACTGATGATTGGTCAGCATGATGAGAGGTCATATGATTATAGAGAGCTGATATTCCTTTGCCTTCAGTGGGGTTGCAAAGGGTATAATATTTCCTAGGATTGTATGGTGGGGGGAGGACTTTGGATGCAGCATATGGTCTCTTCCTGGTCCTTGCAATATTCCTATACTCTGCATTCTCAAGTGAGGTATTAACATAATATCCCTTAGACGTGCCATAAATAGAGTTGTATGCAGCAGAACATAATTTTATGGCCAGATCCTGCTCTTAGAAGCTAATCAAATCAGCATAAATTTGCAAACATGTTCCAGCAGCTGTGACTGTAAATATCAGAGGCAGAATGCAAATAATACTGTCCATACAATGACTTGAGTAATGGGCTCCCAATGGGCGGTGCAGCCCTCAATCTGCTGCCTGGCAGCTTGGGAGGGTGGGGGGTGGCTCTGATTATGATGAGCCTGAAACGGCAGACACAGTTATCATGACGAAGCAGCTAACGCACATGTCCTGGACAAACAAACTTATTGAGACTTATATAGATTGTAGCGGAGGTGGGTGCATCCCTCCATGCCTGTTGCCTTCCAAATACATGCACACATGGCTGACCCACATGGCAGGATGTCTGTGCCGCTGTAGCTTTCCCAATGTAATTCCCGTAGCATTTTCCATGCACCTGCAGCAGATTTTCTTTTTGCGTTTTGATAACGAACAATTCGCATCCCTGAACATAATCGGCTGAGGTGAAATTTGCAAGGAACACACACGACAAGGACTAAATTCACTCTACTAGTTTCTGCCAGTCTGAGCCCCGGTGCAGGGGCCCCAGCCGCAGAAAGGCTGCCAAAGGGAGAGGTTATGGTAGTACAAGGCTTAACTACCCTTTGCTTGGGGTCTTGCAACTGGCCACTGAGCAGCTGGAGATGGTTGGATGGGGGCATGGCCAGGATGGAGGGGACATCCTATGAAGCTCCCAGCAGAAGCCTCAAGGGAGCAGGAAGCTGAAAACAGAGACAGCCTTTTCCCTAGGAAAACTTTCCAAGGTACACTGGCTCTCTTGCCTCAGGGAAATGAAATATAATATGTACCTCCCTACACCTGCCAGCATGAGTCTGGCCCAAGCCAGATAGATTTGATGGAAGAAAGACCAGCCAAGACTGTCTTGGCATTGCAGGCTTTTGACAAGCTACTATCCCATTAAAAAGGTTTCCTGTCTCCTACTAAATAAACACTGGAATGTATCGAGCATCTACCACACTTGGAGTGGGGGTTCTGTGATGATGTTATAAAGGAGTGGGGGGGAAAGGGTGGCCAGAAAGCTGTTTCAGTGAAACACACACTGCAGATGCATAAGCGTGTAATCTATAGAGTCAAATACTCATCTCATTTGGAAGCTGTAGCTGGGATAACACCTCTAGTTTACCCAAAGCAAAGAACTGTCCTTACAACAGATGGAACAGTCAGGTTAGTTTTCTTCATCCTTTATCCTCATTTGAGTTATGGACTAAAACCAAACTCCAAAGCCTTGACTAGACTAGGATTTAAAGGTGTGCCATTGGCACAGGTTAGCTAAGATGTTTTAAAAGTCTAGTGTAGACAGGCACACTGGGTACAATTTTCAAAATTGCCTACATCCCATTTTCAAGAGCTATTTAGACACTTACAAACACTGAAAAATCAATAAAGACTTAGGCTCCCACGGACCAGTTTTTCAATGGTATTTATATGCTGAAAGATGGAAATAGGTACCCAGCAGGATTTTCAGGAGCACCTAATCTCTTTAGGAACTTCTGAAAACCTCACTAAGCCCTATCCATATCTTTAGGTGCCTAAATACCTTAGCAAAGCTGACCCTTAGGAACATAGGTCACTTTTGAAAATGGGATTTGAGATCTGAAGTCACTTAGGCACTTTTGAAAATCTTACCCACTGCCTTTAACATGTGCTGAACTGATTGAGTTAAAGCTTGGGCAGTAGGAAGAACCTAGGTGTTAACTCAATAGCGTAGCATGTATCAAAGTCTACACTAGACTTTTAGGGTATGTCTACAGTGCAGGTGAAGGTGTGATTGCAGCACGGGTAGTTCCACTCATGCTAGTTTTAATCTAGCTAGAATGCATAACAGTAGTGAAGACGTGGAAGCATGGCTTGGCAAACCAAGTCCATACCCAGGCTCCCCAGCAGGCTTGTACTCTGACAGCTAACCCATGCCACCACATCTTCAATACTGTTGGTACCCATGCAGCAATTACATCTTCACTTGCAGGGTAGACATACTCTTAGAACACGTTAGCACATATTAGCTAACATGTTAACACACCTTTTTGAGACTAGTCTAGAAAAGGCCTAACAGATAAAGAATCCCAAAAAATATTGGGTGTAGTTCTTTCCTTTATAAATAGCTTTTGCAGCAGTTTCAGACTCTTCCTGGTTCTCTAGGGTTTTTTTTTTTTTATTTGCCCTCTTTTTGTGAGGGAATTTATTTATAATTTCTGACCTATCAAATACTCACTTTTTCCTCCTCCACCCAACTCACACAGGAAATCTTAAGTCAAATACATTGCCTGGTTTGCAATGCATTTTTAGGGCCCTGTTTATAGCCATTATTTGTGTATTTAGTTCTCTTAATTTCTAGTATATGCAGCCCCATGTTTACTAGGTGACCTAGTACCTAGGGTATTAAAATGCCGTCATTATCCCACATACCAATATTGCCAGCAGTCTCCAGCATTTACGGACATATTCCCTGCCACCCATTTCTGTAATAACTCAGTGGGATACACTGGTCCCTGTGAGAAATACTTGGGAGTCTTGGTTTACTTCTTTATGGACCAATCACACTAATTAGCTACCTCAGCAGTCCTCTCAATAGAGAGACTGGGGATAATGATGACACTTAGCACTTACACCTCTTTTCATCCAAGGATCCCAAAGTGCTTTGCAAAGGCAGGCCAATATTATTCCATTTTACACATGAGGAACTTGAAACACAATGAGATCTAATGACCTGTTTGGGTACACAATCAATGACAAACCAAGGTCTCCTGAACCCCAGCCTGGTGCCCAGTCCACTGGACAACACATACTGAACAGTACTCTCCTTACAGGTGGACTTTTCAGTTCGGGGATGAGGATATCTTTGGGGCAGGAAGAGGGAGGCTTGCACTGATGCTTCCCATGCTGCACCAGTTCTGTGGGTATAGACTAGGACTGCAAGCTCCAGGTACCTTTTGTCAGCACTCAATTCACTTAAAACAAACCCTCAGTGGGAATTCCTCCCTCTGCTTCCAGATATATAACGTAAACATGAGGGATACCCTCAAGAAGGATGGGAAGATATCAGCTCTCCACACAGGGGGTTCCTGTTAATTCTCACACTGATACTTAAGAAAAGTTGGCAAGTGTGTGATAAATGGGCACCTTGTCAGATCTCCATATAAAAGGTCTGGGTTTTTTTATTCAGTTGTATTTTAAATAGCAAACTTCTTTCTGTCTCTGGGAAGCCTGGAAGATCTTGGTCAAAGATTCTTATCAAATGGAGCTACCTTGACTCTTCCCTACCCTCAGCATGAGCCAGCTTGGGACATTTTTACTAGCTGGCCACGTTGCTGACGTCAGATGTGAAAGGGAAGACTGAGGGGAAAGAGCTGGCTTGCAAGCTGCAGGACTGTCACCATTTTTTTTGTGTCCCCTCCTGATATTTATGTACAAGAGAGGAGGGGTTGGTTTTAAAACTGGCTCAGGGTCTGGATCAGACATCGGCTGCAGCTGCAAAGTTTCGGTCAAGATTTCTCCAAAGTTTGGAGATGGTTTAATACGGGAGAGTTGGGTTCAGCTCATTATAGTCAAAGGCAGTCCAACCCCAAAATTCATATTGAGATTCAAACTTCTGCACAGATCAGGGGGATACCTGGATCCAGAGTTTTGGTTCACAGACACCTATCATATCAATTTCTCATTGAATTACATGTCCAAGTTGAAAACTCTTAAGTAGTATAGCAGGAATGGATAAATATTGACAGAACCAACTCAAACCTTGGCGCAAAACTAAACCAAACCTTTTGACGTTTGTAAGAGTCCAGACTACTTTCTTAATTATATTTCATGGCTGCATCAGCCTCTGCCACCTGGAACTGGAAGTGCCAAGTATCACAAAAGACTGTTCTGATGCTATTCCTGGCTTGACCTGAAGCAAAAGGCACAGGAAATTTTCCAAAAAGGCCTTTCCTCATGAAGCATCCAGCCCTAGTATCGCAGACCCAGGAGTTCTAGACAGTTTGGTTGAGGGGCAGAGAAGCATCTCAGTTTGTGGCCGCTCATATGAGCAAATTCCCAAACTCATGGCAGGGTTTGCTTATCGCTAATACATATGTACGAATCCAATCCTGTGACCCGATGCGTACACTCAATACACTCTTAACTCCTCCCTTCAGGCTAGACACCTCTCACAGATATAATGGGGTAGGCTGACTGAGCCCACAGATTCTCATTAACCTCTTCCCAGCCAGTGCGGGGTCCCTATACCCCATCACACAAGGTAAAGAGAGCATAATTCCAATGGGGGTATCATTGCATCTGTACATCAACCCTATCCCCAAAGTGAACCAGACATGCTCTTAGGGTTTAGCTAGTTAGATGCAGGAACCTCTGCTTCCCCCTCTGTGCAGTCCACTCAAGTTTCCCCCTTGCTAGTAGTTTGCCGGTTCCCCCTTCTCCTCAATCCTCAGATAGGTTTTTGGCTCTTACCCCTCACTTGGTGCCCTCTACCCTAGAACACCACCTCCAACCATACAAGCACATACTCAGTCACCTACACTCATGCACCTACAGAGATCTACTTACAGCCACTCAAACCAACATGCTTCCATATCCATGCACCTAGCCCCCCACTGATACTTATACCCAGGCATGGACAGACCCATATGTTACAAAAAGACCGCAGTACTTTGCCGTAATTGCCCTGTGGCTTCTGGAACACATGCTGTGGTGTCCTGAACCGTTACTATCAAATATATTAGGGTTTCTACAACTATACATGTATCTACACCTACCCACTTTCTCATTCACACTGAGGCAGCAACATATCCCCCTCCTCTCTCTCTCAAACACACAAACTAAACATCCACTCTCACCTAGCCCTGCCCATTGCCAAATAACACCCGCCACCTCCAAGTAGCCTAATAATACAGACGATGTTTCCTTTCCTGGGTCCTATCACAAGGGGTGTGTAGGCGGGTGGGGGGGAGGAAGAGGGAGAAGCTTTGGGCTGGAGTTGATTTCAAACGTCAACAATCCCATAGCTAGTCTCTTGAGCCCTCAGCCCTATTTATAGGAAAGATGGATCTGGCAGAGTTTACTGGGGCTCTTTATTATTGTTTACAGTGGCATGAAACCAAAGGAGAGTACAAATAGCACACCGTGACACCCACCCCCGCAGGAGGTTAAGGAAGCAGCTTTGTCTCTTGGTTAAAATAAAAGAAAAAAGTCTCTCAGATTTTTCCTGGGTGTTGGGAGGTCAGTGCTACCTTGGCCTTAAGGTGACTTGTTTACCAATCAGGTATCAGGGAAATGCTAATGCCTGGGAGCAACTCCTGTCAGGCTGAATAAATCCTTTGCTCCCAATTCTGAAACACAATGGCACATGAATGACTAAGCAATTCTGATAACAATTCAATAGGCAAATGTCAGCTTGCTTTGATAAAACATTACTTTTGGAGCAGTTTCAAGGCAGTTAAAGGCACATCAGCATCTCTCTCTTAACGCAACCTCTCTCTTATTCAGGCAGACCCTATCCAGTAGATTTAACCATTTATTTTACAACAATCATAGCTAATTTTTCAAGGTAATTTGAACTCCTATGAGTTTTCATGAACAGAGCTGGAAAAAAACTGCAAAAAACCTTCCTCCTTTCTAAGGTCCCAATTCCACTGTAGTTTCTACGCTGCCACAGTTGTCCTTTGACACAGTTATGACACAATTCAATCTGCAGAATAAATGGGACTGAGCCATGTTATATCCATGTTTCCATATAAGTGTTTGGACTTTAGCAGAGCTGTTCTCACATACTATGGTGATGAACGAGAGATGTAAATACTGTAAGTGCAGTTTAAGGGGCAGGATTAAAACATAGTTCAGTCCTTTCAATAATGGAGAGATAACCCATATTTTAGCTATGTTAGAATCTGTGCTGTACTTGGGTTCCTTAAACTAGTAAACCTCTCTTCCCCCTTTTTTTCCAGAGAATATTTAAGTGAGCAGCTTCCCTTCATTTGTACCTCCAACACACACTAAAAAACTATCTCTGAAGGATGTTGGCTTGTACAAAGAAATACCCTCGTGTGCAGACTTGTGCTTATGTCTTTGCCTTAAGTCAGTTGTAAAATAAGCTCCTCAGCACTGCATCCATAATAGGGACTGCAGTGCAGATGGAAAAAGCATAGTCACAACCAGTACTGTCTCTCCACTGATAGATGTGTATAATTTGGGAAAGGAGGGGCTCACAGAAGCATCACACACACTTGCAAATAAGAAAATGGAGATACTTGCACTTCTTCTCTGAGCTCTCTCTAGTTTCCGTTTACATAAAGGGCATTTGGTATGACAGTTAAATGCAGCTGAGTCCGAAGGCAGAATTGGTGAAATGCTGGCCCCACTGAAGTCAATGGGAATTTGGTTCTGGGCTGTGTTTGGGGAATGCTACCTACCTTACGGCGTGGAAAATCAAAGAGAAAAGGGGATAAAAGCCCCTTGCTTTTTCGCCTAACACATTCATAATCAGGATTGGGTCCTGGCAAACAACACAGCCACCATTTCCTTCCACAAGCATTATCATTCCCTTCTACCATAGACTCAAACAGCAGGTGATTTGACATTCTCCAAATCCACTGTCAAGACTGGCCACTTTGGATCTTCTGAGAAAGGGTGGGATGGGTGTAACTACCATCCTCCACACTCGCCATCAAGCTTTTGGCAACCAGCTAGCTCACGTATGTACACAGGTCACCTCTACTGGAGTATGAGCCAGTTCATTTGTAAGAGTTCTGTTTACTGACTGAGGTCATGTCTACACTACAAAATTAAGTAAGTCCACATACAGCTGCCACAGTAATTACATTGCTTGTATCGGTAGTCGTGTCTTCACCAGGAGCACTTGTGTCGCTTGTACTATTGGTGTGGGTCACTGTGGGATAACTTTTGAAAGCCAGTAACAGTCAATGTAAGCACCACTGTGTCTACACTGACACTGCATCAACCTATGTTGACATTGACACTGCACCACTCGAGGAAGTAGAGTTAAGTTGCCATCGTGGGGCAGTTATGTCAGCAGGAGCAAAGTTTTAGTGTAGACACTTAGATAGTTAGGTCAACATAAGCTGCCTTGCGTCGACCCAACTCTGTAGTGTAGACCAGGCCTAAGATATGTGAAATCAAGCCAATTCTTTTTGCTCAATTGCCAAGGGATGCTAGTCTTTGCAGGCAGAGGTCTCAGGTCTGAATCCCACAGTTTTTGCTTGATACCATATGTATGTAAAGAATGCAGAGAGAGAGAGAAAGAATGTATGTGTTTGTGTAATCACAAGATGTTATAAGATCACCTCAGCAACAGTCCTGCTCACCACTGGCCTACAAAGCTGCAGTGCCCAGCAGCTACCATTTGACAGCACAAAGCCTCCTTGCAAAATCATCATGCCAGTCCTTGTGGCTTTGTTGTTTTTGATATTCTTTGAGAGTTTTCTGTGATGCCTGATTTGCTTTATTAGAGAAACCTGCTCAAAGGGATACGTGGGCAGGCTCAGCTTGATTTGTGAATTCCAACAGGAGGGGCAGCCAGTAAAATTAATGAGGTTTGAGGCAAGTGATTGCACATGCAGACCAGAAGACATAAAGCATTATCAGACTGTCTAATTAACTCAGGCCACGTGCACAATAAACCATGCAACCACTGCTACTTGTACACACACATTAGTGTCTAAGTGGGGACAAATTTGCAAGTGCAATTTTGGCTGCATTAAGAAGGAAGTCGTCTGCTTCAGACACAATCTTGAACATGCAAAAACAAAAAAAAAAAGAAATGGTGCATTTCTGTGAAGGGTGAAGAAGTTTTTCCCAGTGGTTAGTAGGAAGCAACACTATAATGGACAATTTACAGGTCCCCCTGGCCATTTGTTTAATCCCATCCTCTAGACTGTAGGTCTTGAAAGTAAATATTTTAAAAGGGTTCTGTCCTCTCACCATTTTGAATGAAGTGTTGATTTTACATTAGCAACAGGTAGTGTGGACCAGAGATTACATCAAAGAAACAGGAAATCTGGGTTCAGATTCCAACTCTGCTATTGACTTATTGTGTGACATCAGGCAAACACTCAGCCTCTGATTCTCCATCCCCCACCCAATATGAGCTCAGGTTCAAAAAAGAATATGCCGTGCTGATGAAAATACAAGTTTTTCAATATTATGACAGAAAAAAGAAAAGAATCCAAGAGATTAGAGATGAAAAAGACAATGCTTCGCAATGAGAAAGTGCCTTAGAGTGCTCAATATCTGCTGTCAGTAGGCAACATGTGGATGAAGGTCCAATCAGCTATGATAGCAGACTATACCATCTTGGGGCCAGGATGTGTCAGCGGTACACTATTTGATTCCCCGGCTCAATGGGGCAGGAGGGTAGAATCCTGCCTATGAGTTGCACCCCATGGGTGGGCGGAGAAGAGGGTCTTCACTCCCTTTGCCCCAGTAGTGAACTTGTGCAACACAAGGCATGATTTTGCCCACAGTTCAGAGAGTCCCAACCCCAAGTAGCATACACTCTACAGTAAATGGAACAAATACTGTTAATAGCGATATAAGGGAAGTTAAAAGGACCAACAAGCTGGGTCAGTCTGCATTAACAGACCAAAGCAATTTGGATTTCTCTCTCATCTCTTTTGCACAAATTTAAAAAGCTTGCAGTGACTAAATTCTGCCATCAGTTACCCGCATGCAGCCCCCACTGTTTTCAGTGGGAGCAGATCTGGATTTTTCATTTGTTTGTGAAAGGAGGGCTGAATGAGTCTGAATCTCAGGGTACCCCTCCCTTTCTCCCACCGCTGATCCTATCGCCTCCACAAATACAAACATTCTGGGAGACCAGTCTCTCTGAGCAGCCTTCCTGCGCCAGGGAGGCCAATGGGTTTCTAGAAAGGCTGACAACGCCTGTGTTTTGTTTTCCTGCAGCTGGAATGTCTCCAAAGACGTCTCAGGTGCTGGTGAGACCTTCCAGAACATCCATTAAGAGTTTTCTTTTCCTTCCTGCATTATTTACCATACAGTCCTGCAAGTTATTTCTCCAAATCATCCTTTCCCCTTACTGCTGTTTATATTATAACACCTTAGAAATATGTTTCTTTACAAGTGGTTGCCAGCAGGGTTTTTTGTCTGTCTGCTCCATTACACATGTACACAGACTGGTTTATTATTGTAGGGTTGCTCAGGAGCGCTTGGTCACAGATACCAGTTCCTACCAGTAGGCTTGCTGCTTGGCTTCACACATGGATTTGCTGTAGAAAAGTTGTTTGTAGCAAGTAAGTGCTAGGCTGTGCATACTGCATTGTTACTGTAGGGATGCTTCTGATTATCATATTGGCTTGTTGTTAAAGAGTTGCTTCTTGATGGGCTATGCACATTGATTTGTTATTGCAAGGTTTCATCTGATTCCTTATGAGGACTGGGCTGCTGGAGATGATTATTCTTAATCTTATTGTAAACAGAGCATTACAATATTTCTTCCGACAACCTGACTATTAAAAAAATCGCATGATCTTTGTAAGAAGGTTTAAAAAAGAAAACCAAAACACCACAGGACAAATTTTGGGCTGGGCAAGCTTAAAAATGTCCCTTTAAAGATAAACCAGATATCCTCCTCGCCTCAGACCTTCCACTAGAATGAAAAGACTTTTTGCACCAGGAAGGCTTCCCTTAATTCACAGCATTAACTTAAAGCTTCCCAACAATCCAGCACTGAAATTAGCTTCTTGTTTCAAATCTAATTGTCCTGCTCCTGCCCTGAGAGCACCTGATTGGAATGTGATTGCAATTCTGAGCCATGCATTCAAAACCAGTGCACTTGCCTGCTTGCTTCAGCAGTTTTTGGTAAAGTTCAATGGAGTTCCCTGGCTTTGAAACATAATTGCCTGACTGCAGTAGTGACTCCAGTCTCCAAAGAAAAAAAAAAAAAGGAGGGGGGGGGAGAGGGAGATGGGGGGTAGACAGCTGAGATTAGCACATTTCAGACACTGGATGCAATCTTTTCGGGGGAGAGGGGGGCTGTTTTTCAGCACTGCTAGTGAACCGGAAGGTTAAAACAAGAAAACAAACTAGAAAAGAAAGATCACATAAGAAAATATGCACACCCAGACAAGGACATATAAAGGAGTCAAGAGCTTGGGGAACCGTTTAATCAGAGCCCTAATGGTTCCATAAGTTATTATGTTTGAACTTCAAAACAAGAAATATTCATTTACAATTAGATGTTTGCAAATTAGGGTCAAGCAGGTTCATATTTTTAATTGCTCTCATTTCCACCTCTGTGTTGTTTCTCATTGCTTTAAATCCCTTATTGCTTTCTCTGCGGGCCAAATTCATCCCTGAGGTAACTCGACCAAAGTGAGTGAATTTGATCCTATAAGCATTCTCTGGACGGCTGCCTCTTATAAACTGCAGAAAAAAATAGATTTCTGCCTGACCTGTCACATGTCTTTGTAGGTCTGACTGTCTGTGTGTTCAATCTTCCAGCCACAGTAACCCAATTTCCTGAAAATCAAACTGTATGCTACTCCCTGTTTCAGACATTACTGCTGTCAACAGCAGCTACTGCAGATAGTAGGGAACCAGCCCTCCTAATTGCAGAGGGATTAGTGTCCACAGTTTCAGATGGCAGCAGGATGTATGATGGTGGAGTGATTTAACCTGCAGCTGGATTTTCACAAACTAGTTTGACTCTGCATGACTGAACAACCAGGATGAAAACTACTTGGTTCACAAATTCAATAAAACATCACTGGAAGTCAAAGCAGAGGCTTGTATCTGTTTATTCACACAGTTTATTGAAATCATTTGTAGATTTGTGAACACAGTACAAACCTGATTATTCAAACATCAGTTACCAGAAATAGGGTCGTGTCCTCTACAATCTGTCCGTGTCATTGAAAGTTCCTATGATTGTCCAAAACCTTGATCATTCAAACTTACTCTGTGTCCTCTGGCATTTTGATATCTGAATCTCTATTATCTATGTACAGTGTGTGTGCAGCACAGCATTACAGGGAGAAACTGTTTCCCATCCCCCAGGCCAGAGCCCTGGTGCTAATGTAGTTAAATTGATTGGATAGTGGTATATGCTTGCGCTCTTCATAAAAAGGCATACAAAACAGTTGTACATTAAATACAGGAGGGAATTAAATAAGTAAGTATCTGGCTACATGTTGCATGCTGGGAATGTGACGTGCACATCACCGGCCATTACTGTGAGTGAATATGAGAAGTGGAGACTAATGGTACAATACATACATAATATGTGTGTATACACTGTAAATATACATACATATGTGAGGATATACTGTCCCCTTAATGTGCACACACAACCCCCACCTTAGCATCAGTGGGTTTTATGCACAGGTATCAAGAGAAAAATAAACCCCACTTAGTATAGACATACCAGATATAAATATACATATCATTTTGCTATATTATATTGGCTTTGACTTTTTCTCTCTACCTGGGGAAAACCAAAGTCAGGAGAGTTGAATTTTTATGGTCGATGCTCTGGTTTTTTTATCGTACTTCAAGTCCTTTCAAATAACTGCTTGGTGCCTTTGAGATTGTAATAATTCTCAGAGAGTTTGCGAGTAAGCATAATATATGAGTCATACTATGAGGGCTTGTGGCAGAAGAGATTATATTTGCACAGTATATAATGCTAATATATGTGCATGTCTGTGTAGTAATATTTTACATTTATATAGCACCTTTCATCTGAAAAACCCCAGAGCCCTTCACAACACCTCGGAAATGCAGCCATTTCTAGGTGGAGAACACAGAAATGCACCCAATAGTGAAGGGAGTAGCTGAAATTTTGGCCAAGAACACCAGTGAACAAATTCTACTCTTCCAAAAAAGCGTCAGAGAACATGATTTTTAAGAGCTCATTCACAAGACACACACACACACACACACACACTTACTTGTCTAAAAAGATAAAGAGTTACAGTGACCTTACCAGGATTTTGGCCTTGCAGTCTTGGTGGTGAAATCGTGTTACTGAAGCCATCACTCCAGACCTATCAGGAACAAATGAAATGGGCATTGCATAGAGGATCTAAGAAGAACTGAGGAAAAGGAATTCTTTACCCCAGCCTAGTATCTCGGTGTGGAGTGATCCATAGGCACTCCACTGCTGCCTCTTCAATCCCTGTGCGCACCCATTACTTGGGTGATTTAGATCTGTGGATCTATGTAGTGGTAAATCTATTACTCATCTACCCCTAACATGCTACCAAACGCTTCCATATAGAGTCCTAATCTGTTCTTCATTCCCTCCTTCCCGCCCTCAACTGCACGCACACATACACGATGTTCAGCGGGACCAGTTCAGTTCTGCTGCATTTGTGGCCTGCAAAGGCATCTCTCCTCCAAGTTGTTGATTGTCAGGAGACTTAGCCCTGCATCATGTCATGTTCAGAACAAGATCATCACAAGCCATAAGGACTCGTACTCTGGGAGCAAGGGATTGGGTGTATTACATGAAAGCTTAAATTCTGCAGTAACTGATGGGGCCATCACAGAAGGGCTGGTATAGCCAGTACCACCCACAAGCAGCTCAATCTCAGCCCTGGCCCAGACAGAGCCGGGTGGCATCTAGTACCGCTTTCGAAAACTGTCTCAGCAGGTTATGAACTAGATTTCAGGTAGGTACCAAGTCTGATATGACTGGGAGGTTTCCTCAATCCAAGCCAACCAGAGTGATTGTTTGATGCAGAGCCTCATGCATCACACCAGGAATCCAGAGGCGGCCTTGCCAGACCATTTTGCAAACTAGGTAGGGGGTTTGCTGTCTGTTCCATTAGCTCTTAATGAAACAGAAGAGCTATCCATTGACATCCCATTTTAGAGGGCAATGAGATAAACTCCATTAAAATGGCATCTAGGTTGCCAGGGGACAAGTTAGAAAGACATTACATAGACTGGCAGTAAAGGAAACAGAGTCCCTAAAAATAAATCACACTAAAGCATATGCAGTCACTGCTAGGACACCTGAAGTTTGCACATATGGTCGCTCCACTGGGAAAGGCCTTTCTGCTGCAGGCGTGCAAATCAAAGAGCTTGCATCTCATTACCAAGGCTGGCAAGGCATCAGTCAGGGCTGGAATGAAATGGCTGAGATTCCCATGACACTGTAATGGGGTGACAGTTTGGCAGCTTCAGCAGCTATGCAAGTCTGATTGACCTGTATCTTTCACAGATGCAGCAGTGCTAATAGGCATGGGTGTTTACTTTCCAGGATGAGGGTGTCTTGGCCTGTGGCATGGAGCCAAAGGTCCCAGGATCAACTCTCTAGATAGTAGAGGGTTTCTTTAGAATTCTTCCTGATAAAACCACAATACTTTTTGGTTCCAGCAATGGCCATCTGGGGAGGAGGTGAGGAGGGCTCCAGAAGGAGGCACTTTCTCCAGATCATGCAACAAGGCCTAATTGTTACACAGTCCACATGACCTACATTATAGCCCCTCAGAGATTTTTTTGTTCCCAGATGGTTGCTGTTGATCCTACCCTTTAGAAGCAATAAAAGAGGGTGTCTGGTTTGTATGATACTAGCCTAATGTTTCTTCCTCTCTCCTCCCTCACCACCATTCATCCCAAGGGGTCCCAATTCAGGTTCAATAACATATGAACACGTGCAAAATCCCATCCTTCTTGAGGAAACCTGGCAGTATAATAAGCCTGATCTGGTTAAGAGAATCTCTTCTCAATATTTAAATAGTGTGAGGTCAACAATGTTTCCTTAGTGTGGGCCAGATCCTGTCCCATGCATGCCAATGTAAAACTGGAATAACTTCACTGAAATCAATGGAGTTGTGATACTATCTACCTACTTACCAACCTACATGGTGCCCATCACCTTGAAATTAGAAGAGTTTCCAAGTATTTAAAAATAACTATGCTCTTGATTTACAGCAATAAACTACAACTGAGATCTGAACGTGGCCCAATGTTTTTAGTTTATTCCATAGGAAATGGAAGAAGATTGGCACATCTATGGCTTTGAGGAGAGAGACATGCTCTGAGCCTTCCTAATAGGGATTGTGGGGAGTTTTGAAGGAATGCTAGTCAAAATGTAATCAAATGAATGCTTCTCAGGACTCATTAACATATAGCTTTTGCCACACAAATACACAAAACATAGAGAAATTGTGCATTTATAACTTACTTGGCTGGATAGATACTCCCTTTCAGATATACTTAGCTTCTGATTGAACTCTTGGGGATCTCTTAATCATTCTCTCTTCCCGAACCATCTCTGTTATGCTGTGTATGGTTTTGTTTTCAAGTCCCTCTACTTCAGTGCCTTTCACATACTGTCCCTACTCCAAAGTCCCTCCTCATGCACACTCCACCTCTGGATTTCAGTCAGCTTTGCTAGCTCTAATACTAAACATACAACAATTATTGTATTATCATTATTACAATCTATTTGGCTAGCTCCAGACCAATACAATCAAAAACCAACCCCAGTCCCCACTGCATTGGGGCAACACTGAACTATTGCAGACTTTCGTCCCCCTCTCCCTTCCTAATGTACAGTACTTTAGATCCAAATGATCATGAGCCAAAAGACTTCTTCCTGTAGGTGTACTCTATGCTAATAGTATGTCTGGAACCCCCACCACCCCCACTGTAGCATTGCTAACCATTCTCTTGCCTAACTTAAAACACAGCATTAAGCAATGCCCCACTATATCTGCTTACTGTCCATTTTTCTCTAACCTTTGATAAAACTGACTCTATTCTGTTCATGCCTTAGTCTCAAGCTTGCTTTCAGACCCAGTTTCCAGCTCAGTTGATGATGGCAAGACATAGTCAAAACCAACAGGTAGGCAAGACTAGAAATCCACACTTTCAGAAGACCTTGCTCAAGTATTTGTTTAGTGCCGAATTCGATGAACTCTACAAGGAGCAATATGACTATTACAGAAAGTAGCATGTGTTCATCCAAAGAGGAAGATGTCAGAAAAAAAAAAAGTCCTTAATAGGAGTCCTGCTATTAACCAGCTATTGTAGAACATTTCACAAGTACAGCTCGACAATACAACATAATGCATGGCCATGCAGCTCTACAATACAACATAATGCATGGCCATGCAGCTCTACAATACAACATAATGCATGGCCATGCAGCTCTACAATACAACATAATGCATGGCCATGCAGCTCCCCAGCTCTACAATACAACATAATGCAGCCTTCTGGCCCACCCCAAAAAGTGCTCAGTACCCTCAACTCCCACTGACTTTAATGGGAGTCAAGAGCACACTGTGCCTTGCAGGCCTGGACCCTTCATTTCTAGAGCATCTTTCAAACACGTGGTGTCCTGAGATCTTTACAGGTCAAGCCCATAAAAGGTGTCGAAATGAGAGAAAACAGTGATGCAAAGTCAGGATACGGAATAAATGAAAGCTTCCAACTCTAGGGCTAATAAAGGAAAGAGAGAAATTAAGAAGCAGAGGCAAGGGAAAAAGGAGATGCTTTAAAATGAGATTTCAAAAGACCTGGAGAGTTGATGAGGCGGAGAGATACAGGAATGGAATGTTTTGTAAAATGGATTAAGTTAGAGGAGCATAAAACATTAGAAGCAAAGACTGAGAGCAGAGGGAGGGCACTCAAGGACACTGCAGCAGAACTTTCAGGCAATATAAGCCTGCATTGAACTTTCTTATTCCTGGCAGCCTTTTTTTGGATGCTATTCTGGGGGTTGCCACTTCTTGGGAGCTCGCCTGCTGGGACAAGGTCACGAGTGGCAACTCTGCAATGCTTGTGTGGCAGTGTGATATGACGCAGCTTCCTTAAATGGCACTGATGCAGTTGGACACGATATTGTTTGGCGGATACTGGGACCATTCACATCCCACAAACTGGGCTACCAAGTGGCAACTCAGATTGTGTGAAATTCAGCAGCTTTCCTTTGCAAGGGATCAGGCCAACAGTTTAGCTGGTTCCAATCCAGACACTGCTCAGTGATCTGCCCCACTCTCAAAACTCCCCTGAACTGGGCTTTGAGTCTAGGGTGTGAACAAACCTCAAATCAAATCTCAGTCAACACTGACAATTGTTGCATGGTTTGACCCAAACCCATACAATGATTATGGGTTCACTGGAAGGCTAAAGAATATTATGGAACTTTCCCACAATACAATGTGTCTCGTCAATGTGCATTGTGTGTGTGTGTGCAGTGTGCCTGTGCAGTGTATATGAGCAATGTGTGCATGCAGCATGTGTACATGCAGTATGTATATGTGGAGTGTGCAAAGTAGTGTATAAAAGCAGCATGTGTTTTCTTCCCAGGGATTGGGATGGAGGTGAATCAAGAGGAGGGTGGAAGAGAAAGGAGACAGAGAAGGTGCAGAAGGGTTATGCCTGAGGCAGACCTGTGCCCACACGGACCACTGAATCAGAGGTGCAATGCAGGACAATCCTCAGGGTTGCCCTAGTCTTGTGCTGCATCAGCTCCTGCAGCCCCTGAACAGGGGAAATGCAAGCTACCTGCCCTCCATTGGCCCCAGTGAGAGCAAGGCAGGCATCAAACCCTGCCATTTCTATTTGGTAGTGTTTTTATACACATATTGCACAGATATAAATGACAACATAAAGTGCCAGGCAGAATAGAATCAGACATGAACTGAATATATTACATTTCCTATAGCAGTAAAGGGAGAACAGTTGTTTAATAACCATGTGGTGGCATTTTAAAGTCTCTACCTTTCGCCTAGTGTTCAGAGATGCCCTGTGAACTCCTGAGAGAGGTGGGCTGGGGGAAATCCAGACTCAGCAGGTTTTTTTGCTGAACCCTTAAACTGCAGGTGACGGATGAGTGTTCCACGCTGGAGTTTGTGTTGCTTTGACTCGGCGGTGCTGCACACACTGTTTTTGTCTCTCCAGAAAAGATATAAAAGCTAAGTAAGGCCCAGATTGTAAAGCTACTTAGGCACCTAACTACTATTGAAATAAATGGAAGTTAGGTGCCTAAACACCTTTAAGAATCTGGGCCTTAAAGCTATTTTTTGGAAAAGGGTAAGCAGTTCCTCTGAAGCAATCTGTTGTGGTCTGTGGGCTGGAGAAAACGAAGGTAGATTGCTGTACAGGTTTCTGGTTGCAACCTTGCTACATGATACCTAGGCCAGACTACACACAGACTCCAGGATACAAAAAATACCAGGTAGGCTTATACCAAAGATGTCATCATGTCTGAGGGATGGGATAGAGAGGGCTTCTTCCTCCAACAAGAACAGCCATAAAGACAATGGTACAGATTCCGCCCTCCCCTCCTTCCACTCTGGTCCAGCAAAAGAGCTGGAAAGTCAACCTATCCAGCTACCCAGGAGATCCCCCTACATAGACAACATTCACAGGTGCCAAAGAGCTGGCCTAGCATACGTCACAACCACGTAGGGGTGTGACCAAAAAAAGAGGGCATGACCAAAGTACTTGTGCACCCTGGTTATTCCCAAGTGCTAGAAAGGCCATGGTGTAAATTAAACCTTGGTTAACCAGGTGTAAATTAAATTGGCCTTTGGGTTGTTTTCACTTAGGCTGGGGACAAGAGCTGCCATAAGAACATAAGAACGGGCATACTGGGTCAGACCAATGGTCTATTTAGCCCAGTATCCCGTCTTCCAACATTTGCCGTTGGTTCCTAACATTCTGTTCGCTTTTTTGACTGCTGCTGAGCAGACGTTTGCAGAGAATTATCCAGAGTGACTTGAACATTTCTTTCTTGAGTAGAAACACCTAATTTAGATCCCATCATTTTGTATGTATAGTTGGGATTATATTTTCCAATGTGTATTACTTTGCATTTAGCAATGCTGAATTTCATCTGCCATTTTGTTGCCCAGCCACCCAGTTTTAGAGATCTCTCTGTAACTCTTCACAGTCAGCTTTGGACTTAACTATCTTGAGTAATTCGATATCATCTGCAAACTTTGCCACCTCACTGTCCACCTCCTTTTCCAGATCATTTATGAATATGTTGAACAGCACTGGTCCCATGAGAGACCCCGCTAATTACCCCTCTCCACTGTGAAAACTGTCCATTTCTTCTGACCCTTTGTTTCCTATCATTTAGCAGTTACTGGTCCATGAGAGGAACTTCCTGCTCATCCCATGACTGACTACTTTGCTTAGAAGCCTTTGGTGAGGGGGCTTGTCAAAGGCTTTCTAAAAGTCTAGGTATACTATATCCACTGGATCACCATTGTCCATGTTTGTTGACCCCCTCAATACCTAATAGATTGGTAAAGCATGATTTCCCTTTACAAAACCATGTTGACTCTTCCCCAGTAATATCATGTTCATCTGTGTGACTGATAATTCTGTACTTTACGATAGTTTCAACCAATTTGCCTGGTACTAAAGTTAGAAACACTGGCCTGTAATTGCCAGTATTGCCTCTGGAGCCTTTTTTAAAAATCAGTGTTACATTAGCTATCCACCAGTCATCTCATACAGAAGCTAATTTAAGCAATAGGTTACATAGCACAGTTAGTAGTTCTGCAATTTCATATTTGAGTTCCTTCAGAACTCTTGGGTGAATACCATCTGATCCCAGTGACTTATTACTGTTTAGTTTATCAATTTGTTCCAAAACCTCATTCGTGGACACCTCAGTCTGGGACAGTTCCTCAAATCTGCCATCTGAAAAGTATGGCTCCGTGTGGGAATCTCCCTCACATCCACTGAGGTGAAGACTATTGCAAAGAATTCATTTAGCTTCTCCATAATGGCCTTAGCTTCCTTAAGTGGTTCTATAGCATCTTGATTGCCCAGTGGCCCTACTGACTGTTTGGCAGGCTTCCTGCATCTGATGTACTTAAAAAAATTGCTGTCGGTTTTTGTCTTTTGCTAGTTGCCACTCCCCTTGTGGGTTCCATGACTAGCCGCCCCAAGAAGCAGGCATTAATGGTGTCTAGAAATTTTACCTCTGCATCCCATCTGAGCTGAAATGTTCCCAGTCAATATAGGGATAGTTGAAATCCCTCATTATTATTGGGTTTTCTGTTTTTGTAGCCTCTCTAATTTCCCTGGGCACTTCACAGTCACCATCACCATCCTGGTCACTAGTATATTCCTACTGCTATACTCTTATTATTCAAGCATGGAATTTCTATCCATAGAGATTCTACAGTACTGTTTGATTCATTTAAGATTTTTACGATATGACTCTATGCTTTCTTTCACACATAGTGCCTCTTCCCCACCAGCACAACGTACTCTGCCACTCTTTTTCATTTGACTGTGTCTCTTCAGTTCCTACCTGTACTTTATGAACTTCTAGCCTCTCCTCTTTATTAAAATATAGAGTATCCCCTTTAATAAATCCTCCCTAAAAGATGTGTCTATCCGAACCATGTGCGCCGCTGCATCTGTCGGCCTTTCCCCAACCCTTAATTTAAAAATTCCTCTATGACCTTTTTAATTGTAAATGCCAGCAATCTGGTTCCATTTTGGTTCTAGTCTGCAGCCAGCCTGAGAATCCAAGATCTATCAGTCTGGTGTTCAAATGCCTTTGTTCTCCCTTGCAATCCATGTCTCACTGAACACAATTCAGATTCAGCTCAGGATCTGGGCAAGTACGCTTCCTCCTAAGCATACAGCATGCAGTTCTCCATCAAACGTCACCCTCTTGCATGGCTGAACCTATTTTGCTGAAACGATAAATCCATCTTTGGGAAAAGACCACGCAAGAACATTTCAGCCTAAAAAGAAGATTTTCAGAAAGCCGTGATCAGGTAAAAGCAGAGGTAATAATGGAAACCTTTACTGAACCCTAATTATAGCATCTGTTAGCCATGAACATGGCAATTATTACACAGCAAATACTTACTTTACTTTAATAGTATATCTAATGTCTGTGGTTTCTGCACCACACAGACAAATACAGAATAAAGAAACATTTTCACTACACAAGAAAGTAGAAAAATGTTGAGTCTTACAGCTATATCATATCCATGCACTTGATTCCCTGCTTCTAGGTGTTAGTCAACTCTTCAACAACTTACCACATGCCCAGTCCTGTATTCCCTGTGCACCTAATTCTTCTCTTAACTTCAGTGCACAAAGAATGTACTATTGGGCCTCAGAACTCACAAAGCTCAAGCCAGCTTCCTTGAGCAATACCTCATTACTAACTCCTTGGAAGCCTGAAACTGAAATCTGCTTCCTTACTGAAACAGATAGGCTTGCTCATGAGCACTAAGCTCGACACACTGTTTTATGATTGTGGGGCTGCTCATGAACATTAAGATGTGCGCTTATTAGCACAGTAGTGTCCAGGAAATGTGGAAATTGTTGAAGTTGTGGTGGAATTCTTCAAGGGCTTCTTTTCCATGGGTCCAGATGATAAAGATGTCATCAATGTAGCACAAGTAGAGTAGGGGTGTTAGGGGACGAGAGCTAAGGAAGCGTTGTTCTAAGTCAGCAATTCCACCATGACTTCAACAATTTCCATCCCACCATCAACCTCAGCCTAGACCAATCCACACAAGCGATCCATTTCGTGAACATTACTGTGCTAATAAGCGACGGTCACATAAACACCACCCTATACTGGAAACCTACTGACCGCTATTCCTACCTACATGCCTCCAGCTTCCATCCAGGACACACCACATGATCCATTGTCTACAGCCAAGCTCTAAGATACAACCGCATTTGCTCCAATCCCTCAGACAGGGACAAACACCTACAAGATCTCTATCAAGCATTCTTACAACTACAATACCCACCTACTGAAGTGAAAAAACAGACTGACAGAGCCAGAAGAGTACCCAGAAGTCACCTACTACAGGACAGGCCCAACAAAGAAAATAACAGAACGCCATTAGCTGTCACCTTCAGCCCCCAACTAAAACCTCTCCAGCGCATCATCAAAAATTTACAACCTATCCTGAAAAATGATCCCTCACTCTCACAGATCTTGGGAGACAGGCCAGTCCTCGCTTACAGACAGCTCCCCAACCTGAAGCAAATACTCTCCAGCAACCACACACCATACAACAAAAACACTAACTCAGGAACCTATCCTTGCAACAAAGCCCGATGCCAACTGTGTCCACATATCTATTCAGGGGACACCATCATAGGACCTAATCACATGAGCCACATCATCAGGGGCTCGTTTACTTGCACATCTACCAATGTGATATATGCCATCATGTGCCAGCTATGCCCCTCTGCCATGTACATTGGCCAAACCGGACAGTCTCTATGCAAAAGAATAAATGGATACAAATCTGACATCAGGAATCATAACATTCAAAAACCAGTAGGAGAACACTTCAACCTCTCTGGCCACTCAGTAAAAGATTTAAGGGTGGCAATTTTGCAACAGAAAAGCTTCAAAAACAGATTCCAATGAGAAACTGCTGAGCTTGAATTAATATGCAAACTAGATACCATTAACTGGGGTATGAATAGAGAACCGGAATGGCTGGGTCATTACACATACTGACAGGTTTCAGAGTAGCAGCCCTGTTAGTCTGTATTCGCAAAAAGAAAAGGAGTACTTGTGGCACCTCAGAGACTAACCAATTTATTTGAGCATAAGCTTTCGTGAGCTACAGCTCACTTCATTGGATGTGTTCAGTGGAAAAATGCATCCGATGAAGTGAGCTGTAGCTCACGAAAGCTTATGCTCAAATTAAATTGGTTAGTCTCTAAGGTGCCACAAGTACTCCTTTTCTTTTTACACATATTGAATCTATTTCCCTAAATTAAGTATCCTCAGGCCTTCTTGTCAATTGTCTAAACGGACCATCTTGATTATCACTACAAAAGTTTTTTTCTCCTGCTGATGTTAGCCCGCCTTAATTAATTAGCCTCTCACAGTTTGTATACCAACTTCCAACTTATCTGTATGTGTGTATATTATATATATATAATCTTCTTACTATATGTTCCATTCTATGCATCGGATGATGTGGGCTGTAACCCAAGAAAGCTTATGCTCTAATAAATTTGTTAGTCTCTAAGGTGCCACAAGTACTCCTAATCTTGGTACAGTCTCTTTAATTCATCCTAAACCTTGTGACATAGACTATTTAATTTAAAAAAAAATCTAGGAGCTGGTGGCCAGAAACCTGATGAGATGAATATTCACATCAGGGTGTTGTTTTTTACATGACACAGCTACCATTATAGTGCCAGGTTCCAAAGTGCAAAGGCAAACAGAAAACCTTTGAGAAACCCAAATTCCTAAGAAGGCCACTTGCTAATGGCCACCTTACAGATCTCTAAAAGGTGCCAAGAGCTAGTATGCAGCTGCCTTTTCTATTCTCAAGCTTTTTCTACAGTAGGGAATTCTGGGGAAATTTTCCCATGGTTACTAACAGGCTTGCAGTGTCAGCAACCTTGGGAAGATGTGGGTATGAATGTGCCTGTATGTGAATGTGGATGCACTTTGAATGGATGTTAGTGAGCATTTGTATGGAGTAGCTTGTGCCAGCATGCAAGAGCATATGTGTGCATTTGTGTGCTAGTGAATATTTCTGTATGAGGTGAGTGCATGTGGATGCATGTACATTTATGCAAGAGCACTTGCATTGGAATGTGCCAGAGGATGTGAGTATGCGTGACCCTGTGTGACTCCATGCATGTGAGGACAAGTGTTTGGGTGCACAAGAAATTATGAGGGTGTGATGGTGCCTATGGCAGTTCAGACCACAGACCCGTCACTGGGCTGGAGCAAGCAAGGAGAAGGTAGCCGCTACCAAAGTAATACTGTGAAGGCTTCCTTCAAACAAAATTTATCTTCCAGGGCTACTGGAGTTTAGTCTGGTGTGAACAACTCACTCCTCTGAGTCCCATCACATCCAATACAGCTGATATTTATACTGAAAAGGTCCTTTTATGACTCTGCCCTCTCAAATAATTGATAAGCTCTTGCTGCCTTCTGACCTTGACGGTCCTTATCCCAGCTGTGTCTAGTGTTTGGTCCCTCCCCTGCCCATCTGACAACTCAATGCACTAAAAACAGGTGGTTGTGGGGAACCCTAGGAGCAGGGGCTTGATTTCTGCAGCAAGGACGCAGATCCGCTGGCAACTATGGGAAGGGGAATGTTGCTGAACAAATATCACACATGCATGTTATTATTTACCACTTTATGTATTTCACTGTCTTCCCTTGCTATTTCTTCTCCTCCCCTTTCTCTCTCTCCTTCATCACTGCCTTCCCTTTTCTTAAAGCCTAATCCAGCACCCCCTGAAGTTACTAGGGATCTTCCATCGAGTGTGTGAGTGAGGAGTCATTAAAGCAAGGAGCTGAATGAAGGGTATATGTCACCACCTGGGATGGTCCTGGAGCAGCTGTTAACTCTGTCCTCCTCCTCCAAGTTCATCTCTCAAGTCAGAGGCGTAAATGTGATTTATTTTAAGGATTAAGTGTTGTATTATAGTCTATGTAAAGCACCCAGAGTTTGGCCGACATGTCCTATACCGGAAATACATACATCAGTATATGATTCATTCCTGAGGTTTGATGGTTTACTTCACACCCCTTTAGTTTCTTTTGGGATTTTCTAGAACCCAAATGCCTCCTACTTAGGGATGATTAGGTGCTGATGGAGAGTTATGCACTCCGTGCCTCAAGATACAGTGGACCTGATTTTGATCTGATTTACACCAGTGTAAGTGCCCCTGATTTACACTGCTTCTAAGTGAGATCAGAATCAGATCCAATATCTCATCGGAGGTTTGGTTGTTTGGGGCAATTCAGTCCCTGCATGTCCAAACAAATGAAACATGGTTTAGCAGCACCTGGATACCTCAGTGATGGGTGCATAACAAATACAAACAGTTCCATTAATAACACTGGGCTCCATCACACCACCCTGCAGCAGCGTAAATTCTTCCCACAGAGGCAGGGTTCTCCTCCATCCCACACAAAATAACAAAGGGTTTATCCCCCAAACTATGCAAATCTCCCCAGATCTGCACAGATTTACGTGGTGTTGCCAGAGGCCCTTCGAGGTTCACAGAGATCCTGTACCTCCGCATTGGCTCCTCACCCCCAGCCGCTCTGCCCTGGCTTCCTGGACTCATCAGCCAAAAGTTGCCTGGCTCCAACCCCTTTCAAAGGAAGGTCCCAACGAAGAGGTGTTCCAAAAGACAGTATGGACTTTCTTTAGCATTTTCCATGTGGCTGCTGGGGACCACACTGTAAATCCCCTATGTGCCCCCCACCTGTCCCTACCACCCCAGATCTGAATGCTCATCTTAAGTCTCTCAGTTACAGCTGGCATTTGCTCACAGGTTTGTATTTGGGGGGAAGCTGCGTGCACAGCTCAGAGCAGGCCCTGTGCTAACTATTGCAGGAAGCTGCAGAAGAACCAGAGAAATTGGACTGCAAAATTGTTGGGATTATTTTTTTCCTCTTACATTAACTAATTAACTTTCTTCCTCATTAACATCTCTTCAGGTGTATCAGCTTCCCAGCTCCAATGGCAGAGTCGGTGCAACAGCCCTGCACTGCAATCAGATGAGTTCGAATGCAGCCTGGCAGACCAACTGGGTGGAAGATTGGATTACCCGTGTGTCAACAGGGCATCGCTCTCCTGACCTCCCTTAAAACGGAACTGGGATTGGGAGGGGTAGGAGAGGAATAAGGAAACTAGCATAAAAAGCATCTTCCTAAGAGCTACAGGGTAAATCCACAATGTTACAGCAAAAGGCACTAGAGCAATTTTTATATAGCTGTTTAAAGTTAGGACATCCTCAAACTTGACCTACCCTCTCTTTCTGGTTTTAGTTAAAAACAAAAGCAAAAAAGGGCGGAGGTAGGGAAAGAAAAAATAATTAGTTCTAGCAGTTGGTCCAGCATTCAAGAGCAACCCTACAATAACAAACCAGTGCATGCCTCCCATCACTCATAAGAACCAGTATATGTAGCCCAGCAATACCACAATAACAAACTTCCAATGGTGAACTTTGGGTCAGTCCTGATTTTATTCAAACTAATTTGCCTATCATCTGTTATATTAACTTCTAATTTTGAATGACTACTATTGCATCTATTTATTGGTGGTTGTGTACATGTCCACTACACTCCCCATCCAGCAGACACTTGATACTGTATCTGTTAATCTTAACCCACCACATTCTTAAACCACCATGGTTATGTGGAGGAAGATATACTGCTCCACACAGATGAATACATAAAAGCTTTGAGAAAATAAAAATGCATTAAACTTTTATCTCCGGTGCTATGGCTACAATAAGCAATCAAAGAAACTGACACTCTCCCAGGGCTCTGGACTGTCTGAAGGAATTTTTTTTTACGGGGACTGGCTAAAAGGATCTCAAACACCTGCGGCCCTGTTTTTGGTTACTTTGCATTGGTTAAACGACGAGCTGTGAGCACTGCATATAGCTTAGAAGAAGGCAGTTTTTCAGTCATATCAGGGTAGGGGGAGGAAATATTTTTCACCCCAAGGATTTCATGATGAAATCCAATTTTTTTTAGATTGCAAACATAAAATCAATAGGAGCCATTTACAAATCTGACACTCCTTTTAGAATCCTGTTGAGGAAAGTCTAATCCCATCTCTTTATACAAGAGTCTCTCTCCCTCTCTATTCCTTAACTTCTGGGGCCTGTCTCTCTCTGCATGATAGGAGTAACTCAGGTTGCAATGAATAGCAGTTAGTTGCATCTAATGGCAGGATGATCGATCCACTGTATAGTTTCTAAAGCTACACCAGAGGAATTAAAATTCTGTCTCACAAACGCTAAGTGATCCTTTTCATTTACTTTTCAATAACACAAATTTCATTTTTCATGCTATATCCATAAAATGGCTATTTTTCTCATCAAACTATGTGAAACGGGAAATTCCCCATGCTCCTGAAGAAACACATCTGATTATCATCCACAAGGAATTTTCAGTTTCATAATCTCAAAAAAAGATATATTGGAGTTGGAAAAGGTTCAGACAAGGGCCACAAAAATGGTTAGGGGTATGGAACGGCTACCGTAAAAGGAGAGATTAATAAGACTGGGACTTTTCAGCTTGGAAAAGAGACAACTAAGAGGGGATATGACAAAATCATGACTGGTGTGGAGAAAGTTATAAGGAAGTGTTATTTATTTCTTCTCATAACACAAGAAGTAGGGGGTCACCAAATGAAATGAATAGGCAGCAGGTTTAAAATAAACAAAGGAAGCATTTTTTTTTCACACAACGCACAGTCAACCTGTGGAACTCCTTGCCAGAGAAGTTGTGAAGGCCAGGACTGTAACAGGGTTCAAAAAAGAACTAGATAAGTTCATGGAGGATAGGTCCATCAATGGCTATTAGCCAGAATGGGCAGCGATGGCGTCCCTAGCCTCTATTTGCTAGAAGCTGGAAATGGGCGACAGGGGATGGATCACTTGATGATTACCTGTTCTGTTCATTCCCTCTGGGGCACCTGGCATTGGCCACTATCGGAAGACAGGATACTGGGCTAGATGGACCTTTGGTCTGACCCAGTATGGCTGTTCTTATGTTTCCCACTTTCATAATGTAATAGTAATAATCTATCTAGTATAGAAGATGTTATATTTTTCTGAATACTTTCAGTGTGATTGGTTTTAATGAAAAGGGAAACAATGAAACAAGAAAAAACAAAAGTGAAATTTCCATTTGAGAGCACATCATGTCTCCTTTGTAACATTCTGCATCAGTGCTGCCTCACAAATATAGTTTCCATAGACACTTAAAGATGCAGTCCATAGAACTCAAACTCGTTCCAGTTGCCAGCAACACACACCACAGAACAGTTACAGAATTCAACAAATTATAAAAATGTGTATATTATTCAAATATTTACCTAAGGTATATGTAAAGTGTTTATTACGGCAACACCCAGGCATTTGTATGCATTAGTATCCACAATAATATTTAAAATGATATAGGGGACCAGTCTTGCAAACACTGAAACATATGTGTAAATTTACTCACATGAGCAGGTCCAC
Organism: Eretmochelys imbricata; assembly: GCF_965152235.1. Taxonomy (NCBI): domain Eukaryota; kingdom Metazoa; phylum Chordata; order Testudines; family Cheloniidae; genus Eretmochelys; species Eretmochelys imbricata. The sequence continues at coordinate 20,212,110 of NC_135579.1, forward strand.
TGAAGTCTATGGTATAATTCACATAAGTAAAGTTACATGCATGCTTAAGTGTTTGCAGTATGAATTGAGGCCAATTTGGAAGGTGTCACGTACACATAGCATATGTTGCATGGATAATATGTTGCACAACATGAATGACAAATGAACAGCGAATATACATTTTCTCCCTGGGTTTACGATCTTTTTGAAAGGCTGGCAGGCTTAGTACACACTGTACATTCTTCAGAAGAGAATTATGGGCTGGGTGAACATACCTTGTACTTCTCAACTGTTGCGATAATTTGCCACCTGTGCAGCCAAGCTGTTCATTCTGTAAATCTACAGGAAGTAAAAACTTGAGCACTTCCCCTGGCTGCCAAAGAAAGCTGACTACAGCACTGACCACCACCACCCCTTCCCCCATCCATCAAAACACTCAATGCTGCGTTGACCAGTTAGATATGAGAGTTTGGATGCATAGGATTAAACAGCGATCACACACTGGGAACTCTGATAGGCAAAACCAACACACACACAAATTTGCTCAACTCCACAGGTTTCTGCTCTACACTGCAATTGCTACCAACCTGAAGAAGGACAGGGTTACAAAATAGCTGTCCCCCAGCAAATTTAAAAAATAGCTCTGTCTTGCTGTATAAAAGGGACAGAATAATGTTTTAACTGAGCTCCTGAATCATGCTAAAACCCTGAAAAGTGGGGCCCCAATTCTACTCTGAATAAACTAGGTTGCAGTTACAAAAATCATGTTCAGAAATGGGAATACAGACCTAGTATGTTTCACAAAACCTACATGTGGAGGCAAACCTGACCTGATAGTGTCTCTTTAAATAAAATATCTTCTATTGTGTTACCCTAATTCCTCCATAATCTGCCCACCAAACCCCTCCCCGAGACACAGCTTTGAAGAAGTGGAGATGGGAGACTTCCTGAAGCATCCGGAGCTCAAGTCTGAATTCATTTTCTTTAAATGTCGATGGATGCAGGTGCATCTGTGCCTGTGTGCTGGGAATGCTGTCTGCAATTCCAGAACTGTCCCAGGCAATCTCTGCTCCTCACCATTACCCCCCAAATTACTGACACAGTTTGTGATTTACTGTTAATGTTGTCATTTGATTTTTCCAAATGCATCCCCTTCCTAACCAGAGTGCACAGGGAATGGGAAATAACCTCTACTTAATGCTTTGCAGTCCAGTCTATCAGAAAAATCAGCATTGCCGCTACAATGCTGGAATGTTTCAGTTGAAATTGCCAGAGTTCAATCATTTTGTTCATGGAGATCGTGTGTGTGTGTGTGTGTGTGTGTGCACACACGCGTACATGTGCACACCCCTCCTTCCTCTGCAATGGCTCCCTATTGTAATTCAGCCGGCATTTCAGCACATACCATGCCTGGCTAAAGCCATCTATTCCAGATTTCTCTGTCTAATCATTGGCAAGGATAAAGCTATTAGAAACTAAACTCAATAACTGGCTTTTTAATTTCATGGCCAAAGGTTGTCAGGACAGTGAAGAGAAATCTGCCAACTATTTCCCTTCCATACAAATCTAGGCTCTTTTATCATTGACATGGGGAGCTGTGGGGCAAACCCAGGAGGGTTCATTTTCCTCTCTGCCCCCTCCCCGCCCCAATCCTTAGTGAGAAAGTTTCCCCCAGAGAATTCTGATGATCAGGGCCTTTCATTTGAAATAATTCTTTATTAAAATAAACACACCATCCCCTGAAGAAATATAATAGCCGAGCATGCAGAGACTGCTCCTGCCTCTGGGATCTGATTAGAGGAGGTAACCCAGGAAAGAGCAAAAGTGATGCAAAAGGAAATCCTACCCAACCCTGCATACAGAGGGAGGGGACTCTCTCTTCCTCCTCTCATTGTCATGGGTGTCTTTGCTAAAGAAAAGCTGCAGTGATGACTTTTATTACCATAGAGAGCTCAAATTTGCTGAGTAAATGGATATAAGCATTGAAGCAGTATTAACTCAGGTTCTGTGCCTGCAAGCATCTCACTGAGAGGGTGTTTAAGGCAGAAGTTGCTTAGCCAGTGATAGCTTGGCTCTTAGTGACAGGGAAGGAAAGGACAATAATTCACACCCTAGAGTCCCCGGGGAGATGGGAGACAGGACCTCTTACCCCCACCCCCAGGCCCAAACCCTTCTGTTCTGAGGAGACATCTTTTTAAAAAACAAAAACAAACAAAAAAAACTGAACAGCAATGGACTCTTCTTTGCATGTAGTTGTAGTGGAGAGTAGCCTTTTCCTATTACATGAGAATTTTCTTTGAAAGAAATGCTAGTTAACAGCTGTTGTGTCTGGCTAAGCTCCTCAATGGGGAGAAGGGTTGAAAGGGCAGGAAACCTGAAAGAAGGTGGTGATGCTGTAAATTAACAGATAAAAAAGAAGGCAGGAAGTACGAACCTAGAATGGGTGGTGCTTAAGACCCCCAAGGGTGGGCAGGAGTGATGACTGAGTACCACAGTGCCTTCCACTGGGTGATACAAAACAGGTTTCATGGTGACTACCACAGCGGCTGATACAGGGAACTGGAGTGAGTGGGTTTCTGCTTACAAACATTAGACTAAAAGCAGTGACTTCTTTGCTACTTTACTCTATATTTTCAGGTGATTTTCTAAGCATAACTTTTTGCTCATTTGCTTGCCCTGAAATAACCTTTTTTCCTGACTGATAATCCCATCCCCAGGCTGATTATCATAAGACCTGAGTATGAACAGCAGCAATATAGAAGGTTATATATATATATGTATATATAAAATGCTCTCTTTTCCAACTTTCCTGACTGAGATGAACTGGACAAAATATGAATATGGTTCCTTCTGGGGCATGAATGCATGAGGGACAGAGTTCACAATGCTGGGGGTCTTCTGCAGCATGAGCCTGATAGAAGAAGTGAGGAATTCTCCTCATGGGGGCCTACATTGTTTTATATAAACCTATGCCAGGGGTTGTCCACCACAACTTAACGTGTCTGCCTATGTGCTATGGCAATGGAGAATGTGTCCAGCTGGATTTGATAAAACTCTTTATAGCTGAAAGCTCTTTTTATAGTGCCTTTCAGCTACAGATCTGTTAGTTAATTAAGCTCCATAAGACCTCAGTGAAGCAGGTATTATTACTGTACCCATTTTACAGATGAAGTTTTCGAGGTACAGAGAAGCTGGATGGCTTGACTAGGATCACACAGCAAGTCAATCACAGACTCAGGACGACAACCCAAAACTCCTAGTCTGTTGAGCTAACCACTAGGATGCACTCCTTCCTCACAGCTCATTGCTGTTCTGCAATACTAAACATCACTTTATTGTCCCATATTTAGACATAAGCCATAGCATCCAGCACCACACGTCTACAAATAACAAACCTGTTTGTGTAGCCCAGTGCTGATGCTGTAACAGTTCCTGGGGTACCCAGGACCATGAGTCACCCCATTACCAGCCTGTCAGCCACTCAAGCACTCTCCTCGAGGCTACGCCAGCCCTCTCTTTACCTGGCAAATTAACAAAAGGTGCACCTCAGCCCCCTTGAAGCATTTCCCTGTGATATCTAGGCCCTTACGCTGGCTACTCACAGAAATCCCAGATCCTCTGTTCCCAAAGGAACAGGGGACCCCAGTTTTACCTTAAATCGCCATTCCATCACTTTTGATCACTTATAATGAAACACAATATGGTTTATTTAAGAAAAAAGAGAGAGATTCCACTAGAAACAAGAGAGTGATGGTGTAGCGGGGTGGTCACCCCACTCCGGCCCTGAAGAGGTTAAAAGCAGCTCTGGAGAGGGCTGTGGCTGGGAACAGCTAGGCTGATTGGGGGAAGAAGCCACAGCTGTGGCCAAGCCCCAATTAGGCCACAGCTGACCCTTATAGGAGGGCTGTGGGACAGAAGCTGAAGGAGTCTCACTCTAGCTCTGGAGTAGGAAGGGCTAGCTGCCTGAGAGTGAGGTATCTTAAGCAAAGGGAGCTGGAGATCTCCAGCCTGGTAAACCCCCAGCCTGCAGGCCTTGGTAAAGACCCAAAAGGTACTGGGGTTGCAGAGGGGCAGCCTGAGGATAGGCAGAGAAAGCTGATCCAACCTCCTTGCCAATGATGAGTGGCCATTCCACTGCAGTCAGCCCCGGTGAGTGGGGCTAGATGATGACTGGCAGTAGCCACTGAGGCAAGGTGGGTTTAGAAGGTTGGGGGTTCCCCTGGGAGGAGAGACCCAGAGCGTGAGGGTACTGCTGGGGCAGAGCCCCGAAGTTAAAGGGCACCGGGGTCCAGGAGGGACACAGGGGCCAGCAGCAGGCGAGACACCGGCCTGCAGAGGGCGCTCTGGGCTAGAAAGAGCTAATTTCCAAGATGACCAGCAGGAGGCGCCGCACCAGTGAAGTGTCGCCTTGGTACAGATGGAAACAAACAGCTGCAATATAAAACAAAGTCATAAAATGCAAACTCAGATCAACACTTCTTAATAGTCACCTCTCCTATCTAACAAGTAGTTCCCCCCTCCCCCCCCCCCGCAAGTTCAGTCCATTGCAAAGCTGGCTGATTCCCCAGAAACCAGCCAGGATTCATTCTTTCATGAAACACCCATACTCAACGTATCAGCTGGAAGCAAAAGAGGAGGAGAAAGATCTGAGTGTATTGGTTGATCACAGGATGACTATAAGCTGTCAATGTGATGCGGCCGTGAAAAGACTAATATAGTCCTAGGATGCATCAGGCAAGGTAATTCCAACAGAGATAGGGAAGTGTTATTGCCATTATACAAGGCACTGGTGAGACCTCATCTTGAATACTGTGTGCAATTCTGGTTTCCCATGTTTAAGAAAGATGAATTCAAACTGGAACAAGTGCAGAAGAGGGCTGCTAGGATGATCAGTGGAATGTAAAACCTACCTTATGAGAGAGACTCAAAGAGCTTGGCTTATTTAGCCTAATCAAATAAAGGCTGAGGGGAGATATGATTGCTGTCTATAAATAGTTCAGAGGAACAAATACCAGGGAACGAGAGGAGTTATTTAGTTAGGTGCCAATGCTTACACAAGAACAAATGGTTATAAACTGGCCATCAACAAGTTTAGGCTTGAAAATTAGAGGAAGGTTTCTAACCATCAGAGGAGTGAAGTTCTGGAATAGCCTTCCAAGGGGAGCTGTGGGGGCAAAAATCCTAACTGACTTTAAGACTGAACTTGGTAAGTTTATGGAGGGGATAGTATAATGAAACGGTCTACAATTTCATATAGCCGATCTGTGACTGCTAGTAGCAAATATTCCCAGTGGCCGGTGATGGGACACAAGATGGGAAGGGCTCTGAGTTACTACAGAGAATCATTTCCCAGAATCTGGCTGTTAGGTCTTGCCAAAATGCTCAGGGTCCAACTGACTGTCATATTTGGAGTCATAAAGGAATTTTCCCCCAGGTTAGATTGGTAGAGACCCTGGGGTTTTTTCACCTTCCTCTGCAGCATGGCATGGCTCACTTGGAGCTTTAAACTAGTGTAAATGGTGGATTCTCTGTAACTTGAAGTCTTTAAATCATGATTTGAGGACTTCAGTAACTCAGCCAGAGGTTAGGGGTCTATTACAGGAGTGGGTGGGCAAGATTCTATGGCCTTCAGTGTGCAGGACAGACTAGATGCTCATGATGGTACCTTCTGGCCTTAAAGTCTATGAATCTATGTCTCCTCTATGAATGGATGCACCTTTGGGTCTTTCCCCACCCTGTGATATACCAAATCAGTCGTTTGTCCTTATTCACAGACAGAGTGATTGATCCCCCATCTGTTATAATGTTCCCTTTTTACCTCCAAGTTGTTTTGATTGTTTACATTTGTCTTTGACAGTTTTCCATTGGCCGTTTAGAGCTGAGGCAAAGGTAGACAACTGAGCTTTGCATCACCAGCTAACCAAAAAGGGGTGACAACTGCTTCCTGCTTGAATGGGCCATCACCAAGACACATAATTCCCCGGTGATTAACTTTTCCTCCAAGTCCATAAGGCATTATTTTCAACATAGTTACATTATTCCTTAAATATTACCCATACACACATCTCACAATGATTATAAATTACAAGCTTTCAGCAGAAGCCTCACATGTTACCCTTTATGGATCAATACCATGGAAGTAGTGTATTAGGTGTAGTGAGTTTGTCAGGTCCGAGACAGGAGTTGCTTGTAAAGAACAGTGAACCCTTTGCCAATTGGCACCAATGGACCTCTGTGTCATACAGCCCTTCACTAATGAGCTAGCATCTGCACTGCTTGCCCATACCAGTGCCATTAGCAGGTCAGCTCTACACATAGTATCCTGATGAGGGAAGTGAGAGGACTTTTAGCATGGGCAAAAAACTGCAGTGGGAGATGTCCCAGGGGCCTGTTCTCTTGTCAGATGGGCACAATGGCCTCCCACAGCCTTTTGAGTCATTTGTTAATCTGGAAGAATTTTCACCTGTGACAATCCCAAGTAAATCCCAGACTAGACTCCCCTGCCCTGCTCAATGGACCCTTGTTGCTGCTCTACCCTCACCTTCAGGGACTGGTCTCGGGTGCTGACTCACAGCACCCCAGCCAGGAGCACAGATCGGGCCCTCCCCAGGGCAGAAAGGAGCTGTGGGTTCCTACAAAAGATTGCCTTTCACTGAGTTCCCTGCCTGATGCTGCCTAAGTGGCCACGTTTTATGCAGGCTCAGAGATGTCCCTCTGGCTTCCTTTGCTTGTTCACTACTGATGTTAATCGATTAATAACATCGCTGCCTCACAGCATGACGGGTGACGACAGGATGTACTGCTCCCACTGGCAACTTGTTGCAAGCAAAATCAGAAAGCTTCGGTTTGCTTAGTGGAAACTCCATCCCCAAATAACCGAGCACATCACTGTGGTGCCCTCTAGTGAGACCATCATTATTGTCTTACATTTAGTCTAAGCAACGCCATCCACCTCAAGGGACCCAGGAAAGCCATTTACATTGCTCCTCAGCCCTGACCAGGCCCCCTTGGATCCATGACTCTCTTTCACTCACACAAGGACTGTGGGTGTTCCTGCTGTCTGGGTCCAGCAGTACCCTCACAGAGTGGCCTGTGCTCAGGAAACACCTGGGTTGGACAGGAGCTGTTAGGAACCCCCATCCCCAAAACTTAGTTGGGTGAGGGGAAATTTGAGGAAGTCAAAGGGCTCTTCCTCCCTTTCAATCACTGCCCATTATCTAGTTCAACCAGATCCTTTCTTGGCTGACAGTTCAGGGAGACCCCCCTTCAGGAATGCTGGGGAGATGCTGCCCTGCCACACAGTCATTCCTCCATCCTCCATTGTAATGTGTGGCAGCTGAGGGGGCAAGGCGAGTCTCAAACTCCAGGCAGAACTGGGTGGCTGCAGAGAAATGCAGCAGTCCCTAAGAACGAGGCCTCCCACCTCAGGATGCCATGAGTGTTCTGTTGGAGCAGAGCCCAGCCAGGCCACAGAGCAGTGCCTGGAGTCAACTCCCACTGCGTGAGGGACTCAGAATTTGTCCCATATACAGAGATCATTTCAACAACCCAACAATCAGTCAATTCTTGGAAGGAATATTGTTTAACAACACTCAGTAACACTACTCAGTAGTGTGGGACAGGGAGTGAAAAAGAACATTTTAACCAAATGAAAATATAGGGAGAATTTAGGAAGGCCGAATGCAAGTTCCCCAAACTGAAATTTGTCCAGGAGTCGGACCCCAAGATTCACATCTCATTCCCTACCCTTTTTGGAAAGAACATCATGGTTTCCTTAAATGATCATGAGTGGCAATAACCTGGGTTCTTCCTGACCTGAGAGATGATACCTCTAAGGGCAAAGAACCTTTTAGAGGCGGGAGGAGTGAACTTCTCCATGCACCAGCCTGGCTGGATAATGTACAACACAGAGATCATGTGGTCTGAAATCAACCCCAGCAGTGAAGTGAAAAAATTATTGGAGGAAACAAGCCAAAGAAAAACCACGCATATTCCAGAACACAGAACTAAAGTCACATACCCACACCCATATATGCATGTGTCCAAACGAACATATAATGCAGGTATGGCGATACTCATTGCTAGAAATAGGCAGTCTTTTGATACCGAACAACAAAGTATGCTTTATTACTGCCGTATGTAGTGAACATATGTAGTGGTGTGTATATAGTGCATTGCCTTACGGTTGGTATAACCTTAACCTATACCTGTGGAAATCACTGCGGCAGGATATTATGGCAAACAGCTTAGTAACTTTTTAAAAGGAGGCTGATATGTTTATATGAATAAGGATAGTGCCTGCAGTTGTAGGAGTTGGAACAAAACTACAAGGGATCTCAAACCTCCTGCTTCAAAGTACAAGCTGATCGCTAGTGGCAGTGGAAAGTAGATTG